>NC_136252.1:33750000-36665000 GCF_053564925.1 Oryzias latipes | reverse complement strand
CCTAACCCTAACCCTAACCCTAACCCTAACCCTAACCCTAACCCTAACCCTAACCCTAACCCTAACCCTAACCCTAACCCTAACCCTAACCCTAACCCTAACCCTAACCCTAACCCTAACCCTAACCCTAACCCTAACCCTAACCCTAACCCTAACCCTAACCCTAACCCTAACCCTAACCCTAACCCTAACCCTAACCCTAACCCTAACCCTAACCCTAACCCTAACCCTAACCCTAACCCTAACCCTAACCCTAACCCTAACCCTAACCCTAACCCTAACCCTAACCCTAACCCTAACCCTAACCCTAACCCTAACCCTAACCCTAACCCTAACCCTAACCCTAACCCTAACCCTAACCCTAACCCTAACCCTAACCCTAACCCTAACCCTAACCCTAACCCTAACCCTAACCCTAACCCTAACCCTAACCCTAACCCTAACCCTAACCCTAACCCTAACCCTAACCCTAACCCTAACCCTAACCCTAACCCTAACCCTAACCCTAACCCTAACCCTAACCCTAACCCTAACCCTAACCCTAACCCTAACCCTAACCCTAACCCTAACCCTAACCCTAACCCTAACCCTAACCCTAACCCTAACCCTAACCCTAACCCTAACCCTAACCCTAACCCTAACCCTAACCCTAACCCTAACCCTAACCCTAACCCTAACCCTAACCCTAACCCTAACCCTAACCCTAACCCTAACCCCTAACCCTAACCCTAACCCTAACCCTAACCCTAACCCTAACCCTAACCCTAACCCTAACCCTAACCCTAACCCTAACCCTAACCCTAACCCTAACCCTAACCCTAACCCTAACCCTAACCCTAACCCTAACCCTAACCCTAACCCTAACCCTAACCCTAACCCTAACCCTAACCCTAACCCTAACCCTAACCCTAACCCTAACCCTAACCCTAACCCTAACCCTAACCCTAACCCTAACCCTAACCCTAACCCTAACCCTAACCCTAACCCTAACCCTAACCCCCTAACCCTAACCCTAACCCTAACCCTAACCCTAACCCTAACCCTAACCCTAACCCTAACCCTAACCCTAACCCTAACCCTAACCCTAACCCTAACCCTAACCCTAACCCTAACCCTAACCCTAACCCTAACCCTAACCCTAACCCTAACCCTAACCCTAACCCTAACCCTAACCCTAACCCTAACCCTAACCCTAACCCTAACCCTAACCCTAACCCTAACCCTAACCCTAACCCTAACCCTAACCCTAACCCTAACCCTAACCCTAACCCTAACCCTAACCCTAACCCTAACCCTAACCCTAACCCTAACCCTAACCCTAACCCTAACCCTAACCCCTAACCCTAACCCTAACCCTAACCCTAACCCTAACCCTAACCCTAACCCTAACCCTAACCCTAACCCTAACCCTAACCCTAACCCTAACCCTAACCCTAACCCTAACCCTAACCCTAACCCTAACCCTAACCCTAACCCTAACCCTAACCCTAACCCTAACCCTAACCCTAACCCTAACCCTAACCCTAACCCTAACCCTAACCCTAACCCTAACCCTAACCCTAACCCTAACCCTAACCCTAACCCTAACCCTAACCCTAACCCTAACCCTAACCCTAACCCTAACCCTAACCCTAACCCTAACCCTAACCCTAACCCTAACCCTAACCCTAACCCTAACCCTAACCCTAACCCTAACCCTAACCCTAACCCTAACCCTAACCCTAACCCTAACCCTAACCCTAACCCTAACCCTAACCCTAACCCTAACCCTAACCCTAACCCTAACCCTAACCCTAACCCTAACCCTAACCCTAACCCTAACCCTAACCCTAACCCTAACCCTAACCCTAACCCTAACCCTAACCCTAACCCTAACCCTAACCCTAACCCTAACCCTAACCCTAACCCTAACCCTAACCCTAACCCTAACCCTAACCCTAACCCTAACCCTAACCCTAACCCTAACCCTAACCCTAACCCTAACCCTAACCCTAACCCTAACCCTAACCCTAACCCTAACCCTAACCCTAACCCTAACCCTAACCCTAACCCTAACCCTAACCCTAACCCTAACCCTAACCCTAACCCTAACCCTAACCCTAACCCTAACCCTAACCCTAACCCTAACCCTAACCCTAACCCTAACCCTAACCCTAACCCTAACCCTAACCCTAACCCTAACCCTAACCCTAACCCTAACCCTAACCCTAACCCTAACCCTAACCCTAACCCTAACCCTAACCCTAACCCTAACCCTAACCCTAACCCTAACCCTAACCCTAACCCTAACCCTAACCCTAACCCTAACCCTAACCCTAACCCTAACCCTAACCCTAACCCTAACCCTAACCCTAACCCTAACCCTAACCCTAACCCTAACCCTAACCCTAACCCTAACCCTAACCCTAACCCTAACCCTAACCCTAACCCTAACCCTAACCCTAACCCTAACCCTAACCCTAACCCTAACCCTAACCCTAACCCTAACCCTAACCCTAACCCTAACCCTAACCCTAACCCTAACCCTAACCCTAACCCTAACCCTAACCCTAACCCTAACCCTAACCCTAACCCTAACCCTAACCCTAACCCTAACCCTAACCCTAACCCTAACCCTAACCCTAACCCTAACCCTAACCCTAACCCTAACCCTAACCCTAACCCTAACCCTAACCCTAACCCTAACCCTAACCCTAACCCTAACCCTAACCCTAACCCTAACCCTAACCCTAACCCTAACCCTAACCCTAACCCTAACCCTAACCCTAACCCTAACCCTAACCCTAACCCTAACCCTAACCCTAACCCTAACCCTAACCCTAACCCTAACCCTAACCCTAACCCTAACCCTAACCCTAACCCTAACCCTAACCCTAACCCTAACCCTAACCCTAACCCTAACCCTAACCCTAACCCTAACCCTAACCCTAACCCTAACCCTAACCCTAACCCTAACCCTAACCCTAACCCTAACCCTAACCCTAACCCTAACCCTAACCCTAACCCTAACCCTAACCCTAACCCTAACCCTAACCCTAACCCTAACCCTAACCCTAACCCTAACCCTAACCCTAACCCTAACCCTAACCCTAACCCTAACCCTAACCCTAACCCTAACCCTAACCCTAACCCTAACCCTAACCCTAACCCTAACCCTAACCCTAACCCTAACCCTAACCCTAACCCTAACCCTAACCCTAACCCTAACCCTAACCCTAACCCTAACCCTAACCCTAACCCTAACCCTAACCCTAACCCTAACCCTAACCCTAACCCTAACCCTAACCCTAACCCTAACCCTAACCCTAACCCTAACCCTAACCCTAACCCTAACCCTAACCCTAACCCTAACCCTAACCCTAACCCTAACCCTAACCCTAACCCTAACCCTAACCCTAACCCTAACCCTAACCCTAACCCTAACCCTAACCCTAACCCTAACCCTAACCCTAACCCTAACCCTAACCCTAACCCTAACCCTAACCCTAACCCTAACCCTAACCCTAACCCTAACCCTAACCCTAACCCTAACCCTAACCCTAACCCTAACCCTAACCCTAACCCTAACCCTAACCCTAACCCTAACCCTAACCCTAACCCTAACCCTAACCCTAACCCTAACCCTAACCCTAACCCTAACCCTAACCCTAACCCTAACCCTAACCCTAACCCTAACCCTAACCCTAACCCTAACCCTAACCCTAACCCTAACCCTAACCCTAACCCTAACCCTAACCCTAACCCTAACCCTAACCCTAACCCTAACCCTAACCCTAACCCTAACCCTAACCCTAACCCTAACCCTAACCCTAACCCCTAACCCTAACCCTAACCCTAACCCTAACCCTAACCCTAACCCTAACCCTAACCCTAACCCTAACCCTAACCCTAACCCTAACCCTAACCCTAACCCTAACCCTAACCCTAACCCTAACCCTAACCCTAACCCTAACCCTAACCCTAACCCTAACCCTAACCCTAACCCTAACCCTAACCCTAACCCTAACCCTAACCCTAACCCTAACCCTAACCCTAACCCTAACCCTAACCCTAACCCTAACCCTAACCCTAACCCTAACCCTAACCCTAACCCTAACCCTAACCCTAACCCTAACCCTAACCCTAACCCTAACCCTAACCCTAACCCTAACCCTAACCCTAACCCTAACCCTAACCCTAACCCTAACCCTAACCCTAACCCTAACCCTAACCCTAACCCTAACCCTAACCCTAACCCTAACCCTAACCCTAACCCTAACCCTAACCCTAACCCTAACCCTAACCCTAACCCTAACCCTAACCCTAACCCTAACCCTAACCCTAACCCTAACCCTAACCCTAACCCTAACCCTAACCCTAACCCTAACCCTAACCCTAACCCTAACCCTAACCCTAACCCTAACCCTAACCCTAACCCTAACCCTAACCCTAACCCTAACCCTAACCCTAACCCTAACCCTAACCCTAACCCTAACCCTAACCCTAACCCTAACCCTAACCCTAACCCTAACCCTAACCCTAACCCTAACCCTAACCCTAACCCTAACCCTAACCCTAACCCTAACCCTAACCCTAACCCTAACCCTAACCCTAACCCTAACCCTAACCCTAACCCTAACCCTAACCCTAACCCTAACCCTAACCCTAACCCTAACCCTAACCCTAACCCTAACCCTAACCCTAACCCTAACCCTAACCCTAACCCTAACCCTAACCCTAACCCTAACCCTAACCCTAACCCTAACCCTAACCCTAACCCTAACCCTAACCCTAACCCTAACCCTAACCCTAACCCTAACCCTAACCCTAACCCTAACCCTAACCCTAACCCTAACCCTAACCCTAACCCTAACCCTAACCCTAACCCTAACCCTAACCCTAACCCTAACCCTAACCCTAACCCTAACCCTAACCCTAACCCTAACCCTAACCCTAACCCTAACCCTAACCCTAACCCTAACCCTAACCCTAACCCTAACCCTAACCCTAACCCTAACCCTAACCCTAACCCTAACCCTAACCCTAACCCTAACCCTAACCCTAACCCTAACCCTAACCCTAACCCTAACCCTAACCCTAACCCTAACCCTAACCCTAACCCTAACCCTAACCCTAACCCTAACCCTAACCCTAACCCTAACCCTAACCCTAACCCTAACCCTAACCCTAACCCTAACCCTAACCCTAACCCTAACCCTAACCCTAACCCTAACCCTAACCCTAACCCTAACCCTAACCCTAACCCTAACCCTAACCCTAACCCTAACCCTAACCCTAACCCTAACCCTAACCCTAACCCTAACCCTAACCCTAACCCTAACCCTAACCCTAACCCTAACCCTAACCCTAACCCTAACCCTAACCCTAACCCTAACCCTAACCCTAACCCTAACCCTAACCCTAACCCTAACCCTAACCCTAACCCTAACCCTAACCCTAACCCTAACCCTAACCCTAACCCTAACCCTAACCCTAACCCTAACCCTAACCCTAACCCTAACCCTAACCCTAACCCTAACCCTAACCCTAACCCTAACCCTAACCCTAACCCTAACCCTAACCCTAACCCTAACCCTAACCCTAACCCTAACCCTAACCCTAACCCTAACCCTAACCCTAACCCTAACCCTAACCCTAACCCTAACCCTAACCCTAACCCTAACCCTAACCCTAACCCTAACCCTAACCCTAACCCTAACCCTAACCCTAACCCTAACCCTAACCCTAACCCTAACCCTAACCCTAACCCTAACCCTAACCCTAACCCTAACCCTAACCCTAACCCTAACCCTAACCCTAACCCTAACCCTAACCCTAACCCTAACCCTAACCCTAACCCTAACCCTAACCCTAACCCTAACCCTAACCCTAACCCTAACCCTAACCCTAACCCTAACCCTAACCCTAACCCTAACCCTAACCCTAACCCTAACCCTAACCCTAACCCTAACCCTAACCCTAACCCTAACCCTAACCCTAACCCTAACCCTAACCCTAACCCTAACCCTAACCCTAACCCTAACCCTAACCCTAACCCTAACCCTAACCCTAACCCTAACCCTAACCCTAACCCTAACCCTAACCCTAACCCTAACCCTAACCCTAACCCTAACCCTAACCCTAACCCTAACCCTAACCCTAACCCTAACCCTAACCCTAACCCTAACCCTAACCCTAACCCTAACCCTAACCCTAACCCTAACCCTAACCCTAACCCTAACCCTAACCCTAACCCTAACCCTAACCCTAACCCTAACCCTAACCCTAACCCTAACCCTAACCCTAACCCTAACCCTAACCCTAACCCTAACCCTAACCCTAACCCTAACCCTAACCCTAACCCTAACCCTAACCCTAACCCTAACCCTAACCCTAACCCTAACCCTAACCCTAACCCTAACCCTAACCCTAACCCTAACCCTAACCCTAACCCTAACCCTAACCCTAACCCTAACCCTAACCCTAACCCTAACCCTAACCCTAACCCTAACCCTAACCCTAACCCTAACCCTAACCCTAACCCTAACCCTAACCCTAACCCTAACCCTAACCCTAACCCTAACCCTAACCCTAACCCTAACCCTAACCCTAACCCTAACCCTAACCCTAACCCTAACCCTAACCCTAACCCTAACCCTAACCCTAACCCTAACCCTAACCCTAACCCTAACCCTAACCCTAACCCTAACCCTAACCCTAACCCTAACCCTAACCCTAACCCTAACCCTAACCCTAACCCTAACCCTAACCCTAACCCTAACCCTAACCCTAACCCTAACCCTAACCCTAACCCTAACCCTAACCCTAACCCTAACCCTAACCCTAACCCTAACCCTAACCCTAACCCTAACCCTAACCCTAACCCTAACCCTAACCCTAACCCTAACCCTAACCCTAACCCTAACCCTAACCCTAACCCTAACCCTAACCCTAACCCTAACCCTAACCCTAACCCTAACCCTAACCCTAACCCTAACCCTAACCCTAACCCTAACCCTAACCCTAACCCTAACCCTAACCCTAACCCTAACCCTAACCCTAACCCTAACCCTAACCCTAACCCTAACCCTAACCCTAACCCTAACCCTAACCCTAACCCTAACCCTAACCCTAACCCTAACCCTAACCCTAACCCTAACCCTAACCCTAACCCTAACCCTAACCCTAACCCTAACCCTAACCCTAACCCTAACCCTAACCCTAACCCTAACCCTAACCCTAACCCTAACCCTAACCCTAACCCTAACCCTAACCCTAACCCTAACCCTAACCCTAACCCTAACCCTAACCCTAACCCTAACCCTAACCCTAACCCTAACCCTAACCCTAACCCTAACCCTAACCCTAACCCTAACCCTAACCCTAACCCTAACCCTAACCCTAACCCTAACCCTAACCCTAACCCTAACCCTAACCCTAACCCTAACCCTAACCCTAACCCTAACCCTAACCCTAACCCTAACCCTAACCCTAACCCTAACCCTAACCCTAACCCTAACCCTAACCCTAACCCTAACCCTAACCCTAACCCTAACCCTAACCCTAACCCTAACCCTAACCCCTAACCCTAACCCTAACCCTAACCCTAACCCTAACCCTAACCCTAACCCTAACCCTAACCCTAACCCTAACCCTAACCCTAACCCTAACCCTAACCCTAACCCTAACCCTAACCCTAACCCTAACCCTAACCCTAACCCTAACCCTAACCCTAACCCTAACCCTAACCCTAACCCTAACCCTAACCCTAACCCTAACCCTAACCCTAACCCTAACCCTAACCCTAACCCTAACCCTAACCCTAACCCTAACCCTAACCCTAACCCTAACCCTAACCCTAACCCTAACCCTAACCCTAACCCTAACCCTAACCCTAACCCTAACCCTAACCCTAACCCTAACCCTAACCCTAACCCTAACCCTAACCCTAACCCTAACCCTAACCCTAACCCTAACCCTAACCCTAACCCTAACCCTAACCCTAACCCTAACCCTAACCCTAACCCCTAACCCTAACCCTAACCCTAACCCCTAACCCTAACCCTAACCCTAACCCTAACCCTCCTATCCCCAACCCTCTTTTTTTCTAACCCTAACCGTTACACATTAACAATATAAATTAAATTTGAAAACTATTCTAATTAAATATTAAAACAAAAATAAAAAAATCATTGTTGCATTTTAATAGAGAAGGTAAATTCATGGGGTACAATAATTTAAAAAGATAAAACATCAATTGATAAATATAGATTAAAAACAAAGTTCATATTATAAGTAGAACAGAAAATATAGACTGCTGAAAATAAACTTTGGAAACAGGGAGGGGAGGGGCTCGAGCAGGAGAGTATAAAAGCAGGGAGGGTGAGAGCTCATTTCCATCTTGACTCTCGTAAGGCCAACAGCTCTTAGAGACTTCAGCCACTAACCAGACCATTTTCACTGTGCCTCAATTGCCTGAGGAAGACCTTTTAAGGTCGAAACGTCGCGACTGAGGCACTTTTGCTTTTTTTTGATTCTTTTTTTACACATTAACAACACTTTTTTTTCTTTTTTATTTTAAAATACAAGACAACAAGTTTACTTATATTTTTTTCTTGGTTTCATTCAATAAAGTTCATTTTTACACATCACAATTACACACAGCATTTATTAAATTAGAATAACCAAGGCTACAACTTAAAAAATGGCAGACGGCGAGTGGACGGTGGTTAGATCACGCCGTAACCGTAGCCGTGCAGCCCACCAGAATTACCAACCTCGCTGGGAGCAGCGTACAGGTTTTCACGAGGGGATGGACCGTGCAACCCCTACCTCTGCAAGGAGGTGGGGCCCTATCCTTCCGCCTAACCCTAACCCTAACCCTAACCCTAACCCTAACCCTAACCCTAACCCTAACCCTAACCCCTAACCCTAACCCTAACCCTAACCCTAACCCTAACCCTAACCCTAACCCCTAACCCTAACCCTAACCCTAACCCTAACCCTAACCCTAACCCTAACCCTAACCCTAACCCTAACCCTAACCCTAACCCTAACCCTAACCCTAACCCTAACCCTAACCCTAACCCTAACCCTAACCCTAACCCTAACCCTAACCCTAACCCTAACCCTAACCCTAACCCTAACCCTAACCCTAACCCTAACCCTAACCCCTAACCCTAACCCTAACCCTAACCCTAACCCTAACCCTAACCCTAACCCTAACCCTAACCCCTAACCCTAACCCTAACCCTAACCCTAACCCTAACCCTAACCCTAACCCTAACCCTAACCCTAACCCTAACCCTAACCCCTAACCCTAACCCTAACCCTAACCCTAACCCTAACCCTAACCCTAACCCTAACCCTAACCCTAACCCTAACCCTAACCCTAACCCTAACCCTAACCCTAACCCCTAACCCTAACCCTAACCCTAACCCTAACCCTAACCCTAACCCTAACCCTAACCCTAACCCTCAGGAACCAGGTTCAAACCCAAGAGCGGCAGCATCAGAGTCACCGGACTACATCCTCTGCCCTTGTTTTTGGCAACACTCTTCGTCCTTGCACCTCAGGGCAAAGCCAAAAAGGGATCTACACCAACTCCCTCTGGCACCTTGGACACAACCAACAGCTAAACCAGGTAAGAGATTCTTCACCACGGCCCACCCCTATGGACTTACATCTCGGAGCGGAGCTGACTCTGAGTTTAATTTTAACTTAACAGATTCCATACAAGCCCCTCCAGTATATTTAACCCTGGTTGCCGTATTCTCTGACCCCAGTTTTTTATTTTTCCAATCAGGTCCCCCATGGTCTCTGGAGGCGTGGTGTGCCCCCCCCCCAAAGCAAAACCTTGCCAATGGGGGAGGAAATTAGCATGATGAACGGGCATGCAGAGGTCGAACATGACCTGCAAGAAACCCAATCTGATTCCTCCCCTCCCACTAGGGGGGGCCTCTCCACAACCCTCCGGGACCCTGGGCGTCTTCTTTTCATTTATCCCTCTAGCATCCCTAACCAGGGAGCTAAACCCACCCCTCTCCCCTTTTTCCCACCCCCCATCCTCTAGTCACCCTAAACAGGGAACTAGCCCCACCCTTCCCTTTCTTAAACCCACGGGTGAAGCGTCCCTAACCAGGGAGCTAAACCCACCCCTCCTCCCCCCCTTTTTCCCACCCCCCCTCCTCTAGTCACCCTAAACAGGGAACTAGCCCCACCCTCCCCTTCCTTAAGCTAACGGGTGAAGCGTCCCTAACCAGGGAGCTAAACCCACCCCTCTCCCCTTTTTCCCACCCCCCCTCCTCTAGTCACCCTAAACAGGGAACTAGCCCCACCCTCCCCTTTCATAAACCCACGGGTGAAGCGTCCCTAACAAGGGAGCTAAACCCCCCCCTCCCCCCCCCCCCCTTTTTCCCACCCCCCCTCCTCTAGTCACCCTAAATAGGGAACTAGCCCCACCCTCCCCTCCCTTAAACTAACGGGTGAAGCGTCCCTAACCAGGGAGCTAAACCCACCCCTCCCCCCCCTTTTTCCCACCCCCCCTCCTCTAGTCACCCTAAACAGGGAACTAGCCCCACCCTCCCCTTCATTAAGCTAACGGGTGAAGCGTCCCTAACCAGGGAGCTAAACCCACCCCTCTCCCCTTTTTCCCACACCCCCCCCCCCCTCCTCTAGTCACCCTAAACAGGGAACTAGCCCCACCCTCCCCTTTCATAAACCCACGGGTGAAGCGTCCCTAACAAGGGAGCTAAACCCACCCCTCTCCCCCCCTTTTTCCCACCCCCCCTCCTGTAGTCACCCTAAACAGGGAACTAGCCCCACCCTCCCCTTCCTTAAGCTAAAGGGTGAAGCGTCCCTAACCAGGGAGCTAAACCCATCCCTCTTCCCCCCCCCCTCCTTTTTCCAAACCCCCCCCTCTTCTAGTCACCCTAAACAGGTAGCTAGCCCCACCATTCCCTCTCTTTGAACCTTCCCCTTAGCATCCCTCCCCTCCTTAACAAAACCCCCCCCTGGCAGCCTGAAATAAAGAACTGGTTTCCCCCTTCCTCCCCTTCCCCAGTCAACTTAACTAAGGAGTCCCAAGAAGCTATGTGTCCCCCTTTGTAGTTTACTTATTTATTTATTGTTTTTGTTAGGAATTTTAATAATATGATCTGCGGGTTTTTTAGGAGCAGCTAAAAAAATGTTTTTACTAACCTATCTTAATACGTTTTACTTGTGTTTCTAACCTGATTGTTTTTATGTACTAATAGCACTTATTTTATAGCACTTATTTTATAGCACTTATTTTAACTTTTGAGCACTTTTATATAACAGCTGTCTCTAATCAACCTGCGATAGATCTTTTTAAACTGGAATTCCTTTTTTATGTATTATTTTGTATTTATATATATATATATATATATATATCCCTTTTTTTTTTTTTTTTTTTTTTGGTTAAAAATGTCTCCCTTTCATTTCTTATCCCCCCAACCTCCTATGTTAACCAAACACTTGCATAGCATGATGGAAAGGACACCGCTCTCCCACGCAGGCAACCAGGGTTCGAATCCAGGCCGGGGCAATAAATAAAACCTCTGAGCCCTTTTTTCAGTCTCACATGTTTTATTTACTCTTTTAGATTGGTTTTATTATTTTTCTTCAGTACAGCAGGCCAGTGCAAATAAAGTACAAACGTACCTATCCAAACCCCAACCCCAACCCCAACCCTAACCAAGCCAGTGCCGCTGTACTGTATTTTATTTCCAACTTTGCTTTTTTGTTTACTTTTACTTTGACACCTACTTTGGTCCACTCCTAACCAGCTGCAAGCTATCAGCCTAATTACCTCTACTCCTATATAAGAGACAAAGTAGTTCAGGGTCAGCAACCCCTGAGGAAGCAACAAACGTTGCGAAACGTCGGGTTCCTACTGCTCCGGGATGTAAGTCCTTTTTTAACTAATTTTTTTAATAAAGATTTTAATATTTTTTGTCTCTTTTGGGACCCCCTTTTTTAACTCTTTTAGTAGTTTCTTTTGAAACTGTTTTTAGTATTATTAAATAAGTGGGTTATTTGCATGGTGAGGGACTCTGCCTGTGAAGCCGGCCAATCTTTAAAGAAATCTGCATCTCTGGACAATAACCTTTGAAACTCTATTTTTACCGCTGAGGAAAAAGCTCTCTAGCCAGAGAGGCATTCCTACCCACAAGGACTTCCCACTACCAACAAATCACTTCTCTGGTGGCTGACTGCTCTAAGACACCGTGACCCAGTCTGACTCCTCATCAGGAACCAGGTTCAAACCCAAGAGCGGCAGCATCAGAGTCACCGGACTACATCCTCTGCCCTTGTTTTTGGCAACACTCTTCGTCCTTGCACCTCAGGGCAAAGCCAAAAAGGGATCTACACCAACTCCCTCTGGCACCTTGGACACAACCAACAGCTAAACCAGGTAAGAGATTCTTCACCACGGCCCACCCCTATGGACTTACATCTCGGAGCGGAGCTGACTCTGAGTTTAATTTTAACTTAACAGATTCCATACAAGCCCCTCCAGTATATTTAACCCTGGTTGCCGTATTCTCTGACCCCAGTTTTTTATTTTTCCAATCAGGTCCCCCATGGTCTCTGGAGGCGTGGTGTGCCCCCCCCCCAAAGCAAAACCTTGCCAATGGGGGAGGAAATTAGCATGATGAACGGGCATGCAGAGGTCGAACATGACCTGCAAGAAACCCAATCTGATTCCTCCCCTCCCACTAGGGGGGGCCTCTCCACAACCCTCCGGGACCCTGGGCGTCTTCTTTTCATTTATCCCTCTAGCATCCCTAACCAGGGAGCTAAACCCACCCCTCTCCCCTTTTTCCCACCCCCCATCCTCTAGTCACCCTAAACAGGGAACTAGCCCCACCCTTCCCTTTCTTAAACCCACGGGTGAAGCGTCCCTAACCAGGGAGCTAAACCCACCCCTCCTCCCCCCCTTTTTCCCACCCCCCCTCCTCTAGTCACCCTAAACAGGGAACTAGCCCCACCCTCCCCTTCCTTAAGCTAACGGGTGAAGCGTCCCTAACCAGGGAGCTAAACCCACCCCTCTCCCCTTTTTCCCACCCCCCCTCCTCTAGTCACCCTAAACAGGGAACTAGCCCCACCCTCCCCTTTCATAAACCCACGGGTGAAGCGTCCCTAACAAGGGAGCTAAACCCCCCCCTCCCCCCCCCCCTTTTTCCCACCCCCCCTCCTCTAGTCACCCTAAATAGGGAACTAGCCCCACCCTCCCCTCCCTTAAACTAACGGGTGAAGCGTCCCTAACCAGGGAGCTAAACCCACCCCTCCCCCCCCTTTTTCCCACCCCCCCTCCTCTAGTCACCCTAAACAGGGAACTAGCCCCACCCTCCCCTTCATTAAGCTAACGGGTGAAGCGTCCCTAACCAGGGAGCTAAACCCACCCCTCTCCCCTTTTTCCCACACCCCCCCCCCCCCTCCTCTAGTCACCCTAAACAGGGAACTAGCCCCACCCTCCCCTTTCATAAACCCACGGGTGAAGCGTCCCTAACAAGGGAGCTAAACCCACCCCTCTCCCCCCCTTTTTCCCACCCCCCCTCCTGTAGTCACCCTAAACAGGGAACTAGCCCCACCCTCCCCTTCCTTAAGCTAAAGGGTGAAGCGTCCCTAACCAGGGAGCTAAACCCATCCCTCTTCCCCCCCCCTCCTTTTTCCAAACCCCCCCCTCTTCTAGTCACCCTAAACAGGTAGCTAGCCCCACCATTCCCTCTCTTTGAACCTTCCCCTTAGCATCCCTCCCCTCCTTAACAAAACCCCCCCCTGGCAGCCTGAAATAAAGAACTGGTTTCCCCCTTCCTCCCCTTCCCCAGTCAACTTAACTAAGGAGTCCCAAGAAGCTATGTGTCCCCCTTTGTAGTTTACTTATTTATTTATTGTTTTTGTTAGGAATTTTAATAATATGATCTGCGGGTTTTTTAGGAGCAGCTAAAAAAATGTTTTTACTAACCTATCTTAATACGTTTTACTTGTGTTTCTAACCTGATTGTTTTTATGTACTAATAGCACTTATTTTATAGCACTTATTTTATAGCACTTATTTTAACTTTTGAGCACTTTTATATAACAGCTGTCTCTAATCAACCTGCGATAGATCTTTTTAAACTGGAATTCCTTTTTTATGTATTATTTTGTATTTATATATATATATATATATATATATCCCTTTTTTTTTTTTTTTTTTTTTTTGGTTAAAAATGTCTCCCTTTCATTTCTTATCCCCCCAACCTCCTATGTTAACCAAACACTTGCATAGCATGATGGAAAGGACACCGCTCTCCCACGCAGGCAACCAGGGTTCGAATCCAGGCCGGGGCAATAAATAAAACCTCTGAGCCCTTTTTTCAGTCTCACATGTTTTATTTACTCTTTTAGATTGGTTTTATTATTTTTCTTCAGTACAGCAGGCCAGTGCAAATAAAGTACAAACGTACCTATCCAAACCCCAACCCCAACCCCAACCCTAACCAAGCCAGTGCCGCTGTACTGTATTTTATTTCCAACTTTGCTTTTTTGTTTACTTTTACTTTGACACCTACTTTGGTCCACTCCTAACCAGCTGCAAGCTATCAGCCTAATTACCTCTACTCCTATATAAGAGACAAAGTAGTTCAGGGTCAGCAACCCCTGAGGAAGCAACAAACGTTGCGAAACGTCGGGTTCCTACTGCTCCGGGATGTAAGTCCTTTTTTAACTAATTTTTTTAATAAAGATTTTAATATTTTTTGTCTCTTTTGGGACCCCTTTTTTAACTCTTTTAGTAGTTTCTTTTGAAACTGTTTTTAGTATTATTAAATAAGTGGGTTATTTGCATGGTGAGGGACTCTGCCTGTGAAGCCGGCCAATCTTTAAAGAAATCTGCATCTCTGGACAATAACCTTTGAAACTCTATTTTTACCGCTGAGGAAAAAGCTCTCTAGCCAGAGAGGCATTCCTACCCACAAGGACTTCCCACTACCAACAAATCACTTCTCTGGTGGCTGACTGCTCTAAGACACCGTGACCCAGTCTGACTCCTCATCAGGAACCAGGTTCAAACCCAAGAGCGGCAGCATCAGAGTCACCGGACTACATCCTCTGCCCTTGTTTTTGGCAACACTCTTCGTCCTTGCACCTCAGGGCAAAGCCAAAAAGGGATCTACACCAACTCCCTCTGGCACCTTGGACACAACCAACAGCTAAACCAGGTAAGAGATTCTTCACCACGGCCCACCCCTATGGACTTACATCTCGGAGCGGAGCTGACTCTGAGTTTAATTTTAACTTAACAGATTCCATACAAGCCCCTCCAGTATATTTAACCCTGGTTGCCGTATTCTCTGACCCCAGTTTTTTATTTTTCCAATCAGGTCCCCCATGGTCTCTGGAGGCGTGGTGTGCCCCCCCCCCAAAGCAAAACCTTGCCAATGGGGGAGGAAATTAGCATGATGAACGGGCATGCAGAGGTCGAACATGACCTGCAAGAAACCCAATCTGATTCCTCCCCTCCCACTAGGGGGGGCCTCTCCACAACCCTCCGGGACCCTGGGCGTCTTCTTTTCATTTATCCCTCTAGCATCCCTAACCAGGGAGCTAAACCCACCCCTCTCCCCTTTTTCCCACCCCCCATCCTCTAGTCACCCTAAACAGGGAACTAGCCCCACCCTTCCCTTTCTTAAACCCACGGGTGAAGCGTCCCTAACCAGGGAGCTAAACCCACCCCTCCTCCCCCCCTTTTTCCCACCCCCCCTCCTCTAGTCACCCTAAACAGGGAACTAGCCCCACCCTCCCCTTCCTTAAGCTAACGGGTGAAGCGTCCCTAACCAGGGAGCTAAACCCACCCCTCTCCCCTTTTTCCCACCCCCCCTCCTCTAGTCACCCTAAACAGGGAACTAGCCCCACCCTCCCCTTTCATAAACCCACGGGTGAAGCGTCCCTAACAAGGGAGCTAAACCCCCCCCTCCCCCCCCCCCTTTTTCCCACCCCCCCTCCTCTAGTCACCCTAAATAGGGAACTAGCCCCACCCTCCCCTCCCTTAAACTAACGGGTGAAGCGTCCCTAACCAGGGAGCTAAACCCACCCCTCCCCCCCCTTTTTCCCACCCCCCCTCCTCTAGTCACCCTAAACAGGGAACTAGCCCCACCCTCCCCTTCATTAAGCTAACGGGTGAAGCGTCCCTAACCAGGGAGCTAAACCCACCCCTCTCCCCTTTTTCCCACACCCCCCCCCCCTCTAGTCACCCTAAACAGGGAACTAGCCCCACCCTCCCCTTTCATAAACCCACGGGTGAAGCGTCCCTAACAAGGGAGCTAAACCCACCCCTCTCCCCCCCTTTTTCCCACCCCCCCTCCTGTAGTCACCCTAAACAGGGAACTAGCCCCACCCTCCCCTTCCTTAAGCTAAAGGGTGAAGCGTCCCTAACCAGGGAGCTAAACCCATCCCTCTTCCCCCCCCCTCCTTTTTCCAAACCCCCCCCTCTTCTAGTCACCCTAAACAGGTAGCTAGCCCCACCATTCCCTCTCTTTGAACCTTCCCCTTAGCATCCCTCCCCTCCTTAACAAAACCCCCCCCTGGCAGCCTGAAATAAAGAACTGGTTTCCCCCTTCCTCCCCTTCCCCAGTCAACTTAACTAAGGAGTCCCAAGAAGCTATGTGTCCCCCTTTGTAGTTTACTTATTTATTTATTGTTTTTGTTAGGAATTTTAATAATATGATCTGCGGGTTTTTTAGGAGCAGCTAAAAAAATGTTTTTACTAACCTATCTTAATACGTTTTACTTGTGTTTCTAACCTGATTGTTTTTATGTACTAATAGCACTTATTTTATAGCACTTATTTTATAGCACTTATTTTAACTTTTGAGCACTTTTATATAACAGCTGTCTCTAATCAACCTGCGATAGATCTTTTTAAACTGGAATTCCTTTTTTATGTATTATTTTGTATTTATATATATATATATATATATATATCCCTTTTTTTTTTTTTTTTTTTTTTTTGGTTAAAAATGTCTCCCTTTCATTTCTTATCCCCCCAACCTCCTATGTTAACCAAACACTTGCATAGCATGATGGAAAGGACACCGCTCTCCCACGCAGGCAACCAGGGTTCGAATCCAGGCCGGGGCAATAAATAAAACCTCTGAGCCCTTTTTTCAGTCTCACATGTTTTATTTACTCTTTTAGATTGGTTTTATTATTTTTCTTCAGTACAGCAGGCCAGTGCAAATAAAGTACAAACGTACCTATCCAAACCCCAACCCCAACCCCAACCCTAACCAAGCCAGTGCCGCTGTACTGTATTTTATTTCCAACTTTGCTTTTTTGTTTACTTTTACTTTGACACCTACTTTGGTCCACTCCTAACCAGCTGCAAGCTATCAGCCTAATTACCTCTACTCCTATATAAGAGACAAAGTAGTTCAGGGTCAGCAACCCCTGAGGAAGCAACAAACGTTGCGAAACGTCGGGTTCCTACTGCTCCGGGATGTAAGTCCTTTTTTAACTAATTTTTTTAATAAAGATTTTAATATTTTTTGTCTCTTTTGGGACCCCCTTTTTTAACTCTTTTAGTAGTTTCTTTTGAAACTGTTTTTAGTATTATTAAATAAGTGGGTTATTTGCATGGTGAGGGACTCTGCCTGTGAAGCCGGCCAATCTTTAAAGAAATCTGCATCTCTGGACAATAACCTTTGAAACTCTATTTTTACCGCTGAGGAAAAAGCTCTCTAGCCAGAGAGGCATTCCTACCCACAAGGACTTCCCACTACCAACAAATCACTTCTCTGGTGGCTGACTGCTCTAAGACACCGTGACCCAGTCTGACTCCTCATCAGGAACCAGGTTCAAACCCAAGAGCGGCAGCATCAGAGTCACCGGACTACATCCTCTGCCCTTGTTTTTGGCAACACTCTTCGTCCTTGCACCTCAGGGCAAAGCCAAAAAGGGATCTACACCAACTCCCTCTGGCACCTTGGACACAACCAACAGCTAAACCAGGTAAGAGATTCTTCACCACGGCCCACCCCTATGGACTTACATCTCGGAGCGGAGCTGACTCTGAGTTTAATTTTAACTTAACAGATTCCATACAAGCCCCTCCAGTATATTTAACCCTGGTTGCCGTATTCTCTGACCCCAGTTTTTTATTTTTCCAATCAGGTCCCCCATGGTCTCTGGAGGCGTGGTGTGCCCCCCCCCCAAAGCAAAACCTTGCCAATGGGGGAGGAAATTAGCATGATGAACGGGCATGCAGAGGTCGAACATGACCTGCAAGAAACCCAATCTGATTCCTCCCCTCCCACTAGGGGGGGCCTCTCCACAACCCTCCGGGACCCTGGGCGTCTTCTTTTCATTTATCCCTCTAGCATCCCTAACCAGGGAGCTAAACCCACCCCTCTCCCCTTTTTCCCACCCCCCATCCTCTAGTCACCCTAAACAGGGAACTAGCCCCACCCTTCCCTTTCTTAAACCCACGGGTGAAGCGTCCCTAACCAGGGAGCTAAACCCACCCCTCCTCCCCCCCTTTTTCCCACCCCCCCTCCTCTAGTCACCCTAAACAGGGAACTAGCCCCACCCTCCCCTTCCTTAAGCTAACGGGTGAAGCGTCCCTAACCAGGGAGCTAAACCCACCCCTCTCCCCTTTTTCCCACCCCCCCTCCTCTAGTCACCCTAAACAGGGAACTAGCCCCACCCTCCCCTTTCATAAACCCACGGGTGAAGCGTCCCTAACAAGGGAGCTAAACCCCCCCCTCCCCCCCCCCTTTTTCCCACCCCCCCTCCTCTAGTCACCCTAAATAGGGAACTAGCCCCACCCTCCCCTCCCTTAAACTAACGGGTGAAGCGTCCCTAACCAGGGAGCTAAACCCACCCCTCCCCCCCCTTTTTCCCACCCCCCCTCCTCTAGTCACCCTAAACAGGGAACTAGCCCCACCCTCCCCTTCATTAAGCTAACGGGTGAAGCGTCCCTAACCAGGGAGCTAAACCCACCCCTCTCCCCTTTTTCCCACAACCCCCCCCCCCCTCCTCTAGTCACCCTAAACAGGGAACTAGCCCCACCCTCCCCTTTCATAAACCCACGGGTGAAGCGTCCCTAACAAGGGAGCTAAACCCACCCCTCTCCCCCCCTTTTTCCCACCCCCCCTCCTGTAGTCACCCTAAACAGGGAACTAGCCCCACCCTCCCCTTCCTTAAGCTAAAGGGTGAAGCGTCCCTAACCAGGGAGCTAAACCCATCCCTCTTCCCCCCCCCTCCTTTTTCCAAACCCCCCCCTCTTCTAGTCACCCTAAACAGGTAGCTAGCCCCACCATTCCCTCTCTTTGAACCTTCCCCTTAGCATCCCTCCCCTCCTTAACAAAACCCCCCCCTGGCAGCCTGAAATAAAGAACTGGTTTCCCCCTTCCTCCCCTTCCCCAGTCAACTTAACTAAGGAGTCCCAAGAAGCTATGTGTCCCCCTTTGTAGTTTACTTATTTATTTATTGTTTTTGTTAGGAATTTTAATAATATGATCTGCGGGTTTTTTAGGAGCAGCTAAAAAAATGTTTTTACTAACCTATCTTAATACGTTTTACTTGTGTTTCTAACCTGATTGTTTTTATGTACTAATAGCACTTATTTTATAGCACTTATTTTATAGCACTTATTTTAACTTTTGAGCACTTTTATATAACAGCTGTCTCTAATCAACCTGCGATAGATCTTTTTAAACTGGAATTCCTTTTTTATGTATTATTTTGTATTTATATATATATATATATATATATATCCCTTTTTTTTTTTTTTTTTTTTTTTTGGTTAAAAATGTCTCCCTTTCATTTCTTATCCCCCCAACCTCCTATGTTAACCAAACACTTGCATAGCATGATGGAAAGGACACCGCTCTCCCACGCAGGCAACCAGGGTTCGAATCCAGGCCGGGGCAATAAATAAAACCTCTGAGCCCTTTTTTCAGTCTCACATGTTTTATTTACTCTTTTAGATTGGTTTTATTATTTTTCTTCAGTACAGCAGGCCAGTGCAAATAAAGTACAAACGTACCTATCCAAACCCCAACCCCAACCCCAACCCTAACCCTAACCCTAACCCTAACCCTAACCCTAACCCCTAACCCCTAACCCTAACCCTAACCCCTAACCCCTAACCCCTAACCCTAACCCTAACCCTAACCCTAACCCTAACCCTAACCCTAACCCCTAACCCCTAACCCCTAACCCTAACCCTAACCCTAACCCTAACCCTAACCCTAACCCTAACCCTAACCCTAACCCTAACCCTAACCCCTAACCCTAACCCTAACCCTAACCCTAGTAGCATATTTTTCAGATAAACATGATTATAACCAACAACAACAACAAAAGTTTATGCCCATTTCTATTTGGACCCCTGACAATGACAAATTGCCTCCAGAAATCAAAGCTTTAATTAAAAAGGATGAAAAGGACTTCTACAAACACTTTAAAATACAAGATGAAAAACCAAACTTATCATTACAGGAACAAAGAGCCCTTAGAGAATTAGCCCAAAATAAACATGTAATTATCAAACCTGCGGATAAAGGTAGTACTGTAGTAATATTAGGAAGAGACCAATACATAATGGAGGCAAAAAGACAATTACATGACACAAAATATTATAAACAACTAAGAAAACCTATTTATTTAAACACGGTACCCAAGGTACATAAAATTTTGGCCCAACTACATGACAAAAAATTTATTAATGAAAAACAACTGAAATATTTAAAAGGAGAGGTAGAGCCACGGCTGAGAAGATTCTACATCCTACCAAAAATTCACAAGGATCCTAAGAATTGGACTGTGCCTTTCAAAGTGCCTGCAGGGCGACCTATTGTAGCAGATTGTGGGAGTGAAACTTACCAAACAGCAGAATATTTAGATCATTTTTTGAATCCCCTGTCTATCAAACATCCCTCCTACATCAAAGATACATATCACTTCATAAGCATCATTAAAACCTTGACTGTCCCAAACAACTCTTTCTTTTTCTCTATTGATATCGAAAGTTTATATACAAACATTGACATTCAAGCAGGCATGACATCAATCAAAAACATTTTTATCAAATATCCAGATGAGAATCGACCTGATTGGGAATTGCTAAAATTACTGGAAATCAATTTGAAAAGAAATGATTTTGAATTCAATGGGGAGTATTTCTTACAAATTAAGGGGACAGCAATGGGGAAACGATTTGCTCCGTCTTATGCTAATATTTTTATGGCTGATTGGGAAGAAAAAGCACTCCGAAAATGTAAAATCAAACCTTTAGTATACTTAAGATACCTTGATGATATATTTGGAATTTGGACCAACTCTAAAGAGGAATTTGTGACTTTCATAAACATACTTGATAAACACGATTCATCCATTAATCTCAAATACACCTTCCACGAACATTCTATTGATTTTTTAGACACAACTGTTTACAAAGGAAACTCTTTTGAACAAACCGGTAAATTGGAAGTCAAAGTTTTTTTCAAAGACACAGACACACATTCTTTATTATTCAAAACCAGCTTTCACCCACAACATACACACAGGGGATTAGTAAAGTCACAATTACTCCGATTTAAACGCATTTGTACCCAGGAAGAAGATTTTCGGGGTGCAGTGAAAGTATTATTCTCTGCCCTGAGACATAGGGGATATTCCAGATCATTTCTAAGACGTTGTTTCAAAACTCTAAAGGATACCGGACAAAAACACACAAATATTGAAGAAATAATCCCACTTATTACAATCTTTTCTACAGGAAGTAAAACACTAAATCATAAAATAAAAACCAACTTCAAACAAATTATTACGAACCAAGGACTGTTGAAAAAACATCGAGTAATCTCAGCATTTAAACGCAATAAAAATCTAAAAGATTATTTGGTGAAAGCAAAAGTACAACCTTTACAACAAAGCCAAAAATGTGCATACCTTCAAGACCATTTTGTTAGATTACAATATATTCAGAATAAAGTCAACAAAAACATTTTCAAAATTTCCCAAACCTTTACTTTGAAATCAAAAAATTGTGTTTATGTAATTTTTTGTGCAAAGTGCAAAATTCAATATATTGGAGAAACTAAAAATTCACTTTCCACACGAATGGCTCAACACAAATACAATATTATAAATAATAAGGACACAGACACTAATTTAGTCAAACATTTTATTTTACACGGGTGGCATAGTGTAATGATTGCAGGTATACAAAACAATTCAATTTGGACTGACAAACAAAGAAAGTCAAAAGAGAGACAATGGATATATTTACTGAACACAAACGAACCCAATGGTTTAAACATGAAAAGAAATTATCCATTAACATAAAGTCCCATTCTGCAATTTAAACGATTCCCCCCTTAATTTAGTCGAGCCCCTAATTAGAAATTGAATCACTTACCTTGTAAATTACTTACCTTGAATATGTGACTTACCTTGATTGGATCCTCTAAACCTGGCCCTTTAATCAAATTCTAACCCTAACCTGGCCCTTTAATCGAATTCTAACCCTAACCTGGCCCTTCAATCAAATTCTAACCCTAACCTGGCCCTTTAATCTAATTCTAACCCTAACCAAAGTAATTAGCCCTAACACTAACCAAATTGAGTATGTAGCCCTAACCCTAATCAAATTGTTGAAATAGTAAATCAAATTTAGAATTTAGCCCTAACCCTAAGCACATTGTTGAAATATTAAACCAAATTTATAATTTAACCCTAACCTAATCATTACAACATCGTATCATTGCATAAATGTATTTTTCTTAAATCATAATTTGAAAAGGGGTTATTTTATATAAATTCCTTATACGCAATACAAAAGTAAGATCCAAAACTAAAAACTATATATAAATGCATAGGGCTATAAAAATTGGCATAAGAAACATTTTTTTAAAAATAATTTAAAATCATTATGAATTCTCACTAAAAGTAATAAATACTAAGTAAATTTACGTTTTAAATTGTAAAAACTATATTTGGCAAATGATTCATGCATTAAATAACTTAAAAAACTAATTTAAAATAAAAGGTATAAATAAAAAGAAACTGGAAAAAAGAAAATGGGAAAATACAAGGGGGTGGAGCCAGGAGGCTATATATTGGGACAGGCTGAACAGAGCTCATTTCTGCTCTGCTCTTCGTAGGGACAACATCTCCACAAGTGCCAGCCAATTTAGCCACAGTGATCTGCGTGCTGTACAGGCCTGAAGAAGACCTTATTAGAGGTCGAAACGTTGCCGCTGTAGCACGCATCTTTTGCTTTTTTGCTCTTTTTCTTTTAAACACGTGTTTCTTTTTGAACACTTGTCTCTTTTTCTTTTTTCTTTTTTTAAAAAAACATTTCTTTTCGAATTTAATTATTTTATTTCACAAAAAACTTAAAAAAGAAAACAAAAAAAACACTTAAATAACATAAAAACAAACAAAAAGAACATTTTCAAACACGCCTTATTAAATTATAATAACAAAGGCGAACCGGACAATAAAAAAATAAAAAATCTAATCAAATGGACGGGGAGTGGACACTTGTCCGTTCACGGAGGGGGAGGAAGCCAACCTTCCCAAAAAATCACAGGGGTCATAGCAGCGATACTCGCTTTGGGATGGACCGCGCACCGCCCAACTTCCGCGGAAGGGGGGCTACAACCCTTCGCCCTAACCCTAACCCTAACCCTAACCCTAACCCCTAACCCCTAACCCTAACCCTAACCCTAACCCTAACCCTAACCCTAACCCCTAACCCTAACCCTAACCCTAACCCCTAACCCTAACCCCTAACCCTAACCCTAACCCTAACCCTAACCCTAACCCCTAACCCCTAACCCTAACCCCCTAACCCTAACCCTAACCCTAACCCTAACCCTAACCCTAACCCCTAACCCCTAACCCTAACCCTAACCCTAACCCTAACCCTAACCCCTAACCCTAACCCTAACCCTAACCCCCTAACCCTAACCCTAACCCTAACCCTAACCCCTAACCCTAACCCTAACCCTAACCCTAACCCTAACCCCTAACCCTAACCCTAACCCTAACCCTAACCCTAACCCCTAACCCCTAACCCTAACCCTAACCCTAACCCTAACCCTACCCTAACCCTAACCCTAACCCCTAACCCTAACCCTAACCCTAACCCTAACCCTAACCCTAACCCCTAACCCTAACCCTAACCCTAACCCTAACCCTAACCCTAACCCTAACCCTAACCCAACCATTCGCCCTAACCAGCCTGTGCCTCCCTTTGCTGGGTATCGCTATCGCGAACAGCAACCTCGCCCCTATCAACCTCGCTCCTATGCATCAGTGGTCCGTGATGGCCCAAGGGGAAACCGAAATGCTGTTCACTTTGGCAGACTTCGGAGACAGGACATTCATAGACCAGAACAAACTGACCCACAGTTTGGGCAGCTGGTCCGTCAAATGCATAGGGTCATTAAAACAGTCCATCATTTGCAAAACGTTGCTCCTAAGCCAGGAAAACCGGAGCCCAGGATGATCTCCCGTATGGTTGAGGTTCTGTCTTCCATGATTAAACCTGCTGCTCCAACAGATGACACAATGGATTTAATCACAGGCAATGCTAAGAACTGGGGTTATAATACCTTGGTCATCTTGGAGGAACACTACAAGACCAGTCTGAAGCTCTTGATGCAGGACTTGAAAAAAGATCTGGCTCCAAACTGGAAGGCAGCCTTTGAAGTGGCCACAAGGTGGGCCTACAGAAACCTGCCTCGTATGTCCCCTGGTGTAGTGGACCATGTAGAGGCACTTATTACTTCTGCTGTGGATGACAGTAGACAGGAAATAAGAGCTGTGCCAGAGCAAAGAACATTTGCTACACAAATGGAACCACCAGAACAGGAAAGAAGGGGAGAGAGAGAGAAAAGCAGGGGTACTGTTACGGGGAAGAAAGCATGTACTCGAGCGGTGGCTACAATGACAAAACGTGTCATACAGGAGGATGACTTTGAAATTCAATCCCTCCCTGAGGAAATTCCATCACCTGACCGGAGAGTACGTGGGAATAGAAGGCAGGAAGATTACGACAGCAACGCTGTCATCATGGAAGTCTCCAACCTGCAGGATGTGTCAGAAACCAGCACTAGTCCACTCGATCAGAGACCTCCCCGAGTAAGAGTAGTCAGGGAAACATCAAACGTGTCAGAGGAAGAGTCACTTACTTCTGACCACGAAGACGTGGATAGCGTACACCGGGCACCTCCACGAAGAAGAAGCACATCTCCAAATGTGCACAGAGTGTCAGCCTTAGTCCACGCTGCTTATGATGACTCTCATGATGATTCCCAAGGGGGGAATTCAGAGGACCTCTTCTCCACACCCAGACCGCACCGCTATCACGTTACGAGGCATCCAAACTCAGATCGTAAATTGATTGACTGGGATTTGAATGTGCAGAAAAAGTGGCTTATTATAGGAGACTCTAATTTATCCAGGATTCAGGGACACCATGTCCGTGACCTACAAATTGAGAGTTATCCGGGAGCCAACTTTCGTCATGCCCAGGCACTGATGGCAAAATCAACTAGCCATGTGGTTGTGGAGAAAGTGGTACTGTCTTTTGGCTTAAACCATAGAGGACAAAAGGCTAAACAGACCACAATTAAACAAGCACAGGCAGCGTTGAGAACTGCTAAAAAACAGTTCCCATATGCAGAGATTTGGATACCAGTGATAAACTTTTCCGAGGACCTACGTCATGCAGAACAAAAAACACTGCAACTACTCAACCAACACATCAGACGGAACTTCCCTCACATCCCCCCTCTTCCGGAAACTGACTTTGAAACTGAGCCGGACGATGTGCATTGGACTCGAACGACAGCTAGAGCAATGCTTAAACACTGGACAAGTTATTTAAACTTGACAGCCCCTTAAGTCTTTTTGAAGAGGGGACAAAAGGTGCAACACCACTTTTCCTTCAGAATGTTCTGGTCTTGGCTGAGAATTTCACTCTAACCCAGACTCAGTGGAACCTTCTGAATAGAGGACTAACCTTTGTTCCCACCATTACCAAAAGTAAATTTGATACAACCCAACTTCAATATGATCTTCAAAACTATCATAGGAAACTAAAATTAGTAGCATATTTTTCAGATAAACATGATTATAACCAACAACAACAACAAAAGTTTATGCCCATTTCTATTTGGACCCCTGACAATGACAAATTGCCTCCAGAAATCAAAGCTTTAATTAAAAAGGATGAAAAGGACTTCTACAAACACTTTAAAATACAAGATGAAAAACCAAACTTATCATTACAGGAACAAAGAGCACTTAGAGAATTAGCCCAAAATAAACATGTAATTATCAAACCTGCGGATAAAGGTAGTACTGTAGTAATATTAGGAAGAGACCAATACATAATGGAGGCAAAAAGACAATTACATGACATAAAATATTATAAACAACTAAGAAAACCTATTTATTTAAACACGGTACCCAAGGTACATAAAATTTTGGCCCGACTACATGACAAGAAATTTATTAATGAAAAACAACTGAAATATTTGAAAGGAGAGGTAGAGCCACGGCTGAGAAGATTCTACATCCTACCAAAAATTCACAAGGATCCTAAGAATTGGACTGTGCCTTTCAAAGTGCCTGCGGGGCGACCTATCGTAGCAGATTGTGGGAGTGAAACTTACCAAACAGCAGAATATTTAGATCATTTTTTGAATCCCCTGTCTATCAAACATCCCTCCTACATCAAAGATACATATCACTTCATAAGCATCATTAAAACTTTGACTGTCCCAAACAACTCTTTCTTTTTCTCTATTGATATCGAAAGTTTATATACAAACATTGACATTCAAGCAGGCATGACATCAATCAAAAACATTTTTATCAAATATCCAGATGAGAATCGACCTGATTGGGAATTGCTAAAATTACTGGAAATCAATTTGAAAAGAAACGATTTTGAATTCAATGGGGAGTATTTTTTACAAATTAAGGGGACAGCAATGGGGAAACGATTTGCTCCGTCTTATGCAAATATTTTTATGGCTGATTGGGAAGAAAAAGCACTCCGAAAATGTAAAATCAAACCTTTAGTATACTTAAGATACCTCGATGATATATTTGGAATTTGGACCAACTCTAAAGAAGAATTTGTGACTTTCATAAACATACTTGATAAACACGATTCATCCATTAATCTGAAATACACCTTCCACGAACATTCTATTGATTTTTTAGACACAACTGTTTACAAAGGAAACTCTTTTGAACAAACTGGTAAATTGGAAGTCAAAGTTTTTTTCAAAGACACAGACACACATTCTTTATTATTCAAAACCAGCTTTCACCCACAACATACACACAGGGGATTAGTAAAGTCCCAACTACTCCGATTTAAACGCATCTGCACCCAGGAAGAAGATTTTCGGGGTGCAGTGAAAGTATTATTCTCTGCCCTGAGACATAGGGGATATTCCAGATCATTTCTAAGACGTTGTTTCAAAACTCTAAAGGATACCGGACAAAAACACACAAATATGGAAGAAATAATCCCACTTATCACAAATTTTTCTACAGGAAGTAAAACACTAAATCATAAAATAAAATCCAACTTCAAAGAAATTATTACGAACCAAGGACTGTTGAAAAAACACCGAGTAATCTCAGCATTTAAACGCAATAAAAATCTAAAAGATTATTTGGTGAAAGCAAAAGTACAACCTTTACAACAAAGCCAAAAATGTGCATGCCTTCAAGACCATTTTGTTAGATTACAATACATTCAGAATAAAGTCAACAAAAACATTTTCAAAATTTACCAAACCTTTACTTTGAAATCAAAAAACTGTGTTTATGTAATTTTTTGTGCAAAGTGCAAAATTAAATATGTTGGAGAAACTAAAAACTCACTTTCCACAAGAATGGCTCAACACAAATACCATATTATAAATAAAAAGGACACAGACACTAATTTGGTCAAACATTTTATTTTACACGGGTGGCATAGTGTAAAGGTTGCAGGTATACAAAACAATTCAATTTGGACTGACAAAGAAAGAAAGTCAAAAGAAAGACAATGGATATATTTACTGAACACAAACGAACCAAATGGTTTAAACATGAAAAGAAATTATCCATTATCATAAAGTCCCATTCTGTAGTTTAAACGATTCCCCCCCTTAATTTAGTCGAGCCCCTAATTAGAAATTGAATTACTTACCTTGTAAATTACTTACCTTCAATATAGACTTACCTTGATTGGATCCTCTAAACCTGGCCCTTTAATCAAATTCTAACCCTAACCTGGCCCTTTAATCGAAATCTAACACTAACCTGGCCCTTTAATGAAATTCTAACCCTAACCAAAGTATTTAGCCCTAACCCTAACCAAATTGAGTATGTAGCCCTAACCCTAATCAAATGGTTGAAATATTAAATCAAATTTAGAATTTAGCCCTAACCCTAACCAAACTGTTGAAATATTAAACCAAATTAAGAATTTAGCCCTAACCTAATCATAAAAACATCATATCATTGCATAAATGTATTCTTGTTAAAAACATAATTTGAAAATGTGTTATATAAATTCATTATACGCAATACAAAAGTAAGATCCAAAAATAAAACACATATAAATGCATAGGGCTATGAAAATTGGCATAAGAAACATTTTTTTTAAAATAATTAAAATCATTATGAATTTTCACTAAAAGTAATAAATACTAAGTAAATTTACGTTTTAAATAGTTAAAATTGAATTTGGCAATTGATTCATGCATTAAATAACTTAAATAAAAAGAAACTGGAAAAAAGAAAATGGGAAAATACAAGGGGGTGGAGCCAGGAGGCTATATATTGGGACAGGCTGAACAGAGCTCATTTCTGCTCTGCTCTTCGTAGGGACAACATCTCCACAAGTGCCAGCCAATTTAGCCACAGTGATTTGCGTGCTGTATAGGCCTGAAGAAGACCTTATTAGAGGTCGAAACGTTGCCGCTGTAGCACGCATTTTTTGCTTTTTTGCCCTATTTCTTTTTAACACGTGTTTCTTTTGAACACTTGTGTCTTTTTTCTTTCTTTCTTTTTTTATATTTAAAAAAAACATTTCTTTTCTAATTTGATTATTTTATTTCACAAAAAAAATTAAAAAAACAAAAAAAACACTTAAATAACATACAAACAAACAAAAAGAACATTTTCACACACGCCTTATTAAATTAGAATAACAAAGGCGAACCGGACGATAAAAAAATAAAAAAATCTAATCAAATGGACGGGGAGTGGACACTTGTCCGTCCGCGGAGGGGGAGGAAACAAACCTTCCCAAAATATCAGAGGGGTCATAGCAGCGATACCCGCTTTGGGATGGACCGTGCACCGCCCAACTTCCGCGGAAGGGGGGCTACAACCATTCGCCCTAACCCTAACCCTAACCCTAACCCTAACCCTAACCCCTAACCCTAACCCTAACCCTAACCCTAACCCTAACCCCTAACCCCTAACCCCTAACCCTAACCCTAACCCTAACCCTAACCCTAACCCTAACCCTAACCCCTAACCCTAACCCTAACCCTAACCCTCTCTATACAAACATTGACATTCAAGCAGGCATGAGATCAATCAAAAACATATTTAATAAATATCCAGATGAGAATCGACCTGATTGGGAATTACTACAATTATTGCAAATCAATTTGAAAAGAAATGATTTTGAATTTAATGGAGAGTATTTTTTACAAATTAAAGGGACAGCAATGGGGAAACGATTTGCCCCGTCTTATGCAAACATTTTTATGGCTGATTGGGAAGGAAACGCACTACAGAAATGTAGAGTAAAACCTTTGGTATATCTGAGATACCTTGATGACATTTTTGGAATCTGGACCAATTCTAAAGAAGAATTTCTGACATTTATAAAAGTACTTGATACCCATGATCCATCCATTCGCTTAAAATATACCTTTCATGAGCATTCTATTGATTTTTTAGACACAACTATTTACAAAGGAAACTCTTTTGAACAATCCGGTAAATTGGAAGTTAAAGTTTTTTTCAAAGACACTGACACACATTCTTTATTATTCAAATCAAGCTTTCACCCACAACATACATATAGCGGGTTGGTAAAGTCACAACTACTCCGATTTAAGCGTATTTGTACCCAAGACAAAGATTTTAGGGTTGCTGTGAAAATATTATTCTCTGCCTTAAGACATAGGGGATATTCCAGATCATTTCTACGACGTTGTTTCAAAACTCTCAAGGATTCTGGAGAAAAACATAACGATGTAAATGAAAAAATCCCATTGATTACAAATTTCTCTACAGGAAGTAAAACACTAAATCATAAAATAAAAAATAACTTCAAACACTTTATTACAGACCAGGGATTACTGAAAAAACATCAAGTAATCTCTGCATATAGACGGAACAAAAGTCTAAGAGATTATTTGGTGAAGGCAAAAGTACAACCCTTACAACAAAATCAAAAACATACAAACCTTAAAGACCACTTTATTAAATTACAATACATTCAAAATCTGGTAAACAAAAAAATCTTCAAACTTCCCCAAACCTTTACTTTGAAATCAAGGAATTGTGTATATGTCATTTTTTGTGCCAAATGCAAAATTCAATATATTGGAGAAACTAAAAACTCACTTTCCACAAGAATGGCTCAACACAAATACAATATTATTAATAAAAAGGACACAGACACAAATTTGGTCAAACATTTTATTTTACACGGATGGCATAGTGTAAAGGTTGCAGGTATACAAAACAATTCCATTTGGACAGACAAAGAAAGAAAGTCAAAAGAGAGACAATGGATATATTTATTGAACACAAACGAGCCAAATGGTTTAAACATGAAAAGAAATTATCCACTATCATAAAGTCCCATTTTGCAGTTTCAATGATTACTCCCCTTAGTTTAGTCGAGCCCCTAATTAGAAATTTAATCACTTACCTTGTAAATTACTTACCTTGAATAAATTACTTACCTTGAAGGGATCTTCTTAACCTGGCCCTTTAATCGAATCCTAACCAGAGTATTTAGCCCTAACCCTAACCAAATTGAGTAAATAGCCCTAACCCTAATCATATTAAGTATATAACCCTAACCCCTTAATTTAGTCAAGCCCCTGATTAGATAATTACTTACCTTGAATAAATTGCTTACCTTGATTGGATCTTCTTAACCTGGCCCTTTAATTGAATCCTAACCAGAGTATTTAGCCCTAACCCTAACCAAATTGAGTACATAGCCCTAACCCTAACCATATTGAGTATATAGCCCTAACCCTAACCAAATCCTTTACAAATCAATAAATTATATAAATAATTATTTTATAAACATCACAGTTTAAAGGTGGGATTATTAAAAACATGCTATACAAAATTAAGATCCTAAAAAGATATATATATATATATACATATATATAAATGTATAGAGATAAAATAAAAATTGGCTTGACTTACAGTTAAATTGATTAAAATTTAAAATCATTACTATTTTCTTTTACAAAATTAATATATTATTTTATTTTACAATTGAAAGGCATTAAAATTTCATTTGGTAATTGATTGGGATGTTAAATAAATTTAAAAAGTAACTTTAAAATAAAAGGCAAAAATTAAATTAAACTGTGAAAAATAGAAGCTGGGAAAATACAAGGGGTGGAGCCCAGAGGCTATATATACAGAGAGGCTGAGCAGGGCTCATTTCTGCTCTGCTCTTCGAAGGGACAACATCTCTCTTAGTGCCAGCAAACCCAGCCAACTTCATCAGCGTGCTATATAGGCCTGAGGAAGACCTGAATACAGGTCGAAACGTCGCCGCTAAAGCACGCTAATTTGGTTTCGATTTTACACTTGTCTTTTTTTTCTTTTTTTTACAAACCTTTATTTTTTTGCTTTCATTCGGCTGTTTTATTTTCTCTCACAAAAAATAAAAAACACACAAAAAAAATTAAAAACATTATAAAAACATACAAAAAACAAATTTCATTTACGCCTTATTACATTATAATAACAAAGGCGAACCTGAAAAACAAAACATGGACAGCGAATGGATCCTTGTACAGCCACGGAGGGGAATGAAACGTACCTTCCAACGGAACCCGAGGGGACGTAGCAATGATGCCCGCTTAGGGATGGACCGTGCACCGCCTACCTTCCGCGGAAGGGGGGCCAGAACCCATCGACCTAACCCTAACCCTAACCCTAACCCTAACCCTAACCCCTAACCCTAACCCCTAACCCCTAACCCCTAACCCTAACCCTAACCCTAACCCTAACCCCTAACCCTAACCCTAACCCTAACCCTAACCCTAACCCCTAACCCTAACCCTAACCCTAACCCTAACCCTAACCCTAACCCCTAACCCTAACCCTAACCCTAACCCTAACCCTAACCCCTAACCCCTAACCCTAACCCTAACCCTAACCCTAACCCCTAACCCCTAACCCCTAACCCTAACCCCTAACCCCTAACCCTAACCCTAACCCCTAACCCCTAACCCTAACCCTAACCCTAACCCTAACCCCTAACCCCTAACCCTAACCCCTAACCCCTAACCCTAACCCTAACCCCTAACCCTAACCCTAACCCTAACCACCCTAACCCTAACCCCTAACCCTAACCCTAACCCTAACCCTAACCCTAACCCCTAACCCTAACCCCTAACCCTAACCCTAACCCTAACCCTAACCCTAACCCTAACCCTAACCCTAACCGCCCAACTTCCGCGGAAGGGGGGCCACAGCCTTTCGACCTAACCAGCCTGTGCCTCCCTTTGCTGGGTATCGCTACAGAGAACAACAACCCCGGTCCTATGCATCAGTGGTCCGTGATGTCCCAAGGAAAAACCAAAATACCGTCCATTTTGGTAGACCTGGACGACAGGACATTCGGAGACCTGAACAAACTGACCCACAGTTTGGGCAGCTCGTCCGTAAAATGCACAAGGTCATCAAAACAGTTCACCATTTGCAAAATGTTGCACCTAAGCCAGGAAAGGCTGAGCCAAGGATGATCTCCCGTATGGTGGACATTTTGTCATCTATGATCAAACCTGCGGCCCCCACAGATGCCACGATGGATTTAATCGTAGGCAACGCTAAGAACTGGGGCTATAATACCTTAGTGATTTTGGAGGATCACTACAAGACCAGTCTTAAGCTCCTGCTGCAGGATTTGAAAATAGACCTGGTTCCAAACTGGAAGTCGGCTTTTGAAGTGGCCACAAGGTGGGCCTACAGAAATCTGCCTCGGATGTCCTATGGGGTAGTGGAGCATGTAGAGGCACTCATTACTTCTGCTATGAATGACAGTGATCAAGACGTAAGAGCAGTGCCAGAGCAAAGAACATCTGCTACACAAGTGGAACCACCTAGGCAGGGAAGACAGTCAAACAGGGCTGCAGTGACTCATAAGAAAACATGCACCCGAGCAGTTGCTACCATGACGGAACATGTCATACAGGAGGATGACTTGGAGATTCGGTCCCTCCCAGATGAGATTCCATCACCGGATGCTAGAGTGCGTTGGTATGGACGTCGGGAGGAGGAGGAAAGCAACGCAGTCATCATGGAGGTTTCCAACCTGCAAGATGTTTCCGAGGATAGCAGTACTCCACTGGAACAGAGACCTCCTCGAGTGAGAAGACGCAGGGAAACATCAAGCATTTCTGAGGAGGAGTCACTTACCTCTGACCATGAAGAAGCAGCTAGCTTACACCAGACGCCTCTACGAAGCAGGAGCACGTCTCCAAATGTACAAAGAGTGTCGGCCATAGTTCATGCTTCTTTTGATGATTCTCATGAAGAATCCCATGGGGGGAACTCAGATGAACTCTTCTCCACACCCAGACCGCACAGCTATCAAGTTACGAGGCATCCAAACTCGGATCGTAAACTGATTGACTGGGACTTGAATGTACGGAAAAAGTGGCTGATACTGGGAGACTCTAATTTATCTAGGATTCAGGAACACCAGGTCCGTGACCTACAAATTGAGAGCTACCCCGGAGCCAACTTTCGCCATGCTCAAGCCCTGATGGCAAAATCAACCAGCCATGTGGTGGTGGAGAAAGTGGTACTGTCTTTTGGTATAAACCATAGAGGGCAAAAGGCCAAACAGACCACAATTAAGCAAGCACAGGCAGCGTTGAGAACTGCTAAAAAACAGTTCCCATATGCTGAGGTGTGGATACCAGTGCTAAACTTTTCCAGGGACCTACGTCATGCAGAACGAAAAACTCTGCAACAACTCAACCAGCACATCAGGCGGAACTTCCCTTACATCCCCCCTCTTCCGGAAACTGACTTTGAGACTGAGCCAGACGATGTGCATTGGACTCGAACAACAGCTAGAGCCATGCTTAACCACTGGACAAGTTATTTAAACTTGACAGCCCCTTAAGTCTTTTCAAAGAGGGGACGAAAGGTTCTACACCACTTTTCCTTCAGAATGTTCTGGTCTTGGCTGAGAATTTCACTCTAACCCAGACTCAGTGGAACCTTCTGAATAGAGGACTAACCTTTGTTCCCACGATTACCAAAAGTAATTTTGACACAATCCAACTTCAATATGACCTTCAAAACTATCATAGGAAACTGAAATTAGTAGCATATTTTTCGGGTAAACACGATAATAACCAACGACTACAACAGAGGTTTATGCCCACCTCTATTTGGACCCCTGACACTGACCAATTGCCTCCAGAAATCAAAACTTTAATTAAAAAAGATCAACAGGACTTCTATAAACACTTCAAACTACTAGATGAAAAACCAAATTTGACATTACATGAACAAAGAGCACTTAGAGAATTGACCCAAAATAAACACATAATTATCAAACCAGCTGATAAAGGTAGTACTGTAGTTATATTAGGTAGAGACCAATACATAATGGAGGCAAAAAGACAATTAAATGACACAAAATATTATAAACAACTAAGAAAACCTATTTATTTAAACACAGTGCCCAAGGTACATAAAATTTTGGCCCAACTACATGAAAAGAAATTTATTAATGAAAAACAACTTCAGTATTTAAAAGGAGATGTGGAACCACGGCTGAGAAGATTTTACATTCTACCCAAGATTCACAAGGATCCTAAGAATTGGACGGTACCTTTCAAAGTGCCTGCTGGACGACCTATCGTTGCAGATTGTGGGAGTGAAACTTACCAAACAGCAGAATATTTGGATTATTTCTTGAATCCCCTGTCTGTCAAACATCCTTCCTACATCAAAGATACATATCATTTTGTAAACATCATTAAAACCTTGACTATTCCTAGCAACTCTTTCTTTTTTTCTATTGATATTGAGAGTCTATATACAAACATTGACATTTCGGCCGGCATGAGATCAATCAAAAACATTTTTATTAAATATCCGGATGAAAATCGACCTGATGGGGAATTGCTAAATTTATTGGAGATTAATTTGAAAAGAAATGACTTTGAATTTAATGGGGAGTATTTTTTACAAATTAAAGGAACAGCAATGGGGAAACGATTTGCTCCATCTTATGCAAACATTTTTATGGCTGATTGGGAGGAAAAAGCACTACAAAAATGTAAAATAAAACCTTTGGTATATCTAAGATACCTTGATGATATTTTTGGAATCTGGACAAACTCTAAAGAAGAATTTTTGACCTTTATAAAAATACTGGATACACATGATTCATCCATTCACTTGAAATACACTTTTCATGAACGATCAATTGATTTTTTGGATACAACCGTTTACAAAGGAAACTCCTTTGAACAATCTGGTAAATTGGAAGTCAAAGTTTTTTTCAAAGACACAGATACACACTCTTTATTATTCAAAACAAGTTTTCACCCACAACATACACACAAGGGGCTAGTAAAGTCACAACTACTCCGATTCAGACGTATTTGTACCCAGGAAGAAGATTTTAGGGGTGCAATGAAAGTATTATTCTCTGCCTTGAGACATAGGGGATATTCCAGATCATTTCTACGACGTTGTGTAAAAACTCTTAAGGATTCTGAACAAAAACAAAATAATGTACAAGAAATAATTCCACTAATTACAAATTTTTCTACAGGAAGTAAAAAAATAAATCATATAATAAAAAATAACTTCAAACAAATTATTACGGACCAGGGATTGCTGAGAAAACATCAAGTCATTTCAGCATATAGACGGAATAAAAATCTAAGGGATTATTTGGTAAAAGCAAAAGTACAACCTTTGCAACAGAGCCAAACACATACAAACCTTCAAGACCATTTTATTAGGTTACAATACATTCAAAATAGAGTAAACAAAAACATTTTCAAAATTCCCGAAACATTTACTTTAAAATCAAAAAATTGTGTCTATGTCATTTTTTGTGCAAAATGCAAACTTCAATATATTGGAGAAACTAAAAACTCTATTTCCACAAGATTAACACAACACAAATACAACATTATAAATAAAAAAAACACAGACACTAATTTGGTTAAACATTTTATTTTACATGGATGGCACAACGTCAAGATTTCAGGCATACAAAATAATTCCAATTGGACTGACACAGAAAGAAAGAAAAAAGAGAGACAATGGATATATTTATTAAACACAAAAGAACCAAATGGTTTAAATATGAAAAGAAATTATCCTTTTATCTAGCCCTAATCCTAAATTACTCCATTTGATTGGATCTTCTTAACCTGGCCCCTTGAATCAGATCCTAATCCTAACCTAATCCCTTAATCTGATCCTAACCCTAACCAAATTGAGCATAAAGCCCTAACCCTAACCAAATTGAGCATAAAGCCCTAACCCTAACCAATTTATTGAAATATTAAAGCAAAATTAAAATATAGCCCAAACCCTAATCAAATCCTTTACAAATCAATACATTTTATAAATAATTAGTTTAAAACATCACAATTTAAAGATGGGATTGTTAAAAACATGCAATACAAAATAAAGATCCTAAAAAGATATATGTGTGTATATATGTATGTGTATATACATGTAAAGGGGTAAAAATGGCTTAAATAACAGTTAAATTGATTAAATTTTAAAATCCTTAACATTTTCTTTTGCGAAATTAATATATTAACTAAGTTTACATTTTAAAGACATTTAAATTTCATTTGGTAATTGATTGGTATATTAAATAAATTTAAAAAGTAACTTTAAAATGAAGGGCAGGAATAAAATGAAACAGTAAAAAATACAAGCTGGAAAATACTAGGGGGTGGAGCCCAGACCCTATATATACAGAGAGGCTGAGCAGGGCTCATTTCTGCTCTGCTCTTTGAAGGGAAAACATCTCTCCAAGTGCCAGCAAAACTAACCAGACTGAAACGCGTGCTTTATAGGCCTGAGGAAGACCTGAAAACAGGTTGAAACGTTGCCGCTGAAGCACGCTCTTTTCATTTGTATTGAACACTTTTCTTTTTTTTCTTTTTTTACTTTTTTCACAATTTTTTGTTCTATTTTCTTTTTCAAAAAAATAAAAAAAGCACACAAAAAAATAAAACTTATAAAAACAGACAAAAAAACATACATTTCATTGACATCTGATTAAATTAGAATAACAAAGGTGAAATTAAAAGACACATGGACAGTGACTGGATTCTGGTCCGTCCACGGCGGGGAAGGAAACGGGCCTTCCAACAGAACCAATGGGGACGTAGTAGCGAGATCCGCTTAGGGATGGACCGCGCACCGCCCAACTTCCGCGGAAGGGGGGCCACAGCCTTTCGACCTAACCCTAACCCTAACCCTAACCCCTAACCCCTAACCCTAACCCTAACCCTAACCCTAACCCCTAACCCCTAACCCCTAACCCCTAAACCCTAACCCTAACCCTAACCCTAACCCCTAACCCCTAACCCTAACCCTAACCCTAACCCTAACCCTAACCCTAACCCTAACCCCTAACCCTAACCCTAACCCTAACCCTAACCCTAAACCTGACACGCTCGTGCCCCTTTGTCGGTCTGGTGCTGGAGTTCGGAGCCCCACTACCATGCTGAGAAGAAAAACAACCTTCTCTCAGACATGATGTTGGACGATACGTGCTTTCCAAGTCATCCTATCCTAATCTTAACCTCAGTGAAGAGATGAGAAAAGCCCATTCTGAGAGGATTTCATGAGGAGGAATGACTGAAAAAAGGAAAAATAAATGTTATTTGTACAAGCTGGACAGCTTCCTTATCTGTTTCAACCTCATCATGGTGAGGAGGGGTGTGCTCCTACTCCTAAAAACTATAAGCGAGATTATAAGTCATATTACCATAAAATTACGGACAATTTTGGAAGAGCATGGATTCACCAGCCATATAGGAGAGGCACAAAGTCAAGCTCCGCCCACCTGCACTATATAAGCTTGGCCTGCTCTTTCCAACTCACTCACTCAACTTTCAGCCCTGACACACAGAGGCACAATAAAACAGAAGGCAAACAGGCCAGAATGTATGGACAAATAACTTTTATTCCAAGCTCTTATGGACAAGAGATATACAAACAAATTTCGCTCAGTTCTGCGCCTGATGAAGGACCAAACAGTCCGAAATATTGCGCACATATGTTCTGAGCGATAAGTGATGCCAAGAGGGGCCTGAAAAGGAAAAATATCCTGCAAATAAAAGGCATACTTACCTGAGGAAACCCAAGAAGTGTTCCTGCAAAGAAGAAATACGAGGAGACAAAATTGAACATACACGTTGTCCAAGGACATTAGAGCCTAATTTTTTGAACATGAAAGTCCTTCCATCCTAATTTTTGAATGTGGGGCAAAGAATTCTGGTTTTCTGGACGAGAGGATGGCCTATGCTTCGGATTTCACTGCCTATGGCAGTGAAATTCTAATTTTCTAAACCTGACACGCTCGTGCCCCTTTGTCGGTCTGGTGCTGGAGTTCGGAGCCCCACTACCATGCTGAGAAGAAAAACAACCTTCTCTCAGACATGATGTTGGACGATACGTGCTTTCCAAGTCATCCTATCCTAATCTTAACCTCAGTGAAGAGATGAGAAAAGCCCATTCTGAGAGGATTTCATGAGGAGGAATGACTGAAAAAAGGAAAAATAAATGTTATTTGTACAAGCTGGACAGCTTCCTTATCTGTTTCAACCTCATCATGGTGAGGAGGGGTGTGCTCCTACTCCTAAAAACTATAAGCGAGATTATAAGTCATATTACCATAAAATTACGGACAATTTTGGAAGAGCATGGATTCACCAGCCATATAGGAGAGGCACAAAGTCAAGCTCCGCCCACCTGCACTATATAAGCTTGGCCTGCTCTTTCCAACTCACTCACTCAACTTTCAGCCCTGACACACAGAGGCACAATAAAACAGAAGGCAAACAGGCCAGAATGTATGGACAAATAACTTTTATTCCAAGCTCTTATGGACAAGAGATATACAAACAAATTTCGCTCAGTTCTGCGCCTGATGAAGGACCAAACAGTCCGAAATATTGCGCACATATGTTCTGAGCGATAAGTGATGCCAAGAGGGGCCTGAAAAGGAAAAATATCCTGCAAATAAAAGGCATACTTACCTGAGGAAACCCAAGAAGTGTTCCTGCAAAGAAGAAATACGAGGAGACAAAATTGAACATACACGTTGTCCAAGGACATTAGAGCCTAATTTTTTGAACATGAAAGTCCTTCCATCCTAATTTTTGAATGTGGGGCAAAGAATTCTGGTTTTCTGGACGAGAGGATGGCCTATGCTTCGGATTTCACTGCCTATGGCAGTGAAATTCTAATTTTCTAAACCTGACACGCTCGTGCCCCTTTGTCGGTCTGGTGCTGGAGTTCGGAGCCCCACTACCATGCTGAGAAGAAAAACAACCTTCTCTCAGACATGATGTTGGACGATACGTGCTTTCCAAGTCATCCTATCCTAATCTTAACCTCAGTGAAGAGATGAGAAAAGCCCATTCTGAGAGGATTTCATGAGGAGGAATGACTGAAAAAAGGAAAAATAAATGTTATTTGTACAAGCTGGACAGCTTCCTTATCTGTTTCAACCTCATCATGGTGAGGAGGGGTGTGCTCCTACTCCTAAAAACTATAAGCGAGATTATAAGTCATATTACCATAAAATTACGGACAATTTTGGAAGAGCATGGATTCACCAGCCATATAGGAGAGGCACAAAGTCAAGCTCCGCCCACCTGCACTATATAAGCTTGGCCTGCTCTTTCCAACTCACTCACTCAACTTTCAGCCCTGACACACAGAGGCACAATAAAACAGAAGGCAAACAGGCCAGAATGTATGGACAAATAACTTTTATTCCAAGCTCTTATGGACAAGAGATATACAAACAAATTTCGCTCAGTTCTGCGCCTGATGAAGGACCAAACAGTCCGAAATATTGCGCACATATGTTCTGAGCGATAAGTGATGCCAAGAGGGGCCTGAAAAGGAAAAATATCCTGCAAATAAAAGGCATACTTACCTGAGGAAACCCAAGAAGTGTTCCTGCAAAGAAGAAATACGAGGAGACAAAATTGAACATACACGTTGTCCAAGGACATTAGAGCCTAATTTTTTGAACATGAAAGTCCTTCCATCCTAATTTTTGAATGTGGGGCAAAGAATTCTGGTTTTCTGGACGAGAGGATGGCCTATGCTTCGGATTTCACTGCCTATGGCAGTGAAATTCTAATTTTCTAAACCTGACACGCTCGTGCCCCTTTGTCGGTCTGGTGCTGGAGTTCGGAGCCCCACTACCATGCTGAGAAGAAAAACAACCTTCTCTCAGACATGATGTTGGACGATACGTGCTTTCCAAGTCATCCTATCCTAATCTTAACCTCAGTGAAGAGATGAGAAAAGCCCATTCTGAGAGGATTTCATGAGGAGGAATGACTGAAAAAAGGAAAAATAAATGTTATTTGTACAAGCTGGACAGCTTCCTTATCTGTTTCAACCTCATCATGGTGAGGAGGGGTGTGCTCCTACTCCTAAAAACTATAAGCGAGATTATAAGTCATATTACCATAAAATTACGGACAATTTTGGAAGAGCATGGATTCACCAGCCATATAGGAGAGGCACAAAGTCAAGCTCCGCCCACCTGCACTATATAAGCTTGGCCTGCTCTTTCCAACTCACTCACTCAACTTTCAGCCCTGACACACAGAGGCACAATAAAACAGAAGGCAAACAGGCCAGAATGTATGGACAAATAACTTTTATTCCAAGCTCTTATGGACAAGAGATATACAAACAAATTTCGCTCAGTTCTGCGCCTGATGAAGGACCAAACAGTCCGAAATATTGCGCACATATGTTCTGAGCGATAAGTGATGCCAAGAGGGGCCTGAAAAGGAAAAATATCCTGCAAATAAAAGGCATACTTACCTGAGGAAACCCAAGAAGTGTTCCTGCAAAGAAGAAATACGAGGAGACAAAATTGAACATACACGTTGTCCAAGGACATTAGAGCCTAATTTTTTGAACATGAAAGTCCTTCCATCCTAATTTTTGAATGTGGGGCAAAGAATTCTGGTTTTCTGGACGAGAGGATGGCCTATGCTTCGGATTTCACTGCCTATGGCAGTGAAATTCTAATTTTCTAAACCTGACACGCTCGTGCCCCTTTGTCGGTCTGGTGCTGGAGTTCGGAGCCCCACTACCATGCTGAGAAGAAAAACAACCTTCTCTCAGACATGATGTTGGACGATACGTGCTTTCCAAGTCATCCTATCCTAATCTTAACCTCAGTGAAGAGATGAGAAAAGCCCATTCTGAGAGGATTTCATGAGGAGGAATGACTGAAAAAAGGAAAAATAAATGTTATTTGTACAAGCTGGACAGCTTCCTTATCTGTTTCAACCTCATCATGGTGAGGAGGGGTGTGCTCCTACTCCTAAAAACTATAAGCGAGATTATAAGTCATATTACCATAAAATTACGGACAATTTTGGAAGAGCATGGATTCACCAGCCATATAGGAGAGGCACAAAGTCAAGCTCCGCCCACCTGCACTATATAAGCTTGGCCTGCTCTTTCCAACTCACTCACTCAACTTTCAGCCCTGACACACAGAGGCACAATAAAACAGAAGGCAAACAGGCCAGAATGTATGGACAAATAACTTTTATTCCAAGCTCTTATGGACAAGAGATATACAAACAAATTTCGCTCAGTTCTGCGCCTGATGAAGGACCAAACAGTCCGAAATATTGCGCACATATGTTCTGAGCGATAAGTGATGCCAAGAGGGGCCTGAAAAGGAAAAATATCCTGCAAATAAAAGGCATACTTACCTGAGGAAACCCAAGAAGTGTTCCTGCAAAGAAGAAATACGAGGAGACAAAATTGAACATACACGTTGTCCAAGGACATTAGAGCCTAATTTTTTGAACATGAAAGTCCTTCCATCCTAATTTTTGAATGTGGGGCAAAGAATTCTGGTTTTCTGGACGAGAGGATGGCCTATGCTTCGGATTTCACTGCCTATGGCAGTGAAATTCTAATTTTCTAAACCTGACACGCTCGTGCCCCTTTGTCGGTCTGGTGCTGGAGTTCGGAGCCCCACTACCATGCTGAGAAGAAAAACAACCTTCTCTCAGACATGATGTTGGACGATACGTGCTTTCCAAGTCATCCTATCCTAATCTTAACCTCAGTGAAGAGATGAGAAAAGCCCATTCTGAGAGGATTTCATGAGGAGGAATGACTGAAAAAAGGAAAAATAAATGTTATTTGTACAAGCTGGACAGCTTCCTTATCTGTTTCAACCTCATCATGGTGAGGAGGGGTGTGCTCCTACTCCTAAAAACTATAAGCGAGATTATAAGTCATATTACCATAAAATTACGGACAATTTTGGAAGAGCATGGATTCACCAGCCATATAGGAGAGGCACAAAGTCAAGCTCCGCCCACCTGCACTATATAAGCTTGGCCTGCTCTTTCCAACTCACTCACTCAACTTTCAGCCCTGACACACAGAGGCACAATAAAACAGAAGGCAAACAGGCCAGAATGTATGGACAAATAACTTTTATTCCAAGCTCTTATGGACAAGAGATATACAAACAAATTTCGCTCAGTTCTGCGCCTGATGAAGGACCAAACAGTCCGAAATATTGCGCACATATGTTCTGAGCGATAAGTGATGCCAAGAGGGGCCTGAAAAGGAAAAATATCCTGCAAATAAAAGGCATACTTACCTGAGGAAACCCAAGAAGTGTTCCTGCAAAGAAGAAATACGAGGAGACAAAATTGAACATACACGTTGTCCAAGGACATTAGAGCCTAATTTTTTGAACATGAAAGTCCTTCCATCCTAATTTTTGAATGTGGGGCAAAGAATTCTGGTTTTCTGGACGAGAGGATGGCCTATGCTTCGGATTTCACTGCCTATGGCAGTGAAATTCTAATTTTCTAAACCTGACACGCTCGTGCCCCTTTGTCGGTCTGGTGCTGGAGTTCGGAGCCCCACTACCATGCTGAGAAGAAAAACAACCTTCTCTCAGACATGATGTTGGACGATACGTGCTTTCCAAGTCATCCTATCCTAATCTTAACCTCAGTGAAGAGATGAGAAAAGCCCATTCTGAGAGGATTTCATGAGGAGGAATGACTGAAAAAAGGAAAAATAAATGTTATTTGTACAAGCTGGACAGCTTCCTTATCTGTTTCAACCTCATCATGGTGAGGAGGGGTGTGCTCCTACTCCTAAAAACTATAAGCGAGATTATAAGTCATATTACCATAAAATTACGGACAATTTTGGAAGAGCATGGATTCACCAGCCATATAGGAGAGGCACAAAGTCAAGCTCCGCCCACCTGCACTATATAAGCTTGGCCTGCTCTTTCCAACTCACTCACTCAACTTTCAGCCCTGACACACAGAGGCACAATAAAACAGAAGGCAAACAGGCCAGAATGTATGGACAAATAACTTTTATTCCAAGCTCTTATGGACAAGAGATATACAAACAAATTTCGCTCAGTTCTGCGCCTGATGAAGGACCAAACAGTCCGAAATATTGCGCACATATGTTCTGAGCGATAAGTGATGCCAAGAGGGGCCTGAAAAGGAAAAATATCCTGCAAATAAAAGGCATACTTACCTGAGGAAACCCAAGAAGTGTTCCTGCAAAGAAGAAATACGAGGAGACAAAATTGAACATACACGTTGTCCAAGGACATTAGAGCCTAATTTTTTGAACATGAAAGTCCTTCCATCCTAATTTTTGAATGTGGGGCAAAGAATTCTGGTTTTCTGGACGAGAGGATGGCCTATGCTTCGGATTTCACTGCCTATGGCAGTGAAATTCTAATTTTCTAAACCTGACACGCTCGTGCCCCTTTGTCGGTCTGGTGCTGGAGTTCGGAGCCCCACTACCATGCTGAGAAGAAAAACAACCTTCTCTCAGACATGATGTTGGACGATACGTGCTTTCCAAGTCATCCTATCCTAATCTTAACCTCAGTGAAGAGATGAGAAAAGCCCATTCTGAGAGGATTTCATGAGGAGGAATGACTGAAAAAAGGAAAAATAAATGTTATTTGTACAAGCTGGACAGCTTCCTTATCTGTTTCAACCTCATCATGGTGAGGAGGGGTGTGCTCCTACTCCTAAAAACTATAAGCGAGATTATAAGTCATATTACCATAAAATTACGGACAATTTTGGAAGAGCATGGATTCACCAGCCATATAGGAGAGGCACAAAGTCAAGCTCCGCCCACCTGCACTATATAAGCTTGGCCTGCTCTTTCCAACTCACTCACTCAACTTTCAGCCCTGACACACAGAGGCACAATAAAACAGAAGGCAAACAGGCCAGAATGTATGGACAAATAACTTTTATTCCAAGCTCTTATGGACAAGAGATATACAAACAAATTTCGCTCAGTTCTGCGCCTGATGAAGGACCAAACAGTCCGAAATATTGCGCACATATGTTCTGAGCGATAAGTGATGCCAAGAGGGGCCTGAAAAGGAAAAATATCCTGCAAATAAAAGGCATACTTACCTGAGGAAACCCAAGAAGTGTTCCTGCAAAGAAGAAATACGAGGAGACAAAATTGAACATACACGTTGTCCAAGGACATTAGAGCCTAATTTTTTGAACATGAAAGTCCTTCCATCCTAATTTTTGAATGTGGGGCAAAGAATTCTGGTTTTCTGGACGAGAGGATGGCCTATGCTTCGGATTTCACTGCCTATGGCAGTGAAATTCTAATTTTCTAAACCTGACACGCTCGTGCCCCTTTGTCGGTCTGGTGCTGGAGTTCGGAGCCCCACTACCATGCTGAGAAGAAAAACAACCTTCTCTCAGACATGATGTTGGACGATACGTGCTTTCCAAGTCATCCTATCCTAATCTTAACCTCAGTGAAGAGATGAGAAAAGCCCATTCTGAGAGGATTTCATGAGGAGGAATGACTGAAAAAAGGAAAAATAAATGTTATTTGTACAAGCTGGACAGCTTCCTTATCTGTTTCAACCTCATCATGGTGAGGAGGGGTGTGCTCCTACTCCTAAAAACTATAAGCGAGATTATAAGTCATATTACCATAAAATTACGGACAATTTTGGAAGAGCATGGATTCACCAGCCATATAGGAGAGGCACAAAGTCAAGCTCCGCCCACCTGCACTATATAAGCTTGGCCTGCTCTTTCCAACTCACTCACTCAACTTTCAGCCCTGACACACAGAGGCACAATAAAACAGAAGGCAAACAGGCCAGAATGTATGGACAAATAACTTTTATTCCAAGCTCTTATGGACAAGAGATATACAAACAAATTTCGCTCAGTTCTGCGCCTGATGAAGGACCAAACAGTCCGAAATATTGCGCACATATGTTCTGAGCGATAAGTGATGCCAAGAGGGGCCTGAAAAGGAAAAATATCCTGCAAATAAAAGGCATACTTACCTGAGGAAACCCAAGAAGTGTTCCTGCAAAGAAGAAATACGAGGAGACAAAATTGAACATACACGTTGTCCAAGGACATTAGAGCCTAATTTTTTGAACATGAAAGTCCTTCCATCCTAATTTTTGAATGTGGGGCAAAGAATTCTGGTTTTCTGGACGAGAGGATGGCCTATGCTTCGGATTTCACTGCCTATGGCAGTGAAATTCTAATTTTCTAAACCTGACACGCTCGTGCCCCTTTGTCGGTCTGGTGCTGGAGTTCGGAGCCCCACTACCATGCTGAGAAGAAAAACAACCTTCTCTCAGACATGATGTTGGACGATACGTGCTTTCCAAGTCATCCTATCCTAATCTTAACCTCAGTGAAGAGATGAGAAAAGCCCATTCTGAGAGGATTTCATGAGGAGGAATGACTGAAAAAAGGAAAAATAAATGTTATTTGTACAAGCTGGACAGCTTCCTTATCTGTTTCAACCTCATCATGGTGAGGAGGGGTGTGCTCCTACTCCTAAAAACTATAAGCGAGATTATAAGTCATATTACCATAAAATTACGGACAATTTTGGAAGAGCATGGATTCACCAGCCATATAGGAGAGGCACAAAGTCAAGCTCCGCCCACCTGCACTATATAAGCTTGGCCTGCTCTTTCCAACTCACTCACTCAACTTTCAGCCCTGACACACAGAGGCACAATAAAACAGAAGGCAAACAGGCCAGAATGTATGGACAAATAACTTTTATTCCAAGCTCTTATGGACAAGAGATATACAAACAAATTTCGCTCAGTTCTGCGCCTGATGAAGGACCAAACAGTCCGAAATATTGCGCACATATGTTCTGAGCGATAAGTGATGCCAAGAGGGGCCTGAAAAGGAAAAATATCCTGCAAATAAAAGGCATACTTACCTGAGGAAACCCAAGAAGTGTTCCTGCAAAGAAGAAATACGAGGAGACAAAATTGAACATACACGTTGTCCAAGGACATTAGAGCCTAATTTTTTGAACATGAAAGTCCTTCCATCCTAATTTTTGAATGTGGGGCAAAGAATTCTGGTTTTCTGGACGAGAGGATGGCCTATGCTTCGGATTTCACTGCCTATGGCAGTGAAATTCTAATTTTCTAAACCTGACACGCTCGTGCCCCTTTGTCGGTCTGGTGCTGGAGTTCGGAGCCCCACTACCATGCTGAGAAGAAAAACAACCTTCTCTCAGACATGATGTTGGACGATACGTGCTTTCCAAGTCATCCTATCCTAATCTTAACCTCAGTTAAGAGATGAGAAAAGCCCATTCTGAGAGGATTTCATGAGGAGGAATGACTGAAAAAAGGAAAAATAAATGTTATTTGTACAAGCTGGACAGCTTCCTTATCTGTTTCAACCTCATCATGGTGAGGAGGGGTGTGCTCCTACTCCTAAAAACTATAAGCGAGATTATAAGTCATATTACCATAAAATTACGGACAATTTTGGAAGAGCATGGATTCACCAGCCATATAGGAGAGGCACAAAGTCAAGCTCCGCCCACCTGCACTATATAAGCTTGGCCTGCTCTTTCCAACTCACTCACTCAACTTTCAGCCCTGACACACAGAGGCACAATAAAACAGAAGGCAAACAGGCCAGAATGTATGGACAAATAACTTTTATTCCAAGCTCTTATGGACAAGAGATATACAAACAAATTTCGCTCAGTTCTGCGCCTGATGAAGGACCAAACAGTCCGAAATATTGCGCACATATGTTCTGAGCGATAAGTGATGCCAAGAGGGGCCTGAAAAGGAAAAATATCCTGCAAATAAAAGGCATACTTACCTGAGGAAACCCAAGAAGTGTTCCTGCAAAGAAGAAATACGAGGAGACAAAATTGAACATACACGTTGTCCAAGGACATTAGAGCCTAATTTTTTGAACATGAAAGTCCTTCCATCCTAATTTTTGAATGTGGGGCAAAGAATTCTGGTTTTCTGGACGAGAGGATGGCCTATGCTTCGGATTTCACTGCCTATGGCAGTGAAATTCTAATTTTCTAAACCTGACACGCTCGTGCCCCTTTGTCGGTCTGGTGCTGGAGTTCGGAGCCCCACTACCATGCTGAGAAGAAAAACAACCTTCTCTCAGACATGATGTTGGACGATACGTGCTTTCCAAGTCATCCTATCCTAATCTTAACCTCAGTGAAGAGATGAGAAAAGCCCATTCTGAGAGGATTTCATGAGGAGGAATGACTGAAAAAAGGAAAAATAAATGTTATTTGTACAAGCTGGACAGCTTCCTTATCTGTTTCAACCTCATCATGGTGAGGAGGGGTGTGCTCCTACTCCTAAAAACTATAAGCGAGATTATAAGTCATATTACCATAAAATTACGGACAATTTTGGAAGAGCATGGATTCACCAGCCATATAGGAGAGGCACAAAGTCAAGCTCCGCCCACCTGCACTATATAAGCTTGGCCTGCTCTTTCCAACTCACTCACTCAACTTTCAGCCCTGACACACAGAGGCACAATAAAACAGAAGGCAAACAGGCCAGAATGTATGGACAAATAACTTTTATTCCAAGCTCTTATGGACAAGAGATATACAAACAAATTTCGCTCAGTTCTGCGCCTGATGAAGGACCAAACAGTCCGAAATATTGCGCACATATGTTCTGAGCGATAAGTGATGCCAAGAGGGGCCTGAAAAGGAAAAATATCCTGCAAATAAAAGGCATACTTACCTGAGGAAACCCAAGAAGTGTTCCTGCAAAGAAGAAATACGAGGAGACAAAATTGAACATACACGTTGTCCAAGGACATTAGAGCCTAATTTTTTGAACATGAAAGTCCTTCCATCCTAATTTTTGAATGTGGGGCAAAGAATTCTGGTTTTCTGGACGAGAGGATGGCCTATGCTTCGGATTTCACTGCCTATGGCAGTGAAATTCTAATTTTCTAAACCTGACACGCTCGTGCCCCTTTGTCGGTCTGGTGCTGGAGTTCGGAGCCCCACTACCATGCTGAGAAGAAAAACAACCTTCTCTCAGACATGATGTTGGACGATACGTGCTTTCCAAGTCATCCTATCCTAATCTTAACCTCAGTGAAGAGATGAGAAAAGCCCATTCTGAGAGGATTTCATGAGGAGGAATGACTGAAAAAAGGAAAAATAAATGTTATTTGTACAAGCTGGACAGCTTCCTTATCTGTTTCAACCTCATCATGGTGAGGAGGGGTGTGCTCCTACTCCTAAAAACTATAAGCGAGATTATAAGTCATATTACCATAAAATTACGGACAATTTTGGAAGAGCATGGATTCACCAGCCATATAGGAGAGGCACAAAGTCAAGCTCCGCCCACCTGCACTATATAAGCTTGGCCTGCTCTTTCCAACTCACTCACTCAACTTTCAGCCCTGACACACAGAGGCACAATAAAACAGAAGGCAAACAGGCCAGAATGTATGGACAAATAACTTTTATTCCAAGCTCTTATGGACAAGAGATATACAAACAAATTTCGCTCAGTTCTGCGCCTGATGAAGGACCAAACAGTCCGAAATATTGCGCACATATGTTCTGAGCGATAAGTGATGCCAAGAGGGGCCTGAAAAGGAAAAATATCCTGCAAATAAAAGGCATACTTACCTGAGGAAACCCAAGAAGTGTTCCTGCAAAGAAGAAATACGAGGAGACAAAATTGAACATACACGTTGTCCAAGGACATTAGAGCCTAATTTTTTGAACATGAAAGTCCTTCCATCCTAATTTTTGAATGTGGGGCAAAGAATTCTGGTTTTCTGGACGAGAGGATGGCCTATGCTTCGGATTTCACTGCCTATGGCAGTGAAATTCTAATTTTCTAAACCTGACACGCTCGTGCCCCTTTGTCGGTCTGGTGCTGGAGTTCGGAGCCCCACTACCATGCTGAGAAGAAAAACAACCTTCTCTCAGACATGATGTTGGACGATACGTGCTTTCCAAGTCATCCTATCCTAATCTTAACCTCAGTGAAGAGATGAGAAAAGCCCATTCTGAGAGGATTTCATGAGGAGGAATGACTGAAAAAAGGAAAAATAAATGTTATTTGTACAAGCTGGACAGCTTCCTTATCTGTTTCAACCTCATCATGGTGAGGAGGGGTGTGCTCCTACTCCTAAAAACTATAAGCGAGATTATAAGTCATATTACCATAAAATTACGGACAATTTTGGAAGAGCATGGATTCACCAGCCATATAGGAGAGGCACAAAGTCAAGCTCCGCCCACCTGCACTATATAAGCTTGGCCTGCTCTTTCCAACTCACTCACTCAACTTTCAGCCCTGACACACAGAGGCACAATAAAACAGAAGGCAAACAGGCCAGAATGTATGGACAAATAACTTTTATTCCAAGCTCTTATGGACAAGAGATATACAAACAAATTTCGCTCAGTTCTGCGCCTGATGAAGGACCAAACAGTCCGAAATATTGCGCACATATGTTCTGAGCGATAAGTGATGCCAAGAGGGGCCTGAAAAGGAAAAATATCCTGCAAATAAAAGGCATACTTACCTGAGGAAACCCAAGAAGTGTTCCTGCAAAGAAGAAATACGAGGAGACAAAATTGAACATACACGTTGTCCAAGGACATTAGAGCCTAATTTTTTGAACATGAAAGTCCTTCCATCCTAATTTTTGAATGTGGGGCAAAGAATTCTGGTTTTCTGGACGAGAGGATGGCCTATGCTTCGGATTTCACTGCCTATGGCAGTGAAATTCTAATTTTCTAAACCTGACACGCTCGTGCCCCTTTGTCGGTCTGGTGCTGGAGTTCGGAGCCCCACTACCATGCTGAGAAGAAAAACAACCTTCTCTCAGACATGATGTTGGACGATACGTGCTTTCCAAGTCATCCTATCCTAATCTTAACCTCAGTGAAGAGATGAGAAAAGCCCATTCTGAGAGGATTTCATGAGGAGGAATGACTGAAAAAAGGAAAAATAAATGTTATTTGTACAAGCTGGACAGCTTCCTTATCTGTTTCAACCTCATCATGGTGAGGAGGGGTGTGCTCCTACTCCTAAAAACTATAAGCGAGATTATAAGTCATATTACCATAAAATTACGGACAATTTTGGAAGAGCATGGATTCACCAGCCATATAGGAGAGGCACAAAGTCAAGCTCCGCCCACCTGCACTATATAAGCTTGGCCTGCTCTTTCCAACTCACTCACTCAACTTTCAGCCCTGACACACAGAGGCACAATAAAACAGAAGGCAAACAGGCCAGAATGTATGGACAAATAACTTTTATTCCAAGCTCTTATGGACAAGAGATATACAAACAAATTTCGCTCAGTTCTGCGCCTGATGAAGGACCAAACAGTCCGAAATATTGCGCACATATGTTCTGAGCGATAAGTGATGCCAAGAGGGGCCTGAAAAGGAAAAATATCCTGCAAATAAAAGGCATACTTACCTGAGGAAACCCAAGAAGTGTTCCTGCAAAGAAGAAATACGAGGAGACAAAATTGAACATACACGTTGTCCAAGGACATTAGAGCCTAATTTTTTGAACATGAAAGTCCTTCCATCCTAATTTTTGAATGTGGGGCAAAGAATTCTGGTTTTCTGGACGAGAGGATGGCCTATGCTTCGGATTTCACTGCCTATGGCAGTGAAATTCTAATTTTCTAAACCTGACACGCTCGTGCCCCTTTGTCGGTCTGGTGCTGGAGTTCGGAGCCCCACTACCATGCTGAGAAGAAAAACAACCTTCTCTCAGACATGATGTTGGACGATACGTGCTTTCCAAGTCATCCTATCCTAATCTTAACCTCAGTGAAGAGATGAGAAAAGCCCATTCTGAGAGGATTTCATGAGGAGGAATGACTGAAAAAAGGAAAAATAAATGTTATTTGTACAAGCTGGACAGCTTCCTTATCTGTTTCAACCTCATCATGGTGAGGAGGGGTGTGCTCCTACTCCTAAAAACTATAAGCGAGATTATAAGTCATATTACCATAAAATTACGGACAATTTTGGAAGAGCATGGATTCACCAGCCATATAGGAGAGGCACAAAGTCAAGCTCCGCCCACCTGCACTATATAAGCTTGGCCTGCTCTTTCCAACTCACTCACTCAACTTTCAGCCCTGACACACAGAGGCACAATAAAACAGAAGGCAAACAGGCCAGAATGTATGGACAAATAACTTTTATTCCAAGCTCTTATGGACAAGAGATATACAAACAAATTTCGCTCAGTTCTGCGCCTGATGAAGGACCAAACAGTCCGAAATATTGCGCACATATGTTCTGAGCGATAAGTGATGCCAAGAGGGGCCTGAAAAGGAAAAATATCCTGCAAATAAAAGGCATACTTACCTGAGGAAACCCAAGAAGTGTTCCTGCAAAGAAGAAATACGAGGAGACAAAATTGAACATACACGTTGTCCAAGGACATTAGAGCCTAATTTTTTGAACATGAAAGTCCTTCCATCCTAATTTTTGAATGTGGGGCAAAGAATTCTGGTTTTCTGGACGAGAGGATGGCCTATGCTTCGGATTTCACTGCCTATGGCAGTGAAATTCTAATTTTCTAAACCTGACACGCTCGTGCCCCTTTGTCGGTCTGGTGCTGGAGTTCGGAGCCCCACTACCATGCTGAGAAGAAAAACAACCTTCTCTCAGACATGATGTTGGACGATACGTGCTTTCCAAGTCATCCTATCCTAATCTTAACCTCAGTGAAGAGATGAGAAAAGCCCATTCTGAGAGGATTTCATGAGGAGGAATGACTGAAAAAAGGAAAAATAAATGTTATTTGTACAAGCTGGACAGCTTCCTTATCTGTTTCAACCTCATCATGGTGAGGAGGGGTGTGCTCCTACTCCTAAAAACTATAAGCGAGATTATAAGTCATATTACCATAAAATTACGGACAATTTTGGAAGAGCATGGATTCACCAGCCATATAGGAGAGGCACAAAGTCAAGCTCCGCCCACCTGCACTATATAAGCTTGGCCTGCTCTTTCCAACTCACTCACTCAACTTTCAGCCCTGACACACAGAGGCACAATAAAACAGAAGGCAAACAGGCCAGAATGTATGGACAAATAACTTTTATTCCAAGCTCTTATGGACAAGAGATATACAAACAAATTTCGCTCAGTTCTGCGCCTGATGAAGGACCAAACAGTCCGAAATATTGCGCACATATGTTCTGAGCGATAAGTGATGCCAAGAGGGGCCTGAAAAGGAAAAATATCCTGCAAATAAAAGGCATACTTACCTGAGGAAACCCAAGAAGTGTTCCTGCAAAGAAGAAATACGAGGAGACAAAATTGAACATACACGTTGTCCAAGGACATTAGAGCCTAATTTTTTGAACATGAAAGTCCTTCCATCCTAATTTTTGAATGTGGGGCAAAGAATTCTGGTTTTCTGGACGAGAGGATGGCCTATGCTTCGGATTTCACTGCCTATGGCAGTGAAATTCTAATTTTCTAAACCTGACACGCTCGTGCCCCTTTGTCGGTCTGGTGCTGGAGTTCGGAGCCCCACTACCATGCTGAGAAGAAAAACAACCTTCTCTCAGACATGATGTTGGACGATACGTGCTTTCCAAGTCATCCTATCCTAATCTTAACCTCAGTGAAGAGATGAGAAAAGCCCATTCTGAGAGGATTTCATGAGGAGGAATGACTGAAAAAAGGAAAAATAAATGTTATTTGTACAAGCTGGACAGCTTCCTTATCTGTTTCAACCTCATCATGGTGAGGAGGGGTGTGCTCCTACTCCTAAAAACTATAAGCGAGATTATAAGTCATATTACCATAAAATTACGGACAATTTTGGAAGAGCATGGATTCACCAGCCATATAGGAGAGGCACAAAGTCAAGCTCCGCCCACCTGCACTATATAAGCTTGGCCTGCTCTTTCCAACTCACTCACTCAACTTTCAGCCCTGACACACAGAGGCACAATAAAACAGAAGGCAAACAGGCCAGAATGTATGGACAAATAACTTTTATTCCAAGCTCTTATGGACAAGAGATATACAAACAAATTTCGCTCAGTTCTGCGCCTGATGAAGGACCAAACAGTCCGAAATATTGCGCACATATGTTCTGAGCGATAAGTGATGCCAAGAGGGGCCTGAAAAGGAAAAATATCCTGCAAATAAAAGGCATACTTACCTGAGGAAACCCAAGAAGTGTTCCTGCAAAGAAGAAATACGAGGAGACAAAATTGAACATACACGTTGTCCAAGGACATTAGAGCCTAATTTTTTGAACATGAAAGTCCTTCCATCCTAATTTTTGAATGTGGGGCAAAGAATTCTGGTTTTCTGGACGAGAGGATGGCCTATGCTTCGGATTTCACTGCCTATGGCAGTGAAATTCTAATTTTCTAAACCTGACACGCTCGTGCCCCTTTGTCGGTCTGGTGCTGGAGTTCGGAGCCCCACTACCATGCTGAGAAGAAAAACAACCTTCTCTCAGACATGATGTTGGACGATACGTGCTTTCCAAGTCATCCTATCCTAATCTTAACCTCAGTGAAGAGATGAGAAAAGCCCATTCTGAGAGGATTTCATGAGGAGGAATGACTGAAAAAAGGAAAAATAAATGTTATTTGTACAAGCTGGACAGCTTCCTTATCTGTTTCAACCTCATCATGGTGAGGAGGGGTGTGCTCCTACTCCTAAAAACTATAAGCGAGATTATAAGTCATATTACCATAAAATTACGGACAATTTTGGAAGAGCATGGATTCACCAGCCATATAGGAGAGGCACAAAGTCAAGCTCCGCCCACCTGCACTATATAAGCTTGGCCTGCTCTTTCCAACTCACTCACTCAACTTTCAGCCCTGACACACAGAGGCACAATAAAACAGAAGGCAAACAGGCCAGAATGTATGGACAAATAACTTTTATTCCAAGCTCTTATGGACAAGAGATATACAAACAAATTTCGCTCAGTTCTGCGCCTGATGAAGGACCAAACAGTCCGAAATATTGCGCACATATGTTCTGAGCGATAAGTGATGCCAAGAGGGGCCTGAAAAGGAAAAATATCCTGCAAATAAAAGGCATACTTACCTGAGGAAACCCAAGAAGTGTTCCTGCAAAGAAGAAATACGAGGAGACAAAATTGAACATACACGTTGTCCAAGGACATTAGAGCCTAATTTTTTGAACATGAAAGTCCTTCCATCCTAATTTTTGAATGTGGGGCAAAGAATTCTGGTTTTCTGGACGAGAGGATGGCCTATGCTTCGGATTTCACTGCCTATGGCAGTGAAATTCTAATTTTCTAAACCTGACACGCTCGTGCCCCTTTGTCGGTCTGGTGCTGGAGTTCGGAGCCCCACTACCATGCTGAGAAGAAAAACAACCTTCTCTCAGACATGATGTTGGACGATACGTGCTTTCCAAGTCATCCTATCCTAATCTTAACCTCAGTGAAGAGATGAGAAAAGCCCATTCTGAGAGGATTTCATGAGGAGGAATGACTGAAAAAAGGAAAAATAAATGTTATTTGTACAAGCTGGACAGCTTCCTTATCTGTTTCAACCTCATCATGGTGAGGAGGGGTGTGCTCCTACTCCTAAAAACTATAAGCGAGATTATAAGTCATATTACCATAAAATTACGGACAATTTTGGAAGAGCATGGATTCACCAGCCATATAGGAGAGGCACAAAGTCAAGCTCCGCCCACCTGCACTATATAAGCTTGGCCTGCTCTTTCCAACTCACTCACTCAACTTTCAGCCCTGACACACAGAGGCACAATAAAACAGAAGGCAAACAGGCCAGAATGTATGGACAAATAACTTTTATTCCAAGCTCTTATGGACAAGAGATATACAAACAAATTTCGCTCAGTTCTGCGCCTGATGAAGGACCAAACAGTCCGAAATATTGCGCACATATGTTCTGAGCGATAAGTGATGCCAAGAGGGGCCTGAAAAGGAAAAATATCCTGCAAATAAAAGGCATACTTACCTGAGGAAACCCAAGAAGTGTTCCTGCAAAGAAGAAATACGAGGAGACAAAATTGAACATACACGTTGTCCAAGGACATTAGAGCCTAATTTTTTGAACATGAAAGTCCTTCCATCCTAATTTTTGAATGTGGGGCAAAGAATTCTGGTTTTCTGGACGAGAGGATGGCCTATGCTTCGGATTTCACTGCCTATGGCAGTGAAATTCTAATTTTCTAAACCTGACACGCTCGTGCCCCTTTGTCGGTCTGGTGCTGGAGTTCGGAGCCCCACTACCATGCTGAGAAGAAAAACAACCTTCTCTCAGACATGATGTTGGACGATACGTGCTTTCCAAGTCATCCTATCCTAATCTTAACCTCAGTGAAGAGATGAGAAAAGCCCATTCTGAGAGGATTTCATGAGGAGGAATGACTGAAAAAAGGAAAAATAAATGTTATTTGTACAAGCTGGACAGCTTCCTTATCTGTTTCAACCTCATCATGGTGAGGAGGGGTGTGCTCCTACTCCTAAAAACTATAAGCGAGATTATAAGTCATATTACCATAAAATTACGGACAATTTTGGAAGAGCATGGATTCACCAGCCATATAGGAGAGGCACAAAGTCAAGCTCCGCCCACCTGCACTATATAAGCTTGGCCTGCTCTTTCCAACTCACTCACTCAACTTTCAGCCCTGACACACAGAGGCACAATAAAACAGAAGGCAAACAGGCCAGAATGTATGGACAAATAACTTTTATTCCAAGCTCTTATGGACAAGAGATATACAAACAAATTTCGCTCAGTTCTGCGCCTGATGAAGGACCAAACAGTCCGAAATATTGCGCACATATGTTCTGAGCGATAAGTGATGCCAAGAGGGGCCTGAAAAGGAAAAATATCCTGCAAATAAAAGGCATACTTACCTGAGGAAACCCAAGAAGTGTTCCTGCAAAGAAGAAATACGAGGAGACAAAATTGAACATACACGTTGTCCAAGGACATTAGAGCCTAATTTTTTGAACATGAAAGTCCTTCCATCCTAATTTTTGAATGTGGGGCAAAGAATTCTGGTTTTCTGGACGAGAGGATGGCCTATGCTTCGGATTTCACTGCCTATGGCAGTGAAATTCTAATTTTCTAAACCTGACACGCTCGTGCCCCTTTGTCGGTCTGGTGCTGGAGTTCGGAGCCCCACTACCATGCTGAGAAGAAAAACAACCTTCTCTCAGACATGATGTTGGACGATACGTGCTTTCCAAGTCATCCTATCCTAATCTTAACCTCAGTGAAGAGATGAGAAAAGCCCATTCTGAGAGGATTTCATGAGGAGGAATGACTGAAAAAAGGAAAAATAAATGTTATTTGTACAAGCTGGACAGCTTCCTTATCTGTTTCAACCTCATCATGGTGAGGAGGGGTGTGCTCCTACTCCTAAAAACTATAAGCGAGATTATAAGTCATATTACCATAAAATTACGGACAATTTTGGAAGAGCATGGATTCACCAGCCATATAGGAGAGGCACAAAGTCAAGCTCCGCCCACCTGCACTATATAAGCTTGGCCTGCTCTTTCCAACTCACTCACTCAACTTTCAGCCCTGACACACAGAGGCACAATAAAACAGAAGGCAAACAGGCCAGAATGTATGGACAAATAACTTTTATTCCAAGCTCTTATGGACAAGAGATATACAAACAAATTTCGCTCAGTTCTGCGCCTGATGAAGGACCAAACAGTCCGAAATATTGCGCACATATGTTCTGAGCGATAAGTGATGCCAAGAGGGGCCTGAAAAGGAAAAATATCCTGCAAATAAAAGGCATACTTACCTGAGGAAACCCAAGAAGTGTTCCTGCAAAGAAGAAATACGAGGAGACAAAATTGAACATACACGTTGTCCAAGGACATTAGAGCCTAATTTTTTGAACATGAAAGTCCTTCCATCCTAATTTTTGAATGTGGGGCAAAGAATTCTGGTTTTCTGGACGAGAGGATGGCCTATGCTTCGGATTTCACTGCCTATGGCAGTGAAATTCTAATTTTCTAAACCTGACACGCTCGTGCCCCTTTGTCGGTCTGGTGCTGGAGTTCGGAGCCCCACTACCATGCTGAGAAGAAAAACAACCTTCTCTCAGACATGATGTTGGACGATACGTGCTTTCCAAGTCATCCTATCCTAATCTTAACCTCAGTGAAGAGATGAGAAAAGCCCATTCTGAGAGGATTTCATGAGGAGGAATGACTGAAAAAAGGAAAAATAAATGTTATTTGTACAAGCTGGACAGCTTCCTTATCTGTTTCAACCTCATCATGGTGAGGAGGGGTGTGCTCCTACTCCTAAAAACTATAAGCGAGATTATAAGTCATATTACCATAAAATTACGGACAATTTTGGAAGAGCATGGATTCACCAGCCATATAGGAGAGGCACAAAGTCAAGCTCCGCCCACCTGCACTATATAAGCTTGGCCTGCTCTTTCCAACTCACTCACTCAACTTTCAGCCCTGACACACAGAGGCACAATAAAACAGAAGGCAAACAGGCCAGAATGTATGGACAAATAACTTTTATTCCAAGCTCTTATGGACAAGAGATATACAAACAAATTTCGCTCAGTTCTGCGCCTGATGAAGGACCAAACAGTCCGAAATATTGCGCACATATGTTCTGAGCGATAAGTGATGCCAAGAGGGGCCTGAAAAGGAAAAATATCCTGCAAATAAAAGGCATACTTACCTGAGGAAACCCAAGAAGTGTTCCTGCAAAGAAGAAATACGAGGAGACAAAATTGAACATACACGTTGTCCAAGGACATTAGAGCCTAATTTTTTGAACATGAAAGTCCTTCCATCCTAATTTTTGAATGTGGGGCAAAGAATTCTGGTTTTCTGGACGAGAGGATGGCCTATGCTTCGGATTTCACTGCCTATGGCAGTGAAATTCTAATTTTCTAAACCTGACACGCTCGTGCCCCTTTGTCGGTCTGGTGCTGGAGTTCGGAGCCCCACTACCATGCTGAGAAGAAAAACAACCTTCTCTCAGACATGATGTTGGACGATACGTGCTTTCCAAGTCATCCTATCCTAATCTTAACCTCAGTGAAGAGATGAGAAAAGCCCATTCTGAGAGGATTTCATGAGGAGGAATGACTGAAAAAAGGAAAAATAAATGTTATTTGTACAAGCTGGACAGCTTCCTTATCTGTTTCAACCTCATCATGGTGAGGAGGGGTGTGCTCCTACTCCTAAAAACTATAAGCGAGATTATAAGTCATATTACCATAAAATTACGGACAATTTTGGAAGAGCATGGATTCACCAGCCATATAGGAGAGGCACAAAGTCAAGCTCCGCCCACCTGCACTATATAAGCTTGGCCTGCTCTTTCCAACTCACTCACTCAACTTTCAGCCCTGACACACAGAGGCACAATAAAACAGAAGGCAAACAGGCCAGAATGTATGGACAAATAACTTTTATTCCAAGCTCTTATGGACAAGAGATATACAAACAAATTTCGCTCAGTTCTGCGCCTGATGAAGGACCAAACAGTCCGAAATATTGCGCACATATGTTCTGAGCGATAAGTGATGCCAAGAGGGGCCTGAAAAGGAAAAATATCCTGCAAATAAAAGGCATACTTACCTGAGGAAACCCAAGAAGTGTTCCTGCAAAGAAGAAATACGAGGAGACAAAATTGAACATACACGTTGTCCAAGGACATTAGAGCCTAATTTTTTGAACATGAAAGTCCTTCCATCCTAATTTTTGAATGTGGGGCAAAGAATTCTGGTTTTCTGGACGAGAGGATGGCCTATGCTTCGGATTTCACTGCCTATGGCAGTGAAATTCTAATTTTCTAAACCTGACACGCTCGTGCCCCTTTGTCGGTCTGGTGCTGGAGTTCGGAGCCCCACTACCATGCTGAGAAGAAAAACAACCTTCTCTCAGACATGATGTTGGACGATACGTGCTTTCCAAGTCATCCTATCCTAATCTTAACCTCAGTGAAGAGATGAGAAAAGCCCATTCTGAGAGGATTTCATGAGGAGGAATGACTGAAAAAAGGAAAAATAAATGTTATTTGTACAAGCTGGACAGCTTCCTTATCTGTTTCAACCTCATCATGGTGAGGAGGGGTGTGCTCCTACTCCTAAAAACTATAAGCGAGATTATAAGTCATATTACCATAAAATTACGGACAATTTTGGAAGAGCATGGATTCACCAGCCATATAGGAGAGGCACAAAGTCAAGCTCCGCCCACCTGCACTATATAAGCTTGGCCTGCTCTTTCCAACTCACTCACTCAACTTTCAGCCCTGACACACAGAGGCACAATAAAACAGAAGGCAAACAGGCCAGAATGTATGGACAAATAACTTTTATTCCAAGCTCTTATGGACAAGAGATATACAAACAAATTTCGCTCAGTTCTGCGCCTGATGAAGGACCAAACAGTCCGAAATATTGCGCACATATGTTCTGAGCGATAAGTGATGCCAAGAGGGGCCTGAAAAGGAAAAATATCCTGCAAATAAAAGGCATACTTACCTGAGGAAACCCAAGAAGTGTTCCTGCAAAGAAGAAATACGAGGAGACAAAATTGAACATACACGTTGTCCAAGGACATTAGAGCCTAATTTTTTGAACATGAAAGTCCTTCCATCCTAATTTTTGAATGTGGGGCAAAGAATTCTGGTTTTCTGGACGAGAGGATGGCCTATGCTTCGGATTTCACTGCCTATGGCAGTGAAATTCTAATTTTCTAAACCTGACACGCTCGTGCCCCTTTGTCGGTCTGGTGCTGGAGTTCGGAGCCCCACTACCATGCTGAGAAGAAAAACAACCTTCTCTCAGACATGATGTTGGACGATACGTGCTTTCCAAGTCATCCTATCCTAATCTTAACCTCAGTGAAGAGATGAGAAAAGCCCATTCTGAGAGGATTTCATGAGGAGGAATGACTGAAAAAAGGAAAAATAAATGTTATTTGTACAAGCTGGACAGCTTCCTTATCTGTTTCAACCTCATCATGGTGAGGAGGGGTGTGCTCCTACTCCTAAAAACTATAAGCGAGATTATAAGTCATATTACCATAAAATTACGGACAATTTTGGAAGAGCATGGATTCACCAGCCATATAGGAGAGGCACAAAGTCAAGCTCCGCCCACCTGCACTATATAAGCTTGGCCTGCTCTTTCCAACTCACTCACTCAACTTTCAGCCCTGACACACAGAGGCACAATAAAACAGAAGGCAAACAGGCCAGAATGTATGGACAAATAACTTTTATTCCAAGCTCTTATGGACAAGAGATATACAAACAAATTTCGCTCAGTTCTGCGCCTGATGAAGGACCAAACAGTCCGAAATATTGCGCACATATGTTCTGAGCGATAAGTGATGCCAAGAGGGGCCTGAAAAGGAAAAATATCCTGCAAATAAAAGGCATACTTACCTGAGGAAACCCAAGAAGTGTTCCTGCAAAGAAGAAATACGAGGAGACAAAATTGAACATACACGTTGTCCAAGGACATTAGAGCCTAATTTTTTGAACATGAAAGTCCTTCCATCCTAATTTTTGAATGTGGGGCAAAGAATTCTGGTTTTCTGGACGAGAGGATGGCCTATGCTTCGGATTTCACTGCCTATGGCAGTGAAATTCTAATTTTCTAAACCTGACACGCTCGTGCCCCTTTGTCGGTCTGGTGCTGGAGTTCGGAGCCCCACTACCATGCTGAGAAGAAAAACAACCTTCTCTCAGACATGATGTTGGACGATACGTGCTTTCCAAGTCATCCTATCCTAATCTTAACCTCAGTGAAGAGATGAGAAAAGCCCATTCTGAGAGGATTTCATGAGGAGGAATGACTGAAAAAAGGAAAAATAAATGTTATTTGTACAAGCTGGACAGCTTCCTTATCTGTTTCAACCTCATCATGGTGAGGAGGGGTGTGCTCCTACTCCTAAAAACTATAAGCGAGATTATAAGTCATATTACCATAAAATTACGGACAATTTTGGAAGAGCATGGATTCACCAGCCATATAGGAGAGGCACAAAGTCAAGCTCCGCCCACCTGCACTATATAAGCTTGGCCTGCTCTTTCCAACTCACTCACTCAACTTTCAGCCCTGACACACAGAGGCACAATAAAACAGAAGGCAAACAGGCCAGAATGTATGGACAAATAACTTTTATTCCAAGCTCTTATGGACAAGAGATATACAAACAAATTTCGCTCAGTTCTGCGCCTGATGAAGGACCAAACAGTCCGAAATATTGCGCACATATGTTCTGAGCGATAAGTGATGCCAAGAGGGGCCTGAAAAGGAAAAATATCCTGCAAATAAAAGGCATACTTACCTGAGGAAACCCAAGAAGTGTTCCTGCAAAGAAGAAATACGAGGAGACAAAATTGAACATACACGTTGTCCAAGGACATTAGAGCCTAATTTTTTGAACATGAAAGTCCTTCCATCCTAATTTTTGAATGTGGGGCAAAGAATTCTGGTTTTCTGGACGAGAGGATGGCCTATGCTTCGGATTTCACTGCCTATGGCAGTGAAATTCTAATTTTCTAAACCTGACACGCTCGTGCCCCTTTGTCGGTCTGGTGCTGGAGTTCGGAGCCCCACTACCATGCTGAGAAGAAAAACAACCTTCTCTCAGACATGATGTTGGACGATACGTGCTTTCCAAGTCATCCTATCCTAATCTTAACCTCAGTGAAGAGATGAGAAAAGCCCATTCTGAGAGGATTTCATGAGGAGGAATGACTGAAAAAAGGAAAAATAAATGTTATTTGTACAAGCTGGACAGCTTCCTTATCTGTTTCAACCTCATCATGGTGAGGAGGGGTGTGCTCCTACTCCTAAAAACTATAAGCGAGATTATAAGTCATATTACCATAAAATTACGGACAATTTTGGAAGAGCATGGATTCACCAGCCATATAGGAGAGGCACAAAGTCAAGCTCCGCCCACCTGCACTATATAAGCTTGGCCTGCTCTTTCCAACTCACTCACTCAACTTTCAGCCCTGACACACAGAGGCACAATAAAACAGAAGGCAAACAGGCCAGAATGTATGGACAAATAACTTTTATTCCAAGCTCTTATGGACAAGAGATATACAAACAAATTTCGCTCAGTTCTGCGCCTGATGAAGGACCAAACAGTCCGAAATATTGCGCACATATGTTCTGAGCGATAAGTGATGCCAAGAGGGGCCTGAAAAGGAAAAATATCCTGCAAATAAAAGGCATACTTACCTGAGGAAACCCAAGAAGTGTTCCTGCAAAGAAGAAATACGAGGAGACAAAATTGAACATACACGTTGTCCAAGGACATTAGAGCCTAATTTTTTGAACATGAAAGTCCTTCCATCCTAATTTTTGAATGTGGGGCAAAGAATTCTGGTTTTCTGGACGAGAGGATGGCCTATGCTTCGGATTTCACTGCCTATGGCAGTGAAATTCTAATTTTCTAAACCTGACACGCTCGTGCCCCTTTGTCGGTCTGGTGCTGGAGTTCGGAGCCCCACTACCATGCTGAGAAGAAAAACAACCTTCTCTCAGACATGATGTTGGACGATACGTGCTTTCCAAGTCATCCTATCCTAATCTTAACCTCAGTGAAGAGATGAGAAAAGCCCATTCTGAGAGGATTTCATGAGGAGGAATGACTGAAAAAAGGAAAAATAAATGTTATTTGTACAAGCTGGACAGCTTCCTTATCTGTTTCAACCTCATCATGGTGAGGAGGGGTGTGCTCCTACTCCTAAAAACTATAAGCGAGATTATAAGTCATATTACCATAAAATTACGGACAATTTTGGAAGAGCATGGATTCACCAGCCATATAGGAGAGGCACAAAGTCAAGCTCCGCCCACCTGCACTATATAAGCTTGGCCTGCTCTTTCCAACTCACTCACTCAACTTTCAGCCCTGACACACAGAGGCACAATAAAACAGAAGGCAAACAGGCCAGAATGTATGGACAAATAACTTTTATTCCAAGCTCTTATGGACAAGAGATATACAAACAAATTTCGCTCAGTTCTGCGCCTGATGAAGGACCAAACAGTCCGAAATATTGCGCACATATGTTCTGAGCGATAAGTGATGCCAAGAGGGGCCTGAAAAGGAAAAATATCCTGCAAATAAAAGGCATACTTACCTGAGGAAACCCAAGAAGTGTTCCTGCAAAGAAGAAATACGAGGAGACAAAATTGAACATACACGTTGTCCAAGGACATTAGAGCCTAATTTTTTGAACATGAAAGTCCTTCCATCCTAATTTTTGAATGTGGGGCAAAGAATTCTGGTTTTCTGGACGAGAGGATGGCCTATGCTTCGGATTTCACTGCCTATGGCAGTGAAATTCTAATTTTCTAAACCTGACACGCTCGTGCCCCTTTGTCGGTCTGGTGCTGGAGTTCGGAGCCCCACTACCATGCTGAGAAGAAAAACAACCTTCTCTCAGACATGATGTTGGACGATACGTGCTTTCCAAGTCATCCTATCCTAATCTTAACCTCAGTGAAGAGATGAGAAAAGCCCATTCTGAGAGGATTTCATGAGGAGGAATGACTGAAAAAAGGAAAAATAAATGTTATTTGTACAAGCTGGACAGCTTCCTTATCTGTTTCAACCTCATCATGGTGAGGAGGGGTGTGCTCCTACTCCTAAAAACTATAAGCGAGATTATAAGTCATATTACCATAAAATTACGGACAATTTTGGAAGAGCATGGATTCACCAGCCATATAGGAGAGGCACAAAGTCAAGCTCCGCCCACCTGCACTATATAAGCTTGGCCTGCTCTTTCCAACTCACTCACTCAACTTTCAGCCCTGACACACAGAGGCACAATAAAACAGAAGGCAAACAGGCCAGAATGTATGGACAAATAACTTTTATTCCAAGCTCTTATGGACAAGAGATATACAAACAAATTTCGCTCAGTTCTGCGCCTGATGAAGGACCAAACAGTCCGAAATATTGCGCACATATGTTCTGAGCGATAAGTGATGCCAAGAGGGGCCTGAAAAGGAAAAATATCCTGCAAATAAAAGGCATACTTACCTGAGGAAACCCAAGAAGTGTTCCTGCAAAGAAGAAATACGAGGAGACAAAATTGAACATACACGTTGTCCAAGGACATTAGAGCCTAATTTTTTGAACATGAAAGTCCTTCCATCCTAATTTTTGAATGTGGGGCAAAGAATTCTGGTTTTCTGGACGAGAGGATGGCCTATGCTTCGGATTTCACTGCCTATGGCAGTGAAATTCTAATTTTCTAAACCTGACACGCTCGTGCCCCTTTGTCGGTCTGGTGCTGGAGTTCGGAGCCCCACTACCATGCTGAGAAGAAAAACAACCTTCTCTCAGACATGATGTTGGACGATACGTGCTTTCCAAGTCATCCTATCCTAATCTTAACCTCAGTGAAGAGATGAGAAAAGCCCATTCTGAGAGGATTTCATGAGGAGGAATGACTGAAAAAAGGAAAAATAAATGTTATTTGTACAAGCTGGACAGCTTCCTTATCTGTTTCAACCTCATCATGGTGAGGAGGGGTGTGCTCCTACTCCTAAAAACTATAAGCGAGATTATAAGTCATATTACCATAAAATTACGGACAATTTTGGAAGAGCATGGATTCACCAGCCATATAGGAGAGGCACAAAGTCAAGCTCCGCCCACCTGCACTATATAAGCTTGGCCTGCTCTTTCCAACTCACTCACTCAACTTTCAGCCCTGACACACAGAGGCACAATAAAACAGAAGGCAAACAGGCCAGAATGTATGGACAAATAACTTTTATTCCAAGCTCTTATGGACAAGAGATATACAAACAAATTTCGCTCAGTTCTGCGCCTGATGAAGGACCAAACAGTCCGAAATATTGCGCACATATGTTCTGAGCGATAAGTGATGCCAAGAGGGGCCTGAAAAGGAAAAATATCCTGCAAATAAAAGGCATACTTACCTGAGGAAACCCAAGAAGTGTTCCTGCAAAGAAGAAATACGAGGAGACAAAATTGAACATACACGTTGTCCAAGGACATTAGAGCCTAATTTTTTGAACATGAAAGTCCTTCCATCCTAATTTTTGAATGTGGGGCAAAGAATTCTGGTTTTCTGGACGAGAGGATGGCCTATGCTTCGGATTTCACTGCCTATGGCAGTGAAATTCTAATTTTCTAAACCTGACACGCTCGTGCCCCTTTGTCGGTCTGGTGCTGGAGTTCGGAGCCCCACTACCATGCTGAGAAGAAAAACAACCTTCTCTCAGACATGATGTTGGACGATACGTGCTTTCCAAGTCATCCTATCCTAATTTTAACCTCAGTGAAGAGATGAGAAAAGCCCATTCTGAGAGGATTTCATGAGGAGGAATGACTGAAAAAAGGAAAAATAAATGTTATTTGTACAAGCTGGACAGCTTCCTTATCTGTTTCAACCTCATCATGGTGAGGAGGGGTGTGCTCCTACTCCTAAAAACTATAAGCGAGATTATAAGTCATATTACCATAAAATTACGGACAATTTTGGAAGAGCATGGATTCACCAGCCATATAGGAGAGGCACAAAGTCAAGCTCCGCCCACCTGCACTATATAAGCTTGGCCTGCTCTTTCCAACTCACTCACTCAACTTTCAGCCCTGACACACAGAGGCACAATAAAACAGAAGGCAAACAGGCCAGAATGTATGGACAAATAACTTTTATTCCAAGCTCTTATGGACAAGAGATATACAAACAAATTTCGCTCAGTTCTGCGCCTGATGAAGGACCAAACAGTCCGAAATATTGCGCACATATGTTCTGAGCGATAAGTGATGCCAAGAGGGGCCTGAAAAGGAAAAATATCCTGCAAATAAAAGGCATACTTACCTGAGGAAACCCAAGAAGTGTTCCTGCAAAGAAGAAATACGAGGAGACAAAATTGAACATACACGTTGTCCAAGGACATTAGAGCCTAATTTTTTGAACATGAAAGTCCTTCCATCCTAATTTTTGAATGTGGGGCAAAGAATTCTGGTTTTCTGGACGAGAGGATGGCCTATGCTTCGGATTTCACTGCCTATGGCAGTGAAATTCTAATTTTCTAAACCTGACACGCTCGTGCCCCTTTGTCGGTCTGGTGCTGGAGTTCGGAGCCCCACTACCATGCTGAGAAGAAAAACAACCTTCTCTCAGACATGATGTTGGACGATACGTGCTTTCCAAGTCATCCTATCCTAATCTTAACCTCAGTGAAGAGATGAGAAAAGCCCATTCTGAGAGGATTTCATGAGGAGGAATGACTGAAAAAAGGAAAAATAAATGTTATTTGTACAAGCTGGACAGCTTCCTTATCTGTTTCAACCTCATCATGGTGAGGAGGGGTGTGCTCCTACTCCTAAAAACTATAAGCGAGATTATAAGTCATATTACCATAAAATTACGGACAATTTTGGAAGAGCATGGATTCACCAGCCATATAGGAGAGGCACAAAGTCAAGCTCCGCCCACCTGCACTATATAAGCTTGGCCTGCTCTTTCCAACTCACTCACTCAACTTTCAGCCCTGACACACAGAGGCACAATAAAACAGAAGGCAAACAGGCCAGAATGTATGGACAAATAACTTTTATTCCAAGCTCTTATGGACAAGAGATATACAAACAAATTTCGCTCAGTTCTGCGCCTGATGAAGGACCAAACAGTCCGAAATATTGCGCACATATGTTCTGAGCGATAAGTGATGCCAAGAGGGGCCTGAAAAGGAAAAATATCCTGCAAATAAAAGGCATACTTACCTGAGGAAACCCAAGAAGTGTTCCTGCAAAGAAGAAATACGAGGAGACAAAATTGAACATACACGTTGTCCAAGGACATTAGAGCCTAATTTTTTGAACATGAAAGTCCTTCCATCCTAATTTTTGAATGTGGGGCAAAGAATTCTGGTTTTCTGGACGAGAGGATGGCCTATGCTTCGGATTTCACTGCCTATGGCAGTGAAATTCTAATTTTCTAAACCTGACACGCTCGTGCCCCTTTGTCGGTCTGGTGCTGGAGTTCGGAGCCCCACTACCATGCTGAGAAGAAAAACAACCTTCTCTCAGACATGATGTTGGACGATACGTGCTTTCCAAGTCATCCTATCCTAATCTTAACCTCAGTGAAGAGATGAGAAAAGCCCATTCTGAGAGGATTTCATGAGGAGGAATGACTGAAAAAAGGAAAAATAAATGTTATTTGTACAAGCTGGACAGCTTCCTTATCTGTTTCAACCTCATCATGGTGAGGAGGGGTGTGCTCCTACTCCTAAAAACTATAAGCGAGATTATAAGTCATATTACCATAAAATTACGGACAATTTTGGAAGAGCATGGATTCACCAGCCATATAGGAGAGGCACAAAGTCAAGCTCCGCCCACCTGCACTATATAAGCTTGGCCTGCTCTTTCCAACTCACTCACTCAACTTTCAGCCCTGACACACAGAGGCACAATAAAACAGAAGGCAAACAGGCCAGAATGTATGGACAAATAACTTTTATTCCAAGCTCTTATGGACAAGAGATATACAAACAAATTTCGCTCAGTTCTGCGCCTGATGAAGGACCAAACAGTCCGAAATATTGCGCACATATGTTCTGAGCGATAAGTGATGCCAAGAGGGGCCTGAAAAGGAAAAATATCCTGCAAATAAAAGGCATACTTACCTGAGGAAACCCAAGAAGTGTTCCTGCAAAGAAGAAATACGAGGAGACAAAATTGAACATACACGTTGTCCAAGGACATTAGAGCCTAATTTTTTGAACATGAAAGTCCTTCCATCCTAATTTTTGAATGTGGGGCAAAGAATTCTGGTTTTCTGGACGAGAGGATGGCCTATGCTTCGGATTTCACTGCCTATGGCAGTGAAATTCTAATTTTCTAAACCTGACACGCTCGTGCCCCTTTGTCGGTCTGGTGCTGGAGTTCGGAGCCCCACTACCATGCTGAGAAGAAAAACAACCTTCTCTCAGACATGATGTTGGACGATACGTGCTTTCCAAGTCATCCTATCCTAATCTTAACCTCAGTGAAGAGATGAGAAAAGCCCATTCTGAGAGGATTTCATGAGGAGGAATGACTGAAAAAAGGAAAAATAAATGTTATTTGTACAAGCTGGACAGCTTCCTTATCTGTTTCAACCTCATCATGGTGAGGAGGGGTGTGCTCCTACTCCTAAAAACTATAAGCGAGATTATAAGTCATATTACCATAAAATTACGGACAATTTTGGAAGAGCATGGATTCACCAGCCATATAGGAGAGGCACAAAGTCAAGCTCCGCCCACCTGCACTATATAAGCTTGGCCTGCTCTTTCCAACTCACTCACTCAACTTTCAGCCCTGACACACAGAGGCACAATAAAACAGAAGGCAAACAGGCCAGAATGTATGGACAAATAACTTTTATTCCAAGCTCTTATGGACAAGAGATATACAAACAAATTTCGCTCAGTTCTGCGCCTGATGAAGGACCAAACAGTCCGAAATATTGCGCACATATGTTCTGAGCGATAAGTGATGCCAAGAGGGGCCTGAAAAGGAAAAATATCCTGCAAATAAAAGGCATACTTACCTGAGGAAACCCAAGAAGTGTTCCTGCAAAGAAGAAATACGAGGAGACAAAATTGAACATACACGTTGTCCAAGGACATTAGAGCCTAATTTTTTGAACATGAAAGTCCTTCCATCCTAATTTTTGAATGTGGGGCAAAGAATTCTGGTTTTCTGGACGAGAGGATGGCCTATGCTTCGGATTTCACTGCCTATGGCAGTGAAATTCTAATTTTCTAAACCTGACACGCTCGTGCCCCTTTGTCGGTCTGGTGCTGGAGTTCGGAGCCCCACTACCATGCTGAGAAGAAAAACAACCTTCTCTCAGACATGATGTTGGACGATACGTGCTTTCCAAGTCATCCTATCCTAATCTTAACCTCAGTGAAGAGATGAGAAAAGCCCATTCTGAGAGGATTTCATGAGGAGGAATGACTGAAAAAAGGAAAAATAAATGTTATTTGTACAAGCTGGACAGCTTCCTTATCTGTTTCAACCTCATCATGGTGAGGAGGGGTGTGCTCCTACTCCTAAAAACTATAAGCGAGATTATAAGTCATATTACCATAAAATTACGGACAATTTTGGAAGAGCATGGATTCACCAGCCATATAGGAGAGGCACAAAGTCAAGCTCCGCCCACCTGCACTATATAAGCTTGGCCTGCTCTTTCCAACTCACTCACTCAACTTTCAGCCCTGACACACAGAGGCACAATAAAACAGAAGGCAAACAGGCCAGAATGTATGGACAAATAACTTTTATTCCAAGCTCTTATGGACAAGAGATATACAAACAAATTTCGCTCAGTTCTGCGCCTGATGAAGGACCAAACAGTCCGAAATATTGCGCACATATGTTCTGAGCGATAAGTGATGCCAAGAGGGGCCTGAAAAGGAAAAATATCCTGCAAATAAAAGGCATACTTACCTGAGGAAACCCAAGAAGTGTTCCTGCAAAGAAGAAATACGAGGAGACAAAATTGAACATACACGTTGTCCAAGGACATTAGAGCCTAATTTTTTGAACATGAAAGTCCTTCCATCCTAATTTTTGAATGTGGGGCAAAGAATTCTGGTTTTCTGGACGAGAGGATGGCCTATGCTTCGGATTTCACTGCCTATGGCAGTGAAATTCTAATTTTCTAAACCTGACACGCTCGTGCCCCTTTGTCGGTCTGGTGCTGGAGTTCGGAGCCCCACTACCATGCTGAGAAGAAAAACAACCTTCTCTCAGACATGATGTTGGACGATACGTGCTTTCCAAGTCATCCTATCCTAATCTTAACCTCAGTGAAGAGATGAGAAAAGCCCATTCTGAGAGGATTTCATGAGGAGGAATGACTGAAAAAAGGAAAAATAAATGTTATTTGTACAAGCTGGACAGCTTCCTTATCTGTTTCAACCTCATCATGGTGAGGAGGGGTGTGCTCCTACTCCTAAAAACTATAAGCGAGATTATAAGTCATATTACCATAAAATTACGGACAATTTTGGAAGAGCATGGATTCACCAGCCATATAGGAGAGGCACAAAGTCAAGCTCCGCCCACCTGCACTATATAAGCTTGGCCTGCTCTTTCCAACTCACTCACTCAACTTTCAGCCCTGACACACAGAGGCACAATAAAACAGAAGGCAAACAGGCCAGAATGTATGGACAAATAACTTTTATTCCAAGCTCTTATGGACAAGAGATATACAAACAAATTTCGCTCAGTTCTGCGCCTGATGAAGGACCAAACAGTCCGAAATATTGCGCACATATGTTCTGAGCGATAAGTGATGCCAAGAGGGGCCTGAAAAGGAAAAATATCCTGCAAATAAAAGGCATACTTACCTGAGGAAACCCAAGAAGTGTTCCTGCAAAGAAGAAATACGAGGAGACAAAATTGAACATACACGTTGTCCAAGGACATTAGAGCCTAATTTTTTGAACATGAAAGTCCTTCCATCCTAATTTTTGAATGTGGGGCAAAGAATTCTGGTTTTCTGGACGAGAGGATGGCCTATGCTTCGGATTTCACTGCCTATGGCAGTGAAATTCTAATTTTCTAAACCTGACACGCTCGTGCCCCTTTGTCGGTCTGGTGCTGGAGTTCGGAGCCCCACTACCATGCTGAGAAGAAAAACAACCTTCTCTCAGACATGATGTTGGACGATACGTGCTTTCCAAGTCATCCTATCCTAATCTTAACCTCAGTGAAGAGATGAGAAAAGCCCATTCTGAGAGGATTTCATGAGGAGGAATGACTGAAAAAAGGAAAAATAAATGTTATTTGTACAAGCTGGACAGCTTCCTTATCTGTTTCAACCTCATCATGGTGAGGAGGGGTGTGCTCCTACTCCTAAAAACTATAAGCGAGATTATAAGTCATATTACCATAAAATTACGGACAATTTTGGAAGAGCATGGATTCACCAGCCATATAGGAGAGGCACAAAGTCAAGCTCCGCCCACCTGCACTATATAAGCTTGGCCTGCTCTTTCCAACTCACTCACTCAACTTTCAGCCCTGACACACAGAGGCACAATAAAACAGAAGGCAAACAGGCCAGAATGTATGGACAAATAACTTTTATTCCAAGCTCTTATGGACAAGAGATATACAAACAAATTTCGCTCAGTTCTGCGCCTGATGAAGGACCAAACAGTCCGAAATATTGCGCACATATGTTCTGAGCGATAAGTGATGCCAAGAGGGGCCTGAAAAGGAAAAATATCCTGCAAATAAAAGGCATACTTACCTGAGGAAACCCAAGAAGTGTTCCTGCAAAGAAGAAATACGAGGAGACAAAATTGAACATACACGTTGTCCAAGGACATTAGAGCCTAATTTTTTGAACATGAAAGTCCTTCCATCCTAATTTTTGAATGTGGGGCAAAGAATTCTGGTTTTCTGGACGAGAGGATGGCCTATGCTTCGGATTTCACTGCCTATGGCAGTGAAATTCTAATTTTCTAAACCTGACACGCTCGTGCCCCTTTGTCGGTCTGGTGCTGGAGTTCGGAGCCCCACTACCATGCTGAGAAGAAAAACAACCTTCTCTCAGACATGATGTTGGACGATACGTGCTTTCCAAGTCATCCTATCCTAATCTTAACCTCAGTGAAGAGATGAGAAAAGCCCATTCTGAGAGGATTTCATGAGGAGGAATGACTGAAAAAAGGAAAAATAAATGTTATTTGTACAAGCTGGACAGCTTCCTTATCTGTTTCAACCTCATCATGGTGAGGAGGGGTGTGCTCCTACTCCTAAAAACTATAAGCGAGATTATAAGTCATATTACCATAAAATTACGGACAATTTTGGAAGAGCATGGATTCACCAGCCATATAGGAGAGGCACAAAGTCAAGCTCCGCCCACCTGCACTATATAAGCTTGGCCTGCTCTTTCCAACTCACTCACTCAACTTTCAGCCCTGACACACAGAGGCACAATAAAACAGAAGGCAAACAGGCCAGAATGTATGGACAAATAACTTTTATTCCAAGCTCTTATGGACAAGAGATATACAAACAAATTTCGCTCAGTTCTGCGCCTGATGAAGGACCAAACAGTCCGAAATATTGCGCACATATGTTCTGAGCGATAAGTGATGCCAAGAGGGGCCTGAAAAGGAAAAATATCCTGCAAATAAAAGGCATACTTACCTGAGGAAACCCAAGAAGTGTTCCTGCAAAGAAGAAATACGAGGAGACAAAATTGAACATACACGTTGTCCAAGGACATTAGAGCCTAATTTTTTGAACATGAAAGTCCTTCCATCCTAATTTTTGAATGTGGGGCAAAGAATTCTGGTTTTCTGGACGAGAGGATGGCCTATGCTTCGGATTTCACTGCCTATGGCAGTGAAATTCTAATTTTCTAAACCTGACACGCTCGTGCCCCTTTGTCGGTCTGGTGCTGGAGTTCGGAGCCCCACTACCATGCTGAGAAGAAAAACAACCTTCTCTCAGACATGATGTTGGACGATACGTGCTTTCCAAGTCATCCTATCCTAATCTTAACCTCAGTGAAGAGATGAGAAAAGCCCATTCTGAGAGGATTTCATGAGGAGGAATGACTGAAAAAAGGAAAAATAAATGTTATTTGTACAAGCTGGACAGCTTCCTTATCTGTTTCAACCTCATCATGGTGAGGAGGGGTGTGCTCCTACTCCTAAAAACTATAAGCGAGATTATAAGTCATATTACCATAAAATTACGGACAATTTTGGAAGAGCATGGATTCACCAGCCATATAGGAGAGGCACAAAGTCAAGCTCCGCCCACCTGCACTATATAAGCTTGGCCTGCTCTTTCCAACTCACTCACTCAACTTTCAGCCCTGACACACAGAGGCACAATAAAACAGAAGGCAAACAGGCCAGAATGTATGGACAAATAACTTTTATTCCAAGCTCTTATGGACAAGAGATATACAAACAAATTTCGCTCAGTTCTGCGCCTGATGAAGGACCAAACAGTCCGAAATATTGCGCACATATGTTCTGAGCGATAAGTGATGCCAAGAGGGGCCTGAAAAGGAAAAATATCCTGCAAATAAAAGGCATACTTACCTGAGGAAACCCAAGAAGTGTTCCTGCAAAGAAGAAATACGAGGAGACAAAATTGAACATACACGTTGTCCAAGGACATTAGAGCCTAATTTTTTGAACATGAAAGTCCTTCCATCCTAATTTTTGAATGTGGGGCAAAGAATTCTGGTTTTCTGGACGAGAGGATGGCCTATGCTTCGGATTTCACTGCCTATGGCAGTGAAATTCTAATTTTCTAAACCTGACACGCTCGTGCCCCTTTGTCGGTCTGGTGCTGGAGTTCGGAGCCCCACTACCATGCTGATATTACCATAAAATTACGGACAATTTTGGAAGAATGGACAAGCCATATAGGAGAGGCACAAAGTCTCACCTGACACACAGAGGTTAAAACAGAAGGCAAACAGGCCAGAATGTATGGACAAATAACTTTTATTCCAAGCTCTTATGGACAAGAGATATACAAACAAATTTCGCTGAAGGACCAAACAGTTCGCACATATGTTCAGCGATAAGTGATGCCTATATCCTAATCTTAACCCAAGAAGTGTTCCTGCAAAGAAGAAATACGAAGACAAAATTGAACATACACGTTGTCCAAGGACATTAGAGCCTAATTTTTTGAACATGAAAGTCCTTCCATCCTAATTTTTGAATGTGGGGCAAAGAATTCTGGTTTTCTGGACGAGGATTTCATGATTTCACTGCCTATGGCAGTGAATGACACGCTGTGCCCCTTTGTCGGTCTGGTGCTGGAAAGGAAAAATAGACATGTTATTTTTCCAAGTCATCCTATCCTAATCTTAACCTCAGTGAAGAGATGAGAAAAGCCCATTCTGAGAGGATTTCATGAGGAGGAATGACTGAAAAAAGGAAAAATAAATGTTATTTGTACAAGCTGGACAGCTTCCTTATCTGTTTCAACCTCATCATGGTGAGGAGGGGTGTGCTCCTACTCCTAAAAACTATAAGCGAGATTATAAGTCATATTACCATAAAATTACGGACAATTTTGGAAGAGCATGGATTCACCAGCCATATAGGAGAGGCACAAAGTCAAGCTCCGCCCACCTGCACTATATAAGCTTGGCCTGCTCTTTCCAACTCACTCACTCAACTTTCAGCCCTGACACACAGAGGCACAATAAAACAGAAGGCAAACAGGCCAGAATGTATGGACAAATAACTTTTATTCCAAGCTCTTATGGACAAGAGATATACAAACAAATTTCGCTCAGTTCTGCGCCTGATGAAGGACCAAACAGTCCGAAATATTGCGCACATATGTTCTGAGCGATAAGTGATGCCAAGAGGGGCCTGAAAAGGAAAAATATCCTGCAAATAAAAGGCATACTTACCTGAGGAAACCCAAGAAGTGTTCCTGCAAAGAAGAAATACGAGGAGACAAAATTGAACATACACGTTGTCCAAGGACATTAGAGCCTAATTTTTTGAACATGAAAGTCCTTCCATCCTAATTTTTGAATGTGGGGCAAAGAATTCTGGTTTTCTGGACGAGAGGATGGCCTATGCTTCGGATTTCACTGCCTATGGCAGTGAAATTCTAATTTTCTAAACCTGACACGCTCGTGCCCCTTTGTCGGTCTGGTGCTGGAGTTCGGAGCCCCACTACCATGCTGAGAAGAAAAACAACCTTCTCTCAGACATGATGTTGGACGATACGTGCTTTCCAAGTCATCCTATCCTAATCTTAACCTCAGTGAAGAGATGAGAAAAGCCCATTCTGAGAGGATTTCATGAGGAGGAATGACTGAAAAAAGGAAAAATAAATGTTATTTGTACAAGCTGGACAGCTTCCTTATCTGTTTCAACCTCATCATGGTGAGGAGGGGTGTGCTCCTACTCCTAAAAACTATAAGCGAGATTATAAGTCATATTACCATAAAATTACGGACAATTTTGGAAGAGCATGGATTCACCAGCCATATAGGAGAGGCACAAAGTCAAGCTCCGCCCACCTGCACTATATAAGCTTGGCCTGCTCTTTCCAACTCACTCACTCAACTTTCAGCCCTGACACACAGAGGCACAATAAAACAGAAGGCAAACAGGCCAGAATGTATGGACAAATAACTTTTATTCCAAGCTCTTATGGACAAGAGATATACAAACAAATTTCGCTCAGTTCTGCGCCTGATGAAGGACCAAACAGTCCGAAATATTGCGCACATATGTTCTGAGCGATAAGTGATGCCAAGAGGGGCCTGAAAAGGAAAAATATCCTGCAAATAAAAGGCATACTTACCTGAGGAAACCCAAGAAGTGTTCCTGCAAAGAAGAAATACGAGGAGACAAAATTGAACATACACGTTGTCCAAGGACATTAGAGCCTAATTTTTTGAACATGAAAGTCCTTCCATCCTAATTTTTGAATGTGGGGCAAAGAATTCTGGTTTTCTGGACGAGAGGATGGCCTATGCTTCGGATTTCACTGCCTATGGCAGTGAAATTCTAATTTTCTAAACCTGACACGCTCGTGCCCCTTTGTCGGTCTGGTGCTGGAGTTCGGAGCCCCACTACCATGCTGAGAAGAAAAACAACCTTCTCTCAGACATGATGTTGGACGATACGTGCTTTCCAAGTCATCCTATCCTAATCTTAACCTCAGTGAAGAGATGAGAAAAGCCCATTCTGAGAGGATTTCATGAGGAGGAATGACTGAAAAAAGGAAAAATAAATGTTATTTGTACAAGCTGGACAGCTTCCTTATCTGTTTCAACCTCATCATGGTGAGGAGGGGTGTGCTCCTACTCCTAAAAACTATAAGCGAGATTATAAGTCATATTACCATAAAATTACGGACAATTTTGGAAGAGCATGGATTCACCAGCCATATAGGAGAGGCACAAAGTCAAGCTCCGCCCACCTGCACTATATAAGCTTGGCCTGCTCTTTCCAACTCACTCACTCAACTTTCAGCCCTGACACACAGAGGCACAATAAAACAGAAGGCAAACAGGCCAGAATGTATGGACAAATAACTTTTATTCCAAGCTCTTATGGACAAGAGATATACAAACAAATTTCGCTCAGTTCTGCGCCTGATGAAGGACCAAACAGTCCGAAATATTGCGCACATATGTTCTGAGCGATAAGTGATGCCAAGAGGGGCCTGAAAAGGAAAAATATCCTGCAAATAAAAGGCATACTTACCTGAGGAAACCCAAGAAGTGTTCCTGCAAAGAAGAAATACGAGGAGACAAAATTGAACATACACGTTGTCCAAGGACATTAGAGCCTAATTTTTTGAACATGAAAGTCCTTCCATCCTAATTTTTGAATGTGGGGCAAAGAATTCTGGTTTTCTGGACGAGAGGATGGCCTATGCTTCGGATTTCACTGCCTATGGCAGTGAAATTCTAATTTTCTAAACCTGACACGCTCGTGCCCCTTTGTCGGTCTGGTGCTGGAGTTCGGAGCCCCACTACCATGCTGAGAAGAAAAACAACCTTCTCTCAGACATGATGTTGGACGATACGTGCTTTCCAAGTCATCCTATCCTAATCTTAACCTCAGTTAAGAGATGAGAAAAGCCCATTCTGAGAGGATTTCATGAGGAGGAATGACTGAAAAAAGGAAAAATAAATGTTATTTGTACAAGCTGGACAGCTTCCTTATCTGTTTCAACCTCATCATGGTGAGGAGGGGTGTGCTCCTACTCCTAAAAACTATAAGCGAGATTATAAGTCATATTACCATAAAATTACGGACAATTTTGGAAGAGCATGGATTCACCAGCCATATAGGAGAGGCACAAAGTCAAGCTCCGCCCACCTGCACTATATAAGCTTGGCCTGCTCTTTCCAACTCACTCACTCAACTTTCAGCCCTGACACACAGAGGCACAATAAAACAGAAGGCAAACAGGCCAGAATGTATGGACAAATAACTTTTATTCCAAGCTCTTATGGACAAGAGATATACAAACAAATTTCGCTCAGTTCTGCGCCTGATGAAGGACCAAACAGTCCGAAATATTGCGCACATATGTTCTGAGCGATAAGTGATGCCAAGAGGGGCCTGAAAAGGAAAAATATCCTGCAAATAAAAGGCATACTTACCTGAGGAAACCCAAGAAGTGTTCCTGCAAAGAAGAAATACGAGGAGACAAAATTGAACATACACGTTGTCCAAGGACATTAGAGCCTAATTTTTTGAACATGAAAGTCCTTCCATCCTAATTTTTGAATGTGGGGCAAAGAATTCTGGTTTTCTGGACGAGAGGATGGCCTATGCTTCGGATTTCACTGCCTATGGCAGTGAAATTCTAATTTTCTAAACCTGACACGCTCGTGCCCCTTTGTCGGTCTGGTGCTGGAGTTCGGAGCCCCACTACCATGCTGAGAAGAAAAACAACCTTCTCTCAGACATGATGTTGGACGATACGTGCTTTCCAAGTCATCCTATCCTAATCTTAACCTCAGTGAAGAGATGAGAAAAGCCCATTCTGAGAGGATTTCATGAGGAGGAATGACTGAAAAAAGGAAAAATAAATGTTATTTGTACAAGCTGGACAGCTTCCTTATCTGTTTCAACCTCATCATGGTGAGGAGGGGTGTGCTCCTACTCCTAAAAACTATAAGCGAGATTATAAGTCATATTACCATAAAATTACGGACAATTTTGGAAGAGCATGGATTCACCAGCCATATAGGAGAGGCACAAAGTCAAGCTCCGCCCACCTGCACTATATAAGCTTGGCCTGCTCTTTCCAACTCACTCACTCAACTTTCAGCCCTGACACACAGAGGCACAATAAAACAGAAGGCAAACAGGCCAGAATGTATGGACAAATAACTTTTATTCCAAGCTCTTATGGACAAGAGATATACAAACAAATTTCGCTCAGTTCTGCGCCTGATGAAGGACCAAACAGTCCGAAATATTGCGCACATATGTTCTGAGCGATAAGTGATGCCAAGAGGGGCCTGAAAAGGAAAAATATCCTGCAAATAAAAGGCATACTTACCTGAGGAAACCCAAGAAGTGTTCCTGCAAAGAAGAAATACGAGGAGACAAAATTGAACATACACGTTGTCCAAGGACATTAGAGCCTAATTTTTTGAACATGAAAGTCCTTCCATCCTAATTTTTGAATGTGGGGCAAAGAATTCTGGTTTTCTGGACGAGAGGATGGCCTATGCTTCGGATTTCACTGCCTATGGCAGTGAAATTCTAATTTTCTAAACCTGACACGCTCGTGCCCCTTTGTCGGTCTGGTGCTGGAGTTCGGAGCCCCACTACCATGCTGAGAAGAAAAACAACCTTCTCTCAGACATGATGTTGGACGATACGTGCTTTCCAAGTCATCCTATCCTAATCTTAACCTCAGTGAAGAGATGAGAAAAGCCCATTCTGAGAGGATTTCATGAGGAGGAATGACTGAAAAAAGGAAAAATAAATGTTATTTGTACAAGCTGGACAGCTTCCTTATCTGTTTCAACCTCATCATGGTGAGGAGGGGTGTGCTCCTACTCCTAAAAACTATAAGCGAGATTATAAGTCATATTACCATAAAATTACGGACAATTTTGGAAGAGCATGGATTCACCAGCCATATAGGAGAGGCACAAAGTCAAGCTCCGCCCACCTGCACTATATAAGCTTGGCCTGCTCTTTCCAACTCACTCACTCAACTTTCAGCCCTGACACACAGAGGCACAATAAAACAGAAGGCAAACAGGCCAGAATGTATGGACAAATAACTTTTATTCCAAGCTCTTATGGACAAGAGATATACAAACAAATTTCGCTCAGTTCTGCGCCTGATGAAGGACCAAACAGTCCGAAATATTGCGCACATATGTTCTGAGCGATAAGTGATGCCAAGAGGGGCCTGAAAAGGAAAAATATCCTGCAAATAAAAGGCATACTTACCTGAGGAAACCCAAGAAGTGTTCCTGCAAAGAAGAAATACGAGGAGACAAAATTGAACATACACGTTGTCCAAGGACATTAGAGCCTAATTTTTTGAACATGAAAGTCCTTCCATCCTAATTTTTGAATGTGGGGCAAAGAATTCTGGTTTTCTGGACGAGAGGATGGCCTATGCTTCGGATTTCACTGCCTATGGCAGTGAAATTCTAATTTTCTAAACCTGACACGCTCGTGCCCCTTTGTCGGTCTGGTGCTGGAGTTCGGAGCCCCACTACCATGCTGAGAAGAAAAACAACCTTCTCTCAGACATGATGTTGGACGATACGTGCTTTCCAAGTCATCCTATCCTAATCTTAACCTCAGTGAAGAGATGAGAAAAGCCCATTCTGAGAGGATTTCATGAGGAGGAATGACTGAAAAAAGGAAAAATAAATGTTATTTGTACAAGCTGGACAGCTTCCTTATCTGTTTCAACCTCATCATGGTGAGGAGGGGTGTGCTCCTACTCCTAAAAACTATAAGCGAGATTATAAGTCATATTACCATAAAATTACGGACAATTTTGGAAGAGCATGGATTCACCAGCCATATAGGAGAGGCACAAAGTCAAGCTCCGCCCACCTGCACTATATAAGCTTGGCCTGCTCTTTCCAACTCACTCACTCAACTTTCAGCCCTGACACACAGAGGCACAATAAAACAGAAGGCAAACAGGCCAGAATGTATGGACAAATAACTTTTATTCCAAGCTCTTATGGACAAGAGATATACAAACAAATTTCGCTCAGTTCTGCGCCTGATGAAGGACCAAACAGTCCGAAATATTGCGCACATATGTTCTGAGCGATAAGTGATGCCAAGAGGGGCCTGAAAAGGAAAAATATCCTGCAAATAAAAGGCATACTTACCTGAGGAAACCCAAGAAGTGTTCCTGCAAAGAAGAAATACGAGGAGACAAAATTGAACATACACGTTGTCCAAGGACATTAGAGCCTAATTTTTTGAACATGAAAGTCCTTCCATCCTAATTTTTGAATGTGGGGCAAAGAATTCTGGTTTTCTGGACGAGAGGATGGCCTATGCTTCGGATTTCACTGCCTATGGCAGTGAAATTCTAATTTTCTAAACCTGACACGCTCGTGCCCCTTTGTCGGTCTGGTGCTGGAGTTCGGAGCCCCACTACCATGCTGAGAAGAAAAACAACCTTCTCTCAGACATGATGTTGGACGATACGTGCTTTCCAAGTCATCCTATCCTAATCTTAACCTCAGTGAAGAGATGAGAAAAGCCCATTCTGAGAGGATTTCATGAGGAGGAATGACTGAAAAAAGGAAAAATAAATGTTATTTGTACAAGCTGGACAGCTTCCTTATCTGTTTCAACCTCATCATGGTGAGGAGGGGTGTGCTCCTACTCCTAAAAACTATAAGCGAGATTATAAGTCATATTACCATAAAATTACGGACAATTTTGGAAGAGCATGGATTCACCAGCCATATAGGAGAGGCACAAAGTCAAGCTCCGCCCACCTGCACTATATAAGCTTGGCCTGCTCTTTCCAACTCACTCACTCAACTTTCAGCCCTGACACACAGAGGCACAATAAAACAGAAGGCAAACAGGCCAGAATGTATGGACAAATAACTTTTATTCCAAGCTCTTATGGACAAGAGATATACAAACAAATTTCGCTCAGTTCTGCGCCTGATGAAGGACCAAACAGTCCGAAATATTGCGCACATATGTTCTGAGCGATAAGTGATGCCAAGAGGGGCCTGAAAAGGAAAAATATCCTGCAAATAAAAGGCATACTTACCTGAGGAAACCCAAGAAGTGTTCCTGCAAAGAAGAAATACGAGGAGACAAAATTGAACATACACGTTGTCCAAGGACATTAGAGCCTAATTTTTTGAACATGAAAGTCCTTCCATCCTAATTTTTGAATGTGGGGCAAAGAATTCTGGTTTTCTGGACGAGAGGATGGCCTATGCTTCGGATTTCACTGCCTATGGCAGTGAAATTCTAATTTTCTAAACCTGACACGCTCGTGCCCCTTTGTCGGTCTGGTGCTGGAGTTCGGAGCCCCACTACCATGCTGAGAAGAAAAACAACCTTCTCTCAGACATGATGTTGGACGATACGTGCTTTCCAAGTCATCCTATCCTAATCTTAACCTCAGTGAAGAGATGAGAAAAGCCCATTCTGAGAGGATTTCATGAGGAGGAATGACTGAAAAAAGGAAAAATAAATGTTATTTGTACAAGCTGGACAGCTTCCTTATCTGTTTCAACCTCATCATGGTGAGGAGGGGTGTGCTCCTACTCCTAAAAACTATAAGCGAGATTATAAGTCATATTACCATAAAATTACGGACAATTTTGGAAGAGCATGGATTCACCAGCCATATAGGAGAGGCACAAAGTCAAGCTCCGCCCACCTGCACTATATAAGCTTGGCCTGCTCTTTCCAACTCACTCACTCAACTTTCAGCCCTGACACACAGAGGCACAATAAAACAGAAGGCAAACAGGCCAGAATGTATGGACAAATAACTTTTATTCCAAGCTCTTATGGACAAGAGATATACAAACAAATTTCGCTCAGTTCTGCGCCTGATGAAGGACCAAACAGTCCGAAATATTGCGCACATATGTTCTGAGCGATAAGTGATGCCAAGAGGGGCCTGAAAAGGAAAAATATCCTGCAAATAAAAGGCATACTTACCTGAGGAAACCCAAGAAGTGTTCCTGCAAAGAAGAAATACGAGGAGACAAAATTGAACATACACGTTGTCCAAGGACATTAGAGCCTAATTTTTTGAACATGAAAGTCCTTCCATCCTAATTTTTGAATGTGGGGCAAAGAATTCTGGTTTTCTGGACGAGAGGATGGCCTATGCTTCGGATTTCACTGCCTATGGCAGTGAAATTCTAATTTTCTAAACCTAACCCTTCGACCTAACCCTAACCCTAACCCTAACCCTAACCCTAACCCTTAGTTAAGGTTTATAAGTTCATTTAACCCTAAATATAAATAAAATAACTAATTTATAAGGAGAAGGTTGGATTCACGAGGTTGTTTCTACTCAATACAGCAGCATGCATGCAGGGGAGGGGCTTAGAGCACGCAGGGCCCATGGCTTATTACGCGCAGGGCCCATGGTTTAGGACACGCGGGGCCCATGTGGCCGACGCGTGTAAGACAGTTAATAAAGCAACCACCTTTGTCTCTCTTTTCACTTTTGCGCCTTTTCAGCCAAGTGGTAGCTACGTTTTTGTGTGCATAGAGCCTGATGAAGGCAGAATTTTGCCGAAACGCGTAGCGAGCACACTTTATTCTAATTTTGTATTGTTTATTTTTTGATTTTTTTGTGAATAAAAAACACTCTTTTAAGTGGTTGTCCCGCATTTTTCCTATTTTTTCTTTTTCAAATTTTTCAAGTTTTCCTTTTTACTGAAAATTTTCCTTGGTGGAAAAACTGACACCTACCATGTACTTCCACGACGGAGAAGAAGATGGAGGTGCTTGGACCACAGTGCGCTACGGTAGGAGACGTTACAACAATCCCCGTGCGCTCAACCTTAATTACCGGGGCCAACCGGACCAGAGGATGGACCGTGCCTTTCCCGTCTCCGGCTGGAAGAGGGCGCCAAGGTTCCCGAATTTTGGCTGGAGTAGGGCTTCACCTCCTGATCCTAACCCTAACCCTAACCCTAACCCTAACCCTAACCCTAACCCCTAACCCCTAACCCTAACCCTAACCCACCTGAAATCAATAGTTTGATCAAAAGGGATTTGGAGGACTTTACTAAAATATTTAAACCAATCAGAGAAAAACACAATATGTCAACACAAGAAGTACGCGCTTTGAGGTCTTTGATTCACAATAAACATATTGTAATCAAGCCAGCAGATAAGGGCAGCGCAGTGGTGATTTTGGGAAGGGATCAATACATTTTGGAAGTACAAAGACAATTAAATGACCCAGTGTATTATAAAAAATTAGATAAACCTATTTATCTTGAAACTATTCCTTTGGTGAACCAAATTTTAGATGATTTACATAAACAAAACTTTATTACAACAAAACAAAAATCCTACTTGAGGGGAGACAGAGAACCCAGGCCCAGGAGATTCTATATTCTCCCAAAAATCCACAAAGATCCGGAAAAATGGACAATTCCTTTCCAGCTCCCATCCGGGAGACCTATTGTTTCTGATTGTGGTAGCGAGACTTACCACACGGCAGAGTTTATCGATTTTTATTTAAATCCCCTGTCTGTTAAACATCCAGCTTACATAAAGGACACATATCACTTTATAGAGATAGTTAAAGGCATTAAAATCCCAGCAGATGCTTTGCTTTTCACGATGGACATTGACAGCTTATACACTAACATAGATATCAAAGCAGGTCTACAAACAGTTAAAAATGCATTACAAAAATACCCAGACTCTAAAAGACCGGATCAGGCCATTCTACAACTATTGGAAATAAATTTAACTAGAAATGACTTTGAATTTAATGGGGAATTCTATCTTCAAATCAAAGGAACAGCAATGGGAAAGAGGTTTGCACCTGCATATGCAAACATATTCATGGCAGATTGGGAAGAAAAATCACTAAATAAATGCTCACAGAAACCATTATATTATTATCGTTATTTGGATGATATCTGGGGAATTTGGTCTTACTCAGAGACAGATTTTCAAAAATTTGTGGATGTTTTAAATAATCATGACCCTTCAATTAAAATTAAATATGATTTACAGAGTCAGGCAGTTAATTTTCTGGACACAACAGTGTACAAAGGCCCAAATTTTGCACAGACACAACAGTTAGGAATTAAGGTTTTCTTTAAAGAAACGGACACTCATGCTCTGCTTTACAAAACAAGTTTTCACCCTAAACATACATATAAAGGTGTAGTTAAATCCCAATTGTTGAGATTCCACAGGATCTGTACCAGAGCTGAGGATTTTTGGAGTTCTGTTCAAATTTTGTTCAAAGCTTTACGCAAGAGGGGTTACTCCAGAACATTTTTGAGAAAATGCCTCAAAACATTTCAACATAGAAAACAGGAGGACAATAAGAAAATCATTCCCTTTATTACAACATTTTCATCACCTAGTACAATAATTCAGAGAACCTTTAAGAACAATTTTCAGGATATTTTACAAAATAATGGCTTACTGGAGGATCATAAACTAATTGCAGCATTCAGGAGGAATAAAAACCTAAAAGATCTTCTTGTTAGAGCAAAATTAAAACCTTTGCAATCTAAAATTCAAAGATCACCTACATTTTTCTGGAGACCCAAGATGATTAGAAATAAGTCAAATCACACGCTATTTGAAATTGAACAGAACTTCACACACAAAACAAAAAACTGCATTTACCTTATTTCCTGTTCTTTGTGTAATAAACAATATGTGGGACAAACCAAAAACTCCATTAGCACAAGAATGTGGCAACATAAATATAATATTGTTCACAAGAGAGAGGTGCATACCCCATTGGTCAAACATTTTCTGGCACATGGTTTAAGATCATTAAAAATATGTGGTATTCAGAGCAACTCTGTATGGACAGATGATGAAAGGAGAAAAATGGAAAGAAGATGGATATATCTGCTCGGAACCAGAGTGCCAACAGGCTTAAATGTTGTATGACTCAGGGTTGTTGTGAACAGTGTGAGAGACATTATTATTATTTTTACTCTTGTTATGGTTTTGGTTGTTGTTGTTATTGTTATTATTCTAATCTTAACCCTACCCCTAATTCTGTTTCTAACCCTAACCGTTACCCTAATTTGAATCCTAACCCTAACCCTTAGTTAAGGTTTATAAGTTCATTTAACCCTAAATATATGGATAAATATATTGGATTCACGAGGTTGTTTCTACTCAATACAGCAGCATGCATGCAGGGGAGGGGCTTAGAGCACGCAGGGCCCATGGCTTATTACGCGCAGGGCCCATGGTTTAGGACACGCGGGGCCCATGTGGCCGACGCGTGTAAGACAGTTAATAAAGCAACCACCTTGGTCTCTCTTTTCACTTTTGCGCCTTTTCAGCCAAGTGGTAGCTACGTTTTTGTGTGCATAGAGCCTGATGAAGGCAGAATTTTGCCGAAACGCGTAGCGAGCACACTTTATTCTAATTTTGTATTGTTTATTTTTTGATTTTTTTGTGAATAAAAAACACTCTTTTAAGTGGTTGTCCCGCATTTTTCTTATTTTTTCTTTTTCAAATTTTTCAAGTTTTCCTTTTTACTGAAAATTTTCCTTGGTGGAAAAACTGACACCTACCATGTACTTCCACGACGGAGAAGAAGATGGAGGTGCTTGGACCACAGTGCGCTACGGTAGGAGACGTTACAACAATCCCCGTGCGCTCAACCTTAATTACCGGGGCCAACCGGACCAGAGGATGGACCGTGCCTTTCCCGTCTCCGGCTGGAAGAGGGCGCCAAGGTTCCCGAATTTTGGCTGGAGTAGGGCTTCACCTCCTGATCCTAACTGGCGAGCGCCTCCTCGTTTCGGAGGGTCCCGACCTTATTTTCAACAGCCCCGCTCGTATGCAGCAGCGGTCCGGGGCTCACCGTCCAGACGAGCGACAAGATTTGGACCTCCGGCAGATTTCAGGCAGGACCTTCAGCGACCGGCGGATGAAAGACTTGGACAGCTTATCCGCAAATTACATGCTGTAATTAAGATGGTGCATCATCTACAAAATGTAACCATCACGCCGAATAAGCCTGAGCCTCTGATGATCACTCGTACGGTGGACGCATTAGCCTCGCTCATTAAACCCGCCGATCCTACGGATGAGGTTTTGGACCTCATTGAAGGCAACGCCAAAAACTGGGGACATACAACACTGCAGATCCTTCAGGATCACTACCAGAAAAGGCTGGACAGACTGTTGCAGGATCTCCCCGGTGATTTAACCAGAGACTGGAGGGAAGCCTTCACCGTGGCGACACGATGGGCTTACAGAAATCTGCCTCGTATTACGCAGGATGTCCTCGACCAGGCAGAGGCTCTGATCATCGCCTGCAGATCAGACTCGGAGCGGCGGAGTCCAGCGGCACCGGCTCCTCCACCGGTCAGGTCTGACCACCGCCGAGAGCCGCGCACATCGGCAGAGAGAAAAAAGAAGACCCGTCAACCGGAGCGGGTCTCCATAAGCATTCAGGCTGAATGTCACGAGGCCACAAACCGTTCAGTGGGGACAATGACGGACATGAGACCGGACGGGTCTCCAAATTCAGTTCCTGCAGCCGCTCCTAAGGAGCAGCGTGTACCGCGAGCTGCAGCCCGCCGCAACCCCTGTGTGGTGCAGGAGGACCTTCTCCCGCAGATCGTGGAGATGGCTTCACCCTCTGCTCCCAGACCGGCGGCACAGGGGCCGCCTTTCCGATCTTCAGCACCGGACAGCTCCCAGGAGGAGGAGAGTTCCGACGGAGAGGATCGCGACGTCGGAGATGAGGAGGAGGAGGAGTACGATGATGAGGGCGACAGCGACGACGATGATAACGGAGTGGATACGGATTACGAGCCCCCAGTTTCCGGTTCGGGGCAGGATTATATTTCGGACAGCCCGGGGGAGGCAGAATACGAGGAGGACAGTGCATCTGCCCTGGCTCCAGCTTCAGAGGAGGAGCTTGTGTTAACAGGTCCGCCAGCGACCCGTGCGGATTCACCTGCCCCTATGCAGGAGGTCTTCAAGGTAAAGCGTCACCCTAATACGAACAGAAAACTGATTGACTGGACTCTGGAAGTTGAGAAAAGGTTTCTCATTGTTGGGGACTCGAATTTATCCAGAATTCCAGACCATCTCATTCCTGATCTGCAGATTGACAGTTATCCAGGTGCGAATTTTCGCCATATGCAGGCTTTACTTAAGAAAGCCCACGTTCCAGATGATTTGGTGGTTCAAAATGTGGTAATTTCAGCCGGTATTAACGCCAAGGAACAGAACATTAAAGAAACGGCTGTTAAACAGCTCCAGGGGGCTCTGAGGGGAGCTAAAAGCAGATTTCCATCTGCTGTGATTTGGGTCCCATTAGTTAATTTTTCCAGTAACCTATCTGTAATGGAGCAGAATAACATTAAACTGCTAAATCAGTATATTGAAAAAAATGTGTCACACATCCCCCTACTGGAGGACTCTCACTTTGCAACAGAGTACGATTCTATTCACTGGACCGAAGATACGGCCAGAGCAATGTTAGAACATTGGAGGTCCTTTTTAAACTTGAATGCCCCCTAAGTCCATTCAGGGTGGGGAATGTAAGGGGACAGCCCCTTATGTCCCAAAATATTATGGTTTTAACTAAAAATTTCACTCTGACAGAACAACAAAGTAATCTCCTCAATAAGGGTTTAACTTTTATTCCCACAATTAACACTCAAAAAAATCAAAAGACACAATTAGAATTGGATATTCAAAATTATCACAGAAAATTGAAATTAGCCTTATATTTTGAGAGTTCAAATAAAGAAGAACCCCCTCCATTTTTGCCGGCATCAAGGTGGACGCCTCCTGCTGGCAAACTGCCACCTGAAATCAATAGTTTGATCAAAAGGGATTTGGAGGACTTTACTAAAATATTTAAACCAATCAGAGAAAAACACAATATGTCAACACAAGAAGTACGCGCTTTGAGGTCTTTGATTCACAATAAACATATTGTAATCAAGCCAGCAGATAAGGGCAGCGCAGTGGTGATTTTGGGAAGGGATCAATACATTTTGGAAGTACAAAGACAATTAAATGACCCAGTGTATTATAAAAAATTAGATAAACCTATTTATCTTGAAACTATTCCTTTGGTGAACCAAATTTTAGATGATTTACATAAACAAAACTTTATTACAACAAAACAAAAATCCTACTTGAGGGGAGACAGAGAACCCAGGCCCAGGAGATTCTATATTCTCCCAAAAATCCACAAAGATCCGGAAAAATGGACAATTCCTTTCCAGCTCCCATCCGGGAGACCTATTGTTTCTGATTGTGGTAGCGAGACTTACCACACGGCAGAGTTTATCGATTTTTATTTAAATCCCCTGTCTGTTAAACATCCAGCTTACATAAAGGACACATATCACTTTATAGAGATAGTTAAAGGCATTAAAATCCCAGCAGATGCTTTGCTTTTCACGATGGACATTGACAGCTTATACACTAACATAGATATCAAAGCAGGTCTACAAACAGTTAAAAATGCATTACAAAAATACCCAGACTCTAAAAGACCGGATCAGGCCATTCTACAACTATTGGAAATAAATTTAACTAGAAATGACTTTGAATTTAATGGGGAATTCTATCTTCAAATCAAAGGAACAGCAATGGGAAAGAGGTTTGCACCTGCATATGCAAACATATTCATGGCAGATTGGGAAGAAAAATCACTAAATAAATGCTCACAGAAACCATTATATTATTATCGTTATTTGGATGATATCTGGGGAATTTGGTCTTACTCAGAGACAGATTTTCAAAAATTTGTGGATGTTTTAAATAATCATGACCCTTCAATTAAAATTAAATATGATTTACAGAGTCAGGCAGTTAATTTTCTGGACACAACAGTGTACAAAGGCCCAAATTTTGCACAGACACAACAGTTAGGAATTAAGGTTTTCTTTAAAGAAACGGACACTCATGCTCTGCTTTACAAAACAAGTTTTCACCCTAAACATACATATAAAGGTGTAGTTAAATCCCAATTGTTGAGATTCCACAGGATCTGTACCAGAGCTGAGGATTTTTGGAGTTCTGTTCAAATTTTGTTCAAAGCTTTACGCAAGAGGGGTTACTCCAGAACATTTTTGAGAAAATGCCTCAAAACATTTCAACATAGAAAACAGGAGGACAATAAGAAAATCATTCCCTTTATTACAACATTTTCATCACCTAGTACAATAATTCAGAGAACCTTTAAGAACAATTTTCAGGATATTTTACAAAATAATGGCTTACTGGAGGATCATAAACTAATTGCAGCATTCAGGAGGAATAAAAACCTAAAAGATCTTCTTGTTAGAGCAAAATTAAAACCTTTGCAATCTAAAATTCAAAGATCACCTACATTTTTCTGGAGACCCAAGATGATTAGAAATAAGTCAAATCACACGCTATTTGAAATTGAACAGAACTTCACACACAAAACAAAAAACTGCATTTACCTTATTTCCTGTTCTTTGTGTAATAAACAATATGTGGGACAAACCAAAAACTCCATTAGCACAAGAATGTGGCAACATAAATATAATATTGTTCACAAGAGAGAGGTGCATACCCCATTGGTCAAACATTTTCTGGCACATGGTTTAAGATCATTAAAAATATGTGGTATTCAGAGCAACTCTGTATGGACAGATGATGAAAGGAGAAAAATGGAAAGAAGATGGATATATCTGCTCGGAACCAGAGTGCCAACAGGCTTAAATGTTGTATGACTCAGGGTTGTTGTGAACAGTGTGAGAGACATTATTATTATTTTTACTCTTGTTATGGTTTTGGTTGTTGTTGTTATTGTTATTATTCTAATCTTAACCCTACCCCTAATTCTGTTTCTAACCCTAACCGTTACCCTAATTTGAATCCTAACCCTAACCCTTAGTTAAGGTTTATAAGTTCATTTAACCCTAAATATAAATAAAATAACTAATTTATAAGGAGAAGGTTGGATTCACGAGGTTGTTTCTACTCAATACAGCAGCATGCATGCAGGGGAGGGGCTTAGAGCACGCAGGGCCCATGGCTTATTACGCGCAGGGCCCATGGTTTAGGACACGCGGGGCCCATGTGGCCGACGCGTGTAAGACAGTTAATAAAGCAACCACCTTGGTCTCTCTTTTCACTTTTGCGCCTTTTCAGCCAAGTGGTAGCTACGTTTTTGTGTGCATAGAGCCTGATGAAGGCAGAATTTTGCCGAAACGCGTAGCGAGCACACTTTATTCTAATTTTGTATTGTTTATTTTTTGATTTTTTTGTGAATAAAAAACACTCTTTTAAGTGGTTGTCCCGCATTTTTCTTATTTTTTCTTTTTCAAATTTTTCAAGTTTTCCTTTTTACTGAAAATTTTCCTTGGTGGAAAAACTGACACCTACCATGTACTTCCACGACGGAGAAGAAGATGGAGGTGCTTGGACCACAGTGCGCTACGGTAGGAGACGTTACAACAATCCCCGTGCGCTCAACCTTAATTACCGGGGCCAACCGGACCAGAGGATGGACCGTGCCTTTCCCGTCTCCGGCTGGAAGAGGGCGCCAAGGTTCCCGAATTTTGGCTGGAGTAGGGCTTCACCTCCTGATCCTAACCCTAACCCTAACCCTAACCCTAACCCTAACCCTAACCCTAACCCCTAACCCCTAACCCCTAACCCTAACCCTAACCCTAACCCTAACCCTAACCCTAACCCCTAACCCCTAACCCTAAACCCTAACCCTAAACCCTAACCCTAACCCTAACCCTAACCCCTAACCCTAACCCTTAACCCTAACCCTAACCCCTAACCCTAACCCTAACCCTAACCCTAACCCTTCGGCGGCGCGATTTTCATCGACTTCCCCTAACAAGCCTGTGCCCTTCAGCCTGGTCCGGTGCGATTCTTCTCTCTTTCTCCATCTTTTCTCTAACACAATTTTATAACAACATGGGAAGTTTATTTAATCACCTAAACAGGATAATACAGTATTGAAAATATAATTTTCACTGTGATTATTACATTGTATATAGTCACTGTGTGAATTTCATAGTTTAGAAGGGTTATAGAGTTCAATTTTACTGGTTAGAGGTGTCATAAAATTTGAATTTGTAGGGTAGGAGTGTTTTATTGTTCATGTGTTCAATTTCTAAATGTTTAATATCTTCATGAATGTATTATTGTTTTAAAACGTAACTGCAATATCCAGTTCCTCCACAAGGAGGCTTCACTGAATGTTTGTTTTGTTCAATGCCGGTTTTCTCCACAAGGAGGCTCCTCACCATTGAGGATACATAAGGCTCGGCAGATGAGCATATAGCTCAGAGCACACTCTAACTGCGTCACTGCTGTTTGCACCTGCCGCTAGCTCTTCAAACCTGTAAGTTTTCGACCTTTATTAGCAAGCCAGACCTGACGAAGGTTCGACACAGAACCGAAACGTAGTTTTTAGGCTTGTTTCTATCTGTTTCTTGTCAAGTTGGACAATAAAAACAGACCTTTTTTGTCGAAAAACGTCTTGTTTTTTATCAGCATAGCCCCTTAAGCTGAGGTCCTAGCAAAGGGTTCTTTTGAAGCTAGTTTTTACGGAGAAAATCCGGCCTCAAGATGGCGTCCCGCTTCGAAGACGACGACTGGACTGTTGTTAACTACAACAGGGGCAGACGAAGATTCCGCCCGGTGAATTATCGCCAGCCTCCGGTTCCACGATGGGGAAGCTATCCTCGGAGAGACGGAAGCCGCAGCTACGCCTCTGCGGTCAGACGAGGCCTTAGAAGAGACGATGAGGTGGATGTTTACCACCAACAGCGGAACAGTCGCTCATACGGTTGGCGTTATAACAACCGTAATGCACCGCGCAACGTCTCCGGCGGCGATCCGCGCTACTGGACCGGACCTCAGAACCGTGAGTACCGCGGCCCCAGACAATCTCGCTGGTTTAATGTAAACAACAGAACACCGCGTCATATGAACCAGCCACAAGAGAGACGTTCAGATGATCCGGACTTTGCTGCAAAAGTCCGCATAATCCATAGACTTTTAAAAGCCGTGCATCATCTGCAGAACGTCAACCAGGAGAAGCTTCCTCCTTCTCTGGACAGAATCACGCAGAACCTGGCCACAGTAATTAAACCAGCAAATCCCACCAGAACAACGCTGACTCTGATTGAGGGAAATGCTAAATATTGGGCCCATAACACCACTTTAATCCTGCGTGATCATTATAATGACAATATCGATGAAGAAGTGCAGAGGCTGTCCAAGTTTCCCATTAAGGACTGGGCTGCCCCCTTTGATATTGCGTCATCCTGGGCCAAAAGAAACTTGGGCCCCCGCTTAAAACAGGAGACACTGGATCATGCTCACGCTGTTATTGTGGCTAAATTAGCAGACCTCACCACAGAGAGTGCTGCGACTGATGCTCCTGCCACTGTTCCTGCTGCTTCTGCTGCTGCTGCTGCTGCACCCCCACAAGATGAGGTTCCAGCTGCAGGCCAGCCCAGACCAACACAAGATGCAGCAACAGCTGTTCTGCTGGATGTCCAACCTCTGCTCACTGAGGCACGAAGGTCAGCCTCCACGGCTGCAGCATCACAGAGGACCACAGACACAATTCAGGTGAGAGCAGAAATACATCCTCCACCTAGAGATGCCACACCATCCTACAATTCTGTGGGGGTGATGACAGAACCTCCAAAAGACGACTGGCTCCTGGACTTCACTCTTTACCAGCCATCGCCTGAAGGACCCCCAGAGGTTTCGCAGCTCAGCCCCGAGCTTGGGGTCCCTCCTAAAACTCAAAGATCTCCCAAAACACACCAAAGAAAAGAGGAAGACTCCCCTGGTGAGGGAACCAGCCACGCCAGGGCTGCTTCACCTCCTAGTGACATCAGTCAGATCCTGCTGGACCTCTCATCAGCAGAGTCCAGTCCCTCCCCCTCTCCTCCTAGAGAGGACTCACCTGCGCCCAGTAATGCACCTGGCAGAAAGGCCCTGGCTAAACTGAAGCATCTCCCAGCTCTCTCCACAGAAAGACTGAGGTCCAGTGTGCAGACTCGACTTCGAGTGGACATCCCTGAGGACAGCCTCTCTTTCCTCTTTCCACGGGGTCCTGAAAAGAAGGTGTGTGAACCCACCAGGCACCCCACTACGAACAGAAAGCTGCAGGAGTGGACGCTCCACATTCGAGAGAAGAACATCATCCTGGGGGACTCCAACATCTGCGGCTTTTTCGACTTCTCACCACAAGACGTGCAGATTGACAGCTATCCGGGCGCCAGATGGAACCACGCTGAGTTCCTGCTCCAGAACGCCACCCAGGAGACAGCGGTCGAAAAAATGATCCTATCCTTTGGGATCAACAACAGGTCACAGAGGGACAGAAGAGCGGCCCTCCTGGACGTCAGAAGAGCGCTGGAGGTGGCTCAGGAAAGTTTTCCTAATGCACAGATTTATGTTCCGGCCATTAACTTTTCTAAAGCTCTTCCAGAACAGGATAAGGTCACCCTCCAGACCATAAATGACTACATCAAGAGTCTGGACCACCACATCCCTCCACTCCCAGACAATCAGTTTTCCACTGATGGGGACAACATCCACTGGAGCCCTGACACAGCCAGAGCGATGCTCCAGCACTGGTTGCAGTGGGTAAACTGAATGTTCCCTTAAGCCTGCTTAGACAGGAAGGGAACAAGGGTGTCATTAACCTGTGTAAGAAATTTGTTCTTTCTGATGCACAACTCTCTCTGCTCAGCAGAGGCTTAACCTTCATCCCAACTAGAGGCCAGAATAGATACTCCAAATTTCAGTGTAGAAATGATATCCAAGAATATCACAGACGATTAAAATTAAAACTATATTACAAAGATAAAGACATTTCAAAATCAAAACCCTTTACTCCAAAATCAGAGTGGTCACCTGCATTGGGTCAACTCCCAATTCAGGTGCGCACACTCATCCAAAATGACCTAGAATACTTTGAGCATAATTTCAAAAAAACATACATCAAACCAAATTTAACCAGGGATGAAGAGAAGGCTCTGAGAGAGTTTTGCAGCAACAAGAGTATTGTCATTAAACCTGCTGATAAGGGAAGTGCAGTTGTCATTATGGACAAAAAGGATTATTTACAGGAGGGCTACAGACAGCTAAATGATAAAACCTATTACTCTAAGCTAAAACAACCCATTTATATGGAAACCATCCCCTTAGTTGAAAAAATTATCAAAACCTTGTGTGAAAAGAAATTCATTAATGCTAAACAAAGAAATTATTTAATAGGCCCCCCTCAGCCAAGAGCTAGGCTCTTTTACACGCTCCCAAAAATCCATAAAGAACCACAGAAGTGGAGCGTCCCTTTTCAGATCCCTCCAGGTAGACCTATAGTTTCTGACTGTGACAGCGAAACCTACCGCACAGCAGAATTTATAGATCACTACCTTAATCCTTTGTCCATCAAACATGACAGCTACATTAAAGACACTTATGATTTTATTGACAAGGTGAAAAAACTGGTTATTCCACAGGATTCAATTTTATTTACCATGGACATTGACAGTCTTTACACAAATATAGATATAGAGGAGGGGATACAGTCCATCAGAAGAATTTTTCTCAAATATCCTGATCACAGAAGGCCTGACAAGGAGCTGCTGCAACTGTTAGAAATCAATCTCAAAAGAAATGATTTCACATTCAATGATGATTTCTTCTTACAAATTAAAGGTACTGCAATGGGTAAGAAATTTGCTCCAGCATATGCTAACATTTTCATGGCAGAATGGGAAACTTCAGCCCTGCAGAAATGCTCATTTAAACCACTTTGCTATTTCAGGTATCTGGATGACATTTGGGGAGTATGGACTCATTCTGAGCGAGAGTTTGAGATGTTTCTGGGGACACTCAACAGCCACAATCCATCCATAAAGTTAAAATCCACCAGCCACAAAACCTCTGTGGATTTTTTGGACACAACAACATTTAAAGGTGATAATTTCCACATCACTCACCAATTGGACATCAAAGTCTTTTTCAAACCCACGGACACACATGCTCTCCTACACAAAACCAGTTTTCATCCTAGACACACCTTTGCTGGACTAATCAAATCACAACTTTTAAGATTTCACAGAATCAGCAGTCAACCATCTGACTTCAGGCAATCTACAAAAATATTGTTTGCATCCCTGGCCACTAGAGGGTATTCTCGGTCCTTCTTAAGAAAATGTTTTAAATCCTTTCTTGAAACCAGACCCATTAATCTTTCACCCATCATGCCAGTGATTGTCACATATTCTCCCTTCTCCCTGAGGCTGTTGAGGGTCATCAGAACAAACTTTCAGAATCTCGCTCAGGAGACCACGGTTCTGAAAGACCACAGAATCATCGCAGCTTTCAGAAGGAACCAGAATCTCTGTGATCATTTAGTTAAGGCGAAAATTTCCTCCTCCAAGCAAACCCGATCTAGGAGTCACTCTCAGTTTTTCATGCAAAAAAAGTGGCTCCAAAGCTTCCATAACTGCAATGTCTACCCCTCACCATCAAGGGGCTCTCCACATTCTAACAACTGTGTTTATTTGATCACCTGTCTGAAATGTGGGTTACAGTATGTGGGGGAAACAGGAAACTCCATACTGACCAGGTTCACCCAACACAGACACAACATACTCAAACACAAAAACACCCACACACACTTAGTCTCACACTTTGTATCCCATGGTTGGGAATCTGTTAGTGCGTCAGTTATTGAGATTAACCCTAGATGGACAACAGCTCAGAGACGCAGAGCTGAACGGATTTGGATCACAAAACTGGAAACCACATATCCAAAAGGACTCAATCAAAAGGGTCCTTAATAACCTCATTACTCAAATTCATAATTCAATTTTTTGAACTCATCATCTCCCACCCCCTCAATTTTTTCTAACCCTAACCCTGGGACCTTTCCCTAACCTTAACCTCAGAGATTCTCTCCTAACCCCAGCCCAGGGGTTCAACTCTAACCCTAATTTTAAGTTCATTCAAAATAACTTGCTAGGAGAACAATATGTTTCCCCCACATACAACCACTTCCTTATCCCACATAAGGTCAATTGGGAGTCAGGGGGAGGAGGACCTCTGGACTAGGTGCCAAGATGGCCCGTGCCTTAAAATCACGCCGCCTTCGGCGGCGCGATTTTCATCGACTTCCCCTAACAAGCCTGTGCCCTTCAGCCTGGTCCGGTGCGATTCTTCTCTCTTTCTCCATCTTTTCTCTAACACAATTTTATAACAACATGGGAAGTTTATTTAATCACCTAAACAGGATAATACAGTATTGAAAATATAATTTTCACTGTGATTATTACATTGTATATAGTCACTGTGTGAATTTCATAGTTTAGAAGGGTTATAGAGTTCAATTTTACTGGTTAGAGGTGTCATAAAATTTGAATTTGTAGGGTAGGAGTGTTTTATTGTTCATGTGTTCAATTTCTAAATGTTTAATATCTTCATGAATGTATTATTGTTTTAAAACGTAACTGCAATATCCAGTTCCTCCACAAGGAGGCTTCACTGAATGTTTGTTTTGTTCAATGCCGGTTTTCTCCACAAGGAGGCTCCTCACCATTGAGGATACATAAGGCTCGGCAGATGAGCATATAGCTCAGAGCACACTCTAACTGCGTCACTGCTGTTTGCACCTGCCGCTAGCTCTTCAAACCTGTAAGTTTTCGACCTTTATTAGCAAGCCAGACCTGACGAAGGTTCGACACAGAACCGAAACGTAGTTTTTAGGCTTGTTTCTATCTGTTTCTTGTCAAGTTGGACAATAAAAACAGACCTTTTTTGTCGAAAAACGTCTTGTTTTTTATCAGCATAGCCCCTTAAGCTGAGGTCCTAGCAAAGGGTTCTTTTGAAGCTAGTTTTTACGGAGAAAATCCGGCCTCAAGATGGCGTCCCGCTTCGAAGACGACGACTGGACTGTTGTTAACTACAACAGGGGCAGACGAAGATTCCGCCCGGTGAATTATCGCCAGCCTCCGGTTCCACGATGGGGAAGCTATCCTCGGAGAGACGGAAGCCGCAGCTACGCCTCTGCGGTCAGACGAGGCCTTAGAAGAGACGATGAGGTGGATGTTTACCACCAACAGCGGAACAGTCGCTCATACGGTTGGCGTTATAACAACCGTAATGCACCGCGCAACGTCTCCGGCGGCGATCCGCGCTACTGGACCGGACCTCAGAACCGTGAGTACCGCGGCCCCAGACAATCTCGCTGGTTTAATGTAAACAACAGAACACCGCGTCATATGAACCAGCCACAAGAGAGACGTTCAGATGATCCGGACTTTGCTGCAAAAGTCCGCATAATCCATAGACTTTTAAAAGCCGTGCATCATCTGCAGAACGTCAACCAGGAGAAGCTTCCTCCTTCTCTGGACAGAATCACGCAGAACCTGGCCACAGTAATTAAACCAGCAAATCCCACCAGAACAACGCTGACTCTGATTGAGGGAAATGCTAAATATTGGGCCCATAACACCACTTTAATCCTGCGTGATCATTATAATGACAATATCGATGAAGAAGTGCAGAGGCTGTCCAAGTTTCCCATTAAGGACTGGGCTGCCCCCTTTGATATTGCGTCATCCTGGGCCAAAAGAAACTTGGGCCCCCGCTTAAAACAGGAGACACTGGATCATGCTCACGCTGTTATTGTGGCTAAATTAGCAGACCTCACCACAGAGAGTGCTGCGACTGATGCTCCTGCCACTGTTCCTGCTGCTTCTGCTGCTGCTGCTGCTGCACCCCCACAAGATGAGGTTCCAGCTGCAGGCCAGCCCAGACCAACACAAGATGCAGCAACAGCTGTTCTGCTGGATGTCCAACCTCTGCTCACTGAGGCACGAAGGTCAGCCTCCACGGCTGCAGCATCACAGAGGACCACAGACACAATTCAGGTGAGAGCAGAAATACATCCTCCACCTAGAGATGCCACACCATCCTACAATTCTGTGGGGGTGATGACAGAACCTCCAAAAGACGACTGGCTCCTGGACTTCACTCTTTACCAGCCATCGCCTGAAGGACCCCCAGAGGTTTCGCAGCTCAGCCCCGAGCTTGGGGTCCCTCCTAAAACTCAAAGATCTCCCAAAACACACCAAAGAAAAGAGGAAGACTCCCCTGGTGAGGGAACCAGCCACGCCAGGGCTGCTTCACCTCCTAGTGACATCAGTCAGATCCTGCTGGACCTCTCATCAGCAGAGTCCAGTCCCTCCCCCTCTCCTCCTAGAGAGGACTCACCTGCGCCCAGTAATGCACCTGGCAGAAAGGCCCTGGCTAAACTGAAGCATCTCCCAGCTCTCTCCACAGAAAGACTGAGGTCCAGTGTGCAGACTCGACTTCGAGTGGACATCCCTGAGGACAGCCTCTCTTTCCTCTTTCCACGGGGTCCTGAAAAGAAGGTGTGTGAACCCACCAGGCACCCCACTACGAACAGAAAGCTGCAGGAGTGGACGCTCCACATTCGAGAGAAGAACATCATCCTGGGGGACTCCAACATCTGCGGCTTTTTCGACTTCTCACCACAAGACGTGCAGATTGACAGCTATCCGGGCGCCAGATGGAACCACGCTGAGTTCCTGCTCCAGAACGCCACCCAGGAGACAGCGGTCGAAAAAATGATCCTATCCTTTGGGATCAACAACAGGTCACAGAGGGACAGAAGAGCGGCCCTCCTGGACGTCAGAAGAGCGCTGGAGGTGGCTCAGGAAAGTTTTCCTAATGCACAGATTTATGTTCCGGCCATTAACTTTTCTAAAGCTCTTCCAGAACAGGATAAGGTCACCCTCCAGACCATAAATGACTACATCAAGAGTCTGGACCACCACATCCCTCCACTCCCAGACAATCAGTTTTCCACTGATGGGGACAACATCCACTGGAGCCCTGACACAGCCAGAGCGATGCTCCAGCACTGGTTGCAGTGGGTAAACTGAATGTTCCCTTAAGCCTGCTTAGACAGGAAGGGAACAAGGGTGTCATTAACCTGTGTAAGAAATTTGTTCTTTCTGATGCACAACTCTCTCTGCTCAGCAGAGGCTTAACCTTCATCCCAACTAGAGGCCAGAATAGATACTCCAAATTTCAGTGTAGAAATGATATCCAAGAATATCACAGACGATTAAAATTAAAACTATATTACAAAGATAAAGACATTTCAAAATCAAAACCCTTTACTCCAAAATCAGAGTGGTCACCTGCATTGGGTCAACTCCCAATTCAGGTGCGCACACTCATCCAAAATGACCTAGAATACTTTGAGCATAATTTCAAAAAAACATACATCAAACCAAATTTAACCAGGGATGAAGAGAAGGCTCTGAGAGAGTTTTGCAGCAACAAGAGTATTGTCATTAAACCTGCTGATAAGGGAAGTGCAGTTGTCATTATGGACAAAAAGGATTATTTACAGGAGGGCTACAGACAGCTAAATGATAAAACCTATTACTCTAAGCTAAAACAACCCATTTATATGGAAACCATCCCCTTAGTTGAAAAAATTATCAAAACCTTGTGTGAAAAGAAATTCATTAATGCTAAACAAAGAAATTATTTAATAGGCCCCCCTCAGCCAAGAGCTAGGCTCTTTTACACGCTCCCAAAAATCCATAAAGAACCACAGAAGTGGAGCGTCCCTTTTCAGATCCCTCCAGGTAGACCTATAGTTTCTGACTGTGACAGCGAAACCTACCGCACAGCAGAATTTATAGATCACTACCTTAATCCTTTGTCCATCAAACATGACAGCTACATTAAAGACACTTATGATTTTATTGACAAGGTGAAAAAACTGGTTATTCCACAGGATTCAATTTTATTTACCATGGACATTGACAGTCTTTACACAAATATAGATATAGAGGAGGGGATACAGTCCATCAGAAGAATTTTTCTCAAATATCCTGATCACAGAAGGCCTGACAAGGAGCTGCTGCAACTGTTAGAAATCAATCTCAAAAGAAATGATTTCACATTCAATGATGATTTCTTCTTACAAATTAAAGGTACTGCAATGGGTAAGAAATTTGCTCCAGCATATGCTAACATTTTCATGGCAGAATGGGAAACTTCAGCCCTGCAGAAATGCTCATTTAAACCACTTTGCTATTTCAGGTATCTGGATGACATTTGGGGAGTATGGACTCATTCTGAGCGAGAGTTTGAGATGTTTCTGGGGACACTCAACAGCCACAATCCATCCATAAAGTTAAAATCCACCAGCCACAAAACCTCTGTGGATTTTTTGGACACAACAACATTTAAAGGTGATAATTTCCACATCACTCACCAATTGGACATCAAAGTCTTTTTCAAACCCACGGACACACATGCTCTCCTACACAAAACCAGTTTTCATCCTAGACACACCTTTGCTGGACTAATCAAATCACAACTTTTAAGATTTCACAGAATCAGCAGTCAACCATCTGACTTCAGGCAATCTACAAAAATATTGTTTGCATCCCTGGCCACTAGAGGGTATTCTCGGTCCTTCTTAAGAAAATGTTTTAAATCCTTTCTTGAAACCAGACCCATTAATCTTTCACCCATCATGCCAGTGATTGTCACATATTCTCCCTTCTCCCTGAGGCTGTTGAGGGTCATCAGAACAAACTTTCAGAATCTCGCTCAGGAGACCACGGTTCTGAAAGACCACAGAATCATCGCAGCTTTCAGAAGGAACCAGAATCTCTGTGATCATTTAGTTAAGGCGAAAATTTCCTCCTCCAAGCAAACCCGATCTAGGAGTCACTCTCAGTTTTTCATGCAAAAAAAGTGGCTCCAAAGCTTCCATAACTGCAATGTCTACCCCTCACCATCAAGGGGCTCTCCACATTCTAACAACTGTGTTTATTTGATCACCTGTCTGAAATGTGGGTTACAGTATGTGGGGGAAACAGGAAACTCCATACTGACCAGGTTCACCCAACACAGACACAACATACTCAAACACAAAAACACCCACACACACTTAGTCTCACACTTTGTATCCCATGGTTGGGAATCTGTTAGTGCGTCAGTTATTGAGATTAACCCTAGATGGACAACAGCTCAGAGACGCAGAGCTGAACGGATTTGGATCACAAAACTGGAAACCACATATCCAAAAGGACTCAATCAAAAGGGTCCTTAATAACCTCATTACTCAAATTCATAATTCAATTTTTTGAACTCATCATCTCCCACCCCCTCAATTTTTTCTAACCCTAACCCTGGGACCTTTCCCTAACCTTAACCTCAGAGATTCTCTCCTAACCCCAGCCCAGGGGTTCAACTCTAACCCTAATTTTAAGTTCATTCAAAATAACTTGCTAGGAGAACAATATGTTTCCCCCACATACAACCACTTCCTTATCCCACATAAGGTCAATTGGGAGTCAGGGGGAGGAGGACCTCTGGACTAGGTGCCAAGATGGCCCGTGCCTTAAAATCACGCCGCCTTCGGCGGCGCGATTTTCATCGACTTCCCCTAACAAGCCTGTGCCCTTCAGCCTGGTCCGGTGCGATTCTTCTCTCTTTCTCCATCTTTTCTCTAACACAATTTTATAACAACATGGGAAGTTTATTTAATCACCTAAACAGGATAATACAGTATTGAAAATATAATTTTCACTGTGATTATTACATTGTATATAGTCACTGTGTGAATTTCATAGTTTAGAAGGGTTATAGAGTTCAATTTTACTGGTTAGAGGTGTCATAAAATTTGAATTTGTAGGGTAGGAGTGTTTTATTGTTCATGTGTTCAATTTCTAAATGTTTAATATCTTCATGAATGTATTATTGTTTTAAAACGTAACTGCAATATCCAGTTCCTCCACAAGGAGGCTTCACTGAATGTTTGTTTTGTTCAATGCCGGTTTTCTCCACAAGGAGGCTCCTCACCATTGAGGATACATAAGGCTCGGCAGATGAGCATATAGCTCAGAGCACACTCTAACTGCGTCACTGCTGTTTGCACCTGCCGCTAGCTCTTCAAACCTGTAAGTTTTCGACCTTTATTAGCAAGCCAGACCTGACGAAGGTTCGACACAGAACCGAAACGTAGTTTTTAGGCTTGTTTCTATCTGTTTCTTGTCAAGTTGGACAATAAAAACAGACCTTTTTTGTCGAAAAACGTCTTGTTTTTTATCAGCATAGCCCCTTAAGCTGAGGTCCTAGCAAAGGGTTCTTTTGAAGCTAGTTTTTACGGAGAAAATCCGGCCTCAAGATGGCGTCCCGCTTCGAAGACGACGACTGGACTGTTGTTAACTACAACAGGGGCAGACGAAGATTCCGCCCGGTGAATTATCGCCAGCCTCCGGTTCCACGATGGGGAAGCTATCCTCGGAGAGACGGAAGCCGCAGCTACGCCTCTGCGGTCAGACGAGGCCTTAGAAGAGACGATGAGGTGGATGTTTACCACCAACAGCGGAACAGTCGCTCATACGGTTGGCGTTATAACAACCGTAATGCACCGCGCAACGTCTCCGGCGGCGATCCGCGCTACTGGACCGGACCTCAGAACCGTGAGTACCGCGGCCCCAGACAATCTCGCTGGTTTAATGTAAACAACAGAACACCGCGTCATATGAACCAGCCACAAGAGAGACGTTCAGATGATCCGGACTTTGCTGCAAAAGTCCGCATAATCCATAGACTTTTAAAAGCCGTGCATCATCTGCAGAACGTCAACCAGGAGAAGCTTCCTCCTTCTCTGGACAGAATCACGCAGAACCTGGCCACAGTAATTAAACCAGCAAATCCCACCAGAACAACGCTGACTCTGATTGAGGGAAATGCTAAATATTGGGCCCATAACACCACTTTAATCCTGCGTGATCATTATAATGACAATATCGATGAAGAAGTGCAGAGGCTGTCCAAGTTTCCCATTAAGGACTGGGCTGCCCCCTTTGATATTGCGTCATCCTGGGCCAAAAGAAACTTGGGCCCCCGCTTAAAACAGGAGACACTGGATCATGCTCACGCTGTTATTGTGGCTAAATTAGCAGACCTCACCACAGAGAGTGCTGCGACTGATGCTCCTGCCACTGTTCCTGCTGCTTCTGCTGCTGCTGCTGCTGCACCCCCACAAGATGAGGTTCCAGCTGCAGGCCAGCCCAGACCAACACAAGATGCAGCAACAGCTGTTCTGCTGGATGTCCAACCTCTGCTCACTGAGGCACGAAGGTCAGCCTCCACGGCTGCAGCATCACAGAGGACCACAGACACAATTCAGGTGAGAGCAGAAATACATCCTCCACCTAGAGATGCCACACCATCCTACAATTCTGTGGGGGTGATGACAGAACCTCCAAAAGACGACTGGCTCCTGGACTTCACTCTTTACCAGCCATCGCCTGAAGGACCCCCAGAGGTTTCGCAGCTCAGCCCCGAGCTTGGGGTCCCTCCTAAAACTCAAAGATCTCCCAAAACACACCAAAGAAAAGAGGAAGACTCCCCTGGTGAGGGAACCAGCCACGCCAGGGCTGCTTCACCTCCTAGTGACATCAGTCAGATCCTGCTGGACCTCTCATCAGCAGAGTCCAGTCCCTCCCCCTCTCCTCCTAGAGAGGACTCACCTGCGCCCAGTAATGCACCTGGCAGAAAGGCCCTGGCTAAACTGAAGCATCTCCCAGCTCTCTCCACAGAAAGACTGAGGTCCAGTGTGCAGACTCGACTTCGAGTGGACATCCCTGAGGACAGCCTCTCTTTCCTCTTTCCACGGGGTCCTGAAAAGAAGGTGTGTGAACCCACCAGGCACCCCACTACGAACAGAAAGCTGCAGGAGTGGACGCTCCACATTCGAGAGAAGAACATCATCCTGGGGGACTCCAACATCTGCGGCTTTTTCGACTTCTCACCACAAGACGTGCAGATTGACAGCTATCCGGGCGCCAGATGGAACCACGCTGAGTTCCTGCTCCAGAACGCCACCCAGGAGACAGCGGTCGAAAAAATGATCCTATCCTTTGGGATCAACAACAGGTCGCAGAGGGACAGAAGAGCGGCCCTCCTGGACGTCAGAAGAGCGCTGGAGGTGGCTCAGGAAAGTTTTCCTAATGCACAGATTTATGTTCCGGCCATTAACTTTTCTAAAGCTCTTCCAGAACAGGATAAGGTCACCCTCCAGACCATAAATGACTACATCAAGAGTCTGGACCACCACATCCCTCCACTCCCAGACAATCAGTTTTCCACTGATGGGGACAACATCCACTGGAGCCCTGACACAGCCAGAGCGATGCTCCAGCACTGGTTGCAGTGGGTAAACTGAATGTTCCCTTAAGCCTGCTTAGACAGGAAGGGAACAAGGGTGTCATTAACCTGTGTAAGAAATTTGTTCTTTCTGATGCACAACTCTCTCTGCTCAGCAGAGGCTTAACCTTCATCCCAACTAGAGGCCAGAATAGATACTCCAAATTTCAGTGTAGAAATGATATCCAAGAATATCACAGACGATTAAAATTAAAACTATATTACAAAGATAAAGACATTTCAAAATCAAAACCCTTTACTCCAAAATCAGAGTGGTCACCTGCATTGGGTCAACTCCCAATTCAGGTGCGCACACTCATCCAAAATGACCTAGAATACTTTGAGCATAATTTCAAAAAAACATACATCAAACCAAATTTAACCAGGGATGAAGAGAAGGCTCTGAGAGAGTTTTGCAGCAACAAGAGTATTGTCATTAAACCTGCTGATAAGGGAAGTGCAGTTGTCATTATGGACAAAAAGGATTATTTACAGGAGGGCTACAGACAGCTAAATGATAAAACCTATTACTCTAAGCTAAAACAACCCATTTATATGGAAACCATCCCCTTAGTTGAAAAAATTATCAAAACCTTGTGTGAAAAGAAATTCATTAATGCTAAACAAAGAAATTATTTAATAGGCCCCCCTCAGCCAAGAGCTAGGCTCTTTTACACGCTCCCAAAAATCCATAAAGAACCACAGAAGTGGAGCGTCCCTTTTCAGATCCCTCCAGGTAGACCTATAGTTTCTGACTGTGACAGCGAAACCTACCGCACAGCAGAATTTATAGATCACTACCTTAATCCTTTGTCCATCAAACATGACAGCTACATTAAAGACACTTATGATTTTATTGACAAGGTGAAAAAACTGGTTATTCCACAGGATTCAATTTTATTTACCATGGACATTGACAGTCTTTACACAAATATAGATATAGAGGAGGGGATACAGTCCATCAGAAGAATTTTTCTCAAATATCCTGATCACAGAAGGCCTGACAAGGAGCTGCTGCAACTGTTAGAAATCAATCTCAAAAGAAATGATTTCACATTCAATGATGATTTCTTCTTACAAATTAAAGGTACTGCAATGGGTAAGAAATTTGCTCCAGCATATGCTAACATTTTCATGGCAGAATGGGAAACTTCAGCCCTGCAGAAATGCTCATTTAAACCACTTTGCTATTTCAGGTATCTGGATGACATTTGGGGAGTATGGACTCATTCTGAGCGAGAGTTTGAGATGTTTCTGGGGACACTCAACAGCCACAATCCATCCATAAAGTTAAAATCCACCAGCCACAAAACCTCTGTGGATTTTTTGGACACAACAACATTTAAAGGTGATAATTTCCACATCACTCACCAATTGGACATCAAAGTCTTTTTCAAACCCACGGACACACATGCTCTCCTACACAAAACCAGTTTTCATCCTAGACACACCTTTGCTGGACTAATCAAATCACAACTTTTAAGATTTCACAGAATCAGCAGTCAACCATCTGACTTCAGGCAATCTACAAAAATATTGTTTGCATCCCTGGCCACTAGAGGGTATTCTCGGTCCTTCTTAAGAAAATGTTTTAAATCCTTTCTTGAAACCAGACCCATTAATCTTTCACCCATCATGCCAGTGATTGTCACATATTCTCCCTTCTCCCTGAGGCTGTTGAGGGTCATCAGAACAAACTTTCAGAATCTCGCTCAGGAGACCACGGTTCTGAAAGACCACAGAATCATCGCAGCTTTCAGAAGGAACCAGAATCTCTGTGATCATTTAGTTAAGGCGAAAATTTCCTCCTCCAAGCAAACCCGATCTAGGAGTCACTCTCAGTTTTTCATGCAAAAAAAGTGGCTCCAAAGCTTCCATAACTGCAATGTCTACCCCTCACCATCAAGGGGCTCTCCACATTCTAACAACTGTGTTTATTTGATCACCTGTCTGAAATGTGGGTTACAGTATGTGGGGGAAACAGGAAACTCCATACTGACCAGGTTCACCCAACACAGACACAACATACTCAAACACAAAAACACCCACACACACTTAGTCTCACACTTTGTATCCCATGGTTGGGAATCTGTTAGTGCGTCAGTTATTGAGATTAACCCTAGATGGACAACAGCTCAGAGACGCAGAGCTGAACGGATTTGGATCACAAAACTGGAAACCACATATCCAAAAGGACTCAATCAAAAGGGTCCTTAATAACCTCATTACTCAAATTCATAATTCAATTTTTTGAACTCATCATCTCCCACCCCCTCAATTTTTTCTAACCCTAACCCTGGGACCTTTCCCTAACCTTAACCTCAGAGATTCTCTCCTAACCCCAGCCCAGGGGTTCAACTCTAACCCTAATTTTAAGTTCATTCAAAATAACTTGCTAGGAGAACAATATGTTTCCCCCACATACAACCACTTCCTTATCCCACATAAGGTCAATTGGGAGTCAGGGGGAGGAGGACCTCTGGACTAGGTGCCAAGATGGCCCGTGCCTTAAAATCACGCCGCCTTCGGCGGCGCGATTTTCATCGACTTCCCCTAACCCTAACCCTAACCCTAACCCCCTAACCCTAACCCTAACCCCCTAACCCTAACCCTAACCCTAACCCTAACCCTAACCCCTAACCCTAACCCTAACCCTAACCCTAACCCGAACCCCTGAGGAAGCAACAAACGTTGCGAAACGTCGGGTTCAAACTCTGCTCCGAAATGTAAGCCCTTTTTAAGCTCTTTTTTTAATAAAGATTTTAATATTTTAGTCTCTTTTGGGACCTTTTCTTTAACTTTTTTTGCAGTTTCATTTTTGAAACGGTTTTTAGCTTTTTTATAACTAAGTGGGTTATTTACATGGTGGGGGGCTCTACCTGTGAAGCTCTGTCATTTTTTTTTAAATAAGAAAATTTTTTGGGCAATAACCTCCTTCACAAACTCTTCTTCAACTGTTGAGGAAAAAGCTCTCTAACCAGAGAGGGATCCCATCCCACAAGGACATTCCACCACTAACAAGCCACTGCTCCGGTGGCGGACTGCATAAAGGCGTTGTCATCTAGATCAACTCCTCACCAGGACCTGGGTTCAAACCCAAGAGCAGCAGAAGCAGAGGGACCCAGAAGACTACTGGGCATTTTCTACAGCAACACCCACCATGCCTACACCTCAGGGCAATGACTTTATGGGACCTACACCAACTCCCACTTGGCACCTTGATGACAACCTACAGCTGCAAAATGGTAAGAGCATCCTCACCATGACCCACCCCCATGGACTTACATTTCGGAGCAGGGCTGACTCTGAAATGGCTTTTTATTCTGCACTTTTCACACAAGCTACTTTAGTTTATTTAACCCTGTTTGCCTGGATGTCTTACTCCATTCTTTTATTTCCCCATTTAGATCCCCCGTGGTCTCCAGGTGTGTGGTGCGGCCCCCCTCGAAGCATAACCATGCTAATAGAGGACATAAGCATGATGAACGGGCATGCAAAGGTCGAACATGACCTGCAAAACACCCCTTCTGAGTCCTCTTCCATTAGGGGGCCGTCTCCATGGGCCCTGGAGACTTCGTTTCTTCTCCTCTCCTCCTTCTCCCTTTAATGATCCCCAAACAGGGATTAACTTTACCTGCCCCCTCCCTGGACCAAAGGCACTCCCCTTGCTCCCTTTTCCCATCCCCCCCTCCCCTAGCGTCCCTAACTCGGGAGCCAGCTTCCCCCTTCTTTTCCCTAATCCTTAGTGTCCCTAATCAGGGAGCTGAGGACCCCCTCTTGCTAACCCTACATAAAAGGAGGGTAGCATCCCCTACCAGGGAGCTAGCCCTCCCCTTCCCCTCCCTCCCTCTTCCCATCCACCCTCCTCTAGCATCCCTAAATCGGGAGCTAGCCCTCCCCTTCCCTCCCCTTCCCTACCTCCCTCCCTCCCTCCCTCCTCCTTCCTCTAGCATCCCTAATTCGGGAGCTAGCCCTCCCCTTCCCTACCTCCCTCCCTCCTCATTCCTCTAGCATCCCTAATTCGGGATCTAGCCCCTCCCCCTTCTTCCCTAACATTTAAACCTTAGCATCCCTAATCAGGGATCTGAGTGCCTCCCCTCCCTTACCCTACATAAAATGAGGGTAGCATCCCTAACCAGGGAGCTAGCCCTCTCCTTCCCTCCCTCCCTCTTCCCATCCACCCTCCTCTAGCATCCCTAAATCGGGAGCTAGCCCTCCCCTTCCTCCCCCCCTCTTCCCATCCCCCTTCCATTAGCATCCCTAAATCGGGAGCTAGCCCCCTCCCCCTTTCTTTCCCTAAGCCTAACCCTTAGCATCCCCAATCAGGGAGCTGAGTACCTCCCTTTTTGTACCCTACACAAAAGGAGGGTAGCGTCCCTAACCAGGGAGCTAGCCCTCCCCTTCCCTCTCTCCCTCCCTTACTTTTTCAATCCTCCCATTCTTTAGTATCCCTATTTCGGGAAATAGCTCTGCCCCTCCTTTTTTACGTCCTCCCCTTTAGTATCCCTAGCTCGGGAGCTAGTATCTTAATCTATCCAACCCCCCCCCCAATTTTTTTTTTTTTTTTTTTTTTTTTTTTTTTTTAAACCTTTAACTCTTTCTTTTTAAAATTTATTTGTATTAAAATTTAAGATCTCCAGGGCTATTTTTTAGAAACAGCAAAAACAATTTTTTACTAACCTATTTTAAATGTTTTTACTTATGTCTCTTGATCTGCATGCTATTTATGTTTTTATAAGGCTTAGCACTTACTTTTAGCACTTATTTTAACTACTAACAAAATTTGCATGGCTGTTTACCATGGTTTTAGCACTTCCTTAAATTTGCTGTCTCTAATTTACCCACGAGATTTAAGCCCCACTAGATTCCTAATTAATTTTATTAAGTTTTTTAAATTATTTATCTATTCACTTTGTGTGTATTCTTTAGTTTTTTAATTTTTATTTATTTTTTTTGTTCAATTCTTCCTCCCTTCCCTTTCTTAACCCCCTTAGCACCCATGAATCATTGTAAGGCTTGGTAGCCAAATGGTAATGGTAACCACCTTTCATGCAGGCATCCAGGGTTCGAATCCGGACTAGGCAGACTGATGGTTGGAGTTTGAATTCCTCTTCACTTGTTTTACTGTTCATTCAATATTAAAACATTTTTTTTGTTGTTATTTGTTTGTTTTCCCCTTTTTCTTCAGTACAGCAGGCCAGTGCAATCAAAATACAAACGTATTTCTGTAAACCCCAACCCTAACCCAACCCTAACCCTAACCCTAACCCTAACCCCTAACCCTAACCCTAACCCTAACCCTAACCCTAACCCCTAACCCTAACCCTAACCCTAACCCTAACCCTAACCCTTTACCTCCTGTCGGAGCGGACCACTCTCAGAGCGCAGCTACATCTGTAGGTTTTCGATTTTTATTCATGTCATTCAAAGCCAATTGCCTGATGAAGAATGTATATAGTTCGAAACGTTGCAACTTCGGCTTGTAAAGATATTTCTTATGCCTGAACGCTCCAGCAATAAACCGAATTTCATCGGTGAAAAACACGTCTAGTCCTCCATTTTGTGTCAGCCTTAGCACTGAGCAGCTACGTTCTAGAACTTTTATTGAGACATTATGCCACCGTGGCCTCATGATGAAGATGACTGGATCCTCGTCCAGTCCAGAAGAGGCAAAAGGAGGGGCCGTGTTTTGGAACAAGACTGGAGCACAACTTCACGTCATCCACGACGGAGCAGCCGACGCTCCTATGCTGAGGTCTCCAGGGGGGAGCCCAGACGCCGCAGTACGCCGCCAGCATTCCTCCACTGGCGTGATTACCCTGATCCAGAGGAGGCGCTGCACGCTCAGGGACCCGAATGGTACACCAGACCCTCATGCCAATATGGCGACCGCTGGGTCACAACACGGGGGGTCGGAGCCAGAGCGCCCCCACACAGAGTGCAGTCGGACGACCCGCACTTTACACAGAAGGTGCGTATCATCAACAGACTCATAAAAGCAGTGCACCACCTTGTTAATGTTTCCAAAGAGGAATATCCTCCATCCTTACTTAAAATAAGCCAACAGCTCACAACACTTATTAAACCTGCTTCCCCCAACTTACAAACATTTAGTCTCTTAGAGGGGAATGCTAAAAACTGGATTTACACCACCATCCTGATTTTGAGAGAACACTATGAGAATAACATAGACCTTGAGCTGAACAGACTGTCCCAGCTCTCCACAGGAGGTTGGAGAGGACCCTTTGAGATCGCCACCTGCTGGGCTAAGAGACACCTGGGCACGCGTCTGAAGCAGGAAGCTCTGGACCGCTGCCAGAGATTGCTCATCACCAGGTTAAGAGAACCAGCCCCTCCCTCTCCTACTCCCTCTGCTTCAGAACTTTTAGTAGAACAGGAGGAAGACGTGGGCCTGGAGCTGGCTCCATCACCTCCGCCAGCGACAGTCCAGCCCCCATCTACAAGGCCACAGAGCCCAACAGAAGCACGTCCACGTGCCACCAAGAAGAAACACACAAAACGGGCCTTGTCACCTCTGCTCGAACTCACAGAGAGGGGTGACGTAGAATGTTTGTCCCCTATTTCTCCTCCTCTTCATATGTCTCCTCTGACTCCTCCTCCATCAGGAGTGAAGTTCACCTCTGGAGCAGAACCATCTCTCATCTCAGAGCTGCAGTCATCACACGCTCAGCGTGCATCGAGGGAGCTAAACACAGAAGCTCCTCGCTTTACCCCGGCGGGACATGCAGCAAATTCTGCAGCAGCTGTGCAGGTATGCAGACCAACACAGCATGCCATCACTACGCACAAATCCCTAGACTGGCATCTCCACATACGTAAGGAGATTCTGATCATGGGGGATTCTAACATTGGCAGACTTCCACCCTTTAAGTCTGACCACATCCAGGTTGATAGCTTTCCTGAAGCCACATGGCAGGATGCTGAATTCCTTCTGAGGAACGCCACCTGCTACACCTTACCAAAGACCCTTTTACTGTCCTTTGGCATCCACCAGAGGACTCATGAGGATAAGGATGTCCCGGTGACTGAAATGTTTCAAACATTTCGGGTGGCAGAACAACTGTTTCCAGAGGCCAAAATTGTCATCCCTATGATTGGATACTCACCTCGTCTACCACAGCAACAAAAAGCAGTCCTGGACCATCTAAATGAACATATTGGAGAACTGTTTAACCACATTTACTTTTCAGGTGACCCCATTGAGACAGGGAAGGACAATGTGCACTGGACTGCAGACACTGCCCTGAAGATGCTAAAACACTGGCGTCCTTGGTTAAAATAATTCTTCCCCTCACCTCAACTTGCTTCAGAGGGAGGGAAAGGATGGATTGAATAACCCGTATTATAACTCCTTTTCTTGGTATTCAGTACAGTTTCAGCACAACAGGTTTGCATCCCATTAAGACGGAACCAGATTCACTTCCTTTTTGTCCAACAGATGGTGCTTATGAGTAACCCAATCAGGTGCAGTTCACTTTCTGTTGTCATCCAGTAGAGGGGATTGAAGAGTTTCCATCCCTAATGTGAAACCATCATTTGGACTCACCATAGCTTTTAAGGCTTTTATTTTAATCATTTCCTTTTAGATCATCTTAATCCTAACCAAGTGATTGAATGTTCTAACCCTAAACCAGTGATTTTTGTTCTAACCCTAACCCAGGTTTTTTTCCTGACCTTAACCAAGTGAACTTCAGGCTCTAACCCTAATTTGCATAATTCGGTTACCAGACAGATCTCTTCAGCAGCGAGAGAATCCTGAAACAGAAGAAATGAGCACAATCCAGAGGGGAGGAGGGTGGAGCTATGGTGAGGACAGGGAAGGCCAGAGCATCAGATCTCCAGGCGTCCTGCATGGAGATCTTAATTTTCTCACTTCTAACCCGCGCGTGCCCCCTGTTTCCTTGCTTGGTTTCTGCCTTTGCCCCTCAAATGTTCCATTTCCATTCAGAATGTTATATGCTTTAAAAATGCATTCATTTCAATAGTGAAAAAATGTTTGTTTAAAATGTTTGATTTTATTATTAAGGTCTCATGTGTAACCGGAGGAAGACTAATGATCAACATAACCTTTCTGATGCAAAAAAAGTTTTTTTTCAACTACTGGGATCATTCATAAGTTAAAGTTTACCACCTAGAATGATCATTTGATCTCATGAAAATGTGTCTAGTGATGAGGATATCTTAGATAACACTTTTTAAAGCTATTTGGTTTCAATTGTAATAGATTATGTTTCAGAGTGTAAAATAGTTAAAAAATAATTTTTCTATGTGGATGCTTAAACTTACGAGTGTCTTTCAATGCAACCCTCCAAGTCTGAAAATTCCTATGCCTTACCGGGCCAGTGGAGGGCGCATTTTGCCCGGAGACTAAAGGGGATTGGTTCCTGGAGCCCACAGGGGCGTGTTGTTTACCACCCCAGGTTGAAGACGTTCTTTTCGCCTTTACCTCCTGTCGGAGCGGACCACTCTCAGAGCGCAGCTACATCTGTAGGTTTTCGATTTTTATTCATGTCATTCAAAGCCAATTGCCTGATGAAGAATGTATATAGTTCGAAACGTTGCAACTTCGGCTTGTAAAGATATTTCTTATGCCTGAACGCTCCAGCAATAAACCGAATTTCATCGGTGAAAAACACGTCTAGTCCTCCATTTTGTGTCAGCCTTAGCACTGAGCAGCTACGTTCTAGAACTTTTATTGAGACATTATGCCACCGTGGCCTCATGATGAAGATGACTGGATCCTCGTCCAGTCCAGAAGAGGCAAAAGGAGGGGCCGTGTTTTGGAACAAGACTGGAGCACAACTTCACGTCATCCACGACGGAGCAGCCGACGCTCCTATGCTGAGGTCTCCAGGGGGGAGCCCAGACGCCGCAGTACGCCGCCAGCATTCCTCCACTGGCGTGATTACCCTGATCCAGAGGAGGCGCTGCACGCTCAGGGACCCGAATGGTACACCAGACCCTCATGCCAATATGGCGACCGCTGGGTCACAACACGGGGGGTCGGAGCCAGAGCGCCCCCACACAGAGTGCAGTCGGACGACCCGCACTTTACACAGAAGGTGCGTATCATCAACAGACTCATAAAAGCAGTGCACCACCTTGTTAATGTTTCCAAAGAGGAATATCCTCCATCCTTACTTAAAATAAGCCAACAGCTCACAACACTTATTAAACCTGCTTCCCCCAACTTACAAACATTTAGTCTCTTAGAGGGGAATGCTACAAACTGGATTTACACCACCATCCTGATTTTGAGAGAACACTATGAGAATAACATAGACCTTGAGCTGAACAGACTGTCCCAGCTCTCCACAGGAGGTTGGAGAGGACCCTTTGAGATCGCCACCTGCTGGGCTAAGAGACACCTGGGCACGCGTCTGAAGCAGGAAGCTCTGGACCGCTGCCAGAGATTGCTCATCACCAGGTTAAGAGAACCAGCCCCTCCCTCTCCTACTCCCTCTGCTTCAGAACTTTTAGTAGAACAGGAGGAAGACGTGGGCCTGGAGCTGGCTCCATCACCTCCGCCAGCGACAGTCCAGCCCCCATCTACAAGGCCACAGAGCCCAACAGAAGCACGTCCACGTGCCACCAAGAAGAAACACACAAAACGGGCCTTGTCACCTCTGCTCGAACTCACAGAGAGGGGTGACGTAGAATGTTTGTCCCCTATTTCTCCTCCTCTTCATATGTCTCCTCTGACTCCTCCTCCATCAGGAGTGAAGTTCACCTCTGGAGCAGAACCATCTCTCATCTCAGAGCTGCAGTCATCACACGCTCAGCGTGCATCGAGGGAGCTAAACACAGAAGCTCCTCGCTTTACCCCGGCGGGACATGCAGCAAATTCTGCAGCAGCTGTGCAGGTATGCAGACCAACACAGCATGCCATCACTACGCACAAATCCCTAGACTGGCATCTCCACATACGTAAGGAGATTCTGATCATGGGGGATTCTAACATTGGCAGACTTCCACCCTTTAAGTCTGACCACATCCAGGTTGATAGCTTTCCTGAAGCCACATGGCAGGATGCTGAATTCCTTCTGAGGAACGCCACCTGCTACACCTTACCAAAGACCCTTTTACTGTCCTTTGGCATCCACCAGAGGACTCATGAGGATAAGGATGTCCCGGTGACTGAAATGTTTCAAACATTTCGGGTGGCAGAACAACTGTTTCCAGAGGCCAAAATTGTCATCCCTATGATTGGATACTCACCTCGTCTACCACAGCAACAAAAAGCAGTCCTGGACCATCTAAATGAACATATTGGAGAACTGTTTAACCACATTTACTTTTCAGGTGACCCCATTGAGACAGGGAAGGACAATGTGCACTGGACTGCAGACACTGCCCTGAAGATGCTAAAACACTGGCGTCCTTGGTTAAAATAATTCTTCCCCTCACCTCAACTTGCTTCAGAGGGAGGGAAAGGATGGATTGAATAACCCGTATTATAACTCCTTTTCTTGGTATTCAGTACAGTTTCAGCACAACAGGTTTGCATCCCATTAAGACGGAACCAGATTCACTTCCTTTTTGTCCAACAGATGGTGCTTATGAGTAACCCAATCAGGTGCAGTTCACTTTCTGTTGTCATCCAGTAGAGGGGATTGAAGAGTTTCCATCCCTAATGTGAAACCATCATTTGGACTCACCATAGCTTTTAAGGCTTTTATTTTAATCATTTCCTTTTAGATCATCTTAATCCTAACCAAGTGATTGAATGTTCTAACCCTAAACCAGTGATTTTTGTTCTAACCCTAACCCAGGTTTTTTTTCCTGACCTTAACCAAGTGAACTTCAGGCTCTAACCCTAATTTGCATAATTCGGTTACCAGACAGATCTCTTCAGCAGCGAGAGAATCCTGAAACAGAAGAAATGAGCACAATCCAGAGGGGAGGAGGGTGGAGCTATGGTGAGGACAGGGAAGGCCAGAGCATCAGATCTCCAGGCGTCCTGCATGGAGATCTTAATTTTCTCACTTCTAACCCGCGCGTGCCCCCTGTTTCCTTGCTTGGTTTCTGCCTTTGCCCCTCAAATGTTCCATTTCCATTCAGAATGTTATATGCTTTAAAAATGCATTCATTTCAATAGTGAAAAAATGTTTGTTTAAAATGTTTGATTTTATTATTAAGGTCTCATGTGTAACCGGAGGAAGACTAATGATCAACATAACCTTTCTGATGCAAAAAAAGTTTTTTTTCAACTACTGGGATCATTCATAAGTTAAAGTTTACCACCTAGAATGATCATTTGATCTCATGAAAATGTGTCTAGTGATGAGGATATCTTAGATAACACTTTTTAAAGCTATTTTGGTTTCAATTGTAATAGATTATGTTTCAGAGTGTAAAATAGTTAAAAAATAATTTTTCTATGTGGATGCTTAAACTTACGAGTGTCTTTCAATGCAACCCTCCAAGTCTGAAAATTCCTATGCCTTACCGGGCCAGTGGAGGGCGCATTTTGCCCGGAGACTAAAGGGGATTGGTTCCTGGAGCCCACAGGGGCGTGTTGTTTACCACCCCAGGTTGAAGACGTTCTTTTCGCCTTTACCTCCTGTCGGAGCGGACCACTCTCAGAGCGCAGCTACATCTGTAGGTTTTCGATTTTTATTCATGTCATTCAAAGCCAATTGCCTGATGAAGAATGTATATAGTTCGAAACGTTGCAACTTCGGCTTGTAAAGATATTTCTTATGCCTGAACGCTCCAGCAATAAACCGAATTTCATCGGTGAAAAACACGTCTAGTCCTCCATTTTGTGTCAGCCTTAGCACTGAGCAGCTACGTTCTAGAACTTTTATTGAGACATTATGCCACCGTGGCCTCATGATGAAGATGACTGGATCCTCGTCCAGTCCAGAAGAGGCAAAAGGAGGGGCCGTGTTTTGGAGCAAGACTGGAGCACAACTTCACGTCATCCACGACGGAGCAGCCGACGCTCCTATGCTGAGGTCTCCAGGGGGGAGCCCAGACGCCGCAGTACGCCGCCAGCATTCCTCCACTGGCGTGATTACCCTGATCCAGAGGAGGCGCTGCACGCTCAGGGACCCGAATGGTACACCAGACCCTCATGCCAATATGGCGACCGCTGGGTCACAACACGGGGGGTCGGAGCCAGAGCGCCCCCACACAGAGTGCAGTCGGACGACCCGCACTTTACACAGAAGGTGCGTATCATCAACAGACTCATAAAAGCAGTGCACCACCTTGTTAATGTTTCCAAAGAGGAATATCCTCCATCCTTACTTAAAATAAGCCAACAGCTCACAACACTTATTAAACCTGCTTCCCCCAACTTACAAACATTTAGTCTCTTAGAGGGGAATGCTACAAACTGGATTTACACCACCATCCTGATTTTGAGAGAACACTATGAGAATAACATAGACCTTGAGCTGAACAGACTGTCCCAGCTCTCCACAGGAGGTTGGAGAGGACCCTTTGAGATCGCCACCTGCTGGGCTAAGAGACACCTGGGCACGCGTCTGAAGCAGGAAGCTCTGGACCGCTGCCAGAGATTGCTCATCACCAGGTTAAGAGAACCAGCCCCTCCCTCTCCTACTCCCTCTGCTTCAGAACTTTTAGTAGAACAGGAGGAAGACGTGGGCCTGGAGCTGGCTCCATCACCTCCGCCAGCGACAGTCCAGCCCCCATCTACAAGGCCACAGAGCCCAACAGAAGCACGTCCACGTGCCACCAAGAAGAAACACACAAAACGGGCCTTGTCACCTCTGCTCGAACTCACAGAGAGGGGTGACGTAGAATGTTTGTCCCCTATTTCTCCTCCTCTTCATATGTCTCCTCTGACTCCTCCTCCATCAGGAGTGAAGTTCACCTCTGGAGCAGAACCATCTCTCATCTCAGAGCTGCAGTCATCACACGCTCAGCGTGCATCGAGGGAGCTAAACACAGAAGCTCCTCGCTTTACCCCGGCGGGACATGCAGCAAATTCTGCAGCAGCTGTGCAGGTATGCAGACCAACACAGCATGCCATCACTACGCACAAATCCCTAGACTGGCATCTCCACATACGTAAGGAGATTCTGATCATGGGGGATTCTAACATTGGCAGACTTCCACCCTTTAAGTCTGACCACATCCAGGTTGATAGCTTTCCTGAAGCCACATGGCAGGATGCTGAATTCCTTCTGAGGAACGCCACCTGCTACACCTTACCAAAGACCCTTTTACTGTCCTTTGGCATCCACCAGAGGACTCATGAGGATAAGGATGTCCCGGTGACTGAAATGTTTCAAACATTTCGGGTGGCAGAACAACTGTTTCCAGAGGCCAAAATTGTCATCCCTATGATTGGATACTCACCTCGTCTACCACAGCAACAAAAAGCAGTCCTGGACCATCTAAATGAACATATTGGAGAACTGTTTAACCACATTTACTTTTCAGGTGACCCCATTGAGACAGGGAAGGACAATGTGCACTGGACTGCAGACACTGCCCTGAAGATGCTAAAACACTGGCGTCCTTGGTTAAAATAATTCTTCCCCTCACCTCAACTTGCTTCAGAGGGAGGGAAAGGATGGATTGAATAACCCGTATTATAACTCCTTTTCTTGGTATTCAGTACAGTTTCAGCACAACAGGTTTGCATCCCATTAAGACGGAACCAGATTCACTTCCTTTTTGTCCAACAGATGGTGCTTATGAGTAACCCAATCAGGTGCAGTTCACTTTCTGTTGTCATCCAGTAGAGGGGATTGAAGAGTTTCCATCCCTAATGTGAAACCATCATTTGGACTCACCATAGCTTTTAAGGCCTTTATTTTAATCATTTCCTTTTAGATCATCTTAATCCTAACCAAGTGATTGAATGTTCTAACCCTAAACCAGTGATTTTTGTTCTAACCCTAACCCAGGTTTTTTTTCCTGACCTTAACCAAGTGAACTTCAGGCTCTAACCCTAATTTGCATAATTATAAGCCCTTTAATACATCCACTTCTCTGGATCCAAAATTAGGCATATAATTGCCTTTACTTACCTGCAGCGGTTACCAGACAGATCTCTTCAGCAGCGAGAGAATCCTGAAACAGAAGAAATGAGCACAATCCAGAGGGGAGGAGGGTGGAGCTATGGTGAGGACAGGGAAGGCCAGAGCATCAGATCTCCAGGCGTCCTGCATGGAGATCTTAATTTTCTCACTTCTAACCCGCGCGTGCCCCCTGTTTCCTTGCTTGGTTTCTGCCTTTGCCCCTCAAATGTTCCATTTCCATTCAGAATGTTATATGCTTTAAAAATGCATTCATTTCAATAGTGAAAAAATGTTTGTTTAAAATGTTTGATTTTATTATTAAGGTCTCATGTGTAACCGGAGGAAGACTAATGATCAACATAACCTTTCTGATGCAAAAAAAGTTTTTTTTCAACTACTGGGATCATTCATAAGTTAAAGTTTACCACCTAGAATGATCATTTGATCTCATGAAAATGTGTCTAGTGATGAGGATATCTTAGATAACACTTTTTAAAGCTATTTGGTTTCAATTGTAATAGATTATGTTTCAGAGTGTAAAATAGTTAAAAAATAATTTTTCTATGTGGATGCTTAAACTTACGAGTGTCTTTCAATGCAACCCTCCAAGTCTGAAAATTCCTATGCCTTACCGGGCCAGTGGAGGGCGCATTTTGCCCGGAGACTAAAGGGGATTGGTTCCTGGAGCCCACAGGGGCGTGTTGTTTACCACCCCAGGTTGAAGACGTTCTTTTCGCCTTTACCTCCTGTCGGAGCGGACCACTCTCAGAGCGCAGCTACATCTGTAGGTTTTCGATTTTTATTCATGTCATTCAAAGCCAATTGCCTGATGAAGAATGTATATAGTTCGAAACGTTGCAACTTCGGCTTGTAAAGATATTTCTTATGCCTGAACGCTCCAGCAATAAACCGAATTTCATCGGTGAAAAACACGTCTAGTCCTCCATTTTGTGTCAGCCTTAGCACTGAGCAGCTACGTTCTAGAACTTTTATTGAGACATTATGCCACCGTGGCCTCATGATGAAGATGACTGGATCCTCGTCCAGTCCAGAAGAGGCAAAAGGAGGGGCCGTGTTTTGGAACAAGACTGGAGCACAACTTCACGTCATCCACGACGGAGCAGCCGACGCTCCTATGCTGAGGTCTCCAGGGGGGAGCCCAGACGCCGCAGTACGCCGCCAGCATTCCTCCACTGGCGTGATTACCCTGATCCAGAGGAGGCGCTGCACGCTCAGGGACCCGAATGGTACACCAGACCCTCATGCCAATATGGCGACCGCTGGGTCACAACACGGGGGGTCGGAGCCAGAGCGCCCCCACACAGAGTGCAGTCGGACGACCCGCACTTTACACAGAAGGTGCGTATCATCAACAGACTCATAAAAGCAGTGCACCACCTTGTTAATGTTTCCAAAGAGGAATATCCTCCATCCTTACTTAAAATAAGCCAACAGCTCACAACACTTATTAAACCTGCTTCCCCCAACTTACAAACATTTAGTCTCTTAGAGGGGAATGCTAAAAACTGGATTTACACCACCATCCTGATTTTGAGAGAACACTATGAGAATAACATAGACCTTGAGCTGAACAGACTGTCCCAGCTCTCCACAGGAGGTTGGAGAGGACCCTTTGAGATCGCCACCTGCTGGGCTAAGAGACACCTGGGCACGCGTCTGAAGCAGGAAGCTCTGGACCGCTGCCAGAGATTGCTCATCACCAGGTTAAGAGAACCAGCCCCTCCCTCTCCTACTCCCTCTGCTTCAGAACTTTTAGTAGAACAGGAGGAAGACGTGGGCCTGGAGCTGGCTCCATCACCTCCGCCAGCGACAGTCCAGCCCCCATCTACAAGGCCACAGAGCCCAACAGAAGCACGTCCACGTGCCACCAAGAAGAAACACACAAAACGGGCCTTGTCACCTCTGCTCGAACTCACAGAGAGGGGTGACGTAGAATGTTTGTCCCCTATTTCTCCTCCTCTTCATATGTCTCCTCTGACTCCTCCTCCATCAGGAGTGAAGTTCACCTCTGGAGCAGAACCATCTCTCATCTCAGAGCTGCAGTCATCACACGCTCAGCGTGCATCGAGGGAGCTAAACACAGAAGCTCCTCGCTTTACCCCGGCGGGACATGCAGCAAATTCTGCAGCAGCTGTGCAGGTATGCAGACCAACACAGCATGCCATCACTACGCACAAATCCCTAGACTGGCATCTCCACATACGTAAGGAGATTCTGATCATGGGGGATTCTAACATTGGCAGACTTCCACCCTTTAAGTCTGACCACATCCAGGTTGATAGCTTTCCTGAAGCCACATGGCAGGATGCTGAATTCCTTCTGAGGAACGCCACCTGCTACACCTTACCAAAGACCCTTTTACTGTCCTTTGGCATCCACCAGAGGACTCATGAGGATAAGGATGTCCCGGTGACTGAAATGTTTCAAACATTTCGGGTGGCAGAACAACTGTTTCCAGAGGCCAAAATTGTCATCCCTATGATTGGATACTCACCTCGTCTACCACAGCAACAAAAAGCAGTCCTGGACCATCTAAATGAACATATTGGAGAACTGTTTAACCACATTTACTTTTCAGGTGACCCCATTGAGACAGGGAAGGACAATGTGCACTGGACTGCAGACACTGCCCTGAAGATGCTAAAACACTGGCGTCCTTGGTTAAAATAATTCTTCCCCTCACCTCAACTTGCTTCAGAGGGAGGGAAAGGATGGATTGAATAACCCGTATTATAACTCCTTTTCTTTGTATTCAGTACAGTTTCAGCACAACAGGTTTGCATCCCATTAAGACGGAACCAGATTCACTTCCTTTTTGTCCAACAGATGGTGCTTATGAGTAACCCAATCAGGTGCAGTTCACTTTCTGTTGTCATCCAGTAGAGGGGATTGAAGAGTTTCCATCCCTAATGTGAAACCATCATTTGGACTCACCATAGCTTTTAAGGCTTTTATTTTAATCATTTCCTTTTAGATCATCTTAATCCTAACCAAGTGATTGAATGTTCTAACCCTAAACCAGTGATTTTTGTTCTAACCCTAACCCAGGTTTTTTTTCCTGACCTTAACCAAGTGAACTTCAGGCTCTAACCCTAATTTGCATAATTATAAGCCCTTTAATACATCCACTTCTCTGGATCCAAAATTAGGCATATAATTGCCTTTACTTACCTGCAGCGGTTACCAGACAGATCTCTTCAGCAGCGAGAGAATCCTGAAACAGAAGAAATGAGCACAATCCAGAGGGGAGGAGGGTGGAGCTATGGTGAGGACAGGGAAGGCCAGAGCATCAGATCTCCAGGCGTCCTGCATGGAGATCTTAATTTTCTCACTCCTAACCCTAACCCTAACCCTAACCCTAACCCCTAACCCTAACCCTAACCCTAACCCTAACCCCTAACCCTAACCCTAACCCTAACCCTAACTCTGAACGTAAAATGATTGACTGGGACTTGAGCGTACGGAAAAGGTGGCTGATACTGGGAGATTCCAACCTATCAAGGATTCAGGAACACCAGGTCAGTGACCTACAGGTTGAGAGCTACCCTGGAGCCAATTTTCGTCATGCTCAAGCACTGATGGAAAAATCAACCAGCCATGTGACTGTGGAGAAAGTGGTTCTGTCCTTTGGTATAAACCACAGAGGACAGAAGGCAAAACAGACCACAATCAAACAAGCACAGGCAGCGTTGAGAACTGCCAAAAAACAGTTCCCATATGCAGAAGTGTGGATACCACTCTTGAATTTTTCCAAGGACCTACGTCATGCAGAACGAAAAACTCTGCAGTTGTTGAATCAACACATCAGACGCAACTTTCCTTTCATTCCCCCTCTTCCGGAAACTGACTTTGAAACAGAACCAGATGATGTGCATTGGACTCGAACAACAGCTAGAGCCATGCTTAACCACTGGACTAGTTATTTAAACTTGACAGCCCCATAAGTCTTTTTCAAGAGGGGACAAAAGGTTCTACACCACTTTTCCTTCAGAATGTTCTACTTTTAGCTGAGAATTTCACTCTAACCCAGGCTCAGTGGAACCTTCTGAATAGAGGACTAACCTTTGTTCCCACTATTAAAAAAAGTAAATTTGACACCACCCAACTTCAATATGATCTTCAAAACTATCATAGGAAACTAAAATTAGCTGCATATTTTGGGGATAAAAATGATACTAACCAACAACAACAAAAATTTATGCCAACCTCTCTTTGGATCCCTGACAATGACAAATTACTTCCAGAAATCAAAACTTTAATTAAAAGGGATGAAAAGGACTTCTACAAACACTTTAAAATGCAAGATGAAAAACCAAACTTAACATTACTGGAACAAAGAGCACTTACAGAATTGGCCCAAAATAAACATATAATTATTAAACCTGCCGATAAAGGTAGTACTGTAGTAATATTAGGTAGAGACCAATATATAATGGAGGCAAAAAGACAGTTAAATGACAGAAGATATTATAAACAACTGAGAAAACCTATTTATTTAAACACAGTACCCAAGGTACATAAAATCTTGGCCCAATTACATGAAAAGAAATTTATTAATGAAAAACAACTAAAATATTTAAAAGGAGACGTAGAGCCACGACTGAGAAGATTTTACATTCTACCCAAGATTCACAAGGATCCTAAAAATTGGACTGTGCCTTTCAAAGTGCCTGCAGGACGACCCATCGTAGCAGATTGTGGGAGTGAAACTTACCAAACAGCAGAATATTTAGATCATTTTTTGAATCCACTGTCTATTAAACATCCTTCCTACATCAAAGATACATATCATTTCATAAGCATCATTAAAACCTTGACTATCCCTAACAACTCTTTCTTTTTTTCTGTTGATATTGAGAGTCTCTATACAAACATTGACATTCAAGCAGGCATGAGATCAATCAAAAACATATTTAATAAATATCCAGATGAGAATCGACCTGATTGGGAATTACTACAATTATTGCAAATCAATTTGAAAAGAAATGATTTTGAATTTAATGGAGAGTATTTTTTACAAATTAAAGGGACAGCAATGGGGAAACGATTTGCCCCGTCTTATGCAAACATTTTTATGGCTGATTGGGAAGGAAACGCACTACAGAAATGTAGAGTAAAACCTTTGGTATATCTGAGATACCTTGATGACATTTTTGGAATCTGGACCAATTCTAAAGAAGAATTTCTGACATTTATAAAAGTACTTGATACCCATGATCCATCCATTCGCTTAAAATATACCTTTCATGAGCATTCTATTGATTTTTTAGACACAACTATTTACAAAGGAAACTCTTTTGAACAATCCGGTAAATTGGAAGTTAAAGTTTTTTTCAAAGACACTGACACACATTCTTTATTATTCAAATCAAGCTTTCACCCACAACATACATATAGCGGGTTGGTAAAGTCACAACTACTCCGATTTAAGCGTATTTGTACCCAAGACAAAGATTTTAGGGTTGCTGTGAAAATATTATTCTCTGCCTTAAGACATAGGGGATATTCCAGATCATTTCTACGACGTTGTTTCAAAACTCTCAAGGATTCTGGAGAAAAACATAACGATGTAAATGAAAAAATCCCATTGATTACAAATTTCTCTACAGGAAGTAAAACACTAAATCATAAAATAAAAAATAACTTCAAACACTTTATTACAGACCAGGGATTACTGAAAAAACATCAAGTAATCTCTGCATATAGACGGAACAAAAGTCTAAGAGATTATTTGGTGAAGGCAAAAGTACAACCCTTACAACAAAATCAAAAACATACAAACCTTAAAGACCACTTTATTAAATTACAATACATTCAAAATCTGGTAAACAAAAAAATCTTCAAACTTCCCCAAACCTTTACTTTGAAATCAAGGAATTGTGTATATGTCATTTTTTGTGCCAAATGCAAAATTCAATATATTGGAGAAACTAAAAACTCACTTTCCACAAGAATGGCTCAACACAAATACAATATTATTAATAAAAAGGACACAGACACAAATTTGGTCAAACATTTTATTTTACACGGATGGCATAGTGTAAAGGTTGCAGGTATACAAAACAATTCCATTTGGACAGACAAAGAAAGAAAGTCAAAAGAGAGACAATGGATATATTTATTGAACACAAACGAGCCAAATGGTTTAAACATGAAAAGAAATTATCCACTATCATAAAGTCCCATTTTGCAGTTTCAATGATTACTCCCCTTAGTTTAGTCGAGCCCCTAATTAGAAATTTAATCACTTACCTTGTAAATTACTTACCTTGAATAAATTACTTACCTTGAAGGGATCTTCTTAACCTGGCCCTTTAATCGAATCCTAACCAGAGTATTTAGCCCTAACCCTAACCAAATTGAGTAAATAGCCCTAACCCTAATCATATTAAGTATATAACCCTAACCCCTTAATTTAGTCAAGCCCCTGATTAGATAATTACTTACCTTGAATAAATTGCTTACCTTGATTGGATCTTCTTAACCTGGCCCTTTAATTGAATCCTAACCAGAGTATTTAGCCCTAACCCTAACCAAATTGAGTACATAGCCCTAACCCTAACCATATTGAGTATATAGCCCTAACCCTAACCAAATCCTTTACAAATCAATAAATTATATAAATAATTATTTTATAAACATCACAGTTTAAAGGTGGGATTATTAAAAACATGCTATACAAAATTAAGATCCTAAAAAGATATATATATATATACATATATATAAATGTATAGAGATAAAATAAAAATTGGCTTGACTTACAGTTAAATTGATTAAAATTTAAAATCATTACTATTTTCTTTTACAAAATTAATATATTATTTTATTTTACAATTGAAAGGCATTAAAATTTCATTTGGTAATTGATTGGGATGTTAAATAAATTTAAAAAGTAACTTTAAAATAAAAGGCAAAAATTAAATTAAACTGTGAAAAATAGAAGCTGGGAAAATACAAGGGGTGGAGCCCAGAGGCTATATATACAGAGAGGCTGAGCAGGGCTCATTTCTGCTCTGCTCTTCGAAGGGACAACATCTCTCTTAGTGCCAGCAAACCCAGCCAACTTCATCAGCGTGCTATATAGGCCTGAGGAAGACCTGAATACAGGTCGAAACGTCGCCGCTAAAGCACGCTAATTTGGTTTCGATTTTACACTTGTCTTTTTTTTCTTTTTTTTACAAACCTTTATTTTTTTGCTTTCATTCGGCTGTTTTATTTTCTCTCACAAAAAATAAAAAACACACAAAAAAAATTAAAAACATTATAAAAACATACAAAAAACAAATTTCATTTACGCCTTATTACATTATAATAACAAAGGCGAACCTGAAAAACAAAACATGGACAGCGAATGGATCCTTGTACAGCCACGGAGGGGAATGAAACGTACCTTCCAACGGAACCCGAGGGGACGTAGCAATGATGCCCGCTTAGGGATGGACCGTGCACCGCCTACCTTCCGCGGAAGGGGGGCCAGAACCCATCGACCTAACCCTAACCCTAACCCTAACCCCTAACCCCTAACCCTAACCCTAACCCTAACCCTAACCCCTAACCCTAACCCCAGTACCCATAAGAAAATGTTGGACTGGAATCTGATAATAGAAAAAAGATGTGTTATTCTGGGGGACTCCAATTTATCCAGATTTCCAGAATATTATATTCCATACTTACAGATTGAGAGTTATCCAGGTGCTAATTTCCGCCATATGGAGGCTTTAATTAAAAAAGCTCATGTTCCATGTGATTTAGTGGTTGAAAATGTGGTTGTTGCAGCCGGCATTAACGCCAGAGAACAAAACATTAAGGAAACCGCCATTAAACAACTCCAGGCGGCATTGAGGGCGGCTAGACTCAGATTTCCATCGGCTATTATTTGGACCCCCCTGGTCAATTTTTCTAGTGGCCTGCCTGCAATCGAGCAGGAAAACATGACACTATTAAACCAATATATTGAAAAAAATCTGAGACACATCCCCCTGCTGGAGGATTCTAGATTTGCAACTGAAGATGATGCTATTCACTGGACCACTGATGCGGCCAGTGCAATGCTGGAACATTGGTGTTCCTATTTAAACTGGAATGCCCCCTAAGTCCATTTAGGGTGGGGCATATAAGGGGACAGCCCCTTATATCCCAAAATGTCACAGTCTTGGCTAAAAATTTCACCTTGACAGACCAACAACTTAATCTCCTCAACAAAGGTTTAACTTTCATCCCCACAATTGATATTTACAAAAATCAGAAGACACAATTAGAAAGTGATATTCAAAATTATCATAGAAGATTGAAATTAACATTGTACTTTGAGAATTCTGATAAGGAAGAACCCCTTCCATTTCTGCCTGCATCCATGTGGACGCCACCTGCTGGCCAGTTGCCACCTGAACTCAATAGTTTATTTGAAAAGGATTTGGAGTATTTTACTCAAATGTTTAAGCCGATGAGAGAAAAACACAATTTGTCAACGGAAGAAGTAAGAGCTTTGAGGTCCCTGATTAACAACAAACATATTGTAATCAAGCCAGCAGATAAAGGCAGTGCTGTAGTGATCATGGGACGAGATCAATACATTTTAGAAGTAAAACGACAATTAGATGACCCAGTATATTATAAAAAAATAGAGAAACCGATTTATTTGGAAACAATTCCTTTAGTTAACCGAATTCTAGATGATTTGCACAAGAGAAAATTTATCACAATAAAACAAAAATCCTACTTAAAGGGAGATAGAGAACCCAGACCCAGGAGATTTTATATTCTCCCAAAGATTCACAAGGACCCAGAAAAGTGGACAATCCCATTCCATCTCCCTCCTGGGAGACCTATTGTCTCAGACTGTGGTAGTGAAACTTATTACACAGCTGAGTTTATTGATTTTTATTTAAACCCTCTTTCTGTGAGACATCCATCCTATATAAAGGACACATATCATTTCATAAACATAGTTAAGGGAATTAATATCCCAGTAGATGCTTTGCTTTTTACAATGGATATTGACAGCCTATACACGAACATAGATATTAAATCCGGTTTACAAACAGTTAAAAACATACTACAAAAATATCCGGACCCTAAAAGACCGGATGAGGCCATCTTACAATTATTGGAAATAAATTTAACCAGAAATGATTTTGAATTCAATGGGGACTTTTATCTTCAAATCAAGGGAACAGCGATGGGAAAGAGGTTTGCGCCTGCATATGCAAACATATTCATGGCTGATTGGGAAGACAAATCATTGCATAAATGTTCACAGAAACCATTGCACTATTATCGCTATTTGGATGATATCTGGGGAATTTGGTCATATTCGGAGTCAGACTTTCAAAAATTTGTGGATATCTTAAATAATCAGGACCCCTCAATTAAAATTAAATATGATTTACAGAGCGAATCAGTTAACTTTTTGGACACAACTGTATATAAAGGCCCACTATTTGCACATACACAGCAACTGGACATTAAAGTTTTCTTTAAAGAAACAGATACGCATGCTCTATTATATAAAACCAGTTTTCACCCAAAGCATACTTACAGAGGCATAGTTAAATCACAATTATTGAGGTTCCACAGGATCTGTACTAGACCTGAGGACTTTTGGAACGCTGTCCACATTTTGTTCAAAGCCTTGCAAAACAGAGGTTACTCCAGAACATTCTTGAGGAAATGCATTAAAACATTTCAAGAGAAAAAACAAAAGGACATTAAGAAAGTTATTCCCTTTATTACTACATTCTCATCAATCAGCACCAAAATGCAGAGGACCTTTAAGAATAATTTTCTAAACAATTTGCAAATACATGGTCTACTGGAAAATCACAAATTAGTTGCCGCATTCAGGAGGAATAGAAACTTAAAAGACCTTCTAGTTAGAGCAAAATTAAACACGTTGCAATTCAGAACCCATCAATCATCCGCCTTTTTCTGGAGACCCAAGATGGTCAGAAATAAATCAAATCATATATTATTTGAAATCAAACAGACCTTCACCCCCAAGACACGGAACTGTGTCTATCTTATTTCCTGTTCCTTGTGTGATAAACAATATGTGGGACAAACCAAAAATTCTATAAGCACCAGACTGTGGCAACATAAATATAATATTGTCAACAAGAGAGAAGCACACACCCCACTGGTCAAACATTTTCTTTCACATGGCTTGAAATCATTAAAGATATGTGGTATCCATAGCAATTCAACATGGACAGACAAACAAAGACAAAAAATGGAAAGGAGATGGATATTTCTGCTCGGGACCAGAGCACCATCTGGCCTGAATGTTATATGACCAAGGGTTGTTAGTTACTGTTACTAGTGAGGGACATAGCTGGTTTCATTGTTTTTGTTAATGGTTATAGTTAAGGGTTATTATTATTATTATATATTTTTTTTGTTGTTATTATTATTGATTTTATTATTACCCCAATCCGGCTTCTAACCCCAATCTTAACCCTGATTCTAACCCTAACCTTAACCTTAATCTCAATCCTGACGCTAATCCTAACCCCAATCCCAACACTAATTTTAATCAGTAATTAAAAGGCAAAATAGTCACAAACACAAAAAACGGTTGGAGGGCAGGGGTTAAATTCCCTTACTCAGCAGTTTGTGGGTAGGGGAGGTGCTGCACGAAGGGGGATACACTGTGTGCATGCGGGGACCCAGCTCCTGACACGAGGTCAACGCGTGATCACCCTGAGACCCTATAAGAGCCAGCCTTTCTCTCACTCTCACAGTATAACCTGTTGTGCCAAGTTGGAACCTGTTTGGTTGTTTTGAGTGTGCATGTAGCCTGAGGAAGGCAGAATCTGCCGAAACGCGTCGCTAGCACACTATATTGCAAATTTGTAAGGTTTGTTTATTTATTTTTTATACCAATTTTACATTTTTTGTTAATAAAAACAACAAAAATTCAGTGGTTGTCCCGCTTTTTTCTTTTTTTCTCAATTTTTTCTTCAATTGTTTTCTTCAAATTTCTTCCTTTGGATTTTTTTCACTTTACCGTCACCTGCCATGCGTTTTTATGATGGAGAGCAGGATGGAGGTGACTGGACCACAGTGCGCTACGGGAGGAGACGCTACAGAAATCCCCGTGCGCACTATGTTTATCATCAGGACCCACCGGACATCGGGATGGACCGTGCATTTCCCGTCTCCGGCTGGAGGAGGGCACCGAGGTTCCCGAACTCTGGCTGGGGTAGGGCTCCTCCCTCAAATCCTAACCCTAACCCTAACCCTAACCCTCTCTTTCCCTCCGTGCTTCCCTGGCCTCTGGCTCTGGGGGCCTTGCGGCGGCCCTGCTGGCCCTGGCCTGGGTGGCGGGCTTGGTCGCCCGGGCGGCGGTTGTTCCCTGCCGGTTCCCGTGTGGCGTTGGGGGGATTCCGGCTGCCGCTGCTGCTGCGGTGGGGGTCTTGGGGTGGGGATGGCTGGGCACTCTCCCTCCTTCTTTTCACGTTCCACCATCCATTTTAGAAGAACATAAAACCTCACCTGAGCACTGGTGTTAGCTCACCTTTGCACTAATAGCTTGCATGACTGAATGACTGAAATATTTCACACTAGTTGGTTTTAAGGCATAAGTATTCGTGTGTGAACACTATCTGTTTTGTGTACATGTCGACAGGTGGACATTTTTGCAGCTAGCAGGTGTGTTTATAACATTTGAGTGTGTGTGTGGATGGGCCCCGCCCTTTTTGTACTGCATTTGAACCTTACCATGATTAACAACCAGTAACTTGTTGCTGTATGCTGCTTCATGGTCTTATCCCCCTTCCCCTCCTATTATCACCCCCTACCCCCCCCTCTCTCTAGCGTCCCTCTCTCTTCTTCTCCTCTTTCCTTTTCCGTCCGGTCCAACACCAAAGATTTTCAGACATGATTGAAATTAATAAAGTTTGGCCTCAATTACAAAAGGGGTTTATTCAGACATACCTTTGGTTTGTCAGAAGATTAATAACCCCTCTTGTTAAAGCAAAATATGTCAAACACAAGAGGCCCTCAGCTCTCGTCTGTCTGCCCAGCTGTTGGACAGGACAAGTTAAAAAAATAAATAAATAAAAAATAAAAAAGCCTCAAACCCCGAGGTTACTCTAAAAGATTCCTCCGCTCCCTTAAATATTCCACCTTGGCTTCCTTTGCTCCCACTCGCTCTCCCCCCTCCTGCCCAGCCCACGGTCACCCTGTAGGGCCATCCAGTTCCTCCCCCTACCCTAACCAGGGTCTGTATCCCCTAAAACAGGATCCAAAACAGGATTCCTCCACCCCCTACCCGAACCAGGGTCTGTATCCTTCTACCTCGGAGCTGGTTAGCCACCATTCATCACACACCACAAACACAGGATAATCCATCATCTCCCACACATCTCATCCCTTACGTTTCCACCTTTTCTCACAGAATTACCGCCTTTCATAAAATCATTAAGAAAAACTTTGGCAGACTACAGAGCAATCTTCCATCATTTCAGAACCATAAAATCATTTCATCATATAGAAAACACAAGAGCCTCCAGTCTATACTCATCAGATCCAAATACTCAGAAAATAAAAAAATCCCACCACTTCCCTACAGTAAACATTATAAGTGCAGAAAATACATTAGAAATCTTCATACAGGTACAGGATTTCCAACCATAGGCTCCCTGGCTATCACCACCACCAATGTAGTATATATCATGACTTGTACCCTCTGTCACACTCACTACATTGGAGAAACGAAACATTCCATTCACACCCGGCTATCCCAACACCTTTACAACATTGGGAAAGGTCGACTTGGAACCCTACTAGTACAACATTTTCAAACACATCCAAAAACCCACTTAATACTAACCCTCTTAGAGCACTTCCCTTGGTGACCTCTTAAATTGTTTGTATTTTACCATTATAATTACTATTATAATAGTGAATTACTATTATAATATTACAACTTTATTTTTTAAATTTTTTATTTATTTATTTATTTATTTATTTTTTTTAATTACTTTGTTTTCTTCTCACAGTACACGTACACTGCCCATCACTAGGTCCTACAACCAGTTTAGCTCATGCTTGATTACATTACCTTCCATCCAGATAACCAGGGTTCAAAACCAGGCTATTCCTTTCTTCTATATTTAATTGTTTACAATTTTTTTTCTTTCTTTCTACTGCTCAATTGGCCCGTGCAAAAAAAGTTTAACTTAAACCCTAACCCAACCCCAACCCTAACCCTAACCCTAACCCTAACCCTAACCCCCTAACCCTAACCCTAACCCTAATCTTCAACCCCTGACTAGCTAGTGCCCCTTTGTCGGTCTGGTGCCGGGGTTTGAAGCCCCACTTCCTTCCATGCTGTAGAAGAAAAGATCTTTTCGCAGACATGATGTTTTGGACTGTACATGCCTTCCAAGTCACCTAGCCCTAAACCTAACCTCAGTGAAGAAGTGAGAAAAACCTATTCTGAGAGGATTTTTGGAGGACAAATGACTGAAGAGGAAAAAAGAAAAATTGTTTGTGCAAGCTGGGTGATTTCCTTACCTGTTTGGACCTCATCTTGGTGAGGGGGGGGGTGTGCTCCCACTCCTAAAAACAATATGTGAGACTATACTTCAAAGAGCCATAAAGCTACGGACAATTTCGGAAAAGCATGGATCCACAGCCATTCAGGAGCAAAACAAAGGCTAACTCCGCCCACCTGCTCTATTTAAGAGGACCTGCTTCTTTCAACTCACTCACTCACCTTGCAGCCCTGTCATACGGAGGCACAATAAGACAGAAGGCAATCAGACCAGGATTTATGGACAAAGGATTTTTATTCCATCCAAGCGCTCATGTACAAGGGATATACAAACAAAGATTGCTCAGCTCAGCACCTGAAGAAGGACCAGAAAGTCAGAAATATCGCGCATTATTCTGGGCAACAAGTGACTCCAGGAGGAGCCTGAAGATTATCCTGCAAAGAAAAGACAAGGCTACTTACCTGAGGAAATAGAGGAAATGTCCCTGCAAAGAAAAAAGAAGAGGAGACAAAATTGAAAATACAAGTTATCCAGGACGATGAGAGCCTAATTTCTGATCATGTAAGTCCAATTATTCTAATTTTTGAGTGTGGGGCGGATGACTCTGGCTTTCTGGACGGGAGGAAGGCCAATGCACTTGAGGTTCACTGCCTTTGGCGGTGAATTTCTAATCTTCAACCCCTGACTAGCTAGTGCCCCTTTGTCGGTCTGGTGCCGGGGTTTGAAGCCCCACTTCCTTCCATGCTGTAGAAGAAAAGATCTTTTCGCAGACATGATGTTTTGGACTGTACATGCCTTCCAAGTCACCTAGCCCTAAACCTAACCTCAGTGAAGAAGTGAGAAAAACCTATTCTGAGAGGATTTTTGGAGGACAAATGACTGAAGAGGAAAATCTAGCCACAGGGGTTGCAAGCCAGTTGCCTCTGTGCCGGTCCCAAGCCCGGATAAATAGAGAGGGTTGCGTCAGGAAGGGCATCCGGCGTAAAAATTGCCAAAATAACCATGCGAATCATCCACAACACTTTAGACATACCGGATCGGTCGAGGCCCGGGTTAACAACGACCGCCACCGATGCTGTTAACCTACAGGGTGTCGGTGGAAATTTGACTACTGTTGGTCGAAGAAAGAGGGGAGGCAGAAGGGTCCGTGGCCAAAGAGAGAAGGGAAAAGGCAGGAACATAGGTTTGAAAATAGGGACTCTTAACGTTGGCACAATGACAGGGAAAGGCAGAGAGCTGGCAGACATGATGGAGAGAAGGAAGGTAGATGTACTGTGTGTGCAGGAGACAAGGTGGAAGGGCAGCAAGGCACGTAGTATTGGAGGAGGATACAAACTGTTCTATCATGGTGTTGATAGGAAGAGAAACGGGGTAGGAGTGATTCTGAAGGGGGAGTTTGTAAACAGTGTTCTAGAGGTGAAAAGAGTCTCAGACAGGATGATGAGCTTAAAGTTAGAAATCGAAGGGGTGATGGTGAATGTAGTCAGTGGGTATGCGCCACAGGTTGGCTGTGAGTTAGAAGTGAAGGAGAGATTCTGGAGTGAGTTGGATGAGGTCATACAGAGTTTCCCCAGAGGAGAGAGAGTTGTTATTGGAGCAGACTTTAATGGGCATGTTGGTGAGGGCAATAGAGGTGATGAGGAGGTGATGGGCAGGTTTGGTGTGAAGGAAAGGAATCTGGAGGGACAGATGGTGGTGGACTTTGCGAAGAGGATGGAAATGGCTGTAGTCAACACTTACTTCCAGAAGAGAGAGGAACATAGAGTGACATACAGAAGTGGAGGTAGGAGTACTCAGGTGGACTACATCCTGTGTAGACGAGGTCATTTGAGAGAGGTTATTGACTGCAAAGTGGTGGTAGGAGAGAGTGTAGCCAGACAGCACCGCATGGTGGTGTGTAAGATGACTCTGGAGGTCAGGAAGAAGAAGAGAGGGAAAACAGAAAAGAAGACCAAGTGGTGGAAGCTACAGAATGAAGAAACTTGTGAGGAATTTAGGCAGAAGTTGAGGCAGGTCCTGGGTGGTCAGGATGAGCTTCCAGAGGACTGGGAAACTACAGCAGAAATTATCAGGGAAACAGGTAGGAAGGTGCTAGGTGTGTCATCTGGAAAGAGGAAAGACGGTAAAGAGACTTGGTGGTGGAATGAGGAAGTACAGGAATGCGTCCAGAGGAAGAGGTTGGCTAAAAAGAAGTGGGATGTAGAAAGGACTGAGGAAGGTAGACAGAAGTACAAGGAAGCGCAGCGTAGAGTGAAGAGAGAGGTGGCAAAGGCCAAACAGAAAGCTTACGATGAGCTTTATGACAGGTTAGACACAAAGGAAGGAGAGAAAGACTTGTACAGGCTAGCCAGACAGAGAGACAGAGATGGGAAGGACGTGCAACAGATAAGGGTGATTAAGGACAGAGATGGAAAGGTGCTAACAACCCAGGAGAGTGTACAGAAAAGATGGAAGGAGTATTTTGAGGAGCTGATGAACGAGGAAAATGACAGGGAAAGAAGGGAGGAAGATGTGGTTGTTGTGGAGCAGGAAGTAGCAGAGATTGGAAAGGATGAGGTTAGGAAGGCTCTGAAAAGGATGAAGAGCGGAAAGGCCGTTGGTCCTGATGACGTTCCTGTGGAGGTATGGAAGTGCTTAGGAGAGGCAGCAGTGGAATTTCTAACAAGGTTGTTCAATAGGATTTTAGAGAGTGAGAAGATGCCTGAGGAATGGAGGAGAAGCGTTCTGGTTCCGATCTTTAAGAACAAGGGTGACACGCAGAACTGCAGCAACTATAGAGGAATAAAGTTGATGAGCCACACAATGAAGCTGTGGGAAAGAGTAGTGGAAGCCAGGCTTAGGAAGAAGGTGGAGATCTGTGAGCAGCAGTATGGTTTCATGCCCCGTAAGAGCACCACTGATGCCATTTTTGCTTTGAGAATGTTGATGGAAAAGTACAGAGAAGGTCAGAAGGAGCTGCATTGTGTGTTCGTAGATTTAGAGAAGGCGTATGACAGGGTGCCGAGGGAGGAGCTGTGGTACTGTATGAGGTCGTCTGGAGTGGCAGAGAAGTATGTCAGAGTAGTTCAGGACATGTATGAGAGAAGTATGACGGTGGTGAGATGTGCTGTAGGTCAGACAGAGGAGTTCAAGGTGGAGGTGGGACTACACCAAGGATCAGCTTTGAGTCCTTTTTTGTTTGCTATGCTGATGGACAGGCTGACAGACGAGGTAAGACAGGAATCTCCCTGGACAATGATGTTTGCGGATGACATTGTAATTTGCAGTGAGAGTAGAGAGCAGGTGGAGGAACAGCTAGAGAGGTGTAGGTTTGCTTTGGAAAGAAGAGGCATGAAGGTCAGTCGTAGTAAGACAGAATACATGTGTCTGAACGAGAGGGATCAAGGTAGAAGCGTTAGGTTACAGGGGGCTGAGGTGAAGAAGGTGCAGGAGTTTAAGTACTTGGGGTCAACAGTTCAGTGTGATGGGGAGTGTGGAAAAGAGGTGAAGAGGCGAGTGCAGGCAGGTTGGAGCGGTTGGAGGAAAGTGTCAGGAGTGTTGTGTGACAGAAGAGTGTCAGCAAGACTCAAAGGAAAGGTGTACAAGACAGTGGTGAGACCAGCTCTGCTCTATGGGTTAGAGACGGTAGCAGTGAGACAGAGACAAGAGGCTGAGATGGAGGTAGCGGAGATGAAGATGTTGAGGCTCTCCTTAGGAGTGACCAGGTTAGACAGGATAAGGAACGAGTACATCAGAGGGACGGCTCATGTTGCCTGTGTTAGCGACAAAGTCAGAGAAGCCAGACTGAGATGGTTTGGACATGTTCAGAGGAGGGATAGTGGATATATTGGTAGAAGGATGTTGGAGATGGAGCTGCCTGGCAGGAGGGCAAGAGGACGGCCAAAGAGGAGATACATGGATGTCTTAACAGAGGACATGAAGTTGGCTAATGTTAGGGTAGAAGATGTCCATGATAGAGTGAGGTGGAAAAGGATGATTCGCTGTGGCGACCCCTGATGGGAAAAGCTGAAAGAGAAAGAAGAAATGACTGAAGAGGAAAAAGAAAAATTGTTTGTGCAAGCTGGGTGATTTCCTTACCTGTTTGGACCTCATCTTGGTGGGGGGGGGGGTGCTCCCACTCCTAAAAACAATATGTGAGACTATACTTCAAAGAGCCATAAAGCTACGGACAATTTCGGAAAAGCATGGATCCACAGCCATTCAGGATTAAAACAAAGGCTAACTCCGCCCACCTGCTCTATTTAAGAGGACCTGCTTCTTTCAACTCACTCACTCACCTTGCAGCCCTGTCATACGGAGCCACAATAAGACAGAAGGCAAATTCTAATTTTCTAAACCTAACTCGCTCGTGCCCCTCTGCCGCTCTGGTGCTGGAATTCGGAGCCCCACTGCCATGCTGAGAAGAAAAACAACCTTCTCTCAGACATGATGTTGGACTAGACATGCTTTGCAAGTCATCCTATCCTAATCTTAACCTCAGTCAAGATATAAGAAAAGCCCATTCTGAGAGGATTTCATGAGGAGGAATGACTGAAAGGAAAGATAAATGTTATTTGTATAAGCTGGACAGCTTCCGTATCTGTTTCAACCTCATCATGGTGAGGGGGGGGGTGTTCCTACTCCTAAAAACTATAAGCGAGAATATAAGTCATATAACCATAAAGTTATGAACGATTTTGGAAGAGCATGGATTCACAAGCCATATAGGAGGAACAAAAAGGCAAACTCCGCCCACCTGCTCTATATAAGCTGGCCTGCTCTCTCCAACTCACTCACTCAACTTTCAGCCCTGACACACAGAGGCAAAATAAAACAGAAGGCAAACAGACCAGAATTTATGGACAAATAATTTTTATTCTAAGCTCTTATGGACAAGAGATATGCAAACAAATTTCGCTCAGTTCTGCATCTGATGAAGGACCATAAAGTCCGAAATATAATTTGCATGCTCGGAGCGATAAGTGATGCCAAGATGAGCCTGAAAAGGAAAAATATCCTGCAAAGAAGAGGCTTACTTACCTGAGGAAACCAAAGAAATGTTCCTGCAAAAAAGAAATAAGAGGAGATAAAATTGAACATACACGTTGTCCAAGGAAATTAGAGCCTAATTTTTTGAACATGAAAGTCCTTCCATCCTAATTTTTGAATGTGGGGCAAAAAATTCTGGTTTTCTGGCCAATGCATCGAATTTCACAGCCTTTGGCAGTGAAATTCTAATTTTCTAACCCTAACCCTCCTCCCCGCTCTCACCCAAACAAATATTGTACACAGGCACATAGGGCTCCGGGAACTGGATGGGAGGGGTATGCTGGCGGGGCTCACTGGGGTTTCCCCTCTCTGGGTTCGCGTTGGCACCCGCCCTCCAACCCGCTTTTTACTTGCATATGTAGCCAGTTAACTAAAATCCACCAGAGTCTAGTTAAACTAGTTATGAAGGGCCAAAGTTCGTTTCAGAGGAAGTGCTATTGATGACAAACAAAATTAAGATGCAGAAAGTGTATACATGTGTTCATATTTGATTTACAACAGAAAATAAACAAGCAACAAAACATAAATCAGTTCACTGCAGTGTATCTGCTGTCCAGCCTCCAATAATGTTCATAAATCCAGTCCAAGAAGTTCAGTGTAAGCAAAGTTCATCGCATAATCCATTATATCCACATATGGAGGTGTAGATGCTTCCTACCGCCCAGTCCAATGTTTCCAGCTTGGAACGGCCTGAATTCAAGGCCGAACAGCCTCCATCCTCTGTGGAACCTGGCCTGCACAGAACCAGCAATATCTAACTTCTTTGTGATGGAAGAGGACATTAAAGTAAAACACAAATTCCAGCAAATAAACAACTAAAGTTCAAAAAGAGTACTCCAAATCAAACATAATCAATAAATTCAGTGAATATGGAATATGGAATATGGATTATGGAAACAAGTTTATTTCGAATATATGTTAAAAAAAACAAAACAAAACAAAAAGAAAGAACAGACATAAATAAAAAAAGAGAATATAAAGAAAACGTTCACGCTCAAGAACCGTTATAAACACAAACAGAATTTTTTTCTTTTTCTTTTTTCTTCCATATATGAACACAAATACTACAAACAATTAAACAATTACACATATTCGAAAAGGAGTGAGAAGAAGTATAAACTTATATAAACTCACCCCCTATTCCTCGTCAATATTAATTACATTAGTAAGCAGCTTCTTTATTTATACACAATGTTTCATAAGGTATAATAATTTTCACAGAGTACTGTCCTGAATACTTAGCATGAATTATTATTGAAGAATACTATGCGCATATTAAGATAAGAATAATATACACATACATATTTTTACATATGTATACTTACATATATATATACATCTAATATCCATCCGATATATTTGAATATCGTTTTAAAATCATATTTTTATATCTTATTTTAAAGAGTTTTATGTTGGGACATTGCTTTATTTCATCTTCTATACTGTTCCACAGTTTTGCTCCACAAATAGAAACACTGAAACATCTTCTATTTGTGCGTGCTTTGTGTATGTAAAAATTTTGTTTTCTTCTCAAAACTGTACTCTCCCTCTCTTTTTATGAATAATTTTTGTATATTTGCTGGTAGTAAGCTATATGTGGCTTTGAACATGATTAATGCTGTGCACAGCTCCACCAGGTCTGTAAGTTTCAATAATTTTGATTGTAAAAATAAAACACTCAAACACTCAACACTCACCTGAGCACTGGTGTTAGCTCACCTTTGCACTAACAGTTTGCATGACTGAATGACTGAAATATTTCACACTAGTTGGTTTTAAGGCATAAGTATGAGTGTGAACACTATCTGTTTTGTGTACATGTCGACAGGTGGACATTTTTGCAGCTAGCAGGTGTGTTTATAACATTTGAGTGTGTGTGTGGACAGGCCCCGCCCTTTTTGTACTACATTTGAACCTTACCATAATGATAAACAACCAGTAAACTTGTTGCTTTATGCTGGTTCATGGTCTTACCCCCCTTCCCCTCCTATTACCACCCCCTACCCCCCCTCTCTCTAACGTCCCTCTCTCTTCTTCCCCTCTTTCCTTTTCCGTCCGGTCCAACACCAAAGATTTTCAGACATGATTGAAATTAATAAAGTTTGGCCTCAATTACAAAAAGGGTTTATTCAGACATACCTTTGGTTTGTCTGAAGATTAATAACCCCTCTTGTTAAAGTAAAATATGTCCAACACAAGTGGCCCTTAGCTCTCATCTGTCTGCCCAGCTGTTGGACAGGACAAGTTAAAAAAAATAAAAAAAAATAATGCATGTGTATGATCCAGATACCCCGCGTTATGTATGATTCGTATCGCCCTCTTTTGAAGAATTAACAGTGAATGTAATGATGTTTTATAATTGTTTCCCCATACCTCCACACAGTAGTTTAGATACGGTAGCACCAGGGAACAGTATAGAATATAAAGTGATTTATAATTTAGGACAAATTTTGCTTCATTTAGCACTGATATGCTTTTAGACAATTTTGATTGTATGTATTTGATATGTGGCTTCCAACTTAATTTATCATCAATTACAACACCAAGGAATTTACATTCATATATTCTTTCAAGTTGTACCCCATCAATCGTTACATTAATGTGCATGCATTTTTTACAGTTACCAAACAACATAATTTTTGTTTTGCTCAAATTCAATAACTTATTAATATTAAACCATATTTTCAACTTTTTCATCTCTTTAGTTACATCTTCCAACAGTTTGTTTAACCCTCATATTATGTTAAGGGTCAATTTGACCCATTTCAGTTTTTGGTTTGACCAAAGAACTGGTTATCCTTTCTTTTTCTTCACGAAAGTTGGTGACTTTTCCTCATCTAGGGTCATGAACTTGTGTGTAAAATCTGGATACTGTGAAGTGTCGTGGAATGTCTGTGAACAGTTTGTATACAAAGATGATGTTGCGGGTCATTTTGACCCACACACTTTGATGTGGGCAAGTAGCTGTCCAGATCCGAAATAAACATGTCTCTTTGATGCACTTTATTTTGATTGCTAAATTATTTATATTTTGACTGTCTCTGAATAGACCTTCAGATCAGAGACCCAGGTGTGTGTGGGGGGAGGAGCTTTCTCTCCCTTATCCTTGTCACTGTTCTCGTGTCATCTCTTTGAGAAACAGCAAAAATGAGCTCCAGAAGATTTACAGCTGAAGCTTTATTAGTGTTTTTTGATAGTGATGCAGAGGAAGAAATTTCAGAGATAGAGGATCTTTCAGATGCAGAGGACAATGATATTGATGATCCAGATTTTCAATTTTCCGACGATGAGGAGGATTCAGAGGACGAGTCTGCCGTTGTCTCTCCATCGGATGAAAACCTGGGTATGGAGCAATCCTCATCCACAGAGGGGACATGGGCATCTAAAGATGGTAATATAAAATGGTCAACATCACCACACCAAAGCCGAGGCAGACTGTCATCTTCCAATATCATCAAAATGACACCTGGTCCAACAAGATTTGCTGTCACACGAGTTGATGATATTCAATCAGCATTTCAGCTCTTCATATCCCAACCAATAGAGAGGATTATACTGGACATGACTAACTTGGAGGGGAGGCGTGTATTTCAAGAGAAATGGAAGTCACTGGATCAGACTGACTTGAATGCTTATATTGGAATTCTGATATTAGCTGGAGTGTACAGATCAAAGGGAGAAGCAACTTCAAGTCTATGGAATGAAGAGAATGGAAGACCAATCTTTCGAGCAACAATGTCTCTGGAGACATTTCACATGATATCTCGTGTGATCCGATTTGACAACCGTGACACCAGAGTTGGTCGACGTGAAAGTGACAAACTAGCTGCAATCAGAGATGTATGGGATAAATGGGTCGAAATTCTACCTTTGTTGTACAATCCCGGTCCCCATGTTACTGTAGATGAGCGCCTTGTTCCATTCAGAGGGCGCTGTCCTTTCCGATAGTACATGCCCAACAAGCCCGCCAAGTATGGCATAAAAATATGGGCAGCCTGTGATGCAAAATCTAGCTATGCGTGGAAAATGCAAGTGTACACTGGAAAATCACCTGGAGGAGCACCTGAGAAGAACCAGGGGATGCGTGTGGTGCTCGAAATGAGTGAAGGGCTGCAAGGTCATAACATCACATGTGACAACTTCTTTACATCCTACCGCCTTGGGGAGGAACTTCAGAAGAGGAAGCTGACTATGTTGGGAACAGTCAGAAGAAATAAGCCAGAACTTCCCAGTGAAATTCTCAAGATACAGGGGAGACCTATGCATTCCTCAATATTTGCTTTCACTGAAAAAGCAACAGTTGTTTCATACTGCCCGAAGAGAAACAAGAATGTTCTTGTAATGAGTACAATGCATACAGATGCATCTCTGAGCACAAGAGATGACATGAAGCCACAAATGATCCTGGACTACAACTCCACCAAAGGAGGAGTTGACAATCTGGACAAAGTCACAGCAACATACAGCTGCCAGCGCAAGACTGCTCGTTGGCCCATGGCAATTTTCTTCAATATTGTGGACGTGTCTGCCTACAATGCCTATGTCCTGTGGTCTGAAATCAACCAGGAATGGAACGCCGGCAAACTGTACCGACGTCGGCTTTTCCTGGAGGAACTCGGCAAAGCACTCATCACTCCCAAGATCCAGAGGCGAGCCAGGCCAGCTCGATCACCAGCAGCTGCAGCTGTCATTGAAAAGATCAAGTTCAGGCCATCCAACCAGTCTGCAATGGATCCAGTGGATACAGATGTAAAGAAACGAAAAAGATGCCAGGTCTGTCCCTCCCGAGATGACAGTAAAACAAGTACCTCTTGTGTAAAATGCAAGAATTTCATCTGCAGAAAGCACACAGTTACATTCTGTCCTTCATGTGGAGAACATTGAAGATACTGAATATTGAAAATCTCAGAAAATGTGACAAGTTAAATTACAAAAAAAAAAGTATTTGTGAAGAAAAAAAAATATTAAATATAGTGTTGGAATAAAAAAATAGTATTGTTTGTCTCTTTCCTAAATGTTGAAATATTCTAAAATAAAGTTGATATCAGTTTAACCTGTTTTTTTATTGTTTTGAGTGGATTTATACAGTATGGGTCAAAATGACCCGCAACATAATCAAGGTAATTTTTTTTCAACATAATACGAGGGTTAAGTCATCACCATCACAGAAAATATATGTATCGTCTGCAAATAGAACTAATTTAAATATTTCAGATACTTTGCATATATCATTAATATACAGAATGAATAACTTGGGGCCCAACACTGACCCCTGTGGGACACCACAAGCAATGTCCAAACATGCTGAAAAAACATCTCCCAGCTTCACAAACTGCTTTCTCATACTCAAGTAGCTTCTGATCCAATCTAACACTATCCCTCTAATACCATATCGTTCTAATTTATTCAGTAATATATCATGATTAATAGTGTCAAAAGCCTTCTTTAGGTCAATAAAAATTCCAGCAACATATCTTTTCTGATCAATTGCATTTGTGATTTGCTCTATAAAGTCTATGATTGCCAATGACGTTGATCTGTTTGCTCTGAATCCGTATTGACTGTCACTAAGAAGTTTGTGCTTTTCCATAAATGCATCCAATCTACATTCAAAAAGTTTTTCCAATATTTTGGATAACTGTGGTAATAAGGATATGGGTCTGTAGTTTGTGAAGTGGTGCTTGTTCCCAGTTTTATACAGCGGTATGACTTTGGCTATTTTCATTCTATTTGGAAAGGAACCTGATTGAAAAGATAAATTACAGATGAACATGAGTGGTTTCAAAATACCCTCAATCACTTTTTTCAATAAAGCCATGTCAATGACATTGACATCAGTTGAATGTTTGTTACTCATATTTTTTACTAAATCTAATATTTCCTTTTCTGTGACACAACTGAGAAACATTGAACTGGGATTCCGACTGATTAGTTCATGGTACTGGTATCCAGATGGTCCTGAATCAGAGAGTGTTTTTGCTAGTTCTGGTCCAACATTTACAAAATACTGGTTAAAGCTTTCAGCCACATCCTCCATCTTGTAATTTTCCCTTTCATCATAAATGAAATATTTAGGATAACCATTTTCTTTGGCACCCTTTCTAATAACTGCGTTAAGAATGCTCCAGATGTTTTTGATGTTACTTTTGTTTTTGTCAAGTAACTTATCATAATATTCTTTTTTGCATCTTCTTATAATATTGGTTAGTTTATTTCTGTATTTTTTATATCTGTTTTCTGCCTCTTTAGTTCTTTGTTTTAAAAACTCTTTGTAGAGACAGTTTTTCTTTTTACAGGCATTTTGTAGCCCCTTTGTAACCCATGGGCATTGGCTATAATTTGTTTTTCTTCTAAATGCTTTGATAGGACAATTTTTATCAAATAATGATTCAAATTTTTTTAAGAAGGATTCAAAGGCCTCATTAACGCATTGTTTGTTGTAAATTTCATCCCAACTTTGGGCTAATAGATCATTTTTGAATGCATGTATGGATTCCTCATTTTTAACCCTTCTGTACTGTGTTGACTTGTTAAACTCATAATTTCTATAATTATCATCGTATACTGTAAACACTGGAAGATGGTCACTTATGTCATTAATTAATAATCCGTCAACTGTTTTATTTTCAATATCATTAGTGAATATATTGTCAATTAAAGTTGCACATTGGTTTGTAATTCTGCTGGGTCTAGTGATTTTTGGAAATAAACTGATACTGTACATGGTATTTATGAATTCATCTATTGATTTGAGTTTTTTAGGATTTAACAAGTCAATATTGAAATCCCCACATATGAAATTTACTTTATTTTTTTTATAAACATTTTTTCAATCCAAGATGAAAATATTTCAATGTTTGAGCCTGGTGTTCTGTATATGCAACTGATTATGATGTTTTTTTTGTTTTCTTTACAGATTTCAATAGTTATACTTTCAAGTACATTGTCAATCACAGTTGTCAAGCTTTCCAACACATGGAATTTCAGGGTATTATGAACATACAATGCCACTCCTCCACCACCCTTATTAAGTCTATTATTGTATCTTAGTTCATAGCCATCTAAATTAAAGTCCATGACTCCCTTTTCTGTGTTAAACCAGGTTTCTGATATTGCAATTACACTAAATGGATGTAAAAATTTATGTAAATTTTCCTTGATATTGTTAAAGTTTCTATACATGCTCCTGCTATTAATGTGGATAATTGACAATTTATTTTTAGTCTCAACGTTCTGGTTGTAGTGATCCTCAGTATAGTAACAGCAGTCATCCTTGATGGTCGAGAAAAAGTTGTTGATTGGATCAATGTCATGTTCTATGTCCTGTATATTGTGAGCAGTGTACTCAAATGTCCTTAGCATCAGTTGATCCAGATCCGTTAACTTCTGTGATGTTTGGCTGACTTCCATGCAATTAAGTTATTGTTCTTCATGATTGTGTCTGAGAGTTTGTTACCTTGATATCCCAGAAGCGGCGATTACTGATATCTGTCCAGTTCCGTGATGTTCCTGATCAATAGAACTTTTGCTTCCTCTGGACTCCCATTCAGCCTGATGAAAACTTTACAATTGGTTGTCCAAGTGTTCTGAATTTTCCCCTGCTTCCTTAGATGACGTGCTTTCTTGGCAATATCCGCGTTGTGTTTTAAGTGCTCGTTAATGAAAACGTTTGATCCTTTCAACTTCCTTGCTTGCCTCAGCAAAGCAGTCTTGTGTTTTCTATTAACGAACCTCATGATGATCACTGGTTTGTCACCGGCGTTTCTCCTGGGCAGTGGATGACAGGCCTCGATGTTGTCACCGTCCACCTGCAAACCCTTCGACTGCAGAAAGCCAACCACCTGCCGCTCCACGGAGCTGCCGTCCTGCTCCCCCGGTTCTCCACCGTCGTCACCAGCCACGGCCCGAGCATATGACCGAGGCTTGATGTTTATTCCGGTAACAATTACGTCATTCATGCGCGTATATTGCTCCAGGTCCGACACTCTGCTCTCCAGAAAGGCAATCCTCCGGTCCTTTTCTTGGTTCTGGACCCGCATGGCTTTTACCTCCCCGACCAGGTCCCGGATCCCCTTCTGGATTTCCTTCTGTTCTTGGCGAACGGCTTTTACTTCCTCAGCTAGAAACTCCAGTGACCTCTTTATGTCGTCGACTTCGTCAGCTGTTTGGTACTTCTTGGGAGGCATTGTGAGTACTCCAATTAAGGTAACCTCCTCAGAAAAGTTGTCGATGTTCTCGTGGAGATAATGTAAAAGTCAAAAGAGACGCTACACCTCTCAGCTGCTCTCAGCTCTCAGCTGATACAAATCAATAAAGAGTGAATCAAATCCCAAACATCAGTGACAACACGTCAGCATTTCAAAACCACCGCGTGTGCACAGAACAACAAAACACACATAACCCGTTCAACAAGACGAACTCAGCTAACGCCAGCATCAGCTGATCCGCCAGGGCACACAACCGAGAGTGTTTAATAAGAATGACACCCTGATATATACAAAACACTCACCAGTTCGCACGCTGCTCGCTCGCATAGCGCTTCTCATTACCCGCCTGCGTCTCATGTATGCAGTGACAGCCCCTTTGTCCGACTTCCGTCAACAAAACTGACTGCGCATGCCACTTTATAAAGCATAGTGCGAGAATCGCGCAAACTCTCGCGAGAGCTTTATGTCATAGCTGCGGATGGGGCGAAGCTGCAAAGCATGTCAGGGTTACACATATTAGACACTCTGATTCATCTAGGGCCTTGTGGAGAGGGTCTGGTGGAGGGGGGCACGGTGAAACATCCGTGCTCACCTTTCGCTGGCCCCCCTCCACAATTTTAACTTCCTCTGTAGACACACACACTGTATGCTAGCAGCTCACACAAAGCAAATACACACCACTCACAGAGGGACCACTGAGTGGGGGGCTCTGCGGCTTGGCAGCGGTGGGGCCCCCCACACTGGAGACCTCCTATTTTACCTGCAGCACACACACAGCAATCCCACTCCTCCATACATGGGTGGGGTCGGGGGGGGGGGGCGGCCGGTCTTCACCAGCCTGGTCCTCTCAGGGTGGCCGGGCTTATGGGTATCCTGTCGGCTGCGGGAATGGTCGGGCATACGGCGCTGGGGGTCGGCCGGCTGGGGGGGGTTACGGCGTGGCGGCGGGGGGTGGGGGGGTGACCAGATGATTGTGAGTATGTGTGCGTGAGAGCATGGGTGGGACGGACCTGGGGGCTGGCTCGTTGGGAGCCTCTGGGGCTTTCCCTCCCCATCACAGAGAGGGGAGGGCACTGAGAGGGTTGGGGAGGGGGGCTCAGATATTATGGCGGGGGGGGTTGTAGTGTGTAGGGTTGTAGGGTTATGGGAGGTGGCTGTGTGTGCGCGGCGATCCCTGGGTTGCTCGGGTCGCGTGCCTGGGCTGGCTTGCGGAGACGGGGTGCCGGTCGGGTGGTGGGCGGCTCATGGGTTCTGGGGGCCCTGGCTTCGTCCTTGGCCCTTGTCTCGGTGTCCGGCTGCCGGTGGCCCCCATGGCTGCCGCCTGGTACGGCTAAGCGCTCCTGTCCTGTGGCCTGGGGGCCGGACATTGGGTTCGCTTATGCCTCTGGGCATTGGGGGGGGCCCCTGTAGGGGGGCCCTCTCTGTCCCTGGCTGGTGGGGTGGGCGATCCACTCCTGGTCTGGCTGGGTAGGATCTGGTTCCCCTTATGAACACACGGTTCACGTCGGCAGCATGCATGGATCTCCCCCCCACGTGCATGTGCACACTGCCACACTGCTCCCTGTCTGCTTCATCCCTCCTCCTAACCCACAGTGTATTGATGGACAGATATTTTCCGCTCATCTTAGTGTCAGATTTTAACTTTTGATGTAATATTAGTCTTATTAGTCTTTTAATTGTTCTTTTAATTTTTTATGTAAAGCACTTTGAATTGTCTCTGGACAGGAAATGTGCTATATAAATAAACTTGCCTTGCCTTGCCTTGCCTTTCCAGCAGATCTGCTACAATTGTTACAGCTTAAAATAATAACTTGTGCAAATCAGTGCTTGTATCCCCCACCTTATCACCTTTCTTCCTTTTACTCTCGTCTACCCCCCCCCTCACATTCTTCCCCTCTCCCTCCCCACACACACTAGATGTAACAAATAAATAAAAGAAAAAAATACGACAAAAAGGGGTTTATACAAATCTACACTCTAGTTTCTCGAAGCTATATAACCTCTTTTTGTGATAGTAAAACCTGTCCAACACAAAAAGCCTTCAGCTCTAATCTGTTTGCTCAGCTGTTGGACAGAACAAGTTAAAAAAAATAGAAGAAAAAAACAAAAACAAAAAAACCCATCAAATTCATTTTTTAGAAAATAATTTATTAAAAAATCATAATTTGAAAAAGGGTGAATTTATGTGAATTCATTATACGCAACACAAAAGTAAGCTCCAAAAATAAAACTATATAAACGCATAGGGCTATAAAAACTGACATAAGAAACATTTATATAAATCAAAACTTAAAATCATCACAAATTTTTACAAAAAGTAATATATATTAAGTATTTTTACATTTTAAATACATAAAATTAGATTGGGCAATTGATTTATGTATTAAATAACTTAAAAAGGCAACTTTAAAATAAAGGGATTGAATAAAAAGAAACTGCAAAAAAGAAAATGGGAGAGGCTGAACCGAGCTCAGTTCTACTCTGCTTTGTAGGGACAACATCTCCACAAGTGCCAGACAATTTAGCCACAGTGATCTGTGTGCTGTATAGGCCTGAAGAAGACCTTATTAGAGGTCGAAACGTTGCAGCTAAAGCACACTTTTTTTTCACCTTTGAAACTGTGAACACCTTTCATTTTTATTGAACACCTTTCTTTTTTTCTTTTTTACATTTTTCACAAGTTTTTTCTTCTACTTCTTACAACATATAAAAACAAACAAAAAACCTTAATTTTATTTACATCTGATTAAATTAGAATAACATAGGTGAAATTAAAAAAGAACATGGACAGTGACTGGATTCTTGTCCGTCCACGGAGGGGAAAGAAGCGGACCTTCCAACAGTACCCAAGGGGACGTAGTAGCAAGGCCCGCTTAGGGATGGACCGCGCACTGCCCAACTTCCGCGGAAGGGTGGTTACAACCCTTTCCCCTAACCCTTCTAACCCTAACCAAATTGAGTATGAAGCCCTAACCCTTACCAAATTATTGAAATATTAAACCAAAATTAAACTACAGCCTTAGCCCTAACCAAATCCTTTACATATCAATACATTTCATAAATAAGTAGTTAAACAATTTGCAGATGGGATGATTTAAAAAAAATGTTTTACATGCAAAAGTTTTATCTTAAAAAAAAATATAGGGTTGTACAAATTGGCTTGAGTAACATTTAAATGGATTAAAATTTCAAATCATTACTGTTTTCTTTTACAAAATTAATATGTTAAAATAGTTTACAATTTAAATTCAATAAAATTTCATTTGATAATTGATTGGTATATTAAATAAGCTTAAAAAGTAACTTTAAAATAAAGGGCAGGAATTAAATGACACAGTGAAAAATACAAGCTGGGAAAACTCAAGGGGGTGGAGCCCAGAGGCTATATATACAGAGAGGCTGAGCAGGGCTCATTTCTGCTCTGCTCTCTGAAGGGACAACATCTCTCCTAGTGCCAGCAAACCAGCCAACTTCACCAGTGTACTGTACAGGCCTGAGGAAGACCTGAATACAGGTTGAAACGTTGCTGCTAAAGCACACTTTTTTTCATTTTTATTGAACAAAGTTAATTTTTATTGAACACCTTTTTTTTCCTTTTTTCAAAAACATTTTTTGGTTCCATTGTCTTTTTCAAAAAAATATATTAAACACACAAAAAAGAAAAACTTATAAAAACAAACAAAAAAAACATAAATTTAATTTACATCTGTTCAAATTAGAATAACAAAGGTGAAATTTAAAGAAAACATGGACGGTGACTGGATTCTTGTCCGTCCACGGAGGGGAAGGAAACGGACCTTCCAACAGAACTCATGGGGACGTGATAGCGAGGTCCAACTTCCGCGGAAGGGGGGCCACAACCTTTCAACCTAACCCTAACCCTAACTACAACCTGAAATTGAATGACATTTTAAGACAATTAAAGAGATTTTAAGTGTACACATGAAGGAGGGATCCTCCCCCAGGACGGACAGGCGATATACATAAAGTCCCAGTCAATCCAGATGAAATAGGGGATGGCTGGGGGCATGAGACGAGCCAGAGGCAGGATCCACAGCCAGGTGCAGGATTATAGCTGAGCTTGAGTGCAACATTTTTGGAGACTGTGCTCTGCCACACAACATTGCTTTGGCATGACTTTCTGGTTAAGTTTTTTGCCTACACAGCTGGAGTATTAACCAGCACTGGTACTATTAAGTGAATAAACCATTATCCATCATGCATCATACATTTGGATGTCAGTCTGCCCCAGGGCAGCTGTGGCTACATCAGTAGCTTACCATCACCAAGTATGAATGAGGAGTGAATGAATAATGGACACAATGTAAGCGCTTTGAGTGTCTGGAAAAGCGCAGAAAAATCCAATCCATTATTATTATTATTATTATCCATCATACATCATACATTTGGAATACATTCCAAACTTGGGGTGCCTGGGGTGTAACCGACTGAAGGGCCTTTGCCTTTGCTGGATCCGACCAGAGAGACGCACTGAAGAGCAGATCAGAAGGGTCGTCATCATGGAGCAGCTGCTCCATGTGCTTTCATCCGACGTAGGGACATTAGTGAAGGAGCTCGAGCCAGAGGGTGGCCCTGCTGATTCCTGGCTTGCCCTGCAGTGCATCAACGTTGGACGAGGCGCCTCTGTGGAGCTTTCTGGTTGGGAAGGACGTAGTGCCAGCGAGGTGGCGGATTGCCGGTCCGGATTCCAGCACATCGTCAATCTCGCAGGAGGGGGATCTGCGAGATTGAGGATGTAAAGCAATCTGGATCGGCAATCCACTACGGCGCTGTCACCACGTCAATCCCCACCAGACAGCACCGCAGAATCCCCTCATTCGACATTGAGTCACGGCATGGAAAGCTGGGCATCAGCGAGGCCTCCCTCTTGCTCGTGCTCCTCCACCGACATCCGTACGTCGGATAAAGTCACATACGGCAGCTGCTCCAGGATGACGACCCTTCTGATCTGCTCTTCGGTGCGTCACTCTGGTCGGATCCAGCAACGGCAAAGGCCCCTCAGTCGGCTACACATCCCCGCCGGCCTCTCCCCGGATGGGACCCAAACAGAGCGAAAACCGCCGACAACAAGTCTCTGGCGACATCTCAAGCCTCACCCGGAGTGCTCCATTCATCCGTTTGTAGACGTGGGCCAGCCCCTTGTCCATCGCCGTGCAGGCCGCCAACGCCTGGGTAGGCAGTAGTGGGACTGGGCGGTATGCCCATCTAGCCTGCGGCCATCTCCGTGTCCTGGCAGTCCGCCGCTTACCAGAAAGGGGCTGCAAGTTGGGGATAGATTCTTCCAAATGTTGAACCGCTGGAGCGTTGCTGTCCTCCCGCTCTTGCCGTCCACGAAATCTGCTGATCATCATGGACGCCAAATCGGACGCCGAAAAGTCACTTCCCGGGCCCTTGGCACGGTCTGATGCACTGGGGGGTGGCACCCGATTCCACCCCCTCTTCCTCAGAGGATAAACCGCACCACGGATGAGATGAACTTGAGTGAGTTGGAAATGGAAAAGCTTCCATTTCCGACTCACTTCAGAAACGATGCTGCCTTTCCGCTCTTGCTGTCCGTGTAGTCTGCTGTTCATCATGGACGGCAAATCTGACGCCAAAAAGTCACTTCCCGGGTCCCAGGCCAGGCTTGATGCACTGGATGAATAGAATAGAGTAGATTAGAACAGGGCCACATTTAAGCTCTGCTTCAGCAAAATTGTCATAATTCCATAACGAATTTGGAAAAAAGTTAGAGAAGAACCTTCTAAAATTTGTCTTTTTTGCCCCGAATGTCTTTAGAAAAACATTTAGTAAACTAAAGAGAAAAACGAAAACATCAGCACAGCGACCAAAACAAGAAATAAAGAACTTACAGGTTGAAGATCTTCCTGAAGTAGTTTAGAAATTGACTCATTGGGAAGTGCTGCACTTCCAAAACCCCCTTGCTCTGCCATCTTTCAGGATTCTGACTGGACGTAGTGCTACACCAGTAACCTCTTTGTTCTGTTCTTTGTGTAATTAAGGTCCAGTTCATTTTCCTGAACAGGTGCCGGGTTTCCAGCAAGGAATTCTGGGAAGTAACGCAGAATTAGATTAGAGCCACATTCAAGCATTTCAACGCAAATGAAATTTGCCAGCAAACACAAAGCAAATAAAATTCGCAACGCAAATAAGATTCACAAAAGCAATGCAAATAAGCTTTTCAATGCAACCGCCACGCAAATGATACTCTCAAGTAAAACGCAATGAAAATGATATTCACCCGGAAAATGCATTGAAAATGAAATTTTTGCATTGAAAATACATTGAAACTAGAATTCATAATAAAAATGCATGGGATATGTAATTAAAATTTAATGAAAATGAAAGTTTCTATGAAAATGCATTGAAAATGAAATTCGCAATGATAATGCATTGAAAATGCAATTTCTCATGAAAATAAAATGAAAGTGCTCTTTTTCTGGAATAAAAAAATGAACGTTCTCACCTTGGCTCCTCTGCTTGCTTAATTTCCATGAGGGACCCGCCCGGTGTCAGATTTGGGATTGCAGATGGCCAGCCACAAAAAAGTGGAAAGGCAGAGGTCTGGGGATGAGAAGGACACTACATCAAGCTCAGCCCCTCCGTTTTGCATTCCAGCCTCTGAGTTGGATCCGGGTGCCCCCCCCCCAGTGAATCAGACCGGGCCAAGGGCCCGAGAAGTGATTTTCCGGGTCCGATTCGGCGTCCATGATGAGCAGCGGATTTTGTGGACGGCAAGAGCGGGAGGAAAGCAACGTTTCAGCGGTTCAACGTTTGGAGGCTTCTATCGCCTACATGCAGCCCCTTTCTTGTTGGCTGCGGACTGCCAGAACGCGGAGAAGGCCGGAGGCTGGATGGGCATACCGCCCGGTCCCACTGCTGTCTACCCAGGCATTGGAATCCTGCACAGCAAGGGACTAGAGGCGGGCCCATGTCTACAAACGGATGAATGGAGCCCTCCAGGTGAGGCTTGACATGTCGCCAGAGACTTGTTGTCGGCGCTTCCGCTCTGTTGGGGTGCCATCCGTGGTGAGGACAGTGGGAGCGTGTAACCGACTGAAGGGCCTTTGCCTTTGCTGGATCCAACCAGAGAGACGCACCGAAGAGCAGATCAGAAGTGACTTTTTGGCTTCAGATTCGCCGTCCATGATGAACAGCAGACTACACGGACAGCAAGAGCGGAAAGGCAGCATCGTTTCTGAAGTGAGTCGGAAATGGAAGCTTTTCCATTTCCAACTCACTCAAGTTCATCTCATCCGTGGTGCGGTTTATCCTCTGAGGAAGAGGGGGTGGAATCGGGTGCCACCCCCCAGTGCATCAGACCGGGCCAAGGGCCCGGGAAGTGACTTTTCGGCGTCCGATTTGGCGTCCATGATGATCAGCAGATTTCGTGGACTGCAAGAGCGGGAGGACAGCAACGTTCCAGCGGTTCAACATTTGGAAGAATCTATCCCCAACTTGCAGCCCCTTTCTGGTAAGCGGCGGACTGCCAGGACACGGAGATGGCCGCAGGCTAGATGGGCATACCGCCCAGTCCCACTACTGCCTACCCAGGCGTTGGCGGCCTGCACGGCGATGGACAAGGGGCTGGCCCACGTCTACAAACGGATGAATGGAGCACTCCGGGTGAGGCTTGAGATGTCGACAGAGACTTGTTGTCGGCGGTTTTCGCTCTGTTTGGGTCCCATCCGGGGAGAGGCCGGCGGGGATGTGTAGCCGACTGAGGGGCCTTTGCCATTGCTGGATCCGACCAGAGTGACGCACCGAAGAGCAGATCAGAAGGGTCGTCATCCACGAGCAGCTGCCGTATGTGACTTTATCCGACGTACGGATGTCGGTGGAGGAGCACGAGCAAGAGGGAGGCCTCGCTGATGCCCAGCTTTCCATGCCGTGACTCAATGTCGAATGAGGGGATTCTGCAGTGCTGTCTGGTGGGGATTGACGTGGTGACAGCGCCGTAGTGGATTGCCGATCCGGATTGCTTTACATCCTCAATCTCGCAGATCCCCCTCCTGCGAGATTGACGATGTGCTGTTATCCGGACCGGCAATCCACCACGGCGCTGTCACCAGGATTTCCAACTCACTGCATTTAACCTCTGCTTCAGCAAGAAAAGTTATAACTCCATAACAAATTTCGGAAATATTTAGAGCAAAACCCACTAAAAAGTGGGTTAGTGGGTTTTGTACAAGTAAAGCAGAATTAGAATACAGCCTTATTTAAGCTCTGCTCCAGCAACAAAAATCATAACTGCATAAAGAATTTCAAAATTCAAAATACTTTTATTTATGTAGCACCTTTCATGTTAAGACAACAGCTCAAGGTGCTGTACATAAAAAAAAAAAACAAGGATGCACCATGGCAAAAAAATTTAAATAAAATAATAAGCAGCTCCTAATAAAATACACAAAAACAAACAAAAGTAAAAAAGGAATGACTTAAAAAAAAAAACTTAAGAGAGAACATCCTGGCCCGGAAGTCGGCATAGACAAACACCCTGCCAAGGGTAACAAAGAATCTCAAACAGTCTGAAATGTAAAAGTGATCATTATAAAAGTTAAAATAGATAAACTGCTCAAATAAAAAAACTTAGGATAAGTTAATGCATTAAAAGTAGGGATTGGAATCTTGGCCCCATGAAGCTCTCATGGGGCTTCATGTAAATGTGCCAGAAATATGAATGATTGACTTTGGGGCTTCGAAACCACACAGAACAGCGGCATCTGGTGGCGGCTGGACGTATATCATCTAGTCCACTAAGCTTGTTGCCCTTGTAACACTTCAGTCCGGAATAAAAGTATAAAGATAATGTTTGAAGATTTGTGAGAAGTGCTTGTGTTACATTGTGAATGCCAACTATAAAGTGAGAATGAGTGCTTGTGAACCGGGGCCCATCTAAAATGGCTGGGTGGTATATACGTTTTATTTAAAACTGTATTTTCTCCACTGTGCTGGGCTTCAGGCCGTTTCGTATTTTTTGCTTACTATTTCGCCAGCCTTGGAGAAGATCCAAAAAGAGGAGGAAGGTCCGTATTGAGGGTGGCCAGAGCAGCCCCCAGTGGCTCCCTCTCCTTATACAGCCTTTCTAACATTAAATGTGCTGTTCCATCTCGTTTCCACCATAGACAAGACGGCAAGCACGTTTTAAGGAGAAAAGAAAACACAACAACAATAACTGCAAACAAATGTAAAATCTTAGTTAAAGAAAAAATAGTAATCACCTCTTGAATCAATTTGTGCTCTGGTCTGGCCAGCTGTCGCTGTATCTCTGACAGCTTCTCCTTCGCTGTGGTGCTGGATTTAAAAAGACCAACAATCCTACGCCCCTTACTTCGGATGTCCTCTAGTTCAGGGGTTTTTCACCACCAAATGAAGCATATGTGCAAAACACATTATGTGCCTAAGTAGTAATGTATATAAGCACATGCAACCATGTTGGGAGCACAGTCTGTAACAAGGCCTGTCACCTGGAAGAAAGATTACAACATGTTCACAAATAGTGTACATTAGGTAGTGGGAGGCCGTATTGATGAATGATCTTGTACTTTATTGAACTGGCACGCACCTTTCCTTTAATTCCCCATTCTTCCATGAGGAGATTTTTGGCCTCAGCCAAGTGAGCTGCAGTGTGGGTTTGGAGATACTTAACAACCCCAAGACCACAGAGGCCAGCTCCACCTAGAATGAACAAAACCAAACAGATACATAAATCAAAGCAGGGGATAACTACCTCCTCGGTGATAAAATGGCATGTTACAGCCAAGTAAGCATCCATGTTAATTGATGTCCACATGTCTGCTCTCAGGCTGACAGCAGAGGCCCTGTTAACCACAGCTAAGGCCTTCTCCTTTTAGGCTTTGTACTTTTCCTCCACCATTGTCCTCAAGGCCTTCCTATTAGGAATTATGTAGGAGTGGTCCAAAAGGTTGACAAAAGCCTAATGGTGACAAATAAAATACAGCTTATTATGTACACAAAAGCATAAATAATGTAAATGCTATATAACATTAGCCACCTTACCTTGAAGCCCTTGTCTCCAACCATTGAAAATGGTTGTGCATCCATTACAATCATATCCACCAATGCAGCATCAACTTCTTGCTTTCTGGACACTGAAAAACATCCATCATATGAAGTTTAAAAAAATAAAAAATAAATCATACGAGCTGAGCATCAAACTCATGAACTGAGGTTGCACATGCCTCTAAATGTACCACTGAGCCATCTGTTTAACTCCCTGTAACATGCGCAATGTGTTATATATATATATATATATATATATATATATATATATATATATATATATATATATATATATATATATTATTATTACTGACATGAGGAGGATTGAAGGTTTGGTTTGCCAACTGCGGAGTTTCAAATTGATGAACGGAGCAGAGATGTCTCATCATGAAGGATGTACTGTCATTAAATGCCAATTCATGTTTATAAATCAAACATTGCACCTAAAAAAGAAATGAAAAGAATAAAAATTATTCATTTAAACTGACAGACATACCTATAAATCTAACATAATCAGCAATGGCTACTAATGAAATAACGTTAATAGTGCATTACCTTCTTAGGAGAATTATAAGATGAATTGATCCCAAGCCATAGAACGTTTTTTCACCGGGTGCCATGACGTTGATTCTGACGATATACACGGGAAACAACACAACTGGTCGGGAACGTTGTTTCGCTAACCACAGATCCTGAGAGGATACTACCAAAATAAAGGAAAGCCTCGCATCATCAGTCTTTATACTGAACTGACTTTACTGAAAAAGCTGGACAATGAAAGCGTGACAGAAAACATAATCGGTACTGAGACAGCGATCACTGCCTTGAGAAACACCGGTGTGAATGAAAACTCAAGATAAGTTAATGCATAAAAATCCTAAAACACCTGAAATATAAAAAGAATAAGTTAGTTAAAAACGCAACTAAAAATATAAACTTAAGAGAGAACCTCCTGTTGGCCCGGAAGTCAGCATAGACAGACACCCTGCCAAGGGTGACAAACACTCTCAAAACATCTGAAATGTAAAAGTGATCATTAAAAAAGCAAAAATAGAAAATCAGCTAAAATATAAAAACTTCAGATAAGTTCTTCTTCCTCTTTCGGCTTCTCCCATCAGGGGTCGCCACAGCGAACAAGTCGCATGGTAAACTTGGCAATGTTTTACGCCGGATGCCCTTCCTGACGCAACCTTCTCAAACCGGGCTTGGAACTGGCACAGGGGTAGAGAAGGGAACAGGGAGCAGCCCGGAGTCGAACCCTGGTTTCACGGACGGAAGGCGCCGCAAACCAGCAAACTTCAGATAAGTTAATGCATAAAAATTAGGGAAGAAAATCGAAGCCCCTTTAAGCTCTCATGGGGCTTCATGTAAATGTGCCAGAAAAATGAATGAAGCATTTGGAGCTTCGAAACCACACAGAACAGCGGCATCTGGTGGCGGACTGGATGTATATCATCTACTCCACTAAGCTCCATGCCCTTGTAACACTTCAGTGCGGAAATAAAATAAAAAGACAATGTTTGAAGATTTGTGAGTAGTGCTTGTGTTACATTGTAAAAGCAAACTATAAAGTGAGAATGAGTGCTTGTGAACCTGAAAGCTCAACTTTCCTCTTGGCCTCTTGAAATGGTGAAAGAACGCTTAAGCAGTGGTGTATGGCCTGGTAATCCTCTGAGGTGAATGGAGGAAGGTCCGTATTGAGGGTGGCCAGAGCTGCCCCCAGTGGCTCCCTCTCCTTAAACAGCCTTTCTAACATTTTAAATGTGCTGTTCCATCTCGTTTCCACCATAGACAAGACGGCAAGCACGTTTTAAGGAAAGAAGAAAACACAACAACAATAACTGCAAACAAATGTAAAATCTTAGTTAAAGAAAAAATAGTAATCACCTCTTGAATCAATTTGTGCTCTGGTCTGGCCAGCTGTCGCTGTATCTCTGACAGCTTCTCCTTCGCTGTGGTGCTGGATTTAAAAAGACCAACAATCCTACGCCCCTTACTTCGGATGTCCTCTAGTTCAGGGGTTTTTCACCACCAAATTAAGACCGCGGTCAAGTGAGCCGACATCTGCGGAAGTGCGGTCACGCCAGCCGTCACTGACTTTTAGCATGCGCGTTTACATCATAGTTTACGGTGCACATGCCCAGCGAGCTGGAAAGACTGTATAAAGCGCTAATATCACCTATGTCACAGTTACTCATGATCAAATAACATGTACTGTGCTCAGAAATCAATGAGAGACATTGCAGCTCTATATTGTCATTTGATGTGCAGATTTATTCATTTATGTTGCATGTCTGACCATTCTATAATGAACTACCAACAATAATGTGTTTGTTTGAAATGTATGCAATCAGACAGATTCTAAAAGTGAGTGTGAACATTAACAAGAGTGTTTTGTGTGTTGTTGAGCATGGCATGGATTTGAATGGAATGAAACAGAAATAAAGATTCTCCATGTAAAAGATCACATCAGGTCCTGTCATGTCATTTTTTTCTAAAGTGGCCTGTTTCAAAGATTACACAAAACTTTCACTGGATTATTGTTGGTAAGGGTCTTCACTAATATCACAGCAAGTTTGAAGAAGATTTACTGTATAAAATTAAAGATATTAATATTATAGTCTCATTCAGGCTGTCTCATTCACAGTCAAAGTATAACATTGAAAGTATCCAAAATGCCACTTTTTTAAAAGATTACAGAGAACTTTCACTGGATTATTGTTGGTAAGGGTCTTCACTAATATCACAACAAGTTTGAAGAAGATTTACTGTATAAAATTAAAGATATTAATATTATAGTCTCCTTCAGACTCCCTCATTCACATTCAGCATACAACATTGAAAGTATCCAAAATGCCACTTTTTTAAAAGATTACACAAAACTGTCACTGGATTATTGTTGGTAAGGGTCTTCACTAATATCACAACAAGTTTGAAGAAGATTTACTGTATAAAATTAAAGATATTAATATTATAGTCTCCTCAGACTCCCTCATTCACATTCAGCATACAACATTGAAAGTATCCAAAATGCCACTTTTTTAAAAGATTACAGAGAACTTTCACTGGATTATTGTTGGTAAGGGTCTTCACTAATATCACAGCAAGTTTGAAGAAGATTTACTGTATAAAATTAAAGATATTAATATTATAGTCTCCTACAGACTCCCTCATTCACATTCAGCATACAACATTGAAAGTATCCAAAATGCCACTTTTGTAAAAGATTACAGAGAACTTTCACTGGATTATTGTTGGTAAGGGTCTTCACTAATATCACAGCAAGTTTGAAGAAGATTTACTGTATAAAATTAAAGATATTAATATTATAGTCTCATTCAGGCTGTCTCATTCACAGTCAAAGTATAACATTGAAAGTATCCAAAATGCCACTTTTTTAAAAGATTACACAAAACTTTCACTGGATTATTGTTGGTAAGGGTCTTCACTAATATCACAACAAGTTTGAAGAAGATTTACTGTATAAAATTAAAGATATTAATATTATAGTCTCCTTCAGACTCCCTCATTCACATTCAGCATACAACATTGAAAGTATCCAAAATGCCACTTTTTTAAAAGATTACACAAAACTGTCACTGGATTATTGTTGGTAAGGGTCTTCACTAATATCACAACAAGTTTGAAGAAGATTTACTGTATAAAATTAAAGATATTAATATTATAGTCTCCTTCAGACTCCCTCATTCACATTCAGCATACAACATTGAAAGTATCCAAAATGCCACTTTTTTAAAAGATTACACAAAACTTTCACTGGATTATTGTTGGTAAGGGTCTTCACTAATATCACAACAAGTTTGAAGAAGATTTACTGTATAAAATTAAAGATATTAATATTATAGTCTCCTTCAGACTCCCTCATTCACATTCAGCATACAACATTGAAAGTATCCAAAATGCCACTTTTTTAAAAGATTACACAAAACTTTCACTGGATTATTGTTGGTAAGGGTCTTCACTAATATCACAGCAAGTTTGAAGAAGATTTACTGTATAAAATTAAAGATATTATTATTATAGTCTCCTTCAGACTCCCTCATTCACATTCAGCATACAACATTGAAAGTATCCAAAATGCCAATTTTTAAAAGATTACACAAAACATTCACTGGATTATTGTTGGTAAGGGTCTTCACTAATATCACAGCAAGTTTGAAGAAGATTTACTGTATAAAATTAAAGATATTGATATTATAGTCTCATTCAGGCTGTCTCATTCATAATCAAAGTATAACATTGAAAGTATCCAAAATGCCACTTTTGGAGTCTCAAAGCAGTTTTAGATCTTCTTTTCTCTGCCAATTTTCTCTAATAACCTTCTCTTGATCATATTTTATCGGCATTGTTTAGACACTTGTTATTTAGAAAGAAACCACTCCTCAGTACTCGTCAAGCTTCATTCAAAAAACTTGGTCATTCAACAAGGTGCGGCTTGGGACACAATTAATTCAATTCAATTTTATTTGTACAGCCCAAAATCACAACAACAGTCGTCTCGATGGGCTTCGAAGTAAAACATGAAATCAAAAGGATCACGAATACAAAGAGTTCAATAGAAAAATACTAAAATGAACTAACAAACTGACTAAGCTATACTGGCATCCCTGCCCTTAGACCCCCCTTCGCGGTAAGGAAAAACTCCCAAAAAAAACCGGATTCCGGAAAAAACGAAGAAACCTCAGGGGTGCCCACATGAAGGAGGGATCCTCCCCCAGGACGGACAGGCGATTTACCAGAAATCTTAGAGAAGAATTAACTTATCTAAATCTACAACTACATATATAAAAGTCCAGCAGACGAGCTTCATCCAGCCGTGGTTATCGGGACAGTCAAAGGCGCGAGTCGAGCCGGAGACAGGAACCACAGCCAGGTGTAGGAGCAGGAGCAGAGACGAGGTACTCGGTCAGGTACAGAGCAGAGACGAGCCAGAGATGAGCCAGAGGCAGGATCCACAGCCAGGTGTAGGAGCAGGAGCAAAGGCGAGGTAAACGGTCAGGAACTGGAGCACGGATGAGCCAACTGGAGTCTGGAAGCACTCCCACTTAGGAGCCTTTAAATCACCTCAGTTCATTGCTCCAACAGTTAGGTATAGCCAAGTTGGTGGGAACATATCAAATTGCGAACATATCACGTTGCGAACATATCACGTTACTTACTACGAAATCATGAAGAAAGGGTAAGTGCTGTTGTCATGAAGTTTTATTTATTTGCCTCAATCACAATTACATTTGTATGAGTAATACCAATACACACACATGTGTATATGTGTATAATGAGGTTCTTAATTGTGTGCAATTTGTGGCACAGTGTGACAGACTTAAGATTAATGTGTGTATGTTTTCCATAAAAACACTTCAATCTATAAGGATGATTATTGTGGTTTGAGGCCCCTGTTACAGTCATAACCTAATTTATGTGTTTCTCAATAGTGAGACAACAATTGTCAATTTACTTTATTGTGCTTACAGGTTTTGTACGTTTTCCTCATTTGGAAGGGTTTGTATAACCTCAATATTTCACTATTTGGAGCAGTACAACATAGTTGGCTATTTTTTTTATTGGTCATATGCATAATGTAATTTACACTGTGCCTTACATTATGAACAAAACATGTAATATATTGACATCTCGTTTTCACATAAAAGGCACGGCAAACTTCTAAAGGTGTGGAAGAAATTGCAGGAGCTGTGGCTAAATTCACAGAACCTGGAGCCAGTGTCACTGACTACAGTGTTCACACTGAAGCAGGGTTCTGGGAAAATGTTAGCAAGCAGTTGCAAGTGCCCAACACCTTTAAGAACAGGATGAAAATGGCTAGAATTGCTACTAGTTATGCAAAGGAAATTGTAGAACATCAAAATGTATAATATTCGTAATAGTTTGGCATTAACTTGTATTCATCATCTATACTTGTCCACTCGTTTATAGGAACATTCAATGGTCACAAATGTCTTGGTGGGGAGCATTAATGAAACCGAGAAGACCCCTTCAGAGGATGCCACACGCATCACGGTAAAATAATATGTGGGAGATTGACTGTGGTTTTCTATTATCCATTGGTATGTCTACCTAGTGTACACTCATCAATAGATAATGGCCTAGATAGACCTAGTGTTGACCTATGAGTTGCCATTCAAACTTTATCGCCACATTGCTAAATCGGTTATCAATGTCATCAATGTGAAACACTGATTAACCAAATGATTGCAGGCCACTGATGCGACTCCACAGTCAGGACTTAACCCGGCTGAGGACTCTAATACTGAATCCAAATCCTCACCCTGTGGTGACGAGGTAATGTCATTCAATTTAATGTTTCTAAGTCTGTAGAGTTTTGTTAGAAATTGTTCACCATTTAAATAACAAGTTGTGGCGCGCATGTTGGCAGGGTAGTTGTTGCTACAAACATAAAATTGCCAATTCAATGTTGTCATATAATGGGTATCACAAATAATCAGTTTGATAAATTACATTTTGGTAACAAATACCTCTGTTATAGAGTCTGGATGGGAATGGGAACACCTCAGATTTCTCTGCACCCAGCACTATTGACCTGGACACCTTTCAGTACCCCTTGCCAGCACAACCATGCTTTTTCGTCATCAGTAAAAGTGACTGGCAACAGTTGAGACGCATGCAGTCAGGCAGGCGCTTCCATGGACTGCAGTGGACCAATGTTGTAGCCAAAGGTCTCAAATCAGTTAATCCATACTGCAGTTTTGGGTTCAAACACCACTGTGTGAAAACCCTCCTTTCAACGACAAAGGCACCTCTTTTCCGTTGTATGGCCTATTGTCGTTTTGAGGCTTGCCCTGTTAAGGCAGCTGTGACAGTCACTGATAGCAGCTTGAAAGCCGTGGTGGTGTTTTCAGGGGGTAATGTGTGCCACAACACCCTGGAGACAAAAAGCAGGCCAGTCCGTGCTGATTCCAGAAAGACAACCGCAAGCATACTGCAAACAAAGCACCCCCGGAGCGTATACTTGGAGTCTATGCTCAGTTTGCCACCACCTGTAGTACAATCAGGATGTAGGGATGATGCAGTGAGCACAGGTGTGTTGAAGAATATATCATGGACTGAGCGACAGAAGGAAAGGCCACATTCTGATGAAGTGACAAGTCTCCAGACAATTATTGATAACCTGAAAGGCACTGATACAGAGGTCCTGCAGAAAGTGATGCTGCATCCCAAGGGAATAATGTTGTGGTCGAAGAAAACGCTCTCTGTGTTTTACAAAAGATGCAAAGAGGATATAGTGTACTTGGACGCAACAGGCAACATCGTTAAGAAAAAAAGCAAGCAAAGTCCACCCTACTATGTTTACGAGCTGGTGGTGAGAAACCCATCCAAGGGTTCATCCCCACTGCCAGTAGCCACATATGTTACATGTGACCACACCACCGCATCGGTCACATATTTTCTGCAGGCCTTTCAGACTGACCTGGTGAGACTCTATGGACATGGGGCAAACAAGAGACCTGTCATGATTATCTGTGATGGCTCCCTTGTCCTACTCCATTCCATCTCCATTACCTTTTGCCACACTGCGCTAGAGGATCTGTTGACTAAATATTATCAGCTGATCACTGGTCAATATTCCAAAACACAATTTGACCTGCCAATCCTCCATCGATGTTTAAGTCACATCATGAGGAATGCCAAGGACCTGTGCAAAAAGCAGTAAGTGCATCATATGGCATGTATACAAATTATAAATGTCTGTAAATGGTGATGTCAATTTATCCATCCATTTCTTTTCAGGATTCCTGCACACTACAAGCTTGGGATGCACATCTTTGGCCTATTGGCATGTTCATCCACTTTAGAACAGATGGACCAGGTTCTTCTCAGTGCTACTGCTCTGTTCAACAGTCCCTGTTCTGGACCAAATGTTGAAAAGAACTATGATAACCTCATAGGACTGATGCAAGAAATTGGCACAATTGATCTTGACAGAACCATCACTCCAGAAAACTACAAGGTAAATATGTGGAGGGCCAAATACTAAGTGAAGTGTTGCCCACGAAGGTATTAAACATCCATCTGAAAATTATCCCAAACGAGAAGTTAATCCATGACCTCTGTCAAAAGATGGCAGGGTTGAGATCTTTAACAGCATTTGTCTGTGGTCCTAATTACAAAGTTATGGATAAATAACATGAATTTTAAAAGAATCTGTTATGGATTGATTGGGAGGAAATGATAAGGGAACGTGAATGTCGGAACAAACCAAATGACATTGTATCTTGGGAACCATCTAAATCACTTTGAGTCCAGTAATTATTCATATTTCCTAGAGAAATCACTAAAGTTGGGAGAGAATTAAACCACTAGGTGGTGCTAAAATGACGTAAACACAGGAGTGCAAGACTGCTGATCTTTAGAAGCGGTCTTGCACTGACTTTAACCTATTTGGCAGGAACTATTGTGGGAGGAGGAAGGTAAATAATGGTTTCCCACATTATTTTCCAGATGTGCTGTCATTAATTAATACTGTTATGATTATAATTTTCAGCATGCAGTGGGAAGTGCTCCATTGAAGTCTCATTTCCAAGAAATTATTCAGAGAGCACCTTTGGACCATTGTGGGGTATGCAATATTTACTACGCCCCAGGATTCATTCCCAGTTTGGAGAAATATTTTCTCCCACATGCAACACTCTGGTCTGGATTAATGTTAGGTTGGTATCTACTTGATGTTATGTATAACCTGACTGTATAATTTTGCCCCTGTCATATCCTATATCATGCATTTATTATCTTTAGGAGATTTGGGGCGCCACGGTACCGGTCCGGCTTACACGAATCTCAGTAAGCGTTATAACGAAGTCAGCCAGACCAGGAAACAGGTAATATCCTAATCAAATTGGAAGCATTTCTTTGCATCGACATGGAATGCTTTGACTGGCTGCATAGAAGAATCTTAATTCCAACAAGAGACATATTTTGTAGAACTTCACAATGGCAAACAGGACACAAGGAATCATGGAAAAAAGCCAGTGGGACCTAAAGCAAATTAGATTCCAAAGGAAATCTGTGAGCCGACTAGATGACTTTGTGACTGTTTACCAAAAGATGCATGACGCCCTGCTCCTGGAATATGCAGACACCGAGCTATCCAGAAAGAGAGTAAGATTTGACTCAGAATTGGCACATTACATGGCGGTCCAAATGCAATATTAACTCATTGCAACTTAAGTCCCATAGAGTGGAGGTTGAAAGGTGGAAGAAAGGCAGAGTGGGGCGCAAAGGTGTCTATGTCTCACCATTGGCAACAACTTTGCCATTCAAGAAGCCAGAACCTGAGGTGCTGTGTAACAGTCTTGTGACTGGAACTATCAAAATTCATATTGTTGTTTTACCTGTGAATATCCTTCACTCAAAAATGTAGTTCCCTCCATCAAACGCTAGTATTTACGCTAGTATTTGTCTTTGTGACCCCTTTAGAACCGTACATTGACACAGAAGAAAGCACAGGTTTGTACCAGTCTTTTACCACATATTATGTCGTGTCAATGAAGTCGTTTTATGTTTGGTTTTTCATACCTGCAACACGAAGTAGAAACATTGTTAACATTACATCATTATAGAAGTTACTTTATTATTATGGCATACTTGTAACCAATATTCAGTTGTTGCAATTGAAGCACTGTTTCAATATTGGAATGTATTATACACACACATGAAAAGCCCATGTGTCATGCAAGTGGCTTCAATGTCGAAGTAGAGATGTTCTTTGAGGTTCACACCTCTGAAAGTGAAACCAGTTCCATTGAGGGATATCACAATGGTTAGTGGCTGCTAAAAGCAATACTGCTCTACTCATGCACTCCACAACAGGAACAGCCAACAGCTGCACCGACATCTGGAGAAACACACAGAGCAACAGCAGAGTCTGAGGTGAGATTATGCACAGTGATCGGCACAGTAAATCCCATGCCCTTGCATGTCTTACATTGATACTGAAAGTGATTGCAAAGTATACTTTATGTCAGATCATCTACATGTTTACCAAAATATGTTTGTTTTAGCTTACTACATTGTGGAGGAGACAAAAGACGGAAGTGGTTGTCTCTGTCATTCCCTCTCAGATTAGAGGGAACAACCTCATTATCCACCACAGTGAACTTTGTCCCCTTGTACCTCATCAGTGGCTCACAGGAGAGGTTTGTAGCAATAACTAATCAAATCATGAGGTGACATTGGATACTAGCACAATACTGATCTTATCGCCTCAGAAACCACAGGTCCCAGTGTATATCGTTGGATGGCCATACAAATGGACAAAGAATAGTGGGGGGGTGGGGGCGTATATAAATGTTAGTTGAGGACATCACCTTGATATAATCCAATGCTGAATGGCATGGTTTCTCTATGCATGTTTAGATCATCGAGTGCCTCTTGCATCTTACTGCCAATCAACATAATTTGTCAGACACAATCTACATCATGAACCACTACACGGCTGGAGTGATTGTGCATGACAAGAGAGAATTGTTCCGGAGGCAAAGCTTGGCAAAAGTAAATACCATTTCAGTTCTATGTGATATTGTGAATGAAAGAAGCTGCAGCATGTATGTTAAGACGTTTTGGCCAAAGCATAATATGCATGCAGTGGTATTGTGGTGTCAAATAAATGCTTATTTCCACTGTTTTTCCTTTTCAATCTGAAACAGATAAATTTTGAGAACTACAAAGCCATTGCATCCTGTGTTAACTACAACAATACACACTGGAAGTTTCTGGTGAGTGACTTCTTAGCCCAAATGTGAAATATTATACAAAGCATTTATTTCATGACATTATTTTGGTTGTAGTATATTAATGCAGCTGAAAGTACTGTCTACTTGCTCGATCCTGTGCAATCTACGACAGAGCTGGCAGAGTCTGATCATGCAGCAAAGAAATTTCGGTAATCCCACATCAACACCACTAATCATTCCACATACAATTCGATGAGTACACTTTCACCACTTGTCAGACTAGTATGCCTGTAAACTCATGCATACTTTTGTAAAGTCTTTGACAAAATATTTGTGTGAAAGATGGTAGACTTTCTTTTTTATGTAATGTATTACAGGGAGTATCTTAACATGAGGAGGACCTGCCACAACAGGACAGACTGGGTGGACATTAAATTTAGGGGGGGAACCATGACACACCCATGTCAGCAGGATGGAAACAGTTGTGGTGTAATTACCATCATGGTAGCACAAGACTTATGTGTTATGGACATGTACCTCACCTGTATTACCCCACAGTGAGACTAAGGTCCTTATGCTGATATCATGTACTGTTTTGTTCAGATGGCACGGTCGATAATGCAAAAATTCCCAGACCCGCCAAATATTGTGTTCCAAACAACAGTGGTGGAGATGGCACAGGAACGAAAAAAACTGGCTCTTGCACTACTTCAGGCTTCAGGTGCAAGCATTAACTCTCCATCTTGGCCCACTGGACTCCCAGTGATGATTGACGTCCCTTTTCCATTTCAGTGTTCGACAAGACTAACGACTGTGCTATGTGTGCCACAACATTAAGTACTGGACCTTCCCACACTGACTGGGTAAGCGTGCAATATTGGAGGTAGTTCAGGGGGATGGTGTTGGAACATCTAATGGCCTTCAGGAGATGTCTGTTATTTTTTTTTCTTTAATTTTATCAAATTATGTGATCAGTGTATTGAAGCCATTGAACTACAACTTATGAAACCTGGTGGTGAGTGACGCTGTGCTGTAACCCTTCAGTAAGATCATTGTACAGCACCATGTCTTTAGCAAGGACTTCTGATGTCACAATAGTGCAGTGCCGTCTGAACAATATTCATTCTTTAAGTTAGGCATTTGTGTTTCTGACTTGCAGATACAATGTGATGAATGCAGCCGGTGGTTCCATGTCCAGTGCGTGCCAATGGATACAGCAGAGTATGAAGATGCAAAGGCCAAGGAGTGGAAATGCTGTTTGTGTGCACAGGACATGGAAACATCTTTCCTTTAACCCATCCTGTCAGTGTAGTCTCATTTACAGGATTATTCTTATTTTAATCTCTGAAAGTAAAATGTCAGTGATGTTTTTATATTTTTTATACGCCTAACACTGCATATGTCAATACTTGTTTGAAAATTACTGCTTTCACTTAGTCACTCTGTATTTTTGTTTCCCAGACAGGTGTTCCTGATCTGCGGTTACTTTTCACATATTCTCTGCTCTCAACCAGCCAAGGCAGATGACTGTCCATTGTTAGTCAGGTTCTGCCAGAGGTTTATTCCTGTTGAGTTGGTAGTTCTGTTGCTTTGTTACGTTATTTTTTTTTCTTTCTTCTTTATTTTTCAAGTCCCCCCTCATATGTAAATGTAAAGGCAAGGCATCCCCGGTAAGTATGTATTTATGCACGGAACTGGTGCGCACGCAATCCCGCACACACATCAACAAACTGAAGAAAACACACGTAGGTTCACATAGAACGCACGCAACATGCAGCTCACAGCCAGAAAACATTCATGCACACAACCCAAAGCGCTTTTCTGCGCAGGTAAAAAAAAGGAGTTGCTGCTTTAATTAATACAACCATTAACTGACCCAGAAGCCCGATTTTGAATCATTAATATATCAGTTACAATAAGGACTATTGCATACCTAGTGTCTATAGCCCACATGTTGACGACTCTTCCTTCTTTCAGATTTTCACCTCACTCTCTGTCCCCTCTGTGCCTCCCTGCACTCTGGCTATGGGGGCCCCTGTGGGGTCTTGCTGGCTGGCCCTAGCCTGGGTGGCGGATGTGATTTCCCCGATGGGCGTTTGTTATCTATCTGCTACCGTACGAGTGTTCATCATTACTTGACCGTGATGATGAAACTCCAGAAATGTTTTTGCCTTATGCTGGTTCTTGGGTTTTGCTCCCCCTTCTATAATCCTCCTCCTACCCCCCCCCCCCCCCCCCCCCGAACATCACGCTCTTCTCCCCTCCTATTTTTTTCCGTTCACTGAGATGAAGTATAGCCTAAATTACAAAAGGGGTTAATTACAATATACACCTAGTGTGTCAAAAGACACATACCTCTTTTGTAACAGTAAAATATGTCCAACTCAAGAGGCTTTCAGCTCTCATTTGTTTGCTCAGCTGTTGGACATGACAAGTTATAAAGGAAACAAATAAAACAGAAAAGGGTCTTTCTGCCTTCCACATTAGTGCTTGCTCAGGATGGTGAGGAAATGTTTAATGCAACCTATTTGTTTCACAGGGACATCCACTATAGTTTTGTTTTGCTGTAACTACCTCTAATAAAGCTTTATTGAACAGGTTACACAATGGTGTATGCTGCGTTTTGTTCTGTCATTTGGAAATCATTAGGAAACAATTCCAGAGGTTTGACTCCAGAAATGTGAACATCTATATTTATTATTTTTTACTCTTGTTGCAATCAATTTCCTCAAAACATTTTGCGATATAAGTGAGGACCCTTACCAACAATAATCCAGTGAATGTTCTCTGTAATCTTTTAAAAAAGTGGCATTTTGGATACTTTCAATGTTGTATGCTGAATGTGAATGAGGGAGTCTGAAGGAGACTATAATATTAATATCTATAATTTTATACAGTAAATCTTCTTCAAACTTGTTGTGATATTAGTGAAGACCCTTACCAACAATAATCCAGTGAAAGTTCTCTGTAATCTTTTAAAAAAGTGGCATTTTGGATACTTTCAATGTTGTATGCTGAATGTGAATGAGGGAGTCTGAAGGAGACTATAATATTAATATCTATAATTTTATACAGTAAATCTTCTTCAAACTTGCTGTGATATTAGTGAAGACCCTTACCAACAATAATCCAGTGAAAGTTTTGTGTAATCTTTTAAAAAAGTGGCATTTTGGATACTTTCAATGTTATACTTTGACTGTGAATGAGACAGCCTGAATGAGACTATAATATTAATATCTTTAATTTTATACAGTAAATCTTCTTCAAACTTGTTGTGATATTAGTGAAGACCCTTACCAACAATAATCCAGTGAAAGTTCTCTGTAATCTTTTAAAAAAGTGGCATTTTGGATACTTTCAATGTTGTATGCTGAATGTGAATTTGACAGCCTGAATGAGACTATAATATTAATATCTTTAATTTTATACAGTAAATCTTCTTCAAACTTGCTGTGATATTAGTGAAGACCCTTACCAACAATAATCCAGTGAAAGTTTTGTGTAATCTTTTAAAAAAGTGGCATTTTGGATACTTTCAATGTTGTATGCTGAATGTGAATGAGGGAGTCTGAAGGAGACTATAATATTAATATCTTTAATTTTATACAGTAAATCTTCTTCAAACTTGTTGTGATATTAGTGAAGACCCTTACCAACAATAATCCAGTGACAGTTTTGTGTAATCTTTTAAAAAAGTGGCATTTTGGATACTTTCAATGTTGTATGCTGAATGGGAATGAGGGAGTCTGAAGGAGACTATAATATTAATATCTTTAATTTTATACAGTAAATCTTCTTCAAACTTGTTGTGATATTAGTGAAGACCCTTACCAACAATAATCCAGTGAAAGTTTTGTGTAATCTTTTAAAAAAGTGGCATTTTGGATACTTTCAATGTTATACTTTGACTGTGAATGAGACAGCCTGAATGAGACTATAATATTAATATCTTTAATTTTATACAGTAAATCTTCTTCAAACTTGCTGTGATATTAGTGAAGACCCTTACCAACAATAATCCAGTGACAGTTTTGTGTAATCTTTTAAAAAAGTGGCATTTTGGATACTTTCAATGTTATACTTTGACTGTGAATGAGACAGCCTGAATGAGACTATAATATTAATATCTTTAATTTTATACAGTAAATCTTCTTCAAACTTGTTGTGATATTAGTGAAGACCCTTACCAACAATAATCCAGTGAAAGTTTTGTGTAATCTTTTAAAAAAGTGGCATTTTGGATACTTTCAATGTTATACTTTGACTGTGAATGAGACAGCCTGAATGAGACTATAATATTAATATCTTTAATTTTATACAGTAAATCTTCTTCAAACTTGCTGTGATATTAGTGAAGACCCTTACCAACAATAATCCAGTGAAAGTTCTCTGTAATCTTTTAAAAAAGTGGCATTTTGGATACTTTCAATGTTGTATGCTGAATGTGAATGAGGGAGTCTGTAGGAGACTATAATATTAATATCTATAATTTTATACAGTAAATCTTCTTCAAACTTGCTGTGATATTAGTGAAGACCCTTACCAACAATAATCCAGTGAAAGTTTTGTGTAATCTTTTAAAAAAGTGGCATTTTGGATACTTTCAATGTTGTATGCTGAATGTGAATGAGGGAGTCTGAAGGAGACTATAATATTAATATCTTTAATTTTATACAGTAAATCTTCTTCAAACTTGTTGTGATATTAGTGAAGACCCTTACCAACAATAATCCAGTGAAAGTTTTGTGTAATCTTTTAAAAAAGTGGCATTTTGGATACTTTCAATGTTGTATGCTGAATGTGAATGAGGGAGTCTGAAGGAGACTATAATATTAATATCTTTAATTTTATACTGTAAATCTTCTTCAAACTTGTTGTGATATTTGTGAAGACCCTTACCAACAATAATCCAGTGACAGTTTTGTGTAATCTTTTAAAAAAGTGGCATTTTGGATACTTTCAATGTTGTATGCTGAATGTGAATGAGGGAGTCTGAAGGAGACTATAATATTAATATCTTTAATTTTATACAGTAAATCTTCTTCAAACTTGCTGTGATATTAGTGAAGACCCTTACCAACAATAATCCAGTGAAAGTTTTGTGTAATCTTTTAAAAAAGTGGCATTTTGGATACTTTCAATGTTGTATGCTGAATGTGAATGAGGGAGTCTGAAGGAGACTATAATATTAATATCTTTAATTTTATACAGTAAATCTTCTTCAAACTTGTTGTGATATTAGTGAAGACCCTTACCAACAATAATCCAGTGACAGTTTTGTGTAATCCTTTAAAAAAGTGGCATTTTGGATACTTTCAATGTTATACTTTGACTGTGAATGAGACAGCCTGAATGAGACTATAATATTAATATCTTTAATTTTATACAGTAAATCTTCTTCAAACTTGCTGTGATATTAGTGAAGACCCTTACCAACAATAATCCAGTGAAAGTTCTCTGTAATCTTTTAAAAAAGTGGCATTTTGGATACTTTCAATGTTGTATGCTGAATGTGAATGAGGGAGTCTGTAGGAGACTATAATATTAATATCTTTAATTTTATACAGTAAATCTTCTTCAAACTTGCTGTGATATTAGTGAAGACCCTTACCAACAATAATCCAGTGAAAGTTCTCTGTAATCTTTTAAAAAAGTGGCATTTTGGATACTTTCAATGTTGTATGCTGAATGTGAATGAGGGAGTCTGTAGGAGACTATAATATTAATATCTTTAATTTTATACAGTAAATCTTCTTCAAACTTGTTGTGATATTAGTGAAGACCCTTACCAACAATAATCCAGTGACAGTTTTGTGTAATCTTTTAAAAAAGTGGCATTTTGGATACTTTCAATGTTGTATGCTGAATGTGAATGAGGGAGTCTGAAGGAGACTATAATATTAATATCTTTAATTTTATACAGTAAATCTTCTTCAAACTTGTTGTGATATTAGTGAAGACCCTTACCAACAATAATCCAGTGACAGTTTTGTGTAATCTTTTAAAAAAGTGGCATTTTGGATACTTTCAATGTTATACTTTGACTGTGAATGAGACAGCCTGAATGAGACTATAATATTAATATCTTTAATTTTATACAGTAAATCTTCTTCAAACTTGCTGTGATATTAGTGAAGACCCTTACCAACAATAATCCAGTAAAAGTTTTGTGTAATCTTTTAAAAAAGTGGCATTTTGGATACTTTCAATGTTGTATGCTGAATGTGAATGAGGGAGTCTGAAGGAGACTATAATATTAATATCTTTAATTTTATACAGTAAATCTTCTTCAAACTTGTTGTGATATTAGTGAAGACCCTTACCAACAATAATCCAGTGACAGTTTTGTGTAATCCTTTAAAAAAGTGGCATTTTGGATACTTTCAATGTTATACTTTGACTGTGAATGAGACAGCCTGAATGAGACTATAATATTAATATCTTTAATTTTATACAGTAAATCTTCTTCAAACTTGCTGTGATATTAGTGAAGACCCTTACCAACAATAATCCAGTGAAAGTTTTGTGTAATCTTTGAAACAGGCCACTTTAGAAAAAAATGACATGACAGGACCTGATGTGATCTTTTACATGGAGAATCTTTATTTCTGTTTCATTCCATTCAAATCCATGCCATGCTCAACAACACACAAAACACTCTTGTTAATGTTCACACTCACTTTTAGAATCTGTCTGATTGCATACATTTCAAACAAACACATTATTGTTGGTAGTTCATTATAGAATGGTCAGACATGCAACATGAATGAATAAATCTGCACATCAAATGACAATATAGAGCTGCAATGTCTCTCATTGATTTCTGAGCACAGTACATGTTATTTGATCATGAGTAACTGTGACATAGGTGATATTAGCGCTTTATACAGTCTTTCCAGCTCGCTGGGCGTGTGCACCGTAAACTATGATGTAAACGCGCATGCTAAAAGTCAGTGACGGCTGGCGTGACCGCACTTCCGCAGATGTCGGCTCACTTGACCGCGGTAAATTAAGCATATGTGCAAAACACATTATGTGCCTAAGCCAAGTGAGCTGCAGTGTGGGTTTGGAGAAACTTAACAACCCCAAGACCACAGAGGCCAGCTCCACCTAGAATGAACAAAACCAAACAGATACATAAATCAAAGCAGGGGATAACTACCTCCTCAGTGATAAAATGGCATGTTACAGCCAAGTTAGCATCCATGTTAATTGATGTCCACATGTCTGCTCTCAGGCTGACAGCAGAGGCCCTGTTAACCACAGCTAAGGCCTTCTCCTTTTAGGCTTTGTACTTTTCCTCCACCATTGTCCTCAAGGCCTTCCTATTAGGAATTATGTAGGAGTGGTCCAAAAGGTTGACAAAAGCCTAATGGTGACAAATAAAATACAGCTTATTATGTACACAAAAGCATAAATAATGTAAATGCTATATAACATTAGCCACCTTACCTTGAAGCCCTTGTCTCCAACCATTGAAAATGGTTGTGCATCCATTACAATCATATCCACCAATGCAGCACCAACTTCTTGCTTTCTTGAAGCCTTTGTTTTTAACAATTGAAAATGTTTGTGCATCACAAACACTTTTTAACAAATGTTAAAAAATAAAAACAGTTAAAATATAAAAACTTAAGATAAGTTAATGCAGAAAAAGCCTAAAACACCTGAAATATAAAAAGCATAAGTTGGTATGTTTAAACAAAGATTAAATAATTAGATAAATAATAATAATAACTCGCATCAAACAAATAAAAAATGAACTGAGTCCAAACCAGCACACCTGCACCCAAACAAATTTATGAGCAGGTGTGTTGAGCACGTGACCATGTGCTCTTTTTCTTCTTCTTCTTCTTGTGGTTTGGCCTCAATTACAAAAGGGGTTTATTCAGACATACCTTTGGTTTGTCTGAAGATTAATAACCCCTCTTGTTAAAGTAAAATATGTCCAACACAAGAGGCCCTCAGCTCTCATCTGACTGCCCAGCTGTTGGACAGGACAAGTTAAAAAAAAAAAAAAAAAATGCGGTTTATTAAACATTAGATCCATTTCCTCTAAGTCCCTCTTAGTCAATGAGTTAATCATTGATAACAACCTTAGTCTTCTAGCCTTAACAGAAACTTGGCTCCAGCAGGATGACTATGTTAGACTGAATGAAGCACCCCCCCCCCCCCCCCACACTTATGCTAACTATCAGAAATCCAGGATTTCAGGGAAAGGAGGTGGTTTGGCAGTAATATCACAGTCTAGCTTACTTCTCAGCCCTAAAGTTAAAAATGCTTATAATTCATTTGAAAGCATCATTTTGTCTATAAATCACCCAAACAGAAAAACTCGAAAACCTGTTTTACTCATAATAATTTATCGCCCCCCCGGCCCATATTCAGAATTTTTAACTGAGTTTTCCGACTTCCTATCGACTATTGTCTTACATTCTGATCAAATTATAATATTAGGGGATTTTAATATTCATGTTGATGACCCCAGTGACTGTCTAGGAAATGCGGTAACACACAAACCAGTTGGGTGTTTCCCTATGAGATGCAATGTACTATTTAAACCAGTGTGACCCATCCTCAACCGTGATATTATGCCATGATCTCTGGTGTCTACTCTGATATTCAGACCTCTCCCTACTTTGTCCTGAATACTAAATAGATGTCTTCCTTTCCTCTCCCTTTCCCATCGTGTCTGCCATTCGTCCATAATATGCCTCCTAATAATCGCCCTAAATTCTGTTGTACCTAATGGAATTTCCTTCTCCATACCTCGTTTCAACGCCCTTTTAGCCAGAAAATCAGCCATTTCATTTCCCTCCACCCCCCTATGTGCTGGTACCCACATAAATCTAATGTTTATTTTCAATTTTTCCAACCTGAACAAACTCTCATAAATTTCATACAATATATCTGATCTGCTATCAGAATAGTAAGACTTCAGAGACATTAAAGCTGACAATGAGTCTGAAAAAATAATACCATCTCCAACTCTAGACCATGCGCTCTTCGGGGACCAATCCGTTTGAATTTTGGATAGCCACGTCTTCTTGCGCAAAATGACTCGCCAAAAAAGAAGTTCCGGTATAGGTCACATTATGTAATGTCCATTGGTCAGATGACGTGTCAGTGATCTGGACAATTTACAATACTACCATAGAAGAAGATTTTATGTGGTCCTTTGTAAACAAACAGAGCTCCGACGTGGAGCTAGAGTGGGTTCATTCACACTTTGGGTGAAATCCAACATCATCTAATAAAGCTGCAAAAGCATTTCCGGTAACACTTTATAATAACTATCCGTTATAGCTAGTTAACAAATCATTAATAAAATCTTAACAAATCATTAATAAACTCTTAGTTATTGAGCAAGAGATGACTTGCTAAATAACTGTTAACAGTTAGTTAAGGATTTATAAATGTATCTTATAGATAGACAGCAGATAACTAACAAGCTTTTAGTTAGTGAGCTATAAATGACTTGTTACCCGTATATTCATGAGTTCTAACTGTACCTTATTAATTAGCCAGATGATGAAGAAACTGTTAATAAATTACTTACTAATGACTTATTAAGAATCAGTTAATACTTTAAACATGTTACTAGGACGTTATTATAAAGTTGCAGCTATTCCTCGTTTCTTCACTATTTGTAAATGAGGATCAATTCCAACTTTATAATAACGTCCAAATAACATTTACAAGCTAATAACTAACGCTTAACTGGTATATTAACTCACACTTTACAGGTCAGTTGTTAATAGTTTAACCATCTGCTAGTGAAGCTTTGTTGAAAAGCAAATGGGTGGGACAATTTCAAGGTACAAAAATATGTAATATTCAAAATATCAGATGCTTTATCTCATCCTTCTTTCACTAATAGCTTTTTCTGTTTACCGTACTTGACCAAAGAAACACCACAAGTTAAGTGTTGAACACTGTTTATTCCTTTTCCACACATACTGAGTCGTCACATGGCAGATCAGCAGAATAAAACGGAATTTTAGAACTTTTTGAGCAGAACGCTGGTCAAACAGATCTTTTAATGTCCATACATCACAGCAATGTCATGGATTACCCGTCCTAGCGGCCCTTTGCGATGTTGACGGCCAAGCCACTCATGCCATTCAATAACTCTGACATGGTCTAACAGTAACTCTTCTGTACGATTTCCCCTGAGTCTCCACACATTTTCCTTAACTGTTCTCCAGGCCCTCTCTATGTGTTGAGTATGTGCACCTGTTTGGGCATCGACATATGACACACTGTGATTGACAGTGAAATGAGTGTAACCTAGCTCAGGTAAAGCATTGTGATAAGCCCGCCATTCGTCACTTATTATTGTAGAGCCTACTTTAACATGGTGAGCTATAAGCGGCACCAGATCTCTCCTTCTTCTTCTCTCGACCAAGCGAAGAATAGGTTTAGCATGTCTTCTCCCCCTCCGGTCAACACCTAGCATCCCAAACACCCACTTCTTCCTCTTCCACCCACCAGCCATTCGTCCCCGTCCATACTGTTGAAAACATGAAATATTAGGAATTATTCTTCATCAAACCAAAAAAATATCTGTCATTCAATAATTTGTATATTTGCATTATTACATAATAGTGATTGCTGCTTGCCTTTCTTTTATGTCTAAAGTGGCTCTCATCAACTGTGACAAACTGCTCCTGCCCCCCGATGTACTGGCCTCTTGCTTGCTGATATTTGTCCATTGCAGTGGTGCAAACATCTCGCAGCTTTCGAGCCATCTTGGACAGTGTTGCTGAGCTCCCAGAAATGTCGTCACTTATCATGTCCACTTGACGTAGGCGCAGGCCTTGTGCAAATCTAATGAAAGAGCAAATTATTATTACACCACAGTTCTTGTCTTCTTTTTGGTTTGATAGACAAAAAATCCAAAAATTTAAGGTGTAAATTACAACTTTTAGCAAAATAAATCACAGAAGTGAAATAACTCCAATCACTTATCTTCATGACTAGAGATGCTACATAAGATGAAAAGCAACATTTTAGTAAGTACAGTCTCCAAGTATTGTTTATGGCAGCATAGTTATATTGTATTTCTATAGAAATAAACACTTTATGTCAAAGACAGACATTCTAAAATAATATACCAATGCAATAGTGTACCTGTAGAGAAACCGCATCCAGTTGAAGAGGGAGACCTTTGATTTGCTGAATATAGATTTGTGTCTAACAGACCTCTTCAGTTTCCTTCCTTTGTGGCTGTGGTGTTTGCAAATCCTGAAAATATACAAATAAAAATACTTATGACATAGGCCAAGGTAGTGGCGAAAGCAGTGATTTTAAATCTGTGTTCAAGTCAAGGACCCCCCAAAGTGTATTTGGCCATAAAGCCCAACTAGAAATATTTAGTGCAAGGAACCCCAATAACATATACATTAATATATTTCAATGGTGTTGTTATTTTTTATAGCAGGTATGCACAGCCTTTTAGCGTATTGTAATCATGTACATTGTTTAGTTTATAGTAGTGTGTATCTAGAAATTAAAGGGTAACCCAACAGGGCAGTTGGATGCTGACTCCACTCTCAGCCCATGATTTGAAAAATGCAAAACAAAAAAAAAAAGGAGTGGGGCTGGTGAAGGTAGGCTGAGCTGGGGAGATATGGTTTGGATCTGTGATTGACACTGACGTTAACTCATAAACTGTAAAAACAATGGACGAAACAAGGTGCTCCACTGTTCCTGAGACAGGCGCCGCCATGTTGAAATCAGTAAACTGATTGAAACTGAAGCTCTGAGTCATCGGGACAGTAGCTGCCCAACTGATGACTCAGCTGATGAATCCCGAAATTCAACTTTACTACCTCAGGGGCAGAAGGCAGATGGTTATAAATTGAGGAGTTAAAAAAATGTATTATGATTTTCAAAAATTTGGCAAGAAGGACAATAGTCAGCATGTTTACCCTTAATCTTAACATGAGTTAAGATGCCCTTTTATTAGCACAATAAATAGATTTAATTTTCACAAGAAATTCTTTAACAAATTATCAATGTGTGTTGTCATTTTATTCAATAAAAAGAAACTTACCATGCATAGTTATCCACACAGACTGATTCCCTGAATTTCATCTTGTGTTTGCATTCTTTGCATCTCATCCGTCTTCTTAGAAGTATTTTCTTCTGCAGCCATTTGATTAAGACTTTGTGTCTCCTTGTAGATTTAGTTTCTCCTTCGATAAGCTGTCTTAGCTCAGTGGCTAAACCAGGCATGATTTTAGTTTTCTTATCCTCCGTTTTTTCGCGCACTCACCACACTATTCCTGAGCTTCAGTGACTAACTCCCGCCAGATTACGTTTGAATTGCAAACTATAATAAATCGGTGTGATGAGGATAAACCAAGCCAATCATATTCGTATTCATGGGCTGAGGGCGGTGCCATGCGGCCTCCCCCATCATATCGGCTGGTTATCATCTTGTCAATCACCGTTGTAGGCCCATTTTGATTAGTTGCAGCCGGCGACAACCTAGACAGATGCGCCCATCCTTCACTCACGAGTCACGTAGCAAGTTCTTTAAATTGATTTCAAGGCATAGAGATGAACACACGGTCTGGTAAAATGTCCAACCCCAGCGGGAATGCGCAAACTACCGCGATAAATCCAGGTACTGTCGGAAAAAAGAGGAAAAAGTCAACAGCGGGAATTTCGAAGGAGAGGGAAACTTCAACTGTGGACCAGCCGGATGTGCACATGGACGATGACGGTGTCGGTAAGCAAACGTGTTATCTTTTCTTTCAATGAAAAGAAGCTTGATTGAGATTGATTAAACATCGGAGTCATTGATTTGTTTTACACAATTCAACCATATTAGTGAAGCCACTGGCTAGGGCACAATCTTCCTGCACGACTCGTGCCACGAGCACCCCAAAAATGTACCCGCCCCCCCCCCCCGCAGTTTTTCTAGACTAAAACCGCTCATTTCCACGTCCAAGTTAATGAAATGTGCGCAAGGGCACCCTTACTGTCGTGTGTACTTGTTGTAATTACAGTATTTGCACTCTGTGAAGAATACACTGGAGCAGCCCGTACGCATGTGCGCGGCGCGCGCGTATGTGTGTGGGGGGGGGGGGGTTAACGCGCGGGGCAAACCAACTTGGCTGCAGAGGACGTGAACATCTGAACAGGTACAGAGGCGGGGAGGAGCTCAGACACCGCTTATGACTCCAGATCCCGCAACAAACCAGCAGCTGCTTTCTAAATAAAAAAATAGTTTTTATCCATAAATTAATGTAATTTATTGGGTTTACTGGATTTTATGAAAAGTGGAAGCAGAGAAAAAGACGAGTCTGCATCAAAGTGAATTTGTTTCCATCATCTCACTCATCATGACTCTGGGTATTTGACAGACAGAAAAGTCTATACCAGGTTGTGAAAAATGGACAAAGGATCTAAAGAAACATCAGCGTCCAGTTTAGAAACAAGAAAAACACTCCAAGGATAAAAGTATGCAGGCGGGGTCCAAAATTTAAAACTCACTAGGTGCCAAATTTGACGATGGAGGAGTAAAATTAAGAGCAACATTTGGCTAATGAAGGTTTGCTCTTCATTAGCCATTTCTTGTTAATTCGCTTATTGGTGGATTTTATCTAAGCTCTTCTGCCGTTCTTGTATGATATTTGTATAATATTGACCCTTCAGAACATCAAAACATTATTTTTAAAGGTCATATTTTATACATTTACCCTAACCTGGCTTTTCTAATTAGAATTTGTTCTTTATGGTATCATTTCAGATACTGAGGAAACTGTAGCTCCAACAGCATTTCTGCATTTTAAGAAGAAAGAGCTTAAACGACGTGAGGCCAAGAAAAAGAAGCAGCAAACAGTCACCAAAAAAATCAGTGACCTGACTAAGGAGAGAGACTCCCTCTGCCAACAAGTTGGTCAAAGTAAGTGGGCCCACAGTTTTGTTTGTTGTTTGAAACAGGACTGCACACCTGGCAATAATACTTTGGTGCTTTGTAAAATATATATATTAAGGGAAAGAAAGGCCAATATTTAACAGTGAGAAGGCCCTCATCAAAACATGGAGCTCGGCGCTATGGCCAAAAAAAAAAAAAACTTTGTCTAGGTTGTCCTCATACTCCCTCTTCTGCTAACGACCATCAAACGGATTTTGCTGCGTGTGATTTGATGCTCCAAGTTTAAAGTCACCACCACAGTGACCAAATTTTATTTTTTGACTCACCAGCCACCATCAATAATGTGTTTCATTTCCTATCACAAATAAGTTGTTTTTGTTTCCTTTAGCACAGCAGCAAAACATGTCACTTAAAAAGACCCCCATGCATCGCCCACAAGATCAACTGTAGTCTGGACCAGCTGACGAGAATGACAACTTTTTTAAGAAAATGAAATGATCTAAAAGTAATTTGTAAATGGCATGAAGACATTTTTAATGTCATGCAACTGGAAACTCTAACTAAAACATGCAGAGAAAACAAGGACAGATTTACTCCAAGAAAGCAGAGTGCTGGGTAAATAGAGGCCAGATTCTCCCAAAAAAATGGGAAAATCTTGAACTACAAATTTGAATTAATTGATCAAATTAATTTATTGGCCAGGTCTATTGGAACACAAGTGTGTTATTGCACAGTTAGTTCCTAAAAGATAATAGCCTATTTGTAGCATCGATTAACAGCAAACACATCTGTTCAACTGATGACCCACAGTGATGCTGATTAATTAAATAGTAAGTCTTGGGAAATGCAAATGTTAAAAGAATGTATGCGAGTGGACTTGTATTATCATAGGTAATAATTTCAAATTAACAATTGAATTGTGTTTTCTATCATGTTGTTCACACAGATAACAGTGGGACAACTGACTCATCCTCCTCGGCCAACACATCTCCTGGTGCATCTTCTTTTTCTTCGTCCTTCAGTTCATCCAGCTCCAGTTCATCCAGCTCCACTTCATTCAGCTCCTCTTCATCCAGCACCTCATCAACTGCTTTTTCAGATCAGAAATTGAAGAAAAAACGCAAGAACAAAAAGATGCACCGCCACCGGAGTCAAAAAAAAAAGGACAAAAGAAAGAAAAAGAAGACAAAAAGGGAACACAGCAGGGGAAGAGGTAAGCGTAAAGACAGGACAGCAAAAAGGCCACTCCCCTCATGTGTGTCAGGGTGTCGAGCATGGAGACATCACATCTGTCTCTCTGTGTCTCTGTTTGTCTGTATCTATCTTTTTCTATGTCTGTCTAGCTTTCTTTCTGTTTTTGTGTGAAAAAATGTTTTAAATGTATGTCCTGGTGGGTATAGTATTGTGAACTCTCCAATTGCCTTGTTTGTGTAGTCTTCATCCCTTTTTGCAACCACATAGTATCTGTGTTTGTGTCCCTGTGTTTATTCACTTATTGTATGTTTGTTGTACTTAAATTTCTATCTGTTTCAGCACGTCATCCTCAAGAGGTCATCAAGAGATACAAGAAAGTCCTAAAGGCTTACAAGAAAGGGAGAAAGCTGAGTTTGGCATATCAGAAGGTCGGTGTTGACCGAAACACCATTGTCAGCAATGCTCCGATCTGTGAATTGGCTGTGGTGGCCCCAAAGACATATAAGGAGTTACTGGGTGCCCACACGCCACAGCAACGACTTCAGGACTTTTCAAAAAAATGTCTGGAAGTGATAAATAGTGATCCAAACCTTTTGAGGGATGTTGAACATCAAAAGAAGAAGGGAAAACTGATTCTTCTGTCCAGGAAAGCTTAGGTATTGAAACACTGCGGGATGGTGTCACAGAGTAGTTCAGTGTTGCTCAGGTCCGGTTGACCAAATATATTGAGTTCTAATTGTTCTACAGCAAAAGTGCAAATGGCTTGTTATAGATTCATTTGTTTTTTTCTGTTCTGCTCAAAAAGTTCTAAAATTCCGTTTTATTCTGCTGATCTGCCATGTGACGACTCAGTATGTGTGGAAAAGGAATAAACAGTGTTCAACACTTAACTTGTGGTGTTTCTTTGGTCAAGTACGGTAAACAGAAAAAGCTATTAGTGAAAGAAGGATGAGATAAAGCATCTGATATTTTGAATATTACATATTTTTGTACCTTGAAATTGTCCCACCCATTTGCTTTTCAACAAAGCTTCACTAGCAGATGGTTAAACTATTAACAACTGACCTGTAAAGTGTGAGTTAATATACCAGTTAAGCGTTAGTTATTAGCTTGTAAATGTTATTTGGACGTTATTATAAAGTTGGAATTGATCCTCATTTACAAATAGTGAAGAAACGAGGAATAGCTGCAACTTTATAATAACGTCCTAGTAACATGTTTAAAGTATTAACTGATTCTTAATAAGTCATTAGTAAGTAATTTATTAACAGTTTCTTCATCATCTGGCTAATTAATAAGGTACAGTTAGAACTCATGAATATACGGGTAACAAGTCATTTATAGCTCACTAACTAAAAGCTTGTTAGTTATCTGCTGTCTATCTATAAGATACATTTATAAATCCTTAACTAACTGTTAACAGTTATTTAGCAAGTCATCTCTTGCTCAATAACTAAGAGTTTATTAATGATTTGTTAAGATTTTATTAATGATTTGTTAACTAGCTATAACGGATAGTTATTATAAAGTGTTACCGGAAATGCTTTTGCAGCTTTATTAGATGATGTTGGATTTCACCCAAAGTGTGAATGAACCCACTCTAGCTCCACGTCGGAGCTCTGTTTGTTTACAAAGGACCACATAAAATCTTCTTCTATGGTAGTATTGTAAATTGTCCAGATCACTGACACGTCATCTGACCAATGGACATTACATAATGTGACCTATACCGGAACTTCTTTTTTGGCGAGTCATTTTGCGCAAGAAGACGTGGCTATCCAAAATTCAAACGGATTGGTCCCCGAAGAGCGCATGGTCTAGAGTTGGAGATGGTATTATTTTTTCAGACTCATTGTCAGCTTTAATGTCTCTGAAGTCTTACTATTCTGATAGCAGATCAGATATATTGTATGAAATTTATGAGAGTTTGTTCAGGTTGGAAAAATTGAAAATAAACATTAGATTTATGTGGGTACCAGCACATAGGGGGGTGGAGGGAAATGAAATGGCTGATTTTCTGGCTAAAAGGGCGTTGAAACGAGGTATGGAGAAGGAAATTCCATTAGGTACAACAGAATTTAGGGCGATTATTAGGAGGCATATTATGGACGAATGGCAGACACGATGGGAAAGGGAGAGGAAAGGAAGACATCTATTTAGTATTCAGGACAAAGTAGGGAGAGGTCTGAATATCAGAGTAGACACCAGAGATCATGGCATAATATCACGGTTGAGGATGGGTCACACTGGTTTAAATAGTACATTGCATCTCATAGGGAAACACCCAACTGGTTTGTGTGTTACCGCATTTCCTAGACAGTCACTGGGGTCATCAACATGAATATTAAAATCCCCTAATATTATAATTTGATCAGAATGTAAGACAATAGTCGATAGGAAGTCGGAAAACTCAGTTAAAAATTCTGAATATGGGCCGGGGGGGCGATAAATTATTATGAGTAAAACAGGTTTTCGAGTTTTTCTGTTTGGGTGATTTATAGACAAAATGATGCTTTCAAATGAATTATAAGCATTTTTAACTTTAGGGCTGAGAAGTAAGCTAGACTGTGATATTACTGCCAAACCACCTCCTTTCCCTGAAATCCTGGATTTCTGATAGTTAGCATAAGTGGGGGGGGGGGGGGGGGGGGTGCTTCATTCAGTCTAACATAGTCATCCTGCTGGAGCCAAGTTTCTGTTAAGGCTAGAAGACTAAGGTTGTTATCAATGATTAACTCATTGACTAAGAGGGACTTAGAGGAAATGGATCTAATGTTTAATAAACCGCATTTTTTTTTTTTTTTTTTTTAACTTGTCCTGTCCAACAGCTGGGCAGTCAGATGAGAGCTGAGGGCCTCTTGTGTTGGACATATTTTACTTTAACAAGAGGGGTTATTAATCTTCAGACAAACCAAAGGTATGTCTGAATAAACCCCTTTTGTAATTGAGGCCAAACTTTATTGATTTCAATCATGTCTGAAAATCTTTGGTGTTTGACCGGACGGAAAAGGAAAGAGGGGAAGAAGAGAGAGGGACGTTAGAGAGAGGGGGGGTAGGAGGGTGATAATAGGAGGGGAAGGGGGGTAAGACCATGAAGCAGCATAAAGCAACAAGTTTACTGGTTGTTAATCATTATGGTAAGGTTCAAATGTAGTACAAAAAGGGCGGGGCCTGTTCACACACACTCAAATATTATCAACACACCTGCTAGCTGCAAGAATGTCCACCTGTCGACATGTACACAAAACAGATAGTGTTCACACGCATACTTATGCCTTAAAACCAACTAGTGTGAAATATTTCAGTCATTCAGTCATGCAAACTGTTAGTGCAAAGGTGAGCTAACACCAGTGCTCAGGTGAGTGTTTATGTTCTTCTAAAATGGATGGTGGAACGTGAAAAGAAGGAGGGAGATTGCCCAGCCATCCCCACCCCAAGACCCCCACCGCACCAGCAGCGGCAGCCGGAATCCCCCCAACGCCACACGGGAACCGGCAGGGAACAACCGCCGCCCGGGCGACCAAGCCCGCCACCCAGGCCAGGGCCAGCAGGGCCGCCGCAAGGCCCCCAGAGCCAGAGGCCAGGGAAGCACGGAGGGAAAGAGAGTGCCGCCCCAGCCCAACCAGGAGAGCAGCCCCCCCGCCGCGCCGGGAGAACCCAACGCAGGGCCCCACCGGAGAAGGACGCCCACAGCCCCAAACGAGCACCCCACCACCACCCAGGAGTTCCGGGCATCCCCCCGCCCCAACCCCAGGTATGAGCCAGGACCCCCCAAGGGAGACCCGCCCCGCACTCCAGGCAGCCACCCGCCTGTCCCACGGTTGGTCCAGGGAGGAGTGAGGCAGGGGGCCCGCCGCCCCCGCCCAGGAGAGGGGGAACCCCGGGGAAAAAAAGAGGGCCCACAAGGGGTGTTGTAAATGGGCCCAGCACCCAGGAGCAAGGACCAGAACCCACCCCCCAGGGACCAGACACCCCCGGCTCAGATGTAATGTGAACCCCCCCACCACGCGGAGAGAGCACCGCCGGGCCCAGGAAGCCGGCACCCCGGGGACACGGCCGCCGTTGCAAAGGGGCCCGTACCCTTCACCAGGGAAGAGGTAGGGGACAGATGGACCCAGGTCCCACCTTCCATGCAACATGTGTGTGCGTGTATGTGTGATTGAGAAGGTGTGTGTGTGCATGTGTGTGTGTTTATGTTGGGATGTATATATTAAGGGGGGAGGGGTGTGTGTACTAAGGGGGGTGCAGTTAAAATTGGCGGGTAGGGCACTAAGGGGACATCTCCTGATTACTCACAGTGACGTCCCCTCACCCTCCCCGACAAGGGGCCCTAAATGTCTAAGGTGCGGTTAAAATTGGCGGGTAGGGTGCTAGGAGGACATCCGCTGCTTGCTGGCAGTGATGTCCAAGCACCCCCCTACCAAGGGCCCTACATGTCTAAGGTGCAAATAAAACCGAAAGAGGGGGGGCCCACTCCATACGGCAACCATAGGAGGGGGGCCACTGCCTAGTAAACCCCCCCCCAAGGCTCATCGCAGGCTAAGCCCCCCACCCCCTCACCCTATTATGAGGTTATATGAGGAAGGGGGTAAGTTGGGGACAGCTGATAGACTGTCCCCCGGTGGTCAAACAGCTGTCCCCCGCCCCCCCCCCCCCCCCCCCCCCACTAAGGGGGCCAGGCCCACCCAGCCCAGGGGCCCTACCCCCGGAGGCGCCGACACCCCAGGCCCAGCACCACCCCCCCACACAGAGAGAGAGGAGCCAGAAAGCGCCGCCCCCCCCCCCCCCCCCGGAGCAAGCCCAGGCCCCCACCCCCAAACGCCGGCCCTAGAAGAGCTCTGGTCAGGCCTCGACGGGACCGAGGCAGCCAACCGGCCGGGGAAACCGCCGATGGCGGACCGCATTTAATGACATCATAATTCTGCTTGTGAGAACTGCTGTCTGTCACTTTGAGGTTTCTATGACGCGTTCCTTTCATTTGTCTTTCAGCACATAAGCTAAAGCTAGGACCTGCTTGACTTTCCCTGCATGGGTTTTGCACCAGCACTAACCCTAAGGGAGGCTCAGAGGAGCGTTTTACACTGCTGCTCTGCGCCCGGGTCTCGTCTCTGGATTGTCAGGTTAACAGACTAAGGCTAGCAGAAATGTTTCTAGAAAGAAGAGCGGCACCGTCCCGGGTGGGATGGACGCCGTCTCTCCGCATGAGACCGGGCTTCCCCCAAAACGCGCTCCAGTTATCCACAAAACCAACGCCGTTTTCTGGGCACCATCTAGAAAGCCAGCGGTTAAATGATGAAAAGCGGCTGTACATTTCATCACTGACTAAGTTCGGCAGGGGACCAGAGAAAATTACAGTGTCGGACATCGTCTTAGCCAGTTTACACACCGAAGTTACGTTTAACTTAACCACCTCTGACTGTCTCCGTCGGGCATCATTACCGCCTGCGTGAATCACGACTCGACGGAACCTGGACTTACTCTGAGCTAACATCCTAAGGTTCCCCTCGATGTCACCAACTCTGGCCCCCGGATAACACCTGACTGTAGCCGCTGGGAGCTCCACGTTTCTAACTTCAGAAGAGCCTATAAACAGAGTTGAGTGTTCAGCGGGTGTGTCGCCGAGGGGGGAGAACCTATTACTAACGTGGAGTCTCGGGTGCTCTAAGTTTTTGCGTTTAGCACTATGTTTCCTCCCAACCGGTACAAACCCCTGACTGTCTCCCGGCTGTTGGGAGGGCGCTGGGGTGCTAGCTAAGTTAGCCCTGGTAGCGCGGCCCGCGCTACGAGTAACGACCTGGCTAGCCGGCTTAGCTTCCACTGTGCGGAGCCGCGCTTCTAACTGCTCCAGCCTGGCCTCCAAGTCTAACCCAAGACTACACTTAACACACCTACCCCTATCTTCACTAAAGGAGGCAGGGTCATCACTAAACATATGGCACATGGGGCAGGAGAGAGGAGGAGAGGCGGAAAGAGTGGTGGCCATGCTAGGTTCTAAGCTAAGGCTAGCGGTGTTTAGGAAAAGAGAAGTGGTTTATTTAGCAAAATGAGAAAGTGAACAGCAAGCGGTTCAACAGTAGTGTATTAGCTACTAAAAGGTGCTAGATGTGAATATTAACCCAGATAACCCGTAGAGTAAGCAATAGTAGTCAGGCTAATGCCAAACAAGAGGACAGCAGTCAAAGACGGCTAGTACTGGGAAAGGCTCACCCGGAAATGATGTCACAGGAAACCGGAAATAGTTCCCAAACCAAACGTATAGTGATATTCATGGAAATCTAACAGTGCGTGTTCATGTTTGGTGTTAAAGAGTGAAGGAGAACCCCCCAACACAAAAGCTGTGTCGCGCACTCAAGCAGCTTGTAATGGAAATGACTACATTGGAAATTAATAATTAGAACCCAGTAAGTGTCTTATTTCATCGTAAGACAGAAACTTCTGTTGTAGAATGAGGATGTGTGTGTGTTTCTAAAACCGCACGTGTGTGTGAGAAGAGGGAGCGCATGCAGCTCTAAGAGGTACTCGGTTCCTGACCGAGTACCTCGTCTCTGCTCCTGCTCCTACACCTGGCTGTGGTTCCTGTCTCCGGCTCGACTCGCGCCCCCGACTGTCCCCCCAACCACGGCTGGATGAAGCTCGTCTGCTGGACTTTATATATGTAGTTGTAGATTTAGATAAGTTAATTTTTCTCTAAGAGTTCTGGTAAATCGCCTGTTCGTCCTGGGGGAGGATCCCTCCTTCATGTGGACACCCCTGACGTTTCTTAGTTTTTTCTGTAATCCGTTCTTTGTAGGAGTTTTTCCTCACAGAGAACGGGGGTCTAAGGGCAGGGATGCCAGTATAGCTTAGTCAGTTTGTTAGTTCATTTCAGTATTTTCCTATTGAACTCTTTGTATTCGTGATCCTTTTGAGTTCATGTTTTACTTTTTCAATTACCATTACAAAGCTCATTGAGACGACTGTAGTTGTGAATTTGGGCTAAACAAATAACATTTATTTGAATTAAATTAATATGATTTATATTTACTACTTTAACTTGTATATTTTTTAAGATGATAATTATAGAAAATACCGTTATAATGCATAATTGCATGCAAAACAGCATAGAAAATGTGCGGCTGTATTTGGAACCCTATAGAAATTCTTTTCATGGGGCCAAAAATCCTTAGCGGTGCCTCTGAGTGTGTTAATGTAACTGAAGCTGAACTTCATTGAGTTTAACCCTTGTGCTATTCTAGGCACTTTACCATTGGGAGTAGGGTCATCTAGACCCACTAGGCAGTGCTCTGAACCTTTTTTCTTCAATGATTTGTGATCTTCACTGGTGTCCATGGATTACATGAAATCTTTCCACCTTTATCCACCTTTGTCATGGTAGGGAGAACACCTCAATGGAAGGGGGGGCATCTAAGATAGCACAAGGGTTAAGACACTCAGACAAGATGAGAGGAGACAGAAAGGGGGGAGGAGATGATGATACAGAATCATGGAATGGGGTGTCATAGGTTACACACATACACACACCATCACATGGTATCAACACAACTTCTTGCAAGGATGACGTATATCTATACAAATTGACTGTATTTACAGAGGACTTGTGTCACAAATCGCACCAACTGCTGCATGATTCTTTCATCTGAAACATCCCCAGACTAGGAGCATTCATCTAATCTCACAAGCTGATTGCCGTCCAGTCCATTATTCAGAGAGTCAAGGACTGATCTGAAGAGGAAACGCACCCTGTCTGCCACCTCCTCCATGGACTCAAGTGTGCAGCCCAGGACAGAGCCGGCCTTCCTAACAAGTTTGTTAAGTCTCTTCAAGTCTCTGCCTGTACCGCCCCCCGCCCAGCACACAGCTCCATAAAGGACCACTGAGGCCACCACAGTGTCGTAAAAGGTCCTCAGCAGCTGTCTGCACACGCCGAACGGCCTCAGTCTCCTCAGCAGGTGAAGGCGACTCTGACCCCCCTGTACAGAGCATCCGTGTTGTTGGACCAGTCCAGTCTGTTGTTCAGGTGAACACCCAGATATTTAAATGTGTCCACGACCTCAATGTCTGAACCCTGGATGTTCACCGGTGACTGTGATGGTGAGGACCTCTTGAAGTCCAGTATCAGCTCCTTTGTCTTGCTGGTGTTAAGCAGCAGGTGGTTAACTTCACACCAGCTAACAAAGACAGTGATGACCCCCCTGTACTCCTGCCCCCCCCCCCCCCCCCCCCCCCCCCCCCCCCCCCCCTGATACACAGCCCACAATGGCACTGTCATCTGAGAACTTCTGCAGATGACAGTGGTGGGAGTCGTAGGTGAAGTCTGATGTGTACAGGGTGAACAGGAATGGGGAGAGCACAGTCCCTTGAGGTGCCCCCGTGCTGCAGACCCCCACATCAGACACACAGTCACGCAGCCTCACAAACTGTGGCCTGTCTGTGAGGTAGTTGATGGTCCAAGCAGCCAGATGTTGGTCCACACCTGCAACCTCCAGCTTCCTCCTCAGCAGTGATGGCTGAATTGTGTTGAAAGCACTGGAGAAATCAAAAAACATGACTCTCACAGGGCTCCCAGGGGCCTCCAGGTGAGACAGGGCCCGATGCTGCAGGTAGATGATGGCGTCATCCACCCCGATGCCTGGTCGATATGCAAACTGCAGCGGGTCCAGTGCTGAGCTCACCTGGGTGCGGAGATGGCTGAGGATGATCCTCTCCATAGCCTTCATCAGGTGGGAAGTCAAGGTGACAGGTCTGAAGTGGTTCGGTTCCGTAGGACGAGGTACCTTTGGAACCGGAACCAGGCAGGAAGTCCTCCAGAGGACTGGTACCTTCTCCAGTCTGAGGCTCATATTAAATATGAACAGCATCACCACACAGAGCTGGTCTGCACACTCCCTGAGGAGCCTGGAGGTGATGCTGTCAGGGCCTTTAGCCTTCCTGGCCTTTGTTCTCCTTAACTCCATCCTAACCTGATTCAGGGTGAGGCAGAGGGGGGTTGGAGGATGGGTGGGCGGTGACTGGTCTGATGCTGTGAGTCGTTGGGGGGGTCCCTTTGCTTTTGTTGGAAGAAGGGGAGAGTGGACTGTTTGGTGCTGAGGTGGTAACAGCTGCAGCTGGGAGGAGACGCCTGAGCTGGAAAGGTGTGAAGGGGGGGCCGTGTGGGTGGAGACTGGGGGCTGGGCAGAATCAAATCTGTTAAAGAACAGGTTCAGTTCATTTGCCCAGGCTTGGTCACCTGTGACCTGGCGACCATTTCCAGCCTCAGCATGTCCTGAGATGTGTTTTAGACCCCTCCACACATCACGGATGTTGTTCTGTTCCAGGCGCTGCTCCAGCTTCTTCCTGTAGCAGTCCTTGCACTTCCTGATCTTATATTTCAGGTCCCTCTGTACTCTGCGTAGCTCCTCCTTGTCCCCAGAGAGAAAAGCCCTCTTCTTCTCATTTAGGAGGGTCTTCAGCTCAGGAGTAACCCAGGGCTTGTTGTTGGAAAAACACTGCACTGATTTTGTTTGCACTGTGTTTTCCACACAAAAATTGACATAGTCCGTGATGCAGTCAGTGAGACTGTCAATGCCCTCCCCGTGTGGACTGCAGAGAACGTCCCAGTCTGTGGTGCTAAAACAGTCCCTTAGTCGCTCTGTTACCTCCTCAGTCCAGATCTTCACCGTTTTAATCTGTGGTTTCTGCTGTTTCACCACTGGAGTGTACGCAGAGGACAGATGGAGCAGGTTGTGATCAGAGCGTCCTAAAGGGGGGAGGGGGGCAGAAGCATATGCATTCTTGATGTTAGCATAGAAAAGGTCCAGAGTTTTTCTGTCCCTCGTATGACAGTTCACATACTGGGTGAAGTTGGACAGGGTGGCGGAGAGGGGGGTGCATGCATGGTTAAAGTCCCCAGAAATCAGGATCAGGGCCTGCGGGTGTTGTGTCTGCAGCTGGGACACGGTGCTGTGCACGCGCTCACAAGCGACAGCAGCGTCAGCCGACGGAGGGACGTACACAGTCACCACCAGCACATGGAGAACTCCCGTGGAAGGTAGTACGGCCGAACGCTGACTGCCACCAGTTCAATGTCCTTGCTGCAGTGCTGTTCTTTCACAGTGATGTGGTTCCGGTTACACCACCTGTCATTCACGAACACCGCCAGACCATCGCCTTTCTTCTTTCAGCTCTGCGCCGCGCTCCGGTCCGCCCGCACCAGCGTGAATCCATTAACAGAGACCACGGAGTTTGTGGTATCCTGGTGGAGCCACGTCTCGGTGAAACACAGCAGGCTGCTCTCACGGTACACCCGCTGCAGACGCATGAGCGCTGTTAGCTCGTCCAGCTTGTTAGAGAGCGCGCGGACGTTTCCATAGTAACGGATGGTAAACATGGCTTGTACCCCCGTCTTCTCTCCCGCCGTTTAACTCCAGCTCTGCAGCCTCGTCGTTTCCTTCTATAGAAAATGTATGTTTTTAGATCTTATTCTTTATTATGTTGCAGTTTTGTCTTTAGTGTAAAGTGAACTCATTTTGAACTCTTTTAGGACTTATTCTCCAGTGACCTTCATTTATGCTTTATAGTTGCAGCATCAACTAGGACTTCTTTGTGCAAATCTAGGAGTTTCCAGAGACGCAATAAATATGTCTTCTCTCCCATCTGGGTTGAAGGTTTCTCCCCTGGGAAAGTGTTGAGATTCGTGTTCTTATGTGGAGGATGAAGCTGACCTCTGATCTCGTGCCTGTGATAGAGTATTCGTTTGGCTGGTATGATATATTTTGGACTAGATGAGGACTCTTTTGATCATGGATTGTGTGCACCAGTGAAGGGCCCCCCACCCCCGGAAAGGCGGCGCGGATCTGGAGTTGGCAACCGGTGGAAGCACGAGGGAGACCGGCTGACCAATCAGAGTGTTCCCGGGCGGAGATTCAGCGGCCATGATGTTTCCAGAAGGAGGAGTGTCAACACATGTTTAAAAGACTGTTTTGGACGGACCTTACTGTTCTCAGGAAAACCTCCAAGTCATGCGCATGTAACTTATGCGTCTCTAGGTCTTTTAACTTGAGAATCCAGATATCTGCAACAATGTCTTTAAATCTGTGTTAGAACTATTGTCAGGGCAAAAAACTTTGTGTATTTTTAATCCGGTTGAATCCTTGGTTTGAACACGCATGGATGGAAAGATCTAAAAGCGGAAAAATTCTTTCTTACACTCCGTATTTCAGCTGGAATATCTGGCTTTCCTGCGATGAGAATCTCAGCTCAACCAAGAGCTAACAGCTGATCTCGATTGTAAACAATGGAGCTGCATCCTAACTGATCCCCTGAGGCTGGTTCAAAAAGTTGAGAAAAAATAAAAAAACTAAAAGCAAAAGTAATGATGTTCCTGTCCTTTATCACAGAACTTCATATTAGTTGTTGAAAAATACAAAAAACACAAATAAGGTGGAAGAAAATATTTAACAACGCAAAGTAAGGAACACAAAACGTTAGAGCAGCCCAGATAAGCTGCCACACACGCTGCGCCATGGTAACCAGCCATGAGTAAAAGATGGGTGGGTGGATGGATGGATGGATGGGTGGGTGGTTGGGTGGATGGATTGGTGGGTGGTTGGGTGGATGGATGGATGGATGAGTGGGTGGGTGGATGAGTGGGTGGTTGGGTGGATGGATGGGTGGTTGGGTGGGTGGATGGATGGTTGGGTGGGTGGGTGGTTGGGTGGATGGATGGGTGGTTGTGTGGGTGGATGGATGGGTGGGTGGATAGATGGTTGGGTAGATGGATGGATGGGCGGGTGGATGGATGGATGAGTGGGTGGGTGGGAACTGATTGGCTCCCAGTTGATTCTAGAATCAAGTTCAAGATCCTCCTGTTAACCTTTAAGGCCTTACATGGAATGGCCCCGTCCTATATTAAGGACCTCATAGTCCCTTACCATCCAATCAGAACACTTCACTCACTAAATGCAGGACTGCTTGTGGTTCCTAGAATTAGTAAAAGTACGGTTGGAGGTAGAGCGTTTAGCCACCAAGCCCCTGTCTTATGGAATAAACTCCCAGCTCATGGAAGAGAGGCCGACTCAGTTTCTACATTCAAAGTTAGACTGAAAACATTCCTCTTTGGACAGGATTATTGTCAGACTAGTTAGTATTCAGAGATTATTTAACTTAATGTTAATTTGTATAAATTAAACTTAATAATAACTATTTCTTTTAAAAGGCTGCTAGAAGTTGAAGCTGGGGTAACTATGGTGCACTGGGGTTCTGTCCTCTTTCCTGTTTTTACTTCTACCCTTCCTCTCCTCTATTCTTGATCATAATTTATCATTTAGTTCTCCATGTCTCTGTTTGGTGCAGTGATTCATGTATTGTCCCTCTTTTCCTCTCCCCTCCTGGGGAGTGGGAGTGCTTCCAGACTCCAGTTGGCTCATCCGTGCTCCAGTTCCTGACCGAGTACCTCGTCTCTGCTCCTGCTCCTACACCTGGCTGTGGTTCCTGTCTCCGGCTCGACTCGCGCCTTTGACTGTCCCCCCAACCACGGCTGGATGAAGCTCGTCTGCTGGACTTTTATATATGTAGTTGTAGATTTAGATAAGTTAATTCTTCTCTAAGAGTTCTGGTAAATCGCCTGTCCGTCCTGGGGGAGGATCCCTCCTTCATGTGGGCACCCCTGAGGTTTCTTCGTTTTTTCCGGAATCCGGTTTTTTTAGGAGTTTTTCCTTACAGAGAAGGGGGGTCTAAGGGCAGGGATGCCAGTATAGCTTAGTCAGTTTGTTAGTTCATTTTAGTATTTTCCTATTGAACTCTTTGTATTCGTGATCCTTTTGATTTCATGTTTTACTTCGAAGCCCATCGAGACGACTGTTGTTATGATTTTGGGCTATACAAATAAAATTGAATTGAATTGAATGAGTGGGTGGTTGGGTGGATGGATGGGTGGTTGGGTGGGTGGATGGATGAGTGGGTGGATGGATGGGTGGGTGGATTTACGCTGTGCATAGAGAGAGATAGTGAGATGGTAAAATACAAAACAGAAACCTCAGACCAATTTTACTCTTGATCCAACAAGATTTGTTTTTATTTTCTTTCATACGTATAAATACTCTGGTATTTACAAGAATAGTAAACAAGAACGACAGGCTGAGTCTTTTCAAAATAAAAGGTTAGGAAAGGACATTCCTCAAGTAGTGGTGGCAGTTTTATTCTGATTGGGTTAAAGGTTCAATGGGCGGAGCCACATCCTCCGAGGTACAGTGACGGGCCGCTGTTCGAAACAGCCGCACCAAATCCTGAAACCTGCCGGACACCTGGAGAAGGGAACAGGTTACAACCCAGTAAAGAAAGTCCGGATTGGAGGCTGACAGACACGCTCGTACCTCATTAGCGGTTTTGTTGCCAAGTAGAGATGAGATCGCCTGAAAGGAGCTCTGATTGGCTCCTTCCCGCTGACACATAGTTAGGATGACACGATCCGCTTCTCTGCAAAGTACAGTTAAGGTAAAGAATGAATTTACCCAGAAGCCTCACCTCACCGTAACTTCATCATCAAGTCAGGTGTGATCTATGGCAGATCCAGTGCAACGGTATATGATGAGCCTGTCTTTGGTGAAGGAGCTCGGGTCTGAGGGATTACCTGGTCCAGAGGACAACCTTCTCTCCACTTGCTGTCAAAGAAATGTTCTTGGCACAAACAGGGGGGTCAGGAGGAGCAGAGAATGAAGGTTCATATGAAGAGGAACATGAAGGTAGGCTCTCCTCAGTTTTCTTCTCCCTGAAATTGTTGTGCTCTTCATCTTTGTCATCAGATCCCTCCTCCTTTTCATCTGTAGGGTGTCTTGTGTCATCCCATGATGCATCGCTCTGATCTATAATAAATAAATTGGATTAGAACCACATTTCAGTTTAAGAAGGAGCAGCTGCTCAAGTTATTTACCTGGCTGAATGTTGTCCTCAATCTCTTTCCTCTCCTGGTTCCCCTCCCCTGGTTCACAGTGGGCGGGGTTAATATGAGCGTACAGGTTGTTCAGGCTCTTCGCGGCTCTGGACACGCCCACTGAGCCCTGAAGAGAAAAAGTACCAGAGAGCCAGGTGTAATAAGCTGGATTTTGCGTGTCCTAGCCCCACTCTGAATCCAAACACGTGGCAAAAGACACCTGAACCCAGTCCAGATCCAAACCCACCACCACATGGTCATTTATGCAACAGGTCAGTGGTCAGTTTAACCAGCGACCACCTTCCCCCCCTCGGGGAGCGCAGTAGAGAGCAAGGTCGGGGCCAGCCCAGGTTGATGGTTTCAGCTGCAGGACCTGATGGACCTGCAGTTCCTTCTGTTTGGGGGTCTTCAGGTCTGGTTCCCAACAGCTTCACTGCTCAGCCTCAGATAGAATAAACGTCTTTCCTTTACCTCATTTCTAAAACCAGCTTGTCCGACCCGACAAGTGCAGGTCTCTTGTCCTTCAGCAGCTTTTTAGACAAAGACAAAGAATGAACAAAAATTTGGTGAGAAAGACCTTGTAGCTTCTGTGGGACTCCATTTTTCTCCTTTGGCACCGGCTCTTCATTGATTGGATCTTCAGCCCCTCGTCTTCATCTGCCAGCTCTGGCAGTGTCACTTCCTCAAAGCCGCCACTGGCTCCACCTCCTGACAGCAAGCTTAACGCCTCCCCCGTGTCTCCATCCTGCAGCCAGTGAGCTTCTTCAAACTGTCCAGGACGGGCTGGAGGGGGGCGCAGTTCATCGAAAAACACCCAGAATTCAGCTTGCAAGTGGGTGTGGCCTTTCAGCAGCGAGGACATCTGAGCTTTCAGCTGGAGCCCAAACAAACAGAGGAGTGTTAGGATTGTTTACTAAGGAATCCTCTTTTTGTCATTTCATTATTGCATTTCTGAGTATTTCTCCTTTAAAATCTCTGTCAATCAAACTGTCACAAAGACTGTTTGGACGAATGAGCTGCTGTGATGTCACAACGGCCCAGTAGCTCATTGCACAAGCTCCCCGATCTGCCCCGTCCAGTGGGTAACAAGCTCCCCGATCTGCCCCGTCCAGCGTTAACAAGCTCCCCGATCTGCCCCGTCCAGCGTTAACAAGCTCCCCGATCTGCCCCGTCCAGCGGGTAACAAGCTCCCCGATCTGCCCCGTCTAGCGGGTAACAAGCTCCCCGATCTGCCCCGTCCAGCGTTAACAAGCTCCCCGATCTGCCCCGTCCAGCGTTAACAAGCTCCCCGATCTGCCCCGTCCAGTGGGTAACAAGCTCCCCGATCTGCCCCGTCCAGCGTTAACAAGCTCCCCGATCTGCCCCGTCCAGCGTTAACAAGCTCCCCGATCTGCCCCGTCCAGCGGGTAACAAGCTCCCCGATCTGCCCCGTCCAGCGGGTAACAAGCTCCCCGATCTGCCCCGTCCAGCGGGTAACAAGCTCCCCGATCTGCCCCGTCCAGCGTTAACAAGCTCCCCGATCTGCCCCGTCCAGCGTTAACAAGCTCCCCGATCTGCCCCGTCCAGCGTTAACAAGCTCCCCGATCTGCCCCGTCCAGCGGGTAACAAGCTCCCCGATCTGCGCCGTCTAGCAAGTAACAAGCTCCCCGATCTGCCCCGTCCAGCGGGTAACAAGCTCCCCGATCTGCCCCGTCCAGCGGGTAACAAGCTACCCGATCTGCCCCGTCCAGCGGGTAACAAGCTCCCCGATCTGCCCCGTCCAGCGGGTAACAAGCTCCCCGATCTGCCCCGTCCAGCGGGTAACAAGCTCCCCGATCTGCCCCGTCCAGCGGGTAACAAGCTCCCCGATCTGCCCCGTCCAGCGTTAACAAGCTCCCCGATCTGCCCCGTCCAGCGTTAACAAGCTCCCCGATCTGCCCCGTCCAGCGTTAACAAGCTCCCCGATCTGCCCCGTCCAGCGGGTAACAAGCTCCCCGATCTGCCCCGTCTAGCAAGTAACAAGCTCCCCGATCTGCCCCGTCCAGCGGGTAACAAGCTCCCCGATCTGCCCCGTCCAGCGGGTAACAAGCTACCCGATCTGCCCCGTCCAGCGGGTAACAAGATCCCCGATCTGCCCCTTCTAGCGGGTAACAAGCTCCCCGATCTGCCCCGTCCAGCATTAATAAGCTCCCCGATCTGCCCCGTCCAGCGGGTAATAAGCTACCCGATCTGCCCCGTCCAGCGGGTAATAAGCTACCTGATCTGCCCCGTCCAGCGGGTAACAAGCTCCCCGATCTGCCCCGTCCAGTGGGTAACAAGCTCCCCGATCTGCCCCGTCCAGCGTTAACAAGCTCCCCGATCTGCCCCGTCCAGCGTTAACAAGCTCCCCGATCTGCCCCGTCCAGCGTTAACAAGCTCCCCGATCTGCCCCGTCCAGCGGGTAACAAGCTACCCGATCTCCCCCGTCCAGCGGGTAACAAGCTCCCCGATCTGCCCCGTCCAGCGGTAACAAGCTCTCCGATCTGCCCCGTCCAGCGTTAACAAGTTACCCGATCTGCCCCGTCCAGCGGGTAACAAGCTCCTCCATCTGCCCCGTCCAGCGGGTAACAAGCTACCCGATCTGCCCCGTCCAGCGGTAACAAGCTCCCCGATCTGCCCCGTCCAGCGATAACAAGTTCCCCGATCTCCCCCGTCCAGCGGGTAACAAGCTACCCGATCTGCCCCGTCCAGCGGGTAACAAGCTCCCCGATCTGCCCCGTCCAGCGGTAACAAGCTCCCCGATCTGCCCCGTCCAGCGATAACAAGTTCCCCGATCTCCCCCGTCCAGCGGGTAACAAGCTACCCGATCTGCCCCTTCCAGCGGGTAACAAGCTCCCCGATCTGCCCCGTCCAGTGGTAACAAGCTCCCCGATCTGCCCCATCCAGCGTTAACAAGCTCACTGATCTGCCCCGTCCAGCGTTAACAAGCTCCCCGATCTGCCCCGTCCAGCGTTAACAAGCTCCCCGATCTGCCCCGTCCAGCGTTAACAAGCTCCCCGATCTGCCCCGTCCAGAGGTAACAAGCTCCCCGATCTGCCCCGTCCAGCGGTAACAAGCTCCCCGATCTGCCCCGTCCAGCGTTAACAAGCTCCCTGATCTGCCCCGTCCAGCGTTAACAAGCTCCCCAATCTGCCCCGTCCAGCGGTAACAAGCTCCCTGATCTGCCCCGTCCAGCGGGTAACAGGCTCCCCGATCTGCCCCGTCTAGCAAGTAACAAGCTCCCCGATCTGCCCCGTCCAGCGGGTAACAAGCTACCCGATCTGCCCCGTCAATCGGGTAACAAGATCCCCGATCTGCCCCTTCTAGCGGGTAACAAGCTCCCCGATTTGCCCCGTCCAGCGTTAATAAGCTCCCCGATCTGCCCCGTCCAGCGGGTAACAAGCTACCCGATCTGCCCTGTCCAGCGGGTAACAAGCTACCCGATCTGCCCCGTCCAGCGGGTAATAAGCTACCCGATCTGCCCCGTCCAGCGGGTAACAAGCTCCCCGATCTGCCCCGTCCAGTGGGTAACAAGCTCCCCGATCTGCCCCGTCCAGCGTTAACAAGCTCCCCGATCTGCCCCGTCCAGCGTTAACAAGCTCCCCGATCTGCCCCGTCCAGCGGGTAACAAGCTCCCCGATCTGCCCCGTCTAGCGGGTAACAAGCTCCCCGATCTGCCCCGTCCAGCGTTAACAAGCTCCCCGATCTGCCCCGTCCAGCGTTAACAAGCTCCCCGATCTGCCCCGTCCAGCGGGTAACAAGCTCCCCGATCTGCCCCGTCTAGCAAGTAACAAGCTACCCGATCTGCCCCGTCCAGCGGGTAACAAGCTCCCCGATCTGCCCCGTCCAGCGGATAACAAGCTACCCGATCTGCCCTGTCCAGCGGGTAACAAGCTCCCCGATCTGCCCCGTCCAGCGGGTAACAAGCTCCCCGATCTGCCCCGTCCAGCGGGTAACAAGCTCCCCGATCTGCCCCGTCCAGCGGTCACAAGCTCCTCGATCTGCCCCGCCCAGTGGTAACAAGCTCCCCGATCTGCCCCGTCCAGCGGTAACAAGCTACCCGATCTGCCCCGTCCAGCGGTAACAAGCTACCCGATCTGCCCCGTCCAGCGGGTAACAAGCTCCTCGATCTGCCCCGTCCAGCGGGTAACAAGCTACCCGATCTGCCCTGTCCAGCGGGTAACAAGCTCCCCGATCTGCCTCGTCCAGCGGGTAACAAGCTCCCCGATCTGCCCTGTCCAACGGGTAACAAGCTCCCCGATCTGCCCCGTCCAGCGCTAACAAGCTTCCCGATCTGCCCCGTCCAGCGGTAACAAGTTACCCGATCTGCCCCGTCCAGCGGGTAACAAGCTCCTCCATCTGCCCCGTCCAGCGGGTAACAAGCTACCCGATCTGCCCCGTCCAGCGGTAACAAGCTCCCCGATCTGCCCCGTCCAGCGATAACAAGTTCCCCGATCTCCCCCGTCCAGCGGGTAACAAGCTACCCGATCTGCCCCGTCCAGCGGGTAACAAGCTCCCCGATCTGCCCCGTCCAGCGGTAACAAGCTCTCCGATCTGCCCCGTCCAGCGTTAACAAGTTCCCCGATCTCCCCCGTCCAGCGGGTAACAAGCTACCCGATCTGCCCCGTCCAGCGGGTAACAAGCTCCCCGATCTGCCCCGTCCAGTGGTAACAAGCTCCCCGATCTGCCCCGTCCAGCGTTAACAAGCTCACTGATCTGCCCCGTCCAGCGTTAACAAGCTCCCCGATCTGCCCCGTCCAGCGTTAACAAGCTCCCCGATCTGCCCCGTCCAGCGTTAACAAGCTCCCCGATCTGCCCCGTCCAGCGTTAACAAGCTCCCCGATCTGCCCCGTCCAGCGGTAACAAGCTCTCCGATCTGCCCCGTCCAGCGTTAACAAGTTCCCCGATCTCCCCCGTCCAGCGGGTAACAAGCTCCCCGATCTGCCCCGTCCAGCGGTAACAAGCTCTCCGATCTGCCCCGTCCAGCGTTAACAAGTTACCCGATCTGCCCCGTCCAGCGGGTAACAAGCTCCTCCATCTGCCCCGTCCAGCGGGTAACAAGCTACCCGATCTGCCCCGTCCAGCGGTAACAAGCTCCCCGATCTGCCCCGTCCAGCGGTAACAAGCTCCCCGATCTGCCCCGTCCAGCGATAACAAGTTCCCCGATCTCCCCCGTCCAGCGGGTAACAAGCTCCCCGATCTGCCCCGTCCAGCGGTAACAAGCTCCCCGATCTGCCCCGTCCAGCGATAACAAGTTCCCCGATCTCCCCCGTCCAGCGGGTAACAAGCTACCCGATCTGCCCCGTCCAGCGGGTAACAAGCTCCCCGATCTGCCCCGTCCAGTGGTAACAAGCTCCCCGATCTGCCCCGTCCAGCGTTAACAAGCTCACCGATCTGCCCCGTCCAGCGTTAACAAGCTCCCCGATCTGCCCCGTCCAGCGTTAACAAGCTCCCCGATCTGCCCCGTCCAGCGTTAACAAGCTCCCCGATCTGCCCCGTCCAGCGTTAACAAGCTCCCCGATCTGCCCCTACCAGCGGTAACAAGCTCCCCGATCTGCCCCGTCCAGCGGTAACAAGCTCCCCGATCTGCCCCGTCCAGCGTTAACAAGCTCCCTGATCTGCCCCGTCCAGCGTTAACAAGCTCCCCAATCTGCCCCGTCCAGCGGTAACAAGCTCCCTGATCTGCCCCGTCCAGCGGTAACAAGTTACCCGATCTACCCCGTCCAGCGTTAACAAGCTCCCGATCTGCCCCGTCCAGCGTTAACAAGCTCCCCGATCTGCCCCGTCCAGCGGTAACAAGCTCCCCGATCTGCCCCGTCCAGCGGTAACAAGCTCCCCGATCTGCCCCGTCCAGCGGTAACAAGCTACCCGATCTGCCCCGTCCAGCGGGTAACAAGCTACCCGATTTGCCCCGTCCAGCGGGTAACAAGCTACCCGATCTGCCCCGTCCAGCGGGTAACAAGCTCCCCGATCTGCCTCGTCCAGTGGTAACAAGCTCCCCGATCTGCCCCGTCCAGCGTTAACAAGCTCACTGATCTGCCCCGTCCAGCGTTAACAAGCTCCCCGATCTGCCCCGTCCAGCGTTAACAAGCTCCCCGATCTGCCCCGTCCAGCGTTAACAAGCTCCCCGATCTGCCCCGTCCAGCGTTAACAAGCTCCCCGATCTGCCCCGTCCAGCGGTAACAAGCTCCCCGATCTGCCCCGTCCAGCGGTAACAAGCTCCCCGATCTGCCCCGTCCAGCGTTAACAAGCTCCCTGATCTGCCCCATCCAGCGTTAACAAGCTCCCCAATCTGCCCCGTCCAGCGGTAACAAGCTCCCTGATCTGCCCCGTCCAGCGGTAACAAGCTACCCGATCTACCCGTCCAGCGTTAACAAGCTCCCGATCTGCCCCGTCCAGCGTTAACAAGCTCCCCGATCTGCCCCGTCCAGCGGTAACAAGCTCCCCGATCTGCCCCGTCCAGCGGTAACAAGCTCCCCGATCTGCCCCGTCCAGCGGTAACAAGCTACCCGATCTGCCCCGTCCAGCGGGTAACAAGCTACCCGATCTCCCCCGTCCAGCGATAACAAGCTACCCGATCTGCCCCGTCCAGCGGGTAACAAGCTCCCCGATCTGCCCTGTCCAGCGGGTAACAAGCTCCCCGATCTGCCCCGTCCAGCGGGTAACAAGCTCCCCGATCTGCCCCGTCCAGCGGTTACAAGCTCCTCGATCTGCCCCGTCCAGCGGTAACAAGCTCCCCGATCTGCCCCGTCCAGCGGTAACAAGCTCCTCGATATGCCCCGTCCAGCGGTAACAAGCTCCTCGATCTGCCCCGTCCAGCGGTAACAAGCTCCCTGATCTGCCCCGTCCAGCGGCTAACAAGCTCCTCGATCTGCCCCGTCCAGCGGTAACAAGCTCCCCGATCTGCCCCGTCCAGCGGTAACAAGCTCCCCGATCTGCCCCGTCCAGCGGTAACAAGCTCCTCGATCTGCCCCGTCCAGCGGGTAACAAGCTCCTCGATCTGCCCCGTCCAGCGGGTAACAAGCTCCTCGATCTGCCCCGTCCAGCGGTAACAAGCTCCTCGATCTGCCCCGTCCAGCGGTAACAAGCTCCCCGATCTGCCCCGTCCAATCCGGCTGCTCTGCTCAGAGACACAGTTTGCCCCGTCCACCGGCACCTGAGCCAGGACCGCGCAGGGTCCAGACGTCACGGGGCACGAAGCGCTCCTCCCCTGCACCCCCTTGTGAGGGATGTAAGAGAGGGGAGAGGCACTTCTCACCGGGCCCCCGCAGAGCAGCGGGTCGGTCCTGCTTGAGCTCCAAAGCTGTGCCTGGAGCGAAACACCGTCTATGCATGACGTAAACCAGAGCAGTAGTGACACGATCAGAATGAACCATTTACATGAAACACAATCGGATCAACAATCGGTTTAACCCGCCTATCTCCCTCGGAAAGAAATGTCTATCCTAATGAGTCTGATGGGGGCAGACTATTCCGAACAGCGCGTTTACATGACGCATTTTTCTTCCGATCAGGCGTTCTTTCCGGTTACTTTTGCCCGTGTAAACGCAGCTAGTGAAGGAAACATCTGACACGCAGCAGACCGGCCTTTCCAAACCCGTTGGTGATGGGGGATTTGTTCACACTGCTTTTAACGATTGCTTTATCGTTGAAAGCTGCGTCATATTGTAGTGGCAGTAACGTGCCCGTTGGGTCTAATGGCACCAAAGGATTGTGGGATGCGTCTGAGCATGGGTGTTCCTTTTATTGCACCATGACTTAAGTGTCTAACAACTGAAGCCAGGTCCATGCTGTTAGGCTGCTTGAGGGTGTCAAAGCAATCACGCTTGCTGCTGGACGTAGAATTCTGCAGGCAGTCTCCCCTCTGAGGCTGCCGGAGCGCTGCTGACGGCCGTTAAATAAAAGCATAAATTAGCCGCATCATTGAATAAGCCACAGGGTCGGACGTTCGTGACAAAAGTAGCGGCTTATAGTTCGGAAAATACGGTGGCTCAGCACCAATGGCTACGCCCACTCAGAGGAGATTTTGGAAACAGAGGCTTCAGATAAACATGAAATATGGCTTTAAGACATTTTGGTTAAACACTTCATAATCATAATCAAAACAAAGGTTAAGGTAAACTTTAATGTCCTCAGAGAGACTGGGAACATTTTTATAAAAAAATGTAAAATGGTCATAGTGGGACTTTAACTGGACTAACCTCCTGGATTCCAGCTGAACTCAGGTCTGGGCCGGTTTGCAGAGCTTTAATGATTTTCTGGTACAGTGACGGGTTGTCTCCAAAGCTGATTTCCAGCTGTCGCAGAAACCGGCGGCTGCGCTCAAAGGCTTGCTGCTCCTCTAACTGCAAAGACAGTCCAGGAAGCACCAATCAGAACCAAGAGATGCTGTTTGTGTGGGTTAGGGTTAGCTGACCATAGGGCGCTAAATGACCACGAATGCTTGCAGTTCGTCTGGTCCTCAAGCACACCACTGTTTAGATAAAAGAAGGAAGTAGAGGTGTAACGATTCTTAGTTATTATCGGGTCATTGTGAACGATCCGATTGGATCTGATCCTCCAACCTAAAGTGGATCCAGATCCTCCAACCTAAAGTGGATCCAGATCCTCTGTCCTAAAGTGGATCCAGATCATCTTCATCCAAACTTCCAGACAGAAATTCCTGCTACTGAACAGTTTTCCAGATTCTTGGATTTCTTCCAGATCATCAAGTTAATGAAATCTGTGTCCAAACCAACAAGTAAACTGGAATGAATGTCAAATCCATTCACATGTTAGTTTCCTAAAGTTCACCACTGTTGTTTTTCCACATCCAGACAATCCAAAGGGAACATTCTTAGAACATTCTAGACACTGGATGGTCACATGACTTTATTCAAAGGACTGGAATGATGGACTGATCCGTGTTGATGACATCACATGTGTGTTGTTGCTGTGATTGGTCGGTTTTTCGTCATAGTCACATAAACCTACTGGACCTCAGTCCAGATGGTATCTTCCAAGATGGATTATTGATTGACCTCCTTTTGAAACGATTTCTTTCATGGTTTTGGTCCATTTTGATAACAGATCTGGTTGGTTCGTAAGTTCATTTGTGGCTGTTAGCAGCTCACCAGTCCACACTGCAGGGCCTGGTCGGGACGCAGAAATGCTGCAAAATCTCGGAGCAGGTCCGTCCGGTGTCCTAGGATGAGGCGCAGCTTCCTGAACAGTAGCACCACCTCCTGGCCGTCTGCAACCAGCTCAAATTTATTCAGCAACGACACAAACTCCTCCACCTGCCCAGGTACATCCTGTAGTGCTTCACACACCTAAACACAAAGAAACCCTTTTACACGGCACAGGGACCCTGAAACCAAACAACTGCCAACCCCAAGGGGGCAGAAGAGAGGAAGAGTGGGTGCTGGCTGACCCGGTTCAGGTAGCTGTGGGCGAAGGCTGCGTCTTTGCTGTCTCTGTGGGGGTCGTTGTCCAGGATGTTCTCATCATACAGCAGCAGCAGCTTGGCAGCATCTTTACTGCGGCGCTCCAAACGCCGACTCCTGAGACCACGGCGAGGACGGCTGTGATCTGAAGAGGACGGACGGACGGATGACGAGACACACACAAGACGCACAAAAACTGTCCACCGCAAAGCTGACCTCGTCCTCGTTTGGGACATCGCCCTCCTCTTTTGGGCGCTCTTTTGCTATGTAGCACCTCCTTATCCAGACTGGATTTTATGGTCCTCCCCTCTCCTGATCCCTGGTCCTTGTTCCCCTCCTCCTCTTCCTCCTCTTCCTCCTGAGAGCCGGGGGAAGTGGGAGAGTGGTCTTCATCAGAGTCTCTATCTCCGCAGAGGCGTCGCTCTGCTGCCAGCCAGGTCAGCTGCTTCATGGTTTCCTGTGGGACACAGGAAACACGACGGGTAAACGGCGTAACCCTAGTTGGAGGCGTGCCGACTTCCTGTTTACCTGCAACTCTGGAACCGACAGCACAGACTCCTCTGAAGCTGAGGACATGACCTCCTCCTCATCTTCATCTTGTGTAAGGTCATCAAAGTCTTCCTCTTCCTCCTCTTCCTCCTCTTCATCTCTTTGACAGTCTTGGTCTTCTCTATCTTTGTCTCCCTGCTCCCCGTCTCCTCCCTCCTCCTTTTTGCCGTCTCTTCCATCTTCATGTCCACCATCCTCCTGCTCCCCGTCTCCTCCCTCCTCCTCCCTGTGTCCTCCCTCCCCCTTCTGGTCGTCTCCTCTGTCCTCCTGCTCCCCGTCTCCTCCCTCCTCCTCCCTGTGTCCTCCCTCCCCCTTCTGGTCGTTTCCTCTGTCCTCCTGCTCCCCGTCTCTTCCCTCCTCCTCCCTGTGTCCTCCCTCCCCCTTCTGGTCGTCTCCTCTGTCCTCCTGCTCCCCGTCTCCTCCCTCCTCCTCCCTGTGTCCTCCCTCCCCCTTCTGGTCGTTTCCTCTGTCCTCCTGCTCCCCGTCTCTTCCCTCCTCCTCCCTGTGTCCTCCCTCCCCCTTCTGGTCGTCTCCTCTGTCCTCCTGCTCCCCGTCTCCTCCCTCCTCCTCCCTGTGTCCTCCCTCCCCCTTCTGGTCGTTTCCTCTGTCCTCCTGCTCCCCGTCTCTTCCCTCCTCCTCCCTGTGTCCTCCCTCCCCCTTCTGGTCGTCTCCTCCATCCTCCAGCTCAATGTCACCCCCCCATTCCCCTGCTCCTGCTAGGCTCTCCAACTGTTCTTCTGTCCCATCCAACACCTCAGACTCCTTTAACAGCTGCTCTTTCTCCTCAGTTCTCCTGCAGGAGGTGGCTGGACTCAGAGAGGAGGTTTTCTCGTCCTCCACTTGTCTCATCAGCTTCTCAAACTTGGAAGTGGTCCCCCCAACATCCACATCCTCATGCTTTTGTTGCCCCACTGCATGCTGGGAACCAAGTGTGCCAGAAGTTGTTGGAGTAGACATCGGAAGAAAAATATAATGTGGACTTCTTGCAACAGCTGCACATGGAATGCTGGGAGTTGTAGTATCACGGCCAGACAAAGGAACAGGGCTTTGCATGGCGTCAGCACGCAAAGCGAATGACAGAGCTCCCGTTATCGGCTCAGGATTAGGGGGGGACGGGAGGGGAGGAGGAGTGGGGCAGCTAATCCCCCCCCCCATCTCCTTCACCTGTGTCCCCACCTGTCTGTCTGTGTAGGCTTTGGCCAGAGGAAGCAGAGATGCATTGTGGGCCAGAGTGAAGAGGCGCCGATGAACTCGACGAGGAGGGCGGGACTTGTTCAGATAAGAGGGGTGGAGCCTCAAGGTGCAGCCTTGGGGGAGGGTGAGAGGGTAATGATTCCCATCCAGTCGGTTCTTCTGGATGATCAGCTGACTGTTCTGCAGGTGAAAGTTAGAGGTAGAAACTGGAATGCTGCTCTGCCCCCAACCAACCAACTCATGTCTGGATTCAGTGTAGATCAGGTCATAAAATCCTTAAAACTTTAAGATTTTGATGTTTGTTCTAGCTTTCACATTTCTGTCTCTCTTGACATCAACTTATAGACTTCTGGTTGACAAATGAGAAGATAAACAGACTTTCTAGAAACACTCCAACTAGTGGTTCTGATTGTTCAGTACAAGGCCTCATCATATTTACATTTCTCACCATCACCTGTGCTCAGATTTCACCAAATACGGTTCAAATACACAGTAAATACTTTCCATTCATTTAGTACCTTCATTCCAAACATTCCATTCAACAGTCAAGTTCTTACAATCTAATATTAGCTTTATACATCATTTTAGATTGAATCATATTTTGACAACTTTTTACTGATTCTCCTGGGAATTCCACATTTTTACCTCTGCTATAGACAAACACTTTAGCTTTAGTTGTTGTTTGAAATCAAATCTATGATTTTCGTCTCCTCTGGTAAAAATCAAAAGCTTTTGGGATTCTTCTGGTAAATCTCTGTTTCTGGCTCTAAACATAACTAATAAGGTCAGCAATTCAATGACATCTTTAGGTTTTAATAAGCCTGACTTCATGAAAAGTTCATTTGTGCGATCTCTAAATTTAGCTTTATGAATAATTCCAATAGTTCTCTTCTGTAATAGAATTAAGGGCCTTATGTTAGTTTCATCTGTTTTTCCCCACACTTCAATACAATATGTCAAATAAGGTCAAACCAAAGAGCAATATTACATATGCATAAGATGACATTTAAAATAAATGTGGATTTGTTCAGAACAAAAATGCTCTTGGCTACTTTATGTTTTACATCAACTATATGAGATTTCCATGTTAATTTGTCATCCAACATAATCCCTAAAGATGTAAATTTAGACACCCGTTTCTGTCATCAATGGACAAAGTCACTTCTGTTTATTCTTTATTACCAAACACCATAAACTTTGTTTCGTTAGATTCAAAGATAGTTTATTGTAGTCAAACCACATTTTGAGTTTTATCATTTCCATTTCAATACTTTTAGCTCAGGTTTTCAGATTATCCCCAGAACAAAAAAAGTTAGTATCATCAGCAAATAAAACCAACTGCAACAACTTAGAAATATAACAAATATCATTTATATATCAAATAAAAAGTTTAGGTCCATAATTGAGCCTTGCGGGAGTCCACAGATAATATTCATGAGATCAGACTCATTACCTCCAAACTGCACATATTGTTGTCTGTTTTGTAAATAACTGGTGATCCAGTTCAGGGCGACTCCTCTAACCACACATGCATATCATTTAGACATCAGGATAGAATCATCTATAGTGTCAAAAGCCTCCTTTAAGTCAATGAAAACTCATGTTGTGCATTTCTTTTTGTCGTTTGCTGTTGAAATTTCTTCAACCTCTTCTTTCTCTTTGGGCTTTTCCCATCAGGGGTCGCCACAGCGAATCATCCTTTTCCACCTCACTCTATCATGGACATCTTCTACCCTAACATTAGCCAACTTCATGTCCTCTGTTAAGACATCCATATATCTCCTCTTTGGCCGTCCTCTTGCCCTCCTGCCGGGCAGCTCCATCTCCAACATCCTTCTACCAATATATCCACTATCCCTCCTCTGAACATGTCCAAACCATCTCAGTCTGGCTTCTCTGACTTTGTCGCTGACACAGGCAACATGAGCCGTCCCTCTGATGTACTCGTTCCTTATCCTGTCTAACCTGGTCACTCCTAAGGAGAACCTCAACATCTTCATCTCCGCTACCTCCATCTCAGCCTCTTGTCTCTGTCTCACTGCTACCGTCTCTAACCCATAGAGCAGAGCTGGTCTCACCACTGTCTTGTACACCTTTCCTTTGAGTCTTGCTGACACTCTTCTGTCACACAACACTCCTGACACTTTCCTCCACCCGCTCCAACCTGCCTGCACTCGCCTCTTCTCCACACTCCTCATCACACTGAATAGCCAAACCTGTAGACCTATTAGAACCAAACCCAAACTGATTCTCACTTCATTTATTTTTCTCAATAAAGCGTCTAGTTTATTAACAAACAACTTTTCTAACACTTTTGAAAATTGAGAAAGTAATGATACTGGTCTGTAATTACTAAAGTATGTCTGTCTCACTATAAAATAACTAATAGAATTCTCATTTTTACTGCACGTTTCTGTTACCTCAACATCTCATTCAGACGGCAACAATCACCACTCAACCAACCAAGATCAGAACGTCCTCCACACGGTTCAGACCTGAAGCCAGTTTGGCATGCTGGATGTGTTTCTGTCCACCGGGGGCCTCTGGTCTCCAGGCTCCACTCTGCTGCAGACAGGGGTCATCTGGGGAAGGGTCCCCTGCTTTACAAACGTCTGAAAGAAGAGCAGATGTGTTTACCTCAGTTCTTCTCTGATGGCTTCATCTGACACACAAAAGCAATGCAGCTTTAAGGGGAAAAAAAAAGAAAAACAAAATGACGCAAACCTTTCCGTGAAAAAAGAAAAAAACATTTTGGAAAGCAACAGTAGTTTCCAGAAAACAAAATGAAATGTTAGAACACGGAAACATAAAGAGAAACTGGGCTAGGTGGGTGTCATGGGAAATCTCTGATTGGATGATGACGTTTGTCCATTTCTACTGAAAGTTATTGACACTAAGCGATACTGGATATCATCATCCAATCAGAGATGCCCCACAGTTCCCACCTTTTCTGGTTTTTCTGGGCCTTTTTCTAACATTTTATTTTGGTTTCTGGAAATTACTTTTGTTTTCCAAAATGTTTTTTTAGCTTTTGTGTTTTTACGTTTGTTTTCTAAAAAGCAAAGCTATTTTAAATATTTGTTTTGCTTTTTTTCAGTGTCATTGAGATCTTTACAATGTTTTTGCGTTGAGTTGTGTTGATGTCATTTGGACTTCAGGGCCACCGTAGCACCAGACATTGTCAGTAAGCAGTGATTTTCTCAGTTGGGCTGAGTCAATGTTTCTATGGCAACCATTCTGACAAATCAGGAGTGAGCTTGTTGGAAGGCCACACCCCTACCACTTTAAAGCCGGCTACACCTGTCAAATGTTTTAAATGTTGGAGGGGGGGCCAGCAGGCTCCACCTACTTTTACTGAGGCATCTGATTGGTTTGTTTATAGCCTGAATGAGATGAACTACAGAGAAAAAAAGAGAATTATCAAGTAGATGTCAACAAGGTATCAGATCCAGAACTGTTCTTCTGACCAATAGAATGACTGAGGAACGGCTGTTCATTTCTCTGTAGACGTCTGTGGGATTTTGGATTCTTGGAGCCACTTCCTGTTTGGGACACCAGGGGGAGGAGTCACTCAGTCCAGTTCTCAGATACAGTCAATGGTAAGGACTTGAGATCACCAGTGATGTCATCAGCTCCAGGTTTTGGGCAAAACAGTGGCTAAAACAAGTGACAAACAGTCTTTGTCTGCTGGAGTCACCTGAATGACGTTGCCCTGCGGCGCTCTGGAACCGCTCATCTCTCGAATATGTTTTCTGACATTCCATCGACTTTTGCACAGCAGGTACGAGGTCATCAGCTGGTCGGCCTGGACTGCCCCCTCGAAGTGCTTCAGACCCAGAACGATCAGCCTGGATAAAGTGATCACAGAAGGAAAAGCTTTAGTGAGTGGTCATTCAGACCCTCAGGCCTTCTATGACTGCAAACATGAACCGTTTAGGACTCAGACCAGCAGCTCAGGAAGCAAACAGCATCTGTCCTCGTTCAGGTTGACAGGCTGGGAGCTTCTACTTTGATAAGGACTATAGGGGCTGCTGCTAATATGAGCTCTTGGAGCAGATTTCTTCATTTTCTTTCTTGCAGAGGATGTTTCAGTTCTTCTAAACCCCTTCAGGTCCAGATTTTCCACAGGAATCCTGGTGTCCTGGTCCAGAACCCAGCAGTCTGAGGTCTTGGGACCCAGACTAAGCTTACCTGTCCTCTCCTGCAGTGTAAACACTCCTGTGGGGTCTGTTGTGGAGGGCGGGGTCCAGGCTGCAGACTGGGAGCAGCTCTGGGTGGAGGAAAACTGGCCTTGTGGCAAACAGCCAGGCAACGTCAGCTGGCAACAGCGGAAAGGCGTGGCCTAAAGAAAAACGGAGCAGATGATGGCGATGTGAAAAGCAAAACTCCATCAAAGTGGAGATGTGACACCACAGAGGTCTCTGCTCCTTCTTACTGCAGGTAGCAGGAGTCATGTGTGGGAGCAAGCGCTTGGCAGCTGCACAAGCTAGAGGAGCAGGTGGAGACTCCTCTCTTTGCTCCACCTCCTGCAGGAGATGCAATGCCCCCTGAAGATTACATGCTCTGAAACTGCTGGGGAGACAAAGCTCCTCCCTTTGGCAGGCGAAGTTCTGCAGCTCTTCCTAGAAGGGCAGCAGAAAGCCGTGTGAGATCAGGAGGGCAAAAAAGTGGCCCTAGATACCACCCCCACCCCCTTGGTCCTTCACAGTCTTTCAAATCGCAGCATCCAACACTCAAAGCCATCCACACATGGTGTCCATTAGGTGGGAGGACTCACCAGGTACTGTTTGCTGAGAACGGCTTGGAGGTTCAGGGCAGAAACACGACGGCTCAGAAGGTGAACCTGAGTCAGCAGCTGGACGTGCTGGAAAAAAAAAACAGCTTTAGTCCAGCAGCTCATGTGAAGCTTTACAATGAGGATGGAGGCCGCCTCACCTGCTGCATCTGCTGCTGAAGCTGCAGCTTCTGGACGGGGGTCAGGCGAAGGGTGGAGCAGAGTCCAGGCAACACCAAGATGGGGGGGGTGGTGTCCCTTTGGGTGGTGCTGTTGTCAGGGTGGTTGGTTGTGTCCTGTAGGACTCTTCTTTGCTGCAGAGCTTCATACTGCCTTCTGACCGTCTGCCGCCTCTCTGTCAGCATGCTGGCTAACGGCGCCTCAAAACTGGACCAGAGAGACAACTCAGCACCGCCTATAAGGTCCAGCACCACCTAAGGACTCTGGTGCTCGCCTAAAGACTGCAGCATCAGGAGACTGTACAGCTGCAGCCAACTACATCTGACATTTTGAACTACCCAAGACTTTGATAAACTCAAAACCGTAGGGGCCAGCATGAACGAAACACGAAAAGCATTGACTGTAACTGCAATAGTCGAGTCCCTCTGTGTGCTGCAGTTCTGAAGAAACCATCAGACCTGCTTTGCTTGGATGTTTCCTCTCAGCTCAGCTCTCTGCCACATCTTCTTGGTGCAGAAGAAGCAGCCGAGGACATTTCTCTACCTCCCAACCCAAACAGTTGCAGCACTTCTCTGCTGCTCTGTCCCTTTAGGAGGCACTCCGGGACTCAACAAAATACAACAATCTGACTCTGCATTTATTGGTTTTCCATAACATTAAATAAAATTGACCTATGTAGGTCATCTGCTGTATAAAATAAGAAAAACTTTTAGCTGGCAGGAACCAAAAACTTTGGATAATTAACATTGGCCTGAAAAAAACTCATTTTAACTTAAACATTTTTTTCTTGTAGATCCAATTGTTCCAGGCGGTGATGCCGTCTTAAGTTTGTTAACAGATTGGATGTGTTACTGTGTTACGCTATCTTTGTGTAACAATGTCAACACACAGTATTCCACTTATCACACTGTCTTTTTCCTGCATGAATGCTGACAACAAAGCCAAAGTGTCCCCCCCCACACACACACAGGAGAGCGTAGGGAGATGGGGGGGGGGGGGGGGGGGTGTCCTTCTCTCTGGCCTCACGTCTGCATTAGTTATGTTGACATGCTAACTCTCCGTCACCTGATAGCGTCTCGGAGGAAACTCACGGCTAACATTAGTTCCAGCTCGGCGCAAAGTGACTACTGTGGCAACCTGGGGGTTAGCCCCGCCTACTGCCACTAAGACTCATGGGAAGTGTGAAATCTTGTGTGTTGCATTCTTCACCATCACTGGGAACTAGTTGTTAAACTGTTCATAATAAATGGGTTTTAATGTCAGAAAGGAGATGGAGCATCTGTTTCTCTGTCTACTCTCTCTCTCTGAGACTGTTTGAGGGCGAGTGGAGCTTGAGGCAGGGACAGTCAATGCTGCTGGTTCATTAGCAGCTCGCCTCTCGTTTTCCCGCTACGAGTGACAAAGCAGTTGGGTCGTTACAATGGCTATGCGAGGAAAATAAAGAAAAAACGTACCGAAGCGGTTCAGCAGTGAACCAAACCCAAACTGCCGTACCGAAACGGTTCAACTACGTGTATGGTTACACCCCTAGTAAAGATAACTTGTTCAAAAAACAGATGGTCCTTCAGCTCAAACGTGAAGGTCTTTAGTTAGTAAGACAGACATGGACACCACACCAGCATTAGCATGGCCCCATCCGGTTTTTGGACCCAATCCAATTCTGAGTTATTTGAGTTAGAGTATCTGCTAATACAGAGGCCTGATCCAATACTTTTGTAACACTTTTCAAATAGAAACAAACATAATTAATAGTTCTGTTTTTTTACTGTTTTTATTTTATGAACATTCTTTAATTGTTTAGCACACAAACAGAGCACTTCTGTGAAGTAACTTCATTTAACTAGAATAAGTGCGACTATATGACAGACCACAGGCTTGTAAAACTGAATTTTTTAACATGCGCATCATAGCTAAGATCAGAAATATATGATCATCACTCTTTAGATTTTATTATCACAGTAGTCAATTATGCCCAACTGGGCCCTGAGAAGAGAAATAAAACTGGACCGGGTTTTAAGGGGTTAAATCTCCTTGTCTGCGTCGGCAGCAGTACAGTGCCGTTTTCATTCAAAAGAAACATAACCTGGTGTTTTTTCTTCTAAAATGTCTTTGCAGGTCATTGTTTAGGTTAAGACAAGGCGGTAGAGACACTTCCTGTCAGTTTAAACCTGTTTTAAAATAATCGGAACCTGTGAAGATCTCGCTAGCTTACCCGGACAGTTTTGTGGGCCTCCTGCTCAAGCTAGCGGTGGTTCGTTCAGAAAAAAGCATGTGTGTGTTGTACGTGGTCTGTGTAAACGTCTGGCTCCAACTGTACTTGCCATGTGGCGCCCAACCGTCTTTACTCGCCAAAGTGGATAAATGTTTTAACACCTGTGGACCGGCGACTGTGACCGTCAGACCCTGGTCGTGTCACGCTGCTAACCCATCAGCTTTACTCCAGTCCATGCAGAAGCATTACCGTAGAGCTTGGGGGATGTTAAACTTTGGAAGGATCTCTGATGGGGCCTCCTCATCCTCAGCTGTTGCGTCTTCCTCACGGAGCTGCACAGTAACAGAGAACAATCGTGTTGAAGCTCTACAGAAGGTAAAGAGTCTGCTGATCCTCCAGGCTCCTCATTAGCAAACAGTCTGATGTGTGATGTTCATCCCAGTAAAGGAACTGTGGGGAGCAGTTCATTCATAAACAGCTAAACTGGACTCACTGCATCAAAAAGTTCCTCCAGAAGCTCATTCACTTCCTTCTCTGAAACATAAACAGCCACAGTTCAGGCTAGGGATTGGAACCTTCCATCACAGAAGGTGTTCGGGTCTCCAACACCCACTGGTAATCTGGACTGCGCGGTCTGTTCTGTAGTCCTCTAGGTCTGGTTCATCTGGCTCGTCCAGGAAGTTGTACTCAGGGTCATCCTCGTCCTCCGCCTCATCTGGGAGAAACCAGAAGGATTCAAATGTTTTTGGCAGAAAAACACACAATCCTGCTTCCAAAACTCGCTGAATGGATGAAAACATTAACTTTACAATCATCTAATCATATATTTGGGTTTGATTAAAATGTCCCCCCAGAGAGTGGGTCAGGGTCTGCAGTGGGGATGGTATCATTATGGTTTTATTGATACAACCTATCAATCCGGTATCTTATTGACACTTTTCCGGGTGAAAACGAGGAACTAAAAGACAAATACCGTATTTTCACCACCATAGGGTGCACCGGGTTATTGGGCGCGGTATCAGGCTACGTTCACACCGCAGGCTGAAACCACCCAATTCCGATTTTTTTTGCCCCTATGCGACCTGTATCTGATCTTTTCGTGACAGTCTGAATGACACCGATCTGATCTTTTCAAATATGACCCAGGCCTCTTGGGTATGTGGTCCTGAATCCGATACGTATCCCATCTTTTCAAATGCGACCTCCGTCTGAACGGCCAGGCCACATGAATCCGACGTCATCGATACGCTACAAACGTCATCATTCTGCGTTGAAGTAGGCGGGAACTATAACATAAACATCAACCATGGTGGACGATGCTGCTGAGACCAGTCAGTGGAAGGGAAGCCAGGTCACCGATTGGATTCATGTTTGGGGTGACAGATCTATTCAGGCCAAACTCCAGGGCTCTGATCGCAACCGGGCGATTTTTGAAAACATTTCCAGCTAAATGGCTGAGCCTGGTGTTTGACCTTTCCCACCATGACTTTTTTTTCCCTCTCCGAGCGTGTTGAGAAGCGCGGGGGGCCGAAGGCGGATCCTCATCCCCATTCGGAACCTTAGATTCTCCAGAGCGGGTTAATAAAGAGTCCATAGCATTTATTCTGGGGGAAACCTTCTTTTATCTCCGTTCTCCTTCATCCTAACACACAACATGAATGCGCCCCCACTGCCCCCCCCCCCCCCACATTCTCTCCTACACACGCCCACCCACACACCCACACACGCACTCACACACTCACACACCCACACAACCCTCCATTCCACAACAGTGGGTCCAGACGATCCTGGCTCCATTGCCTTCTTAAAATGAGAAGATTGTAATTGTGCTGCTCCTTTGAGAAAATAAATGTATTAATCCAAAAAGAGCTCCGCTGTTGACAACACTGTTGTTGACCTCCATTGCTAACGTTAGCTACTTCCACAAACAACAGTGACGTTGTTCACCGTTGAGGACTCTTCTGCGCATGCGGGTCACTTCTGGGTCATTTCATGGTCACACAGGAGATCACAAAAGTTCGTGTTTCATTGGAAATGTGAACGGTCTTGCAAATAATTCTGATTTAAAAAAGAAATTGGAATTGACCATTAAGCCCTGCAGTGTGAACGTAGCCTCAGTTACAGGGGATTTTCAGTCTTTGACACATTCAAAAGGCCCACGGGGTGTTAAGGTGCGGGCACTTCAACGCCCAGTTCAGACCCTCAGAGCCTCCAGAGTGGGTTAATAAAAAGAATCAGCCTCTGTTCTGTTAATTTTTATTTATTTTTCAGTCAAAAACAGCAACTAAAAATCCATCAATCCACGTAGCTGATAGCTGTAGTTTAAACAGGTCTTCAGCCACTTTGTAAACAATGTTGTGGGGACCTGTGACTTAGCCCCGCCCCTAGCCACTAAGACTCATGGGAAGTGTTGATTCCCACACCATGACTTACTTGTTAGAGATTGAGACTTATTTGGGAATCAGTCAGCTTTCTTATGCGATCAGTTAAATGGTAGTTTGGCTCTCACCACCGTGCCAAGAGTGACTCCTCTCTCCATTTCACACGCCCCCTTCTTCTACGCCCCACACAAATTAGGTGCACTGCTTCATAGGGCGCCCCTATTCTAGACTTTCAAGTGCGCCTTATAGTCATAAAATTACGGTAAACTATAAACCTTTTATTTTAGAACCATTGAAAACATTAATGTCACATCGTTTGCAACAGTGGTCCCCAACCACCGGGCCGCGGACCGGTACCGGGCCGCAGGAAATTTGTGCACCGGGACGCACAGAAAGAAAAAACAATTTCGATTTTATTGGGGGGGGTTTTCAAAAAAAAACGTTTTATTTTGAAAAGTGACCGGATTCTCTCTGTTTCATCCTTCACACTTACCATAGCAACCAGAGTGTGTCGCATTAGGTTGGGGTAGAAACAATGTTGATCATGTGATGTTCTGTAGTTGGTGTGACGTTACGAGTAAACCGCTAATAAAGTTGCACATGATTGATTACACAGTGGATTTACGTTCGTTCTTATTATTGTTATTATTATTACTAAAGAGAAAATACCATCCCCGGTCCACGGTAAATGTGTCTTGCGTTGCACCTCAACCTCCCCCACCCCCACCGGTCCGCGGTAAACGTGACTTGCGTTGTACCGGTCCGCGGTGACAAAAAAGTTGGGGACCACTGGTTTGCAACAATAAATAAAATGATCAATACTAAAGTATCTTAGTAATAACACACTTTTTGTAGCGACCTAAATAAACAGTCCAGTTAAGAATCAAAAGACAGAATATTTATCAAATGACCTCCTCACTTCAAAGAATAACAGTGGTAATAAAAATACACAATGTTGTATTTTAAATACTTGACATTTTCTGTCAGGTTATTTATTATTATTGAAGCACAAACTGAACTTTCAGCCTGTTAATATTATATTTATTTTCCTCCTTTTTATTCTAATTTCTTGGAGGCCCCCAGAACCAGAGAGCTGGGAGGCATGGGGGAAAGAGAGTGCCGCCCCAGCCCAACCAGGAGAGCAGCCCCCGCCGCGCCGGGAGGGCCCAACACAGGGCCCCACCCGAGAGGGGTGCCCACAGCCCCAGACGAGCGCCCCATCACCACCCAGGAGTTTTGGGCATCCCCCAGCCCCAACCCCAGGTACGAGCCAGGACCCCCCAAGGGAGACCCACTCCGCACTCCATGCAGCCACCCACCCGGCCTAAGGTTGGTCCAGGAAGGAGCAAGGCAGGAGCCAGCCGTCCCCACCCAGGAGGGGGGCACCCCGGGGAAAAGGGGGGCCCACGAGGGATGTTGTAAACATGGCCCAACCAGGCTCGGCCACAGTTTTGGCGGGAAATTTGGCGGGGCCCAGCACTCAGGGACAAGGGCCAGAACCCACCCCACAGGGATACGGACCCCCCCGGCTCAGGTGTAATGTGAACCTTCTCCCTGCGCGGAGAGAGCACCACCGGGCCCAGGAAACCGGCACCCAGGGGACACGGCCGCCATTGCCAAGGGTCCAGTACCCCCACCAGGGATAGGGTAGGGGACAGCAGTCGTAGGTCCCACCATCCTTGCAAAATGCGTGTGTGTGTGTGTTTGTGAGGGTGTGTGTGTGCATGTGTGTGTGTGTTTATGTTTGAATGTATATTTTGAGGAGTAAAGGGTGTGTGTACTAAGGGGGTGCAGTTAAAATTGGCGGGTAGGGCACTGAGGGGACATCTCCTGATTACTCACAGTGATGTCCCCTCACCCTCCTAAAAAAGTACTTTTAAAAACATCCCACAGAGAAAAACTTCTGACCTTCACAGTCCGGCGCCATAAGACTCTGCAGCCAGTTTGTCCAATGACAGTCCTCGTCACGATGGGCGGAGCTCTGATCGTACATATCCGCTGTGATGTCTGGAGCCAGAAGCTCTGCCTCCAGCTGGTCCAGGGGGATGTTAACCAGCGGGAGTTTGGAGCGCGTGCGGTATGCCAAACAGCTAGAGCCTTCATCAACACCATCCTCATCCACATGTTTTCTGTCAATAGACTGACCAAAAGACTGAAGTAGTGCCATTGTCTTCGCAGCAGGTGGCGGAGGACAGCAGGGTGGCAGGTACCTGGTCATAGGTGTAGGTGGGGCCGCAGGCCAACTCTTCATCCACAGCACCCAGTTTTTCTAGGAAAGAGCGCTCAGCAGGACCACAGACGAGCTGCAGCGCAGCATCTGTGCACGTCTCCTCCTGTCCTCTCAGGTCTCCTGAAAAACTCTGCAGCGACTGCAGCAGAACCCAGATGAGACTCCCTGCAGCTCGGCAAACCTGCCACGCTCAGCTTCACTTTACCTGCTTGGGTTTTTCAGCATTTGGGTTCCTAGGGTTGGTCTGAGAACCCACATGAGTCCTGAGAGGCGAGGCCAAGCTGTCTGCATCACTCAGGATGGTCTGCAAACAAGTTAGGGAAGAAAACCCCAGACACCTTGGATTCAAATTTCGGATTTTAAAAGTGTAGGAAAGAAAAAATAGGTGAAATTCTGAAAAGAAAGCTTGTCTTCTTGAAACCAAAACAAAATTATACCCATCTGTTACATAAAGGTCTGCAGAGGAACTAAAAGTTTGGAAGACCAAACATCAATCCTTCCTGACCAGGTAAATACCAGAGAGTGCTCAGTCACCTCTTCAGCTGTGTCCTCTTCTTCCTCGTCAGGACAATATTCCTCATCTGATGAGTCTTCATCTTCCTCAAGATTGATATCAACAAACTGAGGAGGCTAGCAGACAGACAGGAAGTCGATGAGAAATCTCTGAGCGGCAGATTAAGCTTGTTGTTTACAGGCTGTCAAGCTAAACCCAAACCTCCTCATCCGGGAAGTTTCTCAAAAAGCTGTCCCAAGCCAAAAACGGCTGGTGTTGACCGTCTTTGTGTGGCAAAGCTATGAATGATTTCAACTGGGTCTTTATGGTGCAGCTTTCACTTCATCAGCACCTTTTCAGAAATTATGGCTCATCGATACGCCAAAAATCCCAGGATCCTTCAGAGGCTACAAATACTTTTACTCTAGATTTAAAAGATTTCTTAAATGGATTTATGGAGTCTATTAATTTTCAGTCTGTCCATATTTAATCCTCACCACAGTCTGGGAGAGTTCGATCTATCCCAAAAGATAAAGATGAATGAGAAAAAGCCACATTTTCTACTTGATGATATCCAGCACGCAGCGTTGATCCAAATACACCGATGTCCAACAGACAAACAGCTAACTTCCTTTCTACAGTTAGTTCCAAAAGCTGAAAAAGCTTCTTCACATTCATATTTTACTGCCTTTATCTTAAACTCTTTTCTGAATCATTAACGGAATGAACTATGGTGGCAGCTCTCAGTTTATTGGCGTATACTTATATAGCGCTTTTCTACCTTCCTCGAAGGCCCCAAAGCGCTTTACAGTCACACACACATTCACACACTGATGGCGGCTCCGCTGCTGAACACTGGCACCAACCTCCCACCAGAGGTAAGGGGGGAATCGGTGTCTTACAAAATACACTTCAACACAAGGGCGGGCAAGTCAGGAATTGAACCCACAATCTTACGATTGGAGGTCAACCGCCCTACCACTGCACCACGGCCGCCCCATTTATTATGATTTATAAAGTCAAGGTGCACAGACTTAAACATTTGAGTGTTTGTGTTCCGTTTCTGTCAGCCTCACTAATAGAGCTTCCGGTTTCCATCCATCCATCCATCTTCCTCCGCTTATCCGGGACCGGGTCGCGGGGGCAGCAGACTGAGCAGAGATGCCCAGACTTCCCCCACCCCAGCCACTTCCTGAAGTGGCTTCCGGTTTCCATTCATCCTTTTCTACAGTTTGTGAAACTTTCTAGGTTTCATGTGCAGAAGGGGGCCTTACCTGAAAAACTGTAATGGGATTGTTAACAGAGGAAACTTACCTTTAGGGGATTCAATAGCGACAGACTCCAGGTGTGAGCCTAAAATCAGACAGATCGGTTATTAGAGCTTTCGTCTCCAGCAGGTAAAGACACAGAGCAGAGAAGTTAACCTGTTCCTGCTGGACCACTTGTTTTAGTCTAGACCGGGTCATCTTTGGCTCCTGTAAGACGACAAAAAGAAAGGCATGTTATCTGTAAGACATCGCAAAAACAATTGCAGACCGTCACGTTAGCAGAACTTCACGTTAGCAAACCTTCACACTAGCAGACCCTCACGCTAGCAGACCCTCACGCTAGCAGACCCTCACGCTAGCAGACCTTCACGCTAGCAGACCCTCATGGTAGTAGACCCTCGCGCTAGCTGACCTTCTTGCTAGGAGACCCTCGCGCTAGCAGACCCTCGCGCTAGCAGACCCTCGCGCTAGCAGACCCTCGCGCTAGCAGACCCTCGCGCTAGCAGACCCTCACGCTAGCAGACCCTCACGCTAGCAGACCTTCAGCCTAGCAGACCCTCGCGCTAGCAGACCCCTCGCGCTAGTAGACCCTCGTGCTAACAGACCCCTTCAAGCTAGCAGACCCTCGCGCTAGCAGACCCTTGCGCTAGTAGACCCTCGCGCTAGCAGACCCTCGCGTTAGCAGACCCTCATGGTAGAAGACCCTCATGGTAGAAGACCCTCACGGTAGTAGACCCTCGCGCTAGCAGACCTTCACGCTAGCAGACCCTCACGCTAGCAGACCTTCACGGTAGCAGACCTTCACGGTAGCAGACCCTCGCACAAGCAGACCCTCGCGCTAGCAGACCCTCACGCTAGCAGACCCTCATGGTAGTAGGCCCTCACGGTAGTAGACCCTCGCGCTAGTTGACCCTCACGCTAGCAGACCCTCGCGCTAGTAGACCCTCACGCTAGCAGACCGTCTTATTAACAGACCAGACAGTCTCTTTAACAGACAATCACACACTCACAAACAGGGGCAGGTCCTTTGTGTCCATGATGGCTGCCTTCATCATGGCCACCACCTTCTCATGTGTGATCACCTCCTGAGGAAGAATATTCATATGTTTTAAAATCAGCATTGGTGCGTTTGTATGTTTCCGTGTTTATCGTGGTGCTTACATGGAGGATGGTGCGCACATTGTTGGAGGTCAGGTTGTGCTGTCTGGATTTTCTGTCCAGATCAATGTCCAGTCGCCCCAACTCATCATCACTGGACAGTCTCTCCTCCAAAGGTCCCCCCCAGTCTGGGAACAAAGCCAGAAGGAGGTTGAGGTTGAACATCTGGCTCTGCCTTCAGCAGCCATATGGAGTGATATGTTCGTTTTTTTGCTCAAAAATTTTTTTTTTGCTTTCAAAAATATTTTTTGCGTTTACAAAACACATTTTTTTTACGTGCGTTGTGTCAAATCTCGCTTTTGTCTTATCTTTGAATTTGCTGACTACTTTGAGCGCGACTTAGCGTGATATAACTGCCACTGGCATCGCCAAAAAGACATTCGCATGCGTTGTGTGTCATCTCACTTTTTTCCTATCTTTGCTGAGTTAAGTTTCGGTTTGATGTGACAAGCTGCCATCAAACAGCTGCTGATTGGTCCAGATTCTAACCAATCATGTGTCTCTGTCTCATATTGACGGTACTCCGAGGCAGACTTTGACTTTGGACTTTGTGTCGGTTCTGTTCGTACGGGGTTCTGCCGTTTTCAACCACTCTGTCCTGTTTGACTCAGAGTAAAACCCAGAAGGAGCAGCAAAGCAGCTAAATAAAACAGACTTTAGTTTTTATTCATGTCTGTGTAGAGACCAACGTGTTTAAAACGTCTGCAGCAAAAAAACAAAAAAAAACGTCCAAGCTCCGACTCATTCCAGCCGGAAGAAGTTAAACTAAACTATTGTTTTATTTTAATAATTAATTGTTGAAATATTAAGAGAAAATAGCATTTTTGATGACTAATATTTTTAAACTTTGGAAAAACGCTCACAAGTTTTAAAACATTAGACACTGGTGAAAATTTACATAAAAGTTAAAAATGCTTCATCTGATAAATGCATTGAGTCTCCTGTGGTTCTTTTGCTTATTACTGCTGTTCATCTGATCCCAAACACGTGTGCAGCATTAAATAATATGTGCTTTCAATTTTTTATTGTTTTGTTTTAACAAACAGACCTTAAAGAAAATCACACTTTTCACTAGTATTTTGCTCTGCAGGATTCACAGATCAAACAGATCTGTTGATTTAATGTCAGCAGATAAACTTTACAGTTTCAGGAGATCCTCAGCCATAAATTCACAAATCTGACTTCATAAAAATCAACGAATGCTAAAAAAAATAAAGTATGAATTATTATGAATTATTTAAAAAATGAAAACGTCTTCATCCATGAGGGTAAAAAGAGCTGGTTCAGCCTCTGAGCCTCGGCAGCAGACACCATGTTAGATTCACATGGCGATTTGATTGGTTAGAATCTGGACCAATCAGCAGCTGTTTGATGGCAGCTTGGTCACATCAAACCGAAACTTAACTCAGCAAAGATAGGAAAAAAATGAGATGACACACAACACATGCGAATTTCTTTTTGGCGATGCCAGTGGCAGTCATATCACACTCAGTCACGCGCAAAGTAGTCAGCAAAATCAAAGATAGGACAAAAGCGAGATTTGACACAACGCACGTAAATAAAATGTGTTTTGCAAACGCAAAGCAAAAAAAAGTTGTTGAGAGCAAAAAAAAATTTTTTTGAGCAAAAAAAATATCAAAGCATAATAATAAATTATTGAAAAGCAAATATCTAATGTTTTCACCTGCAACTTAGAAAGTTTTCTGTGCAACTTGGTGGCAGTAATATCACTCCATACTTAATGACCAAACACCCAGCAGTCTCACCTGAAACAGGTTGGTCCTCCCCCTGTCCAAGCTGGGCGGGGCTTCCCCTTGGAGTGGCGGGCCTGGTGCTGTCCTTCCTCATCAGCTTGCTGTCCAGAGGACAAACGTCTTCTTTTGCCGGGCGCCGCCTCTCCATCTGCGAGAACACCAGTGATCAACTGTGCGACAAGAAACGTTAGCCCAGGTGAAAAGGCACACCTGCACGACTGACAGAACCGGAAACAAGATCACACAGTTAGATGTTTTAGCCTGAAAACCCCTGATTGCAGCAGGATGAGGATCAGAAAGGAGGATGAGAACTGTAGCTGGTGCAACACAGAACCCTCTTCATCATCCTGGTCCAGTGTGTAACTCCTTCAGTTTAGATGTGTTCTCTATACAACGTCTGCGCAGCAAAGCGTTTCTGCTCGCAGAGCTTTAGTGAACACTCGCGTTCACAGATAATATCCCATCAGGCTCAGCGCTCCGACGAGCAGTTAGCTTCAAGCTAAGCTAGGCTCGTGGACTCCCACAAAGCGCGCGCTGCTCGTCCTAAAGCGTGTTTTTATTCTGCACAGAACCAAATAAACACAAACAGAATATATTTACGAGAATAACTCACGGTGGAACTGGACCGTGCTGCCGTCATGCGTTCGTTACGGCTGACATTACAGTCTTTCAGCCATAACAACACAGCTTCCGGTAGGTGCCCTTCAAAATAAGAGCATGTCAGCACAACGGGGGAGCTCTTCCCACTACCGTGTGTTATTGACAAGAAAGGCCCCACGAGCTGGAGCTCCAAGAAACTAAGAACAAATTACGTTTATTTTAGAAAACTACTTCTTGATCCATACATCTTTGAAACCGTTTGTTCCCTTTCGGGGTCACGGGGCTGCTGGAGCCTATCCCTGGCAACTTGTGGGCGAAGGCAGGGGACGCCCTGGACGGGTCGGCAGTCTGTCGCAGGGCAACAATCACACACCCATGCACTCTCACATTCACACCTAGAGACAATTTAGGGCAGGGGTGTCAAACTCATTTTCACTGAGGGCCACATCAGCATAGTGTCTGTCCTCAAAGGGCCAGATATAACTTATACATTTAACTAAATGTACTGAAAAATAAATGTAACTACTCCTTAATGTTAAATAACTCATTATTTATTTACTATAACTTTTTGAAGTAACAAATACAGCTGCATAGAAACATATGTTTGCTTCCTACTTTAGCATAAATCCTTTTACATTTGATTCTGTCAGGTTAGGTTATATGGACAGTGTTTAAGTCCTGATGTGCAGTTGCCCAATCCCATATGTCCAGTCCGAATCCCCCTAGATATGAATACATACACACACATTTTAATTTTTTATTCGAAGAATATAAACTTTTATGCTTTCGCGGGCCACATTTGGCCCCCGGGCCTCGAGTTTGACACATGTGATTTAGAGGAACCAATGAACCTAGGAAGCATGTTTTTGGACGGTGGGAGGAAGCGGGAGATAACCCAGGCATGCACAGAACACGCTAACTCCACACAGAAAGGTCCCCATTGGTGTTCGGCTTCAGGTCTTGAACCGGGGGGCCGTCTTGCTGTGAGGCTAGAGCGCTAACCACTGCGCCAGCCCTTCTTGAGTAGCGATGGCCAAATGAAGCTCTGACCAATTTCAAGACAACCCGCCTAAGATGGACAGTCTGCTCTGATCATTTCAGTTCTAGTGACTTCTGCAGTTAAAACCTCAAGACTGTAAGAAGATTTTAAAGCTCAGTCCATATTTGTCTTTTATGAAGTGTTTGATCAACAGTTGTCATTTTGTTTGACAACTATCTGATGATCTGATGTGGTAAATGTTGAATCGTAATATTGGCTTTGGATATACAACCATCATCATCGTCATCTCCACTACTGATGGGTTGGGGGGTCGTCACAGGCGCAGCAGCTCATGAACCGAGGCGGTGAGAGAGATGACAGCAAGAAACTACAGCAACACAAAAACATCGAGAACATTTTTTACAATATTTATTCATTCTGTGCATAATCTTATACTGTTGATAATAAATGAAATAAAGCAACAAAAAAATCTAAAGAGCCTTTTTTTAGTGAGCCGATCCAAAACAGCCGAGTCTCTATGAAGAGCCGGGATTTCCATCACAACACTGATCCCACACCAGCACCAATGTTCGGCCCGTTCTGAAGCCCGGGTAAAGAGTCGCACCTGTTGGGTTCACACAGCTCACCCATTGACAGACTGTCAGTGTGCTCCATGAAGTGACGTGACCAGGGCTCGTTTGCATTGGTCACGTGAATTGCAGTCTACTTGAACCACTGAGCACATTTGCAGTAAAAGAAATGGATGCTGTGTCGAGCTGGACATCTCTATTCTTGAGTCAGTCAGGAATTCCTCATAGTGGAATGTTGTGTTTCACCGTTCAATTGAAAACTACGCCATGTTAATTAAACATGACCCTGGGGTACGTGGATGACTAAATGTTTACACCTCAACACCACTAAGGATTTGGTGGATGGGTGACTCAGAAATCTCTGGTTTGCTTCAGAGGAGAAGAAACACAAGCATGGCACCAGGTAGCGGCCAAGAGGGGGGGGGGGGATTTAGTAGATTTTGAGCAAAAAATTAAGTCATATCAACATAAATTGTGTTAGGTAGTCATACAAATTTAAGTTGAATAAACTTAATTTAATGAGGTGTTACCAATTGGAGTGATTCAATTAAGTTGGATCAACTTTTATCTTTTGAGAGTGAGCAACAACATTAATTTAAAGTTAGGTCCAACTGCAGTATTTAGATTGAATCAACTTAAATTTATTAGTTTGAACCTAAGTACATTAAGTAGGACCAATATGATTCATTTTTGTTCAAGTAACGCTGTCTAATCATGTGGAAATCATTTCCATAATTTTTTTATGTTCATTCAAAGTGAACGTATTTTGAGTGTAGTTTACCTGCTTTGTTTTGTCCTTATTCAATAAAGGAACATAATGTTACACATTGTGTTTTCATATTTTAATGGAATGTGTATTTGTTTATATGACAGAGTACCAGGGCCCCACTGAGGAAAAATGATAAAGTCATAAATTTATGAGGCTGGTTCTTTCTGCAGAAAAGCAACATATTCTTTTTACAGTTTTGATAGTTATGACTATGTAATACTTCATATTCTGGCACATCAGCATGTCTTCGTTTATGAAACCATACTGAAGGACAATTTCAGGAAATGCCCCACATCTGTCATTTTAACAACTGTCCTTTAAAACAACTGGTTACAATATTATGACTTGTCTTTTTTCCCTCTGTGGCCCTAATATTCTATCATTTTACATATAGCCTTATAGTCTATGGGAAACTGTAAATTATCTAATGATAGCAACATCGTCTAAAACTCATTATTTATCCAAAATGATTGAAATGAATGATCACAAACGTTTAAATAATGACAGTGGGTCTAGTTATATGTGATAACAATGTATAGTTAGCAATGAAATAACTATTGGTTTCCATTTGTGGCGAATGCTGACTGACATTAGGGATGAGATTAAATAGATCCTGGAATTTAGCCTGGTCTGGAGCAGGCTAGCTCCACAGAATAAATCTCCATGGTAACTTATCCCATAACATATCCTCCTGCCCCCTATCCAGCTTTAGTGCAACCGGATTGGGGATCAATTGAGCCAGGATCACCAAGATATCCTGGTTTAATCCCTTATCCTACTTTTGTGCAACAGGCACCCGGTTGCAACTTTAATCCAGGTTTTAATCCTCCTGTTATGTTGTGGGTCAAATTGACCCGTTTCAAAGTTTGAACATCTAGGAAAAATTGTTAAAAGTATTTTTTCAGCATGAAACTTCTTTTGCTTGCCTTATTTAGTGTAATCAACATATATTATGAATTTGGTTCATCTCACATATTTGCAACCCCCCCCCCCCCCCTGCATGTTTCTATCACATAGATACTGTCCGGGTCAATTTGACCCGGCAGTCAAACTGGAGGTACAAGGATGTCTCATTATTAGTAGTAGTCCTTTATTTGCAGCTATGAGACATATTTCACCCCAATCACACACACAGACACACACAGGTGCATAGGTGTTATGACTTTTGACAGGAACCATTTATGTTCTAGCGGGAAAACTCAACCCACATTCAGTGATCACTCAACAGGGGAGGGGCTAAACTTATAAAAGATTCTTTGCATGGGAGTCCTTCCAACATTACACAGGCAGACCTTTAGAAAATGAGCAGCAGAAGCAGAACGATGACAGTCCAGGAGGCTCTGGAAGTCATCACTGATCATGATCAGAAGAAGACTATCTTGAGCTAAATTCTGATTCTAATGATTCTGATTTTGAACCAGATGAGGGAATTGTTATTCCTGTTCCTCCAAGCAAGACATTCATTTCAAAGAATGGTGAAATATATTGGTCTTCATCCTCAAATATGCGTCAGACAAACCTGTCTGCAGAAAACATAATAAAGACAGTGCCAGGGCCCACTAGGATGGCAGTGACTCATGTGACTGTCAATTCAAATCAATTCAATTCAATTCAATTTTATTTGTGTAGCCCAAAATCACAACAACAGTCGTCTCAATGGGCTTCGTCTCGGTAATTGAAAAAGTAAAACATAAAATCAAAAGGATCATGAATACATAGAATTCAATAGGAAAATACTAAACTGAAACGGACATCCCTTCCCTTAGACCCCCCTTCACGGTAAGGAAAACTCCAAATAAAAAAAACTGATTCCGGAAAGAAATTAGAAACCTCAGGGGTGTCCACATGAAGGAGGGATCCTCCCCCAGGACGGACAGGCGATTTACCAGAACTCTTAGAGAAGAATGAATTCATCAAACTCTACAACTACAAAGTCCAGCAGACGAGCTTCATCCAGATGGAGTTGGGGGGACGGCTGGGGGTGCGAGTCTAGCCGGAGACAGGATCCAGGTCAACACAAGCGTGACCTGTGGGAAATGTGCAAAATTAATTTGCACAAAGCACAGTGTGATGACTGATCACTCTTGTGTTATGTAGATGTACAGACACACACATAACTTCATATTGCGATTGCTTGTCTGTTGTATTGTGATTTTGTTTTTTTCTGGTTTATAGATCATGTATGTAAAACAAAATTTCAAGATTATGTTTCAATCTCATGTAAAACTATTGTATTTTATATGTCAGCCTTTCAAAAGTAATGCAGTAGTGAAAAATTTTAAAAAAGTTTGAACATGTATATTTTTAAGAAAAAAAGAGTGAATTATCTAATAATTGAACCGCTTCCTGTTAGAGGTAAGGAACACCATTTCACTAAGTTTTTGAAAGAATAATTAGTAATGGAGTTAGTGATGATATATTCACACTATTTGTTAGGATTTTTTTTGGGTTTCAGACATTGTTTTAATTAATAAAACATGCACCGGGTCAAATTGACCCAGGAACATCATCTCTGTTCCTCACAAATGATCATAACGGGAGGGTTAAGCAGATGTCTTGAGCTGATCATCCATGCTTTTATCTCCTCTAGTTTAGACTACTGTAATTGTTTTTACTTGTTTTAACAAAAGTCTCTTAAACGTCTCCAACTGGTCCAAAATTCTGCTGCAAGGCTTTTAACTGGAACCAATAAGGACACTCATACCCCCCCCCCCTGCTTTTATCTCTACATTGGCTTCCTGTTAAATTTAGAATAGATTTGAAGATTTTGATTCTAGTTTTTAGAGCCCTGCACGGACAAACCCTGAACTGACCTTTGAACTCCCTACACTCCTGCACGTTCTTTGACGTCCACTGCTAAAAATCTTTCAGGTTCCAAAAACTCATTTTAAAACTAGGGGAGGCGTCGCCTTTCAGGCAGTCGCTCCCCGACGTTGGAACGACCCCCGTTGCCAGATTGACTCAGTCGAGTGTTTTAAAGCTCAAGTTAAGACTTTCTTATTTAGGAGAGCTTTTAGCTGACTTTGACTTGTGTTCACTTCTGCCTGTGTGTTTATTTCTATGCCTGTGTGAGTTTATTGGGTATCGCTACTGATTTTATATTGTTTTTTACTTTGTGAAGCACTTTGTGAGTCGCTCTCTGTGAAAAGTGCTATATAAATAAAGATTTACTTACTTACATAATGGTAGTGCAGGATGAGTCCCGGTGCAGTAGACTGTCTGGAAACGGTTCTGCTGCATTGGGTCAGGTTTCCTCTGAGAAGATGTCAGTCTTTCAGGTTGTGGAAGCATGCAGGGTTGAGCGTTGGAACCTCTTTCAAATCAAACTCTGTCACATTTCTTTGTGAATTAGGTTCATAATAAGTGAAAAAGAACATCTTCTAAGTTCAGTGTTAACTTACAGGTTATTCAAATCACTTAACACCTTGTTCTATAGAACAGTCAAATAAAAGCAGATTTAACCAAGTTCACAGTCTCAATTCAATGTTATTTGTATAGCCTAACTTCACAACAACACTCGTCTCCATGGGCTTCGTATGGGTCTCCAGTCTGTTGGGGCTGGAGCGCTTCTCTGCTGCTACTGAACCAGAAGGTCAGGTCTACTTGGGTACAGTGAGGGCTGGCTTGTGTGAGGGGGTCCTTAGTAAAGTCAAGAGCCTTTGTAGTCAAAGGACAAGGGCCACTCTCACTCACAACCACGCCGACCTTCCCAAGGGCCCAGGGTGGAGATGGTGGAGAGCTGTTGTGGGGCCCCGTAAATGCATTATGTCCTGGTATAGGGGGTCATCAGAGGCCCTCTAGCAGGGTCAGGGGCCCTCATAGTTAAAGGAATCCTAAAAACAGAGACCCTCTGAAATAGAAGTGTTCTTCTTCTAGTCATTGCTGTTTTGGGCTATGGGCCCACCAAGGGCCCCTGGGCGCTGGCCCCGCTGACCAGTTCCATAACCCAACCCTGGCCAAGGGAGGTGTGAGATTGAAAGCACAAAACTTACAACTTTGTCATCTTCTACTCATCTATCACATTCTATAGATATCTATTCTATTCTATCACAACAGACGGTCTTGTGGACCATTTCCTTCGTCTCGTTTCCTGACAAACACCAGAAGGTCTCCCGTCTGCACATCAAGAAATCTGGGATTTCATCATCGGAGAGTCACCGCGCGCTGGAAAGAAGACGAACGGCAACAGGAAGATCACGGACAAACTTAATGGCAGAGCTTGGTCTGTTGGAATGATGAGTGGGACACATTTTTGTTCACATAGGCAACACATCAGGACTGGATCCAACACGGGTTTCTAACACGACAGCAGTACAATCTTAGTGAAAGAGTTCACTGGGCAGCCGTCATTTTCTAATCTTCATAGGGGAGGGAAAGGGAAATTAGCCTTCAGTACCCAGAAAGCTGTCAAAATCAGAGAAGGCAAATTTAATGATTGCAATATTTTCTAGGAAAACCTCGTAAATACAGAGGGGCAATCAAGTACTGATGCACGTTCTCACTCACTTCTCTCTTTTTCCAAATGATTTGACATCAGAGTTGAGGAAAGTTTTACAGTTTTATTGGGAAACCAAGAAAAATAAATGCAGTTTTCAAATATTTCAGGATTCTAAAACCATTTTTACAAAAGTAATTAAAGCTTAAAAAACAAGTAGCAGAACAATAACTAAATCATATAACCTTAAACAAAATGACTTATCTGAAGAAGGTGGAGGCGACCCTAAACCTGTACTAAACATTCAAACCGAATGGTTTGGTTTACAAGTCAGATGCTGTGTTGCTCAGAAAGCAGAACTCAGCCCCAGAACCTCTGTTTGCCAGAGGGCGGGGGCAGCACCTCTACAGGGGGAACCTGAGCACTGAAGATGGAGCCATCTGCCTCCACCAAGAAGATGAAATAGAAGTTTGCAGCCATCATGACGACTCCTGGCAGGAAGGACAGGCCAAAACCAAAACCCCGGATGCTGCTACCAAAGGCTGCCGCCCCCCAGTAGACAAGCCTGGAAAAAGGAAAAGAGATGAAGCTTTACGGCCATCACTTCTATGGATTAATTATCAATGATTCTGACTGCTTTGCTTTAAAAATTCACCGTCCAAAGGCAAAAACAATAGTCAGCAGAGGGATGAGCTTCAGCTGCTCCTGGGTTAGGTACATCGCCATGACAACCATCTGAAGGAAGTAGATCAGGAACAGGGAGGCGGAGTCTGTGATGAAGCGCTGGTGCACAGCAACCTCCTTACACTCTGCCTCTTTCAGATTCTCATCAAACAAAGTTGGGGTCGAGGCTGACTTGAGCCGACTGATACCCAGAACCAGCCAACCTGAGAGACGGGAGAAACCACAGAGGCACAAAGGTGTGAGGAGGACAGTCCAACACCGGCAGGGGTCAGCAAAGGCCAGGCAAAGTCTCACATCTACGTTCATGGTCAGTCTGAAGGCAGAAACCTCCACTTTTGTTCTGCAGGCTGTGTAAACCGGCTTTTGGGTGGGTGCACTCTAAAATGACAAATGTTTCAACACCCAATTTTTCACAAAGCAAGCAGACATTTATAGAAAAACATGTTGTTTTATTACGTCTCATTTAGCATAAGCAGGGTCTTCCTTTTGATATTAATTTAATATTAGCTTGAACACACACTGGCAATTGCATTTTTTTAAGTAACCTTTTGACTTTTATCATAACTGGGTCGTGACCCCAACGACCACAACAGTCTGTGGGTTCAGAATGAATCAGGATGACGGCTTATCCCACACTTTTGCAATATTTTAAGAAAATACCAAAATCGAGAACTACTTAAGAATTGTTCTAAGCTCTAAAACAGCCAAAAGTGATGCTCCACTGTGAAGGTTTTCAGGAAAAAACTTCAAATTCATCTTTTTAGTAAAGGATTTATGTAGTTTTTACTTTCACACATGTTTTCATTTGATTTGATAAATTTGATTAACAATTTGATTTATTTTGATTCAAATGTTAACAATAATTACACATTTTATTTATAGGGCACCTTTCTGAGACTGCAGACAACTACACCAGAACATCCTCAGGCTCCTACAGCCAGGCCTCAGTGTCTGCACGGTGAAACGACTGGTAGCCACCAGGACTCGGTCCGCTTCCTCAGCCAGTCCTCTAATCTCCTGCTGTTGGCCAAAGCTGCGCGGCGGAAGCTGCCGCAAAAGCAATGTGCGGTAAAAGAAAACCAGCTGAGCAGCGACAGCATTAAGTCCATGGCCGAACGGCCTCCCAGGCCCGACATGCTGTCAGCTCAAGTCAACTTCATTTATAAAGAACTTTTAAAACAGCAGAAGCTGACCAACGTGCTAAACAACGCAGGGTAAAAACAAAACAAACTAAAACAAACAGAATAAAATCAATAAAACCAATGAAAACATCAACTCACACTGAGTTTCTACAGTGTCCTTCATCCAGGAGCAGCTGATCTAAGTGAGCGGGAAGGGTAAAGCAGCTGGAGCAGCTCAGAGAGGTGGGCGGAGCCAGACCATTTAAAGACTTAAAAACAAATACAAGAATTTAAAAAGCAACTCTAGAATGGACAGGCAGCCTGATCTGGTGTGATATGCTCTCTCTTCCAGTTACCAAGCCTGCAGCAGCGTTCTGCAGCAGCTGGAGAGCAAGGATGAGTGAGAGACACCAACGGAAAGACAGTTACAGTAATCTAGTAGGAACAAAGGCCTGGATTACTGTCTCAAAGTGCTTCTTGATAAGAACGATTGACTTTAGCTGCCTTAACTGAAAGAAGCTGGATCTCACCACTGAACTGATCTGCTTGTCCAAATTCAAACCGTCGTCCATCTTCACTCCTACGTTTGTGACAATAGATTTAACAGATTGTGTGAGAGAGTCCAGAGTTTTGGGGTGTGACCCACTGTTGCCACGGAGACCAAAGACAACCATCTCTGTCTATTCCTCATTGAGGTGGAGAGAATGAAGAGCCATCCAGATTTTTAATTCCTCCAAGCACTTAATTAAAGCGTTGATTATCAAGAGGCTGAAGACCAGATCCACTGCTGAGGTGGCTGACACCTTCAATGTGTCTCAGCGTCAAGTACAAAGTATAAGAAAAAGATTTGAAGAGACTGGAGATGTTTTTGACAAGCCCAGGTCCGGCAGACCCCCCAAGACAGCTGCTGGGGAGGACCAGCCCCTTTTCCACTGCAGCAGAGCTCCACCAGGCCTGGTCACCTCAAGTCCCTGTGTCAACCACAACAGTTTGTAGAATTCTGTCTCAAAATGGCCTCCATGGTCCAATCAGTGCCCAGAAACCAGCACCAAACAAAAGGCAATTGAACAAACGTGTGGCATTTGCCAAGGCCCACAGCCTGCTAAAAGGATGGACGCTGGAAAAGTGGCAGACGGTGGATTTCTCAGATGAGTCTTCAGCTGAATTACATCACAGGAGACCAACTGGAGCCCGCATGGACCCTAGAATCACCCAGAAAACAGTTCAGTTTGGTGGCAGGAAAATCCTGGTCTGGGGTTCCATCCAGTATGGGGGGGAGCGAAACATTTGCAGGGTGGAAGGCAATATCAATAGCCTAAAATATCAAGAAGTATTAGCTACCTCCTACATTCCCAACCATAAAAGGGGTCAAATTCTGCAGCAGGATGGGGCTCCATGGTATACTTCCATCTCTACATCAAAGTTCCTCAAGGTGCTCCAGGACTGGCCAGCCCAGTCAGCAGACATGAACATCATTGAGCATGTCTGGGGTAGAATGAAAGAGGAAGCATGGAAGACCAAACCAAAGAGTCTGGATGAACTCTGGGAGGCATGGAAGACTGCTGTCTTTGCTATTCCTGATGATAATCATTGTCAAACCGCATGGATGCTGTCCGTCAAGCTCATGGAAGTCATACAAGATATTAAATATGGATCTCACAGTAGCACTACTTAATTCACTGATGTTATGCAACATATTTTTGTTTTTGAAGTAAATTATTTGTTACATTTTCACATTACTCTCTGTAGGCCACAAAACTTTTGTCTTGCCAAAATGTGACCTTTCTGTGTTCATTAAATGATCAATCTTTCTTCAGTGAAGGAATTTTATTTTAGTATATTGAACATAATTTGGGAGGGTTTTAGCTTTCATATCAGACATTTCTAAAACCAATGGATTCATTAACAGTGAGGTTAGACGCTTTTGTTTCTACAAAATGGATAAGCGACAAGACTTTTGTCAGGGACTGTAAGTAAAGGGAGAAGAGCAGAGGCCCAAGGACCCCGTACAGTAGAGGAGCAGAGGAAGTCTGAACATTATTGAGGTTTACACAAAACGTTCTATCTTCTAGATATGACCTGAACCCCTACAGAGCAGTGCCATGGATGCCTACAAGTTGCTGTAACCGGGAGATCAAGATGTTGTGATCTAATGTGCCGAAGGCAGCCGTAAGATCCAGTAGTACCAGGACCACATGGTCCCCAGCATCTGTAGCTAAGAGGATGTCATTAAACACCCTGATCAGAGCTGACTCAGTGCTGTGTAGAGAATGGAAGCCAGACTGGAAAACCTCAAGGTTGCCATTTTCATCTAAAAAATCCTTCAAGTGGACATACACAAAACACAATTTTTCCCAGAATCTTCGAGAGGAAAGGGAGTTTGGAAATAGGCCTAAAATTGGACAGCACAGAGGGATCCAGGTTAGGCTTCTTGATCAATGGCTGCACTGTAGCATGTTTACAGTTTCTAGGGAACACACCAGAGGAAAGGCTGCCATTTACAACAGCAAGAACTGCAGGTCACAGAGTAGAGATAACCTCTTTAAATAATCGGGGTGGAACCACATCGGAGGGGGAACCTGAGGGCTTCAGGTGTTGCAAAGAGTCACTGGTTCAAACTGGTCAAAGGTTACAGGGCAAGACACAACAACAGAGGGGGTCTTGGTGTGGGGGTGGCTGGTCACTCCCCCTCCTTTTCACATTCCACCATCCATTTTATTTTATTTATTTTTATTTTTTTATTTTTTTTAACTTGTCCTGTCCAACAGCTGGGCAGACAGATGAGAGCTGAGGGCCTCTTGTGTTGGACATATTTTACTTTAACAACAGGGGTTATTAATCTTCAGACAAACCAGAGGTATGTCTGAATAAACCCCTTTTGGAATTGAGGCCAAACTTTATTAATTTCAATCATGTTTGAAAATCTTTGGTGTTGGACTGGACAGAAAAGGAAAGAAGGGAAGAAGAGAGAGGGATGTTAGAGAGAGGGGGGGAAGACTGCTGTCTTTGCTATTCCTGATGATAATCATTGTCAAACCGCATGGATGCTGTCCAGTTAAAAAAATAGAACATGTGGAATATGGGATGACACTGGTTTGATTAGAAGAAGCAGAGAAAAGAGCTGCAGTGGAAGGATTGATGATACGGATGCACCGAGCCGGAGCTCCAGGCCTACAGGAGGGCAGAGTGATGTCAAATAAAACAGGCATGTGATCTGAAAACACGGCAACACATACCACCAGGTTAGGAACAGAGAGTCTATATGTCAGCACCAGATCAACTTGTTAACGGTTGCGCCAACTGAAGTGGCAGCAAGTTCGTGTAGCGCTGTGTTTTTGCTGTCAAAAGTAGCTTCTTGTGCTTTTTCTTCTCTTCCTTTTTGACCGAAATGTGCATCTACAAATACTCGAGAGATATCCTCCTTCAATTACGACACACATCGAACAGATGTAAACATCTGATTCCTCCGGAGATTAAGAAGCCCGTCCGTGGATGCCGTGCTGGGGCTAAACTAAAGGCTTGAAGGTGGAGAAACAAGCCCTTCGTCCCATCGATTATCATGGGGAATGTAAACTCTCTACAGAATAAGTGTGAGGAGCTGGTCGCCTTGATAAGAACTGACGAGGCATACCGTGTGAGTTTATATCTGCTCACAGAGAGCTGGCTGACTGACGTGATCCCCGACTCAGCTGTTAGCATCCCCGGCTACGCACTCGTCAGAGTGGACAGAGAGGTGGAACTATGCGGAAAAACGAAGGGCGGTGGACTTTCTGTGCTGGTCAGCAACAAGTGGTGCCATCCCGGTCACATCACGGTCAAAAGCAAGATCTGCACTCGTGATGTGGAGCTCTTGGTGGTCGGTATAAGACCATACTATCTTCCACGAGAGTTTTCCAATGTAGTCGCCATTGTTGTTTACATTCCGCCGCGGGCGGACCCATCGTCAGCGTGTGACATCATCCAGGAAGTGGCTGCGAGGGCTCAGTCTGCACACCCAGAGGCGCTCATCATAATATCGGGGGACTTCAATCATGTTGATGTGAGCTCTCACTTAGGGGTTTTCATACAATATGTGAACTGTCCAACTAGACACAAAAACACTCTGGACCTGTGTTATGTGAATTTAAGATCTGCCTACACTGCAGTGGCTCTACCCCCCCTTGGTAGGTCTGATCATAACCTCAGTCAGCTCAGACCATCATATAAGCCATGTGTGATGAGGCTGCCTAAAGCTACCAGATCCTTTAGGCAGTGGACTCCTGAGACAGCAGCCATGCTAAGGGACTGTTTTGAATCCACTGACTGGGACTTGCTGGTGGGAGACAGTGACATCGATCAGGCTGTGGTGTGTGTCACTGATTACATCCACTTCTGTACAGATGTGGCAGTGCCTCTGAAAAAAGTACGCTGCTTTCCCAATAACAAGCCGTGGATTAAAAGCAATATGAAGCACCTGTTAAACCTGAAGAAGCAGGCCTTTAAGACTGGTGATCGGCACAAAGCAAGGGTGGCTCAACATGATCTAAGTAGAGCCATAAAGCGCGCCAGGAGGGATTACAAATCTGGGCTTGAGATGAAGCTGCAGAATAAGAACACTAGGGAGGTATGGAGCGGCATGAGAACCATTACTGGCTTTAAGGAGAGGGGATGGACTGTGCCTGGTGATGTGGCCAAGGCGGATGACTTCAACCATTTTTATAATAGGTTTGACTCTGTACACGCCCAACCATCAGTGACTCTTCCACCTCTGCTGCTGTGACCGGCTCCCCTTTTCCACCCAGTGACAGATCCTTGACTTCTGCTGCTGTGACTGGTTCCTCTACTCCACCAAGTGGCAGCTCCTACACCTCTGCGGCTGTGACCTGCTCTTCTCCTCCACCCAGCAGCGCCTGCTCCAGCTCCAGCCCTGATGCTGTAACACCTATAAGAATAGAGGAAGTGTGCATAGAGCTCAGGAGGCTGAATGGTTGGAAATCTGCTGGTCCTGATGGAATATCACCACGGTTGCCAAAGGACTGTGCGTCAGAGCTGGCGGTGCCTCTTCAAACCATCTTTAACAGGAGTCTTCAGACAGGATGTGTCCCTGGCTTGTGGAAGACCTCATGCCTTGTCCCAGTGCCCAAGGTGACAAGGCCTGCAGGGATGAAGGACTATAGACCAGTTGCCCTAACATCTGTCATAAGGAAGACTTTTGAGAGGCTACTACTCCGGAGGCTCAAACCCCTGGTGGAGGGGGCGCTTGACCCCCTTCAGTCCCCTTCAGGACAGTATGGGAGTGGAGGATGCAGTCCTTTATATGGTCCATAGGGTGCTCTCCTTTCTGGAAGGGACTGGCAGATATGTGAGGGTGATGTTTTTCGATTTCACAAGTGCCTTTGATACAGTCCAGCCTCAGCTGCTGAAGGGGAAGCTCGAGAGTATGGGAGTTGATCCAGTTCTTGTTCGCTGGATCCACAACTTTCTGACTCTTAGGTCACAGTTTGTCCGACTAGGAGACTGTGTATCTGGGACATTGATGAGCAACACCGGAGCACCACAGGGAACTGTACTATCGCCTTTTCTCTTCACACTCTACACTGCTGACTTTAATGATGCATCTGCAGCTTGTCATGTCCAGAAGTATTCGGACGACACTGCTATTGTGGCGTGTGTAAAGGGAGGGGATGAGAGTGAGTACAGGGAGCTCATCACCAGATTCACCTCCTGGAGCAGGGACAATGGTCTTGTGCTGAACACATCAAAGACCAAGGAGATGATCATTGACTTTATTAGGAAGTCCTCCCACCACCCAGTGATCATCGATGGTGGGGGAATCGAAGTGGTTGACTCCTACAAGTACTTGGGTGTGCACCTTGACCACAAACTGGACTGGTCAGAGTAGGCTCATGCTCTGTATAAGAAAGGGCAGAGTAGGCTGTTTTTCCTGAGAAAGCTGAAGTCCTTTGATGTATGTACTGACATGTTGCTCCTCTTTTACCAGTCGGTTGTGGCGAGTGCTGTCTTCTATGGGGTTGTATGCTGGGGTGGCAGAATGACCACAAGGGATTGCACTCGATTGGACAAACTGATTAAGAGATGTGCATCTGTGATCGGGAGGAGGGTGGACTCTCTGCTGCAGGAGAGGATGAGGGCTTTGACTCAGAGCATCCTGGACAATCCCAGACATCCCTTGCACAACACGATGTCTGGTCAGAGGAGCTCACTGAGTAATAGGCTCCTTTCACTGCGCTGCAGGACAGAGCACTTTAAGAACTCATTTGTCCCTACTGCTATCAGGCTGTTTAATGAACCTGCCTGATATGAATTGATATTATTTTGTGAACTGTCTTTTTACTGTTGTTTGTTGTGTGTGGTTGTGTGTTTTGCTACCGGACACCTGAATTTCTCCTTTGGGAGATTAATAAAGTTTATATCTATCTATCTAAGTGTGTGTCCACGTTCCTGCTTGGGTTCAGACACATGCTGAACAAGATTAAAAGAGTCAATAAGACTTAAAAAGTCCTTAGACATTGTATGGTCTGTGTTAGAGTTAAATAATTATCATTTGCGTGCACACTATAATCTCCATAATATGTTTGTCCCATTTCTATCTTTCAGTAAGAAAACAATGACTTGAATAGCTCTGATTATAGTAGAATATGATGTTCTTGTTGTTTCTGATTAAATGACCCACATTCATGTCTGCAACCTTCAGTTTTCAATAAAAGAAGGCTTCATGCACCAGGATGGCAGAACTCCTCTGCGACAGTTTGCGCTGTCACAGACTGATTCTCCTTCTGCAGAAGTCTAGCAAAAAGTTCTCATCTCCTGTGTGGTTCTTCTCTTTATTAAGGAAAAAGTCAAAACCCTGACATCTTGGTGCCGTGACCCGGATCTCAACATACCCACCGGTGGTGGACTGAGGACGACGCGCTGAAGCCGTGCACGCCCGGACAATATAGGCTGTCCGGAAGAAAGTCCCGGGAGGTGAATTCTTCGCCGGGCCAGCGTCATAAGTCTAACCCTCATCTGCCAGCGGTGGCTTGACGAGATCCGACCGGAAGTGATGAACCACAGGACTGAGTGAGTTTTGCATACGATCACAGTGTTGAGAGTAAAAATAGCAGAAAAGGTTTCTGGCTAAAAAGGGTAACCAGTCCCAAGCGCAAAGAATAGGAATAGCAGAAAAGGTTTCTGGCTAAGGGGAATAAAAAATAAATAAATAAATAAAATAAAAAAACATTTTTTACATTTTTTTTACATTTGTCTTTTCTTTATTTTTCTCCTCCTATTTTCCGCATTAATATCAAAGTGACCTTGGTGTCGGAGATTCGAGCTAGTTCGATCTCCCTGGACCAGGAACTCGGGACATAGCGTGCCATACCTCCTGGTTGGCCGAGGTCACCAAAGTAATCTCGGAGGTTTCCTTTTGCATTTTTTTTTCCATAATTTCAAAAGTGTGGACTGCAGACGATTAGAATTGATTTGTGTTTAAATTCACCGTCCTACAGTGTGATTATGGGTAGCAACATGAGTAAATCCCCTGACGGGGCTCCTTTACAGGGGGATGAAAAATATATGGCACGAAAAGACCCAAACAGCATGCGATACATGTTAAAATGGAAGAAAAAGTATGGTGTGAAAGGACAGCTAAAAACAGAAGAATGGAAAGAAGTAGTTGTTAAACTAGAGGCAAGTGTAGCTGGAAAAACCAGAGATAAGGAAAAAATGGAAGACAAACAAAAAGAATTAGATTGTGCAAGACACTGGCTTAGAGAAGCAGATAAACGTAAAAAAGATATCCAGGCTGCGAAAGACAAAAAAAGCAAACAAATCAAAAGAAGCAGGGACTCCTATCACCATGTTCGTACGTCCGGAAGATAACGAAACCCAGCTCTGTAGCAGACGCCAGCAGGCTGCGAGAGTAGCCGACATGCTACAGTCAAAAACTGAGGAAACACCTGCAGTACAACGTTTGTCCCTGACCAGTCCCCATGTCTCCCTCTCATTATACCCAGACCTTACCTCTCTGCCCCCACCTCCACCCGAGCCCCCTACTTACGATTTCAGAGACAGATCCGAGCTAAAACCCCCCCTCAGATATCGGGCTGAGGGAACAGAAACATATCCAATGATTCAGGTGGCTAATCCAAATCCAGGCGAAAGAGGGCCCGAACACCTTTATGTGTTCCGACCCTGGACCCTGGAAGAAGCTCGAAGGGCTGTTGAAGGGCTGACTCCCATTGATGAAGATGTAGAGAAGTGGATAGAAGATATGAGAGATCTTATACTCTCGTACAGACTAAATGGGTATGAGGCTGGCCAAGCAGCCCAAACATCAGTGGGAAAACATTGGGCTAGAGTAAGAGGGGATTATACAGGCAGAGATGGCCAAAATGAAGTTTTTCCTGCCCCTGTCGATGCACTGTCTAGCAGCTATGACAGAGCCTGGACAGCTTTGGAAGGCAGAAGTAGAACAATATTCAAGAAGAAAGCAAACTACTCCCACCTGGCAGGGATAAAACAAAAAACAGGGGAGCCGGTAGACGATTTTGCCCTCCGCTTTGAAAAAGAATTTAAGACCCACAGTGGCATTACACACAATGAGGACCCAGCCTCAGCTTACCAACAACAGTTAAAAAAATGGTCTCCTGAAAGCATTGCGGCCAGAAATTAGTGAATGGGTTCGTACCCATCACGTTGAATCTGATGACAGCTCAGTACCACAAACCATGACATGGGCCCGTCACGTTGAAAGAATTACAAAAGAAAAGAAAAACCCTGATGTGTTTTTCACCTCAGATGCTCTTCCACACTCTGCAGTGTTTTTCCACGGACCCACACCTCGCGGGCGGGGGCGTGGGCGTGGGCGAGGCAGAGGACGTGGTAATCCCAGGGGAAGAAAAGGCCCTAATCGCTCAGAAGACTGTTGGTGCTGTGGTGGCCACGGCCACTGGTCAGCAGAATGCCCAAACAACAAACAAGGTCCGAATCACGGACAACCCAATAAACCACCTAATCAGCAATCATGCCATTTGCATGGGAATGATTTCTGACTAGATGATGACCAAAGCAATCGTAGTGAAATAGTAGACGTTTGCTCAGCTTGGAACATTTTAAACACCCTTTATGAAAAACCATGGGTAATGTTAACATTAAATGGCAAAGACATACCATTTCTTTGTGACACCGGAGCATGTAAAACAGTTGTGAAAACGCAGGTACCAGGAATAATGAAATCCAAACATCAAATAAAAGTAAAGGCAGCAAATGGTCAGATCGAAACTGAAAACGTGTCTAAACCCCTAAGCATTATAGACCCAGAAACAGGAAAAGAAATCAGCGCAACAGTAGTCATGTCCCCAAAATGCCCCGTTAACTTATTAGGACGCGACCTAATGGTAAAACTAGGAATTGCTGTGGTTCCAGTAAAAGACGGCATGCGAGCTTTTAGAACACCACACGGTTCCTACGTTGCTGACACTGAAATAAATCAGAGAGTGTATTGTTCATATGATTTGCTCCCAAACAACAATCACATACAATCGACCTGCATGCTGACCACTGCACGAGAATCGTTAGAGGAACCCCAAAATGAAATGGCCTATAGTAATCTTCAGATTACTATGGCAATTTACAACGACCCGTCTGACCCAAACATTTTGAATTTCTGCTCCCAGCACCAGACCCTTGTAGGAACAACACATTTATATACAGATAGGCGTTCACTCGCAGCCGTGCATGTGGTCCCACCCTCAGAACCTCCATATCAGTTAGACGCAGTCCCCCACATTCCCCTTTTTAAGCCTGAAAACATCTCATGGACAGATGTGGGACAAAGGCTAAAACTGGCATGTGCGGCCACTGATTATCACACTGATGACTCCCGCTGGGCTTACAGCCCATCCACCAACATGTGGCGCACTACACATACTGGAGTGCTCACTGGAACAGCAGCAGTCCACCCCCTGCAATGACAAGCTGAAATTTACCTTACAGACAGAGATTTAGCAGACCTGGCCAAAATTCCAGATGACCTATGGACCAAAGGTCCTACGGATGTAGGGCTACTAAGGTCCATTCCACCTGTTCAGATCACCCCGAAATCATCTTGGCATCCCCGATTTAGACAATACCCCTTAAAACCAGAAGCTGCAGTCGGTATAAAACCAGTCATAGAACAATCACTGAAAAGTGGCATTATCCGCCCATGTCCTGACTCCCCTTGTAACACCCCTATTTTTCCTGTACAGAAAGCAAACAAAACAGATTGGCGTATGATCCAGGATTTAAGAGCGGTAAACGAAGCAGTGCAGACCAGAGCCCCATTAGTACCAGACCCACACACACTGCTGAATTCCCTCAAGCCAAACCATAAGTTTTTTTCAGTGGTAGATCTAAGTAATGCATTTTTCTCTATCCCAATACATCCAGATTCCCAATTTTGGTTCGCATTTACTTACAATGGTGCTAAATACACATATACCAGACTCCCCCAAGGTTTTGCAGACTCTCCCACTATCTTCACACAGGCCATTATGGCTTGCCTTTCTGATCTGCAGCTATCACCTAAAAGCCAGCTCATAGTGTACGTAGACGACATACTAGTAGCAAGCGAAGATAAAGAAAGCTGTAAACAAGATTCCCTTGCACTGCTGCGCCACCTCCACAAGACAGGAAACAAAGTAAGCCAGGCAAAACTGCAATGGGTAAAGGAGGAAGTCACATACCTAGGTCACACTTTGACAGCTGCAGGAAAACAAATCCATTTTACCAGAAAACAAGCTGTGGCAGACACCCCCAAGCCACAAACTAAAAAGCAAATGATGTCTTTCCTCGGGTTGTGCAACTACTGCCGTGCTTGGATACCCCACTATGCGGTTGTCACTCAACCCCTCCTTGACCTGATTCACGCCAAACCAATGACCATGACAGATAAGATACAGTGGACACCAGAGGCGGAAAAAGCATTTACAAACCTTAAACAAGATCTAATCAACACTACCACATTAGCACTGCCTAACTATTCCAAACCGTTCGTGCAGACAGTGGACTGCAGGGAGGGGTACATGACTTCTGTACTTATGCAAAAACACGGAGACAAATTACGCCCCCTTACATTTTACTCAAAAAAGCTTGATCCTGTTGCCCAATCTCTACCACCATGTGTACAGGCCGTTTGTGCTGCATCGATGGCTGTAACCTCCTCGGCAGATGTAATATTATTTCATCTTTTACAACTTTTAGTCCCTCATGCCGTTGACGTTTTACTTCTACAAAGCAAAATGAACTTGCTTTCACCCGCGAGACATCTCTCTTACACAGCTACGTTATTAGCCCAACCACACATCACAATCACTCGGTGCAACATTCTCAACCCAGCAACATTGCTACCTCTCCCAAAAGATGGCGAGCCACACAATTGCCTGGAAGCAACCGACAAGTTACAGTTACCACGTCCAGACTTAACTGACACGCCTTTAACAACCGGCATGACTTGGTTTGTTGACAGTTCTTGCTCAAAAACGGAAATGGGAAAAAACCAAACTGGTTACGCTGTTGTCCAGTTACCTAAAACAATCATTGAAGCAGCTCAGCTCCCTCCTAGCATGTCAGTACAAGCAGATGAAAGTATAGCATTAACCAGAGCGTGTGAATTAGCCAAAGGGAAAGACCTTACCGTGTACACAGACAGCCAGTACGCTTTTTCCACACTTTTTTATTTTGCCAAACAATGGGAACGCAGAGGAATGAAAACTTCCACAGGCAAACCCATCACCCACGCACAACTTTTACTTAACCTCTTACAAGCCATAAAGGCCCCATCAAGGTTAGCAGTTTGTAAATGTGCTGCACACACTGCAAACACGGACACAATCTCAATAGGGAACAGGCTTGCTGATAAAATTGCAAAACAAGCTGCAGCAGGACACCACAACACAGAAACATACTCTGCAGAAACAGAAAACACACAACTCCTAGACACTAGCATCCTGCATGACATGCAAAGCTCAGCTCCACTGCAGGAAAAGAAATTGTGGTTATCAAAAGGAGCAGAAATAACTGAAAAACAAATTTATGAACTGCATGATAAACCTGTACTCCCGAAATCATTGTTCAAAGCAGCAGCAGTTGCGACACATGGGCCATGCCATGTGTCGACAGGAGGAATGACAGTGCTCATACAAAGTCACTTTACAGCATTTGGCCTACAATCGTACTTAAAAAGGTTTTGTACAACATGCCCTACCTGTATACGGCATAACCCACAGGGTAATATGCGACCAAAGCGGGGAACTTTTCCTAAGCCATCCTACCCTTTCCAGGTATTACACATGGATTTCATTGAACTTACGGCAAGTGGCCCCTATAAGTACTGCCTTGTGCTAATAGACGCATTCTCAAAGTGGGTAGAAATAATCCCTACCAAAAAAGCAGACGCGATCTCAGTAGCAAAAGGTATCTGTAAAACCATCATTCCCAATTATGGAATACCAGAAATTATATATAGTGATAATGGAGCCCATTTTGTTAACACCATCATCCAAAACATGGCCGCCAGCCTAAAAATGACGTTGAAAAATCACTGTGCATACCACCCACAAAGTGCAGGACTTGTGGAACGCACAAATGGAACAGTAAAAAGCAGACTCAAAAAATGCATGGAAACAACAGGAAGACCATGGCCAGAGTGTTTAGATCTAGTAAAACTATACATGAGAATCAGACCTACATCCGATGGCCTGACACCCTTTGAAATAGTCTATGGAAGGCCCTATAGGTTACCTATAGTAGCCACAGACTTACAAAAAGCAAATGAAGAACAAACAATAGCAGATTTTATCATAAGAATGATAAACCAGAAGGAGGTGTCCAATGCAAATTTACTACCATCTGACTCTTTATCTCCACAGGAAAGCTCACCAGTGAAACCAGGCGACTGGGTGTTCATCAAGGTCCTAAAAAGGAAGAACTGGGCCAGCCCACGGTGGGAGGGACCATACCAAGTCCTCCTAACAACACCCACGGCAGTAAAAATAGCTGGATACATCTCAGTCACTGTAAGTTGCAGCGTGCACCAGAGGCCTAAAGGAGGCTGTTGTGGTGAAGTCTGACTACAAAGGGGTTCCGTCTTTTAGTGGCGGTTCGTCTCAATCGTCAGCGAAGAAACCAGCCGAACCCAACATCCATTAGAACCTGGGTCTTTGAAGTGACCCTGCAACCTAGCAGCATGGAAGGCCCACTGCTGGGAGACCGCAGCAGGTGGGTGCGGAGCTGCGCTGTGACTGTAGCATGTCTTCTAGTCGCACCGACTTTCCTAGCAATGGAGAAACCAGGAGAAGGCGGTATCAACCTCGTCCACCGCTCATGGGATCTGTATGAAAAGACAACTCACCTAAATATTGCCACCCATGATCATTCCTACAGTACCAATCTCTGGTGGCAACTGATGAACAGAACTGCACACGACAGCAACATCACCAGCTGTTATGTGTGTACTTTCATGCCGTATGCTTCCCACAATACAGGTCTCCGTCCAGGCAATATCACCAGAAGACAACAAGATTGCCTGTATGAACTTAGCACACACCCTGGCTACAACCGAACTAAAAGGAGGACATTCAACTCCTGGAGCAAAAGGAATTACTCTGAGCGGTTTTGGGTTCCTCCCAATAACCCCCGTGGACCATGTGGCCCAATGAGAGACCTGTTGCCACTACCACAAGACCCCATTAAGCTCCCGGAGGTGATATCTTTGGTGAGCATGAAGCCTGGCTCACTTGGACGTTGTGTATACAACAATGGCACAGTGAAAGTGGGCATGGTGCCCTGGCATCTGTGTAACGTTACCTTGACCTTCTGTGACTACAATCTTACAGTTCGGTCTAACTACTCAGCTTGTATGCAGAAAGCCAACAGGATCAGAGGAAGCTGTGGATTATTCCTGATCAAACGGACATTTGACATAACAAACCAGACCAAAGGTAGGCAAAACTTAGCAGGTTGCAGTACCATAGTGCCTGGGGACCGAGGATCCAGGGTCCTAGCTGATTGGTACTTCCTGTGCGGACACACTGCCTATGCATCCCTTCCTCCAAACTGGGGAGGCCTTTGTGCTCTGGTCCCTCTGGTTCCACCTGTGTTCTTCATGAACAGAACCGTCCGAACACCCCACCCCGCACGACGGAAACGTGCTGCACCAGAGTTCCACATGAACGCCCTACAAATGACTACCACTACTGGAGTCCCATGGGAGTTCCGCATCTGGGGTGGAGGAGCAAAATTCGGACAATCACTCCTTCCATGGATCGGAGTGGCAGAAGTAAGAGACCACATCGAGAGCAACAGGTACGCATTGCTGAGACTCCTTAACACCACCTACAAGTTTTCCAATGCATCAGCAGCAGAGATGTCGGCCATAAGAACTATGGTTCTGCAAAATCGACTCGTGCTCGACCTCCTAACTGCATCATCAGGAGGTGTGTGCAAAATGGTTGGAGACACCTGCTGCACTTTCATCCCGGACGGCACCAGTGATGGACAGGACATTTCTACCGCACTGCACGACTTAGCAGAGCTGCAAGCCTATGTTAAGTCTGCGAGTCCTGGCGCCAGTCCCACCAGTGACATCTGGTCCTGGCTGACCACAGGCCCATGGTGGCACCTCCTGCTGAAATTATTGACCCCTATACTCATCATTTTGTGCCTATTTTGTCTTTTTACAACATGCGCTCTGCCTTGTGTCATGTCCATGATCGCAAAGGCTACCACGCAGGCTTTCATCCGTTACCAGCTTGTCCAACAAGCTGAAGAGGACCCCTCCCCATGTGAATACTCCTACGTCAGAGGCATCGTATGAATCTCTCACTGAAAGTGCCAAAAGCAAGTGGTGAAATGATGATGTTTGATGCCTTGTTCTAAAAAAAATAAAAACAAAAAAACAATAACATTTTTTTTACGGTTGTACCTTCCCCTTATAGTGTTTACTTATGACGTGTTTGAAATGATAAAAAAGGGAGGGATGTTAGAGTTAAATAATTATCATTTGCGTGCACACTATAATCTCCATAATATGTTTGTCCCATTTCTATCTTTCAGTAAGAAAACAATGACTTGAATAGCTCTGATTATAGTAGAATATGATGTTCTTGTTGTTTCTGATTAAATGACCCACATTCATGTCTGCAACCTTCAGTTTTCAATAAAAGAAGGCTTCATGCACCAGGATGGCAGAACTCCTCTGCGACAGTTTGCGCTGTCACAGACTGATTCTCCTTCTGCAGAAGTCTAGCAAAAAGTTCTCATCTCCTGTGTGTTTCTTCTCTTTATTAAGGAAAAAGTCAAAACCCTGACATCTGAATTGTAGTTTGTCGATCTTTATTTGTATTCTTGTTGATGCATAAACAAACCTGCATCATCTGGAATGTGTTGATTTGCTTCCTGGTTCTGAACTGCTGCTGACGCCAACATTTTTTTGTTCCAGGGAAGTTCTTTTCATTCATCTTCCTCCTTTTCTCTCATTGTTGCTGTCACTTACAAGTTTGTCTCTTTCCAGTTCTCTGAGACTCCTAGCAGTCATAGGACAGACCACCCCTACCCTGAGTTGAGTTCTGCAGGTAGGGGGCAGTATATGAATTACTTTAACTTGGAGCTCATGGAAAGGACTTGCTCTTACTGCCATCTCTTCGTCAGAGGACAGGAGACTTTCAAACGTACAGATATAAACTGAAGGAAGATTGAGTCACACAGGTGAGAGACAGGTGAGGGAGGCATTAAGACAGGTGAAAAAGGAAAGACCTAAGGAGTTCAGGTGAAACAGATAACTGGGAGAAGCAGACTTACCAAGAACAATAGGGGCAGCAGCAAACACAGAGCAGCGCAGTGTGTAGACCAGCCTGAGGGGTGCGCTGTCTAGAAGAGGGGCATCAAAGGGCAGGAAAACAAACCCACCCCACACCAGGACAGGGAAGATGAGTGCTGACATCATCAAGGACACGCCCACCTTTAAAATGTCTCTGCTGGAACAACACAGGCCACCTAAACGATAAGAAAGCAAACATGCAGAGACATGACCAATAGCACACCCCTGTCATCCAAGACACTTCAACAGCCTGAAGGATGAAAGAACGACATCCGAAAAAGTGTATTTACATTTGGTAGGTGCTCTGGTCTCAGTCCATTCATACTGGAAGCCATGCTGGTCGTAGTCCACTCCTGTGTAGTTTAGGAAGGGACTTTTCTCAGACTCTATTTCCCAGCATGCCACTTCATCCTTGGGTGCTGAGTGCGAGGGTGGGACGGTCACCGCAGGACTGAACACCTGAGCCGCTTTCTCTGGCAGGCGGTTCTCTCCGAGGTTCTCTTCTTTCTGCAGGTAGGTTTTCAGAGGCATTCCTTCACCTGGAAGTTCTGGCCTTTCCTGTCTGGCCTTGCCGTCAGCCCCCAACGCTCTCTCACTCTCTGTACAGCTGGACGCCTCATGGATGGAGGTGTCAGACCTGATGCTCTTCCGGTCACCTTTACCTCTCAGTCCATCTGCCCGTCTGTCTGCCCGCTGTGGGGTGCAGGCTCTTGAAGATGTCACAACCTTCTCCTCTCCTGGGTTTGTCTCCCCTCTGCCTCTGTCATCCATCATGCAGCGTAGCCAGAAGGTCAACAGCAGATCAAAGATTCACCTGAACAAAAGCATGCAGTCACATAAAACCTTCAACTTTCAGTTCACTGCTGGATTTCAAGCTGACATTATGACAGCTTCTCCTGGCCTTCAGAGGTCCTCAGCATTGTAACATTGTTCAAAGGCCATCTTAGAACAATCAGTCCTCCAAGGATTTGGGGATGTTGTGATCAACACATTCCTGCAAATGTATCCAACACCAGTGGTGATAAAGTCTCAGTTTATTAAAAAAAAAAATCAAAGGAAAAAGATGGTGCTCAGCAGTTCACAAATATTCCTCATGAAAGTGGAGATTAAAGGTTTTCTTCTTCATCAACATTGTGTTGGGGCACAAATGGTGATGATTTACCGTGTCTGATAATAAACCATCTGTGTGTGGCTTTCTGTTACGGTTACTTCTGGACAGTGTCTACTGTAAATGTTTCAGAAAAGCCTCATATGCACCGTTTACATCATCTGTTTAGATTCCATTCCAGTCTTGATTTATGAGATCGTTTCTAAAGGCGTCCACAGTTTCATCATTCCTTATTCTTTTATATATTTGAAGGATTTCTGCTGACTTTTTGGGCAATTTAAAGCCAAATAAAGCAAATACAGGCAAGTGATCGCTTATGTCATTAATTACTAATCTCTTAATTATTAATCTCTTTGACCTTACAAAATATTGGTAAAAAATATTGTCTATTAATAATAATAATACATTTTATTTAGAATGCGCTTTACATTTTAGATAAAGTTGCACTAGTTGTTGTTCTATAAGGCTTTGTAATGAAAGGATACAATCCTTTACTATATAATGAATCAAAATAAATCAGGTGTTTGTAAAAGTGAATTAAGTTTTATGAGATCTATATAGAATCTCCACAGATTATTAATTGTTTATGTTGGTTTAGATTACTTAACATATCTTCTAAATTGTCCTTAAAGTTTCCATTTTTGATCCTGGTTTCCTATCTACACATCCAACAGTCATATTTTTGTTTTTTTGTAACTGTTTCCACAGCAACACTTTCCATTCAATCATCAATAGCAGAAGTCATACATTTTACCAGTTTCTATTTCAAACCGTTGTCAATATGAAGGGCGACCCCCCCTCCAATCCCATTCATTCTGCTATTGAAATACAAATCATAACCATCAAATTTCAAATCGTTCTCCTTCCCTTTAATTATCCATGTCTCTGACAGAGCAATTACTTTAAATGTTCCTTTAAATGTGTTCAAAAATATGTCATTTTATTCAAATGTCTTATTAGACTTCGACAATAGAAATGAATAACAGAAAATGTTCCCTCAGTTTTAACTTCACTGAGTTGTTCCTCACAGTAATATCTGCAGGGATCCTTGAACGTATTAAACACATGAGTCTCTGGATCCACATCATTAATAAAAAAACATAAAGTCCATGTTCTGTATAATCAAACTTAGAAGTCATTTGTGCCGAAAATAAAGTCCAGGGGCCTCATTTCTAAAACTTTGCGTAGGATTTGCGTCAGAAGTGGCGTACGGATGAAACATAGGACGTGCGTACGCACAGAAATATTGGGATTTATAAAACCGTGCGCACACACATCCTATAGATCTTTCCCTTAATAAAACACAACCAATTCTAAATGCAGCGCAGCTTTTGTGGCCTCATGACACGCCCATAGTTGCCCATAAATAGTCCGTGAAACGCCCACAAATGAATATTCATTGATTGAAACCATGGCACACACCGAGAGGAAATCAATAAAACGTAACTTCACTCAATGTGAAGTAGAAGTTATCGTTGGCGAGGTGGAAAAGAGGAGAAAAGTGTTGTTTGGAGGGCACAGTGTGGGCATTACTAATGCCAAAAAGGCACGTGAGTGGCAAACGGTGGCAGACGCCGTAAATGCTGCAGCCTCACAACCTCGGACCGTGGCCGAAATAAAAAAGAAAAGGTCGGACATCAAAGTCAAGGCAAAAAAACGTATAGCACTGCATCGCCAGAGTGTGTCTGCCACGAGGGGGGGGGGGGGGGGGCACCGGAGCTGACCCCTCCTGATGAGATGCTGCAGTGCCCGTTCTCGTTGGGTGGGCTGGGGTCCCGCTCTGTGGTCTAATAGCCATGGAGTGGGCCCTGGGCTGCTCTGTGCTGGGCGGGCGCTGTGGTACTGACCCCTGTGGTCGGGCTGGAATAAATGGATCCCCATCATATTGTTTCCTTGCAGCAGTACCAAACCAGAACTTCTTTAAGTGCAGTTCTTTGGTTCTGTTCAGGGTTCTATGGGGGGAACTGGGTAGGTGGGGTGTGGGTGGGTGGGTTGGGGGGTTGGGGGGGTGAGGGAGGGGTCCCATCTTTGTGTGATTGTCCTTTGTTTGCTGTTTTTAACAAACTTCGGTTTTTATGACTGTTTTATCTGCTTTTATGTGAAGCGCTTTGTGTTTTTAACTGAAATGAAAGGCGCTATATAAATAAATAAAGTTTGAGTTTGAGATGATGAGAGACTGGCGGCAATAATTGGGGAATCCCTTTTTAGTGGAGTGGTGACTGAGGCGGAGGGGGACACGACGCGCCAAAAGCCCGCAGAGGTCCAACAGGACGGCTGGAGGAAGTTGGAACCGGCTCATAAGCCACTCAACAAGTCTTCTTGCTGTCTAAAGATGCGTTCACTCCGAATTCTTCCATTTGCCACATCTTCTAAGATCAGCCATTGTGCGTCATTACGCATTGTGATGGAGCATTTTATTTCCCTCCATTTAATTACATCTGACAAGCTACAGATGTCGGTAATAATCCACGTGGAAATGGGAAATTGATCAGCAAATGTAATTTCTTGTTGCTTTCTGAATGGTTGAGACATACGCCATACATTGTTTTATCAAAAATAAAACAAACTAAAGGCATATGCATGAATACCATAATTCTGTAGCTTATGAAGAAATGTTTGACTATGAAAACAACTTTCCCCAGTGGACAATAAGTACATCTGTACGTCTGTCCGTCCATCCGCACCTCTATCTGCTCCTCCAGACGGACACATTGAGGAGAATATCAGTTTTGTACATTATTTCGTTCTGTTAACTATATTATTTATGAGGATGAATTGCACAACATGCCAATATTGCAGAACATATTTCACTTTTCTTTCTGCAAATATGTGTTCATTTGAATTTCTGTTGTAATTTTCGTTTGATCTTTTTTGTTTGTTTCACTGCTGATCGATCAAACGGGTGTTTGTGTAGCTGTTAATTGTCAGACTTGCTTTGTGAAGTCTTCATGTTATTTCTGAGAGGCAGTATTGTCATTTTCACTTTCACGTGTTTCTTCCATCTGCCGACGGCGTCGCCGTTTCTCATTTCACCCGTTTTTGTGCGTACGCCTGGGTCAGAGCGTGAAGGACCGCACATTTTCCCGTCAAGTTTGCTTTTTATAAATCTCAACTATTGCGTAGAGAGTGGCGTACGCCTTCTTTTGTGCGTACGCAACCTTTAGAAATGAGGCCCCTGGCCTCTACAGAATAGTCCACAGTCTGATTCTGTCAGCAGAATCTAAACTAAAACAGAACTTTAGAGTCTTTCACTTGTCTCACTGCTGCCACTTTAGCTTCTGGTGATCTATTTAGTTTTATGAACACGTTTCCATTCCTGGTCCAGTATTTTCTTGTATTTTATGTTGCTTTTTCAGGATAGGACATGTCCAAGCAATGTCTGAGTTGTTCTTGGTCAAGTGTTCATTTAAATAAACTCCAGTGCCTTTCAGTTTCTTTGCCTCCTTTAGGATTTCCACCTTGTGCTTTCTGTTCACAAATCTTTTTTTTCTCCTTACTTGGCAGAGTGTGGTATGCTGAGATGTGTCGACTGTCCAGATGAATGTCTTTACTTCTCATTTATTGGATCACTTGCTGCTCCTCAGGTGGAGCATCTTCACCTTCTCGATCCCTTCTTGGGTCAGCAGCATAACTCTGATGTCTGGTCTCTGTGAGCAGAAGCTCATCCACCTTTAGCTCCAGGAGTTCAATCCTTACATCCTTTTGTTTGATGACAGCCTGTAGCTCCTGGATCTCTTTTTCCATGAGACCTGTCAGTGTTTTCTGATTTTTTACCACTTCACTGACGTCCCTTAACATGAAGTTCAGAGATTCCTTCATACCTGCAATTTCAGCATCTAACTTGGTATTACTGGAGTCCCAATAGGATGACATGCGCTGCATTGTAGTTCTCTTCTTTCTGGACACAATAACTACTAAATGTCAAAATTATCCAATAGAATAAAGTGGACACATGAAGCACAAATCCCAATATCTTGACTTTTGATGGCTGTCACCATATTTTAGCGATTTTTGATGGATTGGATCAGGCCTTTAGGCTGAGAAAAGCAGTGGATATGTATAAACATTTGAAAAAATTATTTAAATATTATATTAAATATTAGATTAGATCAGCTTTATTAATCCCATAATCCCGTAATCAGCGGGTCGTCTCGCCTGATCTAAGGTCGTAGTTGGACGTGTGCCATGGAGGCGGCGTGGCTCGCATCCCGCACAACAAGGCTGGGGGGGCTCACGTGAGCATCCAGCCGTCCGGGTTCCACGCCGCTGCAGCGGTTGCAGACACGCACAGCTCCCGTCCACTGGGCCCGCGGGTATCGCTGGCACGCTTGATTCCCCCGCCATGGCCCTGTGTCGCATGGGCGGGCGCGGACAGCACGGTGACACCCGGACCGTGCAGGGTCCGGGCGCCGGCACACCCCCCGCCAGGGGTGTCGGGGAAGGAGAAGGAGGGAGGGGAGAGGCAAGGAGCCCACGGGGAGAGGGCAGAACACGGCTAAAACAGTCCAGCCTACCCCCCCCCCCCCGCGCAGTGAGGGGAATTGATTACAAAGCGCCCCCTCAGACAGGCGTGGCCCTGGGAGGAACACGGGGCCGCAAAATGCGTTTGAAGTGTTGATGATCAATGTAAACATAACCAATAATATGAAACAAAGACATACTTTCTCACAAAATATTGATTGTAACATGAAAATGCTGACAAGTCTTCATTACCAGCTCATAAAAATATAGATATTTATTCTTTTTTTGAGAGATTACTTTTACAGAATGGTGTTTTCACTGAGCTAGCAATTTGATGACGGTCCCTTGGCCGCTGTCTTGCTGCTCTGTCTGCATTTACTGCTGGAATAGAACAATTCTCAATAAAAAGCAGAAAAAATGATCTTTTTTAGAAATGCATTTGTGTTCAAACAAAATGACAGACTTGCTGTCACATTTGAACGTTTATCAGAAGTATTGAAGCAGGAAGTTCGCATCTGTGAAGACCTTTCTAACTTTACCAAGTCCTCTGGGTCCTGCTCTCTGATTGGTCGACTACCCTCTACTCTAACCCCCCCCCCCCCCCCCCCCCCCCCTGCTGTGTCAGTTTTGACACAAGTTTCTCGCAAGGACTTTGTCAAAAATCAGAGCGCAGTTGTAGCTCACTTGTGATTTGCACCAGCAGGTCTGAGCAGTTGGAATCACAGATTTGAAGTTGTAACGCTAAATGAACACCTGCAAATGGGAATTTGTCATTTGTGATTTTGTTTGTCAAACTTTACAACAGAAGCTTTTTACACACGGATGCAGATTTGTGGTGCCCAGGTTTTCACATTCTGTTTTACAAGTTCTTACATCAAATCTACAAGCTTTAGACACATTTAAACCTTCAGAACTGAACCTCTTTGAACGGTTCTACACACACAAAACTACAACATCTCAGCAATAGGCCTGCACAATATACCGCAAAGTTATTGTTATCGTAATATCCAGCTCTGCAATAGGCATATCGCAAAAGACTGCGAATATCGCAATAAATCGTAAACCCAAATGTGTTAAAACAATGTTATGGCAGCTTGACGCTTTTAACAAATCAAATAAATCCCTTTATGCTTTGACCAATCAGATGGAGGCCTATTATGTTAGATGTTTGTCACCTATGTCGATGAGGGTCATTTGGAGTATAATTTTAAACTGTTGCAATGAAATGGGAATGATGTTTTTGGCATTTTTCTATTTTTTTATATACACCGCAATTTATATCGTTATCGCAATGTTAATCTTTAATATCGCATATCGCAAGTTTTCCTCATATCGTGCAGCCCTACTCAGCAAAAAGTAGCTTGTTTTGTTGTTCTGAGACATAAACTACTTAGTATTTACTCAAGATGCTGCAATCATCATTTAAAACACGGATTGTGGTTCTTTGTAGCTCAGATAAAACCGAGTGGAGCTCTGCAGCAGATGCACAGAGACAAAATGCTATCGGCAAAGCGGGCCAAAGTTCTAGGTCAGTGACCCGGTGGATCCAACGCTCTGAAAAAAGGCCATCGTCGTGGCGATGAGCGGTGAAATCCCTGTTTACGGAGCTGCAGCTGAAGAGCAGACTGTCATAGAAATAAAGCATCATAGCCACATTAAAGCATCTCCTTCATCCTTTTATCCTGCCTCATCATCATCACTTTAATGTTCCTGGAAAGAATGACTGTTTTTTTCCTTTATTTATAAAATCCCCATTCAGACTCCTGAACCGGTTTAAAGTTCTGGAGAATCTACATTAATGTTGGAAATAAACAGAACTTCATTTCCCCAATCGTACTTTAGCACATTATCATTTAAGAAGTATTCATTCTATGTTTTTCTTAGCCTGAAAAATATTATATTGTGGAAATCAGACAATGTTGACTGTTCCAAGTTGCCAAAATAAAAGCATTATGAATTTTCTTGGGTAAAAACAACTTCCATATGAGATACAGTTGCAGTGGTTAACATTTGATCATTAAATAAACGGAATTTGACCATTTTATTACAATGGAAGGCATATTGATATTCAGATGTGTTCCGGTACACGTATTGTATCGCCAAACACACCCCTACCCCAAAGACTTTTGCCCCCACATAGAAATGGAAGATCGGAAAATGTGGTTGAACAACATGAGATGTTTGTCTTGTGATTGGAAAGTGTTCAGGCGTTGGTTTTAAGGTGGAATGGCAGGCCTTAAGGTCCACTGCAATGCTCTCAAGTTAAACCAGTTCAAGTCGCTAGGGCTCATGTACACAGCGAAAGCGGAGTAACCCTTGTGCTAATCTATCCTAGGTACTTTTACATTGGGAGGTGGGTCATCTAGACCCACTAGACAGAGCTCTGAACCTTTTTTCTTCAATGATTTGTGATCTTCACTGGTGAAGGTACATGAAATCTTTCCACCTTTATCCACCTTTGTCATGGTAGGGAGAACACCTCAATGGAAGGGGGGGGGGGGGGGGGGGGGGGGTCATCTGGACCCCATAGGATGGCACAAGGGTTAATCGGACGAAGGAACCCGAACCCGCGCATGTTCCGCCTCGTCCTGAATTCCCGGGTCCAAAGCGGGACGAACTGCGCACTTTTCCAAACTACTCCCACGTCATTAAGACACGAGCCCACGCGGAGGAACTGACGAGCTGTGCGCGCGGCGGCACCGAGGAACTCACAGACACTCTCCGGTTCGCTGTCCGTTCTGGACCCGGCTTTGGTTCGGTTCGGCCGTTCTCCCGATGTTATGAAATGTTAGAGGAAGCGCAGTTCAGGTGTGGCTGCAGGTAACTTAAAGGGGAGGTCCTCTTAAAGGGGACGCGTCACTTTACCTTCAAAGCAGCTGCGTGACGTCACTTTCGCCAGGTGAAAGTGGAACAATTGGAACATTCCAAAACATTGATACCAAAACTGTAAGAAATCACAGTCAGACGGGAAAAAGAAATCCTAAAATGAAATTAAGTCGTTCATTAAAATAAGAGACTTTTTTATTTGACTCTATTGTTTTTACGTTTGGCTCCTTTAACAGTTTCATTGATTCTTAATTCAATGTTTTACATTTTGGGGGGACCTTCTGAATGTATGTATATCAAAGACAGATAATATCTGGCTTTTCATTATCACAGCAAAGATGATACTGAACAGAGTAAATATTAATAACAATGAGATCTGATATTTCAGCCAACGGTTTATTGTTTGGCAAAATATCTGTGTTTGGGGAATAAATTACACCAATGCTGGACGGTCTCAATTTCATCTTTATAAAATGTACATATACTATCGTTAACATTAAATAAGCCTCAATAATTCTCTAAATAGCTCAACAATTATTTAAAATGAATTTAACATGATTTTTTTATTTAGTTTTCAAAACAAGCTTTCAAACTGATGAAATAAACGGGTAACTAATCATTTTCTCAAAAGGAAGTAAATCTAAAAGTTTTACAACACACCTAAAAGAAACAATCAGAGGTAGTTCAGCCGTCATCCAGACGGTGAGATTCTGGACTCTGGAGTTGGAATAATTCTTTTTGATTCTTATAACAGACACCAGTTATGGCTGAATGATAACCTGTCCGCCCCAAGACGGGTTAATTATGGGTTCTAATCCCCAATTAGGTTACTCCAGAGGCTAAAACGAGACTGTGACTCTCAATTTCTATGGCTCTAGAGTGGGATTGTGACTCCAGGGTCAAACAGGCTTTAGAACCTCCACCACACCCAGTTCTTCTGGGAGAGTTTCACTAACCCTAATATCAACACCTATCATTAGGCACAATTGAGGACTAGAGAGCAGAACACGTGGACTTATGCACAGATGAGCACAGGCTGGTGTTTACAAAGATGTTTGTAGAGGTTTCAGAACCCAATCACTTTAGAATGATTTGTAATGGACTCAATACCAATAATAGAAGTCTAGCAGACGTCAGATACAAGAGCTGCCGACTGACTGGAAAAATCTTAATGGGAAACATTCAAGAAAGGTCTGTAAAAGCAGGGCTTTGTGAAGCTTTCCTTTCCAGCCTCTTCAGGACTGAGTGAAATAAGGAGTTTAGCAGGAACGCTGCTCCAAACAGATCTTCTGATGGACTTCAACATGTTAGAAGATGCCAGCAAAGTCTGAGTGTCTTCAGTACTAACAGCCATGCTGATCTTTATTGTCTTCTCTAGAAACAATGAAGTTACGTTTTTTTGATGAACTTCACCGGCTACCGTGAAGGACCTGGTTTACTTCAGTCATTAGCACCTTCTGGATGGTTTCCCATCCTTTTCGTTGTGGATCAGGGAAACAGTGAAGAACGTTGTTCTGATGATCTGAGACATAAAGATTGTGGCAATCGTTTCCCTCAAAGTTCTTGTCTGGAATGTTCCAAACGGACACAAACACTTCTGTAAGATAATAAAGTTTATTCACATAAAGTTGTTTCTTTTCTGCAAGATTTTCAATCAGACGGCATTTTAAAAGATCAATGAAAACACATTTTAACATGTTAACACGTTGACCAGTGCACTAATGTTAGCACATTCACATGAGTGCACTGGTCTCACCACTTACTGCACTGTGGGGACATTCCCTGTCAAGCTCCTGAAAGGGGTTTCTGTATATGACAATAGAACATGTGTTGGAATTCACCACGCCATGTTGATATGAACTTAGTAGAATTCAGTTAACTGTAAAAAGTGCATTCATATTATTATAGTTTGAACTTCTGCATTGACCAGGAGCTCTTTGGCAGCCACTGGTCATCCAAAGGAAACGATACTCTTTCACACAAAGTCTTGGCAGAAACCAAAAACGCTTCCTTTGGTCATCAGTCCCCGTTACAATCGGAGACCTTCTCCGCCAGAATCTCTTGAAAGGTGGAGAGCTGTTTCATCTGCTCCGTCTGCATCGAGTGTCTCCTCATCAGTTTTTTCTTCATCTTGAAGTCAGGACCACGTTTTGGTGAAGCTGGTGCCACTGGGACCAAGATCTTGTGCCCTGAGTGGACTGGGGACGTTGCTTTTCCATTTGCACGGATGTCAGGAATGGTTCTCTGTGGGTTGATGTTAAGTGGGGGCAGAAAACCATGCCTGGTGTGAGACATGTGGTCCAGCAACAGGGTTCCAGATCCCCGGCGCTCCAAGAGTCCTGGGGGATGCCGCCTTATGATCATGGGGGACACTGAGTTAGGGATGTTTTCCAGGGACTCCCTAGATGAACTTGTAACCAGTGACAGGGGGGAAGCGTTTAACCTCCTACGCTCCACAGACAGCCGTCCGGAGTCCGGTGATCCTGGAATGGACTCTGGAGAGAGGTGAGTGTCCGACTCGTAGTGATCCATTCGTGTGAGTTTTGGGTGAGCCAGGGCCCGGGACACCATAGCATTGTCCTGGGGCTCTGGAGCAGTGTTCCTGCGGTACAAGGTTTGATGCTGCTGGACTTTTTCAGCCCAGGAGGTTGCAGATAAGGCAGCACTATCCTCAGAGCAAGACCGGTCAATTGGTTTAGGGGAGCAGGGGTCATGAGTTTCAATGCTGTGCCGTCTGGACAGAAGAGGTCTGACTGGCTCTGTGATGTTCAAACCGTTCATCTCAGTGCTGACATCATGGCTGCTCTCCTCTTTCAGACCACAGTCTACTCGTTCCTGAAAAAGGCTGCTCAGCACCGAAGGGGCCACCAAACCCCAGGGCTCAGAGTTAAGTCTCTTCAGCAGTTTACGAGGTGGCAGCCTTTTGTCCCCTGGGGGCCGGGTTGAAGGTAAAGGTAATGCAGGAGTTAGTGCAAAACTGAAGATCTGGTTCTTGCCTTCACTTTGGTGTCCTGCAGGTGAGGAGGTGGAAATCTCCACTTCAGAAGGAGACATGCAGGCTGGAGACAGCTTGTCAATAATGCCTGGGGAGGGGGGTGAGTTGAGATACTGTTTTGTCTTCTTGGTACCTAATGGAGACGTGTCAGTTGTGATGATGATCACCTCTTTCCCTTTAGCTTTGCAGGCATCTAGCAGCACCTGCAGTGTGTCACGGTCTTCTCTGTTGATGGCGTGCACAAGAGCTGAGGCGCCAGAGTAGTCCTTGAGGCTGGGATCAGCTCCATTCTCCAGCAGCAGAGAAACCACCTCCTTTCCCGCCTGCTTGTCGCAGGCATGCATTAAAGCCGTACGTCCGGTCTTATCAGGGATGTTGGGGTCAGCTCCTTTCTCCAGCAGGTACCGGACTATTTTCTGCCTTGTCTGTGGATCGTCATACTCAGCCAAGCAGGCCGCACAGATGGGAGTCTCTCCACGCTCATTACCCTCATTGATGTAAGCTCCGCCCTCCAGCAGCAGGCGGGTCAGTCTCAGCTTTCCCTGGAAAACTGCTTTGAGGAGGGCATTTCCCTCAGTCTGTTGAGGTCCTCCATCTCCCATGATCCTTTGTCACACCTCACACCTCCTGCCACTTGAAGCCAGCACAACACTGCCTGAGCATGCTCCTAGAGAAGTTACATGACCTGCAGGAGAAAAACACAGAGGTCAGTTTGGAAAAACGTGTGAACAGATGAAACTGAGCAGAAACGGGGATGATTAGCTGAGAAAGAATGAGGAGCCAATTAGAATAACCCTTTTCAAGTTTTTAAGTAGTATTCCAGTGTGATTTCAGGGTGGTATTCCAGAAAGCAGGTTATGCTAGTTACCACGGTAATTTTGAAGCTAAGGAAGTGGAAAGCCTCAGCTTTCAGTTCCAAAAATGGAGGTATGTTTCAGGGTATGTCAAGCTCAGATAATACCTTTTCCACCGTGAGAGGGTGATAGGACCACATATGGATGTTGGAAAGATTAACTTTTTTACATTGATTTAACTTAATTGAATCGGTGAATTCAAAAGGGGCCGAAGTCCACAATTTTTCAAAATAGAGATATGTTTTATGGTCTTCAAGGGAAAAGCTATCTGATTATGTGCAAAAACGTCCCAAGTCTGTTGTAATGTATTGAGTATGCATGGCATTTAAAATGCATTGAGTGCAAGAGAGGCCCAATTCCTGGACTTGGGCCTCTCTTGCATGGGTTTAGCTTTATCCCACAGATGGCAGCACTAGTAATCCAATATGGCAGCGCCCCTGTTTAATTTCAGAATCAGAATCAGAAATACTTTATTGATCCCACACGTGGGATATTTGTTTGTCACCATAGCAACTGACAGCAGAGGGGGAAAAAAGACTTAGAATGAAATAAAAAAACAAGAACAAAGAAAATGTAGCATAAATGCAAACATCACGGTAGTATAATTTAAAAAGCTATTTACAGAACAGTGCAGGTGAAAAGATGTGCAAAAGAAATGTGCAAAAAGAAGAGAAAGCAAGTACCTAAGAGATACAGCCAGATGGCCATACCTGAAGCACTGGAAACTGCCAAACAAAGGCTCCTAGCCTTGAGCAGCCGCCTAAAGAGGTACACAAGAGACAATGAAGCCAGACGAATAAACAGGCTGTTCACAACTCAGCCTGCAAAAGTGTACACTCAGTGGGAGGGTCAAAACAGCCGAGCAGACCCACCAAGGCTAGAAACTGAACAGTACTGGAAAAGTATATGGGAGAAAGAGACAGCACACAACAGCAATGCCCAGTGGCTGGTCTCTCTGAGAAAAGAACATAGCAACCTCCCTGAACAGAATCCAGTAACCATCACAGTGGCAGACATCCAAGAAAGAGTCTCAGGGATGAAGAACTGGACAGCACCGGGCCCTGACATGATACATGCCAACTGACTAAAGAAACTCACCGCACTCCACGAGTGCCTGGCAGCACAAATGAACCAGCTGCTAAGTGATGGGACTCACCCTGATCCAGAAGGATCCCTCAAAGGGTGCAGTCCCATCCAACTACCGGCCAATAACCTGTCTCTCCACAACATGGAAGCTCATGTCAGGCATCATTGCAACCAAGATAAATAGGCACATGGATCAATACATGAGCAACACACAGAAGGGCATTGATAGAGACTGCAGAGGAGCCAAAGGAGCTGGATTGATTAAAAGAAGGCCTATGACTCGATGCCACACACATGGATCACTGAATGCTTGGAGCTGTACAACATCAACATGACTCTAAGAGCCTTCATAGGAAACTCAATGAAGCTGTGGAAAACCACCCTTGAAGCCAATGGGAAGCCACTTGCACAAGTGTCCATCAAATGTGGGATATACCAAGGTGATGCTCTGTCCCCACTGCTGTTCTGCATGGGTCTGAACCCCTTCAGCCAAATAATCACCAAGACTGGCTATGGATACCGACTCAGAAATGGGGCCAACATCAGTCACCTCCTCTACATGGATGACATCAAGCTATATGCTAAGAGCGAGCGTGACATTGACTCCCTGATTCACACCACCAGGATCTACAGTACTGACATTGGGATGTCATTCGGGCTCGAGAAATGTAGCCGGATGGTGACAAAGAGAGGCAATGTAGTCCGCACAGGAGGGGTCTCACTCCCAGAAGGAACAATAGCAGACATTGAGGACAGTTACAAGTACCTTGGAATTCCGCAGGCAAATGGCAACCTGGAGCAGGCAACAAGGAAAGCTGCAACAGCTAAATATCTCCAACGGGTAAAGCAAGTCCTGCGAAGCCAGCTCAATGGCAAAAATAAGACCAAGGCAATAAACAGCTATGCTCACCATGCATGGAGGGTTCGATCCCAAATCCAGCACCCTGAGACTGTATGGTAGCCGCAAGGAAGGAGGCAGAGGACTAGTGAGCGTAGAAGCCACAATCCAGGATGAAACATCCAAGATGCATGAATACATCAAGCTGAAGGCCCCAACTGACAGTGTGCTCAGTGAATGTCTCAGGCAATGGAGAGCAGAGGATACAGTGCTGGAGGACAGATCCTCATGGGAGGACGAACCCCTGCAGGGGATGTACCACCGGACCATAACTGAAGTGGCTGATATCAAAAAGTCCTACCAATGGCTAGAAAGGGCTGGCCTACAGGACAGCACTGAGGCACTCATCCTGGCAGCTCAGGAACAAGCCCTGAGCACCAGAGCCATAGAGGCTCAGATCTACCACACCAGACAAGACCCAAGGTGTAGATCTACCACACCAGATAAGACCCAAGGTGTAGATCTACACCAGACAAGACCCAAGGTGTAGATCTACCACACCAGACAAGACCCAAGGTGTAGATCTACCACACCAGACAAGACCCAAGGTGTAGGCTGTGCAAAGAGGCGCCTGAAACAATCCAGCACATAACTGCAGGATGTAAGATGCTGGCAGGGAAAGCACACATGGAGCGCCACAATCAAGTGGCTGGAATAATATACAGGAACATGTGTGCAGAATATGGACTGGAAACCCCAAGGTCAAAATGGGAAACACCTCCGAAGGTGGTAGAGAATGAGAGGGAAAAGATCCTGTGGGACTTCCAGATCCAGACTGATAGGATGGTAATGGAGAACCAACCAGACATTGTAGTGGTGGATAAAGAACAGAGGAAAGCCGTTGTGGTGGATGTGGCAATATATATATATAACAGCTAAGATACTGGGCAGTTTCTCAAGCTCCCAGGCTTCTGGTAGAGGACCCGAGCTGGTGTGAGAAACCACCTGCGGAAGGGTGAGAGGGGCAGTATATATGTAAAACCAGGTTGGTTATGGTGCAATATCGCATGTAGCTACCTGATCTTTACTGTTACGACCCTTGTCATATTTGTGTATGTTTTTTATTTGTATTTGATGTTTTGTATGTTGAGTGTTCGTGTAGGTGGGTGAAAGTACTTTTGTATGTGTGTAAGTTCTGTTTTTTTCAGGTGACCTGGATTGCTGCACCAAGGCCTTGTGGCTGCCCAGGATTGGAAGATGAGTGACTGGTACTGGTGCTTTGATTGATTGATGGCTCCACGTGATTGGAGGATGGGACTTTAAAAACCTGGCATCTCCACACCCCCATGGGGGGGGGGGGGGGGGGGGGGTCTTTGGCTGGAGTTTCTGTCTGTCCTTCCCCCCACTGACAAAACTTAAGTGTTTGTGTGAGGCCTTTTGGCTGTGTAAACTCCTTTGTGAAGCTTAGCTTCTTGGTGTAGCTTGTATTAGGATTTTTGTTGTGTTTGTAGAGCAGTACGGGTGAACTGCCATTTTGTTTGACTGTTTTCTCCTGTTTTGGTTGAGGTTCAGGGAGACAGGTCAGACTCTGTCGTTTATTTTTACGTTGGTTTCTGGAAAGTTAGGTACAGTAGATCCCTTGGCATTTGAGTTAGTTCTGTTTTGTTTATTATTTTGGCCTGTGTTCACCCTGAAGTTAGATGCTCCTTTTTCTTTCCTTTTGTCACCTTTACATTTGGGACAATAAATCCTTATTGGAACAGAAATTGGTTTCCACAGCTTTATTAAATTTGGTGGTTTTTGAGGGCTTACCTCTTGCCTTTTGGGTCATTTTCTTATTTTATTCTTCTTTGTGTTATGCCCCACACCCCTAGACATAGGGTCCATAACAGTACCCTAACTGCTACCTAATCTGGGACTGCTACCTGATTGGTCCCTACATGCACAACCATTACGTCACTTTTGCCAAAGCATTTTAAAGTCATAGTATATTTTAAGATGTTAATAACTATAATATCGTATTGTGACGGGAGGCAGGAGAGGACGGAGGCGTTTGTTCACCGCTTCTCCACCTTGGACTCAGCTTTTTCTCTCTTTTTCCCCCTCTTTTTATTTATTTATTTTTCTCTCACTCAACTGGAGTGACAAACACTAGCTGAGCGACATCATCTGGAAGCGGGAAACTCCAAACAGCACCAGGCATCGTGTTCAAGTACTCCGTTTCCCAGTTATTGGCTCTTAACTGGCGGTTACCTCCACCTCCCCTGTGAAACAGCTTGGACTTCTGCGACGACCTCGAAATGTCTATAGAAAAATACCCTCCATTTGGTCCCTGGCCTCACGTCATCAGAACACTGACGCACCTGCATCACGTAGCAGCCATCAGACCCCCCCCTCTTTGAGGAGCTCTGGGCTAAACAGAAAACATGGAGTGGACTGCACTGTGCTAAGGAGTCTACAGCTGCATCAACCATCAGATCTGCCTCATGCCAAAATGGAGTTATTTAATGCACACATCTCTTTCAAACAAAACCCTCCTTGTCCATGATCATATTTTGGATAAAAAACTGGACTTTGTGCCTGGTTGAATCTTGGCACAGAACAGGGGACTTCTCAGTGCTAAATGAAGCCTGCCCCCAAGGTTACAGCTACATGGAGAAAGCCCGCAGTTCTGGACGTGGGGGTGTGGCTTAGCCGTCATTCACCGGGCTGATCTAAAACTTTCTCCACTATCACTGCCTGACTTTTCTTCCATGGAATGTCTAAACCTCCATATGTCAGAACAATGTTTCTTATATATCGGCCCCCCAAGCCAAATTCATTATTTCTGCCTGAAATACATGTTCTACTTACATCACTCTGCTCCATGTCAACCAACATTGTTATTATTGGTGATGTAAATATTCATGTGGACAACCATAAACCATCTACATAAAAATGCTCCAAACTCCACTGCAGCTCCATCCCATCTCACCGCATGCCTTGAGGAGATAAAGACGTGGAACAGCAACTTCCTACAGCTAAACAGCAGCAAAACCGAGGCACTCCTTGTTGGCCCCCCCAGCAGATAATTTCCTCCTCAATATCCCAGTTCACTTTCAGCAGTCATATCATCACTGTTTCCTCCTCAGTCACCATCCTAGGAGTACAGTTTGACCCTCAGCTAAACTTTAACAACCACATAAAGGATCTGTAACCCTTGTTCTATCCTAGGCAGGTTACCGTTGGGAGTTGGGTCATCTAGACCCACTAGACAGAGCTCTGAACCTTTTTTCTTCAATGATTTGTGATCTTCACTGGTGTCCATGGATTACATGAAATCTTTCCACCTTTATCCACCTTTGTCATGGTAGGGAGAACACGTCAATGGAAGGTGGATAAAGGTGGAAAGATACAGATATGAGTGAGATTAATAAAATTTAGCCTAAATTACAAAGGGGGTTTATTCAAATATAGACCCAGTGTGTCAAACATTTCACAACCCCTATTGTAACTTTAAAATCTGTCCGACACGAGGCTTTCAGCTCTCATCTGTCTGCTCTGCTGTTGGACAGACAGGACAAGTAAAAAAAAAACAACGGCATTTTCATGGATTCTAATGATGTGGAACAACATCTCATTCAGAAAACAGATTTTCTTTCTTTACGTTCAGTGGATGACACGTTAACATATCAGGTCATCTGCTGTAGCCGCACAGGTGGGAATTTCACCTGGAAGATTCAAAACTACATGCACACACATGCACACACATGCACACATGCAAACATGCACACACATGCATACATGCTCTCACATGCACTCGTAAGCACACATGCACACACATGCATACATGCTCTCACATGCACACACATGCAAACATGCACACACAAGCACACATGCACACACATGGATACATGCAAACTCATGCATACATGCACACATTTATACTGGCACACATGCACACATGCTCTCACATGCACACACATGCACTCGCATGCAACCATGCACACACAAGCACACATGCACACACATGGATAGATGCAAACTCATGCATACATGCACACATTTATACTGGCACACATGCACACATGCTCTCACATGCACACACATGCACACATGCACTCGCATGCAAACATGCGTACAAGTGTGCATTAATACATGTAAACATGTATGTCCAGAGAGAAAGTTTCATGCAGATAACCTGTTAGCCGTTCAGGGCTGACGGCTTGAACATCGTGACGTAAGGCCCTGAGTCACGTGACGAACAATGTGGTATTTGGAGGAATGCGGCTCCCCGCCTCACGTCACTGCGCCGCGGTGACGTGAACATTCTATATTTAACATCTGCGCTTAAGTTTTCGTGCTCGTGCGCGTTTGTCAGCGCGTGACCTGAGTGCGCATGCACAAATAAAGATGTGATTTAGCCGAACCCTCTACGGCGTTGGTGTCGAACTGGCCTGTAGGTCGGGGAGGAGGATGGAGACATTATGGAGGCTGCAGTGATGGGAGGGGGTGGGGGGGGGTGGGGGGGGCTGCACGCTTCGCAGTCTTACCGCGTGGAAGCTGCCGATCCTTCCTCCGCTGTGGACCCACCGGACTGTTCCACCGGACCGCCTGACTGCACCGACAGTTGTTCTTCGCCTCCACAGTCCAACGCTCCGACCACATTCACGGCCCGCTGCCTCCCGCCCCCTCCACGCGCGTGCACATCGATGACGGAATGCGGAAACAGGTGCGGATCCGAGCACGCAGCTCTGTCACCATGGCAACAGCTCACCTCTACTTCCTAACTCGCAGGTGAGTTTCTGTGTAAAATCCCCGGTGGGCTTTCTCCGTCTGAACATCGGGATTCTGGAGAGGAGGAGGTCCGGGAGACCAGCAGGCCTCCTCTGGAAGGAGAGTCACAGGAGCATCCCTGATCTGATGGACATCTGCAGGTGCAGCTTCTTCTGCTTCCTGTAGGGGGCAGCACCCTGACTGATACCTGCTTAAGCCTTTTATAGTAAACTTGGTCCATATATCATGTATTACTCTGGCACTCTAAGATTTTCTTTATCAAATATGAGTTCTTTTCACAGCTCATATTTCTACCTGGAAGTTGTTTTGAAGAATCTATATCCTGCTCTTTCTTAAACCTTTCATTCTATATATATATATATATATATATATATATATATATATATATATATATATATATATATATATATATATATATATATATATATATATATATATATATATATATATATATATATACTTCTATATGATAATATCCTTTGACACAACAAAGAACCATTTTTCTAAATTATTATGAGTTATTTTCAGATCATTTTCCATCCCGGAAGTTAGACGACTTAATCTCTAAAACTCCGCCTTTATCTCCTTGTGGGCGCCGCCCATTTTATGACGCCATCTTAGAGTCAGTCTCGGCAGCGTGTCTGCGTTTTGACCACGAAAACAAACATCAGAACTTTTACAAAGATGGATGTTCAGATTGTTCATAGAGAATAAAAGTGTTTAACCGATCACCGCTAGCTCCATGGAGAAAGTGGGCGTGTCTGTTAGCTTGGGTGCGGAGCTGACAGTGCAAACTCTTCCTGGAAGGGACGGTTTCTCACTTTGTGATGTCACAACGTGAGGACCCACTCATTTTGGTGGATAGAGAGGGGCTGGTGCTCAGAGAGCAGGTTCTTAGAGGAAAACTCGGAAATGTGTGAATGGATCAAAATACGGCTTTGGGGTTGATTTCGGGAGGAATGAAGATTAAAATACACGTAAAAGTTTAAAGAATTGATTTTGCACCATGTAGACCAGGTCTGGCCAACCCTGGTCCTCAGGAGCCCCAACTCTAGTTTCCAGCTCTCTCTGGACTCCTGGATGCTGCCAACCTAATCCAGGTTTGTTCAGTCAACCAGGATGTGGAATTAGCCGTGTGAATCAGCTGCAAGCTGGTCAGGGAGAACTGGAGGCAGGGTGGAGGCTCTTGAGGACCAGAGTTGGCCCTTTAACCTATAAATGCTCGTGAAGGGAAGACGGTGCATCCTTTCTACATTCACACTCTGCATGAGTGTAAACATGACGGGGTAAAAATCAGAGTATGGAAAAAAAAAATTTAAAGCCGCAAGCGGCATTGTATGGCCCGCAGACACAACCCGCCTTCCACGCCCAAGTCTACGCACCACCGCCGCCCTCACCACGCTCACCGCCCTCCCCGCCTACCTTTGATCAAGGCTAGTCAAAGCTGCATTTGCTAACTCTGCTAGCAATGCTAATGTGGCTAAAAGTGCTAGAATTACGAGCAGCATCAACAACTCTTTCAGAAAAACACACTACCTAAAATGCTAATTATGCTAACTATGCTAACTATGCTAATGTGGCTAAAAGTGCTAGCATAGCAATCAGCATCATCAACTCTCTCAGAAAAACACATTGCTGAAAATGCTAAATATGCTAACTATGCTAGCTATTCTAATATAGCTAAAAGTGCTAGGATAGCAATCAGCATCATCAAATGACTCAAAAAAACACATTGCCCCATTGGTGAGAGCTATATGTCATTAGTTAGCAAAAAAACACTTTTTCCAAAATGCCGGCTTTTCTGTTGATTTTATCTCCATAGCAACCATTTTGTGTTTTGGTCGCCTCGGGAGGAGGAAAATATCGACGTCAGTTTCAGACGAATCACGAAAAGTAAACTTTTGTTGTCCTTAGCAACAGTGGTTTTATGCTAACCACGCCCACATACCTCATATGTCCATGTCCAGTGTTTTTCAATGTATTCAGTTTCAGGCATAAATGCATGCATTCAAATTTCACAGTATTCCATTGAATAACATGAGAGTTATAACAGTGCGCCACTTTGCTAGCTTGCCACGAGCACGCCGTTCAAAATCTACAACTTTTAATTCCAACATTTTGTCCACATCACCTTGCTATGGATGCCTGAGAAGTTACGAGACGATGGCAAAAAATCCCTAGGACGAGTTTTCGTTTGTATGTAGCGCTAAAGCTATGTAGCTTTTTTTTTAAATGCAGGATGGCGGCCTTTTCCCAAGGTCAAAGGTCAACGACACTTCTGTGGTGTTTGTAGACTGGAGCTGGCAGCAAGTGTGTGCAATTTCGTGAAAATCGCTCCGACATAAGTGTCGTTTTCCCATATCGTGGGAAAACACAAAAATCGCCAATTCTCAGAGTTCGCCACAAAATGGCCGCCAGGCCGTAGGTCGTGTGGCCGCCCCGTAATGATTTAAAAACTTTTTGGGGATATCCCCAACACGTGTGTTTGGGTTTCGCAACTGTATTTTGAGGTACATTTTGTTCTGCCCCATACGCGATTTTCGGCCCATTCATTTTTTTGACGGGATCGCTGGCCGTGATGTTATCGTCTTCGGGGGGGTGACGTTGACTTTGTGGAAAATTCAGTTGCAATTTATCCCAAGTGTGTGCACGTTTTGGTGACTTTTCGAGCATGCGGCGGGGGTCACATTCTCGCTGCAAGGCGGCGAAGTCGTCGTTCCAACTGCGAAAACAATCTGGTCCTTGCAGTCAGTGACTGCTGCTGCGGGCCATAATAAACCTGCCAGAAGGGAGTCGTCTTTGCTGAGCCGCTCTTTAGGCCTAAATGGGGGCAGAAAAGAAGTAAAGCACCACATTGATGGACGTCAGGAAGACACGTCTGAGCTCTGATGTTTGCAGTTTGGGCACCACTTTGTTGTCATTAACCTGCTACCTTTAGGGGGCGCCACCGCAACTCTTCCACACTCACACCAACTACTATCGTGTCTTCCGTCTCTACATCCATGAACCTCCATTTAGCTCCAGCTGTAAATGTGATGAAGGTCCAGAAGATGCTGGACCGACAGCAAACGTCCAGAAAGACATTTTAATTTGGTAACTGGATCAAACTATTGTGGCTAAAACTCCAGTCTGTCAAAAATAAAAGATGTCAACACTGTTGCTACTATGGAAACATGGTTTCCTTAGTAACTGATGAGCACACACATACATACACACACCCAGACACACAAGTAGACACAGAAACCCAAAGTTCTCCTTAAACACATGTGGTGTTGATGAATCTGACATAGGGTCCACTGATCTTCCCTGAATCCACAGGTGCATTCTGGGAACTTCTGCTAATCTGCTAAAAATAAAAGCTGTGTTTAAAGAAAGGCCTTCAGAAGTTTGTTCTACTGCCAGACCAGCCTTGTTACGTTCACGTGCACACTCTGTGCATGTGAAGATCAATTACTTAGAGGTCACACTTGTAATGTTCTGTTCAAAGATGGTGCAGTGCGATTCATGTCCTCTCCCTCTTTCCAGATTCCAGTTGGCTCCTCTCTGCTCCTCCTCCTACACTTGGCTGTGGACCCCCCCCCTCAGGCTCGTCTGGCGCCCCCAGCCGTCCCCCAACTTCATCTGGATGAAGCTCGTCTGCTGGACTATTTAAACATGTAGTTGTAGAGTTAGATCAGTTAAGTCTCTCTCAGAGATCTGGTAATCGCCTGTTCGTCCTGGGGGAGGATCCCTCCTTCATGTGGCCCCGCCCTGAGAAGGAGGGTCTAAGGGCAGGGATGCCCAGTTTAGTTTAGTCTGTTTAGTTCAGTTTAGTATTTTCCTATTGAATTCATGATCTTTATGAATGTATGTTTATTTTACAAATACCGGGATGAACCCCGTTGACGCGACGGTTGTGAATTGGGGCTATACAAATCAAATTGAAGTGAATTCGTGTTCTGAACACGTACAGGGATGAGAACCTGCCCCGACAAACAGGGATTCTGTTTTTGCCTAATTTCACCAGCAAGGATTCACACGCACCTCATTTTCAGGAACAGACAACCTCAACATTTGAGATGCTTCTTCATGGAAGCTGCTGAACTTTAGCTGCTGTTTAGATTTTTAGGACAGTGATTTTCATCAAACTCAAACAGAGCTGCTTTTTTCAGCAGAATGAGCAGCTGATTGCGTTGTTGGAGATAAACTACAGACGTCAAAGGCCACAAACGGATGAAGTCAGTGAACCCGGGTATGTTTACACAACCTGATCTAGCCAGTCGTGGTGAAGAGACTCTCATTGCCTCCTCCTCCTCCTGCTGCCCATCCAGGTTCTGAAACTCAACAATGCACACCAAGGGAAACTGGTGAGAAATCTTCCCTTTCTCCACTGTCTCCTTGTTATCTTGTCATCCGAGATTAACATCTGTGTGTTACTGACAGATCCGCACAGACACCGGCCCTCAGGGTCAGTATGCGCCTGTCGTAGACTGAACTCAAGCTTTCTCCTTTTTATTCAAGCCCCAAATCATTTCAGAAGCAGAAACTCTGATACAGACAGAGATGTTCTCACAGGAAGGTCAGTTTGTCTCCATGCTGTCAGGTGGCTGTTATTGTGACAGAAACATGTGAATTGAAGTTGGGGATCTTTAACCAACAGTCATACATTTGTCTTTATCACTTGCTGTTTATCTGGACAGACCTGAAAAACAGCAACGAGAAACCTGCAGCAGAGCATTGTTTTTATGGACCAGTGAACTGTCCTGAACATTTGAACCGGGTCACCAGGCAGTGGTGGCCTGAAGATAAAGATATGACAGCACGTACTGGATCAGACCCTGGAGTAACAGCGTCTTTAACCATTTTAGAGCTGGAGGTCTGAAATAGGAGATAAGACAACAAACAGTCCTTCAGTTCTGCTGTTTGACCTCTGCTCTGTCTTGTCAACATGTTCTCGCTTCAACAGCTGTTGCTCTTTTGAAGACTACAAGCTGACCACCGAATGGCTGATGAACCAGACAAGTCATCGTCCCAAGGTGGCAATAATCTGTGGATCAGGACTTGGACTGTTGGCTGATGGTGCCTCCAACAAACAAACCTTCAGGTACCAGGACATCCCCAACTTTCCCATCAGCACAGGTAAGTGGCTGCAGCCTAGAGGCAGCTTCTCCCACATCAAAGACCTTTCATTGGTACAGGTGTGAATCATTTATCAATAGACATGCAAACATTTGCCCTGAGATCCACATTCATAGACCTAACAGAAAGTTTACCACAGCCCGATGAGAACATCCAAATTTCCATGTATGGTTTACTTTTCCAGCCCCAGGCATCCTTCAGTAAACTCAAAGACCATTTCTCTCTGTTCGGCACCAAAGAACGTCTTTGACAGCTCACAAACATCATGAAGGTTCAAGGAGAAGCTTGGGTTCAGTTCATTCTTATGAAGCTCCTTCTTCGTCCGGGACAAAGGCTGTTGTTGGGTTGATGGGGGGTTAAATCCACCAAATGGTTCCCGAGCGCGGCTGTGTCTGCAGCTCACCGCACCCCCAGGGGAGGGGTCAAATGCGGAGAACAAATTTCACACACCTATATGTGTGAAATAATAATAATTTGTGAGAATTTAATAATACGAAAAGAGGGATTTTTTATGTGGATTTTTGTAAGCACAAATGATCCAATTGTCTGCCGACCACCGACCCCCACCTCTTCCCCCATAGCCCGTGGCCATGGTATCTTTCCCAAAAACCTTTCCACAAAGAGAGATCTTCAAAAGAAGAATAAGATGTGCAGAACAAAGGCCATGAATCTTTGGTGGTCAGGTTCTGGGCTGTGTGTGATCCGCTTGGGCCATCGATGAATAAACCCCAGAGATGTCATTAAGAGCCAGACCGTTCCAAAGATTCATTCCTGGTGGAAAGCAAGCAGAAGAAGGGTCGGTGAAACATTTGGTATGCAACCCCTGAAGAGTTAATGATGATTCAAAATATCTTTTGAATTTATATAGTAAAAACGAATGTGATGTTTAGCATTAATCATGAGTTAAACTGAATTGTGAACTTGTGATTTATCCCTTATGCTATCCTAGGCACTTTCACCACAGTTCCTGGAAGTGAGGACAGACTTCCTCATTGAAAATGTGTCAGAGCCTTGCTTTAGCATGATTTCCTTGTCTTTCAGTTCCAGGTCATGATGGCTGTCTGGTCTTTGGGACAATTGAGGACAGATCTTGTGTCTTCATGAAGGGTCACTTCCACCTGTATGAAGGTTACACCCTTTGTCAGGTAAGTCTTCACTGATTTGCCTGACTAAGAAGTAGGACAATACAGTTATTAGGTCGAATTGAAAACGTGAGAGCTGTTGCACACTACCAAGACCGGGAATGAAGCTAGAATTCTACAGATATCTGCCTGAATTTATTTTTAATTTGTGCCTAGTATTTGTACCATAGTATAGTGTGATACTGATCTTTTCTCTCTGACTGCTCTCAGTTCAGTCAGTCTGTTCCAATATTTGACTTTTCATGCACTTCCTGTAAGATGCTTTTCTAGAAAAACATTCATATCTTTTCAGTTATGCAGATGACACCCAGCTCTGCATCTCCACCCACCTCTACCCTCTGTCTTCATGCTTTCTTGACTACCAGTAGACTCCAACTAAACAGCTAGTCTACTAGTTAGCACCAAACCAACTTCAAGCAGTGCTCCCAGTTTATCAGTATTGATTGATGCTTCTCTCCTAACTGGTAAAAACCTGCACCATCTTTATTCTGACATGTTCACATGTTCATCTGGTCCCTGTAACGTGAACCATTTAGGACCCCCCCCCCCCCCCCCCCCCCAACACACACATAGTTCACAGTCTAGTCACGTGACAATTGCAACTCTTTACTGTTTGGTCTTTCAGAAAACTATCTACAAACTCAAACTTCTTCAAACCTCAGCAGTCTGGATAATAATGAAAACTCCATCCAGCTGTTCCATTACACCTGTTCTCCAGCATCTCCACTAGCTCCCAACTATTTATTGGATCCAATGCAATGCAAATCATCCTTAACCACACGTTGCTCCTGGTGCTTACAGGTTGGCCAGTGTTTGGCATCAGAGCTGCCATCAGTGTGTTAATGTGTGTGTGTTGTGAGTATGACTGGAAAGCGCTTTGGGCCTTCTAAGACGGTAGTAAAACGCTATGGAAGTAGACGCCATTTACCATCCAATGCAACAATATATATTTTCTTTAATCTACAAGATTGCTTGCAGTTACACTCCTTTTTCTCCTCACCCATTTCCTCCATTACTAGAGCTGGCTGGACATCCAGAGCCTCTTCATTGGACTTTTTCACCAACTATGTGGCTCTGATAAGTTCAGCTGCTTTGTTTTTTGACTACCAGGTTCCCGCCAACATTTCCAGTTTCAGTTCAGCTTCACTCTTTAAGACAAAACTGCAAACTCTTCGTGAGTGTCCCTTTGTTCTTTGGTTGAATATTTTCTTTATCTATCGGCTGCACGGATGGCCGGGGACAGCATCCCATCTGGCCTGGGGGGTCAGTGTCCCTGTGGTGCTGGTTCTGTGCTGGACCTGTTTCTCTTTTCCAACATTAAGGGAGCCAGGTCAGTCCATGCTCACCATTCCGTTTCTCGTAGGCATCCTCCTCCTTGATTACGGTTAGACCCTGCCGTTGCTCTCTGCTGACCTTAGTTTTCTGAAGTTAAATATTTCTCGACTCTCGTCTGTGAAAACTTCTTGGATAGGAGGCTTGAACTTCAGACTACGTCCAGACAAGACTTTGTTCTTTTTTTAACCTTTAATTTACCTGGAAGTCCCTTGAGATAAAATCTCTTTTATGAGAGAGACCTGACCAAGAGGCATTGACACACATAAAAACAGATAAACATTAAACATGAAAAGAAAACTTAACAAGTCCTTAAGTCCTTCATAGAGGTCCACCTGAAGCTCCCCAAGGAAGAAGTCCAGAAGATCTCCTTCCACAGGGTTCACCGGCTCGGAGGAAAAAGGCCGGACAATCAGCGTCCCCGTCCTATTGTTGCTAAATTTGAACATTATAAACAAAAGGAGCTGGTAAAAAGCAGAGGGCGAGAGCTGAAAGACACACATTATAGCGTGAATGATTAGTTTCCAGGCGAGATCCTCCGCCGGCGGAAAATACTCTTCCCGCTGAGGAGGAAGCACCTGTCTGCTGGAGCACGCGCGGTGGTTGCCGTTGATAAACTTTTTGTGAATGGCAAGCTGTTCCGGGACCCCGAGGTAACACCCTGGCTGTGCTGAAGGCTTTCAGAGGCGCACTGACATCTGCGCTGCCCAGAAGAAACCCGCAAACTTATTTAACTGAATGGGAAATAATCGGATCATCAATAATCCACACCTCTCAGGAAAACTGTCTTTTCTTTCTCTCACATTCATGTTTCTGTTGTTGTTTCGTTGTTTTTGTTTTTTGTTCTTTCTCTTTCCCTCTCTCTTTTCTCTTGCCCCCCCCCCTTCCCATGTTCTCATATGTGAATCAGGTAAAGTCAACGCAACCACGGTGAGTATTTATTTATGCACGGAACGGGCGCGCGCGCATACTAGCGCGCATAAGAGCACACACACATTGATAAACTGCAAAAACCTCACTTAGGCTCACACAGGACGCACGCAACATGCAGCTCACAGCTAAGACACGTTCACCCACAACGCATAGCGCTTGTCAGTGTAGCAGGAACGCACAGCGTGCACGCGCACACGGACGGGCACACGCACTATTTAGCCTTGCACTCTCCCGGTTAGAACAGCTATGAACAGTCTTAACATCGTTAGCTGGAATGTGCACGGACTTGGTTCTGGGCCAAAGAGATTGAAAGTGTTAAATCACCTGAATGATCTTAAAGCAGATATAGCTCTGCTGCAGGAGACCCATTTATCTTTATCAGCTGGTCATCTCCTGTGCTGTTCCCAGTATCCAGTTATGTATTCTGCCAGTTTCAACTCCAAACAACGAGGAGTTGCTGTTTTAATTAATAAAAATCTTAATTTTACTCATAAGGATACAGTTACTGACCCAGAAGGCAGATTTGTAATCATTAATATATCCATTCAGAATAAGGACTTTTGTATAGCGAGTGTATACGGTCCTAATTTTGACGACTCTTCCTTCTTTCACAGATTCTTCACCTCACTCTCAGTTCACTCTGACTCCACAATCATAATAGGAGGAGACGTCAACCTTGTTTTGGACCCTGAACTTGACAGACTCAGCACAGCAGCAAACCAGCGTACATGGCAGTCTGCAAGTATTCTAAAGCAGTACATGAATGATCTGGGTCTCTGCGACGCTTGGCGCTCATGTCATCCAAGCACTAAGGGGTTCACCTTTTTTTCTCCAGTTCACCATTCACAATCTCGTTTAGATTATTTATTAGTCAGTAACTCCCTTTTGAAAGAAATTGAAAGTTCCAACATTCATCCAATTATTATCAGTGACCATGCACCAGTTTCTGTTACTATTTCAAGGGAAGTACCCAGACCCTCGGGTTCAACCTGGAGGTTTAATACATCTCTGTTAAAAGACCAGGAATTTATTGAATTCTTTAAAAAAGAGTGGGCAACCTTCTTAGAATTCAACGATACTTCTGAAATATCACCAAGTATTCTTTGGGAAGCAGCAAAAGCAGTCATGAGAGGGAAAATCATCTCTTATTCAACGCATAAAAAACGCAAGGAGAAAGCAGATTTATTAGAATTAGAAAATAAAATAAAAACTCTGGAGACTGCTTATAATGCTTCTGCACAGGAACACATACTCGGGGACCTGAAAAATTTAAAGCTGCAGTTAAATGACATCATCAATAAAAAAACACAATTCCAGATACAAAGGCTATGACTGGAAAGATATGAAAACTCAAATAAATCTGGCAAATTTCTAGCTAATCAGCTTAAAATTAATAAAGAAAAATCAACAATCACTTCGATTATGGACCAAACAGGGAATGTCACCCATGACCCGGTAAAAATTAATAATGCGTTTAAAGACTTTTATCAAAACTTATACACTCCACAGATCAATCCATCAGAACAAAGCATCAACTCATTTCTCAACAATATAAACCTGCCCAAGTTAAACGAAGATCAAATCACAAATTTAGACTCTCCGCTCTCGTTGTCTGAGCTTCATGAAGCTCTGTCACTTATGCCTAATGGTAAAGCACCAGGGCCTGACGGCTTTCCTGCAGAGTTTTATAAGGAATTCTGGGAACAACTGGCACCAACGTTTTATAAAACGGTAAAATTTATCAATGAAAGCCAATCTCTAACACCTAACATGAACTCTGCCAACATTATCCTTCTTCTAAAACCAGACAAAGACCCCACGAGTCCTTCAAGCTATCACCCCATTTCTTTAATTATTGCAGATGTAAAAATTATCTGCAAAGCACTAGCACAGAGAATAGAAAAAGTCACTCCTCACATAATTCACTTTGATCAAACTGGATTCATCAAAGGCAGACACTCGGATGACAATGTCCGCAGACTCGTTAACATAATAGACTTTGCCACCATCAAAAACCAGGAAATGACTATACTATCACTGGATGCTGAAAAAGCCTTTGATAGAGTAAACTGGAACTTCCTCATTGCTGCCCTCCATAAGTTTGGGTTTGGAGAAACATTCATCAATTGGATCAAAATATTATATCACAACCCCAATGCATCAGTTAGAACTAATAAACAGACTTCCAACAGGTTTTTTCTTGGAAGAGGAACTAGACAGGGTTGCCCACTCTCCCCCTCTCTTTTTGCAATATTTATCGAGCCTCTAGCTGCAGCAATAAGACAGAATGAGAGTATTAAAGGAATTAAAACCAAACACAGCCATCATAAAATTAGTCTCTATGCAGATGACATATTACTGTTTTTAAGTAATATACATTCTGTAAATGAAACGGCAACAATCATTAATGAATTCTCTTCTATATCAGACTATTCCATTAATTGGAATAAATCTGTTTTATTACCACTGAACAGTAATGCGGAGCAAGGACTCACAATACCAGTTAAATCAGGCAATATAAAATATCTAGGTATTTATTTTTCCCCCAAAATATCAGAACTGGTGCAGCTAAACTACACCCCATTACTGAAAAACATACAGGACGATCTAACACGCTGGACCAACCTGCCTTTGTCCCTTATGGGCAAGGTAGCCACGGTTAAAATGAAAATCTTACCCAAAGTTAATTATCTCTTCTCAATGATTCCCACACAACCGCCATTAAAATGGTTCAAAACATTAGACTCATCCATATCAAGCTTTCTATGGAACAACAAACCTGCAAGAATTAGTCTAAAAACTTTAAAATCTGCAAAAAGCTGTGGAGGATTAGAATTACCTAACTTCCACAATTACTTTCTTGCAAATAGATTACAATATATCTTAAAATGGTTAAAAAATAATCCAGAAACCAACTCATGGTTAGACTTGGAACAGGCGTTATGTGGAAAGATCAACCTGTCAGATCTTCCATTTATTAGTCAAATAGTTAAAAAACAGGATTGTTTCAAAAGTATTAATATAAATGCCACTTTAACAGCCTGGTGGGAATTTCTCAAAATATCAAAATCATCAATTCAACCGTGCAAAATGACACCCATCTGGAACAACCCAGACATCCTCATAAACAAAAAAATTATCCACTTCCCAGCTTGGCAAGCAGGGGGCATAAAACAACTAGAGCACATAATTATTGATAGAAGATTCATAACTCTCCAGGAACTTCAAGACAAACATGGAATATATAACTTCTTGGAATATCAGCAACTTAAATCAATTATTACTAAAAAGTTTAAATACAGAGACAACGATTTAAAGCTACCAGATGTAGTTACCACTCTGATCAATTTCTCAATGAATAAAACTCTCTCCAAAATATACAAACTTTTATGTAATTTAGATAACAATATTTCACTTCCGACAACAAAATGGGATGCGGATTTGAGCATCAGCACAGATGAAAGTTTTTGGTCAGAACTTTGTCTAAACACCTTTAAAATGACAAAAAGTCCAAATCTGCAGCTAATCCATTTCAAAACTCTTCACAGAATTTACTACACTGGACAGAGGATGTTCAAGATGGGTCTCAGTAACTCAGACATTTGCCAGCACTGTGACAGTAATCTATCCGACAATTACATGCATGCACTATGGTTCTGCACGCCTGTCCAGGCTCTCTGGCGGCAGGTATGTGCCGATCTATCAGTCTGGCTTAAGGTTTCAATCACAGCTTCACCGTCACTTTGTGTGCTTGGTGACATGAGTGCCATCGATATAGAAGGAGGATTAGGCTCTATCATTTACATAACTCTTTGCATTGCTAAAAAAACTATTTTAATAAATTGGAAAAGCAAAAAAAATATAAACATAAGTCAACACAGAAATCTGCTGCTTGATCATATCAGCTTGGAAAAAATGTCAGCCCAAAGTTCAAGTAACTTTGAAAGAATTCGGTCTCTCTGGTCTCCCATAGCTAACTCCGTGACTTAGGGGGTGGGGGGGGCATGGTCGTCGCTGCTCCTTGCCTTTCTGCCGTGGGCCGGGGTGGGGGTCGGGGCCTCCGGTGCCTGGCCGGGGGTGGTGGGGGCTCCGTTGGTCGGGGGGTCGGGTCCGGCGCCTGGGTGGGGCGGCCTGGGGCGCTGCGTGGTCCTCTGGGCTTGGGTGTGGGGGTGCGTGGTGGGGGGGTGGGGGTCTGGCGTGGCTTGGGGGGGTGGTCCCTTTGCCTGTGCTGGGGGGGATTGGCGGGGGGCGCTGCTCGGGGGGGGGGGCCCAGCGGCGCTGGATGGGCTTCCCGTCTACACCTGGGGCTGGGATCGGCCCTTCCCTGGCTCTGGGGCGGGACGGGACAACCCTCTTGGGGCCCCCCAAGAGGGTTGCCCCCCCTGCCCCGTACCACTATTGGTACGGGGCAGGGGGGGTTGACGGGTCGGGGTCTCCGCTGAGGCCATCGGCGGTTTCCCCGGCCGGTTGGCTGCCTCGGTCCCGTCGAGGCCTGACCAGAGCTCTTCTAGGGCCGGCGTTTGGGGGTGGGGGCCTGGGCTTGCTCCGGGGGGGGGGGGGCGGCGCTTTCTGGCTCCCCTCTCTCTGTGTGGGGGTGGTGGTGCTGGGCCTGGGGTGTCTGCGCCTCCGGGGGTGGGGCCCCGGGGCTGGGTGGGCCTGGCCCCCTTGCTGGGGGGGGGGGGGCGGGGGACGGCTGTTTGACCACCAGGGGACAGTCTATCATCTGTCCCCAACTTACCCCCTTCCTCATATATCCTCATAATAGGGTGAGGGGGTGGGGGGCTTAGCCTGCGATGAGCCTTGGGGGGGGGGTTTACTAGGCAGTGGCCCCCCTCCTGTGGTTGCCGTATGGAGTGGGCCCCCCCTCTTTCGGTTTTATTTGCACCTTAGACATGTAGGGCCCTTGGTAGGGGGGGTGCTTGGACATCACTGCCAGCAAGCAGCGGATGTCCTCCTAGCACCCTACCCGCCAATTTTAACCGCACCTTAGACATTTAGGGCCCCTTGGTGGGGAGGGTGAGGGGACGTCACTGTGAGTAATCAGGAGATGTCCCCTTAGTGCCCTACCCGCCAATTTTAACCGCACCCCCCTTAGTACACACACCCCTCCCCCCTCAATATATACATCCCAACATAAACACACACACATGCACACACACACTCTCTCAAACACACATACACGCACACACATTTTGCAAGGAAGGTGGGACCTAGGACCATCTGTCCCCTGCCTCTTCCCTGGTGGGGGGTACGGGCCCCTTTGCAACGGCGGCTGTGTCCCCTGGGTGCCGGCTTCCTGGGCCCGGCGGTGCTCTCTCCGCGCGGTGGGGGGGTTCACAATACATCTGAGCCGGGGGTGTTCGTGTCCCTGGGGGGTGGGTTCTGGTCCTTGCTCCTGAGTGCTGGGCCCCGCCAAATTTCCAACTGTGGCCGAGCCTGGTCGGGCCATATTTACAACACCCCTTGTGGGCCCTCTTTTTTCCCCGGGGTTCCCCCCTCCTGGGCGGGGGCGGCGGGCCCCTGCCTCGCTCCTCCCTGGACCAACCGTGGGCCGGGCGGATGGCTGCCTGGAGTGCGGAGTGGGTCTCCCTTGGGGGGTCCTGGCTCGTACCTGGGGTTGGGGCGGGGGGATGCCCGGAACTCCTGGGTGGTGGTGGGGTGCTCGTCTGGGGCTGTGGGCGTCCTTCTCCGGTGGGGCCCTGCGTTGGGTTCTCCCGGCGCGGCGGGGGGGGCTGCTCTCCTGGTTGGGCTGGGGCGGCGCCCTCTTTCCCTCCGTGCCTCCCTGCTCTCTGGCTCTGGGGGCCTTGCGGCGGCCCTGCTGGCCCTGGCCTGGGTGGCGGGCTTGGTCGCCCGGGCGGCGGTTGTTCCCTGCCGGTTCCCGTGTGGCGTTGGGGGGATTCCGGCTGCCGCTGCTGGTGCGGTGGGGGTCTTGGGGTGGGGATGGCTGGGCACTCTCCCTCCTTCTTTTCACGTTCCACCATCCATTTTAGAAGAACATAAACACTCACCTGAGCACAGGTGTTAGCTCAACAGACTGAATGACTGAAATATTTCACACTAGTTGGTTTTAAGGCATAAGTATGCGTGTGAACACTATCTGTTTTGTGTACATGTCGACAGGTGGACATTTTTGCAACTAACAGGTGTGTTTATAACATTTGAGTGTGTGTGTGGACAGGCTCCGCCCCTTTTTTTTTTTTTTTTACATTTAAACCTTACCATAATGATTAACAACCAGTAAACTTGTTGCTTTATGCTGCTTCATGGTCTTACCCCCCTTCCCCTCCTATTATCACCCTCCTACCCCCCCCTCTCTAACATCCCTTTCTCTTCTTCCCCTCTTTCCTTTTCCGTCCGGTCCAACACCAAAGATTTTCAGACATGTTTGAAATTAATAAAGTTTGGCCTCAATTACAAAAGGGGTTTATTCAGTCATACCTTTGGTTTGTCTGAAGATTAATAACCCCTCTTGTTAAAGTAAAATATGTCCAACCCAAGAGGCCCTCAACTCTCATCTGACTGCCCAGCTGTTGGACAGGACAAGTTGGGGAAAAAAAAAAAACATGAAAAGAAAACTAATATAAAATTAGCTGAAGAATAACATACACTCTTGGGTCACACACTCAGAAAGATTTGTTTTAAGCAGCTCAGGAAAACGTTCCTGCAGTCACAGATTTGAGCGCTATTCCACGAGAGACGAGCGGCAGAGGAAAAGGCAGTTTTCCCAAGATCTGTGTGGATCCAAAGAGGAGAACCGGAGTGAGGAGCGGGAGTATCCACTGTCAGCAGGAGACAGGAGGCGGCAGGAGTATGACGGTGGTTTTCCACAGAGCCAGTGTCTTTGCTGTCTGAGGATGAGTGAAAGTCCAGCCGGTGGAGAGCAGAACTGAATGTCCCCATAATCCAGAACGGGGAGGAAGGAGGTCTGATCAAGTCTTTTTCTCACAGCAGAGTTCAGACAGGCTTTGTTTCTGGAATAAAAGCCCAGCAGAGCCTTCAGGGTTTTCAGCAGATGATCAATGTGAGATGTAAAGGATCATCTATCCACACACCCAGATATTTACAAGAAGAGACTTTTTCAAATCCCACTCCTTCCATAGTTTGAATACCAGCCTGTAAAACATTTTATTAAGGTTATCCAGTTGGTCTTTTTTGCATCAAGGACCAGCTTCAGCTGTTGGATTGAAAACTGAAACAGCTGGAAAGCACCCGGGAGCTCATTCACAGCACAACTGGTGGAAGAGGCAGTTGTGCAGATGAGAGTATCATCTGCATATAGATGGAACTTTGCATCTGGTAACTGACTACCCAAGTTGTTTAAAAAATAGTGAAAAGCACAGGGCCAAAAATCAACCCTTGCAGAACTCCGTTGCTGATGTTCATGAAGTCTGATTTGACACCATTTCTTTGGAGAGCAGTAAAGGTCTGCCTCTCTCTTGTCAGGTGACATTTCCAGTGAGGATCTTTAAGCTGATGGGGGTGGAGTTGGTGCTTGTCACGAATGCCTCTGGAGGAATATGCCCAGATTTTAAGGTCGGAGACATCATGATCATTAAAGATCACATCAATCTACCAGGTTTCGCCGGACAGCATCCACTTTGTGGCCCCAACGACGAGCGGTGAGACATCCAGAGAGACCAGAAACTTTTTCATCTATTTCACACATCTCAGGATAAACAAAAATTTCAAGTTAGATGTGAAAAAAGTGATCAGAAAGTTTTCGGCCTGTCCACAGCTATGAGGGATTTCTGCCTAACCTTCTGGGTTGTTCTGATCTGTGTGTCTCCAGGTTTGGGATCAGGTTCCCATGCATGTCGGATGCCTACAGCAAAGACATGAGAAGTGTGGTGGTTGACATAAGCACTGAGCTTGGCTGCAGCGACTTTATCAGAGAGGGCGTGTACTGCATGGTTAGCGGACCAAACTTTGAGACTATTGCTGAGGCCCGGATGCTGTGGATTCTAGGCTGTGACTCTGTGGGTAAGACCAGAACCTTAAACCCCTGAGATGTGACCTTCATGACAGACAGAAAGCCTCAGGATGGATGAGGTAACCTTCAGATCAGACAGAGGAGACTTTACCCTGGATGTTTACCAGGCTCGCTGTTTTTCTGGTTGTCCTTCATTTCCCAGATTCTCTTTTTTCCACCGTGGTCCTTCATCTCCTTTTTTCTTCTTCTGTCTCCTCAGGCATGAGTATGGTTCCTGAGGTGACTGTGGCCAAACACTGTGGGCTGCAGGTGGTTGCACTCTCCCTCATCACTAATAAGGTATTTTGCTGAGTCTGGAACGTGTTACCACCCTATGACAGGTGTGAGACATGCTTGTGTTCTTCTCCAGGTGTCTCTGGATTATAGTCGGGAGGAGAAAGTGAACCACGAGGAGGTTCTGGAGATCTGTAAAATGAGAGCCGAGCTTCTACAGAAACTGGTCACCTCCCTGATCAGTCGCTTCAACCAGCAGCAGATTATCAACACAAACTAAATTGACGATCTCCCTGCAGGGTGTCAGACAGAAGCTTTCCTCATAAATGCTCTCATTTTGCTTTTCTGGCTCCTGTGTGTTTTTTGGGCTTTGGGTTGGTCGACGCTTCAGTTTTGTTGAATGTTTTCCATCTAACTATTTTTTTCTGAATCTGCTGAGTGGGGTCAGCTGCCTCCTATTGGAGGGTGAGGGTGGGGGTCAGTGGGTTTTCCCCCATTGGTCTAGCACTGTTGGGTCATGGGGCGGTTGAGCGGGTCGGGGTGTGACTTTTCTTGTGTGAATCAAAGTACAGTGGGTGTAAAGCTTTTTCTGTCATTTTTCAAAGACCATATGAGATCCAGTTTGATCCGGTTCTGCTGTTTCGGGGTCTGTGATAGTGCAGCGCTCAAACCTTCAAGGCCATATGAAGGTTGGGGGGGGGGGACTTTTGGGTGGAGCTTTCAGGGCAGACTGGTTGTAAGTGTTCATGATGACATCATCCAGCGATGCATTCTGGGTAAATCATTTTCAGATTCCAGATACGATAGCCGCTGACAATTAACACTTTATGAAATGAACTTGGGGACAGGGCTGCAGGGTGGCGCAGTGGTTGCCTGACAGCAAGAAGGTCCCCATGCTTCCTCCCACCGTCCAAAAACATGCTTCACAGGTTCATTGGTTCCTCTAAATTTTCCATAGGTGTGAACGTGAGAGTGCATGGGCGTGTGATTGTGGCCCTGCGACAGACTGCCGACCTCTCCAGGATAGGCTCCAGCATCCGTGTGTCCCCTAAAGGGACAAACGGTTCAGAAGATGGATGGATGGGTGACTTGGGGACTATCCACCAGGAAGTAGAAAAGTAGCTTGAACAGCCCATAGAAACGTGTTCAATGGGGGTTGGGGGGTTAAACATAAGGTCTGCCCCCCTTGTGCCAAACAAGATGGTGCGGTCAGATAATGCAGGAGTAGAGGCACCACTGTTGTCATTGGACAACTCAATGAATCCATAAATGAATGACATCACAGCTCGTCAAACTCAGCAGGATGCCCCCCCCACCCCCCCCACCCACACACAACTGTTGCCTATGTACTGTTTGGAAAAGACAGACTGACAAGAACAGCACTAAGACTGGATCCTGATCATTTATTCTTTTTAGTTATACATCGTGTTAGTGCAAGAAAAAAATCCCAACAGAGGAATGAAAATGTTGAAAGTTCTTATTTAGCACCTTGTGGTCCCACCCACACATTCCCACAGAGCTGGCATGCAGCAAGAAAACCAAGTATACAACGAGAAACGTCAGACTTTAGGATCCCTTAGTGCTTCTGATCATGGCTTCCATCATCGTCCACTGATCTGGAGTCACCTGGAACACAAAGTGGGAGACTATAGTCCTGGATCCAACCAAAGCCACCAACAGCTCCTTTAAATGTGAAACTCACACTTCGCAGCTCATTAAACTCTCCTGCCATCGACACGAGCTCTCCGCCGTCAAACCGGACCACCTCGGATACACAGAGCAGAACAAAAGATCGTTGAGTCACAATCAATGCCACCGTCGCTCCAAAGTACTGGACCAGCAAGGTCAAGACCTTCGTCCTTGATGTGTACCGAGACATTTGGGTTTCAGATCAAAAGATGACAATGAGACAAAAGGTCAGAACTCCAATGAGAATCAGAGCATCTATATGCGTCAAAGGACTTGGGAACGTTTTCTCAGTCCTGGCTTGTTACAATTATTCCTTTTATGAGGGGAGGTAGATCACAGTTTCAGGGCAGACCCGAGTTCAGACGCCTTTTTCTGTAACACTCCAATGTAGGTTCTAATCTGGACTTACTGCTCCAGACATCCAGTTGGCGTAATCGCTGCTCAGGTAAGCTGCGAGGTTTGCAAGCTCGGCTGGCCTTCCCAGTCGACCAGTTGGGATGCGGCGCATCATGTTCTTCTCAAAAGCGCCGGTTGGATCGAGACGACTGAAAGCCCCCTGAGCAGCAGAACATGTCAAAAACAAACAAAGACTGGATCATTTATCTCTGGTATACCTTTGTTCTGATTGGTCCAGGCTGTATGATGTTGAATCTGTGGCCATAGCGCCCCCACTCTGCTGCTAGAGACCTTACACAAAACGACAACCATCTGTTACCAAAAACCTCGAGAAACACAGCAGGACCAGATAGTGGTCCGGTCAGGATGTCTGTGTGAGGTGAAACTCTCACGAACTTGTACAGCGCCTCAACTCCGGCCTTTGCAGACGCACTCGGAACCACAAAACCAGAACCGGTCTCTGCATAAATTGTGGTTATGGCCAAGAAGGAGGCTCCTGAGACGACAGAAACCACAGCAAAGGAAACAAACGTCAGTCCAGTGTTGGGTCAGTCATTGTTGCTGTTCCAAAAATGACAAGTGAAAATATTGTAAACAGAAAGACATAGCTCTAAGGCAGGGGGGTCAAACTCATTTTGGTTCGGGGGCCACATTTAACCCGTCTGATCTCAAGTGGGCCGGACCAGTAACATAAAAGCTGGAACCTCTCCAGCTGGGTCGGCTATTGTTCAGCCACTGCGGCTCTAGATGGGGACCTGCATCACCGCTTAGCTGTGGTGGAGCGGTCCCCGCCTGTGATGCTGCATTTGGCTGTCTATGCGGCTGTTCACGGAGGGGGAGGTTCCAATTATTAGCGTTTCCTGCATCCTGTTTTTGTGCTCAGCATATTTCTCATTGTCCATTGCCATCACTTAGCGGGTGGGAGGTGTGAAAGGAGTGGGGGGCTAGGTAGGGGGAGGGGGCCCCTATTTATTTATTTATTTTTATGTTATTCATTTTTAAATCGTCAATCCTTGTTTTTATATTTTATAGTGTTTTAATGTAAAGCACTTTGTGTTATATTTTTATATGAAAAGTGCTTTATAAATAAAGTTTGATTTGATTTGATTGAAAAGCAAAATAACAGCTTTGTTTTAGTTCTTTACTCAGTTGGAACAAATGCCTCAACCAACATAGTAGCCTAATCACGTGGGGCCAATCGATCTCAAATAGAATCAATTTCAATTAAAGAAAAGTTGGTCTATTCAAATTTATACAGACTGAATATTTTACATCTGACACTGAAGCAATCCAGAAACTTTTCTTTATGGTGAGTCTCTGCTGGATGTCATATTCTTTGAGCACTGCGATGTTGATGACATACAAAGCATTTGGGGTTTGCATTCAGCTTCGTGAAAGAAAGAAAAAAACTCTGTCCATTTTTCCTGGAAGGCTCTTCACTCCACTTCACGTTTGACAACATTTTGGTCGTTAGGGTGTCGCTACTGATCATCCTTATAGCAAGATAACAGCGGTGAGGCTCATAGGGAACCAAGGTGCATCCTACCCAGACGCAGAGCTGTTAGGTTTCACTTTTGGCACGTGCAGAGATTTGCTGTTTCACCTGTTTTTCCTTTCCTATGCTCCGGAATTGCACATTTCGGTTATTTCTTTAAAAAATCATAACTCGCCACAGGAATGGACTAGAAACTTGGTTTCATTTTTAATCATCCTTACGATTTTTACTCTTCATGTGTGGGCCGGACTAAACCACCTGGGGGGCCGTATGTTTGACATCCCTGCTCTAAGATGTACAGGAGGTAAAAGGCTCAGCAGCATCTTTTAATCTTTTAAAGTTAAATAAAAGTTTCCTGAACGTGTTCATAGTTAATAAAGTAAAACTCTCTTTGTGAAAAGTTGAAACTAAAGTGCAGAAAGGTCCTTGGTACTGTAGCATGTCAAAGAAAAATGTAAATCGGGGCTGTCAAACTCATTTTGGTTCAGGGGCCACATTCAACCTGATTTGAAGTGGGCCGGACCGTAACATAAAAGCAGAAGAAGCTCCCCCATTATAATGTTTTTGTTTTTCCTCACTTGGAAAAATGTCTCAACCAACATAATAGCTTAATTACTCATTATGGCACATTCCTTCACAGAGGCCAATGGATCTCATATAAAACAAAGGAAAGGTGTGAAGGAAAGAATGAATGGGGCCATGTATGGTCAGATTTGGAGTGAAAACCTCCTTCCATCAGCACTGAAGATGAAACATGGCTGGGTCTTTCACCATCCCAAACACACGTTGCCCGGGTAACAAAGGAGAAGCATTTCAAGGTCTTGGAGTGGTCTAGCCAGTCCCCAGATCTCAACCCCAGGGAAAATCTTTGGATGGAGTTAAAAGTCTGTGTTGCCCAGAGACAGCCCCAGACCAACACTGCTCTAGAGGAGATCTGCATGGAGGAATGGGCCAAAATACCAGCAACAGTTTGTGAAAACCTTGAAAGACTTACAGAAAACGTTTGACTGCTGTCATCGCCAACAAAAGGTAAATAACAAAGTACTAAGGTGAACTTTTGTTACTGACTAAATGTTTATTTTCTACCATAATTTACAAATAATTCTTGAAAAATCGGAAAATGTGATTTCCTGGATTTTGTTTTGTATTGTTCTTACAAAAGCTAAGCGTTAAGCTCAGGGGTGGCGAACACGAGGCTCTAAGCCAATGAGCATGCGGCTCTTTGCGTCTCATCATATTTTTCACTCAAACCTTCAGAGGGTATTAAAAATAAATAATAATCAAAGTAAATCGGCAGTTGATGCTGCTCCCGACACACAAGTGAGCGCCAATCATTTGCGTGGGTTACGCCCACTGCCAACTAAACATTGATGTGCTGCAGACCGTTACCCTGATGGTCAAAATGGTGAAATTCAGAGAATAAAGATGAACACAGGACGTTTCTGGAAGAACGGGAAGATTCTTACTTTCTACTGAACAGAATGACGTCACCATGTTTATCATTATGAGCTTTGGAAGCAGGAAAAATGTTCACGATAAAAAAGAACTAAACGTATCCCAGAGAAAATGAAAAACTCTTCCTGATCAACACAAACTGTCTCCTTTATGATCCCTCCTTCATGTTGTAGCCATTTAAAATAAGGAATTGACATTATGATTAAATTCTGTGTCAAAAACATTTGTTCCCATAACACTGTAAAGTCCTATTTCCGATTTCCTCAGGAAATGTGTTGTTATTTTTTTGTTTTTTGTATTAAGGACACGTCAGCTGTAAGTCATGTGACTGACGGTACCGGGGACTGATTTGATAAAGGGGACCAAAGTAAGGGGGGGGGAGCAGCGCATCCTGTCGTGACGGGGGGGGGGGGACTTCAGGGAGTCTACGAGAGACCTGAGGAGAAAAAGAAAAAAGAAGCGCATCTAACGCCTGAGGCTCGGATTCCGTTTTGGGGATTTGTTTCTGTTTGGACAAACTTGGACAGTCAACCGTTGGGTGAGAGGATTCCTTTTTTTCGTTTGGATATCTTTCATTGGGAAGAATGCCTACGTGTCTGGAGTGGGAGTGACCGTGAACTTTGAAAAGGAAGACGCTACAGCACGGACATTAACGGCACATTTAAAGAAAACAAACGGTTTTGAGAGACTAAGGATTCTTATATTATTTGGGTTTTTCTATTGTTTGGTTTACTTGTGTTATATAAAAGAATCTGAATAACAAAGAGGAAAAACTGTTGTGTGTAAATATATCCATTTAAAGAATCTAATTACCCTAAAAAAAGTAATGAGCACTATAAATAAATAGATGATCGTTGAAATGTGCCCCCCCCTGAGGTTTCTTATTTTTTTAAAGGAGTTTTTCCTTACAGAGAAGGAGGGTCTGAGGGCAGGGATGCCCAGTTTAGTTTAGTCTGTTTAGTATTATCCTATTGAATTCTATGTGTTTATGATCCTTTTGATTTCATGTTTCACCTTTTCAATTACCCATACGAACCCCTTGGAGACGACTGTTGTTGTGAATTGGGGCTAAACAAATCAAATTTAATTGAATTGGCGGTGGGTGGGGTGGGGGGCAGTTATTCCCACCCACAGAGCAGCTTCTTTCTTTCTCAGTTTAGGACAATCATTCATCGTCTAACTCGTGATCAGCAGCGTTAGCGTTAAAGTGACTAGTTGTCCAGTTGCTAGCAGCCTGACGAGCAGAGAGCTGAACCATAACCACGCTGTTGAAGCTCCTCATTGGCTAAACACACCTGATCAGGTGATCAGCAGCAGGTAAGCCAGGCATTCTGGAGAACCAGCAGGAGGCGGGCCCTCCAGGCCTGAAGTCTGACACCCCTGGTTCTAGATATGTCTGTTAAATGGTTTAGAACAGGGGTCTCAAACTTGCGGCCCCCACCGTAACCCTTGTGCTATCCTAGGCACTTTAACATTGGGAGGTGGGTCATCTAGACCCACTAGACAGTGCTCTGAACCTTTTTTCTTCAATGATTTGTGATCTTCACTGGTGTCCATGGATTACAGGAAATCTTTCCACCTTTATCCACCTTTGTCCTGGTAGGGAGAACACCTCAATGGAGGGGGGGGGGGTCATCTAAGATAGCACCAGGGTTAATATGAAAGTTTAATGTTAGTGCGTCCTGACACTTTGTATGAATGACACCTTTCAGTGTTGTGCGTGGAGTATACAAGTTCCATACAAGTTTACTGGCTCTCAGACACTCACACGTTGCGCGTGTGTGTGCGTGTGTGTGCGTGCGTGTGTGTGTGGGTGTGCGTGCGTGTGTGTGTGTGTGCGTGTGTGTGCGTGCGTGTGTGTGCGTGTGTGCGTGTGTGTGCGTGTGTGTGTGTGTGTGCGTGTGTGTGCGTGTGTGTGTGTGTGCGTGCGTGTGTGCGTGCGTGCGTGTGTGTGTGCGTGTGTGTGCGTGCGTGTGTGTGCGTGCGTGTGTGTGCGTGTGTGTGTGTGTGCGTGCGTGCGTGCGTGCGTGTGTGTGCGTGTGTGCGTGTGTGTGTGTGTGCGTGCGTGTGTGTGTGCGTGTGTGTGCGTGTGTGTGCGTGCGTGTGTGCGTGCGTGGGCGTGCGTGCGTGTGTGTGGGTGTGCGTGCGTGTGTGTGTGTGCGTGTGTGTGCGTGTGTGTGCGTGCGTGTGTGGGTGTGCGTGCGTGTGTGTGCGCGTGTGTGTGGGTGTGCGTGCGTGTGGGTGTGCGTGCGTGTGTGGGTGTGCGTGCGTGCGTGTGTGTGCGCGTGTGTGTGTGTGTGGGTGTGCGTGCGTGTGTGTGGGTGTGCGTGCGTGTGGGTGTGCGTGCGTGCGTGCGTGTGTGGGTGTGCGTGCGTGTGTGTGTGTGTGCGTGCGCGTGTGTGTGTGTTGAAGTTGCGGCCCTGCCTCAGCTAGACCCCGCCTTCTGTGGCCCCCAGGTAAATGGAGTTTGAGACCCCTGCCTTAGAAAATAAGTGAAGCGGATGAAAGTGGTTCTGGACCTGTAGAAGAACCACATGGGTTCTAAAGTTAGGTCCTTCCTTTCTAGTTTTCTGCTTCTTCATCCGTCGCTGACATTTCTGGTTCTGACCTTTCTGGTTCTGGATCAGCCTCTTTCCGAGCTCCAGAGTGACAAAGGCGGTTCCGTTCAGGACGATGTCGGTGATGCTCTTCCAGCCGTTAGGAGACAGGCGTTCTGTTGGACAGACAAAGTTCCCTGCTGCATTGTTGATGATCACCTGCACCAATCAGGACACAGCACAGAATCACTACAACAGACCGGGCTCTGCTGTGAGGGTCCGGTCACATGAGCTTACATCCGGAAGGCCCGTCAGCGCCTCCATCTGGTCCACACAGTGAGACACGGCCTGTGGGTCTCTGACATCACACTGGACCGCGTGAACCTGAGCAGAAACGGAGCAGCGTCAGACCGTGGCGGCCGGCCGGCCGGCCGAGAGGTTCTGCTTCCTCACCTCCTTTCCCGTCAGGCTCCGGATCTCTGTGGCGGTTTCCTGAAGGACCTCCAGCTTCCTGAACAAACCGGAGGTTACGATTTCAAACGGACCTTTAGGGTCCTCGCTCGTGTGACCTCTAACCTGCTGGCAATGACACACTGAGCTCCCAACTGCGACAGAACCGTGGTCATGGCCTTGCCCAGGCCAGTCCCGCCTCCAGTGATGAAGGCCACTCTGTTGCTGAAGGTGCCTGCGGGCAGCATTACGCCCTCTTGTGGAGGGAAGAAGTCGGACTCGGGAGCAGAACCAAACTGACGGGGGGCGGACCTGTGGAACCATGACCCAGACTGCACAGACGTTTCTGTGTTAGACCTGCCTGATCCAGATCCAGATCATCCAGAACCAAAACGGCCACATGGACTCTGACAGCGGCGTCGCCCCCCCACCTTTATCGAGCACAAACAGACGGACGCAAACACTGTGGACAGCAGATCACATGGAGCGCACTGAACTCTGTGAGAGGTCAAAGGTGAAGGCCTCAGAACTTTAGGAGGCCAACAATGAAACCCTCCTTTTGGGGGTCATTGCTGTGTTTCTAGAGGTCAAAACCGGCGCCGTTTTGCAGTGTCAGTTCAGGGGAACGTCTTTACCAACATTTGCACCAAGATAGTGTTTAGTAGTACCGTGACATCATCAGAGTAATACTGACATAAAAAAACCTAATATGAGTTTTTCAGGCAGACTACTCTAGTAGTGTTTTACTCAGTTACTCCAACTAATCAACTCACCTGTTCGGCCTCCTATTTTAGGAGCTGTTCATCCTTCTTTACTGAAGCGCTGCGTTCTTCGCACCACCCCCCCGGTTTCCACCTCCGTTAGGGAAGTTATTACCCAAAAGTTTATGGAAATCTGTCTCATGGAATTTTACAGTTTTATGACAAACGAAAGGAAAATGAAATAAAGATTTTACTGCATGAGTCGTCTGACAGAAACAGGAAGATCATGATGTCTCTTTTTATAAACATGTTCTTCGTGACTAAATTCCATATTCACAAAATGAATTTGCTAATAAAAACCTGAATTCTGCATTTTTAAAATGATGATGTAAATGATTAACATCAGTAAATCTTTTGGATTAGTGACATCAATTTACTCTCATTTCTATTTTTTTCTTTTCTATTTTAGTTCTTTATTTGTTTGGTTATTGTTGAACACCAGTTTATTTTAAAAATCTAATTTTTATTCTTAATAGTTAAGATTATCATAAGGTTACATCAATGTTATCCTGTATTCAGAGTTGTGTTCTATTCTTATGTTGGATTGTTATAAATTTTTGTATTATTTTCAGCAAATGTGCAATTAAAAAACTCCTTTCCATTCCCTCCCCCTCCACCCCCACCCCTCTTGTCCAATGGCGTCCATGGAACCGACTGCAGCACCAATGGAGACGCAGAACCACCGAACACTGACTAAAGCAACACGGACCAGAGGAAACCGTTTCCATCGGCGCTACAGCATCGGTGTCTGCCTGCTGATGATGTCATCACGGCGGCGGCTAACGCTTCACAGAGAATTTCCTGCAGCACTGATCTGCTCAGGAAATAGAAGAAGATTGTTGGACTTTGAAGAGTTTAGCGTTCCACTCATAAATAAAGTGTCATCAGGCCTAAGCTCTATTATTGAAAAGAGGATCTGAAGCGGGGACATGCGTCATTCGTGATTCTTTCTTAGATCATTGCTAACATTATAAAGCCTCTAACTCCATCTGCTGCATTGACTTGATCCTATTTGTCTTTTATTTTGAAAGGAAATAATGTGAGGGAAAAACTCAATTTAGAAACTGTTTCACATTAAAAAAACTATTCACTTCATGCTCATGTTTTGTTTATACAAAAAATAAAAATCCAATAGTTTATTTATTTCACACAATTGTACCAATATTAGCGTAAATGCTAATCAGTGTTAACGTCCTGTTTGGACCCCCAGGGGGCGGAGTCACGCAGAGGCCCAAACCTAAAGGGTGGAGCCAGACTTTTTGGCTCCTCCTCCTCCTGAGTTCAGGGGCGAATCGACCCGAACGGCTCTTTTTGTTGAAGGTTGGCAGCACGCGCGTGTGCACGCGCATGTAAATCGGGAGAAAAGTGGCTTAAAGGCGAGATTTGATCATATTGTTGGCAGCATCGTAATCAAAGACGTCCACGGTCGTCTCACCCGTGACACTCGACTCGTCTGCGCTCCAACACGGGCACCGCTCAGCCACGCCGCCATCTTCCTCCAAGTTTTGTCCTGCGATTTACCGGAACAGCCGGTCCCTCTTATTTTGAAGGATGTGTGTTTCCGGTGCGGTTTGTCCGAGCTGATGGAGGTCCGAGGTCCTGGCCCCAAGTTGGTCCTTGTTTTTAGCGGGAAGCGGAAGTCCGGAAAGGATTATATCACGGACCTGATCTTAGATCGGTAGGCATCCGGTCCAAACAAACGAATGATCTCGATCTCACAAGCACGCGCGAACTCTAACCCTCAGAAAAACGAAACGATCGCGCATGCGCAGGTGACGTTAAGGTGACGGACTAAGGGAAAGGGGTGGAGGAATTTGTATTACATGCATTTGGGTGGTGTTGCGTTTATGTTCAGAATGAAAACTAAACATCAAGTTAAAGGAAAGATGGACGAAAGGAGATAAAAGAAAAGAAGGAAAGGAGAGCAGAAGTTCATCGTTTTTTGTAGCAGAGCAGCAAACGCAAATAGGAACTGACATGTCCCATGCCCTTAAATGCAACACGTGACCTCTTCTTTTGCAGTCTGGGTCCAGCGGTCTGCACCGTGCTGCGCTTGTCCGGACCCCTTAAGCAGCAGTATGCTCAGGTGAGCTCACCTGTATCCCACCTGCCTTTCCCGTTGCTCTGGTTCCGATCGGTTCTGCTCCTTCTCCAGGAACACGGCTTGGACCTGGACCAGCTGCTGGGTCCCGGGCCGTACAAAGAGCGGTACCGGGCTGACATGATCCACTGGGGAGAGGCTCGCCGCTGCCAGGACCCAGGCTTCTTTTGTCGCCTAGCAACCGCAGGGGCACAGCAGCCTGTGTGGGTACGTTTCTGATGTGCCGTCTCCATGGCGACTGGGGGCAGATGACTCACTGCCACGCTGTGATTGGTCAGGTGGTCAGTGATGCGAGGCGGCTGTCGGACCTGCAGTGGTTCCAGTCCGAGTTCCCGCACAAGACCGTCAGCGTGAGGGTTCAGTGCTCAGATGAAACGCGGCAGAAAAGGGGGTGGAGCTTCACCACAGGTGAGTGCACTTGTTTGTCAACAGCCGTCCATCCCGACATCTCAACTTACTGACCACCTGTCATCCAGGAGTGGACGACGCTGAGTCTGAATGCGGGCTGGATGAAGGCGTGCACTTCGATTGGCTGATAACCAACGAGCCCACGGCCCCCCCCCTGGATGAGCAGCTGCAGCCAATCCTGAAGCTGGCGGGAAAGGCTGCCGCTTCCGCCATTCAGTGACTCCCAGACTCACCTGGTCTACTTCTAACTCACATTGATGGATGGGAGGGCTGTGGTGACCAGCTGATGTAGAACTGCTCCACAGTGGCAATGCATGCTGGGTAAAACCTCTTCACATCTATGCAGCTGCAGCCGTGGCGCCTTTGAGCAAGAAGACGGCTCGGATCAGTGGGTCTACCGGTTATTGATCAGTGGGTCTACCGGTTATTGATCAGTGGGTCTACCGGTTATTGATCAATAAAGAAGCAAGTTTCCGTCTACTTTGGTGCTTTTATTTGATAAAATCCTGTGTCATCATTGAGTGTAAACTAAACATCAGGTGGAGTTTGGCCCCTGCTTCGTCACGTTTGGCAGTGGAATCCTTTACCGGTTGGCTAAGCAACCACTTGGGCCACGCCCCCAAAACAAAGTTTAATGGCTGACAGGAAATCAATGATGATTTCAATCAATTAGGAAAAAATACTGAATTAGTAACAGATTAGCTATCAACCAGGTTAGGCATAAAACAAAGACGAGGAATGTGACAGCGGGAATCATCACAAGAGAAGGCCACGCCCCCGAGCGGCGCTTCAGCAGGAGCCCAGCTCGTCCATGGTCTGCTTCAGCGTGGCCTGCAGCTCCATGTTGGCGTTCCTGGCTGCGGTCAGAGCATCTGGAAGAAAAGGCAGAGATGATGGCTGAACCTTCCTGGACTCGTTCCATGAATGTGCTGACGGGAACGCAGAGCTCTGAGCTTAACAGACCTCCACGTCGTAAAAACCTAACCTTATGATGACCGAAAAAAACCTGGCACTGGACCCTGATAACTTGGCAAACTACAGACCCATTTCCAACCTACCATTCCTGTCTAAGGTTCTTGAAAAAGTCTTCACTGCTCAGCTCCACCATCACCTCTCAACGCACAGCTTGTATGAAAAATTTCAGTCTGGTTTCCGGCCAGCTCACAGTACAGAGACAGCCCTGGTCCGAGTCATGAATGACCTACTCATGGCTGCAGACCAGGGCTCCCCATCTCTACTCTTCCTTCTTGACCTATCAGCTGCATTTGATACTGTGGATCACAGCATTCTCCTCAACCGTCTTCATACTACTGTTGGACTCTCTGGGAACATCCTCAACTGGTTTAAATCATTTCTCACATCAGGACAGAATATGTGGCTCTGGGAACTGCTAAATCTCACACACACACAGTCACCTGCGGAGTTCCTCAAGGCTCTGTTCTTGGACCTTCACTCTTTACCATCTACATATCTCCACTTGGACAAATCATCCGTAAACACAACACTTCATTCCACTGTTACGCCGATGACACACAGTTATATGTAAAAATGATTTCCACTCCCAGCCTAACTTCTTCTGCCCTCCAGGCATGTCTCGAGGAGATAGAGGCATGGGTGGCTAAAAACTCTCTCCAATTCAACAGCAACAAGACTGAACCCATATTAATCGGTACCCCTCACCAGATCAAAACATCCTCCACCAAAAGCATTCTGGTCTCTGGTCACAACATTCTGCTCTCTTCACCTGTGATCAATCTTGGTGTCAAAATCGATTCTACTCTAACATTTGATCATCATGTACGTCACCTCTCCAAAGTCTCTTTTTTCCATCTGAAAAACATTGCAAAGCTCCGCCCCTCACTCACCCAGTCTGATGCAGAAAAACTGATCCATGCATTTATGTCCTCCAGACTAGATTACTGCAATGCTCTCCTTGTTGGGATTCCTGGCAGGAGCCTGGAAAAGCTCCAGCACATCCAAAACTGCGCTGCTAGGGTCCTGACAAGGATTTGACCACATCACTCCTGTCCTTCTGTCACTTCACTGGTTACCCATTCGTTCCAGAATTCAATACAAACTCTGTCTCCTCACCTACCAATGCGTCCATGGAACTGCCCCTGCCTACCTCAGTGAGCTCCTTTCCCCGCACGCCACTTCACGACTCCTCCGCTCCAATTTCACACACTGCCTTCATCAGCCAAGGACCAGGCTAACCACTATGGGAGACAGAGCCTTTCAGGCTGCTGCCCCTCCACTCTGGAACAATCTTCCACAATCCCTCAGAGCCCCACAAAGCCTTGGCAAAACTAAAAAAGGCTTAAAAACTTCTCTTTTTAATAATGCTTTTTAGTACTTTCATTGTTGTTTTATTTTTGTCTTATTTTGTTCTTATTGTAAACCATTTTTATTTCTGCCTCCATTGTAGCGCTTTGAGATTTTATCTAAAATGTAAAGCGCATTCTAAATAAAATGTATTATTATTATTATTATTATTATGAACCAAATGGAAGCTGGACGCTCTGGTTCCAGTTTAGAAGTGGACCAACAAAAGCTGAGCGTAAAAAACAAAGAGCCTGCAGGAAGGTTTCCGGTTTAAATGAAACGTTCAGCATCGGTGACGGGTTGCCACGGCGCCCGTCTGATCAGGACTCATCCCTCACCTTCCAGCCCGTCGATGGTTTTCTCCAGTTTGGTCACCGTCCGCTCAGAGAGCTCGGCTCGAGCCTCGGCCTGAAATGGCAGAAAGACGGCAGGTGAGCAGGTGAGACGAACACCTGAGTCCCTCTGCGGGGGGACGCCGACTCACCTCCTTTAGTTTGTTGCTCAGGTTCTTGATCTCCTCCTCATAGCGGTCCTCCTTCAGGGAGTACTGAGACAAAGAATACAGCCAATCAGACACAAGGAGCCGGCCTGAGCGGCTCCATTTGTCCCGGACCACACAGGTGCAGAATGGACCGGATGGACGCCAAAGGCCAGAACCAGCTCGGACAGCATCCTCAGCCCACCTTTTGCTTTACATTGGATCCTACCTCCCAGACTGGTATGGTCGGGACCACGATGGTCCCAGACTGGTATGGTCCGCATCATGACGGTCCCAGACCACTACGGACCACGACAGTCCCAGACCAGTACGGTCCGGCCCAGTACAGTCCCAGACCACGACGGTCCCAGAATCGGTACGGTCCGGACCAAGACGGTCCCAGACCAGTACGGTCCGGCCCAGTACAGTCCCAGACCACGACGGTCCCAGACCAGTACGGTCCGGCCCAGTACAGTCCCAGACCACGACGGTCCCAGAACTGGTACGGTCCGGACCACGACGGTCCCAAACCAGTACGGTCCGGCCCAGTACAGTCCCAGACCACGACGGTCCCAGAACCGGTACGGTCCGGACCACGACGGTCCCAAACCAGTACGGTCCGGCCCAGTACAGTCCCAGACCACGACGGTCCCAGAACCAGTACGGTCCGGACCACGCCGGTCCAGCCCAGTACAGTCCCAGACCACAACAGTTTTGAACCCATATATTCAGGTCAACAAGAAGTCTGGCCTCCTGGGGGTGCGGTTTGTTTTCAACTGACCTCCTCACTGCTGATTACCTGGCTCAAGAGTGTCCAGCCAATCAGAAGATGCCAGATCAGCGCAGGCCTCTGCGGCCCTCCCAGTCACTTGAGAACCAGACCAACCAAAAGAGCACACCTTTGTTTAAATAACTGAGTCTGCTCGGTTCTGGAACCGGTGCAGTCTGAGGCAAAGGAGAAAGCTCCGTGTGCTCCCAGCAGGGTCACTGGGACACCTGTGCTGCTCCTTCAGGGTACCGGACCACACCAGGACCATGGCAGAACCGCAGCGAGAACAGGAGCTCCATTAAGGAAGTCATAGGAGAACAAACAGCAGCCGAAAACGGCTCACACCAGTCTTTCTCCAAATCTTTCCCGGAGAAATTTCAGAGAAAAAACAGGAGCTGAAACGTTGTGGGAGGTTCTAGGCGCGAGCTCCTCCTCCTCTCCCCACACCCCCCCCCCATACCTTCTCAGACTGCGCCTCCAGAGACTTTGCACTGGCGAAGACCGTTTTCAGCTCCTCCTCCAAAGCACGACCCTTACTGCAGATCAGAGGTTACATCACACAGTGCAGTCAGACAAGTGGGCGTGGTCTGCTGTAAGGTGTTAGGAGCTGCAGCAGGTAAAGCCATGCACAGAGCGGGAGGAGGAGCTGAAGCAGAAGCTGAAGGTCAGAGGTCATGGAGGCAGGAGGAGGAGCTCAGATAGCCGAGGGTCACATGACCTCATGTACCTTGTCCTCAGATGCTTGCAGGCTCTTCAGCGATTGGTCGTAACTCCTCAGCTGCTCCTCCAACCTCCGAACTTTACTGTTAAAGAGGTGAAGAGACAGACAGGTGGGCAGAGAAGGGAGAGGCAGCGGCCATCGTTTCCATGGAAACGGGAGGAAGGATGCAGAGCGCTATTAGTGAAGCCATGAAGGGAGATCAGAACTGAAGAAGTCCGGTGTCAGAAGACGGCACTGACCTGTCGGCCTGCTCGGCCCGGTCCTCAGCCCGTTCCAGTTCTCCTTCCACTATCACCAGTTTCCGGGCCACCTGTCAATCATGATGAGCACATGCTGTCATTTCAATCAGATCCGCTCCAGGTCGGCGCAGACTGAATGCGTGGGCGCTGTGGACGTACCTCCTCGTATTTGCGGTCGGCCTCCTCGGCGATCTGCTTGGCCTCCCTCAGCTGGACTTCCAGCAGCTCCATCTTCTCCTCGTCTTTCAGAGCTCTGTTCTCGATCACCTTCATGCCTCTGTGGACATGGGAGGAGCCCCAATCAAGACGGCTTCTTTACGTGAGGTCAGCCCCTCCCCACTATAAGCTTGGCCCCGCCCCTTTAAACATAAACCCCAGATGACACAGCTAACATCTGCCTGGAACTGTTTGTTCAGCCTAAACCTCGGCTCTGACACCATCTGGTCTGTACCAGGGTCCGTGTCAGAGACCAGAATCTGATCAGAGCGGGGGCCTTGGTCTGCGCCATCATTTAAAAAAGTCCCGCCCCGATAACCTTCTGATTTTCTAGGTCATCGTTTCTGCAGAGCAGCAGGACTTCATCAGAAATCCCCCTGTGAGTTGTGGGCGGGACTGTTGGCAGGGAGTAAACCTGCCCTCATTTCCCATCATCCATCTGTTCTCACTCTCCCCACTAGCTTACAGCCCCTCACCAGATTCCAGCTCAGACCATGAAAACAAAGACGTTCACGGATAGATTTGTCTGCAGGTGGATGATCAGAAAGGGGCGGGGCGTGGAGACTGAACCCGCCCACTGTTGCTCGGCATATTTAAAGAAATACTCAAACAGTTTTGATCTGAGTTTTCTTTTCAAATGTGCTCCAACACCAAGAAGAGCGTTGTCATCACAACCCACCTCTCGCTTTCATCGGCGACCTTCTCCACCTCATCCAGTTTGAGCAGAGCAGCACCAAGACGCTCGTGGACTCTGTCCAGATTCTCCTCGCTCAGCTGTAGACGCCGACCCAGGGAGGACACCTCCGCTTCAGCCTGCAAGACAAACCCCAGGGTCCACAGAGCCCACGGTCAAGCAGTGACCACACCAGATCCATCCACCGAATCCTCAGCCCACCCCCCCAGGGATCGGCATCCGGCTGCAGGCTGAAGGAAAGCAGGCGCCGAATCTGCCTTCAGATGCTACAGCGTCGTCATGGTGACGTGGTTAAAATGGGCTCTGGTCCCAACCTAACCCCCCCCAATAGAGCTCAAACCAGCCAGAGAGCTCACATGCCACCAGAGGACAGTCTGCTGTCAAAGTCTGTACTTAGACCGAGGAAGGCGAGGATGGCCAGTTGGTCTTTTAAGGTATTTTGAGACAGATGGAAGTAAATCTGAGTTTTTCCAGGTTTCCTAAAGTGGTCTTTTTATTTTATGCACTCTACTTTTTCCACATCTTACACCGGATCCTGCGAGACGCTACAACGCTAAGCGGGATCTTCAGATCCCCGAGTCTGTGTGGGTCCCCGAGTCGGTGTGGATCCCCGAGTCAGTGTGGATCCCCGAGTCAGTGTGGATCCCCGAGTCAGAGTGGATCCCTGAGTCAGAGTGGATCCCTGAGTCAGAGTGGATCCCTGAGTCAGTGTGGACTACTTCTTATTTGATTTCTATAAACAGACATTATGAGTCGTTTGGACGGGAAAATGGTCTGGTTTTGCTGTAGAACCTTAATGTGGTTCTGGAACTAAACTGAAACCAGCACTGAGTGGTTTCTCCTGAGAGCCTTGGGTTTTTGTACACCCACCCCCTCCAATCCAAAAGTCTGTTTGGACTGTTTGTGCTGGAAAAAGACCCGGATGTTGCCTCAGACATCAGACATACGCACCTCCTCTCTGCTCCTCTTCTCCTTCTCCACCTCCCTTTGCAGCTTTTCGGCTCTCTCATCAGCCTCTTCTGCCTGGTCCTGCAGAACTTTGATCTTCTTTTTCACCGCCTCAATGCTGTTCATTCCTCCACTCATGTTCTTCTCCTGGAAATGGGCCAAACATGTTCAAGATTAGAAAATCACGAATCAGTTCATTAAAGAAAGGACTGCAGCAGAAAGAGGAGGACTGGCTGGAGGAAACAGGTTCTTGAAGTTGGGTGATCCGGTTCAAACCAGGTTCCTATGGAGGTCTACCATTATGCTGAAGTGTGTGGAGGAGGACCTGCAGGTTTAGAACCCCCCCCCCCCCCCCCCCCCCCCCCCATATGAAAGTCTGTGTCAATGCTGCTGGATCACATGCTAGCGCTAATTACGGTTCTTTCTTAGCAAACTACAGAACCCCAAGAGGCCATTTTAGCTCAGTGACAAACACCCCACCCCTCCATCACATACAAACTTTCTATTGCAGCGTCATGCCATTCCAGGCCATTCCAGGCCAAAAGCATTGGCGTGTCTGGATGTTGGAAAGCATGCAGGAATGTGATCCTCAGGCTCTACTTTGAAAACTAAAAATCAAAGCCACCAAAACCAGCAGGTGGCGCCAGCCTCCCTCCAGACTGCAGCACAACAGAAAGGTCCGACTCCAGATGAGGCCTGCAGAGACCCACCCAGCAGCCGGAGCTCCAAAGAACCAGTCCAGACACGCAACAACAGTGTCTGGTTTCAAACGTGGTCTAAAGAGAGTCTAGTCAGTGTTTGTGTGACGTTTAGTGGAGTTTTCTGCCCATTTCAATGTAAATGTTCCTTATTTTAGAGATTCTTATAAATCAGCTTTTATAATAAAATGCTGAAGATGAGCTGATGAAGAAAAAACCTCACAAGCAGCTGAAGGAATTCCATGTGATTCAGCAGCTCCAGAACCAGAGAGAACCCGGCCTCCAGTGGGAACTCCTAACAGTCTTTGGAGCAACGTTGATGAACTTGTGGAGAACCAAACACCCGGTTCTGGGTCAGGTGGCGACATGCAGACCTGCCGCCGTCTGCAGCCACACTGCTGACCTGCACCGTAAACCAACCTGGATGATCACCTGACGATTCTAATGCAGCCTCAACACGCTAGTGGAGAACTTTTAGGGTTACAGCAAAGAAGGAGAAGAACCCGTCCTCAGTGCTGGAACGATCACATCAAGATGCTGGTTTTCCGTCAGCTTTGAATTAGGGGTGTATTTTCAGTTACACTCATCTACCTCCAAGATGAAGTCATGTCTGATTAGATTTCAGAATTATTTCTCTGCGCTCTGTAGGACAGACATTCGATTACATTAAACCTAGAAGCTGTAAAGCTGCAGAAGCTTTTCTGTGCAGAAAGCGGCGTGTGAACGTACGGCTGAATTCACGCCTGTGTCCAGGGTTATGAGGGTCTATGAACGTTATGTTTCAGGAAGTCCCACTGAGACCACCAGAACCATTGTCTAGCATGTTCTGTAGAGCTGCGATGGCGATTTCTGACCTGATGACATCACATCTGAGAAGGAGGGTCTAAGGCAGGGGTCGGGAACCTATGGCTCGCGAGCCATATATGGCTCTTTTGATGGTCACATGTGGCTCGCAGACAAATCTTTACTTATACTTTTTTTTTCATTAGACCAGTCCTTCTCGGGCGCGATGCCAGAGGCGCGCAGTAGTAACAGTGCTTAGAGAGAGAAATCTGCGCCAGCATTATCAGTTTACTATTATCTATTATTTCACAGAGTTTGTAGCAGCCGGAAACCTGTGAATTGCCGTGCCCAAAACTGCGCTCCCGTCTCTGAGAAAGAGCGCGCAGATGCGGGGACGGGATGTGTGAGGGAGAAAGCAGAGGGCGGGGGTGAGGGGTTGTGGGGACCGGCAGCAGGTGAATCGCGCTGGGATTGTAAAAACGTAAAACCCGCTGCCCGTCACCCACTGCAGCGTGTGAGTGTGTGTTTGGCTCCGCGTCTGCATGTGATCAGTCTTTGTCACATCTACAGAACATTCAGACCTACGATCACGTTAAAGTCTCAACGCCTGCATGAAGCAGAAACTCACCACGGATCAACCAGACTAGACAATCAGCAAAACCACCACAAGAAATACTCATCATTTATTAGCAACAGCATAACAATGTTATTAAAAAGAATCCACAGACTTCTTGTACTTTAGAAATGTTGAAATTAAATCAAATGCACACATTCATTTGTATATTTAGTTTTAAACAAATTGTCGCGGACTGAGTTGGATGGCTGTTGGGTCGCGTTAAAAGTTCTGGAGTTCATTGAACGCGTCAAGCAGAGATCTGATTGGCTCTCAGTTCTGTCGCTCAGCCTGTTGTTAGGTAGTTTGGACCAATGGGGTTCAGCTATGGGCCGAATAAGGGAAATGGGAGGGCTGGAGCGGGAGCAGGGGAATATAAAGTAGGGAGACGCGCTCTCTCTCGTCTCGGCGGGAGAGATTCAGGAGTTGCTGAATTAATTGAACGGTGTTTGTTGCGGTCTGCAGTAATCGGAATAAAGAACTTTAAAAGAGGTTAAGTCTCCGTGCCTCAGTGTGGGGAAGGGACACTACATTATTGTATGGCTCTTTCGAAATTACATTTCAAAATATGTGGCATTTATGGCTCTCTTGGCCAAAAAGGTTCCCGACCCCTGGTCTAAGGGCAGGGATGTTCATTACCCATAGAATGCTATGACTATGTTCTGTACAATTCATATCTGACTGACAAAAGTGAGGCACTTTGTCATGATGGATTTTATATTTTAATTTATGTTTTGTGTCATTTCACTTTAAATGTGTTCAAAGGGAAAAAGTTACAAAGTAAAAAGTTAAATTAAAAATAGTTTTTTGTTGTTGACATTTTATCAGGAAGCACGTCCAAATAATAAACATTTATAACCCAAACCCTAATTTTATATTGTTGATAAGAATGCATTCAAACAACAAAACTGTTAAAGCATCCACATGTAGGACCTCATGTAACTAAAGTAAACCGGGTTTAGTCTGGAACCAGATTCATACTTTGCACGAGGGCAGTTTTAAAAATGAATGAAAGACGAGAGGATCTAGTTCATGCTGTTTGCATGACTGGATAAAAAGTAATAAGTACAATCTCATCCACTAACTACAGTGAAGTAATCGATTACTTTTTAGAAGTACTAGTTACCCAACTCTCGGCGCGTGCCCGGGATTTTGTCTTAAGGAAAACTTTGTGCTGAAGGCGATGAGAGTTTTCTGTTCGTACCACCAACCATTCAGACCAGGTCTGGACTCGACCACCTGAACACCTTTCCACAGGTGTAGCAGGCAGGAGACCTGGAGCCCTTAGGCCGGTTCTGGCTCACGGTCGCGCGGCGGAGCCCCTCTGCTCTGGGCGTACCGGTCTTCCGCGTGCTCACCAACAAGCGGGAAAGGCGTCGTCACTTCCTGATGCCGTTTGGTTAGAATTCTGGTCCATAATCGACCGAACTTTTTAAAATGGTTCCGCCCGGAGGCCGAATCAGACAGTCATCACAGGAACGGCGCACCTGAGCGAAACTTACCTGAGAGTTCGTCCGACGATCGTGAGCTCGAGTCCGGCCTGCGCCTCACTCCTCTGTTAGCTGCTAACGGCTAACGGAACCGCTTCTTCACGGTACAAGGCTGACGAGGCTGCGCGTTCGGTCCCGTGACGGCTTCTGCTCCGCGTTAGCAGGTCCGGTTCTGGTCTCTCCCGGTCGGTTCTCGTTCAGCCAACTCCCAGTTCTGAACACCGCCTACTTCCGGGTTAAATTCCCACAGCAGGAAATGACGTCACGAAATCAATAAATTGCATCTTCCGTTTTCAAAGAGCTCTTTTTCCTCAATAAAAATATCCTCCTGACTGCCAGAAAAAAATTTCGTCCAGAAAAACGTTTTAACTCCACCCAGAACTACAATTCCCAGAGCCCCGCCCCTTTCCATCGGTATCACTGAAAAGCCCAGGTCTTCTGTGGATCCCAGGTGTTCAGGTAGATAATATCCACGGTGGAAACGTCATCTGCTGTGGATTTACTGGTAGTCAGAAGGACGTCATGTTTTCTAATAAACGAGATCCTCTTCATCAGTTTGGCTTTTTTCCTCATTAGTTAAAATGATCTTCAGTAAACATGCTGAGAAACCCACAAACACCTGAGTGTGAGTCAGAACAGCTGTCAATCTGCTGAGGAACAGCCAGGAGCTGTCAATCAAGAGGACAGAAAGATGAAAGGAAGCAAATTTGATTTATATGAACACACACGTACAGCAGGAATCAATAGATGAACAAAATTCAGTTCAGCAGTAAAACTATGAAACATCCGTCCCGTGTTCCTGAGCGGGACCACGGGCATGCTGGGGGCGTGTCCAGCCCCCCCAGGGAGAAGGTCACGCTGGGGTCAGGGCTCCATCACACATGTGAAGAACTACTTAGAGTCCAACCTAAAGCAGGCGTTTAGACTGTGGCAGAAACCCACGATGCAGGAGGACATGCAAACTCCACGCAGAAAGGTCCCAGCCGGGATTCAAACCAGCGGCTTCTGGCTGTGAGGTATGGAGCAGACAGCACACTGCTCCGCAGCCTGTTAAATATGAAATGTTTCTGCAGGTTCCAGGACAGCCTGAAGGGTGTTGAAGCTGCATTATTGATGGAAACAGTCAGGGTTGACTTCTATCTGTACATTGAAAGGCTGCAGTTTCTGCTCTGGAAATGCTGAAGGTCCAGGTTGGACAGCAGGTGAGCAGGTTCTCACGTGTTCTGTCCTGCAGGTCTTTTTGGTTTGATGCAGTCGCTGCACATAAAAAGCAAAGTCACATATGTGGGCGTGTCTCCGCTGAAGCTCCTCCTTCGTCATTCATAACAGCTGAGCTGCAGGAGGTCCCACTAACCAGTTCTTTTCCTGTATCAGTATAAAAACAAAGCCATGCTAACATGCTAACAGCGTTGCAGCCATGCTGCTCACGGTACGACACCAAACAGCCCCCACCCCCCTCACAGACGTGGTGACATCCTGAAGTCCACAAAGTTTCCGTAGAACAGTTCAGAGGATCGGAAACCTTTAATGTGCACCGGATGAGCTCCATGACAGATGTTTCCAGGACCAGTTGCATTCTGGGTAACGTAGTGTGTGTGTGCGGGGGGCTTTAAACTTTTTTGGTTTAAACCATCCTCTGTGGTTTGATCTGTTTACACCCCACATCCACAGCCGTGCAGCTGCCCCCCCCCCCCAGCATAATTATACAAACAGCAGTTTTACATCCAAAGATAAAACTGAATGACCCCCCCCCCCCCCACACACACACACACTGAAGACTGTAGAGCAGCAGAGTCTAACGGTGGGTAAGTGGGGGCTCTGACATCACAGGAGGATCTGAGGTCCATCCATCTGGGGGTGTGGTTAGCTCTCGCTCTCCTCTGGGATGTCTTGCAGGTCTGGGGTTGACATGTCACAGTTACCATGGTTACCATCATTAGCAATTACTCCCAGCAGCAGAAATGATGAACATTTACTGACCTCTTGGGCTGTCAGAGCGGGGAGAGATCTTCATCACTTCCTCCTTGTCGTCCTCATTTTCTTCATGGAGACCATCTAATTGGTCAACAGGATCCTCTGTGGCGAGTGGAGCCAGTGGGTGGGGCTCCAGCTCCTTACTGACCTGCAGGAGGACAGTGACGTCAGGATCTTTCAGGGTGGTGCTCACACATTTCATACATGCATTTGTCACACTCAGTAAAAGGTCAAACGCACCTCCTCTGCCTTAGACGGATCAGATTTGTCTTTCTTTCCTTTCTTCTTTTTCTTCCCTGACCCCGCCCCCTTCTTGCTTAAGTCCACCCCTTTCTGACGCAAGCGCGTTAGTTCCTCCTGCAGAAGCTCCACCTGTCGCTGCAGCAGCACCACCTCTCCGTTTGGATCCAGGCCTGCGTCACGTGTCACCGAGAGAGTAGGACCGGGGGCGGAGCCAGGAGGGGCAGAGGAGGGGACAGACACACTAAAGGACAGCTCCAGGATAGAGTCCTGACGAATAACAGCAGCCTGGAGGCGGAGTCAGTGAGTCAAAGACAGCTTCTACTGATGATGAATACACGGAAAGCTTGAATAAACCAGCTGATGTCACACCTGCAGAGCGTGAAGGAGCGTGCTCAGACCAACCAGCTGGTGCCGCACTTCCTGTGGTTGAGAGGGAGGGGACAAGTCAGCGGACGCCTCCACCACAGCCGGGTCGCCGCAGGACCCAGTTTGGATACAAAACTATTCCCCTACATGAGCCTGGTCTGTAAACCCTTTCATACTGGAGATGGCGCCGGCAACTAAAAAACACACCAGGACCGTTTACACGATAAACAAAAACTCCAGGGGAGTCTGACGCTGAGGGAAGCAGGCGGCGCCGTCTCCACCACAGAATCAGGAGAAGCGTAAACACCTCACGGCTGCTTCATATCAACACAAAGCTGCTTTTCTTTGCTTCAGAATTCAGTGGAATGACGTTCACTGCAGCCAAAAATAACCGTCTGGTTCTAACTTTAAAGTGGGTCATAACGACCATTGATCGGTTATTGGCTGATAGTCGTCATGATCGGTCACAGGGATCAGGATTCTGGCATTCTTACCTCATTCAGGGCGCGCTCCTGCAGCTGGTTGCCATTGTTGTCCTAAGTGAGAAGTTCAGAAGCTGTTAAAGAGGAACTTTTATTCTGAAAAGCTTTCAGATTTAGGAAACGGTTGAAACAGTTTGATCATGTCAGCGTTAACGGTGTGTGAACAACACGGAAACATGGAATCTTTACCTTTGCAGAACTGTTAGTCAGTTTAAACGAACCATTTAAAGATCCAGAGTCGCCATCTGGGGGAGACAGGTGAGACCGACAGGTGAGACCGACAGGTGAGACCGACAGGAGATACCGACAGGTGAGACCGACAGGAGAGACCGACAGGTGAGACCGAGAGGTGAGACCGACAGGTGAGACCAGCAGGAGAGACCGACAGGAAAGACCGACAGGTGAGACCGACAGGAGAGACAGACAGGAGAGACTAACAGGTGAGACCGACGGGTGAGACCGACAGGAGAGACCAACAGGAGAGACCGACAGGAGAGACAGACAGGAGAGACCAACAGGAAAGACCGACAAGTGAGACCGACAGGAGAGACAGACAGGAGAGACCAACAGGAAAAACCGACAGGAGAGACAGACAGGAGAGACCGACAGGTGAGACCGACAGGAGAGACAGACAGGAGAGACAGACAGGTGAGACCGACAGGAGAGACCGACAGGTGAGACCGACAGGAGAGACACACAGGAGAGACAGACAGGAGAGACCAACAGGAAAGACCGACAGGAGAGACAGACAGGTGAGACCGACAGGTGAGACTGACAGGTGAGACAGACAGGAGAGACCGACAGGTGAGACCGACAGGAGAGACAGACAGGAGAGACAGACAGGTGAGACCGACAGGAGAGACCGACAGGTGAGCCCGACAGGAGAGACACACAGGAGAGACAGACAGGAGAGACAGACAGCTGAGACCGACAGGAGAGGCAGACAGGTGAGACCGACAGGTGAGACCGACAGGTGAGACCGACAGGAGAGACAGACAGGAGAGACCGACAGGAGAGACCGACAGGTGAGACCGACAGGAGAGACACACAGGAGAGACAGACAGGAGAGACCAACAGGAAAGACCGACAGGAGAGACAGACAGGTGAGACCGACAGGTGAGACTGACAGGTGAGACAGACAGGAGAGACCGACAGGTGAGACCGACAGGAGAGACAGACAGGAGAGACAGACAGGTGAGACCGACAGGAGAGACCGACAGGTGAGCCCGACAGGAGAGACACACAGGAGAGACAGACAGGAGAGACAGACAGCTGAGACCGACAGGAGAGGCAGACAGGTGAGACCGACAGGTGAGACCGACAGGTGAGACCGACAGGAGAGACAGACAGGAGAGACCAACAGGAGAAACCGACAGGAGAGACTAACAGGTGAGACCGACAGGTGAGACTGACAGGTGAGACAGACAGGAGAGACCGACAGGTGAGACCGACAGGAGAGACAGACAGGAGAGACAGACAGGTGAGACCGACAGGAGAGACCGACAGGAGAGACCGACAGGTGAGACCGACAGGAGAGACACACAGGAGAGACAGACAGCTGAGACCGACAGGAGAGGCAGACAGGTGAGACCGACAGGTGAGACAGGTGAGACCAACAGGAGAGACCGAAAGGAGAGACCGACAGGAGAGACAGACAGGTGAGACAGACAGATGAGACTAACAGGAGAGACCGACAGGAGAGACTGACAGGTGAGACCGACAGGGGAGACCGACAGGTGAGACCGACAGGTGAGACCGACAGGGGAGACCGACAGGTGAGACCGACAGGTGAGACCGACAGGAGAAACAGACAGGTGAGACCAACAGGAGAGACCGACAGGAGAGACGGACAGGTGAGACCGACAGGAGAGACACACAGGAGAGACAGACAGGTGAGACCGACAGGAGAGACCGACAGAAGAGACTAACAGGTGAGACCGACAGGTGAGACCGACAGGAGAGACCAACAGGAGAGACCGACAGGAGAGACAGACAGGAGAGACCAACAGGAGAGACCGACAGGTGAGACAGACAGGAGAGACAGACAGGAGAGACCAACAGGAGAGACCGACAGGTGAGACCGACAGGAGAGACTAACAGGTGAGACCGACAGGAGAGACCAACATGAGAGAGAGACAGGAGAGACCGACAGGTGAGACCAACAGGAGAGACCGACAGGAGAGACCGACAGGAGAAACAGACAGGTGAGACCAACAGGAGAGACCGACAGGAGAGACCGACAAGTGAGACCGACAGGAGAGACCGACAGGAGAGACAGACAGGTGAGACCGACAGGAGAGACTTACAGGTGAGACCGACAGGAGAGACAGACAGGAGAGATTGACAGGTGAGACCGACAGGAGAGACCGACAGGAGAGACAGACAGGAGAGACAGACAGGTGAGACCAACAGGAGAGACCGACAGGAGAGACAGACAGGAGAGACAGACAGGAGAGACCGACAGGTGAGACCGACAGGAGAGACCAACAGGTGAGACCGACAGGTGATACCGACAGGAGAGACCGACAGGAGAGACAGACAGGTGAGACACACAGGTGAGACCGACAGGACAGACCGACAGATGAGACCGACAGGAGAGACAGACAGGAGAGATTGACAGGTGAGACCGACAGGAGAGACCGACAGGAGAGACAGACAGGAGAGACAGACAGGTGAGACCGACAGGTGAGACCGACAGGAGAGACTAACAGGTGAGACCGACAGGTGAGACAGACAGGTGAGACCGACAGGAGAGACCGACAGGTGAGACCGACAGGTGAGACTAATAGGTGAGACCGACAGGAGAGACCGACAGGAGAGACAGACAGGAGAGACAGACAGGTGAGACCGACAGGAGAAACCGACAGGAGAGACAGACAGGAGAGACAGACAGGAGAGACCGACAGGTGAGACCGACAGGAGAGACCAACAGGTGAGACCGACAGGTGAGACCGACAGGAGAGACCGACAGGAGAGACCGACAGGAGAGACAGACAGGTGAGACCGACAGGAGAGACCGACAGATGAGACCGACAGGAGAGACAGACAGGAGAGACTGACAGGTGAGACCGACAGGTGAGACCGACAGGAGAGACCAACAGGAGAGACCGACAGGGGAGACCGACAGGAGAGACCGACAGGAGAGACAGACAGGTGAGACACACAGGTGAGACCGACAGGAGAGACCGACAGATGAGACCGACAGGAGAGACAGACAGGAGAGATTGACAGGTGAGACCGACAGGAGAGACCGACAGGAGAGACAGACAGGAGAGACAGACAGGTGAGACCGACAGGAGAGACTAACAGGTGAGACCGACAGGTGAGACAGACAGGTGAGACCGACAGGAGAGACCGACAGGTGAGACCGACAGGTGAGACTAATAGGTGAGACCGACAGGAGAGACCGACAGGAGAGACAGACAGGAGAGACAGACAGGTGAGACCGACAGGAGAAACCGACAGGAGAGACAGACAGGAGAGACAGACAGGAGAGACCGACAGGTGAGACCGACAGGAGAGACCAACAGGTGAGACCGACAGGTGAGACCGACAGGAGAGACCGACAGGAGAGACAGACAGGTGAGACAGACAGGTGAGACCGAGAGGAGAGACCGACAGATGAGACCGACAGGAGAGACAGACAGGAGAGACTGACAGGTGAGACCGACAGGTGAGACCGACAGGAGAGACTAACAGGTGAGACCGACAGGAGAGACAGACAGGAGAGACCGACAGGAGAGACCGACAGATGAGACCGACAGATGAGACCGACAGATGAGACCAACAGGTGAGACCAACAGGAGAGACCGACAGGGGAGACCGACAGGTGAGACCGACAGGTGAGACCGACAGGTGAGACCGACAGGAGAGACCGACAGGTGAGACCGACAGGTGAGACCGACAGGAGATACAGACAGGAGAGACCGACAGGAGAGACAGACAGGAGAGACCGACAGGGGAGACCGACAGGAGAGACCGACAGGAGAGACAGACAGGTGAGACCGACAGGAGAAACCGACAGGAGAGACAGGGTTAGGGTTTGAGGACAGCAGTCAGTCCGATGTTCTAAGGTGACTCACTGCTGAAGTCTTGGTTGGGAACAGGGGACCTCTGGGTGCTGGAGTCCAGCAGCAGGGCCGTCAGCCTGTCGACTGGGACAGGGAGACAGGTTCAGCTGTCTGAGTGCTCATAGCCACGGACACCTGGAACGCCTTCTCACCTTGACAGATGGCAGCCAGGAGGAGCGGCTCGGCCTTGGCGGCACAGGGAGTGTCCGCTCTGAACAGGTTTCTGCTGCAGGAGGTCCTGACCTGCACCCCGCCCTCCTTTTCTGCTTCTCCTCGAGCCGTCGCCTCCACAAGGTCAGAAAACAAAGTGACACGCTCTTGCAGGAGCTCCATCACCTCTTTGTCCTTCTGCTGGATGTCGGCTGCAGAAGAGGAGCGGGATGAAGAGTAAACACATGGTCAAAGGGGTGGGGCAGTAATGGTGTAGTTCTGTGAGGTGGGGGCAGGAATGGCGGGGGAACAGGAAGTGGGCTACCTCTCAGCCGGCGCAGTAAAGCTTTGTCTTCGGTCTCAATGAGAGGAAACTCCACTCTGGAAGGACAGCTGCAGAGAAACAGCAGAACCTCTTTAGGACCGCGGCCTGGTCCAGTTTCAGAGATCAATCAGAGATGCAGGAAGAAGCCGGTACCACGACAGCAAAGAGGTGGTGCTGACACCAACCAAGAACATACAACAGGAACCAAGGAGTTTCAGTGCTGCTGGAGGAGCAGGGGAACCCTGAGAACCAGATCATGAAGGTCCACTGGTCTCTAACTTTTCTTTCAAGAGCTAAGACGGCGCTAGCATCTGCAGCGGGACTTTCTGTGATCCTGCTCCGAGTCCGAACATCCATGGACAGGACAGCTGTGCCGTCCACCAGAGACTACAGTGGAGGTCTGATGGACGAGGGGCATGAGCACCGAGGCATGCAGGAGATGTGGACCAGCCTTTACCTGATCAGGAAGACTCAGGAGGGACAGGATCACCAAACCTGTCCGTCAGCTGGAGCCCTGTGGATGTTCGCTGTCTCTGTTCTTTTGGAAAGGCCTCCAAACATCAAATATCTCCAACTTTGCCGCTGGTTTAACCCTTGTGCTATCCTATGGGGTCCAGATGACCCCCCCCTTCCATTGAGGTGTTCTCCCTACCATGACAAAGGTGGATAAAGGTGGAAAGATTTCATGTAATCCATGGACACAAGTGAAGATCACAAATCATTGAAGAAAAAAGGTTCAGAGCACTGTCTAGTGGGTCTAGATGACCCAACGTTAAAGTGCCTAGGATAGCACAAGGGATAAGCGGGAACGTTTTCCATTCAGACACGTCTCCATTATCAGCTCGGTCAATGTGTCGTCTTTAACGGCTGTTTTTACACTTGGTTGGTTCTCCTTCATCCGTTCACTTCAAATGTTGTGGTTTTCGTTCTTATGGCCAGTTTAAATGTCTAGAAATGAATTGGTTTCATGCTGATGAGAAGACGCAGCATGGAGACAGTTCCCCATAAGCCCAGCATGCGTTTGGCTTCCTGCAGGAGAAGCTAGCGGTCACATGGTCCAGACGAGGACAAGCTGCTAGAGGGGGCGGCGCTGCCACTGACCTGACAGCAGCTTGCTGGATGCGACTCATCCAGGTCTTGCGATCTTCCTTTGATGACGCATACAGCTCGTACATCTCAGGAGGGGTGGAGGCACTGATCAGGTACATCCCTCGCTCCTGATTGGCTATGTCTCGAACAATCAGGTTATTCAGGGAGACCACTGGAGACTTGTCCTGAAACAGGTTGACAACAGAGACAGCGTCAGACCAGAGAGGAAGCTGATCCGGAGGAGTGAGGCCGCAGCAGCAGATGTCTGGAAAAACAGTGGATCGATTCAGAAAAAGACCTTTTTAGCTCTTCACCACCGACACAAGAGAACAGGGACAGGTTTTGCGGCCAGAGCTTCTGCAGAGAACCACTTCTGTATGTTCTGGTCATCCCTGAGATCTCAGGGATATCTCGGGACCCTGGGAGACCCTGGAAGTCTTTCCAGCAGAACCGGCTCTGGTGCTGACTGCATTGAGCTTGTTAGAACTCTTTGTTTCACACATTTTATTTATTTTATTGTATTGATTGGAATTAGGACAGTGTTTATTACACAATGTTTCAGCAGCTGCTTCAACACACATGTTCCAGAGTTATTAGCACCGGAGCTAAATTGCATCCGTTGTCCTAATAAGACAGGATAAAAGGTTCAACAGTTACATTTACAACACAACACAATAGCACAATATTAGTGATAAAGATATTTACAAAGGTTATTTACAATAAAAAGCAAGAAAAACACCAACAACTAATGTCTGCAGGACTGGTTTGTCTTCAGAGCTGTTTGGAAGGTAGGGTCGTTTTCACACTTTCTAGTGTGCGATTGTGTATTCCATAACTGTGTGCCTCTGATTGACACCAATGTTTGGCTACATTTAGTCCTGCACCTTTGAACATTATAGACCCCTCAAGTGAAAGCCGTGGTGCCCACCCCAACATTGTTTTTTTTACTTATAAAATCTAATAGGGGGGAGGGGCCAGCCCATTCAAAACTTTAAAAATGAGACAGGCATCCATGTACATTTTGTAACTTTCCAAATCCATTAGCCATACTTGGTTAGAATGTCACAGTAATGAGAACGCAGAGGCCTTATGTCTCAAACTTTCAGGGTTCTCCTAAACAGAGACTTGAGGGGTTTCAAAGTGCTTTCATTTGTCTGGGACCATGTAGTGAGTCAGTAAGTTATATGACTAAAAATAATGAATGCATATAAACCTTTGCAGCCTCAGTAGTCAGAGAAGACCTTATTTGTTTAAAATTTGACAGATTAAATTTGACAATATTGGATATTTTCTTTACATGATCTTTAAAAGTTAAGCTTGAATCAGAGATTACGCCAAGATACTTGAATTGTTCTACAACTTCCAATCGCTCCCCATTGACCACCAGAGGTGGTTGTTCTTCCCTCGCTGGTTGACGTGAAAAAACATACAGACTATGTTTTTACGACTGAGACGTGAGCGGGGGCTTTGGAGCCACTGAAGGACTGGAACCATGGCTCCAGACAGAACTGCAGCTGCTTCAGCTTTTGTTTTGGCATGAGCATTCAGAACTGTCAGGCCAGCTCTGGTGATTTGGTTGTTCCTTTTTCAAGAACTAACTGTAGTAGTAGTAGTAGTAGTAGTAGTAGTCTTTTTTATTTTTATTCTGTATGAGAAGAACAGTGCTGTTTAGATCCTCTGTTGCATGGAATCAAGTGTCTGGAAGGACAAAGCTTATTAGCAACAAATATCATTTCAAAAAGACTTTAAAACTAAAATACATGGACTACTTACAATAACTAACAATTTGAATGATTTGCTGTTATGAAATGTATTATTGTTGATGTTATGTTGCCATGTGTTTTGATATGCTGGTATAAAAATGAAATTGTTTTAACTTATTTTAACATGTGAAGCTTTTAAGGTAAATATGATGAATTAGTCACTGTATTTTGTGAAATCAGTTTTGGTTTTTGTGAAATTGGTCAAATGTGTGTTTTTTGTGTGTATGGACCCCAGGAAGACTAGCGACCACTTTGAGGAAGCTAATGGGGCTCCAAATAAATAAATAAACTGTATCGTCTGCATATTATTGTATTTTTGTTTTTTGCATACATCTGGCAGGTTGTTCACATGCAAACTAAATAAAAGTGGCCCCGATATTGAGCCTTGAGGGACTCCATCTGAACAACTGAGAAATGATGACTGAATTTTCAATTTGTACAGCTTGTTTTCTGTCACAATATATGATTTCATCCAGCAGAGGGCACTGTTCAAGAAATTAAAATAAGTTAATTTTGCAAGGAGAACATCATGATTAACCCTTGTGCTATCCTAGGCACTTTAACATTGGGAGGTGGGTCATCTAGACCCACTAGACAGAGCTCTGAATCTTTTTTCTTCAATGATTTGTGATCTTCACTGGTGTCCATGGATTACATGAAATCTTTCCACCTTTATCCACCTTTGTCATGGTAGGGAGAACACGTCAATGGAAGGGGGGGGGGGGTCATCTAAGACAGCACAAGGGTTAATAGTGTCAAAGGCGCGTTTCAGATCAAGGAATACAGCACCCACAAAGCCTCCCTTGTCAAGCTGCTGTTTTACACTTTCAAGTATCAGTGGAGTGATATTTTCTGAAACAAACTGCATTGGATGGAGAGAGGTTTGACTGTTGTTTAGATGTATGGTTAGTTGTGTTGTGACCCATTTTTCTAACATTTTTGATATAATTGGTAGAATGCTTAATGGAGGGTAGTTCTCAGGTTTCGTAGCGTCCCCTGACCTAAAACAGGTATAACCTTAGCAAATGTAACATTGGGTGTGCGAGAACATCTTTATGTTACTTCATAAAATAACTAGACTATGCATCTCTAGCTTTGGAGCTTTTGAAGGATGAAATGATTTTTGAACATCAGGAGCAGATATTTCCTTTTTCTTTTTTTTCTTTTTTTTAACTTGTCCTGTCCAACAGCTGGGCAGACAGATGAGAGCTGAGGGCCTCTTGTGTTGGACATATTTTACTTTAACAAGAGGGGTTATTAATCTTCAGACAAACCAAAGGTATGTCTGAATAAACCCCTTTTGTAATTGAGGCCAAACTTTATTCATTTCAATCATGTCTGAAAATCTTTGGTGTTGGACCGGACGGAAAAGGAAAGAGAGGAAGAAGAGAGAGGGACGTTAGAGAGAGGGGGGGTAGGAGGGTGATAATAGGAGGGGAAGGGGGATAAGACCATGAAGCAGCATAAAGCAACAAGTTTACTGGTTGTTAATCATTATGGTAAGGTTCAAATGTAGTACAAAAAAAAAAAAAAAAAAAGGGGTGGAGCCTGTCCACACACACACTGAAATGTATTAAACACACCTGCTAGCTGCAAAAATGTCCACCTGTCGACATGTACACAAAACAGATAGTGTTCACACACGCATACTTATGCCTTAAAACCAACTAGTGTGAAATATTTCAGTCATTCAATCATGCAAGCTATTAGTGCAAAGGTGAGCTAACCCCAGTGCTCAGGTGAGTGTTTATGTTCTTCTAAAATGGATGGTGGAACGTGAAAAGAAGGAGGGAGAGTGCCCAGCCATCCCCACCCCAAGACCCCCACCGCAGCAGCAGCGGCAGCCGGAATCCCCCCAACGCCACACGGGAACCAGCAGGGAACAACCGCCGCCCGGGCGACCAAGCCCGCCACCCAAGCCAGGGCCAGCAGGACCGCCGCAAGGCCCCCAGAGCCAGAGGCCAGGGAGGCACGGAGGGAAAGAGAGTGCCGCCCCAGCCCAACCAGGAGAGCAGCCCCCCTGCCGCGCCGGGAGAACCCAACGCAGGGCCCCACCGGAGAAGGACGCCCACAGCCCCAAACGAGCACCCCACCACCACCCAGGAGTTCCGGGCATCCCCCCGCCCCAACCCCAGATACGAGCCAGGACCCCCCAAGGGAGACCTGCTCCGCACTCCAGGCAGCCATCCGCCCGGCCCACGGTTGGTCCAGGGAAGAGCGAGGCAGGGACCCGCCGCCCCCGCCCAGGAGGGGGGAACCCCGGGGAAAAAAGAGGGCCCACAAGGGGTGTTGTAAATATGGCCCGACCAGGCTCGGCCACAGTTGGAAATTTGGCGGGGCCCAGGACTCAGGAGCAAGGACCAGAACCCATCCCCCCGGGAACAGACACCCCCGGCTCAGATGTAATGTGAACCCCCCCACCGTGTGGAGAGAGCACCGCCGGGCCCAGGAAGCCGGCACCCCGGGGACACGGCCGCCGTTGCAAAGGGGCCCGTACCCCCCACCAGGGAAGAGGCAGGGGACAGATGGACCCAGGTCCCACCTTCCTTGCAAAATGTGTGTGCATGTATGTGTGTTTGAGAGGGTGTGTGTGTGCATGTGTGTGTGTTTATGTTGGGATGTATATATTGAGGGGGGAGGGGTGTGTGTACTAAGGGGGGTGCAGTTAAAATTGGCGGGTAGGGCACTAAGGGGACATCTCCTGATTACTCACAGTGACGTCCCCTCACCCTCCCCACCAAGGGGCCCTAAATGTCTAAGGTGCGGTTAAAATTGGCGGGTAGGGTGCTAGGAGGACATCCGCTGCTTGCTGGCAGTGATGTCCAAGCACCCCCCCTACCAAGGGCCCTACATGTCTAAGGTGCAAATAAAACCGAAAGAGGGGGGGCCCACTCCATACGGCAACCATAGGAGGGGGGCCACTGCCTAGTAAACCCCCCCCCAAGGCTCATCGCAGGCTAAGCCCCCCACCCCCTCACCCTATTATGAGGTTATATGATGAAGGGGGTAAGTTGGGGACAGCTGATATACTGTCCCCCGGTGGTCAAACAGCTGCCCCCCGCCCCCCCCCCAGCAAGGGGGCCAGGCCCACCCAGCCCAGGGGACCCACCCCCGGAGGCGCCGACACCCCAGGCCCAGCACCACCCCCCCCACACAGAGAGAGAGGAGCCAGAAAGCGCCGGCCCCCCCCCGGAGCAAGCCCAGGCCCCCACCCCCAAACGCCGGCCCTAAAAGAGCTCTGGTCAGGCCTCGACGGGACCGAGGCAGCCAACCTGCCGGGGAAACCGCCGATGGCCTCAGCGGAGACCCCGACCCGTCAACTCCCCCTGCCCCGTACCAATAGTGCCCCCCCCTCCCCCAGAATGCCCCCCCACAGGACAAGGCCGACAAGAACCCCCAACCCACCCCCCCCAGACCCCGCAGCCGAAGCGGATGACACCCAGAGCGACCGGGGGCCCCAAGAGGGTTGTCCCGTCCCGCCCCAGAGCCAGGGAAGGGCCGATCCCAGCCCCAGGTGCAGATGGGAAGCCCATCCAGCGCCGCTGGCCCCCCCCCCCGAGCAGCGCCCCCCGCCAATCCCCCCCGGCACAGGCAAAGGGACCACCCCCCCAAGCCAAGCCAGACCACCCCCCACCACGCACCCCCCCACCACGCAGCGCCCCAGGCCGCCCCACCCAGGCGCCGGACCCGACCCCCCGACCAACGGAGCCCCCACCACCCCCCGCCAGGCACCGGAGGCCCCTGGTCGTCGCTGCAAGGAGCAGCGACGACCAGGCCCCCCCCACCCCCTAAGTCATGGAGTTAGCTATGGGAGACCAGAGAGACCGAATTCTTTCAAAGTTACTTGAACTTTGGGCTGACATTTTTTCCAAGCTGATATGATCAAGCAGCAGATTTCTGTGTTGACTTATATTTATATTTTTCTTGCTTTTCCAATTTATTAAAATAGTTTTTTTAGCAATGCAAAGAGTTATGAAAATGATAGAGCCTAGTCCTCCTTCTACATCGATGGCACTCATGTCACCAAGCACACAAAGTGACGGTGAAGCTGTGATTGAAACCTTAAGCCAGAATGATAGATCGGCACATACCTGCTGCCAGAGAGCCTGGACAGGCGTGCAGAACCACAGTGCATGCATGTAATTGTCGGGTAGATTACTGTCACAGTGCTGACAAATGTCTGAGTTACTGAGACCCAGGAGCAGATATTTCCTTAATGTGAAATATTGGCTTACTTTTGTCTACAGATTTGCATGTCTGGACATTTTAGTTGCTGCGTTAAATTTTGAATTGAACTAATGAAAAAATGTTGACAATAATATCCAAATTGTCAGTTAAGGCACCATTTATCTCACTGCTTCTCAATTATTTTTTGCAAGCCCCCCCCCAGAAAAAAAAAAAGGTATCACACCCCCCCCCCCCCCCTCACGTGGTGACAATATCTTAGGTTTGTACCAATACAAATTGTGTAATTATACCTAAAATTGTATCTTTTAACATCAACAAAATCAATATTCATCCACTTTTAACAAATATTAACTTTATTTTTCCACAGAAACCCTGTTTTAGTCTAAAACAGAAAAGAAGCTTAAAGTGCTTGAAATAAAAAAATCTGTCATTTTTTATTTAAACTAGAAACATTTTGACCAACTGAACCATTTGATGCTGAGAAAATAATTAAATCAATAAATCATATTAAATGTAACTTGATCTGAAACATGAACACAGCAGCACCAATACATTTAACGGTTTTAGTCTGAAGAAATAGATAAAAACATTGTTCTGATTTTGTTTCTAAATGATGATTGTTTATCTGTGATGTCATAAAGTGCAGCTGTTTTCCTGCATTACCTGCTGTCTTTATGTCAAATACTGACACCAACTAAACCACAGGCAGACAAAGAAAACATTGATGGAAAATAAAGACATGTCATCAAATTGTCTACAATGTTCATAAAGAACGACATCTTTAGCATGAGCTGAGGAATCTAAAGCCCCGCCATGATCCTGGTGTTGCACAGCAGGCATCGCTCCGCGTTTTTCTTTGAAAAATGAGCCAACGGTTCACTGATCATTCGTATAAGGAGATCTGAGCTTTCTTCGATGTTATTGTTTTCAAATACATTTGTCCAATTGAGATGTTCAAGATCATTTTTCAAGTTTTTAGACCTTTTTTGTGACAAACACACATGACCTGCCAACCTGTGTGTGTGCACCTTGGCAGCTACTTGGCAGCTGCCAAACCTACACCTGGTCCTACAGGTGTAGGACCAGGTGTTCTGCTCTCAGCCCTGGATCCCAAATGGAGCCCAGATCCTTGCAAAGTCAGGGCGAAAGCCGGTGTCGGTTAACTGGCGGCGGGGTTACTTGTATGCATGAACGTGAAGGTGTGTTCAGGTGAGACTAACCAGAGCAGCAAAGGTGAACTTCTGGTCTTTCTCCTGAAGGAAGACCAGGATGTCTGACATCAGCAGAACCTGAACATCTGGAGACAACCGCACAGACGTGGTCAGCAGAGTCACAGAGGTCATCTACATGTGACGTCAGAACAAGATACTTCTGTCTTCACCTTTCATCCTGGAGCCCTGGACCTTCCAGAGAAGTGGTCCCTCATGGAGGAGTTTTCTCCTCAGAAGTTCCCCCGCTCGGAACACTCCTCCTTCCTGGACTTCTGCCAGGGCCCGAGGGTCCAGACGGGCTTGGATCTCTTGCAGCCTCCTAGTTCTGTCCAGCTCGAGCACCTCCTGATCCACAGAGCTGATCAGCTCCTTCAGGAGCTGCAAAGCCTTCTTCAGCGCTTGCTCCTCCTCCTTGCTCCCTGTGGGGTTCACAGCTTCATGAGCAAGAGGACCTAGGCGTCACCAGACGGCTCGGTGGAGCAAAGCTTACCTTTGGTGTTGTCCAGGACTCGTTGGATCAAGACGGGATACTTTGTGATCCGCTGCGTCACCAGCAGGATGCACTCCTGGACTCCATGACGGCGCAGCAGAGGACCACGACAAACCCGCTGAAGACGAGGAGAAGTTCAGTTTTTTTTTTTTTTTACCTGTCCTATCAAACAGCTGGGCAGACAGATGAGAGCTGAGGGCCTCTTGTGTTGGACATATTTTACTTTAACAAGAGGGGTTATTCATCTTCAGACAAACCAAAGGTATGACTGAATAAACCCCTTTTGGAATCCAGGGCAAACTTTATTAATTTCAATCATGTTTGAAAATCTTTGGTGTTGGACCGGACGGAAAAGGAAAGAGGGGAAGAAGAGAGAGGGACGTTAGAGAGAGGGGGGGGTAGGAGGGTGATAATAGGAGGGGGGGATAAGACCATGAAGCAGCATAGAGCAACAAGTTTACTGGTTGTTTATCATTACGGTAAGTTTCAAATGTAGAACAAAAAGGGCGGGGCCTGTTCACACACACACTCAAATGTTATCAACACACCTGCTAGCTGCAAAAATGTCCACATGTCAACAAAACAGATAGTGTTCACACGCATACTTATGCCTTAAAACCAACTCTTCTTTCTCTTTCGGCTTTTCCCATTCGGGGGTCGCCACAGTCAACAAGTCGCATGGTAAACTTGGCAATGTTTTATGCCGGAAGGGCCCTTCCTGACGCAACCCTCTCAAAGCAACTGGGCTTGGGACCGGCACAGAAGTAGAGAAGGGAACAGGGAGCCCAGCACTCAGGAGCGAGGACCAGAACCCACCCCCCAGGGACCAGACACCCCCGGCTCAGATGTAATGTGAACCCCCCCACCGTGCGGAGAGAGCACCGCCGGGCGCAGGTGCCCGGCACCCAGGGGACACGGCCGCCGTTGCCAAGGGGCCCGTACCCCCCACCAGGGAAGGGGTAGGGGACAGATGGTCCTAGGTCCCACCTTCCTTACAAAATGTGTGTGCGTGTGTGTGTGTTTGAGAGGGTGTGTGTGTGCATGTGTGTGTGTTTATGTTGGGATGTATATATTGAGGGGGGAGGGGTGTGTGTACTAAGGGGGGTGCAGTTAAAATTGGCGGGTAGGGCACTAAGGGGACATCTCCCAATTACTCACAGTGATGTCCCCTCGCCCTCCCCACCAAGGGGCCCTAAATGTCTAAGGTGCGGTTAAAATTGGCGGGTAGGGTGCTAGGAGGACATCTGCTGCTTACTGGCAGTGTTGTCCAAGCACCCCCCCTACCAAGGGCCCTACATGTCTAAGGTGCAAATAAAACCGAAAGAGGGGGCGCCCACTCCATACGGCAACCACAGGAGAGAGCAGAAGTTCAGTTTTACCGGCACTTCAGCACAGGAAGACCAGGTAGGACCGTCTCCACCCCCATGGACCAGGGGCAACGGCACCAACTGGACCTAACTTCCTCTGATCTGCCTTCTCCAGAAGAGCTGGACGTTTAAGGTTCGATCAGACAATCAAAGTCCTTCTGGACAGAGAGACGGTCTGAAGAGGAGGATGGAGAGGAAGATACGTCCGTCCAGATGGACAGACCTTCCCTCAACGGGGGGGCTGACTTCACTCAGTTTCAGATACTCTATCCAGTTCTGAAACACTCCTCCAGCACGCCCACAATTATGTGTGTTGGCACGCCCACAATTATCCATGAATAAGCCCCGCCCACCGGGCCAATAAAAAGGACACACCTGGTTAGCAAAAACAAACAACCTTCTGTTCTTCATTACATTCATCCGCTGAAGATGACGATTCCCTAAAATAAATATCTGATTGCTCAAGGCTCCGCCCCCTCTCAATCTAAACTTTCTAGAAACGAGGAGAAATACGGGCAAAGAACTTGGTTCTGTTTTTCCCAAACAGAATCAAGTTCTTGGCCCGTTCCTGCAAAACTGGAGATCTTCTGGCAGTTTGGACTCTGGCTGCACCTTTTTGGACCTAAATGAGAAGTTTCAGAAGAGCCTGGTGCTGAAGAACGACGACGGCAGTTTGGGCGCCAAAAACCAGAATTTAGGAGCCGTTGATGTGAGGAAAAAGCCTGATCTGGATTGGTGTAAATCAATGTGACCTAGCTTATAAACCACATCAGCTCCAAAGTTCCAGCAGAGATAACCAGAGGAAAAGAGGGAAGTAGGTCTGAACATGGACCAGGTCTCACCCTGACGAACTGCTGCAGTCTTCGGTCTCGACTCAGAACCTCCTTGTAAAGTTTCACAGCTTTTGGGTGTCGACTGCAAAACTCAGAGTAAAGTTTCTTCATGTCTTCAGCAGGCTGGCCAGAAAACTGCAAACACAGAGAACAGGAGATGAAGCAGAACTCCACGTCTTCAGCTCTGAGGGTCCAGCTTGGCTTGAGGTTAGACTTTGACAGTTTCAGATATTTTCTGACAGTTTTCGTCAAAAGTTTATTGGTACAGTTGTTTCGAAGCATCTATTTCCTGCTTTTTCTTAAACCTTTCAGAGTCAACTATATCCATGTAGATGATGATATCCAAGTCATTGTCACAGCTCATTTTCCTACCCTGAATTAACATGACTCCATCTCTGAGGCTCCGCCTTTCGCTCCTTGTGGGCGCCGCCCATTTCATGACAGGATCCTAGTGTCGGCCTCAGCAGCGTGTCTTGAGTTTTCCCACGAAAACAAACATCCGACCTTTTACAAAGATGGATGTTCAGATTGTTCATAGAGAATAAAGGCGTTTAGCCGCTAGCTCCACTGAGAAAGTTGGCGTGTGTGTTAGCTTGGGGGCGGAGCTGGCAGCGCAGACTCTTCCTGGAAAGGGCGGGTCCTCACATTGTGATGTCACAATGTGAGGACCCACTCATTTTGGTGGATAGAGAGGGGCTGGTGCTCAGAGAGCAGGTTCTTAGAGAACAACTCGGAAATGCGTGAATGGATCAAAATACGGCTTTGGGGTTGATTTTGTTAGGAATGAAGATTAAAATACAAGTAAAAGTTTAAAGAATTGAGGGTCATGGAGGGTTCCGGGTTATACAGCAGGACGCGTGGCGTGCCTCTCTGCGAATACAACTATCTTCAAATTACTTAAAAAGTTGATTTTTCTCCAAAAAAGAGAGCTGACCATGCCCCCGAAGAAACCCCAGGAATATGAAGAGCTCAAAAAGTCTCTTGAGATTATTCAAGAAACGCTGAAAAGTTTTATGGATCAAGTGTCGGCTAAGCTAACACCGCTCTGGGAGATGATGGAAGAGTTCCGAAGATTTCAGGCTCAAAACGAGCAGCGAGAAAACCGGGTCGAGATTCTGGAGAAAAGACTGGACGATGTGGAACAGCAAGTAAGGATAAATAATGTCATTCTCACTGGAGTACCAATCAAGCCTCGAGCGAAGCTGAATGCAGCAGGAGCTAGCACTGCTAATGCTAGCGCTAGCGTAGCTAGCAGTTCTAATACGGAGTTCGGTGCAGCGTCGCTGGAGCAGCAAATACTTTCATTTCTCACATTTAAAGGGATTTCCCTGGATCTCGATACCATCGAGACCTGCCACCTGCTCCCCAGGAGAAAGGAGACGGATAAACCAGCGATCCTCATCAGGCTTGTGAATCTCAAACACAAGCTAGCTTTGATGAACCAAAGGAAACACCTGAAAGGTTCGGCTGTTTATCTGAACGACCATCTGACCTGAAGGAATGCTGAAATCTCAAAACATGCACGGCTTCTCAGGAAGCGTAAGCAGATTGAGAACACTTGGGTTAAAGGCTGCAGGATTTATGTCAAACCACTCGGTCCAGAGGACCGGGCCAAGGTTCTGGTGGTGAACACCATGAAGGACTTTGAGAAGTGCTTGATTACGGTTGTCTGAAACAACGTGGAGTAATAAATCAAAGAGCCAAATAATTTCAAGAAATATGACACCTGGAATCATCACTTTCTCTGTATGCCTGACGTAACCTGAATAGCAGCAGAGTTCTGACCTGCAGACAACTTGACCTCAACTTTCACCGCAGCTGATATCAGCTGAAGAAGGATATGGACCTGAATCTAATGTCTGCAGACATAACAGGGAAGAAAACTATTAACTGTTTAAACCAAGAAAATCGGCTGTTATCAGTAAAAGAAGAAATGCCAACCTTGGACAATTCAACAGTTTATGGACCCTTTTTATTTTTCCCCCACAGCATTACTTTATTATATAAAAAAAAGAAAAAGAAAAAGAAAAATACAAAAAGAGTAAAACAAATGATTAATCACCTTTGAAAATTGTTAAATTGATTGACTTTTGATGATAGTACTTCACTAGCTCCTAAAATTGATAAATTGATTCAAAAATCTTTCCTAATATAGCATTACTTTGCACATGTTTTTAACTTTTGATACTTGATGAAATTTTTGCTATGAAAATTCCTGAAACAGTGTTGTGTCTACTTTACTGATATAGTATTATGTTTTAACATAATTTGCATATATTTCAGATGCTGCATTTGCCATGTTGATTTCTAAAATAGTTATTTTTGACGTAGTACTTAAGTAATTCATCTTTGGCATGTGCTTTATTGATACCTTATGATTATTAATTCTGTCAGATAAAACCTAGGAACCGGATATTGATAAATCATGTAATAAAATGGTTATAGTATAACGGGGTGGGATTATATAAGTTCGCTTCCTTCCACTCCCTTTCAAGCAATATTTATTAATCATGTCTAATTATCCTAAGTTTGATTAGTTACCGTATGAATGTATAACTGATGATTATATTGTTTTTGTGTATTATTTCTATTTGATTGCTTGAAATAAACCATTTCAAAAAAATCTAAATCAAGAATTGATTTTGCTGATGTAGACTCTTTATGCAAGGAAAATCAACAACAGAAATTCAGACGAGACATTTTAGTCTCAGCATTCTTGTTGCTTGGCCAGCTGGTATCAGTTAGAATAGAATAGAAAGCCTTTATTGTCATTATACCTGTTATAATGGCATTCGGGATTTGAAATTCAAATTCATTTAGGTTTGGAAGGTGGGAGTATTTGGGGGCTGCAGACTGGTAAACCTAACTATTCTTTTAGGAGCACCAGTACATTTGGTTTAACTTTATTTCTTTTTTTTTTACCCATAAAGCTTCAGGAGCATTGTTCAATACATCTTACATGGACACATTTTTGATGGTCTAGTTGCTGGATTGGTGTCCAGTTGTAATTAGACTCAGACGTTTACATCACCATCACCGTTTTAGTAAAATCTTCTTTCTGAAACGAAGGAGCATCCAGAGAACAGGTGCTCCGTACCTGTCGCAGGAGCAGATCTCCCAGCCTGCAGACGGTGAAGTTGGTGGAGCTTCCGTCCTGCAGGCCCTCGCTCCTCCTCTTCAGCAGCTCCGACAGGAAGCTGGAGTGGAGCTCCAGCAGTTGGTCCAAGCAGGGGAAGATGGTGTGGACGACAGCCGCCTCCAGCATCACGTCGTCCAGCATCCCTCGCCGGTACACGCCCTCCATGATACGCAAGGTTCGGACGTGGTGGAACTCGGTCTGGATCAACTCTGAGACAGGACAGACATAGACGGAGACGGAGAGCTCAGCCTGTCGTCACGAGACGTTTTCTCTTTGTTGAGAGAAAATATTGGTCAAACATCTGTCCGTCATCTGTTCTGGTAGAGGAGTCTCTTCATCAAAGTCTTCATGTTTCATCCAGTGAGCATTCAGGATCTCTGTAGGCCACACCCCCAAGCCTAACCCTGCAGAAAACCAAGTCCTGTTCTCCTCCCTATGATCTCATTTCTAACAAGACTTTTATTTTTCAACCGTCTCACCTTCCAACAAACCAATCTCACCTCAAGACCTTTTTCCTCGTGTCAGCGTCAAGTTAGTGACACAACTTCTCCAGTCACGTCAGTGTCGTGTCCCTGCTGTGTCAGTGTTGTGTCCCTGTCAAGTAGGTCTCGAGTCCCTGTTGAGTCAGTGTCGTGTCCCTGTCGTGTCAGTCTCGAGTCCCTGTTGAGTCAGTGTCATGTCCCTGTTGAGTCAGTGTTGTGTCCCTGTCAAGTAGGTCTCGAGTCCCTGTTGAGTCAGTGTCGTGTCCCTGTCGTGTCAGTCTCGAGTCCCTGTTGAGTCAGTGTCATGTCCCTGTTGAGTCAGTGTTGTGTCCCTGTCGTGTCAGTCTCGAGTCCCTGTTGAGTCAGTGTCATGTCCCTGTTGTGTCAGTGTCGTGTCCTTGTCATGTCAGTGTTGGGTCCCTGTTGTGTCCCTGTTGAGTCAGTCTCGAGTCCCTGTCGTCTTCCTATCGAGTCAGTATTGTGTTCCATGCGTGTCAGTGTCGTGTCCCCGTCGAGTCAGTGTCGTGACCCTGTTGTGTCAGTGTCGTGTCCTTGTCATCTCAGTGTTGTGTCCCTGTCGAGTCAGTGTCGTGTCCCTGTCCTGTCAGTCTCGAGTCCCTGTCGAATCCGTGTCGTGTCCCTGTTGTGTCCTTGTCATGTCAGTGTTGGGTCCCTGTCATGTCCCTGTCGAGTCAGTCTCGAGTCCCAGTCGAGTCAGTCTCGAGTCCCAGTCGAGTCAGTCTCGAGTCCCTGTCGTGTCAGTCTCGAGTCCGTCGAGTCAGTGTCATGTCCCTGTTGTGTCAGTGTCGTGTCCTTGTCATGTCGTGTCTCTGTCATGTCAGTGTTGGGTCCCTGTCAAGTAGGTCTCGAGTCCCTGTTGAGTCAGTGTCGTGTCCCTGTCGTGTCAGTCTTGAGTCCTTGCTGAGTCAGTGTTGTGTCCCTGTCGAGTCAGTGTTGTGTCCCTGTCGTGTCAGTCTCGAGTCCCTGTCGAATCCGTGTCGTGTCCCTGTTGTGTCCTCGTCATGTCCCTGTTGTGTTCCTGTCGAGTCAGTCTCGAGTCCCAGTCGTGTCAGTCTCGAGTCCCTGTTGAGTCAGTGACACGTCCCTGTTGTGTCAGTGTCGTGTCCCTGTTGTGTCAGTGTCGTGTCCTTGACATGTCAGTGTTGGGTCCCTGTCAAGTCAGTCTCGAGTCCCTGTCGGGTCAGTCTCGTGTCCCTGTCGTGTCAGTCTCAAGTCCCTGTCGAGTCAGTCTCGAGTCCCTGTCGTCTCAGTCTTGAGTGGCGTTGAGTCAGTCTCGAGTCCCCGTCGGGTCAGTCTCGTGTCCCTGTCGTGTCAGTCTCGAGTCCCTGTCGAGTCAGTCTCGAGTCCCTGTCGTCTCAGTCTTGAGTGGCGTTGAGTCAGTCTCGAGTCCCCGTCGAGTCAGTGTCGAGTCCCTGTCGTGTCAGTCTTGAGTGCCGTCGAGTCAGTCCCGTGTCCCTGTCGTGTCAGTCTCGAGTACCTGTCGAGTCCCTGTCGTGTCAGTCTTGAGTACCGTCGAGTCAGTCTCGAGTCCCTGTCGTCTCAGTCTTGAGTGGCGTTGAGTCAGTCTCGAGTCCCCATCAGGTCAGTCTCGAGTCCCTGTCGAGTCAGTCTCGAGTCCCTGTCGTGTCAGTCTCGAGTCCCTGTTGAGTCAGTGACACGTCCCTGTTGAGTCAGTGACACGTCCCTGTTGTGTCAGTGTCGTGTCCCTGTTGTGTCAGTGTCGTGTCCTTGACATGTCAGTGTTGGGTCCCTGTCGAGTCAGTGTCGAGTCCCTGTCGTGTCAGTCTCGAGTGCCGTCGAGTCAGTCTCGTGTCCCTGTCGTGTCATTCTCGAGTCCCTGTCGAGTCAGTGTCCAGTCCCTGTCTTGTCAGTCTTGAGTGCCGTCGAGTCAGTCTTGAGTCCCCGTCGGGTCAGTCTCGAGTGCCGTCGAGTCAGTGTCGTGTCCCTGTCGTGTCAGTCTCGAGTCCTTGTTGAGTCAGTGTCGTGTCCCTGTTGAGTCAGTGTTGTGACCCTGTCGTGTCAGTGTCGTGTCCCTGTTGTTTCAGTGTCGTGTTCTTGTCATGTCAGTGTTGGATCCCTGTCGTGTCCCTGTTGAGTCAGTCTCGAGTCCCTGTCGTCTTCCTATCGAGTCAGTATTGTGTTCCATGCGTGTCAGTGTCGTGTCCCTGTCGAGTCATTGTCGTGTCCCTGTTGTGTCAGTGTCGTGTCCTTGTCATCTCAGTGTTGTATCCCTGTCGAATCCGTGTCGTGTCCCTGTTGTGTCCTCGTCATGTCCCTGTTGTGTTCCTGTCAAGTCAGTCTCGAGTCCCAGTCGTGTCTGTCTCGAGTCCCTGTTGAGTCAGTGACACGTCCCTGTTGTGTCAGTGTCGTGTCCCTGTTGTGTCAGTGTCGTGTCCTTGACATGTCAGTGTTGGGTCCCTGTCAAGTCAGTTTCGAGTCCCTGTCGGGTCAGTCTCGTGTCCCTGTCGTGTCAGTCTCGAGTCCCTGTCGAGTCAGTCTCGAGTCCCTGTCGTCTCAGTCTTGAGTGGCGTTGAGTCAGTCTCGAGTCCCCGTCGGGTCAGTCTCGTGTCCCTGTCGTGTCAGTCTCGAGTCCCTGTCGAGTCAGTGTCGAGTCCCTGTCGTGTCAGTCTTGAGTGCCGTCGAGTCAGTCCCGTGTCCCTGTCGTGTCAGTCTCGAGTACCTGTCGAGTCCCTGTCGTGTCAGTCTTGAGTGCCGTCGAGTCAGTCTCCAGTCCCTGTCGTCTCAGTCTTGAGTGGCGTTGAGTCAGTCTCGAGTCCCCGTCGGGTCAGTCTCGAGTCCCTGTCGAGTCAGTCTCGAGTCCCTGTCGTATCAGTCTCGAGTCCCTGTTGAGTCAGTGACACGTCCCTGTTGAGTCAGTGACACGTCCCTGTTGTGTCAGTGTCGTGTCCCTGTTGTGTCAGTGTCGTGTCCTTGACATGTCAGTGTTGGGTCCCTGTCAAGTCAGTCTCGAGTCCCTGTCGGGTCAGTCTCGTGTCCCTGTCGTGTCAGTCTCGAGTCCCTGTCGAGTCAGTCTCGAATCCCTGTCGTCTCAGTCTTGAGTGGCGTTGAGTCAGTCTCGAGTCCCCGTCGGGTCAGTCTCGAGTCCCTGTCGAGTCAGTCTTGTGTCCCTGTCGTGTCAGTGTCGTGTCCCTGTCGAGTCAGTGTCGGGTCCCTGTCGTGTCAGTCTTGAGTGCCGTCGAGTCAGTCCCGTGTCCCTGTCGTGTCAGTCTCGAGTACCTGTCGAGTCAGTGTCGAGTCCCTGTCGTGTCAGTCTTGAGTGCCGTCGAGTCAGTCTTGAGTCCCCGTCGGGTCAATCTCGAGTGCCGTCGAGTCAGTGTCGTGTCCCTGTCGTGTCAGTCTCGAGTCCTTGTTGAGACAGTGTCGTGTCCCTGTTGAGTCATTGTTGTGTCCCTGTCGTGTCAGTGTCGTGTCCCTGTTGTGTCAGTGTCGTGTTCTTGTCATGTCAGTGTTGGGTCCCTGTTGTGTCCCTGTTGAGTCAGTCTCGAGTCCCTGTCGTCTTCCTATCAAGTCGGTATTGTGTTCCATGCGTGTCAGTGTCGTGTCCCTGGCGAGTCATTGTCGTGTCCCTGTTGTGTCAGTGTCGTGTCCTTGTCATCTCAGTGTTGTGTCCCTGTCGAGTCAGTGTTGTGTCCCTGTCGTGTCAGTCTCGAGTCCCTGTCGAATCCGTGTCGTGTCCCTGTTCTGTCCTTGTCATGTCCCTATCGAGTCAGTCTCGAGTCCCAGTCGAGTCAGTCTCGAGTCCCTGTCGTGTCAGTCTCGAGTCCCTGTCGAGTCAGTGTCATGTCCCTGTTGTGTCAGTGTCGTGTCCTTGTCATGTTGTGTCCTTGTCATGTCAGTGTTGGGTCCTTGTCAAGTAGGTCTCGTGTCCCTGTCGTGTCAGTCTCCAGTCCCTGTTGAGTCAGTGACGCGTCCCTGTTGTGTCAGTGTCGTGTCCCTGTTGTGTCAGTGTCGTGTCATTGTCATGTCAGTGTTGGGTCCCTGTCAAGTCGGTCTCGAGTACCTGTCGGGTCAGTCTCGTCTCCCTGTCGTGTCAGTCTCGAATCCCCGTCGGGTCAGTCTCGTGTCCCTGTCGTGTCAGTCTCGAGTCCCTGTCGAGTCCCTGTCGTGACAGTCTCGAGTCCCTGTCGTGTCAGGCTCGAGTGCAGTCGTGTCAGTATCGAGTGCAGTAGTGTCAGTCTCGAGTGCAGTCGTGTCAGTCTCGAGTCCCTGTCGGGTCAGTTTCGAGTGCCATCGAGTCAGTCTCGAGTCCCTGTCGTGTCAGTCTCGAGTGCCATCGAGTCAGTCTCGAGTCCCTGTCGGGTCAGTCTCAAGTCCCTGTCGAGTCAGTGTCGAGTCCCTGTCGAGTCAGTGTCGAGTCCCTGTCGTGTCATTCTCGAGTGCAGTCGAGTCAGTCTCGAGTCCCCGTCGAGTCAGTTTCGAGTCCCTGTCGGGTCAGTCTCGAGTGCAGTCGTGTCAGTCTCGAGTCCCTGTCGAGTCAGTGTCGAGTCCCTGTCGTGTCAGTCTTGAGTGCCGTCGAGTCAGTCTCGAGTCCCTGTCGTGTCAGTTTCGAGTGCCATCGAGTCAGTCTCGAGTCCCTGTCGGGTCAGTCTCAAGTCCCTGTCGAGTCAGTGTCGAGTCCCTGTCGAGTCAGTGTCGAGTCCCTGTCGTGTCATTCTCGAGTGCAGTCGAGTCAGTCTCGAGTCCCCGTCGAGTCAGTTTCGAGTCCCTGTCGGGTCAGTCTCGAGTGCAGTCGTGTCAGTCTCGAGTCCCTGTCGAGTCAGTGTCGAGTCCCTGTCGTGTCAGTCTTGAGTGCCGTCGAGTCAGTCTCGAGTCCCTGTCGTGTCAGTTTCGAGTGCCATCGAGTCAGTCTCGAGTCCCTGTCGGGTCAGTCTCAAGTCCCTGTCGAGTCAGTGTCGAGTCCCTGTCGAGTCAGTGTCGAGTCCCTGTCGTGTCATTCTCGAGTGCAGTCGAGTCAGTCTCGAGTCCCCGTCGAGTCAGTTTCGAGTCCCTGTCGGGTCAGTCTCGAGTGCAGTCGTGTCAGTCTCGAGTCCCTGTCGAGTCAGTGTCGAGTCCCTGTCGTGTCAGTCTTGAGTGCTGTCGAGTCAGTCTCGAGTCCCTGTCGTGTCAGTTTCGAGTGCCATCGAGTCAGTCTCGAGTCCCTGTCGGGTCAGTCTCGAGTCCCTGTCGGGTCAGTCTCGAGTGCAGTCGTGTACCCACCATAGATCACGTCCTGTTGCTTGATGACGTCCTTGTGTAGTGTCTGCAGAAAGTGAGGCTCCACAGCCAGACTCCAGCTGTCGGCTTGAATGCTCCTGCCCTCCTCCTGCAGCTCCTCCAGCAGGGGGCTCCACCACCACTCACCTGCACACAGCAGGACGTCCGTCAGCTGATTCACCCAGAGTGTTTGTGATACAAGTGTGGTAACCCGACAGAACAGGCAAAGACAAGTTCATGCAATAACTGTCAGGAACACGGTCCCTGTGAGAAGAAATGTGACATAGAGGGTTTGGAGCTCCGAGCCGTGAGGATCATCATCACATGACTTCCTCTGGATTGCAGTTGTTTTGGGACTGTGACTGTATTCTGTACGTCTGACAGACGTGTACCAAGTGGAACAACCTTACACTCCCATATTTGCCGTTTTGTTGGGGAGACGGTAAAACTAAAGGAGACAGAAACGTCATCCTTTTACCTCAACATGGCAAAAACAAAGATTATTGAGACCTCTGCTTAACAGAGCTGCAGCTGAGATCAGCTCATGAGGAACCATAACGGTTCACAGCTGTTGTTTTGTTATTTTGCATAGTTTTAATTCTGGTGTTAGTAATCTGCTCCTCCAATCCTGATCAGAGCTTTCCGCTGATCGTTCATGTCACAGATGTCAGAATATCGTCTCCTTTGCTCCTGCAGCGTCCTGTTCCACGTGTTCTCCACTCTCTACATGCTGCATTTATATAATATGAAGCAAGCTAGATTCTATGGAGGCATCCATAGAAACCTCTGTAACATTAGACTGCTTCACTGCTGTGGATCAAGCGGAAATAGCATCAATTATTACGTCCTCCAAATCCTCAACGTGTCTGTTAGACCCAATTCCCACCAGACTTTTTAAAGAAACTTTTCCCCTAATTAATGATCCCATATTAACAATGATAAATGCCTCTCTGGAAACGGGTTACGTGCCACAGTCTTTTAAATATGCAGTTGTTAAACCTCTTCTGAAAAAGCCCAGTTTGGATCCTAGCATCTTGGCCAACTATAGACCGATATCAAACCTGCCCTTTATTTCTAAAATCCTAGAAAGAGTTGTAGTTAAGCAGCTTTACTGCCACCTACAGGACAACAGCCACTTTGAAGACTTTCAGTCGGGGTTTAGACCTCACCACAGTACGGAAACTGCACTAGTTAGAGTCTCTAATGACTTGTTATTGGCCTCAGAAAAGGGACTACTTTCTATTCTGGTCCTGTTGGACCTCAGTGCAGCCTTTGACACTATCGACCACGGTATTTTACTCCATAGATTAGAGCAGGACATAGGGATCAGAGGATCTGCTCTCCAGTGGTTTAAATCCTATCTGTCCGATAGGTATCAGTTCGTTAATGTAAATGGCCATTCCTCTCAGTGCACTCGGGTCAACTATGGAGTCCCACAGGGCTCAGTCTTGGGACCGATCCTGTTTACGCTTTATATGCTACCCCTAGGAAACATAATCAGGAAACACAGCATTAATTTTCATTGTTATGCCGACGATACGCAGTTGTATTTATCCATGAAGCCTGACCAGAATGACCAGATAGAGAAACTGAACGCCTGCATCAGAGACATCAAGACCTGGATGACAATTAATTACCTCCTCTTGAACCCAGAAAAAACTGAGGTCATTATACTAGGTCCTAAAAACCTCAGAGATGCTCTGTCTGCTCAGATAGTCTCCCTGGATGGCATAAGTATAGCCCCCAATTCCACAGTTAGAAACCTTGGGGTTTTACTTGACCAGGATTTATCATTTAAGGCTCACATATCTCAGGCATGTAGAACTGCCTTTTTTCACCTGCGGAATATTGCTAAGATCAGAAATCTACTTTCTAAGAGTGATGCTGAAAAACTCATCCATGCATTTGTTACGTCGAGGCTGGATTACTGTAACTCCTTGTTAGCAGCGTGTCCTAAGAGTTCCTTAAGAAGTCTCCAGCTTGTTCAGAAAGCAGCAGCTAGATTGTTAGCTGGAACTAGCAGAAGAGATCACATCACTCCTGTGTTAGTTTCGCTCCATTGGCTCCCAGTTGATTCTAGAATTAAGTTCAAGATCCTCCTGTTAACCTATAAGGCCTTACATGGAATGGCCCCGTCCTATATTAAGGACCTCAAAGTCCCTTACCATCCAATGAGAACACTTCGCTCGCAAAATGCAGGACTGCTTGTGGTTCCTAGAATTAGTAAAAGTACGGTTGGAGGTAGAGCGTTTAGCCACCAAGCCCCTGTTTTATGGAATAAACTCCCAGCTCATATAAGAGAGGCCGACTCAGTTTCTACATTCAAAGTTAGACTGAAAACATTCCTCTTTGGACAGGATTATTGTCAGACTAGTTAGTATTCAGAGATTATTTAACTTAATGTTAGTTTGTTTAAATTAAACTTAATAATAACTATTTCTTTTAAAAGGCTGCTAGAAGTTGAAGCTGGGGTAACTATGGTACACTGGGGTTCTGTCCTCTTTCCTTTTTTACTTCTACTCTTCCTCTCCTCTATTCTTGATCATTATTTATCATTTAGTTCTCCATGCCTCTGTTTGGTGCAGTGCGATTCATGTATTGTCCCTCTTTTCCTCTCCCCTCCTGGGGAGTGGGAGTGCTTCCAGACTCCAGTTGGTTCATCCGTGCTCCAGTTCCTGACCGTTTACCTCGCCTTTGCTCCTGCTCCTACACCTGGCTGTGGTTCCTGTCTCCGGCTCGACTCGCGCCTTTGACTGTCCCCCCAACCACAGCTGGATGAAGCTCGTCTGCTGGACTTTATATATGTAGTTGTAGATTTAGATAAGTTAATTCTTCTCTTTGAGTTCTGGTAAATCGCCTGTCCGTCCTGGGGGAGGATCCCTCCTTCATGTGGACACCCCTGACGTTTCTTCGTTTTTCCCGGAATCCGTTTTTTTAGGAGTTTTTCCTTACAGAGAAGGGGGGTCTAAGGGCAGGGATGCCAGTATAGCTTAGTCAGTTTGTTAGTTCATTTTAGTATTTTTCTATTGAACTCTTTGTATTCGTGATCCTTTTGAGTTCATGTTTTACTTCGAAGCCCATCGAGACGACTGTTGTTGTGATTTTGGGCTATACAAATAAAATTGAATTGAATTGAATTAATGTATTTACTTTCAGTGACATTTAAAACAAATTCAGAAAGAACGGTGACTCTAAAGTCCCGTTCACACTGGGACGAATTTCGCCGGCGATTTTCGCCGACGTTTAACGCCTCGTGACTAAACAAAGGGCACCAATGAGAGTGTGCACACCGACGCGAAAAAACGCCACGCGTCAAAGCGTCAAAAAAAACCCGCCTTGGGTTTGTTTTTGTTTTTTTGACGCCTTGCGTCGAAATCTGTTCGACCAATGAGAATGGCGCTTTTGCACACGTGTCTGGAGCTTCTGAAGTTACAGTAAAACACAACTTGGGGGCACTCAAACACAAAACTGCCTTGCTGAGCACATATACCAGCGAAGAAGATAGACGCCAAGTAGCGTCTACACTGCCGCGAAGAAATAATGACGGACATTCTAAAATATCCCCGAACCAAGCAGCAGTTGGAGCTACTGGTGCTGGAAATATTCATGTTTTCTTTGTTTGATTCTGACAAGCGCGTAAATACTTGCTCTCTTCTTCTGAGTGAAAAGCGACTTTAAGAAGCGTAAAGTTGCGCAGCGCCACCTTGTGTACAGGAGTATTTCTGTTTACATTAAGCGCCATCTAATGTCAGGGAATGAAATTGCATGTTCGCTCGGCTCATCGTCAGCGAAAATCGTGGCGAAAAACGCTGGCGAATATTCGTCCCGGTGTGTACGGGCCTTTAGATTATATATTATTAACTGTTGAACAGGTAAATTTAATTCAATAGAATTTAAATAACGCGTCATGCTTTATGCAGATGCTAACCTAAAACACACCTTTATCGTCTTCGTTTACACACAAAGAGCTCGTTATGGGATCTTAGGGAATCGGGCATCGAGTGTTTGGAGACGGAACCCAACTCACCGTCATCTGTGAGGGACTCCATGGACAGAGTCCTGCTCCTGAAGTTCAGAGACTCTGTGGACTGGGACAGAATCCTCCTGAGACCCACAGAATCATCGGTTCCCCTGAAAACACACAGGAACGGCGTTATGTCGTCTACTTCTCACCCTCTTAGTCAGCAAGATATTAAAGTGACCAGAACCAATCGGCTCTGTTGAAAAACGGACCCTGCAATGTTGTTGGTGGAAACACTTTTTGCCAGCGAGAGGCTGGGCCGAACCCGTCTGGACCCGAGCAGAGACTGGCGAAGACTCTCAGACGGGTAGATGGCCGAGCTTGGACGCTCCTTCATTATTGGTGCTAAGACAAGAACGGCACTCGGGATGAGGAACCACTGACACACAATGGAGCCTGACGCTTCTTTTCAAATATAGATACTGGATATCGCTTCAGAGCCAGACGGCCCACTCACTCTTGGTCCGGAGGGCGACGTTCTGCAGAGCTGAATTGTTCCTCATCAATGCCAGTTTCTGTTGCTGTTGAAGAGACAGGAGATTAACTACAGACAGGAAGGCAGACAGACAGACAGACAGGCACCCTAACTCAGACACCAAGTTTAATCCAAACTATAGAACGATTTTGAGTGGATCATCCTGGTTGTGAATAGAATAGAATAGAATAGTATAGAATAGAATAGAAGTTACCTTCTGCTTCATCTTGGCACAGCTGGCCAGGCTGTCTCTGCAGCGGTTGTGGATGGTAACATTACAGGCTGTAAGACAGTCAAAGAGAGACAATCTGTCAATTTGGAATGGACACACACTGATAGACACACACTGATAGACACACACTGATGGACACACACTGATGGACACACAGATGGACACACTGATGGACACACTGATGGACACACACTGATGGACACACTGATGGACACACAGATGGACACACTGATGGAAACACTGATGGACACACTGATGGACACACTGATGGACACACTGATGGACACACTGATGGACACACACTGATGGACACACAGATGGACACACTGATGGACACACTGATGGAAACACTGATGGACACACACTGATGGACACACACTGATGGACACACACTGATGGACACACTGATGGACACACACTGATGGACACACTGATGGACACACACTGATGGACACACACTGATGGACACACAGATGGACACACTGATGGACACACTGATGGAAACACTGATGGACACACTGATGGACACACTGATGGACACACAGATGGACACACTGATGGAAACACTGATGGACACACACTGATGGACACACTGATGGACACACACTGATGGACACACACTGATGGACACACACTGATGGACACACACTGATAGACACACACTGATGGACACACTGATGGACACACACTGATGGAAACACACTGATGGACACACACTGATGGACACACACTGTTGACACACTGATGGACACACTGATGGACACACACTGATGGACACACTGATGGACACACACTGATGGACACACACTGATGGACACACACTGATGGACACACTGATGGACACACTGATGGACACACACTGATGGACACACACTGATGGACACACACTGTTGACACACTGATGGACACACTGATGGACACACACTGATGGACACACTGATGGACACACTGATGGACACACTGATGGACACACACTGATGGACACACTGATGGACACACACTGATGGACACACTGATGGACACACACTGATGGACACAAACTGATGGACACACACTGTTGACACACTGATGGACACACTGATGGACACACACTGATGGACACACTGATGGACACACTGATGGACACACACTGATGGACACACACTGATGGACACACTGATGGACACACACTGATGGAAACACACTGATGGACACACACTGATAGACACACACTGATGGACACACTGATGGACACACACTGATGGAAACACACTGATGGACACACACTGATGGACACACACTGTTGACACACTGATGGACACACTGATGGACACACACTGATGGACACACTGATGGACACACTGATGGACACACTGATGGACACACTGATGGACACACACTGATGGACACACACTGATGGACACACACTGATGGACACACTGATGGACACACACTGATGGACACACTGATGGACACACACTGATGGACACACACTGATGGACACACAGATGGACACACTGATGGACACACTGATGGAAACACTGATGGACACACTGATGGACACACTGATGGACACACAGATGGACACACTGATGGAAACACTGATGGACACACACTGATGGACACACTGATGGACACACACTGATGGACACACACTGATGGACACACACTGATGGACACACACTGATAGACACACACTGATGGACACACTGATGGACACACACTGATGGAAACACACTGATGGACACACACTGATGGACACACACTGTTGACACACTGATGGACACACTGATGGACACACACTGATGGACACACTGATGGACACACACTGATGGACACACACTGATGGACACACACTGATGGACACACTGATGGACACACTGATGGACACACACTGATGGACACACACTGATGGACACACACTGTTGACACACTGATGGACACACTGATGGACACACACTGATGGACACACTGATGGACACACTGATGGACACACTGATGGACACACACTGATGGACACACTGATGGACACACACTGATGGACACACTGATGGACACACACTGATGGACACAAACTGATGGACACACACTGTTGACACACTGATGGACACACTGATGGACACACACTGATGGACACACTGATGGACACACTGATGGACACACACTGATGGACACACACTGATGGACACACTGATGGACACACACTGATGGAAACACACTGATGGACACACACTGATAGACACACACTGATGGACACACTGATGGACACACACTGATGGAAACACACTGATGGACACACACTGATGGACACACACTGTTGACACACTGATGGACACACTGATGGACACACACTGATGGACACACTGATGGACACACTGATGGACACACTGATGGACACACTGATGGACACACACTGATGGACACACTGATGGACACACACTGATGGACACACTGATGGACACACACTGATTGACACACACTGATGGACACAAACTGATGGACACACTGATGGACACACACTGATGGACACACACTGATGGAAACACACTGATGGACACACACTGATGGACACACACTGATGACACACTGATGGACACACTGATGGACACACTGATGGACACACTGATGGACACACACTGATGGACACACACTGATGGACACACTGATGGACACACTGATGGACACACTGATGGACACACACTGATGGACACACTGATGGACACACTGATGGACACACTGATGGACACACACTGATGGACACACACTGATGGACACACTGATGGACACACACTGATGGACACACTGATGGACACACACTGATGGACACACTGATGGACACACTGATGGACACACTGATGGACACACACTGATGGACACACACTGATGGACACACTGATGGACACACACTGATGGACACACTGATGGACACACACTGATGGACACACTGATGGACACACTGATGGACACACACTGATGGAAACACTGATGGACACACACTGATGGACACACACTGATGGACACACTGATGGACACACACTGATGGACACACTGATGGACACACACTGATGGACACACACTGATGGACACACAGATGGACACACTGATGGACACACTGATGGAAACACTGATGGACACACTGATGGACACACACTGATGGACACACTGATGGACACACACTGATGGACACACAGATGGACACACTGATGGAAACACTGATGGACACACACTGATGGACACACTGATGGACACACACTGATGGACACACACTGATGGACACACACTGATAGACACACACTGATGGACACACTGATGGACACACACTGATGGAAACACACTGATGGACACACAGATGGACACACACTGTTGACACACTGATGGACACACTGATGGACACACAGATGGACACACTGATGGACACACTGATGGAAACACTGATGGACACACTGATGGACACACACTGATGGACACACTGATGGACACACACTGATGGACACACACTGATGGACACACACTGATGGACACACTGATGGACACACACTGATGGAAACACACTGATGGACACACACTGATGGACACACACTGATGGACACACTGATGGACACACTGATGGACACACACTGATGGACACACTGATGGACACACACTGATGGACACACAGATGGACACACTGATGGACACACTGATGGAAACACTGATGGACACACACTGATGGACACACTGATGGACACACACTGATGGACACACACTGATGGACACACACTGATAGACACACACTGATGGACACACTGATGGACACACTGATGGACACACTGATGGACACACTGATGGACACACTGATGGACACACACTGATGGACACACCAATGGACACACACTGATTGACACACACTGATGGACACACACTGATGGACACACACTGATGGACACACACTGATGACACACTGATGGACACACTGATGGACACACTGATGGACACACTGATGGACACACACTGATGGACACACACTGATGGACACACTGATGGACACACTGATGGACACACACTGATGGACACACTGATGGACACACTGATGGACACACTGATGGACACACACTGATGGACACACACTGATGGACACACACTGATGGACACACTGATGGACACACACTGATGGACACACTGATGGACACACTGATGGACACACACTGATGGACACACACTGATGGACACACTGATGGACACACTGATGGACACACACTGATGGACACACACTGATGGACACACTGATGGACACACACTGATGGACACACTGATGGACACACACTGATGGACACACACTGATGGACACACTGATGGACACACACTGATGGACACACACTGATGGACACACTGATGGACACACACTGATGGACACACTGATGGACACACTGATGGACACACTGATGGAAACACTGATGGACACACTGATGGACACACACTGATGGACACACTGATGGACACACTGATGGACACACACTGATGGACACACTGATGGACACACACTGATGGACACACTGATGGACACACTGATGGACACACTGATGGACACACACTGATGGACACACACTGATGGACACACTGATGGACACACTGATGGACACACACTGATGGACACACTGATGGACACACACTGATGGACACACTGATGGACACACTGATGGACACACTGATGGACACACACTGATGGACACACACTGATGGACACACTGATGGACACACACTGATGGACACACACTGATGGACACACTGATGGACACACTGATGGACACACACTGATGGACACACTGATGGACACACACTGATGGACACACACTGATGGACACACACTGATGGACACACTGATGGACACACTGATGGACACACTGATGGACACACACTGATGGACACACACTGATGGAAACACACTGATGGACACACACTGATGGACACACACTGATGGACACACACTGATGACACACTGATGGACACACTGATGGACACACTGATGGACACACACTGATGGACACACACTGATGGACACACTGATGGACACAAAAACCCGTAGTGTGACACTGATTCAACTTTTTAAAGTAACTTGTTGCTGGACTTGGACCCTCAGAGCTGCTGGACGAGGACAGGGAAGGTCACCTGTCCGCTCAGGCCTACCTGGGCAGCTGAGGGCCTCCTTGGCCGTGATGCTCCGGTTACAGGAGGAGCAGAGGGTGGTGGCCGACACGCTCAGGGACGTGAAGAGGTGTCCGCTGCTGGACCGGGCCTCTCGCTCTCTGGCCTCCTTCTCCCTCTCCTTCAGACGCTCCTTCTCCTTGTTCTATAACATACAGGTGCAGCGTCAGACCACTCCACGCCGCCACGGTCAGGACAACACGCCGTGTCCACCCCAGAATTACGGTTGCCGACAGGGCTCACACTACATACCAAAGAAAAAACGCAACGGCATTACCCGCAACACAACGGAAATTAGGACCTTTTTTTTCCCACTGGCGGAAAAAAACAACGGGTTCAAACTATTCAGTACGGCGGAGTTTTAGGGCCACCATAAAAAAGTAAAATTACCAGATTTTAAACCATAAATTAACGAGAAAAAGTGGAAGTGAGCGTTCAGAGCAGCAAGTGAACGCAGCAGAGCAGACAGACTAAACTCAATGAACAGGTGAGCTGAATGTTTATTGATAACCTTCCAAATGGTTGGAAGCTCATTTGTTTGATTTACGGTTTCTTAATGTTTTATTCATTGATGGGGGGTTTGCAGGATCTCTGCAGCCGTTGATGAAGACGTCGGTGTCCCTGCAGATGTCCACTTCTATCCCTTCTTCCTCCAAAGACCTGATCTCTACATCTGTGTGACGCTTCCGTCTGAGGAGAAGGAGCACTTTCTGGCATTTTCAACATTCTAATGCTAATATAACAGACTATCTTCATTCCTCTTTATTGTTTTATGTTGAAACGGGACGTTTCATCTGCAGGAAGGGGCGTATGGAACACTGTTTACTTCAGCTTTGGTGTTCGGATGACGTAAGGTGACAGATGAACTTCAGGTTATGTGAATGAAAAGGAGAATAAAGGCTGCAGCGGTCCTCTACACCCACACGTGTCTCTGAGCTCCTTATTTTACAGATGACACACCGCTTTACCGACACCAAACCCCGGACAGACGGTTACAATGACAATAATCTGATTTTGAGTCACCAAAAGGTTCAGAATCTCTGTGTTTTAAACCTATACGGAAATAAAGCTTCACAAAAGGCTCTGCATATTTCATCTTCAAGCTAGGCTCCAATAAACGGAAACCTTTGGTGTTTTTCCTCATTAATCTATGACTTTTTACTCATAACTGTACAAGATTTAAAGTCGTACATTTATGAGATAAAAACTTGTAAATGTACGAGTTTTTTTCTCGTAACTTTACGACTTAAGAGTCGTCATTTTAAAAAAAGCACAAACAGCGTTAGATGCAGATGTCACTATGTGGAGAGCTGGGTAAATGTATATATTTAGACAAACGTATATTTGTAAGAAATCTTTATCTAGTAAGAAAACAACCGAATCTTGTCCAAATATCACGTATAGTCAGGACCATAAATATTTGGACAGAGACACATTCTTTCTAGTTTAGTTTCTGTACATTACCACAGTGAATGTTAAATAAAACAACTCAGATGTCATTAAAGTGCAGACTTTCAGCTTTTATTCCATGGGTTGAACACAAAGATTGTATAAAAATGTGAAAAACTAAAGTATTTTTTAAACACAATCCTTTCATTTCATGGGCTCATGAGTAATTGGACAAATGTCTTCCATGCTATTGCATGGGCAGGTGTGGGCAATTCCCTTGTTATGTCATTATGAGTGAGGCAGATAAAAGGCCTGGAGTGGATTAGAGGACTCGTGCTGCATTTGGAAGATATTGACGTGTTCTCCCTACCATGACAAAGGTGGATAAAGGTGGAAAGATTTCATGTAATCCATGGACACCAGTGAAGATCACAAATCATTGAAGAAAAAAGGTTCAGAGCTCTGTCTAGTGGGTCTAGATGACCCAACTCCCAATGTTAAAGTGCATAGGATAGAACAAGGGTTACACTGAGAAAACAGAAAAAAAACATGCCAGAAATTAATACAGTATTAGGTAGGGATGGGAATAGAAGCCCCATGAAGCTTCCCTTGGGGTTCATGTAATTCAGGGCTCGACATAGCCATTTGTCCGCTGGCCCGGTCCTGTTTTTCGAGCAGTGCGGACCACAAGACTTTACTTTTCACTTGTCCGCTCGGGCCACCAAAATATCTAACGGTTTATACATTCTTCACCTTTTTCAAAAAAGTAAATTTTGCGAAAACGTGTAGATTTACCTTGTCTTCATAATTTAGTTTTTCTGCTAGTCGTGTGTTCAGACTTCAAGGGTTTCTATGGGAAACCTTTGATCACTTCTCCTTCTCTCCCGCCTGCGCGCGCGGCTGTCGCTGCCGAGCACCACGCGGCACGCGCTCACTACTTTTTTTTTTCAAACTTTATTGAATGTAACAATTCAATACAAAACAATGTTAAACAGCAACAACGAAGGCACAAGCCAGTGGGTTATTATTACATTTGATTATAAATCCGACACCGTCACTGAAGAGAGACTGAAGCATGTCAGAGATGTGGAAGACATGGCAGGAATAGATAGGAATATGTTGGAGTAGTGGGTATAATTAGTAGTATGGACAGCAAGATATTTAATGAATGCATTGAAGATGAAACTGTATCCACTAAGCTTTAAGCTGAATGTCAAAGAATCAAAGGCAACTCCAAATACCTGAATCTCAGACTCAAATGCAGTAGAATGTTAAACTACTTAATTTTGTTTTTCTTTACAACACTGTAAGCAGTAAGTATTTCTAGTTAGCTGAATGATCTCAGTTAGACCTGCACAATATGAGGAAAACTTGCGATATGCGATATCAGAGATTAAAATTGCGATAACGATATAATTTGCGGTATATAAACAAACAGCAAAATAACCAAATAACCATTCCCAGTTTAAAAATTATACTCCAAATGACCCACGTTGACATAGGTTACAAACATCTAACATAACAGGGCTCCATCTGATTGGTCAACAATGTGAAGGCGTCCATCCGATTGGTCAAATGCATTAAGGGATTTATTTGATTCGTTAAATGGTTCAAGCTGCCATTAGATTGTTTTAACACATTTAAGGTTTATGATTTATTGCGATATTTGCCGTTAGAAGCACCATGAAAACTTCTGAACTAGTGTTACCTACTCAGGGCTCCAGACTGCGAGCAATTGGTCGCATTTTGCGACCAAAATTTGAGAGTGTGCGACTGAATTTTACATCCATTCGCACATGTGCGACCAGTAAATTTGCCTCCCCCACCCTTCGTATTTTTTTATACATTAAACGTGGAAGGGGCACGTCAATGATCAATGAAATAATCAATGAGACGCAAACGCACACGCACGCAGGCAGACACACACACTCGCGCACATACTCATGAAACGCGAGCACACACTCGCGTGATGCCTGTGTGTGAGGCGGCCACTGCGTGTGAGAAGAATAGGGAAAGCCACTGTGAGTGGCTAAAATGCGTGGAGGGGGAGGGGCCTAGAGCTGACCAACCAATCACAGTGGGGTATATGACTCTTGGGGCCTGACAATGACAGGGTTTGAAAGCAGGACACCTGACAGCGCCCTCCCCGGACCACATGAAGGAGTTCCTTACTTTCCTTTAGAACGTATCTTTTCGCTCGTAATTTTCTAAATACATGCAGTCCGTGCTGAACTTTTCTCTGAAATCACCCAGGTGAACTCAACGCTGCGCAGATCACCTGGTGTGTGACATATATTTTTGTTTTTGCTCCAACATCAACTGTCAATCATCACAAAAATATTGCGAGAAAGGGGTGGAAGCAAGGGGCAAACCTACCCGGACACAGCTGGAAACTGAACTGACTGAAAGCTGCCCTACAGACTACAAAACAATGCATTATGGGACATGTGTCCTGATGGTTTTTGTAGTGGAGTGATTAATTAAAATAATTTAAAATACCAATTCATTAAAAAAAGGCTACATTCATCACAAAACATTAAAATAATCATAAAATATATAATAACACAGATCATACTAAGGGGGAGAAGAATATTAAAACTAAATGGAATGTTAAGGACAACTCCAACTTCCTGTTCTCCTTCAGTCTTGCTGCAGATTCACCTTCATCTCACAGCCCCCCCCCCCGTGCCTGGTGTCCCCAACGATCCAGGCGAGGTGCCGGTTCATCTCAAACACGTCATTCATACAAACTGGCGGGCAGCAGTAACATTAAACTTTCTTATTAAGGCGGGGGCCGCAAAATATCATCTTGGGGGCCGCAAATAGCCCGCGGGCCGAGAGCTTGAGACCCCTGCTGTACACTCTGGCACTGGTACACTAGCCGCAGGTCAGAGGAACGAATCAATAGTTCGCTTACTCATAGCTCAGATGCACATATCAGGTTGTGATGATATTTGTCTCTCCGTTTCCTTCCCACAAATGTTTACGCGTGCTCGATTATCTCTAGGCCCCGCCCCCTCCACGCATTTTAGCCACTTACAGTGGCTTTCCCTATTCTTCTCACACGCAGTGGCCGCCTCACACACAGGCATCACTCAAGAGTGTACGTGCTGGCGTTTCATGAGTATGTGCGCGAGTGTGTGTGTGTCTGCATCCAGTCGCACATGTGCGACCACATGTGCGACTAAACCACCTGGGGGACCGGATGTTTGACACCCCTGCACTAGACAGTGCTCTGAACCTTTTTTCTTCAATGATCTGTGATCTTCACTGGTGTCCATGGATTACATGAAATCTTTCCACCTTTATCCACCTTTGTCATGGTAGGGAGAACACCTCAATGGAAGGGGGGGGGTCATCTAAGATAGGACAAAGGTTAAAAAGAACAACGTAAAACAACACCACATGTGACGTTTTCTGGGAGAAGTGCTTGACACAGCAAAATACACATTACAAGAAGAAAATAAACGCAAAGCAAAATATGTATATATATATATATATATATATATATATATATATATATATTAAAACACTGGTCTTGAACTCAGGACCTCCGGCTTCAAACCTCACTGACAGTTCCACTGAGTTATCTCTACTGACACTAATTTAGGCTTGCCATTATATATTATAGATTATTATAGTGTATTGTTTTATTCGGGGAAATTGAGTTGAAACGATCCTGAGCCACAGTACGTTTTTTACAAGGAGCCATGGTAGAGTGCAATGAACTGACACTGATTCCAATACAGGGGAAACAATAAAACAACAATAAAACTGGTCGGGAATAGCGCGCCCAACTGTTCAGAACACAAGTGACATCTGAACCGTGGTTCTACCAAACAATGCATTTGGCGCGTCATACGTCATCAACCACGTGATCTATGCTAGTTGACACGCGTCCCGAAACATTGTGCTGAACTACTCTGTTTTATGAAGGTGAAATGCGCGCCGTAGCGTCGTGTCAAACGGGGCATCCCTAGTATTAGGAGTGGCAACATCAACAGTGTGGTCCATCCTGAGAAAGAAAGAAAGCACTGGTTAAAACTCAGAAACACAATAAGACCTGGACGTCCACGGAAGACAACAGTGGTGGATGATGGCAGAATCATCTCCATAGTGAAGAGGAACCCGTTCACAACAGCCAACCAAGTGAACAACACTCTCCAGGAGGTAGGCGGATCAATATTCAAGTCTACCATAAAAAGAAGACTGCATGAAAGTAGATCCAGAGGGAACACTGCAAGATGCAAGCCACTCAGAAGCCTCAGGAATAGGAGGGCTAGACTGGACTTTGCTAAAAAGCATCTAAAAAGTTCTGGAAAAACATTCTTTGGACAGATGAAACCAAAATCAACCTCTACCAGAATGATGGCTTAGAGAAAAGTATGGAGAAGGCGTGAAGAAGCTCCTGATCCAAAGCACACTACATCATCAGTAAAACACGGTGGAGGCAGTGTGATGGTCTGGGCGTGCATGGCTGCTAGTGGCACTGGGACACTAGTGTTTATTGATGACGTGACACAGGACAGAAGCAGCCCAATGAATTCTGAGGTGTTCAGAGACAGACTGTCTGCACAGATCCAGGTGAATGCAACCCTGTCTGCGCAGATCCAGGTGAATGCAGCCCTGTCTGCGCAGATCCAGGTGAATGCAGCCCTGTCTGTGCAGATCCAGGTGAATGCAGCCCTGTCTGCGCAGATCCAGGTGAATACAGCCCTGTCTGCGCAGATCCAGGTGAATGCAGCCCTGTCTGCACAGATCCAGGTGAATGCAGCCCTGTCTGCGCAGATCCAGGTGAATGCAGCCCTGTCTGTGCAGATCCAGCTGAATGCAGCCCTGTCTGCGCAGATCCAGGTGAATACAGCCCTGTCTGTGCAGATCCAGGTGAATGCAGCCCTGTCTGCGCAGATCCAGGTGAATGCAGCCCTGTCTGCGCAGATCCAGGTGAATACAGCCCTGTCTGCGCAGATCCAGGTGAATGCAGCCCTGTCTGCGCAGATCCAGGTGAATACAGCCCTGTCTGCGCAGATCCAGGTGAATGCAGCCCTGTCTGCACAGATCCAGGTGAATGCAGCCCTGTCTGCGCAGATCCAGGTGAATGCAGCCCTGTCTGCGCAGATCCAGGTGAATGCAGCCCTGTCTGCGCAGATCCAGGTGAATGCAGCCCTGTCTGCGCAGATCCAGGTGAATGCAGCCAAACTGATTGGGCGGCGTTTCATAATCCAGATGGACAACGACCCAAAACATACAGCCAAAGCATCTCAGGAGTTTATTAAAGCAAAGAAGTGGAATATTCTGGAATGGCCAAGTCAGTCACATGATCTTAACCCCATTGAGCAGCATTTCACTTGTTGAAGACTAAACTTCAGACAGAAAGGCCCACAAACAAACAGCAACTGTTTACCGCTGCAGTAAAGGCCTGGCAGAGCATTCAGAAGTAGAAAACCAGCATCTGCTGATGTCCATGAGTTCAAGACTTCAGGCTGTCATTGCCAACAAAGGCTTTTTTTTCCGGCGGTAGGAAAAAACAGTCCTCATTTCCGTTGTGCTGCAGTTGTGTGGTTGTGTTGGGGGTAATGCCGTTGCGTTGCTTCTTTTGTATGTGGTGTGAGTCCTGTCGGCCACCCAACAGAACCAGCAGGACAACAGCAGCCTCATTCCTGAAACTGCAGGACTTCAGGCAGACTGGACCTTCCAGCAGCCTAAAACACCAGGTCTGCTCATGGAGAGCAGCTGGTCGGTGGGCTTTGGAGCCGGACGGTCCGGCGTCAGGGACTCTGGACTCTCTGGGAACCGTTGATTGGGGTTGAAAGTAGAAAGCCTGAAGTGTGAGTCGTGTAGAAGCTAAGATGGCTGTTTGAACTTCTGCTTTCTGGCTGGGAGAGGCAGGAAGTGGAGGCTGCGCTGCTGTTCCTGAATTTCTGCTCTGAGCACGCTCAGACCCAGTCTTTGACCTGTCCTGCGGTCCACCCCCCGTACCCATCACCATCAGACTGCCTCCAGATCCCCTCTGGATCAGGGAAACCTGCTTCCCAGCAGCCCCGGTGAATGGTGACAGTCAGCGATCAGCTGATCAATGGAGAAAGAGCTCAGTGATGCAGGCGAAGAAAGAGCGCTCTGTCTGCAGGGGAGGGGCGGAGTCACTGAGGACGGGGCCGCAGACACACGACGATCAGCTTTCACCCCACAACCTGATCCTGGAGCCAACAGGCCGCCAGAAACGGCAGGTCCTGAGCCGCCCACCAGGTGAACAGTCACCTGTGTGGAGCTCTCTGATTGGCTGAGAGAAGTCAGAACCGCTCTGGACGTACTTCCTCCTGTGGGGCGAGCGCTGACAGCCTCACAGCTTCTGCTGTGGCGGAGGTGTGATCCGTCTGAGCGCCATGACAGAAGGTCACGGACGGATCACCGCCACGGGGGCCAGAGGGGCCAGAGGGGCTCAGGTTCTGCTCCCGGATCGATCCAGAACTTCTGCTCTGATCGGACCTTCACTAAACTCTGTCAGCTGTAAAAACATAAACGCTTGGCCACATATTTAGTCAGCGCACGAGCGTGGGCGTGCACGTGTGTGTGGGAGGACAACTTAGATGCAACCAGCAGGTATCCATGGCAACAGGATGGATGCCTCAGACGGGCGTAGGAGTGAGCGCCGGCTGCACTCATCCTCCTCGGGATGAAGAACTCTGCACCAAACCAACCCGGCTTTGGACACGCACATGTACAACCACACACGCGTGACGACCACCAAAGCATCAGCCGGACTGAAACCAGAACCAGAACCACCGGGTTCTGACGTCAGTTCACCTGTCCATCTGCTGTCCCTCTCACCTGCAGCGCCAGTGTTCACAGGTAATCCTTACAATCACAGGTAATCTATAGAGTCACAGGTAATCCCTACAATCACAGGTAATCCTTACAATCACAGGTAATCTATAGAGTCACAGGTAATCTATAGAGTCACAGGTAATCCCTACAATCACAGGTAATCTATAGAGTCACAGGTAATCTCTACAATCACAGGTAATCCCTACAATCACGGGTAATCCCTACAATCACAGGTAATCCTTACAATCACAGGTAATCTATAGAGTCACAGGTAATCTATAGAGTCACAGGTAATCCCTACAATCACAGGTAATCTATAGAGTCACAGGTAATCTATAGTCACAGGTAATCCCTACAATCACAGGTAATCTATAGAGTCACAGGTAATCCCTACAATCACAGGTAATCCCTACAATCACAGGTAATCTATAGAGTCACAGGTAATCTATAGTCACAGGTAATCCCTACAATCACAGGTAATCTATAGAGTCACAGGTAATCTATAGAGTCACAGGTAATCCCCACAATAACAGGTAATCTATAGAGTCACAGGTAATCCCTACAATCACAGGGTAATTCCTACAATCACAGGTAATCTATAGAGTCACAGGTAATCTCTACAATCACAGGTAATCCCTACAATCACAGGTAATCTATAGACTCACAAGTAATCCCTTCAATCACAGGTAATCCCTACAATCACAGGTAGTCTATGGAGTCACAGGTAATCCCTACAATCACAGGTAATCCCTACAATCACAGGTAATCTATAGAGTCACAGGTAATCTATAGTCACAGGTAATCCCTACAATCACAGGTAATCTATAGAGTCACAGGTAATCCCTACAATCACAGGTAATCCCTACAATCACAGGTAATCTATAGAGTCACAGGTAATCTATAGTCACAGGTAATCCCTACAATCACAGGTAATCTATAGAGTCACAGGTAATCTATAGAGTCACAGGTAATCCCCACAATAACAGGTAATCTATAGAGTCACAGGTAATCCCTACAATCACAGGGTAATTCCTACAATCACAGGTAATCTATAGAGTCACAGGTAATCTCTACAATCACAGGTAATCCCTACAATCACAGGTAATCTATAGAGTCACAGGTAATCTCTACAATCACAGGTAATCTCTACAATCACAGGTAATCCCTACAATCACAGGTAATCTATAGACTCACAAGTAATCCCTTCAATCACAGGTAATCCCTACAATCACAGTTAATCCCTAAATTCACGCTTCATCACAATTGTCACTGATGAAGACCACATTACTTTTTAAGTAACCGTTGGTTTTAGTTTCCTCCGTGTGGAGATGAAACACTGAAAACTCCTTCCATGTAATCTGTTGCTTACAGTAATGGTGATGACAGAATAATAATCTGGATTATCACCACAGATCTGGTCTTTGGCTTCATTTGTCAAACTAAACGTCTGTCGTTGACAGAAATGTTTCTTTCTTTGATTCCAGCCTAAAAGTCAAACTTTGAGTTTGTGTCTTTAATGTTTTATTTTGAAAAAGCACATTTCATACTAAAACGACCCCGACCATGACTCCTCCACCGCCGGAAGAGTTTTTGTTTACATTCGTTGTCGTCCTGGCGACGGAGTTTCCGTTATTTCTTCACCATGAGCGCGTGCACATCCACCTCGCTCCTGGACACTTCCTGAAAGATGCGTGCACGCAAGCGCAGCCGCGCGCTCCCCTCCCCCCGTCGCTTCCTTCTGCAGGACAAAGCGCCACGCGCTCACTGGCGTTGATACCCGGTAAAATAACGGGCACGCGCACAGCGAACTCTCTGAACACATCGCCACACGCGCATGAGCTCGCACCTCGCGCTCTTTCCACAAAACGAGGGAAGCGTTTGACGGGGCGCGTTCTGAAGCTCCAAACTTTCCGCGTGTCTTCCTGCTTGAGTCCAGATGTGAAAAAAAGCCCACCCATCATTAAGAGTCTCAGCAGGCGCGCGCGCGCGAACCTTAGCGTGAAGGTCCGCGCGCGCGCGCGCCTCCTCACCTTTAAGAGGACCTCCTTCATTCTGTCCTGTTTCCGGTTCTCAAGCAGCCGCGACATCCTCACGAGCTCGGGCTCACACCGGGGCCGCCTCACAAACTCTTTCTGCGGATCCTGCCGCCGGAGCCGCGCGCGCTCAGAGCCGGAGGGCGGGGCTTCGCTCTGACTGACAGTTCCGCTTTTCACACTGACAAATGAGAGCTCAGCCCGCTCCCCACTATCTCAGCCAATCCTGTCACTGATAACCACGCAGGACCCGCCCACCAGATGCCTCAGGAGCGCTCGTTTCCTACACACGTCTACGCCGGTGAAAGGGTGGGTGGAGTTTATCCTCAGAAAGACGTGTCACTGCGTCACGTGACTTGCTTCAGCCTATTCTAGAGCGCCAAGAGATCATGCTGGTCATGACCAAATCCCTGACAGAGCGGTGAAAGCGACCCCGCCCCTCCCCACTCAGGGGTGGACAGCAGAAAGCATGTGACGTGGAACTCCACCATCGACTCCGCCCCATCTGGACAAAAACGGGGGCTGCAGGTGAGGAGGACGAACCTACACCTCCGCACGTGAAGGCACAAAGAATCGGACAGGTCTGGTAATGAAGCTGGGACATTACTGAGCATGCGCATCTGTGCGCAGAGAACGTTTTTTTTTAGTCACATCTAGAGGATCCCCGGTGCAAGTCCCACCAAAGGGGGACGTTTCTGTGTGGAGTTAGCATGTTCTCCTGTGCATGTTTCTTCATCTTTTACTGGATGACATCTATGTATAAAATGGAATATTCATTCTTGGATTCTGTTGATAAGATGTATTTATAGTGTAATAAAAAGATTATATTCCACTGACTTTCTGTCAGGTGAGCCCATCTGTGTTCACAGGGACTTAACATTTTTCTACCTGAGATCTCATAAACCCGTTTACACTCCTATCAATTTCACCCAAACGGTAACTCTAGCAACATATCGCCAATAATATTCCTTTAGTTTTGGATGTACTTATTTAATCATCTAATTGCAGATGACTCCTTTATGTTGTTTCTGGACTTATTTAAGGCTTTTGACACAGTAGAACATAACTTCCTGGATTGTTCTGTACAAAAATTTGGTTTTGGTGACTTCTTCTGCAAAGTCATTAAAACTCTTTACAACAAAGCCACCTGCTCTGTTAAACTTAAATCTGGCTCATCACCTAGGTTGGTAGGTACGCCCAAGTAGCCGGGATAGGCTCCAGCAACCCCGTGACCCCGAAAGGGAATAAACGGTTAAGAAGATGAATAAATGATGAATGAATGAATCATCACCTAGGTTTGATATAAAACGTGGAATTAGAAAGGGATTTTCTATATCGCCATCTATTTCTCCTTGTAGCTCTGTTTCTCTGTTGCCACATTAAATCCAGTCCATTACAAAGGATTTCCATCGCTAATAAATCTATTGTCGGAAGTCAGCTCGCCGATGATACGACTCTTTCTTAAAAACAGGCAGACAGCTGGATCCAAATGCAGCAGGTTTGTTAGCTCCGTTGAAAGTCCACAAAGCTAAATCAGGGTCAATAACAGCCATGAGATCATCAGAGGACAGATGGGGTAGTCAGGATCCAGGCGAGAGTCGGGGCAGGCGGAGTCAGACACAAGGTCAGGAGACAGAAGATTAGGTCTAAATGCAATGCTTAGAAAAGAAGGCAGAGTGGCACAAACAATACTTCGCCCACGAGCACCCCTTGTGGCGCTCGCAGGGAATGCACCCAAAAAAGTTTTTCTTTTTTTTAAAATTGAAGCAAATATTCAACAAACAATCATGGCATGTCTGTCAATGACAACAATATCAATTCTGAGACAAAGGTAGACAAAAAAAACAAATATGAAAACAAATCTAACTTAAAAAATAATCAACAAAAATAAGGATCTATTACAAAAGTTGAAATAGATCAAATAAATTACACAATGTCTGGGCATTCTTATGATTCATGTAATGTAAAGATTTAGAGAATAGGTTGAGACGGTTGAGTAATCCATTAATATGAGGTTTCACCTTTAAGAATTTACAAGTATCAATAAAATGCTTTGAAATTACAATCAGTGCATCAATCAGAAAGTCCAGATTTTTGTGAATTAATTGTAATTTAATTTTAATGGTATTCCAATTTATAGGGTCAATGATGATATATTTGGATTTAAGCCAATTATGAAAAGAAGACCAAAACTCTTTTACATAAAAACATTCAAAGAAAAGATGTTCCACAGTTTCTACATCATTTCCACAAAAGACACAAAGATCACTGTCCCAGTTAAAGCCAGAATGTAAAAAATGATTGGAAGGGTAAATATCATTTAGCGGGAATGCTCAAAATATAATACTGCTCATATAGCAAATCAATATATTGTGGCGATCTGGGGGTTAGCCTCGCCTTCAGCTTTTAAGACTCATGGGAAGTGGGGAATCTTGGGTGTGTTAAATTGCTCACCATAAGTGAGGGAGCTGTGAGCAGAAGTGAGGTTAAGGCTGTTTGGCTGGTGGTGGGGGTGTTCAAAATAAACAGACAGATATGACTGTCTGCTAACTAATGTGAGTGATGGTCTCAACAAACCGGTGCTGTGGTTTGCATGGGGCACGGGTAGCAGGTTTGGACATGTCCAGTGGGGCCATTACTAAGTAAGAGGATAGTGAACTAAGACTCGGGTACAACGGTTCTTGCCTGGACAGTAAAAGGTGCTGATTCAGTGCTTGCTATTAGTAATTGATGCACTTTAGTTCTGCTTTTGTGAAATATATGGCAGAGTATGGAACGGCCTTAAACTTGGGAATCGGGATTCCCGCTTTTGAGAAAAGGGCGTGTGTGTGAGGAGGAGAAGGGGAGGGGTAGTGGGCGCAGGTTGTGGGGTAAACCGGCACACAGAGACCATTGCGCAACACCTGGATCATGGGGGGGGGGGGTGGCTTAAATGACTCAGCTCATTCTAATAATGTCATTCTTCACTAACTATTGCAGACATTTTTAATACTTGTCTGTATTTTCCATATCCATTTATTTTTACGTTTGTTTAGTTGGTGATAGTTACTTATAAATAAAGACAGCAGGTAATGCAGGCTGGAAAACAGCTGCACTTTTTCAGACCATAAATAAACTATAGATCATTTGTTTACAAAAGTATTGAGGATTTTGGAGGATTTTTACTGTTGGTGTTGCACAAAATTAGAAAAATGCCAAATATTTTTGGAGTAATCCCAGTGATGAGTTCTGTGATTTAGTTTTTAATGTTTTATGAGACATAAACATGGTTTTCACAATAACAGGTTTTTAAAAAATCAAATCCCTCTGATTCAATTCAATTCAATTTTATTTGTATAGCCCAAAATCACAACAACAGTCATCTCGATGGGCTTCGAAGTAAAACATGAACTCAAAAGGATCACGAATACAAAGAGTTCAATAGGAAAATACTAAAATGAACTAACAAACTGACTAAGCTATACTGGCATCCCTGCCCTTAGACCCCCCTTCGCGGTAAGGAAAAACTCCCAAAAAAACCGGATTCCGGAAAAAACGAAGAAACCTCAGGGGTGCCCACATGAAGGAGGGATCCTCCCCCAGGACGGACAGGCGATTTACCAGAACTCTTAGAGAAGAATTAACTTATCTAAATCTACAACTACATATATAAAAGTCCAGCAGACGAGCTTCATCCAGCCGTGGTTGGGGGGACAGTCAGGGGGGCGAGTCGAGCCGGAGACAGGAACCACAGCCAGGTGTAGGAGCAGGAGCAGAGACGAGGTACTCGGTCAGGAACAGAGCAGAGACGAGCCAGAGATGAGCCAGAGGCAGGATCCACAGCCAGGTGTAGGAGCAGGAGCAAAGGCGAGGTAAACGGTCAGGAACTGGAGCACGGATGAACCAACTGGAGTCTGGAAGCACTCCCACTCCCCAGGAGGGGAGAGGAAAAGAGGGACAATACATGAATCGCACTGCACCAAACAGAGGCATGGAGAACTAAATGATAAATAATGATCAAGAATAGAGGAGAGGAAGGGTAGAAGGAGATGAGAAAAGAGGACAGAACCCCAGTGCTCTGATACAAAGACACACACAGGACCAGAGACCAACACAGAACCAAAGACACACACAGAACCAAAGACCCACACAGAACCAAAGACACAAACAGAACCAAAGACACACACAGGACCAAACACACACACACAGAACCAAAGACACACACAGGACCAAAGAAACACACAGGACCAAAGACCCACACAGGACCAAACACACACACACAGGACCAAACACACACACACAGGACCAAAGACCCACACAGAACCAAAGACCCACACAGAACCAAAGACACACACAGGACCAAACACACACACACAGGACCAAAGACCCACACAGAACCAAAGACACACACAGGACCAGAGACACACAAAGAACCAAAGAAACACACAGGACCAAAGACCCACACAGGACCAAACACACACACACAGGACCAAACACACACACACAGGACCAAAGACCCACACAGAACCAAAGACACACACAGAACCAAAGACACACACAGGACCAAACACACACACACAGGACCAAAGACCCACACAGAACCAAAGACACACACAGGACCAGAGACACACAAAGAACCAAAGAAACACACAGGACCAAACACACACAGGACCAAAGACCCACACAGAACCAAAGACACACACAGGACCAGAGACACACACAGGACCAAAGACACACACAGGACCACACACACACAGGACCAGAGACACACAAAGGACCAAAGACCCACACAGAACCAAAGACACACACAGGACCAGAGAAACACACAGGACCAGAGACACACACAGGACCAAACACACACAGGACCAGAGACACACACAGAACCAAAGACACACACAGGACCAGAGACCCACACAGAACCAAAGACACACACAGGACCAAAGACCCACACAGAACCAAATACACACACAGAACCAAAGACCCACACAGAACCAAAGACACACACAGAACCAAAGACACACACAGGACCACACACACACACACAGGACCAAACAAACACACACAGGACCAAAGACACACACAGGACCAAACACACACACACAGGACCAAAGACCCACACAGAACCAAAGACACACACAGAACCAAAGACACACACAGGACCAAAGACCCACAAAGAACCAAAGACACACACAGAACCAAAGACACACACAGGACCAAACACACACACACAGGACCAAAGACCCACACAGAACCAAAGACACACACAGGACCAGAGACACACAAAGGACCAAAGAAACACACAGGACCAAACACACACAGGACCAAAGACCCACACAGAACCAAAGACACACACAGGACCAGAGACACACACAGGACCAAAGACACACACAGGACCACACACACACAGGACCAGAGACACACAAAGGACCAAAGACCCACACAGAACCAAAGACACACACAGGACCAGAGACACACACAGGACCAGAGACACACACAGGACCAAAGACACACACAGAACCAAAGACACACACAGGACCAGAGACACACACAGGACCAGAGACACACACAGGACCAAACACACACAGGACCAGCGACACACACAGGACCAAAGACACACAAAGGACCAAAGAAACACACAGGACCAAACACACACAGGACCAAAGACCCACACAGAACCAAAGACACACACAGGACCAGAGACACACAAAGGACCAAAGACACACACAGGACCAAAGACCCACACAGGACCAAACACACACACACACAGGACCAAAGACACACACAGAACCAAAGACACACACAGGACCAGAGACACACACAGGACCAGAGACACACACAGAACCAAAGACACACACACACAGGACCAAAGACACACACAGAACCAAAGACACACACAGGACCAGAGACACACACAGGACCAGAGACACACACAGGACCAGAGACACACACAGGACCAGAGAAACACACAGAACCAAAGACCCACACAGGACCAGAGACACACACAGGACCAGAGACACACACAGGACCAGAGACACACACAGGACCACACACACACAGAACCAGAGACACACACAGGACCAGAGACACACAAAGGACCAGAGACACACACAGATCCAAAGACACACACAGGACCAAACACACACAGGACCAGAGACACACAAAGAACCAAAGACACACACAGGACCAAAGAAACACACAGAACCAAAGACACACACAGGACCAGAGACACACACAGGACCAGAGACACACACAGGACCAGAGAAACACACAGAACCAAAGACCCACACAGGACCAGAGACACACACAGGACCAGAGACACACACAGGACCAAACACACACAGGACCAGAGACACACACAGGACCACACACACACAGAACCAGAGACACACACAGGACCAGAGACACACAAAGGACCAGAAACAAACACAGAATCAAAGACACACACAGGACCAAACACACACAGGACCAGAGACACACACAGAACCAAAGACACACACAGGACCAGAGACACACACAGAACCAAAGACACACACAGGACCACACACACACAGAACCAAAGACACACACAGGACCAGAGAAACACACAGAACCAGAGACCCACACAGAACCAAAGACGCACACAGGACCAAACACACACACACAGGACCAAAGACCCACACAGAACCAAAGAAACACACAGAACCAAAGACACACACAGGACCAGAGACACACACAGAACCAAAGACACACACAGGACCAAACACACACACACAGGACCAAAGACCCACACAGAACCAAAGACACACACAGAACCAAAGACCCACACAGAACCAAAGACACACACAGGACCAAACACACACACACAGGACCAAAGACACACACAGGACCAAACACACACACACAGGACCAAAGACCCACACAGGACCAAAGACTCACACAGGACCAAACACACACACACAGAACCAAAGACACACACAGGACCAAAGAAACACACAGGACCAAAGACCCACACAGGACCAAACACACACACACATGACCAAAGACACACACAGGACCAAAGACACACACACAGGACATAAGACCCACACAGAACCAAAGACACACACAGAACCAGAGACACACAAAGGACCAAAGAAAAACACAGGACCAAAGACCCACACAGGACCAAAGACTCACACAGGACCAAACACACACACACAGAACCAAAGACACACACAGGACCAAAGAAACACACAGGACCAAAGACCCACACAGGACCAAACACACACACACATGACCAAAGACACACACAGGACCAAACACACGCACACAGGACCAAAGACCCACACAGAACCAAAGACACACACAGGACCAGAGACACACAAAGGACCAAAGAAAAACACAGGACCAAACACACACAGGACCAAAAACCCACACAGAACCAAAGACACACACAGGACCAAAGACACACACAGGACCAAAGACACACACAGGACCACACACACACAGGACCAGAGACACACACAGGACCAAAGACACACACAGGACCAGAGACACACACAGGACCAGAGACACACACAGGACCAAACACACACAGGACCAGAGACACACACAGGACCAAAAACACACAAAGGACCAAAGAAACACACAGGACCAAACACACACAGGACCAAACACACACAGGACCAAAGACCCACACAGAACCAGAGACACACACAGGACCAGAGACACACACAGGACCAGAGACACACACAGGACCACACACACACAGAACCAGAGACACACACAGGACCAGAGACACACACAGGACCAGACACACACACAGAACCAAAGACACACACAGGACCAGAGACACACACAGGACCACACACTCACAGAACCAGAGACACACACAGGACCAGAGACACACACAGGACCAGAGACACACACAGAACCAAAGACACACACAGGACCACACACACACAGAACCAAAGACTCACACAGGACCAGAGAAACACACAGAACCAAAGACCCACACAGGACCAGAGACACACACAGGACCAGAGACACACACAGGACCAGAGACCCACACAGAACCAAAGACACACACAGGACCAGAGACACACACAGGTCCACACACACACAGAACCAGAGACACACACAGGACCAGAGACACACACAGGACCAGAGACACACACAGAACCAAAGACACACACAGAACCAAAGACACACACAGGACCAGAGACACACACAGGTCCACACACACACTGGACCAAAGACCCACACAGAACCAGAGACACACACAGGACCAGAGACACACACAGGACCAAAGACACACACAGGACCACACACACACAGGACCAGAGACACACAAAGGACCAAAGACCCACACAGGACCAGAGACACACAAAGGACCAAAGAAACACACAGGACCAAACACACACAGGACCAAAGACCCACACAGAACCAAAGACACACACAGGACCAGAGACACACACAGGACCAAAGACACACACAGGACCACACACACACAGGACCAGAGACACACAAAGGACCAAAGACCCACACAGAACCAAAGACACACACAGGACCAGAGACACACACAGGACCAGAGACACACACAGGACCAAAGACACACACAGAACCAAAGACACACACAGGACCAGAGACACACACAGGACCAGAGACACACACAGGACCAAACACACACAGGACCAGCGACACACACAGGACCAAAGACACACAAAGGACCAAAGAAACACACAGGACCAAACACACACAGGACCAAAGACCCACACAGAACCAAAGACACACACAGGACCAGAGACACACAAAGGACCAAAGACACACACAGGACCAAAGACCCACACAGGACCAAACACACACACACACAGGACCAAAGACACACACAGAACCAAAGACACACACAGGACCAGAGACACACACAGGACCAGAGACACACACAGAACCAAAGACACACACACACAGGACCAAAGACACACACAGAACCAAAGACACACACAGGACCAGAGACACACACAGGACCAGAGACACACACAGGACCAGAGACACACACAGGACCAGAGAAACACACAGAACCAAAGACCCACACAGGACCAGAGACACACACAGGACCAGAGACACACACAGGACCAGAGACACACACAGGACCACACACACACAGAACCAGAGACACACACAGGACCAGAGACACACAAAGGACCAGAGACACACACAGATCCAAAGACACACACAGGACCAAACACACACAGGACCAGAGACACACAAAGAACCAAAGACACACACAGGACCAAAGAAACACACAGAACCAAAGACACACACAGGACCAGAGACACACACAGGACCAGAGAAACACACAGAACCAAAGACCCACACAGGACCAGAGACACACACAGGACCAGAGACACACACAGGACCAAACACACACAGGACCAGAGACACACACAGGACCACACACACACAGAACCAGAGACACACACAGGACCAGAGACACACAAAGGACCAGAAACAAACACAGAATCAAAGACACACACAGGACCAAACACACACAGGACCAGAGACACACACAGAACCAAAGACACACACAGGACCAGAGACACACACAGAACCAAAGACACACACAGGACCACACACACACAGAACCAAAGACACACACAGGACCAGAGAAACACACAGAACCAGAGACCCACACAGAACCAAAGACGCACACAGGACCAAACACACACACACAGGACCAAAGACCCACACAGAACCAAAGAAACACACAGAACCAAAGACACACACAGGACCAGAGACACACACAGAACCAAAGACACACACAGGACCAAACACACACACACAGGACCAAAGACCCACACAGAACCAAAGACACACACAGAACCAAAGACCCACACAGAACCAAAGACACACACAGGACCAAACACACACACACAGGACCAAAGACACACACAGGACCAAACACACACACACAGGACCAAAGACCCACACAGGACCAAAGACTCACACAGGACCAAACACACACACACAGAACCAAAGACACACACAGGACCAAAGAAACACACAGGACCAAAGACCCACACAGGACCAAACACACACACACATGACCAAAGACACACACAGGACCAAAGACACACACACAGGACATAAGACCCACACAGAACCAAAGACACACACAGAACCAGAGACACACAAAGGACCAAAGAAAAACACAGGACCAAAGACCCACACAGGACCAAAGACTCACACAGGACCAAACACACACACACAGAACCAAAGACACACACAGGACCAAAGAAACACACAGGACCAAAGACCCACACAGGACCAAACACACACACACATGACCAAAGACACACACAGGACCAAACACACGCACACAGGACCAAAGACCCACACAGAACCAAAGACACACACAGGACCAGAGACACACAAAGGACCAAAGAAAAACACAGGACCAAACACACACAGGACCAAAAACCCACACAGAACCAAAGACACACACAGGACCAAAGACACACACAGGACCAAAGACACACACAGGACCACACACACACAGGACCAGAGACACACACAGGACCAAAGACACACACAGGACCAGAGACACACACAGGACCAGAGACACACACAGGACCAAACACACACAGGACCAGAGACACACACAGGACCAAAAACACACAAAGGACCAAAGAAACACACAGGACCAAACACACACAGGACCAAACACACACAGGACCAAAGACCCACACAGAACCAGAGACACACACAGGACCAGAGACACACACAGGACCAGAGACACACACAGGACCACACACACACAGAACCAGAGACACACACAGGACCAGAGACACACACAGGACCAGACACACACACAGAACCAAAGACACACACAGGACCAGAGACACACACAGGACCACACACTCACAGAACCAGAGACACACACAGGACCAGAGACACACACAGGACCAGAGACACACACAGAACCAAAGACACACACAGGACCACACACACACAGAACCAAAGACTCACACAGGACCAGAGAAACACACAGAACCAAAGACCCACACAGGACCAGAGACACACACAGGACCAGAGACACACACAGGACCAGAGACCCACACAGAACCAAAGACACACACAGGACCAGAGACACACACAGGTCCACACACACACAGAACCAGAGACACACACAGGACCAGAGACACACACAGGACCAGAGACACACACAGAACCAAAGACACACACAGAACCAAAGACACACACAGGACCAGAGACACACACAGGTCCACACACACACTGGACCAAAGACCCACACAGAACCAGAGACACACACAGGACCAGAGACACACACAGGACCACACACACACAGAACCAGAGACACACAAAGGACCAGAGACACACACAGGACCAGACACACACACAGAACCAAAGACACACACAGGACCAGAGACACACACAGGACCAAACACACACACACATGACCAAAGACACACACAGGACCAAACACACACACACAGGACATAAGACCCACACAGAACCAAAGACACACACAGAACCAAAGACACACACAGGACCAAACACACGCACACAGGACCAAAGACCCACACAGAACCAAAGACACACACAGGACCAGAGACACACACAGGACCAGAGAAACACACAGAACCAAAGACCCACACAGGACCAGAGACACACACAGGACCAGAGACACACACAGGACCATACACACACAGGACCAGAGACACACACAGGACCACACACACACAGAACCCGAGACACACACAGGACCAGAGACACACACGGAACCAAAGACACACACAGGACCAAACACACACAGGACCAGAGACACACACAGAACCAGAGACACACACAGGACCAGAGACACACACAGAACCAAAGACACACACAGGACCACACACACACAGAACCAAAGACACACACAGGACCAGAGAAACACACAGAACCAAAGACCCACACAGAACCAAAGACGCACACAGGACCAAAGACGCACACAGGACCAAACACACACACACAGGACCAAAGACCCACACAGAACCAAAGACACACACACAGGACCAGAGACACACACAGAACCAAAGACCCACACAGAAACAAAGACACACACAGAACCAAAGACACACACAGGACCAAACACACACACACAGGACCAAAGACCCACACAGAACCAAAGACACACACAGAACCAAAGACCCACACAGAACCAAAGACACACACAGGACCAAACACACACACACAGGACCAAAGACACACACAGGACCAAACACACACACACAGGACCAAAGACCCACACAGAACCAAAGACACACACAGAACCAAAGACTCACACAGGACCAAACACACACACACACAGAACCAAAGACACACACAGGACCAAAGAAACACACAGGACCAAACACACACACACAGGACCAAAGACCCACACAGGACCAAACACACACACACAGGACATAAGACCCACACAGAACCAAAGACACACACAGAACCAAAGACACACACAGGACCAAACACACACACACAGGACCAAAGACACACACAGAACCAAAGACACACACAGGACCAGAGACACACACAGGACCAAAGAAACACACAGGACCAAACACACACAGGACCAAAGACCCACACAAAACCAAAGACACACACTGGACCAGAGACACACACAGGACCAAAGACACACACAGGAACAAAGACACACACAGGACCAAACACACACAGGACCAGAGACACACACAGGACCAAAGACACACAAAGGACCAAAGAAACACACAGGACCAAACACACACAGGACCAAAGACACACACAGAACCAAAGACACACACAGAACCAAAGACACACACAGGACCAAACACACACACAGGACCAAAGACCCACACAGAACCTGTTAGGAATAATTAGAAATAGAATAGTTAGAAACCCCTTTTTACTATTATTACATGTACCTATACCTTTTATTACACTAATGGTTTAAACTTAATTCACTGAGCATGTATTATCATCTCAAAATTATATTGTTATATTGCACCCTAAGACAGCACAACCAAGCTATTGTCCTCACAGTTTCTCCTCATCCTCCCTTTTTAGTTTTTGTGTGTTCTGGTGTTTATGCTCTGGCAAATGTCTGTGGGAACATCAGAGAGATCTGACACTTGAAGCTTTATGACCTTCAAGTATCCAGCCTGCAACAGCATGTGGGTGGGTTTTTCACACCATAGATCCCCAGACCATCTTCTGAATATGTAAATGCCAGGTATATATACCAAGCCCTTTTCTGAGTGTCTTTGTTCAGACTTTGAATGCACTTTGTTCATCTGTCTGTAACCCTGCGTACAAATCTGCGGTCTTTGTGCGGAGTAAATCTACAAAAGATAAGTAACTGTCTCTGAGTTGTTATTCATTCATTTCTGTGTGCTGGAAACTGAAAAGGGGAAACGAACCAACCTAATAATAATATTTTTATTTAATACAGTCCTTTCTAGAAAATCCAGTTTCCTCACAGAACCAAAGACACACACAGGACCAGAGACACACAAAGGACCAAAGAAACACACAGGACCAAACACACACAGGACCAAAGACCCACACAGAACTAAAGACACACACAGGACCAGAGACACACACAGGACCAAAGACACACACAGGACCAGAGACACACACAAGACCAAAGACCCACACAGAACCAAAGACACACACAGGACCAAAGACCCACACAGGACCAAACACACACACACAGGACCAAAGACCCACACAGGACCAAAGAAACACACAGGACCAAAGACCCACACAGGACCAAACACACACACACAGGACCAAACATACACACACAGGACCAAACACACACACACAGGACCAAACACACACACACAGGACCAAAGACACACACAGGACCAAACACATACACACAGGACCAAAGACCCACACAGAACCAAAGACACACACAGGACCAAAGAAACACACAGGACCAAAGACCCACACAGGACCAAACACACAAACACAGGACCAAAGACACACACAGGACCAAACACACACACACAGGACCAAAGACCCACACAGAACCAAACACACACACACAGGACCAAAGACACACACAGAACCAAAGACACACACAGGACCAGAGACACACACAGGACCATAGACACACACAGGACCAAAGACACACACAGGACCAAACACACACAGGACCAGAGACACACACAGGACCAAAGACACACAACGGACCAAAGAAACACACAGGACCAAACACACACAGGACCAAAGACCCACACAGAACCAAAGACACACACAGGACCAGAGACACACACAGGACCAAATACACACACAGGACCAAAGACACACACAGAACCAAAGACACACACAGAACCAAAGACACACACAGGACCAAACACACACACAGGACCAAAGACCCACACAGAACCAAAGACACACACAGGACCAGAGACACACAAAGGACCAAAGACCCACACAGGACCAAACACACACACACAGGACCAAAGACCCACACAGGACCAAAGAAACACACAGGACCAAAGACCCACACAGGACCAAACACACACACACAGGACCAAACATACACACACAGGACCAAACACACACACACAGGACCAAACACACACACACAGGACCAAAGACACACACAGGACCAAACACATACACACAGGACCAAAGACCCACACAGAACCAAAGACACACACAGGACCAAAGAAACACACAGGACCAAAGACCCACACAGGACCAAACACACAAACACAGGACCAAAGACACACACAGGACCAAACACACACACACAGGACCAAAGACCCACACAGAACCAAACACACACACACAGGACCAAAGACACACACAGAACCAAAGACACACACAGGACCAGAGACACACACAGGACCAAAGAAACACACAGGACCAAACACACACAGGACCAAAGACCCACACAAAACCAAAGACACACACTGGACCAGAGACACACACAGGACCAGAGACACACACAGAACCAAAGACACACACAGGACCAGAGACACACACAGGACCATAGACACACACAGGACCAAAGACACACACAGGACCAAACACACACAGGACCAGAGACACACACAGGACCAAAGACACACAACGGACCAAAGAAACACACAGGACCAAACACACACAGGACCAAAGACCCACACAGAACCAAAGACACACACAGGACCAGAGACACACACAGGACCAAATACACACACAGGACCAAAGACACACACAGAACCAAAGACACACACAGAACCAAAGACACACACAGGACCAAACACACACACAGGACCAAAGACCCACACAGAACCAAAGACACACACAGGACCAGAGACACACAAAGGACCAAAGAAACACACAGGACCAAACACCCACACAGAACCAAAGACACACACAGGACCAGAGACACACACAGGACCAAAGACACACACAGGACCAGAGACACACACAAGACCAAAGACCCACACAGGACCAAAAACCCACACAGGACCAAACACACACACACAGGACCAAAGACCCACACAGGACCAAAGAAACACACAGGACCAAAGACCCACACAGGACCAAACACACACACACAGGACCAAACATACACACAAGACCAAAGACACACACACAGGACCAAACACACAGACACAGGACCAAAGACACACACAGGACCAAACACATACACACAGGACCAAAGACCCACACAGAACCAAAGACACACACAGGACCAAAGAAACACACAGGACCAAAGACCCACACAGGACCAAACACACACACACAGGACCAAAGACACACACAGGACCAAACACACACACACAGGACCAAAGACCCACACAGAACCAAACACACACACACAGGACCAAAGACCCACACAGAACCAAAGACACACACAGGACCAGAGACACACACAGGACCAAAGAAACACACAGGACCAAACACACACAGGACCAAAGACCCACACAGAACCAAAGACACACACAGGACCAGAGACACACACAGGACCAGAGACACACACAGAGCCAAAGACACACACAGGACCAGAGACACACACAGGACCATAGACACACACAGGACCAAAGACACACACAGGACCAAACAAACACAGGACCAGAGACACACACAGGACCAGAGACACACACAGGACCAAAGACACACAAAGGACCAAAGAAACACACAGGACCAAACACACACAGGACCAAAGACACACACAGGACCAAAGACACACACAGAACCAAAGACACACACAGAACCAAAGACACACACAGGACCAAACACACACACAGGACCAAAGACCCACACAGAACCAAAGACACACACAGGACCAGAGACACACAAAGGACCAAAGAAACACACAGGACCAAACACACACAGGACCAAAGACCCACACAGAACCAAAGACACACACAGGACCAGAGACACACACAGGACCAAAGACACATACAGGACCAAAGACACACACAGAACCAAAGACACACACAGGACCAGAGACACACACAGGACCAGAGACACACACAGAACCAAAGACACACACAGGACCAGAGACACACACAGGACCACACACACACAGAACCAGAGACACACACAGAACCAGAGACACACACAGGACCAGAGACACACACAGAACCAAAGACACACACAGGACCACACACACACACACAGAACCAAAGACACACACAGGACCAGAGACACACACAGAGCCAAAGACACACACAGGACCACACACACACAGAAGCAGAGACGCACACAGGACCAGAGACACACACAGGACCAGAGACACACACAGAACCAAAGACACACACAGGACCAGAGACACACACAGGACCACACACACACAGAACCAAAGACACACACAGGACCACACACACAAGAACCAAAGACACACACAGGACCACACACACACAGAACCAAAGACACACACAGGGCCAGAGACACACACAGAACCAAAGACACACACAGGACCAGAGAAACACACAGAACCAAAGACCCACACAGGACCAGAGACACACACAGGACCAGAGAAAGAACACACAGAACCAAAGACACACACAGGACCAGAGACACACACAGGACCAGAGACACACACAGAACCAAAGACACACACAGGACCAGAGACACACACAGGACCACACACACACAGAACCAGAGACACACACAGGACCAGAGACACACACAGAACCAAAGACACACACAGGACCAGAGACACACAGAACCAAAGACACACACAGGACCACACACACACAGAACCAAAGACACACACAGGACCAGAGACACACACAGGACCACACACACACACAACCAAAGACACACACAGGGCCAGAGACACACACAGAACCAAAGACACACACAGAACCAGAGACACACACAGAACCAAAGACCCACACAGGACCAGAGACACACACAGGACCAGAGACACACACAGAACCAAAGACACACACAGGACCAGAGACACACACAGGACCAGAGAAACACACAGAACCAAAGACACACACAGAACCAGAGACACACACAGGACCACACACACACAGAACCAGAGACACACACAGGACCAGAGACACACACAGGACCAGAGACACACACAGAACCAAAGACACACACAGGACCAGACACACACAGAACCAAAGACACACACAGGACCAGAGACACACACCGAACCAAAGACACACACAGGACCACACACACAAACAGAACAAAGACACACACAGGACCAGAGTCACACACCAAACCAAAGACACACACAGGACCACACACACACAGAACCAGAGACACACACAGGACCAGAGACACACACAGGACCAGAGACACACACCGAACCAAAGACACACACAGGACCACACACACACACAGAACAAAGACACACACAGAACCAGAGACACACACAGGACCAGAGACACACACAGGACCAGAGACACACACAGGACCAAAGACACACACAGGACCACACACACACACACAGAACCAAAGACACACACAGGACCAGAGACACACACAGAACCAAAGACACACACAGGACCACACTCACACAGAACCAGAGACACACACAGGACCAGAGACAAACACAGGACCAGACACACACACAGAACCAAAGACACACACAGGACCAGAGACACACACAGAACCGAAGGCACACACAGGACCAGAGACACACACAGGACCAAAGACACACACAGGACCACACACACACACACAGAACCAGAGACACACACAGGACCAGAGACACACACAGAACCAAAGACACACACAGGACCACACTCACACAGAACCAGAGACACACACAGGACCAGAGACACACACAGGACCAGACACACACAGAACCAAAGACACACACAGGACCAGAGACACACACAGGACCACACACTCACAGAACCATAGACACACACAGGACCAGAGACACACACAGGACCAGAGACACACACAGAACCAAAGACACACACAGGACCAGAGACACACACAGGGCCAAAGAAACACACAGAACCAAAGACACACACAGGACCAGAGACACACACAGGACCAGAGACACACACAGGACCAGAGAAACACACAGAACCAAAGACCCACACAGGACCAGAGACACACACAGGACCAAAGACACACACAGAACCAAAGACACACACAGGACCAGAGACACACACATGACCACACACACACAGAACCAGAGACACACACAGGACCAGAGACACACAAAGGACCAGAGACACACACAGAACCAAAGACACACACAGGACCAGAGACACACAGAACCAAAGACACACACAGGACCACACACACACAGAACCAAAGACACACACAGGACCAGAGACACACACAGGACCACACACACACACAACCAAAGACACACACAGGGCCAGAGACACACACAGAACCAAAGACACACACAGGACCAGAGACACACACAGAACCAAAGACACACACAGGACCAGAGACACACAGAACCAAAGACACACACAGGACCAGACACACACAGAACCAAAGACACACACAGGACCAGAGACACACACAGGACCAGAGACACACACAGAACCAAAGACACACACAGGACCAGAGACACACACAGGACCAGAGAAACACACAGAACCAAAGACACACACAGAACCAGAGACACACACAGGACCACACACACACAGAACCAGAGACACACACAGGACCAGAGACACACACAGGACCAGAGACACACACAGAACCAAAGAAACACACAGGACCAGACACACACAGAACCAAAGACACACACAGGACCAGACACACACAGAACCAAAGACACACACAGGACCAGAGACACACACCGAACCAAAGACACACACAGGACCACACACACAAACAGAACAAAGACACACACAGGACCAGAGTCACACACCAAACCAAAGACACACACAGGACCACACACACACAGAACCAGAGACACACACAGGACCAGAGACACACACCGAACCAAAGACACACACAGGACCACACACACACACAGAACAAAGACACACACAGAACCAGAGACACACACAGGACCAGAGACACACACAGGACCAGAGACACACACAGGACCAAAGACACACACAGGACCACACACACACACACAGAACCAAAGACACACACAGGACCAGAGACACACACGGAACCAAAGACACACACAGGACCACACACACACAGAACCAGAGACACACACAGGACCAGAGACACACACAGGACCACACACACACAGAACCAAAGACACACACAGGACCAGAGACACACACAGGACCAGAGACACACACAGAACCAAAGACACACAGAACCAGAGACACACACAGAACCAAAGACACACACAAATCACACATTAAGCAGAAATGAACTTATTGCTAAAAATGATATCAGGAGTTCAGCTCTAAAAAAATGACAAAAGAGCAAAGAAAACGGAATAATTTGATTTATTATTTCTTATTATTATTTCCTGAATATATTTATTATTTAGAATTAAATTTCCTGTCTGTTTTTATTAACATGTATGTTTAAAAATTGAAGTTAAGTTAAAGTTTTAAAGGTTTAAAAGTTTATCTTTAGTGTTTTCAATAAATGTTTATCTTGTTTGGCTGCAACCTAAAGTGTGTTTTGGATTCAGGCCCCCACTGCAACTGAGTTTGACCCCCCCTGTAATACGAGACCAGAAAATTCATGCATGTTTTTGTGTGTAAAATGAGCAAATAAAAATAGGGCACACAAGAGGAAGTCCTCAAATTGTGTTTTGTTTTTTTCGTTTTTTTTGGGGGGGGGCAAGGAGGTTTCTAGTGGCGCCCTTCATACCACTTACTGCCCATGAAATAGCCCTCGGCCTCAAAAAGGTTGGTGACCCCTGGTCTAGATGACCCAACTCCCAATGTCAAAGTGCCTAAGATAGCACAAGGGTTCCAGTCCTCCTCTCCATCTCAGATTCAAATGTGTCCATTTTACATCCAATCACAGAGCCAGCTCTTCTAATCAGTTTATTCAGTCTATTACTGTCCCTGGCAGATATGCTGCCCCCCCAGCAAACCACAGAGAAGAACGGAGTGCTGGCCACAACAGACTGCTAGAACATCTCGAGCCTCCTGCTGCAGACGTTGAAGGACCTTAGCCTCCTCAGGAAATGGAGTCTGCTGCTGGCCTTCTGATTCACAGCAGTGCTGTTGCTCTTCCAGCTCAGTCTGTTGTCGATGGTTACTCCCCAGTACTTGGACCCCCTCCACCTCTGCCACATCTCTGCCAAAGATGCTGAGAGGCTGGGAAGCTGGTGGTTTCTTCCTGAAGTCCACCACCATCTCTCTGGTCTTTTCCACATTCAGCAGCAGGTGGTTTGCTCCAGACCACCTCATGAATTTATCCATAAGTTCCCTGTACTCCTCCTCCCGCCCACCATTAATGCAGCCGACAACCACAGAGCCCTCAGAGACTTTCTGAAGATGGAAAGACTGAGTTAAACTGGAAGTCACTGGTGTACAAAGTGATCAGAGGGGAGAGAGCACAGTTCCCTGTGGGGCCCCCACACTTCTCTTCACCATGTCAGACAGGACACCGCCCAGCCGGACAAACTGTGGCCTGTCCAACAAGTAGTCGATGATCCAGGAGACCAAGGCCCCCGTCCACACCCACCTGCTGCAGCTTCAGTAACCAGGGCTGGATGGTGTTGAACGCACTGGAGAAATCAAAGCATGTGACCCTCACAGTGTCCCCCCTCCATCCAGGGGAGAGTGAGCACGCTGCAGCAGGTAAACAACAGCATCCTCCACCCCCATGTGCGGCTGGTAGGCAAACTGAAGTGGGTCCAGAGATGGTTTCACTGGAGGTCTCAGGTTAGGCTCAGGTTAAAGAGGCGCTGGAAAACTGTGGATGGCTTAGATTCATAAACGCCGTCTCATCTTTGTTGTAGTTATGTATTTTAGAAATATAGCTAATCAAAAAAACTTTGGCTCCAGTGGGATCTGCTGTAACCCTTGGTCTATCCTAGGCACTTTAACATTGGGAGGTGGGTCATCTAGACCCACTAGACAGTGCTCTGAACCTTTTTTCTTCAATGATTTGTGATCTTCACTGGTGTCCATGGATTACATGAAATCTTTCCACCTTTATCCACCTTTGTCATGGTAGGGAGAACACCTCAATGGAAGGGGGGGGGGGGGGGTCATAAGATAGCACAAGGGTTAAAGTAATTTTCTCTATTGTGACTCTCACTTCTTTCCAAAATGTTTGTATACATTTGCATTCCCAAGTACATGTATATGAAGACTCTCATTCATCCAGGTTGGTTCCATTGTAGTAGGTTTAGGGGTTGTCATCTGGACTTGGATTTAAAGTTAGAAGACGTTTCACCTCTTATCCAAGAGCCAGCCCAAGTGGACCTGAGTCTGCAGAAACCTCCAAATGAAGGCCACAAACCACTCGTTCCAGGACAGTGAAGTCCGAATTCTAGCCAGAGAGAAAGGATGGTTTGAGCGAGGAGTGAAAGAAGCCATCTTTGTCAAGAAGGATAAACCTTCTCTGAATAAGAATGGTGGTCTCAGGTATATTCTTCCATCCATCTATGGCAGTGTTCTGAAACCTAAACAAACCAAACCAGTTCCACCCGGGTCGTTAACAGCTGAAAGAGATGACCAGTTGGGGAGGGAGTCACTGGCTCCCCAACCCCCAGCTGAGGACAAAGGACTCTAAAAGACCCGAAACCATGGAGACTAAGTTGGATCCAGTTTCAGGTCTGACTCCTCCCCTATGAGTGCATTTATACCAGCTCTTCAACCATCCAATTCAATCAACCTAACAGCATAGAACATGTACATACATTCACAAAATACAATGACCAATTAGGCGAAATGACTTTGGCTAACATGCTAATCTTGAGGCTAATGATATTTTCACTCACCGGAGATTCACTCGACAAAAAAAAAAAAATATGCAGAATCAGCAACGTTTATTCACAGCAATCGCTCACGAAAGTAGGATTGAAAAAAAAACACACACCAAGATATCACAGTTTAGCTGTTACTCCCAGAAAGTACGTATAGCTCAGAGTTCGCGTCCTTTTGTCTCTGACTGGCACAAGTGCATCCAAAAGGAAAGAGAAAAAAAGCGGCTCTGTCTCTTAACGCACTCTGCTGGCTAAAATCGGAACTGCCTTAAGCCATACAACTGTATGACTGTATAGAGTAAAGAAACACAATAACATAAAAATCGAGGGACTACTTCCTTAGTGTAACTAATGTGTGTTACACTTTATTCAACCCATCGGAAAGATCAGCATAGATATATCGCTTTATATCTCCGAGTCTTGACTGCAGCGGTGCTGTGGCGCCACGCAGACTATTTGTTACGTGCGCCGCACCACGTAAAAAATAGTTCGCTTTATGTGAAAAAAGCGATCAAGCGAATTTGACAAAAACATATTCAAAAACTCAGAAATGGCGCCTTTTTTGGAACTGGCTCTCACCATGAATCTTTTTAAAATTGAACATTGTGGTTTATTGGGGGTCTTCTGTGTTTTTCTTACAAAGTTTCTGACCTGGAGAAATTTATAAAAATGTTTTTTACTCAAATCAAATTTAGTTTTTAACCTTTCAAATGACATCATAACATCAGATTCTGGAAAATATAAGTCCCGGATGGTGGAAAGACCCTTTGCTGCCCATATTTTAAAGGTGTCATCCGTTCTACCTGGGGTGAAGAATTTGTTCCCCCAGATTGGGCTGGATTGTGATAGTGGTTGAGTTTGGTTCATGTAATTTAAAACTCCGACTCATATTTCTATCATGTGTTTAATAATTGGGTTCTTTGTCTCTTTGTGTAGCTTTTTTGAGGTGTTTGAATTACTTTATTTATTCTTCCCATAATTGATATTGGTAGTGTCATCCATTTCTCTGTGGAGCCATTTATATTTTCCAATAAAGGATCATCATTTGATTCTACTGTTCTAGTTTTGGTCTGACATTGATTCCCAAATATTTGAAATTTTCAACAACGTTAAATTGAATAGTTTCAGAAGTTGGATTTTTTCTTTCTTCTTCATTAAGTAATAAAATAGAGGACTTTGTTTGGTTTAGCCTGTATCCAGAAACATCTCCATATTTTCTGATTATTTCCATTAATGAAGGAATTGAACTTTTTAACTGAGAGAGAATAATATTTAAAACTCTTCTCACATTGTGAAATCCTTGCCTTCCAGATATAAATCCATTTTGGTTTCTATCAATAATGCTTGGCAACGTATTCTGCAGTCGTGTTGCTAAGAGTTTACAGATTTTTTTTTGTTTTTTTTTTAACTTGTTCTGTCCAACAGCTGAGCAAACAGATCAGAGCTGAAGGCTTTTTGTGTTGGACAGGTTTTACTATCACAAAAAGAGGTTATATAGCTTCTCTCCTAGATCTTGTGGGTTTAGTCCTAAACTCATGTTGAGCAGGAGCGCTTCAACCAGCTGAATTAGAGAGTAGATTTGTATAAACCCCTTTTTGTCGTATTATTTTTTATTTATTTGTTACATTTAGTGTGTGTGGGGAGGGAGAGGGGAAGAATGTGAGGGGAGGGTGGAAGAGAGTAAAGGGAAGAAAGGTGAAAAGGTGGGGGATACAAGCACTGATTTGAATAAGTTATTATTTTAAGCTGTAACAATTATACCAGATCTGCTGGAAAGACAAATGTTACATCAAAGGTGAAAATCTGACACTAAGATGAGCGAAAAAAATCTGTCCATCAATACACTGTAGGTCAGGAGGAGGGATGAAGCAGACAGGGAGCAGTGTGCACGTGGGGGTGGAGATACATGCATGCTGCCGACGTGAACCGTGTGTTCATAAAGGGAGCCAGATCCTACCCAGCCAGACCAGCCAGACCAGGAGAGGGGAGGAGAGCCCCCCAGGCCAGAAGCCCCCCCAGCATCCGGACCCAGGCAGCCCGGGAGGGGAGGAGGAGGGGACCGCCCACCCCACCAGCCAGGCACAGAGAGGGCCCCCCTACAGGGGCCCCCCCAATGCCCAGAGGCACAAGCGAACCCAGTGTCCGGCCCCCAGGCCACAAGACAGGAGCGCTTAGCCGTACCAGGCAGCAGCCATGGGGGCCACCGGGCGCCGGACACCGAGACAAAGGCCAGGGACGAAGCCAGGGCCCCCGGAACCCATGAGCCGGCCACCACCCGACCGGCGCCCCGTCTCCGCAAGCCAGCCCAGGCGCGCGACCTTAGCAACCCATGGATCGCCACGCACCCACAGCCACCCCCCATAACCCTAAAACCCTACACACTACAACCCCCGCCCCCGCCATAATATCTAAGCCCCCCTCCCAAACCCTCTCAGTGCCCTCCCCTCTCTGTGATGGGGAGGGAAAGCCCCAGAGGGTCCCAGCGAGCCAGCCCCCAGGTCCGTCCTACCCATGCACTCATGCACACATACTCACAATCATCTGGTCACCCTCCCTACCCCCGCCGCCACGCAGTAACCCCCCCCCCCCCCCCCCCCCCCCAGCCGGCCGACCCCCAGCGCCGTATGCCCGATCCATCCCACAGCCGACAGGATACCCATAAGCCCGGCCGCCCTGAGAGGACCAGGCGGGTGAAGACCGGCCGCCCCCCCCCGACCCCACCCATGTATGGAGGTGTGGGAGTGCTGTGTGTGTGCTGCAGGTAAAATAGGAGGTCCCCAGTGTGGGGGGCTCCACCGCTGCCAAGCCGCAAAGCCCCCCACTCCGGAGTCCCTCTGTGAGTGGTGTGTATTTGCTGTGTGTGTGCTGCTAGCATGCAGTGTGTGTGTCTACAGAGGAAGTTAAAATTGTGGGGGGGGCCAGCGAAAGGTGAGCACGGATGTTTTACCGTGCCCCCCTCCACCAGACCCTCTCCACAAGGCCCTAGATGAATCAGAGTGTCTAATATGCAAGTAAAAAGCGGGGAGGAGGGCGGGTGCCAACGAGAACCCAGAGAGGGGCATCCCCAGTGAGCCCCGCCAGCATACCCCTCCCATCCAGATCCCAGGGCCCTATGTGCCTGTGTGCAATATTTGTTTGGGTGAGAGCGGGGAGGAGCGGGCGGATGGGCACAACCGGGGGAGAAGGCTCCCCCGAGCGACCGGCCCCCCAGCCGGCCGCGGTAGGCGCCCCCCCTCCCAGAGCAGCCAGGCAGCCAGAAACGGCAAGTCAGCCGCAGTTGGAGGCCAGAGCCTCGTGGCGCCGAGAGACAGCCAGCAAGGAAGGGTCCCGGTGCCAGAACGGAGGGGCAGGGGGTCCAAACCCACCATTCATACCCTGGCCTCCCTAAGGACTAGCACACTGCCCCCCCCCCCCAAAAAATAAATAAATAATAAAATAATAATAATAATAATAATAAAATAATTAATAAAATAATAATAAAATAAATAATAATAATAATAATAATGAAATAAACCCACCCAGGTGAACCTATTAACCCCTGCTGTGACTGCGGCGTCGACCCCCGGGGGGCCAGGCCACGCGCCAACTACCGGCCACAGGCGAAACACCGGCCATGGGCAGACGACCCCAGGCCCCAGAGCCCCAAGACCCCCCCCCCCCAGCCCCCGCCACGGCGACCAGCCACCCAGCACAGCACCCGGCCGCCGTTCCCGGTTAGCTGCACTGCCTACCCTGCGCCCAGAAGGCACCCGCCCAGGAACCCCTGCCAAGTTGCCGGCAGAGTGTGCGCCCCCACCACCACCCCACCCAGGCAACCAGAGCCCCGAGCCAGGAGAACGACAGGCCCGGCAGAGCCCATCCCCCCAAACCCACCCCGGCCCACCCAACCAGCCAGGACCCGGCTCAACCTATCACCATCCCACCCCCACTAGGTGATGTGACTAACCAGCTGGAGCCAGGGAGAGTCTGAAGCCGACAGGTTTTTTGTGGAGGACATTATCTCTAAACTAATATGCTCTGACATGAGGTTTCTGTAGTGGTTGATGCTAAGATTATTTTTAGATTTCCAGTTTAGGAGGATAGTTTTCTTTGCGATACATACAGCGGTGAGAACCATATAAGCCTTGTTAGATTCCATGTTGATGTTATTCAGGTCACCTAATAAGCAGAATTTGGGGCAAGCAGGAATCTTATGATTAAACCAGATTGATAAATCCTCACAAACCTTACGCCAGAATGATTGGACAGGTGGACAGACCCACAGGGCATGCAAATAGTCGTCTATGTTGTTACCTATGCACTGTGTGCATGTAGCAGACTGATTGAGACCCATTTTAAATAACCTCTGTCCGGTGTAGTGAGTTCTGTGGAGAATCTTGTATTGAATAAGTTACAGATTAGGGCTTTTGGTCATATTAAAGGCATTCAAACAGATCTGTAGCCAAAATTGATCACTAGAATTCAATGATAGCTCAGACTCCCATTTTGTCATGGGTAAGTAAATGGTTTCATCTATGTCTGATAACATCTTATAAATTTTGGAGGTGAGTTTGGGATTTTTAAGGTCCATGAAATGTGTTACTGTAAGGGGAGGGTCTAGGTCTATTTGGGTCAGGCAGTATTTAGTGCTTATAGCTGATTTAAGCTGCTGATATTCTAGAAATTTGTTTATATTAATTCCATAGGTTGAGGATAACGTTGAGAGGGACATAAATTTTCTATTCTGAATTATATGCTGGAACTGCTCGATTCCTTTGTTCTTCCATGAAGCAAAATGAATCATGTTTTTGTTAATCAAAATGTCAGGGTTATTCCAAATGGGGGTAAGTTTACATGGAAATAATGTGAGGTTGTTTTTTTTAAGAAAATCCCACCAGGCTGTTAAGGATGAGCTGATGTTTAAACTTCTGAAGCATTTGTGTTGTTTAATTTTAGAACTGAAGAAAGGTAAATTAGAAATATCTAGGTTATCACAGAGATTTTGTTCAATGTCTAGCCAGGATTCATCCAGCACACCAGGATTCAGCCATTTTTGTACATAACACAATCTGTTCGCGGAGTAGTAGTCCTGGAAGTCTGGAAGGCCTAGTCCTCCTCTATCTTTAGGTTTTTTAATAGTTTTCAAACTGATCCGTGGGGGTTTACCTTCCCAGGAGTATTGGGAAATGAATGAGTCTAATGATTTGAACCAAGTAGTTGGAGGTTTGGAAGGAATCATTGAAAATAGGTAGTTAATTTTTGGGAGAATCATCATTTTTATGGCTGCAACTCTCCCGATTAGAGAAATGGGTAGAGTTTTCCGTCTAGTGAGATCAGCCTCGGTTGTTTTAAGTAGTTGGGTGTGGTTTAGCTTGAGTAGATCAGAAAGCCTAGAGGAGATATTTATACCTAAGTACTTTATGTTGCCTGTTTGTATTTTAATAGATGACGGATTTAGATAATTGCAATTAATTGGTAAAATTGTGCTTTTAGACCAGTTTATGGAGTGTTCTGAAACTGAGGAAAATCTATTAATTAGGGAGATGATTTGGCAGATGGAAGATTGTGAATTAGGAGTAAATAGTAAAACATCATCTGCATAAAGACTTATTTTGTGTTCTAAATTTTTGGTTTGAATGCCTTCAATGTCTCGACTTTGCCTAATAGCAGCAGCTAGAGGTTCAATAAATAGTGCAAATAAAGACGGATATAGTGGACAGCCTTGTCTGGTTCCTCTTTGTAACGGTCATTTGTTAGTCTGTTGTGTTTTGTTTAATAAATGTTGGTTAAGTTATGAGAAGTTTATTTTGAAAGTAATTTTATTTTGAAAATATCGGAAGTGCTTACCTTGCTTAGCGCACATTGTATGGACAGAGAAGAGAGTCGCTGGAAGCAGGAGCACCACGTTTGTATGCAAAGAATACCAGATGTGGATGAGAGGACACTAAGAATTAAAGCCGCAAGCGGCGTTGTATGGCCCGCAGACGCAACCCGCCTTCCACGCCCAACTCTACGCACTACCGCGGCCCTCTCCGCCCTCACCGCCCACAAATTAAAAGCTAATCAAGGCTGGATTTGCTCACAATGCTAACTATGCTAACTATGCTAATGTGCCTAAATGAGCTAGCATTGCGATTAGCATCATCAACTGACTTAAAAAAACACATTTCCTAAAATGCTAATTATGCTAACTATGCTAGCTATGCTAATGTGGCTAAAAGTGCTAGCATAGCGATCAGCATCATCAACTGACTCAGAAAAACACATTACCTAAAATGCTAATTATGCTAACTATGCTAACTATGCTAATGTGGCTAAAAGTGCTAGCATAGCAATCAGCATCTTCAACTGACTCAGAAAAACACATTACCTAAAATGCTAATTATGCTAACTATGCTAGCTATGCTAACATAGCTAAAAGTGCTAGCATAGCGATCAGCATCATCAACTGACTCAAAAAAACACATTTCCTAAAATGCTAATTATGCTAACTATGCTAGCTATGCTAATGTGGCTAAAATTGCTAGCATAGCGATCAGCATCATCAACTGACTCAGAAAAACACATTCCTCCATTGGTGAGAGTTATATGTCATAAGTTGCTAAAAAGCCCACTTTTTCCAAAATGGCGGCTTTTCTGTTGATTTTATCTCCATAGCAACCATTTTATGTTTTGGTCCCCTCGGGAGGACGAACAGATTGACGTCAGTTTCGGACAAATCGGTAAAAGTAAACTTTTTGTCGTCCTTAGCAACAGTGGTTTTATGCTAACCACGCCCACATTCCTTATATGTCCATATCCAGTGTTTTTCAATGTATTCAGTTTCAGGCATTAATGCATGCATTCAATTTTCACTGTATTGTATTGAAATGCATGGGAGTTATAACAGTGCGCCACTTTGCTAGCTTGCCACGCGCACGCCGTTCAAAATCTACAACTTCTAATTCCAACATTTTTTACACAGTAGCTTGCCATTGATGCCCAAAAAGTTTTGAGACGATCGAAGAAAATTCCAACGACAAGTTTACGTTTGAATCTGGTGGTTAATGTGTTTTTTATAGAAAATTCAAGATGGCCGCCTTTTCCCGAGGTCAAGGGTCGACGAAACTCCAAAGGTGATTGTAGACTTACGCTAGGGACATGCGAGTCAAATTTCGTGAAAATCGCTCGAAAAAAAGTTCATTTTTCCATATTGTGTAAAAACGCGAAAAACTCAAAATGGCAGATTTTGGCACAAAATGGCCGCCAAACCGTAGGTCGTGTCGCCATCACGTAATGATTTCAAAACTTTCTTTGGATATACCCGACAAAGTTATCTGGGTTTCGTTAGCCGATTCCTAAAAATAAAATCCGAAAATTTTTTTTTTTGCCGAGTCAGCACTTTTTTTTGCGACGGTTTTTTGTTTACCACGGCCACATTCCTTTATCGATTTTGTCGTATCTGACATCGTTTTGTTCAGTGTGGGCCAGGGAATCGTATATTTCATTTTCACGACATTCCGATAAAATATGTGCGTGCTAGCTTAAATGGCGACGGTTCCGAATTCGCCACGCGCACGCGTTTCAAATTCTACAACTTCTAATTCCAACATTTTGTCCACAGTAGCTTGCCATTGATGCCCGAGAAGTTTCAAAAAGCTTGGAAAAAATCCCTAGGACGAGTTTTCGTTTGTATCCGTTACTAAAAGTGCTTTTTTATGAAAATTCAGGATGGCCGCCCCTTGCCAAGGTCAAATGTCAACGAAACTTCTTTGGTTATTGTAGAATCCTGCTAGTGGCATGTGTGTCCGATTTCGTGAAAATCGCTTGAACAAAAGTGTTGTTTTACCATATTGTCAAAAAACACAAAAATCGCCATTTCTCAGAGTTCGCCACAAAATGGCTGCCAAGCCGTAGGTCGTGTGGCCATCCCATAATGATTTCAAAACTTCTTGGGGATATCTCCAACACGCGTGTTTTGGTTTCGTAACTGTATTCCGAAATATTTTTTTTTGGCCCCATAAGCGATTTTCGGCCCATTCATTTTTTTTACGGGAACGCTCGCTGTGATGTCATCGACTTCGGGGGGGTGACGTTCTCTTTGTCGAAAATTCATTTTCAATTTATCCCAGATGTGTGCCAATTTTGGTGAGTTTTCGGGTATGTGGCGGGGGTCAAATTTGAGCTCAACGGATCCGTAAGAAAGAAGAAACGTAATAAAAAAAATAATAATAATTACAGCCGCAAGCGGCGTTGTATGGCCCGCAGACGCAACCCGCCTTCCACGCCCAACTCTACGCACCACCGTCCTCACCGCCCACGTTGATAAAGGCTAGTCAAAATTGTTTAAAATGCTAATTATGCTAACTATGCTAGCTTTGCTAATGTGGCTAATAGTGCTAGCATAGCAATCAGCATCATCAACTGACTCAGAAAAACACATGCCTCCATTGGTGAGAGCTATATGTCATAAGTTGATAAAAAAAAAACCACTTTTTCCAAAATGGCGGCTTTTCTGTTGATTTTATCTCCATAGCAACCATTTTATGTTTTGGTCCCCTCGGGAGGACGAACAGATTGACGTCAGTTTCGGACAAATCGGTAAAAGTAAAAACATTTTTGTCCTTAGCAACAGTGGTTTTATGCTAACCACGCCCACATTCCTTATATGTCCATATCCAGTGTTTTTCAATGTATTCTGTTTCAGGCATGACTGCATGCATTCAATTTTCACTGTATTGTATTGAAATGCATGGGAGTTATAACAGTGCGCCACTTTGCTAGCTTGCCACGCGCACGCCGTTTAAAATCTACAACTTCTAATTCCAACATTTTTTCCACAGTAGCTTGCCATTGATGCCCAAAAAGTTTCGAGATGATCGATGAAAATTCCAACGACAAGTTTACGTTTGAATCTGGTGGTTAATGTGTTTTTTATAGAAAATTCAAGATGGCCGCCTTTTCCCGAGGTCAAGGGTCGACGAAACTCCAAAGGTGATTGTAGACTTACGCTAGGGACATGCGAGTCAAATTTCGTAAAAATCGCTCGAAAAAAAGTTCATTTTTCCATATTGTGTAAAAACGCGAAAAACTCAAAATGGCAGATTTTGGCACAAAATGGCCGCCAAACCGTAGGTCGTGTCGCCATCACGTAATGATTTCAAAACTTTCTTTGGATATACCCGACAAAGTTATCTGGGTTTCGTTAGCCGATTCTTAAAAATAAAATCCAAAAAATTTTTTTTTGCCGAGTCAGCACTTTTTTTTGCGACCGTTTTTTGTTTACCACGGCCACATTCCTTTACCGATTTTGTCGTATGTGACATTGTTTTGTTCAGTGTGGGCCAGGGTATCGCATATTTCAGTTTCAGGCTATTCCGATAAAATATGTGCGAGCTAGCTAAAATAGCGACGGTTGCGAATTCGCCACGCGCACGCGTTTCAAATTCTACAACTTCTAATTCCAACATTTTGTCCACAGTAGCTTGCCATTGATGCCCGAGAAATTTCAAAAAGATCGATAAAAATCCCTAGGACGAGTTTTCGTTTGTATCCGTTACTAAAGGTGCTTTTTTTTGAAAATCCAAGATGGCCGCCCCTTGCCAAGGTCAAAGGTCAACAAAACTTCTTTGGTAGTTGTAGAATCGTGTTTGTGGCATGTGTGTCCGATTTCGTGAAAATCGCTTGAACAAAAGTGTTGTTTTCCCATATTGTGAAAAAACACGAAAATCGCCATTTCTCTGAGTTTGCCACAAAATGGCCGCCAAGCCGTAAGTCGTGTGGCCATCCCATAATAATTTCAGAACTTCTTTGGGATATCTCCAACACAAGTGTTTTGGTTTCGTAACTGTATTTCAAAATATTTTTTTTTGGCTCCTTAAGCGATTTTCGGCCCATTCATTTTTTTTACGGGAACGCTCGCCGTGATGTCATCGTTGTGGGGGAGGTGACGTTCTCTTTGCCGAAAATTCATTTTCAATTTATCCCAGGTGTGTGCCAATTTTGGTGAGTTTTCGGGTATGTGGCGGGGGTCAAATTTGAGCTCAAAGGCGCGATAAGAAAGCGGAATAATAATTAAAGCCGCAAGCGGCGTTGTATGGCCCGCAGACGCAACCCGCCCAACTCTACGCACCACCGCCCTCACCGCCCTCACCGCCCACTTTTGATGAAGGCTAGTCAAAACTGCATATGCTAATTATGCTAACTATGCTAGCTATGCTAACGTGGCTAAAAGTGCTAGCATAGCGATCAGCATCATTAACTGACTCAGAAAAACACATTACCTAAAATGCTAATTATGCTAACTATGCTAGCTATGCTAACATAGCTAAAAATGCTAGCATAGCGATCAGTATCATCAACTGACTCAGAAAAACACATTACCTAAAATGCTAATTATGCTAACTATGCTAGCTATGCTAATGTGGCTAAAAGTGCTAGCATAGCGATCAGCATCATTAACTGACTCAGAAAAACACATCACTTAAAATGCTAATTATGCTAACTATGCTAATGTGGCTAAAAGTGCTAGCATAGCGATCAACATCATCAACTGACTCAGAAAACACATTACCTAAAATGCTAATTATGCTAACTATGCTAGCTATGCTAATGTGGCTAAAAGTGCTAGCATAGCGATCAGCATCATCAACTGACTCAGAAAAACACATTACCTAAAATGCTAATTATGCTAACTATGCTAAATAAGCTAACATAGCTAAAAGTGCTAGCATAGCGATCAGCGTCATCAACTGACTCAGAAAAACACATTCCTCCATTGGTGAGAGCTATATGCCATAAGTTGATAAAAAAAAAACACTTTTTCCTAAATGGCGGCTTTTTTGTTTATTTTATCTCCATAGCAACCATTTTATGTTTTGGTCCCCTTGAGAAGACGAACAGATTGACGTCAGTTTCGGACAAATCGGTAAAAGTAAAGTTTTGTCGTCCTTAGCAACAGTGGTTTTATGCTAACCACGCCCACTTTCCTTATATGTCCATATCCAGGGTTTTTCAATGAATTCAGTTTCAGGCATGAATGCATGCATTCAATTTTCACTGTATTGTATTGAAAGACATGGGAGTTATAACAGTGCGCAAATTTGCTAGCTTGCCACACGCACGCCGTTCAAAATCTACAACTTCTAATTCCAACATTTTTTCAACAGTAGCTTGCCGTTGATGCCCAAAAAGTTTCGAGACGATCGATAAAAATTCCAACGACAAGTTTACGTTTGAATCCAATGGCAAAGGTGTTTTTTATAGAAAATTCAAGATGGCCGCCTTTTCCCGAGGTCAAAGGTCGACGAAACTCCAGAGGTAATTGTAGACTTATGCTACGGACATGCAAGTCAAATTTCGTGAAAATCGCTCAAAAAAAAGTTCCTTTTTCCATATTGTGTAAAAACGCGAAAAACTCAAAATGGCCGATTTTGGCACAAAATGGCCGCCAAACCGTAGGTCGTGTCGCCATCACGTAATGATTTCAAAACTTTGTTTGGATATACCCGACAAAGTTATCTGGGTTTCGTTAGCCGATTCATAAAAAAAAAATCCGAATTTTTTTTTTTTTAGCCGAGTCAGCACTTTTTTTTGCGATCGTTTTTTGTTTACCACGGCCACATTCCTTTATCGATTTTGTCGTATCTGACATCGTTTTGTTCAGTGTGGGCCAGGGAATCGTATATTTCATTTTCACGACATTCCGATAAAATATGTGCAAGCTAGCTAAAATGGCGACGGTTGCGAATTCGCCACGCGCACGCATTTCAAAATCTACAACTTCTAATTCCAACATTTTGTCCACAATTGATTGCCATTGATGCCCGAGAAGTTTCAAAAAGATCGATGAAAATTCCTGGGACGAGTTTTCGTTTGAATACCTTACTAAAGGTGCTTTTTTATGAAAATTCAAGATGGCCGCCCTTTCCCAAGGTCAAAGGTCAACAAAACTTCTTTGGTAGTTGTAGAATCGTGTTTGTGGCATGTGTGTGCAATTTCGTGAAAATCGCTTGAACAAAAGTGTCGTTTTCCCATATTGTGAAAAAACACGAAAATCGCCATTTCTCTGAGTTCGCCACAAAATGGCCGCCAAGCCGTAGGTCGTGTGGCCATCCCATAATAATTTTATAACTTCTTTGGGATATTTCGAACACGCGTGTTTTGGTTTCGTTACTGTATTTCAAAATGTTTTTTTTTGGCCCCATAAGCGATTTTCGGCCCATTCATTTTTTTTACGGGAACGCTCGCCGTGATGTCATCGTCGTGTGGGGGGGGACGTTCTCTTTGCCGAAAATTCATTTTCAATTTATCCCAGATGTGTGCCAATTTTGGTGAGTTTTCGGGTATGTGGCGGGGGTCAAATTTGAGCTCAAAGTATCCGTTAGAAAGAAGAAGAATAATAAAAAAACATTCGAAAAACAATATAGAAGTTTTTGCAGTCAGGTGGCCTATGTATTTCAATGCGGCCTGTCTTTTACTATAGGCTGGGCATGTCTTTTTGGCTTTAAACCCGTCTTTTGAGGGCTTTTTGGGGCTTTTTTGTGTTTTTGTCGTCATTTTTGCGACTACAATTTTGTCGTTTTTGCGTTGGTGTTGTGCGTGTGTGTGTGTATTTTTGTTGCGTTACACAATTGTCGTGTCCTTGTGTGCTTTGGGCGACTTTTGACCCCATTTTTTGGCGTTTTGACGCGTTTTTTTGACGTTTTGGGCTTTTTGAGTGTTCGACCCTCGTACCAGTTACAATATGGTCCTTGCAGTCTATGACTGCTGCGGGCCATAATAATAATAATGAAACAAAGCAGAAACAATATAGAAGTTTTTGCGGTTAGGATTTCCTATGTATTTCAATGCGGCCTGTCTTTTACTATAGGCTGGGCATGTCTTTTTGGCTTTAAACCCGTCTTTTGAGGGCTTTTTGGGGCTTTTTTGTGTTTTTGTCGTCATTTTTGCGACTACAATTTTTACGTTTTTGCGTTGGTGTTGTGCGTGTGTGTGTGTATTTTTGTTGCGTTACACAATTGTCGTGTTGTTGTGTGCTTTGGGCGACTTTTGACCCCATTTTTTGGCGTTTTGACGCGTTTTTTTGACGTTTTGGACCTTTTTGGGTGTTCGACCCTCGTAGCAGTTACAATATGGTCCTTGCACTCTGTGAGTGCTGCGGGCCATAATGAAACAAAGCAGAAACAATATAGAAGTTTTTGCGGTTAGGATTTCCTATGTATTTCAATGCGGCCTGTCTTTTACTATAGGCTGGGCATGTCTTTTTGGCTTTAAACCTGTCTTTTGAGGGCTTTTTGGGGCTTTTTTGTGTTTTTGTCGTCATTTTTGCGACTACAATTTTGACGTTTGTGCGGGTGTGTTGTGCGTGTGTGTGTATATTTTTGTTGCGTTACACAATTGTCGTGTTGTTTTGTGCTTTGGGCGACTTTTGACCCCATTTTTTGGCGTTTTGACGCGTTTTTTTGACGTTTTGGACTTTTTGAGTGTTCGACCCTCGTACCAGTTACAATATGGTCCTTGCAGTCTATGACTGCTGCGGGCCATAATAACTCCCATCTCGGCATGCAGCCAACGAGGTGATTTATTTATTTGTTTAACTGTCTGTTTACAATGTATGTTCGTTGTCAAAGAAGTTTCTATTATGTTTGTATATGCAGTTTTCATGGTGGATTTGGAGAGACCAAATAAACCCGTTATGAGAACCATTTGCGTCTGTAAATGCCTGGTGTGGAGAAACACTCTTTGTAAATTAAAGCTTGGAGATGTTTGATCATTTGTTCTGATGCGAGCATTAGGAGAGGCATATAGTATTTTTATTCCAGTTAATAAATGTTTTTCCTAAGCCAAATTTGTTCAGGGTGGCCATTAAAAATTTCCAGTTGACCCGATCAAATGCCTTTTCTGCGTCCAGTGACAAAATGGTTGCTTCTCGGTTGTTGATGGTTGTATAATCTATGAGGTTGATTAATCTGCGCATGTTGGTAGATGAATGTCTACCCTTTATAAAACCTGTTTGGTCAGGATGTATTAGAGAGGGAACTACCTTCTCCAGCCTTCCCGCCAAAGCTTTGCAGATGATTTTAAGATCTGCATTAATCAGCGATATGGGTCGATAGCTGGATGGTGATGTGGGATCTTTCCCAGGTTTCAGAAGTAAGATTATGTTAGCAGAATTCATATTTGGAGGTAGATAATTGTTGTCCTTAATTTCTATTGTCATTCTGAGAAAAATGGGAGCTAAGATTTGCGTAAACTCTTTATAAAATTCTGCTGGGAAGCCGTCTGGTCCTGGGGCTTTTTTACTAGGCATGTTGGTTAATGCTTTATGTAGCTCTTCTTTAGTAAGAGGGGACTCCAGGGCTGTGATTTGTTCCTCTGTTGGTCTAGGCCACATATGTCAAACTCAAGGCCCGGGGGCCAAATGTGGCCCTCCATGTCATTTTATGTGGCCCCCGAGAGCATAAAAGTTTTTGATTTCTTAAAATAAAAAATAAAAATTGGTGTGTATTTATTCATGTCTACGGGGGAATCTGCCTTGAAATATCGGATTGGGCAACTACACATTAGGACTTAAACACTGTCCATATAACCTAACCTGACAGAATCAAATTTAAAAGGATTTATGCTAGAATAACAAGTAAACATGTTTTCTATGCAACTGTAATTGTCACTTTCAAAAGTTATAATAAATAAACGTTGTTTAACATTAAATGTTGTTTAACATTAAGGAGCAGTTACATTTATTTTTCATTACATTTAGTTACATGTGTAAGTTATATCCGGCCCTTTGAGGACAACCACTATGCTGATGTGGCCCTCAGTGAAAATGAGTTTGACACCCCTGGTCTAGGCAAATCTATGCTATTGAGAAAACTGTTGATGTCATTGTCAGAAGGATTAATTTGGGATGAGTAGAGAGATTGGCAAAAGTTTTTAAAAACTGAATTTATTGCAGCTGGATCATGTGTTGCATTTCCTGTTAAGTCTATGACTGATGAAATAGTTGTGTTCTCACAGATTATTTTAAGGTCAGAGTTTAACAGACTTCTTGGTCTTAAATTTGACATTTGTTTGAGGGTTCTCCTGGTATAGGTAATGGAATTATCAATGCACTATTCATTGATGGCGGGAGATTGTTATTTCTAAGTGCTTCTTGAACAATTTCAAATATGGGTATTATTAACCCTTGTGCTATCCTAGGCACTTTAAGGTTGGGAGGTGGGTCATCTAGACCCACTAGACAGTGCTCTGAACCTTTTTTCTTCAATGATTTGTGATCTTCACTGGTGTCCATGGATTACATGAAATCTTTCCACCTTTAACCACCTTTGTCATGGTAGGGAGAACACCTCAATGGAAGGGGGGGGGGTCATAGGATAGCACAAGGGTTAAAATCTGCATCTGCTGCTTGCTGGCAGTGATGCCCAAGCACCCCCCCCCCTACCAAGGGTGGGTTTTATTCACTGAAAAATTAACCAAATAAATAACTAGTTCTGTTAGTTCTAGGTCTTTGTATTTAAACCTTTTAGTAATTATAGATTTAAGTTGCTGGTTTTCCAATAAGTTATTTTATTCCATGTTTTCTTTAAGTTCCTGGGTTGTTATGAATCCTCTATCAATAATTTAGTGTTACGCCCCCTGCTTGCCAAGCTGGGAAGTGTAACATTCTTTTGTTTATCAGGATGTCTGGTTTGTTTCAGATGAGTGTCATGTTGCATTGGTAAAAGTGCTGATTTTGAAACTTTAAGAAATTCACCCCAGGCTGTTTATATTAATACTTTGGAAACAATCCTGTTTTTTAGCTGTTTGGCTAATAAATGGTAGCTGTGACAGGTTGATCTTTCCACATAACACCTGTTCCAAGTCTAACCATGAGTTGGTTTCTGGATTATTTTTTAACCATTTTAAGATATATTGTAATCTATTTGCAAGAAAGTATTTGTGGAAATTAAGTAGTTCTAATCCTCCACAGCTTTTTGAAGATTTTAAAGTTTTTAGACTAATTCTTGCAGGTTTGTTGTTCCATAGAAAGCTTGATATGGATGAGTCTAATGTTTTGAACCATTTTAATGGCGGTTGTGTGGGAATCATTGAGAAGAGATAATTAACTTTGGGTAAGATTTTCATTTTAACTGTGTACCTTGCCCATAAGGGACAGAGGCAGGTTGGTCCAGCGTGTTAGATCGTCCTGTATGCTTTTCAGTAATGGGGTGTAGTTTAGCTGCACCAGTTCTGATAACTTGGGGGAGAAATAAATACCTAAATATTTGATGTTGCCGGATTTGACTAGTATCGAGAGTCTTTGCATTACCGTTCAGTGGTAATAAAACTGATTAATTCCAATTAATGGAGTAGTCTGATATGGAGGAGAATTCATTAATAATTGTTGCTGTTTCATTTACAGAATGTAAATTCCTTAAAAACAGTAATATGTCATCTGCATAGAGACTAATTTTATGATGGCTGTGTTTGGTTTTAATTCCTTTAATGCTCTCATTCTGTCTTACTGCTGCAGCTAAAGGCTCAATGAATATAGCAAAGAGAGAGGGGGAGAGTGGGCAACCCAGTCTGGTTCCTCTTCCAAGAAAAAAAACTGTCAAAAGTCTGTCCGTTAGTTCTAACTTATGCATTGGGGTTGTGATATATTTTAATCCAGTCAATGAAAGATTCTCCAAACTCAAACTTATAGAGGACAGCAATGAGGAACTTCCAGTTTACTCTGTCAAAAGCTTTTTAAGCGTCCAACGAGAGTATGGTCATTGCCTAGTTATTTGTAGTGGCAAAGTCTATTAAAGAGTCAGCGGACATTGTCACTCGAGTGCCTTATTTTGATAAATTCAGTCTGATCAAGGTGAATTATCTGAGTGATTATTTCTATTCTCCGTGCTAGTGCTTTGCAAATAATGTTTACGTCTGCATTGATTAAGGAAACGGGGCGATAGCTTGAAGGACTTGCAGGATCTTTCTCTGGTTTGAGAAGAAGGATTATGTTGGCTGAGTTCATGTTAGGTGGCATTGATTGGCTTTCCTTGATAAATGTGACTGTTTTATAAAACGTTGGTGACAGTTGGACAGTTGGTGTTTACCAAAATTCTTTATAAAACTCAGCAGGAACGCCGCCAGGGTCTGGGGCTCTGCTATTTGGCATAAGTAACAGAGCTTCATGAAGTTCAGACAATGAGGGTGGTGAGTCTAAGTTTGTAACTTGATCCTGATTGAAACTGGGTAGATTTACATTTTAACGCTGAAACTCGTTCTCTTAAACAAGAAACCCGTAAGTTGGAAAGAGAATGGCGCCGCTCCGGTTCAGAGCAGTCTCTGGATATCTGGAAACATAGCCTATTAAATTATAAAAAAGCTCTGCGTAGAGCTAGAAGCCAGTACTATTCAACCTTAATATCAGAGAATGGAAAAAATCCAAGATTTCTTTTTAGCACTATAGCTAAATTAACTCGCAGTCAGAGCTCAGTAGAACCACATGTTCCTGTTTCTCTCAGCTCTGATGATTTTCTTACATTTTTCGATAGTAAAATCTCAAATATTAGACATAAGTTAAATCAAGTTATTCCTACTATCAGCCCAGAACAGGCTGAAGCGGTAGAAATGGAGGCATCCATAGAAACCTCTGTAACATTAGACTGCTTCACTGCTGTGGATCAAGCGGAAATAACATCAATTATTACGTCCTCCAAATCCTCAACGTGTCTGTTAGACCCAATTCCCACTAGACTTTTTAAAGAAACTTTTCCTCTAATTAATGATCCCATATTAACAGTGATAAATGCCTCTCTGGAAACGGGTTACGTGCCACAGTCTTTTAAATATGCAGTTGTTAAACCTCTTCTGAAAAAGCCCAGTTTGGATCCTAGCATCTTGGCCAACTATAGACCGATATCAAACCTGCCCTTTATTCCTAAAATCCTAGAAAGCAGCTTTAGCGCCGCCTACAGGACAACAGCCACTTTGAAGATTTTCAGTCAGGGTTCAGACTAGAGGGCTGCATTGGGATCGGGTCCTGCCGGGTCCCGCGGGACCCAACCCAAATCTCGCGGGATTGGGCGGTTTGAACTGTGCTGCGGGCGGGAGCGGGCAGCAAAAAAAAAACCCGCGGGATCAGTGCTGGCATGAATATCTCATGAATATCTATTAGCGGACTACGTTAGGCTGTGCGGCTGTTTGATTCTTATGTACTGAAGCTCCGTGAAGGCACCAGGTAGAGACGCCCAATGGCCTCTGTCATCTAACCTGTTGTTGGGGGGGTGCAACGCCCCGCCCCGCCTCTTACTAAGAGCGCGCTTCAGGCCGTCTGTCTGCGCGCGCACACACGCACACTTAACTGAACAGGATTAGTGAAAATATATTTGATAATTAAGTTGCACATTACACAAGAGGAATGCATGAAGAGATGAGGCTGGAGGAGGACATGAATCTCTTTAATAATATCAATACAAATACGTGTTTTTTTCCTGCGGGACGGGAGACGATACAAAATCAATGCATCTCTATTACTGTGCGGGACTAAATTCTATGAGTTTTGCGGGTGCGGGCGGGAGTGGACATACATATTGCGGGAGCGGGCGGGAGTGTAACGCATACGTTGCGGGAGCGGGCGGGATTGGTCAAAAATTCAGCGGGCGCGGGATGAAGAAAATAGTCCCGCGCAGGGCTCTAGTTCAGACCTTTGTCTTTCATCACTGTTATGTGGTTAAACACATTTGTTCCAGATAATAGTCTGAGATTGAGAATTCATTAAAAACTGTCGTTTCTCAGACAGAAACAGTAATATGTCATCTGCATAAAGGCTAATTTAATGATGGGTGTTGTGTTTGAATTCCTTCGTTTTCAATTAGATGATCTATGTTTTAGCCAAAGTCCAAAAACCTGAGTCGCTTTCCAGGACATAGTTCCTGTAGAGTGGCAGCGGCTCATCAGAGATGCAGTTGCGGGCGGGACTGTTGGCGTGGAGCAACCCCACCTGGAATCTGAGGCCTCTGTTCTAGATCTTTAGAACTGCTTCTGAAACAAAAACGGAGTTGGTGGATTTCTGCTAGTGGATGGCGTTTGGTCAACAACCGTCAGAACATTCCACTTCACCAGAAAAGTTGTTTATTTGAAAAATTCAAACATAGAAATAAAAACAGACAAATACAGACCTCGTTCAGAAAAAGCGTCAAAGAAAAGCTTGAAAACAACAGATACTGCAGTAACCAATCACATCTGACAGGAAAGCCCCGCCCACAGAAGGGAGACTGTTGCAGACAGACATGATGCTGTGGTCCAGAAGACTCGCCGTCTAAAGTGTGAGCCTTGTGTTAGAGTGCAGAGAAAACACACAAACATAGGAGTGACGCGCCACTCTGGGGTGGGGTTAGTCCACAGATATGTCTCAGAAAGACATCCCACTCTGTCCACAGGAACGGAGAGGAGGACACAGACGGAGAACCCGGCCTTTAGTTCTTGAAGAACTTCTTGTTGAGAAGAAAGATGAGCAGGTTGACGTTGACCTTGGCTTTGTCAAACATCTTCATTACTGCCACGCCCTCATACTGCAGCTGCAGCAGGTCCTGTCAAGTGTGCACGCAGGCACGTGCACGCACACACAGACATGCATTAATCAGTCCATGTTCATCAGCACACGTGGCCGGGTTCCTATGAGGGCAGTACCTGGTACTTAAGGAGGAACTCCTCCATCTCCACTCCGAGGAACCGTGCTTTGACGCGGAAGCTTCCCTTCTCAGGTCCAGGGACGATGTCGAACACGACGTTCTTGAATCTGTAACAAAGGAGCCGCGTTCCTGCGTGTCAACTCCGTTCTGATTCTTAGAGCAGTGTTTTTCAACCTTTTTTGAGCCACGGCACACTTTAACCTTTAATCCCGCGGATTATAACAGTTAAAGGGACGAAACTTTTCCAAAAACAGCTTTAGTTGCAGCTAAATGACGGTGCAGTCATTCTTTTCAAAATGTCTTTAATAGAATCAAATAAACACAAAGAAAAAAGTATTTTATGATCTTTCTTATTCCTAATTTCTCAGTGTTTTATCAGGGCCTGATTGGATGAACACAGAGCTGAAATCCTGGAGATGGAAAATGTTTTTACATCAGTGAATGAGGGTAACTTCCCACGGCACACTGGTTGAAAAACACTGCCTTAGAAAACGTAGGTCCAAATGTTACTTCAAAGACACAAACTCCAGTTACAGCCTCGGACGAGGAACCCTCACCTCTGTGTGTGCTAATGTGTGTGTATTAATGCGTGTTTGTGTGTCCTCACTGCGTTGTAGGCAGGTCCTGGATTTCCAGCAGCACTCCCTTCTCCTGCAGCCGGGTGGCGCTGTAGCTCAGAGCAGAAAGCTTCTTTTTGCCATCTGCTGTCTTTTTATTGGTTGATTTACTGTTGGAAAAGGGGCGGAGTCAGAATAGTTTTTTTTGTTTTGTTTTGTTCAACAGAACCACAGTTTTATTTCTCCAGAAAACATGTTTAAACTCCCCTGACTTTAAGCCTGAACTCTGGCTGAAATCCGCCTGAACTTGCTTACTCTGGGTATGTCGGTTCCAAAAGACCGGATGTGAGTTAGCGTAATTATGCTCCACTTGGTAACCCTGGGTTAATACACGTGCACAGCAGGTACATAAAGACATTCTCAATGGATCACAGATTTAAGGAGTCACCATGGAAACGAAAGAGAGTGTTATACTTCAGTGAGACGGATACTGAGGTTTTAATGACGGCGTATGAAGATTATACAACCATCAAAAAAGTGATACGGTTGGAAAAGAACGGACAACAAAGTAAACATAAGTTTCTGATCTATTTCCAATTACACAGAGAGAGAGAGAGAGAGAGAGAGAGAGAGAGAGAGAGAGAGAGAGAGAGAGGGAGAGAGGGAGAGAGGGAGAGAGAGAGATTTTTACAAAAACTTTAATAATCACATTAAATTAAAGACACACTGTACATTAAAAGAAAGATAATAATACCTAAAAAGTTACCCCATTTCGGAGCATCAACAACAAAATCAGTGTAAGCCTGTAATCCCTTAGCATTTGAACACTATGTTATTATCCTCCCCGCGAGAGAGAGAGAGAGAGTGTGAGTGAGTGAGTGAGTGGGTCCCGCGCCTAAGGCGTCGGGGTTCCAGCGGTGGCGCAGATGTCTTCTGTTCAGATGCTGAATGGAAGATGTGCTGTTGTGGTCCGTGTGAATAAACGGTCCGTGCGGTCCGTGTGACACAATCAAATCCCTGCGCCGCGCGTATAGTGTGCGTCATAGGGATTTAACGAGGCTTCGAGGCAGAGTTTTTGCCTCGAGGAATTTTTGTAATGGAGTAACTGGAGGAATTGTTTCAGCCCTAATTACCATAACAGTTGCGAGCAACCAACATCACCCAGTGAGGGTTCTTGGGCAGAACCCTTAACGTTACTGCCTACCTCACAACATGACAGTCAATGAACCGCATGTCATGCCGGCTCAGACGTCGCCCGGCCAAACAAGGTCTGCGTTAGGTGCTGGGGGACCAGAGCACCCTGATGGAAAGTGGGCTACTGGAACAAGACGGAAATGGACTAAAATGGACTAAATGCGAAAGTTCTGTTAGAATGCTACTACTCAAGTAATCCCACCCAGAGGGGTTACATGCAGAGAATGCGGAATCAATGGATGCTTCGAAACCCACAATCAAGGTTAACTGCCAAACATCTGGTAACCCAGTGGTCTAACATCCTAGATAGAGATAGAGATAGAGATAGAGATAGAGATAGAGATAGATAGATAACTTTATTTATCCATTTGGGAGGTTCCCGCATGGAAATTGACATCTCCATCGCATACAGCACTATTAGACATAATCAGAAAAGTAAAAACATTAAAGACATTTTACATTTCTGCAAAACAGCATTTAAGAAAGTCAATCAATCAAGGCCCTTTCCTTTCTGTCCCACTCCTCCCTCCTAAGTGGTGGTTGAAGAGTTTGATGGCCCGGGGGACAAAGGAGTTCCTCAGTCTATTAGTCCTGCACCTTGGGAGGAGCAGCCTCTTGCTGAAGGTGCTTCTCTGGCTACTGATGGTCGTGTGCAGAGGGTGGATGGTATTGTCCAGGATACCCGTTAGGTTTATGAGTGTCCTTCTCTCTGCCACAGTAGCCAGAGGGTCCAGCCTTGTGCCAACCACAAATCAACAAGAAATCCAAGCAACCAGGCACGGGTCCACTCGCATACTGGAGAGTTTTTCCTGGAGTACAAGGGGCTGGATGGTGCTGAAGGCACTAGAAAAATCCAGGAAAGTAATCCTTACAGTGCCTTTTCCCTTGTCCAGATGCGAGTGTGCTCTGTGTAGGAGGAAGAGGATGGCATCCTCTACTCCAACCTCTGCCCGGTAGGCGAACTGTAGGGGGTCCTCAGCGTGCAGCACCTGGGGTCTGAGGAGCTTGAGGAAGAGCCGCTCCAACGTCTTCATCAGATGTGATGTGAGTGCCACCGGTCGGAAGTCATTCAGCTCGCTGGGCCGATTCTTCTTGGGGACCGGAACGATGCATGAAGTCTTCCATAGGGTGGGCACTCTCCCAAGTTGGAGGCTCAGGTTGAAGATGCGTTGTAGCGGCTCCCCAAGTTCAGCAGCGCAGGTCTTCAGAAGCCGTGGACACACCATATCAGGACCTGCTGCCTTCCTGGGCCGGAGCTTCCTCAGCTCCCCCCTCACTTGGTCAGCCGTGAAACAGGGGAAGGGCTGTGAGGAGGGTTGGTGGGTTGGAGGGCTGTTCAGCTCCCGTGGAGGAGAAGGTGAAGGTTGGGGGGTGTAGTGCAGGAGAGGTGAGAGTGGGAGGGTGCGGAGAAGTGGTTGCTGCGGCAGCTGGTGGGGAGGAGGGGAGGGCGGGCTGCTGGTGACTGTGGGTGAAGATACGTCGGGGGGAGGGCAGGCTTCAGTTACGGTGGGGAGTGGAGTGTTCTCACTGAACCTATTGAAAAACATGTTCAGGTCGTTGGCTCGCTCTACACTCCCCCCCTCTGTGCTGGTCCTTGCTTTGTGTCCAGTGATGGTTCTGACACCTTCCCAGACGTCCCTCATGTTGTTCTCCCTCAGCTTCTGCTCCACTTTCTTCCTGTAGCAGTCCTTTGCTTCCCTCAGGCAGCGTTTCACCTCCCTCTGTGCTGCTTTCATCTCCTCCTTGTCCTTAGTCCTGAAGGCCTTCTTCTTCCAGTTGAGGACAGCCTTGACTTCCTGTGTTACTCATGGTTTGTTATTTGGGTAACACCGAACAGTCTTGGTGGGGGCGACCACATCTGCACAGAAGTTGAGATAGTCTGTGATGCAGTGCGTCATCCCCTCGATGTCCTCGTCATGTTCACCCAGCAGCACATCCCAGTCCGTGGTGTTGTAGCAGTCTCTCAGTGCCTCCTCTGCTTCAGGAGTCCACCTCCTGATGGAACGAGTGGAGACAGCCTGCCTTTGGACCAGGGGTGTGTATTGGGGCTGTATGTACACCAGGTTGTGGTCTGACTTTCCCAGTGGGGGCAGGGCGGTGACTCTGTATGCCTCCTTCACGTTGGTATACAGTAGATCTATTGTCCTGTTCTTCTTGGTGGGGCAGTTTACGACCTGGTGGAAGGTAGCCAGAATGGAGTCCAGGGTGACATGATTAAAGTCTCCCGAAATTATTATGAAAGCCTCAGAATGTTGTGCCTGCAGCCGTGCTGTGTATTTTCTCACAGGCAGCGGCTGCGTCCGCCCTCGGAGGGATGTAAACACAGATGGAGATCACGTGACTGAACTCCCTCGGCAGATAATATGGCCGCAGACTAACGGGTAGCAGTTCCAGATTAGGGCAAAAACACACTGCCTTGACTGTGACATGGCCAGGGTTGCACCAACGGCTGTTGATGTAGATGATGAGTCCCCCACCTTTGCTTTTCCCACACGCCTTCGTGTCTCTGTCGGCTCTTACAGCTGTAAATCCCCGCAGGTCCACGTTAGCGTCCGGTACGCTATCGGTTAGCCATGTCTCCGTCAGAATGAGCAAGCTGCACTCTCGGTAAATCCTCTGGTTCTCTAGAGCGGACAGCTCGTCCATCTTATTCGGCAGTGAGTTGACGTTCTCCATAATCACGGAGAGAAGCGATGGTTTATAACGCCTCCGATTGTCCGCTAGCCTAGCCTTTAGCTTAGCCCCGGCTTTGCAGCCCCGGTATCTCCTCCGCAATTCCACTGGGATGTCGTGCCTCTCTCCGTGCGTACTCTTCCTGAGAGCCAGCAAAACCTCTCTAGAATAAACGAGAGAGCTTGCTCTAATGCGAAAAACTTCCGTATCCATAGGATACCTATCAGTATATCGTAGGATAAGAAAAGGAAAGAAAAACAAAACAAACAAACAAAAAAGAACAGGATTGAAAAAAAACGATTAACAGTGCTGTGGAGCGGCTGGAGTTGCTGCCGTCTCTTACAGCGCCTAGAGCCAAAGAGATAAGTAAGAGATAAGTAAGAGTAAGAGATAAATAAGCATGTTTGAGATCACCCAGGTGGACGCAACGCTGTTCAGATCACCTGGTGTGTGACACATATTTTTGTTTTTGCTCCAACATCACCTGTCAATCATCACAAAAATATCAGGAGAAAGGGGAGCAGCAAGGCCCCAACCTACCGAACGCAGCTGGAAATTTAGTACTGAACTGACTGAAAGCTGCCCTATGACTACAAAACAATGCATTATGGGACATGTGTCCTGATGGGTTTTTGTAGTTAAGTGAGAAATTGAAATAATTTAAAATACCAATTGATTAAAAATAGGCTACATCCATTACAAAACATTCAAATAAATATAAAATATATAATAACACAGATCATACTGAGGGAGAGAGGAATATTAAAACTAAATTGAACTGAATTGAACTTCAACTTCCTGTTCTCCTTCAGTCTCGCTGCAGATTCGCCATCACCCCCCCCCGGCCTGGTCTCCCCAATGATCCAGGCGAGCCGCTGGTTCATCTCAAACACTTCTATCCTTGCATTTTCACCACGTGTTTTAAGTGCGTCTCGGACCAAACCGTATTGTTGCTCGCACTTGTTCAAGCCCCGTTAGCTGTCACGCATGTAGGTGTGGGACATTTATTCTCCTCAGCTGACCCGACTCCCGCGGGGGCGGTGTGCTGCTGTAACAGCCGTGCATAAACCGTTTGGTTGGGGGGATGCGACGCCGCGCGCTTAACCGTAACCCCCGTAACCTCCGGGTCTGTGCGGCCCAGAGAAAAGTTCAGCACGGACTGCATGCATTTAGAAAATTACGAGCAAATAGATACGTTCTAGAAAGGAAAGTAAGGAACTCCTTCATGTGGTCTGGGGAGGGGGCTGTCAGGTTTCCTGCTTTCAAGCCCGGTCATTTTCACGCCCCCAATAGTCATTTACTCCACTGTGATTGGTTGGTTTGTCAGCTCCACACACGACAATGAAAAGGTGTCATTCATACAAACTGGCAGGACGCATTAAAATTAAACTTTCATTTCAAGGTGGGGGCCGCAAATAGCCCGCGGGCCGCGAGTTTGAGCCCCCCGCTGTAGACACTGGCACTGGTACACCAGCTGCAGGTCGGAAGAATGAATCAATGGTTCGCTTGCTCATAGCTCAGATGCACATATCAGGTTGTGATGATATTTGTCTCCGTTTCCTTCCCACAGATGTTTACGCGCGCTCGGTTATCTCTAGGCCCCTCCCCCTCCACGCATTTTAGCCACTTACGCAAGTGTGTGCTCTTGTCTCATGAGTATGTGTGCGAATTTGTGTGTGTGTGCGCTCACGTCTCATTAATTATTTCATTGATCATTGACGTGCCCCTTCCACGTTTAATGTATAAAAAATACGGAGGGTGGGGGAGGCAAATTTACTGGTCGCACATGTGCGACTGGATGTAAAATTCAGTCGCACACTCTCAAATTTTGGTCGCAAAATGCGACCAAATGGTCGCAGTCTGGAGCCCTGCAAAGAGGTACAATGAGAAAGCAAGGACCTAAGAGATACAGCCAGATGTCCATACCTGAAGCACTGGAAACTGCCAAACAAAGGCTCCTAGCCTTGAGCAGCCGCCTAAAGAGGTACACAAGAGACAATGAAGCCAGACGAATAAACAGGCTGTTCACAACTCAGCCTGCAAAAGTGTACGCTCAGTGGCAGGGTCAAAACAGCCGAGCAGACCCACCAAGGCTAGAAACTGAACAGTACTGGAAAAGTATATGGGAGAAAGAGACAGCACACAACAGCAATGCCCAGTGGCTGGTCTCTCTGAGAAAAGAACATAGCAACCTCCCTGAACAGAATCCAGTAACCATCACAGTGGCAGACATCCAAGAAAGAGTCTCAGGTATGAAGAACTGGACAGCACCGGGCCCTGACATGATACATGCCAACTGACTAAAGAAACTCACCGCACTCCACGAGTGCCTGGCAGCACAAATGAACCAGCTGCTAAGTGATGGGACTCACCCTGATCCAGAAGGATCCCTCAAAGGGTGCAGTCCCATCCAACTACCGGCCAATAACCTGTCTGTCCACAACATGGAAGCTCATGTCAGGCATCATTGCAACCAAGATAAATAGGCACATGGATCAATACATGAGCAACACACAGAAGGGCATTGGTAGAGACTCCAGAGGAGCCAAACACCAACTCCTGGTCGACAGGAGTGCAGGTCACGACACACCAACCTGTGCACAGCCTGGATTGATTACAAGAAGGCCTATCACTCAATGCCACACACATGGATCACTGAATGCTTGGAGCTGTACAACATCAACAGGACTCTAAGAGCTTTCATAGGAAACTCAATGAAGCTGTGGAAAACCACCCTTGAAGCCAATGGGAAGCCACTTGCACAAGTGTCCATCAAATGTGGGATATACCAAGGTGATGCTCTGTCCCCACTGCTGTTCTGCATAGGTCTGAACCCCTTCAGCCAAATAATCACCAAGACTGGCTATGGATACCGACTCAGAAATGGGGCCAACATCAGTCACCTCCTCTACATGGATGACATCAAGCTATATGCTAAGAGCGAGCGTGACATTGACTCCCTGATCCACACCACCAGGATCTACAGTACTGACATTGGGATGTCATTCGGGCTCGAGAAATGCAGCCGGATGGTGAAAAAGAGAGGCAAGTTAGTAGGGTTGTGCAGATGGACGATACCATCGTCCACCGTGATGGGTGACTGACATCACGATGGAGAGACACCATCGTGATGCCACGCCCCCGCCACGCTGCGAGTCGACACAATAAGACGCGGTTACATGTGCAAAATATCTTGATAAGGATTTTTGGTCAGATTAGAATCCAACCGTGTAGATGGGCCCAGAAAAACTTTTTCAGATTATAAAAAACCTTCACATGGGTCACACTTTCGGTCGGAATAAATTCTTCGCACATGCGCAGTAGTGTTTTTACAAACCGGAAGAGAAACTTAGTTCCGCCGAACGGCTACATACATAGACACGTCAGCTTGGTATTATACAAGATGATCTCCTAAACGTGCTTTTATTAATGTTACGGTTATTATGAAGCGCCTGTTGGCGCATCATTTTAATTATGATCCGTGTGGTCAGTGCTTTTTCTGTTGAAAAACGGAGCCGGAAGCCAGGATTAGCAGTATGCTAACACGGGCTAACAACATTAGCATGAACATAAAATCCATGCGTGAAATGCTAAAATCTGCATCTTGGCTGAACGTAAATATGTGGGAATGACATCAGCCTTTATTTTGTCGGGACACGACTGGAAACACAAATCCACGTGATTGTTTGAACGGTTTCTAAGTACTGAGCAGCATTTCCACTTCGAAGCTTACACACTGCGTTAGCTAGCGCTCCGAGCTCTGCCCAGACACACACTTTTACCGGGAGACCCGCTTCTCTTAAATTCCGGTTGCTCGTTCACGTAGAGCTGCGGGACGGATCACAGTCCTAAGTCTCCCACACGTAACAAAGCATCCTTACTTCCCCTAAAACACAAAACTGTAAGTCCGTCTGCTCTGCTAGAGACACGGTCGCTCGCTCCGCCGGTCCATTTGACTAATCAAGTGCAGGACCGGACCACTTCTTTTCCATTTTGTTTATTTATTTTTTTAAAGTCACTTCCCTCAGTTTAGACTGGATCATCGTGGATGAGTCATTATTTGGTAAATAAAAGAAATAAAGTAATAAAGTAAAAAAACGAATAGCTATTATATAAGAACGAAAAATTAAAAATAACCCCCCTCGACGATATCATCGTCCATCCCGATGGTTGACTGCAAACATCGTCAACTGCCAATTTAGGGGACATTGCCCAACCCTACAAGGTAGTCCACACAGGAGGGGTCTCACTCCCAGAAGGAACAATAGCAGACATCGAGGACAGTTACAAGTACCTTGGAATTCCACAGGCAAATGGCAACCTGGAGCAGGCAACAAGGAAAGCTGCAACAGCTAAATACCTCCAACGAGTAAGGCAAGTCCTGAGAAGCCAGCTCAATGACAAGAATCAGACCCGGGCAATAAACAGCTACGCACTGCCAGTTATCAGATACCCTGCAGGAATAATAAGATGGAAGAGATACAGACCACGGATGTTAAAACACGAAAGCTCCTCACCATGCATGGAGGGTTCCATCCCAAATCACGCACCCTGAGACTGTATGCTAGCCGCAAGGAAGGAGGCAGAGGACTAGTGAGCGTAGAAGCCACAATCCAGGATGAAACATCCAAGATGCATGAATACATCAAGCTGAAGGCCCCAACTGACAGTGTGCTCAGTGAATGTCTCAGGCAATGGAGAGCAGAGGATACAGTGCTGGAGGACAGATCCTCATGGGAGGACGAACCCCTGCAGGGGATGTACCACCGGACCATAACCGAGTGGCTGATATCAAGAAGTCCTACCAATGGCTAGAAAGGGCTGGCCTACAGGACAGCACTGAGGCACTCATCCTGGCAGCTCAGGAGCAAGCCCTGAGCACCAGAGCAATAGAGGCTCAGATCTACCACACCAGACAAGACCCAAGGTGTAGATCTACCACACCAGACAAGACCCAAGGTGTAGATCTACACCAGACAAGACCCAAGGTGTAGATCCACCACACCAGACAAGACCCAAGGTGTAGGCTGTGCAAAGAGGCGCCTGAAACAATCCAACACATAACTGCAGGGTGTAAGATGCTGGCAGGGAAAGCACACATGGAGCGCCACAATCAAGTGGCTGGAATAATATACAGGAACATGTGTGCAGAATATGGACTGGAAACCCCAAGGTCAAAATGGGAAACACCTCCGAAGGTGGTAGAGAATGAGAGGGCAAAGATCCTGTGGGACTTCCAGATCCAGACAGATAGGATGGTAATGGAGAACCAACCAGACATTGTAGTGGTGGATAAAGAACAGAGGAAAGCCGTTGTGGTGGATGTGGCAGTGTCAAGCGATGGGAACATCAGGAAGAAGGAACATGAGAAACTGGAGAAATACCAGGGACTCAGAGAAGAACTGGAGAAAACCTGGAAAGTGAAGGTGACAGTGGTGCCTGTGGTAATTGGAGCACTGGGGGCAGTAACCCCCAAGTTGGAGGAGTGGCTACAACAGATACCTGGAAAGACCTCAGACCTCTCAGTCCAGAAAAGAACAGGAACAGCTAAGATACTGCGCAGGACCCTCAAGCTCCCAGGCCTCTGGTAGAGGACCCGAGCTTGGGGGAGAAACCACCCGCGGAGGGTGAGAGGGGCGTTTTTTTTTTTTTATATATATACACAATAGGCCTGCACAATATACCGTAAATTTATCGTTTTCGTAGTATCAAGCTGTGGAACATGCATTTCGCAAAACACAATGAAAATTGCAATAAATGGTTACCTTAAATGTGTTAAAACAATCTTATGGCAACTTGAAGCATTTAACTAATCAAATAAATCCCTTTATGCATTTGCCCGATCAGATGGAGTCCTATAATGTTAGATGTTTGTCTCCTATGTTGACGAGGGTCAGTTGGAGTATCATTTTTAAACTGTTGCAATGAAATGGGAAAGAAGTTTTTGATTGTTTTGCTCTTCGTTTATGTACCGCAAATTAAAGTCATCGCAATATTAATCACTAATATCGCATGTTTTTTCCTCATATCGTGAAGCCCTAATATACAACTTATAAAACTTAAATGAATTACCTCTATTGGTAACAAGTAATTGAGTTAAATTTATTCAATCTCATTTCTTACGTCTATCCAACTCAATATTTTTTTACAACACAAATTGACATTTAAGTTATTACTTTTTTACTTTTTCTATTTTTGCACATTTTGAACACCTTCATTCTTTTGCACATTGTTGTCATTTCTTCTCTGCTTTTTGAACTGCTGTAACAATTGAATTTCCCCAATATGGGATCAATAAAGAATATCTCTATCTCTATTTAACTAAATGTCATACTACTCTGATTCAATTAAATGTTTTACCATCATAATTTATTATAATTCTTGAACTCTCATACGTCTAAGTTAGGGGCTGCAGATTTTCTCATTTTTATACCATAAAAACAAGTAATACAATGTGGACATACAATATATACCATGCATTTAATAACTGACTGTAACTTCAGTTCTTATTCCATACTGATGCACTAGTGGTTCTATATAAACTCATCATCCTCTTCCTCCCTCTCACTCAGGGTGCACAAAGAATTAAACAAAAAAAGATACAATAACTGGACAAAACACAGTAAAACAGCTAAACAACTAAACACATTTGGTCAAAAACCCACACTTAAACCCAAATCCGTCCAGACAGGCAAAGGGAATGGTATCCCACAATCCCTTGCAGTGCCAATCTAACAGCAGCACCAAAGTTACACCTACTTAATTGAATTAATTTGAATGAAAGTAAAATAACTGTCTGAAAACTACGTGTTATTTTTAAGCTGACTGAACTTAAAAAATGATTTATCTTGGACTTCCGGAATGCCGGCATAGAGGAGACACGCTCAGTCTGAGGCTCCCGCACTCGGGTCACTAAAAACTCCACAAACTCGAAAAAAAACAACAGAAAAGAAGATATGAGTGGAGGAAACACGCTGCGGAAAAGCCAAAGAAAAAAAAAAGAAGTGAACGAGCTGACCGAACCAGAAAATATCGAGCACGAGATGGAAGAAGCGGCCAGCGAAGCTAACTCGGACAACGAAAACCAGCGAAGCCACAGCGACACAAAGCTAATGCTAGACGGGCTAGCAAAAATTAGTGCTCAGATCCATGACTTGGACACAGAGCTGCGTGGGACAAAGAACGAACTGAAACAGGAAATATCTTCCCTCAGGCAAGATATGGACCGACAGTTCAAGGAGTAACACAACACGCTGGAAATTCAAAAAGCAGACCTAGCTGAAGCCCAGACATGCATCGCAACTTTGGAGGAGAGCAACATGGAGGCGAACGGTGAGCTAAAAACAATGCAAAAACAGATGCAACTTCTGCGGGACAAGGTTACGGAATCTGAAGCCAGAGCCCGGAGAAATAACATCAGAATCTTCGGGCTACCAGAAGAAGTTGAAGGGGGCTCAATTATAACTTATCTAAACGATTTGTTTAAAAAAGAGCTTCTCATTCCGACGGACTTTGATCCTCAGATGCAGCGCGCACACAGAACCCCCCCGATGAAACCCAAAGCAGGCCAGCGCCCGAGGCATGTCGTGGTCAATTTCTTAAGTTTTGCAACGAAAGACACGATCCTGAAGAAAGCATGGCAAAAGAAAATAAAAGTGAAAGATCAGCTCATCCAGTTTGACCACGACTACCCAGCAGAAATTGTACAACAAAGGCGCTCATACTCGGACATTAAAAAAGTTCTGAAGGAGCGGGGAATCCGTTTTCAAACCCCATACACAAGGCTGAGGATTCATTGGAAAGAAGGCGTACAAAGCTACAACAGCGCAATGGAAGCGGCAGAAGACATTAAGAAGAGAGGGATCGATGTCAACACTCCAAGCAGCGAAAGCAGCAGGGGACCGGACCGGACCCAAGCAGCAGAGGGATGGCAGCGCGTCGGAGGGACAGCGCGGCGTGCACAAGAGAGGCTCCAGGAATACCAGAGGAAATAACCACAGGGAATCCGTAAATGGAGTAGAATTAAACAAAAAAGGCCGAGACGGAGCTCACAGACTGAGGAGGAAGGAACGTTGGACAAAGCTAGACTTATGTCTAGAGGCAGGCCCCCATCTGGAATGAGGACATCCTGCCCACCCACCAACGGGGACGAGAGAGGAGAGATGGATCATCTTTTCTCCATGTGGAAGTCACAATTTACGTTTGTGTTCAGGTTTTACAGTTTTTTACAATTTTTGTTTGCATGGTCACGGTCTAGGTGCATAAATATGATTGTTATAAGATAAAATGTGTAGTTTGAGCATTGCCTCGTTAAATGTGAATGGGTTAACCACACCCAAAAAGAGGGGGATAATTCTGCAAAAATTAAAAAAAGAAAATATACAATTAGCTCTATTGCAAGAAACCCATTTAAATGATCAAGAACACGAGAAACTTAAAAAACTAGGATTCAGAAATACATATTACAGTTCATACAAACAAAGCCGCAAACGAGGAGTCGCCATTCTGATATCAAACAGAACTCAATTTGAGACTGACAAAGTCATAAAGGGGAAGGACGGGCAGTACATCGTTGTTAAAGGACGAATGGGAGATGCAGTTTTGACAATAGTCAATGTATACGCCCCACCTGAAAGTGATAAACAGTTTTTTAAATCCCTGTTTAACGTTATTGCTGAAGAGGCCGAGGGTTTATTAATCTGCGGAGGAGACTTCAATGTAGCCTTAAACTTTAAATTAGACACAACTAGTAAACATAAACATAAAAAGACTATTGCCAAATTTGTTAAATTATCCATGGAAGAACTGGGATTGCTGGATGTGTGGAGAAGCTTAAACCCCCGTAAGAAAGCTTACACACATTACTCCGCAAGTCACAAAGTACATTCACGAATAGACTATTTCTTTGTTTTTAAATCAGATATTAATAGAGTGGAAGAATGTAAAATTGAGTGTGCAGATGTGTCCGACCATAATATCCAGCACATGAAAATAAATATATCAAATAGGAAGAAACAAACAACATGGAGACTGAACGTTGGGATTTTGAATAATGAAACAATTATAAAGGACATAAAAACCGACATAAAACAATATATGGATGACAATGACAATGGAGCGGTAGACCCTACAGTGCTATGGGATGCTCTTAAAGCAGTAATAAGAGGAAAACTGATAGCGAAAACAGCATGGTTGCGGAAAAAGAGAATTCAAAAATATGAAGAATACTCGGTAAAATTAAAAGAACTCGAACAGCAGCTTATAAATAAAAATACAACAGAAATATACCAACAAATACAAAATATTAAAAAACAAATCAACCACATATTAGAGGACAAAATAGAAAAAAAGATGATTTATTTCAAACAAAGCTATCAGGAAGTAGGGCCTAAATCAACAAAATTACTAGCCAGAAGAATTAAAAAACAACAAACTCTGAATACAATCTATGAAATCCTTGATCCCGAAACCAATAAACTAAAAAATAATCCAGAGGAAATTGAAAGAATATTCACTAATTACTATAAAAAGCTATATTCACAACCTCCTTCAGCCTGTGAACAAGATAAAAGAAGCTTTCTGGAAAATATAGATCTGCCATTTATCGGATTAAATCAAAATAAACTACTTACAGCTGAAATTACTACAGAGGAAATATTAAAAACTATAAGCTCTTTGAAAAACAATAAATCACCAGGCAGCGACGGGTTCCCAGCTGAATGGTATAAAATATTTAAAGATGAGCTGACTCCAATATTACACAAATCTTTGAATGGGACCCTACAAAATAATAAAATGCCTATTTCCTGGTCCGAAGCAATTATTTCAGTTCTGTTGAAACCAGGGAAAAACAAGCAGTTGTGCGCCAATTATAGGCCTATTTCAATACTAAATATAGATTACAAAATCTACACGTCTATAATCTGTAACAGGATAAACACATTTTTACCTGACATTATTGATGAGGACCAGACGGGATTCATAAAAAGTCGCCAGACACACGACAACATTAGAAGAACCTTACACTTAACTGAAAGAGCCCAAAGAGAACATATAAGTACAGTTCTCTTAAGTATTGACGCGGAAAAAGCTTTTGACTGCGTTAATTGGGAATTTTTATTCTTAGTTTTAGAAAAAATGGGATTTAATAACAAATCGGTTGAAATTATAAAAACAATATATTCACAACCAACGGCAAAAATTAAAATAAACGGGAATTTAACAGGAACATTTAAATTGGAAAGATCCACTAGGCAGGGTTGTGGACTCTCCCCAACTCTGTTTGCTCTTTTTATTGAGCCTCTGGCACAGAAAAACCTGAAATTAAAGGAGTTTCAATGAATGGCGTTGAACACAAAATAGGATTATTTGCTGATGACCTAATAGCGTACCTCGAACAACCAGAATCATCAATTCCACAGTTTATGAAACTGTTGGGAACATTTGAAAATTTATCGGGATATAAAATTAATATTTCAAAAACTCAGACTCTAACATTCAACTATGTTCCCTCTGAATACATTAGAAACAACTTTAAATTCAATTGGAATATGACAAGTATTAAATACCTAGGAGTAGAAATAACACAAGACTTTCAACATATAAACATTAAAAATTATTCAGAAGTACAAGACAAGATAAAAAAAGACATAGAAAGATGGTCAACACTCCCACTAGATTTCAGCTCTACAATCGAAATAGTGATAATGAACATTTTGCCGCGGTTTTTATTTTTATTTCAAGCTCTACCAGCACAGGTCACTAACACCCAATTTGCAACGTGGGACAAAACAATATCCAGATTCATATGGGAGAATAAAAGATCCAGAATAAAATACGGCACCCTCCAGCTTCCAAAGAACAAAGGAGGTATGGCTTTACCAAAGCTGAAAGAATACTACATCGCCTCACAATTACGGTACTTATGCTGTTGGTGTAACCCCCATTATACTGGAAAATGGAAAAATGTTGAATGTGAAACTTTACAAGAACCTATTCAAAACATTATTGGTGATAAAGAGTTATATGAAACAAAGAAAAGGCATTTAGATCCCATAACAAATCATACACTAACTATATGGTTCAAACTACTCCAAAAATATAAAATCTTAAATAGTGCAAATAAATTAAAATGGGTAGCATATGACAGGCAGTTTAAACCAGCAGAATATGATCAGACCTTTAAATATTGGACTACAAAAGGAATAACAGCATGGTGCTTGCTAGAAAAGGACGGACAGCTGGAGAGTTTTGAGAACTTGACTAAACAATTTCACCTTCAAAAACAGGATTTTTTCAGATACTTACAAATGAGAAACTACCATAAGAAAGCAATACAGAGCGACTCCTCTGGGGATGAGGGGATGATAGTTCACACAATAACAAAGACATATAAAGACAACAATACTAAATTGATTAGTTTGCTGTATAAATCATTGATGGAATATGACGAAAACACAACTTTGAAAGTAAAAGATAACTGGGAAAGAGAATTAAACATAAGGATAACTGAACAGGACTGGTTAGATATGTGGAGACACCACCATACCACCACTGGATCTCGAACGTGGAGAGAGTTCGCCTGTAAGAACCTTATAAGATTTTTCATAATGCCCAAATTAAAGAATAAACAGTTGAAAACAAATCAAAGCTGTTGGTGCGGATGTGGAGAAATAAATGTTGACCATTCTCATGTATTTTGGAAATGTCAGAATGTAACAGGTTTTTGGAAGATGGTGGGTGATCTCACATGCAAAGTGCTGGGATACAAAATTCCTTTGGTACCAGAACTGTTTTATCTGTAGATGTTTTCAGGAAACTTAATCCACCAAAGTGACAAATATTTATTTAAAGTTATGTCACTAGCCGCCAAAAAAACAATAACCAGAAACTGGGGCACTACGGAGATCCCTTCAAAGGAGCAATGGACTTCAACAATCAACAACATGTACTCAATGGAATTAATAACATACAGGCTGAAGCTGCAAGAGGCACAATTACACCGAAAGTGGAAAAAATGGACACTGTACAACAGATAGACATATGAAACACCTAGACTTGACCTTTTTCTTTTCTCTCTTTTTTTTGTGATGTTTGAGATTTGTGTTCATGTAACAAAAACTAATAAAAATAAAGTTATAAAGAAAAAAAATGATTTATCTTAACTGAAGCAAATAATTAAGTTAGATCAAAGTATAAAGTTTATCTTTCCAACATCCATATGTGGTCTTATCGGCCTCTCATGGTGGAAAAAGTATTATCTGAGCTTCTTCATCCACTAAATCATCTTCAAATGGACACGCCATGCTGCTTCACCTCTCTGAAAACAAACTAACCTTCAACTAAAGCTGCTCCAGACCAGGTTATGTTCAGAGCATGAGTTGCCATGGTAACTTGACCTACCCTGAAACATGCCTCCATTTCTGGAACAGAAAGCTGAGGTTATCTGCTTCCTTAACCTCAAACTTACCGTGGTAACTAGCATAACCTGCTTTCTGGAATACCCCCCAGGAGATCTTTTGCTGTTCCACATAAATCTCTGATCAACTCCAGGAGGGTCTAGAGCAGGGGTGTCAAACATACGGACCGCCAGGTGGTTTAGTGTGGCCCACACATGAAGAGTAAAAATCAAAAGGATGTTTAAAAAAGAAAGCACGTTTCTAGTCCATTCCTGTGGCGAGTTATGACTTGTTAAAGAAATAACTGAAATGCACTATTCCGCCACTAGGGGGAGCAAAGGAAAAGCAAAACAGATGAAACAGCAAATATCTGCATGTGCCAAAAGGGAAACCTAACAGCTCTGTCTTGGTAAGATGTAGTTTGGTTCCTCGTGAGCCTCACCACTGTTACATTGCTATCAGAATGATCAATAGTGACACAATAATGAACAAAATGTTGTCAGAATGATAAAATAAGGTTGAAGTGGAGTGCTGAGCTTTCCAGGAAAAAAATGGAAAGAGTTTTATTTGTTCATGGAGCTGAAAGCAAAACCTGTGTGATTGGTATGTCATCAACAGGTCGCAGTGCTCAAAGAACATAGCATTCAGCACCACTGAGACTCACCATAAAGAAAAGTTTCACCCTTTGCAGTTAAGAAAAGAGAAGATTTATCAACTGGACTGACAAAATAACCGTCTGCATTTACTGCAGTCGTGACGTCAGTGATGGAGCAGTGACAGATGCCTGATTGCAGACAAGTTGGAGCAAACATCCAAACCATTTTCTGATGGTGAACTTATGAAAAAAGGCTGAAGGCTGCAGAAGGGTTGTTCCCAAAAAGCAGTCGATTGATGAAAGCACCAACATCACAGAATATGTACAGTTGTACATATTTATTAGAGGTGTTGAACAGACCGGTCAGGAAGAAGGCAGGTGTTGCCACAAAATTCAAGCAGAAACCAGAAAAAGATTCTTATAATAATGAATGATAATAATAATGGACATTACATTGTGTTTTGCACACTTTAATGACAGTAAATGTGTTTCTGCACAGGATTTGAATCCTGATATTGACGATCTGGTGAAGTTTCAGGAGAGAACGGAGGTCAACTCCAAACTCTTATGTTCACAAATGTTTGCAAGTTTAATTTAAAGTAATTTTGTCATCGTTTGGACATTTACATTTTAGGAAGATGTTTCATTTTTATCTGTAGCCCCTCTTGAATTTATTATCAGGATTGATTCAGTGTCAGATTTAATATATTCAGTCTGTATAAAATTGAATAAACCAATATTTTTTTAAATGAAATTAATTTTATTTAAGATCCATTGGCCTCTGTGAATGAATGTGTAATAAGAAATGATTAGGCTACCATGTTGGTTGAGGCATGTTTTCCAATTGGGTAAAAAAACAAGAATAAAGCTGTTGTTTTGCCTTTACGCTACTGATCCGGCCCACTTGAGATCAGACGGGTTGAATGTGGCCCCAGAACCAAAATGAGTTTGACACCCCTGGTCTAGAGGTTCTGCTTCATCTCATTAACATCCTCTTCAGCCACAAATCCTAAAATCTCCACTCTGGATCCGTATGTTCCTGGTCCCCATGGGGTGAGTCAGCGTAGAAACAGATAATTGAGGTGGGGTGGCGAGTCAGCTTTCTGCCTACGTTCAGACAGCCAATCAGTCTCCAGATGGAACAAAGATGCCAGATTTCCAGCAACATTGCAGTGAGATGGTTCCGTACTGTTCCATGGGTTCCTGTTGGATCTCTAGGCTCAGGGATCCTGAATCTGTCTTCAGTGATAAGAACGGCGGTTTACCGTCTACCGATGCTCTCCAGCTCTTAGCTGGTGACCCTGGGCTTTTAGTAGACCCCCAAAAACAGCGCTCCCTACAGCCCAGTCGGACCACATGTTCTTGCATACTGTGCAAAGTTTCCCCTGGTAATCTAGAACAAATATTCAGTCTGAATACACCCAACTGGACCCTGGTCTGGGACCAGGAACCGCTCTTGGACCCATCTTTGGAGGTGGTCTTGGTTCGTTTTCAATCGCAGTTTCGGTCCTCAGTCTGGATGCAATCCGTCCTCGGAGCGGAACAACTGGACCAAACGGCCTCCGTAACGACGTAAACACAGTAGGAATGTGGGAACCAATGACCCGCGGGTCCAACTGTCGTTTGTTAGAACGTTGATTTTAACATGTGAAAATGCTTCTTACGCGTTTTTCGCCCGGCGCTGCGGTGACGTCATCCTAAAAGCTACTTTGTAGTCCCTCAAGAGAATTCTCTTAAAACAATGACAACAAACCACAACGATGAGACCCAGCACCTCTCTGAAATGAATGCAGACTCGTTAAAAGTGGTTTTAACGAGATCCACATCCCTCCACACCGTTTCACCGACAATCCATACGTCAGAAACGATCATCAGTACTTTCTTAGTCATCTTTTCCACAGTAACCCCCCCGCAGCACGCCAAACCAAACCAAAACGGCGGGTAAAGTGTTTCAGCGAAATATAAGGTTTGAATCAGTGAAACGGCTGCAAAGAGCAGGACGTCCATCATTTCTGCCTGTAGTTACTCTGCCCCGCCCTCGTTATCCCTGACCAATGAGTGAAGAGACCTTTAATAATAATAATAATACATTTTATTTAAAAGCGCCTTTCAAAACACCTAAGGTCACCGTACAAAGTTAGAGGTAAAACACAATAAAATCACAACATGTTAAAAACAATAGATAAATTGGATTCATCAGTAAAATCAGCTGACAGAAGATGAGAAATTGTGTTCCGGAAATGCAAGCTTGAACAGAAAGGTTTTGAGTCTGGATTTAAAGATCGGAAAGGAGTCAGTGTTACGGAGGTCTGGGGGGAGAGAGTTCCAGAGTTGGGGAGCAGAGCGACTGAAGGCACGGCTCCCCATGGTGACCATACGGGCCGGAGGGACAGAGAGCTGAAGGGAGGAAGAAGACCGAAGAGAGCGAGAGGGAGTGTTAACATGGAGGAGATTAGAGAGATAGGAGGGAGCCAGGCTATGGGGGGCTTTGAAAGTGTAGAGAAGGAGCTTGAACTTAATCCTAAAGGCTACTGGAAGCCAGTGCAGCTGCTGGAGAACGGGAGTGATGTGATGGAAGGAGGGAGTTCTGGTGATGATGCGGGCAGCTGAATTCTGGACCAATTGAAGCTTATTTAGAGTTTTGTTGGGAAGACCAAAGAGAAGAGCATTACAATAGTCGAGACCAGAAGTGACCAGACTATGAACTAATATGGAGGCGGAGTGGATGGTAAGGGAGGGGCGGAGTCGATTAATATTGCGTAGATGAAAGTAGGCTGACCGAGTAATGCTGTTGATGTGGGATTGAAATGATAATGTACTGTCAAGGATGACACCCAGATCCTTTAGTCACGTGGTTTTGTTTACAAGCTTTGGTTCAAACAAGGAATAAGAAATCCGACCACAGTCTGAATACAGAGCAGACGCAAAGTTCAGGACTCGGTCCGGAACATATGAAGCGGACCCGCTCCAGGTCTGAAGTAAACCGACGGAAAATGAATGTAATTTATCCAAAACTGTCAACGTTGATAGAATTGAACCCTATTGGTTGATTTAACTGACTATATAATTGCTGCTCTGTGATTGGTTGACCCGTTTACATTTTCTTGTACATTCCATTCCACTTTATCCTATCCTATCTTTGATATCACTCAGGAACCTTGTCTTAGTTGTGGTTCTGCTTTGGTCGATTTCTGACAGGAACCAGACCTTCTGTCCAGAATCGGGTCAGTTTAGGACCTGGAGAGAAGCTGGGGGCCACATCCTACCTTTGGGGGGTCAGGTTGTCCAGACAGGAAGTGATGTAATGTCTGTAGTAGTCCACCTGCTCGCTGTGAAAGTTGCTTTTCTCCTGCAGGCAGCTTAGGGTCTGACGCAGCTTCTGTAGCTCCGCCCCTCGCCGCTGCCGGCGCAAACGTTGCTGTCGGATGTCCTGAAAGGAAAAAACATTTACACAGCTGGCAGGTCACTGAACAGCCCCGCCCACTCCAAAGAGCCACAGGGAGGATCAGAAAGAAAGCTCTGACCTTGGCGATCTGCTGGAGAATCTGGCTCTCGGTCTGCGGTGGCGTCAAGACCCCAAGTGTCTCCAGACAGCGAAGACTCCGCAGGATCTTCCTCTTCTTCTCTTCCAGGCTCAGGTTGCTGTTGGCGACCAGCGACTGGTTCCTCTTCATCTTCTCCGGCGTTTGCGCGTCCTGCCGGGCTCTACGCTGCAGCAACCAATCATGACGGGCTTCCTGTGGCAAAGGGGGAGGGGTCTCGTTAGACGCAAGGTGGGAGCGGAGGCCTGTAGGTGGTTACAGGTACATCACCTGGGCAGGTGAGGTCTGTGTCCTCAGGATGTCACTGAGAGAGTCTCCTGACTGCGTCCTGATGACATCAACAATCAGCTGCTTGGTGCTGAAATAAAAAACAAAAACACCTCAGCTAGTGGGTGTGGCTAACAAACAGGTGAGGCTGTAGGCGGAGCTACCTGAGCAGAAGTCCTTTGGCGTCTTTTTCCTCCTTGGCGTCACTGAAGATGTCAAACTTGTTGGTCAGGGTTAGAGAAACCTCCGTCTTACTCAGCTCTGCCTCTGATGAGAACAAACATGTAACACCTGCCACAGGTGGAGCCACAGTCCAAGAACCAAGACCTACCTGCCGCAGAACCAGCGAGGTCCTCCAGAGAGGGAACCGCTCCGAGGTCCTTTAGAATGAGTTTCAGCGGGTCTGACGGGTCCGGACACAAAGCGTCCTGGTGGTCCAACAGCAGCTGCAGAGAGACGGCTGCAGGTCAGGAGGAAACGGCGGGGTCCAGGTCCGGCTCCCGGTCCGGCTCGGTTCTCACCTGGTGCGTGTTGAGCAGCTCGCTGACAGAGATGTAGATGACGGGCCGGTTGAGGATCAGCAGCTCAGAGTACTCGTCCATGCTGAAGTGCTGCTCCAGTTCAGGAACGTCACAGACCGCCTGCAGGAAGCTCCTGGAAAGGAACCATCCGGACCATCAGGTCCACCTGCAGACTCGCTCTTCCCTTCTTCACCTGCATGCGAGCTCACCAGAACTTGGCGTGAGTCTGGCTGATGTACTGGTTCAGGGCCCGGATGTGGTACCCGTCTCCATGGAAGTGCTTGTTGGCAGCAACTTGCTGCAGCATCCGAGCGACAGAGCCCAGGACGTGGCGCTGCTCCGGCAGCAGGGCGGAGCCGGTGGAGCGCTCCAGAACATCGAAACCGTCTGGAGCCACAATGGCCGGGTTCATGTAGCGGTAATACACCAGGTTCCCCACAATCTGAGGGACAAGGCCACCATGAGATGCTCTGCAGGTTCTGACTGATCAGCAGCTGCTTCCAACTCCACACTGAGGAGGTTCTGCAGGGATCGGGGGAAACCTGACCCGGCAGAGCTGTCAGGGTTCCCCTGTCAGAACCGGAGGGGGTGATGGGAACAGAGGGGTTTACCTTGTAGAGCTCGTCCTCTCCAGCTTCAGGAAACTTGGTTTTCAGGGCGTCCCGGAGTGTTTTAGCGGAGAACCGCAGCCCGTAGCTGCAGAAGAAGAAGAGGCATCACCTGAGGAACCCTGACCCAAAGCCGATGTCATGAAAACATCCATCGTTTTAATCCGGTTCAGTCCAGATTATGGCTCAGATTATCTTCACAGTTTCTGCAGCGATTATCAGATTAGGGTTTGGAATAGGGTTGTGCGTGATGCCACGCCCCCGCCACGTTGCGAGTCGACACCATAATCCGCGGTTACATGCCCAAAATATCTTGATGGGATCAATGGTCGGATTAGAATCCAACCGTGTACATGGGCCCAGAAAAACGTTTTCAGAATATAACAAACGTTCACTAAGGTCACACTTTCAGTCGGAATAAATCATTCGCACATGCGCAGTAGGGTTTGACAAACCGGAAGAGGATATAACTTCCGCCGAGTGGCTTTTTTTTTCAAACTTTATTGAATGTAACAATTCAATACAAAACAATGTTAAACAGCGCCGAGCGGCTATATACATTGACATGTCAGCTCGGTAAAATACGAGATGATCTTCTAAACGTGCTTTTAATAATGTTACGGTTATTATGAAACACCTGTTCGCTCATCGTTTGAATTGAACGAAGCCAGGATTAGCAGTATGCTAACACGGGCTAACAACATTAGCTTTGGGTGGCGCTGCATCCTGGCTGCACGCAAACATTTGGGAATAACATCAGCCTTTATTTCGTCGGCACACGACTGGAAACACAAATCCACGTGATTTTTTGAACGGTTTCTAAGGACTGAGCCACATTTCTGCCTCACACCGCCGCTGTGTGTGCTGACGATCCGAGCTCTGCTCCGAGACACACACTTTTAGACCCGGTTCTGAGTTCGGTAGCTAGTTCCCCCAGAGCTGCGGGACGGATCGCAGTCTTAAATCTCCCACACATAGCGCTCATGTAACAAAGCACCCCCCCCCTCCCCCCTTCCCCTCAAACACAAAGCTGTAAGTCCGCGCTCCGCCGGTCCACTTCACTAGTGAAGTGCGGGAGCAGACTACTTCTTTTCTATTTTGTTTGTTACTTTTTTTGTTAAAGTCACTTCCCTCAGTTTATACTGGATCATCGCGGATGAGTCATTAGTTGGGAAATAAAATAAATAAAGTAATAAAGTAAAATAACGAATAGCAATTATCTAAGACAGAAAAACTAAAAATAGCCCCCCCCCCACGACGATATCATCGTCCATCCCGATGGTTGACAGCAAACATCGTCAACGGCCAATTTAGGGGACATCGCCCAACCCTAGTTTGGAACGCTGTAGAACAAATTCCTCAAGGGATTTAAATCAGTTCAGAGCCGCATATGAAGCGTTATTATTATGGGATGGTTCTGCGATGTGTGCGGACCACAGGTCTGAGGGGAACCGAGCCTCTGAGACCCAAACTCCAGAACAGGTGAAGACCTACGGAACTTTGTGGAGGTTGGAGGTGATGGCTTTGAGGACTCGGTCAGTCAGGTTCTTCAGGTTAATGACGGCGATGTCGATCCTCCTCTGGACCTCCGGGTGCGACAGAGCGTCTCCAGAAGAAACCTCGTACGGTAAAGAGCTGCTCAGACACACAGGTGAACCGTTACGACCGTCAAACCTTTGTTACCCGTGTCCCAGGTGAGGGTGCTCTAACCTCTTTAGTCCAGTCTTGGTCTCCGTCTGGTTGATCCAGGACTTGTAAACCTCCACTGGGTCAGTTCTGATGCTGAGGGTTCTGTCCAGCAGCAGGTCCTGTAGAGCCGGACCCAGCACCTCCCGGAGGGGGTTCTGACCGTGAGCATGGCGGTAAAAGTTCACCATCATCTTGATGACGGTGGGGTTCCCAGTGACAATGTCCTGAGGCTGTGTGACCTTCAGGCTGTAAAGAAACGCCTTAGTTAGAGAACGCCGACCTTCCTCAGGTGATCACTGCCAGCAGGTTACCTGATCTCATATCGCAGAGCTGCAGTGAACAGCTGCAGCAGCAGGAAGCCGTCTCTGCGGTCGGAGCCATAGTTGAACAGACTAAACACCAACATCTCCATGAAGGAGTTGGAGCGACTCTGAGGCATCAGGAAGATCAGCTGAGCCAGGTACAGAGGCTGCGTCTGAAACGGACACGCCACAAAACTCACCTGCAGACCAACACGGACGTCTTCCTGCGCATAGTAGGCTGCAGGGGGTCCACAACCCAGGAACTGTCCCACCTGACCCTCAACCTGTGAACTTCCCCTTGACTCAGGAACTGACCCCCAACCCAGGAACTGTCCCACCTGGCTCTCTCCCCAAGAAATAATGTCCCTTGACCCTAACCGAGTAGGACAGCACCTACTGCAGATATGAAAGAAACAAAGGAAGCAGAGCACACCTTGACCACACCCTCAGACGGAGAAAGAACTAGAATTATGGGATAGAAAAATGACCTTCATCTTAACCAAAGGAAAGAGGTTGAAGAAAAACTGAAGGAATTTGGTTCAAAAACAAAGGAACACATGAAAAAGACACACTGACGAAGAAATGTCCATGTTCATCTGCCAATAAAGACTGGACAAAAACTCACCTGCAGCAGGTAGAACAGGTGCTGGTAGGCCTCCAGCCTTTCCCTCCTCTTCCTGCTCAGAGCCTTTAAGCCTTTGCTCTTCTCCACATCCATCATGTCCGACAGTTGCTCTTTGGTCTTCCTGGTAAGCTTCTTGCAGTGAGAAACCACTTCCTGTTCACAGGGACAATGGAAGGGCGGGGCCTCAGGTGATCTTCCAGGTTACATTGGTCCTAACATCCAGGTGACCACTCTCACCTGCAGTGTGGCTCTGTTCCGCACAAGCAGACCGATCTTCAGGTCCATCAGGTCCAGGTCACCCTCCAGCTGTCGGTTAAAGCGAATGGTCCTCGCCACCTCCTCAGTGAGACGCAGAAGCTCCGCCTCCTCCCGGATGTCTCCGTCACTCATGTCAAGCAGGTGAAGGAACTTCCTGACCACTGACAAGGGGGGCGTGGTGGAATGAACTGAAAGAGGAGAAAGGAGAGGCGTCTTCATGTCTGCTGCAATAAAGTGTCTCACGGACCAATCAGAAGCAGGCGTGAACGTACCCAGCATCCTGTATTCGTGTCGCGCTCTGTTAGCTCTGAAGAACGCCTGGATCTTGACGACTGCGCCAACCTATCAACGAGTCCGACACACACAGACGGCTCTCTGATTGGACGTCTGCTTCAGCTGTTTCATGGTTCAACCAGCAGAGCCACTCGGATCGGTCCACTGAAATGAGACTTACATGGCATCTGAAGAACCGCAGTCGGTCTCGATATCTTCTCCTCATCAACCACATCCTCACCAGGGACTGGATCTTTTTACAGAAAAAGTCACAACATGTGAGGAGGCAAAAGCAGTAAGACTGAGAGAAAGGCCATTCTTAGGCAAAACCTAAATGACTGCAGAACCAACTACCAAAAACCTAAAAGACTGCAAATCAGCCTACCAAAAACCAAAAAGACAGCAGAACCAACTACTCAAAAAACCTAAACGACATCAGATCAGACTACCAAAAACCTAAATGACTGCATAACCAACTACTCAAAAAACCTAAACGACATCAGATCAGACTACCAAAAACCTAAATGACTGCATAACCAACTACCAAAAACCTAAACAACTGCAGAACAATCTACCAAAAACCTAAATGACTACAGATCAGACTACAAAAAACCTAAATGACTGCAGAACCAACTACTAAAAACCTAAATGACTACAGATCAGACTACCAAAAACCGAAATGACTACAGATCAGACTACCAAAAACCTAAATGACTGCAGAACCAACTAACAAAAACCTAAACGACTGCAAATCAGACTACCAAAAACCTAATCGACTACAGAACCAACTATCAAAAACCTAAATGACAGCAGATCAGACAACCAAAAACCTAAACGACAGCAGAACCAACTATCAAAAACCTAAATGACTACAGAACCAACTACCAAAAACCTAAATGACAGCAGATCAGACTACCAAAAACCTAAATGACAGCAGATCAGACTACCAAAAACCTAAACGACTGCAAATCAGACTACAAAAACCTATACGACAGCAGAACCAACTACCAAAAACCTAAACGACAGCAGAACCAACTACCAAAAACCTAAATGACAGCAGATCAGACTACCAAAAACCTAAACGACTGCAAATCAGACTACAAAAACCTATACGACAGCAGAACCAACTACCAAAAACCTAATCGACTACAGAACCAACTATCAAAAACCTAAATGACTACAGAACTAACTACCAAAAACCTAATCGACTACAGAACCAACTATCAAAAACCTAAATGACTACAGAACCAACTACCAAAAACCTAAACAACTGCAGAACCAACTACCAAAAACCTAAATGACTATAGATCAGACTACCAAAAACCTAAACGACAGCAGAACCACTTACCAAAAACCTAAAAGACTGCAAATCAGCCTACCAAAAACCAAAAAGACAGCAGAACCAACTACTCAAAAAACCTAAACGACATCAGATCAGACTACCAAAAACCTAAATGACTGCATAACCAACTACTCAAAAAACCTAAACGACATCAGATCAGACTACCAAAAACCTAAATGACTGCATAACCAACTACCAAAAACCTAAACAACTGCAGAACAAACTACCAAAAACCTAAATGACTACAGATCAGACTACAAAAAACCTAAATGACTGCAGAACCAACTACTAAAAACCTAAATGACTACAGATCAGACTACCAAAAACCGAAATGACTACAGATCAGACTACCAAAAACCTAAATGACTGCAGAACCAACTAACAAAAACCTAAACGACTGCAAATCAGACTACCAAAAACCTAATCGACTACAGAACCAACTATCAAAAACCTAAATGACTACAGATCAGACTACCAAAAACCTAATCGACTACAGAACCAACTACTCAAAAGCCTAAACGACTGCAGATCAGACTACCAAAAACCTAAATGACAGCAGATCAGACTACCAAAAACCTAAATGACTGCAGATCAGACTACCAAAAACCTAAACGACAGCAGAACCAACTATCAAAAACCTAAATGACTACAGAACCAACTACCAAAAACCTAAATGACAGCAGATCAGACTACCAAAAACCTAAATGACAGCAGATCAGACTACCAAAAACCTAAACGACTGCAAATCAGACTACAAAAACCTATACGACAGCAGAACCAACTACCAAAAACCTAAACGACAGCAGAACCAACTACCAAAAACCTAAATGACAGCAGATCAGACTACCAAAAACCTAAACGACTGCAAATCAGACTACAAAAACCTATACGACAGCAGAACCAACTACCAAAAACCTAATCGACTACAGAACCAACTATCAAAAACCTAAATGACTACAGAACTAACTACCAAAAACCTAATCGACTACAGAACCAACTATCAAAAACCTAAATGACTACAGAACCAACTACCAAAAACCTAAACAACTGCAGAACCAACTACCAAAAACCTAAATGACTACAGATCAGACTACCAAAAACCTAAATGACTACAGATCAGACTACCAAAAACCTAAACGACAGCAGAACCACTTACCAAAAACCTAAACGACTGCAAATCAGACTACAAAAACCTATACGACAGCAGAACCAACTACCAAAAACCTAATCGACTACAGAACCAACTATCAAAAACCTAAATGACTACAGAACCAACTACCAAAAACCTAAACAACTGCAGAACCAACTACCAAAAACCTAAATGACTATAGATCAGACTACCAAAAACCTAAACGACAGCAGAACCACTTACCAAAAACCTAAACGACTGCAAATCAGACTACAAAAACCTATACGACAGCAGAACCACCTACCAAAAACCTAATCGACTACAGAACCAACTACCAAAAACCTAAATGACTATAGATCAGACTACCAAAAACCTAAACGACAGCAGAACCACTTACCAAAAACCTAAACGACTGCAAATCAGACTACAAAAACCTATACGACAGCAGAACCAACTACCAAAAACCTAATCGACTACAGAACCAACTATCAAAAACCTAAATGACTACAGAACCATCTATCAAAAACCTAAACGACTGGACTTCCGGTTGTGACATGTAAGGAGAGGACGCATAGGAAGAGGCTCCCGGCTCATTTTTTCTTAACCCCTCTTTTAATACATTACACTGCGTAAACTTTGGTATATATTTAGTTGTGGTCGTATCAAGCTCTCTTGGTAAGAATGAACAGCTCTAAATCTGCCAAATCGGCCAACAGCGTGCAAACCCCGGCCACGCGCGCAGCGGCTAAGTTAGCATCTTTCACAGCTAGCAACTCTCCGAGCACCACAGGAGCGTCTGAGACCACCCCGCCGCCCGTTGCAGCTGGTGCAGACATTATGGACCAACTAGCGGCTGAGTTCGCAAAACAGAGAACCTCACTGAAGGAGGACATTGAAATGGCCATCAAACCAATATAATCCTCTCTGGATTCGCTACAGACAACTCTCAACTCCTTCCAGAGCCGTCTTACCTCCGTGGAGGGGGTTGCCGGCGATAACTTTGAGCGGCTCACAGTTGCGGAGTCTGCCATCAGAATGCTCCAGAATCACAACCAGGAGCTTTTGGATCGATGTGAAGACCTGGAAAACCGCTCACGGTGATCTAATCTCCGCATTCTGAACATCCCAGAAGGCAGCGAAAACGGCAAAGACCCCGTGAAGTTCATGTCGGATGTGCTGATCCAGCTGATGGGACCAGAAGTTTTCCCCGCGCCGCCTGAGCTTGAGAGAGCACACCGGACCCCGACCTCCAAACCCGGCCAAAGATCATCTCCTCCAGGGCTCCAGACTGCGACCAATTGGTCGCATTTTGCGACCAAAATTTGAGAGTGTGCGACTGAATTTTACATCCAGTCGCACATGTGCGACCAGTAAATTTGCCTCCCCCACCCTACGTATTTTTTTATACATCAAACGTGGAAGGGGCACGTCAATGATCAATGAAATACTCATGAAACGCCAGCACACACTCGCGTGATGCCTGTCTGTGAGGCGGCCAATGCGTGTGAGAAGAATAGGGAAAGTCACTGTAAGTGGCTAAATGCGTGGAGGGGATAATCGAGATAATCGAGTGCGCGTAAACATCTGTGGGAATGAAACGGAGACAAATATCACAACCTCATCATGTGCGTCTGAGCTATGAGCAAGCGAACTATTGATTCGTTCTTCTGACCTGCGGCTAGTGTACCAGTGCCAGAGTGTACAGCAGGGGTCTCAAGCTCTCGGCCCGCGGGCTATTTGCGGCCCCCAAGATGATATTTTGCGGTCCCCGCCTTAATATGAAAGTTTAATGTTACTGCAGCCCGCCAGTTTGTATGAATGACACTTTTTCTTTGTCGTGCACGGAGCTGACCAACCAATCACAGTGGGGTATATGACTCTTGGGGGCGTGACACTGACCAGGCTTGAAAGCAGGAAACCTGACAGCCCCCTCCCCGGACCACATTAAGGACTTCCTTACTTTCCTTTTTAGAACGTATCTATTCGATCGTAATTTTCTACATACATGCAGTCCGTGCTGAACTTTTCTCTGGGCCGCACAGACCCGGTGGAAGGTTTAGGTTTTGGTGACGGTTACGGCGGCGCATCAGACGGTTCCGCGGGAGATGGTCAGCTGAGGAGAATAAATGTCCCACACCTACGTGCGTGACAGCTAACGGGGCTTGAACTTTAAACACGCTCGAGCAAAAACAACACTGGTTTTAGACTCACTGAAAGTACGTGGGGAAAATGCAACGATCTAGCCTGGATCGTTGGCGAGACCAGAAGGGGGGGGGGGGGGGGGGGGGCTGTGAGCTGTAACATTCAATTTAGTTTTAATATTCTTCTCCCCCTTAGTATGATCTGTGTTATTATATATTTTATGATTATTTTAATGTTTTGTGATGAATGTAGCCTTTTTTTAATGAATTGGTATTTTAAATTATTTTAATTAATCACTCCACTACAAAAACCATCAGGACACATGTCCCATAATGCATTGTTTTGTAGTCTGTAGGGCAGCTTTCAGTCAGTTCAGTTTCCAGCTGTGTCCGGGTAGGTTTGCCCCTTGCTTCCACCCCTTTCTCGCAATATTTTTGTGATGATTGACAGTTGATGTTGGAGCAAAAACAAAAATATATGTCACACACCAGGTGATCTGCGCAGCGTTGAGTTCACCTCGGTGATCTCAAACACGCTTATTGTGCATCTTGGCTGCACCTATTTGGTGTCACAAAGATAAATTTCCATCCGTTTTGTTTACTATTTGTACTGTCATGACAGCGATGCTGCTGTCAGTTTACCTTGTTGTTGCATCTTCAAAAGTGCAGAATAAAATGTGACACTGAATTTGAAACAGCACATTGTAATTTCTGCATCTATTATTAAAGTATTTATTAGTAATACAGTGGAAATTAGTGGATTTGGTTAGCATGTTGATTTACGGGATGCGCCCCTAAATTTTCTGGTTGTGCCCCTAAAATTTTCAGTTAGGGGCCACTGTGCTCCTAGTGAAAAAAGTTAGTCTGGAGCCCTGATCTCCTCGCACGTTCCTGGTCTGCTTTTCTAGGTTCCAGCAAAAAGAAGCTGCGCTACGCTGGGCCCGGAGTCATGAGCTGAAATACCAAGGTGCCACCATCAGAGTTTACCAGGATGTCAGCGCGGCGCTGGCTAAGAAGAGAGCTGCGTTTAACGGCGTCAAACGAGCGCTGTACCAGAAGAACATCAAATTCCACCTGCTCTACCCGGCCCGGCTGCGAGTGATGTTCGACAATAACGTACTGACTTTCGACTCGCCTGACGAAGCGCAGAAATTTTATGACCAGAAATTTGAGCATGTTGACACTGGACTTCAGGTGTGAGTATTTATGCTATAAATCTTAAGCCAAAAACCACTATCTGACGTAACCACCGTCGTGCGTGGGGTCCCTTAGTTTATTCATGTGCATGCGTGTGTTTTCTTTTACCATTATTATAATATTTGATTTTTCGTTCTTAAGTTTTCAATTTTTTTTTTGAAAATTTTTAAACATATTCAGCCTCAGGATCTGACGTTTAAACAGATGCCAAGATATGTTTAGTAGTTTACAATTTTGTATCTTAACTTTGTCTTTTTAATTTTTATTTTATTATTATTATTTTCTTGTTGTTTTTTCCCCCCCTCCTTTAACTGATTAGTTAACACATCAGTTATTTGCTAATGATTGTCTGAACTTTAGTGCTTATGTTCTATTTCAAAGAGCTGGGAGCCCTATGCATAACATAAGGAAATGTGCTACCAGAAGTTCGTAGGAAAAATAGTGTTTAGCCTGCAGCTTGCCTCATTGAGAAGGACAGGTATAGGCTTAGTTCTTAGGTTAGGTTTAAACAGGGTTTTGTTTAAGGGTGGGGAAGGGGACGTCATCACTCTTCTGCAGCATGGACTGCGTTTTTTCTTTGATAAAGTAATCAATAAGCTGTGCACCCTGGCTGTCACTTCTGGGTCTTTTTCTCCCTTATTTTTTATATGGTGAACAGTGCTGATGCAGGAGGAGCTGCCGTACGTTTCATCACTTGGAATGTAAAAGGTTTAAATGGACCTGTTAAACGAGCTAGGATATTTAATCACCTTAAACATTTGAAATGTGATATTGCCTTCCTGCAGGAAACTCACCTACTGGTTAAAGACCAAGTTAGACTTAAAAAAAGCTGGGTTGGTAATATATTTCATTCTAATCTTAATTCTAAAACCTGCGGAACAGTCATACTAATTCATAAAAAAATCCAGTTTGCTGAAACCACCATTATTCCAGACCCTCAAGGGCGGTTTGTGATCGTGTCTGGGCTCCTGTATCATAAGCCTGTGGTCTTGGTAAACATCTACGCCCCGAATTGGGATGATGAAAAATTTATGAGTAAGATAATGTCATTGATTCCTGACCTAAACTCACACCAGTTAATTTTTGGTGGAGACTTGAACTGTGTAATAAATCCAACACTTGATCGTTCAAATCCTAAATCAACAAACCTTTCCAAAAAAGCCAAAATCTTATCAAATTTTATGAACGAGATAGGATGTGTTGACCGTGTTTTGTATCCACAAAGTAAATCATATTCTTTCTTTTCCTCTGTACATCACTCATATAGTCGAATAGACTATTTTTACATTGACCAGAATCTTATCCCATTGTTTCAAAAGTTGAATACTCATCTATAATTGAATCTGACCACGCCCCTGTACTACTGGATCTTGTGTTTCCTTACTATAAATCAGAACGGCCCCCCTGGAAGTTTGACAGAAACCTCTTGGCTGAGGATAGCTTTTGCAAAATGATATCCCAAAGAATAGACGACTTCATAGAAACTAACCAAAAAGATGACATCTCCCCTTCTATCCTCTGGGAAACATTAAAGGCTGTTATCAGAGGCGAAATTATCTCGTATTCAGCTAAAATAAAGAAAATGAAAAGGACCACACAAGAAGAGCTTATCAAATCTATATCTAAAGTGGATGCTCAGTATTCTGCCTCTCCCTCCCCTGAACTCTATAAAAAGAGACTACACCTCCAAACAAAATATAATTTGATAGCAACTGAAAAAACAGAACAGCTTCTGTTAAAATCACGGGGATATCTCTATGAACATGGCGACAAAGCTGGACGTTTCTTAGCACACCAACTGAAGTGTCGTTCAGCTGCTCAACTTATTCCCCAAATAACAAAAAAAGATGGCACACTGACTATTGACCCAGCAGAAATTAACGAAGCGTTTACTTCCTTTTACTCCGACCTGTATATGTCAGAAATGACAGAAGATTTCTCGGAGATGGAAATGTTTTTAAATAACTTAGAATCCCCCTTAGTAACAGAAATACACAGGACCAATGCTGAGCTTCCACTGGACCATAAAGAAATCACTAATGCAATACACTCAATGCAAAATGGTAAGGCTCCGGGCCCAGACGGGTACCCTATAGAGTTTTATAAAAAATTCTCAAACAGACTATCCCCAATACTACTTGATATGTTTAATGACTCTCTCTCCCGTGGCTCCCTCCCCCAGACATTAACTGAAGCATCAATTACCCTTCTCCTTAAACCAGGTAAAGATGGTAAAGACTGTGGCTCGTACCGACCCATCTCTCTCCTTAACTGTGATGCAAAGATCTTAGCTAAAGCCCTCTCTCTTCGTTTAGAATCCACAATACAGGATGTGATCTCTGATGATCAAACTGGTTTTATGCCGGGGCGCCACTTATTCAAAAATGTACGCCGACTTTTTAACATAATTTACTCTCCTGCCTCTGTAGCAGAGGCAGAAGTGGTAATTGCACTTGATGCAGAGAAAGCCTCTGATAGGGTGGAGTGGAGATATCTATTTGCATGTTTAAAGAAATTTGGTTATGGTCCCAACTTCATCTCCTGGATCAAGCTTTTGTATAAATCACCCAAAGCCTCCATAATTAGTAATAGCAAGCGGTCACAATATTTTCAGTTGTCACGAGGTACTCGCCAGGGTTGTCCTCTCAGCCCACTACTATTCGCTTTAGCTATAGAGCTCTTATCTATCACACTTAAAACTTTACCATCAATCAGTGGAATTCACAGGGGCGGTAAGGAGCATAGAGTATCTTTGTATGCAGATGATTTATTGTTATATTTGTCAGACCCCATTCTAAACGTCCCTCACATAATTTATGCTTTGAGGAAATTTGGGGCTTTCTCTGGGTACAAATTGAACTTAAGTAAAAGTGAATGTTATCCTGTTAATGATCTGGCTCTCCAAATACAAAATGGCGCCTTGCCATTTCAAATGTCCACAAATGGCTTTAAGTACTTGGGAATCACTATTACAAGAGATATGCAACATCTCCATCAAAAAAACTTCTGTCATTTATTAGAAAAGACCAAATTAGACCTAAAGAAGTGGAGGACTCTTCAACTATCCCTGACAGGAAAGGTTAATTGTGTTAAAATGACTGTACTCCCCAAATTTCTTTACCTTTTTCAGTGCATCCCCCTCTACATCCCCAAAATATTTTTTAAATCTCTTGATAAGATTTTTGTCTCATTTCTGTGGGATGGAAGGAAACCTAGGATACGGCTTGAATTGCTACAGAGGTCTAAAAATCAAGGCGGTTTAGCCTTTCCCAACTTTCAGTACTATTACTGGGCTTCAAATGTAAAGAATATCTTACACTGGCTCCACAGTCCGAGTGTGGACTCTTGAAGCTGCATCATGCTTCTCAACTTCCCTCCATGCTCTGGTCACCTCTGACTTGTCTATCTCTGCCCTTAAATATACCGATAACCCAGTCGTCATAAATACTCTTAAAATATGGTTTCAGTTCAGACGGAACTTTGACTGTGGGGATCTCCTGCATTTGAGTCCCATAAATATGACTCACTTGTTTCCCCATGCTAGACTGGATTCTGGTTTCATTCTCTGGAAACAGCAAGGTATTCATTTGTTCAAAGACATGTACATAAACTCTGTTTTTGCTAGTTTTGATGATCTTTCAATTAAGTTTAATCTCCCCCGGTCTAGCCTATTCCGTTACTTCCAAATTCGCCACTTCCTTCAGCGTCATACCCCAGACTTTCCATATTTGCCATTATGCTCAGGTATAGAAGCACTTCTAGAAACTCCAGTACATCTTAGAAGATTTATCTCAAGGATATATGCTCAGATAACTTCCTTAAAAAACACAAATCTTGTAAAACTCAGGACAGATTGGGTGAATGAGTTGGGGGAGGAACTGGCTTTGGAGGACGACATATGGAATGATGCTTTACTGAAAGTAAATGGCAGCTCCTCCTGTGCAAACTTAAACTTAATACAATTTAAAGTTGTACATCGCATCCACTATTCCAAAGCTAAACTAGCAAAGATCTATCCTAATGTAGAAGCCAGCTGTGATAGATTACATCAGACTACAAAAAACCTAAATGACTGCAGAACCAACTACCAAAAACCTAAACAACTGCAGAACCAACTACCAAAAACCTAAACAACTGCAGATCAGACAACCAAAAACCGAAATGACTACAGATCAGACAACCAAAAACCGAAATGACTACAGATCAGACTACAAAAAACCTAAATGACTGCAAAACAAACTACCAAAAACCGAAATGACTACAGATCAGACTACCAAAAACCGAAATGACTGCAGAACCAACTACCAAAAGCCTAAAGAACCGCAGAACCAACTACCAAAAACCTAAACGACTGCAAATCAGACTACCAAAAACCTAATCGACTACAGAACCAACTATCAAAAACCTAAATGACTACAGATCAGACTACCAAAAACCTAAACAGCAGAACCAACTACTCAAAAAACCTAAACGACAGCAGATCAGACTACCAAAAGCCTAAAGAACAGCAGAACCAACTACCAAAAACCTAAACAGCTGCAGAACCAACTACCAAAAACCTAAACAGCTGCAGAACCAACTACCAAAAACCTAAATGACTACAGATCAGACTACCAAAAACCTAAACAGCTGCAGAACCAACTACCAAAAACCTAAATGACTACAGATCAGACTACCAAAAACCTATACGACAGCAGAACCAACTACCAAAAACCTAATCGACTACAGAACCAACTATCAAAAACCTAAACGAGTACAGAACCAACTATCAAAAACCTAAACGACTGCAGAACCGACTACCAAAAACCTAAACGACTGCAAATCAGACTACCAAAAACCTATACGACAGCAGAACCAACTACCAAAAACCTAATCGACTACAGAACCAACTATCAAAAACCTAAACGAGTACAGAACCAACTATCAAAAACCTAAACGACTGCAGAACCGACTACCAAAAACCTAAACGACTGCAAATCAGACTACCAAAAACCTATACGACAGCAGAACCAACTACCAAAAACCTAATCGACTACAGAACCAACTATCAAAAACCTAAACGAGTACAGAACCAACTATCAAAAACCTAAACGACTGCAGAACCGACTACCAAAAACCTAAACGACTGCAAATCAGACTACCAAAAACCTATACGACAGCAGAACCAACTACCAAAAACCTAATCGACTACAGAACCAACTATCAAAAACCTAAACGAGTACAGAACCAACTATCAAAAACCTAAACGACTGCAGAACCGACTACCAAAAACCTATACGACTACAGATCAGACTACCAAAAACCTAAACGAGTACAGAACCAACTATCAAAAACCTAAATGACTACAGAACCAACTATCAAAAACCTAAATGACTACAGAACCAACTATCAAAAACCTAAACAACTGCAGAACCAACTACCAAAAACCTAAATGACTACAGAACCAACTATCAAAAACCTAAACGACTGCAGAACCGACTACCAAAAACCTAAACAACTACAGATCACACTACCAAAAAGCTAACTGACTGCAGATCAGACTACCAAAAACCTAAACGACAGGAGAACCAACAACCAAACACTTAAACGACCGCAGACGGACTGCAAAAGACCGTAATTGCTGTGCTTCAGGCTTCTGACAGCTGTCTAGGTGAAAAGCGTTCCGCTGTGGTAGCTACCTTCACCACTGCCCTCCAGTTCATGTAGAGCAACTGCAGCCGCCGCCGGTACGCCCTTTGCTGGACGAACCTCCTCCAGTTGGCCTGAAACAGGATCAAGAATGGGGACGAGTCAGCGGGAGTAATTTTGATTAGAAATGCCGACGGAAGGCTCTGGATCCAAAATAAACCCTTCAGATTCAGTCTACGGTGAAGTTGTTTCAGGTTAACAGGCTTTGGTCATGTCCGGTTGAACTTTAAGTTCTTGACAAACACGAACTCATCAGCGGACGGCGCAGACGGTCCCGGTCAAAACAAATGTGCTGCCACTGCTTCAACTTTCCTGAGATGACGATGCCAACACGGTGAGAACGGGATCCCAACAAAAACAGCGGTGAAATAATCAATGTGGCTTTCAGGTTCTGTGGGTGAAATCTACCCTCTTTCAGATTTAAAGAGAGTTTTTTAAAGCCACTCTGTCAGCTAGAAAACCTGGGGCCTCATTTCTAAAACTTTGCGTAGGATTTGCGTCAGAAGTGGCGTACGGATGAAACATAGGACGTGCGTACGCACAGAAATATTGGGATTTATAAACCGTGCGCACACACATCCTACGCATCTTTCCCTTAATAAATCACAACCAATTCTAAATGCAGCGCAGCTTTTGCGGCTTCATGACACGCCCATAGTTGCCCATAAATAGTCCGTGAAACGCCCACAAATGAATATTCATTGATTGTGAAACCATGGCAACACAGAGAGGAAATCAAAAAAACGTAACTTCACTCAATGTGAAGTAGAAGTTATCGTTGGCGAGGTGGAAAAGAGGAGAAAAGTGTTGTTTGGAGGGCACAGTGTGGGCATTACTAATGCCAAAAAGGCACGTGAGCGGCAGACGGTGGCAGACGCCGTAAATGCTGCAGCCTCACAACCTCGGACCGGTGAGGCTACAGCGCTCCATCAGAGGGGGGGGGGCGGAGCGCCAGATGCATGCACCGGGTGACACGCGTGGTTCCTCCGAGTGCTCCTCTGTAACGCCGGGCCCAAAAGCCCGCAGAGGTCCAACAGGACGGCTGGAGGAAGTCGGAACCGGCTCATAAGCCACTCAACAAGTCTCCTTGCTGTCTAAAGATGCGTTCACTCCGAATTCTTCCATTTGCCACATCTTCTAAGATCAGCCGTTGTGCGTCATTACGCATTGTGATGGGGCATTTTATTTCCCTCCATTTAATTACATCTGACAAGCTACAGATGTCGGTAATAATCCACCTGGAAATGGGAAATTGATCAGCAAATGTAATTTCTTGTTGCTTTCTGAATGGTTGAGACATACGCCATACATTGTTTTATCAAAAATAAAACAAACTAAAGGAATATGCATGAATACCATAATTCTGTAGCTAATGAAGAAATGTTTTACTATGAAAACAACTTTCCCCAGTGGACAATTAATGCATCTCTCTCTATCTATCCATCTGTCTGTCTGTCTGTCTGCACCTCTATCTGCTCCTCCAGATGGACACATTGAGGAGAATATCAGTTTTGTACATTATTTCGTTCTGTTAACTATATTATTTATGAGGATGAATTGCACAACATGCCAATATTGCAGAACATATTTCACTTTTCTTTCTGCAAATATGTGTTCATTTGAATTTCTGTTGTAATTTTCGTTTGATCTTTTTTGTTTGTTTCACTGCTGATCGATCAAACGGGTGTTTGTGTAGCTGTTAATTGTCAGACTTGCTTTGTGAAGTCTTCATGTTATTTCTGAGAGGCAGTATTGTCATTTTCACTTTCACGTGTTTCTTCCATCTGCCGACGGTGTCGCCGTTTCTCATTTCACCCGTTTTTGTGCGTACGCCTGGGTCAGAGCGTGAAGGACCGCACATTTTCCCCTCAAGTTTGCTTTTTATAAATCTCAACTATTGCGTAGAGAGTGGCGTACGCCTTCTTTTGTGCGTACGCAACCTTTAGAAATGAGGCCCCTGGTGATCTGTTGGATCCAATTCTAAAGTGATTCTACAAAAGTTCAGTCTGACTGCTCTGCTTTCTGTCTGCGATGATGATGATGATGATGACGATGATGATGAAGACCTCTATTCAGACTTTGGAGAAAATAGAAATTAAGATCAAATATTAGTGAGAACAAAATGACAGAAAGTCTCCAAACTAACCTCAGCGGGTTAACTTTTGCTTTTCAGTTCAACTTTTCATATAAAATGACGTAAAGGTGATTTTTTAGGTTTGACCTTTTTAATGAACGATTAAAATGTTTTTTTAAATAAATGCACATTCAGTGTGGGGCAACAGAAATCTGCTTTTCTTAAAAAACACATTGTTCTTCTTCCTCCAAATAAAAAAACATTGCCACCTTTGCATGCTGCCACTGGTGAGGGATCCGTGTCCCGACCCACCTGTATGACGACAGCAGCAGGGGAGTGACTCTGCAGGTAACGGCAGCGCGCCTGCCGCTGCCGTCTGACCAGGAAACCCCGACATCGCGCTTGCAGCCCAACAATGAGCGCCTCTCTGCTCCGCCACAGGATGCTGCGAGTGTGCGCCGCGGAAACCCCGCTCACCACATCCTGGGGGGGGCAGACGCTTTACATGACAAGAGAACCAAAACAACCTTCTTGTTCACGGCCGAACAAAGGCGCTGACCTTCACCTGTATGAGAGAACTGGACGGAGAGCGGGGCCCCCCCTTATAGAAAACGCCTTACACCTCCAGCTCCAGCCAAATGAAGTCAATGCAGTCGCCATTTTTTCATGATACGGACCCCGACAACGCAAGTAAGTGGTGATTGGTCCGACTCGGCCCGAGTCATCGTTTCTATGGCGACTACTGCCCCCAATCAGGAGTGAGCTTGTTGGAAGGCCACACCCTCTACTTGAAAGTGGGCTACAGAAAATCTGCCAATCAAAGATTTCTACTTATCCAGGTTGTGGCCAGCTTTTAGGGAGGCATCTGATTGGTCAGTTTATAACTTAAATAATTTGAACTACAGAGGAAAACGATGATTATCAAGAAAATGTTCAAAAAAAGAAAGATCCAGAACGGTTCCTCTGACCAATAGACCGAGGAACCGCTGTTTATTTCTCTAAAAAAGTCTACAGAACTTTGGCTTCTTGGAGCCACTTCCTGTCTGGAACGCCAAGGGGGAGGAGCCACTCGATCCAGTTCTCTTGTACAGTCAGTAGTGTGCGCCCAGGACCCTCTCTGCACCTGTATCTCCTGCTGGTTTATGAACACACTGTTGTGGATGAAATTGTCAGGCGCTTCCCAGCTTCCCTTTAAGTTCTTCAAGTGAAAATAGTAGGCGGAGCCATCCTGAAGTTGCATTTGGACCCACGGACTCCTGTTGTCTCCTGAAAAGACAAAAGAAACTTTAGGTTAGATATCACACCTGGTCCAATACTATATGATGAAACCATGAATAAACACCTGTAGTGTCCTCAAGTAAGACACTCACAGGTGTGTTTCCTCAACAGGTGTGTTTCCTCAACAGGTGTGTTTCCTCAACAGGTGTGTAACCTCAACAGGTGTGTAACCTCAACAGGATACCTCAGTGTTACTGGATAGTGTGTTCCAGTAACATGCATGTAGTTACTGCAGTATGTCTGTTAGAACAACATAGTTCTGACCTAAGAGTGCTTGGACCTTTATTGTATGTGTTACCCGAGTTTGGGTTACCTGAGCGTGTGACTATCACAGGTGATGTCAGCTGTGGGTTACCTGAGTGTGTGACTATCACAGGTGATGTCAGCTGTGGGTTACCTGAGTGTGTGACTATCACAGGTGATGTCAGCTGTGGGTTACCTGAGTGTGTGACTATCACAGGTGATGTCAGCTGTGGGTTACCTGAGTGTGTGACTATCACAGGTGATGTCAGCTGTGGGTTACCTGAGTGTGTGACTATCACAGGTGATGTCAGCTGTGGGTTACCTGAGCGTGTGACTATCACAGGTGATGTCAGCTGTGGGTTACCTGAGTGTGTGACTATCACAGGTGATGTCAGCTGTGGGTTACCTGAGTGTGTGACTATCACAGGTGATGTCAGCTGTGGGTTACCTGAGTGTGTGACTATCACAGGTGATGTCAGCTGTGGGTTACCTGAGTGTGTGACTATCACAGGTGATGTCAGCTGTGGGTTACCTGAGTGTGTGACTATCACAGGTGATGTCAGCTGTGGGTTACCTGAGTGTGTGACTATCACAGGTGATGTCAGCTGTGGGTTACCTGAGTGTGTGACTATCACAGGTGATGTCAGCTGTGGGTTACCTGAGTGTGTGACTATCACAGGTGATGTCAGCTGTGGGTTACCTGAGTGTGTGACTATCACAGGTGATGTCAGCTGTGGGTTACCTGAGTGTGTGACTATCACAGGTGATGTCAGCTGTGGGTTACCTGAGTGTGTGACTATCACAGGTGATGTCAGCTGTGGGTTACCTGAGTGTGTGACTATCACAGGTGATGTCAGCTGTGGGTTACCTGAGTGTGTGACTATCACAGGTGATGTCAGCTGTGGGTTACCTGAGCGTGTGACTATCACAGGTGATGTCAGCTGTGGGTTACCTGAGCGCGTCCTGGACTCCAGCAGGGCTCTCAGCTGTCTCTGGTATTCTTCTGCACAGTCAGACAAAAGCTCCTGCAGGTGCAGCTCAGGTAAAGCCAGAACATGGAGGGTCTGTTTGATCCGGTTTTCCTTCACTGCCTGGTTCGCCGCCGCCGCCGCCAGGCAAACTGCAGGACAGTGTGAAGTGTACAGCAGCTGGATCAAACTCCTCTGCCTTTGGGAGATCCAGCTGTGATGTCACAGCCAGTTTTCTTCATGACACTGCTGCACAGCTCATTTCTCCTCATGTTTTTCTAGTATTTATGTCAAACGACGACAGCAGTCCATTGAAAACCTGTTGTCCAGCTTACGTTTCAGAGCTTTCTGGCTCTGTTGGTTGGCCTGGTCCACTGCAGCTCTGATGTCCGCTAACCACAGCTCCGCCTCCGGGTCTCCGCTCATCTGCGTGGACGGAACAGGTGACCTCTACACACGACGCCGTTACCGGGGTGGAGTGTGCAGAGTAGATGTGAGCTCACCTGGGCTTTGTGCCGTCTCCTCCGGCTCAGCAGAGTCAGGTATCTACCCCGGTTTGAGGGAACCACCCCCTCAAGTCCACAGCAGGGCAGCAGAAGAGCAGACAGCAGCTGCTGGGGGTCTGCTCTCAGCACAGCTTGGTTGATGCAGCCAACGGCCTGCAGCTCTGAAGTAGCCATGAGGGGGAGAGCGGGGGGGTTACTGTGTTTAGTGGAGTGTTGTTTTTGTCACTTCAGTCTGCAGCTGTGTTCAGATGTCAGGTTGTGTTACTGCTGTGCTCATCATTGTTGTGATGCTAGTGTGTGTTTTCACATACGCTGGTGTTCATCTTTCACTGCCTTGTTGACGTCGGTGATTCCCTCTTGCAGCTGATTCCAGGTCAGCAGATCGTGCCCCGCCCTCTGCTTCACCTCCGTCAGGTGCAGACAGTACCTGAACGGCAGTGAAATCATCCACATCAAAGCCACAAAGGAAGTCCGACACAGCAGCAGGTATTCAGCGTCACACCTGTGCAACAGGTCGGGGTCCACATCAGAGAGTCCTGCGGACAGACTGAGCACAGCGGCGTTGAACTGCTGCTGATGTCCCGCCTTCAGCGCGTTGTTGATGAGCGCCACCGCCGACAGCATGTCCACTGCCACAAACAGCTCCTCCTGCTTTAGCCCCCCCTAGGAGACACGAGAAGACCCCAGCATGAAAGGGTCTGTGTGTGCACCTTCAGGAGATTGACCTCCATGAAGGTCGGCCTTCAGGAGGTCGGCCTTGGTGGGGCCCGTCTTCACGGGGTGGGAGCGGTGTGTACCTGTGCAGTCCGTTTCTGCAGATGCTGGAGCTCTCTGTGGTACAGATCAGCAGCAGATGGGAACACCTCTGGCAGCTGCAGGTGGCTGTCCATCAGGCAGCTGACGGTGTGACGCGAGTCGCTGCCACGCAGCGCCGCATTGACGCGCTGCAACGCCTCACATACTGAAACGCACACAGGTCCATGCAGAGAAGTCCACAGGAAACCTGGACCTCACAGAGCGGCAGAACACTCACCATCTCTGTCCTCCTGAGCTTTCAGGTTTGCTGCAAAGATCGAATCCTGCAGCTCAGCAACTTCCAGAGGATCCTCAGAGTCCTGAAGCAGAGGTCAAAGGTCAGGTCAGGAGACCTTAAGATCATCACCAAAGTTTATAGATGAAACTCTGATAAAACGCCCTTTAAAGACCCGCTCTGATGAAACTCAGTGTTCTTATGACCCTTTTGTGATGGAGGTCATTTATTAAGAAAATTAGAATTTAAACTGCATTTCTGAGTTTGTCTTTATTCAAATCATTGTGAGTCAGGAGCAGATGAAAAAAATACTACTTAAAAAAGCAGTCAGTTGTGACATAGAAACTGAAATGGGCGGGGCCACAGTCTCCCTGCTCCGCCCCTTTCTGATCATCCACCTGCAGACCAACAGAACCATGAACGTCTTTGATGTTCTGGTCTGAGCAGGAATCTGGATCAGAACCGGACGGCTGGATAGATCTGATGCTGCTGCCATTTTTGTTGGACGGCTAATGTTGGGTTGATCGTCGACTTTCAATCAGAATCAGAACAAAACGGTTCCGCTCCACTTTCATCCAGAATTTCTGCCAACCAGGCTGGATTCTTCCCAGTCGTATGTTCCCACCGCGTTATCTTCACGTTCAGGAAGAACATCTGCACCGTCGTCACGGGCCGAATGGTTCTGTTGTGTTCAATGACTGTTAAAGCAGCACAGCAAGAGGTGCAGATGGAACCTTGGGAGATGTAGTGAATTAAAATCCAAAAGTGGGACTGCTGCTGAACAACAGAGGATTTGTCAGCCATGTTGGCACAAAGCAGGGAGAACGCTAAGCAGTTGGATTGGTTCATGTCTGAGCTCCTAAACATGATTGGCAGAGACCGTTGGGAGCTTAATGAGAGCGATTGGTCAAATCTGCAGTGATGGTAACAAGTTGTAATGTTGAACATTTAGAAATCCTGGCGGGTCTGAGGAAGCTGTGATGTACCAGAACCTTCTGCTGGCGTTCCTCCAACAGCTGATCCAGGTACCAAGGCCCGTTTAGGGTCCGGAGGCCACTAAGGCCCAAACATGGCAGCTGCAGTGAAGAGAGCAAAACCCGCTCATCGGCGGCGTCCAGAGCTGCATCCACCTGTTCCAGCGCCATCCGAACTGCAACCACAACACCAACAGTCAGCTGACTATGATTGGGGGCGGAGCTACAGGGATTGGAGTTTCTCACCATTGACAGTTTGAATTTGATCCTGGATCTCCATCCGAGTCAGGTACTCCTCATACAAGTCTCTGTCCTCTGATGTTCCTCGCTGCTGATAGGTGAGACACGCACACAGGTGAGACACGCACACAGGTGAGACACACGCACACAGGTGGGACACACGCACACAGGTGGGACACACGCACACAGGTGAGACACGCACACACAGGTGAGACACGCACACAGGTGAGACACGCACACAGGTGAGACACGAACACAGGTGGGACACACGCACACACAGGTGAGACACACACACACACAGGTGGGACACGCACACACACAGGTGAGACACGCACACACAGGTGAGACACGCACACAGGTGAGACACGCACACAGGTGGGACACACACACACACAGGTGAGACACGCACACAGGTGAGACACGCACACACACAGGTGGGACACGCACACACACAGGTGAGACACGCACACAGGTGAGACACGCACACACACAGGTGGGACACGCACACACACAGGTGAGACACGAACACAGGTGGGACACGAACACAGGTGGGACACACGCACACACAGGTGAGACACGCACACACAGGTGAGACACACACACACACAGGTGAGACACACACACACACAGGTGAGACACGCACACAGGTGAGACACGCACACACACAGGTGGGACACGCACACACACAGGTGAGACACGCACACAGGTGAGACACGCACACAGGTGAGACACACGCACACAAGTGGGACACACGCACACACGTGGGACACACGCACACACAGGTGACACGCACACAGGTGAGACACGCACACAGGTGGGACACACGCACACACAGGTGAGACACGAACACAGGTGAGACACGCACACAGGTGGGACACGAACACAGGTGGGACACACGCACACACAGGTGAGACACACACACACACAGGTGAGACACACACACAGGTGGGACACGAACACAGGTGGGACACGAACACAGGTGGGACACACGCACACAGGTGGGACACACGCACACACAGGTGGGACACACGCACACACAGGTGAGACACACACACACAGGTGAGACACACACACACAGGTGAGACACGCACACAGGTGAGACACGCACACACACAGGTGGGACACACGCACACACAGGTGAGACACGCACACAGGTGAGACACGCACACAGGTGAGACACACGCACACAGGTGAGACACACGCACACAGGTGGGACACGAACACAGGTGGGACACGAACACAGGTGGGACACACGCACACACAGGTGAGACACACACACACACAGGTGAGACACACACACAGGTGAGACACGCACACAGGTGAGACACACGCACACAGGTGAGACACACGCACACAGGTGGGACACACGCACACACACAGGTGAGACACGCACACACACAGGTGAGACACGCACACACACAGGTGAGACACGCACACACACAGGTGAAACACGCACACACACAGGTGAGACAGGCACACACACAGGTGAGACAGGCACACACACAGGTGAGACACGCACACACACAGGTGAGACACGCACACACACAGGTGAGACACGCACACAGGTGAGACACGCACACACACAGGTGAGACACGCACACACACAGGTGAGACACGCACACACACAGGTGAGACAGGCACACACACAGGTGAGACAGGCACACACACAGGTGAGACACGCACACACACAGGTGAGACACGCACACACACAGGTGAGACACGCACACACACAGGTGAGACACGCACACAGGTGAGACACGCACACACACAGGTGAGACACGCACACACACAGGTGAGACAGGCACACACACAGGTGAGACAGGCACACACACAGGTGAGACAGGCACACACACAGGTGAGACACGCACACACACAGGTGAGACACGCACACAGGTGAGACACGCACACACACAGGTGAGACACGCACACAGGTGAGACACGCACACACAGGTGAGACACACGCACACACAGGTGAGACACACGCACACACAGAGGTGGGACACACGCACACACAGGTGAGACACACGCACACACACAGGTGAGACACGCACACACACAGGTGAGACACGCACACACACAGGTGAGACACGCACACAGGTGAGACACGCACACAGGTGAGACACGCACACACAGGACACACGCACACACAGGACACACGCACACACAGGTGAGACACGCACACACAGGTGAGACACGCACACAGGTGAGACACGCACACACACAGGTGAGACACGCACACAGGACACACGCACACACAGGACACACGCACACACAGGTGAGACACGCACACACAGGTGAGACACGCACACACAGGTGAGACACGCACACAGGTGAGACACGCACACACACAGGTGAGACACGCACACACACAGGTGAGACACGCACACACACAGGTGGGACACACGCACACACAGGTGAGACACACACACACACAGGTGGGTCACACGCACACAGGTGAGACACGCACACACACAGGTGAGACACGCACACACACAGGTGGGACACACGCACACACAGGTGAGACACGCACACACAGGTGAGACACGCACACACGTGAAACACGCACACACGTGAGACACGCACACAGGTGGGACACGCACACAGGTGGGACACACGCACACACAGGTGAGACACACACACGTTAGACACGCGCACACACACAGGTGAGACACGCACACACACACACGGGTGAGACACGCACACACACACACGGGTGAGACACGCACACACACGGGTGAGACACGCACACACACGGGTGAGACACGCACACACACAGGTGAGACACGCACACAGGTGAGACACGCACACAGGACACACGCACACACAGGTGAGACACGCACACACAGGTGAGACACGCACACACAGGTGAGACACGCACACACAGGTGAGACACGCACACACAGGTGAGACACGCACACAGGTGAGACACGCACACAGGTGAGACACGCACACAGGTGAGACACGCACACACACAGGTGAGACACGCACACACACAGGTGAGACACGCACACACACAGGTGAGACACGCACACACACAGGTGGGACACACGCACACACAGGTGAGACACACACACACACACAGGTGGGTCACACGCACACAGGTGAGACACGCACACACACAGGTGAGACACGCACACAGGTGGGACACACGCACACACAGGTGAGACACGCACACAGGTGGGACACACGCACACACAGGTGAGACACGCACACACAGGTGAGACACGCACACACGTGAGACACGCACACACGTGAGACACGCACACAGGTGGGACACGCACACAGGTGGGACACACGCACACACAGGTGAGACACACACACGTTAGACACGCGCACACACACAGGTGAGACACGCACACACACACACGGGTGAGACACGCACACACACACACGGGTGAGACACGCACACACACGGGTGAGACACGCACACACACAGGTGAGACACGCGCACACACACACACACAGGTGAGCCACGCAAACAGGTGAGACACGCACACACACACACAGGTGAGACATGCGCACAGGTGAGACAAGCATACACACACACACACGGGTGAGACACGCACACATACAGGTGAGACACACACACACACAGGTGAGACACGCACACACACAGGTGAGACACGCACACACACAGGTGAGACACGCACACAAACACACACACACACACACACACACACACAGGTGAGCCACGCGAACAGGTGAGCCACGCACACACACGGGTGAGACACGCACACACACGGGTGAGACACGCACACACACGGGTGAGACACGCACACACACGGGTGAGACACGCACACACACACACACACACAGGTGAGCCACGCACACACACACACACGGGTGAGACACGCACGCATACAGGTGAGACACACACACACACAGGTGAGACACGCACACACACACACACACACAGGTGAGCCACGCAAACAGGTGAGACACGCACACACACCTTACACACAGCGGTGTGAGCCTTCCTCTTCTTCGCCTGCTGCAGCTTCTCCTGGTAGACGCACATCAGCGCCTCCTCCAGGTCAGTGAGCAAGGCAGCAGGATTCCTCAAAGTTTGAGCCGTGACGTGCACATCTCCTCGGTCCAGTGCCTCGTTAATGGCAACCACCGCTGCATGCACTGATGGGAAATCACAGCTTGAAACCTGCCAGCTCCTCCCACCAACTCGCTGAAGCCAACCAGAATCCGCCTCACCTGCGGCTTCGTCCACCGACAGCTCATTGGTCAGGATGCCTCCTATCTTGTTGAAGGCTGGCATTTGGATTCCGTACCTGTCCAGCTCCAGCTTCATGTTGTTGATCTCTTCATCTGTTCAGTCACAACCAACCACAGCTCGCTTCAGTCCGCTCAGTTAGACTCGTTCCTGCTCTAGCACACCTGGTTTGGTCCACAGGACCCGCCAGCACCTGGCAGAACTGTGGACCCTAGCCAGGTGTGAAGGGAGTGGCTTAAACGTTATACAAGATGAGGTGGCTCCTAAAGCTAACCCGGTTCCAATACCTCCTTCCTAAACGCCAGATTCCCGCCAACAAGTCTTCAGTTAAAGCACCTGGACAGCCCAGGAAGTTACCTGTGAACATCACTTGTCCATACAGGTCATGAATGGGTGGAGCCAAACCAAGTCTGTGCAGGTACAAGCTGCAGACACACAGGAGAGCAGACAGACAGGTTAACTGTTGGAAAATTGTATACAAGTCATCTCATATTTGCTTTTAGGAATTACCTAGCTATAGAGGTAATATAATTATGTTTGCAGAAGTGTTTGTGTCCAAGTTCCGTTTCACAGGGAGGTGAAGGCTAAACGACTGTCCAAGATCAGCATGTTATCAGCTTCCAGACCGGAATCAAAGGAGGCTCTGTGTCAGTTTATCGGTGAGAAAAGGCTTTGCAGGGCCAGAGACGGTGTGGAAAGACTGAACGGATGGACACGTTACAATGAATGTTTTCTGATAGCGCTGCAGCTGTGTTCTTATCTGTTTCAGCTCATTTGGAAATGTAATAAAAGGGGAGGGGGCAGGAATATGCACCAGAGCGGAGAGAGACAGTTACTGGGCATTATTCTCTGTTCGTTCTCCTCCTAAAGGTCCTTCTATCTCTCGTCTTTCTTTCCGTTTGACGTTATTCAGATGTTGCAGGTTGTTTGAACCCAACATTAACAGACACACAGGTGAGCAGACAGACAGATTAACAGACAGGTGAGCAGACAGACAGGTGAGCAGACAGACAGGTGAGACAAACAGACAGGTGAGCAGACAGACAGGTGATATGACAGACAGGTGAGACAAACAGACAGGTGAGACAACCAGACAGGTGAGACAACCAGACAGGTGAGCAGACAGACAGGTGGGCAGACAGACAGGTGAGACAAACAGACAGGTGAGCAGACAGACAGGTGATATGACAGACAGGTGAGACAAACAGACAGGTGAGACAAACAGACAGGTGATATGACAGACAGGTGATATGACAGACAGGTGATATGACAGACAGGTGAGACGACAGACAGGTGAGCAGACAGACAGGTGAGACAAACAGACAGGTGAAACAAACAGACAGGTGATATGACAGACAGGTGATATGACAGACAGGTGATATGACAGACAGGTGAGACGACAGACAGGTGAGTCGACAGACAGGTGAGCCGACAGACAGGTGAGATGACAGACAGGTGAGACAACCAGACAGGTGAGACAACCAGACAGGTGTGACAACCAGACAGGTGATACAAACAGACAGGTGAGACAGACAGACAGGTGATACAAACAGACAGGTGAGCAGACAGACAGGTGTGACAACCAGACAGGTGATATGACAGACAGGTGATATGACAGACAGGTGATATGACAGACAGGTGAGACGACAGACAGGTGAGACGACAGACAGGTGAGCAGACAGACAGGTGAGACAAACAGACAGGTGAGACAAACAGACAGGTGATATGACAGACAGGTGATATGACAGACAGGTGATATGACAGACAGGTGAGACGACAGACAGGTGAGTCGACAGACAGGTGAGCCGACAGACAGGTGAGCCGACAGACAGGTGAGCCGACAGACAGGTGAGACACACAGACAGGTGAGACAGACAGACAGGTGAGCTGACATACAGGTGAGCTGACAGACAGGTGAGACAACCAGACAGGTGAGACAACCAGACAGGTGTGACAAACAGACAGGTGAGACGACAGACAGGTGAGATGACAGACAGGTGAGACAACAGACAGGTGAGACGACAGACAGGTGAGACAAACAGACAGGTGAGCAGACAGACAGGTGAGATGACAGACAGGTGAGACAACCAGACAGGTGAGACAACCAGACAGGTGTGACAAACAGACAGGTGAGACGACAGACAGGTGAGATGACAGACAGGTGAGACAACAGACAGGTGAGACGACAGACAGGTGAGACAAACAGACAGGTGAGCAGACAGACAGGTGAGATGACAGACAGGTGAGCAGACAGACAGGTGAGATGACAGACAGGTGAGACAACCAGACAGGTGAGACAAACAGACAGGTGAGCAGACAGATAGGTGATATGACAGACAGGTGTGACAAACAGACACATGAGCCGACAGACAGGTGAGACGACAGACAGGTGAGCCGACAGACAGGTGAGCAGACAGACAGGTGAGCAGACAGACAGGTGAGACAAACAGACAGGTGAGCAGACAGACAGATTAACAGACAGGTGAGCAGACAGACAGATTAACAGACAGGTGAGCAGACGGACAGGTGAGACAAACAGACAGGTGAGATGACAGACAGGTGAGCAGACAGACAGGTGAGCAGACAGACAGGTGAGCAGACAGACAGGTGAGATGACAGACAGGTGAGACAACCAGACAGGTGAGACAACCAGACAGGTGAGACAACCAGACAGGTGAGCAGACAGATAGGTGATATGACAGACAGGTGTGACAAACAGACAGGTGAGACGACAGACAGGTGAGACGACAGACAGGTGAAACGACAGACAGGTGAGCAGACAGACAGGTGAGACAACCAGACAGGTGAGACAAACAGACAGGTGAGACAAACAGACAGGTGAGCAGACAGACAGGTGAGACAAACAGACAGGTGAGACAAACAGACAGGTGAGCAGACAGACAGGTGAGACAACCAGACAGGTGAGACAAACAGACAGGTGAGACAAACAGACAGGTGAGCAGACAGACAGGTGAGACAAACAGACAGGTGAGACAAACAGACAGGTGAGACAAACAGACAGGTGAGCAGACAGACAGGTGAGCAGACAGACAGGTGAGACAACCAGACAGGTGTGACAAACAGACAGGTGAGCAGACAGACAGGTGAGCAGACAGACAGGTGAGACAAACAGACAGGTGAGACAAACAGACAGGTGAGCAGACAGACAGGTGAGACAACCAGACAGGTGTGACAAACAGACAGGTGAGCAGACAGACAGGTGAGCAGACAGACAGGTGAGCAGACAGACAGGTGTACCTGAGAGCGTGGATGCAGTATACAGCTTTTGGCATGTTCTTCTTGTCGTACACGTCTGTGGTTTCAGGATAGAAGATCTGACGACAGACAAGAGTTCGTCAGGTTTGAAACGGACCACCGAACCAAAGTTCTGAAAAACCAGTCTGCTCACGGACCCCCGGCAGGCCCAACGCCGTCATGGCGTTCCTCCAGTGGTTAATGTTGTCGGTGTGACGGAACTGCAGGCCCGCAGCCTGAAGGAATCAGACCGCAGCTCATCAGAACCCGGAACCCCCCAGGAAGGAAAAGGTGGGGAGGAAACCCCTTTAATGGCAGATCAGAACCACCTGGAATCTGAGCTGCTCCGGGTCGTAGATCTTCTTCAGAGGGACGGCTGTCGGAGCAAAGCGATGACCCAGTTTGGCCAGAATGACGCCGTTCCTCAGTCCCTCCTCCAAGTCAGTGGGAGCAGGAAGCTCCTCCCCCAGACACGCCTCCATCCATCTGAGGAGCACATTTCAGTTTTTCAGAGAAAAACAGCAGACCAGACCGGTTCGGTTCTGAACACAGACCTCTTGGCCTCCTCCAGCCTGCACAGGTACTGGTACGCCACGTTCTGGACCCTCTGCTCGTCCATCTGCTCCGCCGTGAGGCGCTCAACTGATCGAGACACAAACCACACCCCCATCCCAGTCAGAGGTCTGATCAGCACAACAGAAGACGCTAGAGGCCAGAGGTCCGGTTCTTCAGCACAGAACTGGACCAACGGTCTGAAACGTTTGCTCTGCACAGTAAAAACAAAGCCTGGAGTGGGCGGGGCATGTCCACTGCAGTCAGGTGAGGACACCTGTGGGGAGGAGGTCATCCTCAGCTGCTTCGGTGTTCAGGAACTTAGTAGGAGGGGGGGGGGGGGGGGTCATCAGGAAGGTCGCTGTCCGCTGGGTTTAGAGATCAATCAATCAAAACGGAATTGAGGGTTCTCTTCAGTGACGTCACATGTTCTACTGGGTTCTGCTGTTCTTGGTTTTGTGGCATCTGGAAGCAGCGGTTCCTTCGTGACCTGACCTCCGGGGGGGGGGGGGGGGGGTCTGCAGGGCCTCAGAGTTGATAAGACCACCTGGACTAGGAGACGGTCCAGGTTCGTCTCATCACGGAGGTTCGGCAGAACTCCAGCTAACACACAAGCTTAGCTAGCAGAACTGAACCCCGTGCAGCTGGTTCGGAACGAGTCGTGCAGGTTCCGGTACTTACATCGGTTCTGCGCGGCTGGATCCGCCATGCTGACCAGCGGGTTCGCGGGTCCCGGTAGCTGTGCTCTCCGCGGGCTCCTGTCGGTTCTGTGATAGACCAACCGTCCGCCGCTGCTTCCGGTCGAGGGTTTGAAAGCTCCCGCCGCGCTCTGATTGGCTCGCTCCTCAACGGCGCATCCGTTTGGTCAGCTTGTGGCGCGTTGGATTGTGGGTAATGAAGTTAGGTCCACTCAATCCAAACTAGAGAGGTGGTTTCGTTGTGGAAATGCTCTTTTTAAGTTTTTATTTTAATTTATTGAGTTTCATATTTAATATTTCTTTAACTCTTGTGTCTTAATTCATTGGCTTCTTGTCACGTGCACGGCAGTGTTTCCATAGCAACCAAGATCAACAGACTCCTTTGCCCCGAACAGGAACACTACTGCTGTTTACTCAGGTGAGCAGGGAGGAGCTCTGACTTCAGGGGGGCAAGAGGTCCAGACCGGCTGGGACTGGTTAGTACCCGGTTAGAATTTCATTAGAACCCGGTTAGTGTTTTTAAAAAACATTTTCTCTCCAGGAAGCGGCCATTCTGATTTAGATGACGGACCTGCAGTGTTTTTTTTACTGGTGGAGATGATCTGAAGTTAGGTGTTCCGCCCAAGAACCCAGAGACTGTCCCCTATGGGATTTGAACCGCAGAACATCCTAATGATTGACAGCTGCTTGACCATCAAGCCTTCTGAAGGATTCCACTGCTGGTTTACTCTTTCAGTCCAGTCCTGGTTCCGGACCATTATTACGGTAACAGTTTCTTTTTGCCGACCAAACATGGCGTCTAAGTCAGCAACTCCACCTGATGGACAGGTGAAGACACTGAGGAGACAAGGACGCCGTAAGGAAACTGACGTCCAAGTGTTGACCTTATCCGGCCACAAGGCTCTGGAAGACGGACGGTCACGAGACGCCGTGAGGTGCTTCAAAGCTGCTCTGCAGGCTGCAGCACAGGTAAACGGCATCAACGGAGGTCCCAGAGGGGTCAGAGGCCACTTCAGAGGTCAAAGCTCAGAGGTCAGATATTGTTAGATTACAGACCAAAGTTCAACGACAGGTCAGAGTGTCAGGAGTGAAAGAGTTCAAAGGGCACATCAGCTTCTGGAGGCTGATTACCTGCTGCCCCCCCACGTTCTGCTAAATGGTTTGACCTCTGAACCCAGTTTAGAAACAGGCCCATGGGATTTGGATCAGAATGATTTCTTTGATAGTGCCAAAGAAGGTGACTGTCTAACTTTTGCGACCGATTTACATTGCTACCTTTCCCATCATGCTTTGCTCCTCTAAGCTGCAAGACTCCCGGGTCCTTGGGGCCTGCTTCTTTAACCTCGGAGCAGCCTACTTGGAGGTAGGAGAACCTCATAAAGCTCTAGACCTTCTGCAACAGTCTCAGCCTGGCTCCAAAGCTGACCGCTGCCCGGACCTCCAGTTCAACCTCGCCATTGCCCACAATGCACTTGGAAAAACCCAAGAGGCATCAGCGGCGTTCCTGCGGGCTGCTCATCTGTACAGGTCACAAGGGAACGGAGGTTCTGAAGGAGACGCCTGCATGGAGATGAGCCGCTGCTACAGTCAAACACAGGTGAGATCACCCCCAGAACCGGCTCAGTCTCTGAGGTCCGGAAGCGCAGCCGTGACTGGGGTTCTGTTCCAGGACTGGGTTCTGGCAGCACGCGGGTTCCTGCGGGCTGCAGACAGCTACAGAGTGGCTGCCATGTTGGATTGTGCGGCTAACGCCTTAAAAGAAGCAGGAAGTCACATGATCAGAGCAAATCAGTTCAATAAGACCGACATCAGCGGCATTTTGGGGGAGTGTCTGAGTCTGACAAACAGCGTCTCTGACCCAAGGATTCTGGGTAATTACCTTCCCCCGTGACTGTTTGTTTGATGTTCTGATCAGACGTGAATCTCTCTGATGTCGTCCAGGAGACTTGTTCCTCTCGGTGGGCGTGTCTTATTGCCAACTCAGGTGTTTCCAGGAGGCTGTCCAGTGTTTCCAGCGGGCCTTGATCCTTCCAGCTCAGCAGCCCCCCCTGCTGGCCAAAGTACTGCAGAACCTGGGAGCTGCCTTGAACTCCATGGGCCAGTTCTCAGAGGCAGTGGGTTATCACAGGCTGGCTGCGGGGCTCTACGGTGAGTCAGCATACCTGTCTCACCTGTACCTGTAGCAGTAAATATACATCTGCGTAACTCCTCCCCCGTAATGACCATACTTGAACTAGAACGTGTTCCATCCCCCCACCCCCGTTCCTGCAGGGGTGTCGGACTCCAGGCCTCGAGGGCCGACATGCTGCTGGTTTTTCAGGTACTCTGGGTCAGGTTAGTTGGAGAACATGTGGGACGCTGACCCTGAGGGACGGGAGTTGGACACCTGTGTCCTCAAATAACCCCAGCAGTTGACTGCAGAATAAGAGCAGCATGGTTCGGGGTCAAAGTTCACCTCAACCTTCAGCTCTATCAGACAGGAGAGTTCACGTCTTAAACCGTCCCCAGGACTTGTTTTGGGGAGCACCCCAACCTGGTCCGCCACATCCACCGCCCTGCCTTTTCAGCTCTCCTTAGACTGCTGCTTATTACCTGAGTCAGGTGTGTTCAGGCAGGCTGGTCGGACCGCCAGCTCTTACTGTTCTGAAGGTTCTGGGAGAATCTCCGGAACTCACTCGCCTTGAACATCAGCATTAAGACTGCATTTATACTGAATGGACCAGAACACTTAGCTGTCTATCTTTCTAAAGGCTCTCTGGGTTGCCATGGCGACCGGGCTCGCTGCTACAGCAATTTGGCTCATGCGTGGACCCAGCTGGGTGATGAAGACGAGGCGGTGGAGAGCTTCATCCTCTCTCTTCAGGGGTTCAGAGACACAGGTAGGAATGGACGCATGACATTTGCACCTGTGTTTTTGCAGAGTTCTGGTGTTCCACCTGTGCTTGTCACTGCAGAGAATCACCTGGCTCAGGTACAGGTGTGTCAGTCTCTGGCGGAGTGCTATCTGAGGCAGAGAAAACATCAGAGAGCAGTTCAACTCTATGAACAGGCTCTGAGCACGCTCAGTCACTGCAAGGTAACACACCCGAGGTGAAGGGTCATGTGACCCGCTGAGCACATCCCCCCTGCCTTTCCTCCCACAGCCAATCACAGGGTAAGCTTTCTCTTTCAGGAAGACAGAGCTCGTCAGGACCCGCTGGTAAAGCGTCTGAGCACTGCGCTGCAAAAGAGTCTGTGTGTCGGGGTGGAGGTGGGGGTCCTACACCCACTGCAGCATCCACCTTCCATAATACAGTCGAGACATGAGGCTCATTCCAGTTGTTTTCTGTGTCAGAAGCCTAACCCACAAAGACCACAACCCCTACAAGCTGCCGGTACGACCCCCATCAGGTAACGCCGCCCTTTCCTGTTTGGAGCTGTAGAGGTACCAGAAGCAGTTTGGCTTTGGGTTCTGGTTCTGTTGGACGTTATGGCTGCCCCATTTAAAAAGACGGGCAGAGTGATCCTCTTCTGCGGTAAGAGGTGGATCCTCTTCTGCGGTAAGAGGTGGATCCTCTTCTGCGGTAAGAGGTGGATCCTCTTCTGCGGTAAGAGGTGGATCCTCTTCTGCGGTAAGAGGTGGATCCTCTTCTGCGGCAGGAGGTGGATCCTCATCTGCGGCAGGAGGTGGATCCTTTTCTGCGGCAGGAGGTGGATCCTCTTCTGCGGTAAGAGGTGGATCCTCTTCTGCGGCAGGAGGTGGATCCTCTTCTGCGGCAGGAGGTGGATCCTTTTCTGCGGCAGGAGGTGGATCCTCTTCTGCGGTAAGAGGTGGATCCTCTTCTGCGGTAAGAGGTGGATCCTCTTCTGCGGCAGGAGGTGGATCCTCTCCTGCGGCAGGAGGTGGATCCTCTTCTGCGGTAAGAGGTGGATCTTCTTCTGCGGCAGGAGGTGGATCCTCTCCTGCGGCAGGAGGTGGATCCTCTTCTGCGGTAAGAGGTGGATCCTCTTCTGCGGTAAAAGGTGGATCCTCTTCTGCGGTAAGAGGTGGATCCTCTTCTGCGGCAGGAGGTGGATCCTCTTCTGCGGCAGGAGGTGGATCCTCTTCTGCGGTAAGAGGTGGATCCTCTTCTGCGGCAGCAGGTAGATCCTCTTCTGCGGCAGGAGGTGGATCCTCTTCTGCGGTAAGAGGTGGATCCTCTTCTGCGACAGGAGGTGGATCCTCTTCTGCGGCAGGAGGTGGATCCTCTTCTGTGGCCGGAGGTGGATCCTCTTCTGAGGCAGGAGGTGGATCCTTTTCTGTGGCAGGAGGTGGATCCTCTTCTGCAGTAAGAGGTGGATCCTCTTCTGCGGTAAGAGGTGGATCCTCTTCTGCGGCAGGAGGTGGATCCTCTTCTGCGGCAGGAGGTGGATCCTCTTCTGCGGCAGGAGGTGGATCCTCTTCTGCGGGAAAAGGTGGATCCTCTTCTGCGGCAGGAGGTGGATCCTTTTCTGCGGCAGGAGGTGGATCCTCTTCTGAAGTAAGAGGTGGAACCTATTCTGCGGCAGGAGGTGGATCCTCTTCTGCGGCAGGAGGTGGATCCTCTTCTGCGGTAAGAGGTGGATCCTCTTCTGCGACAGGAGGTGGATCCTCTTCTGCGGCAGGAGGTGGATCCTCTTCTGCGGCAGGAGGTGGATCCTCTTCTGTGGCAGGAGGTGGATCCTCTTCTGCGGCAGGAGGTGGATCCTCTTCTGCAGTAAGAGGTGGATCCTCTTCTGCGGCAGGAGGTGGATCCTTTTCTGCGGCAGGAGGTAAATCCTCTTCTGCGGCAGGAGGTAAATCCTCTTCTGCGGCAGGAGGTGGATCCTCTTCTGCGGTAAGAGGTGGATCCTCTTCTGCGGCAGGAAGTGGATCCTCTTCTGCAGTAAGAGGTGGATCCTCTTCTGCGGTAAGAGGTGGATCCTCTTCTGCGGCAGGAGGTAAATCCTCTTCTGCGGCAGGAGGTAAATCCTCTTCTGCGGCAGGAGGTGGATCCTCTTCTGCGGTAAGAGGTGGATCCTCTTCTGCGGCAGGAGGTGGATCCTCTTCTGAAGTAAGAGGTGGAACCTATTCTGCGGCAGGAGGTGGATCCTCTTCTACGGCAGGAGGTGGAACCCTCTCTGCGGCAGGAGGTGGATCCTCTTCTGCGGCAGGAGGTGGATCCTCTTCCGCGGTAAGAGGTGGATCCTCTTCTGCGACAGGAGGTGGATACTCTTCTGCGGCAGGAGGTGGATCCTCTTCTGCGGCAGGAGGTGGATCCTCTTCTGTGGGAAAAGGTGGATCCTCTTCTGCGGCAGGAGGTGGATCCTCTTCTGCGGCAGGAGGTGGATCCTTTTCTGCAGTAAGAGGTGGATCCTCTTCTGCGGCAGGAGGTGGATCCTTTTCTACGGCAGGAGGTGGATCCTCTTCTGCAGTAAGAGGTGGATCCTCTTCTGCGGTAAGAGGTGGATCCTCTTCTGCGGCAGGAGGTAGATCCTCTTCTGCGGCAGGAGGTAAATCCTCTTCTGCGGCAGGAGGTGGATCCTCTTCTGCGGCAGGAGGTGGATCCTCTTCTGTGGTAAGAGGTGGATCCTCTTCTGCGACAGGAGGTGGATCCTCTTCTGCGGCAGGAGGTGGATCCTCTTCTGCGGCAGGAGGTGGATCCTTTTCTGCGGCAGGAGGTGGATCCTCTTCTGCAGTAAGAGGTGGATCCTCTTCTGCGGTAAGAGGTGGATCCTCTTCTGCGGCAGGAGGTAAATCCTCTTCTGCGGCAGGAGGTAAATCCTCTTCTGCGGCAGGAGGTGGATCCTCTTCTGCGGTAAGAGGTGGATCTTCTTCTGCGGCAGGAGGTGGATCCTCTTCTGAAGTAAGAGGTGGAACCTATTCTGCGGCAGGAGGTGGATCCTCTTCTGCGGCAGGAGGTGGATCCTCTTCTGCGGCAGGAGGTGGATCCTCTTCTGCGGCAGGAGGTGGATCCTCTTCCGCGGTAAGAGGTGGATCCTCTTCTGCGACAGGAGGTGGATACTCTTCTGCGGCAGGAGGTGGATCCTCTTCTGCGGCAGGATGTGGATCCTCTTCTGTGGGAAAAGGTGGATCCTCTTCTGCGGCAGGAGGTGGATCCTCTTCTGCGGCAGGAGGTGGATCCTTTTCTGCAGTAAGAGGTGGATCCTCTTCTGCGGCAGGAGGTGGATCCTTTTCTGCGGCAGGAGGTGGATCCTCTTCTGCAGTAAGAGGTGGATCCTCTTCTGCGGTAAGAGGTGGATCCTCTTCTGCGGCAGGAGGTGGATCCTCATCTGCGGCAGGAGGTGGATCCTCTTCTGCGGCAGGAGGTGGATCCTCTTCTGCGGTAAGAGGTGGATCCTCTTCTGCGGCAGGAGGTGGATCCTCTTCTGCGGCAGGAGGTGGATCCTTTTCTGCGGCAGGAGGTGGATCCTCTTCTGCGGCAGGAGGTGGATCCTTTTCTGCGGCAGGAGGTGGATCCTCTTCTGCGGTAAGAGGTGGATCTTCTTCTGCGGCAGGAGGTGGATCCTCTTCTGAAGTAAGAGGTGGAACCTATTCTGCGGCAGGAGGTGGATCCTCTTCTGCGGCAGGAGGTGGATCCTCTTCTGCGGCAGGAGGTGGATCCTCTTCTGCGGCAGGAGGTGGATCCTCTTCCGCGGTAAGAGGTGGATCCTCTTCTGCGACAGGAGGTGGATACTCTTCTGCGGCAGGAGGTGGATCCTCTTCTGCGGCAGGATGTGGATCCTCTTCTGTGGGAAAAGGTGGATCCTCTTCTGCGGCAGGAGGTGGATCCTCTTCTGCGGCAGGAGGTGGATCCTTTTCTGCAGTAAGAGGTGGATCCTCTTCTGCGGCAGGAGGTGGATCCTTTTCTGCGGCAGGAGGTGGATCCTCTTCTGCAGTAAGAGGTGGATCCTCTTCTGCGGTAAGAGGTGGATCCTCTTCTGCGGCAGGAGGTGGATCCTCATCTGCGGCAGGAGGTGGATCCTCTTCTGCGGCAGGAGGTGGATCCTCTTCTGCGGTAAGAGGTGGATCCTCTTCTGCGGCAGGAGGTGGATCCTCTTCTGCGGCAGGAGGTGGATCCTTTTCTGCGGCAGGAGGTGGATCCTCTTCTGCGGCAGGAGGTGGATCCTTTTCTGCGGCAGGAGGTGGATCCTCTTCTGCAGTAAGAGGTGGATCCTTTTCTGCGGTAAGAGGTGGATCCTCTTCTGCGGCAGGAGGTAGATCCTCTTCTGCGGCAGGAGGTGGATCCTCTTCTGCGGTAAGAGGTGGATCCTCTTCTGCGGCAGGAGGTGGATCCTCTCCTGCGGCAGGAGGTGGATCCTCTTCTGCGGCAGGAGGTGGATCCTCTTCTGCAGTAAGAGGTGGATCCTCTTCTGCGGCAGGAGGTGGATCCTTTTCTGCGGCAGGAGGTGGATCCTCTTCTGCAGTAAGAGGTGGATCCTCTTCTGCGGCAGGAGGTGGATCCTCTTCTGCGGCAGGAGGTGGATCCTCTTCTGCGGCAGGAGGTGGATCCTCTTCTGCGGCAGGAGGTGGATCCTCTTCTGCGGTAAGAGGTGGATCCTCTTCTGCGGTAAGAGGTGGATCCTCTTCTGCGGTAAGAGGTGGATCCTCTTCTGCGGTAAGAGGTGGATCCTCTTCTGCAGCAGGAGGTGGATCCTCTCCTGCGGCAGGAGGTGGATCCTCTTCTGCTGTAAGAGGTGGATCTTCTTCTGTGGCAGGAGGTGGATCCTCTTCTGCGGCAGGAGGTGGATCCTCTCCTGCGGCAGGAGGTGGATCCTCTTCTGCGGTAAGAGGTGGATCCTCTTCTGCGGCAGGAGGTGGATCCTCATCTGCGGCAGGAGGTGGATCCTCTTCTGCGGCAGGAGGTGGATCCTCTTCTGCGGTAAGAGGTGGATCCTCTTCTGCGGCAGGAGGTGGATCCTCTTCTGCGTTAGGAGGTGGATCCTTTTCTGCGGCAGGAGGTGGATCCTCTTCTGCGGCAGGAGGTGGATCCTTTTCTGCGGCAGGAGGTGGATCCTCTTCTGCAGTAAGAGGTGGATCCTTTTCTGCGGTAAGAGGTGGATCCTCTTCTGCGGCAGGAGGTAGATCCTCTTCTGCGGCAGGAGGTGGATCCTCTTCTGCGGTAAGAGGTGGATCCTCTTCTGCGGCAGGAGGTGGATCCTCTCCTGCGGCAGGAGGTGGATCCTCTTCTGCGGCAGGAGGTGGATCCTCTTCTGCAGTAAGAGGTGGATCCTCTTCTGCGGCAGGAGGTGGATCCTTTTCTGCGGCAGGAGGTGGATCCTCTTCTGCAGTAAGAGGTGGATCTTCTTCTGCGGCAGGATGTGGATCCTCTTCTGCGGCAGGAGGTGGATCCTCTTCTGCGGCAGGAGGTGGATCCTCTTCTGCGGCGGCAGGAGGTGGATCCTCTTCTGCGGTAAGAGGTGGATCCTCTTCTGCGGTAAGAGGTGGATCTTCTTCTGCGGTAAGAGGTGGATCCTCTTCTGCAGCAGGAGGTGGATCCTCTCCTGCGGCAGGAGGTGGATCCTCTTCTGCTGTAAGAGGTGGATCCTCTTCTGTGGCAGGAGGTGGATCCTCTTCTGCGGCAGGAGGTGGATCTTCTCCTGCGGCAGGAGGTGGATCCTCTTCTGCGGTAAGAGGTGGATCCTCTTCTGCAGCAGGAGGTGGATCCTCTCCTGCGGCAGGAGGTGGATCCTCTTCTGCTGTAAGAGGTGGATCCTCTTCTGTGGCAGGAGGTGGATCCTCTTCTGCGGCAGGAGGTGGATCCTCTTCTGCGGCAGGAGGTGGATCCTCTCCTGCGGCAGGAGGTGGATCCTCTTCTGCGGCAGGAGGTGGATCCTGCAGAGACCAACTAGTTGCGTCAAACTCTAACAGTGCAGTCAGATCTGAACTGATCTGAATCAAACCAAACATTATTGAACCTGTTTCTAGACTGAACCCCCCCCCCCACACACACACACACCCCCTCCTCCTGCTTTACAGAAAGGATGACATCACTCACAGCCTGGTTCCTGAGGCCAATCAGCAGTCACTCCGCTTTAGTGTGAAGAGGCCAGGTTAGTCTCACCTGATCTAGAAAATATCCTGGAGGGGGTTTTGCATGGATGCTGTTTCCATGGAAACGTGCGGTTGATCCTGACAGGTGGATTAGGAGATCAGAGACTTTCAGCAGAAGGAAGAGCCATTGAAACACCTGACGACACGACAACCGTACCTGGACCGTACAGGTACTGCAGTTAGCCCACACAAAATCTAGTGGTCTGAGCTCTAACAGATCCAGTTTTAGAGGTTTCTCTGTTTCTGATTCCAGTTCACATCCATCCAGACGACATCACACACCTGATTCACCTGATGTTCCAGGTAGTTCCGGATACACACTGTGGAATGCCCATGAATGGGTCACACATATGAAGTAAATCACCCAGGGGGTCACGGGATCTGTCACAGTGGTCCTGTTACTGACAGGAGCCACACCCCCATACACCTGGGGGAGCATGTAGATGTTTTGTTGGAGAGGTTGAGACACCTGTCTGTGTTTCCAGGTGAGCAGGTGCTGTGCAGAGAGGAGCTTCACATGAGGTGATTCAGGTGATCCTCAACTGTTCATCTGTAAAGATCTGTCTTTGTCCCTGAGGCAGAGGTTCTGCTGTGTTTTCCTCAGCGAAGCCTCATTGGCTCAGCAAGCAGAGAGCCCGCCCACCAGGGGAGCTGACAGCAGCGAGACCACGCCCCCCGTGTCCAGGGGGAGGTCTCTGTTTTGTTCACTCATGTAGGGCTGTGATGGACGCTGAAGGGACTGAAGGCTGCTGAGGGTCAAGAGCTGGAGCCGCCTTGAGAATTCTGTGGGGGCGATGAGCCGGTTGGATGTCTCCATCTTGGGGTGGAGCAGTGTGGGCGGGCGACCCCCCCAGAGCCCCATGGGAAAAAAGTGTAGGTTCTCATCTGGGGGCAGTCCTGGGGGGCAAACAAAGTCTGGCTCAGCATCAGCTGCTGCAGAGGATCCAGATGCTGCCTGTTGTTTAATTCATGACAGGCAGGAGTGCTGATGCAGCACGCAGGTGTGTGTGTGGGGGGGCTGTGTGTGTGGGGAGGGGGCTGTGCATGTGTGTGTGTGGGGAGGGGGCTGTGTGTGTGGGGAGGGGGCTTTGCATGTGTGTGTGTGGGGGGGGGGGGGGGGGCTGAGCTGGCGTGAAGAGGCAGCACTCTGCTTCCTCTGCTGCTGGAGCAGGAGGTGAGCGTGCATCACGCACACGCACGCACAAGTGTGTGTGGCTCCGCCTCCATGCTGCAGTCTGTCTCCACGCTTCATGCCAGTGTTTAAGAGCAGCTGCTCGGCATGCTGAACCAGACCTGACCAGGTTCTACTGGACCGACATGGAGCCGAGAGGACGAGACAAATGACGAAAGCCGACACGAGCAGGTAGGCCAGGCTCCTTCACAATAAAAGCCTGAAACTGACGGAAACAGAAAGATGGTGTCTGTATGTGTGTGTCTGTGTGTGTGTGTCTGTATGTGTGTGTATCTGTATGTGCGTGTGTCTGTATGTGTGTGCCTGTATATGTGTGTGTCTGTGTGTGTGTGTGTCTGTATGTGTGTGTCTGTGTGTGTGTGTCTGTATGTGTGTGTGTCTGTATGTGCGTGTGTCTGTATGTGTGTGTCTGTATGTGTGTGTGTCTGTATGTGTGTGTCTGTATGTGTGTGTGTCTGTATGTGTGTGTGTCTGTATGTGTGTGTGTCTGTATGTGCGTGTGTCTGTATGTGTGTGCCTGTATATGTGTGTGTCTGTATGTGCGTGTGTCTGTATGTGTGTGTCTGTATGTGCGTGTGTCTGTGTGTCTGTATGTGCGTGTGTCTGTATGTGTGTGTCTGTATGTGTGTGTGTCTGTATGTGTGTGTCTGTATGTGTGTGTGTCTGTATGTGTGTGTCTGTATGTGTGTGTGTCTGTATGTGCGTGTGTCTGTATGTGTGTGCCTGTATGTGCGTGTGTCTGTATGTGTGTGCCTGTATATGTGTGTGTCTGTATGTGCGTGTGTCTGTGTGTCTGTGTGTGTGTGTGTGTGTGTGTGTGTGTGTGTCTGTATATGTGTGTGTCGGTCTGTGTGTGTCTGTGCTTTTGAGTGTGTGTCTGAGGGCTTGTGAGTTTGTTTGCGTCTTTAACTCTAAAAGGATGCTGGGTAAATGCGGCACATGCACTCAGAGGTCTCCAGCCTCGGAGTTCCTGCTGATGATGGGTCACATGATCAAATGGTTGTAAACCAGCAGAATTTGAAGCCATGACTTTGTTTTCCTGGTCAGTGAGATGATCCTCCAGCTCCAGTTCTCTGGTTCAAATCCCAACAGTAGCCCTGTGATCCCATGGATGTGCCCGTGTATGGAAGTGATTCTGTAGCATAATTCAAAATAAAAGTCAAAACCAGAAATGCTTTTTCATTTTCAAAATGAAGCTGCATTTTTTGAGTGAAATTAAAATGAAAAATCAACCTACCAAAATCCTTTTTCATGTTCTGCCTCAACATCGCTTATTCTCTTACTTAATTAAAATGAAAATGGTTTTTGACATTTCATTTCCAAAATGTTCTCTGGTAAATGTGAAGCAAAATTCATTTAGAAATGTCTAATTTGATCATTAAAATCATTGAAATGCTTTTTCATTTTCAAACACTAATTCATATGATGGTTTAGAGTTTCTCAGATCGTAGCAGCACTTCGGCAATCCGGCTGCCGGTCCGAAGACACAGCTATTCCGGGGGAAAGTTTCGGCGTCCGAAGGAGGACCGCAGAAGGCGTAAATGCTGCTACGTAGTCCAGAGAAGCCGTGGACAATCAGCAGAAGTTGACAACCATCACAAAGCCGTCTCCTCTGCCGCTAACACACAGCTGCTGCTAGCATGAGTCTGTTAGCAGCCGGACACACAAAGACAGCAGTGACGTCATCGCCCCCCCTCCCCTCTGGAAATGCTAGGTGGAATTGAATAATGCGACAATGTTCACAGGCTGGATGTTAAAATGACAATGCAATCCCCTCTTTGCATTTTCATTTTAATTATGACACAGAATAAGCGGTTTTAAGTAGAAATGAAAAAGCATTTTGAAATATTGATTTTTCCTTTGAATTTTGAGTCATTTGATGCAGCTACATTTAGAAAATGAAAAAGCATTTCTGGTTTTGACTTTTATTTGTAATGATGCTGCACAATCACTTTCATACCCTTGAGCAAGGCATGAACAGGCCTGCTTGGGACTCTGCAGCTCCCAGTATGAGTGTGAATCTGTGCAGGTTTGGCCATAAACCAGTTCACCTCACAGCCCCTCCAGTTCAAATCAAGTAAAACTGGAGTCTGGAATGGGCTGCACTGTGGTGTAGTGGTTAGCACTCTAGACCTACCGAAAGAAGGTCCTGATTAAAATCCCAGCAGGGTGGATCTGTGCGGCGTTTGCATGTTCCAGGCTTGGGTTCTCTTCCCACAGTCCAATAGGGTTCATAGGTCACGTGACTGTCTGGCCCCGCGGGTCAGAACGTTAGCATCCGTGGTTGATTGTTTGGTAGATGGCGTGTGCGTCTGTCGCGTTTTAGTCACGGTCCCGTTCAAGTGCTGACGGTTTTTTGTACTTGTGGCGAGTGGCGATATGTCCATGATAAACCCCGCCTTCACCCTTCAGCAGCAGGGTGGGCTCCAGGATCCCTGTGTACCTGATTGGGAGTAGAGCGGGTTTAGAATCCATGGAGTTCTGGTTCTGCCCGTCTTCTTCATGTGTTCTTTGGGCTACAGACCCACTGAAAGTTCTGCAAGGGGGTCTGACGGCTCAGCCCAGGTTGGGTTCTGTACCTGGAAGCAGAATCTCCTGACTGATGCTGTCGGGTCGCTCAGTCTCTAACACCACTCTCACACATGAGCAAGGCATCATCGATGATGGGCTGGAGCTTTAGCCAATCAGATGCGGCAGGCGGAGCCTGGGGCTCTGCGGCAACAGACGTGCAGGTTGCCACGGTGACAGCTTGAGGACGGGCACATGGGTCCAGTTACAGCGCAGAGACGCCTCCGGTTATTTTTAGCTGTGGCTGTGTTTGTGCTTCAGGGTCTGTGTTACATCCCACATCCGTCATCCGTGACCTGAAAGAGCTGATTACCACCAGAGGAGAACCGGCTTGATGAGGTTCAGGTCCTGGGTGGTTCTGATCCAAACTCCACGCTGCTCTAACAGTCCTGGCTTTAGTTCTGGTCCCGGTGGGGGTCTTCATTACCTGGATGCCGATGCTGGATGTCTGTTGTCATGGAAACGTCTCATTGTGATGGGTGCAAACACAAAGGAAGTCCCTCTCCCACTGACAGCTGATGGAGGGGGGGGGGGGGGGGGGACACTGATAAGGCAGCAGTGTGACTGACGGCTCAGCCAGAGGAACAAACATGACCATGAGACTCAGGAGTGGGCAGACAATCCCTGGTTATGAACAAACCTGTGTTCTGATCTGGTTCTGAGTCCACCTGTGGAGGAGTGACCACGGCTCAGGCCCCTCCCACAGAACAACCACGGAGATGCTGGTTCGAAGCAGCTGCTCAGGCTGACCCTGTTCTTCTCTTTTCTCCAGGATGACGGGTAACAGGTCATCACTGGCTCCGCCCACCAGCTCTGTAGTTCCAGCACATCTCAACAGCTCCCTGTACCCCCCCATACCAGACTGGGAGCCCCCCAGTTTCTCCCAGGCTGCTCAGTTTCGGGTTGGTGCCATCTTCATCCTCTTCCTGTTTGCTGCCTGCAGTAATACTGCTTTACTGACTAGTGTGTGGTGTGGGCGTGGCCGACGGTTGGCGTCACACCTTCGGCCGCTGATGCTGAGCCTGGCGTCAGCTGACCTGATGATGACGTTTGTGGTGATGCCTCTGGACGCCGCGTGGAACGTGACCGTGCAGTGGTACGGAGGTGACGCTCTGTGCAAGCTGCTCTGCTTCCTGAAGCTGTTTGCCATGCACGCCTCCGCCTTCATCCTGGTCGTCATCACCCTGGACCGCCAGCACGCCATTCTGCACCCACTGGACGCCCTGAGCGCCCACCGGAGGAACCGCTTCATGCTGCTGCTGGCCTGGACCCTCAGCCTGCTGCTGGCCTCCCCACAGGTACGTCACAACAATGGCCGCTCTTCCTCCCTGGAGACATGTTTCTGAAAAGCCCACAGAGAAGGTTTGAATCTGATTCAGTCCAGAAGGCAGCACAGGGACTGAGCGGGATGAGGGACACCATGCCGGGGACCTTCTCAGGACGAGGAACAGACCTCAGCATGTTCTCCTCTGGCAGGTTCAGGACGCTTTCTCTTCACCTCCTGAATGTCCTGCAAGTCTAAGAAGGCCCATCAGATGAGGAGCAAACTGAAGGTCATCAGAAGGTCGTCAGTCCCGTAGCTCCATTGTCATGTCTGTAGGACACGAAAGACTGATAAGAAACAGAAGTGATGCTTTTTGGTCTGACCAGCTCCTGTGAGGGGGGGGGGGGGTCACATCCCAGCTTTGACAGAGACAGAGGTTTCAATCTTGACGAGTTCTGTGGTAAAATCCAGCTTCTCTGTTTGGTGAAGCCATTTTATGGAAACTTTAGGACGGTGATCCATGTGTTCTTCAAATGTCTTATGTATTTTACATTTACTCTGTTTTGATCCTACTAATTAATATTTGATTGTTTTAACGTTTAATGATTGAGGCTTTATTCCACTACCATAGAAATAAACTGATTGGATTCAGTCTCTAAGAACGCTGCTGCTTTCCAGTCCAGGTGGACGTTTTTGGAGTTAATTCCTAAATCCTTGCTGGAATGTTCTGCACCCCGATGAAGGATTAACACCCTTACACCCCCTCCAGGCTCTGCTCACTTCATTTCATCTGGAATCTGGAATGTCGGCAGCAGCGCAGGTCCAGCATCTGTGGCAAACCGGCCCGTGTCTTTCAGGCTGCTTTTATAGCAGTGGTTCTAAACCTTGTTGGAGCTACTGAACCCCACCAGGTTCATGTGCCCATCCACCAAACCCTACTTCAGTGTGAAATATTATATGATTCTTTTCAAATTCAAGACATATAGTTTTTCTTCTGGTGCACAAATTGAACCGTGCAGAACAAACCAACATAGTGCATGAACATCCCTGCAGATCAGTGGGACTTCTGCTGTTGCTCCTCTCATGTCTTTCTCACAGCAAAGTCTGTCCTTTTCTTTGTTTTTATGTCCAGCATCATGAAAAGGATCGCTCATAAAGATACGTTGTAGGAATGGTCTAAAAAACTCCAGGGCTTTCTTGGAAACAACTGGATTTTTTTCCATTTGTTGACACCAAAAGGTTGAGAGCGTTGTTGTTCTGAAGAGTTGCTGTTGAACCTGGCTCTGCTGAATTTCAAGGATTTGGTTGAGGTCTTCATCATTAACCTCTGCTGTCTCAACATCAAATGTGAATGGCGTTCTCAGTCATGCTGGATGTGAGTCTGCTGCAGGGAAGGATCCATGGAGAGACTCTGCAAGCTGGTGGTTGCTTGTTTCAGTTCCATGGGTACAGAAACGTCACCAAGTTATTGTTCTCTGTTTGTCGTTTCCATATTTGGTAGCTTTTTTTGACAAGCCTTCAGGTTTTTTTCTGCTTCCATGATGTTAACTCCACCCCCCTGCATCTGCTGATTAAGGTGATTGACAGCTGTCAATATATCAGCCACGTACGCTAAAATGAGAATGAACTCAGATTTTTTGAAGCAATCTGCATGACAATGTTGGTGTTCCTCCAGAAACCAGGCGAATTCCACAGTGTGGTTCTCCCGGACCGCGGCACATTAGAACGGTCCAGAAGTACCTGGAATTCAACCCTTTCCTTTACACAGCTCACTGAAGATGCGGTGCCTCAGAGCACTATTTCCCACATAGTTCACACATTCCACTACAGTTCCTGCTATTTTTGGAGGCAGGGTTTTTGTTGCCAACGCATGCCTGTGCAGAATACCAGGCGTAACAATGATGTGTGGTGCATCGGCTTTTACTGGCGCACCAGCATGACTGGAGCTCCATCCGTACAAACTGCAGAAACCAGATGAAGAAGTCATCCACCAGCTTCTACACATCGGCTGCCTTAGTTGTTGTTGTCAGAGGCAACTCTTCTTTTATCATGTTGTCTTTCACTTCCCGCACAAAAACAGCAATCTGGTTTAGATTAGCAACGTCTGTGGTCTCGTCAGTTGAAGGCTTGGAATCAGATCTGCGACTACTTGAGCCAAGATGCCTTTATTCATGTCCTCTATTCTGTCACTGATGGTGTCATTTGAAAGAGGAATTTGGGATCATTTACCTTCAGCCGCTGTTCCGAGTAGCAGATTTACCATCTTTAACACAGCTGGTTGTACCAATGTTTCGCCAATGGTGTGTGGCTTGGCCTGCTTTGCAATCAGGTATGGAACTTCATATGATGCTGTGAGGATGGGTTTGTTAATAGGAAAAAATCCAATCCACTTAATTCCTCGCAGCACTGATTGGCCAAGCAATGTCACGTGATCATTTACAGCCTGTGATGGCCATCAGGGCATACCATCGCGCATAGACATGATGAGTCGGTGTGTCTTGACCTCCACAGCAGAGGCTCCACCGAACCCCTGAGACCGACTCACTGAACCCAGGTTAAGAACCACTGTTTTATAGGCTGCATCGCTCTAAGACAACATCCAAGTCACACCTGTTGTTTCTGTGCCCCCCGCCCCCCTACTGTTCCTGCAGTTATTCCTCTTCAGGACCATCAAAGTCGACCGGGCAAACTTCACTCAGTGTGTGTCTCATGGCAGCTTTAGTCATCGCTGGCAAGAAACTGTTTACAACATGTTCCACTTCATTACTCTGTATGTGGTCCCCCTGCTGGTGATGAGCTGCTGCTACAGTCGGATCCTGCTACACATCCACCAGCAGCATCTAAGGGACAAAGGTAACCATACCTGTGAAATACCTACATCCCACCTGTAACATCATGGTGTGCCACAATAAAACACCACATAACAACTGTAAGGCTGACCATTACAAAACACTCCGGTCTAACATGACCGTGGCACACCTGTAACATGACTGTGGCACACCAGTAACATGACTGTGGCACACCAGTAACATGACCGTGGGACACCTGTAACATGACTGTGGCACACCAGTAACATGACTGTAGCACACCTGTAACATGACTGTGGCACACATGTAACATACCAGTGGCACACCTGTAACATGACTGTGGCATACCAGTAACATAACTGTGGCACACCTGTAACATGACTGTTGCACACATGTAACATGGCAGTGGCACACCTGTAACATGACGATGGCACACATGTAACATGACCGTGGCACACATGTAACATGGCAGTGGCACACCTGTAACATGACTGTGGCATACCAGTAACATAACTGTGGCACACCAGTAACATGACCGTGGCACACCTGTAACATGACTGTGGCACACCAGTAACATGACTGTGGCACACCAGTAAGACGACTGTGGCACACCAGTAACATGACCGTGGCACACCTGTAACATGACTGTGGCACACATGTAACATGACCGTGGCACACCTGTAACATGACCGTGGCACACATGTAACATGACCGTGGCACACATGTAACATGTCTGCAGCACACCAGTAAAACACCTGTGACATGACAGTGGCACACCTGTAACATGACTGTGGCACACATGTAACATATCTGCAGCACACCATTAAAACACCTGTAACATGACAGTGGCACACCTACAGAACACCTGTAATGTTGTGCCGCGAGGTTGGTGCAGGACCCAAATGCAGAGAAGGGAGGCAGGGTGTTCCAAAAATCAAGAGATTAATTTAACAAAAGGCGCTGCCAAGCAGGGAAACTAGAAAACCAACTGACGGGTTACACAGAGGAACAGGGTAGCAGACAGTATGGACCAGCACAGAGGAAGGCAGTGACAAGGAATATACATAATACAGGTCTGACGAGACACAGGGGCAAACAATCAGGGGAGATTTGGACAAGGGAAGTCAAACGTAAACAAAGACAGGCAGGAAGAAACCTTCAAAAAAAGACTGGAGGGAGAGCTCAAATCATGAAAGAACCAAAGAGAAGCAAAAATCAAGGCAAAAAACTCAAACCATGACATGAAACATGAGAGTATCACGCCTACAGAACACCTGTAACATGTCGGTGAAATCCTCTTCTTAGATGTTTTTGTGCTTGAGCTGATCCTTTTGGAATGAGCAGAGAAGTGGAAGTTGGTAACGGTCCTTTTTCTTGGCATGAGCCACTATACCAGGGATAGTCCTACACTTTGTAAAGGTCTTTTGCCAAACTCCAGTTATGAAATATAGGGGTCTCCTTCTCTGTTCTCTGATTTCTTGACCGTTGGACTGGGCATGCGTGGGACTAAATCTGACATGTCTGAATTCCCAGCTTTCAGCTAAGTCCTTGAACTCAGCACTGTCATACTGAGGTCCATTATCTGAGATCACCACATCAGGTATCCAGTCATTGATTTCAGAGTGACGATGACATTGTGACACGATTTCGTTCAGTTTCGTTACCTCTGGAAACTTGGAAAAGCAGTCCATGCATGGGACCAACTTTGATCCGTTGTAATGGAATAGGTCCATGCCCGGTCTGTCTGGTATTGGGTGTGATAGTAATGGTTCTTTTAGATCCCTGTTCCTGTACTCATTACAGACATCGCACTTTGACACCATCTCTTCAATGTGTTTGGCCAAAAGGCTATTTTTTTGCACTTGACCATTCTTAACCCTTGTTCTATCCTAGGCACTTTAACATTGGGAGTTGGGTCATCTAGACCCACTAGACAGTGCTGTGAACCTTTTTCCTTCAATGATTTGTGATCTTCACTGGTGTCCATGGGTTACATGAAATCTTTCCACCTTTATCCACCTTTGTCATGGTAGGGAGAACACCTCAATGGAAGGGGGGGGGGGTCATCTAAGATAGAACAAGGGTTAAATGTAATTTGTGAAGTTCTTGTCTCAGCCTTTGTGGTACTATGAACTTCGACCATCAGTCCAGCTGTGTGGCTTCCTTGAATGTCCAACATGGCTGGATTTCTTCATGAACAGCGTGTCGCTCTTTTGGCCGTCCTCTCTGATATCTCTCCTTGAGATGTTGGCGCTCTGGATCTTCTGCTGAGGCTTTCTTGAACTTCAACAACTTTTCATCTGACACGGTCAGCTGACGTGTAATCATGCTGACTTCCAGCTCTTTTTCCAGCAAATCTTCTTCTTTCTTAAGAATGCCAGGTTTGTCAGCCGCTTTCAGGCTGTATCTTTGGAATCTTAGGAGCATTCTGTGTAATCTCATGGGGGCTTGGTGCAGAGATTTCTTGAAGATGCTGTCCAGTGGCTTGTGCTTCAGCCTGAATGTCTTTTCTGTACTGGTGAAACTTCTCACAGCCACACACAATTGTTAGCATCGCTTTTTCTGTCTGAGCATATCTCTGCTGACGGTCAGTTAGTGCTCGTGATCCGTAGGCGACAGGTAGTCCATCTTGGAGTAAAACTGCTCCCATGTGAACTTGCATCAACTGAGAGTATCGCTGGCTTGTAAACATCACAAAACTTCAGAGTTGGAGCCTTGGTGAGGAGCTGTTTGAGATGATCAAAGCTCTTTTTGCTTCTTCCCAGTGCCACTCTATGTCTCCGTCAAGCAGCTGTCTCAATGGTGCTCTGATGCCTGACAGGATTGGTAGGAAGTTGGCCAGATACTGGACCATCCCTTAAAACCTCTGTAGTTCTCGTTTGTCCTGAGGTGGAGGCAGCTGCATCACAGCTCTTACTTTTTCTTCATCTGGTTTCAGACCTTTATCTGTGAGTGTGTGTCCATTGTATTTGATTTCTTTAGTTCTGATGAAACATTTGTTTCTGTTCAGTTTCAGGTTGTATTGTCTTGCTCTGTCCAGCAGCTTTCTCAGTCTGTGATCATGTTCCACTTTCATGTCACCTCATTCCAGCAAGTCATCTATGATGTCCTCAATCATTTGTGCTACTGCTCTCTGGAACACTTCAGGTGCTGATGAGATGCTGAAAGGTAGCCGTAGAAACCTGTAACATCCAATGTGTGTGTTAGATGTGCAGAGCATTGAGCTTTCCTCATCCAGTTTGATCTTCCAATATCCTTGGTTAGCGTCAAACACAGAGGAGGATTTGGCGTTTGGACACAACTTCTTCCACAGTGAGCACTGAATAGTGCTTGGTTCAAGTCTTTTGGATCCATTCATGAGCGTATTTTCTTGGGTGTGTCCACATTGACCATACTGTGGACACACACTCTGGTACTAACTTCCATGTTTTTTATTCTCTGCAGTTCTTTCAGAACTGTCTCTCAGGGCTACAGGAATCCTTCTGAGTGGTCTATTTGGATGTGATGCTGACCTGGCAAACAACCAAGACCATCAACCAAACCAGAATGTCTTGTTCTTTTCCAACATCATATACTTTCTGAACAAAGCCTGTAACCCGTCCAGCTGTAGTGCTCATGTCTTCCTCAGTGATTTCAAGCTCAATCTTTTTTCCTTTGTACCCACAGATCAGGTGTTTCTTGCCTACTGCTGCCACCTTGTGACTGAAACAGGGAACTCGTTTTGTTTTACTTGCATGACGTGAAGCGGCGACTTCCAGTGCAGTGAGAGTTTTCACAGACATTATAGCATTACAGTCTGCTCCTGTGTCCAGCTGACATGTCACCTGCTTTTTGTTGATCTTGACGTTTTCTGTCCAAATCTTAGTGTTTGAATCTCCATAATCCATCATGGCATCGACTTTTGTCTCTGTTTTTAACTACATCATTTTCCCTCTCTGCTGTAAGCTCTTTCTTTCCTTTGCAGATTTCAAGTCCTTTGAACTTGAAATCTGCAAAGAAAGAAGGGAAAGAAAGAGCTTGAAATCTGCTGATCTTAGCAAGTCTCCATGTTAACTGTCCTAACTCAGTAGAAAGAGGTGCATGCACAATGCAAACACCTGTAAACACCTGTAAACACCTTTAACCCTTGTCCTATCTTAAATGACCCCCCCCCCCTTCCATTGGCGTGTTCTCCCTACCATGACAAAGGTGGATAAAGGTGGAAAGATTTCATGGAATCCATGGACACCAGTGAAGATCACAAATCATTGAAGAAAAAAGGTTCAGAGCACTGTCTAGTGCAGGGGTGGGCAATTCCAGGCCTCGAGGGCCGGTGTGTCTGCATGATTTCCAGATAGTCTTGCCCTACTCATGGCTGATTACCTGCTTCAGGTGTGTCCAGCCAATTAGAACATGCCAGAGCAGGGTATGCTGGAAAACATGCAGGAATGCGGCCCTCAGTGCCCACCTCTGGTCTAGTGGGTCTAGATGACCCCACTCCCAATGTTAAGGTGCCTAGGATAGCACAAGGGTTACTCACCTATAAAACACAAAAAAACACCTGTAAAACGGCTGCAATATATTTGTAATACACTCAAAATGTGATTGTGACGATACATTTCCCCTCATGCAAGAAAGATCTCTGGTTTACATCGCCTCTTCCTCTTTCAGCAGGTGAATCACATCTTCGTCGCAGCGGCACAGACATCATCCCAAAGGCTCGGATGAAGACCCTGAAGATGTCTGTGGTCATTGTGCTGTCCTTTGTGGTGTGCTGGACGCCATACTACCTGCTGGGGATCTGGTACTGGTTCCAGCCTGACATGCTACGTGTCACACCTGAGTACGTCCATCATATCCTGTTCGTGTTTGGGAACCTGAACACGTGCTGCGATCCTGTTATTTATGGATTTTACACCCCCTCTTTCCGTGCTGACCTGGCGGCATGTTGCCGCTGGTCAAAGGAAAGCTCCTCCCCCGTGTCTCTGAACAGACTGTCTACCAGACGCGGTCCTCACAGTGGGGAGCATGAGCCTCAGTGATCCTATGGATGTCGCTGAGCACTGGACCGCTCGTTCGCATTCAGAGAGGATGACCTCCATTCTGTTACCCTTGTTCTATCCTAGGCACTTTAACGTTGGGAGTTGGGTCATCTAGACCCACTAGACAGAGCTCTGAACCTTTTTTCTTCAATGATTTGTGATCTTCACTGGTGTCCATGGATTACATGAAATCTTTCCACCTTTATCCACCTTTGTCATGGTAGGGGGAACACCTCAATGGAGGGGGGGGTCATCTAAGATAGCACAAGGGTTAAACAGTCAGAGAATAAAGCTGATCCGATTTTTGATTTTAGTTCCTGTTTTTCGTCATTCGTTCATATATGAAAAATGGAATACCCCCCACCCCCACCCGTGTTTGAACTCTTTAAAACATCAGTCAAAACAGTTTTTCTACTGGACTTTTATTTGGTTTAAAGACTAAAAAACAGCAGAAAGAAGCGACAGACACGAGGCAGGTCAGAGCCAGAACACAGGCGTGTTTCCATCATCTTCAGTCATTTCAGGTTAAAGACGCTTAAAGCTTTTATTCTGACACACTTGGAATAGAAAATGTACTGTATGTATTATTAAAGCATTGCGGTTCTCATTGGTTCTAGCCTTTAGTTGCTATTATCTCTACAGTTTCTACAGTTGCAGGACTTCTGTAGATCTCTGTCTGCAGAAGTTCTGCTTTCTTCTATCGTACTGTTTGATGCCACAGCTGCTTCAGGTTCAGCATGGCGACCATTCTTCAATTCAAAACTTCTACCAACATTTTCATTCAACTACAACAAAAAGTCAGCAAACACTAGCAGGTCATCATCAATGTACAAACATTTTGGTAGGTTGTCCTGATGACAGAGCATCAAGAAAGTAAAAGGTTCCAAACTAAAATGTTTGGAAATGTAATGTCATCAACAAGACGTCAAGGACCACCCACTGGGATGTTCAAAAACCAGGAGGAGGGTGGGACCTGGACCTGTGTCTCTGGAGAAGCCAAACAAAAATGTCTGCTGTCCTGGTTGACTCCTCCCACCTACAGCAGCTGCACATGTTAAAGGTACAGTGAGGTAAGAAGAAAGTATTCAGTCAGCCATCAGCTGTTCAAGTTCTCCCACGGAAAAATATGAGTTTGGTCTGTGATGTTCATCATAGAAAGACTTCAACTGTGAGTCAGAATGAGAGGAAAGAATCCAGGAAAACCGTTGTTGAATTTTCAGGAAATAATTGTTAAATTCCTCAGTAAAAGTATTCAGTCATCTACAAACATCTGGATTTCTGCTCCTCACAGCCTGGACCTCCTCTGGGAGGCTCCTCTGTCCTCCACCTGCAGTAATGACACCTGTTTGAACCTCAAGCTCTCGCATCCTTAGAACAGCAGACTCAGTGTGAAGCACGGGGTGGAAGCATCATGGTTTGTATGAAGGAAGGGATGAATGGAGATTTTGGACAAACACCTCTTTCCATCATTGAGGACATTGAAGATGAAACGTGTCTGGATCTTCCAGCAGGACAGTGATCCCAATCACATCACCATGGCAACCAGGGAGGGGCTTCATGAGAAGCACTTGCAGGTTCTGGAGGGTTCTAGCCAGACTCTGGACCTCGGTCCAACAGAGGATCTGTGGAGGGACCTGAAAGTCAGCGTTTCCATCCCAGCATGAAGAATGGACCGAAGCTGCTGAACATCACAGACCAAACTCTGATTTTTAGGCAGAGAACCCCCCTGCAGTTGTATGTTGGTCCAAAAAAATCTCCTAACTCATCTAGGATCGGCTAACAAGGTCTGAGATCCTGGAATTCCAGGTTTAGGATCAGTGAGAGTGACTTTTGACAGGCCAGCTGCAGAAAACGGTCTGTATTTTCACGTGCAGTTGGAAATTCCCAGCAGAAGCAGATTTAAAGGCACAGTTCACAAGGCGTATCCTCGGGACAAGCAAGGCCAGCAGGTTGGAGACAGAGGCTCTCAAGTCCTTCAGAACAAATAGTCAAGACAGACATCAGTAGAAACATCCAGTCAACTTCCAGGAGCAGGTATTTGGTCACAGAAGGCGTCCTGACCAGGTCCCCCGTACGGGACCACAAACCTCCAAACATGTGTTCTGTACAGCTGAGAGCAGCAAGAACTTGTTTTGGTTTTGTTTGTTCTTCAACTCTCAACTGGTAAAAGAGTGAAAACAAACAGGAAAGGCGATGTATTTTTGGATCTTTGACTGGACGTCAGCAGTTTGAGAACATTTGGTTAAAACTCTGTTTCTCATTCAGACGTCTGAGGTTTCTTTCGGCAAAGCTGACGCAGACGGCGCGCGCCCCGCCAAAATAAAGCATTCAACAGGAAATGCTTCCTGTTCATCTCTCAGCAGCTTCTAACAGTTACGAAGGGTTTCCATGACGACCAGCATCGTCTGGCCATCAGTGAATCACAACTGGAAGTCTGAGCTTCAGTGTGCTTCAGGGTCTGAACTCTGAAGATTAAGAACTTTGGGGAACCTGGATCTGGGTTCCTTTTTAGGCTAATGAAGACGAGATCAAGCTTAGTGACCTAGTCTCGTAAAGGAAGAGCGTTTAATCCTCAAGGACCCCTTCTGGGTCTAAATGGTACAATCTGCAGCGGATCGGTTCTTCTTTGCTCTGTTGACAGTCAGGGTTCTGCAAGAACGGGCAAAACTATCATCATGAATGTACTCTAACTAGTTTAAGGCATTAGAACGTATTAGAACAACACCAGAACTGAAAAAGAACGTCAACTTCTACCAGAAGGAAGAACGAAAACCATGAAAACTTTTACAGAACGTCAGAGACCAAAGATAAAAAAATGTTCATTTCTATCTTCACCATCTTTCCTGCATGCTAAATATTAACATGTAACACACACTTTAGTAAGGCTTTGCTTCTGCGACCTCATTTCAGGAATGTTTCAACATCTGGTTTAGCTTTTATACTTTTTCATCTCTAATCATTTAATGTGTATTAAAATAAATATATAACAGTAACTCTCCAGTTCTGCAGATGGGGTTTCTGGATGCTAAACATCACTTCTGGTTTTTGGATTCTGAAACAAAGACTAGCACGTACACCCCAGGAACCTTTTCAACTTTTTTGGCTCTGAGCTCCTGAAGCAGCACTGTGGGAGAAAATACCTCTTTCTGAGGAGGACAAGGAAGAAAAGAATCAATCAGGAGTGGAAGCTGGCCCCCAAGGAGCCTTTGCTTTTGAGGTAGGTCAGTGACCGGCACCATGGCCTGACGGCGGTCCGGGACAACAAGTTTGAGGTAGTGTTCTTTGGAAGTAAAGAGTTTGCTGAAATATGGGGGGGGGGGTCCCCTCTACATCCTCTGTTGGCTTGAGGAAGAGAAGGTTCCACAGGGGGGGCAGGGGGGGGGGGGGGGGGGGGGGGGGGGGGTTGGGGTTATCCCGGTCCAATCTGTGCTGGTAAAGGTGGCTCAATTATAAGGATCACCGGTGGAGAGGTGGAGTCAACTGCCTGCAGGTGGAGGAGAAGACTCCATATCACGAACAGAACAAACTTTAACAAGAAACAGAGGTCTGATGGGGGTCTGATGGGGGTCTGATGGGGGTCTGATGGAGGTCTGGGGGGGATCTGATGGAGGTCTGATGGAGGTCTGGGGGGGATCTGATGGGGTCTGATGGGGGTCTGATGGGGGTCTGATGGGGGTCTGATGGGGGTCTGATGGGGGTCTGATGGAGGTCTGGGGGGGATCTGATGGAGGTCTGATGGAGGTCTGGGGGGGGTCTGATGGGGGTCTGATGGGGGTCTGATGGGGGTCTGATGTGGTCTGATGGGATCTGATGGGATCTGATGGGGTCTGATGGGGGTCTGATGGAGGTTTGATGGGGGTCTGATGGAGGTCTGGTGGGGATCTGATGGAGGTCTGGTGGGGATCTGATGGGGTCTGATGGAGGTCTGATGGGGTCTGATGGGGGTCTGATGGGGGTCTGATGGGGGTCTGATGAGGTCTGATGGAGGTCTGATGAGGTCTGATGGGGGTCTGAGGGAGGTCTGAGGGACGTCTGATGGGGGTCTGATGGGGTCTGATGGGGGTCTGATGGGGGTCTGATGGAGGTCTGATGGAGGTCTGGGGGGGATCTGATGGAGGTCTGATGGGGGTCTGAGGGACGTCTGATGGGGGTCTGATGGATATCTGATGGGGGTCTGATGGGAGTCTGAGGGAGGTCTGATGGGGGTCTGATGGGGGTCTGATGGGGGTGTGATGGGAGGTCTGATGGAGGTCTGATGGGGGTCTGATGGGGGTCTAATGGGGTCTGATGGAGGTCTGATGGAGGTCTGAGGGGGGTCCGATGGGGTCTGATGGGGTCTGATGGAGGTCTGATGGGGTCTGATGGGGATCTGATGGAGGTCTGATGGAGGTCTGAGGGACGTCTGATGGGGGTCTGATGGGGGTCTGATGAGGTCTGATGGAGGTCTGATGGGGGTCTGGTGGAGGTCTGGTGGGGATCTGATGGAGGTCTGACGGGGGTCTGATGTGGTCTGATGGGGTCTGATGGGGGTCTGGTGGAGGTCTGATGGAGGTCTGATGGAGGTCTGATGGAGGTCTGATGGGGGTCTGGTGGAGGTCTGGTGGGGATCTGATGGAGGTCTGACGGGGGTCTGATGTGGTCTGATGGGATCTGATGGGGTCTGATGGGGGTCTGATGGAGGTCTGATGGAGGTCTGATGGGGGTCTGATGGGGGTCTGATGGGGGTCTGATGGGGTCTGATGGGGTCTGATGGAGGTCTGGTGGGGATCTGATGGGGTCTGATGGAGGTCTGATGGGGTCTGATGGGATCTGATGGGGGTCTGATGGGGGTCTGATGGGGGTCTGATAAGGTCTGAGGGAGGTCTGAGGGAGGTCTGATGGGGGTCTGATGGGGTCTGATGGGAGGTCTGATGGGGGTCTGATGGGGGTCTGATGGAGGTCTGATGGGAGGTCTGTGGGAGGTCTGAGGGAGGTATGTGGGAGGTCTGACGGGGGTCTGATGGGGGTCTGATGGGGGTCTGATGGGGGTCTGATGGGGGTCTGATGGGGGTCTGATGGGGGTCTGATGGAGGTCTGGGGGGGATCTGATGGAGGTCTGATGGAGGTCTGGGGGGGATCTGATGGGGTCTGATGGGGGTCTGATGGGGGTCTGATGGGGGTCTGATGGGGGTCTGATGGGGTCTGATGGGGGTCTGATGGAGGTCTGATGGGAGTCTGATGGGGTCTGATGGGGGTCTGATGGGGTCTGAAGGGGGTCTGATGGGGGTCTGATGGGGGTCTGATGGGGTCTGATGGGGGTCTGATGGAGGTCTGATGGAGGTCTGGTGGGAATCTGATGAAGGTCTGATGGGGGTCTGATGGGGTCTGATGGGGATCTGATGGAGGTCTGATGGGGTCTAATGGGGGTCTGATGGGGGTCTGATGGAGGTCTGATGGGGGTCTGATGGGGGTCTGATGGAGGTCTGATGGGGATCTGATGAAGGTCTGATGGGGGTCTGATGGGGTCTGATGGGGTCTGATGGAGGTCTGATGGAGGTCTGAGGGGGGTCCGATGGGGTCTGATGGAGGTCTGATGGAGGTCTGATGGAGGTCTGATAGAGGTCTGATGGGGGTCTGATGGGAGGTCTGAGGGAGGTCTGATGGAGGTCTGATGGGAGGTCTGAGGGAAGTCTGAGGGAGATGTGATGGAGGTCTGATGGGAGTCTGAGGGAGGTCTGAGGGAGGTCTGATGGGGGTCTGATGGGGGTCTGATGGGGGTCTGATGGAGGTCTGTGGGAGGTCTGAGGGAGGTCTGAGGGGGGTCTGATGGGGGTCTGATGAGGTCTGATGGGGGTCTGATGGAGGTCTGTGGGAGGTCTGAGGGAGGTCTGGAGGGGATCTGATGGAGGTCTGATGGGGGTCTGATGGGGGTCTAATGGAGGTCTGATGGGGGTCTGATGGAGGTCTGATGGGGGTCTGATGGGTGTCTGATGGAGGTCTGATGGAGGTCTGATGGAAGTCTGATGGAGGTCTGAGGGACGTCTGATGGGGGTCTGATGGGGGTCTGATGGGGGTCTGATGGAGGTCTGATGGGGGTCTGATGGAGGTCTGATGGGGGTCTGATGGGGTCTGATGGAGGTCTGATGGAGGTCTGGTGGGGATCTGATGGAGGTCTGATGGGAATCTGATGGAGGTCTGATGGAGGTCTGAGGGAGGTCTGATGGAGGTCTGATGGGAATCTGATGGAGGTCTGATGGGGGTCTGATGTGGTCTGATGGGATCTGATGGGGTCTGATGGGGGTCTGATGGAGGTTTGATGGGGGTCTGATGGAGGTCTGGTGGGGATCTGATGGAGGTCTGGTGGGGATCTGATGGGGTCTGATGGAGGTCTGATGGGGTCTGATGGGGGTCTGATGGGGGTCTGATGGGGGTCTGATGAGGTCTGATGGAGGTCTGAGGGAGGTCTGAGGGACGTCTGATGGGGGTCTGATGGGGTCTGATGGGGGTCTGATGGGGGTCTGATGGAGGTCTGATGAGGTCTGATGGAGGTCTGAGGGAGGTCTGAGGGACGTCTGATGGGGGTCTGATGGGGTCTGATGGAGGTCTGGGGGGGATCTGATGGAGGTCTGATGGAGGTCTGAGGGACGTCTGATGGGGGTCTGATGGGGGTCTGATGAGGTCTGATGGAGGTCTGAGGGAGGTCTGAGGGACGTCTGATGGGGGTCTGATGGGGTCTGATGGAGGTCTGGGGGGGATCTGATGGAGGTCTGATGGAGGTCTGAGGGACGTCTGATGGGGGTCTGATGAGGGTCTGATGGAGGTCTGATGGATATCTGATGGGGGTCTGATGGGAGTCTGAGGGAGGTCTGATGGGGGTCTGATGGGGGTCTGATGGTGGTGTGATGGGAGGTCTGATGGAGGTCTGATGGGGGTCTGATGGGGGTCTGATGGAGGTCTTGTGGGGATCTGATGGAGGTCTGATGGAGGTCTAATGGGGTCTGATGGAGGTCTGATGGAGGTCTGAGGGGGGTCCGATGGGGTCTGATGCGGTCTGATGGAGGTCTGATGGGGTCTGATGGGGATCTGATGGAGGTCTGATGGAGGTCTGAGGGACGTCTGATGGGGGTCTGATGGGGGTCTGATGAGGTCTGATGGAGGTCTGATGGGAATCTGATGGAGGTCTGATGGAGGTCTGATGGAGGTCTGAGGGAGGTCTGATGGAGGTCTGATGGGAATCTGATGGAGGTCTGATGGGGGTCTGATGTGGTCTGATGGGATCTGATGGGGTCTGATGGGGGTCTGATGGAGGTTTGATGGGGGTCTGATGGAGGTCTGGTGGGGATCTGATGGAGGTCTGGTGGGGATCTGATGGGGTCTGATGGAGGTCTGATGGGGTCTGATGGGGGTCTGATGGGGGTCTGATGGGGGTCTGATGAGGTCTGATGGAGGTCTGATGGAGGTCTGATGGAGGTCTGATGGAGGTCTGATGGGGGTCTGGTGGAGGTCTGGTGGGGATCTGATGGAGGTCTGACGGGGGTCTGATGTGGTCTGATGGGATCTGATGGGGTCTGATGGGGGTCTGATGGAGGTCTGATGGAGGTCTGATGGGGGTCTGATGGGGGTCTGATGGGGGTCTGATGGGGTCTGATGGGGTCTGATGGAGGTCTGGTGGGGATCTGATGGGGTCTGATGGAGGTCTGATGGGGTCTGATGGGATCTGATGGGGGTCTGATGGGGGTCTGATGGGGGTCTGATAAGGTCTGAGGGAGGTCTGAGGGAGGTCTGATGGGGGTCTGATGGGGTCTGATGGGAGGTCTGATGGGGTCTGATGGGGATCTGATGGAGGTCTGATGGAGGTCTGAGGGACGTCTGATGGGGGTCTGATGGGGGTCTGATGAGGTCTGATGGAGGTCTGATGGGGGTCTGGTGGAGGTCTGGTGGGGATCTGATGGAGGTCTGACGGGGGTCTGATGTGGTCTGATGGGATCTGATGGGGTCCGATGGGGGTCTGATGGAGGTCTGATGGAGGTCTGATGGAGGTCTGATGGGGGTCTGATGGGGGTCTGATGGAGGTCTTGTGGGGATCTGATGGAGGTCTGATGGAGGTCTAATGGGGTCTGATGGAGGTCTGATGGAGGTCTGAGGGGGGTCCGATGGGGTCTGATGGGGTCTGATGGAGGTCTGATGGGGTCTGATGGGGATCTGATGGAGGTCTGATGGAGGTCTGAGGGACGTCTGATGGGGGTCTGATGGGGGTCTGATGAGGTCTGATGGAGGTCTGATGGGGGTCTGGTGGAGGTCTGATGGGGGTCTGGTGGAGGTCTGGTGGGGATCTGATGGAGGTCTGACGGGGGTCTGATGTGGTCTGATGGGATCTGATGGGGTCTGATGGGGGTCTGATGGAGGTCTGATGGAGGTCTGATGGGGGTCTGATGGGGGTCTGATGGGGGTCTGGTGGGGATCTGATGGGGTCTGATGGAGGTCTGATGGGGTCTGATGGGATCTGATGGGGGTCTGATGGGGGTCTGATGGGGGTCTGATAAGGTCTGAGGGAGGTCTGAGGGAGGTCTGATGGGGGTCTGATGGGGTCTGATGGGAGGTCTGATGGGGGTCTGATGGGGGTCTGATGGAGGTCTGATGGGAGGTCTGTAGGAGGTCTGAGGGAGGTATGTGGGAGGTCTGATGGAGGTCTGAGGGAGGTCTGATGGGGGTCTGATGGGGGTCTGATGGGAGGTCTGTAAGGGGTCTGAGGGAGGTCTGTGGGAGGTCTGTGGGAGGTCTGATGGGGTTTGAGGGAGGTCTGATGGGGGTCTGATGAGGTCTGAGGGGGGTCTGATGGGGGTCTGATGGAGGTCTGATGGGAGGTCTGATGGAGGTCTGATGGGGGTCTGATGGGGGTCTGATTGGAGGTCTGAGGGAGGTCTGATGGGGGTCTGATGGGAGGTCTGAGGGAGGTCTGAGGGAGGTCTGATGGGGGTCTGAGGGAGGTCTAATTGGGGTCTGATGGGGGTCTGATGAGGTCTGAGGGGGGTCTGATGGGGGTCTGATGGAGGTCTGATGGGAGGTCCAATGGGGTCTGATGGGGTCTGATGATGGCCTTATAAACATATGATGGAGGTCTGATGGAGGTCTGAGGGAGGTCTGATGGGGGTCTGATGGGGGTCTGATGGGGGTCTGATTGGAGGTCTGAGGGAGGTCTGATGGGGGTCTGATGGGAGGTCTGAGGGAGGTCTGAGGGAGGTCTGATGGGGGTCTGAGGGAGGTCTAATTGGGGTCTGATGGGGGTCTGATGAGGTCTGAGGGGGGTCTGATGGGGGTCTGATGGAGGTCTGATGGGAGGTCCAATGGGGTCTGATGGGGTCTGATGATGGCCTTATAAACATATGATGGAGGTCTGATGGGGGTCTGATGGGGTCTGATGGGGGTCTGATGGAGGTCTGATGGTGGTCTGATGGAGATCTGTGGGAGGTCTGATGGAGGTCTGATGGGGGTCTGATGGGGGTCTGATGGGGGTCTGATGGAGGTCTGATGGTGGTCTGATGGAGATCTGTGGGAGGTCTGAGGGAGGTCTGATGGGGGTCTGAGGGAGGTCTGATGGGAGGTCTGATGGGGGTCTGATGAGGTCTGATGGGGGTCTGATGGGGGTCTGATGGAGGTCTGATGGAGGTCTGATGGGGGTCTGATGGAGGTCTGATGGAGGTCTGATGGAGGTCTGATGATGGCCTTATAAACATATGATGTAGATCTGGTGAAGGTCTGGTGGAGGTCTAACAGATGTCTTACAGATGTCTGGTTGTGTTGTCTTAGTTCCATACTCTCTGGGGTTTGACCTTTATGGGCTCTAGTGCCATTTTCGGAGGGTGGGGGCTTCCGTGTTTTGCTGCAGAAAAAGCTGACAGGAAAGAACGAGTGGAAGAATGAGGTAAGGATATAATGGAGGAAGAATAAAAAAACAAAAAAAGACCTGAAAAGATAAAGGTGAGGCTCTCACCTCCGCCTGTAGCCCAGCATGATGAAGAGCAGGAAGCAGAGGATGCAGGCAAGACCGCTGTGGACACCAACCAGCAAGGCAGAGGTGGAGTTATTTGACTGGTCACAGTTACAGGTGGCAGCAGCTGAGGGGAGAGCAGCCGTTAGGTTGAAGTGGTTGAAGATGTCAAAGTACCAGCAGAACAAACCATCTGTACCTTCTGTTGCTCCTGCCTCAGACAGGGACACCAGACGGCTGGTAGATCGGCTGTCGCCGTTTCCATTGAACGCAACCAGTTGAACTTTGTATAGACCTTCAGGCTCTGTGGAAGGAAGAATCAGTAATTGCTATGGTGACTATGCTGCGTTCATGCAACCAGTTTGCCGGTTTGCTGTAAACTCTGAATCCAAAGAAGCCTAAACGTGAGAAAGAGAAACAGCTCAGGTGCAAAAAACCCAACATATGAACGTTTAGTTTTGGTAAAGTCCACGATGCTGCAGTAGACCTTTGTTCTACTGTGGTAGACCTTAAACCGTCTGTGGTAGACCTTCGTTCATGCTCCTCCCTTCCTCACATCTAAAATGATTTTTTATATGCAGATTCTGCGAAACAAAAGATTTTTATTTCAGTTTTAGTCATGAAGACAAATTAGGAGGTTTTGTTGGCGGTGGAGCAGGTACCACCTGTGAACCTGCAGGTCATGACGACACCATTCAAAGCCAACACGTAGACACGGACATGGAACCAGGAAAAGCACGTGAACTCACCCAGGTGTGAGACGATGTGGGTGTTGATGTGTGCAGGGACAATCTCTTGCCCCTTAATGTCTGGGTTGGAGACCCCATGGTAGGTCAGTTTAAGGCCTTCCAGTTTTCCAGGTTTACTGGGCAGTTCCCAGTACACCTGTATAGCAGTCTGGTTGAGGACTTTTGTGAAGAAACTCAGAGGATCTGGAACTGAAGTGGAACAGAAAGATGTGTTTACCTCGTGAAACTAGTACAAACATGGAGAACATCAGGAACAGCTGTGAAACAAAGCAGTGAAGAAGACTTCCTGTGTGCAGAGACCTACCGCCCCCCAGTGTCGTGGCCGTGACAGTGCTGGACTGCTGGCTGCTCCCCAGAGCAGTGTAGGCTTTCAGGTAGATGGAGTAGGTGGTGGCAGCATCCAGATTGTTTAAGTCGTGAGTGAAGGTGGTTTTACTCACTGCCTCCTGTAGCTCTGCACTGTCTGGTTCTGGTTATGTGACAGGAAGTAGAACATGAGTGAGAAACAGGTCAACTTTTGGTTGAGACTCCACCAAAAACCAAGTAGTCCCCAGGACGCAAATGAACACATAGGTAAGGTGGTCCTGATGTTCAGCAACCTCACACCTGTTTCCAGGCAGGTCCAGGTCTCTGTACAAATCCTGAATCTGAGATCCAGTGACCCTACCACAAACACCCCAGAACTTGAGGAAGACTGTTTGGTCAACCTTCTGATGGGCTTAGAAGGTGTCTGTGTCTGGTGGCTGTTTCTCACCTCCCAGTCGTCGGATGTGCAGGACGTATCCGATAATCTGCTGGCCGACCCGTTCCTCTGGCTGGTCCCAGCTCAGCTGGAGGCCGCTGGATGTCAGGGGTGTGGCCTGAAGGCCCGTTGGGGGGGCAGACAGTTCTGGGCCCTGGCTGATGGCCAACCGGGCACTGGCCTGGTTGGTACCGGCAGTGTTCTCAGCAATGCACTGGTAAATGGCCTCGTCTTCGGGGGTGATGCGAGTGATGGCGAGGGTCCTGGAAGGAACGACAGAGTTTCAGTCTGGGAAGAATCTTTCGGTCTGACGGACTCTGCCAAAACTCTCACGTGTTCCCGTTGGTGAGCTTGACGTTTCCACCGGGATTCAGCAGTTTGCCGTTCTTCAGCCAGATGAGATGTGGCTCAGGGACGCCGGTGGCTGTGCAGCTGAAGACTGCACTGCCCCCTGTTGGTCTGGAGACAGACTGAGGCCACTGAATAAACTCTGGAGGAGCTGGAACACAAGCAGATCATGAGCCTGCTGCTCTGTTTGACAACATAGTCTGACCCACAGGGGGCACTCCAGGCCACCGGGGGGCACTGTGGATTCAGGGACACGACAATCTAGACCAAACTGTTGAATCACCGGACCACAGCACGTCTGATTAACTGATGGTTTGATTGGAGCGTCTGTGTGGGGGAGGGGAGATTGGACCTTTGATCAGCTGCTTGATTCAGTCAGGTGAGGAGAGCTCTTTTACTAAGCTCCTCCCATCTCGCCACCTGCTGTGGTTCAGACGAGGTCTGGCGTCTGGTTTCAACCAAGTTTGAAATGTGGCCTTCTTTCCACAGACACGTTCTGAACTGCAGCCAGGAGCCTTTGGGCTCACAGTCCCACTCTTGACTCAGTTCTGGTGGGTCCAGATGTTCCGACTCAACATCAAAACATTTCTGCTGAAAGAGCAGACAGGTTCTCTTCTGCTTTGACCTATGACCTCTGCTAAAGACTGATTTCATGTTGTTGAGCAGTGAAACCAGCGAAAGCAGGAGGCGGGTTCTCTGAGACAGAACCTTTTCTGAACCTGGTGGTTCCTCTGGTTCTGCTGCTGCAGACCTTCATCATCGTGAGAAATTCACATTGAACTTGAACTTCTTTGTATCTGACCTTTAACCCCAGCCCGTCTGACGGACAGGTGCTGTCTCGACTTTGCAGCCTTGTCGCCATAAGAACACAGACACATGCCTCCATTACCTCTTATAACCGCAGGATGCCCCTCCCTCCTCCTACAGCCTAAATGCAAAGATGGGGCAGGGGTCAAAGGTCAAAGGGGGTCTTTATTTGTATGTTTGTGAGTCTGCCTTTTGGGGGGGTCATTAACAGACAAAAGAAATTGATTTATGGGTAGACTGAACCCTCCAGCATGAGAGCAGAGCATAGACTGCACCACACACCAGAAGCCCCGCCCCCATGATGAAGATGAAGATAGACGAGCTTCTTCTCTGCACAGACGTCTGCGCAGATATTGTGTCTGCCGAACTGCTGCTGAGAGTTTTCAGGGTGAAACCTGCAGAATCTGGATCGGTTTTCTCAGAACAGTACTGACTAGATGGATCTCAGCTGGGGGGGCATCCAGACGTGGGAAAGGAGGTGGTGAGGAGCAGGCAGACGGGAAAAAGTCCCCTTTGTAAAGTGGCTCTGTTCTCATGCTAATCCACATTCTAATGAAGCACATACGCACACAATGAGCCAAGTGACCTCTGACCCCGCCTCCCCGACCTCGAGCTGAGTGGCAGCAGGGCGAGGCCCTTAAAAAAACTCCAGAGATGGAAGAAACAGACGAGTAGGTCGGATAGTTAGAAGAGACGGATGAGGGACGAAGGATCGGTGGACGAAACCAAACCTCCCTTAAGGTTTTCCGCTGTTCCTCAAGGTTCCTGCATTTTCTTTCTCCTCAGTTCTTTTGCTGCTGACGTTTGAAATGTTAAACTAAAGAACATTTGGAATATTTTCCATCTGAGCAAACAGGTGAAGCACCTACTCTAACGGGGGGGGACCAGCCTACAGCGGCCTCTGGGTGTAGCAGAGCTATAAATGTGAGACATGGAAACACAGGTTCTGGGACAGGATGACCCGCTTTTAAAGAGACACCAGGACAGATGAACCACAACCCCGTCTGCTGCAGAGAGGTCCACAGACTGGGTCTCTGGTTCGGGTTCAGGCGGTGTGGGCTGCTGACACATACCTTGGACCACGAGCCGTCCCTGTGCAGTTCTTCTGGACCGGCTGCCGGGTCGGTTGGCAGAACAGACGTAAACTCCAGAATGCTGCAAGGTGGCATCGGAGATCATCAGGTTCCCCGTTCCCAGAACCTGGACCCCTTCCACCCCAATGGACCGACCATCTGAGGACACCAGCACAGGCAGGAAGTGATCAGTTCTGAGAGTCGGGTCAGAGCGTAGCCCTTGTCGGGTCTGGGTCTGGTTACCGAGGCGGCTCCAGGACACGATGGGGCGGGGGTTTCCTGTAGCAATGCACTCCAGGATGGCAGTCTGATGGATGTTGATGGTGAGGTTCTGAGGACCGGACAGGATGACGGGTTCCTTGTAGGTTCTGGATCCTGCAGCTGCACCCAAAGACCCTCGTCAGTGAAGAGGCAAGTGAGGGGAGGAGCTAAACTGGGATTTCTGGGACCCTGGTGTGGTCTTACCGGTGACAGACAGCTGGGCTTCGTGGCTGAATCGTATGTTGGCGATATTAGAGGCGACACATCTGAAGAAGCCGCTGTCCGAACGCTGAACGCCGGTGATCTGCAGCACGCCGTTGGGCAGCAAAGTGTACCTGCACACACAGAGACCTAAGCCCCCTGCTCCAGCCTTAGTGCTGACCCCCCCATCTTTATTGCACTCACCGGGGGTCGTTAGTGCTCAGGGGGCGTTGGTCTTTCTGCCAGGTGATGTTGGCTTCTGGGACCCCTCTCACTTGGCAGCTAAGTCGGGCCACACCCCCTTCATCCACCAGCAAGGACTGTGGGTGGGACAGGAACCTGGGCAGGGCTGTGGGGGGTGGGGGTGGTTAGTGACGATATGCGTTTGTGCACAGGTATGATAGGTGGGGGGAACTCACAGGCCAGCCTCACGTGGGCCTTGCGGCTAATCAGCATGCCGTAGCGGTTCTGAGCGGCGCACTCGTACTCCCCCGCGTCCGTCTCGTTGCTCTCACGCCGTTTGGAGAAGTTTCTTATGAGCAGCGTGCCGTTGGCGAGTATGGCCGTCCTGACGCCCGCTGCCACGGGAACACCGTTACGTCTCCAGGTGATGGTGATGGGACCTTCCCCTTCAACCTGGCAGTTTAACGTGAGGGGGCGGTCCCTGACTGCAATGATGTCATCAGGCTCCATCAGGAAAGCCAATTCAGAAGCTGCAAAAACACCTGAGAGAAGGAAAGGTTCGGCGTCAGTCCCACGAATAAAGAAAGACAGAAAACACGGGGGGGGGGGGGGTACTAATAAATCAGAAATAGAAACACTGCATTAAGAGAAATTCAAACTCGATCTATTTGAAAGCCGTGGAAACAAAAGAAATTCTACCAAAGAATTCAAAAACAAAACATCTACAGACGGTTAAATAATTAATATGATGGTGATAAAAAGGTCATTGATCCCAATGTCGACCGCTGACCGACATCTGCAATCTATCCTTTCAAACAGGAACTTTTCCTCAAAAAATGAAACTAGCCAAAGTAATCCCATTACACAAACATCTACTATTACAGACCAGTGTCTGTACTCTGACCAGTCTCAAAAATACTCAAAGTTTTCCTCACAAGGCTGGAAATTCTGCAGAGAAACAGAAACTAATGTTCAACGATCAATATGGTTTCAGAAAAAAACAGATCAACATCCATGACGATTACACAACATACGACAAAATTATAAATGTCACTGACAATAAAGAGTTCACAGTAGGAGTGTTCATGGATCTGAAAAGGCTTTTGACACATTTGACCGTAACATTTTAGTAAACAAACTGGAAAGATCTGGAATACGAGGACCAGCATCACAATGATTAAACCGTTTCATTAATAACAGGCAGCAGTTTGTCCAACTGGAGGACTGTCAATCATCCCTGCTAAATCTAAGCTGTGGAGTTCCACAAGGGTCAATATTAGGTCCCACACTGTTCATCCTTTACATTAATGTTACATTAACATTTATATCCTGATGACACAAGTACAGTCTGTACAGGGGAGAATCTCAGGGAAACTGTAAAAACAGAAAATACAGATTTAGATCAACTAAAACAATGGTTTGACAAAAGTAAACTCTCACTCACTCAGTGGTTTTTTGTTAACAAAACTAAATTCATGATTTTCTTAAATCGCCACATTCCTGCAGATGTAGAAATAAAAGTAGCCATTGATAATCCTGTTCTGGAAAGAGTAACTATAATAAAGTTCCTTGGAGTAATTCTGGACGACAAAATTGCTAAAAGCATAGCAGTGTTGGGAAAAACGCATCATACTCTCACAAAGCACGTCTACTAACATATTCATCCAGAATACTACCATAGTTACAGTACAGTGGAGAAGTTTGGGGAAATACTTATAAAACAAACCTACAGTCTGTAACCCTTGGTCTATCCTAGGCACTTTAACATTGGGAGGTGGGTCATCTAGACCCACTAGACAGAGCTCTGAACCTTTTTTCTTCAATGATTTGTGATCTTCACTGGTGTCCATGGATTACATGAAATCTTTCCACCTTTATCCACCTTTGTCATGGTAGGAAGAACACCTCAATGCAAGGGGGGGGTCATCTAAGATAGCACAAGGGATAAATATCTTATAAAAAAAGCTGTTGGAATAGTTCATGGAGTGGATTATGGGACACAAACAAATAGACCATTTTTAAAAGCTCATTGAAATTATGGGATCTAGTGAAACTGAAAACAGCTCTCATGCATAAAGACAGAAATAACTTATTACCTATGAACTTCCAACAAATGTTGAAGGACAGAGACGTACAACTTAAGAAATCAGCTGAACTTCAGAAAGCAGAGCATTCGCACTACAAAAAGAAAATGATGAATGAGTGGATTTATGGAACAGACTGGATGAAGGTTTAAAACAAACCAAACCTTTACATGAATTCAAAAAACCTAAACATCTCACTGATGGACCTGAACAAGACCGGAAATGATCCATAAATGTCACTTCTGCAAAGGTGCTGTGCAGAATGTAATGTGAATGTATAACATGAACAAAACTGAAACACAGATCATCAGGTGTAAAAAAGGGGCGGAGTCACACACAGTTGGTCTTAAAGCCTTTAAGCTCGTGTCTCATCTGTCTATTTCAATCTCTTCTCTTTGTTTTCATTTCTGTTGGAAATAAAGAAAATTGAATTGAATTCAAAAGACAGAGAGCCGGATCATAAGGAAGAACCTGCCAGAACCTCTTCATGAATTGAAGCAAACTAGAAGAAGCTCAGGTTTCTCGTTGGTTCTGTGGACTGAGAGTCCTGGTTCTGATGGTTCCTGTAGATCCAGAACTTCATGATCTTCTTCAGAAATAAAAGAAGTTCCATCAGAGAGGAAATTCAGGACAACCTCCAGACGGTTTCAGGAAGCACATCTTCAGTGATTGCTGAACCAGAACTTCTTGAAGTCTCTTTGGACCTCCAGAACTTTCTGTGGATCTTCAGCTTCTCCTTCCGGTTCCAACCCGACTCTTTACAGAGATGTTCAGATTCTTCTCAGACCACGTTCCTCTGGATTTAAGCTGCTCTTCACTTTTGTTTTCAAATATTCTGTTGGTCCAAAAGTTTGACCTAATGACCTCATCTGACATTTGTAGAAGAACAGGAACAGAACCGGAACTCCTGTTTACGATCTCTGTCTTCTCCATGCTCATCTTGACCTGGTAGATGGCGTGATGACCTGGTAGACTAGTAACCACTGGTCTCAGTTGCTTAGCCCACCCGGTTCTGTAGAAATACTAAGTGGAACCGTTCACATCTCCTCAACGGTTCCTGAATTCTGCATGTTCTGGCCTAGATAAGCACTGGGTCCAGAGCTGAACCTGGAACTGGCTGTGTTTGGTTCTGACCCACTGGATCTTTGGGTCACCCCCACCCCCCAGCACTGGACTCCAATGGACTGCAGGTTCTGCTCAGATTCTATTGATGATCGGCTCTTATGGCCCCCTGCTGCCCATCCCCCCACCCCATCCACATGAACACAAACGCATAATCTGCCCCCTTTTCAACTTGAACTCATCGGGTGACTTTCCCAAACCCTTCACCCCCCCCCCCCCCCCCCCCATTCCAAATCCCCATCAATCAGTCACCCCCTGCCCCCCCCACTCTGTCCCAGCTGCTCTTTCAGAAGATGCTGTGGGAGGAGGGACCGTGAACGTGACCCGAGTGATGGCAACAACAAAGACAACAAAAAGAGATCCAGACACAACACACACACACACACACAGCCCAGAACCAAAACTGTGCTGACACCTCCCCAGACTCAAAGTCCAGGTTTAACAGAACCAGACTTACCCGTCTGTCTCATCTGCTCCGAGTTCTGAACCCTTCTGGACTTTGTTGGAACAGAACTGCAGAACCCCCACCACAGGAACATGACCCAAACCCAGAACATGTCCAGACCACTAAAGTTCTTCCAGACCTCAGAACTGGTGAGGCTGTGGTTCTAGAACTGGGTCATACATCCAAAGATGATGGTTCTGCAGAACTGGAGACTGTCTCCATCAGCTGCTGTCTTAAAGTCTGACAACGGAACCATTTTGGGTCCAAATCCTGATGGTTTGGCTGATTAGATTAGAGGCAGGACATGGGGGGGGGGGGGTCTGATCTCTGAACCTAAGGACTGGTTCCAAGGTTCTGGTCTGAATAAGGAGTCCAAGTTGCAGCAGATACAAATCCAGTCTAGCTCAGTTCTAATGAAGTCCTACAAAAACCCAGACCTGCTCCTGGGGGGTACAGACAGCATGACCCCCCCTCCTGAGAACCAGGCTTCTGAAAGCAGGATAAGGGTTGCAGTCGCCTCCCATCTGGGTCCTCTGAGCTGCCCCCCGACCTGACCTCTACATCACCCCCCCCCCCCCCACTGGGGGGCGTGTGACGTCGCACGCTCACATTTGACCATGAACTTCACACTGACTGAACCATGCAGGTCCAATCTGCACCCCCAAACCAGACTGCCCCCCTCACACCATGCCCCCTCTCTGCTCCCACCCCCCAGGGACAGATGTCCCAGTCTGGCCCTGACAACTACTCCTATGGAGGTCCACAGAGCAAGAACCGTGGTCTTCACGGTGCTGAACCCGGCCCGCTGCTCTCTGGACCTCTTTGCCCTCAGCAGTGGCTTACAGGAGCCGCTTCAGCAAAAACTCATTGAATCAAATCTGGAACCAGACTGGGTCTGGTTTTTGGAGGAGTCTCCGTCTTCTACCTTCTAATCTAGACAACAACCCTGCAGGTCCAAGACCAACAAACAACCAACCATGAATGAGAAATGAAAAAACGTAGAAACAAAGAATGGAAGTGAATCACATGAAGCCCCCAAACGCCACCAGAACCTGTGGTTCTGCTACAGGCTGGTTCTGAAACGTACCTGAGCAGCAGAGACTCAGCAGAATCATCCAGCTTCCTGTCGTCTTCATGTTGGTCCTCTTTGGACCCGAACCATTGGAGATGAAGGTCAGCAGCTTCTCCAGGAACCCACACCTCCACTCTTCAGCCTCCTCCTTGCCTCCTCTTCCTCCAAGCTGCAGGAACTCAGATCTTTGTCACACTGACGTCCCCCCAAACTGAACCCAAGTCTGACTGGGCGGGGGCGGAGCAGATGCTGAGTGTGGGTGGGGGCTGATGTGGTGACGGCGACCCTGGGGGGGTTGAGATCCTGCCTGAGGTGGGTGTGTAGCTGATGTGACGAGCAGAGGAGTAAGATGTGAAAAATAGACGGGCGGGGGCTAAACCGCAGCTGGGGGGGGGTGAGGCTGGCTCCATCCTCCAGGACTGAGGGTCCGGACTCTCGGATCAGGTTCAGTTTTAAAGTCGTCATCGTCCAGATCAGGGGGGGGGGGACAAAATAAAGCAGGGAAGTAAAGTCCCGGGCAGAACTCAATATTTACTGACCCTAACAGCCAAAGCTTGATGTTACAAAGATGAGAAATGAAATTAGAAATAAAAGACATCAGTGGTTTTCTTTCCCTATTTAAACAAATAAATAAAGTACTTCTCAGGAAATCTTTGTCAAAGCCAACAACAAAAGAACCAAAAATAATGTCATTCAACAAAACTCCAACATTTGACTCTGAACATTCCAGGCCTTGCAGTGGGAAAAGTGCCTCAGACACAGAAATATTCCAGCTGTTTGCTGCACATTGGTCTAAGCCAGATTCCTGCCATCTTTTCTTAGCTGCAGCTTCACCAAAGTCTGGGGTCAGACTGTGAGATTTTAGCAGGAATGTCCTCAAAGCCTGTCGGCCATCTTTCTTTCGGTCATTTCTTTGTGAAGTACCGGGTGCCATGTCGCCGACCCCTGCTGAACTACGATTGGGATGTCGTGACAGGGCGTCCACATTCTGCCAGAACGATACTTTATCTCATAATCATCATGGCCCATTTAAGAGCCAAGAACTCCAGCTTCATAGAGCTGCAGTTCTGCATGTTACGCTCTGTAGCTTTTAGCCCCCTACTGGCATGGCAATGGCCGCACACTGCCACCCTGCTCCTGGGACAAAACTGCACCAAGGCCATTGTGGCTGGCATCTACTTCCAGAATAAAGGGTAGTGTGAAGTCAGCACAGGCCAAAACTGGCGCTGACGTCAATTTCTGCTCACAGCACCAAGATTCCTGTGGCAGTATGGTTTCCCCTTGGATGCCTCCAGTAGAAGACTTAAAATGAAGAGCACAGGACTCTCCGACAGGAAACCAAGACTGTGCTTTTAAGAAAATAGACACCCTTTATTACAAATAGTATTAAAATTCCTATTCTGAAAGACACCCAAAAGAGTTAACCAAACCACAAGGGCCATCATGCCCAGCCCACACAGTCAGCTGCACCCAGCCGTGCGCTCTGTTGCGGCACAACAGGCTCAATGCCACGCCCCTTGCGTACAGTGGCAGTAACCGACGCCAGTCCAGGGTGGTGGGACACTGGGCTCTGGTTGTGCCCGGGGCCACAGAAGGCCGGAAGGGGGAACCCGCTCCGATAGCTCTCGATCCGGCTTCATCACGCCGCTCCCCAGTGCGTGGATGGACGGCACTCGCTGAAACGGTGTACAGAGCACACACGATCCCCGGAAATCCCGGCCGTGGCACCGCTCCTGGACAACGGTGCACCAAGGGGTCAGCGGGTTGGATAGAGCAGAAATGCAAACAAACGATGGGAAACAAAAGAAACAGCGGCACCTGCCCCCCAGCTCAGGAGGACTCTCCACAGGAGTCGCATGAGCGGCCAAACACTGCCTGCGATCCAGCTATGGTTATGGTTATGGTTATGGTTATGGCCCCACACACAGCCAAAGGCTGTTGTAAACTTAGTTCATAAATGTTAAATGAGCTGTGATGGTAGCATGCTGCTGCTGTTCTGCTGCTGCTGTTCTGCTGCTACTTCTGCTCCAATAAAACATGTCAGTTGACATGGACAGAGTGACTCTATGGGGGGGGGGCGGGGGGGTCTCGCGCGGGGAGTAATTCAGGGTAGAACCGCCACTGCTATCGACCATAAATGTAGCTGGATTTCTGTCCTCCTGTCCGATAGGGGGCAGAAACGCGCGGCCCAACGCAGAATGCAAGCGCGCGCAAACTGCCGTAGGACATTTCCGGTGGGTAGTAGGCGGGGCGCCTGTAAAGCGAGGTCCGGGGACGGTAAACAACCGTTCGTGGTGGAGTTTGTGAAAGTCTGAACCGAACATGGAGCGCGCCGCGGGAGCGCGCACTAAGCTGCAGCCGTAACGGAAAAGCGGGAACAGGTCAGAGGAGTCATACCCGACCGAGCGCGAGCCCAGGTCAGAAGGGAGCCCGCAGGGTTCTGATGGAGCTTCACGATCAGCCTGATCGATGAGGCTGATGACGTCAGCCGAAGCCCCTGAATCAAAAACCAAAACATTTTCCTCGTTTCTCTGAAAGCAGCTCAGAACCACAGCGACCAGAGAGGCGTGACGTCATCAGGAAGCAGGGGTTCAAACGTGGGTTCTTAGGCCCCACATGCTGCAGTGTCGTCAGTGACATCATCACATACGTCATCAGGGCTGGAATGGTTCCCTGTCGAGACGGATCCGATTCCTAGTCCATATCTAGTCAATGCAGAATTCAGTCGCCGTTTTAACGCCGCCGCCAGTGATTGGTCCGAGTTGGTCTGAGTCATCGTTTCTATAGCAACCACACTGACCAACCAGGAGTGAGCTTGTTGAAAGGCCACACCCACTTGAAAGCAGGTTACAGAAATCAGTCAAACTTGGGGTTAGGGTCAGCAGGCTCCACCCACTTTCATTGAGGCGTCTGATTGGTCAGTTTATACCTTGAACTACAGAAATGAAATGAAAAATGAGGATTATCAGGAAGAGGTTCTAAAGAATCAGATCCAGAGCGGTTCCTCTGACCCATAGAACGACTGAGGAACAGCCGTTTGTAGATGTCTACGGGATTTTCCTGTTTGGAACGCTAGGGGGCGGGGCCACTCGGTCCAGTTCCCACATGCAGTCACTGGTTTATTCCCGTTTTTTCCTCTGGAAATGCCTGTATACTGCCACCTGCTGGAACAGACGCTACATGACATCAGGTTCTGAGGGGATGGAAGGAACAACCGAAAACGATCAAACACACCTGAAAGGCCTTGATGCGCTTCCCTCTGACCTGAAAAGGGGGAGTGGTCATTGGGCTGTGTGACAGGGGCGGGGCTTACCCCGTGGACGTATCCTGATTTACAGTGGGGTCCTGTTGTGTCTTTAGGGCGGTTCTGGCTCGGTCCGGTTTTGTCTGAGGGGGACCAGCCATGGCGGGACGAGGGCGGGGCCGTAGGCCTTTCGGCACGGACTCGAGCATCAGCAGGGGAGAAGGTCTCCCCCCAGGACTTCAGCAGCCCACGCCTGTGTTTCCTGTAAGCCCCGCCCACACCAGGAAAACCCCTCATTTATATTTAAGTGTTATTCTTTTTGGTTGAATGAAATCCCTCTGTTGTTGTTTTCATTGTTTGTTAAAGCTGTTCATGTCATTCTGAACCTTGTGGGTTATTATGGGATGTCACTGACGTCTACGTTAGGCAGACATTTATCGTCTCGACGTGAACCGTAACAAACAACAGATGCAGGAAAGAGGAGCTCTGACATTTTTCTGCTCTGACACCAACAGTTGGGGTAATGCGCTGATTTTGAAGCACTGAATTCTGGGATTTGAAGTTGGTGGATTTGGTGTCCAGGTGATGGAGCAGAAGCCCCTCCCCCTGGCAGGTGGAGAAGAAGCAGAGTATCTATTGGCCCTGAAGCAGGATTTTAGAGGAGTGATGAAGAATCTGCCATTCTTCATCAAGCCAGCAGCAGCACAGCGAGGTCACACACGTGCACACACACACGCGCGCACACACACACGCAGTCTTATTTTGAAAGTCCTGCTTTCTTCCTGTGCAGATGTTCAGCGCTACTCGGACAAATATCACAGCAGCGAGCAGACGAACAGCCTCACGGACTGGAACCTGGGTGAGACGCCGTTACCACGGTAACATCCAATGAAAACGCCATCAGAACCTTCATGTCTGCACGTCTCTGGATTTCAGACTGGAGACGATTCCCCAGAGAGCTGCAGGTCCACATCAGGAGGAGAGTCAGAGAAGGCGAGTAATCCCATTACTCAGTACTCTGGGTACCTTACTGACTCGTCTGAACAGTATTCATCAGCAGTAATCAGATTACTCAGGGGGGTGAGCATCAGCTGCTGTCTCCCTCAGGTCTGGCCTTCAGCACCATGGATAGTTCTGTGCCAGTCCAGAAGAAGAAGAAGAAGAAGGAGGAAGAGGAGGTGCTGCTCAAACTGGAGGTGAAGGGTTTCTATAGAACCTCTGATGATGATGATGATGATGATGATGATGGCTTTAATGGAAGTGTCTGCAGACCCTGGAGAAGAAGGAGGAGCATGAGCAGAGCTCAGAGGAGGAGGAGGGAGGGGTGAAGAAGAAGCCGGAGGAGGAGGAGGGAGCAGAGGCAGAGGAGGAGTATGATGAGGAAGAACTGGAGGAGGTACGTGGTCAGCAGGCCTGGGTCAGAACCACGGAGGCTCTGCAGGTCTAACTGGACCCTCTGTGCAGGAAACCGACTACATCATGTCGTACTTCGACAACGGCGAGGAATTCGGCGGCGACAGCGACGACAACATGGACGAGGCCATTTACTGAGCAGCTGCTGCACGTGCACGCCACGTGCACGCGTGTGACTGAAGAGGCAGTCCAACCTGGTGTCACCTGCTGCTCCAATAAACAGACGGTCACGTGACCTCGTGTGTCGACCTGCAGCCAACAGTCTGACGTTTGATCCTTTCGGGCCGTACCATACTTCACCACCAGGGGGGGCCGACGTCCCACCTACTGTTGGCGCTGGAGCTTCTGCTTCCAGGAGGTGACGTCAGCCTGAAAGCTTCAGTTTAGTTTTTCATTTCAAACACAAAACCAACATGGTGGTTTAAAAGACATAAAATAATAGAGTGTTCTTGAAAAGGAGTGTTCCACCCCCCCCTTTTCACAAAACCTGATGGTGTACGTATTTAATACACGCATTACTATTTACAGATGGTACAAAACGTTCACGGTACTATTCTGCATGGAGACTGTGCTAAAGTGACAGTTTTTGTTTAATCCTTTCTGGCCTCATCCAGATCTATTAGTGACTTCTTGTAGGTTTTTTTGAATACATGTAAACTTTTGGTTGTAAACCTTCATCCAATCTGTTCCATAAATCCACAATTAGATAAACACATTTTCTTTTTGTTGTGTGAATGGATTACTTTAGTGTCAGTTGTTTTCTCGTCTCTGTCTGAACATTTGCTGAAAGCTTCAGGGCTGCGTCTGGATGGACTTTCAAGTGTGGTTGTACTCAAAGCTACGGTGGCCCTGAAGGTCAAACCCCTCAACACTAAAGCATGTCAAAGCTCAACATGACATGTTAGAAATCAAAGCTAAAGACCAGAAACTAAAACCCAGAACATGGAGGCTCTGATATTCCAGACAAACGGGTTCCTGGCTGAGTCACAGCTCTGCTCACGGCACGACGAAATAAACGAGACGAAATAAACGAGGATTTTAGTGACCAAACTTCATCCATTTTTAGTTTCAAGTTTGTCTTAGATTTACTGCAGTCAGAATTTGATGCTTTATTTCATAAACGTCTGAAGAGGGTAGTGAAGATTCCCCACAGTGACGTGCACGGGCCTCCGCCTCAGAACATCTGGTTCTGTGTGGGCAGAACTGTTCATGAAGGTGAGCAGTGGTGACCTTTGCCCTGCTGATCCTGCAGATCCACGTCTGGAAAAGGGCCTAAAGCTCCGCCCCCTTGTGAGCCCCATGCTGTTCTCAGCCAATCAGGGCCTCCTGAGCCGCTCAGTGTTGAGCTCAGCTGTAACATGAAATGCCTGGATGTGCAGGACATGAGGCGCACACCCAGAACAGAACCACCTTTGCTCCACTTTCCCAGAACCCCCTGCTGGAGTCAGCTAATCCCAAACTGGACCGAGCGACCCGGTCCGTTCTGCTGCTGAACCCTAGACCGGCTCCTGTGGGCGACTTTAAGTGTCACCATGTTTGCATGACCCAGATAACCAAAATCCAGTCATTTGACTTCATAGCTGCTCATGTAACTGCCCCCCCCCCCCCCCCCCCCCCCCAGCATGTGTGGGGTCGTACAGTTGAGAGGTGGGTACCTGATGGACGCCTGAGGGGGTGGAGCTAAGAATCAGAACGCTTCAGTGTTTCTGCCAAGGACAAACTAAAAATGACCAGAACATCTTTCTAAGAAGAGGAAACCTGAACCCAGACTGGAGTCCAGAGGGTCGGGCCGGGCCGGCCCAGAACTTCCTGCTCAGTCCCCGATCCTGGAGCTCCGTCTGCAGCAGACAGGATCCTACCATCGGTCCAGGAGCAACAGCAGCTTTCAAAGCGTCTCATGTTTCATCTGATTTCTGCTCCAAGAACTCTCCATCTGAGTCTGAGGCAGAACTGTTGTCCTTTAAATAAAGCTTTGATTCCATGAACTTGGTTTATTCTCAGCTGCTGCAGACATCGGTCAGTCTGGAGCTGTGATGCACTTTATGCACCAGCATGTCTGTGGAAAACAGCCAAGGCACAGAGGAGAGGAGAGGAAATCCTCAAAGCAAACGGATTCATGGAGGCCATGCCGCCCGCCTCTGCACAGCCACAGAGCAAAGCCCGTGATCCGGTCAGACCAGACATCCCGTTTCTGAGCTCCAGGATTGGATCCTGATCTGAAATGAGATGTTCCAGATGAGATAGGCTTTATTTACCCCAGGATGGGGACAGTCTGTTGTCTCGGCAGCACAGGAGACAGTCGAATAGCGAAGTTGACCCTGAAAATCAGGATTCAGATTTGGTGATCCAGTCCGTATTAAATTCCGCTGTCAGGTATTTCAAAGGTTGGATTGAATCCTGGATCAGGTTGAGGCGGATCCTGTGTTGGTTTCTGTGCATTTAGCAAACCCGATCTGAAATGTCATTCTCAGTGTTTACTCTTCCAAAAACAGACTCAATATTCTCACTAAATTCATTTTCCCAAAAGTGTTGAGTCACCGGCCTGGACCCCCATCTGCAGTGACATCACTGACCTGTGGAGTTCATGTGGATCCACCTCCAGCAGCAGCTTCAGCTGTCCACGGGGTTCAGGAGTGTTTCTTCCAGAAGGTCATTGGTGAGGTCACACACTCATGCCGGTGGAGAAGGAAGGCCTGACTCTTCGTGGACCTTTGGTCACTGGTGCTCAGTCATGGTGGGGGAGGAAGGGGGGGGGGGGGTGCAGCTGCTGGGCCATGGAAACCCGTTCCATGAAGCTCTCTGCGTTCTGGACTTGGACTGATCTGAAGGTCACATGACGTCTGGAGCTCTGCAGCAACTGACTGCAGAAAGTCTGTGACCCCTTTGACCTTCAGCATCCTCTGACCCCTCCCCATCAGGTCACGGGGTCGACCACTGAGCTGCTGTTGCTCCCAAACTCTTCCATGTTGTTCTGAGGACGACTTTGGACATTTGATGCACAGGGGGCGTCCTGTGACAGTTCCACGCTGGAATTCACTGAGAGCGGAACATTCTGTCACAAATGTTTGTGTCTGCATGTCTGATCGTAGACACCTGTGGCAGGTAAAGGGATTAGGACACCTGATTCTGATCACCTGGACGGGGAGCCAGTCTAGTGTGTGAAACCATTTTGGGTTCCGCCCAATGAATGGGAAAAGTGTCTGAAGACTAAATGCAGCGAAACACTTTGATTCCATTTGTTGAATGTTTATTCCAAGAAGCTGAAACAGAAAAGACAAAGTTGCAGCACATTCATTCTTCAACTGCTGATCATCAAACAGATCAATTACTTCTTCTTTGATAATGGTTCATAGAAAAGAGGAAAACCTGTTTGAATGTTTCCACATTTGTATTAGATCTGAAATGAATAGATTCTCACACTCAAACTCTGAATCCACGTCTCAGACGTTCCTCTGAGGATTTGTGGATCATTTCAGGGTTTGTTGAAAAATGCAAACAGCAGTTTGAACTGACCCTTGGGGGGGGGGGGGGGGGGGTGCTTGGACATCACTTCCAGCAATCCTCTCAGAGCCCCACCCACCGGTTTTAACTGCACCCTTTGGTACACACACCCTTCACCCCTCACAATATACACTCCTACACACACACAAGGAAGGTGGGACCTCTGACCATCTGTCCCCTACCCCATCCCTGGAGGGGGCACCAGGGCCTGGCAAGACGGGGGCCGGGGATCACATCACACCTGAGCCTGGGGGTGTCCGTGTCCCTGTGGTGGGGGTGCTCTCCGGGGGCGGGACCTCGTGGCGGGGGGGCTGTTCCACTGGTTGGGCTGGCGCCTGCACTCTCTGTCCCCCCCCCCATGCCTCTCCGCTCTCTGGGGGCCCCGTGGGGGTCCTGCTGGCCCTGGCCTGGGTGGCGGATGAGAGCGCCCGGATTTGAACCTTCTCATTGTGAGGCCAAGGTGCTAACCACTGCTCCACCGCGCACCCCGTCCCGCGTACGCCATGCAGTGAAAGAGAATGGGGGGGGCCAAACGGCTTTATTCCAGAATACAAAAATACAAAAACCTTATTTACAGACTGGAACGTCCTGCTGTCTCACTTATACAAGTCAATAAAACACCGAAAAGTTTGTATCACATGTGAAACATGCAGAGAAATAAAAAACAAACTGCTGAGTCACAGAAGTGAAGGAAAAAACTGCTGAGTCATGAATAGAAGTGCAGGAAATCTTCAAACAAAAGCGTGGAATGACGGACAGATTATCCTCAGGTTTAGACCCTCCCCCAAAAGGTCAGTGATGTCATGGTGGTGGGAGGATCCTAGGGCTGTTTCAAAAGACTGGAAGCTCCTGTGGGGGGGTCGGAAGGCTGTGGTTCACCTGCAGAAGAGCACAGTAACAGCGAAGGACTCACAAACGTTTCCTCGCTGTGTCGCTTTGACCTGAGTGGGGGGGCAGTCTCACCTTCAAATAGGAAGGGGGGGGCGGGTAGCAGACTTCAGGGGCTCTCATAAAGAGCCCGCTGTCTTGGTGGTCGTCCTCATCGCCGTCATAGTCGTGGAGCAGCGGCGTGTGCTGGAAGCTGCTGTAGCTCGGCGGGGACGACGGGAAGGACGTCCAGCTGCAGGTGGAGCCCACCTGGCTGCTGATGCTGCTGGTCCTGCTGAACGGGACGGTCCCGATCACCAGGGGCAGCTCCAGGCTCAGCTTCTCGCTCCCAGGAATGTGCAGGTAGATCTGGGGGGGGAGGGGTGTGGCCGGTCGGTCAAGAGGTCATGAAGGCTGGCGTCTTTTTTTTTTTTAAGCGCCCAGTCACAAAGAGGGGGGCTCCAGAGGCACTAAACAAAAAAACGATGAAGCCGAGCTTCAGCAGTCAGGAAAAAAGCCGACCGAGTGCTGAGACTTGCTGGTTCTCCTGAGACCTGGACCTGGTAGAGGTCTCCGGTTCATCGTTGGTGCTCATTCTGGGGTCTGTTTGGAGACAGTCCTGGGAGCGGATGGCTCCCCTTTGACCTCCCGGGACTCTACCCCCGTTCAGGCGCTGGTTCACATTCAGCAGGAATCACGTTGATTGCATCAATGATCGAAGAATGACGGGAAAGACTGAAGCTAAAGGTCCGGTGGGAACGGGTGAAGCGACCGAACTGAGCTCTCTGTCGCCATCTGCCTGACAGGCGGTGAACTTCAGTCTAGAAACCGTTCAGGCCTTTTCTGAGTGGAAGAACGTTCTCCTTCATCCAGGTGTCGTCCCACGTCAGCTTCTATGCTTTTGGGGCTCGTCAGCTGGAAAACCCCATGAGAATGAAACAAACCTGAAGGTCAGAGGCCTTCAGGTCACCGGCCTTCAGGTCAGCGGCCTTCAGGTCACCGGCCTTCAGGTCAGCGGCCTTCAGGTCACCGGCCTTCAGGTCAGCGGCCTTCAGGTCAGCGGCCTTCAGGTCAGCGGCCTTCAGGTCAGCGGCCTTCAGGTCAGAGGCCTTCAGGTCAGCGGCCTTCAGGTCAGAGGCCTTCAGGTCAGCGGCCTTCAGGTCAGAGGCCTTCAGGTCAGCGGCCTTCAGGTCAGAGGCCTTCAGGTCAGAGGCCTTCAGGTCAGCGGCCTTCAGGTCAGCGGCCTTCAGGTCACCGGCCTTCAGGTCAGCGGCCTTCAGGTCAGCGGCCTTCAGGTCAGAGGCCTTCAGGTCAGCGGCCTTCAGGTCAGAGGCCTTCAGGTCAGCGGCCTTCAGGTCAGCGACAGCGCCGGGTCGTCCGTTCTCGGGTCGGACAGAGGAAAGCGTTCCGGACAAACGCTGACCACGGCGTTTCCCCATGGGGGATTTTTCATCCCTCATCACCTGCTGTGTTGTTAGCCCCCCACCCAACCCCCCTCTGATGTGTCTGAGGACATCACCTGAGACTCACCATGAGTGCATAATCCACCTTGATGATGTCACAGCCGTGCAGCGTGGGCTGGAGTTTGGGGACCCTGATGCTCCTCCCCTGCCACATGTCACCCATGCCGGAGATGATGGGGTTCCCTCGAACCGCGGACAGCTTTTGGCGCCACTCCTGAGTGGGAAAACAGCAGATGTCAGGGCCCAGTTCAACCACGACGGCTCTACTCTGCGGTTCCGCAGAACCGACCTTGGTGCAGCTGTTGGCGGCGTAGGAGTGTTTGCAGATGATGGCGGCCTTCGGGACAACAATGCGAGAGCAGGTGTTCTCAAAGCTAGCATGAATCTGGATGCCCTCGCCCTCACAGTACCCCGTCCTGTCAATCTGAGCCCTGATGGACACCTGTCCGTCAGGTATGAACATGCAGGTAACCTTCTTCTGCGTGGAGGCAGCAGCCGGGCTCTACAGCAAAAGCAGAGACCAGGTTTTGGTCGCTCCTCCTCATTGGTGGATGTTTGAGTGTCAGAACTGGACAGGAAGTTCTGGGCTTCATACCAGCAGGTGGGTTTGATTGACATCCACTGGCTCCTGCACCTCAAACTCCTGCTCACAGTGCAATGCATGCTGGTTAGGCCGCTGCAGCTCCGCGAAAATGTGGTACCGTACCGAGCCAAACTTCCCCCTGTAGGACGACACCAGGCGCCTGAGGGGGGGTCCAGCAGAAAGACCCAGTCAGAGAAGGAGAAATGATGATGATGATGATGATGGCAGGGATGAACGGACTCACCCGGGAGGCGGGAGCTCAAAGCCGAACAGGAAGGAGAAGGTTTTTCCAGGGGGCAGCAGGAAGCAGTTCTCTGAGTCTGGGGGGGGGGGCAGACTGATCAATCACTCATCAAAATAGCCGCTCTGTGAATGTTACCTTTTTATTGGAATCGTTTTCTGGTGGTTCTGTTGTCCAAAAAGTGTTCTATGAATAAAGTTTGGTTTGAAGCTGATTGGCTGTGGCGACGCCGGGAGGGAACGCCAACAGGAAACAAGAAATAGAGATTGATGTGATGGGGGGGCCATGAACCAGCAAACATGAATCTATATTCATGTTTTTCAGCCTCTGATGATGTCATCATAGACGCGGTTATTTTAGCCCCGCCCCTCCATGACCTCCAGCTTTGTCTCTCCATCTGATTGGTTCTAAAAGCCCCCACAAAGCTGCATGAGTACAGGTGGGGGGTCAGAGGTGAAAATAGAGTTTTCATGTGTATGATCTTCCAAAGCAAACATGTGATGAGAACATACGTGTAAAAACGAGAGAGCCATGAAAGCCTGATCATGCAGAGGAATTTTGGGAAAATCTGTGAAGCCGCCGATCCACATCCAAGATGGAATCATGTCTGTTTAATCCAGATTATTCTGAAGTTATTGTTGAGATGAAAGGCAAAACTCCAGATTTGGTTAGGAACGTTCCTTTTCCAAATCAGAAAATTAGGATTAAATATTAGAAAATAAAGAGAAAAATGGATTAAAGATCCACTAACTGTGTTTTTTCTAACATGTTTGTGTTTTCTGATGATGGAGAACTAAAACTGTTCTATCCAAGAAGCCCTGATGTAGGAGCTACAGTGGGCGGGGTTTCAGCCTCCATGCCCCGCCCCTTTCTGATCATCCACTGTCAGACAAACAGATCCATGAATGTCTTTGTTTTCCTGGTCTGAGCTGGAATTGGATCAGAACCGGATAGCTGTGATATTTGAGCGTGTGAGGGGCTGAGGGAGTAAATAAAGGGATGATGGGAAGTGGGGGCAGGCTGACTCCATGCCAACAGTCGCCCAAAACTTAGAGGTGAATTTCTAATGAACTCCTGCCGCTCTGCAGAAACTATGCCCTAGAAACGGCGTCGTTATGACGACACAGCAGAACTGCTGCTAAGCTTCAGAACCAAAGGTTGGAGCAGAACCAGGTTTCTGAGGATTTGTAGACACAGGGTCAAAGGTCAGGAAGAACGTCAGGCCTTTTGTGTGCATGACGTCATTGCTGGGATGTTGATGTCCTCATTATTCTGCGTTTTGCGGCTCACCTGCACTAAGCTCCTCCTCCAGCCGCAGGTCCTCTTCACACCTCAGGTATTCCACCTCCTGCACGCGGCGCCGGTTCTTTCCCCCGCGGCGTTCCACGCGCGCGCAGCCGGCGGCCGTGACCCGGAGGCGCGCGAGCCGGCAGGGGGCGGCCGCCTCCAGCTGCACGAGCCCGGACACTTTGTCCCCGCTGCTGTAAAAGGGGCGGAGGGGGTTCGACAGCACCAACCGGAAGAGCCGCGGCTTGTTGGATGGAGTCAGAACCATGACCGAATCAGAACCGGAACAAGATGAATGCGAGTGCACGAGCGGGGATCTGCGGGTGTGTGGGGAGGAGACCCGCTTTATATCACCGGGGGGGGGGGGGGGGGGGGTCAACCCAGCTACAGTGAGCTGCACGTGCTCGCCGCGTGAACACAGCGGCCCGGAGGCTTGGGGGGGCTCTGTGATTGGCTAGTCTGAGTCCTTGACCAATGAGGATGCCGAGAGCGCGCGTGAAACGCCAATTATGGCGGTTCACGGGGAGGGGGGGGGGGGTCTGGAGTCTGACATTCCAGGAAGCGAAGTAAACAACAGCTGCCCCCCCCCCCCCCCCCCCCACAGGGACTCAGGTGTGGTCCTCAGAGGGGATCAAACCTTCTCCAGGAAAGCGGGGGGGAGGGGGGGCATTGCATTACATGTTACAGATACAAAAACAGCTGAGTGGTTCCGTTATTTGGTTCTGACCCAAGGTCAGGGTTCCACCATATGCTCGTGCACACCGGCGTGCACGAGCATGTTTACCTGCAGGAGGTGTCTTTGTCTGCAGGTTCTGCACAAATTCTGGTTCAGGTCATGAATGCAGATCCAGGATTTCTGACTCGGATCCATCAGCTGTCAGCGTTTTTCGATCAGAGATTTAACCACAAAGTCATCAAACATTGTCTGCCTCTGAAACAGAACCAGAACCAGAACACCCATCTGGAAAATCCGGTCTGGGTTTTCAGGATCCAGCTTCCTGTCTGCAGATGTTTCAGGGTGACCGCAGCTCTGCTGCCACCTTCTGGTCAAATATAGATTGACATTGGATCCATTGTGTAGTGGTTAGCACTCTTACTTGACAGCGAGAAGTTCCTGGTTCAAATCCCAACTTTCTGTGTGGAGTTTGCATGTTCTCCTGGTTCATGTGTGGGTTCTCCAGCTTCCTCCACAGTCCAGAAACCTTCTTCAGAGGTTCTCTGATGGTTCTGATCTGTCTCTGTAACATGGTTGTGTGTCTGTGTTCTCCGGAGAACCATCCAGGATGAATCTGTACAGGAATTAGCAGCTCTTATAGGACTTCAGAACCGCTTTTCTGCTCTTATAGTGCTACTGTTGGCAATACTTGAATCCCCCTCAAGGGTGGTGGGCGGGGCTAAAACTGACCACTGACCATTTTTTAGACATGCCGGCTTTATAGCTTTAAATGTTGAAAAACTGATATATAAACATGTTCTTTTTTAATAGGCAGCAATAAAGTAAAAAGCATATTCAACACTGAAGGGTTCCAGATCAGTCCTAAAGGCTTGATGATATTAAAGGACAGCAGTCTGATCCTGAAGGAACACACAGGAACACATTTCTCTGTTCTTCAGAGAAATGTGTTCCTGATCCTAGAAATATTGCTGAGATAAAAGAAAGTTCTAGAATCTGGACTTGTGGGAGAGTTTTTGGTCTTCAATGTGGTCCAGGTAGATTCTGTTGGTACCAAGTGGATCCCTGAAGGTCCAAGAACATCAGCCTCTGTTAGATCAAAGTTCAGGACAAGAACAGTAGAATCCAAGTCCTTCAATGTGAACCTGCTGGAAGTCTGGAGAACTGGAGACTTCAGCTGATTGAATGGATCCGTATATCAGAGTATCATCAGCAGAAGGATGGACATGTTTGCTGCTGCATGAGGGCAGCTGATGGAAGCATGATGGAAGAAACTGGACTGGACCGAGCACAGAGCCCTGTGGAACACCACGATGGACTCTGCTGAGTTCAGAAGAACATCTTCATCAGATATAACATTCATATAGTTAGTTTGCACTAAAATGGACTTTAAAAATATAAGTCTAACTAAAAATAAGTTGTCCATCCAAACACTGCAGTGCTTTTACTGTATATTAAAATATATTTCTGAATATATATGAAATATTTTCCAGTGAGGGCAGGTTCTTCCTCATGATCCAGATCTCTGTCTTTGCTAACTTTCTGTCAAACTTAAATCCAAAAATATTCTCTAGATAGTTTTAACCTTCTGCTGGAAACACAGTGTGATCCTCATCTGATCTTCATCTTTTTTTTTTAAACCCAAATGTTTTCAGTCTACAGCAAAACCGGGCATTATGGGTAATCTGGCCTCATTGCAATGATCTGCACTAGGGTTAAATCTCATTGTACTATGCACACGGACAATAAAGCCATTCTATTCTATTCTAAACTGGATAATCAATAAAGCTGCTTTTCTGTCTGAACTGAATCTACAAACTGGATCTTCTTCTCACCAGGATTTTCTTTCAGTTCTGTAAACGGGTCAGAACAACATTTCAAAGACGTTCACCACTTCGGATAAAAAGGTTGTTTTTATTTTTATGTTCTAATGAAGACACGCCCCCTTCTGATTCCTCAGGAAGATCGATGTTCCCGATGTCCAGGAAGTCATTTCATCAGGTTTTGGAGATTGTTCTGAAAGATGTGCCTCTGTCCTTCCTCTGCTCCTCATCTTCACACTCCAGAACATCTTCCTCTCTCCCACCACCTTCTTTGTCCTCCTCTTGACCCCTCCCACAGAGTCAAGGACACCAGAATGCACCTGGATCACATCACATTTGAACTCACTCAGCTGATTGGAGGGCTAATGTTACCATGGTAACGGCTTTCATGGCCTGGAGAGTGAAACAGGACCACAGAGACTGTTGGTGCTCCTGAGTCTGGATCGGGATGAGGAACCCAGTCCAGATTAAAACCCAAAGGAAATTCAGATTCTGGAATGATCCGGAACCTCGTCGGAATACAGAACCTGATCTGAATCAAGACATCACGAGTTGATTTTCTGAAGACAACACCGTCACAGAACAGAACCCAAAGAGTTTCCAGACAAAGACACAGAGGTGGATGAGCAGCAGAACCGCCTGAACCAGTTTCAGAACAAAAACATCCAAAAGAATGAACTGGGGAACACTAACCAAATCCAGAGACGGATCCACATCCAGAACCAACCCAACAGCAAGACCCAGTTCAAAATCAAAGTCCTATTCTGACTCAGAACTGGATCAGATCCAGATTAGACCGACAAACCTCCAAACACAGGGTACAGGTCCACATACCCCTTATCTGAGCAGGCCCAACTCAGCTCAGATCCCACACCAAGACCCACATCTCTGTTCAGAACAGGATTAAGATTTGGACCCAAGACCAGAGGTCTGACGATGCAAAGTCTGACAGATCCTGATCCAGACCTGGTTGCTATCACAGACTAATATTTAGATCCAAATCCTGACTTTAGACTCTGATCCTGATCCTTGCTGACGTGTTTCCCAGAACCTGGTGGACATCACGTGCACATCCAGGACAAGCCCAGACGGACAGCCACAACCAGGTTCAACCAAGCAGAACCAGATTGTGCAGCAAAAAGTGTTCCAAGTGTATTTACGGGTAAACATCCACGACCATTCATGGTCTTAAAACATGACAGACCAGGATCTCCACACAAAAAGACCACGCCCTCTTCACATGACGTCATGGTCCAGACCCTGACCCGAGTCAGAAGGACTTCAGAACCATCGATGACACTAGAACAAGAACATGGTGTGGACGGTCCTTCCAGGGAGCAGTGGGGCCTTTGGTGGAGCGTCTGTCATCTGTTCAGCTTCTCATCATACCTGTAGAGGGAGAACATCAGCGTCATTGGAAACGTTCAAGTCCAGACGGTCCAGGAACCACTGAGGAGGAACAGAAGACCTTCTGCTTCACCAAGATCCAGAACAGATCCCAGTGGAGGGGATGAGGAAGATAAAGAGGGGAAGGTCAGAGCAGCAAGATGAAACCCACTTTATGATTGGACAGTTCCAGCTAAAGAGATCATGGAGGCTGAGAGGAAGGAACCTGGAGTTTCATCTGGAATGAAGGAACCAGATTAGGAGACCTGATCTGGTTCCTTCATTCCAGATTAGGAGACCTGATCCAGCTGGGGGGCAGCAGGCTCCACCTACTTTTATTGAGGCATCTGATTGGTCAGTTTATACCCTGAACTACAGAAGATTATCATTAAAGTGAGGATCATCAAAAAAAGTAAAAGACTGTATCAGAGCCAGAACGGTTCTCCTGACCCACAGAATGACTGATTCTGGTTTGGACCGGCTGACAGGAGGAACTGCAACGATTTGATGGTGAGGGTGGATCCACCAGGAAAGAGGTCTAGCAGAAAACCAAAGAGGAGGCTCATGAATGGAGGAAGAGGAGGATGGTTAGAGAGAGGACGAGGATTTGCCCCTCAGGGTTGGACTAAAGCAGAGGTGTGGAGCGGACGGTCGGGGTTCTTACTGTCGGATGGCCTCCGGGATCTGCAGTCGCTCTGTGGGAATGAACTGTGAGAGCTTCTGCAGACTGTGGATGAAAGTGATCTTCTTGCTGAACTTGTCGCTGTGGACGGCAGGTGGAGGTGTTTCAGGTGAGACGGTCCGTCAGCAGAACACAGTGTGGGGGGTTCTGAGTGAGTGTGCTGCAGACCTGATGAAGGGTTTGACCAGAGTGAGCAGAGCCTTGATGTACCAGGCGGGATGGACGACCAGAAGTCCCTTTAGGTCCTTCTTCAACCTGAACACACACCGCGACACTAACATCACCCGTGTTGTCATGGTAACCAGATCACTTCTATGGCTTTTCTGTGGGAGTGGAAACAGAAAACAGCTGGGCCCAATCCGAATTCTACCCCTCCAGCCCCTCCTACCCCGCCGATGGTGGGGGTATTTGGAGTCCAGACTTGTTTTTTTTAAGGCGGAGCCGTAGTGACTTCAGCCTAGATATCCCTCCGCCAATAGATGATCCGTGTTCCGCTGTGGTGAGAAAGAGAAACCCTTTTTTTCACGTGGGTGTGTTCTGAAACACGGACGTTTACATTTAGATGTCAGTACTGAGTTTTTGTTTTAGCACGACTTAAACTACGAAGCCGATGGTTTTAGCTACGCGCCAATGTAGATGACCGGCGACTATTGATGATGTCATCCAGTGGTAGTAACGTCCAAATTTGAGGACACTGTTGGTCCATAACTCTCTGATAGCAGGGCTACATGTCGGGGTGGGGAGAAACCAGAGGGGTAGGGGAGGAATTGGTTTTCTATCAGAACCAAGGTCCCCACCCAGCACGGCTGTGCAGGTGAGGAAAACCATCATACCTTCTGTCAATGGAGGTGTAGCACTGATGGAGCCACTTGATGGTAGGTAGTTTGTTTCTGGGAGCCAGGCTGCACAGGTAGACCAGCATGTAGTTCTCTGAAACCATCAGGTCCAAAGTCCCAACGATGTACCTGCAGGAGACAGGTGGATGGTAGCACGCCGTGGCACGCAGATAAAGAGCAGCGGACACACCTCACCTGAACAGGTTCTCCATGACATAACCGTAGTCCTCCACCGTGTTCTCTGGCAGGTAACAGGAGGTGAAAAGGATGATGGCGTTCATCCCGTCTCCATAGTAACCTGACCAACAGAGGAGTCTGGTCAGAGCTCACGTCTCCAGCGTCCTGACGTTTGCGTCTCTGGTGGACCATCTCACCTCCATGCGACAGGACCTGCAGGTACGGCTCCAGCACGCTCATGTTCACGTGAAACTCATGTCCAGAGACGCGGAACCGTCGCCAGCGGCGCCCTTTACTGTCCACCTGATCCAGCTCCATCAGACCCTCTGAGGGCTCAGCCGGACTCCAGGCCACGCCCACAGCCCTGCCCTTCCCGGTCCGCGGGAGGTCATCTGTGTCACGGAGGAAAGATGGCGTCTCAACCCAAGAAAGGTGTATCTCTGACCTTTGCCCCCCGTCTCCCTGCCGGACTCACCCTCCCACTCCAGGTCATGCACGCCGTCAGGCAGCGTTCCCGTCTCGCTGCCTGACGGCGTCTCCAGGGCGTCTAAGTTGATGTCCAGAGACGGCGTTTCGTCTGTGGCTGAGAGCGCAGCAGCAGAGAAGCTGTCGCAGCTGGGGTCCTGCGGGTCCCGCTGGTTCAAGGTCAGGCTAAGGGTTGGGGCCACGAGACGCTTTTTAGCCCCGCCCCCAACGCCTCCTGACAGAGTCAGACTGGTGGGTGGAGCTAAAGGATCAGAGGGTGCAGAAACATTTTCACATTTGGTCACACATTTCTTGGTGCTACGTTGACCGGCCCATGATGATGCGGCTCCCGGGGGCCCCGGGGCCTCAGTGACGACTGAACCTTCTCAGATCCAACATTCATGAAGACGTTGGCGTGAAAACAGCATTCAGTCAGCCATCGACTGTCCAGGTTCTGCCACTGAACAACATGAGAGGAACTTTAATCCCAACTGAGACAAAATGAGACAAAAGAATCCAGAAAATCACATCCTCTGATTTTTGAGGAATTTATTTGTACATTATGGAATTTATTAATAAATCAAAAATCAGACAATAGGCATAGTTGAAGTTTGGCGATTCTGAAAGTTCCAGGCCTCTCATCTTTTTGAGTAGAGAACCTGGACAGTCGGTGGCTGACTGAATACTTTTTTGCCCCACTGTACACGACACAGTAACAAATCCTAATGTAAACACTGTGTGTGGATCTAAAGAGGCTTTTGGAATTAGCCCCGCCTCTAGAGGTCAGACTTTGTCTTGTCATGATGACGGCCTGAGCGCCGACACGCTGCAGGAATCCTTTACTCTGTCAGACGCCTCTACCTGCTAAAGCCTCAGAGGAATGGATGTGAAGAAAAAGAACTTTAGAAAGGTGGATTTGATTGTCATTTGAAAGAGGCTGATGTGTTTACCAGGGTCTCTGCTGGCTCCTGCTGGACTCTCTGACTCCTCCAGAGGGTCGCCTTCCTCTGGCAGCGGTCTGAAACCCAAACCCAAAGCGTTTCCACATTAGGATCTCAGACCGTGACACAATCTGTGAGGAGAAACTCGCTTTGCCTGTTAGTCTCAGATTTTCACTTCCCTGAAGTCATTTAGACTTTTTTCAAGCTTTTTGACTTTTGTTGTTTTTATCCCTGCATTTGAGGTAGGGGGGGGGGGGGCGTGGTCGTTCGATTGACATCAGCTGTGACATTGGTTAAGTGGATGGGCTTCAGCATCTACTCAGTCTAAACCACTGACTGTATCACAGAACTGGACTGACTGAGTGGGACCCCCCCACTCCTCCAAAGCCCCACCCCCCACCGCCAGGACGCTGGTTCATTTCTGGCTCCAACCACTTGAAGTTCATTTGCCATTTTTACAGAACGGCTGCCGCCACGTTGGAGCCAGATGTGGTCAGTGAGCAGTGATTGGTTCAGTCTGTCTAAGTCATCGTTCCTACGGCAACCACTCTCACCAATCAGGAGTGAGCTTCTTGGAAGGCCACACCCCCACCACTAGAAAGTGGGCTACACCAAATCTGTCAATCAAATGCTTTAAATGTTGGACGTGGGGGCCAGCAGGCCCCGCCTACTTTTAGTGAGGCCTCTGATTGGTCAGTTTAGAACCTGAACTACAGAGAAAATATGAAAAAAGAGGAAGAAGAAGATCTTAAAAAGAATCAGAGCTAGAATGTTGATTCTGACCAATAGAGTAACCAACACACCTTCAACCCCCCTGCTTAGTGATGGACAGGTGAGTTTGTACCTGGGGAAGCCATCGTCCTGCCACTCCTCCCTCAGCTCCATGTCCCCGATGTCGGGGGGGTGGGACGAGCTGGCAGCAGTTCTGCAGAAAACATGCTGTGAACAGGTTTGTGTGCACGTACAGATAAAGGTGCACGTGCACACTCATCAGTTCAGCATCAGAAAACCAAACAGAGAAGCTGGACCAGAACCAGAAACCATAGAACCGGTTCCACAAGAACTGATTTCCTGTCAGAAAAAGATGAATTGAGAGGAAACAGAAACGTTAATGTAACCCTTGTTCTATCCTAGACACGTTAACATTGGGAGGTGGGTCATCTAGACCCACTAGACAGTGCTCTGAACCTTTTTTCTTCAATGATTTGTGATCTTCACTGGTGTCCATGGATTACATGAAATCTTTCCACCTTTATCCACCTTTGTCATGGTAGGGAGAACACCTCAATGGAAGGGGGGGGGGGGGGTCATCTAAGAAAGCACAAGGGTTAAACACAAACTCCTGAACCTAAAGAAGCCTGTCCCAGGATTTACAATGTTTAGGTCAGAGATCACATGTGGGTCTGATTGCAGTTAGCTCCGCCCACTGCAGTCATTGCCGTTGGGCGGGACAAATCCATCCTGGACCTGGGTGGGGTTCACCCATCATCCATGTAGTGAAGAACATCAGAAGATTGTTGAAAGCAGAGGTACGGAGTCTCCCCCTGGTGGTCTCTAGAGGAACTGCATCATTTGTGGGTGAACAGATCATCTGATTACTGATGTTTGTGTTGAACCAAAAATGGAGACGCAAAGAAGACCATGAAAGTAGAATTAAACTACCATCAAAATATCTATATCAATATTTCTCTAAGGCAACTTCACTTTCTAACACAAACAACAGAGTTGGCCACAATAAAGCCTAAAATGTTGTGGCTCACTGCAGGATAAATAAATGAACAAAGGATGAAGTTGAAACAAAAGCTTTGCTCTCAGGTGGATCTGTAGATCCTCACCGTAACGGATCCAAGGGGGGCAGGTCCAAACACCTCCCTGAAGAAAACCCCAGTTCCTGTTCCAGCACTGCAGAACTAGACGTGGTTCCTCACACAGACGTCGGTTCCAGTGCTAGCGGGTCACATGACCCCACCTGTCACGTCACGCAGTCCGGTCGGGATCTCCTGCTTTCACATAAGGTTCAGGTGAACAGACCTGCTAGGCAGCTGTTGACACACCTGAGAAGGGGCGGAGCTCTATTGTTCCTCTGTTTGTGGTTGGGCTCACACACCCAGCTCAGCACTTCTGTGTGTATGTGTGCACATCACAGTCCAATCAGAACCTGAGCTGTCTACGGCGGGTCAGGGTTCTGTGGAGGCTTCACGGACCCACCAGGATGGGGGGGGGGGGGGCTTCCAGGTGATCAGTGAGTGTAGATGAACTCCAGTTCTGAGCCCCTTATTCGTTTAATACGACTAAGGTAAAGGTTGAACCCGGGTCCATTTACAGTGAGTAAAAAGACCAGAACTCCTCCAGAACCCTCCAGTCTGGACCCAAATACCCACAGACTCAACGCTGAGAGGCTTTCACTGACACACAGGAAGAAGCAGTTTCATCACCAAGAACACAACCATGAACCAACTGTGGTCTGGAAGAGGAAGTCTATGAGTGTTTGTGTGTGTGTGTATTCATGCATTCACACACACACACACACACACACACAAACACACACCAGCGGTGGGGTCTCAACCCCTCACTCTTTCTCATCTTACCTGTGTGTGTGTCCAGCGGAGGAGCTCATGATGTCACAGTGATGTCACGGCGTGCTCTGACCTCCTGGATGTCTGCTCTCTCGCTGTTACAGTTCCACTCTGCATCTGTGGCACTCGCCCGCCCGCCCTCCCTCTCCTCGTCCGTCACACAGGTTTGGCCGCATTTCCCAGCAGAGCTGCTCTCTGATTGGACAACACTCAGCTGCCTTAAGCAGACAGGTAAGTCAGCAGCTGCACCTGCACCTTTATCATATCCACCAATCACAGGCAGAGGTGATGCGTCTGGGAGGATTTATTTTGAAAATCAAGACACTAAACAACTGCACTCTTTCAAAGTAAGAGTCCGAACCCTTGAGACGTTTGCTGATGTTTTCTTTGATGAGCACCTCAGCATCTCTCTGCCTGAGAGGATGATGAAGGTTCCCAATGGAGGTACCTCGTGGTGCAGCGGTATGCCGGTCGACCCATGATCGTAAGTTTGCAGGTTCAATTCCCGCCTTGCAAGCCCATAAGTCAATGGGTAAGACACTGAACCCCACCTTGCCTCTGGTGGTAGGCGGGCGCCAGTGTTTGGCAGCGGAGCCGCCACCAGTGTGTGAATTTACTGTAATATTGTGTGTTTTCTGTTTTTAATGTTAAAGCGCTTCGAGCTGCACAAAATGCATGAGAACGCTATTTTATAAATAAAGTTTGATTTGATTTGAATGTGTGTGTGACTGTAAAGCGCTTTGGGCCTTGAAGAAGGTAGAAAAGCGCTTTATAAGAATACGCCATTTACCTGATTTTTGTTGTTTTTGACAACTGTTTTTGAGCTTTGTATCTCACTCAAACCAAAGCCCGTTGGATCAAAGCCTGTTGTTCTCTTCCTCTTCTTCATTGGTGCCCCATCTTCATCAGTAACTCTGACCTGTCAATCATTCTGAGGAGGTGTTTGCTTTGAAAGTCCTGCTAAGGGGCACCTGTCCGGAACAGGGTGGTGTAGGGAATCCATCCACCAACCTCCACCTGTAAATGTCCAGCCGGGCTTCAAACCCGGGACCTGCAGGTTCATGTTTCCACGGGTGCTGGTGCAGAGGTGGCCTTGGTTCAAAGGTCAGCACAGAGTTTCAAAAGAGGACATGAAGCTGAGGAGCATTATTGATGTAACTTCCTGTTTTTCCCAACTTCCTCTGGTTTCACATTAAAATCAGCTGCTGACTGAGAGACTTTAGCTCCTCCCTCTTTGCCATGGCTGAGGGGGGGGGCATCCAACTCTATGCACTTTATGGGGGTCTAACTCCAAACTGGTGTGCCCCCCAAGGCGGTTTTGCGGTCATGGAACCAAGGGGGCGTTACCAAAGGACAGAGAAACGGAAAGCAGCATGTGACATCAGAGCTTCTTTCTGATTGGATGACATCTGCTTACTTTGCACATCTCTAGGGGTGGCCATGGTACCGAGGTGGAGCAGTTGATCTCTGACTGGAAGATCACAGGTCCGGTTCTTCCTGGGCCTCCCCATGTGTCCTTGGGGAAGTTGCTGAACCCCACGTTGGATGTAGGTTGGCGCCAGTGTTCGGCAGCGGAGCCTCCACCTGTGTGTGAATGTGTCCACGACAACAGGGGCTCGCCATGTTGTCTTAAAAACAAATGACTGAAGACAGAGAGCTGACTGTGGTCCTAAAGGGACACCGAGGACATCAGAAACCAGTGTTTCAGTCCAGAAACCTGGACTAGCTCTGCTTCTGGAGCCACATGAAGAGAGCTCAGAACGAACAACACACAACAGGAGGCTGCTGCTGGAGTGAGTTTCTCTGTTTCTATGGCAACCACTCTCACCAATCAGGAGTGAGCTTGTTTGAAGGCCAAACCCCTACCACTTGAAAGCAGGATTCACGAAATCTGTCAATCAAATTTTTGAACGTATGATGCGGGGGCCAGCAGGCTCCGCCTACTTTTAATCAAGGTGTCTGATTGGTCAGTTTATAACTCAAATATCTAGAGCTACAGAAAAAAATATCCTGAAATAAATGAAAACTATTAAGGAGATGTTAAGAAAGTTATATGATCTAGAACGTTCATTCTGACCAATGGAAGGCGTAACAGCTGTTTATTTCTCCATTGACGTGTCAAGAGTACTTCCTGTTTGGAACGCCAGGAGATGGAAAGATGGATGGATGGGTGGATGGATGGATGGATGGATGGAGGGAAGGATGGATGGAGAGAAGGATGGAGAGAAGAATGGATGGATGGATGGATGGATGGATGGATGGAGAGAAGGATGGAGAGAAGAATGGATGGATGGATGGATGGATGGATGGATGGAGAGAAGGATGGAGAGAAGAATGGATGGATGGATGGATGGAGAGAAGGATGGATGGATGGATGGATGGATGGATGGAGAGAAGGATGGAGAGAAGAATGGATGGATGGATGGATGGATGGAGAGAAGGATGGAGAGAAGAATGGATGGATGGATGGATGGATGGATGGATGGATGGATGGATGGAGAGAAGGATGGAGAGAAGAATGGATGGATGGAGAGAAGGATGGATGGATGGATGGATGGATGGATGGAGAGAAGGATGGAGAGAAGAATGGATGGATGGATGGATGGATGGATGGATGGAGAGAAGGATGGAGAGAAGAATGGATGGATGGATGGATGGATGGATGGATGGAGAGAAGGATGGAGAGAAGAATGGATGGATGGATGGATGGAGAGAAGGATGGATGGATGGATGGATGGATGGATGGAGAGAAGGATGGAGAGAAGAATGGATGGATGGATGGATGGATGGAGAGAAGGATGGAGAGAAGAATGGATGGATGGATGGATGGATGGATGGATGGATGGATGGATGGAGAGAAGGATGGAGAGAAGAATGGATGGATGGAGAGAAGGATGGATGGATGGATGGATGGATGGATGGAGAGAAGGATGGAGAGAAGAATGGATGGATGGATGGATGGATGGATGGAAAGATGGATGGATGGATGGATGGATGGATGGAGAGAAGGATGGAGAGAAGGATGGAGAGAAGAATGGATGGATGGATGGATGGAGAGAAGGATGGATGGATAGAGAGAAGGATGGAGAGAAGGATGGAGAGAAGAATGGATGGATGGATGGATGGATGGATGGATGGAGAGAAGGATGGATGGAAAGATGAATGGATGGATGGATGGAGAGAAGGATGGAGAGAAGGATGGAGAGAAGGATGGATGGATAGAGAGAAGGATGGAGAGAAGAATGGATGGAAAGATGAATGGATGGATGGATGGATGGATGGATGGAGAGAAGGATGGATGGAAAGATGAATGGATGGATGGATGGAGGGAGGGAGGGAGGGATGGATGGATGGATGGAGGGAAGGATGGATGGAGAGAAGGATGGATGGAAAGATGAATGGATGGATGGATGGATGGATGGAGGGAGGGAGGGAGGGATGGATGGAGAAGAGAGAGTTTGGCAGCAGACACAGCAGCTGCAGTAGTCCTCCTTCCTACACCGAGGGTGGAGGAGTCTGACTGAAGGCGGCTCTCAGGGTGTCCACAGTGTGGGAGGTGTTGTTCTCAACGTTCTTCTCTGTCTGCAACCCCCCCCCCCCCCCCCCGCTTGCTCTCTCAGAAGAACCAGTGATGAAAGTCAGGCAAGGAAAAAATCCCTGAACTTTTCTTTGAGCGATATGGCGGGCACAGAGCGAAATTTTGGAAAAATACGTGGTCTTAGATGCATTCTGGTGCATTCTGGCAGCTAGTTATTCACTTCTTTATCAAGAAACTAAGACTAATTGGAGCATCATGATTTGTCATTCAAACCCCTAGTTTGACTCTCCATTAAGGACTTGCTGGTCCTAAAAAAGAATTTGGAAAATTGCTCAAAGTAACACAATCCTACAATCTACGCTTTTCCTTAAAGCTGCAAAACATACAATTGCTAAAATATAGTAACATCAAAGCCCCAAATGGCAAAAAGAACACCAGTAACTAAGATATTCTATGAAAATACCTGTTATTTATACATTATTTCTGCTTTAGAAATGACTGATGTACAACATCCACTTGCACTGTTTTCTCAAACTATAATTACATCAAAATATGGGATCTGCTTTAAACTATAATTCTATAACATAATACATCAATTCTTTAACACCAATAATAAGTAATCTGGGAAATATCAAAACAAACATACAAACTAAACTAAACATTGTAAACATTATTTTTTAAGGGAGTGCGGGTCCAAACCATCAAATACTTATAATTAATGTTAACTATACTGAACTAAATCATGGTAATTAGGAAATACAAATAAATTAGATAGAGAAATGTATTCAAAATAAAAACTGAAACTCAAAACTAAAATTGAAATTATTTCAAAATGTGGTTTTGAGATTATTTTACACAAAAAAGTATTTGACCTACACTACCTTAAAAATCTTTTTTTTTTTTCCAGCCAAGACCACTTCAATTTGTTTTTTATCGTCTTCTCACAACTGAGGTCGTGACCACGCTCAATAATGACGATGCCTGCCATTATTTTAACACAAATTTGATCGCAATCTCTTCAGATGTGTTTGTGAAAGTTTAGCGTGGGTCCGCCAGTTTTGGTCTCTAGGGAAGCAAGTCACGCTGACCACGTGGTGCAGACAGAGCCAATCAGACCCGTCGACGCATCCGAAAGCAACTAAAACGTCCCGTCATTGGTCAATTAGGCCGGGAAGACGAGAGATGGCCACGACCATAGAGGAAGCGATCTGCGGAGAAATATAGAAAATAAAGCTAAAATTAGCTGATTTCAGACCATTTTTTAATCCGGAAAGCGATTTGTCCGTAGAGATCAGGTCTTTATTTCCCGGAAAGTACGTTCGGTTTGCTCAAAAACCCGGATTTCCGGGAATTCCCGGAAGACTTTCATCACTGAAGAACACAAACACCATGAAGGTGGAGGGAAGAATGAAGACACTCATGATTTGGTTCTTGTTTATTTGACAGAGAATCTTAGTGAAGTTCAAACCTCAGTCTCTTCTATCGATGTGAAACTCGACTGTCTGCTCATGCGTGAGTAAAGGTCAGAAGGTCTGTGATTGTCATCGTTTTCTTTCTGAAGCATCTGTTTGTGACAAGACAAACTTCACCGCAGCCCTCACTAACCTTCTGACAGGTCAAAGGTCAACACCCTCCAGCTTGCTGAACTTTTCCTGCAGGTCTTGAGCGCTGATTTGAGGCAGACCTTCATTCAGAGGACAGCCCTCCACCAGACTGTTCATGGGAGTGGGAGGAACATCAGACTCCTCCTCCTCACCTGGGCCCGGGCACCTGTCTCCACTCTGCTCCTTCAGAAAGGCTTTCACCAGGGGGAGGAGCTTCTTCCGAGATGCCAGCCTATTTCCTGCAGAAACCAAACGCAGAAAACATTAGAAAACAGTTTAACCTCCATGCAGACCTGGTTGATCCACCCACAACTTCACCTTGATGATAAGCGGAGATGTGAGGAAGGGGAGTGCTGATTGGACGGAGGTCCAGGGCGGGGCTACAGCTCTGCTCCAGGAACTGGCATACCTGGAGAATGGGACACTTGAGATGTCACCATCAGCAATGGGACTGTGACGTGACTCTGGGACAGGTGTGATGCAGCGTCGCTGTGGGTACCTGCTCTCTGCACCTGGAGCTCTGGCTGAAGACAGCCAGCTCTCTGATTGGTTCTCTGCTCTCAGTGAAGGAGATTGTCATCAAAATCAACAGATCAAAGCCAAACTTCTGACAGCAACTGGAAAGCTCCGCCTCCAGCCCCACCCTCTGGAAAAACTCCTGACACACACACGTACACGTAGGCAGAGTGTATCACTACAGTGGGTTGTGAAATTCTACATTATTGCAAATAGGGATCCAGTGTGGGCATCAGGTAGTACTGCAAGGTGTAGTATGATGTAGTAACCTGTAATAACCTGTAGTAGGCTGTAGTAACAGGCAATATCCTATAGTAGGCTGTATTAACCTGTAGTAACTGGGGCGACAGTGGCTCAGGTGGTTGAGCGGGTCGTCCAATGATCGAAGGGTTGGCGGTTCGATCCCCGCTCCCACCAGCCAAATGTTGTTGTGTCCTTGGGCAAGACACTTCACCCTCCTTGCCTCCAGTGTGGCTCCACTGGTGTGTGAATGTGTATGAATGATCCCGGTGATGGTCAGAGGGGCCGTAGGCGAGAACTGGCAGCCACGCCTCTGTCAGTCTGCCCCAGGGCAGCTGTGGCTACAACCGTAGCTACCATCACCAAGTATGAATGAGGAGTGAATGAATAATGGACACAATGTAAGCGCTTTGGGTGTCTGGAAAAGCGCAGATAAATCCAATCCATTATTATTTATTATTAATAACCTGTCGTAGGCTGTAGTAACCTGTAGTAACCTGTAGTAACCTGAAGCAGGCCGCAGGATCAATCAACTTATTTGTACAGTAATCACTGACTGACTCATACTGTTTACTCTAAAATTGATATAGAAACAAAACTTGGATGCAAGTATAGTAAGTATGTTTGTATAACATGAAACATTATAGTGTAGTATTAAATATTATAGTGTAGTATAAAACATAATAGTTTACTATAAAACATTATATAGTGTAGTATTAAATATTATAGTGTAGTATTAAATATTATAGTGTAGTATTAAATATTATAGTGTAGTATTAAATATTATAGTGTAGTATTAAATATTATAGTGTAGTATTAAATATTAGTGTAGTATAAAACATTATAGTGTAGTATTAAACATAGTGGCACAGTATGATGTTGCCATGGTGACTAACCTCCAGGGTGATGTATAGAACAGAGATGGCAACGTTAAAAGTTTCTGAAACCACCTTCATGTCCTTTAGAATCATCTGCTCCGTGTTCAGACCTGTACAACAACAAAAACCTTTCAGTTTTCTTTTTTACAACAAATCTTTTATCTACACTTTATACTAATCAAAAAGTATTTCAAAAAGTATTTCACTTTGGAAAACTGTTTGTAAAGCTGCACAGTCAAATATTAACATGAATATTTTTGGTTATTTAGTCTGTTTTAGGAGAAAAAACAGGTTTCATTTTTCAAATATATGTTTGCACCTTTTAATCCATGTATTTATAAATGTTATTTTTACAATCTAAATAATTAGTTTATAGTAAAATATTTTTATAATTATAATATATATATATATATAATTATAATATATATATATATATATAATTATAATATATATATATATCAAGTCAATATTTTTATAATTATAATTTATATATATATATATATTTATATCAAGTCAATATTTTTATAATTATAATTAATATATATATATATATAGTTTCATACTACTATATCTAGTCCTTTTCCGTCTTATTCCAGTAGCCCACTTTCCATCTGGTCCCCCAGCACCTGACGCAGACCTTGTCCGGCCGACGTCTGAGCCGGCATGACGTGTGGTTCACTGTCTACCATGTTGTGAGGTAGGCAGTAGCGTTAAGGGTCTTGCCCCTCTTGTCCAAAGACCCTAACTGCGTTATGTTAATTGCTCATGGCAATTGACCCATTTCCATTAATTTTTCAACCCTGATTTTCCTGCATGACAGTCCTGCACCTTACCAACTGAGCTACCCTGGAGAACCAACCAGACATTGTAGTGGTGGATAAAGAACAGAGGAAAACCGTTGTGGTGGATGTGGCAGTGCCAAGTGATGGGAACATCAGGAAGAAGGAACATGAGAAACTGGAGAAATACCAGGGACTCAGAGAAGAACTGGAGAAAGCCTGGAAAGTGAAGGTGACAGTGGTGCCTGTGGTAATTGGAGCACTGGGGGCAGTAACCCCCAAGCTGGAGGAGTGGCTACAACAGATACCTGGAAAGACCTCAGACCTCTCAGTCCAGAAAAGAACAGGAACAGCTAAGATACTGCAGGACCCTCAAGCTCCCAGGCCTCTGGTAGAGGACCCCAGCTTGGAGGAGAGACATAAGGGCTGGCATTCGAACAAAAGGGCTGGCATTATTCTCCCTTCTTCTGACCCTTCGACTTATGTCTGTTGCTCAGCCATTTTCAGAGACTTTGAGCCAGTGTCTCTTCAATTCTTAAATGAGTTGGTCAGTCAGAGCAAACCATCAGGTTCTCCCCCTAGATTCCACCCCTCCCAAGCTTTTCACGGAGGTTTCCCCCAGCTTTGCACAGATGGTCCTTTCAATCATCACCAGCAGTCTGGCTGCTGGTGTCGTCCCTGCTGTTTTTAAACATGCAGCAGTCCAGCCTCTACTTAAAAAACCTAGCCTGGACAGTGCTGTGTTGGCTAATTTCAGTCCCATCCGTTCTATTTTTTGGACCGAGTGAATTTAGTGAACCTTCCCAAGTTGATTTGGGTCCCTTGACAAATGTCTCTAATCTGAGTTTTAAACTGGATCAGCAGATAAACTCAGTGGTGAAGTCAAGCTTTTTTCATCTTCACCAACTTGCTAAGGTAAAACCTTTTTTAACAGCTGCACATTTGGAAACAGTAATCCAGGCGTTCATCACGTCCCGGCTGGATTACTGTCATTCTCTGTATGTTGGACTCAGCCAGTCGTCTCTCTCACGTCTCCAACGTGTTCAAGATGCAGCTGCCCGTCTTCTGGTTGGAGGACATAAGAGAGACCACGTCACGCCAATTTTAGCTTCTCTCTACTGGCTGCCTGTGCATTTTAGAGTTCACTTTAAGATTCTTTTATTTGTTTTTAAATCTTTCATGGTCTGTCCCCGCTGTCCTTCTCTCTCATTACTCGCCAGCCCGGTGCCTCAGATCAGCTGATCAGCTGCTTCTGGTGGTACCGAGGTCCAGATGAAGCTCAGAGGGGACAGAGTTTTTGCTGTCGCTGCTCCAAAGCTTTGGACTCTCTGTCTCTGTCCATGAGAGAAGCTCCATCACTGTCCATTTTTAAAACCCATTTTTATGCTCTGGCGTTTAATACAACATGAGACTTCTCTTATTGCTGTGTTGCTGTACTGGTTTGATTGTTTTTATCTCTCTATTTTTAATCTGCTGTTTTAAGATATTTTAGTGTTTGTTTTCTTCATTTCTCGTGTTCAGCACTTTGTGTCGGCTGCTGTTGATTGAAAGTCTTATATAAATAAAGATGAGTTGAGGGGGCCTTTTATTATATATTTACAAATGTTAATTTTATAATTAATATAATTTTGTATAATTATTATATAATTATAATATAATTCATATGTAAGCTTCGCAACTAAATATTTATTTGTAAAAAAAATATTTAAGTCCAGCTTTTTAACTACAGTACGGGTGAGTCAGAGGAGCAGAGATGAAGGATTGGCAACAGGTGAGGATGATGAAGGACAGAGATGGAAATGTGATGACAGTTTTGGAGCTAAACATTTAAGTCCAAACTAAATATTTAGCCAACATGCGAATAAACTTGCCGATAAGCGGAAATGGACTACCAAAATAAAAGCTGGATTTTGTTCTGTCCCTGAACTGAAACTGGCCAGACTTGTCGTCCATCACGTCCTTTCCTGATTAAAGACGTGTCCAACCTGCTGCTCGAAAACATGGATGAGCCGTTTTAACAGCTATTCTTTTGTCAGTAAGGTTCTCGTCATCGCTACATATTGAGGCCTGTCATCACGCCCACCTCTGCTGGAAAACCTATGGACGGACTCCCTCCCCCCACCAACCTCACCTCGAACTTTTCATTTTTACATGTATTTGTTTGATTGACACCAGAGGTGGACTGGTGGTCTGTTTACTTTTGTAGAATCTACAACCATTAGGAAGATCCCTCCTTTATGTGGACACCCCTGAGGTTTCTTTGTTTTATTTTTTTTTTTTAGGAGTTTTTCCTTACAGAGAAGGGGGGGTCTAAGGGCAGGGATGTCCAGTTTAGTTTAGTCTGTTTGTTAGTTCATTTTAGTATTTTCCCATTGAATTCTATGTATTCCTGATCCTTTTGATTTTATGTTTCACTTTTTCAAATACCGATACGAAGCCCATTGAGACGACTGTTGTTGTGAATTTGGGCTAAACAAATAAAATTGAATTGAATTGAATTGAACCGTTAGGTGTTTGACAAACTAGATAGAAAACATTTCATTCACAGCTGTTTTAATTGAAACCTTTGTGCATTAAAGTTCTTTAAAAACTGGAACAACCAACACATTCCACAGTACTGCTGATGGAGGAAGTGCATACTGATGCAGCAGACCTCAGCTCACCTGAAACGTCAAACTTTGCGTTTTGCAGAGACTGGAAAAGAGCTCCCCTTGGTGGCAGAGTGGGGAAGCGCCTCTCCAGCGCCGCGGCGTACTGACTGTCTTTAGGAGTGACTTTACCTGCAGCAGGATCCATGTTGACGCAGTCCAGCACCATGGCTGCTGTAATCCCAAACACACCAGGTTATAGGGTTAGCTGAGGTGAGAAGGTCATCCACCTCATGGCAGAAAAACCAAAGAGTCTCATCTTTACAGTAACTGGAAAGAACAGGTTTTTATCACAGAAAAATGTTTCAGATGTCAAGATATTTTGGAGAGCATCATGCTGCCGTGCTGAGTACCCAGCCGGTAGTACAGTATGAGCCCAGGGGTTAAAAACAGATTGTGTGCAAACAGCAGAATTTTTACACTAAATCTGTACAAAGAAAGTCCAAAAAGTTCCCAAAGAAGCAGAGATAATTGATGAAAACAATAGAGTAGAGTTTATCTGGGCGGAGTTTATCTATGTGGTATTATCTGAGTGGAATTTATCTTGGTGGAATTTATCTGGGTGATGTTTTTGAGTAGAGCTTATCTGGGTGGATTTTATCTGAGTGAAGATTTTCTGGGTGGTGTTTTTTTGAGTGGTGTTTATCTAGTTGGAGTTTATCTGGGTGGAGTTTATCTAGCGGGGTTTATCTGTCTGGTGTTTATCTGGGTGGTGTTTATCTGGGTGGTGTTTATCTAATTAGTGTTTATCTGATGGGCGGTGGCTAGACGTGGCTAGATGTTGATATTGATATTGCTTGTTGCTTGACACCAGCTTGGAGCCAGTCTAGAATGGAGAAGTAAGACACCTCCTTCCCTCCACTAGTCTGAGGGTTCACCTTGGGCAAGTGATAGCACCCTCTTGCCCCCCCACCTAGGGTTACAGCTGAAACAAAAAGTCTGGCCAACGGTGTACAATGGCGGAAGAGGATACAAATCCCAACGGCTAGACAGCGGATGAGCCAGCACCGCAGTGCCGACGCGGCCACCAAGGGTGTTGCAGAACCTTATCCGGGTCTGCTCCAGCCATCGGATGCAGTTGGCTGCATGTGTGCAGACTGTCTTGGTTCGTCCTTGCCTCTGTACTTTTGCTACCAACGGAGAGGGTACTAGCAGTACTGGGCAAGCTACTAGTTCCTATAAGTGCCCAAGCTAGGAGAGGAGTGGAAAAGCCCTGTGGCGATGGAGTGAGGGCACACCGGCAGGTCTGATGAACTGGAAGCCGCAGCATGATCTCTGCACACAGGCGGTTGGAGTGTGATGGCCGTGCTTTTGCTGACGAACGACAGCATTGCAAGGTAGCTGCTCCAATGACAAGGCAGCCCTGTTTAGGGATGCACTGCCTGCCCTAGTACAGGAAAGGTCCTAGAAAAGGTGGACTAAAAATTGCTCGTTCATACAATCCTGGCTGGCAAACCGCGGTCGGCGGGAATCCACAACAGCGGTACAAAAACCACTAATCTTGTGCTGGCATCATGGAATGTCAGAACCCTACTGGACAACCATGATCGACCTGAAAGAAGAACAGCTCTCATTTCACGTGAACTGGAACGCTACAAGATTGACATAGCAGCATTACAAGAAACTCGCTTCTCTAATCAGGGCCAACTCAGAGAACATTTTCATACATTCTACTGGTCTGGCAAACCATCAGGTGAAAAAAGAGAAGCAGGGGTTGGCTTTGCAATTTCAAATCGACTTGTAAAAGATCTTGAGTCACTACCAACTGGAAAGAACGACCGTTTGATATCATTAAGAATTCATATTGGTCAAAGAAGATATCTCACACTGATCTCAGCCTATGCACCAACAATGACCAACAACGATGATGTTAAAGAGCTCTTTTATCACTCACTAGACAGCTTGCTCTCTGAGACTCCTGCTGCAGACAAGCTCATACTATTAGGAGACTTTAATGCAAGAGTAGGAAAGGAACATGAAGCATGGCCCCAAACGTTGGGAAAATTTGGAAGAGGGAAAATGAATTCAAATGGCGAAATGCTCCTGACAAAGTGTTCTGAACACGAACTGGCTATCACAAATACATTCTTTAACTTCCCAGACAAGTGGTACCACTCCTGGAATCATCCAAGATCCAAGCACCCAACTCTACTGGATTACATCATTACAAGAAAGTGTGATATGAGGGACTTTCGTAGCACCAGAGCTATGAGGGGAGCCGAGTGCTCTACTGATCATTTCATGATCCGCTCCAAATGTAACATCAAACTAAAACCTCCACCTATGAAGAAGAAAGGATCAACCCCCCCCAAGAAACTGAACGTAGTGAAGTTGAAGAAACAAAGTGAGAAGGACAAGCTTGTAACTGTGATCAATGAAAATCTCTTAACACCACCAACTGGTACTTGTGAAGAACAGTGGCAAGCCTTGAAGAAAACAGTGTATAGTGCGGCATCAGGCGTGCTTGGCAAACCCACTAGGAAACATGCAGACTGGTTTGATGAATCAAACGAAGAAATTATGGAACTTATCAACAAGAAGAATATGCTGTTCCACAAGACACTAGCTCCTAGATGTACTAGAACAACAAAAAGCAAATACAAGACCGTAAAATCTGAGCTCCAAAGGAAACTGCGGCAAATGAAAAATGTATGGTGGACCAAGAAAGCAGATGGAATCCAGAGCCTTGCAGACCGAAATGACTCCAAAGCCTTCTTTGCATCACTGAAGGAAGTGTATGGTCCGAAGGGTGCCTGCTTGGACCCAGTGAAGAGTATTGATGGCAGCGTGCTCCACACAGACAAAAGCAAGATCATGGAGAGATGGAGAGAGCACTTCAGCCTCCTGCTGAATCCAGAGACCACCGTTGATGATGTTGCTGTCAGCAACATTCCACAACTACCGGTCAGGTATCACATGGATACACCACCAACCACAGAAGAGCTTGACAAGGCCATTAAGAGAACAAAATGTGGGAAAGCTGCAGGACCAGATGGTATACCACCGGAGGTCTGGAAATATGGTGGACCAGCTTTGACAGAACATCTGTTGCAGTTATTCTGCAACATCTGGTCAACAACAACAGCAGAAGTCCCTCAAGATTTCAAGGATGCAATCATCGTGACTATTTATAAAAGAAAAGGAGACCGTGCAGAATGTGGAAACCACAGGGGAATTTCAATTCTTTCAGTAGCGGCTAAGATACTTGCCAAAATTCTTCAATTTAGATTACAGACTCTTGCTGAAGACATCCTTCCTGAGAGTCAGTGTGGCTTCAGAGCCAACAGATCTACTCATGATATGATATTCACACTGCGACAACTGCAAGAAAAGTGTGCTGAACAACGCCAACCACTAATTGTCACCTTTGTGGACTTCAGCAAGGCTTTTGACACGGTTCACAGAGAGACCCTATGGAAACTACTGAGTCGTTACGGTTGCCCACAAACCTTTATTAGAGTGTTACGTAGTTTTCATGATGGTATGACTGCTAGTATCCGCTGTGGTGATAGTTGTTCAGACGCATTCAGTGTGGGACATGGTGTGAAGCAAGGATGTGTTCTTGCACCAACCTTATTCAATATTTTTCTTACTGCAGTCCTACAAAGCATGCCAGAAGAACTTGGTGACCTCTTTATTAGAACCAGAAGCGATGGAGATCTTTTCAATCTTAGGCGCCTGAAAGCAAAGAACAAGACACGGGAACTACTGATACAGGAGTTGCTCTTTGCAGATGATTCAGCACTTGTAACTCAAAGTCTTCAGGCCATGCAAGAGCTACTGACAGCCTTTGCTGAAGCTTCCGCAAGATTTGGACTAACAATCAACATCAAGAAAACAGAAGTCCTAATCCAAGACACCCATAATGCAAAGCTAAACCCACGAACAGTGCTCCTGAATGGTACTCCACTGGCTGAAGTAGACAAGTTCTCTTACCTGGGAAGTACTATCTCCAATAGTGGAAGTATAGACACAGAAATATCAAAAAGAATTCAATCTGCAGCGTCAGCCTTCGGAAAATTGAGAAGTCGTCTGTGGGACCAGAGAGGAATCCACCTGAAAACCAAGATAAAAGTCTATAGAGCCATCATAATGCCAACACTTCTGTACAGCTCTGAAACTTGGACCACCTACAAACGCCATATTAAGAGTCTTTATAAAGTACAGCAGAGACATCTCCGACAACTAATGAACATCTCATGGAAAGATAATGTATCAAACCTCGAGGTACTGAATAGGGCAGAAATGCCGAGTGTTGAAGAAATGCTCACCACATGTCAACTAAGGTGGGCAGGGCATGTTATACGCATGGAAGACACCAGACTACCAAAAGCTGTTTTCTTTGGAGAATTGAAAGAAGGATCAAGAAAAGTTGGAGCCTCGCTACTACGCTTTAAAGACGTATTCAAGAGACACCTGAAGAACATAAATCAATATGACAACTGGAAGGGAAAAGCTGAAGACCGTGTGACATGGAGGAGGGTGGTGACCGGCGCTGCTGCTGCTATCAGGGAACGAAATGTTCAGCTATCGTTAAAAAGAAGGCAGCGTAGACTAGAACCAGCACCTCCACCCACTGAAGCGACCTACAGGTGTGAAACCTGCGACAGGACATTCAAGACAGCAATTGGGATGTCCTCCCACATACGCCATAGGCACAAGCTCCTCCCCGCGTCATCGTCGACATCGACGGACTGCTAAAGAAGAAGAAGAAGAGTTTATCTGAGTGGATTTCATCTGGGTGGTGTTTTTTGAGTGGAGTTTATCTCAGTGGGGTTTTTTCTAGGTGGTGTTTTTCTGTGTGGAATTTATCTGGGTGGTGTTTTTTTAGTAGAGTTTATCTGGGTGGTGTTTATCTTTAGTACGGGCGTCGGCAACCCGCGGTTCAGGAACCGCATGCGGATCTTTAGCGGTGCCCTAGTGGCTCCCTGGAGCATTTTCAAAAATGCTTGAAAATGTAAAAAGATGGGGGAGAGAAATATATTTTTGTTTTAATATGGTTTCTGTAGGAGGAAAAACAAGATACAAACATTATTAACGTTTTCCAATGCTGTAAGAATGTGTAGAATAAATATTGTCACGCCCGGCAGCTATGTCACTTGCAGCGGACGAAACGGGAGCCAAGCTGTCAACAAGTTTAGCTGTCAATCACCTTGCTGCACTGGAGAACTGTCCGTGGCCCAAACATTGCACAGTCTCAGAGAGGAGGAGGCAGAAAGAGAAGCTGATAACGCAGTCTCCTTTCCAGCATTACAAGTCCATATATTTTAAACACTCACCACATTGAACATTGCACAGGGGTCATCAACCTCTCCCCCTCCCAGGCTCACGGCGCAACATAAAGAACCAACATAAGAGGAAGACCTGTCCAAAACCTGTCCAACACAAAAGGCTTTCAGCTCTAATCTGTTTGCTCAGCTGTTGGACATAACAAGTTAAAAAATAATTAAAAAATTGATAAAATAAAAATACTTTGGGGTCTTGTACACGAGTGAGGGAAGACTAGCGTGAGATTGACAGGCGGATCGGAGTGGCGTCCATAGTTATGCGGTCGCTGTATCGGTCCGTTGTGGTGAAGAGAGCTGAGCCAAAAAGCAAAGCTCTCAATTTACCGGTCGATCTTCGTTCCAATACTCACCTATGGTAAGGAGTTCTGGGTCATGACCCAAAGAACTAGGTCCCGAATACCAGCGGCTGTAATGAGCTTCCTGCACAGGGGGGCTAGGCGCTCCCTTAGAGATTTGGAGAGGAGCTCGGTCACCCGCGGAGAGCTCAGAGTAGAACCGCTTCTCCTCCACATTGAAAGGAGCCAGTTGAGGTGGCTCGGGCATCTAGTCCGGATGACTCCTGGACGCCTCCATTGAGAGGTGTTCCGGGCATGTCCCACTGGGCGGAGGCCCCGGGGAAGCCCCAGGACACGCTGGAGAGACTACGTCTCTCGGCTGGAATGAATGCCTCTGGTCCTCCCAGAGGAGCTGGAGGAAGTGGGCGGGGCGAGGGAAGTCTGGGCCCCCACGACCCGATCCTGGATAAGCGGAGGAAAATGGATGGATGGATGGTTTTATCTGTGTGGAGTTTATCTTGGTGGAGTTTATTTTGGTGGAGTTTATCAGGGTGGAGTTTTTCAGGGTGGTGTTTATCTGGGTGGGGTTTATCAAGGTGGTGTTTATCTGGGTGGAGTTCATCTGGTTAGAGTTTATCTGGGTGGTGTTTATCTGGGTGGAGTTTATCAGGGTGGTGTTTATCTGGGTGGAGTTTATCTGGTTAGAGTTTATCAGGGTGGAGATTATCTTGTTATAGTTTATTTGGGTGGTGTTTATCTGGGTGGTGTTTATCAGGGTGGTGTTTATCTGGGTGGAGTTTATCTGGTTAGAGTTTATCAGGGTGGTGTTTATCTGGGTGGGGTTTATCTGGGTGGAGTTTATCTTGGTGGTGTTTATCTTTGGTGTTTTTTTAGTGGAGTTTATCAGGGGGGTGTTTATCTGGGTGGAGTTTATCTGGTTAGAGTTTATCAGGGTGGAGATTATCTTGTTATAGTTTATTTGGGTGGTGTTTATCTGGGTGGTGTTTATCAGGGTGGTGTTTATCTGGTTAGAGTTTATCAGGGTGGTGTTTATCTGGGTGGGGTTTATCTGGGTGGAGTTTATCAGGGTGGTGTTTATCTGGGTGGAGTTTATCTGGTTAGAGTTTATCAGGGTGGAGATTATCTTGTTATAGTTTATTTGGGTGGTGTTTATCAGGGTGGTGTTTATCTGGGTGGAGTTTATCTGGTTAGAGTTTATCAGGGTGGAGATTATCTTGTTATAGTTTATTTGGGTGGTGTTTATCAGGGTGGTGTTTATCTGGGTGGAGTTTATCTGGTTAGAGTTTATCAGGGTGGTGTTTATCTGGGTGGAGTTTATCAGGGTGGTGTTTATCTGGGTGGAGTTTATCTGGTTAGAGTTTATCAGGGTGGAGATTATCTTGTTATAGTTTATTTGGGTGGTGTTTATCAGGGTGGTGTTTATCTGGGTGGAGTTTATCTGGTTAGAGTTTATCAGGGTGGATATTATCTTGTTATAGTTTATTTGGGTGGTGTTTATCTGGGTGGAGTTTATCTGGTTAGAGTTTATCAGGGTGGTGTTTATCTGGGTGGGGTTTATCTGGGTGGAGTTTATCTTGGTGGTGTTTATCTTTGGTGTTTTTTTAGTGGAGTTTATCAGGGTGGTGTTTATCTGGGTGGTGTTTATCAGGGGGGTGTTTATCTGGGTGGGGTTTATCCGGGTGGGTTTTTTTTTCTTTTTTTTTTCAAACTTAATTGGTCAGCTTTTTCTTTCACAGTATCCTGTTACAATGTTGTTGGGCTCATATTTATAGATATGGACCGGAAACAAAAAAAAATGTTGTTATACATAAACAAGTAACAGGTAGAAAGTAGAATATAACTAAGAAATAAGCCAGAACAGACAAAAAGAAAAACAAAACAAACAAAAAAAATAAAATAAAAATACCCTCCCACCCAACCCACCCTAGGCTCTAAAGACAGATGAAGGAAAACTAAGAAAAAAAGAAATGATTGATAACAGTCTCAATTTCTCACATGCAAGTCCTCAAACATCAAAAGTAAATGTTTTCACATATTCAATAAGGGGGTGCCACGTCACCGAAAATTTTTGTTGTGTTGATTTCACCCTGTACCTGAGCTTCTCTAAAGGCAGGAAGGAAAGTAACTCTTTTAACCATTGGTCAACCGACGGAGCTTTGTCAGATTTCCAGTGGAATAAAATCAGTCCACGTGCGAGTAGAGTTGCAAATGCAATGGCATTTTCCTGAGACTTGTTTGCTTTATTTTGAGGTGTCATAATTCCAAAAATACCAATCCGAAAGTCAGGTGTCAGTTCTTTACCATTGATATGGGACAGGGCCTGAAATATATTTCCCCAGTAATTGTGTAGATTGGGGCAGGACCAGATCATGTGGCCCTCAGTAGCCGGTACATGTCTGCATCTCGGGCAGGCAGGACTGGCACCTGGAAAAATCTTTGCTAGCCTCTCTCCTGTATAATGGAGACGGTGAAGTATTTTGAATTGAATTAGACCATGAATGCAGAGTGATGAACTGTGGATACGAGTCAGACAGGATTCCCACTCTTCTTCCGACACATTGACTCCAATATCTTTTTCCCATCTGGCTTTGGTTTTTATCCATTTAATAGGTTTCATATCCAGCAAAAGTTTGTAAATGTTTGAAATTCCTTTCTTGCCGAAAGGATCTAATTCTAAAAGGGTGTCCACTTCATTTTTAGGCGGTAAATAGGGAAATAAAGAGTACAGGGTCTTTGCAAAACTACGTATTTGTAAATATCTGAACATGCGTGAGGCAGATATGTTGTAATCCCTGATCAGACTATCAAATGCGCAGAAACCATTGTCTGAAAAAAGTTGATAGAAGAACTTTAGACCTTTGATATGTAAGCTTTTAAAGACATTGTCTGTGACAGAAGGCAGGAAGAACGGGTTAAAGGAGATGGGGGAAATCTGCTGGCTTGTTGAAATGCAAAATGTTTCCTGAACTGGAACCACATCTGGATAGAAGCTCTGACAATCGGGTTCATGTTTTGTTGTGGTGGATTTTGAGATAATGATGAAGAAGTTAGCAGTGGCATTGGATTGGACATCAGTTCCATTTGTGCCCAAACTTCCCCTTCATTATTCTCATATAGATGCTTCCAATGCAATAATTTGGTGATGTTGGCTGCCCAGTAATAGAGAATAAAATTTGGGAGTCCTAGCCCTCCTGCGTCCTTTGGTTGAATGGTGTTTATCTTGGTGGAGTTTATCTGGGTGGTGTTTGATGATTTCTCCTCAAAAAGAACTTCTGCCACTAAAGATAACTTCTGTCATGGGTCTGCCCCTCACCTCCACCTGTGATTTGCTAACAGATATAACTGCCTCCACCTTCCTGAGGCTAACTTCGGTGAACATTACTTTCTTTAGCTCCAAAGGTCTATGGGCTGAAACCTCACGTACCATAGAGCAGCTGAGCAAGCTGTTGGTCCAGTATCTCAGGGGCTTTCTGGATGATGTGCTCAGTTACCAAGGTAGCACAGGATCCCACCATCTCCACGGTAACAGAACAGGTGGGGTTGGGTTCTCTCTCTAGGAGGTGATGGTCAATTACCTCAACAACAGCCTCCTCCAGGTAAGAGTCGGAACTGCAGGAAAAAGATGCAGATCAGACAGAGGGGATCACTCCGGCATTTGAGTGGGTCCACATAGAGGCGCTAAGGAGTCCACCTGTCCACCTGTCCACTCAGAACACAGCAGCAGCAGATTATGAGGTTAAGTTTGGACAAATCTCTTAGTACCAAACATTTTATAGATGGAAAAAAACTCTACTGGCTCTCTAAGAGGGGAGAACTATCAGCTGTCACCTGTCTGTCTGTGGTCACCTGTCTGTCTGTGGTCACCTGTCTGTCTGAGGTCACCTGTCTGTCTGAGGTCACCTGTCTGTCTGTGGTCACCTGTCTGTCTGAGGTCACCTGTCTGTCTGTCTGAGGTCACCTGTCTGTCTGTCTGTGGTCACCTGTCTGTCTGAGGTTACCTGTCTGTCTGAGGTCACCTGTCTGTCTGTCTGAGGTCACCTGTCTGTCTGTGGTCACCTGTCTGTCTGTGGTCACCTGTCTGTCTGAGGTCACCTGTCTGTCTGAGGTCACCTGTCTGTCTGAGGTCACCTGTCTGTCTGTCTGTGGTCACCTGTCTGTCTGAGGTCACCTGTCTGTCTGTGGTCACCTGTCTGTCTGAGGTCACCTGTCTGTCTGTGGTCACATGTCTGTCTGTCTGTGGTCACCTGTCTGTCTGAGGTCACCTGTCTGTCTGTCTGAGGTCACCTGTCTGTCTGTGGTCACCTGTCTGTCTGTGGTCACCTGTCTGTCTGTGGTCACCTGTCTGTCGTCATCTGTATAGAGACCATGTGAATGTAAAGCAGATCAAAGATGAAGAGGAGTAAAGGATGAAGACGTTCACAGCAGGTAAGAGAAGACGAGACATCTATTGATCTGAACATGGCAGAAGATGAACCTTCAGGATGCTGGAGAACTTTGAATCCCAGAAAACACAGGAGAACCTCCTCATGGTCAGAGGAGAAGACCAAGTAGTGGAAGATGAAGAAGGAAGGAGGTGAAACCGACTTTAGGAGATCAGGAGGACTTCCAGATGATTGGACAGTTCCAGCTAAAGAGATCATGGAGACTGAGAGGAAGGAACCTGGAGTTTCATCTGGAATGAAGATGTTCAGGAGTTTGTTCAGAAGAAAAGATCTTCTCAGAGGACAGAAGATCTGGGAGATCCAGCAGACGGTGTCTGAGGTCACCTGTCTGTCTGAGGTCACCTGTCTGTCTGAGGTCACCTGTCTGTCTGAGGTCACCTGTCTGTCTGTCTGAGGTCACCTGTCTGTCTGTCTGAGGTCACCTGTCTGTCTGAGGTCACCTGTCTGTCTGTCTGAATCTGTCTGTCTGAGGTCACCTGTCTGTCTGTCTGTGGTCACCTGTCTGTCTGTCTGAGGTCACCTGTCTGTCTGTGGTCACCTGTCTGTCTGAGGTCACCTGTCTGTCTGTGGTCACCTGTCTGTCTGTCTGAGGTCACCTGTCTGTCTGTCTGAGGTCACCTGTCTGTCTGTCTGAGTTCACCTGTCTGTCTGAGGTCACTTGTCTGTCTGTCTGAGGTCACCTGTCTGTCTGAGGTCACCTGCCTGTCTGTGGTCACCTGTCTGTCTGCGGTCAACTGTCTGTCTGTGGTCACCTGTCTGTCTGTCTGAGGTCACCTGTCTGTCTGTGGTCACCTGTCTGTCTGTGGTCACCTGTCTGTCTGTGGTCACCTGTCTGTCTGTGGTCACCTGTCTGTCTGAGGTCACCTGTCTGTCTGTCTGTGGTCACCTGTCTGTCTGAGGTCACCTGTCTGTCTGTGGTCACCTGTCTGTCTGTCTGTGGTCACCTGTCTGTCTGAGGTTACCTGTCTGTCTGAGGTCACCTGTCTGTCTGTCTGTGGTCACCTGTCTGTCTGAGGTCACCTGTCTGTCTGTGGTCACCTGTCTGTCTGAGGTCACCTGTCTGTCTGTGGTCACCTGTCTGTCTGTCTGAGGTCACCTGTCTGTCTGTCTGAGGTCACCTGTCTGTCTGTCTGAGTTCACCTGTCTGTCTGAGGTCACTTGTCTGTCTGTCTGAGGTCACCTGTCTGTCTGAGGTCACCTGCCTGTCTGTGGTCACCTGTCTGTCTGCGGTCAACTGTCTGTCTGTCTGAGGTCACCTGTGTGTCTGTGGTCACCTGTCTGTCTGAGGTCACCTGTCTGTCTGAGGTCACCTGTCTGTCTGTCTGTGGTCACCTGTCTGTCTGTGGTCACCTGTCTGTCTGAGGTCACCTGTCTGTCTGTGGTCACCTGTCTGTCTGAGGTCACCTGTCTGTCTGAGGTCACCTGTCTGTCTGAGGTCACCTGTCTGTCTGAGGTCACCTGTCTGTCTGTGGTCACCTGTCTGTCTGAGGTCACCTGTCTGTCTGTGGTCACATGTCTGTCTGTCTGTGGTCACCTGTCTGTCTGAGGTTACCTGTCTGTCTGTCTGTGGTCACCTGTCTGTCTGTGGTCACCTGTCTGTCTGTGGTCACCTGTCTGTCTGAGGTCACCTGTCTGTCTGTGGTCACCTGTCTGTCTGAGGTCACCTGTCTGTCTGAGGTCACCTGTCTGTCTGTGGTCACCTGTCTGTCTGTCTGAGGTCACCTGTCTGTCTGTGGTCACCTGTCTGTCTGTGGTCACCTGTCTGTCTGTGGTCACCTGTCTGTCTGTGGTCACCTGTCTGTCTGAGGTCACCTGTCTGTCTGTCTGTGGTCACCTGTCTGTCTGAGGTCACCTGTCTGTCTGTGGTCACCTGTCTGTCTGTCTGTGGTCACCTGTCTGTCTGAGGTTACCTGTCTGTCTGAGGTCACCTGTCTGTCTGTCTGTGGTCACCTGTCTGTCTGAGGTCACCTGTCTGTCTGTGGTCACCTGTCTGTCTGTGGTCACCTGTCTGTCTGTGGTCACCTGTCTGTCGTCATCTGTATAGAGACCATGTGAATGTAAAGCAGATCAAAGATGAAGAGGAGTAAAGGATGAAGACGTTCACAGCAGGTAAGAGAAGACGAGACATCTATTGATCTGAACATGGCAGAAGATGAACCTTCCGGATGCTGGAGAACTTTGAATCCCAGAAAACACAGGAGAACCTCCTCATGGTCAGAGGAGAAGACCAAGTAGTGGAAGATGAAGAAGGAAGGAGGTGAAACCGACTTTAGGAGATCAGGAGGACTTCCAGATGATTGGACAGTTCCAGCTAAAGAGATCATGGAGACTGAGAGGAAGGAACCTGGAGTTTCATCTGGAATGAAGATGTTCAGGAGTTTGTTCAGAAGAAAAGATCTTCTCAGAGGACAGAAGATCTGGGAGATCCAGCAGACGGTGTCTGAGGTCACCTGTCTGTCTGAGGTCACCTGTCTGTCTGTGGTCACCTGTCTGTCTGAGGTCACCTGTCTGTCTGTGGTCACCTGTCTGTCTGTCTGTGGTCACCTGTCTGTCTGAGGTCACCTGTCTGTCTGAGGTCACCTGTCTGTCTGTCTGTGTTCACCTGTCTGTCTGTGGTCACCTGTCTGTCTGAGGTCACCTGTCTGTCTGTCTGAATCTGTCTGTCTGAGGTCACCTGTCTGTCTGAGGTCACCTGTCTGTCTGTCTGTGGTCACCTGTCTGTCTGTGGTCACCTGTCTGTCTGAGGTCACCTGTCTGTCTGAGGTCACCTGCCTGTCTGTCTGTGGTCACCTGTCTGTCTGTCTGTGGTCACCTGTCTGTCTGAGGTCACCTGTCTGTCTGAGGTCACCTGTCTGTCTGTCTGAGGTCACCTGTCTGTCTGTCTGAGGTCACCTGTCTGTCTGAGGTCACCTGTCTGTCTGTCTGAATCTGTCTGTCTGAGGTCACCTGTCTGTCTGAGGTCACCTGTCTGTCTGTCTGAGGTCACCTGTCTGTCTGTGGTCACCTGTCTGTCTGAGGTCACCTGTCTGTCTGTGGTCACCTGTCTGTCTGTCTGAGGTCACCTGTCTGTCTGTTTGAGGTCACCTGTCTGTCTGTCTGAGTTCACCTGTCTGTCTGAGGTCACTTGTCTGTCTGTCTGAGGTCACCTGTCTGTCTGAGGTCACCTGCCTGTCTGTGGTCACCTGTCTGTCTGCGGTCAACTGTCTGTCTGTCTGAGGTCACCTGTGTGTCTGTGGTCACCTGTCTGTCTGAGGTCACCTGTCTGTCTGAGGTCACCTGTCTGTCTGTGGTCACCTGTCTGTCTGAGGTCACCTGTCTGTCTGTGGTCACCTGTCTGTCTGTCTGAGGTCACCTGTCTGTCTGTTTGAGGTCACCTGTCTGTCTGTCTGAGTTCACCTGTCTGTCTGAGGTCACTTGTCTGTCTGTCTGAGGTCACCTGTCTGTCTGAGGTCACCTGCCTGTCTGTGGTCACCTGTCTGTCTGCGGTCAACTGTCTGTCTGTCTGTGGTCACCTGTCTGTCTGTGGTCACCTGTCTGTCTGAGGTCACCTGTCTGTCTGTGGTCACCTGTCTGTCTGAGGTCACCTGTCTGTCTGAGGTCACCTGTCTGTCTGAGGTCACCTGTCTGTCTGTCTGTGGTCACCTGTCTGTCTGAGGTCACCTGTCTGTCTGTGGTCACCTGTCTGTCTGAGGTCACCTGTCTGTCTGTGGTCACCTGTCTGTCTGTCTGTGGTCACCTGTCTGTCTGAGGTCACCTGTCTGTCTGTCTGAGGTCACCTGTCTGTCTGTGGTCACCTGTCTGTCTGTGGTCACCTGTCTGTCTGTGGTCACCTGTCTGTCGTCATCTGTATAGAGACCATGTGAATGTAAAGCAGATCAAAGATGAAGAGGAGTAAAGGATGAAGACGTTCACAGCAGGTAAGAGAAGACGAGACATCTATTGATCTGAACATGGCAGAAGATGAACCTTCCGGATGCTGGAGAACTTTGAATCCCAGAAAACACAGGAGAACCTCCTCATGGTCAGAGGAGAAGACCAAGTAGTGGAAGATGAAGAAGGAAGGAGGTGAAACCGACTTTAGGAGATCAGGAGGACTTCCAGATGATTGGACAGTTCCAGCTAAAGAGATCATGGAGACTGAGAGGAAGGAACCTGGAGTTTCATCTGGAATGAAGATGTTCAGGAGTTTGTTCAGAAGAAAAGATCTTCTCAGAGGACAGAAGATCTGGGAGATCCAGCAGACGGTGTCAAAGGTCAAACAAAGTTCGTGCGAGGACTTCTATGACAGGTGGATCAGTACAGGTGAGTCAGAGGAGCAGAGATGAAGGATGAGCGACAGGTGAGGATAATGAAGGACGGAGAGGGAAATGTGATGACAGTTTCTACAAGACTGATGGAAAACTAGAAAAGGAACTTTGAAGATCTGATGAAGGAGGAACATGTTAGAGAACACAGAGGAGAAGAGGAGGATGCTGTGGAGAAGGAAAAGATCAGTGAGGAAGAAGAGGATGAAGAGTGGAAACACAGGTGGTCTTGAAAACATACCTGTGGAGAGTTTAGGAGATGAGGAAGAAGAGTTTCTGACTGTTGAAGAAGATCATGGAAAGTGAGAAGATGTCTGAGGAACCGAGGAGAACAACTCTGGTTCCATTTGAGGAAGAATGGAGACGTTCAGATTTGTAGAAACTCCAGAGGAATGAAGAAGATGAATCCCAGTGATGTAATGTGAAAGAGTGGAGATAGCTGGGCCGATGTCAGAGGAACATCTGAGGAACAATTTGGTTTCATGCAGAGAAAGAGAACCACAGATGTTTGCTGTGTTGCTGCAGAAGAACAGAGAAGGTCAGAAGGATCTTCTGTGTGTTTTAATAGATCTAGAGAGCGTCTACGACAGGATCCAGAGAGGCGCTGAGGTGGATGAGGAGTTCTGGAGGAGCAGAGAAGAACGTTGGAGGAAAACAGATTTGTTCAGCCAGCAGCTGTGGAAGTTCTGCGCCTAAAGATCAGAGTCTGTGCTGCTCATCAGAACAGAAAGAACCCAGAGAACATGGATTTTAAGGAACGTCTTTGTCATTTCTGGTGGATTGATTCAGGATCTACAGGTCATCTCAGTCCTTCATTATACGCTCAAAGGTCAAAGGTCTCCTGAAGGCCTTCAGCAGCTTCGGTCCATTCTTCATGCTGGGATGGAAACGCTGACTTTCAGGTCCCTCCACAGATCCTCTGTTGGACCGAGGTCCAGAGTCTGGCTAGAACCCTCCAGAACCTGCAAGTGCTTCTCATGAAGCCCCTCCCTGGTTGCCATGGTGATGTGATTGGGATCACTGTCCTGCTGGAAGATCCAGACACGTTTCATCTTCAATGTCCTCAATGATGGAAAGAGGTGTTTGTCCAAAATCTCCATTCATCCCTTCCTTCATACAAACCATGATGCTTCCACCCCGTGCTTCACACTGAGTCTGCTGTTCTAAGGATGCAGCTCAGCCTTCTTTCCTCTTCAAACATGGCGAGCAGGGTTCTTTTCAAGTGGACTGGTTCTGATGTAACCCGAGTACAGGGGGGGCTGTGACAGCGCCAGTCTGGGAAAGAGGTGGACAGCCGTCTGAAAGCAGGTTGGAGCAGGTGGAGGAAGGTGGGACCAAAGGTGCAGCCATGTGGGTGGTTCAGAGACAGGAGGCAGAGCTGGAGACGCTGAGGTTCTGTTTGGGTCCAGGATGGATCAGGAATGGATCCATCAGAGGATCAGATCATGGATGTTCTGGAGATCCTTGCAGGGAAGCAGATGGAGACGTTTGAGAGGAGAAACAGTGATGATGCTGGTGAAAGGATGCTGAGGGTGGAGCAACAGAAAAGAGGAGGAGCAAAGAGGGGGATCTCGGATGTATGGCGCCCCCTAAAGGCATCAGCCAAAAGACTAAGAGAAAAAACCTGTCAGGACACAGAGACTGACAACCTCCTCTGGATCTGCAACGCTCTGCACGTAGTTTAAGGTCCGCCCCCTTAAAGTTGTCAAACCGCCAGTCAGCGACTAGTTCAAAGGCGCTCAGAATTCTCACCTTTGGCTCAAAAAACGCTTACAAAAGAATCATTGACGGGAAAATGCTGGCATGACACGGCAGATAACTAAAACAATAAAGCCCTGTGGCCCCACCGCCCGCGCTTGCCTGGGAAGGACGTTGTGGTCGACCAGCGTCAGCCGCAGGCGGCCAGCCCGCTCTAGAGCCCGCAGGTCCAACTGGTCCCTGAAGATCAGAAGTTCTGGAGACAAACCGGCCTGACGCAGCAGAAAGACGTTGTCCGAACGCAGCACCAGCTCCGACTGAGGGATGTTGAGCAGCGGCAGAGTGACCGTGTCACTGTGTGCCGTCTGGGAGAGAGAGACGGGTCAGAACTGGGCCGCCGCAGAGCTGATTGGGCAGCACCTTACCTTGGACAGGAAATAGGCGAAGGCCAAAGCAGACACCATGGAGTCCACATCACAGGCCTCGTTCCCAAGAACCACATGAAACCCTGGACTGGGCTGGTCCACGTCCTCCTGATGACACCAGAACAGAACATAAGGAAAGTTCTGATCAGACTTTCATATCAATTTTATTTCTATAGCCAATATTTACAACCACAGTCGTCTGAATGGCCGTCATACCCGTAATAGTGAAACAAACATGATCCAGATCCATCTTTCTGAGGCAGAACCGAATGAATCAACCCAAACGATGACCAACTGGTCTATGTGGGTCCACATTTGCATGAGCCACCTGACCCACCTTCATGACGTGGAGGGTCGTTTCTCTGGTCATGTGACCACCATCAAACCGGGGGCTGACCAAGGTGGCGGCTTGAGCCGATCTTTTTCTCAACTTGTTGAGCTAAACTTTTCAAATGTTGTGGAAAGCTATTAACTAGACACTACTTCCACATTCCTGGCTGTTATGATCAAAAAGAAAACCATTTTAAGTGTTCGGTGCCGCCTGGAGAACGGAAGAGGAGAGCAACGCCGCGGTAACAGCGGCAGGGATGCTGGCAGTGCAGGACACGACTAACAAGACATGATCGTCCCGGAGGAAGAAGATCTCCCATCTGGAGGGACGCCATGCAAAGAGCCGGCTGTCAAAAAAGCCTCAAGGTGAGGAAACAGCAGCAGCAGCGCAGGTGATTATTGATGTTCTTCCAGACCTGATCAACATGATGGATAAATGAATCATTGAAGAGAAACTAAGATGGAGGAAAGACTCCTGGGGTCTGGAATGATTCGGAGAACCAGAAACGGCGTCCAGAGGAGACGCGACAAAACTAACCATCAACATTTCTCAATTGAGGGAAAACAGAAGCTTCCAGATGTGATCGTGACTGTTCAGCTTTGGGGGGGCTGAAGGAAACCAGAATCAGAGGAACCGGTCTCCAGTTTAGTCCAGAACCTCTAGAGGTGCCGAGATCCCATCCTGAAGGAACGCCGTCTCCGCCTCACGGAGGACCTGTGCACAGCGGAGCGGGAAACCACAGCCGCTTTGGGGGACAGTCCCTCTACGTGGGGGCCGTGCCCACATCCACGGTAAACAAGGGGGTCTTCCTGAGAACTCAGACCGACAGAAGCGACAGAGTCCAGAGCAGCTCTGTTGAAGTCTGGAGGAAAACAGAACCTTTGTTCAGATCTCTGTTGGTTTCCTTAAGCGTGTTCCCAGTTATTTACATGAAGCTGCTGCAACAACAAGGTTTGTTCATCTTTAAGCAGGTCGGCAGCTAAAACTGAAGTTCTAACGCTGAGATGGAAATGCCCCTTTTCTGCTTCATTAGGCTTAAATTCTTTAAAGTAGCATAAAGAGTATTTGAAATGTTTTTTCCCACTGTGGGGCACAGATAGGAAGTAACAACAAGCTACTATTCACTCAGATTTTCTTTTTGAATCCTGTCTTTATCTTTAGGTTCTTTGAATGTCGGGGGATTAAGAAAGGCCATAAAACCTAAAACGCTGTTTCTATTCGCTAAACTACTGAAAACGGACTTTTCTTTCTTTCAAGAATCACCTTCTACAAGTAACGATAGCCTGTGTTTGGCAGCGGAGCGGCCACCAGTGTGTGAAGTGAATGGGTCTGTGACTGTAAAGCGCTTTGTCCTTGTAGGAAGAAAGGCGCTATATAAGTATACGCCATTTACCAACGATAGAAACTTCTGGAATCTCCATGGGGTGAACATTTCTACCCATCAGTCGGCATCCAGCTGGAACTCTCAGGAAAAAAGAAAGTTCTTGGGAGAAATGTGACAGTCAGGGACTTTTTGTGACAATATCCACTCAAAACAAGATCTTTTTTAACACTTATGGTTAAACTCCAAACTTGATTGAAAATGAAATCATTTGTGGTCCAGACCAGTGTTTTCAACCAGTGTGCCGTTGGAGATGGTCAGGTGTGCCGTGGGAAATCACCCTCATTAACTGATCTAAAAACATTTCAGCTCTGTGTTCATCCAAACATCCTGATAAAACACTGAGGAGTTAGGAATATGAGAGATCATAAAATACTTTTTTCTTTGTGTTTATTTGATTCTATTAAAGACATTTTGATAAGAATGACGGTACTGCGATTTAGCTGCAACTATAACTGTATTCAGAAAAGTCCCGCCCCTTTAACTGTCTCCACCAATCATTCTTGGAGGCTTAATCACATGTCATCAGTCTGACCAATCAGAAGTGGTTAAAGTCTTCACTTCCTTGTTCTGATTCTGCTCATAAAGTCGCTCAGTTCCAACAGAAATACCAGCTAAAGCTCGTCTTTAGCGGTGTAACTTTCCACAGAATCCGGTGTCAGACCGTGGAACAAGTGAACAAAACCATGAAGCTCAGAGACGAGAGTCTGTCTGCCATCACTACATCTCCCATGATGCATTGGGTTAAAGTGACAGTGTCTCAGCGTCCAATGAGTCGTTGTTAAACGTCTTGAAACCACAACGAACATATCAGACAGTTTTGAAATCTTCTAACTTAATTTTTATTACACCTTTAGAAAAAACAGCTGCAGCTTCCAGCTTTTTCTGCCACAATTATCACTAAAATGTATGTGAGATCATGGAGGGACTGTAGATCAATACAGACTAGGAGTTTCTGCTCTTTTGGTTTTTTTTGGATGCTGGCGTGCTGCGGGATGTTTGTCATGGTTAAAGTGTGCCATGGCTGAAAAAAGGTTGAAAAACACTGATCTAAACAAATCCTGATAATAGGAGGGGATCTGAATCTAGCGGTAGATGATCGGCTGGACAAATTAAGGACCTCATAGTCCCTTACCAACCAATCAGAACACTTCACTCCCTAAATGCAGGACTGCTTGTGGTTCCTAGAATTGGTAAAAGTACGGTTGGAGGTAGAGCGTTTAGTCACCAAGCCCCTGTTTCATGGAATAAACTCCCAGCTCATGTAAGAGAGGCCGACTCAGTTTCTACATTCAAAGCTAGACTGAAAACATTCCTCTGTGGACAGGATTATTGTCAGACTAGTTAGTATTCAGAGATTATTTAACTTAATGTTAGTTTGTTTAAATTAAACTTAATAATAACTATTTCTTTTAAAAGGCTGCTAGAAGTTGAAGCTGGGGTAACTATGGTACACTGGGGTTCTGTCCTCTTTCCTGTTTTTACTTCTACCCTTCCTCTCTTCTATTCTTGATCATAATTTATCATTTAGTTCTCCATGCCTCTGTTGGTGCAGTGATTCATGTATTGTCCCTCTTTTCCCTCCTGGGGAGTGGGAGTGCTTCCAGACTCCAGTTGTTTCATCCGTGCTCCAGTTCCTGACCGTTTACCTCGTCTCTGCTCCTGCTCCTACACCTGGCTGTGGTTCCTGTCTCCGGCTCGACTCGCGCCTTTGACTGTCCCGATAACCACGGCTGGATGAAGCTCGTCTGCTGGACTTTTATATATGTAGTTGTAGATTTAGATAAGTTAATTCTTCTCTAAGATTTCTGGTAAATCGCTTGTCCGTCCTGGGGGAGGATCCCTCCTTCATGTGGGCACCCCTGAGGTTTCTTCGTTTTTTCCGGAATCCGTTTTTTTTGGGAGTTTTTCCTTACCGCGAAGGGGGGTCTAAGGGCAGGGATGCCAGTATAGCTTAGTCAGTTTGTTAGTTCATTTTAGTATTTTTCTATTGAACTCTTTGTATTCGTGATCCTTTTGATTTCATGTTTTACTTCGAAGCCCATCGAGACGACTGTTGTTGTGATTTTGGGCTATACAAATAAAATTGAATTGAATTGAACAAATGGCCCCCAGTGTTGTTTTCTCTGAGAACGCATAGAAAACGGCATCCGTCCACCAAGATGAAATCAAGCTGTACTTACCTGATACCCAGAAAAGATGGACCTCTGTGAAATAAGGACTACAAGATTCTTGCTTCTGTCTTTGCAAAAAGACCTCAATCAGTTCTAAACTCAGTTATTGCAGAGACACAATCGGGATTCATGCAGACACATCTCCAATAACATGTTCTAGATGTTCTAGATAACTCACAGCTGATCTCTGATGATAGTTTTATTCTCTTTTGAGACTTTTCCAAAGCGTTTGACTCTGTTCAGGTCTATCTTCATAAACTCATTTTGGCCCCTTCTTCTGTCCTACAGTGGAAACCCTGTATGCTAATGCTAACTGCTCTATCAGACTGAAATGGTTCCTCCCCCTGAGACCGTCTTAATAGAGGAACCAGAAGGGGGGGGGTCTAACCTCACCTGGGGCCTCATTTCTAAAACTTTGCGTAGGATTTGCGTCAGAAGTGGCGTACGGATGAAACATAGGACGTGCGTACGCACAGAAATATTGGGATTTATAAACCGTGCGCACGCACATCCTACGCATCTTTCCCTTAATAAATCACAACCAATTCTAAATGCAGAGCAGCTTTTGTGGCCTCATGACACGCCCATAGTTGCCCATAAATAGTCCGTGAAACGCCCACAAATGAATATTCATTGATTGTGAAACCATGGCAACACAGAGAGGAAATCAAAAAAACGTAACTTCACTCAATGTGAAGTAGAAGTTATCGTTGGCGAGGTGGAAAAGAGGAGAAAAGTGTTGTTTGGAGGGCACAGTGTGGGCATTACTAATGCCAAAAAGGCACGTGAGTGGCAAACGCCGTTAACGCTGTAGCCTCACAACCTCGGACCGTGGCCGAAATAAAAAATAAATGGTCGGACACCATAGTCCTAGTGTTGTCAGGACTTGAAGTGGGACTGGCACGGCGTGGTTCCTCTGAGTGCTCCTCTGTAACGCCGGGCCCAAAAGCCCGCAGAGGTCCAACAGGACGGCTGGAGGAAGTCGGAACCGGCTCATAAGCCACTCGTCCTCGTTTGCCAGCAAATCTTCTTGCTGTCTAAAGATTGTGCGTCATTACGCATTGTGATGGGGCATTTTATTTCCCTCCATTTAATTACATCTGACAAGCTACAGATGTCGGTAATAATCCACGTGGAAATGGGAAATTGATCAGCAAATGTAATTTCTTGTTGCTTTCTGAATGGCTGAGACATACGCCATACATTGTTTTATCAAAAATAAAACAAACTAAAGGCATATGCATGAATACCATAATTCTGTAGCTTATGAAGAAATGTTTTACTATGAAAACAACTTTCCCCAGTGGACAATTAATATGTCTGTCTGTCCAGGACACATTGAGGAGAATATCAGTTTTGGACATTATTTCGTTCTGTTAACTATATTATTTATGAGGATGAATTGCACAACATGCCAATATTGCAGAACATATTTCACTTTTCTTTCTGCAAATATGTGTTCATTTGAATTTCTGTTGTAATTTTCGTTTGATCTTTTTTGTTTGTTTCACTGCTGATCGATCAAACGGGTGTTTGTGTAGCTGTTAATTGTCAGACTTGCTTTGTGAAGTCTTCATGTTATTTCTGAGAGGCAGTATTGTCATTTTCACTTTCACGTGTTTCTTCCATCTGCCGACGGCGTCGCCGTTTCTCATTTCACCCGTTTTTGTGCGTACGCCTGGGTCAGAGCGTGAAGGACCGCACATTTTCCCCTCAAGTTTGCTTTTTATAAATCTCAACTATTGCGTAGAGAGTGATTTGCATTTAGACAGTCAGACTCTTCAATCTATTGACCAAAAGTTCAACTCCATCTGGAAAAACCGTGTTCATTATTTTAATAAATCTGTATGAATGAACTCCTATGAAAAAGGAGGCCTGCATTTTCTTGACTTTACTACTTTAAATAATACTTTTTACCTAAACTGGATTAAATCATATTTAAATAATCCACTCTCCATGTGGAATATTTTCCCTCATCATGTAAGGGAAAATATTCGTAACGTAACTTTTCTCCATTTTCTTCTTCTTTGTTATTATAATTTTGACAAAATCCCAGTGAAACTTTCTGCTTTTCACAGATTCTTCTTTCTTATTTATAAACACATTTTTCCCTCATAACTTTTCTATTTGGAATAACAGATATATCCTTTCCAGGAACACATCTTTATTTGACAATAACTGCTTTTATAATCATATCCTATGGAGGGTCGGCTCTTTAACCTCAGAGGTTAATTACTCAGATATGAAGAATTGAACCTTAAATGTAACCTGCCATAAAATTGGAAATTTATCTAGAATATTTGGTAAGTTTCATTTTCACAAATCAGGATTTTCTTCGTCACAACTTTTTTCCCTGTAATAACTAAAAAATAATTTACGAACCATTTCTAATATAATGAACAAAAAGCTATCCGTATTTATGAAAACTTTCTTCACATTTTCAATGTTTTGTAATGTGTTTTACAATATTTCTTTTTAATATAACTCATCTCCTGGCATTCCCGTTGTCATGGTTACTGTTTATGTCCTGCACTCTAGTTCTACATGTTCTGAACAATAAAGCATTAAATCAAATCAAAAACTACCATCGAATCAGTTTTATTTGGAAGGGACACCTCCTGAAGCCGGAAGTTTATTTTGAAAGTTTCCGCTCGGTGAGCCGCGGTTCGAGACCCCCCTCCCCCTCACCCTCATGGCGCTCCTGCTGCTCCGCAGAAACGCCTCCATGTTGCTCCGTTAGCTCCCCGCTAACGTTCGATGCCGCGCGGCGGCTCTCCCGCGCCCACGCGGCTGCGGTGACGCTGTACGGTTCCGGTTCGGGTTGTCGGTGCTCTCTCGGGGCCGCGCAGAGCCGGTCAGACGAGTCCACTGCCTGACAACCGAGTCCGCGCGCGACGTTGTGGGTGAAAGGTCGCGGCGCCTTCAGGGACTGTAGAGAAGCTCGGAGCGGTGGGTTTCACAGAGGCTCGTTCTAAACGCTTTATTGAGTGAAACATGACACAGGTGAACGACAGCAGGGCTTCACCCCAAAACTCGGCTCGGTTCTGAAACTCTGGATCACCAAACACAGAACCACCATCACAATACACATTTACATCTGCAACCGAACGCAGCGCTGCTGCCCCCCCCCCCCCCCCCCCCGGTCATCAGAACTCTGGGTAATGTAGTGTAGGAAGCATTGAAGCTGTCCTCAGTCTATGTGCAGATGAATGCTGAGGCTGCCGATTGAAGTCCTCAGGCTGGTTCCGGTCTGCTGGATGGGCGGAGCCCCATGACCTCTGCTCCTTCACGGCAGCTCTAGATTTTCTCCACGTAGTTTCCAGGAAACATGCCCTCTCTGCCCCGCAGCCGACCGAACCACCACCCCGACGGGTCTGCAGAGACACAAATGCTGCTGAGGAGCGGCCGTCCCCTACCCACAATTCTCTGCTCTGACTGGAGATCAGAAAAACCAGACTATCAGGTCCTAAAGACTTTGGAAGCTGCTGTCTGTACCTTCGGTGAGAATCTCGATGACATCACTGGCGTTGAAGCTGAGCTCATCCGTGTCCTGGGCGTCATAGGCATAGAGCGCTCTGCATTGGGGGGTTCTGGGTTTTGGTTTGGGTCGACCCGCCCCAGGAGGAGGTTTTACTTCCTTTGAGCGCCGTCGATGCAGCCTGGAGGTGAGGAGAAGGACAGATGATCAGAACCTCAGACACATGAACCGGATTCTGGATGACACCTAAAGGGGGACAGGTACTAGAGTTGACTCCGCCCACCTCCAAACCCCCCTTAAAAACAGCAGTTGGACGGGTCAAATTAAAGTTTGAAGCCGGGCCACCTGGCAGTTCAAGAAACTGAAAAATGTCATCGTAAAGCTAAACTTTTTAACACGGAGCAGTGACGACACCGGCCTCTGATGGTCTCTGGAGGAACTGCAACATCGTTTACTTCCTGGTTTGGACCAAGCTCGAGTCTGGAAGGATGGAGCTTCAGTAGGAAAAGACCCGACTCAGCAAAATTTGGTGCTAGAGAAGCACTGCTCAGCCCGATTAGCCGGGTCAAGCTGGTTTGGACTGCTGTACAGCAAACGCTCTGGTTGTACTGGATCTGGTTCTGGTGGACAGGCTGGCTTACCCTGCAGCTCCCTGGTCAGGAACCTCCATGAAGCCCATGTCCTGTTGTCTTGGGAGCTGAGCGCCATGCCGAGGCTGGTTCTGGAGGCGTGGTAGGGTGGGTTGGTCCATGCTGGATTGCTGCCTCAAGAGGGAGCCTCTGGAAGAGTTAGGCCGGCCCCTGGATACTCCACCCCCTCTGGGGTCAGTTGCTAGGGAGATAAGGTCATCAAAACTGCTTGAAACCACTTCAGAACCTGAAGCACTCCTGTCAGTTACCTGAGCCTATCTGGCTGGTGGGCGGGGCCTGGCTTCGCAGGTAGCGGCTCTTGCGGTTGTCCTTCCTTGTCGGTCCTGCGGATCCAGCAGGAAGTGATGCGGCACTGACAAAATGCTAGAAAATTCTGGATTATGAGAGCCAGAACTTACTGGAGTTCTTGGGGAGACCCGGGCCAATGGAAACCTGCAGGACCTTTCCGCTAGGCTTCAGAACCGCATCATCCCCCTGGCCCTTCTGGAACTGGATCTCTCTAGAACCTGATGAGCCAAAGGGGCCCCAACCCCCCTTCTTCACCTTGAAATCCAGGCTGGAGGGACAGGACAGAACTGTTAGGACCAGAACTTTGCATCAAGAGTGGACTCTCAGATTGCTGTCCTGTCAACAGACAACCACCTGTCTGACTCCACCCTGCAGCCACGCCCAATTAAAGCAGAAACTCCCCACAAAGAACCCCGCCCCCGACCAACACAGACCCAATAGTCTCGCACGGATCACTGCCCCACCCACAAAGCTTCAGACAGACGCAGTGGAACTGTCTGCCGTGTTTCCATGGAAACTGGAGACATGCAAGCAGACAGACAAGCAGGCAGGCAGACAGACAGGTGTCATACTGACATGTTGTTGAACTTGAGCGGCAGCTTCTTGTCGGTTCTCTCCTGGAACCTCTTGACCAGCAGACTGAGGAACTCGGTCTTGAAGATGCTCTGCAGAACGCTGTCGTACTCTTCCTCGTGGATGATGAAGAAGTCGTCCTGCAGAGTGCTGATCAACACAAACCTGAGTCAGGTTTTAGGTTCTGGTTCCAGTCTTGATTTATGCACGGTGAAAAGTGTTACATGGAGAAAGCTTCAAGCTGAACTGGGACAGAACCGAGTTAGGCCCTGACCCACCTGGAGCAGCCAAACACCGGGATGCTCTTTGTGGACTTCATTCAACACTGTGATCCCCCATAAACTGGTCCACAAACTCTCCAATCTCAGACTCTCATCCAAGCTCTGTTCATGGATCATGGACTTCCTGACCAACAGGCCTCTCAGAATGTCAGGATGGGGGGACTGACGTCTGACTCCATAATCCTGAGCACAGGCACACCACAGGGCTGTGTGCTCAGTCCAGCCCTCTTCACACTTTTCACTCAGGACTCTGCTCCCATCCACTCCTCCAACACTATAGTGACATTTGCAGATGACACTACAGTGGTGGGCCTCATTATTGACAATACCGAGACCTGGTACAGACAGGAGATCAAACACTTGGAGGAGTGGTGTCCAGCCAAAGATCTGTTCCTCAATCCCACCAAAACCAAGGAGGTCATTATAGACTTCAGGAGGACCAGGAGAACAACTCAACTCCCACTCCACACCAGAGGGGAGGAGGTGGAACAGACCGACTCTGTCAGGTTCCTTGGCATGTATATCTCCAAGAACCTGACATGGATGCTGATCATCTCCAAACTGGTGAAAAGGGCCCATCAGAGGCTGTTCTTCCTGAGGAAGGCGGGTCTGGCTCCGGGACTTCTCAGACAGTTCTACAGGAGCACCGTGGAGAGCCTCCTCTGCCGGGGCTGTACAGTGTGGTACAGCAGAGGAGAGGAGAGACCTGTCCCGGGTGGTGAAGAGAGTGCAGAAGATTGTGGGAGCTGAGCTTCCAGACCTAGACACAGTCTATAAAGAGCGTCTACAGAGAAGACCGGGCCATCAGTATGGACAGCAGCCATCCTGGACAATCCCTGTTTGTGCCGCTGCAATCGGGCAGGAGGTACCGGGTTTTAAAAACAAGGACAAAGAGACTGAGATGCAGCTTCTACCCCAGAGCTGTAGTCTCCACCCCCCCTGCTTTCCATATCCCACGGACTTAAATCTTATTCATCACAGACACCCCTCAGTACAACACACCACTGAAAGTGCAATAAAGCTATTTATTTATCAAGACATTTTTATTTAAAACTTCTTAACGTTTTTTCTGATTTTTTATATTCTTATATTGTTTTTATTCATTCTTTGATGTTTACTTCTTTCTGACTGAGTGCCAACAGAATTTCGCTGTAGAAATAGAATGACCATAAAAATATTTGAAATCTCTGAAAGAGATACGGTGCTAGACTGTGGAATCAAACCCGCAGCCCCTCAGTACCAGGACAGACACTCATGGAGAACCTACCTCAGAGACACAGACTGGACCTTGTTGAGCTCGATCTTCCTCTTCAGAACCTCACAGATCTGGCCTTTATCTGGACCTTGCTTCACTTTCTCTCTGCCGATCAGGTAGAGGAACTTTGGGGTGAGGATGAGGTCCTGCTTCACCGTCTGAAACGGAACCAAAGAACCTCAGAGAACCAGCAGCAGAACCTTTTGGGCCCAACACCTTTGGTTTTCCCTGCAGCAAAGGTGTTTCCTTCAGATAAGTCATCAGTCAGCCAGTGGCTGGACACGCCTCCTGGACGGATCCGATGCACAAGAACGCTGCCTGGAACCAAGAATGAGCATAAAGAAAGGGAAACGGCGGCTTGAAAAGATGAAACAAAGGAAAAGCAGGAAGGTGTTCCCCTGCTCAGAAAATGGACTCAGAAAATCTCCTGAAACGCTGAAGAAGATAATCACGGAGAACAATTATCATCCGGATGAGTTAATGAGGGATGAAACTTGTCTCTTGTGGAGGGAGCGACCCTCAAACGGCACTGCAGGACCTCTGGCCCTAAACGGATGAAGGAAGAATGGGCTCCTGGTTTCAAGGCTCAGAGAGACTCTCCTAATGTTATGAAGGACACTGTGCTACAGTCTACTGCTCTGAGTAAAACACTATGTTGAGCAATGTTCCAGTGTTCTAACGTTTTACAAAGCATCAGAAATGTTTCAGAAGGGTTTTGGAAGAAGAAGGATCTGCAACGGACATTCTTCAGCCGCGCGAGGGTGGGGGGTGTCTCTGGTATCTAACCCCCGCAAATACAAAGTTAGGAGTAGAAAAGGAGACAGGAAAGATCCAAAGGAGAACCAGCAGAGCAACAAAAATTCAGAAAACAGAAACCGCCATGTCAACGACTGGATAAACCCAACGGGACCAGGAGACAGAGACGCAAATGAGGGGGCGTACGTCCAGCCACTCACCAGAAGGAGGGGCGTGGCCACCCAGGTAACATTACAGGTGTGCCGCTGATAGTGACACAGCCCAAAACCTTCTGAGTGAGGCTGCAAGCCAGAAAGACATGAAGGTAGACTTCCTCTTCATCCTTTCCGGATGAGACGCAGAGAACTGGACTTTTTTATGGTGGAAACCTCACCGATTGTCTCTGACTTTAGAGACCACTGCCGGCTTCCCGTCTTTTAGGGACTGGTTTCTGTTTACATTACAGGACATCAGATTCCTCAAAAGAGACACCGTGATCCAGGGAGGCTAACAAGTCCTTATTTTGCAAGTTCAAGTCAAGCCCAGTCTTCGCATCCAACTTCAAGTCATAAAACAGTTAAAAGCAAATTGTCACGAACCCTTTAACCACGGAGCTTTAGCTCCAGTGTTGACGGTCTTTCCATTGCCATACTATTTAACTGTTTACGGTAATAACGTCATTCCCACCGATCCTGAAGATATGAAACGCTGATGTTCAACCCTTTGGAGTAGTGACGCTTTTACATAACCAACAGGAATCAGCTGATTCTGATCCAGAGAAAGGCAGCCGTCTAACCATTTTGGTAGGTCAAAGGGTGTTATGTAGTTGTCACCGGCGACATCTCTGGTGTTTAAGGGCTAAACAGCTTGTTGGGTAACAAAAAAAGACAGCTGGCATTTCTACGTTCTCAAAGCTGTTAGATCTGACAGCAATGCCGTCAAGTCCAAGTCCCCCCTCTGCTGTGATACTGTAAAAGTTCTGACTGCAGAAGGACCTCCTGTTGAGCCGGTTCTTCAACTATGTCTCAGCTCTAACTGGGTCACAAACAGAACCGTGTGTTTTACCTTGAATCTGCGGTTATATTTCACCACCACGTCTGCAAAGTCGATCCTCTCTCTACGGCCGACAAACTGCCTGATCTCAGGGTGGTTTTCGGTCCCAATGTAGTCGCCTACGAAGTTCCTGTTGATGCTGTTCCTGCGGCGTTCCTTCTTGTTCAACAGCACATCAGAGGCTGAGAGTAGAGAAGAGTTCTGGTCCGGATCAGGTGACACAAACAGGAAGCCTCTCCAGAGTCTCACAACTCCAGTCTCACCTTCTTCCCGCATCTTGACGTACTTCCGGACAGCGATGTGTTTGCGCCACGCCTTCTGAATGACGCGAGCGTATCCGTTGTACTTCCTCTCCCTCATTTCCTCCAACAGGAAGAGCTGCAAAACAGAAATGAGCATCTTCCTACAGAACCAGATCCCGGACTTCTCCAGGTTCTTGTGAACAGAACCTCAGAAGTTCACAACAGAGAGATTGTATTGTGTTTCATACCGACTCTGGAGCTTTGATGAAGACTTTGGTCTTGCCCAGTTGGTACTGGTCCTGGTCCATGTTGACAGAGCTTAGGAGGTGTAGGACCCCACGGCGCTCCTCTCCCCTCCAGTGAGGCCATGTTTCCTTGGTGAGGATAGCGTACCTGAAGAAACATAAGTTCATGCTGGTATGAAATAGAACCTAGTGCTAATTTTGACCAAGAATGATGCCTGACCTCTGCAAGAATTTGTTGAAAGGACGTCGGTAAGCATATCCCGCTCGCCGGACTCTGATGTTCTCTCTAAGGCCCAGGTACTCCACCTGGTGTCTGACCCGGTTCTCCTCCCAGTCCCGGGGGCGTTTGGTCTCATTGGGTTTGATGCAGCGAATGTAGTGAGGAGTGCACTTCATCAGGGTCTGGACCAGACTGTTGGCTTGTTTCTGCAGAGGAAAGGAGGAGTCTGTTTGGTACCACCTGACACAGAAACCTTTCCTCAATGTTTGTTTCATTTTCTGACCTCCATCTCACCTTAATCTTACTGCTGGCAGTGGTGGGCCGGCCTCTTTTCTCAGCCTCCAGGCTCTCCGGGAACAAAGCTCTGATGAACGGACTTTCCACAAACACACCGCAAAGAGGTCATCATGAGGTCTTCACACAAACACGTCAAACCTGATCTGGTCTGGTACCTGAACCTCTACCTGAACCTTTTTGTTGCTCTTCGTACCTGAACATTATTTTGCATCCATTAACAAACGCCATGGACCGACTTTTCCACAAGCATGTCAAAAGTCTATGGGGTGATCCCCCATGTCCTCCTTCATCCACGAACCTTCTCTTTTCTGTAGCTCCACCCTCAGCATCTTTCCACCATCGTCGTCATCACTGTTCCTCCTCTCAAACGTCTCCATCTGCTTCCCTGCATGGATCTCCAGAGCATCCATGATCTGATCCTCTGATGGATCCATTCCTGATCCATCCTGGTTCTAAACAGAACCTAAGCATCTTCAGCTCTGCCTCCTGTCTCTGAACCACCCACATGGCTGCACCTTTGGTCCCACCTTCCTCCACCTGCTCCAACCTGCTTTCAGACGGCTGCTCTCCCCACAGTCTGCTCCACCTTTGCTTTAATGCTTCACCGAGTCCTAAAATCCTCCACTTTCTCCTCCTCCGCTTCCTGTAATCTCACCATTCCTTTAGAGTTCTTGTCATTTACACACAAATTCTCTGTCTCACTGCAGCTGACCTTTAATCGTCTCCTTTTCAGAACAATCCAGAACAATAAAATGCTCCTCCACCTTTAAATGTTCCTCCACCTCTCTAAATGTTCCTCCACCTCACTAGATGTTCCTCCACCTCTCTAGATGTTCCTCCACCTCTAGATGTTCCTCCACCTCTCTAGATGTTCCTCCACCTCTCTAGATGGTCCTCCACCTCTCTAGATGTTCCTCCACCTCTGTAGATGTTCCTCCACCTCTCTAGATTGTTCCTCCACCTCTCTAGATGCTCCTCCACCTCTAAATGTTCCTCCACCTCTCTAGATGCTCCTCCACCTCTCTAGATGCTCCACCACCTCTCTAGATTGTTCCTCCACCTCTCTAGATGGTTCTTCTACCTCTCTAGATGCTCCTCCACCTCTTTAGATGTTCCCTCCACCTCTCTAGATTGTTCCTCCACCTCTCTAAATGTTCCTCCACCTCTCTAGATTGTTCCTCCACCTCTCTAAATGTTCCTCCACCTCCCCTAAATGTTCCTCCACATCTCTAGATGTTCCTCCACCTCTCTAGATGCTCCTCCACCTCTCTAGATGCTCCTCCACCTCTCTAGATTGTTCCTCCACCTCTCTAGATTGTTCCTCCACCCCTCTAGATTGTTCCTCCACCTCTCTAGATGCTCCTCACCCTCTAAATGTTCCTCCACCTCTCTAGATGCTCCTCCACCTCTCTAGATGCTCCACCACCTCTCTAGATTGTTCCTCCACCTCTCTAGATGGTTCTTCTACCTCTCGAGATGCTCCTCCACCTCTCTAGATTGTTCCTCCACCTCTCTAAATGTTCCTCCACCTCTCTAGATTGTTCCTCCACCTCTCTAAATGTTCCTCCACCTCCCCTAAATGTTCCTCCACCTCTCTAGATTGTTCCTCCACCTCTCTAGATTGTTCCTCCACCTCTCTAGATGCTCCTCACCCTCTAAATGTTCCTCCACCTCTCTAGATGCTCCTCCACCTCTCTAGATGCTCCACCACCTCTCTAGATTGTTCCTCCACCTCTCTAGATGGTTCTTCTACCTCTCAAGATGCTCCTCCACCTCTCTAGATTGTTCCTCCACCTCTCTAAATGTTCCTCCACCTCTCTAGATTGTTCCTCCACCTCTCTAAATGTTCCTCCACCTCCCCTAAATGTTCCTCCACCTCACTAGATGTTCTTCCACCTCTCTAGATGCTCCTCCACCTCTCTAGATGCTCCTCCACCTCTCTAGATGCTCCTCCACCTCTTTAGATGTTCCTCCACCTCTCTAGATTGTTCCTCCACCTCTCTAAATGTTCCTCCACCTCTCTAGATGTTCCTCCACCTCTCTAGATGTTCCTCCACCTCTCTAGATGTTCCTCCACCTCCCTAGATTGTTCCTCCACCTCTCTAAATGTCCCTCCACCTCTCTAAATGTTCCTCCACATCTCTAAATGTTCCTCCACATCTCTAGATTGTTCCTCCACCTCTCTAGATGGTTCTTCTACCTCTCTAGATGCTCCTCCACCTCTTTAGATGTTCCTCCACCTCTCTAGATTGTTCCTCCACTTCTCTAAATGTCCCTCCACCTCTCTAGATGTTCCTCCACCTCTCTGCTCCATGCACTCAGGTCACAGTATCATCTGCAAGCATGATGCTCCTCAGAGGTTCCTGTCTGTCACACCAACAGAACATCTCACCACTGTCTTACAGCCCTCATCCATGTCCTAAAGAGCTCCAATGTTCTTCTTCCCTGCGACTCCACAAACCACAGTGCCTCTCTCTGTCAGAAGTATCATCCAGTTCTGAACCTTCAGGCTGCAAACCTGATGTCAATGAGATGGGAGAGCGAGCAGAACCAGAACTTACAACTGGCTGCCCTGCATCAGCTCGATGATGTCATTGAACAAGACGTCGCGGTTCCTCTCACAGAAGCCGTTGACATCGTAGGACACCTGGACACACAGACAGGTGTTGTTGGACTCAGCAGGTGTCAGGGAGCACAAAGGTGTGCGGGTGTGGTGGCACCTTCCCGGCGTAGTGGTGGACGATGAAGCCTTTGTTCCAGCTGCTGAAGTGTTCGTGTGATCCGATCTGACCCTGCAGCTTCTGCAGCAGCGTCTGATCCGCCCCCTCCCCTTTGGCGTGCATGGTGGCGCAAACATCATCCAGGATGCTCATTATTCCTGGAGGATTCTGGGACAAGGTGACAAAGAGGATTGGAGAAAGTGCAGCCTTTTTTCCTTTGCTGCTCTGCGATTGGTTAGCTCACCAGTTTGGACTCGATGAGGTCACAGACCACCTTGTTGTTGAAGTACTCAATGGGGGTCCACTTGATGCCCTCCTGAACATACTCCTCCTGCAGACATACTTCTTAATGACATTGCACTGAGATCATGTCCCCACATCATGCAGGCTCCGCCTCTATAACTCAGCTGATGAAGTCTCAGCTGTGAACTGAACAAGTTCTACAAACACAGGAACCTGGCTTTATCCCGATCTCCTCAAACCGTCACCAGCACCCAACGGATCCTCATGAACAGGCCTTTGGTGTCTGTGATCTAAGAGGGGGGTCAAAGGTCACCTGCTCTGCCTTCAGCGTCAGCTCAATGAAGATCTGCTGCAGCTTCTCATTGACAAAGTTGATGCAGAACTGCTCAAAGCCATTTTTCTGAAAAGGAAGGAAAGTGAATTCCATGAAAGTCAGAGGTTTAGCCACCAGAAACCAGCTCATGTGCACCTCCAAACACGTCCAGCAGGGGGCAGACGTCACCAACACCATGAAAGCTTTAGAACCTTCTCTGGGTCTGTGAAGGACTCTGGTGTTCCACAGAAGCCACGTACCTGGAAGATCTCAAAACCGTAGATGTCCAGAACCCCGATGTTCAGCTCCTCCTGCTCCTTCTGCATGGCTTTGTTGATGCACTGCAACAACACACAGACACACATGGGACCTCGAACCGCTGCTCCCCCCTCGGATAGTCCCTCCCCCAGGTTGTGGGACTTACGTCCACCAGGAAGTCGAAGAGGCGGGCATACAGGGCTTTGGACAGGGCGTCCCTGGAGAAGGAGGCCTGCTCGGTGTTCAGGGTGACCGAGATGGACTCGCTCTTCCCGCCCCACTTGCTGTCCATGATCCTGCTGGTCAGTTTGCTGCAGAGGCCGTCCTGGGAGATCCCCAGCAGGTATGAGGGGAAGGCCAGGACTGGCGGGGGGACACACAGGCTCTTTGGTGAACTCTTCAGGTTTTACTGAGGACGTCAACAGAGACTCACTCACAGTCCTGACTCTCCACCACTGCGTAGTTGTTCTCCTCCCTGAAGCTGATGTTCCCCACATGAAGGATCGCTGCCACCAGCTGCAGAACCGATTCCTGCTCGTCCACCGACAGCCCCACGACAGACATGGCCCCCTGACAGACAGGTGCAACAGGTCAGTTGCAAGCCAACGCGCAGACAGGTGCAGAGGCGGGTACAGACCATGGTATCAGAGAAATCCTTCTTGTCATCCATGTCCTCCACCGTGAAGGTTCCTGTCTGGTTCAAGTAGTAATAATAGTCTGGAGTGGTGACGCCAAAGTTCTCCATCTGCTCCTTGCTGGCCCCCCCCAGAAGCTGACATCACACAGACTTGATTGCACCGACAACTCGTTGTGCCATGACTCTACACTCGTGTTGTGTTGCAGTACCTGATAGTAGATGTGAAAGTTCCTCTCCCCTTGATTCTGCGACACAACGCGACTTTTCTCCAGCAGGAAGTTGGAGATCTTCCCTCCATCGGGAGCTCCTCCTCGACTGAACTGGATCTCAAAGTACTTTCCCTGACAGGACAGTCCAGAGTGTGTACTTGTGCACTTGCTGGTTCTGGTTCTCCTGGATCTATACTCACAAATCTGCTGGAGTTGTTGTTGCGGACGGTCTTGGCGTTTCCAAAGGCTTCCAGAAGCGGGTTGGACTGTAAGATGATGTCTTTGACGCGCTGCATCCCACAGTGTCACCATGACAACGACAGAGATGGAAGTACTGTTAGGACCAACAGGATCCAGAAGGCAGACCGTCTGTCTGTGCTCTCCAGGTAAGAGGAGAACCAGATCTAAAGATTGTTGGATCTAGAGTGAAACCTCACACCAGTCTGTTCCTCAGGACAAAATGTCTCAGCTGACCCATTACATCAACCAACAGAACCAAGGGGCAGGGGACCATCTGAGACCAACTGGTACCTTGGATCAGGGAGTAGGACCGGTTCATGTGGGTTCTGGAGCAGGAACTGAGGCGCATGCTCAGACCATCTATGGTTTCTGGGTCAGTTAATGATCATGTGAAACTCTAGTGAGTTCCGGGTCAGAGGTGTTCACAGGATGATGGACTTGAAACGCGAGACACTGGATGCTGTTCAGAGAGCAGAACATGAGCTGCTCGCCGTCCAACACACCGGCCCAGGGAGGACTTCCTCTAACGGGAGAACGGAAAACGGCGTGTTCTGTAAGGCCTAAGGCGCTCGTGCACAGGCAAGGCCCGAGCCACACCACCAGGGGAAACGTCAGGGTCAGTGTCCCTGTATCTGTGACACATGGAAGTGAACCTGCAACCTTCTGGTCACAGGTGATCTGCACTATAGTAACAAAGATCAGGGAGGTTCTCGGGACCGTGGTGGTTAGGAAGATGGACTTCCAGCCACACAGTTGCTGGTCTGAATCCCTTTAGGATCACATCCATGGGATATATTTCCAGCAGTGTTCACATCACTGGTGCCCTTGAGCAAGGCTCTTCCACCAAATGGTTCCAGTAGAGATCCTGAGTGTCGACACTTTGCTGCTCACTGAGGTGGTGAAGCCAAAGAACAGGAACTGACACCCACTCTGGGTCCAAACTGAAACGGACTCCCATGACACCTGTGAAGGTGGAGTCATGACCTCCATGACCTCTGTGTCACCTCATATTTCATTTGGGCTCGTAACACCTTGAAGTCGTGGTGAAGAGTGAAGCAGGTTTACCCACCTGGACTTTGTCTCCGCCTCCTGAGACTTTGGACACGTAGCTCATTATGAACTTAGCAGCAACCGTTTTTCCAGCTCCGCTTTCCCCGCTGGAACAAGAAGAGTTTCATAGGAGTGAACACCTGCATGCAGGCAGGAGACCCCAGTGAAGCTCCGCCTACCTGATGATGACACACTGGTTCTCGCTGTCGATCATCATGTTCCTGTACATGTTGTCAGCCAGGGCATAGATGTGGGGGGGGTTCTCATACTGAGCCTGGAGGAAGAACACGCCAGGTCACCCACACACAGGTGCTACTGTGCGAGCATGTGCGCGCATGTGGGAGTGTGCACGTGCATGTGGGAGTGTGCACGTGCATGTGCGAGTGTGCAGGCGCATGTGGGAGTGTGAACTCCTTTGTGAGTGTGTGCGCATATGTGAGTATTCGCGTATGTGGGAGTGTGCGGGCGCATGTGGGAGTATGCGCGCGCATGTGTAAGTGTGCGCGTGCTTGTGCGAGTCTGCCCGCGCATGTGAGTGTGCAGGTGCGAGTGTGCGAGTGTGCACGCTCATGTGAGAGTGTGCAGGTGCGAGAGTGCGTGTGCATGTGGGAGTGTGCTTGCACATATGGGAGTGTGCCTGCGCATGTGGGAGTGTGCACGTGCATGTGCGAGTGTGCAGGCGCATGTGGGAGTGTGAACTCCTTTGTGAGTGTGTGCGCATATGTGAGTATTCCCGTATGTGGGAGTGTGGGAGTGTGCAGGTGCGAGTGTGCACGCTCATGTGAGAGTGTGCAGGTGCGAAAGTGCAGGCGCATGTGCGAGCGCATGTGGGAGTGTGCGTGCGCATGTGAGAGTGTGGGAGTGTGCAGGTGCGAGTGTGCACGCTCATGTGAGAGTGTGCAGGTGCGAGAGTGCAGGTGCATGTGCGAGTGTGCGTGCACATATGGTAGTGTGCCTGCGCATGTGGGAGTGTGCAGGCGCATGTGGGAGTGTGAACTCCTTTGTGAGTGTGTGCGCATATGTGAGTATTCGCGTATGTGGGAGTGTGCGGGCGCATGTGGGAGTATGCGCGCGCATGTGTAAGTGTGCGCGTGCTTGTGCGAGTCTGCCCGCGCATGTGAGTGTGCAGGTGCGAGTGTGCGAGTGTGCACGCTCATGTGAGAGTGTGCAGGTGCGAGAGTGCGTGTGCATGTGGGAGTGTGCTTGCACATATGGGAGTGTGCCTGCGCATGTGGGAGTGTGCACGTGCATGTGCGAGTGTGCAGGCGCATGTGGGAGTGTGAACTCCTTTGTGAGTGTGTGCGCATATGTGAGTATTCCCGTATGTGGGAGTGTGGGAGTGTGCAGGTGCGAGTGTGCACGCTCATGTGAGAGTGTGCAGGTGCGAGAGTGCAGGTGCATGTGCGAGTGTGCGTGCACATATGGTAGTGTGCCTGCGCATGTGGGAGTGTGCGTGCGCATGTGGGAGTGTGCGCCCATGTGGGAGTGTGCATGTGCGTGTTTCTGTGCACGCCTCACCGCGCCCTGGTACAGCTCCACCTCCCTGTCGGTGAAATATGGCAGCTGTTTAAACGGGTTTACAGAGATCAGAACTGCACCGATGTATGTCTGACCAAGTGGGTCAAGGATCTAGAAGGAAACCAGAACCAGGTTCTGAAGCTGCTCCTCAGAACTGTGGACCCGACAGCAAGGATACAAAGATGTAGTCGTCCATGTATCTCTTCTTCAGGTTGTCCGTGATGGCGTCCTCGTTGATCTTGGACAGCAGAACCATGTCGTCAACGCCGCTCACCTTCACGTTCTGAGCCTGCCAGTGGTAGCGCTCCTTGCTTCCCTGGGGTGGGGGGGAGATCATCAATTATTGATTAGTAAACAGGGGGGAAAAAAGTCAATAATCTTCACGTGAAACATTTCCTGATCGATGACCTGAACGACGGGAGACGATCAGACCCAGGCGACGCCTCAGCAGGAACATCTGGTTCTGCATGGGTGGAGACACATCTGACCCGACATCACCAGAACCAGAACCAGATGAACCAAAGCTAAGGAGCAGCAGAGGAACTGTGCTCCTCAGGAACGGCTGACTGGACATGAAGGATCAGCCGTTCTCAGCAGACGGACACTCTGTAGCTGCAGAGAGCGTCTGCCAGAAGAACTCATGGTGGATGTTTCTGCCTTTACAGCCCCCAAACACCCCCCCACACCACACGCTGATGGCACCAGCCTGTAACCGCCAGGAGCCGCGTGGGTTCACCGCCTTCCCAAGGACACTTAACCCTTGTGCTATCCTAGATGACCCCCCCCCCCCCCCTTGCATTGACATGTTCTTCCTACCATGACAAAGGTGGATAAAGGTGGAAAGATTTCATGTAATCCATGGACACCAGTGAAGATCACAAATCATTGAAGAACAAAGGTTCAGAGCTCTGTCTAGTGGGTCTAGATGACCCTACTCCCAATGTTAAAGTGCCTAGGATAGAACAAGGGTTAAGCAGCAGGCAAGGCCGGACTTGAACCTGTGATCTTTTAAACAATCAGAGATGGGCTGTTCCACCTCTACACCACAGGCCACAGCCCCCCCAGAAAGAAAACATGAGGTCATTCAAGCAGGAACTTCTGGTGCATCACTTAACATTCAAAACACCAGAGCTGATCAATGTGTTCACCCGTCGCCATGACGATTCAAGGATCCTGCAGGAAGTGAAACTGGAGTTCAGGTGACTTTCCTCTGCCCCCCTCCTCCCTCCCTTGTGTCATGTTGGGAAGGGGGGGGGGGGGGGGGCATTGAGCCTTGCTGTCTCTGCTGAATCCCCAGCATTCCTGAGCCCTGTGAGCGCACGCAGCGCAGCAGGACGCGGCACGCCATGGGCGTGTCCGAGCCTTCAGATCAGATGCAGGGGAGTCAGTGACGCTGGTGGCCCCCCAGGCAGGTGTGGGCTGCAGCCAGTCTTTCAGGTAAGGAAGCAAACATGCTGGGACTGCAGCCATTCCCTTAAATGGTTCTGGGAACGTTAACAGGCCGCCGCCCACATCTGTGTGCTTGGCTCTGATTGGTCATTCAGCATTCCTATAGATTCAAAAACTGTCAGGTGTTTGATGGTTTAATCTGACAGCAGAACCATCAGCTCAGGTGGATCTTCATTAGGATGTTTAATTTGGATTTCTAGAATAATCTAGATTCAGAATTAGGAGGTTTCAGACTGATCTGATATCAGATTGATCTGGTTTGAGAAATGCTCCCACTCCTCAGGTTCTGAGCTGTGATTGGCTCTTGGATTGTCTTAAGATCTCGGTCTCTGGTTGAAGGTGCGGTTCTGTTGTTTTTTCAAGTGTTTTCATTCAATCCGTTTTAATCTGGGATTAGGATTGTTCACATAGACATGGATTTGAACAGTGATCCACAAGTGAGCTGCAGGTGGATCTGCTCTCTGTTCCAGATTCAGTTCTGACAGAAGAACCGGACTGAGTCGTGGCTCTGATCTTCACCCTTCACCTGCATAGTCCAGGTGTTCTCTCAGAAGAGGCCCGAGGCCGTGCTGGGACCAGAACCGCTATCAGGATTAAGGCTATAAACTCACCATGTTTGTTGCCACTCCACTTCCTGCTTCAGAGCAAACTCCACAAATCCCCAGTGGTTCTGATCCGGGCTGGTCCTAATGGGTCCAGGTGTTTTCAGGAGCACAGACTGGACCAGAACCTGCTCAGTCCGGATCCAAGCTCCTCAGTTTGACCTTAGAGACATTTTTCTCTCCGTCTGTTTTACTCCTTCAGTCTTCAGAAACTCAAATCCCTGCAGGTGTGGGCAGGTGAGGCCCCTCCCCTCTAGTCCTCTGGAACTCTGGGTAATGAAGTCAGAAAGAAACTCTGCTGCCCCAGAGCGCAGAAGTACGGTGTCTGTATTCCCAAAGAAGAGACGAGCAGAACGTTTGTTTCCATAGGATTTTATTGAAGTGATTTTTCCTTCAGTTTGTCAGATTGATTCTGGTTCCTGTCCCACAGGAGATCCTCACTGTGCTGCCCGCTGATCCACAGCACCTCCTGCTGGCAGAACTAGCAGGATCCTTCAGTGCAGAAGATTCATCTTCTGGCAGGTTTCTAAAGAACCCGACCCAAACCAAGAACCCAGACGTGGATTCATGAGATGGAGCGGCAGGAAGTGATGCAGAAGAGACGCCGCCTTGTCAGACCCCTGAGTGCTGGACGTGCAAAAGTCTGGACCTCAGCACAAAACAGGAGAGCTGCTGCTCCACACCTGGAAGCCCAGGAGGTCCAGCCGGGTCCAGCCGGGTACTCCTCAGAGTCCGAGTCCTTCCTGCCGCTGCAGAAGCTGCAGTTCTTTGGCTCAGTTAAAACACAAACACACCTTGGTCCTTCAGTTGCTCCGCCTCACCTGCAGGTCCAGAGTTCATACCTGACCTGCTGAGCAGGCGATGAGAAAAAAAGTCTACAGAGGTAAAAAGAGGAGGGGCTAAGCAACGGGACAGAGCTAGTCTTTCTGAAAGTAAGGAAATAAAAGAATCAACAGACTGAAGCTGCAAGGGGAGGAGTGTGAAATCCTCCAGGGGGAGGAGTCAAGCAGGTCACATGACTGCAGTCACATGATGCCATTGGTCAGGTACTGGAAGCCGTCGTAGAGTTTGGTGGTGAGGGACCGCATGGAGCCGTCCACCAGCTGGTCGATGAGCAGCTGCAGCTGCTCCTCCGTCAGGCTCATGTGGAAGCGCTCCTTCAGAGCCCGCATGGTGCTGGAGCCGTGGAAGCAGGGCAGATGGGAACCTGGGGGCACAGGGGGGCACGGGGGAGGGGGGTAGAACCGTCAGCTGCAGGTGGAACAGACCCCCCGGTGGTAGACTCCAGGCCTTGAGCGCCAGCGATTTGCAGCTGTACCAACAACCCTGCAACTCTAGCTCCTCATCCAGCGGTACCACAGTACCAAACGGGTCAAACCAACGGGACAAACCAAACGGGTCAAACCATCGGGACAAACCAAACGGGTCAAACCATCGGGACAAACCAAACGGGTCAAACCAAACGGGTCAAACCATCGGGACAAACCAAACGGGTCAAACCATCGGGACAAACAAAACGGGTGAAACCAAACAGAACAAACTAAACGGGACGAACCAAACGGGTAAAACCAAATGGGACGAACCAAACGGGTCAAACCAAACGGGACAAACAAAACGGGTCAAACCATCGGGACAAACCAAACGGGTCAAACCATCGGGACAAACCAAACGGGTCAAACCAAACGGGTCAAACCATCGGGACAAACCAAACGGGTCAAACCAAACGGGTCAAACCAAACGGGTCAAACCAAACGGGTCAAACCAAACGGGTCAAACCATCGGGACAAACCAAACGGGTCAAACCATCGGGACAAACCAAACGGGTCAAACCAAACGGGTCAAACCATCGGGACAAACCAAACGGGTCAAACCATCGGGACAAACCAAACGGGTCAAACCAAACGGGTCAAACCATCGGGACAAACCAAACGGGTCAAACCATCGGGACAAACCAAACGGGTCAAACCAACGGGACAAACCTAACGGGTCAAACCAAACGGGTCAAACCAAACGGGTCAAACCATCGGGACAAACCAAACGGGTCAAACCATCGGGACAAACCAAACGGGTCAAACCAAACGGGTCAAACCAAACGGGTCAAACCATCGGGACAAACCAAACGGGTCAAACCATCGGGACAAACCAAACGGGTCAAACCATCGGGACAAACAAAACGGGTCAAACCATCGGGACAAACCAAACGGGTGAAACCAAACAGAACAAACTAAACGGGACGAACCAAACGGGTCAAACCAAATGGGACGAACCAAACGGGTCAAACCAAACGAATTAAACAGGACAAATCAAACAGGACGAATCAAACGGGTCAAACCATCGGGACAAACCAAACGGGTCAAACCAACGGGACAAACCAAACGGGTCAAACCATCGGGACAAACCAAACGGGTCAAACCATCGGGACAAACAAAACGGGTCAAACCATCGGGACAAACCAAACGGGTGAAACCAAACAGAACAAACTAAACGGGACGAACCAAACGGGTAAAACCAAATGGGACGAACCAAACGGGTCAAACCAAATGGGTCGAACCAAACGGGTCGAACCAAATGGGACGAACCAAACGGGTCAAACCAAACGAATTAAACAGGACAAATCAAACAGGACGAATCAAACGGGTCAAACCATCGGGACAAACCAAACGGGTCAAACCAACGGGACAAACCAAACGGGTCAAACCAAATGGGACGAACCAAACGGGTCAAACCAAACGGGACAAACTAAATGGGTCGAACCAAATGGGACGAACCAAACGGGTCAAACCAAACGAATTAAACAGGACAAATCAAACAGGACGAATCAAACGGGTCAAACCATCGGGACAAACCAAACGGGTCAAACCAAACGGGTCAAACCATCGGGACAAACCAAACGGGTCAAACCATCGGGACAAACAAAACGGGTCAAACCATCGGGACAAACCAAACGGGTGAAACCAAACAGAACAAACTAAACGGGACGAACCAAACGGGTAAAACCAAATGGGACGAACCAAACGGGTCAAACCAAACGGGACAAACTAAATGGGTCGAACCAAATGGGACGAACCAAACGGGTCAAACCAAACGAATTAAACAGGACAAATCAAACAGGACGAATCAAACGGGTCAAACCATCGGGACAAACCAAACGGGTCAAACCAACGGGACAAACCAAACGGGTCAAACCATCGGGACAAACCAAACGGGACAAACCATCGGGACAAACCAAACGGGTCAAACCAACGGGACAAACCAAACGGGTCAAACCATCGGGACAAACCAAACGGGACAAACCAAACGGGTCAAACCATCGGGACAAACCAAACACGTCAAACCAAACACGTCAAACCAAATAGGACGAACCAAACGGGTGAAACCAAACAGAACAAACTAAACAGGACATACCAAACAGGTCAAACCAAACAGGTCAAACCAAACGAGTCGAACCAAATGGGACGAAGCAAACGGGTCAAACCAAACGAATTAAACAGGACAAATCAAACAGGACGAACCAAACGGGACAAATCAAACGGGTCAAACCATCGGGACAAACCAAACGGGTGAAACCAAACAGAACAAACTAAACGGGACGAACCAAACGGGTCAAACCAAATGGGACGAACCAAACGGGACAAATCAAACGGGTCAAACCAAACGGGACAAACCAAACGGGTCAAACCAAACAGAACAAACTAAACAGGACGGACCAGCAGGACGCCGGTTCTCAAGGCCTGGAGTCTGCCCCCCCCTCATGAGTGCTCACCTTGCTGCATGATCTCCACCACCTGAAGGACTCGGTCCATGTGCTTCCTGGCTGCTATCAGACCCTGCAGCATCAGCATCTTAAAGTAGATGAACATGTCGCCGTCTGGACCCCCCATCACCTACCAGACCAGATGGAGGGAAAAACCACTGTCACATGACACACCTGGAGGAAACATGACATCACAGGCCTTCCACGCCTGATTGGCTGGGATGTTACCCGGAAACAACTTAGATGGTCTGGACTGTGACAGACACATGTTTCATTGCTGATTGGAGACCCCATGTGACTGTGGAAGGAGGTGGGAACTGAGAAGCCCCGCCTCCTGGATGGATTTCTCTCCAAAGCTCCACCCTGGCCGGGTGGAGGTGTGGCACACTCACATCTACAAACTCTGAGGTGAGCTTGAAGGCAGACGTCTCGAAGCCGAGGTTCCTGGGCGAGCTGGACAGGATGAAGCCAAAGTCGATGTGGATGATGTGGCCGTCGGCGTCCAGCAGGATGTTCCCGTTGTGCCTGCGGACAGACAGCGTGCAGGTGAGGGGGGCGTGGCTCTGAGGCTGCAAGGGGGCGGGGCGGCGCTCACCTGTCTTTGACCTGCAGCAGGTAGCATATGAGGCTGTAGCCAGCACAGCTCTGGACGAAGTTCCTCTGGGCCGTCAGGAAGGCCTCGGTGGTGGGGGCGCCGTGCTCCTGCAGCAGGTAATCCAGCAGAGACAGCTGGCTCTGCTTCTTCACCTGGTGGAGCGACACGGCGTTCATCACCGGCTCGATCATCCCGCTGTCCGCTGACAGCACCAGGATCTTGTAGGGCTTGATCCACAGCGGCACCCGCTCCTGCTGCCAGATGGACTACAGGAAACGGACACGGGTCAGGGTCCGGCCCGGAGTCAGAACCGGGTGGTGTGGTGAGGGGGGCCAGGTTACCTGGAGCTGCTGCAGCACCTGGTAGGCGAGCAGCTCCTGCCTCAAGTCGTCTCCACATTTCACGATGACGGAGAGCAGCCTCCAGTTGGGGAGGTGTCCGTAGGGAGACCCCTCCCTGATCCTCCTGCAGGAGCGCACATGAACACACACACAGATATGAATGCACGCACATATGAACACGCACACATATGCACACACATATGCACACACACACACACACACACATATGAACACACACACACATATGCACACACACACACACATATGCACACACACACATATGCACACACATATGCACACACACACACACATATGCACACACACACATATGCACACACATATGCACACACACACACACATATGCACACACACACATATGCACACACATATGCACACACACACACACATGCACACACACACACACATATGCACACACACACATATGCACACACATATGCACACACACACGCACACACACATATGCACACACACACACACATATGCACACACACACATATGCACACACATATGCACACACACACACACACACACATATGCACACACATATGCACACACACACAATCATTTTTTAACGGCTTCTGTTCGTTCACAAACGGCTGAATTGGCGTTCTGTAAAACTGCTGTTCAGAGCTTTTATTCTGAAAGTCCTCCCACTGACTTCCTGCAGCCACAGCAGTCGTGAGGATGACTTACCGGACCTTCTCCTCCCACGGCTCCTTCAGGGCCACGGCTGACGGGTCTTCCGGGTCTCGTTTGAAGGTGGTGGGGGCCTGAGCCAGCTGCTCTGACAGACGGCGCCTGGAAGAGAGGGCGGAGCTTTAAACCAGCACAAAGGACGGGGACCTGCTTTTCACGATGTTCGAAGACTCTTAGATATTCTTCATCATCCCTCTCCACCAGATACACCAGAAATGGTTCTCTGAGAAAGCATTCCATCGTGTGGAGTGGGTTCTACCTTTTTTATACACTTAAAAAATGTGGTTTTGGCCCAAGGTTTATCTCAATGATCCATATTCTCTACTCTTCCAATTCGTACCAATGATAATCTTTGACCTTTTTTTAAGCTGGGATGTGGAACAAGGCAAGGATGCCCCTTATCACCTTTGTTATTCACTTTGATCATTGGACCTCTGGCAATTACTCTTCGAGGCGATGATTCCTTTTTTTTTTTACTTGTCCTGTCCAACAGCTGGGCAGGCAGATGAGAGCTGAGGGCCTCTTGTGTTGGACATATTTTACTTTAACAACAGGGGTTATTAATCTTCAGACAAACCAAAGGTATGACTGAATAAACCCCTTTTGTAATTGAGGCCAAACTTTATTAATTTTAATCATATTTGAAACTATTTGGTGTTGGACCGGACGGAAAAGGAAAGAAGGGAAGAAGAGAGAGGGATGTTAGAGAGAGGGGGGGGGGGAAGGTGATCATAGGAAGGGGGGGGTAAAACCATGAAGCAGCATAAAGCAACAAGTTGCTGGATGGTTATACTCATTACATTGAGGTTCAGATGTAATACACGTCTAGAGGGGGCGGGGCCTGTCCACACACCTGTTGGCTCCAAAAATGTCCACATGTCAACATGTACACAATACAAATAATGTTCACACACGCATACTTATGCCTTCAAACCAACTAGTGTGAAACATTTCGTTCAATCACGTAAACTATCAATCCAAAACACCTGTGCTCAGGTGAGTCTTTATGTTCTTCTAAAATGGATGTGAATGTGAAAGGAAGGAGGGGGAGTGACCAGCCATCCCCACACCAAGACCCCCGCCGCAGTGGTAGCGGCAGCCAGAACCCCCCCAACGCCACACGGCAGCGATGATTCTATTAAAGGTATTCAGAGAGGAGATTCTGAACACAAAGTGTCTCTGTACGCGGACGACACACTACTATATATATCTGTCCTCATTTACTCACACTTTTGCGTGAGTTTGGAAAAATATCAGGCTTCAAAATGATTATGCTCAAAAGCTAACTGATGCCCATAAATCCTGTTGCACTAAAAGATGTGTCAAATTCCACACCGTTTAAATGAAGCCAGCATAAATTCAAGTATCTAAGGATTTGGATCACAAGCAATCATAAATATATGTACAAAACAAGCTTTATTCCAGTGTTAGATAGTGTAAAACAAGACCTGCAACGCTGGCAATCCTTACCAATTTATTTGGGAGGAGAATTAATGTTGTTAAAATGAACATACTACCTAAGTTTCTATATCTTTTCCAGTCCATACCTTTATTTTTGTGTCATGTCAATCTGCCTCTCTACACTCTCTGCTTTGTTCAACAACACCACTGTCACAATCTCTCGACAAAATTTCACAAAACCCAGTAGTTAAACATTCACTTCAAATCTGGGCACAATTTAGGAGAAGCCTGCGCCTAAAAATATGTCAATATATGAAAGTATATATAAGTTTCTCCCTTCTATAACTGATAACTCTTTTACATATTGATTGTTCTGAGAACCCTGAAGGATGTGTTCATCGAAGGTCAATTTGTTTCATTTCAGAGACTAAAACGTGAATTTAGAATTCCTGATGTTCACTTCTTCAGATACCTTCAACTTCGATGTTTTCTATCTACCACATTCACCCATTTCCCCTCGCGACCACCAGACTCACTTCTTGACCTTTAATCCACAATCAAAAGGACTCATCAGCAAAATCTACACAGCGACCAACTCATCCAACACACATCCTCTGACTCATAGCAAAAGGACGTGGAAGAGGATTTGGCTACAGACCCATCAGAGGATGGACGGCAGAACATCAGAACATCTATTCATCCTCAGCCTTAAGACAAAGGCTTTTCCAATTCAAGGTGGTTCACAGATCTGGTCCAAAGTACAGCTAGCTAGAATCTAACCAGACCTTAATGCTAATTGTGATGGATGTGAAAGGGAACCAGGTACACGGTCACATATGTTCTGGTTTTGTCCGGCACTGGGGGCCTTCTGGCCCAACCTTTCAGCTTCTCTCTGCTGCATAGGGGGCACACATTGCTCCTGAGGCTTTAATGGGGATGTTTGGTGTGTCAGACTTCTCTCTGCAGCTTTCTAGTGAATCCAAAAGTGTAATCGCCTTCACTACACTTCTGGCCAGACGGCTAATCCTCCTGCACTGGAAAAACAAACAACCCCCTCCTTTAGGAAATATCTTGTCGATCTTATGAGCCACCTTAACTTAGAATAAATCAGATTTTCAATGAAGGGTTGACCTGCAGAGTTCTTTAATGTCTAGCAGCCAGATTTTGATCCATGGCTTCTTTCTGAGGGGTAACTCTGTTACTCCAGTCAGTAAAATCTTTGTTTATTGTATTGAACTATTTTTCTTTTATGGTACAGCAGGGTGGGTTTGTTTGTTTGGGGTATTAAAAAATAAAAGTTTGAATGTCTTTTCACTGTATATGTTGCTGAACACTCAAAAAAAAGAAACTTGGTGGATTTGTTTCAAATAAATACATATTGCACAGATGTGACTTTGATCCATATTTCCTTATGTTTTTTCCTGCATATTAAAACACAATGTGAATAAACAGAAGGTGACTGAAAAAGGACGGGGACCTGGACCAAAGACTGGATCGGGGGGAACCAGAACCAGAGCCCTAGATCCATATTGGATCTGGATCTTTCTCCCTGCAGTTCTGAGCAGATCCTGGACCCACGGATCCTGCAACTCAGAAGGACGGAGTTTCTCGCTGACCTGATGTCTCCTGCAGCGATGAAGATGGGTTCCTTACTCTCCAGGCTGGTGATGCTGTCCACAGAGAACTGGCTGATGTTGTCACAGCTGTTGGTGTGGCCTTCTGGGAGCTGAAAGAGGAGGGGCCAGTCAGAGGAAGCACAGTACCCCCCCTGCCCGGAACGATCAGACGTGTTCAGGAAGGTCTGGCAGGTTCTGTAGACTCTGCTCTGGACTCCTCCAGAGATCAATCGTCCGTCTGTTCTGACACTGTAACTCTAAAGCAGGGGTCAGGAACCCAGGGCTCGTCAGCCACATCTGGCTCTTTGATGGCCACATCTGGCTCACAGACAAATCTGTAATTATTCTTTTTTTTCATTAGACCAGTCCTTCTCAGGCGCGATGCGATGCCAGAGGGGGGTGCAGTGGTAGCAGTGCTTGGAGAAGAAAAATCTGCTCCACTATCGGTTTCCTACTGTCTGTTATATCACAGAGTTTCCATGCAGGTCATATTATTTGGTTGTCTTGTAGTGTCGTCACGTAAACGTCTGGTCTGCTGTCTGACTTCCTCAGGCTGCAGGGTTACTGTGGGAGCTGCAGCACAGGGAATTATGGGAATTACCCCTCTGCCTGCTTTGGTCAGAATAGGGTTGATCACGGGTGTTTCTTTTTGCCTACGGCTCCTTTCATCTGGCAGTCGTGTTGTTTCAGTCTTAGTTATTTCTTCCTGTTGTGTTTCCTTCTTTTTAGCACCATGAGTGTGAAGGGGGGCGGATGATGACACCTGTGCCATGTACAATGTTCATGTCAAAATAAAAGCGGAGAGTACTTCTTATCCCGTGTGTTTGCCTCTATTGTAGCGTTGATACAGTGTATGTCTGCCACATATTATGTACCAGTTGGTGAGAACTTTGCCAGACTTCTAACCGGGCCATAAAGGTGGGAGACCACTGTTGGAGTGGACTGCGTTGGACCAGGTGGCTGTTGGGTCACGTTCTAAGTTCCAGAGGTCATTGAACGCATCAAGCAGAGATGCTGATTGGCCGTCAGTTCTGTGGCTCAGCCTGTCGTTGGGGGGTTTGGACCAATGGGGTCAGCTATGAAGACAGAATAAAGACCCTTAAAGGAGGTTAAGTCTCCGTGTGGGGGAGGGACGCTACATTATTGTATGGCTCTCACGAAATGACATTTGATAATATGTGGCGTTTATGGCTCTCTGGGCCAAAAAGGTTCCCGCCCCCTGCTCTAAAGGGTTCATTGATTGTTCTCCGTAGGTTCTGCAGGATCCACCATGCCTGATGGACTGCTGCTGATCCCTCCACAGGAACACCTCTGTGTGGGTGACATCCCTCACTGAAGTCTGAACCCCTCCCATGTGGGCGGGGCCTCACCTCCACCTGCAGCTCTCCGATGTCGTCCACGGACCACGCTTCGTCGTCGTTGTCATAGTTTGGGACGATGGAAAAGCTGCCGGCTCGCTGCTCTGCCGTCATGCCGCAGTCCGGCAGGTTCTCCACGGAACGCGTGCTCCGGATCCGATTCTCAGGGATCCTGACGGGAACGCTGGACGTCTCAAAGTTCTCACACTCCAGAACCTCCACATAGATCAGGTAGGGAGCCTGAGAGAAGGACACAGGTCACATGACTTTCAATCGCCAGATTGGCCCAGCCCCAGACTGCAGAGCTCCACCCAACGGTAGCGGGATAGGCTCCAGCAACCCCGTGACTCAACGGCATGGGTGGACCGACACCGGAGCATCCACCCGTCAAAGACATCACGGCGCGGGGATGAATGTGGACTTGCTCCTCACCTTGTCTTTGGAGTTGAGCACCACGGCCTGCGTGTGCGGCACGCGCACCACGTGGTGGTCGAAGGCGGCGGTGGGCAGCCACACCCGCGCCGGCAGCTTGTGGTTGAGCAGCGACAGCTCCGAGATCAGCCGCTGCGTCTTCTGCTCCTTGGTGGGCAGCGTGGCCAGACGCTTCCCGATCCCGATCAGAGACTTGATGAACTCCCGCTGCGGCGCCAGCCGGACCGGCTGCAGATGACACACAGGCACCGGACTCGGGTCAGAAAAAGAACCGCTGCAGGCGGAACGTCTGAACACTTGGTCTCAATCAAAACAGGAAATGACCGGAACCAAAACCAGATTTGCCCCAATCCAGCCGAGTTAGGAACAAAACCGGACACACACAGGAAGTTGATTACAGGTAGGACGCGTGTGACCTCAGACGGGTCAGAATCCACACAGAAACAAACCGGCACCAACTGTCTGGACCCGCCAGAACCCACCATAATTAGTGAATACACAGAAGGCAGATTTCTCTTGAGGACTCACCCTGAACCAAAAACCCAATAGACTTTGTTTCCCACAATGCACCAAGGCAGAAAAAAAAGAACTCACAGAACCAGAATCAAAGTCCAGGCTGTCGGAGCTGGAACTGCAATCCTGATACAAGAGGAAGAAAAACGGAATGTGACTGCTCCATTTACAGAACCCTCCCCCCAGTGCCAACGGCGGCCCACAGCTGGACCCGCAGCTGGACCCGCAGCTGGACCCGCAGCTAGAGCAGCAGCTGGAACCGCAGCTGGAACCGCAGCTGGACCCGCAGCTGGACCTGCAGCTGGACCCGCAGCTGGACCTGCAGCTGGACCCGCAGCTAGACCCGCAGCTGGACCTGCAGCTGGACTAAAGCTGGACCCGCAGCTGGACCCGCAGCTGGACCCGCAGCTGGACCTGCAGCTGGACTAAAGCTGGACTTGCAGCTGGACCCGCAGCTGGACCTGCAGCTGGACTAAAGCTGGACTTGCAGCTGGACCTGCAGCTGGACCCGCAGCTAGACCCGCAGCTGGACCTGCAGCTGGACCCGCAGCTAGACCCGCAGCTGGACCTGCAGCTGGACTAAAGCTGGACCCGCAGCTGGACCTGCAGCTGGACCCGCAGCTGGACCTGCAGCTGGACTAAAGCTGGACTTGCAGCTGGACCCGCAGCTGGACCTGCAGCTGGACTAAAGCTGGACTTGCAGCTGGACCTGCAGCTGGACCCGCAGCTAGACCCGCAGCTGGACCTGCAGCTGGACTAAAGCTGGACCCGCAGCTGGACCTGCAGCTGGACCTGCAGCTGGACCCGCAGCTGGACCCGCAGCTAGACCCGCAGCTGGACCTGCAGCTGGACTAAAGCTGGACCTGCAGCTGGACCCGCAGCTGGACCCACAGCTGGACTCCAAACACACGTAGGGAATACGCCTGTTCTTCATCAGTAAGGATGTAAAACCTACTTGAAACCGGATCTAACACTGACCAGAACTCTGTAATCAGACCAGCAGGTGGGGTTCTCTAATCCAATGATCTCAGGGTGAACGGTTTCCACAGGTTGCCATGGCAATCCTCAACCAATGGAGATGCAGTCTGTCATTTATGGACAAGCAGAACCACTGGAGGTCAGGTAACCCTGAGCAGCCAGAGGGAGGAGCTTAGCTCAGGCTCGGCCGGGCCTCTCTTACCTCGTCTGGGCTGCTCTCCACCTTGGGGTTGCTGGCGGTTCTCTTCAGGTTGCTGCTCAGACTGATGCTGACCGTGGCGTCGGACTTGGAGCGCTGATGCGTTCGTTTGGCCGGAGACAGACTGTGCTCCCCCGGCAGGGACCCGGAGGGGGCGGGGCAGAACGGCGTCAGGGTCAGAGCTTCCCTGCGTATTCGAGTCGCCGCAGGCTTCAGTTCGTCTGACAGGATGAGCTTCCTGAGCCTGGTACCCCTGGAGTGGCGCTGCGTGGAGATGTGCATGTCGGACGAGTACGCCCCCAGCAGCCAGGCGCAGCGCAGGCTGAAGGAGATGCTCTGCCGGCAGCGGTGCACCTGCAGCCCGGTAACAACACGCAGACAACAGGAAACGCATGTGTCAGCCACTCAGTGGGGTCTTTGAATGCTTGTGAAGTGTCACAGCTGAGGCCACACCCACCAGGTAAGGCTTGATGGCGTCGCCCACATCCTCGTCCATATGGATGTACATGTTGAGCAGCTGGGGCAGGTAGAAGTCCACTTCCTCATGTGCAAAGCTGAAGAGGCGGTTTCCGATGTACGCCTGCACGCCGGGCTCCTTGGAGTTGTGTAGGTATGAGATCGCCATGGAAACGTCGAAGAGCTTGGACTCAAACAAACGCAGCAGCCACGACTGTTTGGAGGGGTTGTGTCTCTGCCGCCGCCGCGCGCTCTTCACCGAGCCCTGGCTCACGTCTTCTCCCTCCCGAATCTCTGGCGGTTTGATCACAGGGGGCGGGGCTTCGTCCGGCCCGTTGACCGAATGTGGGACCTCCCCCTCCACCTGCTGCAGCTTCACCTTCTCCAGGACCTCCTGACACGCTCGCTGCGCCACCTCAGCGTCAATCACCAGCCGCAGCTCAGCCACGCCCTCGCTTATGACACCCAAGGGGGGGGTCACCGGCTGGGGGTATCCACATGAGGACGGGGTTGAGGGGAGAGAGAGGGGTGGAGAGGAGCTGCAGGATCTTGGGGGGCTGCTCTGGTCAGGGGAGTCCACCTGGGGCTCCTCCATGCTGCCTGCCACCTGGAAGCTCCGCCCTCCTCCACTGAAACACAAGTCAGACATGAGCTCACCTGTGCGGGGAGGGGGCACCGGAGTCTGACGTTGGTCAGTGTGCTCGAAAAATTAAAACAAAAAAACAGCTTTACTTCAATAATAACATTTAGAATCCAGCAAAATAAGATCAAGACAAATGAGTCAGACATTCACAGATGTGCACATAAACGAAAAACTTTCTCCGTTATTTTGAAAGAAGATAAAGTTTAAGTTGCTGATTTGTGACGTTATCAGGTCACTGACGTCACTCGTCGGCACCCCCAGGCGCTTGCGGGTTTAGGGATGGGCGCCATATTTGTTGTGGTTTTGAGCGGGAGGTCGGGTCTGCTGACCGCTGGCGGGGTTGTCCATCACACAGGCTAAGCTGCGGCTGAGCCCATTATCGGACAGCTAACTCACTAATAGCTCACTGCTAGTTAGCATGAAACTAGCTTACCGCTCCGGACTTTGACCCGCGCTTTTTTATTCGCCGAACTCCCGCAAACTCTCGCGAACTGTATGCACGTGCGCCAGAGTTGGGCTTGAGGTGGGGGGCGCAGGTGAAGCTCACCTGGTCACAGTTTGATCCGCGCTGCTCCGTCGGCTGTACTTTGATCCTAGATTCTGCTCGCGGCCACTAGGGGCGCCCGCCTCCCCTCCTCCTCCTGTTTCCGGCGCAGCATCGCCCCCTGCCGGCGGAGTGTCGACTAAACAATCCTGTGGTTTTTACGGTTTAATGGGTTTAAATCTATAAAACATCCATCCAATTGTTTTCCTGTTTCTCTTTCTTCATTCTAGTATCTTCCATTCATTTTGTGCCACTCAGCTCCTCCTACAGTTTTTCATCTATTTTAACCATTCAACTATTAAATTGTTCAGCTTTTTCCAGCTATGACTTTTGGTCTTCAAATCCTTGAACTTTTCATGATTTTCCAGGATTTTTGCAAGATTTTTCACAAACATATCTTTTTTGTTATTGTGCTGTCTTCACTTGATTTATGGTCAACTTTGATCATTTCTTTATTAATTTTTTCCTAATTATCCTGTAACCCTTGGTCTATCCTAGACACTTTAACGTTGGGAGTTGGGTCATCTAGACCCACTAGACAGAACTCTGAACCTTTTTTCTTCAATGATTTGTGATCTTCACTGGTGTCCATGGATTACATGAAATCTTTCCACCTTCATCCACCTTTGTCATGGTAGGGAGAACACCTCAATGGAAGGGGGGGTCATAGGATAGCACAAGGGTTAATGACAGAAGAGTCAATAAACATTTCTAAGAACACCCCGGCTCAAAGGCCCCCCCAACCAAGCAAATGAAGAACTGACATCCTCCAGACTCCTTGGCTCTCTGGACTCAGGTGTGATGTTAGTTTGATGTTAGGTCACCATGGAAACCACCTGCAGACCTACAGGAACCACGGGGGGGGGACGCCTGACCCCTGCAGGGTTCTACCCGGACACCTGTCCTGTATGTGCAGAACCGTCAAGCCCCCTGCAGAGTTTCTGGATGCAACCAGCTTGTCCCCAAAATGCCGTCATGAAGCTGAGATGTGGAGCCGAACAGTCGACAGTCTCATTTCTGACGTTTATTCCCTTCTAAACTTCACATTTGTACATTGCAGCCTCACCTCAACAGAAATCAGCTTCTGGAGGATCATCTTGACATAATTATAGCTTTACTGAGAAAATGATCAGATCTAAATGATCAGAGGAAGACGAGGCCTTTCTGTGTTTGTATTCTAGACCTCGCTGTGAAGGTGAGGATTCATTCAGGATCCTGATCACAGTTCATGTGGAGGACAGGAGGACGGACATCATGGGGAGGCCGCTCAGATTCACAGCCAGATGTCCGAGGTGCAGTCCCCCCCCGGGTACCGCAGCTCGTGGGCCAGAGCCGGGCCGTCCGGCTCCTTCCCAAAGTCCACCAGGAAGTTTTGGTTCAGCGAGAGACCGCCGTTCACCGAGTCCACATCGATCTGCATCATCACCGAGCCCTCTCTGCCAACAACAACGCAATGTAACACAACAACACACAGCAGCACCACGACAACCTGCAGAGTCCAGGTCCCGTACCGGATCATCTCAGGATAGAACTGTCTGTCCCAGCCGCTGAACAGAGACGTGGTCACGTAGAGTCGGCGCCCGTCCAGACTCAGCTGCAGCATCTGAGGCCCGCCGGGAACCCGCTTCCCCTGAGCGGCGTACAGGTGTGAGACACACAGGTGATAGTTATGGTTTAAGGAACTGGGGCAGAATATATTTCATCCAAATGATTTATTAATGAATGTAGCAGTTTTGGAAAAGAGAGACAGAGAAACAAGAACACAGACAGGTGAGACAGGTGAGCACGTTGTGGAGGCGAATAGGGAGTCTGTACATGGTACCTTTATAAAGCAGGGAGGGGGCTGCTCCTGGTTTTCTGGGTCCTCCAGGACTTTGACAGGTCCGTCTCTGATGATACTTCCACCCAAGAACACCTGGAACAGACACCATGAAAGCAGCCACAGTTCAGTTTCCCTCCAGAACCAGAGTTCACTTGGTGCTGGTTTTGCGGATCCAGACGCTGGTTTCCCAGAACATAATGAATGTGTGAGCGGCACCAAGGCCGTCAAGAAAAGGGAGAAAAGCACTATTCAAGTAGACGCCAGTAGTGGTTCTGGACACCTAGGTGAAGAGAGGATTAGCTCAGTCCAACAGACAAACCTGTCCGGTCCATGCGAGGGACCTGTCCGGTTGTGGTCCTTGGAGCAGAGTATCTGAAGTGAGTGACAGCGACACCCCCCACCTTTCTCAGCTCATGGGGTTTCTTCAGTCTAACGCAGGGGTCGGGAACCTATGGCTCGCGAGCCATATATGGCTCTTTTGATGGTCACATGTGGCTCGCAGACAAATCTTTAATTATACTTTTTTTTTTCATTAGTCCAGTCCTTCTGGGGCGCTGGGCGATGCCAGAGGCGCGCAGTAGTAGCGGTGCTTGGAGAGAAAACTATCAGTTTACTATTATCTATTATTTCACAGAGTTTGTACCAGCTGGAAACCTGTGAATTGACGTGCCTAAAACTGCGCGCTCCCGTCTCTGAGAAAGAGCGCGCAGATGCGGAGACGGGATGTGTGAGGGAGAAAGCAGGGGGTGGGGGGACCGGCAGCAGGTGAATCGCGCAGGGATTGTAAAAACGTAAAACCCGCTGCCCGTCACTCACTGCAGCGTGTGAGTGTGTGTTTGGCTCCATGTCTGTCTCACATCTACAGAACATTCAGACCTACGATCACGTTTAAAGTTTCAACGCCTGCATGAAGCAGAAACTCACCACGGATCAACCAACCAGACTAGACCATCAGCAAAACTACCACTAGAAATACTCATCATTTATTAGCAACAGAATAACAATGTTATTAAAAAAGAATCCACAGACTTATTGTACTTCAAAAGTGTTGAATTTACATCAAATGCACACATTCATTAGTATATTTAGTTTTAAACATATTGTCACGGACTGAGTTGGATGGCTGTTGGGCCGCGTTAAAAGTTCTGGAGTTCATTAAACGCATCAAGCAGAGATCTGATTGGCCCTCAGTTCTGTCGCTCAGCCTGTTGTTAGGTAATTTGGACCAATGGGGTTCAGCTATGGACCAAATAAGGGAAATGGGAGGGCTGACGCGGCAGGAGCGAATATAAAGTTGGGAGAAACGCTCTCGTCTCTGCGGGAGAGATTCAGGAGTTGCTGAATTAATTTTACGGCGTTCGTTGCGGTCTGCAGTAACCAGAATAAAGAACCTTAAGAGAGGTTAAGTCTCAGTGTGGGAAAGGGACACTACATTATTGAATGGCTCTTTGGAAAATACATTTAAAAATATGTGGCGTTTATGGCTCTCTTGCCCAAAAAGGTTCCCGAGCCCTGGTCTAACGTCTTCTTTGACCCACACTTGGGACCGGTTTCAGTTCCTGCTGCGTGGTCCAGGTCCATCCTTGTTGCTGTGCTCTAGTATTGCTGACTTTTGTTGTTCTGCTTCTTCTTTTTTGGAACGTGCCAGTCTTCCTGTTGTCTCTTTCTCACCTCATATTCTTCTAGCTAAATGTTCCTCAGGCAGAAACCCGTCCGGGTTTGTTCTGTCGTTTGAAATGACATCCTGTATTTTGTCTTTTGGGTGACCCATGACACGTCTGAGTTTTGTTGGGCTTCTTCTCGTAATGTTCCTGTTTTTCCTTCCATGTTTGGATGGTTTTTGTCACAATAAAACTTGGAAACCTTTCAAGGATAAAGATTTGAAGTCCAGTTGCTCTGACTCATCTTTAAGACACGGCAACCGGGATGAACTAGAACCTTCACCAAGTCTCTCTGAACCGGTCCCGTTTCTTCTGTCTTCCACTTCAAAAACTCTTCAGCTTTAGTGAGACGTCAAAAACAAACACTTTCTGGAATAAAAGGCCCTGATCATTTACTTAACAAATCTGAAGTCAACTTGGACACAACAAACGTTGCAGTTCCTCCAGTGACCACTAAAGCCCGGTTACAAACGGGAGCGTTTTAACTTTCACTCCAAAAACTTGATGGTTGTGGTGCTAAGTGCTCTTTGAATCTTCTAAATCTATCTGCTGTTTTGTGAAGATGAGGTCCTCTAACCTTCCTCAAAGCATGAGGTGGAATGAAAACCAGCTCCTCTGGATCTTAGGCCGTAGTTTTTAGCCCAGGAAATCGTGTTTTTCTTGGTAAGGTGTTGTGGGCGTGTCCAACAGGGAGGAACAGACAGATGGAGGACAGATTATCCGTTCTTTGGCCTGAGAGCTTCTGTCTCAGAAGAAGAAGGTCTGAGGAACGACACTTGGACTCCAGTCTGAACAATCTGAACCGCAAGCAAGTGGGTGACATTGGATGGATGTTCACACTAAAGCTAGGTGTTCAAGCTCTGGCAGCAGTCCAGACACTCCGGGGTCAACATTCGCACACAGAAGGTTGAGTGATGCCACACCTGGCCCACCAGTTTGGGGTTCCTGCGGTCTGTGATGTCATACTGCCTGATGTCGCCGTGGAGCCAATTACTGAAGTAAAGAAAACGGTCGTCCAATGAAATCAGTATATCTGTGATGAGACCTGAAGGACAGACAGGCAAAGGTCAGACAGATGGATAGAAAGGTGGGCTGAGGCGGCGTTCCCCAACCCTGGTCCTGGGGGGGCACCCTCCTGCTTCATTTCAGTCCCACTCTGCTGAAACACTCCTGCCTCCATGAACGTCATCGTCAGGGTCGACAGCATCTGATGATGTCTGGTGTTCTGAAGCAGGACAGAGTTCCCCCAGTACCGGGGGGGGGGGGGCTGGTCTACGGGACACACTACAGTACTAACTTGGCATTTCAGGCAACATCCACCCCTCCACTTTCTTACTGGGAACACTGATGACCTTCTCTGCTGCCCAGTCGCCCGCCTGGAAAACACAAAAACACTGAAGCTGCAGCCAAAACTCTCTGAGCTAAGGTTAGCTTAACGGTCAACACGTTCGTGGCTGGACTTCCAAAACTTTGACCATCAGAACCAGAACAAATCATTGACTTAGGTACTGACAGCTTTTTTGTAGAATCGAAAGACGTTTCCTCGCAGAGCACATCCCACATAGCCCTCAGTGGCGCTTGGATCATGGAGGAACCTAATCTCCAGAGGAATGGCGCCATCTTCTCCCAGAGCCAGGGACTGAAGCTTCCTGTGTGTGGTCCAGTCCCAAACGTGGAGGGAGGATCCGTAGAGACCTTGAGGACAAACGCAGTGGACCAGGAAGAAGACATGTCTAAGTTTACCCTCTACCGTTGGTTCTCACCTTAGCCTCTCTAAGACCGAACATGACCGGGGGTCGGCAACCGAGCTCTCTCTCTGTGTTTTAGTAAAATAACCATCATGTTCTCAGATGGTCGTGGAGCCTTCAACACCGTCAGGTAGAGCGAGAGAGCAGCGTGAACGCAGAGGGGGCGTGTCTGCAGCTGTGAACGCCGACCAGAGTCTGTTATGGGATGGAAGGTTCTTCTACAAAGACAGTCACAGGTAATCTGGTAGAGGACACATGAGGCCCCCCCTCCTAGACTAAGACCCCCCATTTCAGGGTAAAATGAATTAAATTAGCGTCAGGGCGCCCCCACTATCCTGTCACCTTGCTGCTAAGATGACCTGTTGATCTGTCTGTGTAGAACACGCTGGAGGCGGGGGCGGGGCTTAGACACACCGCTTATGATTCCAGACAAACTAACAGCTGCTTCCTAATATAAAATAGTTGTCATCCATAAAATTAATATAGTTTATTGGGTTTAAAGAAAATAAATAAATAGACAGGAGTCTGCATCAAAGAGAATTTGTTTCCATCATCTCATTCAAGCAGCGTTCAGAAAAAGCAGTTATCCTCCTGTTGTCAGAGACAACATGATGATTTCACGGAGGACAGCCAAAATGAACCCGATGGATGTCCGTCTGACAACCTGGTCTTTTATTCAACATTTTGGTATTTTTCGACTATTTTTCAAGTTTCAAGGGTTAGTTTGTGGTAACCTGTGAACTGAGTCGTATGCAGCAAATTCTTTCCACCGACAAACCAAGTGCGTGCATGCTAGCGAATCCTTTCTGTTTGTACATCTGCACTTTTCAATAAAGATTATTCAAATAAATGTGTTGAACAGCAGTACCTGGCGCGACCGCTAGAGGTCTCCAGAAACACGTTCAAAATAATCAGCCCATTAACAGAAGATTTCAAACACATTCATAAAACACTATGACTTTCACTCAGAACAGAACAGACTGACATGAGCGAAAAAAAAACTTTTTCATGGGATTGATATGATATTCTAAATTTTTACAACAGTCTTTGTATTTTAGATTCTTTAAGCAACAATTATCAAAACCAAAGAAAAAAAAGAACCAATATATTTAAATCTGTGTAAAGATAGTAGTTATAAAGATATTAGTTTCAAGTTTTTGGCAATAGTTTGTGTAACCAGATGCTTCAATATTTAGTAAAATGTTTGTTTTTAATGTTTAAAGAGTTTTTTTAAATGTCCATCATAACAGGCAGTTGATATTAGATGTATAGAAGAAATAAAGATGATGAGTAGGTTTAGTTGCTGTTGAATATTGGTATCGAAGGACAATCAAATATTACTTGCCAGGTTGTCCGGAGGACAAACATTTTTCTCCTCTTGTTTCTAACGCTGGAAAAGTCTATTCAAGGTTGTGGAAAATGGTCAAAAGATCAAAGGAAACATCACGCTCATAGAGAATACAAATCATTAACTAAATATCCTGACAGCATTTTGAATCCATTGAGAATCCGTATTTCCAAATGAACTGTGGTGATATCTCTGCAGAAACCTTTTTTCTAACACAGTGTTGCGGCTCCCTGTGCTTTCATCTGAGTGGGAAACTGATCCAGTGGCTCTTTGAGAGGTTCAGGTTGGCGACCCCCGATCTAGACCAACAGCAACAGTGTACAGCTGTGCTAGAAAACGGGCCTCACGGTGTGGTATGGCTTTAACGCCAAAGTGCATCGCGGGATCCATGTTTTCTTTCAAGTCTCTGGTAAACCTGCCATGAAGGAAAGCTTGCTCACCTTCTTTGACATGAGCAGGATTGAATCCATCCACCAGGGCTTTGGGCGCCCCCCACTCGGTGCTGATCATCACGTTATGGCGGGGCTGGTACCAGAAGTCATAGCCGAACGGGGCTGCTTCACCTGGATGCTCCCAGTTACCAATCACCTCAAAGGTCTCACCGTCCAGAAGAAGGAAACCCCCTGCAACACCCGCAGTTACCCAACCTGTCCAGCAGAGGCTGCGGCGAAGGTTTGTCGCCTGCTCACCTTTGCCAGCACCTGACGGGTCCCCCATGCAGCTAATCATGATCTGCCCGCTGCCCAGACAGTGGCTGGTGTGAGGATTGGCCAGGTTGCACTTCCAGAGCACCTCAACAGGCTCCACCATCTGTGTTCCCCAAAACCAAAGAAATCCTCACACAGTTCTTTAAGTGAAGGTTAACCTGCAGGTTCCTCCCACATCTTTGGGTTCTTGTGTTGTGTCTGTAGTACTTGTGTTCTTGGTGTTGTACTGAAACTTGTAGAGAGTCCTGAACCTGACTTAAAGACTGTAGCCCTAACGCTAACCCATTCTGCGTTCAGCTGGACCCAACTCTAGGGTTCTGACAGAACCGTGAGAACACCTGTGTGCAGTGCACTGTGGTTCACGAGGGGGTCAGGTGAGTGCAGCAGCAGACCTTGTGGATTTTCGGCGCTCTGGGATCGGTGCCAACATCGATCACATAGATTCTGGAGGAGATCAGCGACGGCAGGATCAGGCGGTTCCTCGTCTTGGTGGCGTCTCCAAAGCAGCTGCTGCAGGCGTTCCAGCCGGAGTGATGCAGCTCGTCACGCAGGTTCGGCATCGGCAGCCGGTGGATCACCTGTGAGAACAGGAACCAGGGAACGGTCATCTACCGGAAGACGGACTCCCACTGAAAGTTTCTTCAAAAGGAGAGAAACCTGAGAGCAAACGAGGAGAAGGAAAAGGGGAGGCGTCGGAGAGACGCAGCACAGAGCAGACAAGACACGGGCTCCTGTCCATCAGGATGAAAGAAGGGGGTCCTGCCGGACCAGGTCCAGGTCAATCATCAGATCTACCTGACAGTAGGTGGGGGATTTTGGGTCGACGTCAACAGTCGCCAGGTAGTCGGGCTTCAGGATGCCGGTGCTGCGATAGATGCAGGGCAGATAGACGATCTCCTCCCGAGGACCTGCAGTCATCAGAAACAAGTTTACCTGGAGGGGGCACCTGCACAGGTGACGGGCCCCAAGGAGCCAATCAGAATAACCAACAACTTCAACTGATAGACGAAGTTTGAGACCCAAACACTAACACACTCACAACAGATACACATTCACTGACACACAGTTGCCTTCATGGTTCTATCGGCCAAACCGCAGAACTGAACACTAAGCCTGGATCTCAGCCAATCAGAGCTTCTGCATCTGAAGGAGCCAGCAGACAGTCCTGGATCACAGTCTCACCCTTCATGGCGTCCAGCGGGCTGCGGTATCCCGGTCCACATCCTGAACAGCTGGCTGCAGGACAAAACAACAGGAACGGGTTCTGGAGTGAGAAAATGGGAGACGACTCCTGACTCCTCCTCCTGACTCCTCCTCCTCCTGACTCCTCCTCCTCCTGACTCCTCCTCCTCCTGACTCCTTCTCCTGACGCCTCCTCCTGACTCCTCCTCCTGACTCCTCCTCCTGACTCCTTCTCCTGACGCCTCCTCCTGACGCCTCCTCCTGACTCCTCCTCCTCCTGACGCCTTCTCCTGACGCCTCCTCCTGACTCCTCCTCCTGACTCCTCCTCCTGACGCCTTCTCCTGACGCCTCCTCCTGACTCCTCCTCCTCCTGACTCCTCCTCCTGACGCCTTCTCCTGACGCCTCCTCTTGACGCCTCCTCCTGACCAAATCTTGAAGTTCCTCAAATGACCACTGGAGAATGGCGTTCCAACAGACCCAATTCCCACCAGACTTTTTAAAGAAACTTTTCCCCTAATTAATGATCCCATATTAACAATGATAAATGCCTCTCTGGAAACGGGTTACGTGCCACAGTCTTTTAAATATGCAGTTGTTAAACCTCTTCTGAAAAAGCCCAGTTTGGATCCTAGCATCTTGGCCAACTATAGACCGATATCAAACCTGCCCTTTATTTCTAAAATCCTAGAAAGAGTTGTAGTTAAGCAGCTTTACTGCCACCTACAGGACAACAGCCACTTTGAAGACTTTCAGTCGGGGTTTAGACCTCACCACAGTATGGAAACTGCACTAGTTAGAGTCTCTAATGACTTGTTATTGGCCTCAGAAAAGGGACTACTTTCTATTCTGGTCCTGTTGGACCTCAGTGCAGCCTTTGACACTATCGACCACGGTATTTTACTCCATAGATTAGAGCAGGACATAGGGATCAGAGGATCTGCTCTCCAGTGGTTTAAATCCTATCTGTCCGATAGGTATCAGTTCGTTAATGTAAATGGACATTCCTCTCAGTGCACTGGAGTTAACTATGGAGTCCCACTGGGCTCAGTTTTAGGATCCATCCTGTTTACGCTTTATATGCTACCCCTAGGAAACATAATCAGGAAACACAGCATTAATTTTTATTTCATTGAGGTGTTCTCCCTACCATGACAAAGGTGGATAAAGGTGGAAAGATTTCATGTAATCCATGGACACCAGTGAAGATCACAAATCATTGAAGAAAAAAGGTTCAGAGCACTGTCTAGTGGGTCTAGATGACCCAACCCCCAACGTTAAAGTGCCTAGGATAGCACAAGGGTTAAATCTGACCAGAATGACTCAGAATCAAGTCAGTGTTTTTCATTCCGTGTTCTGTGATTGATGGTTGATGAAAGTTCACTGATCCAAAAACATTCACCATCACCAAAACATCAACTCTGTGTTCATCCAAAAGGTGCCGGTTTCACACAGACACGCCTGCAGCTGTAGACTCTCCCAAATAAATGCACCAGATCTCTCAGCATCTTTTCTATGAAGGGCAAAAAGACGGTAGCTCCGCCCACACGCAGCGGGAGCATCAGGTTTCTGAACACACCTTTGGACTAAAGTCCAGCAGCGACTTTGAGACCTTAAAACAAAGGTGGAGGACGGCAGTTTGATGCGTGAATCGCGGGGGTGGGGGGTGGGTGCAATCTGTGGGCGGCACACGCCTGCAGAACCGGGACTGCTGATCCCTGCGGGTCATGGATCATCCGTGCCCCCCCAGTAGCTTCCAGCAGGATCCGTGTCAGAGGGTGTAACTCCCACTACACTACAACTCCCATGATGCATTGTGTCACTGTGACCCCGTCTCTCCCTGCGCTGCTGTTGGCGGTCACGGAGCATTCAGACTGCGGTTTGTTGCATCTCGGTTCAGTTTTGACATTTTGGTTCTGAATCTGTTCATGTGGAGTTTTTATGGGTCCATGACCAAAGTCCGTCTCTGACTTTCAGGTTTGTCCTTCAAACTGCTCCAAACGGGTTCTGAAGGTCCGGATTGATCCACTTTAAACCAGATCCTGGAGTCCTGAAGGCCCCGGCCCCGCCCATCTTCAGGGCTTCAGATCCGTTTCTTCACTTTATAAACACATTCCTGCCCCCCCCCCCCCCCCCCCCCCCCCATGGGTTGTCCTCCCCTGAACTCCTCACTCCTGTTTGTGTTTCCAGCTCCTCACTTTTCCAGAGAGTCCCTGAACGCAGCAGCGCGTTAATGTTTAACTGCAAAACCGGCGGAAACGGACGCAGACTGGACCCGAACTGGAGCGCGTGGACGACCAGGACTGCATGATCATCATGTACACGCGCGTAGGACCAGCGGCGCATGCACGCGCGTAACCTGTAGCTAAAAGCCCGAATGCTCGTCCCCGACAGACGGAACCTCCGTCTGGACTTTGTGTTTGCAGTCTTGAAAGTTCCTGGAAGCGGTTCTACAGAATCCTTTTAATGCCCCACCCCAGAACCCCCGCGGGGGTCCTTACCCCCCACCCTTCACCCCCTCAGCACGAGCTCGGCTGTGTGGTTTGCAGAAGCTCACCCATATCGTGACTTCGGTTCCGAAGCGGCTCCTGGTCCTGTGAGTTCTGGAAGTGCGCGGACCCAGAGGGAGGGGCCTCTTATGTTAGCAGATTGGAGGCGGAGCCCTGATCACCCCGGGCCCCCACCCAAGACGAGCGCGAGGGTGGACAGCGTGTGTTCCGGGTTCGAGAGCTGCAGAGAAGAACTTCTGCAGCTTCTTCAACGTTTGTTTATCCATCCATCCATCCATCCATCATCCGTCCATCCATAATCCATCCATCATCCATCCGTCCATCATCCATCCATCATCCATCCGTCCATCCATCATCCATCCGTCCATCCATCATCCATCCGTCCATCCATCATCCATCCATCCATCCATCCGTCCATCCATCCATCATCAATCCGTCCATCCATCCATCCATCATCCATCCATCCGTCCATCCATCATCCATCCGTCCATCCATCATCCATCCATCCATCCGTCCATCCATCCATCATCCATCCGTCCATCCATCATCCATCCATCCGTCCATCATCCATCCATCCGTCCATCCATCCATCCGCCATCATCCATCCATCCATCATCCATCCATCCGTCCATCATCCATCCATCCATCCATCCATCATCCATCCATCCATCATCCATCCATCCGTCCATCCATCCATCATCCATCCATCCGTCCATCCATCCATCCGTCCATCATCCATCCATCCATCATCCATCCGTCCATCATCCATCCATCCATCCGTTCATCCATCCATCATCCATCCATCCATCATGCATCCGTCCATCCATCCGTCCATCATCCATCCATCCATCCATCATCCATCCATCCATCCATCATCCATCCGTCCATCATCCATCCATCCATCCGTTCATCCATCCATCCATCATCCATCCATCCATCATGCATCCGTCCATCCATCCATCCATCCGTCCATCATCCATCCATCCATCCATCATCCATCTATCCATCCGTCCATCATCCATCCATCCGTCCATCATCCATCCATCCGTCCATCATCCATCCATCCATCCGTCCATCATCCATCCGTCCATCATCCATCCATCCGTCCATCATCCATCCATCCATCATCCATCCATCCATCCGTCCATCATCCATCCATCCGTCCGTCCATCATTCACCCATCCATCCATCATCCGTCCATCCATCCATCCGTCCATCATCCATCCGTCCATCATCCATCCATCCGTCCATCATCCATCCATCCATCATCCATCCATCCATCCGTCCATCATCCATCCATCCGTCCGTCCATCATTCACCCATCCATCCATCATCCGTCCATCCATCCATCATCCGTCCATCCATCCATCCGTCCATCATCCATCCATCCGTCCATCATCCATCCATCCATCCGTCCATCATTCACCCATCCATCCATCATCCATCCATCCATCCATCCGTCCATCATCCATCCATCCATCCATCCATCCGTCCATCATCCATCCATCCGTCCATCATCCATCCGTCCGTCCATCATCCATCCATCAATCATCCATCCATCCGTCCATCATCCATCCGTCCATCATCCATCCATCCATCATCCATCCATCCATCCGTCCGTCCATCATCCATCCGTCCATCATCCATCCATCCATCCATCCGTCCATCATCCATCCATCCGTCCATCATCCATCCATCCATCCATCATCCATCCTGGAGCGGGTTCTACCTGGTCAGATCTGCTAACCTCCTGCGGTTCTGCAGCTCCTCATCTGGACGATCTTGCATAAAGAAACTTCTTTTTCCCCATCGATGCTTTGCCCGAGGGCACTTGGGCTGAGGCTTTACCGTCTGTTAGAGGGCTGCCTGGTTCCTCTGCTGAGGATCTGGACGGAGATGCAGCCGGACCTGGACCGGTCCAGACCACTGAAGCTGACGGATCATTCAGAGACAACTTTCTTTGGTCCAGAACCTGTAAACCCGGATTCCTCCAGAGGTTCTGGTCCTCTCACATCCTGGCTTTGAGGGTTCTGTCAGTCTGAACCCGGTACCCCACAGGGTGGGGTCCTCCACCTTCTACACTCCCAGGACATCCCCCCCCCCGATCTGTTGATGACATCACTGCACCAAAAAATAGCAATGATCACTGAGGAGGTGCAGCCTGTGGAGCAGCGGTACGCACTCATTCATCTGGACTTGAACACTCTACAACCACTGAGCTGAAATGACCCCCCCCCAAGGGCAGTAGTTTGTCCTGTTTTCTGCCCTCAGTGCCTGAAGATGACGTTTCCTTGTAAACAAGTTCCGGTGTTTGTTTATTGTTTACTTTGTTCACTGATGTTTGACGTAAACAAACGATCCTCTGACGTCACCAAACGGAGCCTGAAGGCAAAGGCTCCGCCCACATGTGAAATCACCAGGAGGCGGGACAAAAATACTTACCTGTCAATCAACCCCCCCCCAAATGTTCCTACATTAGAGCTGTACCCCCCCCCCCGCCCACCCCAATGGAAAATAAACCAATAAACATCCAAAGTTTTTTTTTTTTGTCTAAGTGTTAAAGAGTTGCTCCTTTGTGAACTCCGCCCTCATTGTGGGCGGAGCCAACTCTGGTTGATGTGCCCATCCCCCTTCAGGCTTCATTTGGGTTGATCAGAACCCTGAACAACATCAGAGAAACCCAACAGAACCAAACACCCCCCTGTCCAGAACCCAGGTAAAAGAGGAGGAGTCTGCATGTTCAATGAGTTTTAATCTACAGTTCTACTGGGGTGGGCGGCGGCGCCCCCTCCTCATTTGGTGGATCTGCTACGTGAACCATGTTCTGGTAACACTGCAGCCTTCCTCAGCACCTCCTCATCTTCATTCTGAGTCAAACTTCTGATCCGAGGAAGCTTGGCGCCTCCTCCAGTTCCCGCCGGGCTGCAGTGAGCAGCTCCTCCGTCCTCCTCCAGGGGGCGCCGGGATCCGGTCCACGAAAACCCGAGTCCACAAAGGTTCTGGATGAATGTTCAACAGGGAGGATCTCCTCCATCAGCTCCCGTCCCTCCTCTGCTCCTCCTCTGCTCGACTCTTCCCCGTTATTTTCCACTCGTCTCCCACCTCCTCTCCAATCACTATCCTGGTCTCCCTTCTTTCTTTACTCACCTCCTCCCATTCCTCCTTCTCCTCCTCCTTGCCGTCTACCTCTGCAGTAATTCTGTCCTTCGTCTCCTCTCCTCTGTTTCCTGCATGCTCCTCCTTCTCTTCCTCCTCTCCACTCTTTGTGTCTCCCTTCTCCCCTCTGTCTTCCCTGACCGTGTGCTCCTCCTGGCCTCCCCCCTGCTGGCCTCCTCCGCCGTCTGTCCTCACATGACCCTGTTCTACCTTTTCACATTGATCTGATTCCTCTTTTCGTTTCTCGGGCTCCTCCTCCATCCCTCCCTTCTTTCTTCCTTCTTGCTCCTCCTCTCCTTGCTGACCCTCATCTGACTCCTTGTCTGACTCCATCATCTCCTGTGAGCCTTCACCTCCCAGGAGCTCCTCCATCAGAGCCTTGAGGAGGTGTGCCTGGACCTCCTCTGGTTGGAGGGGAGGCCCCTGGGGCTCCTCTCTGTGGGGTGGAAGCAGCTCTGTCACTTGGAAAGACCTCCTCAACATGTGGGGGAGAGTCTTCAGATGATCCAGCGCCTCCATCAGCCACTCCACCAGGAGCTGGATCACGTGTGTTTGGAGCTGCTGGGGCGAGGCGTCCTGCAGCTGGGGGGGGTTCCCGGCCACGAAGGAGGTCCAGCGGCACAGCAGGAGGCGCTGCAGCGCCGGCTTCAGACACACCTCCATGGGCTGGAGCCACCAGGAGCAACCTCTGGGGATCACCGCCAGCAAACTGAGGCTCCCGGCGGTGGAGGTCAGAAACTGATCTCCCAAATGTTCTCGGTGCCGGTCCAGAACCAGCACCGACTTCCTGGGCTCGGCGCACACATGCGGGAGCCAAACCTTGTTGGTCCAGAGGTCCAGAGAGTCTTCTGCGGACAGACTCTCTGGACCCGCCTCCAGCAGGACGGACTCCGGCAGGACTTTGGGCGGCACCGGCCTGCTGGTCAGCAGCAGAGACGGCAGGGCGGTGCCGTCCGCCAGCACCGTCAGGAACACGGTGACGGCGGGTACGGACCCGCTGAACTCCAGAGCCTCTGAGCTGCGGCTCCGGTCCTGAGCCAGCTGCCAGTCCACAAAGAGGCAGAGCTCGTCCATGGCGGCCACGCAGGTCTCCGGCACGCCGTGGACCCGGACGACTCTCTGAGTGAACTCCCTGAAAGCTCTGACCTTTGCCTCCAGGAACGGGGGCGGAGCCAGCACGGCCGTCCGGCCGGCGGGGTGCGGGCCCAACTGGTGCTGCAGCAGGAAGCTGACGGCCCAGTCGTAGGAGATGCGGAAGGAGTCGCTGAAGGCGCCTTTCTGCTTCAGCGTAGACGCTTTGTGCAACAGGGCGCCCTCACTTATGGGCAGCTGCTGCTCGCGCATGGACAGCACCCACGCCGCCATGCGCTCCGACCCAGGGTCAGCGGCCTTCTGCCCCACGCGCCTCCTGGCCTCCTTCAGCCACGAACGAATGAGCGGCGCCTCGGTAGAAAACACCCTGGAGGCGGGCTGGACGCCACTGCACAGAGCAAACAGGACGATTCGCAGCTGCCGCGCCGTCAGGACGTCCTCCTGATCTTTGGCGGCCGCCGTGGATGGCGATGGGGATACTGAATGCGTCTCCCTTGAGACACAGGCGTCCTTAATCGTTTCGGTTCCGTCAGCATCCGGGAGCTCATCCAGATTCTCCTCGTCGGAGTAGTCCAGGTCCTCCACAGGAGCCATGGCCTGGTCCAGGTCTTCAGCACCTTCGTCCACGTCGACCGCTCCACTGAAGACACGGAGACACTTTGACAACAATCCTGCTCTGCAAACTCGCAAACATCAGAGGACGAGCCTTACCTCAGCGCGTCCCTCAGGAACCCCACCTTTGTTGACCCTGTTGGAACAACAGACACGGTGAACCTTCAGCGGGACGCCGGCGGCTTCAGGACAGAAGGAGGCGCTCACCTTTGTTCAGCGGCGACAGGCCGTGGAACTCCCAGAAGCAAAGCGGCTCGTTGCACAGGCTGGCTTTGCAGGCCACGCAGCCGTGGACGCTGTCGCGCCGCAGCTCCTTCAGGTTGCAGTTCTTACAGCTCTTGGGGACGTTGCTGATCTTGGCCATCCTGTGCCGCTGCTTGGTGGGCTCCTGCTGCCCCTCAGCCGCTGCCCGGCGGGGGCTGGACACGTCCGTGCTGTCAAGGTATTTCTGAGCACACTTGGCCAGCTGGTTGCCCAAACGCCGGCGGAAGTTGACTTGGGAGAAAAGCCCGTCCTGCACCCAGGTGGGCGGGTTCTCTTTGCGGCTCTCGCGCAGCACGATGAAGGCGTTGACGATGCTGAGGTTCACCAGAAACCAGAAGAAACTGCGCCAGTGGCGGTCCTGGACAATCCCCCCCAGTGGGTTGCAGGCCAGCAGCTGCTTACAGATGTCGACTCCACGCATGTTTTCCTGCAGGAGCCGGAAGGCCATTGGCCGGTTGATGGGGTCCAGCCCCCCCGGCTTGGTCTGAGACCTCCTCCAAACCACGTCCGGCTCCCCTGCAGTGGCGTTGGTCGTCAGGCAGCCCATCTCTTTGGTGTCCCTCCAGCGGGTGGCCAGCAGGGGGCCACACTGTCTCTGCAGGAAGTCCCCGGCCTTCTCCAGCTGTCCGCTCTCCCACAGCTCTCTGGGCAGGATGGGGTTGGGGGGAGGGAAGGAGCTGGAGGCGTAGATGCCCTGCTCTAGGAGCCTCCGCATGAGAGGCACCGAGGCCAGGGAGTTGGTCAGGTACACCTGGTGCTGCCTGTTCTCCAGGTCCTTGACCAGTTTAGGAACCACAGAGAACCCCAAATCCTGACCCCCTTTCTCACCAACTTGGAAGAAGAGGCGGTGGCAGTACCCCGACTTGGAGTCGCAGAGCAGCCACACCTGGGGCTGGGTCTGCGGTCGGCCTTTGGTCTGGCAGCAGTCCTCCTCCATACTGGGGAGCAGCGCGCGGTCGATGGTCAGGCAGCAGTTGGGCTGGTAGGTGGTCCACATGGCGCCTCCCAGGAGCTCCATCATTGGTCTGAAGATGTGCAGGGGGTCGGTGGTGCCGCAGTACTCGCTGTGGAGGAAGCTGCCCATGCGGATGTTGTCTGCGATCTGCTTGAAGCGCTGGAAGCTCATGGTCCGGTAGAAGGTGTAGCTGTTGTCGTAGTGGTTCAAGGACCAGTATTGAGACGGGTCGGGCAAGATCTGGATCCCCATGAGAATGACCAGACCCAGGAAACCTTTGATCTCATGGGTGGTGACGGGGACCCAGCCTGGTGTGCCGTGGCCCAGAAAAGAGCAGGTCTTGACGTGGTTGTTGGTTTCCTTGGCGATCAGCTCCATGAGCGCGGCGGGGAAGAGCAGGTTGAAGAAGTCGATGGCGTCGCCGTTCTTAGGCAGGTTGTGGTTGGGCCCGCTCGTCTGGGTGAAGGGAAGGACGGACAGCCGGGCGTCTGGGATCTCTGCGGGGTCTTTCCAGGAGTCTGCAGACCTCCAGGAGGAGTCCAGATCCTGGTTCTGCTCTGGTTCTCCGTCACACGGGAGCTGCTGCTCTTCATTGAGACAGAACTTCAGGTCCAGTTCCACGTAGGCTGAGGGGGAAAGAACATGTTTCAAAACAAAGCATTGTCACGTTTCAGACAAACGGAATCTTCAGGAGGTTTGGAGCAGAATCCCTGGAGTTTCCTTTCACGTCGTTCCTGCGAGGAGCTCACCGGATCGCACTGATCCGACAGCAGACGGATATGCAGAGGAACACGGAGGGACCGGTACCACACACGTGTTCAAAGACCAACGGCGCCATCTTCTGATTTTACTCAGGAAGATCTGAGGAAACCGGTTCTGAGGGATCTTGAAACACAGATTTAAAACTTTCCACTCTATTCACTGTTTACCGTCCCTGACAAAAGTCTTGTCGCTTATCCATTTTGTAGAAACAAAAGCGTTTAACCTCACTGTTAATGAATCCATTGGTTTTAGAAATGTCTGATATGAAAGCTAAAACCCTCCCAAATTATGTTCAATATACTAAAATAAAATTCCTTCACTGAAGAAAGATTGATCATTTAATGAACACAGAAAGGTCACATTTTGGCAAGACAAAAGTTTTGTGGCCTACAGAGAGTAATGTGAAAATGTAACAAATAATTTACTTCAGAAACTAAAATATGTTGCATAACATCAGTGAATGAAGTAGTGCTACTGTGAGATCCATATTTAATATCTTGTATGACTTCCATGAGCTTGACGGACAGCATCCATGCGGTTTGACAATGATTATCATCAGGAATAGCAAAGACAGCAGTCTTCCATGCCTCCCAGAGTTCATCCAGACTCTTTGGTTTGGTCTCCCATGCTTCCTCTTTCATTCTACCCCAGACATGCTCAATGATGTTCATGTCTGCTGACTGGGCTGGCCAGTCCTGGAGCACCTTGAGGAACTTTGATGTAGAGATGGAAGTATACCATGGAGCCCCATCCTGCTGCAGAATTTGACCCCTTTTATGGTTGGGAATGTAGGAGGTAGCTAATACTTCTTGATATTTTAGGCTATTGATATTGCCTTCCACCCTGCAAATGTTTCGCTCCCCCCCATACTGGATGGAACCCCAGACCAGGATTTTCCTGCCACCAAACTGAACTGTTTTCTGGGTGAATCTAGGGTCCATGCGGGCTCCAGTTGGTCTCCTGTGATGTAATTCAGCTGAAGACTCATCTGAGTAATCCACCTTCTGCCACTTTTCCAGCGTCCATCCTTTTAGCAGGCTGTGGGCCTTGGCAAATGCCACACGTTTGTTCAATTGCCTTTTGTTTGGTGCTGGTTTCTGGGCACTGATTGGACCATGGAGGCCATTTTGAGACAGAATTCTACAAACTGTTGTGGTTGACACAGGGACTTGAGGTGACCAGGCCTGGTGGAGCTCTGCTGCAGTGGAAAAGGGGCTGGCCCTCCCCAGCAGTTGTCTTGCGGGGTCTGCCGGACCTGGGCTTGTCAAAAACATCTCCAGTCTCTTCAAATCTTTTTCTTATTCTTTGTTCTTGACGCTGAGACACATTGAAGGTGTCGGCCACCTCAGCAGTGGATCTGGTCTTCAGCCTCTTGATGATCAAGGCTTTGGTCTCAGGGTGAATCTTAGGCATGATGTCAGAGGTCAAGCTGCAGTGGATGTGAAGGCCTGGTGTGCTGGGGTTCTTTTTAGACACACCCACTAATTGATTGATCAGTAATTGATCACAGGTGAGGCTGTAATCTAGGATTGGGTGCATCATATGACAAGGCCACAAAACTTTTGTCTTGCCAAAATGTGACCTTTCTGTGTTCATTAAATGATCAATCTTTCTTCAGTGAAGCAATTTTATTTTAGTATATTGAACATAATTTGGGAGGGTTTTAGCTTTCACATGAGACATTTCTAAAACCAATGGATTCATTAAAAGTGAGGTTATACGCTTTTGTTTCTACAAAATGGATAAGCGACTGTAGATAGCGGAGTAAGGGGGCGGGGCTTCGCAGGCCTCTGAACTGGTTTTAGTACGCAGACACAGTGGAGGTCAAATCCGACGGCTTCATGGAGGGACTTACTGAACGTGCTGCAGGTGGCGCTGTGGTGGTCGGTCTTCAGCAGGTGCTCGGCCATCTGATCCCCCGTCAGAGGGCTGAAGTCGCAGTGAGAGCAGCGCAGCACGAAGACGCTGAGGCGACAGACAGGAGGAAACCACGCAGTCAACATCCAGGGAATCAGCAGCCAATCACAGCCCAGGCATTTGTAATCAGGAGGCAGCAGTCGCAGTTTTACACGCCGCGCGGCGGTCGCCAAGGTTAGGACAAAGTTCAAACTAAACGGCGAGCGGTCGGGGGTCACTGATCGACCGTCAATCAGGTACCCCGGACCTCGAGAACGTTTGGAGGTGGTGGCAGGACGGCATCATTGCCTGATGGGAGGGTCTCCAGGGTCCCCAAAATCCTCTGATTTCAGTCTGCCACCCCTGCCCCCGTCCCACTGCCACCATCCGATGGCAAGAAATTGTAGCACGAGGGCACTGGAGGAGGGCCGACACGAACCGGGGGCCAATCAGGTGATCCCGGCCACCATGGGCCCAAATGGGGCGACGGCATTGATGCACCGTGCTCATCGCGGCGTTAGCAGCACCACCGCCACGCCCAGACCTGCGTCATCCGTCTGCATTCACAACCACGCCAACAACAACAAAACCGGGCGGCAGCAGCGAATCTTGGGGGGGCATTCTGCGGCTGCGAGGCAGGTGTATTTGTGACCGTAGCATTAACCAGTGTCCCACAAAGACCAGGACCTACTGCAGACAGAGGAGGACTGGCGGCATTCATGCTAACATCGGCGTTAGCCGGCTTTGTCTGCTTCTGTACGTTCCTCCGCACGTCTGTGGTGACTCCATCTAAAGAGTCTTGGGTCACATGATCTAAATGAAGCAAAGTCAGAAACCAGCATCCAAGAACCGCTCAGTGGACCGTCGGGTCCAGAACCCGCTCTGACGGGCCTCATGCAGGACGCCACATTCAACCCGTGTGCGGCACGCGGCGCTCCAGCCTCAACTGGTCATGAGCTCTCACCAAGGGGGGGGTCGGCGGTGCAGCGGCAGGACTTTGTCTCTGGAGCGCGGCAGATGATGTCTGCAACGTGAGAGACACGAGTATTCATCACCAAATGGAGCGCTACAACAGGCGTGTTTGTGCGTGCGGCGGCGGCCTCACTGGATCATGTGACTGGCGTAGGCCCTGGAGCAGCAGCTGCTGTAGGGACACAGCAGGCAGTGGACGTGGGTGGGGTAGTGGGCGGAGAAGTCCCAGACGTTGGCTCCACACTCCAAACACACCACGGGTCCATCAGCGGAGGACGTCCTGCAGGGACGACAAAAGCAAAGCCATGGCGTTCGGTCTGTGACCCCCCCATGGGGATCTGGACCCTCAGGGGCAGCCGGTGAAGCGCTTTTCCTCTAAACAGTAATCGGTCTGATGGATCACTGCCATTCTCATGTGGAAATGTCTGCCGGACTTTTCATTTCCCGCGTCCACCTCTAATAGTTTGTTCTTAAATAATGTACAGCCCCCCCTTCTGACAGCTGTCATTTGACACCTGCAGAACACCTGAGCAGACCCCTCCCAACAAACCCCCTTCCAGGCGTGGAACCTCACCTGCCGGAATGGTCTCTACGAACTCGCCTGCTCGGAGACTTGGGACATTTGTTTGGGATGGACGGATTCTTTGAAAGTGGGGACTTCTGCGGCTCCGTCTTGATTCTAATTGGCTGAATAAGGGAGGCGGGGCTTTGGAGAAGACGGCCCCTTGTTGGCATCACCTGAGGCCTGACCTTCCCATAGGTCCTGATCGTCACCTGCAGACACAGAAGCCGGAAACCTGTCCACCTGCAGAGCTGCGTGGAGCTGGTCAAAAAGGGGCGGGGCTAACCTTGGAGCCGGGGGGCAGTCCTTCCAGCTGTTTGGGTCTGCGGAAGCTGCGGTGATTCTCTAGTTTGTGCTGCATTTTGTCCTTCAGCAGGACAAACTGAAGGCGACACCTGTTGCAGTGGAAAGCTTGGCTCACCTGTACAGGAAGACAGGTGGATTTTCAAAATAAAAGACCAGACTGTCCCGTCTGAGCCCCCATGCAGGTTAGCGGGAGGGTCCAGCAGCCCGGGTGGGGCCTCAGGTAGGAAGCACTGTGACATCCCGAAAAGCTCAGGGCGGGGTTACCTGGTGCCGCAGCAGGTGCTGCTGGTAGCTGACGGGGTTCCTGGTCACCTTCAGGCAGAAGACGCACAGCAGGAAGCAGGACTCTCTGTGGAAGCTGGCAAAGTGCTGCAGCACGTCCGAGTAGAAGGACGAGCGGAAGGAGCACACCTGCAGGAGAGCTCCGGTCACAACACACCTGAGGAACCAAGACATGCAGGAGGAGCCGGACCCACCTGACAGGCGTACGGCATCTCCCCGGGTTTGTGGCTGGACTTCATGTGGTTCAGGAAAGCCGGCTCGTTCTCAAAGGCCCACTCACAAATACGGCACATACCTGAGACGACGGAGAACCACAGGTAGATCCGAAGCCTGTCGGGAATGTTCCCAGCAGAGAGAGGGAGGTACTTACAGGAGGAGGGGGCGGGGCCATGCACCTGCTCCTGGTGGTTCTGCAGCTGAGCCGGGGACGAAAACTGTCGGTAACAGAACCTGCAGCAGTGCTTGTCTGTGCAGCTGCCTCCTCCAATCAGCTCCGAGTGCTGCAGCGTGTGCTGCATCAGCCTGTGCAGGCAGACACGCACGCACACACAAGCACGCACGCAGACGCACGCAGACACACGCAGACACACGGGCACACACAGAGGTAAGGGCCTGGAGGGTCCGGCGGCGCGGTCGGCCGTCTCGGCTGCCTACCTCAGGTTGTTCTCGGCCTGGTGGGAGCAGATCTGGCAGATGAAGGGCGGCGTTTGGGGCCCCACAGGCTGAGTCTTCCTCAGACTCAGGTCCCCCTCAAACGTCCCGTAGTAGAACTGTTCAACGCTCATCACCACCCGTGGGGGCTCTCGAGTCGGCGCCGTGGGGACACTGACAGAGGTTATGGCAGAGAGGGCGGGGCCAGGAGCTGCGGTGAAAAACAATCAGATATTTACTAGTCTTACAGCTGTTATCATTTACTATTTAACTCTTTACATTCTGTTGTTTTAAAGAGATGTGGAGCAAAAACCAGGAAAGGTTGGCATTTGGAGAAGGTTCTCCGGGTTCTGCGGTGTAACGGTCGGTGGTGGAGCCTCCAGGTTCAGTGACTTTACGTCGTGTCAGCGATGAACTGAAAGGCGTTTGGCTTCTTCTCCTGCTGTCACTCACGCGCTTTACGTTTTTGTTTCAAACTCGCTGTTGCACGTGCAACGACCGCCGCCTGCGCGCTCAGCGTGAATGAATCAAAACCTCGTCGTTCCCTCCACCGAAACGGTGGGCCGCTTCATTCGTGGCCGAGACTTCCCGTCCTGGTCCCGTGACGGCAGAGACGAATCCCGTCCCGCGGGAATCCTAACTAAATGTCGTCCTCTACGGCAAAGCTCATCCACAAGGGGCGCCGTGGGGCCAACACACCAGAACCAAACAGGACCCGGTCCAGCTTGGACTAAAGTTCTCAAAGCACTCCGGCTCTCCGACACATCTGTGCTGGTTCTGTTCTGCCGGGCTCCTAACCTGTTTTCTAACTAACCCTTCAGAACTTAAAGGGTCGGGTCCAACAGACCGGATCAGAGTTCTGGTATCACAGATAAGGAGCCGTACCGCTGTTGGGGGGAGTGGCTCTGCTCACTCCAATGGCTGACCCGGCGGGCAGGGCGGGAGACGTCGCCAGCTTCAGGGTGTTGGCGCCGCTCATTTGGGTCACTGTGAGGTTGCCTGAAAAAGCAGCAGTTTGGTGAGTCTACGGGCCTGTTGGCAGAACCACGGCCCATCCGCCGCTCTCACCGGTGCTGGTGCAGAGGGTCAGTGTTGTGGGCAGCTGCATGGTGGCAAAGGTGGAGCCTGGGAGGGCGGGGCCTCCTGAGGGGGCGTGGGCCAATCTGGGCTGGACTCCAGACACGGGCCGGACCAGCTGACCCAGAGACGAGGCTGCGGGGACAGAGACAGCGGCGTGAGGCGTCGGCGGAACCGTCAGCTGATCATCTCCACTGTTGGGGGCTGCCTACACTGGATCAGGGTGAGGGGCTGCATCATCTGACCCGGCTGCAGGTTCAGAACCAGAGGAGCCCCAGGGTTCACCATGGTGGGTAGCTGGAACCCCTGCAACAGAAAACACCTGAGGCGTCACACCGACCCGGCGGAACCCAAACGGATCAACAAAAGTTCAGTTTTCAGACTCTTATCAACCTAATCCAGATTAGTAATCCGGATTAGGTTGATGTGTTGCCAGTTTTGGACGTTCTACGTGACGGTACCACACCCTGTTTTTCCCGCCGGTGCAGCAGCTTTAGGGAGGATGTGGGTCAAACCCGGGACCACGCGGGACCACCCATTACCTGTCAGTCATGGGTCCTGGACCCATCCTGGTGGCATAAGGAGATTTTCCCTCCGTTGACAGAGTGGGGGCTACAATCAGAAGGCCGGGCGGTAAAATATGCCAAACCCGGACAGGGTCTGCGGTACTGAAAGGGTCCGGGACCGGCAAGATGGTTTTAGTGGTTGGGGAGCAGGGAGGGAGTTCAGACACAGAACAGACTCACTCCATCCCACTGAGCGTGTGCAGCCTCTCTGCTCTGATTGGATGTCTGTACTTCTCCTCACACCATGAAAACGTCGACGTTGTAATTCATGTTTATTATGTTTAGAAAATACCAGAGTTTCCATGCAGGTCATATTATTTGGTTGTCTTGTAGTGTCGTCACGTAAACGTCTGGTCTGCTGTCTGACTTCCTCAGGCTGCAGGGTTACTGTGGGAGCTGCAGCACAGGGAATTATGGGAATTACCCCTCTGCCTGCTTTGGTCAGAATAGGGTTGATCACGGGTGTTTCTTTTTGCCTACGGCTCCTTTCATCTGGCAGTCGTGTTGTTTCAGTCTTAGTTATTTCTTCCTGTTGTGTTTCCTTCTTTTTAGCACCATGAGTGTGAAGGGGGGCGGATGATGACACCTGTGCCATGTACAATGTTCATGTCAAAATAAAAGCGGAGAGTACTTCTTATCCCGTGTGTTTGCCTCTATTGTAGCGTTGATACAGTGTATGTCTGCCACATATTATGTACCAGTTGGTGAGAACTTTGCCAGACTTCTAACCGGGCCATAAAGGTGGGAGACCACTGTTGGAGTGGACTGCGTTGGACCAGGTGGCTGTTGGGTCACGTTCTAAGTTCCAGAGGTCATTGAACGCATCAAGCAGAGATGCTGATTGGCCCTCAGTTCTGTGGCTCAGCCTGTCGTTGGGGGGTTTGGACCAATGGGGTCAGCTATGAAGACAGAATAAAGACCCTTAAAGGAGGTTAAGTCTCCGTGTGGGGGAGGGACGCTACATTATTGTATGGCTCTCACGAAATGACATTTGATAATATGTTGATGGCTCTCTGGGCCAAAAAGCCCCCCCCCCCTGACGTAGGTGATTCTATATGAGGTTCCTGCATTCATCTGTATGCTGACGACACACTTCTTTACTTTGACGGCCCCTCCCAGGAAAACAGCTTCAGCATAGCATTAAAGAATCCACATTTCCCTCTCCAGACTGCATCTCAAGTTAAATGTTACCCGGACAAAAATGTGGTTTGGTATGAGGGGCATCCACCATCAAATACCCCCCACCTCCACGCTTGATGGGATGCCTCCAGAACACGTTATGGAGTACAAACCTCTTGGAATCTGACATAACTTTGCCCTTCTCAACCAACATTGGATTTTTGCAGGTAAAGGTTAAATGAAAAGAGGCGTTCTGTCCAGAATAGGCTCCTCCCCCTCCTTTTCATCAAGACAAACATTGGTTCAAACATTCTTGGTTAAGGTGATGATCCCTACGGACTGGCTTGTAAAAGTTGAACCCCTTTATCCCTACTCTTTAATTCATAACTAATGCTGCACTGAACTCATCAGCAACCTGGATGTAATATTTACTGGAGGAAAAATTCACGTCTACTGTTATTTACAGATCTCTGCTTGGTCTTTGTCCGCCTGATCTTTAGCGCCCCTCGCCCAGAGGAGTCCTCTGATTGAACCAATCAGCCGCTAGCAGAGCTCGGAGGTGTGGTAGATCTGGAGGACCAGGACTGATTTAAACCAGAGATGCTGCAGTCACACGGATTTCAGGGTTTTACATCTTTAGATCGGGTTTTTTTCTGATTCTATTCAAGTCATTTCTGGTTCTTGTCTTTCCTTCTCCTGCCTTTTGCAGGGCCACAGCGGAAAATAACATGGTTGTTCTGTCCTGCTTAAACAAAACAAAAAGAAATAAAAGACATGTCAAAGTTGTAGCTGAAGGAGCTGCTCCAGTATAACAAATAGGAATTCATGTCCATGTGGGAAAATGCTTTATATCCTTTTATAAGCTGCTTAGAATCCACAGAGCGCTGAAGTGGATCCAGTTCAGGGTCAAAACTACGTCACGAACAGAACAAACGTGAGAACAGGAACAAGGTAGAACAAGGACCCCCCCCCCCGCTAAAACTGGGGGGTCGCCATACCTGCGTCGTCAGGAAGATGGGCTGACGGCCGCCTGAGCCAGCAGCCGGGAGCAGAAATGTCCCTCCAGAGGTCTGAGTCAGGATCAGGGGCGGGGCTGGAGTAATCGTGGGCGGGGCAGAAGCAGTGGGTGTGGCCTCAACAGGGAGGCAGAGAGGAGAAGAGGAGTGGGTGCTGATGGGGGGAGGAAGAATCCCGCAGGAGGAGACGGTCCGAGGAGGAGACACAGCTGGAGAACACAGAACACGGAGCTCAGACCATCGACTGTATCCTAGAACTGGACTGAGTGGCCCCGCCCCCCTGGCCTTCCAAACAGGAAGTACCCTAAAATCCCAAATACTTCTATAGTGAAATAAACAGCTGTTACTCAGTCATTCTATTGGTCATATAAACTGACTCATCAGATGCCTCCATAGAGTGGGTGGAGCCAGCAGGCCCCCACATCTGACAGAGGTTGTGTTACCTGCTTTTAATTAGTAAGGGTGTGGCCTTCCAACAAGCTTGCTCCTGATTGGTCAAAGAAACAATGACCCACACCAGAAAAAAAGACGACTGAATCAACTTCATTAGGAAGAAAACCATTTCTATGGGGGGGGGGGTCAGAAGATGGTTCTGAACCACCAGAACCGAGACACACAAAACGCACAAAACTGCACAGGCAGAGCTATAAATACACACCCAACTACACACATGCAAACAACACACACCCACACGATCCTGTCACACACTCAGGGTTACCTGCTGGGAGGGGGGGGGGTGTTGTAGGAGGCGGAGTCTCTGAGTCTTCTCGAGGAGACGGAGAATCCTCCACTTCAAAGACACAAACAAACAGGTGTTTCTGCAGGAACGCCACCTTCATCCAAAGTGGGCGGGCACTCACCTGGCTCACCAAAGTTGTCCATGAAGTCATCTTCCTCCACACTGTCGTCCACCTGCTGCCATGGCTCCAGCTCCTCCTCATCACACTCCATAAACAGCTCTGTTTCCATGTTGCTATGGAAACCGAACAATCAGCATCGCTTTGGTTTCTGAGCGACTGTTTCACCTGAACCATCATCAACAATGGACAGCTCAGCCCCTCCCTTCCCGTCTTCCCAAACAGGAAGTATCGTTGCTTCCTGATACGACGACGGTAATTGGTCTGAGTCGCTCCAAGTCATCGTATCCATGGCAACTACTGTCGCTGCTGACATGGATGCCATGACTCGGACTAATCACTGTGGACTGGCTTCAACTTGGCGGCGCCCGTATCAGGAAGCAACGGTGAGGGATCTGGCCTCATTTCGTGAGAGGTTTCCTATGGGTGACGTCACGCCTCGATCCGTCCATGTTTCTACAGTCTATGGAACCGACCCGACCCAAACTGGAAGATTTGCATAAAAATGTCTGCAGCTTCTAATTGGACGGAACCAAGTAATCGTTGTTTGGAGCCTGCGGTTCCACTGAACTGAGCCCACAGACAATTTCATTTCAACAGACAATTCTTCACATTTCAAGGGAAACCGGTTGGTTTTTCCTGCACGCCCCTTTGCGCACGCGCACACGGTTGTAGTACCGGCTATGGCCGCCGGGGGCGATCCTCGCAGCGGCTGGACTCTTTTTGTTTGAGAAACGCGCCTTAACACAGCCGGGGGAACCCGTCCAACCCGCGCGGGAGCGGGGACCAGGAGGAGCCAGGTCAACAGTCACGAAGTGGGTCACTTTTAACCAGAATCCGTTCTGGAATGGGTCAGAACTGGGTTCCCAGCCGCGCCGTGCATTGGGTCTGCCGCGCACCTGAACCGCCCCCCCGGCAGCACCGAGCTCGTGCACGGCAGAGGAGACGTGCCCGCGCGGACGGGCCGAGCAGACTGGACCTACCTGCAGCGGGACGGATTCTGCCGAACGGGTTTTCTGCAACCGCGTTTGGTTCGACATGCAGAGGCGGGCCTTCCTCCTTCTGTGCCCGTCAGAGCTCTGCATTGTCTGGCATGCTCCCTACGTCACTTCCTGCCAGAAAGCGGGCTTGTGTTGTTGTCTGGCTGGGCGGAGCCACTTTAAATGACGTCACGAAATCACCCATATCATAGATTTTTCTAAATTGAGGCTTCGTCCTGGGAGCACGAGGATGGACGCATGACGTCAACAAGACACGCCCCCCAAACGTTTGGACAGAGAGCTGTGTTTACATGCAGGTATCTAGACTGCAGCGGCAGACTCAGCGGTCAGTATGACGTGGCAGCTCCAGATTGGTTCTTACAGCCTCCCCCTCCTCCCGGGCGAAGCACCGCTCCCGTTCCCGCTCTGCTCATCACACTTCCGGTTTCATCTAAACAGTTAAGAGTTCCTTACAGAACATTTTTACTCTCTACAGGTTTTACTGACACATCTTCATCACAGCGTTCTTTACGTTCCTTCATCTTCTTCATGTTCCCAAAGTCCGGCCGGTTGAACAGGAAGTTTCTAACTTGACAAATCAAGACAAAATATTTCTTTGGGAGAAGTTTTTATTCATTATTTTGCTGACAGCTGAGCTGTTTGGCTGCACATCGCCTTCAGCCAACAGTAGCTGGGATAGGCTCCAGCAACCCTGGGACCACAGATGGGACTGGATGGGGACATGGATGGATGATGGAAGGATGGATGGATGGATGATGGAAGGATGGATGGATGGATGGATGATGGACAGACAGATGGATGATGGACGGACAGATGGATGGATGGATGGATGGATGATGGACGGACAGATGGATGGATGATGGACGGACAGATGGATGGATGATGGACGGACAGATGAATGGATGACGGATGGATGGATGGATGATGGACAGACAGATGGATGATGGACGGACAGATGGATGGATGGATGGATGGATGATGGACGGACAGATGGATGGATGATGGATGGATGGATGGATGATGGACAGACAGATGAATGGATGACGGATGGATGGATGATAGTAGTAGTAGTAGTAGTAGTAGTAGTAGTCTTTTTTATTTTGGACTAGTGAAACAAATGTAAAATAACAGAATAAGACAAGAACGAGACAAAACTTACAAAAACAAGAAAAAGACAAGTAAATTATACAAAACAAAACAAAACAAAATGATATAAACACCAGTCCAAAAGGGAGTGAGAAGAAGAAAAATCTTATAAACTCTCACCCCCCTTTACCCTAAGCCCTTACTTTCCCACCATCAGAGTCCAGTGCCCTACCCAAGTGTATATGTACATATATACATGTAATTTTCATTTCCAAACAACATACAAATGAATAACAAAACGTATTGTCAAAGTATGCAGATTTATAAATGCTGACATTCTGTATTTTTTTGTATTTGCACATATTTATCCATGATCATCTTCCTGTATCTATATTTAAATTCTTTTATGTTTGGACATTGTTTCAAGCATTTACTGGTTCTGTTCCACAACTTCACTCCACAAATTGAAACACAGAATCTCTTTTTATTTGTACGTGCTTTATGTATGACAAATGTATCTTTTTCCCTAAAATTGTATTTTTCCTCTTTTGTAATAAATAACCTTTGGATATTTGTGGGTAATAAGTTGTTTTTGGCCTTGAATATTATTTGAGCGGTACAATACTCTACTAGATCGTAAAATTTGAGTAATTTTGATTCTATGAATAATTTATTTGTGTGCTCAAGGTAACTGACTTTGTGTATGATTCGTATTGCTCTCTTCTGAAGTATTGAAAGTGAATGTAACGTTGTTTTATAGTTGTTCCCCCAAACCTCTACACAATAAGAAAAATATGGTAAAACTAATGTACAGTATAACATGTGGAGTGATTTGTGGTCCAGAACCAGTTTAGCTTTATTTAAGACAGAAATACTTCTGGATAGTTTAGCTTGTATGTAGCTAATATGTGCTTTCCAGGTAAGTTTGTCATCAATTATGACCCCAAGAAATTTATTTTCATAAATTCTTTCAAGTTTCACCCCATTTATGTGCATGTCAATGTCAATATTTTTACCCTTATGGTGACCAAATAACATCATTTTTGTTTTACTTAAATTTAGTGAAAGCTTATTTACATCAAACCACAGCTTCAGTTTTTCCATCTCCTTCTTAACAATTTCAATGAGTTGCTGCAAATCATCCCCATCACAAAACACATTTGTATCATCAGCAAATAGAACTAGCCGTAATTTGTTAGAAACCTGAAATAAATCATTTATATATAAAATAAACAATATTGGTCCCAGAACCGACCCCTGAGGGACACCACAAACAATGTCCAAACATTGGGAACAAGCACCATCAACCTTTACAAACTGCTTTCTGTTGCTCAAATAGCTTCTGATCCAGTCTAGCACTAACCCCCTAATGCCATACCGATCCAATTTATGAATTAATATACAGTGGTTAATTGTGTCGAAAGCTTTTTTTAAGTCAATAAATACCCCGATTACATGTTTTTTATTATCAATAGCATTTGTTATATTTTCTATTACATTCATCAGGGCCAGTGATGTTGATCGATTTGACCTGAACCCATACTGTCCTTCGTCCAGTATCTTGTGCTTTTCGATGAAAGAGTTTAATCGGGTTATGAACATTTTTTCCAAAATCTTTGATAACTGCGGTAACATAGAAACTGGCCTATAGTTTGTGAAGTGATGCTTGTTCCCGGTTTTGTACAATGGTATAACTTTTGCAATTTTCATTTGATTAGGAAATGAACCTGTTTGGAATGATAAATTGAAGATATATTCTAACGGTTTCAGAATTCCACTGATTACTGTTTTCACCAAGGCCATATCAATGCCATTAACATCAGTAGAGAGTTTACCCTTCATTCCTCTCACGGTCTTTAATATTTCATTTTCAGTTACTGGGTTAAGAAACATGCTACTGGGATTTCTGTCAATTAACATTTGCACATCCTTTCTAAATGTTCCTGGATCCGGGATTTGCTTTTCTAACTCAGGTCCCACGTTTACAAAGAAATCATTAAATCTTTTAGCAATCTCTTCCCTTTGATCTATTTCTTCACTCTTACTAATAAAATACTTTGGATAGGAGTCTTCCTTGTTACCCTTTCTTAGAATAGTATTAAGTATGCCCCATGTTTTTTTGATATTACTTTTGTTTTCCTCTAAAAGTTTTCCATAATATTCCTTCTTGCATGTTCTTATGATCTGCGTTAGCTTATTTTTGTATTTTTTATATTTAATTTCGGCCTCTTTTGTTCTCTTTTTTAAGTAGTTTTTATAAAGAGTATTCTTTTTCTTACATGCATTCTGCAGTCCTTTTGTAATCCATGGACAATGGAAATACTTAATTTTTTCCTTGAATTTTTTAACTGGACAATGTTTATCATACATCGAACCAAATATCCGCAAAAAATAATCATAAGCCTCATCAACAGTTTCTTTTTGATAAATCACATCCCAATTATGCTCAAGTAGCTCAGTTTTAAATGCATTGATGGAGGTTTCTGTTTTAATTCGTCTGTATCCCATTGAGAAATGCAACTTGTGGTTGACATAACTATTGTCATATACTGTGAAAACTGGAAGATGGTCACTGATTTCATTAATTAGCAACCCATTAACTGTTTTATTTTCAGTGTCATTGGAGAATATGTTATCAATTAATGTTGCACAACTTGCAGTTATCCTACTTGGTTTTGTAATTCTTGGAAATAAGCAAATGCTGTACATGGTGTTAATAAATTCTTCAACTGCTTTAATCTTATGAGGATTTAATAGGTCAATGTTAAAATCCCCACATACAAAAATTACTTTATTTTTATCCACAAACATTTTCTCCATCCAGCCTGTAAACATTTCCATATTTGAGCCTGGTGTTCTGTAAATACAACTAACAACTATATTTTTTTGATTTTCTTGAGAGATTTCGATTGTTAAACATTCAAGCATATTGTCAACAACAGCTGTCATGCTATTCACTACTCTGAAATGCAGAGTTTTATCCACATATAGAGCAACTCCTCCACCACCTTTGTTTAGTCTGTTACAGTATCTGAGTTCATAACCCTCCAAAATAAAGTTTTCAACTCCCTTCTCTGCATTGAACCACGTTTCTGAGATTGCTATCACACTAAAGCGTTGTGGAAAAATTGCACAAGTATTCCTTAATGTTATCAAAATTTGCATACATGCTCCTGCTATTGAAATGAACAAGTGAAAACTTATCTTTACATTTAATGTTGACGTTATAATGCTCTTCAGTGTAATAACTGCAATTATCTGTGATGGCAGAGAAGAAATGGTTGATTGGGTCAATGTCATATTCCATGTCCTGTAAATTGTGATCAATGTAATCCAATGATTCCATCCTTAATTGGTCAGAATAAGAATTTATGTTTTGTGTTCCTGGTGTTGACGGTTGAGGTTGTATTGACATTTGATCTGAGGAAAAGTGTAGTGTAAGTGTATTACCTCAATTTCCAGAAGGCTCATAAATATCAGAAGATATTTAATATTTGTCCAGATCCTTGATGTCCCTAATCAACACCACCTTAGCTTCCTCGGGGCTCCCGTTGAGCTTGATGAACACTTTACAGTTAGTTGTCCAGGTGCTTTGTATTTTTCCTCTTTTCTTTAGGTAACGTGCTTGTTTTGCTATATCAGCATTGTGTTTTGTAAGATGCTCGTTTATATAAACATCTGTTCCTCTCAGCTTTCTGCCCTGTTTCAGCAGAGCAGCCTTTTGCTTTCTATTGACAAACCTCATAACAATGGCTGGTTTATCCTTCACATTTTTCCTAGGCAAAGTATGGCAAGCCTCGATGCCGTCACAGTCCAGCTGGATTCCTTTTTCCCTTAGAAAACCCAAAACTTGTTGCTCCACAGAGCTGATGTCTTGTTCATCTGGCTCTCCGTCTCTGTTGGTGGTCACAGCTCTGGCGTATGATCTGGGTTTGACGCTCAGGCCTGTGATTACCACATCATTCATCCGTGTATACTGTTCAAGCTCCATCACCCTTCTTTCCAGAAAGGCAATCTTCTGGTCCTGCTCTTGCTTCTGGACCCGCCAAACCTTCACCTCCTCAATGAAGTCCAGAATGCCTTTTTGTTGTGACCTGACAGCAGAAATCTCTTCCGCAAGGAAATCTCTCAAAAGATGATGGACAGACAGATGGATGGATGATGGATGGATGGATGGATGATGGACAGACAGATGGATGATGGATGGATGGATGATGGAAGGATGATGGACAGATGGATGGATGATGGACGGACAGATGGATGGATGATGGACGGACAGATGGATGGATGATGGAAGGATGGATGGATGATGGACAGACAGATGGATGGATGATGGATGGATGGATGGATGATGGACAGACAGATGGATGGATGATGGATGGATAGATGATGGATGGATGGATGGATGGATGATGGACAGACAGATGGATGATGGATGGATGGATGATGGAAGGATGATGGACAGATGGATGGATGATGGACGGACAGATGGATGGATGATGGATGGATGATGGACAGACAGATGGATGATGGATGGATGGATGATGGACAGATGGATGGATGATGGACGGACAGATGGATGGATGATGGATGGATGGATGGATGATGGACAGACAGATGGATGGATGATGGACGGACAGACGGATGGGTGATGGACGGACAGATGGATGGATGATGGAAGGATGGATGGATGGATGATGGAAGGATGGATGGATGATGGATAGACAGATGGATGGATGATGGATGGATGGATGGATGATGGACAGACAGATGGATGGATGATGGACGGACAGACGGGTGGGTGATGGACGGACAGATGGATGGATGATGGACGGATGGATGGATGGATGATGGACAGACAGATGGATGGATGATGGACGGACAGACGGGTGGGTGATGGACGGACAGATGGATGGATGATGTAGGAAGGATGGATGGATGATGGACAGTAGGCCTGCACAATATACCGCAAATTTATCGTTATCGCGAAATCAAGCTGTGCAATATGCATACCGCAAAAGACGGCGAGAATCGCAATAAATGGTTACCTTAAATGTGCTAAAACAATGTCATGGCAGCTGGAAATATTGAACAAATGAAATAAATCCCTTTATGCATTTAACCAATCAGAAGGACCCGTTTACGTTTTTGATCAATCAGATGAGCCCTTTTATGTTTGATGTTTGCCTCCTACGTCGACAAGGGTCATTTGTAGTATAACTTTTAAACTGTTGCAGTGAAATGGAAATGACGTTTTTTTTTTTTTTTTTTTGCTATTTGTTTATATACCGCAATTTATATCGTTATCGCAATATTAATTACCAATATCGCATATCGCGAGTTTTCCTCACATCGTGCAGCCCTAATTGACAGACAGATGGATGGATGATGGACGGACAGATGGATGGATGATGGACGGATGGATGGATGATGGACAGACAGATGGATGGATGATGGACGGACAGACGGGTGGGTGATGGACGGACAGATTGATGGATGATGGACGGACAGATGGATGGATGATGGAAGGATGATGGACAGATGGATGGATGATGGACAGACAGATGGATGGATGATGGACGGATGGATGGATGATGGACAGACAGATGGATGGATGATGGAAGGATGATGGACAGATGGATGATGGATAGACAGATGGACGGATGGATGGATGATGGACAGACAGATGGATGGATGATGGACAGACAGATGGATGGATGATGGACGGACAGATTGATGGATGATGGACGGACAGATGGATGGATGATGGACGGACAGATTGATGGATGATGGACGGACAGATGGATGGATGATGGAAGGATGATGGACAGATGGATGGATGATGGACAGACAGATGGATGGATGATGGACGGATGGATGGATGATGGACAGACAGATGGATGGATGATGGAAGGATGATGGACAGATGAATGGATGGATGGATGATGGATAGACAGATGGACGGATGGATGGATGATGGACAGACAGATGGATGGATAATGGACAGACAGATGGATGGATGATGGACGGACAGATTGATGGATGATGGACGGACAGATGGATGGATGATGGACGGATGGATGGATGATGGACAGACAGATGGATGGATGATGGACGGATGGATGGATGATGGACAGGCAGATGGATGGACGATGGATGGATGATGGACGGACAGATGGATGGATGATGGACGGACAGATTGATGGATGATGGACAGAAGGATGGATGGATGATGGACAGATGGATGGATGATGGACAGACAGATGGATGGACGATGGACGGACAGATGGATGGATGATGGACAGAAGGATGGATGGATGATGGACAGATGGATGGATGATGGACAGACAGATGGATGGACGATGGATGGATGATGGACGGACAGATGGATGGATGATGGACGGACAGATTGATGGATGATGGACGGACAGATGGATGGATGATGGACGGACAGATTGATGGATGATGGACGGACAGATGGATGGATGATGGAAGGATGATGGACAGATGGATGGATGATGGACAGACAGATGGATGGATGATGGACGGATGGATGGATGATGGACAGACAGATGGATGGATGATGGAAGGATGATGGACAGATGGATGATGGATAGACAGATGGACGGATGGATGGATGATGGACAGACAGATGGATGGATGATGGACAGACAGATGGATGGATGATGGACGGACAGATTGATGGATGATGGACGGACAGATGGATGGATGATGGACGGACAGATTGATGGATGATGGACGGACAGATGGATGGATGATGGAAGGATGATGGACAGATGGATGGATGATGGACAGACAGATGGATGGATGATGGACGGATGGATGGATGATGGAAGGATGATGGACAGATGAATGGATGGATGGATGGATGATGGATAGACAGATGGACGGATGGATGGATGATGGACAGACAGATGGATGGATAATGGACAGACAGATGGATGGATGATGGACGGACAGATTGATGGATGATGGACGGACAGATGGATGGATGATGGACGGATGGATGGATGATGGACAGACAGATGGATGGATGATGGACAGGCAGATGGATGGACGATGGATGGATGATGGACGGACAGATGGATGGATGATGGACGGACAGATTGATGGATGATGGACAGAAGGATGGATGGATGATGGACAGATGGATGGATGATGGACAGACAGATGGATGGACGATGGACGGACAGATGGATGGATGATGGACAGAAGGATGGATGATGGACAGACAGATGGATGGACGATGGATGGATGATGGACGGACAGATGGATGGATGATGGACGGACAGATTGATGGATGATGGACAGAAGGATGGATGGATGATGGACAGATGGATGGATGATGGACGGACAGATGGATGGATGATGGATGGATGATGGACGGACAGATGGATGGATGATGGACAGTATTATCTGAGCTTCTTCATCCATTAAATCATCTTCAAATGGACACGCCATGCTGCTTTACCTCTCTGAAAACAAACTAACCTTCAACTAAACCTGCTCCAGATCAGGGGGGTATTCCAGGAAGCATGTTTAAACTACCCTGACTTTAACCCTGAACTCTGGCTGAAATCCACCTGAACTTGCTTACTCTGGGTATGTCGGTTCCAAAAGACCGGGTATGAGTTAGTGTAATTGCGCTCGACTTGGTAACCCTGGGTTAATGCACGTTCACGGAAGGTACATAAAGACATTCTCAATAGATCGCCGATTTCCGGAGTCACCATGGAAACGCGTGGAGAACCAAAGAGAGCGCAATACTTTAGTGAGACGGAGTCTGAGATTTTAATGACGGCGTATGAAGATTATACGTCCATCAAAAAAGTAACACAGCTGCATCGTCAGAAGAAATAGTTTCTGCTTGTAGTAGAAGAACAGACAAAGTAAACGCACAAGTTTCTGATCTTATTTCCAGTTTCCTTGTGACGCATATATATATATATATATATATATAACTTATCCAATTTTGCCACCTTAAATGAAATACTTCTATTGGTAACAAGTAATTGAGTTAAATTTATTCAACCTAATTTATTACATCTATAAAACTCAATAATTGTTTCTACAACTCAAATTTATGTATTTATCAAACTAAATGTCATATTACTCCAATTCAATTAATAATTTTTCCATCTTAATTAATTATATTTCTTGATCTCTCATATGTCTAAGTATGAGCCGTCAGATATACTCATTTTTATAACAATAAAAAGAACGAGGAAAAAATGCACGTTGCGCACAAATTCATTAAAGAATTGTCCGTCTTAGTCATCATCCTAATAATCGGTAGGGGTGCTATATAAACTCATCATCCTCTCCTTCACTGCAGAAGGTGCAGAGACATAAGCATAGTAGGACAAAATAACTCGGCAAAACACGGTGAAACACACTAAAACAGCTAAACAACTAAACACATTTTATAAAAACCCCAAACTTAAACCCAAATCCGTCCAGACAGGCAAAGGGAATGGTATCCCACAATCCCTTGCGGTGCCGATCTAACAGCAGCACCAAAGTCACACCTACTTAATTGAATTAATTTGAATGAAAGTAAAATAACTGTCTGATAAATACGGGTTATTTTTAAACTGACTTAACAAACAAATAATTTATCTTAACTGAAGCAAATAACTTAGTTAGATCAAAGTGAAAAAGTTGAATTTTCCCAACATCCATATGTGGTCTTCTCACCCTCTCACTGTGGAAAAAGTATTATCTAAGCTTCTTCATCCACTAAATCATCTTCAAATGGACACGCCATGCTGCTTCACCTCTCTGTAAACAAACTAACCTTCAACTAAACTTGCTCCCGACCAGGTTATGTTCAGAGCATGAGTTGCTATGGCAACTTGAACTACCCTGAAACATACCTCCATTTCTGGAACAGAAAGCTGAGGTTATCCTTTTCATTAGCCTCAAACTTACCGTGTTAACTAGCATTACCTGCTTTCTGGAATAACCCCCTGGATAGAGGCGGGGTTAACCCAGACAGCTCAGCAGCCTATAACAGCATCTCAAACACACAACAGACGTACCGCTGAACTATTATATTTCTGCACTGTAGAGGAATCTGGAGAGACGCACACATGAACCGAGAGAACATGAAAGAACGCCAGTGGGATTTGAACCTTCTTTTGCTAACCACTACACCACCATGTAGCCCTGCTGAAACTCCCATTAATCACATGTCAATCAAATTGATTAGCAGAGTTTCTCAGAGTTCCCTCTGGCTATCAACAACCAAAATGAGGAACCCAGCAGTTCCTGGTTCCCAAACCCAGAACCTCCATCTTTCAGACCAAAGTCCCTGAAAGTGTTGGAACGTCTGCCCTGTTAGGAGCTGCTGCCCCCGGTGGGGGCTTAGGGTTCCTTACAGTGTCAGTTCTGGTCCAGTGGACCGGGTGGAGGTAAAGGTCTGCTCTCTGACTGCAGCTAATCCAGAACAAGCCTGTGCTGCATAATCTGGTCTAATCCAGTAATCTGTCCCTCCCCCACGGTGCCGGTCTCAGACCTCAGTCAGCTCTGACCTGCAGGGATGGAGGGTGCCGCTCTGGGGGAGTTCCTGGTTGTGCCGTGGCCCGGTACCGCAGACTGGACTGTCTGGGAGGGTCTTTGGATGAAGTGTGGAGCAGCACTTGGGTTCTCTCTGATCTGTAGGTTCTGGTTGTTTTTCAGGTTCTGGTTGTCCCGACTGAAACTATGATTTCCACTTTTGACCCAAGATCTTATCCAAGTTAGAGGACTGGAACAAGACCGTGGAGATGTGTTGATGCAGATCTTGATCCCGACTACGGCTGACGTGGATCACAGCTTTGCCATCAAGAAAATGGGGTTTGCTGTCAGATTAACGTCAGGACCGTCTCTCTGCTGCAGGCGTGGCGGCGCTCAGAAGGTGGATAGGGGGAGGTGTTTGTCGCTGCACCATCCGTCTGGATGGAAAGACGGTTCTGGTGACAGGGGCAAACAGTGGCATTGGGAAGGAGACCAGCAGGGATCTGGCGCGCAGAGGTTAGTCCGCCGGTCCAAACGCGCGGTTTATCCGTTTACGATCTCACAACGATCGTCTTTGGTCTCGAGGAACAGAAATGTTGTATAAGTGAAAAATGGCAGATTTAGTGTTTTGGTTTTAATCAAACGATTCAAATAAGAAAAAAGTGAATCCAAGTGAGAGGATTTGATCAACAAAGTCACGTTTTCCACGTTCAGACGACTCTGACGAAGACGGAAGACATCCGTGGAAAGATGTCAGGTATGTGGAAGAAACCGTGTCTGATAAGAGAAGAACTTCAGAACATCCAATAATAGTACTGGATTAGATTGATCTCAAATGTCTTCCAGTGTGTCCATCATTCATTCATTTTTGGTGATGGTCACCACAGCTGCCCCGGGGCAGACTGGCAGTTCCCGCCTACGGCCCCTCTGACATCACCGGGACATTCATACTCAGTCACACACCAGTGGAGCCGCGCTGGAGGCAGGGAGGGGGAAGTGTCTTGCCCAAAAACACAAAGACAGTTGACTGGGGTGATCGAACCACCAACCTTTTCGATCATTGGACGACCCGCTCACCCACAGCCGTCCATAATGTTGATGCTGAGGTTCGACCAAACCGTTTGGGCTGAAGTGTCTCTCATGATGCTGACCTGACGGGGTGGGAGGTCAAACATTGTGCGCCCCCCCCCCCCTCCCCACCTCAGCACCAACTCCCCCTGACCTCACAGACCCTCTGGGCCGTCGGTTTGCCGGGCTGAGCGGGATGGGGGGCCGCTCTCTGTCTGTGGACGGCAAAAGAAAGCCAAACGTCAGAGAAGCTGCTCTGGTTCTGGATCGGAAGAAACGGTCGTGGCGTGTCAGACGGACAGGAAAAGGTTTGCTGTGGGGTCAGACTTGGGACCTGTATGTGGTCCAAACCTGCTCTGGACTGGAATCCTTGCAGTTTCAGAACCGAGCCGTTGGTCCTCGTGGGGAGACCCAGATTCCCGGGATCTCCTTGGGCGTCTGAAGCCGCTGTACTCAGATCTGTTCAGACCTTCAGGGTTCCCTCCCCATCGTGGTCAGACTGTGAGGTGTGTTTGTTCTGCTGAGCAGGGGCCCGGGTGGTCATGGCGTGCCGGGACCTGAGTCGGGCGGTGCAAGCAGCAGAAGAGATCAGGAAGTCCACAGGAAACGGGAATGTGGTCGTCAGGCACCTGGACCTGGCGTCGCTGTACTCTGTCAGAACCTTTGCCAAAGAGTTTCTGGACACCGAGGATAGACTGGACATCCTCATCAACAACGCAGGTGAGAACACATGTGAGCCCACCTGTCTGCCCACCTGTCTGCCCACTTGTGAGCCCACCTGTCAGCCCACCTGTCTGCCCACCAGTCTGCCCACTTGTGAGCCCACTTGTGAACCCACCTGTGAGCCCACTTGTGAGCCTACCTGTCTGCCCACATGTGAGCCCACCTGTCAGCCCACCAGTCTGCCCACCTGTGAGCCCACCTGTGAGCCCACTTGTGAACCCACCTGTGAGCCCACTTGTGAGCCTACCTGTCTGCCCACACGTGAGCCCACCTGTCAGCCCACCAGTCTGCCCACCTGTGAGCTCACTTGTGAGCCTACCTGTCTGCCCACTTGTGAGCCCACTTGTGAGCCCACCTGTCAGCCCACTTGTGAGCCCACCTGTCAGCCTACCTGTGAGCCCATCTGTCTTCCCACCTGTCAGCCCATCTGTCTTCCCACCAGTCTGCCCACATGTGAACCCACTTGTGAGCCCACTTGTGAACCCACCTGTGAGCCCACTTGTGAGCCTACCTGTCTGCCCACATGTGAGCCCACCTGTCAGCCTACCTGTGAGCCCACCAGTCTGCCCACCTGTGAGCCCACTTGTGAACCCACCTGTGAGCCCACTTGTGAGCCTACCTCTCTGCCCACATGTGAGCCCACCTGTCAGCCTACCTGTGAGCCCACCAGTCTGCCCACCTGTGAACCCACTTGTGAGCCCACTTGTGAACCCACCTGTGAGCCCACTTGTGAGCCTACCTGTCAGCCCACCAGTCTGCCCACCTGTGAGCCCACCTGTGAGCCCACTTGTGAGCCTACCTGTCTGCCCACATGTGAGCCCACCTGTCAGCCCACCAGTCTGCCCACCTGTGAGCCCACTTGTGAACCCACCTGTGAGCCCACCTGTGAGCTCACTTATGAGCCTACCTGTCTGCCCACTTGTGAGCCCACTTGTGAGCCCACCTGTCAGCCCACTTGTGAGCCCACTTGTGAGCCCACTTGTGAGCCCACCTGTGAGCCTACCTGTCTGCCCACATGTGAGCCCACCTGTCAGCCCACCAGTCTGCCCACATGTGAGCCCACTTGTGAGCCCACTTGTGAGCCCACCTGTGAGCTCACTTATGAGCCTACCTGTCTGCCCACTTGTGAGCCCACTTGTGAGCCCACCTGTCAGCCCACTTGTGAGCCCACCTGTCAGCCTACCTGTGAGCCCATCTGTCTTCCCACCAGTCTGCCCACATGTGAGCCCACTTGTGAGCCCACTTGTGAACCCACCTGTGAGCCCACTTGTGAGCCTACCTGTCTGCCCACATGTGAGCCCACCTGTCAGCCTACCTGTGAGCCCACCAGTCTGCCCACCTGTCTGCCCACTAATGAGCCCACTTGTGAGCCCACCTGTCAGCCTACCTGTGAGCCCACCAGTCTGCCCACCTGTCTGCCCACTAATGAGCCCACTTGTGAGCCCACCTGTCAGCCTACCTGTGAGCCCATCTGTCTTCCCACCAGTCTGCCCACATGTGAGCCCACTTGTGAACCCACCTGTGAGCCCACTTGTGAGCCTACCTGTCTGCCCACCTGTGAGCCCACTTGTGAACCCAGCTGTGAGCCCACTTGTGAGCCTACCTGTCTGCCCACATGTGAGCCCACCTGTCAGCCTACCTGTGAGCCCACCAGTCTGCCCACTAATGAGCCCACTTGTGAGCCCACCTGTCAGCCTACCTGTGAGCCCACCTGTCAGCCCACCAGTCTGCCCACCTGTGAGCTCACTAATGAGCCCACTTGTGAGCCCACCAGTCTGCCCACCTGTGAGCTCACTAATGAGCCCACTTGTGAGCCCACCTGTCAGCCTACCTGTGATTCCATCTGTCTTCCCACCTGTCAGCCCTCCACGGGCCCCAGATTGAGTCTGCAGCTGTTTGCAGGAGTCATGATGTGTCCAAAACGGCTGACGGAGGATGGGTTCGAAACGCAGCTGGCTGTCAATCACCTGGGTCACTTTCTGCTGACCAATCTGCTGCTGCCGAAATTGAGAAGCTCCTCCCCCAGCCGCGTGGTCAATGTATCATCCATTGCCCACAGGGGGGGTAAGACTGCTGACATCTCACCCAATCCTTCCAGAGCATCTGGGACATCTGTGTCCTGGTCCAGGTTCTGGAGCTAAAGGCCGCCTCTTTCATCCTCAGGTCGCATCGACTTTGACGACCTTTTCTTCAGCCGGCGGCCGTATGGCGCTCTGGAGAGTTACAGGCAGAGCAAGCTGGCCAACATCCTGTTCACTCGGGATCTGGCACGCCGGCTCAAAGGTAAGAACCAGCAGAACCCAGAGGTCCTGGTTCCTCCAGAACCAGCTGTGTCAGAACCCAACTGCACCTGCTGTCTTCACCTGTTCTCCAGGCTCAGGTGTATCGGCCTTCTGTCTCCACCCGGGCGTCATCCGCACCGAGCTGGGTCGTCATGTGGAGAGCTGGTTCCCCCTGCTGGGGGCGCTGCTGAGGCTCCCCGCCCTGCTGCTCATGAAGACGCCATGGCAGGGCTGCCAGACCACCCTGTTCTGTGCCGTGACCCCGGGTCTGGAGGATCGGTCCGGATGCTACTTCAGGTATTTCAGACCCACCTTTGAACTGTTGTGGGTTTTCTGGGGTGGGGGGCAGGATATTTAGTGGTTTTGGGTGGAACATCTTCTTACCCAAATGAGTCAGATGGTTTTGTTCAGGTGAGGCTGTCAGCATCAGGTGTGGCGTTCAAAGAGGTACAAATTCTCTCAGGTCAACCTCTGTGTGTCTGCAGTGACTGTGAGGAGAGGGAGGCGGCCCCAGAGGGGCGGGACGACGAGGCGGCGAGGAGGCTGTGGGACGCCAGCGCCCGGCTGGTCCGACTAGGAGACATTTCCAGCGTCAGTCAGGACCAGACAGAGTCACACAGGTGAAGCTTTGGATGGAAGCAGCTCGGCTTCACCGTCCAGGAGTCACTTTCCCGCCACGTTCCCACGGTTCTCCTGATGCGGTTCCAGCAGAAGACGCCGTCTTTGTTCTCGGGTGGACTCCTCCTTCCAAGATCAAAAGAGTCTTTTTGAAATGGAATAAAAAAATTCACAACAAACCGAAGAGAAATCAAACAGACTTGAAGAAAAGTAGAGAGCAGACAGCTCTGCTGAGCATGCTCAGTGGAGCTGTCTGCTCTACTGAGCATGCTCAGACGGGTGATATTGATTCAACCAAAAGCATGAATGTGGATGTTCCACAAAGACTGATGACACCAAAGAAATGCAGATTTGAACCCAAAAAAATGTGTTTATTTACACAGAAACTTCACTGAAAACACAGAAACCGTCTCCCCCAAATGGGTCGTACCAACACGGGGTTGCGGGTGTGTCTGTCAGAACCTCCATGCAGAAGACACAGAGACTGTTCTGACAAAATGTGGCCAATCAGACGTCAGGACTCTCCCCATTGTGTTGGAGGGTGGGGGGTGAGCTGAGGTGACATATCTAAAGCTGAGTGTGTGTCAATCATCATGTGGGGAAACCAAAAGACTGATGATGACGAGAACAAAGCTCACTACTGGAATGAGGTTTGGGGGAGTAACTCCAGTCTTCATCACATCTACTTCTTCTTCTCTTATTATTTTTATGACCATCTGCTATCAATCCCAGCATTCAGTTCTCATCTGTTTGGAGCAGTGCCATTGTTGGCAGGTCAGTAACTGCATACGGTTCCGGTGGTACCTGGACCACGGTCTGGCGCCCCCCCCCAGCCGTCCCCCCAACTCCATCTGGATGAAGCTCGTCTGCTGGACTATTCAAACGTGTAGTTGTAGAGTTAGATCAGTTCATTCTTCTCTCTGAGTTCTGGTCCATCGCCCGTCTGTCCTGGGGGAGGATCCCTCCTCCATGTGGACCCCCCCCTGAGGTTTCTGCTGTTTTAAGTGTTTTTCCTCACAGAGAAGGGGGGTCTAAGCCTAAGGCCAGGGATGTCCAGTTTAGTCTGGTTCGGTTCGGTTCACTTTAGCCATTACCGGTTGAACTCTGTGCCCGTCTGTTCTATGATCCATGTTCATAGATCCAGTCTGAAGCCCATCAGACGACTGTTGATGGAAACATTGGGCTAAAAAAACTAAATAACAAAATCAGAACCACAAGAACCAGCTGGGTTCAGAGAACAGAACTGGACCTTCTCCGCAGCCCCCCCCTCCCCCCATCACTTTTTAGTCACTTTTCTGTGAGTTTTACTGACCTATGGCAGGACTGTACCAACCAAACGACTGCTGTGGTCATTTGGACCGGAACCACCCACCAGAACATCTGCTCAAAGGTTCTGTAGAACCTCTGCTGAGGTCCGGAACCTCCAGCAGTGAAGATCTCTGACCGGAACGCTCCTCTGGGCGGCGCTATTGAGCTACCGGGAAGCCGCGGAGCCAGAGGGGAGTCGGGGGGGGGGGGGGAAACCGGACACCCCGGGAGGAGCCGCTCCCGGCCGGGTTACCGGAGCAGAGCCCGGCGGACGCGGCAGCTGCAGGCAGGACACGCACGCGCCCAGAGAGACTCCAGCCGAGGAGCGGAGGAGGTTCCTGTGATCCGCTCGACCGCCTCGCGCCGCGGCGGGAACCGAGTTACCGGGAAAGTGCGACAAGTCCCGTCTGAGGCCCCGGCGGCGCCATGAAGAAGAACTCCACCGGGAGAAGGGTGAGGACAACCGAACCGGAACCCGCCTTCGGGCCGCTTTGGTTCCGTTACAGCCGGTCGGTCGAACAAAAGCTCGGAAGATTAAAGGCAGGTTTATTGTGAAGGGACGACCCGCCACTTCCGGTTTTCATAGTAAAACTACTTGATTTCGGTGAACAAGTGAGTCCAAAAGTTAACGAACCTGCGGTTCGAACTGAGGTTCTACGGGACAGAAGAGCACTGCAGAACCAGACCGTGAACGCACCACAGACAGGATGTTCTCCCCGGTTCTTCTCTATGTTCCCCTGATGGTTCCTGTCAGGTTCTGGTTCCTCTGTGTCCGCCTCAAGTTCTGCCTCAGGTTCTCCATCAACATCAAGATGTGCATCAGTAGAACCCTGGTCTGCTCTGCTGAGCCCGTGACTCGGTTCTTCTGCTCAGTACAGAACCCAGCAGCTGAACTCACCTGTTCCTCTGCTCTGTTTGTCAGGCTCCACCGGACTCCATTTCCCAGAGTTCCTCTCCGGAGAAAGTGGGCTGGATCCGGAAGTTTTGCGGAAAGGGGTTCTTCAGAGAGATCTGGAAAACCCGTTTCCTTATTCTGCGAGGAGACCAACTGCTCATCAGCCAGAAGGAGGTAAGGGGGGGGGGGGGGGCTTCATGGTTGCCATGGCAACAAACTCCAGGGATGGACACATCGGGGACCCACATCAGCTTCAGATATTCTGGTCAGACAGACATTCTCCTTCAGTCTGTGGGACTGACGGAACCTTTTCTGTGCCGAGCAGCAGAGTCGGGTTTCATTCTGAACCACACAGATCCAGTTTCACCGCTGCAAGACGCAGCAGAACCGGTGTTCTCCTGTCTGTAGAACACGTGGAGTCTGAACGAGGTTCTCCTCAGCTGGAGTCCAGTAACCTCTGGGGGGGGGGGGGTCAGAACAGGTTCTGCTGCTGATGGACTCAAAGATCTGCTGGAACGGAGGTTCTGATCCGGTCTGTCATCTCTGTGAAGGAACCTCAGGCTCAGACGGGTCGGTGGTTTTGGTTCCTGAAGGTTCTGACCTGGTTTACGGTTTCAGCCGTGGAAGGTGTTTCCGTCCCGCTAATGCTAGCAGGACAACTGTGCTGTCTCCATGACAACCAGGGAGCCACACCCCCTAGATGAGCAGAGACAAGGTTGTCCTGAAGAATTTAATTAACAAAAACTCCCCCCCCCACAGACACACACAAACAAAAAGGCACACACACACATATTTGTTAGTCAAATCATCTGCTTTGGTTTTCCTGGGCTGTTGTGTGTGTGTGTGGGGGGGGGGGTGTTGTTGTTCAGCTGCAGCTAAAGTCGTACTTTCTGGACTGGACCTGGTTCTGGTTTTCTGTCGTCTCAGAGATGAAGCCCATTCTGAGTCATTGACCCCCACCCCAAAGCACTTAAACCAAAAGAAGCAACAGGAGGCCACGCCCCCTTTTTCTATTCCAGCTCTGTACCTGCTGTAAGGCCCAAAGCCATTTACAGTCACACACACACAAACACACACAGATTAACACGAACAAACACACACACTTCCAGTCTTATCTCACCACACATCAATGATCTACCAGAGCTCTAAACATCCACATGTTTGCTGATGATGCAGTAATATTCATGCCGTGTTCTGACCTCGGCGATGGTTCAACTTCAAGACTGCCTCTCAACGTCTCGTCTCCTAAACACCAAAAAGAGCGGACGATGTTCTCCAAACGACAGAACCGTCAAACTTGTTTGAACTTGTTTGGACCATTATACTTCAAATTGTCATGCATACACACAGTGGTGGACAAAATAGTTGGTCCCCCTCAGTTAAAGAAAGAAAGTCCTCGATGTTCACTGAAATGACTTGAAACGTTCAAAAGTAACAATAAATTAACATTTATTGAAAATTAAATCATCAAAATCAGCCATTACTTTAGAGTTGTTGATGAACAGAATTATTTAAAAAAACAAACTAATGAAATATGGCTGGACAAAGATTGATGGTACCTCCATAAAAGACTGAGAACTAATTGTCCAGGGGGTCATGATGAACTCAGGTTTGTCCTTTGATTGACATCACAGCTGTTTTCAAACCCAGAATCAGTCAGTCTGCCTATTTAAAGGGAGACAAATAGTGAAAAGGTGTGAACCAGACTGAACATGGACAACAGAAAGCCAAGGAGAGAATTGTCCCAGGACATTAGAAACACAATTATAGACAAACACGGTAAAGGTAAAGGCTATAAAACCATCTCTAAGCAGCTTGGAGTTCCTGTGACCACAGTGACACATATTATTCAGAAGTTTAAGACCCACGGGACAGTAGCCAACCTCCCTGGACGATGGAAGAGGAACATTGATGACAAATTGAGGAGACGGATAGTTGGAACTGTATCCAACGAGCCCAGAACAACCTCCAAAGACATCAAAGGTGAACTCCTAGATCAAGGTACATCAGTGTCAGATCGCACCATTCATGGTTGTTTGAGCCAGAGTGGACTTCATGGGAGACGACCAAGGAGGAACCACTGTTGAAAGGAAATCATCAAAAAGCCAGACTGGAATTTGCAAAAATGCATTCTGGGAAAATGTCCTTAGGACAGATGAGACCAAACTGGAGCTTTCTGGTAAGGCACATCAGCTCCATGTTGGTAGACTCTCCAACCAAAAGAACACTGTCCCTACTGTGAAACATGGAGGAGGCTCAGTTCTGTTTTGGGGCTGCTCTGCTGCATCTGGAACAGGGGGTCTGGAAGTTGTGAAGGTCAAATGAAATCTCCAGATTATCAAGGCATTCTGGGTAGAAATGTGCTGCCTAGTGTCAGAAAGCTTGGTCTCAGTCACAGGTCATGGGTCTTCCAACAGGACAACCATCCAAAACACACAGCCAGAAACCCCCAAGAATGGCTGAGAGAAAAGCGTTGGACTATTGTGAAGTGGATTCTATGAGCCCAGATCTGAATCCCCTTGAACATCAGTGGAAGGAGCTGAAACATGCCATTTGGAGAAGACAGCCGTCAAACCTGAGACAACTGGAGCAGTTTGCTCATGAGGAGGGGGCCAGAATACCTGTGGACAGGTGCAGAAGGCTCATTGACAAATACAGAAACCGTTTCATTGCAGTGATTGCCTCAAAAGGATGGGCAACAAAATATGAAGTTATGGGAACCATCATTTTAGTCCAGCCCTATTTCATTAGTTTGTTTTAATAAATAATTCTGTTAATCAACAACTCTAAAGTAATGGCTGATCTTGGTGATTTAATTTTCAATACACTTTAATTTATTGTTACTTTTGAACATTTTAAGTCATTTCAGTGAACATTGTGGACTTTCTTTCTTAAACTGAGGGGAACCAACTATTTTGTCCACCACTGTACACACACAACACAATTACACAACCTTCACCTGCCCCATGAAGCTGGAATGGTCTGTAGACGGGGGCGACTGTGTGGTCAGTGCTGTAACATCTGGATCAGTGTGCCCCCCCCGAGAGAAAAGCAGCTGCAGACGTGGTTTAAATCCCGTCAACCTGGAGATGAGTGAACGTCAGAAACAGTTTGTCCGTTTCTGAAACGGCGCCGGGACGATTCTACGCCTGTTTGGGATTCTTTTTTCTGTGGGTTGTGTGTTTTTGTGTTTTGTTGTTGGCGACGTGACATCGAACCAGCAGCAACTACAGCTGAAAAGTCGCTTTGCTGCTACACAAAGCATTCATCAGCGTGCACGTTCACATGCACGGGGGCTCTGCTGCCATAAATGGCACCGACCTATAACCACCAGGTAAAACGTGACTCATGGGCAGCAAGGCAGGAACTAAACCTGCACCCTTCCCATCAATGGTCGACCGCTCCACCTCTGGCCCACAGTTGGCACTTGGAAGGGCTCACCGGTGAGGTGTCGTTAAAGAGCAGCTATTTGACCCCGCCCCCCTCTGACTGTGCCAGCAGCAGGAGACTCAGACAGCTGCTTAGGCTCCTCCCCCGCCCCGCCCCTCAGGAAGTGTCAGTTTAAAGATGTTGAATAATGGAGGCTGTTTCCATGGAGACAGAGCAGGTGAGGTTAAATGTCTGTGTGTTAGCGGCAGCAGCAGGTGACCCCCCCCCCTCCAGTTCACAGGGAGTGGCTCAAATGTCGACCCAACGTCAACCGGTGCCAGCGTTTGCTCTCAGATGGGAGGTTGTGGGTTTGATTCCAACATTCAGGATGTGTGTTTATGTGCGCTCACCTGTGCGTTCACCTGTGTGCAGGTAAGGGACCCGTCCCGGGCTGAGGAGGTTCTGGATCTGTCCGACTATGACGGGTGTGAGGAGGTCAGGAAGAACAAGAGCCGCAGTAAGAAGAACCACAGCCGCTTCCGCCTGCAGCGCTGCTCCTCCCCAGGAAACACGGTAGGCCCCTCCCTCTGGCCCTTACCTGCTGCAGAACCAGACACACCTGGACCAAACACTGGGGTCTGACCTCTGACTTTGTTACCCACTGAGCGCTGGTCTGTGGTGATTATTCTGGGATGGCTCACACGCACAAACAGCAGTAGGAAGATTTAGCGCCTTTAGTGGAACATCTGAAGCCCTAATTGGTTCAAGGTCCAGTCCCGGTCCAGTTTCCTGTGAGCCGGACTAGACCAGACCGGGGTCAGTCTGATGATCAGGTGAGATTAAGGGGAGGAGCCTCTCAGGCATCAGTTATGACCGTAAGGACATTTCTGACATCCCTCCTATGAGGACCAGAGTGACGTGGTTCTGGATCGGTTCGGACTCTCTCCGCCCTCCTTGGTGGCGCCTGCATAAGTGCGATCCTGCCATGTGCTGCTTTAGCGTCTGCACATTCTGGACTCTAACCTTCGCCGGATGTTCTGTGGGTTCTGCAGGTTCCTAACCTGGTGTTCCTGGCCGTCAGTCCAGAGGAGAAGGAATCGTGGATCAACGTGCTGAACGCGGCCATCAGCAGAGCCAAGAACCGGATTCTGGATGAGGTGGGCTCAGACAGCTGCTTGAACCTTTCTGAACGGTTCTCCATCAGCGGGTTCTGTTGGTGCTGATCCGTTCCTTTAGGTTGACAATGGATTAGTTCTTCCAGCCTGAAGGCGGTTCTGATCGTCTGAAGGCAGTTCTGATCAACCATCAGTTTCTTTTAGTGGTTTGTCTGGATCAGGTTTACGTACCAAACCATCAACCAGAACTTCTGTTCTAGAAACATTTGTTGTTTCACTGAAGATGAAAGTCTTTCAGATGTTTTGATCTGAATCTCAATGATAAAAACTCAACAGAACCTGGACTGAACCGGGCCAAAGTGACGGGTTCTCCTACATATCTCTATGTTCCAGGTGACAGTGGAAGAGTCTCAGTTGTGTCACCTGACCCGAGATCGAGTAAAGATTCCTCACAACCGCCGACTGCCAACCAGAGGCCACCTGCTGGCCGTGGTCAGTACCGCATCTCCAGGTTGTTGTAGTCTGCATCAGACCGGTTCCAGTCCGGGATCCAGGTCTCCCTCAGGTAAAGGTGAAGCTTTTCTCTGTCTCTTAGGCCTCCACCTCCTCCTCAGATGGGATGCTGACTTTGGACCTGGTTCAGGAGAACCCCGCCCCGACTCAGGGTCTGGACCGGTGTGACGGCTTCCAGGAAGACCCGGACAAATCCCTGCCCGGCTGTTCTCCCGTCTCCCCCAGCTCCAAAACTGACAGCCTGTTGTCTGCGCGGACCGCCGGGCCTTCTGGGAAGTCTCAGAGCCTTCCTCGTGAGAAGATAGGCTCCACCCACAGCCCAGATCCAGGAAGTCGTCTCTCGGAGGCAGAGAAGAACCGCTGCGCCTCCACCGATGAGATTCTGACTCAACCGGAGACCAGAACTGCCACGAAGAAGGGTGGGGCGGCCCCCCCACCAGGAGCCCCGGAGCCGGTCAGCCGCCTGCAGGAGCTCATCGGCCAGAAGCTGGAAAGGACGGAGCGGCTGCTGATGGAGGTGCGGCAGGACGGGGGCTGGGGGGGCAGAGGAGGGCAGGAGTCGGCCGAGGAACTGAGAGCTGAAGCCGAAGGGCTCCTGAAGGAGGCGGCGGCGGCGTGGAGCCAAGCCCGGGACGTGCTGCAGGAGATCAAGGAGCTGAGGGTACTTTACCAGCAGCTGGACCCCCCCTCCCCACAAACCCCCCTCAACAGTGCCAACTCCAACCGCATGAGCCTGATGTGAGAGGGTTCTGGACCAAACCAGAGCGCATCCCGGAACTCATCAGGACCTCCATCAGCTGGAGGTCTAGCACCTGATCTCCCGACAGGTCAAGTGTCAGCTCTGAAGCTCCGCCCCCAAAGCTTTCAGCTGTTCTCAGAACAGTCACAACCAGTCTGGTTCTACCGGGACTGGGTTCTGCTGCACACCTCAGCCCAGATTTTAGACGAGCTTTCCGTCCTCATCTTTCTCTCAGACTCCTCAGAACTGGATCTTTTGACTGGGTCCGGTCGGGACGGCAGGTCGAACACTTAATGGTGAAGAGAGCTGTTGCCATAGTAACGGCTCATCACACAAACTACAGTTGAGAAGGGGCGGGGCCATGAGTTTTTATGCATCACTTTTTGCAGTTGTGTGCCACACCCTCAGAAGAAAATGGATCTGAGCTTTCATGTTTATTAGATTTGAGTGTGAGGACCCCCCCCCCACCAGAGCAGACGGGACCACATTCAGTTCCAGAAACGGTTTTCCTGCTGTGGCTGTTCCAAAAGCTGACGTGTGCTGTGTGGCTGCTGCTGTAAACTCGCAGAGGATGATGGGAAATGAAGTCCAGATCATGTAATGAAATAAAATCTCCAAACTGAAACCAGCACAGGTTCAGCCTGAGGCTGCAGGAGTGTGCATGTGAGTGTGTGCACAATGCTGTTGGCATCATCATGTGACAGGAAGCAGGTGAGAACACAGGAGTGACCTGTCAGACAGTCACACGGGTCCTGTGAGCTGATTGGTTCATGCATCACCGGTGGAGCAGCAGACAGGTGGACCTGAGACGACCCTGAGCAGAGGCAAAGAGACACGAAGCTCCGCCTCTGTTTCAGGTGTGTACCTCTGATAGTTTGCCATTGATAAAAGAGCCCATGTCAGGCCACGCCCCCTGACCCCACCACAGCTCACGGGCACCTGTAGAGGTCGATCAAAATGTGATGGGTCATTTTTTGGTAACACCAACCACTGGAAAGGTAAGTTGCCACGGTAACGGCTGAACTGACAGCAGCAGGAGGGGCTTCCTTCAGGTTTTATTCAAAAACAACAGAATATAAAAATAAACCGGTGACAGGAACCGGACTAGCGCCAAACCCAAAACGGCAGACAGGTGTGACAGTTAAGGGGCAGAGCTTATTGGTCAAGTTCTTTAAAAGTTTTAGGCCTGAACCACAAGTCCAATTCAGGAATTTTCTGCCTCTGAACAGAACATCTCCATGGTAACAGCACCTGAGGCTAATGGGAAGTGTAGTAGTTTGTGTTCAGGGTCAAATATTCACAGGGGTTGGAGCGGGGCAGAGCATCAAGTGTTCTCTGGGTCGGTTCTGACCCATCTGAATGGTTCAGCTCCTCTGGAGGCAGTTCTAAATGGATTTGGGGGACGGCGTCACCTGCTGACCCAAAAAAGGGGCCACCAGAACTCGGGAGAACCTTATATTCGGATCAAGTTGGTGCTTGAGGTCCATTCTGACCCATGTCCCATCTGGATCTCTCCAGACAAGCAGGTCCACCTTGTTACCACGGAAACGGGACATGATCTGCCAGCAGTCCTGATCTTAGAGCCTGCAGCTTGAGGCCACGCCCAAATGGGGTCATGGGGGGTGGCAGGTGCAGGGGGGCCGGGCAAGGCAGCTACTCGTCTTCATCTTCGTCCCCCTCGTCTTCTGCGTCCCTCTTCCTCTTCTCTCCCTGAGCTGCAGCTTCATCTGAGAAGCAGAGTGAAGGTCAGACAAACTGGGGGGTCACATGACCTTTACATTGATCCCACACGTGGGAAATTTGTTTGTTACCATAGCAACTGACAGCAGAGGGGGGGGGGGGGACCAAGAATAATATAAAAAACAAGAACAGAGAAAATGTAGCATAAAGTCAAACAACAAGGTAGTATAATTTAAAAATCTATTTACAGAACAGTGCAGGTGAATAGATGTGCAAAGGTTATCTGTTGCATCAGCAGTGACTGGATTTAATTCATGAACACATATACAACTTAAAGGAGGTCCAGTTTACCCAGAATGCCGAGGATCCTGCCCCCGCCCGCGCCCACTGAATTTCTGACCAATCCCGCCCGCTCCAGCAAAACTCATAGAATTTAGTCCCGCACAGTAATAGAGATGCATTGATTTTGTATCGTCTCCCGTCCCGCAGGAAAAAAACACGTATTTGTATTGATATTATTACTAAAGAGACTAATGTCCCTCCTCCAGCCTCATCTTTTCATGCATTCCTCTTGTGTAATGTGCAACTTAATTATCAAATATATTTTCCCAAATCCTGTTCGGTTAAAAGTGTGCGTGTGTGCGCGCGCAGACAGACGGCCTGAAGCGCGCTCTTAGTAAGAGGCGGGGCGGGGCGTTGCACCCCCCCAACAACAGGTTAGATGACAGAGGCCATTGGGCGTCTCTACCTGCTGCCTTCACGGAGCTTCAGTACTAACGTAGTCCGCTAATTTATATTCATGAGATATTCATGGCAGCACTGATCCCGCTGGTTATTTTTGCCGCCCGCTGCACAATTCAAACCGCCCAATCCCGCGAGATTTGGGTTGGGTCCCGTGGGACCCAATCCCAATGCAGCGCTCTAGTCTGGAGGTTCCTCTGATCCCCTTCAGAGGACAACCACAGCATCCTCGCTAAGAGGAGAGCACAACCCAAGAACTGTTGAGCAAACAGCAGGAGATCTGAACCTTTTTCTGCAAACAGGTGTTAGCATGACGCAGCAGGAAGTGACGTGTCTGTAGTCCATCCTCCTTCATTTGTAGTTCAACAGAATGATGTCATCTCTGCAGAAAAGGCGGAGCCTCTTTCCTCCTCTGCTTTGACCTGTGGCGTCAGCCTACAGGTCCAGGAGAACCGGGTTCTCAACCAGACCCCCCCTCATCACTTCAGGAGGGTCTGTCCATGTGAGGGAGGAGAACAGACTCACCTCCATCCTCATCTTCATCCTCTTCGTCCTCTTCCTCCTCAACATAATCTCCATCATCGTCTTCGTCCTTCAACAGAAACAGGAAGCTGCTGACTGCGCTCAGTCACAAGGAGCCCCCCCCCTCCCCCTCCCCATCTGGATCAGTGGCACACCTGGATGCCGTCCTTCATCAGGTAGGAAAGCCCCACTTCCTCTTCTTCAGAGCCGTGCTCTTCATCATCTTCGTCCTCCTCATCATCATCTCCGGGAGGACCTGCCTCCTCCTCCTCATCTAGAAAAGAACCAGTGTGTTGACAGGAAACGGATCAGGTGAGTTCAGACGGAACCAAACAAGAACTTTAGGTTTGTCTTAGACCTTCATGATTATTCTGAAGAACCAGCAGAGCGGGTTCCTCGACCTTCAGACTGTGACGGATGGCGCCTCACCGTTGTCGGACGCCTCGTTGTCCTCCTGGTCGAACCCGTCCAGGTAGGTGAGCTGTGGCAGCAGCTGGAAGACGCGCTCCCTGTAGTCGTCCAGAGAGGACACGTCGCAGCCGTACAGGTCCAGACTCTTCAGGGCCTTCAGGCTCTGCTGCAGGTCACATGACATCGCCGTGAGCAGCGGACCTCCTGGGAGGACCAGAGGAAGGCGCCACTTACCAGCGGCTCCAGGCTGCTCAGCTCCTTCAGCTTGTTGCTGCTGAGGTTGAGGTGGGTCAGGCCAGGACACTTCTCCACCAGCGTGTTCAGCCCCCCACCGATGGAGTTCTCACTGACCTCCAGCTGAAACACAGCAGTCGGGTCTCAGTTCTGCTGTAAAAGGCGGGAAGGCTGAGCGGTTCAGACCAACCTGAACCTGGAACCATTTGGTTTGCATCATTCTGAGGTCAACGTCCTTCATTCAGTTTAGACGTTTGGGAGGAAGGTCAGACCTCCTGAGGCTGCGGTCATGACCACGTCTCCTCACCTTCTGCAGTTTGGGCAGCAGGGGCATCTTGGACAGCGAGCTGAGGCCCACGTTCACCATGCTGAGGACCTCCAGCTCCGTGAACTCCTCTGACAGACCTTCCACCTCGCCGTCGCTGGAGCGGCAGTTGTCCACCACCAGCTCCCCCACCTGGAAGCAGACGGCAGCTGAGCAGACCTGCAGCCAACACCCCACCTTCGGCGCCGCAGAGCGGCCGCTTCACTCTGAGGACAGGAGGCCTCGTCTACCAGCCGGGCTCTGGTCCAGAACCGGTCCTGGTGGATTTCACAATCCCCTTAGTGTCTGCTCCAGAGAGCTTCAGAGCCTAGACGTATGTGGAAACGCTCCACCAGGCGTGTTTGGAGTTTTAACGCCATGCCATCATGGTAGCCAATCAGATGTGCAGCACTTCCCCAGAGCTCCATCCACAGCGCCACAGCTGATTGGATGAATATTTATTCTTCCTTTTCATCCGCCCGCCGTCCGCAGTCACGTGACACCAGCAGTTTTACCACCATGACGCTTTCATACGTCACCATGATGGAAACCAGACGGCCTCGGCGTTCCCGCGCCCCCTGCAGGCCGTTAGCGAAACTGCAGACGTTTGATGACAGGCAACAGGTCTGGACCAGAACCGAGCTCTGGACCTTTGGAACAACTGCAGTGTTTAGGTCCATAGAGCCCAGATGTTTGTAGGGTTCTGTATGTGAACTCATGTTTACCACAATATAGAATATGTATAGTAAAGTAAGTCCCATAAATGAGTGGTACCTATAGAAGCTAATCTGTGTTGGTGCTCCCCATTCCGAACCTGACCTCCCATTTCGAACCTGACCTCTGCACGGCTTAAGAATGAAGGCAGACGGACCGAGGACCACCGGTACCGTCCATTCCCCGCGTCCTGGTCTCGGACCGTGGCTGAGGTTCAGCTCACGTCTGCCCGATATTCCGCCAGAAGGCTGTTTGAAATGGACCGAACCCACCCGGGTCCCCAACAGCCAGCCGTGCATCGAAAAAATCCAGCTCCGAGACTGGACTGCGCATGCGCATTGAAAGTGGTCCGAACAGACTCACCGAGCTGGAGCTTCAAGCTAAAACGGCGCCGAAGCATTTCAGCAGAACTGCGGTTCGTCAGGATCACCACTGTCATCGGAACCGCGATCATCCTACGGCGGGAAGTCGCCCCGCTGCACACAGTCAACGGAACCCGACCGAAACAGACCCAAACCGGCTCGCGGCTCTTTCTCCACATTAGCTAGCTAGCTGGAGCTGCCTCGAGGCTTCTCCACGGAACACAGGAAACCCGCACGTGGAGCGGGCGGGAAACAGAGCTCCGCTACTAGAGCCGCGCGGGTGTAGCTCGCGCTAAGACGACGGAACACGCGCGCGCGTCTTTACCGCTAACGCAGAAAACAGGAGCGGCTGCGGGATTCTCACGCACCTCGGTGGGACTTCGGTTTCGGAGCTCGAGGCTGATCCTCTTCTTCATCTCCATGATGAAGCAGGAGCACAGAAAGTAGCAAAACAAAAGAGATGGCGCGCACGCGCGGCTCAGTCCTCTGTCGCGAACACGCCTCCTCACGCATTTCAAAGGCTCCGGATCCACGTGGGATCTGATTGGTTCGGTCTGAAGCTCCGCCCCCACAGCGTACGACTGAATACTCTTGACCGCGATTGGTCTGAACGTCAGGACTGACCAATGAGAATGCGAAGATAGACCCTTTTTTAAAATGTTTAGGCTCCTCCCCTTTCTGTAGAAACAGGCTGATCTAAGAAACCAGAGGATCCCAAACACGAGATCAATCTGGGATTTCCTATTCTACAGAGCAGAACGTGAACTCATCAGGAGAACATCAATCACCTTTGAGGGGATTGCTGTCTTAAAACATCATGAATCGGACCGCCACCTGCTCCGGTTCTGGTTGGCTGGATAAACAGATCCAGTTCAGTTTCAGAACAGTCGTTTTATTCTGTTTTCTTAAAAAACAAACATGTACACCTGAAATCACAGCCAGAAATAAATAACAGCAAACTCAGGGTTTGGTTCTGGTCGGACCCGGCTGCTCTGAGCGAAGGCCAATCCAACCAGAGCAATGAGGAGAGACAGAAAACTTCAACACCATCAGTGCAGGTCCAACAGAACCGCAAATGCTCAGACCATCCAGAAAGATGTGAGAGGAGGAGTCATGACTCATGGGGAGGAGTCATAACTCATGGGGAGGAGTCACGAATAATGGGGAGGAGTCATGACTCATGGGGAGGAGTCATGACTCATGGGGAGGAGTCACGAATAATGGGGAGGAGTCATGACTCATGGGGAGGAGTCATAACTCATGGGGAGGAGTCACGACTAATGGGGAGGAGTCATGACTCATGGGGAGGAGTCATGACTCATGGGGAGGAGTCATGACTCATGGGGAGGAGTTAGATAAAAGGTGATCATCAAGAGAGCGTTGAGGGAGTTAAAAAGGAACTGAGCATGCTCAGTGGAGATCTTCTGGTTCCGAAATGACATCAATAAATAAACTGTAACAATTTAACAGTAAATTGTTGTAGTTCAACAGGAAGTGATGTCACTACATCATCTTCAGACTTCCTGTCTGGGTGGAGCTTCGGGACTCTTCATGCAGGTTCTGAGGAGGTGAGAAGGACAAACCGGTCTCATATTTACAGAATGGGGGCTCAGTCTGACCGCTCAGTCCACGATGGAGGCTCTGCGTGACCTGCAGGAAGGTCAGGGAGACCAGGAGAACTTCAGGGAGCTGGCAGAGAGCCCCCGCTTTGGGGTCTTCAGGCGGCTGGCAGGTGAGGAGTGGACTGCCTTCAGAGAACCTCTTTCATCTCTGATATGCAGAACAAAGTTCTGTTCAGCGGAAGCTTCAGGAACCAGAACTGTTCCCAGGTTTGAAGAAGAACGATGCTCCGGATGAGAACCTGGTCTGGAGAACCAGAAGATGGTTCTCAGGATGTAGAGTCCGTCTCTGAGCATCACATCCGGTCCAGGACCCCGTGTCCCACCGAAGGGCCGGTGTTGGAGACTGGGGGGTGGTGCCCCAGCTGCCACTGTCCCCGAAGACCTCTCAGCACTCCAGGGGGGGGTGGAAGCTGCGCCGGCAGTCGATGGCTTTGGTGCTGGGGGGCAGAGCCCGCTTCTTCCGGAGCTCGTCCTGACTCATGGCGCCGGCGAGCCGCGAGCACGCCGCCTTATACTTCTTATCAAAGGCCGCTGCAAGTAGACACAGAGGGACAGTCAGAGGAGAAGCCCCGCCCCCTTCCTCATAAAAAAGTTAACCGCCAGGTGACCATGGTGACATGGTGGTGTCACCATGGTAACACAAGATAGCTGTTAAGTCTGCCCCCCTCAGAACCAGATGGACGGTTTACCTGAAACCACCTCGTTTGGTACGACTTGACCTACTAACTAAAAATGTACTCAATAAATAAATAAAAAAGAAACACCTGCCTGTGAGCTGATGCTTTTGATTGGCTGGGGTTAAACCCCGCCCCCCTTCTACATCTTTAAAGCTTCCATTTTTTCATAAAGCCTCAGATCCTGTGGGAGGGGCTGAGCTTTGGTCCGCAGCATCGGGTTGGCCGGCTGTCATGTCAATCAAAAGATGTAGGAGGGTAAAAACGTCGGAGGCTTTTATTTGATGTTTTTAGATTACAAATGGGTGTGGTCTTTTGATTGACAGGTGATTGTTAACGTCTAACTTAGCTAAACTGAGCGTGCTCCGACTGTTTGAGGAGACCTTGAGGTCGCGTGATGATGACCGACAAATATCTGCACCGCCGTGTCACATCGCCACTCGACGGGCTGCACTTTGACGGTCGTTAACTCTGACGGGTTGTGGATCGGCTGGCTCTGCTGCAGCCTTTGTGGGCGGGACTTATCGTGAACATCGGTTTAGACGTCCCGGGCGCTCTGCAGAAACTCTTCATCAGCGTCTGCTGTGCAGAAGCTGCTCCTCCGGTCGGGTTCTCGGTTCTCACCTACGTGGTCTTTGCCCATGGCGGCCAGAGTGAGGAAGAGCAGCTCTCTGTACAGACTCCTGTCAACACAAACAAACATCTCGTTTCCACAAACACCTGCACTGCAGCCGACTAAACCTGAACCTCCACGCTGACCTCTGGATCCGGGGAGAGCCCTGCTTGGCGAGCGTCTCCAGGAAGAGCGTGACGGCCTTGTGCACCTCGTTCATGCCCACGTAGCGCAGCATCTCCTCCAGGAAGGACAGGCTGAAGGGGTGGTTGTGCCTCCTCCAGCTGTAGATCCTCATGGAGGCGCCGCCTAGGAGGGAGACGGGACATTCAAGCAGGTTCTGTTCGGGTCCCGGGTCCGGTTTGAATGAAGCACTTACTGTGGATCCTCCACAGGATGTAGAGGGGAGGCCACTGGTCCGTGTCTGGGGTCAGGGTGTCCCACAGGAGGCGGATCCTAACCGCGCAGGTGTCCAGCTGGAACATCAGAGGGGATTTTGGATCAGCACCAACTTACCCGGGTCAGACACCTATGTCTGCTTCCTTCACAACCCGTCTGTCCTGCATCTGTTGAAATCTAGTCTGGACCTTCATGTCTGCGGTTCTGGAGGTCGGACCTCGTTCTGGTCGGTGTCAGACACAGCAGGACTTTTAAGTTGGGGAACCTCCTCCTAGAAATTCCAGTTTCCCCAGCAGCCCGGTTCTGGCCTTCCAGTCAGAACCGGGCTGCTGGACCTTTAAGGGTCTCTAATGGGTCAAACTTCTGCGCCGAAGACCGTCTAGTTTACTCCTGACGGTCTGTTGTTCCACATCAGAACCAGAACTTTTCGGTGAGCTCAGCGGAGGATCTCCTCCAGAATGAGGAGCGGCGGCTGACCTGGCTGAGCGTGCTGACCAGCGGCGAGCTCCTGACCATCTGCAGGAGGTTGCAGGGCAGGCCCAGTCTGTGGAAGAACCAGACCAGGTTCCAGAAGAGGATGGAGTGGTTCTCCAGGAACTGCGGCTGCGCCAGAACCGCCTCGCCCTCGTTCTCCAGGAGGCTCTCCAGCTCCTTCCTCAGAACCAGGGGGCTCAGGTAGGCCACCGTGACCTGAGGAGTCCCGCCCATCGACAAGCTCTGAGGAGGGGGAGGAGTCAGTCAGTGACAGCAGTGGGGCGGCGGTGGGTGGTGTGGGGGGGGTCTTACCGCGGTGGTGGTCTTGCTGGTCTCAGAGCTGGAGTCCTCGCTCAGACCGTTACACTGGGCCTGCTGGGGGGGCTCGGGGCCACTGGGGGGCCTCACAGCGCTCTCCACCTCGTCCTCCAGGTTCAGGTTGCCGCGCTCGGTACTGAGGAAGAGGAGGAGTGATGAAGCTGCGTCCTACTGCTGTGGTCACAGCAGATTCATGCACCGTTACGTCTCTGTGTTCTGGTTCTACTTCCTGTCTTTGGGTTTGAACCTCCGCTCAGGGGAGCAGCTGACGGACCGGGCCTGTTCCGGTCACGGGTCGTGGTTCTGCTTGTGAGGCCTCTAAAGCTTTTCGCGTGGACCCGTGTCAGAACAGAACTTCCTGATCCGACACACACCATGTGATCCTCTTCAGGATTTGGGTTCGGTTCTTCTGGATCGTTTCTGTCAGAACTTTGCTCCGGCGTCTCTTTGGAAGGGTCAAAGTTCAGACTCCAGGAGGAACCAGCTACAGGTGTGTTTGACCAGGAGGGGGCGCCGCAGACACATTTACAGACAGAATGTTCTGTTTGATGAGTGGTTTTGATTTGGATTTTTGGGTCCAGGTCGTCTAAACTTCAGATTTAAATCAAGTTCATGGTGTTTAGGTGGGGGTGCAGTTCCCTGAATGACCACTAGGCTGCTGGACCAGAACCATGACAGTTAAAACCGTTTCTGTCGTCTAAAGAACATAAAATCCCCAAACCAAACTATTTTCTGGGTCATCGCGGCGGCGCTCAGACCTGCTGACGGGTCCGAGGTCGCAGATCTCGGCGTTCAGGAAGGGCACGAAGGGGGCGGAGCAGAAGGGGCAGGAAGAGTTGAGGTTGGAGTCGTCGGACGTCCATCCCGCCATGATCTCCTCGTCGTAGACCAGAGAGTTGCAGCTGCGACACAGCGAGCAGCTGGACATCAGAACCTGCAGATCCAAGACAGCGTCAATGCCGGCGGGTCAGAACCGACCCGAACGGCAGCAGAACGCCCCTCTTTACCTCCATGCCCGCCCCCTCCTGGTTGGAGTCCCAGGATCTGCGCAGAGGGAACACTGGAGTGGGCGTGTCTAACAAGTCCAGGTCACTTCCTACAGACAGCGAGCTCTGAGGAGAGAGAACAGGAAGTTAAAGCCTACCCACTTCCTGTTGGAGACCACAGATCTGTCTTAACGTGTGGGCGGGACTGGATGTGACAGCGTCCGGTCTGAGGTGGTCAGACATGGCATGTGCCCCGCCCCCTTTTTTAGGTCATTGCTCCTCATCAGGGCGGAGGCTCACCTCTGACGTGGCGTTGACCAGCCTCTCCTTGGCCTTCAGCAGCGTCTCAGCCACCTGAGCTTTCCTGGACTGCCTCTGGTCCGACACCCTTCGCCCGATGCCCCTCCCTCCTCCCGGGCGGCGGTCATCCACACTGGCTGCTCGTCGCCCCGCCCCTTTTTTGGTTGGTGTGAGGAGCTGCTGCAGCTTCCCTGCCAGCCCCCTGCTCGGTGAGGACACGTTGTTACAGTTTTCGTCCACCGCCGTCCTCCTGGCGGCGCTCTCAGACAGGGGTGGGGGTCTGCAGGTCAGAGCAAAGCGGTCAGGCTGGGGGGGGATCGTGGCGCTGAGTAACGGCTGAGGGCACCCACCTGCCGTCTGCGTCCTCCGGCTCGCAGGAGCTGCAGTCGGCCTCTGCGCAGTCTTTGTAGAAGGACGAGAGGCAGACCTGACTGCGAGGAACCACCGCTCCGCCGGGGGGCGCCGTGGAGCCGTCCCGCAGCCCCAAAGGAGGTTTCTGGGAGGCGGCGCAGCCGTTGGTGCCGGCGTGGGGAAGAACGCTCCGCCGGGAGGGTTTGGTTTCTGTAAAGGGGGGGGGGGGGTCAGTTCCAGTGACATCGGTGAGGAAGAGGAGGAGGAGGAAGCTTACTGTCGGCGGGCGGCCTCATGCTGCTCAGGCTGCTGCTCTTCACCAGCGGGCCGCTCAGAGACTCGTGGCTGGAGCTCTCGCTCAGACCGCTCCAACTGGACTGACGAATCAGAGCAGAGTGGGGGCGGAGCCTCAGATCCTCAGCAACCACGGAGTCTTTGGGACCAGCAGAGAGACGATGACATCATTATCAGCAAAGTTTATAGAATGGAAGCTAAAGGCTGAAGACCCCACCCCCCACCCCCACCGCCATACGACCAGCAGGGTGCTGGGCTCAGCCAGAACTTCGGGTCAGAACCACATGTCTTTGTGTGATCTGAGGTGGACTTCCAAAAGGCTCACCGAGAAGCGGCACTGATCCACGAGGAGAAGAAGAGTTTCTGCTTTGATCAATAAAAACACCAAGATCTCAAAGACGTCCTGAAAAAAGCTGGAGGAGGCGGAGCTAAAGATGCTGAGGTTCTGTTTGGGACCAGGATGGATCACTGGATCCATCAGAGGATCAGATGTTCTGGAGATCCACGCAGGGAGGCAGATGGAGAAGAAAAGAGGAAGAAAAGCGAGGATGATGATGGCGAAAGGATGCTGAGGGTGGAGCTACAGGAAAGAGGAGGAGCAAAGTGGAGGTTCATGGATGGAGGAGGACGTGAGGGGGGAGGATGCAGAGGAGCGGGTCAGAAGGAAGTGGGATTTTGGCAGTGGCGCCCCCTACAGAGAGCATCTGGATCCACAAACATCTGCAGAGATCAGAGAAAACCCTCCAAACCTGAACACGCCTGACCTCCTCTGGAGCCCCCGGAGCCGCTCTTCTCCCGCGCTCTGATTGGCTGTCTGAACTGGGCCACGGCCAACAGGACGTTGCGCAGCTTGGCCCAGCGGAGCCGCCCGCCCTGACTGGTGGAGGGCCACTTGCTCTCCAGGATGGCCTGAGGAGGACGGAGCGTCAGAAAACCAGCAGCCGCAGCAGACATGACCACCAGGATCAGGAACATCCGGACCGGGAGGAACAGTGTGGAGACCCGCGGGTCCTGGTAGCACCGCTGGTCGTGTCAGGCGCCCGATGGGGGCGGAGCTGTACCTTGTTGTAGTAGCCGTAGGTGATGGTGTTGGGGGTGATTCCCGCCTTCTTCATCTCCAGAAGAACCCTGACGGCGAGGACCGGCTGGCCGTACTGACCACACAGCTGCATCAGGATCCTGTAACACACCTGCAACACACACACCTGTCGCTGAAGTTCTCCTCCAACAGAACCCCCACCACCTTTCAGATCAAGAGTCTTCCTCCTGCAGACCTCTTCAAGCATTTTTGCCGGGATCCTGGTTTTACCGGTCCGAACCCGGATTCAGAGGCTTTTATGGGAGCAGAACACCTGCATCTGTTTAAACAGCTAAAGACATCGAACCGCATTGCATTCTGGGAGGCCCCTGGTGTTTGCTGGTTTTACCTGGCACCAAAACTCGTACTTCTAAGATGACAGGTGGGTAACACTTTATTTTGCAGGGTACAAAGGGAAGTGCTTCCCTCTTCTTTTTGGATTTCTTTTCAAAATAAAAGGCCCCTACAGGTGACCTGCATTCATGGGAAGTTCTGCCGTGGAAGAATGCTTGAACATTTTCTGAGCTTTTGTGTAATTGGCTCCTCAGAACTGTCTCCACTATCTGCACAGTCCTGCTACAGTCACGCAGCATCGTCTTCACCATGCGGTCCTTCAGGGATGAAGATGCTCCTCAGCCTCCAAGTCTTCGGTGCTTCTTGGTGAAATGATCACAGTGACAGACTTTTATTTTGAAATCAGAAGATGTTCTTTGTGTTCTCCTGACTCTTAGCTCCGCCTACTTCAAGCTTGATTTCCTGGAAAAGGAGGCCAGAGCACGGAGCCGGTCGGTCTCACCTCGTCCGGCAGAACCACCTTGCGGTTCTCCATGTGTTTGAGGACCTCGTAGGCCGTGTGCAGCGCGCGGACCTTGGCGGCCTCCGCCCGCACGAAGGTGGGCAGGTAGATGAACCACAGGCCGTAGCAGTGACCCAGGAGACACTTGGACCACATCTCTGGCACCGCAGAGTACTTCTGGGCTCGCTTCTGGGCCAGTTTGATCTCCTGGAGACGCCAACAGAAACAGAAGAAGGCCTTCATCAGGAGGTCTTCCTCGCTCTGAGGGAACCCTGCAGCTCCTGAATTCTGAATGACGGCTGAAATATTCATAAAGATTCATAAAATTCAGATGAGAAGCTGCTCTTCCTTCAGAGGAACCGGGTCACAGCGGAGCTGGGAAACTACCGGGAACCAAAGCAGAACCGAACCATCCTGCTGTCCAGGTTCTGAAAGAACCGCTCCGGAAACAGGTATTTTAACGGAACCCCCAGTCTGTGAGGGGGGGTGACTGCCTCCTCCCGCCGTGACCACGTTACCTGTTTGGTGCGTCGGGGGGCGGGGCTGCTGGGGGGGCTGCCTTTGGCCGGGACACGCAGCCGGTCATGCGGCCGCTCCAGGAGGTCCGGGTTCAGGACGGGGAAGGTCTCGTAGCTGAAGAAGAAGAAGAAAGTGACGAACCAAACGGACAAAAACATCAACCGACGAAACTAAAACCCTCGTTGATTATTATGGGATGGCCATAGGACCTACGGCTGGGTGATTTTCACATCTTACCACAATCTGGGAAAAGAAAATATTTTCACCAAATTTAACAGGGGTATCGCCAACTTAAGTCTACAACCAGCACAGACGTTTCGTTGACCTTTGACCTCAGGAAGAAGCGGTCATCTTAAAGCACCCTCAGTCCCAAATTCAAAGGATTTTCATCGACTGTCTTCTGACTTCTTAATGTCATTTTTCCAAATATTTGGAATAAACGGCGGAGCTTCTGTTGGAGGATAAACAGAGGATCTGTCCGGTGTCCCCTGGCAACCATAATGCGTCGTACATCAGTTTGTCACATGCAGATGACAGGCAGAAGGGGCGGAGTCTGTCACATTCCATAAGGCGTGTAGCGGCCGGGTCAGAGGCGGGTGGCGAGGGCGGTTAAAGGCGGCGGTGAGAGCCGGCAGCGCATGCGGGCCATCAATGCTTTCATTTCAACTATAATTATGTCCGTCAGAACGGCTGTGGATTTGTGTCATTAGGCTCCGCCCTTTTGATTTTTGTTTATAGGATAAACGCCATCACTCATCTGGAGTCATTTGCATCTGGTACCTGTCCTGGAAGGGACGCAGAGAGTGGGAGGGGTCTCACCTGTAGAGGGCGGGGCATTCAGAGCCGTCAGCCTCCTGCGGCTCCTCGGGGGGCATGATGAAGACGGTGTGCTCTCCACTGTGCGTCTCCTCCAGATCAATCAGCCTCACCTCCTCCGGCTTCTCCACATCCACCTGATCACAGGGAACACCTGTCAGCAGCAGGCGGGGGCGTGTCACTCGCCCTGTGGGGGATCAGCCCCTCCCACCTTCTGCACGCACTCGTCAAAAAACTCCAGGCAGGCGTGGCGGTCGCTGACGAAGGAGCACTCCTGGATGAACTGTGTGAACATCTGAGTCTTGGTCAGCTGGGCGTAGAACTTCTGCTGCGTCCGATCGCGAGACTTCAGGAAGCCTGCAGAGGGCGACACTGAGCATTCACCAAACCACACATTTCATCCCGGTTGAACTGAAATGTCTGCGGGGAAATCATTTGAACTTCTGACATCATCCACAGGCGGATTACGACCCCCCAAGCCAGACCGTGCTAGTGTGTGAGCGGAGGGCGCACCCTGCAGGTTGAACAGGGAGCTGCAGTCTGTGGCCGTGTCGGACGGCGCCTGCGTGATCGGCAGCAGGAAGGCGCGGTATCCTCGCAGCAGGCAGCTCATGAAGCGCAGGAAGGCCTCCTGGATCTCCAGCTCCAGCTGCTTCTGACGCCTGTAGATCTGGTCGTAGTCGGTCAGCAGGAACTCCAGCGTCGCCTCCTCCAGGCCGGGACTGCAAACTGCAGGAGGAGTCAGAAAACACACGACAAAAACGCCAAGGGGGGGTCTGTGGGGCTCCTGATGTCACTCACTGCTCTGGAGGGTCTTGTGGAGGCCGCTCAGCGTGTTAAAGAGAGTCTTGCCAGGTTTCCTGGGTAACGATCGCCATGACAACAGCTTTTTATCGTCTGACCTGAGACACAAAACACAGAGTCCAGACGGGCTCCAGAACAGCGGGTCCACAGCAGAACCGGACTCACTGGAATATGGTGTTGGTGTCCAGGTCAACGCACACCACTTCCCCGGGGGGGTCGTACAGGTCAAAGTAGCTGGAGTGGACGCCAACGATGAAGGGCATGGGCGCCAGCAGAACGTCGGCCATCTGCAGCGGGCACAGAGGGATGTAGGGACACGGCCAGCGCAGCGGGAACGTCATCTGCAGGCAGAGAGAACTGAGTCTGTAGTCTGTAACCACCCAGGGGACCCCAGCCCCACGAGAACCCCAGCTTCATGGAGAACAACAGTCTCAATGAGAACTTCAGCCTCACGAGAACCCCAGACTAATGGAGAACCACACTCACAGGAAAACATCTTCTGACTGACATGACGCTGAATTTTCCATGACACTGGGGTTCTCCAATAAAACTAGGATCTCCAACGTTCTCCGGTAAACACGGAGACATGAACATGTTTTTGTCACACATGCATGACAGTCGGACATCAGCACAGACATGACGGCACGGTTCCACACGCGTGTGGCTTACAGAGACGAGCGCCTCGCTGACGGCGGTCAGGACGTCGGGCCGCAGCGAGTGCAGCAGCAGCTTGTGTTCGATGAGGACGGCCAGCAGCAGCGTGCAGGTGTTCTCCGGACCCAGGTTCTGCAGCAGCTTCAGGAAGCTGGCACCGCTGGATGACACAAACACACCGCTTTAGACCCCGCCCACAAACAGCTGAGCAGTGTCATGTGATCAGAGAGGAAGTGTCCCATAGACGCCTCATCTCCTCCACTGACGGCAGGGAGACAGAGGTGAAGGGAGCCAAAGCTGGGTCTCATGTTCCAGTGATGCATGTTCACACTGCACCAGCAGGGAGGGGCTTCTCCTTCTGTTCACTCATGTCCGCCCCCTACAGGCTTGGTGTGAGATGTGAAGCGGTGATGATCTGCAGGCTTTTTCTTTCCAAACAGTTAAAGGCTTGAATTCCAGCCGGACACAGTCATCGATCTCTCCTTCGTGGTCGATTTACGTAGGATTGGGAGATAATAGCCCACTGAACAATCCGATACTATCTGTTCATTTCCAATGTTCAATGGCGACGCATTTTTTACGTAAAAACTCGCTTAGCGCCGCATGGAAAGCAGAACCTCAAAACGCGCGTTTACATAGACGGTCCTTTGGACGTGGACGCCCTTTGGACGTGGACGCGCTGCGGTTCATGATCACTACGAGGATCCACAGGTGAGGCCACTCACCTGAGAGGGAGGGGCGAGGACACAGGCTGGCACAGCAGCAGGTTGTCGTATGGCGAGAGCTGCAACACAGAACAGCATGGCATGAAGGTTCTGGAACGTTCCGCCCTTCAACCTCCTGTTTCTGCTGAGCTACCTTCTGGAAATACTTGTCTCATGTCATCACATTTCCCTGGATTGACTCATTCTAAGAAGAGCATGCTTCACAAATTTGAAAAACGTCGAGGAATCTGCTCCGAGATGTTATCAAGGATGGCCATGTACAGATTTCTGTATCGCACTTGGGGATCCTGCAACTGGGTCAGACGGCGCTTTCTCATGGGCTCATCTGGTGGTTCTGATGTCAGATCTGCTGTTTTGGCATAAATGGCTTGGAAACCCCCCCCTCTGACCTCTCTCTTTGACAAATGCAAGAAGAGATTCAGTTCTGTTCTTGCAGTAAAGAACATCCATCGCCCTCTAGTGGACAACATCAAAGACCACATCAGTCTCAGAGAAGATGTGTTCATGTGTGTACAACAAGAACACAAACTCAAAATCGTGCAGTTTCACCCACGACGCTAGCCTAGCCTACTAGCGTTATATGAATGAATGAATGAATGAACGATCTAAAAAATAATCAAACTCTGTAAAACTGAAACAAGGAATGTGGTGTAGGATTGTGTGAAATGTATGATGAAAATCAAGCAATTTCTCCAAGCAAATATCAAAGAAATAGGTTGCAGCAGTTTTTATTTCGACTGAACTTGAGAGATCCGCGATGGGACTGAGAACAGCTTCAGTGATTCCTTATGGGACAGAATGGCTGTCAGTCAAAAGGAGGTGCAGTCTTTCCACAGACCCTCCAATCATCACGCAGAAGCTCGGAGTCCGGGCCAGCCCACTCCCCATTCACCCCCAGAGACGCTGAGCGTCCGTGGGCGGGACATAATCGCAATGAGCGTCTAGTTTCGAAGCGCTGAAAAAAACTGTTCAAAGCAGCCCCATTGAAGTCGATGGACGCTGGGCTTTAATAAGGAAATGCACTGATGCTGCAGGAATGAATGAGAAGGAAATGGAGTCAGCCGACCTGCTATGTGTGACTGATTCTGAACAAACTCGTCTTTCAGATGAACGTTTTCTAACCCATTTTTAATCAATAGAATTTTAATACAATAGTACATATTTGACCATTAATTTGTGACGACATAAGGGAAGCCAAACTTCCCACTGATCTGAAGATACTAAAGCTTCTGTCACCAAACCTCCTGTACTGACTAATCATGACCTTATTTTCCTACTGCAACAAAGATTATGTCATAAATTCATTTTGTTTATTTTTAGGAATTTTTCATATTTGAATATTGATCAGATTTGGTCAAAAATCCTCAATAGCTTTGAAGATGCTGTAGTTACTGACACAAAACTTCCTGTACTGACTAATCATGACCTTATTTTCCTACTACAATAAAGATTCTGTAAAAAAAAGTCCCCCGCTGACTCACCAATAAGACATAAAAGTAAGAATGATCGATGAAAATCAGAAAAATATCATAAGATCAGCCTGGCTGCTTCGCCTACCGGATTTAGCTCCAAGCTCCTAGCATTACAAACAAGGATGTGAGCAATATCCCGTCATGCTTCACGCTACCCAAGATGCATTTTGACCAATCACCGTGTCCCTGTAACAGCAGTGTAACAACAAGACCAATGATTGGCTGTTCGAAATGCATCTTGGGTAGTGTGATGCATCTTAAAATAAATCAATCTGATCTCTAAACATCCTCCGTGTCTTCAATGCAATGCAATGAGACACACACAGACAGAAACGTGAAGGGATCTGCTGTAAATTTATGACGTGAATAACAGGATAAATGATCGGCTAGTTAGTTAGCATGTAGCCTACTAGCCTTTGGATGTTAAGTGACTGCTAAAAAGTATGTTAGTAAAAGACAAGTCCTGAATATTATTATCCCTATTCGACCCTAAACTACAATATCAGCTGGTTGTCTGTCTACCGTCCAGCCAGCTGCCTGAATGCCGGCATGACAAGCAAAAGAGCTCTGCGGCAGAGCTACGAGGTATGTCTAGATCTGGACCTCCCTGTCCTCAAAGGCAAAAGACTTTCCTTGGAGGACAGGGAGGTCCAGATCCAGGTCCAGATCCAGGGAACGTCGCTGGTTTGAGAGTCTGGGAAACCGTCTGTGTAACAACAAAATGTATTAAAATCAATGCAAACATCCTCAGCTTGACAACCGGCATCGTTATGGAGTGGTGAAACCCGGGACGGTGTATTCTGGGACGGTGTAGCCCGGGACGGTTTAGCCCGGGACGTTGTAGCCCGGGACGGTGTATTCTGGGACGGTTTAGCCGGGACGGTTTAGCCCGGGACGTTGTAGCCTGGGAAGGTGTAGCCCGGCTGTTAGAGGACTTTGGCGGCCATAAAAGGACTGAAACTCTGGGGAGGAGGATGTCTATCTCTGTGGCTCAACCGTTGGACAGAAGCCGCTCGCAGGAGACGCCAAACGTCTTTAAACTACAAACTTTGTCCAAGAAAATCACACAGGTTTAAAGATTTGGCTAAAAACGACATAATCTGAATTAAAAGACCTCTGGGAACAGATCAGAGGAGAATCGAAGCGGGACTTTAAATCTTAAAAAGAGACAACAAGCGTTTAGAAACCACCGAATCCGTCCTGCTGCCGTGTATCAGGATTTATTCTCCTTGTTTGGTGAAAAGCTTTTATTGTGAAAAGTTGTAACGGTTGGTTTGGTGGTTTCTGGGTCTGACGTTTCGGGCGGGCCGTACCTGAACCAGAATGCGAGGCCGCTGGGGGGAGGGGAACGGGACGTTGTGCATGAAGCTGGAGATGTGTCTGTGGAGAAAGAGGAGGAAAGGTCAAAGAAAGGGGAGGTCAAAGGTGGAGAAGGTCAAAGGTGGAGAAGGTCAAATGAGTAGAAGGTAAAAGGTGGAGAAGGTCAAAGGTGGAGATGGTCAAAGGAGGAGATGGTCAAAGGTGGAAAGGACAAAGGTGGAGAAGGTTAAAGGTGGAGAAGGTCAAAGGTGGAGAAGGTCAAATGAGTAGAAGGTCAAAGGAGGAAAGGTCAAAGGAGGAAAGGTCAAAGGTGGAGAAGGTCAAAGGTGGAGAAGGTCAAATGAGTAGAAGGTCAAAGGTGGAGAACGTTAAAGGTGGAGAAGGTCAAAGAAAGGGGAGGTCAAAGGTGGAGAAGGTCAAAGGAGGAAAGGTCAAAGGTGGAGAAGGTTAAAGGTGGAGAAGGTCAAAGAAAGGGGAGGTCAAAGGTGGAGAAGGTCAAAGGAGGAAAGGTCAAAGGTGGAGAAGGTTAAAGGTGGAGAAGGTCAAAGAAAGGGGAGGTCAAAGGTGGAGAAGGTTAAAGGTGGAGAAGGTCAAAGGAGGAAAGGTCAAAGGAGGAAAGGTCAAAGAAAGGGGAGGTCAAAGGTGGAGAAGGTCAAAGGTGGAGAAGGTCAAATGAGTAGAAGGTAAAAGGTGGAGAAGGTCAAAGGTGGAGATGGTCAAAGGTGGAAAGGACAAAGGTGGAGAAGGTTAAAGGTGGAGAAGGTCAAAGGTGGAGAAGGTCAAATGAGTAGAAGGTCAAAGGAGGAAAGGTCAAAGGTGGAGAAGGTCAAAGGTGGAGAAGGTCAAATGAGTAGAAGGTCAAAGGTGGAGAAGGTCAAAGAAAGGGGAGGTCAAAGGTGGAGAAGGTCAAAGGAGGAAAGGTCAAAGGTGGAGAAGGTTAAAGGTGGAGAAGGTCAAAGAAAGGGGAGGTCAAAGGTGGAGAAGGTCAAAGGAGGAAAGGTCAAAGGTGGAGAAGGTTAAAGGTGGAGAAGGTCAAAGAAAGGGGAGGTCAAAGGTGGAGAAGGTTAAAGGTGGAGAAGGTCAAAGGAGGAAAGGTCAAAGGTGGAGAAGGTTAAAGGTGGAGAAGGTCAAAGAAAGGGGAGGTCAAAGGTGGAGAAGGTTAAAGGTGGAGAAGGTCAAAGGAGTAGAAGGTCAAAGGAGGAGAAGGTCAAAGGTGGTGAAGGTCAAAGGTGGAGAAGGTCAAAGGAGGAAAGGTCAAAGGAGGAAAGGTCAAAGGTGGAGAAGGTTAAAGGTGGAGAAGGTCAAAGGTGGAGAAGGTCAAATGAGTAGAAGGTCAAAGGAGTAGAAGGTCAAAGGTGGAGAAGGTCAAAGGAGTAGAAGGTCAAAGGTGGTGAAGGTCAAAGGTGGAGAAGGTCAAAGGAGGAAAGGTCAAAGGTGGAGAAGGTTAAAGGTGGAGAATGTCAAAGGTGGAGAAGGTCAAATGAGTAGAAGGTCAAAGGAGTAGAAGGTCAAGGGTGGAGAAGGTCAAAGGTGGAGATGGTCAAAGGAGGAAAGGTCAAAGGTGGAGAAGGTTAAAGGTGGAGAATGTCAAAGGTGGAGAAGGTCAAAGGAGGAAAGGTCAAAGGAGGAAAGGTCAAAGGTGGAGAAGGTCAAAGGAGTAGAAGGTCAAAGGTGGAGAAGGTTAAAGGTGGAGAAGGTCAAAGGTGGTGAAGGTCAAAGGTGGAGAAGGTCAAAGGAGGAAAGGTCAAAGGAGGAAAGGTCAAAGGTGGAGAAGGTTAAAGGTGGAGAATGTCAAAGGTGGAGAAGGTCAAATGAGTAGAAGGTCAAAGGAGTAGAAGGTCAAGGGTGGAGAAGGTCAAAGGTGGAGAAGGTCAAAGGTGGAGATGGTCAAAGGAGGAAAGGTCAAAGGTGGAGAAGGTTAAAGGTGGAGAATGTCAAAGGTGGAGAAGGTCAAAGGAGGAAAGGTCAAAGGAGGAAAGGTCAAAGGTGGAGAAGGTCAAAGGAGTAGAAGGTCAAAGGTGGAGAAGGTTAAAGGTGGAGACGCTGAAAGGAGGAGACGCTGATCAAAGTGGAAAACATCACGTTTGTGCACTTACTTCTCCAGCGGCAGGACGTGCGGTCCAGAGATGGAGTATCTGTAGATGAAGGTCAGAAACTTCTGGAAGACGGTGAAGAAGGGCCAGTGGGAGAGGACGCAGATGCTCTTCTTCCCGTGGACGCTGCGGCTGCCAATGGGCCGCCGGTCCACCACGCTGAGCAGGCCCAGCCGGACGCTCTGCCGCTCCGACAGCAGCTCCCTGGAGAACGACTCGTAGAACTGGAGGGCGGCGCCATAAACCTGCAGAGGGAGAGAGGAGGTGTCCTGAAGTTACTCTGCTCCCCACAGGAGGAGACCCATGCAGGATAGCGGAGAGAAGGAGGAAAACAGAGGAGGACAGTGGAGAACAGACGTGTTCAGACAGTCATCTGGGATTAGCCCCGCCCACCTTGTCCCCGCAGGCGGAGGTCAGAACAAAGGTGGAGAAGACGGGCAGCTGGTACTTGGTGTTCAGCGGCCAGCTCTCCACAGACACCCCCATGGGCAGACAGAAGACGGGCACGGACTCGGGCAGGGGGAAGGCCTCCAGGTCCTCCTGCGGGTACCGGCTGATCAGACCTGCAGCACAGAGGTCACGTTGGAAGCGCTCCAGCTCAGGTGAGTCTGACAGAGACCAGGTACGCACCGGCCTCGAACAGCAGCGCGTTGGCTTTGGCCACCGCTCTCTTGAAGCACAGGAACAGAGCCGGACCCCACTGTAGACACACAACCGCACCTGTTAACAAGCTCCTCCCCCTCCCCCAAAGGGCCAGCCGCTCCTCACCATCCCTGTGTTCAGGTTCTTGTTGACCCGGCAGAAGGTGTGCGGCGCCACCTCTCCTTTGCTCGGCAGCAGCAGCGCGATGTCAGTGACACCCAGCGTGTGCAGGCCCTGGGAGTCCGTGGCCCGCCGGTACGTCACGAAGACCCGGTGGGCCGTGGGGGCGCCGCCCGAGCTCAGGCTGGCAGAGCGGCTGTAGGGTGTGGTCTCGATGACGTACCAGTTTGTCTTCAGCTGGTCCTTCCCCTCATACAGAACCCTGCCGGGAGAAACCAACGCTCTGTGGTCATTGGTTAGAGGGGCTTACCAAGAAAACCATCCCAACTGGCCCCCATGCCATAAACCCAACCCCGCCCAAATGAAACAACCCAGCCCCATAAACCCAACCCCGCCCCATTAAACAGTCCACAAAAACCTCCAACTGGAACCAGAACCAGAGGGGAGGTCTCACCCAAGGTCCACGATAGGCGGCTTGTCCCACCCCCGCCGGTAGCACAGGTACAGGTGGGGGTTGTTCAGGAGGCTGGCGCTCAGCTCAGCAGAGTGACCCCCCAAGGTCTTCTCGATGCAGGTGAAGCCCTCGGGCACCTCCTCCCCCAAACCCCGGGAGATCACCACCAGGTCCGTCACCGGCTCTGCGGCCCGCGCCGCCGGCGAAGATGACGCAGAGGACGAAGACGAGCTCCGCCCATCCTCATCCAGAGGCCTCCAGGCCCCCGTGGGGTCAAGTCCTGCCACAACGAAGTAGTCCACCAGTTGGGGGCAATTCTCCTCGGCCATGCCTGCACTGTGGGGGGGAGAGGGGGGGGTTTTCTGAGGTCACATGACCGAACATTGACGCGAAGAAACAACAGAGAGGATAGAGATCCTCCACACAGGGGGGGGAACCACTGAGTACTACTGAATACTGCCGAGTACTAATGAATACTACTGAGTATTACTGAATACTACACAATACTACTGAATATTACAGAATACCACTGAGTACTACTGAATACCACTGAGTATTACTAAATACTACTGAAAAACTCAGTGATTTCAGTACTTTCCTGAAGCTAACTCAGCCTCCTGGAGCTAACCGGGTGACCCAGCAGAGGAGCTGTTTTGTCCCTTCTGGGATCTATTACTGGAATAGTTGACAAACTTGTGACAAAACAACTTCTGCTTTGACCTGCAGAAACTCAAAGTAACAACCAATTCAGTAAGACCTGGATATACATGTGCCACCACTTCTACCCCGAGATCTACCAAAACTACTAGAGATCTGCCAGAACTACCAGAGATCTACCAAAACGACCAGAGTTTTACCAAAACTACTAGAGATCTACCATAACTTCCATAGATCTACCAGAACTTCCAGAGAACTACCAGAACTACCAGAGATCTACCAAAACTACTAGAGATCTGCCAGAACTTCCAGAGAACTACCACAACTAATAGAGATCTGCCAGAACTACCAAAGATCTACCAGAACTACCAGAGATCTACCAAAACTACCAGAGTTTTACCAAACTACCCGAGATCTACCAAAACTACCAGAGGTCCACCAGAACTACCAGAGATCTACCAGAGATCTACCAGAACTACCAGAGATCTACCAGAACTACTAAAGATCTGCCAGAACTACCAGACATCTACCAGAACTACTAAAGATCTGCCAGAACTACCAGAGTTTTACCAAAACTACCGAAGATCTACCAAAACTACCAGAGATCTACCAAAACTACCAGAGTTTTACCAAAACTACCATAGATCTACAAAAACTACCAGAGTTTTACCAAAACTACCAGAGTTTTACCAAAACTACCATAGATCTACAAAAACTACCAGAGATCTACCAAAACTACCAGAGTTTTACCAAAACCACCAGAGATCTACAAAAACTACCAGAGATCTACCAAAACTACCAGAGTTTTACCAAAACCACCAGAGATCTACAAAAACTACCAGAGATCTACCAGAACTACCAGAGTTTTACCAAAGTCTTGTTATGGCTTCAATTTATATAAATCAGATTATTTGACTTATTCCAGGTCCTGAGGTCAGAACCGGTCTCTTAAGGATTTTAGCTCATCACGATTTCCAAGACTTGCTTAACAAATCCAATGAAGACGCCGACATTAAATGTTTTTGCAACTAACTAGAACTAAAAATCCTTTTCAGTGTTGTTGGGTCTTAAAGCCCTCCATCTGCACCAAAAGACTTTAGGTTTGTTGAAACATCTCGTGTCCAAATGATGTCATACCAAGCTTCTAATGGCTGGGGGTCTGAACTGGGTCTGGTTCTGATGAGCTCAAATCTTCATCATCATCGCGTTCAGGTAGGGCTCGGGTCATCCGAGTATCCGAGAAACCCCAAAAGTCTCCTTTGATTGATTAGCTTTGAACAAATGAGCCCCACAGGTTTGGGGGTCTTTTGTAAAGACCCAAGTGATCACTGTGGTACTGCTGTGTGTAGAAATACCTCAACTTAACCCAGGATAGTTTGAAAAAGTAATGAGATGTTCTTCAAAGGAAAACAGAAAACTGGATCCATATTGTAAATAAAGGAATATATCTTGGTTAAATAAAGGCTATATATTATTTATATATATATTTATATATATATAGAGAGAGAATTATTTACTCGGGACTACTGAATACTACTGAATATTTATGGTACTACTAAATTCTACTTAATACAACTAAGTACTACTGAGTTCTACTGAAAACTACTGGGTATTACTGAGTTCCAAATAGTATAGGAGTATTATTGAGTTCTATACAATATTGTTGAGTATTACTGTGTGTTCTACTAAGTACTTCTAGAGACTTCTAAAAAGTACTACTGTACTAGTAGTATTGCATATTTGGTCATGCTCAGTAGTACTCTGTAGAAGTGAGTATTACTAAGTATAGCCAATTCCACTTAATTTTACTGAATTCTAATGAATTATACTAAATACTTGTGAATTCCACTGAATATTACTATGTACTACTCAGAATTACTGAAAACTATTACATTCAACTGAAAGCTAGCAAATTCCACATTTTACTGAGTACTACTTAATTCTTCTGAGTACTACTGAGTACTGCTGAGTAATACTTAATTCTGCTGAGTACTACCAAGTACTGCTGAGTACTGCTGAGTATTACTGAGTACTGCTGAGTACTTCTTAATTCTGCTAAGTACTACTGAGTACTGCTAAGTACTACTGAGTACTGCTGAGTACTACTGAGTACTGCTGAGTATTACTGAGTACTGCTGAGTACTACTCCTGTTTATGTCATTCTTTACTACGACAGAAGAAAATGAAGGTCTCTCATTCTCTCTCTCTCTCACGTCACTCGACCTCATATTTCTGAACTGGCTTTCTGTGGCCAAACTCCGCCCACTGTACACGGTTCCCACGGCAACATCATCTCCACCTTCTGCTTCACCTGTGCTGCTCTCTGACAGACGCAGTTACTCAGCTCCGCCCCTAAAGGCGTTCCTGACGGCGTCCGCGTGTTGAAGGTGAGCGCTCACCTCAGATGTCGTCTGCGTCAGCCGATCCGCCGCGTCGGCATTATTTCCTTCCTTCTCTGGAAACCGGAGCGAGGACAGCGGCGCTCCCCAGCCAACCACAGCGACAGATGTCAGGAAACAGGAAGCACCGCAGCGAGAGGGTCAAAGGTCAGCCGACACACAGGAAGTGGCTGCCAGCCTGCTTCCTCTCCGCTGTGACTCCCTGGTGACACAGCGGCGAGCGGCAGTACGCTCACCTCTGCTTCAGAACCACCAGAACCACCAGAACCAAACCCCCCCCCGTAAGCTCTATGAGAAGACAGCGACCCACCAGAAGATCCGCAGGAGCTTCTCTGAACCCACAGAACCAGAACCAAACCCCAAACCGTCAGGAACGAATCAGTCCGGTCCAAACGCTCATCAGTCTCCGAGCAGCTTCCTGGAAACAGCTTCACGGACGGCGGGAAACCCGCAGCGCCGCCGTGTGGGCGTGAACAGAACAGCAGGAACCCAGACTGGTCCGGCTTTGGACTCATGTTCACGGTTCGGTTCTGATGAGGACAGCCTGAAACCAGCCAGAGGGATGAAGAGGAGGAGTGATGAAGAGGAGTGACTCCATGACGCAGACCTTCAGGTTTATCCCCCCCCCTCCCCCCCTCCTAAAACAGGAAGCAGCTGATTTCATCAAACTGACTTCCTGTTCAACAGCAACCATGAAACAGTGGAACCACGCCCCCACCCTCAGAGAAGGTCACTCTGTGTCACTGCAGTCGCAGCCGCAGCCGCAGCCGCAGCAGACCGTAGACATGCAGCCCAGAACCAAACCCAGGACAAACTAGAGGACCACAAACGTTCTAGCAGTTCTGAACAAGTTCTAAGCAGAACGCAGGGGTCAGGAGGAAGAACAGCATCTGGACCCGCCGGTCCTCTGAAGACGCTCCTCCCTTTGGTTCTCCTCCTCTCTGTGGAGGTCCGTCAGCTGAAGTGCAGGAGCACAGAACCTCAGGGTTCTCCAAAGCTGTGACATCGTTCTGCTAAAACCGAGAAACCAGAAAGTCAGAACTATGATGTTCTGACAGTACCGGTCTGTAGAACCATTCATCCTCCTCCTCCGGACCCTTTCAGGTAACGCTGGTGGCTCCACAACTCACAGCCGTTTCCATGGCAACAGCTGTCAATCTGACGGCTACGCTCAGATGTAGAGACAGAAGAAAACAGGAAAAGCAGAGAGGAAGCGGAGCGTCGGCTCAAAGCGGCATCTTCACCAGAACCAGAACCACTTTCAACAGGAGCGCCTGCATCATGTCAGAACCAGAACCCTCATGTCTGACCTTCACGCCCCCTCATGGTTCTGAACGAAGCCAACAGGCGTGGAGACCAGAACGTTTCTCCAGGATCCAGCAGAACCTGCCGATCTTCCAACCTCTGTAGATCTTCTATCCACAGCAGAGCCGGGCTCGGATCATTGTTCTGTTCTGACCCATTTCTGTCTAATTAGAGAACCTGTAGTTAGTGATTCTCCAGAACCTTCAGCTGTGAGGAGAACACTTGCTTAGCAAAGTTCTGCAGAGAGACTGTCCAAGGCTTGAAGCTGCAGCTTTAGAACCAGCAAAGAAAGTTCTGACCGGTTCTGAGCTTTAGGCTTTTAAGGGGTCCAGTCTTACCTGCGGCTGACAGAACTTCTGACCGCGATGGACGGAACCAGGATCCCAGAAAACAGCGTTCAGCAGGAACCGCAAACCTAGATTCCTGTCCTCTGAGGAGACATCTCCGCTGACCGAGCCGCTCCGGGTTCCACAGAACCTCTGAGGGCTCTTTGTCTCTGGACGTCATGGCAACAGGCCAGTGACATCACTGCATGACATGACATCACTGATGTCATGTCAGAATCCATCACACAGGTTCTGGGGCAGACTGGAACATGGAACTAAATATCTGAAGCCTAAAAGGTCAACATAGCCTGAGGCCCGCGTGGTCATGTGACGTCACTGTGTCGCCCATCCCCCACAGCGCCCCTGCAGCATCACACACCTGTAGAAACGGCATCTACCTGTGTAACCATAGCAACACATGGCGCCGCCCGTCGACCCGCATGTACGCCCAGGAATGATGTTTAGGATGTTTATCAGATGGGAAAAGTTCCCGTTCAGGTTCATACCTGCTGACTGACTGACGGCGTGGAAAACCCCACCTGTCTGCAGTGGGCGGGGCTTCCGGAACCCCAACACCACCAGAGAAGGGCAGCTGCTGCGAAGAGACACAAGCACACAGGCCGTGCTCCTGCAAACAGCTGACAGGAAGTGTGTGAAAGGTCAGAGGTCAGAGGTCCCACAGATTCATCCGCTGCTGAAAGTAGTCCCAGTGAAATGCGAGCCTCAGACGGGCGTCCTCCTGCAGTGACACGCCACACGTGTGTGCAGGGGGGGCCCTCCTGTGTGCCAGTGCTGAGTACCCCCCCAACCAAAAAAAGAGGGGGGGGGACTCAGACTGGACCAGCAAAGGCAGCCCTGCTATCACCATTCCCAGTGCATGCTGGGAAACAGGAGGTTTTAGCTACAAAGCTAACGTCCATCTGCAGAACCCGGCATGCTGACGCACCAGAACCGCAGAAGAACCAACTACCTTCTCAAAATGCTGCAGGTTCCTCATGAAGATTCTGGTGATTTGGGTTCTGTTTGGGTTGACGTTCTGACAGAATTTGGACCAAATAAGGTTCTGACTGTTTCCACAGGGAACCTTGTATGGTGGGGTCCTGGCGGTTCTGGGAGAACCAGAACCCAAACCACAGCTTCAGGAACCACCTCTGAGGAAGCCTCACCTTCCACTCAACGGGCTACCTCAACTCAGCCTCCTGAAAGACGTTACCATGGAAACCGGTCCAACTGCAGATCCAGAATGAGTCCCATCAGTTCACAATCACACACACCTGATGACGTCATACGGAGCTAACACAGGCCCGAACAGCAGCGGGACCCCTACTTTCATTACCGGACAGGGCTCTGTGACCCGCAGTCTACACACAGAACCAGAACCGGAGGGCGGAGTCTCCGATTCTGTTCAATAATAATGCGCTGTTGGTGTTTGTAACAGTCCAGATTCTAAGCATAACCTGTTCCTGCTCGGGTTTCATTTCCAGTCCGGTAAATGTCCCGAGTGGACCGACGCCGCGTCAGAACTGAATCAACCTAAAAAAAAAAATAATGTTCGGTCGGAGTTTGGGGTTCGGTTCTACCACCAAGAGTGGAGCTGCATTTGTCCGATTATGGGTTCACCGACGTCGTCTCTGCAAGCCGAGCCGGAAGTCTACTCTGCACGCGCTCGCGACGGTACCCACGGTTCTGACCTGGTTCGTTCCGCGCGCCTCGAAGCTTCATGGTCACGGAACCTCCATGTTTGCCGCGAGCTCCAGCTGGCGCAGCGCGAGGCGATGCGAGTGCAACAACGCTGCGGGCCGTTTCCGCTTTACTTCAAAATAAAAGCAGCTTGGCGGAAGTTTTGTCGCCCAGTTTGAACAAACGCAGTAAACAACAGAGACAGAAAATGAAGTAAATATGTTTTAAAAATGAACCCAATAGTAAATTGACGTGGTCTGAGGGTCTTTTAGAGTCCGTGAATGCACCACACAAAGCAGTAATGAGGCGTTCAGGTTCCAAAGGTTTTAATATGTAAAAAAAATCTCCTCTCCTCTGTCGCCTGTAAAAACATTTCTTCTCCAAAAGGACAAAAGGTTTCCGACAAAAAATGTTACTGATCATGAGAGAAATCCAGACGTGTCCAAGTCTGGCGCCCCCTGCTGGACAGTGGAGACAGAAAGCAGCATCTGATGCACGAAAACCCGTTTAAAAGGATTCGGTTTCTTTTCTGCTTTTGTTTGCGATTTTCTTTTCCTTTAGTCATTAAGTGTTTTATTCAACACGTTTAATTCAAAGCCCTTCGGGCAATTCAGTTGTCTAAAATGCATTTTACGTTATTTTTATTATCATGCATTAAAATGTAAATACTGAATTCAAAATGAAATTCTTACCTGAAAGAAAAGTGTTTGCACGTAGAGCTGAACGGACGCTTCTGCAGCAGCAGAAAGGCTCACAGTAAACGTTCCTTCAAAATAAAAGTCAACGTTGGGTTTGTCATCTGGTGAGGGTTTGAATGCTCCAGACAGCAGTGATGCGTTCAGGTTTCACAGGTTTATTTTGTGTAAAATATTGTGGAGATACAGTCTCTTTAAAAATCTCTTCGGCGGCTGCAGAAGCAGCTCAGCTTTAAAAACACGAATATGTACAACTTTCTGCACATTCCCTGGTTATCACACGAACATCCGGACAAAAACAAAACTTACGGTCATTTTTTAAGGTTCAGTTTTCATAGAACAAATAAACAACGGACATTAATATTGTGACAACTTATTATACATCAATAAAAAATATGAAAATATAAGAAATATGGCCTTTAACTGATCCCTAACGTTTGCACGCACAGCATCTCCCCCTACAGGCAAAGTCTGGAACTGCACATCAGCTTACAACAGGCTTGATGGGTAACAGCAGCAACATGACACACACACACGCGCGCGCACACACACTCACACACACAGTAGAGAGGGCGAGATCAGAGTGCATTGTGGGGTTTTGAAGAGTAAAGGTGCGTTCACTGACATCTGTTTGTTCTTGATCAGCCGATCAGTTTGTGATGGGAATTTCTTCTGAACTCAGGAGGATGGAAACAGGAAACGTTCAAGCGGCGTACAGAGGAGCAGCCCTGCAGGGGGCGCCGTACCCGTCTCCCCGCTCCGTTCAAACACTAGGCTTCATTGAAACGGGCTTGTCTGGTTCTGGTGCTGCTCAGAGAGGCTGCAGGATCCCCACCGACCTGCGGGGGGCAGCAGTCGCCGGTTCCGTTTGGTGTTGGGCTGAACCGATAAACCCAGAACCAGGGAGAACCTGGATTGGTTGGTTTGATTCTGGTCTGAATTGGGTTTTTTCCTGCAGAAGAATCCAAAAGGCTGAAGAACCTCAGGTGACCTGAGCAGGAAGCTGTCAATCACGTAGATGGGCGGAGTTTCAGGTATAACCCTTTGGCCCAATCTTCAAAGTTTAGAGACGAACCATCATGATACTTCAGACAGCTGCGCCTTTTCCCAACAGAACCTCCAGAACCAATCATCTTGTCAGGAGAAACTGAAAGTTGAGATCAAAGCTTCTAATCTGTTTGAACGTATGCAACCTGAGTGGGCGGGGCTTAAACAGGGATTGGGTGGTTGTACGAGTGTCTCATGTGGTCAGAGCTGCGCCGCAGTGAGGGAAAGGCTCCGCCCACCTTGTAGAGGGCACATCCAGACTCAGATTTGATGACACCTGTGAATGTTTCTTTGTGGCCAATGGTGTGAATGGGAATGACTGGCAAGCAGGGGGCGTGGCTTCAGTGCGCCGCTCTCTGCAGGTCAAAGGACACGGAACGGTTTCAGCCCAGAGTTCATTTCTGCATAAAACCGAGTCCACAGGTTGGTGCAGCTCTTCCGGCTGAGCTCCGCCGCAATGGCACTTCCTGCAGGAGCCAGCGGGGGGGCGGCGTTTCCCCGCCTCCTCGCCGTAAAGCTTTCCCTCCGTTTGCTGCATATAAGAAGAAAGGCGGGGAATCACAGTGGGAAACAAGCCTGGCTTTAGGGATGGCTGACTTCCTGTTTCTGATGCAGCAGAGCGAGGCCCCGCCCCCAGGGGCGGAGCCATGAGAGGCTAGGTGCACATCAGCATGCATAAAGCTGGAGAAGCTCCTAAAAGCACTGCTGGTTTCTGTGAAGCAGACGTCGTAAAAGCAGACGCAGACAGACAAGCATCCGGCATCGCTGGATTCAAGCGTTATCAGAGCATTCAGCCTCAGAAGGAGAAGCTCCGCCCCTCCAGTCCATCAGACAGGTCCTCTGCAGATGGGGGGGGGCTTGGCGCTCTCTTTCTTTCGTACAGGCGGGTAGGTCGATCCTCGTGGAGCTCCCGGCGCGCCTGTGGCGTCACTTGAGCCGGTCGGAGCGGAACGAGTCCTCCACGGCGGGGTCGGCGAGCATCAGGTCGCTCTCCAGCATGTCCAGAGTCAGCGGGTCCATCCGGAGCTGCTCGTCCAAAGAAAAGGAGTCGATCTCAAAGCCGGGAACGTTGGACAGCGCGCTGGCGATCTCCTTAGACAGACCGGTGGGAGAGTCTCCTGCAGGGGGGAGCAACGTCAGAAGCAGAATTTGGTCTTTGGACCTGCCAAGCGGTTGGTTCGGTTCTGCTCTGCAGTTTTCTGTAGCTGCAGAACACAGAACCGCAGCTCAGGCTGGGTTCTGGTCTGACACGGACCTGTGAGGATGATGTTGGGCACGTTGTGCCGTCCCTCGTCGCAGCTGTAGTTCTGGTTCTGGTTGTTGAGCAGCTGCTGGTTCCCGGAGTCCTGCTGCTCCAGCGCCCCCTGGCTGTTGGAGGACAGCTGGTTCTTGTCGCAGCTCAGGGCGCCGTGGTGCAGGGACAGCCCGTCCCCCTGGTGCTCTGCTAAGAACTGGACCAGAGGTCAGACCGGGTCCTACCTGAAGCTGCAGACAGATGCAGGGCGGCGCCACACTCACCTGTTGACGGGACTTGCTGATCTGCAGGCTCAGGTACGGGTCGTCCATCAGGGAGTTGAACAGGGCGTCCTGAAACATGAAACCGACTCAGACGCCACCAGCAGAGGGAGCTCGCCGCTCCAGCCCTCAACCATTTTAAAAACGGACCTTTAGAAAGAAAAGGTTTGGGACCGAACCCACCACAGAACCGCTCTCCCAGAACTGTGGTCTTCAAGCAAACGTCAAAGGTTCTCCAACACCTTTCTCTGGCTGAAACCTCTAACTGGGTCGTGCTGAAGAATGGAATTCTGGGAGAACGTGACCCATTTGGTGGCCAGAACCTTCTTCAACACATAAAGCTGTGCTTTTTGGACTTCAGCGGTCCAGTTCTGTCCGACCCGGTCAGCTGCAGGAGCTGTGTGTGTGCTAGGGGCTGCACGATATGAGGAAAACTCGCGATATGCGATATTAGTGTTTAATATTGCGATAACGATATAATTTGCGGTATATAAACAAATAACAAAACAACCAAAAACATCATTTCCATTTCACCGCAACAGTTTAAAAATCATACTCCAAATGACCCTTGTCGACATAAAAGGGCTCATCCGATTGATCAACAACGTTGATGGGTCCTTCCGATTGGTTAAACGCATAAATGGATTTATTTGATTCATTAAATACTTCAAGCTGCCGTGAGTTTGTTTTAGCACATTTAAGGTAACCATTTATTGCGATTTTTGCCGTCTTTTGCGGTATGCATATTGCACAGCTTGATGTCGCGATAACGATAAATTTGCGGTATATTGTGCAGGCCTAGTGTGTGCTGTACTCACGTTGTACAGGTCGGGGGCCTCGCCGCCCTGCTGGTACTGTGGCTCCGCCTCCGGCTTGACGGGGCCCACAGAGGGGGAGGGGGTCTGAACGCATGGGTCCAGCATGCTCTCCGCCTTGACTTGTGATCCCAACGCCGCCTGGTTCTGCAACGAGACGCAGGGATCAGAACCGGTTTGTTGACCCCAGAATCTGAAGCGGCTCAAGCGTACCCCTCCAAAGTGCTGCAGGTGCTGGTTGCGAAAGTTCTGAAGGTTCTGGACCTGCTGCGCGCCAGGCCGGGGATGGGGGAGGCGGTGCAGATGCTGCTGGTGGTGCTGACCCATTTGGGGCGGCTGCTGGGGCGGATGGGGACCCGACAGACCCGAGTGCTGCTGGTGGGACTGGCTGAGCGGGTACGGGGGGAGGGACTGATCCAGAAGGAACTTGCTGGTGTCCAACGGAACGCCCTGTGGGGGGGTAAGTATAGGAACTGAACAAACCGGGTACCGGACAGCAGAAGGAAATAACCCTTCAAAGTAAAGCGCCATACTCCCTTTCAAAGTAAAACTAGCAAATGTTTTTAAATAAGACGGAGGGTCATTTCACTGAAATGAGCCCAGGTGGAAACATAACTTAGAGGCAGCAGCACTGGCCACAGGGCGGTGAGGGGGCGGGGCCTCCTGCAGCTTGAATTGAGTTTGAGCTTATAAATAAAGTTGGGTTGAACAGAGGGGAGGTTACGGTGATGTCATCATCCATGACCGAATGCCAGCTCCCTCCCCATGTTAGTTCTGAGACTCACCTGTGTGATGGATGACAGCGTGGGGGACATGATGGGAGAGAACTGCTTGGAATGATGCCTCCGTGACTCCGCCCCCATTGGCAGGATCAGTGGGGACAGCTGGGCTCGTTTCCGTGGTGATGAGCTGTGGGATGTCTGGGAGAAGGAGGAGCCTGTCCCAGACCCGCCCACCCCGCCGCTGTAGTTGGGGTTGCTGCCAGACGCCGACTGGAGGGAGGAGTTACTGAGAGATGAATGCAACGATTGGCTGCTGAGGGAGGATGGCAGGGAGGGGGAGGAGCTAAGAGATGATTGCAGTGAAGGGTTGCTGAGCGATGAGTGCAGAGAGGCGGAGCTCAGGGAGTTGGAAAAAGAGTGGCTGCTGAGAGACGCCTGGATGTTGGGGTTGCTTAGCGACGACTGGAGGGAGGGGTTACTGGGCGAGCTCTGCAGGGACGACAGAAGCCCTGAGGGGGGAGAAGAAGAAGCCATGAGAGCTGCACGACTCTCCTGCCCCCCTGCTCAGGGACGGGCAGGTCTGATGACACAATCACTGGTCCAAGGTCTTCAGTGAGGAGTTTCTTTCAGTGATTCCTTCATCTTCTTCAGATACTGCGCCCCCCCTTATAAACCTGGCTTCCCGGTCAGACCCCCCCATACGTACCCGATGCGGCGTGGTGGAAGCTGCCGTTGCCTCCTGGAGCATTGGCGGCATTGATGCCCAGCTGGGTGAGGGTGGAGGCCAGGTTCCCCGTGCTGCTGCCCCCGCTCAGGGAGGAGGTCCCCGAGAAGCCGGGCTCGTCCAGGTCCAGCGGCGTGGGGAGGGGGGAGGGGAAGTGGAGGCTGGACAGGTCGGGCAGCGAGCCGCCGGTGTTCAGGGCGGAAGGGAGGCTGTGAGACGGCGTGGCGGGCTGCTCCGGAGACGTGAAGACACTGAAGCACAGCAGCCATGAGGAACAGGAGACTCGGACCGTCCCGACCACAGAGTCCACACTTACTTGATGCCGGGGACCTCACAGGACTTGGGTCGAGACGACAGCAACGACAGCTGAGACGGAAGAGAAAGATTTTAAAAAGAGACCTGCGTTTGGACGTGGAGACATTTACTGACAGCTCGACTGACGGCTTGTTGGGTGTCCCCAAAAGTTCTAACCACATTACAAACAGGCAGGACAAAAATCCCACATTACTGTGAAGCAGTGAACGCAGCACGCCACTGCAGTGATGGAAGGACGAGCTCACCTTCTTGGTCTCCCAGGGTTTGAGCAGCTTCACCTCGTCCTGAACGTTCTCTTCTATGGGAGGAACCGGATACGGGAACACTGCGGGACAGAGGAGCAGCGTTCGAACCTTCAACGCCTTTCAAAATAAAACGCCTTCATTCCAGTGTTCAGACGGCAGAACTCCAGAACTGAACCAACGTTCTCCAGACATTTTCTACTGGGTTTAACATTCAGAGGGACTAAAACACACATGATGATCACAATGTCTGTTCAGGGGTGGAGCTGCAGCCCAGGGCAGATTATCTGCCCCCCTCCCTCGCAGCTCAGGTGTGTGAAACTGTGAGACTCACTTCTCCTGCCCTCCCCATCGCTCTGACCTGCAGACACAGAGAAGACGGCATTCAGATCTCATCAAGTCTGTCTTGATGGGACTGCAGACAACCAATCACGGTGTAGCAGCTGTAGAGCCACGCCCCTAAATCTCTGATCTGAAGGACACACCCCCACAGTTACAACCCTGCCCCCCTAACGAGGCTGCTGAGATCAGATGGATATGTGTTCAGATCAGATCTGCACAAGCGGGCCATCAGTCGTCCACAAGAAGCGCCGTAGCGTTTAGGCTGGCCCCGCCCACAGCCAATGCACCACTGCAGGCAGTGTGCGGCTTAGGCTGGCCCCGCCCACAGTGAAGGAACCACACGAGCCTTAGCAGCAGTTAGAGCGCGTGAACTAAAGAAGGCAGGTCTTACCGCTGCGCCTGCTGCTCTGGGGGGTGAGGGCCGGCCCACCCATGGCGAAGGGGTCTCCAGCAGGGGGGTTCATCACGCTGGTGTGGAGGGCCGAATCCGAGTTGGTCCTGAGGGTGAGACACAGACACAGTGAGGGGGGCAGCGAGGGGGTCCTGGTTTGGGTCTGGTCCTCTACATGTCCAGAATCACCCCCCCCTGAAGGGTCCCCGCCCCGCCCCGTCTTCTCTCTGATGGGAAACTCAGGAAACAAAGCAAATGAGTCCAGAGAAGAGAAGCTCTCATTCACCCACACACCACTCGCTTCCAGCTGAGGGGTGGGGGCAGAAGGAGGAGGAGGAGGAGGAGGAGGAGGAGGAGGAGGAGGAGAGGATTCACCTGTTGAGTGCAGTGGTGGGGAGACGAAACTGGCCTTTATCCCCGGGGAAGTTTCCAGACCAATTCCTTTTCGTGATCGACAAGAAGAAAGAGTTATTTTCCTGCAGCAACACGGAACGGACAGCCGGGGGGAGGGGGGCGTGAGGAAGAAAAAGCCCAGAAAGAGAGAAGCCGGAGAGGGGCAGGAGGGGGCGGGATTCAGCTGGGAGCGTGCTCAGTCCGTCACCGATGCCCCACGGGTCAGAAGGGCGACCTGAACAACGTCCAGCGTTCTCCGAGGAGACCGACAGGAGCAGCTGAGGGGTTCGAACCTCAGACGTTCTGCAGAGTTTCATGGCCTCCGCCTGAAAACGTCCTCCTCATTCATTAAAACTCAGGACTTCAGAAGAGGGTCACGTTCCAGAACCTCCAAACATCCTTCATCCAGACGGAGCAGCTTTGGAGGAGGAGGAGGAGGAGGAGCCTGCTCTTCATCACCTCCTCTCCTTCCAACCCTGACCCAGAAGCCATGCACTCATCTGGTTGAAGACCTCCTGACCCCTCCTCTAACCCCCCCACCACCACCACCAACAGCCCCCCCAGAGAAGAGCAGAAACCAAAGGTGGGGGCAGGAAGCCTCCATGAGCGCGTGCAGGTGGGGGAGAGCGTGCCCCATGGGGGGCAGTAGGGTTAGAATAGCAGGCAGTTGCACAAAAGAAGAAGCAGCAACTCAGGTGTGGGGGCGGAGCCAGCTCAGCTTCCTGTTAGTGGCTCTCAGGTTATTGATGCAAACGGGGGGGGGGCTGTGTGCGGCCTCAGAGTCACATGACCACATCCTGAGCAGAGCTTTGCTCAAAGGCAGCTTCCCTGCTAACGCTGCCTTCCAGGACACCATGGCTACCTCTGGAACTGAGCACACAGCCCCCCCCCCACAGACACGTGAGTCTCCATGGAGACGGGGGGAGGGGCAAGCTGACAGGACACACCTTCTCCAGCTGGCGTCGGGTGGGGGCGACAGGTAGGCGTTGTTGTAGAGGGAGTTGTCCACCTGAGGAAAGGCTAAGGAAAGCTGCTGCAGAGGTGTCATCATCATGAGGGAACGGCTTAGACCTAGAGCGTCTGACCCCAAACCACACAGATCCACGGGGACGGCAGTGAAGGTTGTGTTCCTGGGGGGTCAGCCACTCCACAGTCATCCTCCTCAGGAAGGAGTCCCGGAGCTTTCTAAAGAGATGCCAGAGTCTCCTCCTCCCTCCAATGTGCAGGAGGAACCAGAGGAACCAGAGGAACCAGAGGAACCTCATTTCAGCCCTTTGGGTCTGGAACCTCCTCCTTTCAGTCACCCCAGGGTTTGGGGGGACTAGAGCTTCTTCTCTCTGATCAGAGGTCGACCGCTCCACCTCAGCCCCGTGGGGTCATACTGGACACAGAGACCCAAAAGGATACTTGGCGGTTCCTGTAGGGTCGGACAGGAGACATGAAGCGGCGGTCCCTCTGGACCCGCTCCACCAGGCCGTGGTGCCGAGTAGACCTGCTGGACTCCAGAGCGGACGGGAAGGAGACCTGCAAACAGGAAAAGCATCGGGTCAGTGGCGTCCCGGTCCACGTCTGCAGAACCTGCGTGTCCTGAGGATGAAGAAGAGTCTCAGAACCACGTCCTGATCAGATCTTCACCTCCAGGTGGAGGGTACTTTGGTTCTGATCCGTTTCTTGTCTCCATGAGCCCATTTATGCCAACATTCACATCCGTTTCTCAGGCTTCGTTCACACTGGAGGCTGAAACCACCCAATTCCTTTTTTTTTGCCCCTATGTGACCTGTATCTGATCTTTTCATGACAGCCTGAATGACACAGATCCCATCTTTTCAAATGCGACCTCCGTCTGACCGGTCAGGCCACATGAATCCGACCCGTACGTCATCGATACGCTACAAACGTCATCATTCTGCATTGAAGTAGGCGGGAACTAGAACATAAACATCAACCATGGCGGACGATGCTGCTGAGACCAGTCAGTGGAAGGGAAGCGAGGTCACAGATTGGATTCATATTTGGGGTGACAGCTCTATTCAGGCCAAACTCCAGGGCTCTGATCGCAACCGGACGGTTTTTGGAAACATTTCCAGCTAAATGTCCGAGCGTGGTGTTGAACCTTTCCCACTATTACTTTTTTTCCCCTTTCCCACCGTGGTCAGAAGCGCGGGGGACCGAAGGCGGATCCTCCTTGGGGATTCACTTCCCAGTTCGGACCCTCAGATTCTCCAGAGCGGGTTAATAAAGAGTCAATAGCAGTTCTGCTGGGGGGAGCCTTCTTTTATCATCGTTCTCCTTCCTCCCTAACACACAACATGAATGCACGCCCCCACTGCCCCCCTCTCTCTTACACACACGCGCTCGCGGCTGCAGCACATAAACATCCCCATTCCACAACAGTGGGTCCAGATGACCCTGGCTTCAATGCCTTCTTAAAATGAGAAGATTGTAATTGTGCTGCTCCTTTGAGAAAATAAATGTATTGATGCAAAAAGAGCTCCGCTGTTGACAACACTGTTGTTGACATCCATTGCTAACGTTAGCTACCTCCACAAACAACAGTGACGTTGTTCACCGTTGAGGACTCTTCTGCGCATGCGGGTCACTTCTGGGTCATTTCATGGTCACACAGGAGATCACAAAAGTTCGTGTTTCATTGGAAATGTGAACGGTCTTGCAAAAAAAAACAGATTTTTTCAAAGAATCGGAATTGAGCATTAAGCCCTGCAGTGTTAACGTAGCCTTTGTTATCTGATTATTCTGGGATGGCCTGAACGTTAGTGATGATAGAAATCTGACAGAACAATCAGGTACGACCGCGTGACGCATGAAGGCATCAGACCTGACCGGACGCATGCGGTCAGCCGTTTGGGCAGAGGACGACTTCCTGCTGGAGCCTCCAGAAGAGGAGCATCAGCAGAAGCCGAGCCAGGAGCATCACTCAACCCGGACTGATCCTCCTCCTCCTCTGCTCCCTGCAGGAGGAAGAGGAGCACGCAGGCAGAAAATGATCCCATCCATCACTGCGGACCAAAAATCCTGCTGAGTCATGCTGCAACCGGAATGATTCGGCACTCCTAACTCCTCAGAACAATCAATGCTTCAGGGTGACATCACTGAGGGCGGAGCTTCAAACGTCCTACAAGAGGCAGCTTTTGGATTTAAAGATGGAGGAATTCTCTCCGTGATAGACCAGGAGCCCTTAAAGCTGCAGTACCAGCAGGAGGGCCCTGAAGGTGTCCTCCTGGTCCAAGCTGCAGCTCCTCCCACTGAGGAGACACCCCCACCAAGACAAACGTCCAGCTCCTCGTGAACTGTCAATCACAGAAATCGAGCAACAGCAGGTCACCTGGAAGTCCTGAGGGTTCCTGCCGATCTGGTTGACGTTGGGTAAGGAGCCGCCGTAGTACGGACCCTGGGTCCGGGCCAGGCGGAGCTTCTGGGCCTGCAGCTGCGGGGACAAACACAGGTCCAGTTAGTGACCCACATTGAGACGGATCGTCTACATCATCTGTTTGAAGAAGGATGTCAACATAGAGGTCAGGGTTCACCTGACAGGGGAGGGGTCAGTCACATGACAACCACACCTCCAAAAACCTTCCGGGTGGGGTCACAGAGGAGAGTTTATATAGATGGATCGATCGGCTCGACCTTTAAACCTGATCAAATCCATCAGTTTGAAACAGGAAGTAAACAATCAGAAACGTTTAGGGATAAGCTGCAGATCATGAATCTGGATTGAACAGATCCAGAACCCGACCCGCAGTTCTTGTAAATTCAGACTGATCGTCATGACAACAGCAGGCCTCACTTCAGTGATGTCATTTCCTGCCAGGAGGCCAACGACCACATCGCTGACAACACACCATCAAAGTGAGAAAAACGTCTTTCCTGCTTGAAGCTGGTAGGAAACCAAACTGGAGCCAGTTCATCGAGTAGCCACTAGGGGGCTTGTTAGGCAGTGCAGTCCGACACTAGCATGTCAGTAGATTATTACGCTTTAGTCACTGAAGCCTTTTCCTTCTATTGGAGAGGACCAGTACTGACACCCAACCCTGGGATTTGAACCCACATCGAGCAAATGACAAGAGCTGGAGCTCCGGCTTCACTGGGCCCCTCCAGCATCAGATGCCTGACTCCCCGCTTTAGGCTCTTCCTCAACAAACAGATGACCTCTGACCTTGGAGCAGCCATGGACCCTATCACAGTGGAATGAAGCCACGCCCCCTTCCTGATGGAGCTGGGCTCATTTGAACCTGGACTGTCTCAGGAGCGAGGCAGACGTGCGTTCGGTGAGCCCAAACACTCCAGGTGAGCCCGAACACTCCAGGTGAGCCCGAACACTCCAGGTGAGCCCGAACACTCCAGGTGAGCCCGAACACTCCAGGTGAGCCCGAACACTCCAGGTGAGCCCGAACACTCCAGGTGAGCCCGAACACTCCAGGTGAGCCCGAACACTCCAGGTGAGCCCGAACACTCCAGGTGAGCCCGAACACTCCAGGTGAGAGAGGAGGAGGAAGGCCGACTGGTCTTTAGCTCAGGAAAGAGCTAAACGCTGAGGGGCTGCGCCTAACGCTGACGCTGTAACAACCACATTTCCCAAGCTGGGATCAATAAAGGAACTTTATCTTATAAACTAAAGTAAACAGAACACATGGGTCGACCCGTGGTCCTGCTCAGACACAGCACCGCTGGGGCACCTCAGGTGATGCAGCAGCTTGACCTCTGTGGGGTTTGAGGCCTTCAGGTGAACGTCAACAACCGGCTCAGGACCACAGAGAGGATCCTCCTGATCTTGATGTCAGGAGACTCTGAAGCTGCAGAACCACGTCTGAGTCCAGACCTGGTGAACTCCTGCTGGAGGACCCCCACCTGGTTCAGTCTGCTCCCAGATCGGTTCTGCTGGATCCAGACGCTCTTCAGCCATCAGAATCATTTAGAGGAGCTGTGACTGTAGCTCAGCCTGAGCCGTCGGAGACGTCCAGCTTCCCACCGGCACCGACACCCGCCGTTCACACCGGCGGAGCTGTGAAAGCTGCCGCCTTCCTCGGCCCTGCAACGTCGGCCAACCGGTTCGGATCAGCCCGACCTCCGTCCGCGCTGAGCTTCGGAACCAGCCGGGACGGAGAGGGACTTGGCACCCACAGAGAGGCAGGGTGGTACCGGGGGTCCGGCGGCGCGTCCCCGGCTGACGGCGGCGTCACGTATCACAGTAAACAAGCCGAGCTAGCATAGCGGCTAACGCGGCTAGCGCTATCGGAAGCGACGAGTTGCGGCTCCGCGCGCTCCGCCGACGCTCCAACTGCGACACAGCGCTCGCGCTTCCCGCCGAGGACTTCAACTTGACAGGTTCCCAGACAGCGGGCACGGAGCCGCGCGCGGTCAAACGTAGCTGTGCGTGGGAGTCTGCGAGCCTCCGGGAGGCCTCTATTCCTCCGCGACTCTCCTCCTCCTGCCTCCGTCTCCGACTCACCCTGGTCGAAGTGATGTCCATCATGACCTCCTGGAAGGCGGCTGTTTCCTCCGCCTGCCGTTGGGTGTGAAGCGCTATCTTCTCGCTAAATTTTCGGGGGTTTGAGGCACCGGACCCAGTTCCCGAGGCGGGTCCGGGTCCCGGTCCACAGCCGCCTGTACCCGTCGCAGACATCTTCCCCGAGCGGACGGGACGACTTGACGTAGTGGAATGATTTTCACCAAAGAGGGGCTGCTAACGAAGAGGGCTCACTCCGTGGCCATTTTCAAAGAACTGACCGAGCGGACTCCCTCTCAACCTCAAAACCCAGAACCATGTCAGCATTTCCCGGGTTATCGATTAGATTTCCAGATTTACTTTTGACGGATTGACAAATCCAGTCTTCAAAAGGAAGCTGGCCTCTTATCACCAGGGACTGGAGAAATCCACAGAAATAATGCAGACTCAACGTATGTTTGGTTATACAGACTGCAAATAATGCCATCAAATGTTTGTTTCTATATTCCTATCAGACAAAAAGCAGTGAACTTTATCAAGGTAGGCACTTGTGCGCATGTGTGAGGAAGTCGAATCTAAATGAACTTTTCCCCCCGATGAACTGGATCAGGTGAGTCCGGTTTCTGACTAACGAAACACACCTGATCGAAATAAGAAACAGCAAGTAGGAGAAGGTTCCGTGAATAATGAGGACAGCAGCTTTCGATGAGCCTAGATGTCCAGCATATGAAACGTGAACACCCCGACTAATCCAGCGTAGTGAGTCATCATCCTACAGACGAGCTTTGTCCGATTGACACAGGCGAGGGAGCTCCCCCTGCTGGCGAGCGGCCGTCAGCGCAGCGGTGTCCTCCTTCCGGCAGTTCCGGGCCTCATTCATAAAAGTCTGTACGCACAGAAAGTCGCGTGGAAATGTGCGCTAAAGATGCGCTCTTTGGCCAACACTGGACTCGAACAACTGAAACCTGAATCTGGTTTTTGCTCCCAGTCTCCCTCTGAGATGAGGAGACGAGCATCAACATGTGACACGTTGCTCCACATAAGAGGCAGTTTCCATGGAGATGAACATGCAACATTTGAGCATCTTCTCCACTTTACTGGATTGGACAAAGATTTGAGTCTTTTTTATGAGATGGGGGGCGGAGTCTCAGGCCAGCAGAACTGTGATCTGAAATCATCCCTGCTGCTAAATGACAAAGGAACATTCACACGTCTTTATTTATTCACTCCTTCAGATTAAATGATCTGAGGATTGTTTCTGGGGGGCAGACATCTGTATTTATGTGATGGAAAACCTTTCGAATGTTATCAGAAGATAAGCTCATCTGTTCCCCCACAGATTTCACCTCTTTCCTGTGTGTTTGGAGCAGATGCTGGGTCTCTGAGGACTACCACAATAATACCACATTTCAGATGGTCTTTGAGCTTACTATGTTGCTTTTTTCAAACCATAGAAGTTTGGTTTGATCTTTAAATAATCTTCTTCTGCAGTTTACCAGCTAAAACATAGTTGACTTTACATTTTTCCATTTCACTCAGCATGTACGAAATATCTTCAAAGGAAAACCTGAGGTGTTTTCTTCAAGTTGGATCCTTTTGCTCTAAACTTTCTTGTTGAGGTTTTTTCTGACACAAATGACGGTGATGACATTTCATCCCAAATTCTAATTTAAAGACAGAGAAACATGAGTATTTACAGAGATGAGCTGCACAGCAGGATGAAGCCTGGAGCTCCTCTTACGACCCTCTGCTGCCCTCTGGTGGCGGATCAGGGACCTGCAGGACCACAGCGCCACAGGGAAAACAGCTTCTTCACCTGTGAGCTGAAGTTCTGCTGCTTTCCACCATGAAAGGACGGTGATCGTGGAAGCAGCAGATGCTGCATCACCTGACTCACTAGTCTTCAGGTAAGCAGAACCTCCCTCAGAGTCAGAACCCCCCAAGTGGATCAGAACTGCTGCAGAAGGAGAGTCAGTAACCTGCTGATCTTCTCCTGCACTCCTGACCTGCTTCTGTCCAGGAACACAATTCTGCAGAACTTTGGCCTGTTTGAGGAGGTCAGTCACTTTTCCTGCCTCCTCCTGGATCTCCTTCCATCTTCACCTCCTGTCATCTCATTGGCTGTCACTTTCTCCCAGCAGCCAATAGGTGGTCATCTTTCCTTTGCCCTTGATGTCGATGTCTCCTCTGAGTTCCAGCTGAAAGGAGTTGAACTCTATCAAGACGTCCCGGGTGGCAGCAGACACGTGGATCTTCAGTGCTGCACAAACACACACACGCACGGATTAACAGCAAGTCAGGGTTCCATGTTTTACATCAGCTGATTTCATGTTTTTTGTGTATCTGCTGAAGCTTCACTGAGCTTGGGTTCACCGGGTTCCCCCCGGGTTCCTCCCCGGTTCTAAGGGTTTCTCAGCTGTGTGAAGTGACGGCTCCTCAGGTGTGATCAGAGGTTCTGCACTCACCTTCTCCGCTGGACTCCATGCGGGAGGACGTGTTGACCGTGTCGCCGAACAGACAGTACCGTGGCATCTTCAGACCCACCACCCCCGCACACACGGGACCTGCAGAGGAGGAACCTGAAACTGAGTGTTCCATCAAAGACCAGCAGGAACCTGAGGCTCGAGGGCCATTCTGTCCTAAACGTCTGGTAGTTAGGACGTTCCCTCTCAAGGTTCTAGATCTACAGCAGGGTACGTGTGCAGCGGGGGGTCAGGGGGGCGTGTGGTCCGTTCAAGAACACCTCCTTACCGCTGTGAATTCCAATCCTCAACTTGAGCTGTTGCTCCGGTCGATGGCGGATCCTGAAGGTCCGGACAGTGTCGAGTAGGGCCAGCGCCATGCGGGCGATCTCTCTGCCGTGCAGCTTTCCATTCCTCACCGGCAGCCCCGAAACGACCATGTAGGCGTCGCCGATGGTCTCCACCTTAAAGGTACCACATGACCAGAACACGGGTCAGCGGGGCCAGACTGATAAACGGCCCTGATGGTCAGAGAAGTGGCAGTGACCTCTGCAGGTCACCTGATAGGTACTCACCTTGTAGACATCAAAGTTGTCGATGACGGCGTCAAAACAGGTGTAGAGGTCGTTGAGCAGCGTCACCACCTGCAGAGAAACACAGCAGCAGATGCCGGCGTCTGCAGAAACTCCACCTCAGACCTCAAGACAAACAAGCCTTTGAATTCATTTCATTTATGTTGAAGCCATTGGTGGAAATCAGAAGTTCTGCAACCAAAAGGAGCGACACAGCGTTGATAGAACAAGCTACACGTACAACCTAGGTTCAGCGTTTCAATGCAAGACTTTTACGCATTTAAAATAGCTAGGAACTAAAAACTCAAGAGAGCACCAATCAGTCACACAAAACACCTCACATTCCTTTAAGACAGCCTGGTTGGTTGTTCGGTGCAGTTACGGCTGCCGGTTAGAGACCTTTTTAGTCTGCTGGGCTGTGATTGGTCTGCATCGTTGACCTGATGGCAGCGGTTCAAACAGAAAGGTGTAAGAGACACAAGAGGGCGGATGGAGGTTTGTCTGTTAGTTTGAAGACGATAGCAGAGCTCTAGTCCCCAAAGACTGTCTGGATGTTACTCTGCTGGTGGACAGAGCATCATGGGGTCCTGTGGTGCCGGTGGATCCATTTGTTCTGTAGGTAAGGAATCCAGACTTGATGGCAGGACGGACGTCACTCTGTAGAGTGACTTCAACCAGCCAGTTGTTGTTGTTCAGGCAAGAGAAGCTGACTGAAGATGTTTCTGAGGTTTCCAGCCATCGGTTCTGCACAGTCTTTTAGCATTCAGCCCAGAACCCTATCTGGTGATCTGGTGTGAAGAATGAAAGTAGAGGTGGAGCAGACTGGGGGTAGAGCTGGAGATGCTGAGGTTCTGCGTAGAACAAGGACCAGAGGAACAGATCATAGATGTTCTGGAGATTTCCTCAATTCCTCCAAATTTGTTGACTATAGTTTCCTTCCTATGGACAGAATTCCCAAAGGTTCCTCGGTGGAGCTGGACCCAACAGACACGCTGTACTTGAGGGAGTTTAACGGGATGACCTCAAAGTTCAACTCTATGACGATGACGCATTCCTGTTTGAATGACAGACTCTCAATGGAATCACATGATCATGTGATGACTCCAACACACCTGTCATCAACTGCACCTTAAAAACAGGTGATGGATCAGATGGGGATGCAGCAATGAGCTCAGGAGCACATTTCTGAGGTTCCACCGACCAAATGATCCCACAAAACTCTGAAGATTTCCACAGTTTCTAAAGCTACACACACATTCAAGAACGTGTTTACCCCATGGTGTTCACACTGGACAAGCAGGGAGGGGCTTCTTTATCTAGTGTTCACTAGCACTAGGTTGTGGGCCCCCCCTCTGGCTCGTCTGGCACCCCCACCCGTCCCCCCACTGATCTGGATGAAGCTCGTCTGCTGGACTTTATATATGTAGCTGTAGATTTAGATAAGTTAATTCATCGCCTGTCCGTCCTGGGGGAGGATCCCTCCTTCATGTGGACCCCCCTGAGGTTTCTGCTTTATTCTGAAATCTGTTTTTATATAACTTTTCCTTACATAGAAGGTTTAAGGGCAGAGATGTCCAGTTTAGTTTAGTTTAGTATTTTCCTATTGATGTTTTCATGATCCTCATGATTTTACCGGTTTGAAGCCCGTTGAGACGACTGTTGTTGAGATGTTGGGCTACACAAATAAAACTGAATTGAATGAATTATTAGCTGGAGGTGGCTAGCATGAACCGAACATGAACAAAAAGGACTCCGACCGGCGTGGCGCGCGTTCAGGGGGAGGAGCAGACCCACCTCCATGGGCGTGCTCTCTGCAGACAACGCCGTGAAGCCCACGATGTCGCTGAAGTAGATGGAGACGGAGTCAAAGGCTTCCGCCTGAACCGTTTCCCCTCGCTTCAGCTGCTCGGCCACCGAGCTACACACAAGAACAGGTGTCACGTGTGCTGCTGAGTAGAACGGTGGTACTGCAGTCCTGCGGCGCTCACTGTGGTAGGATCTGGTACAGCAGGGCCTCGGCCTTGCGTTTCTCCTCGTGGTAGGCTTGAGTCCGCTCCTCCACCAGCTCCTCCAGGTTGTTGGCGTACTGCTCCATGCGGGACAGAAGGTTGTCCAGGATGTTGGTCCTCGACTCCCTGAGCACACAGGTGACGGCGCAGACAGGTGAGTTTACCTGTGCAGCAGCTGGAAACGTGTTCTTTGACCATATATCCGCTCTATTAGCTCGTGTCTGTCAGGGAGGGGGCGGGTCCTCTCTGACCCGAGCTCTTACTTGTTGTGTTTGCGCAGCAGCAGGCGGATGTGGTTGAAGTCCGGCCGCTCCGTCGGCTCCTCCGCCCAGCAGCGCTGCATCAGCTGACCCAGCTCGGGGCTGTGGCTCTGCGGGTCGATACTGGGTCTCAAACAGGGCCAGTCCCCCAGGATGACCCGGTCCACAATCTCTGCAGACACATTCAACACCCAGCTCAGCCTCGGCCCGTCGTCGCACTAAGCTGCTCCTTCCTGGTTTCACCTTTGGGGCTCAGCGGGTCTCCGTCCAGGTAAAAGGCGCCGCGCCGCAGCGCCACCTCCTGGAGGATGATGCTGAAGCTGTAGACGTCTCCCTTCTGGGTTCCTTGTGGAGGAGGATTCTCCATCCGGAGGAGTTCCGGAGCCATCCAGAGCTTCTCTGAAGGCCAAAGCAGAACCCGTCAGGCCCCGCCAGCAGGGCCCAACACTCAGACGGTCCTGACGGAGACTCACGGGCGTAGTAGGAGTGACTGTCGCTCCCCACATCGCTCTCCTGCCGAAAGGTGGACAGCCCGTAGTCTGTGATCTTCAGGACGAAGCGGTTGTCCACCACACAGTTGGAGGACTTGAGCTTCCCATGAGAGAAGATGACGCTGTTGTGGAGAAACACCATGCCCTGCAGAAACCCACAGCGGGTCAGAACCGACCCAGACAGGGAGCAGCCCGCTCAGGTGACAGGTGTACCTTCACAATGTCGTTGATGAGGGAGAACTTGAACATCCACTCCAGAGTGATGCTGTCATTCTCCAGGATGTCCTGTGAACAGACCAGCAGAGGGCGCTAGAGGCACACACACCCCTCCCACAGGTGAGCAGACAGGTGAGCTTACCTGCAGACTCCCACGGGGGCAGTACTCTGTGATGATGCAGATGTTGGGCGGGTCAACACACGCTCCAATGAAGCGGGTCAGGTGTTCGTTCTGAACGTCCCGCATCTGAACCAAAGCAAACCGGTTCAACATCCTGGAACCTCTGCAGGTTTTTCCAGGACGGACGTTCCAGGTGGGGGGGGCAGACAGACGGAGGACACTCACGTGTTTGAGCTCAAACAGAACCTTCCTGTTCAGCTCGATCCGCTTCTTGTTGGTGTATTTGATGGCCACGATGTTCCCCTGGAAAAAGCAGACTTCAGCTACTCCATCTCTGCTCTCCGTCAACATCTAAACCAGGGGGGGTCCAATTCCAGGCCTGGGGGGCCGGTTTCCTACCAACCAACCTGCCGTTGAAGCTCCTTATTGGCTAAACACACCTGATCCAGGTGATCAGCAGCAGATGAGGCAGGGATTCTGGAGAACCAGCAGGAGGCGGGCGCTCCAGGTCTGGATTTGGACCCCCCTGGTCTAAACCAACAGGCCTGGTCCGGGTTCAGAACCGCAGTAACCGGCTCACCTTGTAGTATCCGGTCTTTGCAAAGACCTGCAGGTTTCCGTTTGCCGTCATCAGCGAGCCGTAGTTGGAACCTCTCTGTGGAGAAACAGGAGGATCTTCAGGTGAGGATGAAGAGAGCCCTCCACGCCGGCGTGCGTGCGGCGTGGACACTGACCAGCGACAGAGTGATCCGGCTCCCGCTCCGCAGAACCTTGTCCAGGTTGCTCATCTGGATGTCGTCCCAGGAAATCCTCCACAGCTGGGCCACCAGCTCCTTCTCCAGCTTCATCTTCCTGCAGAACGGAAAGTCAGACCAGCACATGAACACGGGGCGGTCAGAACCAGCACTCCTGAAAACCTGTTCAGAACCAAATACTGGGTCCAAACCAGAACCAGTCCATGTCAAAGGACCAAGTTCTGCTTAAAAATGACTTCAGTCTGAAGGTCAAACTAACATCGTCCACAAATCTGATGAAGCAGAAACATCTGAAAGGACGGCGTTTCATGGTCCTTCTGGACCTGGAGCAGAACCAGAACTGATCCGGATCAAAGAAATCTGGATCTGCATGAAATGGACCAGGAATGGAGGAGCAGGAGGTTCCTGAGTGAGTGTGTGTGTGTGTGTGTGTGGGGGGGGGGGGGGGGGGGGGCTGAATCGGTACAAACACATCTCCATACATGACCTCCATCAGGAGAGCCCCCCCCCCACGTTCGGCGGCTCTCACCTGCAGATGAAGATGGCGATGGTCAGGGTCATGGTGAAGATGAAGAAGAGCGTGATGGAGACCATCTGGTGGATGGTGATCGTCTCTGACGGGAACACAGAGTTTTAGGTTTGGGGGGGCAGAACAGAGTGGCAGGTCAGCCTTAGAGCCCCCCCCCCCCCCCCTTAGGGAGGGGCTCTCCTCCTCAAAGGTGCTGAAACCAAAGTCTTCACAAAGATGAAGAGGCTGAGAGGAAGACTGCAGGACATTCAAACATCTACAACAGCGTGCTTTCCCCAACAGCCACTAGGTGGCAGCGTTCAGGTTCATGGATGAACGTCAGGCTGAAGCTCTTAACTCCTCCTCTGTGTGACCCCCCCTCACTGAGCAGAGCCCTTCATGCTGGCTTTCACTGACTTGTCAGGCAGGCGGGGTTGTCGTTCTTGAAGCCGCACTTGGGAACATCGAGAGGACGAGCTCCGCCCAGCCAGCGCACCGATGTCCCAGGAACCGGCGTCACCTGCTCCTCAAAGCTGTTGTACACCACAACGATCTGCAGACGGGAACCGGGTCAGACATGCAGAACCTCCCGCTAACGCGCCTGCATGCATGAAGGCTTCACCTGGAAGCTGCTGCTGTTGGTGTCCACCAGGTCCCACAGAGCAAAGTCCGTCTCTCTGTCCCCGCTCACGTCCAGGTGCAGCAGCCCGGTCACACCTGAGGAGGAGCAGAGGCTGAAGGAGGAGCAGAGACTGAAGGAGGAGCAGAGGCTGAAGGAGGAGCAGAGGCTGAAGGAGAAGCAGAGGCTGAAGGAGGAACAGAGGCAGAAGGAGAAGCAGAGGCTGAAGGAGGAGCAGAGGCTGAAGGAGGAACAGAGGCAGAAGGAGAAGCAGAGGCTGAAGGAGGCTGAAGGAGGAGCAGAAGCTGAAGGAGGAGCAGAGGCTGAAGGAGAAGCAGAGGCTGAAGGAGAAGCAGAGGCTGAAGGAGGAACAGAGGCTGATGGAGGAGTAGAGACTGAAGGAGAAGCAGAGGCTGAAGGAAGAGCAGAGGCTGAAGGAGGCTGATGGAGGAGCAGAGGCTGAAGGAGGAGCAGAGGCTGAAGGAGGAACAGAGGCAGAAGGAGAAGCAGAGGCTGAAGGAGGAGCAGAGGCTGAAGGAGGAACAGAGGCAGAAGGAGAAGCAGAGGCTGAAGGAAGAGCAGAGGCTGAAGGAGGCTGATGGAGGAGCAGAGGCTGAAGGAGGAGCAGAGGCTGAAGGAGGAACAGAGGCAGAAGGAGAAGCAGAGGCTGAAGGAGGCTGAAGGAGGAGCAGAGGCTGAAGGAGGCTGAAGGAGGAGCAGAGGCTGAAGGAGGAGCAGAGGTTGAAGGAGGAGCAGAGGCTGAAGGAGGCTGAACGAGGAGCAGAGACTGAAGGAGGAGCAGAGGCTGAAGGAGGAGCAGAGGCTGAAGGAGAAGCAGAGGCTGAAGGAGGCTGAAAGAGGAGCAGAGACTGAAGGAGGAGCAGAGGCTGAAGGAGGAGCAGAGGCTGAAGGAGGAGCAGAGGCTGAAGGAGAAGCAGAGGCTGAAGGAGGCTGAAGGAGGAGCAGAGGCTGAAGGAGGAACAGAGACTGAAGGAGGAGCAGAGGCTGATGGAGGAGCAGAGGCTGAAGGAAGAGCAGAGGCTGAAGGAGGCTGAAGGAGGAAAAGAGGCTGAAGGAGGAGCAGAGGCTGATGGAGGAGCATAGGCTGAAGGAGGAGCAGAAGCTGAAGGAGGAACAGAGGCTGAAGGAGGCTGAAGGAGGAGAAGAGGCTGAAGGAGGAGCAGAGGCTGAAGGAGGAGCAGAGGCTGAAGGAGGAGCAGAGGCTGAAGGAGGAGCAGAGGCTGATGGAGGAGCAGAGGCTGATGGAGGAGCATAGGCTGAAGGAGGAGCAGAGGCTGAAGGAGGAACAGAGGCTGAAGGAGGCTGAAGGAGGAACAGAGGCTGAAGGAGGAGCAGAGGCTGAAGGAGGCTGAAGGAGGAACAGAGGCTGAAGGAGGAGCAGAGGCTGATGGAGGAGCAGAGGCTGAAGGAGAAGCAGAGGCTGAAGGAGGCTGAAGGAGGAGCAGAGGCTGAAGGAGGAGCAGAGGCTGAAGGAGGAGAAGAGGCTGAAGGAGGAGCAGAGGCTGAAGGAGAAGCAGAGGCTGAAGGAGGCTGAAGGAGGAGCAGAGGCTGAAGGAGAAGCAGAGGCTGAAAGAGGCTGAAGGAGGAGCAGAGACTGAAGGAGGATAAGGCTGAAGGAGGAGCAAAGACTGAAGGAGGAGCAGAGGCTGAAGGAGGAGCAGAGGCTGAAGGAGGAGCAGAGACTGATGGAGGAGCAGAGGCTGAAGGAGAAGCAGAGGCTGAAGGAGGATAAGGCTGAAGGAGGAGAAGAGGCTGAAGGAGGAGCAGAGACTGAAGGAGGAGCAGAGGCTGATGGAGGAGCAGAGGCTGAAGGAGAAGCAGAGGCTGAAGGAGGCTGAAGGAGGAGCAGAGGCTGAAGGAGAAGCAGAGGCTGAAAGAGGCTGAAGGAGGAGCAGAGGCTGAAGGAGGAGCAGAGGCTGAAGGAGGAGAAGAGACTGAAGGAGGAGCAGAGGCTGAAGGAGGAGCAGAGACTGAAGGAGGAGCAGAGGCTGAAGGAAGAGCAGAGGCTGAAGGAGGAGCAGAGGCTGAAGGAGGAGCAGAAGCTGAAGGAAGAGCAGAGACTGATGGAGGAGCAGAGGCTGAAAGAGAAGCAGAGGCTGAAGGAGGCTGAAGGAGGAGAAGAGGCTGAAGGAGGAGCAAATACTGAAGGAGGAGCAGAGGCTGAAGGAGGAGCAGAGGCTGATGGAGGAGCAGAGGCTGAAGGAGGAGCAGAGGCTGATGGAGGAGCAGAGGCTGAAGGAGAAGCAGAGGCTGAAGGAGGCTGAAGGAGGAGCAGAGGCTGAAGGAGGAGCAGAGGCTGAAGGAGGAGCAGAGACTGAAGGAGGAGCAGAGGCTGAAGGAGGAGCAGAGGCTGATAGAGGAGCAGAGGCTGAAGGAGGAGAAGAGGCTGAAGGAGGAGCAGAGACTGAAGGAGGATGAGGCTGAAGGAGGAGCAGAGGCTGAAGGAGGAGCAGAGGCTGAAGGAGGAGCAGAGACTGAAGGAGGAGCAGAGGCTGAAGGAGGAGCAGAGGCTGATGGAGGAGCAGAGGCTGAAGGAGAAGCAGAGACTGAAGGAGGAGCAGAGGCTGAAGGAGGAGCAGAGGCTGATGGAGGATGAGGCTGAAGGAGAAGCAGAGACTGAAGGAGGAGCAGAGGCTGAAGGAGGAGCAGAGGCTGAAGGAGGAGCAGAGACTGAAGGAGGAGAAGAGGCTGAAGGAGGAGCAGAGACTGAAGGAGGAGAAGAGACTGAAGGAGGAGCAGAGGCTGAAGGAGGAGCAGAGACTGAAGGAGGAGCAGAGGCTGAAGGAGGAGCAGAGGATGATGGAGGAGCAGAGGCTGAAGGAGAAGCAGAGGCTGAAGGAGGAGAAGAGGCTGAAGGAGGAGAAGAGGCTGAAGGAGGAGCAGAGACTGAAGGAGGAGCAGAGGCTGAAGGAGGAGCAGAGGCTGAAGGAGGAGCAGAAACTGAAGGAGGAGCAGAGGCTGAAGGAGGAGCAGAGGCTGATAGAGGAGCAGAGGCTGAAGGAGGAGAAGAGGCTGAAGGAGGAGAAGAGGCTGAAGGAGGAGCAGAGACTGAAGGAGGAGCAGAGGCTGAAGGAGGAGCAGAGACTGAAGGAGGAGCAGAGGCTGAAGGAGGAACAGAGGCTGATAGAGGAGCAGAGGCTGAAGGAGGAGAAGAGGCTGAAGGAGGAGCAGAGACTGAAGGAGGATGAGGCTGAAGGAGGAGCAGAGGCTGAAGGAGGAGCAGAGACTGAAGGAGGAGCAGAGGCTGAAGGAGGAGCAGAGGCTGAAGGAGGAGCAGAGGCTGAAGGAGGAGCAGAGGCTGAAGGAGGAGCAGAGGCTGAAGGAGGAGCAGAGGCTGAAGGAGGAGAAGAGGCTGAAGGAGGAGCAGAGGCTGAAGGAGAAGCAGAGGCTGAAGGAGGCTGAAGGAGGAGCAGAGGCTGAAGGAGAAGCAGAGGCTGAAAGAGGCTGAAGGAGGAGCAGAGACTGAAGGAGGATAAGGCTGAAGGAGGAGCAAAGACTGAAGGAGGAGCAGAGGCTGAAGGAGGAGCAGAGGCTGAAGGAGGAGCAGAGACTGATGGAGGAGCAGAGGCTGAAGGAGAAGCAGAGGCTGAAGGAGGATAAGGCTGAAGGAGGAGAAGAGACTGAAGGAGGAGCAGAGACTGAAGGAGGAGCAGAGGCTGATGGAGGAGCAGAGGCTGAAGGAGAAGCAGAGGCTGAAGGAGGCTGAAGGAGGAGCAGAGGCTGAAGGAGAAGCAGACGCTGAAGGAGGCTGAAGGAGGAGCAGAGGCTGAAGGAGGAGCAGAGGCTGAAGGAGGAGAAGAGACTGAAGGAGGAGCAGAGGCTGAAGGAGGAGCAGAGACTGAAGGAGGAGCAGAGGCTGAAGGAGGAGCAGAGGCTGATGGAGGAGCAGAGGCTGAAGGAGAAGCAGAGGCTGAAGGAGGCTGAAGGAGGAGCAGAGGCTGAAGGAGGAGAAGAGGCTGAATGAGGAGAAGAGGCTGAAGGAGGAGCAAATACTGAAGGAGGAGCAGAGGCTGAAGGAGGAGCAGAGGCTGATGGAGGAGCAGAGGCTGAAGGAGGAGCAGAGGCTGATGGAGGAGCAGACGCTGAAGGAGAAGCAGAGGCTGAAGGAGGCTGAAGGAGGAGCAGAGGCTGAAGGAGGAGCAGAGGCTGAAGGAGGAGAAGAGGCTGAAGGAGGAGAAGAGGCTGAAGGAGGAGAAGAGGCTGAAGGAGGAGCAGAGGCTGAAGGAGGAGCAGAGGCTGAAGGAGGAGCAGAAACTGAAGGAGGAGCAGAGGCTGAAGGAGGAGCAGAGGCTGATAGAGGAGCAGAGGCTGAAGGAGGAGAAGAGGCTGAAGGAGGAGAAGAGGCTGAAGGAGGAGCAGAGACTGAAGGAGGAGCAGAGGCTGAAGGAGGAGCAGAGGCTGAAGGAGGAGCAGAGACTGAAGGAGGAGCAGAGGCTGAAGGAGGAGCAGAGGCTGATAGAGGAGCAGAGGCTGAAGGAGGAGCAGAGGCTGAAGGAGGAGCAGAGGCTGAAGGAGGAGCAGAGACTGAAGGAGGAGCAGAGGCTGAAGGAGGAGCAGAGGCTGATGGAGGAGCAGAGGCTGAAGGAGAAGCAGAGACTGAAGGAGGAGCAGAGGCTGAAGGAGGAGCAGAGGCTGAAGGAGGAGCAGAGGCTGAAGGAGAAGCAGAGACTGAAGGAGGAGCAGAGGCTGAAGGAGGAGCAGAGACTGAAGGAGGAGCAGAGGCTGAAGGAGGAGCAGAGGCTGAAGGAGAAGCAGAGACTGAAGGAGGAGCAGAGGCTGATGGAGGAGCAGAGGCTGAAGGAGAAGCAGAGACTGAAGGAGGAGCAGAGGCTGATGGAGGAGCAGAGGCTGAAGGAGGAGCAGAGACTGAAGGAGGAGCAGAGGCTGAAGGAGGAGCAGAGGCTGATGGAGGAGCAGAGGCTGAAGGAGAAGCAGAGACTGAAGGAGGAGCAGAGGCTGATGGAGGAGCAGAGGCTGAAGGAGAAGCAGAGGCTGAAGGAGAAGCAGAGACTGAAGGAGGAGCAGAGACTGAAGGAGGAGCAGAAGCTGAAGGAGGAGTAGAGGCTGAAGGAGGAGAAGAGGCTGAAGGAGGAGCAGAGGCTGAAGGAGAAGCAGAGACTGAAGGAGGAGCAGAGGCTGATGGAGGAGCAGAGGCTGAAGGAGGAGCAGAGACTGAAGGAGGAGCAGAGGCTGAAGGAGGAGCAGAGGCTGATGGAGGAGCAGAGGCTGAAGGAGAAGCAGAGACTGAAGGAGGAGCAGAGGCTGATGGAGGAGCAGAGGCTGAAGGAGAAGCAGAGGCTGAAGGAGAAGCAGAGACTGAAGGAGGAGCAGAGGCTGAAGGAGGAGAAGAGGCTGAAGGAGGAGAAGAGGCTGAAGGAGGAGCAGAGGCTGAAGGAGAAGCAGAGACTGAAGGAGGAGCAGAGGCTGATGGAGGAGCAGAGGCTGAAGGAGGAGCAGAGACTGAAGGAGGAGCAGAAGCTGAAGGAGGAGCAGAGGCTGATGGAGGAGCAGAGGCTGAAGGAGAAGCAGAGGCTGATGGAGGAGCAGAGGCTGAAGGAGAAGCAGAGACTGAAGGAGGAGCAGAGACTGAAGGAGGAGAAGAGGCTGATGGAGGAGCAGAGGCTGAAGGAGGAGCAGAGACTGAAGGAGGAGCAGAGGCTGAAGGAGGAGCAGAGGCTGATGGAGGAGCAGAGGCTGAAGGAGAAGCAGAGACTGAAGGAGGAGCAGAGGCTGATGGAGGAGCAGAGGCTGAAGGAGAAGCAGAGGCTGAAGGAGAAGCAGAGACTGAAGGAGGAGCAGAGGCTGAAGGAGGAGAAGAGGCTGAAGGAGGAGCAGAGACTGAAGGAGGAGCAGAAGCTGAAGGAGGAGTAGAGGCTGATGGAGGAGCAGAGGCTGAAGGAGAAGCAGAGGCTGATGGAGGAGCAGAGGCTGAAGGAGAAGCAGAGACTGAAGGAGGAGCAGAGACTGAAGGAGGAGAAGAGACTGAAGGAGGAGAAGAGGCTGAAGGAGGAGCAGAAGCTGAAGGAGGAGTAGAGGCTGATGGAGGAGCAGAGGCTGAAGGAGAAGCAGAGACTGAAGGAGGAGCAGAGGCTGAAGGAGGAGCAATTCAATTCAATTCAATTCAATTTTATTTGTATAGCCCAAAATCACAACAACAGTTGTCTCGATGGGCTTCGAAGTAAAACATGAACTCAAAAGGATCACGAATACAAAGAGTTCAATAGAAAAATACTAAAATGAACTAACAAACTGACTAAGCTATACTGGCATCCCTGCCCTTAGACCCCCCTTCGCGGTAAGGAAAAACTCCCAAAAAAAACGGATTCCGGAAAAAACGAAGAAACCTCAGGGGTGCCCACATGAAGGAGGGATCCTCCCCCAGGACGGACAGGCGATTTACCAGAACTCTTAGAGAAGAATTAACTTATCTAAATCTACAACTACATATATAAAAGTCCAGCAGACGAGCTTCATCCAGCCGTGGTTATCGGGACAGTCAAAGGCGCGAGTCGAGCCGGAGACAGGAACCACAGCCAGGTGTAGGAGCAGGAGCAGAGACGAGATACTCGGTCAGGAACTGGAGCACGGATGAAACAACTGGAGTCTGGAAGCACTCCCACTCCCCAGGAGGGGAAAGAGGGACAATACATGAATCACTGCACCAAACAGAGGCATGGAGAACTAAATGATAAATGATGATCAAGAATAGAGGAAAGGAAGGGTAGAAGTAAAAAAGGAAAGAGGACAGAACCCCAGTGTACCATAGTTACCCCAGCTTCAACTTCTAGCAGCCTTTTAAAAGAAATAGTTATTATTAAGTTTAATTTAAACAAACTAACATTAAGTTAAATAATCTCTGAATACTAACTAGTCTGACAATAATCCTGTCCAAAGAGGAATGTTTTCAGTCTAACTTTGAATGTAGAAACTGAGTCGGCCTCTCTTCCATGAGCTGGGAGTTTATTCCATAAGACAGGGGCTTGGTGGCTAAACGCTCTACCTCCAACCGTACTTTTACTAATTCTAGGAACCACAAGCAGTCCTGCATTTTGCGAGCGAAGTATTCTGATTGGTTGGTAAGGGACTATGAGGTCCTTAATATAGGACGGGGCCATTCCATGTAAGGCCTTATAGGTTAACAGGAGGATCTTGAACTTGATTCTTGAATCAACTGGGAGCCAATGGAGCGAAACTAACACAGGAGTGATGTGATCTCTTCTGCTAGTTCCTGCTAACAATCTAGCAGCTGCGTTCTGAACAAGCTGGAGACTTCTTAAGGAACTCTTAGGACACGCTGCTAACAAGGAGTTACAGTAATCCAGCCTCGACGTAACAAATGCATGGATGAGTTTTTCAGCATCACTCTTAGAAAGTATATTTCTGATCTTAGCAATATTCCGCAGGTGAAAAAAGGCAGTTCTACACGCCTGAGATATGTGAGCCTTAAATGATAAATCCTGGTCAAGTAAAACCCCAAGGTTTCTAACTGTGGAATTGGGGGCTATACTTATACCATCCAGGGAGACTATCTGAGCAGACAGAGCATCTCTGAGGTTTTTAGGACCAAGTATAATGACCTCAGTTTTTTCTGGGTTCAAGAGGAGGTAATTAATTGTCATCCAGGTCTTGATGTCACTGATGCAGGCGTTCAGTTTCTCTATCTGGTCATTCTGGTCAGGCTTCATGGATAAATACAACTGCGTATCGTCGGCATAACAATGAAAATTAATGCTGTGTTTCCTGATTATGTTTCCTAGGGGTAGCATATAAAGCGTAAACAGGATCGGTCCCAAGACTGAGCCCTGTGGGACTCCATAGTTGACCCGAGTGCACTGAGAGGAATGGCCATTTACATTAACGAACTGATACCTATGGGACAGATAGGATTTAAACCAGTGGAGAGCAGATCCTCTGATCCCTATGTCCTGCTCTAATCTATGGAGTAAAATACCGTGGTCGATAGTGTCAAAGGCTGCACTGAGGTCCAACAGGACCAGAATAGAAAGTATTCCCTTTTCTGAGGCCAATAACAAGTCATTAGAGACTCTAACTAGTGCAGTTTCCGTACTGTGGTGAGGTCTAAACCCCGACTGAAAGTCTTCAAAGTGGCTGTTGTCCTGTAGGTGGCAGTAAAGCTGCTTAACTACAACTCTTTCTAGGATTTTAGAAATAAAGGGCAGGTTTGATATCGGTCTATAGTTGGCCAAGATGCTAGGATCCAAACTGGGCTTTTTCAGAAGAGGTTTAACAACTGCATATTTAAAAGACTGTGGCACGTAACCCGTTTCCAGAGAGGCATTTATCATTGTTAATATGGGATCATTAATTAGGGGAAAAGTTTCTTTAAAAAGTCTGGTGGGAATTGGGTCTAACAGACACGTTGAGGATTTGGAGGACGTAATAATTGATGTTATTTCCGCTTGATCCACAGCAGTGAAGCAGTCTAATGTTACAGAGGTTTCTATGGATGCCTCCATTTCTACCGCTTCAGCCTGTTCTGGGCTGATAGTAGGAATAACTTGATTTAACTTATGTCTAATATTTGAGATTTTACTATCGAAAAATGTAAGAAAATCATCAGAGCTGAGAGAAACAGGAACATGTGGTTCTACTGAGCTCTGACTGCGAGTTAATTTAGCTATAGTGCTAAAAAGAAATCTTGGATTGTTTCCATTCTCTGATATTAAGGTTGAATAGTACTGGCTTCTAGCTCTACGCAGGGCTTTTTTATAATTTAAAAGGCTATGTTTCCAGATATCCAGAGACTGCTCTGAACCGGAGCGGCGCCATTCTCTTTCCAACTTACGGGTTTCTCGTTTAAGAGAACGAGTTTCAGCGTTAAACCACGGTGCTACTCGGTTTTGTCTGACGAACTTAGGTTTCAAGGGGGCAACAACATGGAGTGTACTCCTGAGGGCTTGTAAGGCATCATTAACAAAGTGGTCATTTATACTAGGACTGATACTATGGGAGCTGGTCTCAGAGTATTTTCTCAGAATATCACTAAGTACTGGCTGAACTGTGTGTTTAAACTCAGACACAGAACGGTCAGTTAAGGTTCTTCTAAGCTGTTTCTTATTCACTGGGGCAGAAGGATGTTCCAGTGTAAACTGGAAGGTAATCATAAAGTGATCAGAAATGATGGGGTTAAGAGGAAGGACACTCAGCTGGCTGATCTCTATCCCATGGGTTAGAACAAGGTCCAGGGTGTGCTTATGACAGTGAGTGGGTTCATTCACACTTTGGGTGAAACCAACATCAGCTAATAAAGCTGCAAAAGCCTTTCCTAGACAGTCACTGGGGTCATCAACATGAATATTAAAATCCCCTAATATTATAGTTTGATCTGAATCTAAGACAATAGTCGATAGGAAGTCGGAAAACTCAGTTAAAAATTCTGAATATGGGCCGGGGGGGCGATAAATAATTATGAGTAAAACAGGTTTTCGAGTTTTCCTGTTTGGGTGACTTAAAGACAATATGATGCTTTCAAATGAATTATAAGCATTTTTAACTTTAGGGCTGAGAAGTAAGCTAGACTGTGATATTACTGCCAAACCACCTCCTTTCCCTGAAATCCTGGATTTCTGATAGTTAGCATAAGTGGGGGGGGTTGCTTCATTCAATCTAACATAGTCATCCTGATGGAGCCAAGTTTCTGTTAAGGCTAAAAGACTAAGGTTTTTATCAGTAATTAACTCGTTGACTAAGAGGGACTTGGAGGAAATGGATCGAATGTTTAATAAACCGCATTTAATTCTGCTTGTGAGAACTGCTGTCTGTCACTTTAAGGTTTCTATGACGTGCTCCTTTCATTTGTCTTTCAGCACATAAGCTAAAGCTAGGACCTGCTTGACTTTCCCTGCATGGGTTTTGCACCGGCACTAACCCTAAGGGAGGCTCAGAGGAGCGTTTTACACTGCTGCTCTGCGCCCGGGTCTCGTCTCTGGATTGTCAGGTTAACAGACTAAGGCTAGCAGAAATGTTTCTAGAAAGAAGAGCGGCACCGTCCCGGGTGGGATGGACGCCGTCTCTCCGCATGAGACCGGGCTTCCCCCAAAACGCGCTCCAGTTATCCACAAAACCAACGCCGTTTTCTGGGCACCATCTAGAAAGCCAGCGGTTAAATGATGAAAAGCGGCTGTACATTTCATCACTGACTAAGTTCGGCAGGGGACCAGAGAAAATTACAGTGTCGGACATCGTCTTAGCCAGTTTACACACCGAAGTTACGTTTAACTTAACCACCTCTGACTGTCTCCGTCGGGCATCATTACCGCCTGCGTGAATCACGACTCGACGGAACCTGGACTTACTCTGAGCTAACATCCTAAGGTTCCCCTCGATGTCACCAACTCTGGCCCCCGGATAACACCTGACTGTAGCCGCTGGGAGCTCCACGTTTCTAACTTCAGAAGAGCCTATAACCAGAGTTGAGTGTTCAGCGGGTGTGTCGCCGAGGGGGGAGAACCTATTACTAACGTGGAGTCTCGGGTGCTCTAAGTTTTTGCGTTTAGCACTATGTTTCCTCCCAACCGGTACAAACCCCTGACTGTCTCCCGGCTGTTGGGAGGGCGCTGGGGTGCTAGCTAAGTTAGCCCTGGTAGCGCGGCCCGCGCTACGAGTAACGACCTGGCTAGCCGGCTTAGCTTCCACTGTGCGGAGCCGCGCTTCTAACTGCTCCAGCCTGGCCTCCAAGTCTAACACAAGACTACACTTAACACAACTACCGCTATCTTCACTAAAGGAGGCAGGATCATCACTAAACATATGGGGCAGGAGAAAGGGGGAAAGGCGGAAGGAGTGGTGGCCATGCCAGGTTTTAAGCTAAGGCTAGCGGTGTTTAAGTAAAGAGAAGTGGTTTATTTAACAAAATGAGAAAAGTGAACAGCAAGTGGTTTAACAGTGGTGAATTCGCTAATAAAAGGTACTAGATGTGAATATTAACCCAGATAACCCTTAGAGTAAGCAATAGTAGTAAGGCTAATGCCAAACAAGAGGACAGCAGTCACACACGACTAGCACTGGGAATAGCTCACCCGGAAATGACGTCACAGGAAATCCGCCAAGCTTCCATCAGATCCTCCTCCTCAGAGGCTGAAGGAGGCTGAAGGAGGAGCAGAGGCTGAAGGAGAAGCAGAGGCTGAAGGAGGAGCAGAGGCTGATGGAGGAGCAGAGGCTGAAGGAGAAGCAGAGACTGAAGGAGGAGCAGAGGCTGAAGGAGAAGCAGAGACTGAAGGAGGAGCAGAGGCTGAAGGAGGCTGAAGGAGGAGCAGAGGCTGAAGGAGGAGCAGAGGCTGAAGGAGGAGAAGAGACTGAAGGAGGAGCAGAGGCTGAAGGAGAAGCAGAGGCTGAACACGGCTGAAGGAGGAGCAGAGGCTGAAGGAGGAGCAGAGGCTGAAGCAGAAGCAGAGGCTGAAGGAGGCTGAAGGAGGAGCAGAGAATGAAGGAGGAGCAGAGGCTGAAGGAGAAGCAGAGACTGAAGGAGGAGCAGAGGCGGAAGGAGGAGCAGAGGCTGAAGGAGGAGCAGAGGCTGAAGGAGAAGCAGAGGCTGAACACGGCTGAAGGAGGAGCAGAGGCTGAAGGAGGAGCAGAGGCTGAAGGAGGAGCAGAGGCTGAAAGAGAAGCAGAGACTGAAGGAGGAGCAGAGGCTGAAGGAGGAGCAGAGGCTGAAGAAGGAGCAGAGGCTGATGGAAGAGCAGAGGCTGAAGGAGAAGCAGAGACTGAAGGAGGAGCAGAGGCTGAAGGAGGAGCAGAGACTGAAGGAGAAGCAGAGACTGAAGGAGAAGCAGAGACTGAAGGAGGAGCAGAGGCTGAAGGAGGAGCAGAGGCTGAAGGAGGAGCAGAGGCTGAAGGAAGAGCAGAGGCTGAAGGAGGAGCAGAGGCTGAAGGAGGAGCAGAAGCTGAAGGAAGAGCAGAGACTGATGGAGGAGCAAAGGCTGAAGGAGAAGCAGAGGCTGAAGGAGGCTGAAGGAGGAGAAGAGGCTGAAGGAGGAGCAGAGACTGAAGGAGGATGAGGCTGAAGGAGGAGCAGAGGCTGAAGGAGGAGCAGAGACTGAAGGAGGAGCAGAGGCTGAAGGAGGAGCAGAGGCTGAAGGAAGAGCAGAGGCTGAAGGAGGAGCAGAGGCTGAAGGAGGAGCAGAAGCTGAAGGAAGAGCAGAGACTGATGGAGGAGCAGAGGCTGAAAGAGAAGCAGAGGCTGAAGGAGGCTGAAGGAGGAGAAGAGGCTGAAGGAGGAGCAGAGACTGAAGGAGGAGCAGAGGCTGATGGAGGAGCAGAGGCTGAAGGAGAAGCAGAGGCTGAAGGAGGCTGAAGGAGGAGCAGAGGCTGAAGGAGAAGCAGAGGCTGAAGGAGGCTGAAGGAGGAGCAGAGGCTGAAGGAGGAGCAGAGGCTGAAGGAGGAGAAGAGACTGAAGGAGGAGCAGAGGCTGAAGGAGAAGCAGAGGCTGAACACGGCTGAAGGAGGAGCAGAGGCTGAAGGAGGAGCAGAGGCTGAAGGAGGAGCAGAGGCTGAAGCAGAAGCAGAGGCTGAAGGAGGCTGAAGGAGGAGCAGAGAATGAAGGAGGAGCAGAGGCTGAAGGAGAAGCAGAGACTGAAGGAGGAGCAGAGGCGGAAGGAGGAGCAGAGGCTGAAGGAGGAGCAGAGGCTGAAGGAGAAGCAGAGGCTGAACACGGCTGAAGGAGGAGCAGAGGCTGAAGGAGGAGCAGAGGCTGAAGGAGGAGCAGAGGCTGAAAGAGAAGCAGAGACTGAAGGAGGAGCAGAGGCTGAAGGAGGAGCAGAGGCTGAAGAAGGAGCAGAGGCTGATGGAAGAGCAGAGGCTGAAGGAGAAACAGAGACTGAAGGAGGAGCAGAGGCTGAAGGAGGAGCAGAGACTGAAGGAGAAGCAGAGACTGAAGGAGAAGCAGAGACTGAAGGAGGAGCAGAGGCTGAAGGAGGAGCAGAGGCTGAAGGAGGAGCAGAGGCTGAAGGAAGAGCAGAGGCTGAAGGAGGAGCAGAGGCTGAAGGAGGAGCAGAAGCTGAAGGAAGAGCAGAGACTGATGGAGGAGCAAAGGCTGAAGGAGAAGCAGAGGCTGAAGGAGGCTGAAGGAGGAGAAGAGGCTGAAGGAGGAGCAGAGACTGAAGGAGGAGCAGAGGCTGATGGAGGAGCAGAGGCTGAAGGAGGAGCAGAGGCTGAAGGAGAAGCAGAGGCTGAAGGAGGCTGAAGGAGGAGCAGAGGCTGAAGGAGGAGCAGAGGCTGAAGGAGAAGCAGAGGCTGAAGGAGGCTGAAGGAGGAGCAGAGGCTGAAGGAGGAGCAGAGGCTGAAGGAGGAGAAGAGACTGAAGGAGGAGCAGAGGCTGAAGGAGGAGCAGAGACTGAAGGAGGCTGAAGGAGGAGCAGAGGCTGAAGGAGAAGCAGAGGCTGAAGGAGACTGAAGGAGGAGCAGAGGCTGAAGGAGAAGCAGAGGCTGAAGGAGGCTGAAGGAGGAGCAGAGGCTGAAGGAGGAGAAGAGGCTGAAGGAGGAGCAGAGACTGAAGGAGGATAAGGCTGAAGGAGGAGCAGAGACTGAAGGAGGAGCAGAGGCTGAAGGAGGAGCAGAGACTGAAGGAGGAGCAGAGGCTGAAGGAGGAGCAGAGGCTGATAGAGGAGCAGAGGCTGAAGGAGGAGAAGAGGCTGAAGGAGGAGCAGAGACTGAAGGAGGATGAGGCTGAAGGAGGAGCAGAGACTAAAGGAGGAGCAGAGGCTGAAGGAGGAGCAGAGGCTGAAGGAGGAGCAGAGACTGAAGGAGGAGCAGAGGCTGAAGGAGGAGCAGAGGCTGATGGAGGAGCAGAGGCTGAAGGAGAAGCAGAGACTGAAGGAGGAGCAGAGGCTGAAAGAGGAGCAGAGGCTGAAGGAGGAGCAGAGGCTGATGGAGGAGCAGAGGCTGAAGGAGAAGCAGAGACTGAAGGAGGAGCAGAGGCTGAAGGAGAAGCAGAGGCTGAAGGAGGAGCAGAGGCTGAAGGAGGAGCAGAGACTGAAGGAGGAGAAGAGGCTGAAGGAGGAGCAGAGACTGAAGGAGGAGCAGAAGCTGAAGGAGGAGTAGAGGCTGATGGAGGAGCAGAGGCTGAAGGAGAAGCAGAGGCTGATGGAGGAGCAGAGGCTGAAGGAGAAACAGAGACTGAAGGAGGAACAGAGGCTGAAGGAGGCTGATGGAGGAGCAGAGGCTGAAGGAGGAGAAGAGGCTGAAGGAGGAGCAGAGGCTGAAGGAGAAGCAGAGGCTGAAGGAGGCTGAAGGAGGAGCAGAGGCTGAAGGAGAAGCAGAGGCTGAAGGAGGAGCAGAGGCTGATGGAGGAGCAGAGGCTGAAGGAGAAGCAGAGACTGAAGGAGGAGCAGAGGCTGAAGGAGGCTGAAGGAGGAGCAGAGGCTGAAGGAGAAGCAGAGGCTGAAGGAGGAGCAGAGGCTGAAGGAGGAGCAGAGGCTGAAGGAGAAGCAGAGACTGAAGGAGGAGCAGAGGCTGAAGGAGGATGAGGCAGAAGGAGGAGCAGAGACTGAAGGAGGAGCAGAGGCTGAAGGAGGAGAAGAGGCTGAAGGAGGAGCAGAGACTGAAGGAGGAGCAAAGGCTGAAGGAAAAGCAGAGGCTGAAGGAGGAGCAGAGGCTGAAGGAGGAGCAGAGACTGAAGGAGGATGAGGCTGAAGGAGGAGCAGAGACTGAAGGAAGAGCAGAGGCTGAAGGAGGAACAGAGGCTGAAGGAGGAGCAGAGGCTGATGGAGGAGCAGAGGCTGAAGGATGAACAGAGGCTGAAGGAGGAGCAGAGGCTGAAGGAAAAGCAGAGGCTGAAGGAGGAGCAGAGGCTGAAGGAGGAGCAGAGACTGAAGGAGGATGAGGCTGAAGGAGGAGCAGAGGCTGAAGGAGGAGCAGAGACTGAAGGAGAAGCAAAGACTGAAGGAGGAGCAGAGGCTGAAGGAGAAGCAGAGGCTGAAGGAGGCTGAAGGAGGAGCAGAGGCTGAAGGAGGCTGAAGGAGGAGCAGAGGCTGAAGGAGGAGCAGAGGCTGAAGGAGGAGCAGAGGCTGAAGGAGGCTGAAGGAGGAGCAGAGGCATAAGGAGAAGCAGAGGCTGAAGGAGGAGCAGAGGCTGAAGGAGGAGCAGAGGCTGATGGAAGAGCAGAGGCTGAAGGAGGAGCAGAGACTGAACGAGGCTGAAGGAGGAACAGAGGCTGAAGGAGAAGCAGAGGCTGAAGGAGGAGCAGAGGCTGAAGGAGGAGCAGAGGCTGAAGGAGGAGCAGAGGCTGATGGAGGAGCAGAGGCTGAAAGAGAAGCAGAGACTGAAGGAGGCTGAAGGAGGAGCAGAGAATGAAGGAGGAGCAGAGGCTGAAGGAGAAGCAGAGACTGAAGGAGGAGCAGAGGCGGAAGGAGGAGCAGAGGCTGAAGGAGGAGCAGAGGCTGAAGGAGAAGCAGAGGCTGAACACGGCTGAAGGAGGAGCAGAGGCTGAAGGAGGAGCAGAGGCTGAAGGAGGAGCAGAGGCTGAAGCAGAAGCAGAGGCTGAAGGAGGCTGAAGGAGGAGCAGAGAATGAAGGAGGAGCAGAGGCTGAAGGAGAAGCAGAGACTGAAGGAGGAGCAGAGGCGGAAGGAGGAGCAGAGGCTGAAGGAGGAGCAGAGGCTGAAGGAGAAGCAGAGGCTGAACACGGCTGAAGGAGGAGCAGAGGCTGAAGGAGGAGCAGAGGCTGAAGGAGGAGCAGAGGCTGAAAGAGAAGCAGAGACTGAAGGAGGAGCAGAGGCTGAAGGAGGAGCAGAGGCTGAAGAAGGAGCAGAGGCTGAAGGAGGAGCAGAGGCTGAAGGAGGAGCAGAGGCTGAAGGAGGAGCAGAGGCTGAAGGAGGAGCAGAGGCTGATGGAAGAGCAGAGGCTGAAGGAGGAGCAGAGACTGAAGGAGGAGCAGAGGCTGAAGGAGGCTGAAGGAGGAGCAGAGGCTGAAGGAGGAGCAGAGGCTGAAGGAGAAGCAGAGACTGAAGGAGGAGCAGAGGCTGAAGGAGGAGCAGAGACTGAAGGAGAAGCAGTGACTGAAGGAGAAGCAGAGACTGAAGGAGGAGCAGAGGCTGAAGGAGGAGCAGAGGCTGAAGGAGGAGCAGAGGCTGAAGGAAGAGCAGAGGCTGAAGGAGGAGCAGAGGCTGAAGGAGGAGCAGAAGCTGAAGGAAGAGCAGAGGCTGAAAGAGGAGCAGAGGCTGAAGGAGGAGCAGAAGCTGAAGGAGAAGCAGAGGCTGAAGGAGGCTGAAGGAGGAGCAGAGGCATAAGGAGAAGCAGAGACTGAAGGAGGAGCAGAGGCTGAAGGAGGCTGAAGGAGGAGCAGAGGCATAAGGAGAAGCAGAGGCTGAAGGAGGAGCAGAGGCTGAAGGAGCAGCAGAGGCTGAAGGAGGAGCAGAGGCTGATGGAGGAGCAGAAGCTGAAGGAGAAGCAGGGGCTGAAGGAGGCTGAAGGAGGAGCAGAGGCTGAAGGAGGAGCAGAGGCTGAAAGAGAAGCAGAGACTGAAGGAGGAGCAGAGGCTGAAGGAGGAGCAGAGGCTGAAGGAGGAGCAGAGGCTGAGGGAGAAGCAGAGACTGAAGGAGGAGCAGAGGCTGAAGGAGGAGCAGAGACTGAAGGAGAAGCAGAGACTGAAGGAGGAGCAGAGGCTGAAGGAGGAGCAGAGGCTGAAGGAGGAACAGACGCGGAAGGAGAAGCAGAGACTGAAGGAGGAGCAGAGACTGAAGGAGGAGCAGAGGCTGAAGGAGGAGCAGAGGCTGATGGAGGAGCAGAGGCTGAAGGAGAAGCAGAGACTGAAGGAGGAGCAGAGGCTGAAGGAGAAGCAGAGACTGAAGGAGGAGCAGAGGCTGAAGGAGGCTGAAGGAGGAGCAGAGGCTGAAGGAGAAGCAGAGGCTGAAGGAGGAGCAGAGGCTGAAGGAGAAGCAGAGACTGAAGGAGGAGCAGAGGCGGAAGGAGGAGCAGAGGCTGAAGGAGGAGCAGAGGCTGAAGGAGAAGCAGAGGCTGAAGGAGGCTGAAGGAGGAGCAGAGGCTGAAGGAGGAGCAGAGGCTGAAAGAGAAGCAGAGACTGAAGGAGGAGCAGAGGCTGAAGGAGGAGCAGAGGCTGAAGGAGAAGCAGAGACTGAAGGAGGAGCAGAGGCTGAAGGAGGAGCAGAGACTGAAGGAGAAGCAGAGACTGAAGGAGAAGCAGAGACTGAAGGAGGCTGAAGGAGGAGCAGAGGCTGAAGGAGAAGCAGAGACTGAAGGAGGAGCAGAGGCTGAAGGAGGAGCAGAGACTGAAGGAGAAGCAGAGACTGAAGGAGGAGCAGAGGCTGAAGGAAGCTGAAGGAGGCTGAAGGAGGAGCAGAGGCTGAAGGAGGAGCAGAGGCTGAAGGAGAAGCAGAGACTGAAGGAGAAGCAGAGACTGAAGGAAGAGCAGAGGCTGAAGGAGGCTGAAGGAGGAGCAGAGGCTGAAGGAGGAGCAGAGGCTGAAGGAGGAGCAGAGGCTGAAAGAGAAGCAGAGACTGAAGGAGGAGCAGAGGCTGAAGGAGGAGCAGAGACTGAAGGAGAAGCAGAGACTGAAGGAGGAGCAGAGGCTGAAGGAGGCTGAAGGAGGAGCAGAGGCTGAAGGAGAAGCAGAAGCTGAAGGAGGAGTAGAGGCTGATGGAGGAGCAGAGGCTGATGGAGGAGCAGAGGCTGAAGGAGAAGCAGAGACTGAAGGAGGAGCAGAGGCTGAAGGAGAAGCAATTCAATTCAATTCAATTCAATTTTATTTGTATAGCCCAAAATCACAACAACAGTTGTCTCGATGGGCTTCGAAGTAAAACATGAACTCAAAAGGATCACGAATACAAAGAGTTCAATAGAAAAATACTAAAATGAACTAACAAACTGACTAAGCTATACTGGCATCCCTGCCCTTAGACCCCCCTTCGCGGTAAGGAAAAACTCCCAAAAAAAACGGATTCCGGAAAAAACGAAGAAACCTCAGGGGTGCCCACATGAAGGAGGGATCCTCCCCCAGGACGGACAGGCGATTTACCAGAACTCTTAGAGAAGAATTAACTTATCTAAATCTACAACTACATATATAAAAGTCCAGCAGACGAGCTTCATCCAGCCGTGGTTATCGGGACAGTCAAAGGCGCGAGTCGAGCCGGAGACAGGAACCACAGCCAGGTGTAGGAGCAGGAGCAGAGACGAGATACTCGGTCAGGAACTGGAGCACGGATGAAACAACTGGAGTCTGGAAGCACTCCCACTCCCCAGGAGGGGAAAGAGGGACAATACATGAATCACTGCACCAAACAGAGGCATGGAGAACTAAATGATAAATGATGATCAAGAATAGAGGAAAGGAAGGGTAGAAGTAAAAAAGGAAAGAGGACAGAACCCCAGTGTACCATAGTTACCCCAGCTTCAACTTCTAGCAGCCTTTTAAAAGAAATAGTTATTATTAAGTTTAATTTAAACAAACTAACATTAAGTTAAATAATCTCTGAATACTAACTAGTCTGACAATAATCCTGTCCAAAGAGGAATGTTTTCAGTCTAACTTTGAATGTAGAAACTGAGTCGGCCTCTCTTCCATGAGCTGGGAGTTTATTCCATAAGACAGGGGCTTGGTGGCTAAACGCTCTACCTCCAACCGTACTTTTACTAATTCTAGGAACCACAAGCAGTCCTGCATTTTGCGAGCGAAGTATTCTGATTGGTTGGTAAGGGACTATGAGGTCCTTAATATAGGACGGGGCCATTCCATGTAAGGCCTTATAGGTTAACAGGAGGATCTTGAACTTGATTCTTGAATCAACTGGGAGCCAATGGAGCGAAACTAACACAGGAGTGATGTGATCTCTTCTGCTAGTTCCTGCTAACAATCTAGCAGCTGCGTTCTGAACAAGCTGGAGACTTCTTAAGGAACTCTTAGGACACGCTGCTAACAAGGAGTTACAGTAATCCAGCCTCGACGTAACAAATGCATGGATGAGTTTTTCAGCATCACTCTTAGAAAGTATATTTCTGATCTTAGCAATATTCCGCAGGTGAAAAAAGGCAGTTCTACACGCCTGAGATATGTGAGCCTTAAATGATAAATCCTGGTCAAGTAAAACCCCAAGGTTTCTAACTGTGGAATTGGGGGCTATACTTATACCATCCAGGGAGACTATCTGAGCAGACAGAGCATCTCTGAGGTTTTTAGGACCAAGTATAATGACCTCAGTTTTTTCTGGGTTCAAGAGGAGGTAATTAATTGTCATCCAGGTCTTGATGTCACTGATGCAGGCGTTCAGTTTCTCTATCTGGTCATTCTGGTCAGGCTTCATGGATAAATACAACTGCGTATCGTCGGCATAACAATGAAAATTAATGCTGTGTTTCCTGATTATGTTTCCTAGGGGTAGCATATAAAGCGTAAACAGGATCGGTCCCAAGACTGAGCCCTGTGGGACTCCATAGTTGACCCGAGTGCACTGAGAGGAATGGCCATTTACATTAACGAACTGATACCTATGGGACAGATAGGATTTAAACCAGTGGAGAGCAGATCCTCTGATCCCTATGTCCTGCTCTAATCTATGGAGTAAAATACCGTGGTCGATAGTGTCAAAGGCTGCACTGAGGTCCAACAGGACCAGAATAGAAAGTATTCCCTTTTCTGAGGCCAATAACAAGTCATTAGAGACTCTAACTAGTGCAGTTTCCGTACTGTGGTGAGGTCTAAACCCCGACTGAAAGTCTTCAAAGTGGCTGTTGTCCTGTAGGTGGCAGTAAAGCTGCTTAACTACAACTCTTTCTAGGATTTTAGAAATAAAGGGCAGGTTTGATATCGGTCTATAGTTGGCCAAGATGCTAGGATCCAAACTGGGCTTTTTCAGAAGAGGTTTAACAACTGCATATTTAAAAGACTGTGGCACGTAACCCGTTTCCAGAGAGGCATTTATCATTGTTAATATGGGATCATTAATTAGGGGAAAAGTTTCTTTAAAAAGTCTGGTGGGAATTGGGTCTAACAGACACGTTGAGGATTTGGAGGACGTAATAATTGATGTTATTTCCGCTTGATCCACAGCAGTGAAGCAGTCTAATGTTACAGAGGTTTCTATGGATGCCTCCATTTCTACCGCTTCAGCCTGTTCTGGGCTGATAGTAGGAATAACTTGATTTAACTTATGTCTAATATTTGAGATTTTACTATCGAAAAATGTAAGAAAATCATCAGAGCTGAGAGAAACAGGAACATGTGGTTCTACTGAGCTCTGACTGCGAGTTAATTTAGCTATAGTGCTAAAAAGAAATCTTGGATTGTTTCCATTCTCTGATATTAAGGTTGAATAGTACTGGCTTCTAGCTCTACGCAGGGCTTTTTTATAATTTAAAAGGCTATGTTTCCAGATATCCAGAGACTGCTCTGAACCGGAGCGGCGCCATTCTCTTTCCAACTTACGGGTTTCTCGTTTAAGAGAACGAGTTTCAGCGTTAAACCACGGTGCTACTCGGTTTTGTCTGACGAACTTAGGTTTCAAGGGGGCAACAACATGGAGTGTACTCCTGAGGGCTTGTAAGGCATCATTAACAAAGTGGTCATTTATACTAGGACTGATACTATGGGAGCTGGTCTCAGAGTATTTTCTCAGAATATCACTAAGTACTGGCTGAACTGTGTGTTTAAACTCAGACACAGAACGGTCAGTTAAGGTTCTTCTAAGCTGTTTCTTATTCACTGGGGCAGAAGGATGTTCCAGTGTAAACTGGAAGGTAATCATAAAGTGATCAGAAATGATGGGGTTAAGAGGAAGGACACTCAGCTGGCTGATCTCTATCCCATGGGTTAGAACAAGGTCCAGGGTGTGCTTATGACAGTGAGTGGGTTCATTCACACTTTGGGTGAAACCAACATCAGCTAATAAAGCTGCAAAAGCCTTTCCTAGGCAGTCACTGGGGTCATCAACATGAATATTAAAATCCCCTAATATTATAGTTTGATCTGAATCTAAGACAATAGTCGATAGGAAGTCGGAAAACTCAGTTAAAAATTCTGAATATGGGCCGGGGGGGCGATAAATAATTATGAGTAAAACAGGTTTTCGAGTTTTCCTGTTTGGGTGACTTAAAGACAATATGATGCTTTCAAATGAATTATAAGCATTTTTAACTTTAGGGCTGAGAAGTAAGCTAGACTGTGATATTACTGCCAAACCACCTCCTTTCCCTGAAATCCTGGATTTCTGATAGTTAGCATAAGTGGGGGGGGTTGCTTCATTCAATCTAACATAGTCATCCTGATGGAGCCAAGTTTCTGTTAAGGCTAAAAGACTAAGGTTTTTATCAGTAATTAACTCGTTGACTAAGAGGGACTTGGAGGAAATGGATCGAATGTTTAATAAACCGCATTTAATTCTGCTTGTGAGAACTGCTGTCTGTCACTTTAAGGTTTCTATGACGTGCTCCTTTCATTTGTCTTTCAGCACATAAGCTAAAGCTAGGACCTGCTTGACTTTCCCTGCATGGGTTTTGCACCGGCACTAACCCTAAGGGAGGCTCAGAGGAGCGTTTTACACTGCTGCTCTGCGCCCGGGTCTCGTCTCTGGATTGTCAGGTTAACAGACTAAGGCTAGCAGAAATGTTTCTAGAAAGAAGAGCGGCACCGTCCCGGGTGGGATGGACGCCGTCTCTCCGCATGAGACCGGGCTTCCCCCAAAACGCGCTCCAGTTATCCACAAAACCAACGCCGTTTTCTGGGCACCATCTAGAAAGCCAGCGGTTAAATGATGAAAAGCGGCTGTACATTTCATCACTGACTAAGTTCGGCAGGGGACCAGAGAAAATTACAGTGTCGGACATCGTCTTAGCCAGTTTACACACCGAAGTTACGTTTAACTTAACCACCTCTGACTGTCTCCGTCGGGCATCATTACCGCCTGCGTGAATCACGACTCGACGGAACCTGGACTTACTCTGAGCTAACATCCTAAGGTTCCCCTCGATGTCACCAACTCTGGCCCCCGGATAACACCTGACTGTAGCCGCTGGGAGCTCCACGTTTCTAACTTCAGAAGAGCCTATAACCAGAGTTGAGTGTTCAGCGGGTGTGTCGCCGAGGGGGGAGAACCTATTACTAACGTGGAGTCTCGGGTGCTCTAAGTTTTTGCGTTTAGCACTATGTTTCCTCCCAACCGGTACAAACCCCTGACTGTCTCCCGGCTGTTGGGAGGGCGCTGGGGTGCTAGCTAAGTTAGCCCTGGTAGCGCGGCCCGCGCTACGAGTAACGACCTGGCTAGCCGGCTTAGCTTCCACTGTGCGGAGCCGCGCTTCTAACTGCTCCAGCCTGGCCTCCAAGTCTAACACAAGACTACACTTAACACAACTACCGCTATCTTCACTAAAGGAGGCAGGATCATCACTAAACATATGGGGCAGGAGAAAGGGGGAAAGGCGGAAGGAGTGGTGGCCATGCCAGGTTTTAAGCTAAGGCTAGCGGTGTTTAAGTAAAGAGAAGTGGTTTATTTAACAAAATGAGAAAAGTGAACAGCAAGTGGTTTAACAGTGGTGAATTCGCTAATAAAAGGTACTAGATGTGAATATTAACCCAGATAACCCTTAGAGTAAGCAATAGTAGTAAGGCTAATGCCAAACAAGAGGACAGCAGTCACACACGACTAGCACTGGGAATAGCTCACCCGGAAATGACGTCACAGGAAATCCGCCAAGCTTCCATCAGATCCTCCTCCTCAGAGGCTGAAGGAGGCTGAAGGAGGAGCAGAGGCTGAAGGAGAAGCAGAGGCTGAAGGAGGAGCAGAGGCTGATGGAGGAGCAGAGGCTGAAGGAGAAGCAGAGACTGAAGGAGGAGCAGAGGCTGAAGGAGAAGCAGAGACTGAAGGAGGAGCAGAGGCTGAAGGAGGCTGAAGGAGGAGCAGAGGCTGAAGGAGGAGCAGAGGCTGAAGGAGGAGAAGAGACTGAAGGAGGAGCAGAGGCTGAAGGAGAAGCAGAGGCTGAACACGGCTGAAGGAGGAGCAGAGGCTGAAGGAGGAGCAGAGGCTGAAGGAGGAGCAGAGGCTGAAGCAGAAGCAGAGGCTGAAGGAGGCTGAAGGAGGAGCAGAGAATGAAGGAGGAGCAGAGGCTGAAGGAGAAGCAGAGACTGAAGGAGGAGCAGAGGCGGAAGGAGGAGCAGAGGCTGAAGGAGGAGCAGAGGCTGAAGGAGAAGCAGAGGCTGAACACGGCTGAAGGAGGAGCAGAGGCTGAAGGAGGAGCAGAGGCTGAAGGAGGAGCAGAGGCTGAAAGAGAAGCAGAGACTGAAGGAGGAGCAGAGGCTGAAGGAGGAGCAGAGGCTGAAGAAGGAGCAGAGGCTGATGGAAGAGCAGAGGCTGAAGGAGAAGCAGAGACTGAAGGAGGAGCAGAGGCTGAAGGAGGAGCAGAGACTGAAGGAGAAGCAGAGACTGAAGGAGAAGCAGAGACTGAAGGAGGAGCAGAGGCTGAAGGAGGAGCAGAGGCTGAAGGAGGAGCAGAGGCTGAAGGAAGAGCAGAGGCTGAAGGAGGAGCAGAGGCTGAAGGAGGAGCAGAAGCTGAAGGAAGAGCAGAGACTGATGGAGGAGCAAAGGCTGAAGGAGAAGCAGAGGCTGAAGGAGGCTGAAGGAGGAGAAGAGGCTGAAGGAGGAGCAGAGACTGAAGGAGGATGAGGCTGAAGGAGGAGCAGAGGCTGAAGGAGGAGCAGAGACTGAAGGAGGAGCAGAGGCTGAAGGAGGAGCAGAGGCTGAAGGAAGAGCAGAGGCTGAAGGAGGAGCAGAGGCTGAAGGAGGAGCAGAAGCTGAAGGAAGAGCAGAGACTGATGGAGGAGCAGAGGCTGAAAGAGAAGCAGAGGCTGAAGGAGGCTGAAGGAGGAGAAGAGGCTGAAGGAGGAGCAGAGACTGAAGGAGGAGCAGAGGCTGATGGAGGAGCAGAGGCTGAAGGAGAAGCAGAGGCTGAAGGAGGCTGAAGGAGGAGCAGAGGCTGAAGGAGAAGCAGAGGCTGAAGGAGGCTGAAGGAGGAGCAGAGGCTGAAGGAGGAGCAGAGGCTGAAGGAGGAGAAGAGACTGAAGGAGGAGCAGAGGCTGAAGGAGAAGCAGAGGCTGAACACGGCTGAAGGAGGAGCAGAGGCTGAAGGAGGAGCAGAGGCTGAAGGAGGAGCAGAGGCTGAAGCAGAAGCAGAGGCTGAAGGAGGCTGAAGGAGGAGCAGAGAATGAAGGAGGAGCAGAGGCTGAAGGAGAAGCAGAGACTGAAGGAGGAGCAGAGGCGGAAGGAGGAGCAGAGGCTGAAGGAGGAGCAGAGGCTGAAGGAGAAGCAGAGGCTGAACACGGCTGAAGGAGGAGCAGAGGCTGAAGGAGGAGCAGAGGCTGAAGGAGGAGCAGAGGCTGAAAGAGAAGCAGAGACTGAAGGAGGAGCAGAGGCTGAAGGAGGAGCAGAGGCTGAAGAAGGAGCAGAGGCTGATGGAAGAGCAGAGGCTGAAGGAGAAACAGAGACTGAAGGAGGAGCAGAGGCTGAAGGAGGAGCAGAGACTGAAGGAGAAGCAGAGACTGAAGGAGAAGCAGAGACTGAAGGAGGAGCAGAGGCTGAAGGAGGAGCAGAGGCTGAAGGAGGAGCAGAGGCTGAAGGAAGAGCAGAGGCTGAAGGAGGAGCAGAGGCTGAAGGAGGAGCAGAAGCTGAAGGAAGAGCAGAGACTGATGGAGGAGCAAAGGCTGAAGGAGAAGCAGAGGCTGAAGGAGGCTGAAGGAGGAGAAGAGGCTGAAGGAGGAGCAGAGACTGAAGGAGGAGCAGAGGCTGATGGAGGAGCAGAGGCTGAAGGAGGAGCAGAGGCTGAAGGAGAAGCAGAGGCTGAAGGAGGCTGAAGGAGGAGCAGAGGCTGAAGGAGGAGCAGAGGCTGAAGGAGAAGCAGAGGCTGAAGGAGGCTGAAGGAGGAGCAGAGGCTGAAGGAGGAGCAGAGGCTGAAGGAGGAGAAGAGACTGAAGGAGGAGCAGAGGCTGAAGGAGGAGCAGAGACTGAAGGAGGCTGAAGGAGGAGCAGAGGCTGAAGGAGAAGCAGAGGCTGAAGGAGACTGAAGGAGGAGCAGAGGCTGAAGGAGAAGCAGAGGCTGAAGGAGGCTGAAGGAGGAGCAGAGGCTGAAGGAGGAGAAGAGGCTGAAGGAGGAGCAGAGACTGAAGGAGGATAAGGCTGAAGGAGGAGCAGAGACTGAAGGAGGAGCAGAGGCTGAAGGAGGAGCAGAGACTGAAGGAGGAGCAGAGGCTGAAGGAGGAGCAGAGGCTGATAGAGGAGCAGAGGCTGAAGGAGGAGAAGAGGCTGAAGGAGGAGCAGAGACTGAAGGAGGATGAGGCTGAAGGAGGAGCAGAGACTAAAGGAGGAGCAGAGGCTGAAGGAGGAGCAGAGGCTGAAGGAGGAGCAGAGACTGAAGGAGGAGCAGAGGCTGAAGGAGGAGCAGAGGCTGATGGAGGAGCAGAGGCTGAAGGAGAAGCAGAGACTGAAGGAGGAGCAGAGGCTGAAAGAGGAGCAGAGGCTGAAGGAGGAGCAGAGGCTGATGGAGGAGCAGAGGCTGAAGGAGAAGCAGAGACTGAAGGAGGAGCAGAGGCTGAAGGAGAAGCAGAGGCTGAAGGAGGAGCAGAGGCTGAAGGAGGAGCAGAGACTGAAGGAGGAGAAGAGGCTGAAGGAGGAGCAGAGACTGAAGGAGGAGCAGAAGCTGAAGGAGGAGTAGAGGCTGATGGAGGAGCAGAGGCTGAAGGAGAAGCAGAGGCTGATGGAGGAGCAGAGGCTGAAGGAGAAACAGAGACTGAAGGAGGAACAGAGGCTGAAGGAGGCTGATGGAGGAGCAGAGGCTGAAGGAGGAGAAGAGGCTGAAGGAGGAGCAGAGGCTGAAGGAGAAGCAGAGGCTGAAGGAGGCTGAAGGAGGAGCAGAGGCTGAAGGAGAAGCAGAGGCTGAAGGAGGAGCAGAGGCTGATGGAGGAGCAGAGGCTGAAGGAGAAGCAGAGACTGAAGGAGGAGCAGAGGCTGAAGGAGGCTGAAGGAGGAGCAGAGGCTGAAGGAGAAGCAGAGGCTGAAGGAGGAGCAGAGGCTGAAGGAGGAGCAGAGGCTGAAGGAGAAGCAGAGACTGAAGGAGGAGCAGAGGCTGAAGGAGGATGAGGCAGAAGGAGGAGCAGAGACTGAAGGAGGAGCAGAGGCTGAAGGAGGAGAAGAGGCTGAAGGAGGAGCAGAGACTGAAGGAGGAGCAAAGGCTGAAGGAAAAGCAGAGGCTGAAGGAGGAGCAGAGGCTGAAGGAGGAGCAGAGACTGAAGGAGGATGAGGCTGAAGGAGGAGCAGAGACTGAAGGAAGAGCAGAGGCTGAAGGAGGAACAGAGGCTGAAGGAGGAGCAGAGGCTGATGGAGGAGCAGAGGCTGAAGGATGAACAGAGGCTGAAGGAGGAGCAGAGGCTGAAGGAAAAGCAGAGGCTGAAGGAGGAGCAGAGGCTGAAGGAGGAGCAGAGACTGAAGGAGGATGAGGCTGAAGGAGGAGCAGAGGCTGAAGGAGGAGCAGAGACTGAAGGAGAAGCAAAGACTGAAGGAGGAGCAGAGGCTGAAGGAGAAGCAGAGGCTGAAGGAGGCTGAAGGAGGAGCAGAGGCTGAAGGAGGCTGAAGGAGGAGCAGAGGCTGAAGGAGGAGCAGAGGCTGAAGGAGGAGCAGAGGCTGAAGGAGGCTGAAGGAGGAGCAGAGGCATAAGGAGAAGCAGAGGCTGAAGGAGGAGCAGAGGCTGAAGGAGGAGCAGAGGCTTAAGGAGAAGCAGAGACTGAACGAGGCTGAAGGAGGAACAGAGGCTGAAGGAGAAGCAGAGGCTGAAGGAGGAGCAGAGGCTGAAGGAGGAGCAGAGGCTGAAGGAGGAGCAGAGGCTGATGGAGGAGCAGAGGCTGAAAGAGAAGCAGAGACTGAAGGAGGCTGAAGGAGGAGCAGAGAATGAAGGAGGAGCAGAGGCTGAAGGAGAAGCAGAGACTGAAGGAGGAGCAGAGGCGGAAGGAGGAGCAGAGGCTGAAGGAGGAGCAGAGGCTGAAGGAGAAGCAGAGGCTGAACACGGCTGAAGGAGGAGCAGAGGCTGAAGGAGGAGCAGAGGCTGAAGGAGGAGCAGAGGCTGAAGCAGAAGCAGAGGCTGAAGGAGGCTGAAGGAGGAGCAGAGAATGAAGGAGGAGCAGAGGCTGAAGGAGAAGCAGAGACTGAAGGAGGAGCAGAGGCGGAAGGAGGAGCAGAGGCTGAAGGAGGAGCAGAGGCTGAAGGAGAAGCAGAGGCTGAACACGGCTGAAGGAGGAGCAGAGGCTGAAGGAGGAGCAGAGGCTGAAGGAGGAGCAGAGGCTGAAAGAGAAGCAGAGACTGAAGGAGGAGCAGAGGCTGAAGGAGGAGCAGAGGCTGAAGAAGGAGCAGAGGCTGAAGGAGGAGCAGAGGCTGAAGGAGGAGCAGAGGCTGAAGGAGGAGCAGAGGCTGAAGGAGGAGCAGAGGCTGATGGAAGAGCAGAGGCTGAAGGAGGAGCAGAGACTGAAGGAGGAGCAGAGGCTGAAGGAGGCTGAAGGAGGAGCAGAGGCTGAAGGAGGAGCAGAGGCTGAAGGAGAAGCAGAGACTGAAGGAGGAGCAGAGGCTGAAGGAGGAGCAGAGACTGAAGGAGAAGCAGAGACTGAAGGAGAAGCAGAGACTGAAGGAGGAGCAGAGGCTGAAGGAGGAGCAGAGGCTGAAGGAGGAGCAGAGGCTGAAGGAAGAGCAGAGGCTGAAGGAGGAGCAGAGGCTGAAGGAGGAGCAGAAGCTGAAGGAAGAGCAGAGGCTGAAAGAGGAGCAGAGGCTGAAGGAGGAGCAGAAGCTGAAGGAGAAGCAGAGACTGAAGGAGGAGCAGAGGCTGAAGGAGGCTGAAGGAGGAGCAGAGGCATAAGGAGAAGCAGAGGCTGAAGGAGGAGCAGAGGCTGAAGGAGCAGCAGAGGCTGAAGGAGGAGCAGAGGCTGATGGAGGAGCAGAAGCTGAAGGAGAAGCAGGGGCTGAAGGAGGCTGAAGGAGGAGCAGAGGCTGAAGGAGGAGCAGAGGCTGAAAGAGAAGCAGAGACTGAAGGAGGAGCAGAGGCTGAAGGAGGAGCAGAGGCTGAAGGAGGAGCAGAGGCTGAGGGAGAAGCAGAGACTGAAGGAGGAGCAGAGGCTGAAGGTGGAGCAGAGACTGAAGGAGAAGCAGAGACTGAAGGAGGAGCAGAGGCTGAAGGAGGAGCAGAGGCTGAAGGAGGAACAGACGCGGAAGGAGAAGCAGAGACTGAAGGAGGAGCAGAGACTGAAGGAGGAGCAGAGGCTGAAGGAGGAGCAGAGGCTGATGGAGGAGCAGAGGCTGAAGGAGAAGCAGAGACTGAAGGAGGAGCAGAGGCTGAAGGAGAAGCAGAGACTGAAGGAGGAGCAGAGGCTGAAGGAGGCTGAAGGAGGAGCAGAGGCTGAAGGAGAAGCAGAGGCTGAAGGAGGAGCAGAGGCTGAAGGAGAAGCAGAGACTGAAGGAGGAGCAGAGGCGGAAGGAGGAGCAGAGGCTGAAGGAGGAGCAGAGGCTGAAGGAGAAGCAGAGGCTGAAGGAGGCTGAAGGAGGAGCAGAGGCTGAAGGAGGAGCAGAGGCTGAAGGAGAAGCAGAGGCTGAAGGAGGCTGAAGGAGGAGCAGAGGCTGAAGGAGGAGCAGAGGCTGAAGGAGGAGAAGAGACTGAAGGAGGAGCAGAGGCTGAAGGAGGAGCAGAGACTGAAGGAGGCTGAAGGAGGAGCAGAGGCTGAAGGAGAAGCAGAGGCTGAAGGAGACTGAAGGAGGAGCAGAGGCTGAAGGAGAAGCAGAGGCTGAAGGAGGCTGAAGGAGGAGCAGAGGCTGAAGGAGGAGAAGAGGCTGAAGGAGGAGCAGAGACTGAAGGAGGATAAGGCTGAAGGAGGAGCAGAGACTGAAGGAGGAGCAGAGGCTGAAGGAGGAGCAGAGACTGAAGGAGGAGCAGAGGCTGAAGGAGGAGCAGAGGCTGATAGAGGAGCAGAGGCTGAAGGAGGAGAAGAGGCTGAAGGAGGAGCAGAGACTGAAGGAGGATGAGGCTGAAGGAGGAGCAGAGACTAAAGGAGGAGCAGAGGCTGAAGGAGGAGCAGAGGCTGAAGGAGGAGCAGAGACTGAAGGAGGAGCAGAGGCTGAAGGAGGAGCAGAGGCTGATGGAGGAGCAGAGGCTGAAGGAGAAGCAGAGACTGAAGGAGGAGCAGAGGCTGAAAGAGGAGCAGAGGCTGAAGGAGGAGCAGAGGCTGATGGAGGAGCAGAGGCTGAAGGAGAAGCAGAGACTGAAGGAGGAGCAGAGGCTGAAGGAGAAGCAGAGGCTGAAGGAGGAGCAGAGGCTGAAGGAGGAGCAGAGACTGAAGGAGGAGAAGAGGCTGAAGGAGGAGCAGAGACTGAAGGAGGAGCAGAAGCTGAAGGAGGAGTAGAGGCTGATGGAGGAGCAGAGGCTGAAGGAGAAGCAGAGGCTGATGGAGGAGCAGAGGCTGAAGGAGAAACAGAGACTGAAGGAGGAACAGAGGCTGAAGGAGGCTGATGGAGGAGCAGAGGCTGAAGGAGGAGAAGAGGCTGAAGGAGGAGCAGAGGCTGAAGGAGAAGCAGAGGCTGAAGGAGGCTGAAGGAGGAGCAGAGGCTGAAGGAGAAGCAGAGGCTGAAGGAGGAGCAGAGGCTGATGGAGGAGCAGAGGCTGAAGGAGAAGCAGAGACTGAAGGAGGAGCAGAGGCTGAAGGAGGCTGAAGGAGGAGCAGAGGCTGAAGGAGAAGCAGAGGCTGAAGGAGGAGCAGAGGCTGAAGGAGGAGCAGAGGCTGAAGGAGAAGCAGAGACTGAAGGAGGAGCAGAGGCTGAAGGAGGATGAGGCAGAAGGAGGAGCAGAGACTGAAGGAGGAGCAGAGGCTGAAGGAGGAGAAGAGGCTGAAGGAGGAGAAGAGGCTGAAGGAGGAGCAGAGACTGAAGGAGGATAAGGCTGAAGGAGGAGCAGAGACTGAAGGAGGAGCAGAGGCTGAAGGAGGAGCAGAGACTGAAGGAGGAGCAGAGGCTGAAGGAGGAGCAGAGGCTGATAGAGGAGCAGAGGCTGAAGGAGGAGAAGAGGCTGAAGGAGGAGCAGAGACTGAAGGAGGATGAGGCTGAAGGAGGAGCAGAGACTAAAGGAGGAGCAGAGGCTGAAGGAGGAGCAGAGGCTGAAGGAGGAGCAGAGACTGAAGGAGGAGCAGAGGCTGAAGGAGGAGCAGAGGCTGATGGAGGAGCAGAGGCTGAAGGAGAAGCAGAGACTGAAGGAGGAGCAGAGGCTGAAAGAGGAGCAGAGGCTGAAGGAGGAGCAGAGGCTGATGGAGGAGCAGAGGCTGAAGGAGAAGCAGAGACTGAAGGAGGAGCAGAGGCTGAAGGAGAAGCAGAGGCTGAAGGAGGAGCAGAGGCTGAAGGAGGAGCAGAGACTGAAGGAGGAGAAGAGGCTGAAGGAGGAGCAGAGACTGAAGGAGGAGCAGAAGCTGAAGGAGGAGTAGAGGCTGATGGAGGAGCAGAGGCTGAAGGAGAAGCAGAGGCTGATGGAGGAGCAGAGGCTGAAGGAGAAACAGAGACTGAAGGAGGAACAGAGGCTGAAGGAGGCTGATGGAGGAGCAGAGGCTGAAGGAGGAGAAGAGGCTGAAGGAGGAGCAGAGGCTGAAGGAGAAGCAGAGGCTGAAGGAGGCTGAAGGAGGAGCAGAGGCTGAAGGAGAAGCAGAGGCTGAAGGAGGAGCAGAGGCTGATGGAGGAGCAGAGGCTGAAGGAGAAGCAGAGACTGAAGGAGGAGCAGAGGCTGAAGGAGGCTGAAGGAGGAGCAGAGGCTGAAGGAGAAGCAGAGGCTGAAGGAGGAGCAGAGGCTGAAGGAGGAGCAGAGGCTGAAGGAGAAGCAGAGACTGAAGGAGGAGCAGAGGCTGAAGGAGGATGAGGCAGAAGGAGGAGCAGAGACTGAAGGAGGAGCAGAGGCTGAAGGAGGAGAAGAGGCTGAAGGAGGAGCAGAGACTGAAGGAGGAGCAAAGGCTGAAGGAAAAGCAGAGGCTGAAGGAGGAGCAGAGGCTGAAGGAGGAGCAGAGACTGAAGGAGGATGAGGCTGAAGGAGGAGCAGAGACTGAAGGAAGAGCAGAGGCTGAAGGAGGAACAGAGGCTGAAGGAGGAGCAGAGGCTGATGGAGGAGCAGAGGCTGAAGGATGAACAGAGGCTGAAGGAGGAGCAGAGGCTGAAGGAAAAGCAGAGGCTGAAGGAGGAGCAGAGGCTGAAGGAGGAGCAGAGACTGAAGGAGGATGAGGCTGAAGGAGGAGCAGAGGCTGAAGGAGGAGCAGAGACTGAAGGAGAAGCAAAGACTGAAGGAGGAGCAGAGGCTGAAGGAGAAGCAGAGGCTGAAGGAGGCTGAAGGAGGAGCAGAGGCTGAAGGAGGCTGAAGGAGGAGCAGAGGCTGAAGGAGGAGCAGAGGCTGAAGGAGGAGCAGAGGCTGAAGGAGGCTGAAGGAGGAGCAGAGGCATAAGGAGAAGCAGAGGCTGAAGGAGGAGCAGAGGCTGAAGGAGGAGCAGAGGCTTAAGGAGAAGCAGAGACTGAACGAGGCTGAAGGAGGAACAGAGGCTGAAGGAGAAGCAGAGGCTGAAGGAGGAGCAGAGGCTGAAGGAGGAGCAGAGGCTGAAGGAGGAGCAGAGGCTGATGGAGGAGCAGAGGCTGAAAGAGAAGCAGAGACTGAAGGAGGCTGAAGGAGGAGCAGAGAATGAAGGAGGAGCAGAGGCTGAAGGAGAAGCAGAGACTGAAGGAGGAGCAGAGGCGGAAGGAGGAGCAGAGGCTGAAGGAGGAGCAGAGGCTGAAGGAGAAGCAGAGGCTGAACACGGCTGAAGGAGGAGCAGAGGCTGAAGGAGGAGCAGAGGCTGAAGGAGGAGCAGAGGCTGAAGCAGAAGCAGAGGCTGAAGGAAGCTGAAGGAGGAGCAGAGAATGAAGGAGGAGCAGAGGCTGAAGGAGAAGCAGAGACTGAAGGAGGAGCAGAGGCGGAAGGAGGAGCAGAGGCTGAAGGAGGAGCAGAGGCTGAAGGAGAAGCAGAGGCTGAACACGGCTGAAGGAGGAGCAGAGGCTGAAGGAGGAGCAGAGGCTGAAGGAGGAGCAGAGGCTGAAAGAGAAGCAGAGACTGAAGGAGGAGCAGAGGCTGAAGGAGGAGCAGAGGCTGAAGAAGGAGCAGAGGCTGAAGGAGGAGCAGAGGCTGAAGGAGGAGCAGAGGCTGAAGGAGGAGCAGAGGCTGAAGGAGGAGCAGAGGCTGATGGAAGAGCAGAGGCTGAAGGAGGAGCAGAGACTGAAGGAGGAGCAGAGGCTGAAGGAGGCTGAAGGAGGAGCAGAGGCTGAAGGAGGAGCAGAGGCTGAAGGAGAAGCAGAGACTGAAGGAGGAGCAGAGGCTGAAGGAGGAGCAGAGACTGAAGGAGAAGCAGAGACTGAAGGAGAAGCAGAGGCTGAACACGGCTGAAGGAGGAGCAGAGGCTGAAGGAGGAGCAGAGGCTGAAGGAGGAGCAGAGGCTGAAAGAGAAGCAGAGACTGAAGGAGGAGCAGAGACTGAAGGAGAAGCAGAGACTGAAGGAGGAGCAGAGGCTGAAGGAGGAGCAGAGGCTGAAGGAGGAGCAGAGGCTGAAGGAAGAGCAGAGGCTGAAGGAGGAGCAGAGGCTGAAGGAGGAGCAGAAGCTGAAGGAAGAGCAGAGGCTGAAAGAGGAGCAGAGGCTGAAGGAGGAGCAGAAGCTGAAGGAGAAGCAGAGACTGAAGGAGGAGCAGAGGCTGAAGGAGGCTGAAGGAGGAGCAGAGGCATAAGGAGAAGCAGAGGCTGAAGGAGGAGCAGAGGCTGAAGGAGCAGCAGAGGCTGAAGGAGGAGCAGAGGCTGATGGAGGAGCAGAAGCTGAAGGAGAAGCAGGGGCTGAAGGAGGCTGAAGGAGGAGCAGAGGCTGAAGGAGGAGCAGAGGCTGAAAGAGAAGCAGAGACTGAAGGAGGAGCAGAGGCTGAAGGAGGAGCAGAGGCTGAAGGAGGAGCAGAGGCTGAGGGAGAAGCAGAGACTGAAGGAGGAGCAGAGGCTGAAGGTGGAGCAGAGACTGAAGGAGAAGCAGAGACTGAAGGAGGAGCAGAGGCTGAAGGAGGAGCAGAGGCTGAAGGAGGAACAGACGCGGAAGGAGAAGCAGAGACTGAAGGAGGAGCAGAGACTGAAGGAGGAGCAGAGGCTGAAGGAGGAGCAGAGGCTGATGGAGGAGCAGAGGCTGAAGGAGAAGCAGAGACTGAAGGAGGAGCAGAGGCTGAAGGAGAAGCAGAGACTGAAGGAGGAGCAGAGGCTGAAGGAGGCTGAAGGAGGAGCAGAGGCTGAAGGAGAAGCAGAGGCTGAAGGAGGAGCAGAGGCTGAAGGAGAAGCAGAGACTGAAGGAGGAGCAGAGGCGGAAGGAGGAGCAGAGGCTGAAGGAGGAGCAGAGGCTGAAGGAGAAGCAGAGGCTGAAGGAGGCTGAAGGAGGAGCAGAGGCTGAAGGAGGAGCAGAGGCTGAAGGAGAAGCAGAGGCTGAAGGAGGCTGAAGGAGGAGCAGAGGCTGAAGGAGGAGCAGAGGCTGAAGGAGGAGAAGAGACTGAAGGAGGAGCAGAGGCTGAAGGAGGAGCAGAGACTGAAGGAGGCTGAAGGAGGAGCAGAGGCTGAAGGAGAAGCAGAGGCTGAAGGAGACTGAAGGAGGAGCAGAGAATGAAGGAGAAGCAGAGGCTGAAGGAGGCTGAAGGAGGAGCAGAGGCTGAAGGAGGAGAAGAGGCTGAAGGAGGAGCAGAGACTGAAGGAGGATAAGGCTGAAGGAGGAGCAGAGACTGAAGGAGGAGCAGAGGCTGAAGGAGGAGCAGAGACTGAAGGAGGAGCAGAGGCTGAAGGAGGAGCAGAGGCTGATAGAGGAGCAGAGGCTGAAGGAGGAGAAGAGGCTGAAGGAGGAGCAGAGACTGAAGGAGGATGAGGCTGAAGGAGGAGCAGAGACTAAAGGAGGAGCAGAGGCTGAAGGAGGAGCAGAGGCTGAAGGAGGAGCAGAGACTGAAGGAGGAGCAGAGGCTGAAGGAGGAGCAGAGGCTGATGGAGGAGCAGAGGCTGAAGGAGAAGCAGAGACTGAAGGAGGAGCAGAGGCTGAAAGAGGAGCAGAGGCTGAAGGAGGAGCAGAGGCTGATGGAGGAGCAGAGGCTGAAGGAGAAGCAGAGACTGAAGGAGGAGCAGAGGCTGAAGGAGAAGCAGAGGCTGAAGGAGGAGCAGAGGCTGAAGGAGGAGCAGAGACTGAAGGAGGAGAAGAGGCTGAAGGAGGAGCAGAGACTGAAGGAGGAGCAGAAGCTGAAGGAGGAGTAGAGGCTGATGGAGGAGCAGAGGCTGAAGGAGAAGCAGAGGCTGATGGAGGAGCAGAGGCTGAAGGAGAAACAGAGACTGAAGGAGGAACAGAGGCTGAAGGAGGCTGATGGAGGAGCAGAGGCTGAAGGAGGAGAAGAGGCTGAAGGAGGAGCAGAGGCTGAAGGAGAAGCAGAGGCTGAAGGAGGCTGAAGGAGGAGCAGAGGCTGAAGGAGAAGCAGAGGCTGAAGGAGGAGCAGAGGCTGATGGAGGAGCAGAGGCTGAAGGAGAAGCAGAGACTGAAGGAGGAGCAGAGGCTGAAGGAGGCTGAAGGAGGAGCAGAGGCTGAAGGAGAAGCAGAGGCTGAAGGAGGAGCAGAGGCTGAAGGAGGAGCAGAGGCTGAAGGAGAAGCAGAGACTGAAGGAGGAGCAGAGGCTGAAGGAGGATGAGGCAGAAGGAGGAGCAGAGACTGAAGGAGGAGCAGAGGCTGAAGGAGGAGAAGAGGCTGAAGGAGGAGAAGAGGCTGAAGGAGGAGCAGAGACTGAAGGAGGATAAGGCTGAAGGAGGAGCAGAGACTGAAGGAGGAGCAGAGGCTGAAGGAGGAGCAGAGACTGAAGGAGGAGCAGAGGCTGAAGGAGGAGCAGAGGCTGATAGAGGAGCAGAGGCTGAAGGAGGAGAAGAGGCTGAAGGAGGAGCAGAGACTGAAGGAGGATGAGGCTGAAGGAGGAGCAGAGACTAAAGGAGGAGCAGAGGCTGAAGGAGGAGCAGAGGCTGAAGGAGGAGCAGAGACTGAAGGAGGAGCAGAGGCTGAAGGAGGAGCAGAGGCTGATGGAGGAGCAGAGGCTGAAGGAGAAGCAGAGACTGAAGGAGGAGCAGAGGCTGAAAGAGGAGCAGAGGCTGAAGGAGGAGCAGAGGCTGATGGAGGAGCAGAGGCTGAAGGAGAAGCAGAGACTGAAGGAGGAGCAGAGGCTGAAGGAGAAGCAGAGGCTGAAGGAGGAGCAGAGGCTGAAGGAGGAGCAGAGACTGAAGGAGGAGAAGAGGCTGAAGGAGGAGCAGAGACTGAAGGAGGAGCAGAAGCTGAAGGAGGAGTAGAGGCTGATGGAGGAGCAGAGGCTGAAGGAGAAGCAGAGGCTGATGGAGGAGCAGAGGCTGAAGGAGAAACAGAGACTGAAGGAGGAACAGAGGCTGAAGGAGGCTGATGGAGGAGCAGAGGCTGAAGGAGGAGAAGAGGCTGAAGGAGGAGCAGAGGCTGAAGGAGAAGCAGAGGCTGAAGGAGGCTGAAGGAGGAGCAGAGGCTGAAGGAGAAGCAGAGGCTGAAGGAGGAGCAGAGGCTGATGGAGGAGCAGAGGCTGAAGGAGAAGCAGAGACTGAAGGAGGAGCAGAGGCTGAAGGAGGCTGAAGGAGGAGCAGAGGCTGAAGGAGAAGCAGAGGCTGAAGGAGGAGCAGAGGCTGAAGGAGGAGCAGAGGCTGAAGGAGAAGCAGAGACTGAAGGAGGAGCAGAGGCTGAAGGAGGATGAGGCAGAAGGAGGAGCAGAGACTGAAGGAGGAGCAGAGGCTGAAGGAGGAGAAGAGGCTGAAGGAGGAGCAGAGACTGAAGGAGGAGCAAAGGCTGAAGGAAAAGCAGAGGCTGAAGGAGGAGCAGAGGCTGAAGGAGGAGCAGAGACTGAAGGAGGATGAGGCTGAAGGAGGAGCAGAGACTGAAGGAAGAGCAGAGGCTGAAGGAGGAACAGAGGCTGAAGGAGGAGCAGAGGCTGATGGAGGAGCAGAGGCTGAAGGATGAACAGAGGCTGAAGGAGGAGCAGAGGCTGAAGGAAAAGCAGAGGCTGAAGGAGGAGCAGAGGCTGAAGGAGGAGCAGAGACTGAAGGAGGATGAGGCTGAAGGAGGAGCAGAGGCTGAAGGAGGAGCAGAGACTGAAGGAGAAGCAAAGACTGAAGGAGGAGCAGAGGCTGAAGGAGAAGCAGAGGCTGAAGGAGGCTGAAGGAGGAGCAGAGGCTGAAGGAGGCTGAAGGAGGAGCAGAGGCTGAAGGAGGAGCAGAGGCTGAAGGAGGAGCAGAGGCTGAAGGAGGCTGAAGGAGGAGCAGAGGCATAAGGAGAAGCAGAGGCTGAAGGAGGAGCAGAGGCTGAAGGAGGAGCAGAGGCTTAAGGAGAAGCAGAGACTGAACGAGGCTGAAGGAGGAACAGAGGCTGAAGGAGAAGCAGAGGCTGAAGGAGGAGCAGAGGCTGAAGGAGGAGCAGAGGCTGAAGGAGGAGCAGAGGCTGATGGAGGAGCAGAGGCTGAAAGAGAAGCAGAGACTGAAGGAGGCTGAAGGAGGAGCAGAGAATGAAGGAGGAGCAGAGGCTGAAGGAGAAGCAGAGACTGAAGGAGGAGCAGAGGCGGAAGGAGGAGCAGAGGCTGAAGGAGGAGCAGAGGCTGAAGGAGAAGCAGAGGCTGAACACGGCTGAAGGAGGAGCAGAGGCTGAAGGAGGAGCAGAGGCTGAAGGAGGAGCAGAGGCTGAAGCAGAAGCAGAGGCTGAAGGAGGCTGAAGGAGGAGCAGAGAATGAAGGAGGAGCAGAGGCTGAAGGAGAAGCAGAGACTGAAGGAGGAGCAGAGGCGGAAGGAGGAGCAGAGGCTGAAGGAGGAGCAGAGGCTGAAGGAGAAGCAGAGGCTGAACACGGCTGAAGGAGGAGCAGAGGCTGAAGGAGGAGCAGAGGCTGAAGGAGGAGCAGAGGCTGAAAGAGAAGCAGAGACTGAAGGAGGAGCAGAGGCTGAAGGAGGAGCAGAGGCTGAAGAAGGAGCAGAGGCTGAAGGAGGAGCAGAGGCTGAAGGAGGAGCAGAGGCTGAAGGAGGAGCAGAGGCTGAAGGAGGAGCAGAGGCTGATGGAAGAGCAGAGGCTGAAGGAGGAGCAGAGACTGAAGGAGGAGCAGAGGCTGAAGGAGGCTGAAGGAGGAGCAGAGGCTGAAGGAGGAGCAGAGGCTGAAGGAGAAGCAGAGACTGAAGGAGGAGCAGAGGCTGAAGGAGGAGCAGAGACTGAAGGAGAAGCAGAGACTGAAGGAGAAGCAGAGACTGAAGGAGGAGCAGAGGCTGAAGGAGGAGCAGAGGCTGAAGGAGGAGCAGAGGCTGAAGGAAGAGCAGAGGCTGAAGGAGGAGCAGAGGCTGAAGGAGGAGCAGAAGCTGAAGGAAGAGCAGAGGCTGAAAGAGGAGCAGAGGCTGAAGGAGGAGCAGAAGCTGAAGGAGAAGCAGAGACTGAAGGAGGAGCAGAGGCTGAAGGAGGCTGAAGGAGGAGCAGAGGCATAAGGAGAAGCAGAGGCTGAAGGAGGAGCAGAGGCTGAAGGAGCAGCAGAGGCTGAAGGAGGAGCAGAGGCTGATGGAGGAGCAGAAGCTGAAGGAGAAGCAGGGGCTGAAGGAGGCTGAAGGAGGAGCAGAGGCTGAAGGAGGAGCAGAGGCTGAAAGAGAAGCAGAGACTGAAGGAGGAGCAGAGGCTGAAGGAGGAGCAGAGGCTGAAGGAGGAGCAGAGGCTGAGGGAGAAGCAGAGACTGAAGGAGGAGCAGAGGCTGAAGGTGGAGCAGAGACTGAAGGAGAAGCAGAGACTGAAGGAGGAGCAGAGGCTGAAGGAGGAGCAGAGGCTGAAGGAGGAACAGACGCGGAAGGAGAAGCAGAGACTGAAGGAGGAGCAGAGACTGAAGGAGGAGCAGAGGCTGAAGGAGGAGCAGAGGCTGATGGAGGAGCAGAGGCTGAAGGAGAAGCAGAGACTGAAGGAGGAGCAGAGGCTGAAGGAGAAGCAGAGACTGAAGGAGGAGCAGAGGCTGAAGGAGGCTGAAGGAGGAGCAGAGGCTGAAGGAGAAGCAGAGGCTGAAGGAGGAGCAGAGGCTGAAGGAGAAGCAGAGACTGAAGGAGGAGCAGAGGCGGAAGGAGGAGCAGAGGCTGAAGGAGGAGCAGAGGCTGAAGGAGAAGCAGAGGCTGAAGGAGGCTGAAGGAGGAGCAGAGGCTGAAGGAGGAGCAGAGGCTGAAAGAGAAGCAGAGACTGAAGGAGGAGCAGAGGCTGAAGGAGGAGCAGAGGCTGAAGGAGAAGCAGAGACTGAAGGAGGAGCAGAGGCTGAAGGAGGAGCAGAGACTGAAGGAGAAGCAGAGACTGAAGGAGAAGCAGAGACTGAAGGAGGCTGAAGGAGGAGCAGAGGCTGAAGGAGAAGCAGAGACTGAAGGAGGAGCAGAGGCTGAAGGAGGAGCAGAGACTGAAGGAGAAGCAGAGACTGAAGGAGGAGCAGAGGCTGAAGGAAGCTGAAGGAGGCTGAAGGAGGAGCAGAGGCTGAAGGAGGAGCAGAGGCTGAAGGAGAAGCAGAGACTGAAGGAGAAGCAGAGACTGAAGGAAGAGCAGAGGCTGAAGGAGGCTGAAGGAGGAGCAGAGGCTGAAGGAGGAGCAGAGGCTGAAGGAGGAGCAGAGGCTGAAAGAGAAGCAGAGACTGAAGGAGGAGCAGAGGCTGAAGGAGGAGCAGAGACTGAAGGAGAAGCAGAGACTGAAGGAGGAGCAGAGGCTGAAGGAGGCTGAAGGAGGAGCAGAGGCTGAAGGAGGAGCAGAGGCTGAAGGAGAAGCAGAGACTGAAGGAGGAGCAGAGACTGAAGGAGGAGCAGAGGCTGAAGGAGGAGCAGAGACTGAAGGAGAAGCAGAGGCTGAAGGAGGAGCAGAGGCTGAAGGAGAAGCAGAGACTGAAGGAGAAGCAGAGACTGAAGGAGGAGCAGAGGCTGAAGGAGGCTGAAGGAGGAGCAGAGGCTGAAGGAGGAACAGACGCTGAAGGAGAAGCAGAGACTGAAGGAGGAGCAGAGACTGAAGGAGGAGCAGAGGCTGAAGGAGGAGCAGAGGCTGAAGGAGAAGCAGAGGCTGAAGGAGGAGCAGAGGCTGATGGAGGAGCAGAGGCTGATGGAGGAGCAGAGACTGATGGAGGAGCAGAGACTGAAGGAGGAACAGAGGCAGAAGGAGGAGCAGAGGCTGAAAGAGGAGCAGAGGCTGAAGGAGAAGCAGAGACTGAAGGAGGAGCAGAGGCTGAAGGAGGAGCAGAGGCTGATGGAGGAGCAGAGGCTGATGGAGGAGCAGAGACTGAAGGAGAAGCAGAGGCTGATGGAGGAGCAGAGACTGAAGGAGGAGCAGAAGCTGAAGGAGAAGCATAGACTGAAGGAGGCTGAAGGAGGAGCAGAGGCTGAAGGAGGAGCAGAGGCTGAAGGAGAAGCAGAGACTGAAGGAGGAGCAGAGGCTGAAGGAGGAGCAGAGGCTGATGGAGGAGCAGAGGCTGATGGAGGAGCAGAGACTGAAGGAGAAGCACAGGCTGATGGAGGAGCAGAGACTGAAGGAGGAGCAGAAGCTGAAGGAGAAGCATAGACTGAAGGAGGCTGAAGGAGGAGCAGAGGCTGAAGGAGGAGCAGCGGCTGAAGGAGGAGCAGAGGCTGAAGGAGGAGCAGAGGCTGAAGGAGAAGCAGAGACTGAAGGAGGAGCAGAGGCTGAAGGAGGAGCAGATGCTGAAGGAGGAGCAGAGGCTGAAGGACAAGCAGAGGCTGATGGAGGAGCAGAAGCTGAAGGAGAAGCATAGACTGAAGGAGGCTGAAGGAGGAGCAGAGGCTGAAGGAGGAGCAGAGGCTGAAGGAGGAGCAGAGGCTGAAGGAGGAGCAGAGGCTGAAGGAGGAGAAGAGGCTGAAGGAGGCTCCTGCTGACAGGAGCAGGTCAAAAGTCCTGCAGCATCTGTCTTTGGGTCTGCAGCTTCAGGTCCTCCATTCAGCCACCAGGGGGAGCTGCTGAGTTAAATCAGCCAATGAAACACCACCATGACAACAAAGTCTGAGGCACTGAAGAGCCCCAGCAACCTGAAAACTCCCCGAAGAGCATCTGTGTCCAGCTGGGGGGGACGCCACACCCCTGTCAGGTGGTACGACCCACTAGCACCCCTATTCGTGGAAGAACCACCAATCAGAGCCCAGCCCTAACCAAGAAAGAGACCCGGTTCTAGAGACAGATGGCCTGGTTCTGGAAGAAATGGGCCTGAAGGAAACAGAGCTGAGATTGTGCCTGTGTGTGTCAAACACACACAGGCACACACAGGAAGAACTTCCTCTCCGTTTCCCGCTGGTCTTCTTCTTCCAGGTCTGAAGAACGAGGTCCACAGTCTCTAGAACCAGGCCTCTTTCAGTCTCCCGGGTTTTGGATCAGCTTTTGGTCAGATTGACTACAGGGCCTGAGAACGTCCAGAACCAGAACCAGGACAAACACTTGATGAGACCAGAAGCCTCTGAGAACGGACAGAAGGTGCTGCTAGTATCAGATCCTGGAGAGTCTGAGTGAGAGGTGATGGTTCTGGTTCTGGTTCTCTGCTGAACCTTCACGGATGTCCGTCCTGGGGGGTTCGGTTTGGTTTAGCGGCCAGCTGTTGTATTTTAGATGATTTGATGTTTTGTAGAATCACTGATGTCCGTTCAGACCCGGTTCTGATATGGGGCTACAGAATGTAAGTGAACTGACGTATCAGAACCGCTAAAACCCAACCGGATCTAGCTCTGACCTTAGCTGCCCTGAGCGTGTAATGATTCATGAGGAGGAAGTTCTCCACAGCAAAACTGCGCAAACACTAGAGCGGCGTGTGCGCGCACGTGGACGCCGCTGCGGCGTGAGCTGCCAGCTCCTTGGGTTCCTGGTAAGAGACGCAGGACTTTCCAGGAAGCAGGCGTGTTTGTTTTGAGACAGAAACGGCAGAAAGACCAGTGGAGGTTAGGCTTTACAAGGCCGTCAATCATTGATCTAAATTCAGCGCTGACAGACTGTGGCTCCGCCCACTCGGCTCTGCTTGGCTGAGGATGAGGATGAGGAGGACAGCATCAGCCGCTCACAGATGAAGGAGCGTTCTGGACTGGAGGACCGACAAACAACAACGTCTTCAATGGTTCTGGACCTGTTCTGCCGACGACAGGCCTGACCTTTGGGTCTTGGAATAAACATAGTAGAACACGGTACCGTCGAGAGAGAACCCACAAGCGGACCAACAGAACCGAAAAGTAAACCAGAAACAGAGATAACGCAACAAACCAGGAACCAAGACTGAAAATGGAACCAAAAACAAAAGTAACAACAGAACCAGAACAGAACCCAAGACCAAAAAAAAACAACTGACAGTTTAATCGGAAACAAGACCAACAATGGAACTAACATCAGAACCAAAACCTGAAAAGAACCCATAACAGGATCAAAAGAAGATCACAAACAGAACCAACAGCAGGTTTCATTTGGGTCCATACAAACCAAAGATGAGCACAAAACCCAACTCCAGCTTTTCCTCAGAACCATCCTGTTAGGAAGAACTTCTGATGTTCCTCGCTCAGCAGAACCTGACCCACAGAACTCCACCAGAACCACACCGGAGACCCAAACGGATCACCAGTTTTTACCTAAACAACTTCAGCCTTCCTGAGGGAACAGGAAGTGCTTGGTTGGGGGGGGCGGCATCTACTCACAGAGGAAACATTTTTTCCTTTGGGGGGGTGGAAGAACCTGAAAGCCCTGAGTTCTTAGTGGGGGGGGGGACCTCAGGATTGGAGGGTCTCCTCTCCTAGAACGCACAGCAGCCTCAACCCCCCACCCCCCACCCCCCCTGAGTCCAGCCCTCCATTAAAACCCCTGCTGGTCTCTGGGGGGGGGACGGCCCAGAATGGCATCCATTAGTTAATGGAGCGGAAACGGCGGCAGGAAGCTGTAATCTGATCTCCTCTTCACGCCCCCCCCCCCCCAGCCCCGTCAGTCAGGACGATTATCTGGGATGAAATGTCATTACCCCCCCCCCCCTCTCTTCCTACACACCTTCCCTGCCAGTGCCCCCCCCCCCCCCCCTCACACACACACTCACACATACAGGGGATGACCTTAAATGTTCGTAGATCAGATCATATAACACCTTTTTTTTTGGGGGGGGGGGGGGGGGGGGGCATTCCTGAAGATGAGCCGCTTCAGTCCTGCATCCCTCCTCATCCTCATCTTCATCGTCTGCAGCAGCGCTCCACTTACTGCACAGTTTGTACCAACAGTTCCGGGGGGGTGGAGCCAGGAGGAATTCAGATATTGGCTCCGCCCCATTGCCCATTTTTGGCATGTTGTTGTTGAGGTGGGCGGAGGATCAAAGTGCTGCCGCGGCGCCGAGCTGACCTTTAGTCAGACTCCTCCCCCTCCTTTAGAGACGCGCCTGTCTCTGAGACACTCCCACGGAGACCCGTGCCACGCTGAGGAGGAGCCACGCGGAAAGGTCAGAGCGCCGCGGTACCGTCCGACCTGCTGCAGACGCTGAACCACAGCAGCTCTACCAACCTCAGTGGGAATCTGGGTCAGAACGGTTCTGTCCGTGCACTGACCATGGAAGGTTCGATTCCACATCTTTCCGGAGATGAGTTTTCCCGGCGGTCGGGCGCCAGGGACCAGCGCGGTCTCGTTCAAGGCGTGAGCGTAGAGCATGAGGCCGTCGTAGAAGCCCCCGGCTATGATGTTCATCTGGAAGACAGGAAGCAGCTTCAGAACCAGCAGAACCCAGAGGATCCGGGTCACCAAGCAGAACAGCAGACGGAGATCCGGTTCCTCCAGGTTCATGAATGTCTCAGTCTAAGCCGGACTCTGCAGCATCCATCCATCATCCATCCATCCATCCATCCATCATCCATCCATCCATCCATCATCCATCCATCCATCCATCATCCATCCATCCATCCATCATCCATCCATCCATCCATCCATCATCCATCCATCCATCCATCCATCATCCATCCATCCATCCATCCATCATCCATCCATCCATCCATCCATCCATCATCCATCCATCCATCATCCATCCATCCATCCATCATCCATCCATCCATCCATCATCCATCCATCCATCATCCATCCATCCATCCATCCATCCATCATCCATCCATCCATCCATTCATCCATCATCCATCCATCCATCCATCCATCCATCCATCCATCATCCATCCATCCATCATCCATCCATCCATCCATCCATCCATCCATCCAGCCATCATCCATCATCCATCCATCCATCCATTCATCCATCCATCATCCATCCATCATCCATCCATCCATCCATCCATCCATCCATCCATCATCCATCCATCATCCATCCATCCATCATCCATCATCCATCCATCCATCATCCATCCATCATCCATCCATCCATCCATCCATCCATCCATCCATCATCCATCCATCCATCCATCCAGCCATCATCCATCATCCATCCATCCATCCATCCAGCCATCATCCATCATCCATCCATCCATCCATCCAGCCATCATCCATCCATCCATCCATCCATCATCCATCCATCCATCCATCCATCCATCCATCATCCATCCATCATCCATCCATCCATCCATCCATCATCCATCCATCCATCCATCATCCATCATCCATCCATCCATCCATCCAGCCATCATCCATCATCCATCCATCCATCCATCCAGCCATCATCCATCATCCATCCATCCATCCATCCAGCCATCATCCATCATCCATCCATCCATCATCCATCCATCCATCCATCCATTCATCCATCATCCATCCATCATCCATCCATCCATCCATCCATCATCCATCCATCCATCCATCATCCATCCATCCATCCATCCTCTCATCCATCCATCATCCATCCATCCATCCAGCCATCATCCATCCATCCATCATCCATCCATCCATTCATCCATCATCCATCCATCCATCCATCATCCATCCATCCATCCATCCATCCATTCATCCATCATCCATCCATCCATCCATCCATTCGTCCATCCACCCATCATCCATCCATCCACCCATCATCCATCCATCCATCCATCCATCATCCATCCATCCATTCGTCCATCCACCCATCATCCATCCATCCATCCATCATCCATCCATCCATCCATCCATTCGTCCATCCACCCATCATCCATCCATCCATCCATCTATCATCCATCCATCCATCCATCCATCCATCCACCCATCATCCATCCATCCACCCATCATCCATCCATCCATCATCCATCCATCCATCATCCATCCATCCATCCATTTGTCCATCCACCCATCATCCATCCATTCGTCCATCCACCCATCATCCATCCATCATCCATCCATCCATCTATCATCCATCCATCCATCCATCCATTCGTCCATCCACCCATCATCCATCCATCCACCCATCATCCATCCATCCATCCATCCATCCATTCGTCCATCCACCCATCATCCATCCATCCACCCATCATCCATCCATCCACCCATCATCCATCCATCCACCCATCATCCATCCATCCATCCATCCATCCATTCGTCCATCCACCCATCATCCATCCATCCACCCATCATCCATCCATCCATCCATCCATTCGTCCATCCACCCATCATCCATCCATCATCCATCCATCCATTCGTCCATCCACCCATCATCCATCCATCCATCCATCCACCCATCATCCATCCATCCACCCATCATCCATCCATCATCCATCCATCCATCCATCCATCCATTCGTCCATCCACCCATCATCCATCCATCCACCCATCATCCATCCATCCATCCATCCATCCACCCATCATCCATCCATCCACCCATCATCCATCCATCCATCCATCCATCCATCCATCCATAATCCATCCATCCTCTCATCCATCCATCCACCCATCATCCATCCATCCATCCATCCACCCATCATCCATCCATCCACCCATCATCCATCCATCATCCATCCATCCATCCATCCATTCGTCCATCCACCCATCATCCATCCATCCACCATCCATCCATCCATCCATCCATCCACCCATCATCCATCCATCCATCCATCATCCATCCATCCATCCATCCATCCATCATCCATCCATCCATCCATCCATCCATAATCCATCCATCCTCTCATCCATCCATCATCCATGCTCATTCACAGTTTTATATCCTCCCGTCTCGATTAATGCAACTCCATCTTCACATGTTTAAGTAAAAAATCTCTAGAACGGCTCCAGGTTGTCCAGAACGCTGCTGCCAGGCTTTTAACCAAGTCATCCAAGTTCTCACACATCACCCCGTTGTCAATGCAGCTGAACTGGCTCCCCATCCACTACAGAGTGCATTTTAAAATCCTGGTCTTAACATACAGAGCTCTTAATGACCAAGCACCAGTCTACATAAAAGACCTGGTGCAGCCATACACTCCCAGCAGGTCACTGAGGTCATGTGACCAGGGTCTGCTGGCTGCGAAGAGAACCTGGTTAAAGACTAAAGGAGACAGAGCCTTTGCCGCAGTGGCCCCATCCCTCTGGAACTCTCTTCCTCTCAGCCTCAGATCTGTGGACTCAGTGTTTTCTTTTAAAAAGCAGCTAAAAACATATCTTTTTAAAATAGCTTTTTCTTAATTTCTTTGTGTGTTTTACTGTTGTTTTATCGTGTTGTACTGTGAAGCACTTTGTGATTTTTATCTGGAAAGGTGCTATACAAATAAAGTTTATTATTATTATTATTATCCATCCATCCATCCATCCATCATCCATCCATCATCCATCCATCCATCCATCATCTATCCATCCATCCTCTCATCCATCCTCTCATCCATCCATCCATCCATCCATCATCTATCCATCCATCCTCTCATCCATCCATCCATCCATCCATCATCCATCCATCCATCCTCTCATCCATCCATCCATCCATCCATCCATCCATCATCTATCCATCCATCCTCTCATCCATCCATCCATCCATCCATCATCCATCCATCCATCCTCTCATCCATCCATCCATCCATCCATCCATCATCTATCCATCCATCCTCTCATCCATCCATCCTCTCATCCATCCATCCATCCATCATCCATCCATCATCCATCCATCTATCCATCCATCCTCTCATCCATCCTCCCATCCATCCATCCATCATCCATCCTCTCATCCATCCATCCATCTATCCATCCATCCTCTCATCCATCCATCCATCATCTATCCATCCATCCTCTCATCCATCCATCCATCCATCCATCATCCATCCATCCATCTTCTCATCCATCCATCCATCCATCCATCCATCCATCATCTATCCATCCATCCTCTCATCCATCCACCCATCCATCCATCATCCATCCATCCATCCTCTCATCCATCCATCCATCCATCCATCATCTATCCATCCATCCTCTCATCCATCCATCCATCCTCTCATCCATCCATCCATCCATCCATCCATCATCTGTCCATCCATCCTCTCATCCATCCTCTCATCCATCCATCCATCCATCCATCCATCATCCATCCATCTATCCATCCATCCTCTCATCCATCCTCCCATCCATCCATCCATCCATCCATCCATCATCCATCCTCTCATCCATCCATCCATCTATCCATCCATCCTCTCATCCATCCATCCATCATCTGTCCATCCATCCTCTCATCCATCCATCCATCATCCATCCATCCATCAATCCATCTATCCATCCATCCTCTCATCCATCCATCATCTATCCATCCATCCTCTCATCCATCCTCTCATCCATCCATCCATCCATCCATCATCCATCCATCCATCCATCCTCTCATCCATCCATCCATCCATCCATCCATCATCCATCCATCCATCCATCCATCCATCAATCCTCTCATCCATCCATCCATCCATCCATCCTCTCATCCATCCATCCATCCTCCCATCCATCCATCCATCATCCATCCATCCATCCATCATCCATCCATCCATCCATCCATCATCCATCCATCATCCATCCTCTCATCCATCCATCATCCATCCATCCATCATCCATCCATCCATCATCCATCCATCCATCCATCCTCTCATCCATCCATCCATCATCCATCCATCCATCCGTCCTCTCACCATCCATCCATCCATCCATCCATCCATCTTCTCATCCATGCATCCATCCATCATCCATCCATCCATCCATCATCCATCCATCCATCATCCATCTATCCATCCTCTCATCCATCCATCCATCCTCTCATCCATCCTCCCATCCATCCATCCATCCTCTCATCCATCATCCATCCATCCTCTCATCCATCCTCTCATCCATCATCCATCCATCCATCCATCATCCATCTATCCATCCTCTCATCCATCCATCCATCCTCTCATCCATCCATCCATCCTCTCATCCATCCATCCATCCATCCATCATCCATCCATCCATCCATCCAACCATCCATCCTCTCATCCATCCATCCTCTTATCCATCCATCCATCCAACCATCCATCCTCTCATCCATCCATCCATCCAACCATCCATCCTCTCATCCATCCATCCATCCATCATCCATCCATCCTCTCATCCATCCATTCTCTCATCCATCCATCATCCATCCATCCAACCATCCATCCTCTCATCCATCCATCCTCTTATCCATCCATCCAACCATCCATCCATCCAACCATCCATCCTCTCATCCATCCATCCATCATCCATCCATCCATCCATCCATCCTCTCATCCATCCATCCATCCATCATCCATCCATCCATCCATCCTCTCATCCATCCATCCATCCATCCATCCATCCATCATCCATCCATCCATTCATCCTCTCATCCATCCATCATCCATCCATCATCCATCCATCCATCCTCTCATCCATCCATCCATCCTCTCATCCATCCATCCATCCATCCATCATCCATCCATCCTCTCATCCATCCTTCCATCCATCCATCCATCCATCCATCATCCATCCATCCATCCATCCATCATCCATCCATCCATCCATCCATCCTCTCATCCATCCTCTCATCCATCCATCCATCCATCCATCCATTCATCCTCTCATCCATCCATCCATCCATCCATCCATCATCCATCCATCCATCCATCCATCCATCCATCCATCCAACCATCCATCCTCTCATCCATCCATCCATCCATCATCCATCCATCCTCTCATCCATCCATTCTCTCATCCATCCATCATCCATCCATCCAACCATCCATCCTCTCATCCATCCATCCTCTTATCCATCCATCCAACCATCCATCCATCCAACCATCCATCCTCTCATCCATCCATCCATCATCCATCCATCCATCCATCCATCCTCTCATCCATCCATCCATCCATCATCCATCCATCCATCCATCCTCTCATCCATCCATCCATCCATCCATCCATCATCCATCCATCCATTCATCCTCTCATCCATCCATCATCCATCCATCATCCATCCATCCATCCTCTCATCCATCCATCCATCCTCTCATCCATCCATCCATCCATCCATCATCCATCCATCCTCTTATCCATCCTTCCATCCATCATCCATCCATCCATCCATCCATCCATCCTCTCATCCATCCATCCATCCATCCATCATCCATCCATCCATCCATCATCCATCCATCCATCCTCTCATCCATCCTCTCATCCATCCATCCATCCATCCATCCATCCATCCATCCTCTCATCCATCCATCCATCATCCATCCATCCATCCATCCTATCATCCATCCATCCATCATCCATCCATCCATCCATCCTCTCATCCATCCATCCATCATCCATCCATCCATCCATCCATCTTCTCATCCATGCATCCATCCATCATCCATCCATCCATTCATCCTCTCATCCATCCATCATCCATCCATCCTCTCATCCATCCATCCATCCTCTCATCCATCCATCCATCCATCCTCTCATCCATCATCCATCCATCCATCCATCCTCTCATCCATCCATCCTCTCATCCATCCATCCATCCATCCTCTCATCATCCATCCATCCATCATCCATCCATCCATCCATCCTCTCATCCATCCTCTCATCCATCCATCCATCATCCATCCATCTTCTCATCCATCCATCCATCCATCCATCCATCATCCATCCATCCATTCATCCTCTCATCCATCCATCATCCATCCATCATCCATCCATCCATCCTCTCATCCATCCATCCATCCTCTCATCCATCCATCCATCCATCCATCATCCATCCATCCTCTCATCCATCCTTCCATCCATCATCCATCCATCCATCCATCCATCCTCTCATCCATCCATCCATCCATCATCCATCCATCCATCCATCCATCATCCATCCATCCATCCATCCATCCATCCATCCATCCTCTCATCCATCCTCTCATCCATCCATCCATCCATCCATCCATCCTCTCATCCATCCATCCATCCATCCATCCATCATCCATCCATCCATCCTCTCATCCATCCATCCATCATCCATCCATCCATCCATCCTCTCATCCATCCATCCATCATCCATCCATCCATCCATCCTCTCATCCATCCATCCATCATCCATCCATCCATCCATCTTCTCATCCATGCATCCATCCATCATCCATCCATCCATTCATCCTCTCATCCATCCATCATCCATCCATCCATCCATCCTCTCATCCATCCATCCATCCTCTCATCCATCCTTCCATCCATCATCCATCCATCATCCATCCATCCATCCATCCTCTCATCCATCCTCCCATCCATCCATCCTCTCATCCATCCATCCATCCATCCTCTCATCATCCATCCATCCATCCATCCATCCATCATCCATCCATCCATCCATCCTCTCATCCATCCATCCATCCATCATCCATCCATCCTCTCATCCATCCATCCATCATCCATCCATCTTCTCATCCATGCATCCATCCATCATCCATCCATCCATCCATCCAAGGCAAGGCAAGTTTATTTGTATAGCACAATTCGTACACAAAGTAATTCAAGGTGCTTCACAAAACAGAAAAATGCAATTAAAATCACAATACATCATAGAAATAATCAACATAAAATTTACTTTAAAAGAAAAGGAAAAAAAAAAAGATTTAAAAATAAAGGAAGGAAAGGAAAGAAAAGTGCAGATAGGACCTTTCAGTCATATACACGGCTAAACAGAAATGTTTTAAGTCTAGATTTGAACATGAACACAGAAGAGGCCTGTCTTACGAATTCAGGGAGGCTGTTCCAGATTTTAGCTGCAGAATATTGAAACGCTGATTCCCCTTGTTTAGTTCTGACTCTGGGAATCAACAGGAGGCCGGCCCCTGAGGTCCTCAGAGTACGAGATGGTTCATATGGCACTAACATGTCAGAGATGTACTTTGGTGCTCGGCCATGGAGAAACTTGTACACAAGCAGAGCTGCTTTGAAGTCTATTCTTTGAGGTACAGGGAGCCAGTGCAAAGACCTGAGCACAGGACTAATGTGATCATACTTCCTGGTTCTGGTCAGGACTCGAGCAGCAGCATTCTGGATGTACTGAAGCTGTTTTACAGCTCGTTTGGAGAGGCCGGTGAGCAGGCCGTTACAGTAGTCTAACCTACTGGAGACAAATGCATGAATAAGTATCTCCAGGTCTCGCTTTGAGATTATGTTTTTGATTTTGGCAATGTTTTTCAGATGGTAAAATGCCGCTGATGTTACTGACTTGATATGACTGTTAAAGTTCAGGTCAGAGTCCATGATTACCCCTAGATTTCTGACTTGATTTGAGGGTTTAAGAGACAGAGAATGAAGGTAGCTGCTGACACTTTCTCTTTGTTTCTGTGGGCCAAAAACAATAACTTCGGTCTTGTCTGAGTTTAGCTGGAGAAAGTTGTTCTGCATCCACGCACTGATCTGTTGGAGGCAGTGGCTGAGTGAATCCACCAGCCCATATTCACCTGTTGTCAGTGACACATAGATCTGAGTATCATCTGCATAGTTGTGATAAGATATGTTATTACTGCGTATTAACTGCCCTAGTGGCAGCATGTAGAGGTTGAACAGAAGGGGTCCCAGGATCGATCCCTGGGGCACACCACAAGTCAAGGCCATGTAGTCTGAGACACAACTCCCAATTTCAACAAAATATTTCCTGTCTTCTAGATAAGACTTGAGCCAACTTAGGGCAGATCCAGAGATGCCAATCCATCCATCCATCCATCATCCATCATCCATCCATCCATCCATCATCCATCCATCCATCCATCATCCATCCATCCATCCATCCATCCTCTCATCCATCCATCATCCATCCTCCCATCCATCATCCATCCATCATCCATCCATCCATCCATCATCCATCCATCCATCCATCCATCATCCATCCATCCATCCATCCATCCATCCATCCATCCATCATCCATCCAACCATCCATCCTCTCATCCATCCATCCATCCTCTCATCCATCCATCCATCCATCATCCATCCATCCTCTCATCCATCCATCCATCATCCATCCATCAATCCATCCATCCTCTCATCCATCCATCCATCATCCATCCATCCATCCATGCTCTCATCCATCCATCCATCATCCATCCATCCATCCATGCTCTCATCCATCCATCCATCCATCATCCATCCATCCATCCTCTCATCCATCCATCCATCATCCATCCATCAATCCATCCTCTCATCCATCCATCATCCATCCATCCATCCATCCATCCATCCTCTCATCCATCCATCCATCCATCATCCAACCATTCATCCTCTCATCCATCCATCCTCTCATCCATCCATCTATCCAACCATCCATCCTCTCATCCATCCATCCATCCATCATCCATCCATCCATCCATCCATCCATCCTCTCATCCATCCATCCATCCATCATCCAACCATCCATCCTCTCATCCATCCATCCATCCAACCATCCATCTTCTCATCCATCCATCCATCCATCATCCATCCATCCATCCATCCATCCTCTCATCCATCCATCCTCTCATCCATCCATCCATCCAACCATCCATCCTCTCATCCATCCATCCATCCATCCATCCATCATCCATCCATCCATCCTCTCATCCATCCATCCTCTCATCCATCCATCCTCTCATCCATCCATCCATCCTCTCATCCATCCATCCATCCATCATCCATCCATCCATCCATCCTCTCATCCATCCATCCACCCATCCCTCCATCCATCCATCCATCCATCCATCCATCCATCCATCCATCCATCAACCAACCATCCATCCTCTCATCCATCCATCCATCCAACCATCCATCCTCTCATCCATCCATCCATCCATCATCCATCCATCCATCCATCCATCCTCTCATCCATCCATCCATCCATCCATCCATCCATCCATCCATCCATCCTCTCATCCATCCATCCATCCATCCAAGAACAGATGCAGTGAGACCACGCCCCCTCACCAAAGAGTCCTGCACGCTGTAGTTGAAGGAGGTCTTGGCGTCCGCCTTCAGGTCACGGACAAACTGCTGGTACTCCTGGTTCTGAGGTTCACGGTACGACAGGATCTTTACGCTCTGGAAGGAAAAGATCTGAGGTCACAGAACAGAACCAGAGCATTCCGGTTCTGGAGATTTGACCCCCGGGAACCCAGCAGGAACCAACACAAACTCACTTCACTGTACTGAGCGCCATCTTCAGGCCAAACCACAACAAGGACTTTATGAACCTAGGAGCCCCGGCCACAGATTCAGCTTACGATCTAAACGCTGCAGTTCCTGTCCAGACCACAGGAGGCAGACTGTCTCTGACAGGAGTGTTCTCTGGATGGTTACCATGGAAAGCCCTCTTTGCAGAACTCTGCCCAAAGGTTCTGCAGAAACGTCCTGCTTTTGCATCAGATCAACTTAATCTGCCATGATCCGAACAGGAAGTGACCGTTCACCAATCAACTGACCTTCATCTCATCATCATCAGGAGATTTCTGTTAGCTGGATTGTGTTTTGTTTGTTTTGTGAATCTGATCAAGTTTACTTCAGAACCAACCTCACATGTTTGGACCTGGAAATGTGGACTCTGTGTACCTGAAAGGCGTCTTTGGCGATGGTGTCGTCCTGGTCGCCGCGGGCCCAGGGCTGCTTGTTGCTGAGGCTGACGGCGAACAGGTCGATGTAGAGGAAGACGTACTGCTCGTGAGGAAGGTCGGCCTTCCAGAACTCAATCATCAGCCTCCTGAAGACGTCCGGAGAGCAGCAGACGAACATCACTGCCGGGACAGGGAGACAGGACGCAGAGATGACGGGCGCCACAGGAAGTCCGCCCACAACCACGTCTGCAGCGTGGGAGGTCAGAGGTCACATGCAGATATCATCTGCAGCCGTTCCCATGCGGCTCAGGCGTGTTTATGGAATCTGCAGCCTCAGGATTAGTGTGACGGATGCTTTTGACACGAACTACTACAGCTGAGACGGCTCAGTTCTGCAGAGCAAAACCCAAAGCCGTTCTGGACCCGGCTGGTGTCAAACACGTAAGCCTCCTGGAGGACGTGACCGCCGCGCTCCATAAGCCCCACCCCCCTGGTCTCCAGGAGGCGTCCAGGTTCCAGAGCGGCGCTGGAAAAATACTGGCGCTCATCAGAGTGGTGCTGATGTGATTAGAGCGCCAGGCGCTCACGTAACGGAGATGTGTGTGCGACAGCAGAACCCCCCCACCCCCGTCACATCATTTATCCATCAGCTCACTCTGTAACGTTCAGGTCACCCGGGACAGGAACCGCGCTTCCCCTGTGGCTTCATGGTAAACAGGCGGGTCAGAGGTCACCAGCAGATGGTCATGTGACCCCCTGAAGTCGGCTTTTCTAAGGCTTTAGAGCTTCGTCTGACCTTCACAGGTTCTGTTCACGCGGATCCATCACCTCCTGAAGCTCCTCTAAAGACCTTCTGAGTGCTTAAGCAGAAAACCTGAAGGAACTTTCTAAATCACGTCTGTGGGGCCTGAGTGTCCAGCAGCCCTGCAGAGCCGCCGCCGGCACTGCTGCAGTGAGCCTCATCGCGCACGGACACGTGCACGCTCTCTGACCGGAGTGGCTGGAATCGATCAGCCACGTAAATGAAGGTCATGATGCCGCCTGCCGCTGTGCTCAGAGGGGCACGCCCCCTCCATTAGCGCCGGCATTCAGCGGTCACACAGGAAGCTGCTGCAGAGCCGCTCATGCGTGCGCTCGTGGGCGCCGGCGGCCGTCATCGGGTCCGTCTGTTCCAACAGAGGCCGCGGATTCAGGGTCACAGACTGCTGCAAAAACCAGAAGATGTTTCATCTGCAGCTCAAAGCCCGTCTGAGTCCATACAGAACTGCTCTGGTCCATTTGGACCCGGTTCACGTGTTTAGCATCAACTGAAACTGCCTGACACATGAGAACAGACGGTCCTCCCATCCAGCAGGTGGCAGGTGAACAAAGTTCTAACGGTGGTTCTCCATGCTCCTCCCTGGTCTGCCTGTAGGTTCTGGTTCAGGGTGAGGTTTTGTTTTCTCTGGACTCTGATCTGGACCTCCTCCACCGGCCCACCTAAACGGTCCACTGTGACAGCGTCCGAGTGCAGTACGGAACATTCCCATAAGAACCGCCAACCGGACTCTGGACTCAAGCGCGAGAACGCACCGGTTGTGGTGCGAGCACGGCTAAGAACGAGTTCTAACCCGAAGCCCGGTATGCGGATCAGCAGCAGAGTTGTGAGAACATCCGCTCTTCCTCAGAGACTCCAACTGCCTCGTTGGTTTCTCAAACTCCAGGGAAGCTGGCAGGAAGTTCAGCGTCGGACAGGAGGAGAGCCCCCCCCCTCCAGAGATGCCTCTGTGGAGCAGCGTCCTGCGGGGGGGAGGGGGTGTGTGAACGCACAACGGCGTGGGTCGTGGCGCTCTGAGAACTGCTCTGAGATTCCAGCAGATTAATCTTTAACCGCGTCCAGATGGGCAACAAACGCCAAACCAAGCCTGAAGCACGACCTCCTGGACCCGTTTGTTCTGGATGAGCGGCTGCCCACTTCCCCACCGCGCCACAGACGAGGCGCTGATGTCAGCCGCGTCTGAGCGGGAAGCCCGGAGCCAGGAACGTGACCTCGGCCCTGCTCTTCAATCAGATTGACCTTTGTTCCAAACGTTTGGAGGAACAAGTGATCCTGAAGGTTCCACATCCAGGTCAGCAGATCCCCAAACTCCAAAGTCCTCCCAGAACAGCCGAGACCCTCCAGATTCCTGATGGGAGTGCAGGGAGGAGATCACCCCCCCCCCCCACCGCAGACGTTCTCCCGGACCTCCATCTAGGTTCTCAGGCTCCGCCTTTGCCCACAGATACCTTCTCTTTGGACAATACCATGTAGTGCAGAGGGGTCAGACTCCCGGCCTGGAGGGCCCGCCTCCTGCTGGTTTCCCAGAATCCCTCCCTCCTCTGCTGCTGATCACCTGGATCAGGTGAGAATTAGGAGGTTGGTTGGAAAAAAAGCAGGACAGCGAGGTTCTGTGAGCTAGTGGGTCTTCCAGCTTCTTCCAAAGCTTTCCTGAAGATCCAGTCAAATCTCTGCTCAGTTCCACCTGGAACCTGGATCAACCAGGACCAGCAGGTGGTTCGTCCAGAACCAAACCCCCCATCTGGCCCCCTGGAGAAAAGCTTTGTGTTTTAGGAAAACTGCACATGTGCAATGTTTCCAACATGTTCCTGGAGATGCAGGAACACGTTCCCCACCTGGTTCCCTGTGAAACAAGGGGAAGTTCTGCTGAGGAACACTCAAAGGTTCTGAGGAACCGGGTTAACCCTAACCCCCCCAAGAGGAGATTACTGACATGACCCCCCCCCCCCCCCACACACACACACACACAGCGGTCAGAGAACCCTCTGAAAGGATGAAGCTGGAGCGACATGAACGGGTCAGCACCAGAACTTTGATCCCTTTCACTGTGCCCCCCCCCACTGATACAGCTTAAATTAGGAAGCAGCTGATGTCACCCCTCCCCCCACAGGCCTTTCTATGCACGGAGGGCTTCAACTTTTCAAAAAGGTGGGGGTTTGGTGATGTCACTTCCTGTTGTCCAAGCCTGTCTGCTGTGTCCCCCCCCCCCATCGATCCGACTCAGATTTCTGCTGCATGAAGAGGACGATGATGAAGCCCTGAGGCAGCAGGGAGGGGGGGGGGGGGGGGGTTACAGACTATGGAAGTGACCCAAACCTGCAGTGAAATCCACCTTTCAGAAACACTGGGGGGGCTGAGCAGTACCGGGCCTTGGGAAGCAGGGTTCTGGTTCTGATCAGTTGGCAAAGATGACATTCTTGTCTTTTGTGAAGATGAATCGGGTCGCTAGAACCTATTCCTCCTTGGTTCTGATGAAGATTCTGGTTCCATCCGTCTGAGTCCGTGCAGACAGGAAGTATTGAAGGTGTTTGGCGAGCTGTGACCTTTAGAGGAGGGAGAACTCAGACGTTCTGTGGTTCCAGGTTCTTCAGGAGAACAGAACCTTCTCTGACGTCCACCAGAACCTTCCCAGCAGCTACTCCATAGGCTTGAACCAGAGGTCGCTACAACCCGCCTCAGTCCATTGACTGTACTGGGAACTGGACTGAGAGGCTCCGCCCCCCTGGCGGTCCAGACAGAGAAAAAAACAGCGGTTCCTCCGTCCTTCTATTGGTCAGAAAAACCGTTCCGCATAGGGTTAACCCTAACCCCTTGATAATCCTCTTTTTTCTTTGTAGTTCAATTTATTCCAGTTATAAACTGACCAATCAGATGCTCCATTGAATGTGGGCGGAGCCTGCTGCCCCAACCTCCAACATTCAGAATGTTTCCCAGACTTTGTGTAGCTCGCTTTTGAGTGTTAGGGGTGTGGCCTTCCAACAAGCTCACCGGTGATCGGTGAAACTGGTTGCCATAGAAATAAGGACTCAGAGCGACTTGGACCAATCACTGATGACATCTGGCTCCAATATGGCAGCGTCCATATTGTGAAAAAGTGTCAACTTGTATGAAACTTCATTTGGTTGGAGCCGGAATAAACCATTTTGTCTGGATGACGTCACACTCAGTCCAGGTCTGTGATACAGTCGATGGTTAAAGGGCGCTGAGAATTATCCAACCAAAACAGCTGATGGTAGGGTTGGGCGATGTCCCCTAAATTGGCCGTTGACAATGTTTGCAGTCAACCATCGGGATGGACGATGATATCATCGGGGGGGGTAATTTTTCGTTCTTATATAATAGCTATTTGTTATTTTACTTTATTACTTTATCTATTTCATTTCCCAAATAATGACTCATCCGCGATGATCCGGTCTAAACTGAGGGAAGTGACTTTAACAAAAATAAACAAAATAGAAAAGAAGTGGTTTGGTCCTGCGTTTGATTAGACCGGTGGGGCGAGCGACCGTGTCTCTAGCAGAGCAGACGGACTTAAAGTTTTGTGTTTTAGGGGAAGTAAGGATGCTTTGTTACGTGTGGGAGACTTAGGACTGTGATCCGTCCCGCAGCTCTACGTGAACGAGCAACCGGAATTTAGGAGAAGCGGGTCTCCCGGTAAAAGTGTGTGTCTGGGCAGAGCTCGGAGCGCTAGCTAACGCAGTGTGTAAACTTCGAAGCAGAAATGCTGCTCAGTCCTTAGAAACCGTTCAAACAATCACGTGGATTTGTGTTTCCTGTCGTGTCCCGACAAAATAAAGGCTGATGTTATTCCCACATATTTACGTGCAGCCAAGATGCAGATTGTAGCATTTCCAGCATGGATTTATGTTCATCCAAGGCTAAATGTTGTTAGCGTGTGTTAGCCTCTCTTAGTCCTGCCTTCTTCCAGCTCCGTTCTTCCACAGGAAAAGCACTGACCACACGGATTAAAATTAAAATGAGGCGCTTCATAATAACATTAATAAAAGCAGGTTTAGAAGATCATCTCGTTTATTACGGAGCTGCCAGATATCTATGTATGTAGCCTCTCAGCTGAACTCATTTCCTCTTCCGGTATTTCCAACACTACTGCGCATGTGTGAATGATTTATTCTGACTGAAAGTGTGACCCATGTGAATGTTTGTTAGGATCGGAAAAAGGTTTTCTGGGTCCATTAACACGGTTGGACTCTAATCCGACCATTGATCCCATCAAGACATTTTGCACATGTAACCGCGGCTTATGGTGTCGACTGGCAGCGTGGCGGGGGCGTGGCCTCACGATGGATGATGGTATCTCCATAGGCACAACCCTAACTATAATACTAATACTATAATACTAACACAGTACTAACACTGATACTATGATACTAACACTAATACTATAGAATTAATAGTGATACTATAATACTAACACTAATACTATAGTACTAACACCACAATACTAAGACTAATACTGTAGTATTAACACTAATATCGCAATACTAACACTATATTAGCAACACAAATACTATAGAACTAACACTACATATTAACACTAATACTATAATACTAATACGAATACTATAATGCTAACACTATAATACTATCAATAATACCATAGTACCGTACTATCATTACAATACTAACACTAATACTATTGTACTAACACTAATATTATACTACTAATAGTACAATACTAATACTATAGTACAAATACTACAATACTAACACTAATACTATAGTACTAACACTACTACAACAATAATAATACTATAATACTAACACTAATACTATAATACTAACACTAAAACTGTGGTACTAACACTAATATTATACTACTAATAGTACAATACTAATACTATAGTACAAATACTACAATACTAACACTAATACCATAGTACTAATACTACTACAACAATAATAATACTATAAAACTAACACTAATACTATAATACTAACACTAAAACTGTGGTACTAACACTACAATACTATAGTACTAACACTAATACTATAATACTAACACTGACACTATAATGCTAACACTACAATACCAACACTAATACTATAGTACTAACACTAATACTACAATACTAATACTATAATACTAACACTGATACTATACTATAATTGCGACACATCTTGTAGTTTTTTGCCTTCAGGATCAAAATGTCTAATTCCAGAATATTAAAACAGAATCAACATTTCTTTTATTTCATTTCATGTCTCTGGGGACATTTCTCCATCTACCCCTGAGAGGTCCATTATTACCCCGGTGGATGGTGGTATCCCAGCAGTCCCTGCTGCAGGACTGCACGGCGAGGCGTTTGGGTCAAAGCAGACTCACCGCGGCCGATGTTCTGGATGTCGGCGAGGATCTGGGAGTAGTTGATGGGCGGCTTGTTCTCCTCGAAGACGCTGTCCTGCAGGCTGATGTTGATGCTCTTCAGCTCCTCGTACAGGCCCTCCATGGCGAAGTAGCACGGCCGGTCGTCCTCCTTGTTGTCGCTGAACATCAGGGTCACGTATTCCCGCCAACCGAAGTGCTCACAGATCCGCAGGGCGAACCGGCCCAGCTTCTTGTGGGTGGGGCCAGTATTGGTGATGGTTGGATAGATTCCGTCTAAGAACGCGATGGCCGGAGCTCCCGCCGTAATCAACGGCACGTCCCAGTGGGTGGTGAAGAGGCCCACGGGGGAGGCCGTGTAGGAACAGCCCGGCCCGATGAAGGCCCACGGCTTGTAGGCAAATTCCAGGTCCACCGCCACCAGCGGCGCCACGGACTCCGAGCAAATACCGTTTGAGTTCTCACTGCTCTTAAAAACATAGGTAAGGTGGTGGTTGGGAAGCAAATTTGGGTCAGAGTTGATCTTTATGATGGCACGCTCCAGGGCGGGGCCTATCCGAGGCCACGCCCACGGGTAAGCTGTGTTGGTCTCTGGTAGGATTATGGCTAGCGTGATGTTCTGCCGTGGCCGCTCGTGATGTCCGTGGGCATGTCGTCTACGATGGTGGCCCAAATGCCCAGATACCTGCTGCAGGCCCAACAGAACCAGTAGAACCGATCCAGCAGAACACGGCCTCCAACAGGTCATCTCTGTCCCAGAAGGTCCACTTCCAGCAGGTGAACCTTCTGACCCTGCAGACACAAACACAGCCGTTGTTTTCCGTCAATACAAAACTAGTTCTCCACCCCGGTCCTCAGGGCGGAGCAACCCCCCCGCAGAACCCCCAATGGTTCCTCAGGGCGGAGCAACCCCCCCGCAAAACCCCCAATAGTTCCTCAGGGCGGAGCAACCCCCCCGCAAAACCCCCAATGGTTCCTCAGGGCGGAGCAACCCCCCCGCAGAACCCCCAATGGTTCCTCAGGGCGGAGCAACCCCCCCGCAAAACCCCCAATAGTTCCTCAGGGCGGAGCAACCCCCCCGCAAAACCCCCAATGGTTCCTCAGGGCGGAGCAACCCCCCCGCAAAACCCCCAATGGTTCCTGCTGCGACTGTACCAGTCCCACATAGGGGTCGCAAGCAGGAAACAGGCTCCGCCCTCAGGTGAGACAACCGTCAGGATCTGAATTTCCAACTCTGAAAGGTAAAATGTGACCCCCCCCCCCCACCCACCCACCCACAGACGTCCATCAACCCAATATTTCAGTTGAAACCAGCTGGAGGTCTAAACGAACACCCAACTCCAGACAGGTGACTCCCAGTCCATACATGACCTCGACCGACCTCTCCTCAGCCCCGCCCGTCTGTGGGCGGGGCTTGTAAGGGGCTGTAAAACTGTAAACAAAGGATTGATGGAAATTAGTGGAGGTTGACTTCTGTGCCAACGGTCCCGCCCACAAATCAGAGGTGAGTTTCGGATGAACTCCTGCCGCTCTGCAGAAACTGAGTCCTAGACACAGATTTTGTCTAAAAAATGCATGGTCATAATTAATAGACCAATGGGAACGCTTTGGAACCAGAACAAATATTCAGTTGGAGTGGGACTTGAAGGGTTTACACCCACCGTCCTCCAGCAGCAGGAGGCGCAAAGGCCTCCACCCGACTCACCCCTTTGACCAGCTCTGAGTGAATGACGCCACAACCCTCATCCCTCTGCAGAGACTGACGCAGCCAGACACGTGCGCACACAGCTGACCAGTGAACTCATGACGGGCTCAGGAGGTTGGCTTTCCTCGCTGAGGATCATGGGAAAAGGTTTCGTGTCCAGCAGGAGGAATTCCCGCCCTACTCCCTAAAAACTAAAACACTAGATAATGCAGGACTACGTAATGCCCTGGATTATAAAAGCTCTCCAGTGGTTTTTTAAACCATACCAGCTCAGTGGGTAGAGTGTCCGCCCTGAGACTGGAAGGTCGGGGGTTCAAACCCAGGCCGAGTCATACCAAAGACTCTAAAAATAGGACCCAATGCTTGACACTCAGCATCAAGGGGTTGGATTGGAGGGTTAAATCCATCAAATGATTCCAGAGCGCGGCTGTTTCTGCAGCTCACCGCTCCCCCAGGGGAGGGGTCAAATGTGTGTGACAGCTAGTGGGACTTTAATTTAAATGGTGAATGTGACGTCATCGATTTCAGGAAGTGAAAAATCGAATCGATGTGACGTTTTTATGACGACTATTTATGAATCCACTCTGAAGATAAAACCTTAATATTTTATTTTAAACATACATTTCCATACATTATTTTCACAAAAATTGTTCAAACGCAATGCATTGTGGTCTATATACGCCACAATGGACACTGGGAAATTTGTAGTCACTTGAATTTGGACTTGTCGACTCGGAGAGCGCTGGAAAACGGTGAACGCACTATGAAGGCGGGAATTCAGACACAGCCAGATTCTTCCATCCCACAAGCTCACACCTGATTGGTCAGAGAGGTTGCGGACTCCGAGCGACTTGGACCAATCCCTGATTACTGACGACATCTGGCTCCAACATGGTGATGGCTGCATCACCAAAAGATGGCAACTAAACTGATTTAATGTGGTTGAAGCCAGAAAAAAAACAAGTGTCAATCAAAGGCAATGAAAGAGATCCTGTGACGTCTTCACTGGCCTCCGGGAGAACAGAGCCACGTGGCTATGCTGGGTCTGTTGGTTTTGGTTTCCAGACCAGCTTCAAGCAGGAAGTCAAACCCTGTCTCCAAGAACCACGTGACCCGCTCTACAGGTGACACTTCGCAGCCTGGGGTGGGAGGTGGGCTTGCCCCGATGATGCCGCCCCCCACCCCACCCCCCTACCTCAGCGGACCGCAGCTCTCCTCTTCATGTCCGGAGCTTTCCCGTGTCCGCGCGCGCTCCGGTCAGCTGTCGTTGCCTTCTTTCTTTTTTTTCTTCTTCTTTTATTTATTTATTTATTTTTTTTTGGGGGGGGGGGTGTCTCCTGCCGCAGCCTTCTCAGGGATCCGCACGCGGGTGTCACTTCACCTGTCACAGTTCTGAAGTTCTGTCACTCCCGGCGCGTGCTAGGCTGCGCGTTTCCTAGCCCAAATCCCGCGTCCAAGAAGAGCGCGCGCTCAGTTCAGGTCCAGGTGAGCCAAAGACCCAAACCGCCTTTGGCCGCCGTCCGCGTGCACCGCCGTCACTTATAGAAATCTGCGCACGAGCGCCAAAAGCTCCCGAAGAACTGCGGAGTGACGGCGCAAGGCACGGGGGGAGGGGGGCGCTGGGACAACGGAAAGGAGGAACAATTGTAAAGTGGACTGGCAGGGCCACGCCCACCTCCGCCCAGGCCAGGGGGAGGAGGCACGCTGATCCCCCCCCCCCCCCCACACACACACACACGATGACCGCGTCAACAAAAACATCAAACAAACTAAAGTAAACGAACATCATTAAGAATAAATCACAGCTTGGTAGTAGCTCCGCCCACACGCGGTTAACGAAGACAAACCGGAAGCAGGTTACTTCTTTTTATTGAAAGTTCTTGTTCTTCAGCTTCTTTGAAGTTCCTGCAGACTTTTCTCCTCCAGAGAACGGAGATCAGAAGGAGGTTCTGTGTCGAGAAGGAGCAGGAGAACCTCCAACCGTGGGAGCAAATCAGGAGTCCTGATGGAGCACCGGGACCACGGTCTGCGGGGAACACAGAACCTCACCGGAAAACCTGGATCTGCTGAAGTTCTCGCCTCCTGACAGAACCTCCATCCCCGTCAGAGGAGAACCCAGAGCCTGGCTGGAGCTCCTCCTGGTGGCCACAGGCGGTACCGACTGCAGACCTCCAGACTGAGGAGGACCTCCGGTTCCTAAGGAGATCACAGAAGTGGACCAACTCCATCCTCACTCCGATCACATGACCTCCTGCTCCTGAACCGCCACCAGGAGATGGAGGTCCATTTCTGCTCAATGATCGGGTTGAGGAACCATCTGTTCCACATGTTAATAATACTAATGGATTTATCTGCTTTTCAAAGTTCTTCCATCATTCACTCATACTCGGCGGTTACGGTGGAGGCGTAGCCGCCAGGTCGTACCTACGGTCCCTCTGACTGTCACCAGGATCATTCATGCTGGGGGGCCGCAGCGTTAAGGGTCTTGCCCAAGGGCCCCCACTGGGTGATGTTAATTGCTCACCATTGAGATGGTAATTGCCCCCAGTACCAATGTTGATTCCCCACCAGGAATCAAACCCTGGATTCCTGATTCAAACGTGTTCCACAAACACGAGGATGGGGATCATGCAGAACCTGCAGGACGTGGACCTCTACACCCAGGAGGGGCTTCATCCCTGAAAACCCAGAACCGCAGCAGAGTTCATCAGAACCGACATGTTTATTTACATCCGTAGTCAGAACCTTCATGCCTGCAGAACATCCACTCCACCACCGTAACCGTTTCTACTCTCAGCTGGAACAAGTCGTCCACCTGAAGAACCCGTCCTCCGGCGCCGTGGGCCCGCTACAGACCGCTGCGGGTCAAAGTTCAGCGTGGGCTTGTTCTGGCTGGAGGTCCCACGAAGATGATCTCTGGTTCCACTCAGCACCACCCCCCCAGAAACACCTGGACCTTCAGATAGTTCTACAGAATTCCTTTGAGGCAACCCAGATGTTCTGTTCTGATTCTGCAGAACCCGCCAGGCTGGACCATCAAAAGTCCTTGATGCCAAAAACCAAAAGCTTCTTCTGGACCTCTACATCTCATCAGCGTGGGCTGACTTGGAGGCCTCACGCCCATCTTCCTGTTTGGCCGAGGCGTTCAGTGACTGGCTCCGCCCCTCGTTGAAGTCTGCATTTCCTGTTGGCTCCTGGAGAAGGCCCGCCTCCTCCGGAGCTCCTGATTGGCTGGACTCTGGTGGTGATGCGTCAGGAAGGCGGGCGCCATCGTCTGCCGTCGAAGAGCGGTCGGTCAGGATGGACCTGGAGATGACTGACAGCAGAACCTTGATGAGCCCACACCATGATGCTCCCACCTCAAGCCTCTGATCTGCTGAACCGGACCTTCTGCCGGGTCCGGGTCTCTACTGACCTCCTGTGGGTCTGTACTCCTCGTCTGCAGACCGGCGGCCGAACGGACTGAAGCTCGGCATGACGATCAGAGCCAGAGACACCAGGATGATCTGGGAATCAAACACAAGACATGCGGACACTGCACCACAGGAACGCGGCCGTCTGCATGACAGACTCAGATCCTCACCAGTAAGCAGGTGCTGGTCTGAGCTCCTCTGCTGACCGTCTGCCTGATGAAGGTCTGGAGCTGCTGCAGCTGAGAGAGGAGGGACCTGGGGGGACACAAAGACACACAATTACACACAGGAGAGACCTGGGGGGACACAAAGACACACAATTACACACAGGAGAGACCTGGGGGGACACAAAGACACACAATTACACACAGGAGAGACCTGGGGGGACACAAAGACACACAATTACACACAGGAGAGACCTGGGGGGACACAAAGACAAACATTACACACACACACAGGAGAGACCTGAGGGGACACAAAGACAAACATTACACACACACACAGGAGAGACCTGAGGGGGCACAAAGACACACAATTACACACAGGAGAGACCTGAGGGGACACAAAGACAAACATTACACACACACACAGGAGAGACCTGAGGGGACACAAAGACACACAATTACACACAGGAGAGACCTGGGGGGACACAAAGACACACAATTACACACAGGAGGGACCTGGGGGGACACAAAGACACACAATTACACACAGGAGGGACCTGGGGGGACACAAAGACACACAATTACACACAGGAGGGACCTGGGGGGACACAAAGACACACAATTACACACAGGAGAGACCTGAGGGGACACAAAGACACACAATTACACACAGGAGGGACCTGGGGGGACACAAAGACACACAATTACACACAGGAGAGACCTGAGGGGACACAAAGACACACAATTACACACAGGAGAGACCTGGGGGGACACAAAGACACACAATTACACACAGGAGAGACCTGAGGGGACACAAAGACACACAATTACACACAGGAGGGACCTGGGGGGACACAAAGACACACAATTACACACAGGAGGGACCTGGGGGGACACAAAGACACACAATTACACACAGGAGGGACCTGGGGGGACACAAAGACACACAATTACACACAGGAGAGACCTGAGGGGACACAAAGACACACAATTACACACAGGAGGGACCTGGGGGGACACAAAGACACACAATTACACACAGGAGAGACCTGAGGGGACACAAAGACACACAATTACACACAGGAGGGACCTGGGGGGACACAAAGACACACAATTACACACAGGAGAGACCTGAGGGGACACAAAGACACACAATTACACACAGGAGAGACTTGAAGGGACACAAAGAAACACAATTACACACACAGGAAGTGACCTCATGGATGAAGGAAATGACATCACCTGTTGTGTTTCTCCAGCTGTTCCACTTTTCTCTGGAGGTCTCGGTTCTGAGCTGAACACGTTGCCGCCCTGCTCACACACACACACACACCCACACCCACACACACACACACACTATGAATGCAGTGAGGAGGAGGAGTTGTGGAGCTACCAGATGACTGCTCCCTGACAGCATCTGTTCAGGTTCTGACCCAGATCCTTGTTCCTCCGTGCTGCAGGTGTTTTCAGGTGAGCCCCCCCAGTGGGTGGTGGTCAGGGGGCGGCAGACTCACCTGCTCTCCAGTCCATCAATGTACTCCTTCCGGCGGCGCCGGCTGTCCTGGGCCGACTGCTTGTTGCGGATTTTCCGGCGGACCTTCTTCAGGACGCGCTCCTCCGCCTGCAGGGAGGGCCTGGTTAAGCGGGGCGGGGCTCCTAGAGGTGAGGGCGGCTCTAAAGACCCACCTTGGTGAGCGGGAGGCTGTTGGGCAGGGAGACCCCCTCCTGCGTCAGCAGCTTCTGCTCCTCCTCGGTCAGCTGGAGCTGCAGGAGCAGCAGAGGGAGTCGGGGTCAGAGCAGGTCAGACGCCGACCTCAGACAGGAAGTCTTACCGCGTGTCCATCGGGGCTGGGGGGGTACGCAGAGGTGACAAGGCCCGGTCCAGCTACCGGAATCAACGGGCAGGAGTCCGATAGCATCAGCTGAGAGCTCCACCCATCTGAAGGTAGGAGGTCAGAGGTCAGACCGTCGCCACGAAGACGAGGATCATCAGAAACATGCCGGTCCAAAGCACACACGAGGTCAGAACCGCTGTGGTCCATCGGAGCGTTCCGAGTTCTAACAAACTGCTGGTTCCGGCAGGAGCCGGTTCTTCTGGTTCTGCTGGACCCCAGGTCCGGTTTTCCTGCTTGGGGTGGCAGATCCAGTTTTTCAGGATCTGTCAAGAACCAAAGCTTACCGAGCTCGATGGAGATCACGTTGTCCTCCCCAAGACCCGCCTTGGCCCCGCCCAGCCCGCTGATGTCATAAACCACCTGGTAGACGGCGGCTGGGGCTGCTGCCAGGGGGAGGGCTGTTGCCGGGGCGACAGGGCTCTCTCCCAGCGGTTCCTCCGACACGCCACTGTCGCTCTCAGAGGAGGGGTCAGCTGGGGCCGCGCCCCCAAACACCTCGTTTGGATCGACGCCGTGGAGGACCTCCTCTGATTCGCTGTCGTTCAGCGCCTGCGGGGGCGGAGCATGAACGGACCGATCAGTGAGGGGTGGACATTCTGTGACGCTTCCACGCCGTCATCACATGACCACAAACTCACGCTATCGGGGTCCACCACCCAGTCCTGCAGGGGCTTCTCTGAGGCGCTGAAGACCAGGTCAGCACCAACGAGGCAGGTCCCTCCTCCCGCCGCCAGGAACAGCTGACCGCTCTCGGCGTCCATCACCTGGAACGGTCACAGGTATCAGGAGGCGGGGCTTCCTCCCCTCAACCTTACAGGTAAGCCCAGGTCAATCCCACCCGGGGCAACGCAACAGCTGGCAGGTCCAGAAGCACCTAAACATGCCACGATTGGTCAAAGTGGAACCTTTGAACTCTGGACCCGCCCAGAACCAGCAGAACCGGAGCTTCTGTTCTCCCTGAAGAACCCGACTGTGGTCCTACAAACCAGACCTGGAGCGCAGAACCCGTCTGTGCAGGTGACAGGCGAGAGCGTGCAGAACAGGACATCCTGGTACACGAGCGCGTGCACGCTCCAAACAACACACATACGAAACAAACGGCGGGGGAGTGGCACGTGTGAGGGGCGGGGCGACAAAAGAGGACGCAGAACTGGTTTCGATGAGGGGGACAGAACCCCCCCCACTACCACAAACCCACACCGAGGGGGGGGGGGGGGGGGGGGGCAGCTCAGACCACCACCAGAACCCTCTGGACCGCACACAGACAACACCTGGACCGGGTGGGCTCCTGTAGCACCGCGGGTTTGAAACCTGACGTCTCGAAGTTACGTGTAGGCTCAGGTGAGTCCGGACAGGTGGATCATGGGACGCGGCGGATCAACCCGCAGAACTTTGGCTTCCGCGCGCAGCAGCAAAATCAGTTCTGGGCCTGTACCAGAACACAAGAGCGCGGTTGTGGACCTGCTTTGACTGTTGGGTCTTCACCCAGAACCGAACCCCCACCTCTCTGAGCCGAACCCACAGTAGGGTCAAGCTCGGCTGACTCACCGAACAGCGTAAGTCCGCCGCTTATCCCGGTTCGGGTCTACATGTGGGCGGATCCACAAAGCCAGACTGGCCCAAACGAACCCGCAACAGGTCTGCTCAGAGGAAAGGCGGAAGTCCAGCTGGCAGGACAAGCTCCTCCTCTTCCTCAGCTGTTGTGACGTCACTGTCTGCAGGAGCATGTCGCCCCCTGCTGGCGGGAGTCCAGACTGCAGTGTCCAGTTCTGGTTCCGTTTTTCACTGGATTCTTGGTTTAAGCAGGAAACAAAGAAAAAAAACGGATTTATTAAAAAATATTTTCTGACAAAATCAAATATTAAGATTTAAAACGTTTCATCATGAATCTTTCTGACATGAATCTAGAATTATTGATTTTCCTCTGAGAGAACTTTTTGTTTTGAAATGATTCCACATCTGAACATCGTTTCCTTCCGTTTATTTCTGTAAATAAATGAAATATTTCTGTCCGGACAGTAAAGGTTTGAGATCAGAAACGTTTCAAACTTGTCTCATCTAAAAAGCCACATTTCCACACGAGCAGGATCCTCAGAGGGGGGCCAACGGGTCTGTGACATCACTGCAGAACATCCCACAAATCCTCTCTGCTTCCCAGCATGCAGTTCTGTCCCCACCATCAGAACATTCTGGAGCTCGAGTCTTGTCTGCGGTCCTGCAGCTGCAGCCGTCTGCAGAGAACTTCCTGCAGCTGCAGCCGTCTGCAGAGAACTTCCTGCAGCTGCAGCCGTTTAAGAGATGAATAACAGACGGAAGGTTTTCTTCAAAACTGTAAAACTTTATTAAAGGAACAGGAGAACATTCAAACACTCAGAATCATTCAGGTAAAAAAAGCACTAAAGTAAGACCAGCGGGGGAGGGAGGGGGGGTCTTCTGCATCTTCATGTGATGATCTGGAAGGAAACAGACACGACGTCAGGACCAAAACCTGTTTCACACAAATCATGACATCCTGTTCCTCCAAAGAACTTTCAAAATAAAACCATGCGTTGTGTGCATCGTTGTGTGCATGTGCGCGCGCATGTGTGTGGTCACTCACATCCTTAACGGTCTGTTTGATGAAGTCTTTCCTGCTGCTCAGGTCGTGTTCTGGAAACATGTCAAAAACCTGAAACACAAGCAGACCTGTTAGCCCAGACAGAACCACGGGCAGGTTCTGGTCCGCCTCCTACCTTCTGGCAGATCTTCTTCATGGTCATCTCCTCCAGGTCGGCGTCTCTCAGCAGCGTCTGCAGCGTCTCTTTCAGCTCCGCGTCGCTCAGACTCGTCTTCACCATCTTGATGAGCGGCAGGTCGTCTTCAGAGTCTGCAGACAAACGCAGGTCAGAGGCTGCAGCTGCGTCTGCTCTTCTCTTTGTTGATTTAAAAGGTTTAGGTTGATCATGAACCCCGGGGTGCATGCAGGTGCAGCTGCAGGTGCACCTGCACACCAAGCTCTGACAGGATAACCTGCAGCCAGTAGCTGACAGGAAGCAGGTTTTCAAAACAAAACTAAATCATGAAAACGGAGGAGTTCGTGTTTTTAAAGTGCACGTCTGAGACGTGTGCACGTTAGACAGACGCCTGCACATGCTCAGTACTCCTCACCTGTGTCTGAGGCGTTCTGGATTTTGGCTGCAGACGGTGGCGGAGCGGCTCTCTTCTTTCTGGGCTGCAGAGACCAGAACCATCAGAAGAACCAAAGGTCAGCATCTCCTCTGGGATCAGACCCCCCCTCAAAGTGCAGCTGAAAGGTTCTCGTTGATCTCGTCAGGTCTTCAGAAGCAGAAACGTTCTCTTCTACCCTCCAGTTGCTCTGATGGAAGAACCTTCTCTTCCTGAAGATGAAGAGGAGTCTTCCTCACCTGCTCCAGCTCCTCTGAGCTCCTCTTCTTCACCCTCCTCTTCTTTGTTGGCGTCTCCTGGGACTTGGCCGTCTTCTTCTTGGTTCGGTCCGAGTCCGACCTGGAAGACTGGTGAACCCAGATGACTTCTGGATGCTGCTCTGTGATTGGTCAGTCTCTGCTGTCAATCAATATTGACTTACCTGCTCTTCATTGTCTGATCTCTCTGAGGGCTGCTCCTCTTCATCAGCAGGTTTCTCTCCGTCAGACTCTGCCGCCGTAGCCGAAGCTCCCGTCTTCTCGTCTTCGTCCTCGTCTTCGTCGTCGCTGCTGGAGTCCATGACGATGGCTTTGGACTTGCTTCCTGTTCTGGACTTCTTGGGGCTGCAGGAGCTGCGCTCTCTGGGCCTGCTCTTCTTCTTGGAGTCCTCACTGGTCAGCTTCTTCTTGGACCTCCTCCTCTTCTTCACAGGAAGGCGCTGAAGGAGGAAGCAGGAGGTGCTGAGAGGAGCAGCTGAAGGAGGAAGGTGGCTCCTCTCCAGAGGAGCCGGGTCCTCCTTGGGGTCCCAGGTCTGGACTCACCTTGCCGCTGTTCTTGGGCGCCAGCAGGAAGCTGAGGATCCTGTGGATGAGGTCGGCGTGGGTGCCCTTCTTCTCCAGGTCCAGCACGGTGCAGACCACCTTCAGCTTGCTGTTGCTCAGGTTGGAGCTCCTGTGGAGACGAGCGGCTGTGGTTTCTGCCAGAGACCAGCGGACCTTCTTCCGGCTCTCACTCACTTCAGCAGCTTGTCCCGTTTCCGGTGGAACTGCTCGCTGTCCGCCTGGAAGGGGAACCCGTTGAAGAGACGCAGGTTCCTCTTCATGGTGGACACCTGGAAGGGATTCGGTCAGCACAACGTTCTCAGCGGACCGGGCCGCCTGTGGGCTTTACCTTCCCGGGTCGGTCGTACAGGATGGAATGGAGCGGCTTCAGGTCTGCTGGCTTCATCCTGCTGATCTGGTGGGCGGTGCGAGGAATGTCCCCCAGCTTGTCTCCAGTACCTGCAGGGCGGGAATCGAACCTGTGGTCAGCTGCTGGTCCACAGTGGTCGGGCTGGCTCCGGCCGCTCACCGTCTCCGATCTTCAGCTTCTCCTTCTGCTTGGGGGCTTGGAGGTCCAGCCTCTCCACCGTCTTCTTGGCCCGCTTCCCCTGGAGGACGTCGCCCCCCCCGGCTGCAGCAGAGCAGACGTTCAGCAGCAGGTACGCAGGTGAGCTCACCTGAATAGCTCCGTCGTCCTCACAGGACTCCGTGGATCCGCTCCGGTCCGGACCCGCCTCCTCACGGTCCTCCTCAGACGCCGCGGAGCTGCCCATGGCGGCGCGAGTCCTGCAGATGATGACATCACCGTTACAAACAATGACATCACACACAGCCTTTGATTTGAGCTCACCGGAACGGACAGAACCAGAGCCGTTCCAGGAGAACTTCTACTCTGTAGAAGAAAACGCTTTGGTTCTGATCCGCGTGTGGTCGCGTTCCAACCGGGTTAGAAACACGATCGGCGGTAAAATTCCATGAAACCGTTTGGTCGTCTTCATCCTGAACATTGCAGACGTTACACCAGCGGGTCACGTTCAAGTCTCTGCTGAGGAGCTTCAGACTAACGTTTTCCAAAGGGAACTTCCATCAAGTGCATGGGCGGGGTCAAAGGTCACAGACACCGCTAACCTGAAACGTTTCCTTATTCCAGGGTAGAATGACAGGACCGGCTGCAGAACCCAGTTCTCCCGTTGGCGGGTCAGTTAAGGCGGAACCTTAAACACCTCTGATCCGGACCCAGAAGACACGGATGTAAAGAACTGGAGGATTTAGACGGATCAGTCGTGATTTTCACTAACATCAGTCCGGACGATCCTTTATTCCAGGATCCGTAGTTTTAGGAGGACGAACTCTGCAGTCCGGACCATCGTTGATGTTTTTATGCATTAAAGTTCATCTGTTGATCCGATTCCAGAGTCGTCTTTTACTGATGAGGTCCTTTTTAGACAAAACCCAAAAAGCTGTGTTGTTTTGTGGGACACAGTTTCTGCAGAGCTCATCAGAAATTCTGTTGTGGGCAGGAACGCTTAAGCCCACCCCCACATCCCATCATCCCTCCGTTAACTCTCTCCTGCTAGCTTACAGCCCCTCACGACCCAACATTAGCAGTGTAACAGCAGCATCAGAGCCATCCAGCCGTCCGGTTCTGATCCAGATTCCAGCTCAGACCAGGAAAACAGAGACGACCATGAATCGGTTGGTCTGCAGGTGGATGATCGGAAAGGGGCGGAGCTTTGAGACTGCGGCCCCGCCCATTGTAGCTCCTACCTCACACCTACAAGCGTTTTCAAACAGTCTTTTTTTTCATCTGCTCCTGATTCACAGCGACTTGGAAACAGAAAAATCCATTTATATCTTAATGTTCTTTATGTCTCCATCATCAAAAACAGCGTTTTTCATCAGAGGGGTTTTCATCCACACAGTGGCTGCATGTATGTCCGTCATCTGTTATTGATAAAGGAAAGGACTCCATTTGGGCCATTCCTACAGACTCCCTACTTTCAGGCGCCACGCGCTCAGTTTCAGGGCGTGCACGTGGGTAGGTGCGCTTAAACAAAAGAAGAAAACTAAGCATAAAGTAGAAAAGCTCAGATCCTAGCCGCGCGCCGCCGGTTAGTTCCCCATTGAGCATGCGCAGAAGAGCTCAGTTCGAAACAAACAATCGTTTGAGCGGCGCGCGCGCGCTGCACGCACTGACTTAACTGCCGTGTGACGCGAACGGCGGCAGTTCGGAGACACGTATAGTAACGGCACGAATCCCGCGAGCTGTGGAAACGTTCACCGTTTCATGAAGACCCGCGCGCGGCTTACCTGTCACTGCGCCCGTTTGATTTCACGATGGCGGTTTCTTTCGAGGGCGGGGCTTACAGCGGCCGCTCTGTTCATTGGACAGTCTTCTTTTTCTGGTTCAGGCGGGTTGGTCCCGCCCCCTACCGGTCTGGAGGACCAGAGGAAGTTTCTTTTTGCTTACATTTTAATTTACTTTATTTATTTTCTTTTATTGAAAAAACACTTGAGGTTTACAGTATTGTGGCAAATAATTCAACACGTTACAATTACAACAGGAATAGAAAAATGTAAACAACATTAAAAAAGTTTAATACAGAAAAATACTTAAAAAGATAAAAAGATTAAAATAAAATAAAATGAGGGGCTCACATGGATATCGTAATGATCAATAACTTAGGAGATTACCTCTGATACTTTGAAGTTCCATCGTTTATTTTCCATGACGTTAACGGATGAAAAAAAAGAGCAGACTTCTTCATGATTTTAAGGAATCGACATTTATGTTTAGAGAATTTACCCAAAAAATTACAACATTTAGAATAAGTTCTGTGTTTTTGTTTTCTAAAATAAACCCAAAAATAATGTCCTTAATAGAAAAATTCTGCTAAACGTGGAATCTTGGGGAAAAGCCAATAATGTAAATTATTCCAAATGACATTAGAAGGAAAACATTCAGAGAAAAGTTGCTCAGTTGTTTCATCTCCACATGAAGAAAACAACAGGTTTCAGGAATTCCAAACTGTTTTCTTAGTAATTCCTTGGAAGGGTAAATACCTGAAAAGGTGTTAAAGTGGACTTCCTTGGCTTTAGGAGGGATGGGGGGGGGGGGGGGGGGGGGGGTTGAAATATTTAGTTCCTATTTGTTTATTTTCTGAATTATTAAAATATTGGGTTAAATAGTCAGGATTTGAGATGCAGGGAAAATATGTTTCATTCAAACATTCTCTGATGTGGTGGTTGGGGGGTTTGGACGTTGCTGTGTTGTGTCCATTAACCAGAAGCGTGGAGACAGCAGGACGTCTGTAGATGACATCATGAAACAGATCAGAGACTGATTTACAACATTTTGAGGGACGGCATTAATAATGTTTTCAAAATCTTTTCTATTTGAATCATATTTAGCTGTGAAATCATCCAAAGACATGCGAGTAGCATTGTATAGGTAACCCTTGTTCTATCCTAGACACTTTAACGTTGGGAGTGGGGTCATCTAGACCCACTAGACAGTGCTCTGAACCTTTTTTCTTCAATGATTTGTGATCTTCACTGGTGTCCATGGATTACAGGAAATCTTTCCACCTTTATCCACCTTTGTCATGGTAGGAGAACACCTCAATGGAAGGGGGGGGGGGGTCATCTAAGATAGCACAAGGGTTAATTAGATGCATTAAGGACCAAATTCCATTTTCAAACCATGTTGAAACAAAGATGGATTTGTTTCTAATAGTGATGCATCTGCAGTTCCATAGAGGAGTTTTGTGTGGACTGTAGTTATGTCTAGAAATGAGTTTCAATACAGAAGAACCTGCTGATAAAAAGATGAGAGTTGGATGGGAAGTGTATTGCTGTTGAAATCACAACTGAGTAAAAACTGGATTCTAGGTTGGAAAATATTTAGTTAGGAATAATAAACCAAGTGAGCTACAGTCAGTCCTCCTCGTGTCTCCACGAGTCCTTCAGACCTGCAGCTCCTCCTCCAGCTGAGGTCTGAAGGACTCCACTGTTCAGAACATTCAGATTTTGCAAAACGAACATGAATATCTAACTACAGAATCCATCCTCACATTCAGGATTTCTTCCTGGTTCAATCTTCTCCCCCCTAAAAGAAAAAGACATTCTCTAAAATAATCAGTCAGGAAATGACTGAAACCCCACAGACCCTCCCACCTGTACAGGTGACTAGTGATGAGGACACCGCCCCCCCTCCCCATCAGGCTGGAGGTCTAGAACCCTGCTGGCCAGAAGAAACCTCTAGAAAAAATCCCAAACGCTGATCCTCTGCTTCCTTCATGACAGAACACAGACTTTCTGTTCTTCCGGTCTTTTTTTTTACAAACATTCTTCGTGACATAAAGGTGTTTTTTTTCTTACATCATGTTTTTTGTTTGTGTCTATCCATGAAAAACCCAGAGGGGAGGAGCCAGAACAAAAAATAACATTTGAACTCATTCTGGTTCTCCTGCTCCTGAGTGACACCAGCTGGTTCTGTAAGAAACTCTGTGTTTCCATCCGTCCCGGATCCCACAGTTCACTTTAAGAACCTCTGAGGGCAGAACCCGACTAAACCCAACCAGAAGAGAATTCTTCTAGAAATCCAAGAGGTAAACCCATTCCCACCTCCTCCCATGTTCATGTTCTGAGAGCAGAACCTGTGAGAAGAACGTCTTCCTCTCACAGGTTCTGAGGGAAGAACTTCTTCTTCTTCGTCATCAGACTGCAGGTGTAGGTGAATGGGGTCTTGGTGCTGCCCTCACATGAAAAGAGCTTCCAGAGGGCACTCAGGCTCCCACGTGGGGAGAGAAGCCCCCCCATAACACTTTCCTGTCTTCTTTCCAGCAGCCCCCCTCCTTCTGGCTCCATGGCGGGGTCAGAGGTCGGCTCCACATCTCTGCTGTCTCTGGGCTCCAGCGTTTTTTTCGGTGACCTGTCGGCCGCCTGCATCCCCCACTAGACGTCCTCCTCATCAACGTAGGGGGGAGCCACTTCCAGCTGTCCCAGGAGCTGTTGGCGTCTCACCCCGAGACCCGGCTGGGCAAACTGGCCCGCTGCAGTCCAGACTCGGTTCTGGAGCTTTGTGACGATGCCGACTTCATGCAGAACGAGTTCTTCTTCGACAGAAACTCCCAAACCTTCCAGTAGGTGGCGCTTTTCCTCCCCGAGGCATGGAGGGGGAGGGGTGGGGGATCAGATCAGAGTGAAAAGAAATGTTCCAACACCTAAAGGCCCGTACACACCGGGACGAATATTCGCCAGCCGTTATTCGCCAGCGTTTTTTGTGTTCACACCCAGGCGACTTTCGCTGACGATGAGCAGAGCGAACATGCAATTTCATTCCCTGACATTAGATGGCGCTTAATGTAAACAGAAATACTCCTGTACACAAGGTGGCGCTGCGCAACTTTACGATTCTTAAAGTCGCTTTTCACTCAGAAGAAGAGAGCAAGTATTTACGCGCTTGTCAGAATCAAACAAAGAAAACATGAATATTTCCAGCCCCAGTAGCTCCAGTTCCAGTTCCAGAGATGAAGAAATTATTGTTCTGTGGAATGATGAAAGACGCCGGAGAAGACGTCGATTTTGGGTACATCCCATAGTTACAAGAAGAGAAGAACATGGGGAGTTTTATCGACTGGTACAAGAGCTGAAAATGTATCATGAGCGTTTTCGGGGATGTTTTATAATGTCCGTCATTATTTCTTCGCGGCAGTGTAGACGCTACTTGGCGTCTATCTTCTTCGCTGGTATGTGTGCTCAGCAAGGCAGTTTTATGTTGAGCGCCCCCAAGATGTGTTTTACTGTAACTTCAGAAGCTCCAGACACGTGTGCAAAAGCGCCATTCTCATTGGTCATTGGCCAACAGCTAGGCAGACAGATGAGAGCTGAGGGCCTCTTGTGTTGGACATATTTTACTTTAACAAGAGGGGTTATTAATCTTCAGACAAACCAGAGGTATGTCTGAATAAACCCCTTTTGGAATCGAGGCCAAACTTTATTAATTTCAATTATGTTTGAAAATCTTTGGTGTTGGACCGGACGGAAAAGGAAAGAAGGGAAGAAGAGAGAGGGACGTTAGAGAGAGGGGGGTAGGGGGTGATAATAGGGGGGGGGGGGGGGGGGGGTAAGACCATGAAGCAGCATAGAGCAGACAGGTTTACTGGTTGTTTATCATTACGGTACGGTTCAAATGTAGTACAAAAAGGGCGGGGCCTGTTCACACACATTCAAATGTTATAAACACACCTGCTAGCTGCAAAAATGTCCACATGTCGACATGTACACAAAACAGATAGTGTTCACACACGCATACTTATGCCTTAAAACCAACAAGTGTGATATATTTCAGTCATTCACGTGAGGGTCTGCAGGTAAACACGTGAAGGTCTGCTGGTGAACACGTGAAGGTCTGTAGGGGAACACGTGAAGATCAACTAGTAAACATGTGAAGGTCTGCAGGGGATCACGTGAAGGTTTGTAGGTATACACATGAAGATCTGCTGGTGAACATGTTAAGGTCTGTTGGTGAACACGTGAGGGTCTGCAGGTAAACACGTGAAGGTCTGCTGGTGAACACGTGAAGGTCTGTAGGGGAACACGTGAAGATCAACTAGTAAACATGTGAAGGTCTGCAGGGGATCACGTGAAGGTTTGTAGGTATACACATGAAGATCTGCAGGTGAACACGTGAAAGTCTGCAGGTTAACACGTGAAGGTCTGCAGGTGAACATGTGAAGGTCTGCAGGTGAACACGTGAAGGTTTGCTGGTGAACATGTGACGATCTACCAGAAAACATGTGAAGGTCTGCAGGTGAACACATGAAGGTCTGCAGGTGAACACATGAAGGTCTGTAGCTGAACATGTGAAGGTCTTCAGGTGAACATCTGAAGGTCTGCTGGTGAACACGTGATGGTCTGCTGGTGAATATGTGAAGGTTTTTAGGTGAACACGTTAAAGTCTGCAGGTTAACAAATGAAGGTCTGCCAGTGAACACGTGAAGGTCTGCTGGTGAACATGTGAAGATCTGCAAGTGAACACGTGAAGGTCTGTAGATGAACACGTGAAGGTCTGCTGGTGAACACGTGAAGGTCTGACGGTGAACACGTGAAGGTCTGCAGGTGAACACGTGAAGGTCTGTAGATGAACACGTGAAGTTCTGCTGGTGAACACGTGAACGTCTGTAGGTGAACACGTGAAGGTCTGCTGGTGAACACGTGAACGTCTGCAGGTGAACACATTAAGGTCTGTAGGGGAACATATGAAGGTCTGCTGGTGAACACGTGAAGGTCTGCAGGTGAACACGTGAAGGTGTTTAGGGGAACATATGAAGGTCTGCAGGTGAACATGTGAAGGTCTGTAGGTGAACACGTGAAGGTCTGTAGGTGAACACGTGAAGGTCTGCTGATGAACATGTGACGATCTACCAGAAAACATGTGAAGGTCTGCAGGTGAACACATGAAGGTCTGTAGGTGAACACGTGAAGGTCTGCTGGTGAATATGTGAAGGTTTTTAGGTGAACACGTTAAGGTCTGTAGGTGAACACGTTAAGGTCTGTAGGTGAACACGTGAAGGTCTGCTCGTGAACACGTGAAGGTCTGTAGGTGAACACGTGAAAGTCTGCAGGTTAACAAATGAAGGTCTGCAAGTGAAAACGTGAAGGTCTGTAGATGAACACGTGAAGGTCTGCTGGTGAACATGTGAAGGTCTGTAGGTGAACACGTGAAGGTCTGCTGGTGAACACGTGAACGTCTGCAGGTGAACACATGAAGGTCTGCAGGTGAACACGTGAAGGTCTGCTGGTGAACACGTGAAGGTCTGCAGGTGAACACATTAAGGTCTGTAGGGGAACATATGAAGGTCTGCTGGTGAACACGTGAAGGTCTGTAGGTGAACACGTGAAGGTCTGCTGGTGAACACGTGAAGGTCTGCAGGTGAACACATGAAGGTCTGCAGGTGAACACGTGAAGGTCTGCAGGTGAACATGTGAAGGTCTGCAGGTGAACACGTGAAGGTTTGCTGGTGAACATGTGACGATCTACCAGAAAACATGTGAAGGTCTGCAGGTGAACACATGAAGGTCTGCAGGTGAACACATGAAGGTCTGTAGCTGAACATGTGAAGGTCTTCAGGTGAACATCTGAAGGTCTGCTGGTGAACACGTGATGGTCTGCTGGTGAATATGTGAAGGTTTTTAGGTGAACACGTTAAAGTCTGCAGGTTAACAAATGAAGGTCTGCCAGTGAACACGTGAAGGTCTGCTGGTGAACATGTGAAGGTCTGCAAGTGAACACGTGAAGGTCTGTAGAGGAACACGTGAAGGTCTGCTGGTGAACACGTGAAGGTCTGACGGTGAACACGTGAAGGTCTGCAGGTGAACACGTGAAGGTCTGTAGATGAACACGTGAAGTTCTGCTGGTGAACACGTGAACGTCTGTAGGTGAACACGTGAAGGTCTGCTGGTGAACACGTGAACGTCTGCAGGTGGACACATTAAGGTCTGTAGGGGAACATATGAAGGTCTGCTGGTGAACACGTGAAGGTCTGCAGGTGAACACGTGAAGGTGTTTAGGGGAACATATGAAGGTCTGCAGGTGAACATGTGAAGGTCTGTAGGTGAACACGTGAAGGTCTGTAGGTGAACACGTGAAGGTCTGCTGATGAACATGTGACGATCTACCAGAAAACATGTGAAGGTCTGCAGGTGAACACATGAAGGTCTGTAGGTGAACACGTGAAGGTCTGCTGGTGAATATGTGAAGGTTTTTAGGTGAACACGTTAAGGTCTGTAGGTGAACACGTTAAGGTCTGTAGGTGAACACGTGAAGGTCTGCTCGTGAACACGTGAAGGTCTGTAGGTGAACACGTGAAAGTCTGCAGGTTAACAAATGAAGGTCTGCAAGTGAAAACGTGAAGGTCTGTAGATGAACACGTGAAGGTCTGCTGGTGAACATGTGAAGGTCTGTAGGTGAACACGTGAAGGTCTGCTGGTGAACACGTGAACGTCTGCAGGTGAACACATGAAGGTCTGCAGGTGAACACGTGAAGGTCTGCTGGTGAACACGTGAAGGTCTGCAGGTGAACACATTAAGGTCTGTAGGGGAACATATGAAGGTCTGCTGGTGAACACGTGAAGGTCTGTAGGTGAACACGTGAAGGTCTGCTGGTGAACACGTGAAGGTCTGCAGGTGAACACATGAAGGTCTGCAGGTGAACACGTGAAGGTCTGCAGGTGAACATGTGAAGGTCTGCAGGTGAACACGTGAAGGTTTGCTGGTGAACATGTGACGATCTACCAGAAAACATGTGAAGGTCTGCAGGTGAACACATGAAGGTCTGCAGGTGAACACATGAAGGTCTGTAGCTGAACATGTGAAGGTCTTCAGGTGAACATCTGAAGGTCTGCTGGTGAACACGTGATGGTCTGCTGGTGAATATGTGAAGGTCTGCAAGTGAACACGTGAAGGTCTGTAGGTGAACACGTGAAGGTCTGTAGCTGAACATGTGAAGGTCTGTAGGTGAACACGTGAACGTCTGCAGGTGAACACATGAAGGTCTGCAGGTGAACACGTGAAGGTCTGCTGGTGAACATGTGAAGGTCTGTAGGTGAACACGTGAACGTCTGCAGGTGAACACATTAAGGTCTGTAGGGGAACATATGAAGGTCTGCTGGTGAACACGTGAAGGTCTGTAGGTGAACATGTGAAGGTCTGCTGGTGAACACGTGAAGGTCTGCAGGTGAACACATGAAGGTCTGCAGGTGAACACGTGAAGGTCTGTAGGTGAACACGTGAAGGTCTGCTGGTGAACACGTGAAGGTCTGCAGGTGAACACATGAAGGTCTGCAGGTGAACACGTGAAGGTCTGTAGGTGAACACGTGAAGGTCTGCTGGTGAACACGTGAACGTCTGCTGGCGAACATGTGATGGTGAGCAGGGGAACATGTCACGGAAGTCGTAACGGTGCTCCTGTGTTTGGTTGCAGGTATGTGGTGAAGTTTTACCGCACAGGTCACCTGCACGTCATGGAGGAGCTTTGCGAGATCTCCTTTCTGCAGGAAATCAAGTACTGGGGTCTAGACGAGCTCTGCATCCACCCCTGCTGCCGAGAGCGCTACTACCGCCGCAAAGAGCAGAGGCAGTCGCTTGAGGAGCAGCAAGGGTTCGAGCCCAACAACCAGGATGAGGACTTTGTGGGAGCCGCCTGCCCGGCTCTCCGCCAGCGCCTGTGGGACCTTTTGGAGAAGCCCGAGTCGTCCTGTGCCGCTCGCACCGTGGGGTCACTCTCTATGTTCTTTGTGGTGCTGTCCGTCCTCAACATGGTTCTGATCTCGCTGGACCTGGGGCAGAACTTGGGTGGGTGGGGGCTGGGCGCCCCCTGGCTGCTGGATGTGCTGGAGTACGTGTGCGTGGTTTAGTTTACGGGGGAGTTGCTGGTGCGCTTCCTGTGCGTCCGGGACAAGTGCCGCTTTGGCCGCAGCATCCCCAACCTCATTGACCTGCTGGCCGTCCTGCCCTTCTACGTCACCCTGGCGGTGGAGAGCCTTCACAGGGGCACCACAGAGCTGGAGAACATGGGCCGGGTGGTGCAGGTGTTCCGCCTCCTGCGCTCACTGCGCATGCTCAAGCTGGGCCGACACTCCACAGGTGAGAAGACAATGGTCGTCAGAAGGTTTGGGTTTTGTTTCAGATGCTTTAAGAGGATGCGTTCACTGCAGGTCCTCTGTGTTCTGAAGTCTTACATGTCACGTGTTAGACCTTAAGGGGGACAGCACCTCCCGGGCTCCTCAGCAGGGTAGAGGAGTGTCAACCTGAATCTGCCAGGGGAGGAGCAGCTGGATCTCAGTGCATCATCACAAAATTCAGGGCTTCACTGCTGCGCCTATAATTGGTCATAACAGTGGTTCTGGTTCTGAGAGGTCCTACGGGCCAGCCTATATGGAGCGTACTGTGAAGTGTTTTCATGAGAGCTTCAGAGAAGCAGGAACCAGCATCTATGCTGACTGAATGGTATATGAGGTGATGGTTTCATAGGCACTACCCGCCGGTTTTGGATTTCCTCAGCAACATAGTTATTCTGGTAACCACACCCACATTCCTAATATGGTCATATAGTTTTGTTCAGCTTGAGCCAACGATTTTACACGTTTACAATATTCCAGAAAAAATGTGCGAGCAACAGGGAAACGCCCATTTTGAGAGCTCGCCACGCTAACGCTGTTCAAAATCTACAAAAAAGCAACATTTTTCCTAAGTAGCTTCCCATGATGCTCGAGGAATTCGGAGGCGGTAGATCTGAATCACTGGGAGTTTAAATTTGTAGAAGTTATTAAAAAAGATTTTTTTTAATTCAAGATGGCTGCATTTTCCTGAGGTCAAACAAGATCAGGACTATCCGGTTCTTGAGTCCAGGAACAAGACCAGGACTATCCGGTTCTTGAGTCCAGGAACAAGACCAGGACTATCCGGTTCTTGAGTCCAGGAACAAGATCAGGACTATCCGGTTCTTGAGTCCAGGACCAGGACTATCCGGTCCTTTAGTCCAGGAACAAGACCAGGACTATTTGGACCTTTAGTCCAGGAACAAGATCAGGACTATCCGGTTCTTGCGTCCAGGACCAGGACTATCCGGTCCTTTAGTCCAGGAACAAGACCAGGACTATTTGGACCTTTAGTCCAGGAACAAGACCAGGACTATCTGGTCCTTTAGTCCAGGAACAAGACCAGGACTATCTGGACCTCTAGTCCAGGAACAAGATCAGGACTATCCGGTTCTTTTTTCCATGAGCAAGAGACAGAAATCTTATTCTGGCTTCTGATTGTGATCTGCCTGTCCAGGTCTCCGGTGTCTGGGGATGACCATCATTCAGTGCTACGAGGAGGTTGGCCTCCTGCTACTCTTCCTCTGCGTTGGCATCTCCATCTTTGCCACCATGGTGTTTGCTCTGGAACATGATTTTCCTGCCACCACATTCACCAGCGTGCCGACCGCCTGGTGGTGGGCGACCACCTCCATGACCACGGTGGGCTACGGGGACATCCGTCCTGACACCGCGGTGGGAAAGGTGCTTGCCTTCTTCTGCATCCTGTCTGGCATCCTGATTTTGGCGCTGCCTATCGCCATCATCAACGACCGTTTCTCCGCCTGCTACTTCACGCTAAAGATACGGGATGCAGCGCTACGTCACGGCGAGATGTTGAAGAGGTTAGCCCGTGGCTCCGTGGGGGACAGAGGCCTTAATTTGAGGGACGCCTACACTCACAGCGTCCTGGAGATGCTGCGGCTGAAGGGCCGCGAGCGCGCCAGCACGCAGAGCAGCGGCGGAGACGATCTGTGGTGGTAGAACCGTGAGGACCTGTTTGCTGCATCTGTGGCACTTCTGGTGTTTCAGTGAAGAGGATTAGACTCCATCTGACGTTGTTTCAGCGGGAGGACGCCCTCTACACCTGGATGAGAGCAGAAGCTGGAATCCTGCAGAGATCTTCCTCTAACCCTTAGTTAGCTGTTGCCAATCGGTTCTTTTATTTCCAGCTGTTTTTGGTTCTTTATGATCAATCTGGGATTCAGACAGTATTCCACAGGGCTCAATCTGTCTGTCTTCCTTCAGGATCCACCCCTCCGTCAGTCCTTCTTCAAGCTCCACCCCTCTGTCTGTCCTCCTTCAGGCCCCACCCCTCCGTCTGTCCTTCTTCAAGCTCCACCCCTCTGTCTGTCCTCCTTCAGGCCCCACCCCTCCGTCTGTCCTTCTTCAAGCTCCACCCCTCTGTCTGTCCTCCTTCAGGCCCCACCCCTCCGTCTGTCCTTCTTCAAGCTCCACCCCTCTGTCTGTCCTCCTTCAGGCCCCACCCCTCTGTCTGTCCTCCTTCAGGCTCCACCCCTCTGTCTGTCCTCCTTCAGGCTCCACTGCAGCCTTCCAGCCTGGCAGTAGTGAGCTGCTCAAGGGCCTCCGGGACCCTCAGGTTACCACGGAGATGATGGTCAGACAGCAGCTGAGGGTCATCGCTGTGTGGCTCCGCCTCCTTAAAGTCTCAGACTGCACACCTGCCTCATGGTTCTGAGCCCCTCCCATCAGAGGGTGGGAAAGTTAGGGTCCAACTGTTTGGTTTTGGGTGGAGGTGGAGATCAGGGGGGTATTCCAGAATCAGGTTATGCTAGCTCCCACGGTACGTTTGAGGCTAAGGAAGTTGATAACCTCAGCTTTCGGTTCCAGAAATGGAGGAATGTTTCAGGGTAGGTCAAGTTGTCATGGCAACTCATGCTCTGAACATAACCTGGTCCGGAGCAGGTTTAGTTGAAGGTTAGTTTGTTTACAGAGAGGTGAGGCAGCATGGCGTGTCCATTTGAAGATGATTTAGTGGATGAAGAAGCTCAGATAATACTTTTTCCACCGTGAGAGGGTGATAAGACCACATATGGATGTTGGAAAGAGAAACTTTTTACTTTGATCTAATTTAATTATTTGCTTTAGTTATGGTTAAAATATTTTAGTCTGTTTTGTTTTCCTGTCAGAGAGGTGGGTGTCATCATCCTAAAATAATAATATTATCCCAATCCATCCTATTGTTTTGCCCTTTTTGGTTTGAATTTTTATTTGTATAACTACAGCAATATTTGTTTCTAACTTGTGATGTGATGATTAAAGGGGATTGATGGTTTAGGAGAGATATTTTGGGGATTCACTGTTAAAGCTTTGTTTTGTTTGTATAGGAACTGGAGTGGGCAGGATCACACAGTGTCTTGTTTTCTGTTTATTACCAGAACAAAGGGGGGCTTCTCTCCAAGAGGTAACACTGTGTCACACCATATTATTAACCAGCACAACGCAGAAAGCGACCGGTTATATAGATATGCGTCACAATGGAAACAGAAATGAGATCAGAAACTATTGATGGACGTATAATCTTCATCCGCCGTCATTAAAATCTCAGACTCCGTCTCACTGAAGCATAGCACTTTCTTTTTTTCGTTTCCATGGTGACTCCATAAATCTGCGATCCATTGAGAATGTCTTTATGTACCTGCTGTGCACGTGCATTAACCCAGGGTTACCAAGAGCGTAATTACGCTAACTCATATCCGGTCTGTTGGAACCGACATACCCAGAGTGAGCAAGCTCAGGACACTTCAGCCAGAGTTCAGGGTTAAAGTCAGGGGAGTTTAAACGGGCCTTCTGGAATACCCCCCTGGCAGAAGCTCTGGTCGACGCTCCCCACATGCTTTATGTCTGAGCATGCGCAATCATGAGCCTTCTGTCAGTCAGGACCATGAGGTTCCCGTCTAGTCCTGGCGCAGCACTGTGGGAGCGGGTTGGGGGTGTCAAGTTACCCCTCCCAGGATAAAGTCAGACCCCAGTTAGACCACAAACAGACAGGAAGCTGTTTACAAAACTTTATTTAAACAAAAACCCTGAAGTTCAGGAACAGAGAGCTCCGGTACGAAGCAGTCACGTGATCACAGATCAAACTCCTGACTGGAATTTCAAACACATTGACGACCCCCCCCCCCCCCCAAGCAAACGCAGAAAAAAAAGAGACCAGGTGAAGGAGCTTCAGGTGACTCATCGTCCGCGGTAATGTGCTCTCCCACTGCGCATGCTCCCGGGGCCCCACTCAGTAAACAATGACCCCCCCCCCTTACACGCGGGCGAACATAAACACTCAACAAAGTCAATAAGAACGGACAGAACCGGACCCCTCGGGTACCGGTCGGGTCCAGTCAGTCCTCCGTTAGGAGCAGGACACGCCGTCCGCCGCCCCGAAGTCCCCGCAGTCCTGCAGCCGCCGCACGGCCTCCTTGATCAGGTTCCCGGACAGCAGCAGCTCCTGCAGCCGCCGCGCCTCGTCCTGGTCCCGGTCGAAGCGCTGTTTCCTCCACGGCCTCACGTGGTCCCAGTCGTCGCAGTGAGAGGCGGGGATGTGGTAGGGGCTGGCCCGCGTGCCGCCCCGCTGTCCCCGAAGCCGCACGCAGCAGCCGGGACTCTGCTGCTTCGAGGCGGCCGTGCCGGGCGCCGGTTTGAGCCCCCCCGCGCCGGCGGAGAGGCCGCGCAGGCAGGACACGGTGTTCGGACTGCCGCCGTGGAGCTGCAGCGCCTCGCCGATCCTGGAGATAAGCGCGTCCACGTCCTTGGAGCCGCCGTTCACGGCGCGCTCCAGCACCAGGAAATCCTCCTTCCGACACGGCATCCTGCGGGCGTCTGCGGGCTCCGTGATCCGCATGTGCTCGCGCTCAGCACGCCGCGCGGCCCAGAACAACAAGCCGTTTGATTTGTAAACAATGGGTTACGTGTCGGACTGTTCCATTCCCTTACGGGGGGAGGGAGGATGGCCGCGTCCGGGACCTGCGCTTAAGTAGGCAGAGCGTCACCGCGCGGCGCGTGCACACCTACCAAGAACTGTTTTTTAGTCTGACTCCGGTTTGGGGACCGGTTCCCAGTCTGGTAAAGTCCGGGTCTTCGTGGGTCCCCCGCCCCCGCAAGGTGGTTTGGTCCTTTCAAACCGCCGTTATGTAACGTGCAGGGGTCTAAACAGACCCGGTTCTGCTGAAACTGACACGCGCCCATGAACTCTGTGACTTGTCTGTCACGTGACACAACAACCCCCCCCCCCTCCCGTGCACACCCGGGCTTCTCAGACCAACTGAAGCTGGGCGTGCACGCGCAGAGAACATGGTGTTCGTTTCGGTTTCTAGGAACATGAACCTGCTGCCCCGGCTCGCAGGAGCGCTCTGATTGGCTGCCGTACCACGTGACGGCAGCAGCGGTAGCTCATTTTAAGGCATAGAGGGCTCAGCGCGTGCTCATGCATGTGTTTACATGAACCAACTGATGACCCCCCCCCCCCCCCCCCCCACGCTGAAGGTTCCACTCCCAGAACATCCATAAGAACTTTTTCAATTTAATACAATCGAAGTACGGGGGCGTGGCCTGTTGTTTAGCATGTGGCAATCAAACGTGGACCCCCACTAGAACATGAGGGGGTTTGGGGAGGGGGGTCCCCCTCACTGCAGTGGTTCTCTGGTCATTCTCCAGAACCTTGGTGTGGAGAACGTTGGATGTGAAGATTTACAGGAATGTGGTGAAATGATTCCACATTTACTGAAGCGGTTCTGACGTTTGTCTGCAAGCATGTTTGGAGTCCGATCAGGATCAAAGATCGCCAACACGTGATGTTCCAAACGCCACATCAGAGGATAGATAAAACATCCGTTAACGTTTGTCAGCGGTTTGGACTGTAGTTTCCTTGAGGTCACGTTCAGGTTCCCTCCAATCAAAACGCTGTTTTGAACGTGTTCTTGTGGCGTTTTCTCACTATGGACGACAGTCATGAAGAAAATTAGGCTTAAAACGGAGATTCTGAGGATTTCTGTATTCAAGATGATGTGAATCAGGAGATGAAGAAACGACCATCATCAAAGTCTACAAGCCCCGCCCCTTTCGGATTCATCCACCTACAGACCAACAGATCCATGAAGGTCTTTGTTTTTCTGGTCTGAGCTGGAATCTGGATCAGAACTGGACGGATGGATGGATCCAATGCTGCTGCCGTTTTTGTTCCACCGCTACTGTTATCTTGGGATCATGAGGGGCTGTAAGCTAGCAGCAGAGAGTGTAAACAGAGGGGATGATGGGTAATGGGGGCAGGCTTACTCTGCGCCAACAGTCCCGCCCACAACTCGGAGGTGAATGAAACCCTGGCACTCTGCAGAAGCTACGTCCTAGAAAAGGACACAGCTGTCAGATTTTGGGACCATCGGCGCTTTGAACACGGATCAGGAAAGGATGGGAGCAGCTTCCGTCCCACAGGGCTGGTTAGGACGCCCCCTACTCTACCAGGATGTCTGAACAGTTAGATTCCAGGAAGGATGTACTCATCTACACACCAGCAACAGCAGCAAAGACAGGAGGGGTGGAAGTTCAGACCACTGCCATCTTGCAGAACTCTACACCTCCAGGCAGCCCTGAGGGCTGATGGGATTGAAACGGTTCTCCCTGTCAGGTTGTGTAACTGAAAACGACAGTGGGCGGGTCCTCAGTGGACGCTGATAGATCCCAGCGGTCTGAGAAGTTCATCTGGTTGGACGTTTGTCACATCGGGACATCTTGGATGCCTGCATGCAGCGTGAGCACACGTACAGCTCCACACGGAGGTCACGCTGAAACACGGTTGAGGTTTTGCTTTCAGGTTCTGATCGGGCCCAATGAGGTGGACTCATGTCTTCCACTGATGTGACAACCAGGAGATTCTGTTGAAGGAGTCTGGCTACAGAACTGATCCAGGGACCAGCTCTTCATTCTCTCCACCTCAATGAGGAATAGACAGAGGTGGTTGTCTTTGGTCTCCGTGGCAACAGTGGGTCACACCCCAAAACTCTGGACTCTCTCACACAATCTGTTAAATCTATTGTCACAAACGTAGGAGTGAAGATGGACGACGGTTTGAATTTGGACAAGCAGATCAGTTCAGTGGTGAGATCCAGCTTCTTTCAGTTAAGGCAGCTAAAGTCAAACGTTCTTATCAAGAAGCACTTTGAGACAGTAATCCAGGCCTTTGTTCCTACTAGATTACTGTAACTGTCTTTCCGTTGGTGTCTCTCACTCATCCTTGCTCTCCAGCTGCTGCAGGCTTGGTAACTGGAAGAGAGAGCATATCACACCAGATCAGGCTGCCTGTCCATTCTAGAGTTGCTTTTTAAATTCTTGTATTTGTTTTTAAGTCTTTAAATGGTCTGGCTCCGCCCACCTCTCTGAGCTGCTCCAGCTGCTTTACCCTTCCCGCTCACTTAGATCAGCTGCTCCTGGATGAAGGACACTGTAGAAACTCAGAGGGGATGGGGCATTTGCCATTGCTGGTCCCATCTAGTGGAATGCACTCCCTATGCAGGTTAGGCAGGTTAACCCGTTCACTGAATGATTTGAAATCCAAGTTAAGAACTAACTTTTTCTCCCTGGCCTTTAACTCAGTGTGAGTTTATTCTGTTCGTTTTAGTTTGTTGTTTTGTTTTTACCCTGCGTTGTTTAGCACGTTGGTCTGCTGTTTTAAAAGTTCTTTATAAATAAAGTTGACTTGAGCTGACACAGCTCAGCACTCCCCTCTGCTGGCGGTTGACAGAGAACCACAGACTGCTCACCTGGTGTGAGACGGACAGACTCAGAACCAGTGACCCAGAGTCCAGACTGAGGGACTCGGACACAGAGATCCAGTTCTGAGGACTGGATCTGGAATCTGGATCTGGATCCATACTGAACTGTCTACAGCACGGCTGGCCAGTCCTGAAGAGCCTGAACCCGGCCTGGTTCCCTGTTTGATGGCGACGACCTAAACCAGGTGTGTTCAGTGTTCAGGATGTGGAACCGCTAATCAGTGGCTGGTCAGGGAGGACTGCAGGACAGGCAGAGTGCTAGAGAGTCTTCACTCATTAGGATTTTGATTTTTAACCTTTAAAGACTTTTTTTCCATCTTCTCTTCGTCTTTGCACCAGTGGCGCCACCAGGTGTCGGAGAGGGGTGGCCATGGCCACCCCTCTCCGACACCTGGCCACCCCAGTGGCCACCCCAGTAGCCACTATAAGCTGTGGTAGCATCAGTTGTGCGTTTCATCCCAAATGCACAGCCAGCAAGCGGGCAAGTCGCTCTGATCACCTAAACCGGCCCTCACCCCCTCCCCTCCCTGCTGCCTTTGAGTTCGCAGACATCTACAGAGGAGCCCCTGGACGCAGAATGAATAAGACGCGTGGTTCACTTCCGCGTTCGAACCCTCAGATCCTCTGGGCCGGTCAGACAAAAGAACCAGTCTCAGTCACTAAAGATGAACTTTCTTTATTACTTTTTCCTTAAGTCCAAAACGGGCGACAGACCGCGCGTGTATGCGCTCCACACCCTCACACGCGCTCTCCCCCCTCTCTTCCTGCATCGCGCGAGCACCGGTTTCAGCACGCACACACACGCGTGCGCGCGAGAACGCACACACGCACACACAATCACACATCCCAAAATGCTACGTTTCTTTTCCTGTTAAATATTTTCCGTGGGTCTTTAACAATCTGTTTACTGTACTTTAGATCTGTATAGATAGATAGATAGATAGATAGATAGATAGATGGATAGATGGATAGATGGATGGATGGATGGATGGATGGATGGATGGATGGATGGATGGATGGATGGATGGATGGATGGATGGATGGATGGATGGATGGATGGATGGATGGATGGATGGATGGATGGATGGATGGATGGATGGATGGATGGATGGATGGATGGATGGATGGATGGATGGATGGATGGATGGATGGATGGATGGATAGATAGATAGATAGATAGATAGATAGATAGATAGATAGATAGATAGATAGATAGATAGATAGATAGATAGATAGATAGATAGATAGATAGATAGATAGATAGATAGATAGATAGATAGATAGATAGATAGATAGATAGATAGATAGATAGATAGATAGATAGATAGATAGATAGATAGATAGATAGATAGATGACTTTATTAATCCCACAATGGGGAAATATCATTTATCTATGGCAGCAACACGACATTCAGAAATAATCTGTATAATATAACATCAATAAAGGACATCACAAATGACATTTATATGAAATAATTAAAAATATCACAGAAAATTATTATGAAAAATTATTATCAAAAATTAGATTCTTATTAAATAAAGAAATAAATATTAAATTTTAAATAAATACAGCTGCAAAGGTGTAAAAAACTTGCGGTCCACAAAACATGTAAACCCAGTGTGCAAATACTTGGTGCAAATACGCCACATCATCAGCGGTGGTGGATGTGTCATTACTTCTTATTAATAAGTAAAAAAAGGATGTCCCTGTCACAAGCCACTCATTTTCAGGGCACTATTTAAGCACCGGTTGTTGTGTTACCGCAACATTTTGATGTGTTTTTGTTTCCACAGAGTTACCTATAGTCATTAGTTGATGCTTGTGTCTGTCCATTTTCAGAGAATGAAGAGAAATTCAACATATATTCTTATTTTAAGAATAAAAGTGCAGCAGAAGGAGTGAAAGAGATGGTAGGGGAGCAATAGAGGAGTAGTGAGGAGGAGGAAGATGAGACAGAGCAGCATAAATGACAGAAGAGAATGAGGAAGACAAAGATGAGACGGCATCAGAGGAGGGACAGTCAGCATCATTGGTCAGAGAAACAAGGCACTACTCAGCATAAGGGGCTCCACCTGTTCCTGGACCAACTGGTGAAGTTAGAATTATGTTACCCTAATAATAAAAATGTTTCATGATTATAAGTCTGAATAGAAATGTCTACAGATATAATTAATAATTATAAGGATATTTTTATTATTATTTCAGAACAACAGATTTCATTTTTTGTTTATTATAGATATCTCTCAGTCAAGAGCCGAACACCCCAAGCAGACACACCAAAGCATTAAATATAAACAAAATATATATATATATATATCAGTAGTAGTATCTACTAATGGTATCTACTAGTATCTATTAGTTATTATACTAGTAGTATCTACTATAAGTTCATGTTCTACAAAATATCAGTAGACATTTATCTTTCTGTTGGTTTTCTAAAGGTTGTTTTACTACGTTTGGTAGAATGAATTTTAAAAATATAGCTCATGGTTTTTGTGTGCCACCCCAAGATTAAATGTGGCCCCCCACTGGCCACCCCCATGAAAGATTTCTGGAGGCGCCACTGCTTTGCACTAAATTTTACTTAAACAATGAATGGAAGTTAAAACTCTAACTCTGTCTGTCCAAAACCCAAATGTCCGATTCACGACTGGAACCTGAAAGAGTCACGGAGCAGATACCATCAGCCCACTCCAATGACCACGGCGTTCTAGTAGCTTTTTTCTGAGGATGGCCGACATAAGGAAAGAAAATGAAGCTTAAACTACATCTATGAGTATTTCTTTATTCAAATGGTGAATCAAAGCTGTAAAAGATCTAATTAGTGACGTAGGAACGACAATCAGCCGTCACAAGACCCTGCTCTGCTCCATTCTGATACCTCCATGATATGTGGGGGAGGGGCGTGGCCGTTACCCCGGAGGCGATTCATGAATCCTTCTCAACGGGTCACAGATGAAACCACTGCTCCACCATTTAGGGTGATGCCTTTTCACAGCATGTAGTTCTGGATCATTTTAGGACAAATCCAGAAAATGTTCTCCAGTTTTCCATCCTAAAAGATTCTCTGATACAGCAGATCCATGACTAGTAGAACACCTGAATAGAAATGCAACTACTAGAACAGACTCACGGTCCTTTCATCTAAAGCAGGGGTCGGGAACCTTTTTGGCCCAGAGAGCCATGAACGCCACGTTTTAAATGTAATTTTGTGAGAGCCATATAACATGTTTGAAACTAAAAATACTAGTGACTGTGTGCATTTGATGTCATTTCAACACTTTTAAACAATAATAAGTCTGTGGATTCTTTTAATAACATTATTGGAGTGGTCTGAGTTGGACCAGGTGGCTGTTGGGTCACGTTCTAAGTTCCAGACTTCATTGAACGCATCAAGCAGAGACGCTGATTGGCCCTCAGTTCTGTCGCTCAGCCTGTCGTTGGGGGGTTTGGACCAATGGGGGTCAGCTATGGGCCGAATAAGGAAATGGGAGAGCTGGTGCGGGGGAATATATATAAAGTAGGGGGGGGGCTCTCGGCAGGAGAGATTCAGGAGTTGCTGAACAAGTTGTGCAGCGTTTGTTACGGCCTGCAGTAACCAGAATAAAGACCCTTAAAGGAGGTTAAGTCTCTGTGTGGGGGAGGGACGCTACATTATGATGTTGCTGATATTTCTGAGCATTAATGTGATTCTGGTGCTGCATGGTGGTTCTGCTGATGGTCTAGTCCAGGGGTCGGCAACCCAAAATGTTGAAAGAGCCAAATTGGACGAAAAAAAACAAAAATGTCTGGAGCTGCAAAATATTAAAAGCCCTGTTTAAGCCTTATAATGAAGGCAACACATGCAATGTGTGTCTATATTAGATATATTAACCTGCTATCAAAATGACTAAGTTGTTACAAATACATAATAAGCATTATTAACGATTAAATGTTTATTTGCCCTGCAGTGCATTCTGGGAGAACGACGCGTCACGTGACTGCTCTGTTGAAGTTTAACTTCATTATAATATTAATGAATTATGTTTCATTGCTTTGATAAAATTACAGAAATGTAATAAAAAAAATCCGATTTTTGATGTCATTTTTATTTTGAGGATTCGAACACAAAACAATAAATGGAACGTGCGTGAGGACGTGCCCAAAGACAGTCAGCTTGGCTGTAATGACAGAACAGCTTCAAGCATTTTTCCTTACAGAGAAGGGGGGTCTAAGGGCAGGGATGCCAGTATAGCTTAGTCAGTTTGTTAGTTCATTTTAGTATTTTCCTATTGAACTCTTTGTATTCGTGATCCTTTTGAGTTCATGTTTTACTTCGAAGCCCATCGAGACGACTGTTGTTGTGATTTTGGGCTATACAAATAAAATTGAATTGAATTGAATTGCGGCGCCTGCAGACTTTCCTTCAGCTCCTTTAGGTGGCTCCTCACAGTCATATCCACCAAACGTGCAGCTTATCCAGCGACTCTCTTCCAGTTGTGGGTAGTTCAGGTCTTTGCTTTTCAGGAATGTTTTCACGTGTTCTAAACAGACGACAAAGTAACGCTAAACGTCACCCCTGGACAGCCATCGGACTGTTGTGTAGCAGGAGATCAGAATATTCACTTTCAACTTCATCAAGTAATGCACGGAACTGACGGTGGCTCGATTTCCATCAGCCACCTGCCCAGCGGTCCGCCGCCCTGCTGATAGAAACGTGTGTCGCAGGCTATGACCCAAATTTTCGTTGACAGAAATGTTGAAATTGTAGTGGCGGTCATGTGCATTTTAGGTCTGTTAGCAGCAGGGGATTGTGGGATGCGGTCTCCTGATCTAATGAGGGCTCAGCAGGAGCGTTTCTGTTTGCCCACGTTTCTTTTCATATGGCAGTTTTGTTGGACAAAGCTGTGTCTCTAGACTCTCACTCAAAGCTCTTGGTCAAAAACTGTTTTTAATCACCTGAGGAATGTGGCTAAACTGAAGACAATGTTAACCAGATCTGACCTTGAGCTGATCATCCATGCTTTTATCTCCTCTAGTTTAGACTATTGTAATTCTCTTTTTACTTGTTTTAACAAAAGTCTCTTAAACGTCTCCAACTGGTCCAAAATTCTGCTGCAAGGCTTTTAACTGGAACCAATAAGGACACTCATACCCCCCCCCCCTGCTTTTATCTCTACATTGGCTTCCTGTTAAATTTAGAATAGATTTGAAGATTTTGATTCTAGTTTTTAGAGCCCTGCACGGACAAACCCTGAACTGACCTTTGAACTCCCTACACTCCTGCACGTTCTTTGACGTCCACTGCTAAAAATCTTTCAGGTTCCAAAAACTCATTTTAAAACTAGGGGAGGCGTCGCCTTTCAGGCAGTCGCTCCCCGACGTTGGAACGACCCCCCCCCCCCCCCATCTCTGTGCCAGATTGACTCAGTCGAGTGTTTTAAAGCTCAAGTTAAGACTTTTTTATTTAGGAGAGCTTTTAGCTGACTTTGACTTGTGTTCACTTCTGCCTGTGTGTTTACTTCTATGCCTGTGTGAGTTTATTGGGTATCGCTACTGATTTCATGCTGTTCTAACATTGTGAGGCACTTTGTGAGTCGCTCTCTGTGAAAAGTGCAATATAAATAAAGATTTCCTTATGTCACATGCAGACGTCAGTACAGCAACACTCACACGCTGCAGTGTGTGGTATGTGACGGGCAGCGTGTTCTCATCAGAGCGCCGCTTCACCTCGCTGCCTGAGCCCGCAACCCCTCCCCTTTTCCTGCCCAAAGACGGGGGGAGCAGCTGCAGGGACGGCAGTTCACCGTCTCAGGCTGCTACAAACTCTGATATAACAGATAAAGTAAACTGATAGTGGAGCAGATTTTTTTCTCCAAGCACCGCTACTACTTTATTAACAAATAACAGTAACTACTAACTAACGAATGAGTGTGTGTGTGTGTGTGTGTCAGCGCTGGGTGTGTAGGAGCGAAGGTGCGGGTGCCACGCGAGAGTGAGTGAGAGCGTGCACAAGTGTTGGGGGGGCGTGCACGTTCATGTTTGATGTTATGGAGTGAAGGAGAACAGTGAAGGTTTCCCCCAGAAGAACGGCGACTGATTCTTCATGAAGCGGCTCTGGAGTAGAGCTGTGACGGTCTGGGATATGATCACCGCCGTGATGAAGCAGCAAGAGTCCCCCCCCCCCCAAACACAAAATCCTCCGGCGGGCAGCCGCACTCAAAAACTCAAGAACACACTTGTGATGGAAATGAATACAATGGAAATTTCCCCAGAGGACTTGCAGAAAAAGTAAATGATTAGCAAAGATGAAAGTGTTTATTATAATTCAAATCATGTGCGGCTTTCTGCAATCCACCATGTTGCCCTATGCTACTATTATTTTAGAGTTTATTTAATTTGTTATATATTTACATCACGACAGCAAGATGTCAAAACATTGCTGGTTATTTTTCTTTAAATAACTGCTTTTTCATTTATTTTACTTTTGGAAAAATGTATAAAGTAAAACGTTTTGTTAAAAAACAATGTAGTTGCATAATGAGGGAATAAAACACTTTATGTTCTTAATTTGTTATTTATTTGTTTTTCATCCTAAAAAAGTCTGGATAAGAGTATTGATAAAATACCGGATGGATAAGCAGTATCAATAAGAGTAGTAGTAGTGTTAAATCCGTAACGACGCCCCTCCCTCCCCACGTCTACTTCAACATGCTGTGACGTCATTAACGTCCACCAAACAGAGCAGCAGTCAGCGTTTATGTTCTATGCAGGTTTTCCTTTATTATGTCAAACTCAAATAATAAAAACATTCCAGCCATTTCACAGCAGGCCCTCTTTATCAGGTCTTTCTGAACACCAGGAACTAAAGTTAACGGGCGCCACCCTCCTGCGGTGGGAATTCCTGCACACACACAGGTCAGTGAAGTACACACAGCCCAACAGAAACACAAATTTACAAACTCAGAAACAAGAACTCAAGTCCAAATCCTTAACAGATTAGGTGTCCTGATCCATTTGTAACCCCCCCCCACCCCCACCCCCTCAGTCCATGTGGGACTGTCCTGCCATCAGCATGTACTCCTCTAGCTGAGCGTCCAGACGGCTCCGAGACAGGGACATGTAGTCCTCCAGCTCCTGGTCCAGGCGGCTCCGGGACAGAGACATGTACTGGTCCAGCTGTGCGTCCAGCTGCTTCTTGGTGGGAATCTGGTTCCTCCAAAAAAAACGCCCCCTCGCAGAGGTAGCTCCGCCCCTCTGCACCACCAGGCTCGACTTTCTGCGTCCTACAGGGAGACAGAGCTGACTGAATCCAGACCCCATGCTGCAGTAACCTTCTTATGGAGGGAGGGGCTTCTAACAACCAGACAGACCGTACAACTGGAGGCGGAGCCTGTGGAGGCCGTCCTTCCATGTGCCTGTGGTTTTACGGTGGGGGTTGGTTCATATGGAGACGAACCGTTCTTAGCAAGGCACCTCTTTCTGAGGATGGTCGTTCCTTCAGACGAAGGCGGTTCTTATGATGGGAGGGGCTTAAGCAAGGGAAGCCATTTTTATAGATGATACTGATCGAAGCGGGATTTGGGGGGGGGTGGGCTTGATTATGCAAACGAGGTGGATCTTACTTAGAGAAAGCTTTTATTGGATGGAGGCGGAGCCTACTGCATAAAACAAACCCCCTGATCCGCCCCGTCCAGCGTGCAAAAGCCCCCTGATCCGCCCCGTCCAGCGTGCAAAAGCCCCTCTGATCTGCCCCGTCCAGCGTGCAAAAGCTCCCTGATCCGCCAAGTCCAGCGTGCAAAAGCCCCCTGATCCGCCCCGTCCAGCGTGCAAAAGCCCCTCTGATCTGCCCCGTCCAGCGTGCAAAAGCCCCCTGATCCGCCCCGTCCAGCGTGCAAAAAACCCCTGATCCGCCCCGTCCAGCGTGCAAAAGCCCCTCTGATCTGCCCCGTCCAGCGTGCAAAAGCCCCCTGATCCGCCCCGTCCAGCGTGCAAAAGCCCCTCTGATCCGCCCCGTCCAGCGTGCAAAAGCCCCCTGATCCGCCCCGTCCAGAGTGCAAAAGCCCCCTGATCCGCCCCGTCCAGCGTGCAAAAGCCCCTCTGATCCGCCCCGTCCAGAGTGCAAAAGCCCCCTGATCTGCCCCGTCCAGAATGCAAAAGCCCCCTGATCCGCCCCGTCCAGCGTGCAAAAGCCCCTCTGATCTGCCCCGTCCAGCGTGCAAAAGCCCCCTGATCCGCCCCGTCCAGCGTGCAAAAGCCCCCTGATCTGCCCCGTCCAGAATGCAAAAGCCCCCTGATCCGCCCCGTCCAGCGTGCAAAAGCCCCCTGATCCGCCCCGTCCAGAATGCAAAAGCCCCCTGATCCGCCCCGTCCAGCGTGAAAAAGCCCCCTGATCTGCCCCGTCCAGAATGCAAAAGCCCCCTGATCCGCCTGGTCCGGCGTGCAAAAGCCCCTCTGATCCGCCCCGTCCAGCATGCAAAAGCCCCCTGATCCGCCCCGTCCAGCGTGCAAAAGCCCCCTGATCCGCCCCGTCCAGCGTGCAAAAGCCCCTCTGATCCGCCCCGTCCAGAGTGCAAAAGCCCCCTGATCTGCCCCGTCCAGCGTGCAAAAGCCCCCTGATCCGCCCCGTCCAGCGTGCAAAAGCCCCTCTGATCCGCCCCGTCCAGAGTGCAAAAGCCCCCTGATCTGCCCCGTCCAGAGTGCAAAAGCCCCTCTGATCCGCCCCGTCCAGAGTGCAAAAGCCCCTCTGATCCGCCCCGTCCAGAGTGCAAAAGCCCCCTGATCTGCCCCGTCCAGAGTGCAAAAGCCCCCTGATCTGCCCCGTCCAGAATGCAAAAGCCCCTCTGATCTGCCCCGTCCAGCGTGCAAAAGCCCCCTGATCCGCCCCGTCCAGCGTGCAAAAGCCCCCTGATCTGCCCCGTCCAGAATGCAAAAGCCCCCTGATCCGCCCCGTCCAGCGTGCAAAAGCCCCCTGATCCGCCCCGTCCAGAATGCAAAAGCCCCCTGATCCGCCCCGTCCAGCGTGAAAAAGCCCCCTGATCTGCCCCGTCCAGAATGCAAAAGCCCCCTGATCCGCCTGGTCCGGCGTGCAAAAGCCCCTCTGATCCGCCCCGTCCAGCATGCAAAAGCCCCCTGATCTGCCCCGTCCAGCGTGCAAAAGCCCCCTGATCCGCCCCGTCCAGCGTGCAAAAGCCCCTCTGATCCGCCCCGTCCAGAGTGCAAAAGCCCCCTGATCTGCCCCGTCCAGCGTGCAAAAGCCCCCTGATCCGCCCCGTCCAGCGTGCAAAAGCCCCTCTGATCCGCCCCGTCCAGAGTGCAAAAGCCCCCTGATCTGCCCCGTCCAGAATGCAAAAGCCCCCTGATCTGCCCCGTCCAGAATGCAAAAGCCCCCTGATCTGCCCCGTCCAGCGTGCAAAAGCCCCTCTGATCCGCCCCGTCCAGAGTGCAAAAGCCCCCTGATCTGCCCCGTCCAGAGTGCAAAAGCCCCCTGATCTGCCCCGTCCAGAATGCAAAAGCCCCCTGATCTGCCCCGTCCAGAATGCAAAAGCCCCCTGATCCGCCCCGTCCAGCGTGCAAAAGCCCCCTGATCCGCCCCGTCCTGAGTGCAAAAGCCCCCTGATCTGCCCCGTCCAGCGTGCAAAAGCCCCCTGATCCGCCTGGTCCAGCGTGCAAAAGCCCCCTGATCCGCCTGGTCCAGCGTGCAAAAGCCCCCTGATCCGCCCCGTCCAGCGTGCAAAAGCCCCCTGATCTGCCCCGTCCAGAGTGCAAAAGCCCCCTGATCTGCCCCGTCCAGAATGCAAAAGCCCCTCTGATCCGCCCCGTCCAGAGTGCAAAAGCCCCCTGATCTGCCCCGTCCAGCGTGCAAAAGCCCCCTGATCTGCCCCGTCCAGCGTGCAAAAGCCCCCTGATCCGCCTGGTCCAGCGTGCAAAAGCCCCCTGATCCGCCTGGTCCAGCGTGCAAAAGCCCCCTGATCTGCCCCGTCCAGCGTGCAAAAGCCCCCTGATCCGCCTGGTCCAGCGTGCAAAAGCCCCCTGATCCGCCCCGTCCAGAATGCATAAAACAAGCGTAAACTCCGGGGATCTCTTATTATTGCCTCCATGAAAATGAGAAATTATGATCAAGTTCTGCAGGCCCGATCAGGCTGGCTCCCCGTCCCACAGCGGGTCTCTGTCTGGCCGCCAGCTGGCCTCCCGGGAGCCGCCATAGTGATGGGGACGGCTCCAGCTCCACCCGTCCTGAGACTGACTGTCCAGCTGGTCCTGGTACCAAATCCTACCGCGGCTCTGAAACCACGCTGCTGCCTGACTTTTGCACTCGCCACTCAAAATCCTGTACCATTGACTGAACACTGAAACTGGCGCCTCCACAGCGAATGGCGTTTGGTCTGAACGCAGCTTAACCGTTACCCATAATCCTTAGCTTAACCCTTCTGGGTCTGTATGTCCAGCAGTGGATCAGATGGTGAGAGGCCCCACAGAACATCTAGAAAATGCCCAGATTCTCTCCATCTGATAATGAGTCCCTCTGATTCATGATGCTGGCCGTGGTCACAAGCCTCACTTCATGTTATTGATATATAATGACCAGAAACGTCAGGCTGATCACCTGGAGGCAGAATTTAAACTGTTTCCTCGTGTTTGAATCTGACTTTACAGTCAGAGAAGAAATATGTTCAAAACATTCATGAGTTACTTCAAACAATTGCATTTATTTAAAAAAAAAACAGAAGGTATTTTTGTGTAAAGTAATGTTATTTGGCCGCTAAAAATTATGTTTGGCTCGTGGATTTGCTGCATCTAGTTGGCCAGTGACCCAAATTTAAATTCTGCCCCGTGTGGAAATATTACAGTATTTAAAATCTGACAGAAACAGAGAAACGCTCTTTGTAAAATGGAAATAGCAGCAACCTTTGGATCAGCTCAGGCAGAGCCAGCGAGGACGTTCAATGTCCCTGAAATAAAGGAGGGTTCTCCAGCAGAGAGCAGTCAGAACCACCAGAAGAAACTGGATGATTGACAGCATCCTGACAGGAGCGTTTGTCACTTTGAGGTTTGTTCTTCAAAACCTGAAAACGTTAGAATCTACTTGTAGAATCAATGTTTTGGTTATAAATGCTTTTTCTGTTTTATTCATGTTCTCTTTAGACACTTGAAAGCTTTTGCTTTAATCGTGTTTCTTCAGTCAATCTGTTATGTTTAAAGATTGACAGGAAATAAATGTTTAGATGGAAACAACCTGCTGATGATTCCACATTTCTGCTTTATATGGTGGGATTATATGGTGTGTTAGGGTTAGCTGGGAGGAAATCTGCATTTCAACAGGCAGAAGCCGGAGTTCTCCTTTAAATCTGGATTTACTGCAAACCTGCTCTGCTTTCCACGCAGCAGCAGTGTTACAGGCAGGCTGATAATCATCTTCCATGATTCTTGTTTGTCAAATTCAGAAAAATAGCAGCTTTGTTGTTATGTCAGCTGATGGTTACCATGACAACCAAGTCCAAGAAGGCACTTCATCCCCCAGGTACTTACTCCTGAAGCTGGGACCCCACCTGGCCCCCCATCTGTACTTGTTCCTGAAGCTCCAGAAGCCCGGAGTTCTGCATGGCATATGAGTCCGGCCTAGACGAGTCCAGACGCTCCTCCTCCTCCTCCTCCTCCTCTTCGTCAGCTGCTTTAAAGATCACAGACTAGTGAAGGCCGCACACCACACACTTTGTACTGAGCCCCATAGCTGGGCCATGGGGGGGGGTCATGGTCACTCATGGTGACTGTGGGACCCAGCAGGACCCTCCATTGCTCAGAAGAGCCCCTCTCACCAGCAATAGCGGCGCCGTCCCTTGTGCCACGCCCACTCTGAGGAGTCTGAACACCCCTCTCCTCCTCCCCCTCAGACGTACGGGGGGCTGGGCCGCGGTGCTGGAGCGGGTCAGCTGCTCCATCAGCACTTGAGAGAAGCTGAAACCATGACAGGAGAGCGGAGCGCCACCGTCAGAGCGGGTATGCAGGGTGGGCGTGGCCACATGCAGAACGCTCACCGCTGGTTCAGGGAGACGGCTGTGGATCCTCTGACATGCAGAGAGTCTGGTTCAGAGACCTCCATCTTTGTTCTGGTTCAGGAAACCTTTAGACCTGCAGGACCGAGAGGACATCAGAAACGCAGGTACAGATCCTGCTTTGTGACAACATGAAGTCAGGTCAGAACTTCTGGAAACACACAGAAGCTCCTCCTCCAAGCAGAAGCTCCTCCTCTACAGAGCAGCAGCTCCTCTTCCACAAGAAGACGCTCAGTCATTTCTGTTGTCATGGCAACAACCAACCAGTCTCTTAACAGTCAGAAAGATAAAGAGCCTGCAGTTTGAGTTTGTGAAGGGCGGAGCGTCTGCCGCCCAGCTGCTGAGGAAAGTGAATCTGCAGTTTAGTGCTAAGGGATCCAGATGATAAAGGCTAACTAATTAACATGTAGCAGTGCTTTAATCCAGAGATACAGATTATTATAACAACTGGAATAATGTAGGTTCATGGCATTATGGGTCAGTATTCTTAGGGTCAGAACACAACAGCATCATCTGCAAGCAGAGGAACTCTGTTCCTGTACTAAGAGTTATTTAGTAACCGTAGACATGGAGACGTGTTCGTCTCACCGTCAGAGAGCTCTTCAAGATAAATAAATCAAAGCAACTCTCTGAACAGTCTCCATGTCTTCCATAATGTAGGTTAGCGGTGGCTCCGCCCACATGAGAATTTACGACGGGCAAATTCACGTGTGATTTATGAACACTATTTGACATGCGTGTAGGATGTGGGCGGAGTTCACTATGTATGCATTACAACACTTTATTCATGTGTTTGGATATTAATCCAATCAAATACAATAAACAAACTCAGTAGAATAAAAGGAGTTTTGAAAAACAAAATTAGTTGAAAAGCAAACCATTGAGTTGACGAGAAACCATTTTTTCAAACTTCCGGTCCCGTCTATCAGCTCAGCGTTCGACATAAGCGGTTATCCTGTTGTCGGAGACAACCAGATTCCACGGAAGACAACCAAAAATGAACCTGATGGTTGTCCGTGTGACAAGATACTAGTTATAAAGATATTAGTGTCAAGTTTTTGGCAATACTTTGTGTAACCACATGCTTCCATATTTAGTCAAATGTTTGTTTTTAATTGTTATTATTTCTAATCACTATTCAATTTCTTTATTAAACAATTAAAACAAAAGCTGCGGACGGGATGCAGTTTTTAGCTTCATGCTAACCATTAGACACAAAATGGCTCCTAGTTCCCAAAGACATCTGAAGAATGTGGCCGCGCGCGCACGGTCCCTGTCAGTGACCCGCCGCCATTTAGGTCCCTTAATCAAATACTCTGTTGACGAACGGATTCGGTTTAAACTTCCGAGTTCCGGAGCCCCAGGCATAACGTTCGACGTTTTCTCCGGTCCACGTTAACACCGGTGCTAACAGTTAGCTTAGCCTGCTAGCTAAAGACCGCGCGGCACGTCAAACTTTTAACGTTGGCGCCAGAATCATCCAGATATTCTCACCTGTCCCGCTGCGAGCCGCTCGAACCGGAATCGGTAATCTTACTGCAGGGACGCCGTGTGTGTTCAGATCCACTACAGGACAGCTGCTGATATCCAGCTTCGGCACCGAGTTTGGGTCCAGAACCTTCTGTGTCCGATAATCATAAACCGGAAGAGCCCGGAAACTGCAGAGATCCAAAAAATAAAATGAACAAAAGAAGCGATGAGTGTGACGCAGACAAACGATACGATGGAGGATGAACAACATGGACCCCCCCGGGTTCCGAATCATGAAAATCAAAACGGTGAAGAGGTCAGCTGGACTCTGCTCCCTCATCATCATCATGATGCGTCCACCCGCTGTAGGCGCGAGCTCCATCTGTCCTTCACCCGGAAATAAGAGCCCAGATGCCCAAACTCCCCCGCTTGGGCCAGAACCTCCACCTAACTGGACCAGAACCTCCACCTAACTGAGCCAGAACCTCCACCTGACTGGACCATGTCAGTAGGTGCCCAGCCTGCATGGGCTTATATGACACTGGAAGACAAAATACAGAAACATGCCCATCACAAAAATACAATAATCCACCCGATCAGAGTCTAACACAGTCCAAAGTGTCCATTCTTATTGTCCATGCCTTGGACACAAAATATGCCAAACTTAAAAATTCATTTTCAAAAAGCCAGCGTAAAATGTTATCTTCAGACAACCAAAAACAAATCAGGACATTTCTTTTCTATAACCTCATACAAACAAAGTCTGTTTTTTTCATACAAAGGACAATAAAACAGGAAAGGAAATTCCTCCTCCACCAGAGGCAGCTCACAGACCTCACGGTCTTTCCTCCTCTGGACGCCTTTACAGCGCCCCACTTCCACCTGTAGGGGGCGCACTCCTGCTCTGAGTGGAGGATGAAAAATGTCCTTAATTTGCAAATAAGTTCGTAATTTTGGTTTTTGAAGTAGTTTCATTTTCCAGTTTTGTTCATAATAATCAACAAAATTTTCTTTAACACTAACTATCTTACATTTCAAACCATTAAAAAACAATGATTGTAGGTTTACAGAGGACAACACACATCTTTACACCAGGGATAAATATGAGCTCTATCCCAGTCAGATATATATGTCTCTCTAGTCACCAGCCGGTTCCATCATCTGAGAACTTCTGCTCTTAGTTTGATCACGCAAGGTATATATATATGTGTGTGTGTGTGTGTGTGTGTGTGTATATATATATATTATACCGCGCATAAATGTGTGTATATCATATATATACACATGTTTATACACACCCTTGGGTTAGATGGGCGACACAGGGAAAGTTTCTCGTGGTCTTTCAAAATAAAAGATCCATGAGTTTTTTTTCTGAGAATCTTTCCAGCCTTCCCAAAGATAACAGTTTTTATATTTAACCATCAAAAACGCCACCTTGTAGTTTCACGTTTTATACAGAAAATCGTTTAAAAGTCTTTTTTTCTCGCTCATGTCTCAGTCACGTGTTCTTTTTGTCGGTTTTTCCATCGCGCAGCCGCAGAACACCCGGCATGGGGGAAGAAGCAGGGTGCTTTTGTTTTGGAGGGACACAGAGGTCAGCAAACTTCCTGTTATGTCTGGCCGTCTGTGGAGCGTGACACCCCCCTCCCCCCTCCCCCACGCAGACAGTCTGGGGCAGACGGACGGCACGCGGGACACACCGACGCGCGAGCTCCGGACCCGCGGACGCACAGCCGAACAGAGCCGAGCGCAGCGCGCCCCGTCCCGGTGAGTGCCGCTGCTGAGCCCCGCGGGGCTTCGGACCCACAACTGTTGCTGCCGCCGCGCGACCGGCCCGTCCGTCTGAACCGCGGTTTAGCGTCAGCCAGGCGGGAGCGTGTGATGACGTCACGGATCGATGGCAGTGACATCATCGGGCTGTTCAGAATGTTAATTAGGGGGGGGGGGGTAGTGAGCCGTCTTCCTGCAGCAGAAGCGATGTCTCCGGAGGTCAGCAGGACCCCCGGTCCCCCCCCACCCCCCCACAGTCATCTGTAGGCTCTGACTGAACACAGGAGCCCGGGGCCCCCACCTGTATTGAGGGGATTTGGTCCCTGCTGAGATGGAGCGGTTCTGCTCTGACGTTTGATGAAGCCCTCAGTGGGACAGACGGAGCTCCACGATGCCCCCCCAGACCTCGAAGCTCCGCCCCCTCGGGCCGTAGAAGCCCACGCCACCACCGCCATTCCTGACCAGATGATGTCCGTCTCTGTAACATGTGCTTCTCTCCTCAGGTGGCCATGTCCTTGCTTGGCCCCGCCCCCAGCTCAGCAGACGCCTGCCTCAGCATCGTGCACAGCCTCATGTGTCACCGGCAGGGGGGAGAAAACGAGGGCTTCGCCAAGCGGGCCATCGAGAGTCTGGTGAAGAAGTTGAAGGAGAAGAAAGACGAGCTGGACTCGCTAATCACCGCCATCACCAGCAACGGCGTCCACCCCAGCAAGTGCGTCACCATCCAGCGGACGCTGGACGGCCGGCTGCAGGTAACCCCCCCTCACTGGACCACAGGACCGTCAGCTTTCTCTGTCAGAAGGACCCGGGGGGGTCTAGTGGGACGGCCATACTGACAAACCTTCATGAGCAGCAGACCTGAACAGGAAGTCCATCCCATCTGGTGCCCCCCCTCCAGGGGTCATTTCAGGAACTGCCTCATTTGCCTCGTTAGTTTGGTAACAGAGGGGGGGGGGCATTTATTCTTCTACCTGCCTCACATGGGGTGGGTCACAGCAGACTGACTGTGGGCGGGGCTCCGGGTCCCGCCGCTGAGTCAGTGGCGGATAATGAGCGGGCTGCAGAGTGCAGACTGGGTGTGACCCCGCCCACCTGGCTGCTGCCGTCTGGTCACACAGAGAGCAGCAGAACCTCGCCGACGGGATGGACCCGGTAGTGGCAGGCGGGGGGCGCTGCTGTGCGGCGTGGCAGCCCCTGCGCCAACCAGAACCTCAGATGGAACTTGAATCAGTGAAGGTCCAGCCTAGAAGTTCAGAACCTTTCTGGTCCTGCTGCTCGGTTCTGGTGCCAAAGACTCGGGTCGGGTTTTGTTCTCAGTCCTGTTTTCACAGAACAGAACCTCTGGATGAATCCACTGAGACTTAAAGTTTCTAGGTCCTCCAGGAGGAGGGGGAGGATGGGCTCGGGTTTGTTTTGTCTGAAACACAGGAAAGGGGCGGGGCTAACTTAAGCCAGACAGAGCGGGAACTTGTGTGTCAGAGTGTGAGAGAGTGTCTGTGAAAGAAAGAGTGAGGCGGTGTGTGGATGGAGGGTTTGTTTCTGTCTTAAAGGGTGTGCGTGTGTGTGTGTGTGTGAGTGAGTGTAACAGTGAGTAAGCGTTCCAGCAGCTCCTCTTCATCAGCTCTTGTGTTGTCATGAAGTCGACTGCTGGTGTTTTGTCTGCAGTCAGGACTGCCCTTCAGCTCTACACACACACACACACACAGACTCAAACATTGATACACACACACAGACTCTCACACACACACCCACTCACACACAGAGACTCACACACACAGACAGACACACACACAGACTCACACACACACTCATCAAGTTGTGCCCACATTTGGGGAGCTTGAGGTTTCTGATGCGCGTCTTGTTGCCAGTAGTCTAACTCCCTACACCTGTCGCTCTCTCACACCTGTCGCTCTCTCACCCCTGTCGCTCTCTCACCCCTGTCGCTCTCTCACACCTGTCGCTCTCTCACCCCTGTCGCTCTGTCACACCTGTCGCTCGCTCACACCTGTCGCTCTCTCACGCCTGTCGCTCTCTCACACCTGTCGCTCTGTCACCCCTGTCGCTCTGTCACCCCTGTCGCTCTGTCACCCCTGTCGCTCTCTCACCCCTGTCGCTCTGTCACACCTGTCGCTCTCTCACCCCTGTCGCTCTCTCACCCCTGTCGCTCTGTCACACCTGTCGCTCTGGCACGCCTGTCGCTCTCTCACCCCTGTCATTCTCTAAAACCTGTCGCTCTGGCACACCTGTCGTTCTCTAACACCCCTGTCGCTCTCTCACACCTGTCGCTCTCTCACCCCTGTCGCTCTCTCACCCCTGTCATTCTCTAAAACCTGTCGCTCTCTCACCCCCGTCGTTCTCTAAAACCTGTCGCTCTCTCACACCTGTCGCTCTCTCACACCTGTCGCTCTGTCACTCCTGTCGCTCTCTCACACCTGTCGCTCTCTCACCCCTGTCGCTCTGTCACTCCTGTCGCTCTCTCACACCTGTCGCTCTCTCACCCCTGTCGCTCTCTCACCCCTGTCGCTCTTACACACCTGTCGCTCTGTCACACCTGTCGCTCTCTCACACCTGTCGCACTCTCACTCCTGTCGCTCTGTCACACCTGTCGCTCTGTCACACCTGTCGCTCTCTCACCCCTGTCGCTCTGTCACACCTGTCGCTCTGGCACACCTGTCGTTCTCTCACACCTGTCGTTCTCTCACCCCTGTCGCTCTCTCACGCCTGTCGCTCTCTCACCCCTGTCGCTCTGGCACACCTGTCGTTCTCTCACCCCTGTCGTTCTCTAACACCTGTCGCTCTCTCACACCTGTCGTTCTCTCACCCCTGTCGCTCTCTCACGCCTGTCGCTCTCTCACCCCTGTTGCTCTCTCACACCTGTCGCTCTCTCACCCCTGTCGCTCTCTCACCCCTGTCGCTCTGTCACACCTGTCGCTCTCTCACCCCTGTCACTCTCTCACCCCTGTCGCTCTGTCACACCTGTCGCTCTGTCACACCTGTCGCTCTGGCACGCCTGTCGTTCTCTCACCCCTGTCGCTCTCTAACACCTGTCGCTCTGGCACACCTGTCGTTCTCTCACCCCTGTTGCTCTGTCACACCTGTCGCTCTCTCACGCCTGTCGCTCTCTCACGCCTGTCGCTCTCTCACGCCTGTCGCTCTCTCACACCTGTCGCTCTGTCACACCTGTCGCTCTGTCACCCCTGTCGCTCTCTCACCCCTGTCGCTCTGTCACACCTGTCGCTCTCTCACCCCTGTCGCTCTGTCACACCTGTCGCTCTGTCACACCTGTCGCTCTGGCACACCTGTCGTTCTCTCACCCCTGTCGCTCTCTAACACCTGTCGCTCTGTCACACCTGTCGCTCTGGCACACCTGTCGTTCTCTCACCCCTGTCGTTCTCTAACACCTGTCGCTCTCTCACACCTGTCGTTCTCTCACCCCTGTCGCTCTCTCACGCCTGTTGCTCTCTCACCCCTGTCATTCTCTAAAACCTGTCGCTCTGGCACACCTGTCGTTCTCTAACACCCCTGTCGCTCTCTCACACCTGTCGCTCTCTCACACCTATCGCTCTCTCACACCTGTCGTTCTCTCACCCCTGTCGCTCTCTCACCCCTGTCATTCTCTAAAACCTGTCGCTCTCTCACCCCCGTCCTTCTCTAACACCTGTCGCTCTCTCACACCTGTCGCTCTCTCACCCCTGTCGCTCTCTCACACCTGTCGCTCTCTCACACCTGTCGCTCTCTCACCCCTGTCGCTCTCTCACCCCTGTCGCTCTTACACACCTGTCGCTCTGTCACCCCTGTCGCTCTGTCACACCTGTCGCTCTGGCACACCTGTCGCTCTCTCACACCTGTCGTTCTCTCACCCCTGTCGCTCTCTCACCCCTGTCATTCTCTAAAACCTGTCGCTCTCTCACCCCCGTCGTTCTCTCACCCCCGTCGCTCTCTCACACCTGTCGCTCTCTCACACCTGTCGCTCTCTCACACCTGTCGCTCTCTCACCCCTGTCGCTCTTACACACCTGTCGCTCTGTCACACCTGTCGCTCTCTCACCCCTGTCGCTCTCTCACCCCTGTCGCTCTTACACACCTGTCGCTCTGTCACACCTGTCGCTCTCTCACCCCTGTCGCTCTGTCACACCTGTCGCTCTGGCACACCTGTCGCTCTCTCACAACTGTCGCTCTCTCACCCCTGTCATTCTCTAAAACCTGTCGCTCTCTCACCCCCGTCGTTCTCTCACCCCCGTCGCTCTCTCACACCTGTCGCTCTCTCACACCTGTCGCTCTCTCACACCTGTCGCTCTCTCACCCCTGTCGCTCTCTCACCCCTGTCGCTCTTACACACCTGTCGCTCTGTCACACCTGTCGCTCTCTCACCCCTGTCGCTCTGTCACACCTGTCGCTCTGGCACACCTGTCGCTCTCTCACCCCTGTCGTTCTCTCACACCTGTCGCTCTCTCACCCCTGTCGCTCTGGCACACCTGTCGCTCTCTCACAACTGTCGCTCTCTCACCCCTGTCGCTCTCTCACCCCTGTCATTCTCTAAAACCTGTCGCTCTCTCACCCCCGTCGTTCTCTCACCCCCGTCGCTCTCTCACACCTGTCGCTCTCTCACCCCTGTCGCTCTTACACACCTGTCGCTCTGTCACACCTGTCGCTCTGTCACACCTGTCGCTCTGGCACACCTGTCGCTCTCTCACAACTGTCGCTCTCTCACCCCTGTCGCTCTCTCACCCCTGTCATTCTCTAAAACCTGTCGCTCTCTCACCCCCGTCGTTCTCTCACCCCCGTCGCTCTCTCACACCTGTCGCTCTCTCACACCTGTCGCTCTCTCACACCTGTCGCTCTCTCACCCCTGTCGCTCTCTCACCCCTGTCGCTCTTACACACCTGTCGCTCTGTCACACCTGTCGCTCTCTCACCCCTGTCGCTCTGTCACACCTGTCGCTCTGGCACACCTGTCGCTCTCTCACCCCTGTCGTTCTCTCACCCCTGTCGCTCTCTCACACCTGTCACCGTGCAGGTGGCGGGCAGGAAGGGCTTCCCCCACGTCATCTACGCCCGCCTGTGGCGTTGGCCCGACCTTCACAAGAACGAGCTGAAGCACGTCAAGTTCTGCCAGTTCGCCTTTGACCTGAAGTACGACAGCGTGTGCGTGAACCCCTACCACTACGAGAGGGTGGCAGCCGCTCCCCCCACAGGTACACCCAGACACACACTCACACAACATTAAAACTCCATTAAACCGCCCCCCTCCCCCAGGTGCTCACACTATGATCAAAGAGGAGTTCATGCAGGACTGCCTGCAGCTGGACCTGCCCCCCCATCCAGACCCGTACGGCCCGTCTGCGTCTTTGGGCATGTATCCCAGCATGCCCCTGTCTCCTCCAGGTAAGCGACGTGTCCGTGCGGTGCCGTCCCGCCGTGGGCAGGGGTAATGCTGCTGTCTCTTCCGGAGGGAGGGGCTCCATGGCCTCTGCTCGGATCCCTGGCGGGACTGTTGAGGACACCCCAGAGGGGTCTGGTCTCCTGCAGATCATCATGCCTCGGAACCGCGGAGGACAGGCGTCTCCGCCGGTGTCCCCCCAGTCTCACCACACTGTTACCCTCAGCTCCCCGTCTCAGCAGAGCCCCGAGTTCAGCTGCCCCCCCAAACCCGGTACTGCACCTCCCCCTACACGTTACCCGTAGAACCGGACACCGCGTGACGTGTCTTTGCTCTCCCTGCAGCTACCTGGACTGGAAACAGCTCCACCCCCTACACGCCAGCGGGGCATCAGAACAGTGGGAGGAGCCACACAATGCAACCACCATTACATCACCACCATGGCCCAGTGACCCACTTCTGTAGGTTTCTCTGGTTTTGCACCGTCACACTAAGCAGTCAGCAGTTGTCTGTACTAACCTATGCCGTACGGTTGCTTGATGGTGGCGGCCCGGCTTTACCTGTGGAACTGCTGCTTCCTCCTAACCGATCCGCGGGGTTCTTTTCTTCGGAACACCGGGTTTTTGCGTTGTCTAGCTTACAGTTCAATCGTACTCTAGCCATAGCATCCAGACCAAAACAGTCCCTGTCCAGCTCAATCCCAACATTTTGGCCATGAACGTTAGAAAGGCGTGGCTTCCTGCGTTTGTGTTTGATGACTTTTCAACAAAGTGACTGAAACCCCAAAATGGAAAGAGAGCTTATTTAAACAGCTGCAGTGACTGGACACTAGGTGGCACTATCCTAAAGTACATTGGTTAAGGAGCCAGCTGCTGGTGAGTCAAGCCTATATCGTTGAACCCTTTACTACCAGGGGGGTATTCCAGAAAGCAGGTTATGCTAGTTACCACGGTAAGTTTGAGGCTAAGGAAGTTGATAACCTCAGCTTTCAGTTCCAGAAATGGAGGTATGTTTCAGGGTATGCCCAGTTGCCATAGCAACTCATGCTCTGAACATAACCTGGTCTGGAGCAGGTTTAGTTGAAGCTTAGTTTGTTTTCAGAGAGGTGAAGCAGCATGGTGTGTCCATTTGATCGTTAACACAGTTACCGTGATTCCAGCGGATTCTGTTTTCTCTGCCCCAGAATCCGATGATTCACGTTGTTCGACTATGAATTGTTCAAAGAGTTGCAGTACGTCAAAGGGCGTGTTATTTAGGCGTTACCAGCGACGTGTGGTGATAAAGGTATTACATGGTTAATTCTACGGTGCCCTGCAGTGTTCAGTTTAAAGGTTTAGCACATCAGACCCTCATCATCACACCACCTGACTCAGTGGAAGCCTCCGTTCCACCAAAGACCTCTTTAGCTTTTCTCCAACTCGCCGTGGAAATGAGGTGGGCGTGTTTACAGTGTCAGAGCTTGCAGTGCATATGTTGGTAGGTGTGGTTCTCAGGGTACGGCGGCAAAGCTTCCTAACCGTTCAGAAGAAGCCAAAACACTTCTACTTAGAAACCACTGCCTTCTCATCTGCTGCCCCCTGTTGGTTAGGTTGTTTAATGTTTCAACGCTCCCCTTCATGGCACCGCCAGGGGTTCAGAATTTGATGGCTTGTATTTGACTGACAGGTGCCAATTGCCAATCATGAACTTTGACCTGTGCAGAGGGTTGGTTGAGTGGTTGAACTGCGATGCAGCTCGAAGGTGCAATGGGTCAAGAGCAGCCGCAAACAACCGTGGTTTGAGCAATCCCACGCAACCTCCCTCTAGAAATAGCAGTGATGTTGTGTGGTACCTCTGTACTGAGTCTTTGTTCCTGCAGGGTCGCAGCACCACAGCGCCCCCTACCCACAGCCAGTGTCCAACCATCCAGGTGAGACTCCCCTCCAGATGTGAGCGGACCGTGCTCGGGACCCCCCTCGTCGTGTCCAGCCTCTGTAGGGATGTCCTCTTTGTGCCTCAGCTCCGCCTCTGTTCCACAGGCCCTGAATTCTGGTGCTCCATCTCCTACTTTGAGTTGGACGTTCAAGTTGGCGAAATATTTAAGGTACAGTCCAGTTGTCCACTGGTGACGGTGGATGGCTATGTGGACCCATCAGGAGGGGATCGGTTCTGTTTGGGTCAGCTGAGTAATGTCCACCGCACCGCTGCCAGCCACCGGGCCAGGTGACCCTCTAGACCAGTCCAGTCTTCTTCATTAGCCACGTTTAGCTGAGTGTGACCACTAAGCTAGGTTGTCCTGCAGGCTCCACATCGGCCGGGGGGTTCAGCTGGAGTGTCGAGGGGAGGGGGACGTCTGGATGCGTTGCCTTAGCGACCACTCAGTGTTTGTTCAGAGTTACTACCTGGACAGAGAGGCAGGACGAGTGCCAGGAGACGGGGTCCATAAGATCTACCCTGGAGCTTACATCAAGGTGAGTGCTTTCATCTTCCTCACTGCTGCCTGTCTGTCTGTCAGTCCTAAGCCCCGCCTTCAATTCTGAAGTTGAAGCAAACCAGGAAGTACCAAATGACCACTGACCAAGTAACTACATTGAGTGAACAAATACACAAAAATGTCCTGAACACGGCCTCATTTAAAAATGTATTTTTGTCTGGGGGGGGGCATCGTGAACATGACATTTGTCCTTCAGAGTCCTGTAGGTGGCGCTGGTACGGCGTGCATGTGTCTGAGACTCAAATGTCAGTCATGTCTGGAGGTCAGAGGTGACTCCTTGCAGGTGGGGGCGGGACTGTGTTCACCTGTTGTGTGGCACCTGTGTGTCTGCAGGTGTTTGACCTGCGGCAGTGCCACAGACAGATGCAGCAGCAGGCGGCGGCCTCTCAGGCGGCAGCAGAGACCCAGGCGGCGGCGGTCATCGGTGCCCTTCCTGGTCCCAACCACGTGGGGGGCATCGCACCTGCAGTCAGTGAGTATCGCCCGACGCCCAAATCCGTGCGTTGCCTTAACATTGATGCTCGCCGCATCGCCGCGTCCGGTGTGAACGCAGCACGAGTCTTTCTGTGGCTGAGACGCGGCCGTCACCTGTACTTGTGTTTGGCTCCTCCAGGTGTGTCCTCGCCTGCAGGACTGGGCGTGGACGACCTGCGCAGACTATGCATTGTGCGTCTGAGCTTTGTCAAAGGATGGGGGTCAGACTACCCGCGGCAGAGCATCAAAGACACCCCCTGCTGGCTGGAGGTTCACCTGCACCGGGCGCTGCAGCTGCTGGATCAGGTGCTGCACATGCTGCCGCCGCGCGAGCAGACGCTCTGATGACCTCCCGTCCTCTGGTCTGGTCCTACGGCAGAAACCTGACACTTTCCCTGGCGAGGTGTCTGCTCACCAAAGCAGGTCGCCACGGCGCCAGATCCCCGTTTGTATGGCGGCCTAAGCCTCCGTTGTCACAGACACCTGAGCAGGTGTGTCCTACGCCTCAGTTAGAAGGAGTTCTGTTCTCCAATCTTCCACATCTAACCTTCACGAGTCCATGTGATCATGTGATTTTGTGTTCAGAGCTGGAGAGATCAGGTCCAGGTTCCAGCAGCTCTGGTACCAAAGTCAGGACCTTCAAAAACGGATTCTGAGCTGCTGGAGAACGTGAATTTTAGCGTTCTGTCCTGAAAGAACCAAAAAGCCTCATTTCTGCTGTTCTTTCCAGTGGTTTGTGGATGGTGGTCCGCCCCATCTGAACATGGAGGGCATGCAGTCGCCCTGAAGGAGAGCTGGACTTTAGGCCTTTGATCCAAGGTCTGAAGGAGGGAGGAGCTTCTGGGTTCTGTCTGCTCTCCTACCGCTGTGGCGTTTTTAGTGGATCACATCATGTTCCAAAAAAAACTTTAAAGAAAAATTCAAAGTGTATTTATTTATGATTATTCAACAGAGATCATTGTTGTTGATGACGTCACGTCTTGTTGGGGTTGAAATGAAATCTTTCCTGACCTATTTATACAGTTTACTTCTTTTGATCTCATTGTCTTTTTTTTAGCTTCCATAACATTTAAGAGCTTTTATACTGAAAGGGTGTCTGATTTTGTATCCTGTTTATTCAAATCAAACGTTCAGCCTAAATAAACGTGAGATTCTAACCTCCTTTGTCTCCTTCCTCTTCATGGAGCAGCTGTTTGTTTGTTTACTTTTCATGGAGCAGCTGTTTGTTTGTTTACTTTTCATGGAGCAGCTGTTTGTTTGTTTGTTTGTTTACTTTCATGGAGCAGCTGTTTGTTTGTTTACTTTCATGGAGCAGCTGTTTGTTTGTTTGTTTACTTTCATGGAGCAGCTGTTTGTTTGTTTACTTTCATGGAGCAGCTGTTTGTTTGTTTACTTTCATGGAGCAGCTGTTTGTTTGTTTGTTTACTTTCATGGAGCAGCTGTTTGTTTGTTTACTTTCATGGAGCAGCTGTTTGTTTGTTTACTTTCATGGAGCAGCTGTTTGTTTGTTTGTTTACTTTTCATGGAGCAGCTGTTTGTTTGTTTGTTTACTTTCATGGAGCAGCTGTTTGTTTGTTTACTTTCATGGAGCAGCTGTTTGTTTGTTTTATGCTGTGTGACGTTTCTCCACGCAGGACCGGGGACGTTTGGATCAAACCACCTGAAAAACATTTGACGACGAAATGGATTAAAGGCAAAAACTCGGTATTTCCGCGGGAAGAAAATAAAATATACTTTTGTGTAAACATAAAAAATCTGTTAACTCACATAAATCAACATATCATCGGTGTTAGCTATCCGTGCGCGTGCACAGTTACGGGAGGCACCTGTGTCCCGGTTCCGAACCAGCACTGGTCCGACTGACTCCGAACCAAGGTGAAGACGTCACGGCAGAGGACTCGGGTTTTCTCGGCTCTTTTCGAAAAGCATCGAGCGTCATCATGCAAACCCGAAACTGGACGGCCTGGGGCTTCATTTCTAAAGGTTGCGTACGCACAAAAGAAGGCGTACGCCACTCTCTACGCAATAGTTGAGATTTATAAAAAGCAAACTTGAGGGGAAAATGTGCGGTCCTTCACGCTCTGACCCAGGCGTACGCACAAAAACGGGTGAAATGAGAAACGGCGACACCGTCGGCAGATGGAAGAAACACGTGAAAGTGAAAATGACAATACTGCCTCTCAGAAATAACATGAAGACTTCACAAAGCAAGACTTACAATTAACAGCTACACCAACACCCGTTTGATCGATCAGCAGTGAAACAAACAAAAAAGATCAAACGAAAATCACAACAGAAATTCAAATGAACACATATTTGCAGAAAGAAAAGTGAAATATGTTCTGCAATATTGGCATGTTGTGCAATTCATCCTCATAAATAATATAGTTAACAGAACGAAATAATGTACAGAACTGATATTCTGGTTAATGTGTCCGTCTGGAGGAGCAGATATAGGTGCGGATGGACGGACAGACGTACAGATGCATTAATTGTCCACTGGGGAAAGTTGTTTTCATAGTAAAACATTTCTTCATAAGCTACAGAATTATGGTATTCATGCATATGCCTTTAGTTTGTTTTATTTTTGATAAAACAATGTATGGCGTATGTCTCAACCATTCAGAAAGCAACAAGAAATTACATTTGCTGATCAATTTCCCATTTCCACGTGGATTATTACCGACATCTGTAGCTTGTCAGATGTAATTAAATGGAGGGAAATAAAATGCCCCATCACAATGCGTAATGACGCACAATGGCTGATCTTGCGCTCTTAGAAGATGTGGCAAATGGAAGAATTCAGAGTGAACGCATCTTTAGACAGCAAGGAGACTTGTTGAGTGGCTTATGAGCTGGTTCCGACTTCCTCTGCGGGCTTTTGGGGGGGTGTCCCCCTGCGCCTCAGTCACCACTCCACTTAAAAGGGATTCCCCAATTATTGCCGCCAGTCTCTCATCAGGAGGGGTCAGCTCCCATGGCAGACACGGGTGTGTGTGTGTGTGTGTGTGTGGGGGGGGGGGGGGGGGGGGGGTCAGCGCTAGACGTTTTTTTGCCTTGACTTTGATGTCCGACCATTTATTTTTTATTTAACCACGGTCCGAGGTTGTGAGGCTGCAGCATTTTCGGCGTCTGCCACCGTCTGCCGCTCACGTGCCTTTTTGGCATTAGTAATGCCCACACTGTGCCCTCCAAACAACACTTTCTCCTCTTTTCCACCTCGCCAACGATAACTTCTACTTCACATTGAGTGAAGTTACGTTTTTTTCATTTCCTCTCTATGTTTGCCATGGTTTCAATCAATGAATATTAATTTGTGGGCGTTTCACGGACTATTTATGGGCAACTATGGGCGTGTCATGAGGCCGCAAAAGCTGCGCAGCATTTAGAATTGGTTGTGATTTATTAAGAGAAAGATGCGTAGGATGTGCGTGCGCACGGTTTTATAAATCCAAATATTTCTGTGCGTGCGCACGTCCTATGTTTCATCCGTACGCCACTTCTGACGCAAATCCTACGCAAAGTTTTATAAATGAGGCCCCTGAACAGGGGAGCTAGCGCCGCTCTTTTTTTTAAACTTTATTGTTCAAAACAAATAGAACAAATGTGTATGACAGGAACAATAGTCATAACAACGACAATGTCAGCGGATGGTACATGTAACACAAAAGAAAATTACAGAAACAGATTCCTATGCATTGAAAATATTCAAAGACAGACAGTTTTCATAAATATGTATGGTCTTTTTGTTTAAGCTATCAGAGATAGTATGTAAATAAGATTCTAAGTCTTTAATTATTACAGGGAAAAAGCCGCTCAGGCGAAGCGCGAACGACGCCTCCTTTGAGTGACGTCAGCTCCGGTTCGGTCCGTAACTGCGTCAGTTTCCCAGAACTTCGTTAAAAACCGTGAATGAGTTTTTAGTCGTGTTGCTACGCATGCGCGGTGTGTGTTCGCTGGTTGATTCGACATCCGCCAGGCCCCTTTGCAGACGCTAAACCGGGTCCTGACCCGGTTCCTGTTCGGTTCTGCGGCGCTTGTCTGCATCCGCCGGACTGCTCCGCGGTGCTGTCCGCCTCACGTGGTGCTGAAACCGCGGGAGCGCGCGGCGGAGGCGCACCAAACCGGAAGTTTGTCCTTCAATGAAGGGATTCTGCTGTTCGTTTCAGACTGAGCCATGCGGGGCGGAACCGCGGTTCTGCTGCTGGGCTGCCTCACAGGTAATGCTGGGACTCCGCTCCGAAGGCGGTTCCGGATGTGTTTCTGAATCTATCCTGATCCAGTTTACTGAGCTCTGGAGTAGCTCCGGTCACCGAAATAGAACTTTCAGAACCAACGCAAGAAACCGGATCAGGAGAATCCAGATCAGCTGGATCAGAACAGCTCTGATTAGAATCTGTTTAGTTCTGGTTTGAGTCCAAACATTTGGTTCTGTTTGCAGTAACAGTTTTAGATTTCCATGCAGATGTTCAGAGGTGCTGGTTTCCATGAGACCGGAAGCATGAAGATCAGCAGCCGGATCCGGTTTGATCCACTGGATCCGGTTTGATCCACTGGATCCGGTTTGATCCACTGCTCCATGCTGATGTTTTATGAGGATTTCCCGTTTCAGACAGAAATTCCTGCTACTGAACAGTTTTCCAGATTCTTGGATTTCTTCCAGATCATCAAGTTAAATGAAATCTGTGTCCAAACCAACAAGTAAACTGGAATGAATGTCAAATCCATTCACATGTTAGTTTCCTAAAGTTCACCACTGTTGTTTTTCCACATCCAGAGAATCCAAAGGGAACATTCTAGACACTGGATGGTCACATGACTTTATTCAAAGGACTGGAATGATGGACGGATCCGTGTTGATGACATCACACGTGTGTTGTTGCTGTGATTGGTCGGTTTTATGTAATAGAATTAATAATGGAAATCTCATTTTAAACTATTTTTGAAGGGTTTAGGTCGATTCCATTCTGCCTCTTGGATCTGATTGGATCGACTGAAATCGATGAAGCCTTGATTGTAAATATTTGAAACTACATTTTATGAATGAATGTTTCCACAAAAACATGGCCTGGTCTTCTGAACGGTGAAGGGGGGACTTGGCGGTTCTGGGGGGGTTTTGGCCTGTCAGAACCTGGACCAAATGCCGTCCTAACCGGGTTGTTGCAGCATCTCGCCGTGATTTTCAAACCGGGGAAACGCTGCGGTTTCATGAAGGTCAGAGGTTCTGGTGATGAAGAGGATCTTCGTCTTCTGCTGGTGTCCTTGCAGCTGCAGTGGCGCCTCAGTGCTGGCAGGGGGCGACGTTCTCGGAGGCGGTGGTGTCCCCGGTGGTGGAGGGCAGCGGGGTCGTGCGGGTCCCGGGTGTGGCGTCCCTGCGGCGGTGCGTGGCAGCGGGCTGTGACCTCCCCGGCTATGACCTGGCCTGGCTCTTCAGGGGCCGCTGCTACGTCCTCAGCTGCCAGCAGAGGGAGGACTGCCGGCCCCAGGAGAGGCCAGGGGCCGACTCGGTGCTGGTCTTCCTGAGGAGGGGGCCCTCTCCATCGCTGAGAAGAGGATCATCCTACGGCAGCCGGTGGAGGCCCCTCCTCCCATCCTCTGAACATGGGGGGGACTTGCAGGGCCTCCCCCTGTTGGACGGGCCCCGGGCGGCCCTCCCCCTGTTGGACGGGCCCCGGGCGGCCCTCCCCCTGTTGGACGGGCCCCGGGACCTTGGACCCTTGGACCCCACGGTGTTGGATGTGGAGTACCCAGAGGAGAGCCAGGATCAGGATGGGATCGGTCCAGAAACAAGCCCCCTCCCCACTAGAGATGGATTCAACCAATCAGAGTCCGGCAGCCATCCAACACAAACCAGAGCAGGCCGGATCAGAACTGAGGACAGAACCGGAACCGAGCCGGCAGGGATACGGGTGAGTCTGGTAGGTCTGCAGATGCTTCACGGTGCAGAGCAGATGAACGTCATCCAGCCCGGTTCTACCGGTACCGAGTGGATCCAAACTGGTTTTCTTGAGTCTGGTCTTCATGACCGGACCGGACCGGACATCTACCAACACGTCTGCTTTATTCCCAGACATCAGTGATCACCGTGGAGACGGCAGAACGGTCTCAGCTTCTCCTCTCCTCCTAACAGACAGAACCGGACGGTACCAAACCTGCAGAACCTGTGACTGACTCCACCCAGCGCCTGAATGGTTCTGGACCCCAACCCCCCGGCCTTCACGAGTCCATCAGCACAGAGCAGCTGGGTACGTCACAGAACCGGTCAGAACCGCTGACCCACAGCAGCTCTTCTTCCTCTTTACTGTCCTCTTTGTTCTGCAGGTCCACCACCAAGCGGGTCTGTGGGAAGCCCGGTAGAACCGGCTTTCACAAGCAGCACCGCCGGCGCCATCGCTGCCAACTCACCGCAGCCAGCAGCAGGTCTGCATCCTCGTCTCCATAGTAACCATGCCTGCGTGTCTGTTCTGTGATCTCAGAACCGGGTTCCGAGGACAGAACCTGCAGCCATGTCACCTCTGCTTCTCACACAGGTGCATCGACACTGCTCCAGGCTCCGCCCACCCAAGTTCATGATGTCACTCCTGTCCCCGCCTCCGCAGCCACGCCCCCTTCTGCATGTGAGTGCACGAGGACCTTGGTTCTGCACGGATCACAGATTCTTTGATAAAAGTGGTTTGATCCAAACAGAACCAAGCTACCTTTACTGACAGCTGGCAGGATTCCTGACCCAATCAGTCTGATCCAAACAGTTCGGAACAGAACTGGACGTGGTTCTGCAGATTCCAAGCCGGTCGGTCTGTCAGGGTTGGCTTGCTGGTTCTGATGACTTCAGGTTTCGTTTCTTCTCCAACGTTCTTTCTGCTCAGCCTCATCCCACTCAGACGGGTCGGACCCCGGCCCAGTGGCTGTGGCAGGTCCGGACCGGAGGCTGGTTCTGCCCCTGAGCAGCGTGTTGCTCAACGGCAGCAGCAGCACCGGCACCGGAGGCCGAGCCGTTAGCAGCTTCCGCTGGGAGGCGGTCAGGTGGGCCGGAGCCTTTGGGGGTGGGGTCCGTGGATGAAGGCGGGGTCTCATCATCTCCGTGTCTGCAGCGGTCCTCCGGGGTTCCTGCTGCAGAACGCGGACCGGGCCGTCGCCACGGTGACCAGTGTCCAGCCGGGGCGCTACGTCTTCCGGCTGACCGTGTCTGACCAGGAGGGGGCGACAGACAGCGCCTCCCTCACAGTCAGGGTTCAGGAAGGTGAGGGGGGGGCTCTGCAGCATAAACATGACCTCAGTGGTGGTTCTGATCCGCCTGTGGTCCGTCCGTCCAGCAGCCTCCAGTCCTCCTCCGGTGGCCCACGCCAGCGGAAGCCACACCCTCACGCTGCCCAACAACTCCCTGGTCCTCAGAGGGTCCGTGAGCGACGGAGACCAGAGCCGGGTCCACTTCCTGTGGACCAGAGACCCCCAGAGTCCTGCTGCAGGGGTGAGTGGAGCCGAGCAGAACATGAGGCATCTGGGTCGGAACCGGAACTCAGAGGAGCAGAGGTTGTTGTACAGTCAAGACGGTTACCCATCGTTTAGGAGGAACGGCGAGGTTCTGCTCTAGACCGGTTCCGGTTCTGACCGGTCACAGCCTCTGCTCTGCTGCAGGTGGTCCTCTTCGGGTCCCGGACTCAGCCGTCGCTCTTCCTGGCCGACCTTGTGGAAGGAACCTACCTGTTCCAGCTGAAGGTAACCGACGCCCAGGGCCGCTCCAGTGTCGCCATGGCAACCGTGGAGGTCCGACCAGGTGGGCTGACACTTCAGCACAGAACCGGTCAACAGAGGCGTGTTTTCTGTGTTTAAGAAACATCAGAACCGGGACAAGACCTCAGATGACCTCTGTGCTTCTCTGCAGAGCCAGCAGGCGGCGAGCAGGTGGAGCTGGAGATGCTGGTGCCCGTGTCTCAGGTCAGCGTTCTTCAGCGGGACACCGTGGTCCAGCAGCTGGCCGCTCTCATCCGAGTCCCAAACAGTGACGTGCACGTACGTGCACTGGAGGGCCGCTCGCAGCTCAGGTAGGCCTGGCGTGGACCTTGGCCGGTCCCGTGGACCTTCACTCGTCCCGTGGACCTTCACTTGGTCCCGTGGACCTTGGCCGGTCCCGTGGACCTTGGGCGGTCCCGTGGACCTTCACTCGGTCCCGTGGACCTTCACTCGGTCCCGTGGACCTTGGCCGGTCCCGTGGACCTTGACTCGGTCCCGTGGACTTTCATTTGGTCTTGTGGTCCTTCACTCGGTCCCGTGGACCTTGGCCGGTCCCGTCGACCTTGGGCGGTCCCGTCGACCTTCACTCGGTCCCGTGGTCCCTCACTCGGTCCCGTGGACCTTGGCCGGTCCCGTCGACCTTGGGCGGTCCCGTCGACCTTCACTCGGTCCCGTCGACCTTGACTCGGTCCCGTGGACCTTGACTCGGTCCCGTGGACCTTGACTCGGTCCCGTGGACCTTGGGCGGTCCCGTGGACTTTCATTTGGTCTTGTGGTCCTGCTCCAGCTCCAACGGACCTCCATGTGTGTCTGTGCAGCACTGTGCTGCGCTTCAGCGTGGGCGGCCTGTCGGGACCTGTCCCCGCCCCCCGCCTGGTCGCTCTACTGAGGACACACCTCCTGCGGCAGCGCAGCAGCTACCTGCTGTTCAGAGCGCTGCGGGTCGACGCCGTCGGTGAGTTGAGAGCCTCAAACATGAAGGAGGTGGTCTGCATGTTCAGCCCCTCCCTCTCTGGTCAGTGTGTTTCCTCAGCTGTTCTGGGCGGGGCCAGTGCGATCCAATCACCAGGCAGTGTGGCTGCGACCCCTTCTGGACGGAGAACCTGGTCCGGCGTTACCTCGGTGACGGAGAGAGCAACTGTGGTAAGACGGTGGTCTGTATGCGGCTCGGGCTCTCCATCATCTTCATCATGGGGCTGACGCTCCTCCTCCTCAGAGTGGAGGGTCCTGTACGTCATCCTGAGCAGCTTCATCTTCATCATCTTCATCCTGACTCTGGGCTGGACCTTCATGTGCTGCAGGAGGTGAGTCCGACCGACCCAACCGGACCCGAGCGTTCTGAGCATGACCCGCCGCTGTCCTGCTGCAGGAGGCGGAGCCAAGCCAGAAAAAGAGCCAAGTACGCCGTTCTGAACGACATGGATGAGCAGGAGCGCCTGGAGCTCCGCCCCCGCTTCAGTGAGTCTGTCCGTCTTCGTATAGAGCGATGACATCACAGCCGCCGATGCAGAGCGCCATCTTGTGGTGTGCAGGTGTCAAACACCGCAGCACGGAGCACAACTGCAGCCTCATGATGTCCGAGTCGGAGCTGGACAGCGACCAGGACGCCGCCTTCAGCGAGGGGTGGCGGCTCCGCAGCAGGAGCCGGGCCGCCGCCTGCAGCCGGGAGGCCTTCGGGTGACGGGGCGGCCGTCTGCTTCCAGGGCTCCTCCCTCCTCCAGGTGACCCTCTGGTTGCTGACGCAGACCACAGGGGGCGCCGCCGTCGTTTTGGACCAAAAGAAGACGAGGCGCCGAACGCTTCAGAGACGATTAATGTTTTTATTCCAGCATGAACATATGAAAACGTTTACAGAGGATCCACAGACTCCGCCCCCACAGAAACAGAGGACCTACAGGAAGTACCGGGTTCTAAGGATCCTTCATATTTCAGTAGTCATTAAAACATGTTTTAAAAACATTTGTTGTTCCTCGATTGGTTCTAAAGGTTCTGATCTACTCCAGAACCATCAGGATGTTTGGGTTCTGACCCAGTACAGCCCGTCTCTCATCTATTGGTGGACGGTAAACCAATGAGAGGAGCCCACAGAACCATCTGTGGCCCGGATCACGACAGAGGATGTGAGGACAGAACTGAGTACAGGTCGCTATGACGATCAGAACATTTATGTTATTGAGTTACTGAGCTGTGGACCCACAGCTTGGACCAGAACCTGGATGATCACGTGGGTCTGGACCTGAGCAGGACCCAGAAGACCACCTCCTGGATTTGGGGGCATCAGGGTTTCAGGCCTCCGAAGCACATGTACTTCACCTCCAGATACTCGTCCACGCCGTACTTGGACCCTTCACGACCCAACCCAGACTGTTTGACCCCGCCGAAGGGGGCCTCGGGGGCGGACAGGAGCCCCTCGTTCACCCCCACCATCCCAACCTCCAACGCCTCCGCCACCCTCCAGATCTGACTCACGTCCTGCGAGTAGAAATAACCTGCAAAGCCGACATCAGTCAGAACCTTCAAACCCAAACCGGTTCTGGACGCTGTCCAGATGCAGGGGGGGGGGGGTTACTGACCTGCCAGCCCCACGTTGGCAGAGTTCGCCACGGCCACCGCCTCCTCCTCCGTCTCAAACCTGCAATCAGAAAACCTCTTATCCCTTTATCGGGCAAGTGACTGTTTCTGGTAATTTCCGCATATGTTAGTTATCACGCCCATCCCCCGTCTCAGTGAGTTCAAGAATCATGGGATCTTTACCCAGCCAATCAGCAAAGATCATCCTACATTATAGGCTACTCAATTGTGCAACTTGACCAATCAGCAGAGAGCAGGGTCACATCAAATTTCCCTTTTTCTCCAAAATCAGAAAAAGTTGCTTTTGCAGCTCAGTTCACTGGACATTTTCAAAGGAATCGTCAAAACTAACCATGGTAAGTTGATGAAACTCATACATTTTATTGTTGAATAGTTGTGTTAAGTGTTGACATACAAGTTGTTTGCGGAGAATTTATTGAAATGAGTGAAAATACGGCATGAAAAATGCAGGCACCATATTTGATCATACGCCCTATTCACTAAAAAGAAAATTTTACTTGGTATGTCTGTTTTTGGACATATGCCCTATGCGTCTAACAAACCGTATTAGTGCATTTTCTTTACAAATAAAGAAATACAACTTAGAATATTATGTTTTAATGTTGCCAAATGTTTTATATCACTATACAGTGATTCAGGGAGAATTTAAATACTGTTTTTAGTTTATGAATAGTGATAAAGAGTGATTTTTGTCAGTTTATGATGTTATGAAAGGTGTTTTTATTGCATGTGTTTAATTTTTAGCTTCCATCAATCTTTCATGGCAAGAGGAGGGAGACTGCTGTTGTGCCAGTCCACCCTGACATTAGTGATGATGATGAGGATCAAGATGATGACGTGTCAGACCCCGACTTCGCCCCACCCACCAACAACCAGGACATTCCCAGACCCTCACACACAGTTGTGTGAAGGTCTATTCAACACTTTTGTTATCAGCACTTTTATGTTCTAAAAGTGATGTTCAAATGTTCAAATACATATGTGTTTTCTTATATTTATATATATATATATATGTATACTTATTGGAATTTGTTTTCCCACTCACGGGCAAGTGACCAAATATGGTCACTTCATTGGCATTGATATTCTACATGAAAATAAAAAAAAATTAAAAAAATGTCACCAATGATATGAAGTCTTGTTATGTTCTCCAATAACACTCTAAGGTTGAATTTTAGAGTATTTCATTGAGTGCCCTATAAAGGGTTAATGCCTCTCAGAGTCCCGGTGCTCCTCAGGGCTCCTGACTCCTCCCACTTTGATTTCCTCCATTGGGAACATTAGCAGGATAACGATGGGGAGGCAGACCTTACACCACAGCTCCGCTGTTTCCGTAAAGAACAAACCTCCAGATTTACAGAAAATCTATCGGCAGAACCAGGGGGGGGGGTCAGAACCTTTGGGCTCGGAACCTGGGTCACTAGGTGGTACCTGATGACAGGAAGCAGCGGTCCAAACGTCTCCTCCCTGGTGCACAGCATCTCCGTGGAGACGTCGGCCAGCAGAGTCGGCTCCATGAAGGACCCCTCCAGGCGCTTCCCGCCTCTCAGCACTTTGGCGCCGTGGGACACGGCGTCGGATATTTGATGGGCCACCTGCAGAGGAGGAGCGTCAGAGACGGCGGGGCGGACGGTTGGTCGTGGTTGTCGGGGCTGACCTTCTCCGCCGCCCTGGCGTTGATGAGCGGCCCCTGCGTGGTGTCCGGCTCCGAACCGTGACCCAGGCGGAGCTCGGCGTCCATGGCGCGGCCCAGCTTGTCCAGGAAGAGCTGGTAGATCCCAGACTGCACCAGGAAGCGGTTGGAGCAGACGCACGTCTGGAACGGGCAGACGTGTTCACGTGCTTCGTCTGTGAGGTCACTTCCTGTTTAGAATACACATCACTGCTCCTCCCTCACCTGGCCAGAGTTCCTGAACTTGGAGGCCATGGCTCCGCCCACTGCTTTGTCAACGTCAGCGCTGTCAAAGACGATGAAGGGGGCGTGGCCACCGAGCTCCATCGAAACTCTCTTTACCGTGTCAGCCGCCATTTTCAGCAGCAGCTGCGGAACAAACAGAACGTCCTGAAACTGTCCTCCGCCGGCGCGGCAGTGAGCAGCAGGGGGCGCCGCCGCCTCACCTTCCCTGTGGCCGTGGACCCGGTGAAGGAGATCTTTGCCACCAGCGGGTCGGTGCAGAGGACCTGCCCCACGGAGGGGGTCTTCTCTCTGGAGCAGGGAACCACGTTGAAGACGCCGGCGGGGATCCCCGCCTTCTCTGCCAGCTGCACACAGGAAGTGACATCACTATAAGCTCTTCGGCAGCTTCCTCGGCTCTGACGCCAAAGCGACCGACCTCTGCCAGAGCCAGCGCAGACAGCGGCGTGTCCTCGGCCGGTTTGACCACCACCGTGCAGCCGGCAGCCAGAGCCGCGCCCACCTTCCGAGTGATCATGGCGCTGGGAAAGTTCCACTGGCGGACAAATGACAGGGAGCTTTTAATGTGAAAATCTTCTGTGCACAGTCACTTCCTGCGTCTTTTTCAGATAAACGTAGAGATCACTTAAACACTTCCTGCAATGTTCCATGTCAATCATCTCTGCATCAAGGTTAAATTTTTTTGTAGAAATGTGTGACTTCCTCACCGGTGTGATGATGGAGGCCACACCCACTGGCTGTTTAAGGAGGAGGAGCTTCCGGTCTGTGGCAGAAGCTGGAACAATGTCCCCATAAATGCGGCGCGCCTCCTCAGAGAACCACTCCAGGAAAGACGCGGAGTACGCCACCTCCCCAACGGACTCCCTCATGGGCTTACCCTGCAGCACACACACACACACAGACACACACCCACACCCACACACATAGACAAATGCAGACACACACACATAGATACAGACACACACGCACACATAGACACATGCACACATAGATACACACAAGAACACAGACACACACATCTATTATTTCTATTGTCTCTGTTTTTCTCAGCATTCGGTTAATAAAGTCACCAGGACTGAAAATCATTTGTCAAATTAAAGATGAGGGTCTTATAGCATAAAACAGTAAATATCAGTAAACAGACCAGATTGAGTTTTTCTGAAGGTGTTTTGTTCTTTTATTGAATGCAGTCGCTTCCATACGTTCCTGCAGTTTGGTCCACGCCGACACACACGGCCGTTGATACGGCGCCTGCCGTGTTAACGGCGAGGCGGACAAACCGGGACGCACCAACATTTGTCCTGGTTTGATTTAGCAGCAGCAACTCCAAAAGAACCATTGCTAAGTGTTCTACACTCAGTGCTGCAAATCATTTTACACCAATGGCTTACATTTTGGAGCATTATGGGTATTGTACTCTAATTGTAGTCTATTGTAACCTAATAGAGTTTTTCATGTTACAACAGAAAAATGTTACGTCTTTGTCAATAAAGTTTTATCTGATTTGTATTCTCTCAGCTAAGGTTGATTCTTGCAGATAAACGATGAAGAACAGTTTTTAGTAAAACTTCCCATCAACCCCTCTAACCTCTGGCCTGCCAGTTGGCCTCTCTAGGCATTCTGGGTAGTGTAGTCATTGTAGAAGTGACACTCACGCTCTCAAAGGTGATGATCTTGGCGAGCTCCTCTTTGTGCTGCGTCAGCAGGTCGAACCACCTCCTCAGCAGGACGCTCCTCTCCTGCAGAGCCAATCAGAGCTTCACCTCCTCTCAGTCCATTCAGGAGAAACCGCCTCTCATGTCAGTACGGCAGCCCCAAAGGGCCAAAAACCCACCAGGGAGACCAGATCTACTTTTGTCATGCAGCAGGGGGCGCTCCCCCCACTCCACAGAGTCACTGATTTTATTAAAGATGATATGTTTGTTATTCTGGGGAGCGTTTATGGATCCACCTGAAGCAGAGATGTCCTACAGAAACCTCCCATTGGAGGTGATTTTAATACGGTGGAAGATGAATACCTCTAATCCATCAATATGATCCAGTTCTTCATGTATGAAGAGACTCACATATGGTGTCAATATGGCGCCTAGAGAATTGCGCATCAAAACCTCAAATCTGTGAATCAAAATGTGTAAATTGAGAACCAAAAGTTATAACCTAAAGCACAATCCTATTTCTCAGTTGGCGATTTGTTTTCTCGCCATTCTGAAATCCTGTTTTTGAGTTGCAGTTTTATTTTGAAATCGTCCTTTTGAGTTGCGCTTTAATTTTTTCAAATTTAATTTAAAACTTCCAAACTCATTTATAGGATCTTTGTTTGTTAGAGAACTGTTTCCAACATCTTACAAAAATCATTCTCACAGTTTTACACAAAACAAGAAATCAGCAAGTTAAGGAACAAATAAATAAATGAAATGGAAAAAAAATGAAGATCTCAGTTTATTAAATATCCAATTTTTCCAAAATACAAATAAATCCATTTTAAAGTAATGAATACAGTCTATCCATGTAAGGAACTGTTACACATATGTGTTGGTTTTCCAGAAATAACCTGTTCTTTCTGTGACATAAATATACAATCACTTCATCATCTGTTTTTGGAATTTTTATATGTTTACAGTTTTTGAGAGGATTTTTTTTTTTTATTGGTGCTCCTCAAAGTTTCCTTTTCCTATTTCAATTCATTTACAGAAGCAGATCATATTATTTGGAAGAGTTTCTGGTGATAATCTATTTGATTTAACATTCAATACTTTATTAATATCTGGGAGTTTTTTCATCCATAAGAGCAGATTTGAAAAAATCAAACCATTATTCAATACATTTCATAAAGACACCAGTTCAGATTTTAAATCTCTGAAATTAATGAAAAACAAAAATGCAATAAAACTGTCTATTTTCATTGAAGATTACATGCTGTATGACAACCCCTGGTACTGTAAACTACAATTTGAATGTTATTTTTGTTTTTTATTTCTTTCTGTTGTAGCTATGTGTATTTGTTTGTTTGAAGTTCAGTAATAAATAAATTGATCATTCTTCGTTTTCCTTTCTTGAATGAATGTGGGTCACAGACACGGAAGTTACCGCTGAAAGCAGGACGGAGAGCATATCCGTGTTTATGAATGACTTATGACGTGAATAATTATTTCGTTCGCACCAATTAATTATTTAGAGGGAACGGAAAATTATTTTGTTGGAACAAGATATATTTTATTTTTTTAATGTCAGGACACGGGCTCCGTAGTTCATGTTTATGTGATCTTTTCACCAACAAAAGGTGAATCTACTCAGATCACGTGATCACGATGTCAGACGCGAAGTTTGACGGAAACAGCCGATGAGACCCGAAACGAAAGAACCGGCCAAAGCGTGACGTCATTTCATAACATCAGTTTTCCACCTGGTCAAGCCCCATTTACGTGCGTTTCCCCATCGAGCACGCGCTCCGTGTGTATCACCTGTGTGGCGCGTGCATGGCTCCGCCTACCTTTGCAGTCACCCGTTTCCACGCGTGAAAAGCCGTGTAAGCGGCGTGCACGGCCCGCTTGGCCTCCTCTGGCCCGCAGTCAGATACCCGGGCCAGCTCGCGCCCGGTGGCCGGGTCCAGGACCGGGAACGCGTCCGCCGCGGAAACCCACTGGCCGTCCACGTACGCGCGCGTGCGCAGCAGCGGTGCGGCCGCGTTAAGACTGTAGAGCCGCTGCGTGGCGGCGGACAGACGGCCGCTCCTCTGCAGGCTCAGCGCCGACATCCCACTGCCTCGGAACCGAGTCCGAACCCTGGAAACCACGTGACCCGACAATGAAAACACAGGACGGCTGAGCGCAGCTTCAGTACGGCAGGCAGACAGGGTCAAAAACCTCCAGCACGTAGAATCGCACGTTTGTCGATGGTTGTGACGCAGGAAGGTCAAAGTTCAAAGTCAGATTTCCCGCCTGAGAAGGAAAGAGTAAATGTGTGAAAGACGCAGATGTCCAAAGTTATGATGAGGAAACATCTTCATCCATGAAGGAAAAGGAGCAAAACATTAGGAAGGAAACTTTCCCCAAACATGTTTCCATCTCCACTAAAGAGAAAATATGTTTAGAGATTATATCCAAACATTTTAGAGCAAAAGAAAATCCCGTCAAAGTCTCAGCTGTTGATCCGTCTGACGACCTTCATCAGACACGAACAGCAAAGAGAAGCTTCCTCTTCTTCAGATCCAAATCCTCCTACTCCAAAGTCTCAATCCTAGAAACAGAGAAGAAAAAGGCAGACTTTGCTATCAATGACATCTGATATACTTAAGTTTCTGTGGAAGATTTCTCTAAATGTAGCGTCACCAGCAGTTTGTGTGAAAGAGTCTGAATGCTGCTGAGGACCGTCCCAGAAGGAGCTCTTCCATTCACCAGAACCACCTGGGAGGGGCCGTCCCAACACGGGAACTACACGGCCAGAGGGAAACTCTTCTGCTGTGACACGCATGACAGTAAATGTCATGGATGTAGAGGACTTCATGAGGAATCCAAACCTCTCAGCGGAGCAGAACGTGTTGGTTCAGCCAGCAGCTGTGGAAGTTCTGCGCCTAAAGATCAGAGTCTGTGCTGCTCATCAGAACAGAAAGAACCCAGAGAACATGGATTTTAAGGAACGTCTTTGTCATTTCTGGTGGATTGATTCAGGATCTACAGGTCATCTCAGTCCTTCATTATACGCTCAAAGGTCAAAGGTCTCCTGAAGGCCTTCAGCAGCTTCGGTCCATTCTTCATGCTGGGATGGAAACGCTGACTTTCAGGTCCCTCCACAGATCCTCTGTTGGACCGAGGTCCAGAGTCTGGCTAGAACCCTCCAGAACCTGCAAGTGCTTCTCATGAAGCCCCTCCCTGGTTGCCATGGTGATGTGATTGGGATCACTGTCCTGCTGGAAGATCCAGACACGTTTCATCTTCAATGTCCTCAATGATGGAAAGAGGTGTTTGTCCAAAATCTCCATTCATCCCTTCCTTCATACAAACCATGATGCTTCCACCCCGTGCTTCACACTGAGTCTGCTGTTCTAAGGATGCGAGAGCTTGAGGTTCAAACAGGTGTCATTACTGCAGGTGGAGGACAGAGGAGCCTCCCAGAGGAGGTCCAGGCTGTGAGGAGCAGAAATCCAGATGTTTGTAGATGACTGAATACTTTTACTGAGGAATTTAACAATTATTTCCTGAAAATTCAACAACGGTTTTCCTGGATTCTTCCTGATGAAGAACAGTTCCAGAAGTGGGAGAACGTCAACATTTGGTGGCCATGGTAACTAACCTGTCCTGATGTCAGTCCCAGCAGGTCACTTACCTGCTGAGTCCGACTCAGGTGAGACGTCTTCCCCAGCAGGAACCTCAGTGAAGAAGTCCCTCAGACTTCACTTCAAGAAGCCGGATCAGAACTTCGTGGACCTAGAACCACACTGTGATGGACGTAGATCACGAGCTTCTCGGGCCACATCAGGAGAAACTGGACCCGGTTCTCCTGCATTCAGACGTTCTACTGTCCGGCTTCATGCTGCGGATCAATCATGACCTCCACGTGACCTCACCCCGTGACCTCACCCCGTGACCTCCACCTAAAAGGAAGAACTGCCTAAAGCTGTCGGTGCGCTTCAACCGGCTTCAGGACCAACACCTCCACCGACACGTTCAGATAAAAGTCCAAACCCAAATACTTTATTGAAGCAGAACTAAAGAGTCCAAACACTCCAGTGTCGGATCAGTACAGTAAAAGAAACCCAGAACTAACATCAAAGAAAACTGGACCCGGTTCTGGACAGCAGCCGGTCAGAGAAGCTGTCAGGAACAACTAATTGCTTGAGGCCCGTCTCAGCGGCGCCGCGGCGGACTGAAACAGGGACAGCCGAAGGGGGGGGTGCGGTTCGGCTCTAAGGCACCAGAGGAGAACGGGTCCAGATGTGAGTTCAAAGAGCCGTTGGTCACAGAACCGGAGTCGCAGCAGGGTGTGACGGTACCAAAGCGGACCCGGTTCACAGCAGCAGCACTTCCTGCTGAAGCCCTGCAATCTCAGAACCGGGTCGCAAAATCCAGTGGAACAGAACTTTCATGAAAACTAAAGGTGAAGACGAACAGCGCCCTCTGGAGGCGGAGTCTCTCCTCCTGGCAGACGTCGCTGCAGGCGGCAGAGTGGGCGGGGCATCGGGTTAAAATGACCAGTTAAAACCTAGAAAAGGTGGACGTCTCCTGTGATGATGTCACCGCCACAGGCCGGACCCGCGGCGCCGTCAGCTGATTCAAAGATCAAAGGAAGAGGAGCTTTGGTTGAAGGGGGCGTTTGTCCAGGTACACCTCCACCTGGGCTGGATGGTCCCAGAAACACGGGGGGGGGGGCAGTTAGTGGTCATCGCCTCAGAAGTGACCGGTATAAAAGGGCGACGGCCACGTGTGCACGTGCCGTGTGCCGTCATCGAGGCGCGGAGCCGCTCGGCGGCAGGAAGGTGCAGTTCAAGGTGCAGCTGCAGATCAGGGAAATCTCCCAGCAGCCATTGCAGTCAAATCCAGTCAGCTGATGTGGGGGGAGGGGGGCCCTCAGCAAACAGTCTGCAGTGTGAGGAGGCGGAGCCGCCAGCTGCACCTGTGAGAGGGGAGGGGTGCAGCTCGGCGTCATACCTCCAGGAATATGTCGGTGGGGGGGCTCCTCTGTGCTCCTCGCACCCGCTCCACCTTCTTGATGAGCTCGGAGACGATGCACACGGTTGAGGTGAGGGCCACCAGGAACAGGAGGTCTGGGGGGGACACAGAGCCGCCGTTCAGTTTCTGCAGATCACCTGGTGGAGCCAGCTGTCGGACCGGTTAGAACCGCCGGCTAGAACCAACCAAACCCGCCGCCTAAGCGTCTCCTGCCTTCCTAAAGGCTGGACTCTCCTGACCACCTGCTGCTGTTTCCGTCTCCTCCGTTTTACCGGCTCAGGAGTTGTTTGAAGTGAGACACGAGGAGCTTCAGACCAAAGGAGACTCTGCAGATGTTTCCGGTTCTCCTTTGGTCCTCGTGTCTCACTTCAAACATTCAGACATCAGGAGCTTCAAACCTAAATTCTGCTTCTGCTGAGGCTGAATTTCAGGTTTCATCACCTTTGAGCCCAAATCCTCTAAGGAAATTTCAGCTTAAAAGGTTTCCGTCTGGGACATAACCTCATAAAAACCAGGTTCTGGTTGAGCGGGGTTTCTGACCGTGCACCAGCAGCAGGTGATGGGATGGGGGGGCCACAGCCGCTGGTCTTACCGAAGACGCTGAGGCTCTCCGTCTGGAAGACGCTCTGCAGGGGGGGGAAGTAGATGACGAGCAGCTGACCCATGAGGGAGGCCAGGACGGCGTAGCAGAAGGTCCGGTTGCTGCACAGCCCGATCTCATGGACCATCCGGGTCTGGGGACAGCCGCACACGGCGTCAGCAACCGGAAAGGCGCTCCCGCTGGAGCTTCAGAGGGGGCGGGGCTTACCTGTGAGCGCGAGCTCAGAGCGTTGAACATGTCGAACAGGACGAAGCAGGTGAAGGTCATGGTGGTGTCTCGAGGCGTGATCACGTTGTCCTGCAACTGGAACAGGAACAGGAAGTCAGCACGGGAGCGGGTCTGCGGCGGCGCCCCGAGCGGCGCTGCTCACCTCTCTCCAGAAGACGAACAGAGTCCCGCAGACGATGATCATGGCCGACACCAGGACCTTCGCGATGAGGCCGCGCGTGATGATGCTGTCTTTGACGTTGCGGGGGGGTTTCCGGATCACGTCACGGTCCACAGGCTCCACCCCCAAACTGCCAACAGGTTCATGGGATTAGAGCGCGTCCAGCTGGTCTCTCTACCTGCAACAGCTAATAACCTCAGCGTTCATGAGGAATTTCAAAATAAAAGCACTTTAGAGAAGGGGGGGCGGGGCAGACTTTGTTGTCATGGTGACATGTTCCACACCCATTGACATTCCAGAACAATGAAGAACTATAAGAACTACAAAGGTGAGAGAACTACGATCTGATGGTCCAGGAAGAACCGTCGGTGTTTGTTTACAGACGCCAGGAGAGAGCGGCGGCGGGAAACCTCTGGACGGGGTTAGGGGCAGGAAGCTGATTGGCTGTGGCGACCTCTGAAGGGAAACGCCCAGAGGGGAAGAAAAAGAGGAGGGAGGGAGGATGCGTCCCCAAAACAGACGAACATGAGGTGTTCATGCTGGGGCTTTTTCTGTTTCCACCCATCTGGGTTTCCTGGGTTCTTAAATCATTTATGTCAAAAAACATTCATAAATTAAATCCAAATATTTTTGGGTAAAAACAAAATACATTCAATAAAATATTTAGAAAAACAAAAAATTGTTTTTCAAGACTTTTTATTCAAACATTTTTTTTGTCTTTCTTTCTAAATAACTTCTTCTTTTCCATTTATTCACTGAATGCAGTCCACTTTCATTCCCTACAGCTTATTTATGGAAAAATAATCTAAATTTTGTCGAAACTTTAGAGAAAAACTGCCTTCCAGCTGTTTGTTCTGCATGCTGTTGTCTCACATCTGCAAACCGAACACCACACACAACCCTGACGCTGCTGCACGGACTACACTTCCCAGGATGCAGCTGTACCTCTGAGCCGGCGGTCCGTCCATGATGATATTGATCCACAGGATCTGCATGGCGTTCAGAGGGTTGGGGAAGTTCATCAGCGTTGCCAAGGAGATGAGGGTGAGAGCTGCGATGCTCCTGACCGCCAGCAGGGGAACACAGAGAAGGCGGGGTCAGAGGGCGGGGGGAGAACCTGAGGCAAAGGGGGGCGGAGCTCTGACTCACGTGCTCAGCTGGAAGCGGACAAAGTTTTTGATGTTGTTGTAGATCCCTTTTCCCTCCTCGATGGCAGACCTGCAGGCAGATCAGGAAGTGAGGAAAACCCGTCTGAACGGGAAACGCCAAAACCTGCGGACTCACATGATGGTCTGGAAGTCATCATCCACCAAGATCATGTCTGCCGCCTCCTTGCAGACGTCCGTGCCCGTCTGGCCCATCGCCACGCCGATGTCGGCGGCCTTCAGAGCCACGGCGTCGTTCACGCCATCCCCCGTCATGGCAACCACGGCGCCGAGGCTCTGCAGGGACTGGAGGGAGAAGCTGGGCAGGGTTACATTTTCCCATAAGTCTGCAGCGACTGCACACCCAAGGGCATGATGGGAGATGATGTTCAGGAGCTGCTACACAGGTGTTCTCCTGAACCTTGGAGGTTTCCTGATGGCGTTGGGCTGCTGGAAGGTCACCGCCACGCCCCAACGCCATCCGGAAACAGAACAAAGCATCTCTGCGGCGACTCCACCCACCTTGACGATCTTTAGCTTATGTCGCGGGCTGGCTCGATAAAACACAGCGATCTGCGGGGAGAGGGCGGAGTCTGTGTTAATGACACACCCCCCGTACTCCCAAACACGGGCTGCTGGGGTGTGGAGGCTTACTCTGAGGACGACGTGCGAGAGCTGCTGCAGGTCCAGATGGTCCACCTCCTCTCCCGACAGACTCTGGCATCCTTTGGAGAGGAGGCCCAGGCGGCTGGCTGCAGGAGGCGCAGAGGAGAACGTGAGGAACCAGAGGAGGATGAAGAACTGCTGGCTCCAGAACACTCTCACCTATGGACATGGCGGTCTCCTGAGAGTCTCCGGTGATCATCTTGACTGTGACTCCAGAGCTGGTGAGCGCGCTGATGGCCTCTTTCACTCCTTCTCTGGGGGGGTCCATGATGCCCGCCAGGCCCAGGAAGGTGAGGTTTCCCATCTGAGAGCCCGAGGCGAAGGCCAGCACTGAGGGGGGAGGGGGCAGTGAGCAGGAGAAAGGGTTCGGGGCCAACAGGAGGTCCTGGAGTTACCTCGCAGGCCGGAGGAGCCCATGTAGCTGATCTGCTGCTGGTAGAGCTCCCTCTGCTGGCTGTTGAGCGGCAGCGCCGCCCCTCTGCTGCTGTAGGAGCTGCAGAAGCGGACCACCTGCTCGAACGCCCCCTTCACGAAGTAAACCCCCGCCTTATCCTGCAGAGCAGACGCCTGTGAGCTGCGGCGGCGCGCCCCAAAACCGCCAGGACCACCCCCTCCTCACCTGCTGGGTGCGGTGAACGCAACGGACCGCCATCCACTTCTGCTCCGAGGAGAAGGGCTGCTCCTCCAGGCGGACGTACTCCTGCTGCACGCCCTCCAGCCCCATCTGCACACAGACGTCAGGCCTCAGCCCCAAACAGCAGAGCAAGGGGGGGGCGACCGCCTCAGACAGGGACACCGTGGGTTTGAATCCACAGAGGGATCAAACAAAGACCTAAAGCCTCTTTGGACTGTGACCACTCCATCAGGATGGGGGGGTCAGGCAGTGAGCAGACGCACCTCCCACCCCACAGCTTCCCCTGAGGTCACGTGGTGATGTCATCAGGACCCATGGCAGGAGTGCATGCTGTGATCGCCCTGATGAGCCTTTGCTTTAGATATGAAGGTGTGGGGGGGCTGAGCTCAGACTGGAGGGTTTAGGCTGCACCTGAATATTTGGGGAAGGTCCAGGAGGCCCTGAAGCTCTGAAGCCTGTAGGAGTAGAGGAGGGGTTTACCTTCATGGCGAGGGCGACGAGCGCGCCCTCGGTGGGACGGCCCAGCAGGTTGTTGTTCCTGATGACCGAGTCGTTACACACACAGCCGGCCTGAGGACAAACCAAAACCTCCTTCAGATCTGTACGGGTGAAGCGCTCCAACAACACCTCAGGAAATCCTGGGGGGTCAAGAGTCTAGTGTTTGAATCTTAAGCTGGATGAGTTCCGTCACCTCCACGATTTTGCTGATTGAAGGGCAGGAGAATCCCTGGACAACCTCTCCGCTCAGTAAAACCTCTCCGGCTCCGTTGTAGCCCACGCCGGTAACCTGCCAGACGAAAACCAGGGCACAAATCACCTCAGTGAAGGTTTTTACAGGTGTAGAACCGTCTTCAGAGTAACGATAAGGAACTTCTGGTCGGTTCCCACCTCGGCGTGGAGGCCGTCTGCCGTGAACAGCTGCGTGACGGTCATCTCGTTCTTGGTGAGAGTTCCTGTTTTGTCTGAGCAGATGACGTTGCAGCAGCCTGAAGGGGAAGCAGAGGCTGAGGTTGAACACCTTCACGGGGAAAGCCCCGCCCCCACCACAGCGTTTCCTCTAACAGGAAGGGTGAACACATAAACATAGTCGTCTGGGGCGCCATACCCAGAGTTTCTACGATGGGCAATTTCTTCACGATGGCCCTCTTCTTCACCATTCGCATCACGCCAAGCGCCAGCGTCACCGTGACCACGATGGGCAGACCCTCGGGAATAGCAGCCACTGCCAGACTGGAGGTACGGAGAGGATAAGAGCCCTGAAAGTCCACCATGACGCCCCATAACCGAGGGAGGAAGTGAGGCTACCTGACACCGATGGTGAACATGTCCAGAATCTTCTTCCCCTGCAGCCAGCCCACCAGCATGATGACCCCTGAAACAGAGCAGACGGCGATGAGCGGGACGCAGATCCAGGTCAGGAACCGTGGTCCAAGACTTACCAATGATGCAGAAGGAATAAAGGGACAACTGCTTCCCCAGGAGGTCCATGCTCTTCTGGAGAGGAGTCTTTGGAGCCTGAACACAAACAAGAACTACTGAGGAAACATCTGAAACATCTGAGCTGTAGAGGAAACATCTGAACTGTAGAGGAAACATCTGAGCTGTAGAGGAAACATCTGAACTGTAGAGGAAACATCTGAGCTGTAGAGGAAACATCTGAACTGTAGAGGAAACATCTGAACTGTAGAGGAAACATCTAAGCTGTAGAGGAAACATCTGAACTGTAAAGGAAACATCTGAACTGTAGAGGAAACATCTGAACTGTAGAGGAAACATCTAAGCTGTAGAGAAAACATCTGAGCTGTAGAGGAAACATCTGAACTGTAGAGGAAACATCTGAACTGTAGAGGAAACATCTAAGCTGTAGAGGAAACATCTGAACTGTAAAGGAAACATCTGAACTGTAGAGGAAACATCTGAGCTGTAGAGGAAACATCTGAACTGTAGAGGAAACATCTGAACTGTAGAGGAAACATCTAAGCTGTAGAGGAAACATCTGAGCTGTAGAGGAAACATCTGAACTGTAGAGGAAACATCTGAACTGTAGAGGAAACATCTGAACTGTAGAGGAAACATCTAAGCTGTAGAGAAAACATCTGAGCTGTAGAGAAAACATCTGAGCTGTACAGAAAACATCTGAGCTGTAGAGAAAACATGGCTCCCTTGCAGGGTTCCTCTGAGGAACGTTCAGATCTGCAGCTTCTTCGTGCGTTCTCTCTGGAACACAAACCTCCTCAGCTTGCATCATCTTGAAGATCTCCCCAAACTCAGAGTTCTCTCCTGTTCCGATGACGATGCCCTGAGGAACACACAGAACAGCGTCTCAAAGCCTTGAACTGCTGGTTCGGGATCAGTCCGGATCCAGAACAGACGGAGGGGTGCTGTGCCTACCTTGGCTTTCCCGCAGCGCACCAGCGTCCCCATGAAGGCGATGTTGCTGCGGGAGGCGATATCTCTGTTGGAAGCCGTGGGCTGGGGGGCGGTGGACTTGGAGCAGGGCGTGGTCTCTCCCGTTAGGCTGGACTCGTCCACCGACAGATCCAACGCCTGAAGGTCCAAACACAGGCCTCCATCAGAAACTCTGGTCCGGTTCTAGATTTCCCTTTAACCTCAGCCCCAAACATCTGTGTACCTCGAACAGGCGCAGGTCTGCAGGGACCCTCTCCCCCACTGACAGGCACACCGTGTCCCCAGGAACCAGGTCCCGGGCCAGCATCTGCTCCAGGCGCCCCTCCCTGATGCTGGGGGGTGGAGACAGGTGAACGGTCAGACTTCTTCCTGACTTACAGTGGTGAGCTCACAGCTAAATGAGGACCTCCATGAGGGTCAGGAACTTCAGCTAAAGTGAGGCGGAGAAGTTGATGAGCTGCTCCTCCATGAGGAAATGGAGGCGGCTGGACACTGAGCTTCTGCGGGGGTTCAAACCCTCAAGAACAAGCCAGAACATCTCAGATCCTCTAGGAGGTCCTTCAAAGAAATAAAAGGCAGGAACCCTGATGGAAGGCGTTATAAGAGGACCAAAACGCTAACAATGGAATAAAAACAGACTAAACAGAAAAAAAAAACCCAGACCAGAGGTCCAGGATCCTCTGAAAGGCAGCTAAAGAATCCAGTCTGGATCCAGAAAGAGTTCTCCATCAAAGACAGAGAGCTGGATCATAAGAAAGAACCCGCCAGAACTTCTTCCTGTTCTTCATGAATTGAAACAAACTAGAAGAAGCTCAGGTTCTCATTGATTCTGTGGATTGAGAGTCCCGGTTCTGATGGTTTCTCTAGATTTCAGAACTTCATGATCTTCTTCAGACCTTTTCAGTCAGCACATCTTCAGTGGTTGCTTAGCCAGAACTTCTCGAAGTCTCTTTGGACTTCCAGAACTCCCTGAACGAGCATCAGGAACATCTTTCTGTGGATCTTCAGCTTTTCGTTTCGGTTCCAACCCGACTTTACAGAGATGTTCAGATTCAATCTGATGAAGATGTTCTTCTGAACTCAGCAGAGTCCATCGTGGTGTTCCACAGGGCTCTGTGCTCGGTCCAGTCCAGTTTCTTCCATCAGCTGCCCTCATGCAGCAGCAAACATGTCCATCCTTCTGCTGATGATACTCTGATATACGGATCCATTCAATCAGCTGAAGTCTCCAGTTCTCCAGACTTCCAGCAGGTCTGACACATTTAAGGACTTGGATTCTACTGTTCTTGTCCTGAACTCTGATCTAACAGAGGCTGATGTTCCTGGACCTTCAGGGATCCACTTGGTACCAACAGAATCTACCTGGACCACATTGAAGACCAAAAACTCTCCCACAAGTCCAGATTCTAGAACTTTCTTTTATCTCAGCAATATTTCTAGGATCAGGAACATCCAGTCTCTGAAGAACAGAGAAATGTGTTCCTGTGTGTTCCTTCAGGATCAGACTGCCGTTGTTCTCTACCTGAAGAACATTTCAGGTCATGTGACTGTAGAACAGAAAAAACTCACCAGTGACATTCTGGAGGAACCAACTTCCCCAGTTCCTCTAAAGACTTCTCTGAACGATACTCCTGAAAACAGACAACACGAGATGAAAGCAGCACCAAACACACACACACACACACACACACGTCTTCACACTCACATCTACACACACATATGCGTCTACACACACACATCTAAAGACTCACATCTACACACATAGACGCACCTGCACGAAGGCGACCGTCACCACGATGATGATGGCCTGAGGAACACAAACAGAACCTTCTCATTACTGCTGGAGGTGACGGGAAAAGAGGTTCCTCTCTAGTCTGGATGGTTCTGTGTGTGACGCTCCAGATTGTTCTGGACGGTCCACCTTCACTCTGATGACACTGAGATGAAGCTTCACACACACATCACTCAACTTCCTGCTCTGTCGTCACCGTGGCAACAGTCAGGAGAAGCCTTGAAGGCTTCCTGAGCCCCGTGGAGGCGTCCACCCCCTAACCTGAGTGTGGAAAGGCAGCGTACCACGGTGATGCTGATGGCGTCGTCAAACTGGCGCATGAGGACGCTGATGACGGCGGACGCCAGGAGCAGCAGGATGAGAGGGTCCTTGAACTGCAGAGACAGGAGAAGGAAAAGCTTTAGAGCTGCAGCTCCCCATCAGAGGAGAAAAAGACGGCCCCCCCCGGCTCTGCAGGGGGGGTACCAGTCACGTTCTTCTGTCCTTAACCGTCAGCAGCATCTCACCTGGGACATGTACTTCCTCCACAGCGGCTCATCCTCACTGATGTCAAACTCGTTCCAGCCGTGGTACGCCCTCCTCCGGCACACCTCCTCCTGGGTTAGCCCCCCCTGCAGGTCGGCCTGTTGGCAGCAGAGGAGGGGGGTCAGGATGGCGAAGTGTTTGGTGAAGGGTGAGGAGCAGCAGAGCAGACGTTTGTCCTCTCTGAGGACTTCATGGGTCTCAGTCTCACAGCCCCACAGGCCATGGATGTGTGTTCACATGCACATGCCTCACGTGCACGTCTGAGAGATCTGATGCAACAAAACCCTCTGATGTGATCACATGACAAGCCTTCATTAGCGTGTTTCTCTGATCCGTCACGTTGGATCTCTGCAGGGATGCTTTGTCCAGACGCTGAGGAGGTCTGGACGGCGCTCTTCATCCTCATTTTCACAGCAGAACAAACTGAAACCAGAACTGGAAGCTGACCACCTGAGCGGTTTCTGTGGCGCGTCAGTACCGTACCTGCAGGGTGCACACTACTTCATTAACCGGGAGTTCACTGGCTCTTCTGGAGGTCAGAACAGGAACCATGTTCTCATCTTCACTGCAGGGTTGGCTCTCAGAATGCTGGAAGACAAACGAAGAAGACATCTGAGAGAGGTTCTGCTGGTTCCAGACAGTTCTCTGCTCTGAGGGTTTCTACTGTTTCCATGTAGTCAAGATCTGAATCTCATCTGACCGCTCAGTCCAGACGTGGAGGACGATTATGGACACAGACGCACCCATCCACCAGGGTGGAGGAGAACTCAACCTAGATGTGTTGCTACAGGATGGATGCTTCACCCATCAAGAGGTGCTGATCTTCAGGGAAGAGCATGAAAGAACCACAGCTGTGCCCCCCCTCCCCCCTCACAGAGCGGGGGTCTTTGATGTGCAGAACACATCCAGATCTGCACTGATGGGACTTCAGCTTCACATCTTCAGTCATTGGTGGAAGCAGCGCTGAGGTCACAGCAGGACATCCCATCAACAACACTGAACTAAACAAGCAGCTATACACAACAAACCCAGAACCCAGGAAGAAAACTTATCAACACCGTTACCCACAATGTTCTTCACCCACTTCTGGAAAGGTTATTACATTTATTATAATTTTTATTTAGGAAAACACACTTTACTTTGATGACTGGTTTGTAAAGTTGACTAATCACAAAACAGATTTCACCGACTATTCCCTCACCGCCTCAAAAAGCCTCAAAAGCTGCTGAATGGAGAACGCAGAAGGGGGGTGGAGCATTGAGGATGGAGCATTGGGGGTGGAGCATTGGGGCGGAGCATTGGGGTGGAGCATTGATGGTGGAGCATTGATGGCGGAGCATTGGGGGTGGAGCATTGATGGTGGAGCATTGGGGGTGGAGCATTGAGGGTGGAGCATTGGGGGTGGAGCATTGAGGACGGAGCATTGGGGGTGGAGCATTGGGGGTGGAGCATTGAGGGCAGAGCATTGAGGGTGGAGCATTGTGGGCGCAGCATTGGGGGCGGAGCATTGGGGGTGGAGCATTGGGGGTGGAGCATTGAGGGTGGAGCATTGAGGGTGGAGCATTGTGGGCGCAGCATTGGGGGTGGAGCATTGAGGATGGAGCATTGGGGGTGGAGCATTGGGGGTGGAGCATTGAGGGCAGAGCATTGGGGGTGGAGCATTGAGGGCGGAGCATTGGGGGTGGAGCATTGAGGGCGGAGCATTGGGGGTGGAGCATTGAGGACGGAGCATTGGGGGTGGAGCATTGAGGATGGAGATTTGAGGGCGGAGCATTGGGGGTGGAGCATTGAGGGCGGAGCATTGAGGGCGGAACATTGGGGGTGGAGCATTGAGGGCGGAGCATTGGGGGTGGAGCATTGAGGATGGAGCATTGAGGGCGGAGCACTGGGGGTGGAGCATTGAGGACGGAGCATTGGGGGTGGAGCATTGGGGGCGGAGCATTGAGGGCAGAGCATTGAGGGTGGAGCATTGAGGGTGGAGCATTGTGGGCGCAGCATTGGGGGCGGAGCATTGGGGTGGAGCATTGATGATGGAGCATTGATGGCGGAGCATTGGGGGTGGAGCATTGATGGTGGAGCATTGGGGGTGGAGCATTGAGGATGGAGATTTGAGGGCGGAGCATTGGGGGTGGAGCATTGAGGGCGGAGCATTGAGGGCGGAACATTGGGGGTGAAGCATTGAGGGCGTAGCATTGGGGATGGAGCATTGAGGGCGGAGCATTGGGGGTGGAGCATTGGGGGCGGAGCATTGAGGGCAGAGCATTGAGGGTGTAGCATTGATGGTGGAGCATTGATGGCGGGGCATTGGGGGTGGAGCATTGATGGTGGAGCATTGGGGGTGGAGCATTGAGGGTGGATCATTGAGGGTGGAGCATTGAGGGTGGAGCATTGGGGGTGGAGCATTGAGGATGGAGCATTGAGGGCGGAGCATTGGGGGTTGGAGCATTGAGGACGGAGCATTGAGGGCGGAGCATTGGGGGTGGAGCATTGAGGGCGGAGCATTGAGGGCGGAACATTGGGGGTGGAGCATTGAGGGCAGAGCATTGAGGGTGGAGCATTGTGGGCGCAGCATTGGGGGCGGAGCATTGAGGGCGGAGCATTGGGGGTGGAGCATTGGGGCGGAGCATTGAGGGCAGAGCATTGAGGGCGGAACATTGGGGGTGGAGCATTGAGGGCGGAGCATTGGGGGTGGAGCATTGAGGATGGAGCATTGAGGGCGGAGCATTAAGGGCGGAGCATTGAGGACGGAGCATTGGGGGTGGAGCATTGAGGATGGAGCATTGAGGGCGGAGCATTGGGGGTGGAGCATTGAGGACGGAGCATTGGGGGTGGAGCATTGAGGATGGAGATTTGAGGGCGGAGCATTGGGGGTGGAGCATTGAGGACGGAGCATTGGGGGTGGAGCATTGAGGATGGAGATTTGAGGGCGGAGCATTGGGGGTGGAGCATTGAGGGCGGAGCATTGAGGGCGGAACATTGGGGGTGGAGCATTGAGGGCAGAGCATTGAGGGTGGAGCATTGTGGGCGCAGCATTGGGGGCGCAGCATTGGGGGTGGAGCATTGGGGTGGAGCATTGATTGTGGAGCATTGGGGTGGAGCATTGGGGGTGGAGCATTGGGGTGGAACACTGATGGTGGAGCATTGATGGTGGAGCATTGGGGGTGGCGCATTGATGGTGGAGCATTGGGGGTGGAGCATTGGGGCGGAGCATTGGGGCGGAGCATTGAGGGTGGAGCATTGGGGGTGGAGCATTGAGGGTGGAGCATTGATGGTGGAGCATTGGGGGTGGAGCATTGGGGCGGAGCATTGAGGGCGGAGCATTGAGGGCGGAGCATTGATGGTGGAGCATTGGGGTGGAGCATTGAGGGTGGAGCATTGGGGGTGGAGCATTGGGGGTGGAGCATTGAGGGTGGAGCATTGGGGGTGGAGCATTGCGGGTGGAGCATTGATGGTGGAGCATTGATGGTGGAGCATTGAGGGCGGAGCATTGAGGGCGGAGCATTGAGGACGGAGCATTGGGGGTGGAGCACTGGGGTGGAGCATTGATTGTGGAGCATTGGGGTGGAGCATTGATGGTGGAGCATTGATGGTGGAGCATTGGGGGTGGAGCATTGACGGTGGAGCATTGACGGTGGAGCATTGGGGGTGGAGCATTGGGGGTGGAGCATTGGGGTGGAGCATTGGGGGTGGAGCATTGAGGGTGGAGCATTGATGGTGGAGCATTGATGGTGGAGCATTGGGGGTGGAGCATTGGGGTGGAGCATTGGGGGTGGAGCATTGATTGTGGAGCATTGGGGTGGAGCATTGGGGGTGGAGCATTGATGGTGGAGCATTGATGGTGGAGCATTGAGGGTGGAGCATTGGGGGTGGAGCATTGATGGTGGAGCATTGATGGTGGAGCATTGGGGGTGGAGCATTGATTGTGGAGCATTGGGGGTGGAGCATTGGGGGTGGAGCATTGATGGTGGAGCATTGAGGGTGGAGCATTGAGGGTGGAGCATTGGGGGTGGAGCATTGATGGTGGAGCATTGGGGGTGGAGCATTGGGGGTGGAGCATTGAGGGCGGAGCATTGATGTGGAGCATTGATGGTGGAGCATTGGGGGTGGAGCATTGGGGTGTTTACATTCTCAGTTTGTGCTGCACCAGTCTGATTCTTGTCCTTGTGATTCTGCTTTCGTTCTCCGTAGAACCGTCCTGCTCCGCTAACATTCTCTCTAATGCTGGAGTGTTTTGTTTTCCGCCACAGGAGACTGACTCCGCCCACACAAGTACTGACAGAAGTTTAAGTCCAGCAGAGTTTTTGTTTCCGTCCTGAATAGAGACCAGCTGGAACAGCCCTGCAGTCCCAATACTGCTCATGTGGGGCGCTGTTGTCCAAACATGGTTCCTGCCCCCCCAGGCTTTTTTCTCCGTGTTCTCGCCTCAGAGAACCTGCTGGGATCCAGCATCTCCCCTCTGAAAAGGACAATCCCAGCGTTTCAGCCTAAAGTCAGTATGGGGGGGGCTGTCCTCCACCCTCAGTGTTTCTCTTCTACTCCCAGTATTTCATAATCCGGTTTGACGGGGGGGCATCTCCGCCTCAGCGAAGGATCGGTTTCCCCCCCCCAGGTGAACAAACAGGAGGACCCGACACCCGTCAGGAGGAAGGAAACCTGAGCAGCCAGGAGAGCAGGATGCCGGTTCCACGCCACACGGATCTGCAGACAAATACTAGCAGCCGGGTGGGGGCTCCCTGTGAGCTGGGGGGCACGCCTTCACTGCCCAATGACCACTGATCACAAACAGGTGTGAGGAAGGAGCTGCTCCTCCTCCTCCAGCTGCCAAACCCCGGATCCTCGGTCCAAAGTCCGGCTCCTGTTCCGTGACGTGATGTGGAAACACGTGTTCCTGACGTGCTGCGCTGCAGAACAGCAGCAGTGATGAGAGAACGCTTCAGAACACGGGTCACACAACAGAACCTCCGTAGAATGTAGAACCATAGGTCAGCACCAAAACCCAGCAGCAAACATACAGGCGTGAACGACAGGTCTGTGATTATCACATGTACCTGTGTGCATCCGTGTGTGTGTGCATCCATGTGTGCGTGCGTGTGCGTTTGTGTGTATCCATGTGTGTGTGTGTGCATCCATGTGTGTGTATGTGTGCATTTGTGTGTATCCATGTGTGTGTGTGTGCATCCATGTGTGCGTGCGCGTGCGTTTGTGTGTATCCATGTGTGTGTATGTGTGCATTTGTGTGTATCCATGTGTGTGTGTGTGCATCCGTGTGTGTGTGTATGTGTGCATCTACGTGTGTGTGTATGTGTGCATCTACGTGTGTGTGTGTGCATCTACGTGTGTGTGTGTGTGTGCATCTACGTGTGTGTGTGTGTGCATCTACGTGTGTGTGTGTGTGTGCATCTACGTGTGTGTGTGTGTGTGTGTGTGCATCTACGTGTGTGTGTGTGTGTGCATCTACGTGTGTGTGTGTGCATCTACGTGTGTGTGTGTGTGTGCATCTACGTGTGTGTGTATGTGTGCATCTACGTGTGTGTGTGTGTGTGCATCTACGTGTGTGTGTGTGTGTGTGTGCATCTACGTGTGTGTGTGTGTGTGTGTGCATCTACGTGTGTGTGTGTGTGTGTGTGCATCTGCGTGTGTGTGTGTGTGTGCATCTGCATGTGTGTGTGTGTGCATCTACATGTGTGTGTGTGTGTGTGTGTGTGTGTGTGTGTGTGTGTGCATCTACGTGTGTGTGTGACACTGAACAGGTGTCCTGAGCAGAGGAGCTGCAGCCTCTTCCTCTTCAGCTCAGACAGAAGCGGGGATGTTCCTACGTTTCAGGTGAGGCGACGACGCTCCATCAGTCAGACTCCACCGAGGTTCCAGTCACTTCATGGTCTCCTGTGGAGACCCGGCTCTGGGTTCTGACCGGTTCCTGACCGGTTCAGCAGGGCTGCTGAGCTGATACACCGAGAGGATTGACACGATAAGCAGCTGATGGAGCTTAGAGCAGCATCCTGCTCTTTCCTGGCAGATATGCCCCCTGTGGGGCAGGAGGGGAACTGCAGACACATGGAGAAGGTCTGACATTTAAGCTGCTCTCCATGTTTGTTTCTACAGCAGACCGGCACAGAAGCATCGGGTCCAACATTTGTCCATGAGGGTGACGCCTCTGTTTCATTCTTCTGTATTTGCTGGAATGGCTAATAAAGGTTTAGAATTTGAAGGCGGGAATCATCATCTGAGGAGAAACCTTCACAAACATCTACACCTCAGATCCAGCAGCACTAGAGTCCTTCTTGTTGCTTAGCAACCTTTAGTAAATAACGTTTGTATGTATCTGCCAGTCAGTGACTTCCTTGTTTGAAGTACAACTTTATTGAAACTGTCAGCAGTTTACAAAGACGAGGAGAACCTGAGACACAGGAAGCCTTCTGGAAACTTGGGACGTGCTCGCCAAACGGAGGTCATGAGGCGTCTGTGTCCCTCATCAGGACAGCAGTGACCCCCCCCCCCCCCCCCCCCCCCACGCTTTCCCTGACCATCACAACTGCACTCAGATCGACTGACCTCTCCACTGCAGCATGATGCAAACAGACACTCAGACCCCAACCCCCCCAGACTTGCCTGCAGCTCCTGCTGCTCTGCACTTCCCTTTTCTTCGTCTGAACTCCTCACAGAGGAGGGACAGAGGAGGTGAAGCATGGCGACTCCAGAGAAGGTCAAGACCAGGAGAAGAACCCGAGCGACGCGTCCGAGCCGAGGATCAGGAAGCAAATGTTGACCAGAGAGTCAGCGGGAATCTGATACACCTGTCTGGACACGCCCCTCCCCGCCACTCCCTGCCACGTTTCCCTCCCAGGTGGCTGTCCACTGGGACACAGCAGTGAGGAGCTCCAGAACCAACAGAACCAGGACCCCCCCACCATGACTGTTGCTGCTGGAACAGAAACTGCAGAGACCCCCCACCCCTCCCTAATGGATAGTAGCAGCCATCAGATCAGATGATAACATCAAAACATGGGGAGGGGGGGGGGGGTCTGCAGTACATGGGGAGGTTTACTCCACCTTCCACTGAGAGGAGGAGAACCACAGGGAGGAGGTGCTGTAAGCTCCCTGTGTTTGGAGGAGAACCAAACATCCACAGAGTGAATCTGGGGGCGGCCGTGGTTCAGCGGTAGGGCGGTCAACCCATGATCGTAAGATTGCAGGTTCGATTCCCGCCTTGCACGCCCATGAGTCGAAGTGTCCTTGGGCAAGACCTTGACTCTAGTGGGAGGTTGGTGCCAGTGTTCGGCAGCGGAGCCGCCATCAGTGTGTGAATGTGTGTGTGACTGTAAAGCTTTGGGGCCTTGTAGGTAGAAAAGCGCTATATAAGTATATAAGTATATAAGTATATAAGTCTACGCCGTTTACCAATCTGTAGAAGCCGGAACCATAAAGAAATCTGGAACGGAAGACGCGGAAGTTACCGCTGAAAGCGGCTTTTGCGGCCAGACGGAAAGTATATCCGTGTTTATGAATGACTTATGACGTGAATAATTATGTCGCTCGAATGAATTAATTATTTCCAGGGAAAAATATAATTAATATGAGGGAACGAGATATTATTTTGTGGGAAGGAGATCTAGTTGATCTATTTTTCCATGTCGGAACACGGGCTCCATAATTTTATTCTACAAATGTTCAATAAAATAAATAAATGTGGGCAAAAGTCTCCAATGAAACCAATGCACACGTTTTGGGGATGTTCAAAGGAAGTTTTGAAATTATTATGGGATGGCCACATCACCTAAGGCTTGGTGGCCATTTTTTGTTAAAATGTTTGATTTTTCCCATTTTTCTCAAGTTTTGTTCAAGCAATTTTAACAAAACGTAATACAAGTCATTGGCTCTAGTCTACAACTGCTCCTGGTGTTTTGCTGACCTTTGACCTCAGGAGGAAGCTGTCAACTTGAATAAAAACAACAGCTTTATTAGCAGCTACAAATGAAAACTCATCTTCGGTCCAGACAGCAGAGCGTGAAAGAAGACAGGAAGGTGCAGGAGGCGGCTGTGGCTCAGAGAAGCCCCGCCCCCTGCAGCGCCCGCAGACAGTTCCACACCCACCTGCTGCCTCTGGCAGGTACACAGCAAAAGCAAACAAGCGGCTGACTGTGAGGTTCCTGACTCACACCTGAAGGCGCCGGAGCTTCTGGCAGGCTGCAGGTTCCCCAGTGCTGACCCCGAAGGAACCCAAAAACTAATGCTGAGAGGACGATGGGAGGGGCTGCATGCGCTAAACCCAAAAACTAAAGCTGACAATCAGAAAAAACAAAAACTAACATGCATTCTTTGAAGAACGGTTTAGTTTAAAAGGAGAAAACGTTCTTCTAACGTGTGCTACACACTTTCATCAGCAGAACCTCATATAAACATGAAGCTATCATGAGTTAGAACATTAAACTACAGGACCCAAGATCTGATTCACATTGTAAAACAGCGAGTTTTGAGATTCTGAGTTTTTGATTTGTTCAAAAACGACATTTAAGACGGAGAAGATCCTCAGAAAGAGGACTTTAGAACTGTTTTTATCAGTTTGTGGGAAAACAAAACACAAGAGGTTCTAAAGTACTAAAATCCTTAAAGCGTCTCCTCTCCTCTGGTATTTCCAAAATAGAAGCTAATCTTGTAGTTCTAAAGACTAAGCTGTAGTTTTAGTCAGCTTATGATGATAGTCATAACGTTAGCATGAATCAGGTTTAATCAAACTTCAGTTCCAGGCAGAAACTGTAGAAACCTGAAGAAAAGCCGCAAACAAGAACCCAGAGGACGACGTAGAAACCAGCATCCAGCAAACCAGCATCCACTTAATCAGAAACCAGCTAACCAGCATCCAGCTACGAAAAACCAGCTAACCAGCATCCAGCTACCAAAAACCAGCTAACCAGCATCCAGCTAACCAGAAACCAGCTAACCAGCATCCAACTACGAAAAACCAGCTAACCAGCATCCAACTACCAAAAACCAGCTAACCAGCATCCAGCTAACCAGAAACCAGCTAACCAGCATCCAGCAAACCAGCATCCAGCTAATCAGCATCCACTTAACCAGAAACCAGCTAACCAGCATCCAGCTACCAAAAACCAGCTAACCAGCATCCAGCTAACCAGAAACCAGCTAACCAGCATCCAACTACGAAAAACCAGCTAACCAGCATCCAGCTACCAAAAACCAGCTAACCAGCATCCAGCTAACCAGAAACCAGCTAACCAGCATCCAGCAAACCAGCATCCAGCTAATCAGCATCCACTTAACCAGAAACCAGCTAACCAGCATCCAGCTACCAAAAACCAGCTAACCAGCATCCAGCTAACCAGAAACCAGCTAACCAGCATCCAGCAAACCAGCATCCACTTAACCAGCATCCAGCTTACCAGCATCCAGCTTACCAGCATCCAGCAAACCAGCATCCAGCTTACCAGCATCCAGCTTACCAGCATCCAGCAAACCAGCATCCAGCTTACCAGCATCCAGCTAACCAGCATCCAGCAAACCAGCATCCAGCTAATCAGCATCCACTTAACCAGAAACCAGCTAGCCAGCATCCAGCTACCAAAAACCAGCTAACCAGCATCCAGCTAACCAGAAACCAGCTAACCAGCATCCAGCAAACCAGCATCCACTTAACCAGCATCCAGCTTACCAGCATCCAGCTTACCAGCATCCAGCAAACCAGCATCCAGCTTACCAGCATCCAGCTTACCAGCATCCAGCAAACCAGCATCCAGCTTACCAGCATCCAGCTAACCAGCATCCAGCAAACCAGCATCCAGCTAACCAGCCTCCACTTAACCAGAAACCAGCTAACCAGCATCCAGCTACCAAAAACCAGCTAACCAGCATCCAGCTAACCAGAAACCAGCTAACCAGCATCCAGCAAACCAGTATCCACTTAACCAGCATCCAGCTAACCAGCATCCAGCTTACCAGCATCCAGCTAACCAGCATCCAGCAAACCAGCATCCAGCTAATCAGCATCCACTTAACCAGAAACCAGCTAACCAGCATCCAGCTACCAAAAACCAGCTAACCAGCATCCAGCTAACCAGAAACCAGCTAACCAGCATCCAACTACGAAAAACCAGCTAACCAGCATCCAGCTACCAAAAACCAGCTAACCAGCATCCAGCTAACCAGAAACCAGCTAACCAGCATCCAGCAAACCAGCATCCAGCTAATCAGCATCCACTTAACCAGAAACCAGCTAACCAGCATCCAGCTACCAAAAACCAGCTAACCAGCATCCAGCTAACCAGAAACCAGCTAACCAGCATCCAGCAAACCAGCATCCACTTAACCAGCATCCAGCTTACCAGCATCCAGCTTACCAGCATCCAGCAAACCAGCATCCAGCTTACCAGCATCCAGCTTACCAGCATCCAGCAAACCAGCATCCAGCTTACCAGCATCCAGCTAACCAGCATCCAGCAAACCAGCATCCAGCTAATCAGCATCCACTTAACCAGAAACCAGCTAACCAGCATCCAGCTACCAAAAACCAGCTAACCAGCATCCAGCTAACCAGAAACCAGCTAACCAGCATCCAGCAAACCAGCATCCACTTAACCAGCATCCAGCTTACCAGCATCCAGCTTACCAGCATCCAGCAAACCAGCATCCAGCTTACCAGCATCCAGCTTACCAGCATCCAGCAAACCAGCATCCAGCTTACCAGCATCCAGCTAACCAGCATCCAGCAAACCAGCATCCAGCTAACCAGCCTCCACTTAACCAGAAACCAGCTAACCAGCATCCAGCTACCAAAAACCAGCTAACCAGCATCCAGCTAACCAGAAACCAGCTAACCAGCATCCAGCAAACCAGTATCCACTTAACCAGCATCCAGCTAACCAGCATCCAGCTTACCAGCATCCAGCTAACCAGCATCCAGCTTACCAGCATCCAGCTAACCAGCATCCAGCAAACCAGCATCCAGCTAACCAGCCTCCACTTAACCAGAAACCAGCTAACCAGCATCCAGCTACCAAAAACCAGTTAACCAGCATCCAGCTACCAAAAACCAGCTAACCAGAATCCAGCTAACCAGAAACCAGCTAACCAGCATCCACTTAACCAGCATCCAGCTTACCAGCATCCAGCTTACCAGCATCCAGCTTACCAGCATCCAGCTAACCAGCATCCAGCAAACCAGCATCCAGCTAACCAGCATCCAGCAAACCAGCATCCAGCTAACCAGCCTCCACTTAACCAGAAACCAGCTAACCAGCATCCAGCTACCAAAAACCAGCTAACCAGCATCCAGCTAACCAGAAACCAGTTAACCAGCATCCAGCAAACCAGTATCCACTTAACCAGCATCCAGCTAACCAGCATCCAGCTTACCAGCATCCAGCTAACCAGCATCCAGCTAACCAGCATCCACTTAACCAGAAACCAGCTAACCAGCATCCAGCTACCAAAAACCAGCTAACCAGCATCCAGCTACCAAAAACCAGCTAACCAGAATCCAGCTAACCAGAAACCAGCTAACCAGCATCCAGCAAACCAGCATCCACTTAACCAGAAACCAGCTAACCAGCATCCAGCTTACCAGCATCCAGCAAACCAGCATCCAGCTAACCAGAAACCAGCATCCAGCTAACCAGCATCCAGCTAACCAGAAACCAGCTAACCAGCATCCAGCTAACCAGCATCCAGCTAACCAGAAACCAGCTAACCAGCATCCAGCTAACCAGCATCCAGCAAACCAGCATCCACTTAACCAGAAACCAGCTAACCAGCATCCAGGTAACCAGCATCCAGCTAACCAGCATCCACCTAACCAGCATCCACTTGACCAGAAACCAGCTAACCAGCATCCACCTAACCAGCAAACCAGCTAACCAGAAACCAGCTAACCAGCATCCAGCTAAACAGAAACCAGCTAACCAGCATCCAGCTAACCAGCATCCAGCTAACCAGAAACCAGCTAACCAGCATCCAGCTAACCAGCATCCAGCTAACCAGAAACCAGCTAACCAGCATCCAGCTAACCAGCATCCAGCAAACCAGCATCCACTTAACCAGAAACCAGCTAACCAGCATCCAGGTAACCAGCATCCAGCTAACCAGCATCCACCTAACCAGCATCCAATTGACCAGAAACCAGCTAACCAGCATCCACCTAACCAGCAAACCAGCTAACCAGAAACCAGCTAACCAGCATCCAGCTAAACAGAAACCAGCTAACCAGCATCCAGCTAACCAGCATCCAGCTAACCAGAAACCAGCTAACCAGAAACCAGCTAACCAGCATCCAGCTAACCAGCATCCACTTAACCAGAAACCAGCTAACCAGCATCCAGCTACCAAAAACCAGCTAACCAGCATCCAGCTAACCAGCTAACCAGAAACCAGCTAACCAGAAACCAGCTAACCAGAAACCAGCTAACCAGAAACCAGCTAACCAGCATCCACCTAACCAGCTAACCAGAAACCAGCTAACCAGAAACCAGCTAACCAGCATCCAGCTAACCAGCATCCAGCTAACCAGCTAACCAGAAACCAGCTAACCAGAAACCAGCTAACCAGCATCCAGCTAACCAGCATCCAGCTAACCAGCATCCAGCTATCGTGTGGCTAACATGAGTATATTCGGCGAAAGCAGTGTTTCTCAAATGGGGGGGGGGGGGGGGGGTGCTGGGGGGGGGGGGGGGGGGGGGGACCCGAGGATCATGGAGTTGGTGTCAGTTATACCATGATCTTGATAAATGCTCCAATCTGATTCAAATGGGATAACACACGCCTAAAAAAGTAGTTCCGGTCACAGAGGATAAATGTTCTGTATCACTGCGCCGGCTTCTTTAAAACAACCTTTATCTTCATCAGGAGGAAACTTTCTCTCTGATCTGACCGTGCAGATCAGCATTTGTATCGCAACCATCCTCCGTGGACAGGAACTGCGCCGAAGCGTACGGAGGGATTCACAGTGACTGTGGCGGGAAAGACCGCAGTGTTCACTTTGAAAACGTTGGCAGCATGAAGCCAAAGAACTGAAGGTGTCACTTCACCGCGATGCAGCCTCTTCACGCCGATAAGCCGCTGAGTGTAAAGCGTGCTGAACATTCAGGACAAACATCCCGCCGTGAGAACGCCGCTAAAGTAAACCAGCGAGCACCATTAGCATCATGCAAGCAGGCGTTCCAAAGTGGTCAGGGCTAAAAGCCCCCCACCCTCGCAGAGGAGCTGGGGCTGCCGGCAGCATCAGATGAGGTCACCATGGATGAGGCCAAAATAAAAACCGTCCCTCTGAGGCCAGACGCATGCGGGACGGTCTTCAGGAACAGCTGATGAAGCACCTGACAGCAGCAAACATGTTTCTGTAGGTTTGCACGTCATCTGACTTTTTATTCATACGTCTGAGCTTCAGCTGAAGAGCTTTTCAAAACGTTAGACCGCTTCCTGCCTGAGACGGGGCAGAAGTGGAGAGGTGCAGGGGTATTTCCAGTGATGGTGCAGACTATGGCAGGGAGGACTAAAGGGCTTCATCAGGAAGATCTGCCCTAAAGCTGCGTGACTCTGAGAAGCTCTGGCATCCAGGCCCATTTCCTCTGAAGTAGATGAGGTCATGGATGAACTAAAAGCAAGAGACGGGCGCTGAACGTCAAGCTGCCACCAGGAACAGTCCTCCTGCCCCGAGCCTTTGAGCTCAGAGGGGCAATAAGAGTGTTGTAGGAGCAGAAAAATGTTGTGAGGAGAACCTCCCGGTCCATCTGAGGGACATCGTTGGAAAAGTAAAGGAACAGAAGCCGGACCAGTTCTCCTCCAGAGAGCCTGCAGTGGGACAGGAGGACCTGCATGGAGTCATCAACACTGCTGACTATGAGGCCACCTCAGTGATTCCATCAGCCAGGCAGCAGATCACACCCCTGATGGGATTCTTTCTAGGTACTCTCCAGAAAACAGTTCCCAGTATGAGGCTCCAGTTCCAGCTGGTTTCAGCTCTGCAGACGAGGACCAGTTCACTGACATCTGACTCCACACGGAGGCTGAGCCACGTCACAGACTCTGTGACTCTTGGGACAAAGGCTGAGTTATCTTTGTGGGACGGGCTTCTCCGCTGCACTGAAGACCAAGTCCGGGTCCCAGCAGCACTTAGGACTGAAGCAGCTTCAAACCCGCTTTGAGAAGCTGAGCATTGTAGCCATGAATGTATGGAAGCGATTCTGCAGCATAATTCAACATTAAAGTCAAAACCAGGAATGCTTTTTCATTTTCTAAATAAAGCTGCATCAAACGACTAAAAATTCAAATGAAAAAGCAATCCTTCAAAAGGTTTTTTCATTTGATTCAATTACTAAAGTTCTGTTTGAGTCTCACATGACAGACTTGGTGGCGTTGGGGAGTTTTGCTGCAACCTTTTTATGTTGTGACAGACTAAAAGTTGCAGACAGTAGCTTTGATATGTCCTCAGTGATGTCATCAGTGATGTCATCACTGATGTCATCAGTGATGTCATCAGTGAGCCAAACATCTTGATGTTTTTATGGCTGTAACAGAAATATGTCTGCTAACGATACGAACAAACAGAAAAGAAGCAGAGGAAGAAAACGTCTGAAAAGAAAGAAACATGAGCTTCTTTAAACAAAAAAAACAGATCTTCAGCAGAGAGGAAGAACCCCCCCCCCCCCCCCCCCCCCCTCCAACCCTCTAGGGCGGGGGGGCGACATCAAACTCCCAAAGTCCTGCTGATGTCTGGCGGAGTCTTTCTGTCTTCACACGGCGCTCAGCTTACAGATTCTCTGAAAGACCCAGTTCTGGTTTGACCTGCAGGACACGCCCCCCCATGACCCCATGACCCCATATTGGGTTTCAGACGAACACGTTTAGCTTCTTCCAACAGAACCTGAACGCGTCAGCAACACCACAGCAGCAACAGATGAAAAGACAACAACACAAAGGAGTGACGCAACTCTGACAGCTCCACACAACCAGCCAGAGCCCCCCCCCCCCGACATACGACTGTGACCTTCACAGGTACAGACTGCAGACATTTTTTTTTCTTTTCTTTAAAAAGACAACTTTACACATTTCATGGGCGCAGAGGGGGGCGCACATGCGACCCGCTACACTGAGAACAAGTCCCTTTGGACCACAGCAGACTGGAACAGAACCAGAGTCCATCCCGTCCTCCTCCTGCTTTACCCAGAGACTGATTTAAAGGCCCCCATAGGTTTAGTACCAGGGGCCCCTTTGGGGTCTTATTCCTGCATTTCTCATGCAGTAGGTGGCGCTCTTTCTACTGGTTTTCCATTCACCAATAGATGACGGTAGAACCCGTGGGAGCTAAAAGGGTTCTAACGCTTCCTGCTGTGGCGGCGTCCGCTTTCCTTTAGGAGGCGGGGTTAACCGAAGAAGAGCAATTCTGATCAACGAATGTCAGCTTCACTTGATTCTGCTCTTCATTGGCAGGTGGAGGGACCAAACGTCCCGCCCAATTCTACGTCGTTAGGATGATTTAAAGTGGGCGGAGCAAAGTGCAATCATCAGCATCATTGTGTCTTTTCAGAATCCATCAGGTGGTGTCAGGTCCAGCCTGTGGTTCCCCCCAGAGGCCAGCGGGTCTATCCGTCATGATCCTCCCCATACTCTGGCACAGATGAGTGAATCGTAGTAGAGCAGAGATGGTTCTGATGACCCCCCCCCCAAGGATCTGCTCTGACACTTCCGGGACTTCTCCAAGTCCGGATAGCAGACAAATCCCAGGATGCTTCCATGATCCAGGAGGGCTGGCCTGCAGTTCCTCCGGGGTTATATCACCCTTCAGAGAGGAGGAGGAGGAGGAGGAGCGGATCAGGCCCTCGACTCACCTTTGATAAACTGACGGGGACCGCCACCCCCGCCTGACAGGTGAGGTCCCGCCCACGAGGGCACGTGGGGTTGTGTCATGCCCACTTTGATTGAAAAGTCTCACCAACAGCAGAGTCACAATCGTCACGCGGCGCTCCAACATCTCCGGTCATCACATGACCTCACTTTAACCACAAACTAACTTTTTTTTCTCACCCTAACAACAAGCGCGTAGCCGCTAAGGTCACAGAATCCAGGACGGGTCAGCACGGGGCCCCGGGAGTGCGCGCCACCCCACCTGGGGACAGCCACCCGGAAGCGTCAGTCGCCGCTAACGAGTCGCGGAGGAGGCTCGAAGAAGCCGGGATCCGCCGGACGGCGCCCGCAGCCGCCGCGACGTAGGTTTGCGGGCGCCGGCCGGGACGCCGCTCCGGGCGGAGGGGAGCTCCCACACGCGGGGGGTGGAAGCAGCTTCATGTCGGGGGGAGAAAACCTACCAGCGGGTCCCGTTTCTTCATCATGTTCCGTCAAATCCCACCGAGGAGCAACCTTCTCTGCGGAAACACTGTCCACCATGTTCGCGTCACTGCCGGCGTTCACTTCCGCTGACTGCTTCACAATAAAGGCCGGAAGTGACGTCATGGTAGTGATGGGCTATTATTTTTCAGTGTTCTTAACATCATTAACATGAAAACCTTTTGGATTCATGACATAAGTTAACTCTCGCATTTCTATTATTCTATTTACTTATTTACTTCCCTCTGTGATTTGTTTATTAGGTTATTATTGATCAACAGTTTGTTGAAAAAATGTAAATTACTTATAATTTTGTTCTCAATAGTAAAGAATTTCAAAAGGTCCAAACAGTGTTGTTTTCTGTGTAGAACTGTATTTAATTCTTGTCTTTTATTGTTATAAATGTTGTATTTTTGTATTGCAAATGTTCAATAAAAAAGTATTTGTGACGTGACCAACATTCAGGTGAAGGTGTTCGTCTTCAGATAAGAAATTCTTTATTGATCCTCCTTTATAATGTCAGATGTCATCTTTCTGGTTTCCAATCATTTTTCTGCTCACTCTTTTGGTTTTCTCTACTTTATAAGTTTTTGATCATGTAAACTATTTTTAGTCATTCAAAAGGAACATGAAAAGCTTCAAAAGTTCTACTACAAGATCTTTGGAAATGGTGATGATTTTGCTCCTTTTCTTTGGGTTTGTTACATTATTTCACTTTCTGCATAAACACGTTTCATTTCTAATGTGGTTCTCTTTAATGTTTGGGAGCTTTGATGGCATCCTGACTCCTCTTGTTCTTCTTTACAGTAATGGTACTACAGCAAATATAACAAAATGCTCCGATAGCCATAGACTCTGTTGTTTTTACGTTTTTGGAGCATTGAACACTGTAGATAAATGGTCACCTTGGCAACATAATTGTTACCGTTTAGAGGCTGAATTTATTGTTTTGTGGTTTTTCTGTTTATATATTTTTAGAAATGTGTTCTATAAAGATGTTGTTTTTTATGTGTTAAGCTCATAAATTCTTAATGCTGCTTTGGTTTAATTGTGGTTAAGCTTTTTCTTTTCCCTCCATAAAATCTAACACAGCAGCTTATCTGTTAACATTTGCACTAATGTTCACTTTCATCCCTTTCACTTTGTTCATCTTAACATTGATCAAATATTCACACTAACAGCTCAGCAGGAAATGATTTTTCTCCTTTCCTTTATAAATCCCAATAAAATCCTAAAAATGATCAATTAAAATGTAAAAAAAAACTAGTTTTGAATGTGGGAAACACGTTAGGCTTAGGATGTTCTGGTTCAAATAGAGCCAGCATTGTTGCTTATGGAGAAACAAATTTGTGATCACCGATAAACATGTTTGTATTTCCAACAGAAGAAAATCCTTCTTCACTTCTGTCAACACGGCATGTAAACAAACACTGAATGTAAAGAAAGACAAATGTAGCCAAAAAGAACTCAGTTAAAAACTAAGATCTTTAAGTTTCAATTCAGAGAAAAGCTACTCAATGGTATAGCTTCTTTCTTAAAACTATTCTAACATAATTCCATGTTCTCAGGAGTTTTCATCTTTCTTCTGAAAGCCTTTTATTTTTTTAATCGACTCCTCCACTTCCTGTCACCTCATGAGCATGCACCACCTCCACCTGTCCAATGGTGGCCGCCGCGTGCCGTTGATGCCAGAACGTTCCTTTGGCTCCAAATCCTAGATTGTCTCTGGAGCAGATGGTTCCGCCTCTGTTTATTTTCTGAGCCCTTTCGGTTGAATTGGACCGAAAGGGGAAAGTGTGGATCCTAAGTAGGTTTATCCAGAGCTTCAGCTGTCACTGACTGGAATGGAACGGTTCCTCTGGAGTGGTTCCGCTCATTCAAACGTCAGAACATTTCCAAACATCAGCCTCCTCTGAGCTCCATGTCAGAGTTGTACAGAGGAGGATCCATTCAACGGTTTCCTCAGGAACCGCGTGGTTCTGCTCTACATCTGGAACAGAGCAGCTTCTGCTGCTATTACACGATCTTTGATTGCGGTTTAAAGCACCGACCAGCGGGGGCGCTGAAGGACAACTTCCGGTCTGACCCGGAAACACAACAACAGGTGAACGTGCGTGACTCAGACTCCGCATCCTGCGGTTCCTCGCGGTCGTTTTTCAGAAGCGGCACGTCAAATTGGCCTCGCGGGAAGATGGGGTCCGTTCGGTTCTTATAGCCGAAACAAAGAACGATCAAACGGGGGCGTTTGATCCGCGAGCCGCTGATAACATCCAGGGAGGTAAGCTCTGAGCTGCGCATGCGCTGTTTCTTTGTTTTGACGGTAATAGATGTCGGTTTTTAAGCCAGAATAAAAGTGGAAATTCCACAGAATTCAGGTGTGCGCATGCGTGTTCGGTAGAAGTAACGGGACAGGTCTGGCTTTAACCGATCCTCAGACCAGACTCCGCTCTCTTAAGGTTCTTAGGGGCCCTTCCGGTTCGGATCTGGTTCCGATCGGCCGCTGAGTATTTGAACCCCACGTTGTGGGTCCGGTTGGGTTGGTGGTTGGTGGTTGGGGGGCGGAGGTTCTGGTTCCTTGCAGGTAACCCGGAGTAATCTAATTACTGTACTGATCGGGCCTGACTTGAACTGCCTATTACTGTGTAATCAGATTACTGCTGCCACTGCTGTAATCAGATTACTCAAAGCAGACCCGGTCGTGTGGGGAGGCGCTCACAGCCCGTTCTGCTGCGTTGTGATTGACAGGCAGCGGCGAGGCGCCATGGGGAACCAGCTGGCGGGCATCGCCCCCTCGCAGATCCTCTCCGTGGACAGCTATTTCTCTGACATCCACGACCACGAGTACGACAAGAGTCTGGGCAGCACGCGCTTCTTCAAGGTGGCGCGGGCGAAGCACCGGGAAGGCCTGGTTGTGGTGAAGGTGTTCGCCATCCAGGACCCCTCGCTGCCGCTGACCAGCTACAAGCAGGAGGTGGAGGAGCTGAAGATCCGGCTGCACTCCTGCCAGAACTGCCTGCCCTTCCAGAAGGCCAACCTGACGGAGAAAGCTGCCATCCTGTTCCGCCAGTACGTCCGGGACAACCTGTACGACCGCATCAGCACGCGGCCCTTCCTCAACAACGTGGAGAAGCGCTGGTTGGCCTTCCAGATCCTCAGCGCCGTGGACCAGGCGCACAAGGCCGGCGTTCGCCACGGCGACATCAAGACGGAGAACGTGATGGTGACCAGCTGGAACTGGGTCCTGCTCAGCGACTTTGCCAGCTTCAAGCCCACCTTCCTGCCGGAGGACAACCCCGCCGACTTCAACTACTTCTTTGACACGTCCAGACGCCGCACGTGCTACATCGCCCCCGAGAGGTTCGTGGACGGGAGCATGTTCGCCACGGAGAGCGACCAGAACACGCCGCTGGTGGACCTGACCAACAACAACCAGCGGAGCCGGGGGGAGCTCAGGCAGGCCATGGACATCTTCTCTGCAGGTACGGGGCTGTGAGAAGCAGGGGGGTCTGTGGGCGTGGCCGCCGCCGTGCCTCAGCGTCTCTTTGTGCGGCAGGTTGCGTGATCGCGGAGCTCTTCACGGAGGGCGTTCCTCTCTTCGACCTGTCCCAGCTGCTGGCGTACCGGAAAGGCCTCTTCCAGACGGAGCAGGTCCTCCAGAAGATCGAGGACCTGAGCATCAGGGAGCTGGTACCTCCTCCCACACACGCACGCACGCCACGCACACCACGCAGGCCGCCAGCAGACGTGGGGGGAAGAGGCGGAGCATCCTTCCTGAACCGCGGCGCTCCGCTGCAGGTGCTGCTTCTCACCTGTGCTCTCCTCCTCAGGTGGCTCAGATGGTTCAGCGGGAGCCGGAGAAACGGCTGACGGCAGAGGAGTACCTGAAGCAGCAGAGGGGCGGAGCCTTTCCTGACATCTTCTACACCTTCCTGCAGCCCTACATGGCTCAGTTTGCCAAAGAGGCTTTTCAGTCGGCCGAAGAGCGAGTCCTGGTGATCCGCAAAGACCTGGACAACATCCTGCACAACCTGCGAGGGGGTGGGGCTACTGTCCTTCTTATAGAAACCCATTGCTGGTGATGGAGAGTGGCGGTTCTGTTTTCATAAAGCTTGTTCCCTTCCAGGCTCCTCCTCTTCCTCTTCAGAAGGTGGCGATGGCGTGCCGAGCTCCCGGGAGGAGCAGGGCCTGCTGGTGCTGGTGTCCGTCATCACCTCCTGCCTGCAGTCGCTGCACTCCTGCGACTCCAAGCTGGCGGCGCTGGAGCTGGTTCTGCACCTGGGCCCGCGGCTCAACGTGGACATCCTGCTGGACCGCATCACGCCGTACCTGCTGCACTTCTGCAACGACCACGTGCCCCGCGTGCGCGCTCAGGCCATCCGCACCCTGACCAAGGTGCTGGCGCTGGTGAAGGAGGTGCCGCGGAACGACATCAACATCTACCCCGAGTACATCCTGCCCGGCATCGCACACCTGGCCCAGGACGACGCCACCATCGTCCGGCTGGCGTACGCAGGTGCGGTTCGGTCCAGACGCTCTGCCGATGTTCGCTGAGGATCAACGGGCTTTCCGGGGGCGGGGTCAGAATATGCCCCGCCCCTCCTCTTGTCTGCCACACCCTGAAATCTTTCTCCCGTTTTCCCAGAAAACATCGCTCACCTGGCGGAGAGCGCGCTCCGCTTCCTGGAGCTGGTTCAGGAGAACGTCAACTCGGAGCAGGACCAGAGCGGCGAGGACGGCGAGGAGAACAACCACCCCAGCGACAACTATGACTCGGGTACGGCGCGGTGGGCGGAGCTGTTGCTGCGTGCGTGTCGGTGTGTGACGCTGCGTGTCCACAGAGCTGCAGGCGCTGCACGAGATGGTGCAGCAGAAGGTGGTGACGCTGCTGAGCGACCCCGAGAACATCGTCAAGCAGTCGCTGATGGACAGCGGCATCACGCGCCTCTGCGTCTTCTTCGGCCGGCAGAAGGCCAACGACGTGCTGCTGTCCCACATGATCACCTTCCTGAACGACAAGAACGACTGGCACCTGCGGGGGGCCTTCTTCGACAGCATCGTGGGTGAGCGGCTCCCCGCCGCCGCCGCTGCCGCTGCAGGGCTCCGCCTCACCGCTGTGTCTCCCGCTTTCAGGCGTGGCGGCGTACGTGGGCTGGCAGAGCTCCTCCATCCTGAAGCCCCTCCTCCAGCAGGGCCTGAGCGACACGGAGGAGTTCGTCATCTACAAGGCGCTGAACGCGCTGACCGCCATGTGCCAGCTGGGGCTGCTGCAGAAGCCGCACATCTACGAGTTCGTCAGCGACATCGGTGAGCTCCGCCCCCGTGCTTCAGGCTCCTGGACAGGTTGTCCCGGTGACGGCGCCTCCTGGCTGACCTTCACCCCGCCTCCAGGGGAAGTTCGCCGGCCGTGGTGATGGCGCCGTTTAATCCGGAATACGTCCAGAATTCAGAATCTGTGAACATCTGGCTAACTTAGCCGTTTCTGTGCGCCCACCTCAAACCAACGCCGCGCTCGCCGCGCTTTACGACCAGAAGGTGACGTGCAGACGTCCACCAGGCTTTTATCAGGAATGATCGGTTCAAATAGTAAACATCTGATCGCCGATCAGGACACAACGTCCGATACCATCCGGATCAGAACCTCTATAGTCGTCACCCCCCCCCCCCCCCCTTACTTGTCAGCTGACTCCGACCCCCCCCCCACTGCTCCCCACAGCTCCCTTCCTGTGCCACCCCAACCTGTGGATCCGGTACGGCGCCGTGGGCTTCGTCACCGTCGTGGCTCAGCACCTGAACGTGGCCGACATCTACTGCAAGCTGATGCCCCACCTCAACCCCTTCCTGACCCAGCCCATCATCCAGGTGAGTCCCCGCCCCCCTCGCTCCCGCGACCCGCTCTCCCCTCCTCATCCTTCGGGCCTCCTCAGATCGATAAGGAGCTGGTCCTCCTCAGCGTGCTGAAGGAGCCGGTGAGCCGCTCCATCTTCGACTACGCGCTGCGCTCCAGAGACATCGGCAGCCTCTTCAGGCACCTGCTGCTGCGCCAGAAGAAGCGCTGCGGCGCCATCCCAGAATGCCCCGCCCCCGAGGATCCGCCCATCGCCCAGCTCCTGAAGAAGCTGCTGTCGCAGGTCAGAGCCGCTCGCTCCGGCAGAACTCCCAGCAGGGCTGAGTGTTTGAAGGTTTCGTTCAGAGCAGAACCTCCCAGAACGCGTCGAGACTCCTCCCACCAGCGGTTCTGAGGCTCTTTGGGCGGCCGTGGTGCAGCGGTAGGGTGGTCGACCCATGATCGTAAGATTGCAGGTTCGATTCCCACCTTGCACGCCCATGAGTCGAAGTGTCCTTGGGCAAGACACTGAACCCCACCTTGCCTCTGGTGGTAGGCGGGCGCCTGTGTTTGGCAGCGGAGCCGCCATCAGTGTGTGAATGTGTGTGTGAATGTGTGTGTGACTGGGTGAATGTGTGTGTGACTGTAAAGCACTTTGTCCTTGTAGGAAGAAAGGCGCTATATAAGTATACGCCATTTACCATTTGAGGCCATGAAGGTCATCTCAGTAAAGTTCACATGTTGGTTCTTCTGAACGTCCGTGCAGATGTTCAGAACCTCGAGCCCGCTCAGGTGTTAGTGTCTGAAGGTCCAGTCTGGTCCGTCACAGAAGAAGCTCTGCTCGTCAGAATTCCTCTTGACCCGGTTCTGTCGGGATAACCGGGTCAGCTGGCCTATTTTCTCTCAGGGAATGACGGAGGCCGAGGAGGACAAGCTGCTGGCGCTGAAGGACTTCATGCTGAAGTCCAACAAGGCCAAAGCCAACATGGGCGAGCAGAACCACCAGGGGGACTCGGCCCAGAACGGCGTCATTGACCTGGCCACGCTCGGCATCATGGGCCGGCAGGTGGATCTGGTGAAACCCAAAGCCGAGGCTGAGGAGAAGAAAGGTACGTCTTCATCATCGTCTTCATCAGAGTCTGACGGTTCTGACGGGCCTTCTGTCCGTCTCCTGCAGCCCGGAAGCAAACCAAGCAGGACTCCACCATGAACGAGGAGTGGAAGAGCATGTTCGGGTCTCAGGAGCCGCCGGCCGCCCAGCCCGCCGCCGTAAGTCCGCCTCTGTGAGGCGCCGCGGTTCTGATGGCCCGGGTTCTGCTCGTCATCCGGGTTTGCTTCCGTCCTCAGGCCACTGACGGGCTCGTGGGTCAGAGCAAGAAGAGTGTCGTCGCTCCGACGACCCCCACGCCACATTTGGGGCTTGGTGGCCCCGCCTACCAGCGCCGCATGAACACCTGCAAGGCGGAGCTTCAGCAGCTGGTGCAGCAGAAGAGGGAGCAGTGCAGCGCCGAGCGCATGGCCAAGAAGATGATGGAGAGCGCCGAGTGGGAGAGCCGGCCCCCCCCGCCAGGTAACGTTTCCCCTCCCCTGCAGGTGAGAGGGGAGGGGCTATGAGGGCTAAGCTGCACCTGCCTTTCAGGGTGGCACCCCAAAGGCCTGCTGGTGGCTCACCTGCACGAGCACAAGGCCGCCGTCAACCGCATCCGCGTCTCTGACGAGCACGCCATCTTCGCCACGGCGTCCAACGACGGCACCGTCAAGGTGTGGGACAGCCAGAAGATGGAGGGCAAGACCACCACCACCAGGTGAGGGGGGGTGACCATCAGACGGGGGACAGAGGTCCAACAGGGTGTGCACGTAGATCCGTGCACACACACACACGTGTGATTTTTCCTGTTTTTCTCTGGTTTCTCCTCTGACCTCCTATGACCTCTGACCTCCTATCTTTGGTTCTGCTGCGGTTTCTTCGGTTCTCTGGTTCCAGCTCCAGGTTCTGGCTCCGCCCCCCTCCCTCCTTGAGGTTGTGCTGACAGTGTCTTCCTGCAGGTCGGTGTTGACGTATGCCCGCGTGGGGGGTCACGTGAAGACGCTCACCTTCTGTCAGGGCTCGCACTACTTAGCCGTGGCGTCGGACAGCGGCACCATCCAGCTGCTCGCCGTGGAGGCCAACAAGCCGCCCAAGTCCCCCAAAGTGCAGCCGTACCAGACCAGGTGACGTTCGGGTCCCGTTCAGGCCCGGCCGCGGGACGGTCCCTGACGTTCTGACCTCGCCGCTCGTTTCAGGACCCTGGACCTGCAGGAGGACGGCTGCGCCGTGGACGTCCACCACTTCAACTCGGGCACTCAGTCCGTGCTGGCGTACGCCACCGTCAACGGCTCGCTGGTGGGCTGGGACCTCCGCTCCAACAGCAACGCCTGGACGCTGCGCCACGACCTGCGGCTCGGACTCATCACCTCCTTCTGCGTGGACATGCACCAGTGCTGGCTCTGCTTAGGTGTGCGGGGGGGCTGGACAACCAATCTTCTGTTGCCGCCGTGGTGCATTCACTGACCCTCAGAAAGAAATGAGCTGAACGGAATCATTCTGACCTTCAATGCAGCATGAATTCTGGACGTTCTGTGGTCTTTGAATGCACCACGGCCTTGGGGGTTGGGGGGGTCAACCCCTAGTGTTGCACACCAGTTGGTCTGAGCGCGCTCAGTAACCCTCTGGTCTCTGCAGGAACGAGCAGTGGCACCATGGCATGCTGGGATATGCGGTTCCAGCTACCCATCTCCAACCACTCCCACCCGGCCCGCGCGAGGGTCCGCCGCCTGCTGATGCACCCGCTGTACCAGTCCTCCGTGATCGCAGGTCAGACACGGCGGCGTGCTCCTGAATGCAGCGCGAGCGTTCACCTATGCACCGTAAACGCGTTTGTGTGTGTCTGTGTGTGTGTTTGTGCGCAGCGGTGCAGGGAAACAACGAAGTGTCCATGTGGGATTTAGAGACTGGAGACCGAAAGTTCACCCTGTGGGCCAGTTCTGCCCCGCCGCTCTCTGAGATGCAGGTGGGGGGCGCCGTGGAGGCTGCCGCGTCACAGCTGGTGTGTGTCGTTGCCTTACTGTGTGTGTGTGTGTGTGCTCTGCAGCCGTCTCCTCACAGCGTTCATGGGATCTACTGCAGCCCGGCTGATGGGAATCCTCTGCTGTTGACGGCCGGTTCTGACATGAGGATCAGGTCCGACAACACAACAACACAACGACACAATAACACAAACAGCAGTTTTCTTTCGGAGTTCTAGATTCGTCTTGAAAGCACTTTGATGTTTTGCCTTCACCAAACTGTCAGAATAAAAGCCTGAACGTTTCCAAACTTTATTGTGAAAGGGTGGAAACTCTAAGCTCTGCTGGTTCTGTTCAGGTTCTGGGACCTGGCGTATCCAGAGAGGTCTTACATCGTGGCGGGCGGGGCCAACGACTCTCTGCACTGTCCGTCCGTCTTCTACAGCCGCAAGATCATCGAAGGGACCGAGGTGGTCCAGGTAAACTCTGACCCGACCCGGTTCTGCTGATCCCAGAACCTTCACTGCAAAGAAACCAGGAGTTTCCTGCTGACAGAGGATCCGGGATGATCCCGATCATCTGACTGCTGACGCTTTAGGACCAGAACTCGGTCCAAACATCTGGGAGGTCCAAACCGGACCGGAGGGTTTGACTGATGTTCTGGCAGTGTGGCTCTGATCCGACACCCTCCTGTCTTTGCAGGAGATCCACAGCAAGCAAAAGAGCGGCGCCGCCGAGGACTCGCCCCGCCGCGGCCCGGAGTCCCTCCCTGTGGGTCATCATGACATCATCACGGACATCGCCACCTTCCAGACCACGCAGGGCTTCATCGTCACCTCGTCCAGAGACGGCATCGTCAAGGTGTGGAAGTGAGCGGGCCACACCCGCCGGTCCTGCGGATCAGAACCTCCCACCCAGAAGCTCTCCTGCATCTCAGCTGCAGCTGCTGCAGAACCGATGGGATCAGGCGGACCGGATCCCTTCGGTTCTGCAGTGTGTTCCAAGTCAGTTTAATGGTGTGTGAACCTTTAGAGCATCAAGTTCAGACTGGCGTCTGCATTAACCGGGTCAGAGTCTGCCGTCTGCGCAGAAGAAGCGGCGTGTCTGAGGGGACTTGAACGCCTCGCCGTGATGAAAATGACACATTCACTGACATTCAGACTCGTTACAGAAACGTTTATTTGGCTTCAGTTTCATTCTTCCAACCGACACAGAGGTTCTGAAGGGTCAACAGTTCTGGTTTCCTCTGACCCACATTGACCAGCGTCAGGTTCTGAAGCTGCAATAAAAGCCCATATCTGACTCTTTCTGCTCTTTTTGTTACACTGAGTCCGCTTTGGTCTGAGGGAGAAACCGAGCTGCCGGGTTTTGGGTTCTAGAGCCCACCTCTGAAGGTTCTGCTCTGAGCTCGGAGAACCTCAGATGTAGACGCTGGACTTTGGGGGCGGGTTTTTGAGACGAGCCTGTGGTTCAGAGGGAAGCCTCGCTCAGCGACCCTCCAGGGGGGCTCCTGGTTCCCCCGGGGAGGTTCCTCATCGGCCCTCCAGACACACGGTCTGGCACTCCTCCTCCGTGCTGAAGCGGTTCTGGTTGCCGCCACAGCCGCCGTACCAGAAGGGAGCACACTTGGTCTCGTTGCTGTCGAAGAACCACATCATGGCGTAGGTCTGGCAGGAGCCTTGGTCCAGCGGCTGCCGGCAGGCGTCTGAGTTCAGGAGCAGAAGGACGGCAGAGAACAGTTTTTACACTCAGACTGAAGACACACCCCTTAAGCACCAGGCCCCGCCCCCTCGGAATGAGGACACCTTCAGCCAGAAGGAGCAGCTCTGTCGTCCTGTTAAAAACTGTACCATGTCCCCTTGGCACCAGGTGAGTCCACCTGGGAACCAACAGGGGGCGTGTCCTACCAGAAAACTGGGGCCAACTTAAATGGTCAACCTTTATTATCCATCCATCCGTTCCTCTGTTCAAGAGGGAGGGGGCGGAGTCACTGTTCTACAGGAAGGGGCGGAGTCTCTGTTCTACAGGGAGCGGCGGGTTCTTTGTTCTTAATGGAAGGGGCGGAGTCTCTGTTATAAAGGAAGGGGTGGGGTCTCTGTTCTACAGGGAGGGGGCGGGGTCTCTACTCCGTTTGAAACATCAGACTTTTCAACATTTCTTTGCTTCGTTCTTGAAGTTTTTAGAGAACTAGAACCTCTGCAGGTAAAGTTTACCTTTACGGTTGAAAGTGGCGAGCTCCACCTGCAGCTCCTTTTGTGGTCCTGTGGGGGAAGACGGAGGTCAGAGGTCAGAGCTGCTGAACAGGTCCGAGCGGTCCAAACTGCTTCTAGAACTTTTAAAAAGTCTCAGATTGAGAAGAAGAAAAAGGAGGCCATGAGCGTGCACGTGAAGGAAACGTGCAGGTCGCCGCTGTTCGCATGTTCAGTATCCCTTCCCCGTCAGCCTAGGAGTAAAGCATTATAGCTTTATAGTTTAGCCCGTCTTCGTGCGTGATGGCGAGCTCTATAGTTTAGCTCGTCTTGGTGCGTGATGGCGAGCTCTATAGTTTAGCCCGTCTTCTTGCGTGATGGCGAGCTCTATAGTTTAGCTCGTCTTGGTGCGTGATGGCGAGCTCTATAGTTTAGCTCGTCTTGGTGCGTGATGGCGAGCTCTATAGTTTAGCTCGTCTTGGTGCGTGATGGCGAGCTCTATAGTTTAGCTCGTCTTGGTGCGTGATGGCGAGCTCTATAGTTTAGCTCGTCTTGGTGCGTGATGGCGAGCTCTATAGTTTAGCCCGTCTTGGTGCGTGATGGCGAGCTCTATAGTTTAGCCCGTCTTCTTGCGTGATGGCGAGCTCTATAGTTTAGCTCGTCTTGGTGCGTGACGGCGAGCTCTATAGTTTAGCCCGTCTTCTTGCGTGATGGCGAGCTCTATAGTTTAGCCCGTATTCCTGCTTGATGGCGAGCTCTATAGTTTAGCTCGTCTTGGTGCGTGATGGCGAGCTCTATAGTTTAGCTCGTCTTGGTGCGTGATGGCGAGCTCTATAGTTTCCCTCGTCTTGGTGCGTGACGTTGAGCTCTAAAGTTTAGCCCGTCTTCGTGCGTGATGGCGAGCTCTATAGTTTTGCACGTCTTGCTGCGTGATGGCGAGCTCTAAAGTTTAGCCCGTCTTGGTGCGCGATGGCGAGCTCTAAAGTTTAGCCCGTCTTGGTGCGCGATGGCGAGCTCTATAGTTTAGCTCGTCTTGGTGCATGATGGCGAGCTCTATAGTTTAGCCCGTCTTGGTGCGCGATGGCGAGCTCTATAGTTTAGCCCGTCTTGGTGCGTGATGGTGAGCTCTATAGTTTAGCCCGTCTTGGTGCGTGATGGCGAGCTTTATAGTTTAGCCCGTCATCGTGCGTGATGGCGAGCTCTATAGTTTAGCCCGTCTTCGTGCTTGATGGCGAGCTTTATAGTTTAGCCCGTCATCGTGCGTGATGGCGAGCTCTATAGTTTCGCCCGTCTTGGTGCGCGATGGCGAGCTCTATAGTTTAGCCCGTCTTCGTGCGGGACGGCGAACTCTATAGTTTAGCCCGTCTTCGTGTGTGACGGCGAGCTCTAAAGTTTAGCCCGTCTTCGGGCATGATGGCGAGCTCTATAGTTTCGCACGTCTTGCTGCGTGATGGCGAGCTCTATAGTTTAGCCCGTCTTCGTGCGTGATGGCGAGTTCTATAGTTTAGCCCGTCTTCGTGTGTGACGGCGAGCTCTATAGTTTAGCCCGTATTCCTGCTTGATGGCGAGCTCTATAGTTTAGCTCGTCTTGGTGCGTGATGGCGAGCTCTATAGTTTAGCTCGTCTTGGTGCGTGATGGCGAGCTCTATAGTTTCCCTCGTCTTGGTGCGTGACGTTGAGCTCTAAAGTTTAGCCCGTCTTCGTGCGTGATGGCGAGCTCTATAGTTTTGCACGTCTTGCTGCGTGATGGCGAGCTCTAAAGTTTAGCCCGTCTTGGTGCGCGATGGCGAGCTCTAAAGTTTAGCCCGTCTTGGTGCGCGATGGCGAGCTCTATAGTTTAGCTCGTCTTGGTGCATGATGGCGAGCTCTATAGTTTAGCCCGTCTTGGTGCGCGATGGCGAGCTCTATAGTTTAGCCCGTCTTGGTGCGTGATGGTGAGCTCTATAGTTTAGCCCGTCTTGGTGCGTGATGGCGAGCTTTATAGTTTAGCCCGTCATCGTGCGTGATGGCGAGCTCTATAGTTTAGCCCGTCTTCGTGCTTGATGGCGAGCTTTATAGTTTAGCCCGTCATCGTGCGTGATGGCGAGCTCTATAGTTTCGCCCGTCTTGGTGCGCGATGGCGAGCTCTATAGTTTAGCCCGTCTTCGTGCGGGACGGCGAACTCTATAGTTTAGCCCGTCTTCGTGTGTGACGGCGAGCTCTAAAGTTTAGCCCGTCTTCGGGCATGATGGCGAGCTCTATAGTTTCGCACGTCTTGCTGCGTGATGGCGAGCTCTATAGTTTAGCCCGTCTTCGTGCGTGATGGCGAGCTTTATAGTTTCCCCCGTCTTCGTGCGGGACGCGAGCTCTATAGTTTTTTTTTTTCTTTTTTTTTTCTAACTTGTCCTGTCCAACAGCTGGGCAGACAGACGAGAGCTGAGGGCCTCTTGTGTTGGACATATTTTGCTTTAACAAGAGGGGTTATTAATCTTCAGACAAACCAAAGGTATGTCTGAATAAACCCCTTTTGTAATTGAGGCCAAACTTTATTAATTTCAATCATGTCTGAAAATCTTTGGTGTTGGACCGGACGGAAAAGGAAAGAGGGGAAGAAGAGAGAGGGACGCTAGAGAGAGGGGGGGTAGGAGGGTGATAATAGGAGGGGAAGGGGGATAAGACCATGAAGCAGCATACAGCAACAAGTTTACTGGTTGTTTATCGTTACGGTAAGGTTCAAATGCAGTACAAAAAGGGCGGGGCCCGTCCACACACACACTCAAATGTTATAAACACACCTGCTAGCTGCAAAAATGTCCACCTGTCGACATGTACACAAAACAGATAGTGTTCACACGCATACTTATGCCTTAAAACCAACTAGTGTGAAATATTTCAGTCATTCAGTCATGCAAGCTATTAGTGCAAAGGTGAGCTAACACCAGTGCTCAGGTGAGGTTTTATGTTCTTCTAAAATGGATGGTGGAACGTGAAAAGAAGGAGGGAGAGTGCCCAGCCATCCCCACCCCAAGACCCCCGCCGCAGCAGCAGCGGCAGCCGGAATCCCCCCAACGCCACACGGGAACCGGCAGGGAACAACCGCCGCCCGGGCGACCAAGCCCGCCACCCAGGCCAGGGCCAGCAGGGCCGCCGCAAGGCCCCCAGAGCCAGAGGCCAGGGAAGCACGGAGGGAAAGAGAGCGCCGCCCCAGCCCAACCAGGAGAGCAGCCCCCCCGCCGCGCCGGGAGAACCCAACGCAGAGCCCCACCGGAGAAGGACGCCCACAGCCCCAAACGAGCACCCCACCACCACCCAGGAGTTCCGGGCATCCCCCCGCCCCAACCCCAGGTACGAGCCAGGACCCCCCAAGGGAGGCCCGCTCCGCACTCCAGGCAGCCATCCGCCCGGCCCACGGTTGGTCCAGGGAGGAGCGAGGCAGGGGGCCCGCCGCCCCCGCCCAGGAGGGGGGAACCCCGGGGAAAAAAAGAGGGCCCACAAGGGGTGTTATAAATATGGCCCGACCAGGCTCGGCCACAGTTGGAAATTTGGCGGGGCCCAGCACTCAGGAGCAAGGACCAGAACTCACCCCCCAGGGACCAGACACCCCCGGCTCAGATGTAATGTGAACCCCCCCACCGCGCGGAGAGAGCACCGCCGGGCCCAGGAAGCCGGCACCCCGGGGACACGGCCGCCGTTGCAAAGGGGCCCGCACCCCCCACCAGGGAAGAGGCAGGGGACAGATGGACCCAGGTCCCACCTTCCTTGCAAAATGTGTGTGCGTGTATGTGTGTTTGAGATGGTGTGTGTGTGCATGTGTGTGTGTTTATGTTGGGATGTATATATTGAGGGGGGAGGGGTGTGTGTACTAAGGGGGGTGCAGTTAAAATTGGCGGGTAGGGCACTAAGGGGGCATCTCCTGATTACTCACAGTGACGTCCCCTCACCCTCCCCACCAAGGGGCCCTAAATGTCTAAGGTGCGGTTAAAATTGGCGGGTAGGGTGCTAGGAGGACATCCGCTGCTTGCTGGCAGTGATGTCCAAGCACCCCCCCTACCAAGGGCCCTACATGTCTAAGGTGCAAATAAAACCGAATCGTGCGTGATGGCGAGCTCTATAGTTTCGCCCGTCTTGGTGCGCGATGGCGAGCTCTATAGTTTAGCCCGTCTTCGTGCGTGATGGCGAGCTTTATAGTTTTGCCCGTCTTCGTGCGTGATGGCGAGCTCTATAGTTTCGCCCGTCTTCGTGCATGATGGCGAGCTCTAAAGTTTAGCCCGTCTTCGTGCGTGATGGCGAGCTCTATAGTTTAGCTCGTCTTGGTGCGTGATGGCAAGCTCTATAGTTTCGCCCGTCTTCATGCGTGATGGCGAGCTCTATAGTTTCGCACGTCTTCCTGCGTGACGGCGAGCTCTATAGTTTAGCCCGTCGTCGTGCGTGATGGCGAGCTCTATAGTTTAGCCCGTCTTGGTGCGCGATGGCGAGCTCTATAGTTTAGCCCGTCTTGGTGCGCGATGGCGAGCTCTATAGTTTAGCCTGTCTTGGTGCGTGATGGCGAGCTCTATAGTTTAGCCCGTCTTGGTGCGTGATGGCGAACTCTATAGTTTAGCCCGTCTTGGTGCGTGATGGCGAGTTCTATAGTTTAGCCCTTCTTGGTGCGTGATGGCGAACTTTATAGTTTAGCCCGTCTTGGTGCGCGATGGCGAGCTCTATAGTTTAGCCTGTCTTGGTGCGTGATGGCGAGCTCTATAGTTTAGCCCGTCTTGGTGCGTGATGGCGAGTTCTATAGTTTAGCCCGTCTTGGTGCGTGATGGCGAGTTCTATAGTTTAGCCCGTCTTGGTGCGTGATGGCGAGTTCTATAGTTTAGCCCGTCTTGGTGCGTGATGGCGAGTTCTATAGTTTAGCCCGTCTTGGTGCGTGACGGCGAGCTCTATAGTTTAGCCCGTCTTCTTGCGTGATGGCGAGCTCTATAGTTTAGCCCGTATTCCTGCTTGATGGCGAGTTCTATAGTTTAGCCCGTCTTGGTGCGTGATGGCGAGTTCTATAGTTTAGCCAGTCTTGGTGCGTGATGGCGAGTTCTATAGTTTAGCCCTTCTTGGTGCGTGGTGGCGAGCTCTATAGTTTTGCCCGTCTTGGTGCGTGATGGCGAGTTCTATAGTTTAGCCCGTCTTGGTGCGTGATGGCGAACTCTATAGTTTAGCCCGTCTTGGTGCGTGATGGCGAGTTCTATAGTTTAGCCCGTCTTGGTGCGTGATGGCGAGTTCTATAGTTTAGCCCTTCTTGGTGCGTGATGGCGAACTTTATAGTTTAGCCCGTCTTGGTGCGCGATGGCGAGCTCTATAGTTTAGCCTGTCTTGGTGCGTGATGGCGAGCTCTATAGTTTAGCCCGTCTTGGTGCGTGATGGCGAGTTTTATAGTTTAGCCCGTCTTGGTGCGTGACGGCGAGCTCTATAGTTTAGCCCGTCTTCTTGCGTGATGGCGAGCTCTATAGTTTAGCCCGTATTCCTGCTTGATGGCGAGTTCTATAGTTTAGCCCGTCTTGGTGCGTGATGGCGAGTTCTATAGTTTAGCCAGTCTTGGTGCGTGATGGCGAGTTCTATAGTTTAGCCCTTCTTGGTGCGTGGTGGCGAGCTCTATAGTTTTGCCCGTCTTGGTGCGTGATGGCGAGTTCTATAGTTTAGCCCGTCTTGGTGCGTGATGGCGAACTCTATAGTTTAGCCCGTCTTGTTGCGCGATGGCGAGCTCTATAGTTTAGCCCGTTTTCATGCCAAGACTAAAGTCACAGAAGTCATCCGTGAGTTGCTCTTTGCTGATGACATCACACACTAAAGGAGGACTTCAGCAGCTTCAGCAAGGCGTTTGGACCTACCATCAGTCTGAACTAGACCAATGAAATGGCTCAGGGCACTGAGAGCCCCCAACAATCACGGACAGATACGTCCTGGACGTTGTGGAGAACCTCAGCGGCCTCGGGTCCACGACCTCCAGTCCATCGACTCGTAGATCAACAGCAGAATGGCAAAGGCAGCTGCAGTCATGGCCAAGTCCAGCCTCACTGAGACCAGACTGCGGTCCACCAAGCCTGCGTGCTCAGTCCTCTACGGCAGCCAGACGTGGACCACCTACGCGAGGCGTGAGAAGAAGCCGCGGCGCGTGCTGCAGGTCAGTGGCAGGACAAGGTCCCAAACACAGAGGCGCTGGAACGAGCCAAAGTGAGCAGCACTCATGCAGGCCGCATCCCCAAGCCGCAAGAGGGCGTCCCAAAAGACGTCTGCAAGAAGGACACGAGGGGGGGCTCTATCCACCCCAACTCATGGGGAAGTCAAGCAGGCGATCGCCCATCTGGAGACGCAGTCAGACTGCGATCCAGTAGCAGCTGCAGCAGCAGAACCAACTGCCATTCCAGAACCGGACTGCACAGCCGCTGCTGTCCACACTTGGACCTTCAAGGACGATGAAGAGGAAAAGTTTGTAAACTGCTGCTCATGGAACAGAATTGGGTTCATGTCCAACCCCACCCCCCCCCACCCCCGGCTTTGGACCGTGTCAGCTGGCAGATGTTCTGGTTCTGTTTGGACCAGTCTGTGTGCTTCACCATTGAATCCGGTTCCGGGGTGCAGTATCAGCCCGTCTCCTCTGGTCTCTGGGGGGTCCAGCTGACCCGCCTCCTGCTGTCCTCCCCCCCTGAAAAGACACACTGATGAAGTGGGACGTCCTGAAATGTGGGGGGGAAGTGACGGTGTTTTTACCCTGGAAAGACGGTCTGCCCCCCCTCCTGGTCGCGCAGTTCACTACAGGTTGTTCGTAAACTGGCGGGGGGGTAGGGGCTGATGTCCTCTGAAAAGCAGACAGAATGGTGGCGGTTGTTTGTCGACCGTCTTTATCAATAAAGTTTGGTTGAATTCTTTGTACAGACGTGACGGGTCTTACTGCTGAGGGCGGACAGGAAGACCCTGAAGAAGCGCTGGGCGTAGCCCCGCTCCTCGTCCCCCAGCCTGTCCAGGTGGACCAGGTGCTGCTGCACAGGTGAGCTGGCCAGCTCCTCCACCTGCGTCTGGTTGTAGCGGCGTCCGACCGTCAGCACGAACACCGCCACGCCGTCACACTGGGCCTTCAGGGACAGGGTTCTGAGCGCGCTCCGGTCTGCGGAGGCCGTCCGGGTCGCCAGCACCGTCAGGAGAGCCCTCTTCCGGCGGGTCAGGCCCGCTTTCGGCAGCACCTCCCTCAGGGTGTAGTTCAGCGTCTGTCCCAGCAGGGAGGGGCCGCCCTGCTGCCTCATGGTCTGGAGCAGGTGTCTCTTCATCAGGTCCCGGTTCTGGAAGGTCTGCAGGCCGAACTCCAGCGTGGGGGCCTGGGCACCGCCATGCTGGACCACGGCCACCCGGGCCAGGTTCCCGGGCCGTCTGGGCTGAGGACTCACGGCCAGCTGCTCCAAAACCGAGCCCAGCAGCTGCTGAGCGCCGGCGAACTCGTCCACCTGAACCTCCCTGGACCCGTCCACCACCACCGCCAGGTCCACGTTCACCTGCTGAGGCTGGTCCCGGACAAAGGAGCAGTCCACTGATGGTCTGCAGGGGTCTGCAGAGACGGGGAGGGGGGTGGGGGGGGGGGACATGCTGAGCTAGAAAAGTCTCAAAGATTTTCAGACCCATGCAGAACTTTTTGTGGTTGGACGTCGGTCCATCCGTCCTCAAACCTCCAGCAGGTTTCAGATAAAACATCCAGCTGTGAGATTCCTGCTCCAGATGTTTGTGAATAATAAACAATACAATTTATCTGTTAGGCGCCTTTCAAGGAACCCAAGGTCGCCGTACACAAAAATAAAAATGAAATATACATCTAAAATAGGACGTCATGGAGGGAAATATGCAAGTTGGAAAAGGTGAGTTTTTAGTTTCTTGGTGAATTGTGGGAGAGGGGGGGTGTCTGGGGACATCCAGATGAAGGGAGGAGGAGGATCTGAGGCTACGGGTGGGTGTGGCCACATGAACAAGATCTGATAGACATGGGGGGCAAGGTTGAGGATGGATTTAAAAGTCAGGAGGAGTATTTTGTCGGTAATTGGGTGAGTGACCAGCAGCTGGTGGTGGAGCTGCTGCAGACCAGCTGTGATGTGTTTCAGTGATAATTCTGCCAGCTGAGTTCTCAACATGTAGAGTTTATTTCTGGCAAACCAACAAGGAGGGAGTTGCTGTAATCCAGGCAGGAAGTGATAAGACTGAACCAGGACTGAGGGAGGGGCAAAGACCACGGATGCTGCAGACCGGGTGATGCTATTGATGAGTGAAGGAGGGGGGGGCGTGGAAGAGGAAGATTCACTGAGCGACTGCAGACACGGGTGGAGAAGCCCAGAGGAAGACGTTCTCCCATCTCTGGGTTCCACATTAAAGCTCAGACCCTGAAGTTTGAACCGTCACATTTCTCCATCGGGACGTCCCGATGGTTGCAGGATTCTTCTCAGGTTCTTTCTAACCCGTCTGTCAGAGCTCAGCTCCAGGTCTTCTCTGCTGCCTGCAGATGTTCCTGATGGTTCCTGTGCAGAACCCGGTCCTGGTTCCATCTGGGCTGCAGTTGTTCACAGATCCCATCTGCTCGGCTTCAGTGGACGGCAGACGCTGCTGCTGTCAGTCAGAGGACTCAGCCGATCTTTGGTTTTGTTCCTCTAAAGAGCCTGGAAACGTTGGTGTTCTGCTCAGAGATCCTGCAGATGTCAGCCTGAAGCTGGGTCAGAACCCAAACCTCAAGCTGGTCCTGTTCAGTCCTCTGATCCTGAAACGGTCCTCAACCTTCTGCTGGAAAACCATCTGAGCCGAGCTGAAGATGACCGTACTCAACAGAAAACAGGAAGTGACATCACAGGACAGTCAGACACTGCAGTGATCCGACCTTTGACCCGACAGACAGGCTGCAGGTCTTCTTACCGTAACAGATGGCGCAGTCCTTGACCCTCTTCAGGTAAGAACCCAGGTCCTCTGGGTTCTCCAGGTGGATGAAGATGGAGTTACCCGAGTCGTCCACCTGGAAGAATCAGGAGCGGTCAGAGAACCCATTGACACCCCCCCCCCCCACACACACACAATGAAGGCTCAGGTAAGGATCCATGTGGATGGGGGGAGCGTCGGTCCTGCTTTTACAGGCCTGAGGACCAATGAGGTCGAGAGAACCTGAAATGAGGTTTGTGTCATTCCGTGCTCCAGGACAGCGGTCCCCAACCCGCGGGCCGGTACCGGTCCGTGGGCCATTTGGTACAGAAAGAATAAAATAAATTATATGACGTCCATTTTATTTATTTCTGAATCTGAAAGATGTTTTATTTTGAAAAATTGCCAGATTCTCTGTTCCATCCGTCTGTCACTCTTGACGCAGGCCAAGGCGCTCGTCTCTGTCACGTGACAGGTTACCGCTAAAATAAAACCCAGGAACTAGCTAAATGAGTAAAAAACAAAGGTCTTTAGAAAGTTTCTTTGCCAAGGGGAAAAGGCCCAGATAGGAGGCAGAAGAGGAGCCTTCCACTTCCAGAAACAGAAAGCTACATTTAATAGACAGTGTCAGGAGTCCTACTGAAAATACGGATTCATCCCAACGGGAGATTCCCTCCAACCATTCAGCATTGAGGGGAGTTGGATTTTCCATGCTCTTATTTTGAAGGCATGTTTAAACGTTACCATAGTGACCAGAGTGTTGCCGGCAGAGAGGACGTTGCTCATGTTATAATTCATGTTTATTATGTTTAGAAAATACCACAGTTTGTTTTCATGTAGGTCATCTATCAAAATAAAAGCTCTCTCCGCCTCATCTTAAAGACCGGTCCGTGGCGAAAGAAAGGTTGGGGTGACCCGGACATCAGCATCACAGAGAACCTGCTCTCTTTTGCACAGAACACCTGTTTCAGGGGCGTGGCCTTGTGTCTGGCGTCGGGAGACCGCCATCGCTCTCACCTCCACTGCAGCTCTGACGGCAGGGGCGTCGCTCAGAGAGATGACCACCGGGACGATGTTCAGGCCGCGGTACTCCATGACCGCGGTCAGCACGTCTTTGGCGTCCTGCGTGGGCCCGCTGGAGAAGAACACGGCAACCTTCCTCACCATCACTCCTGCTCGCACGCGCTTGAAGAGGTTCTGACCCACGAAGCGCATGGCGGCGCCCAGGAAGCGCTTGTTCTTGGTCTTCTCTGGAGCGACGTTCTTCACGGCGTCGATCAGCTGAGACTTGCGGTGGTAGTCCTGGAAGCGGATCAGGCGCGTGCTGCGCTGGTTGAAACCCACCACGGCCACGCGTGCGCCCGACGGACAGTTGCTCTCAGCGATGCTGATGCCCTCCAGCAGGTCCAGGAGGGCGGAGCGCTGCGTCTCGAAGGCGGCGGCAGACACGTCGTCGGACATGTCCAGACCAAAGACCAGCTCGGTGGGATAGGCCGGGCATTCCGAAGGACCTGCAAACCCAGAAGGAAGCTGCTGATCCAGCCGTGACAGGAACCGGGAGAACCCGCGTTCAAACACGTTCCTCTCATGACCCGAGACGTTGGTGGAAACCAGGAAGTGCTGGTTCATAGCAGCTCTGACGGAACACAAGTCCAAAAACCTTCACCTGGTCCTGAGAACCTCAAAAGAAGCATTTCAGTCTCCAGACTGCAGAACCTTCTGGTTCTGGTTCTGACTGATGTCAGAGATTCTTTTACAGAACTCCTCCTCCTCTTCCTCACAAACATCAAAGATGAGGAAGACTCGGCTGTGAGCCTTCATCTGAAAGTTTCTGCTTCTTCATGGTCCCTCAGGTGACGGCGAGCATCACGGCGGACATACGTACCGGAGGAGCACGCTGTGAGGAGAGGATAGACTGAGTTACAGGAGGAGCTGCTGGCGCTGGGAGGTACGTGAGGAACTCGAACTCACCGCAGTTGTCTCTGATGAAGGTGATCAGCTGACACTCCTGCAGACAGAGATCATCATCATCACCTGATGAAGGTTCACTGAAGAGCAGAGACTCTCACACAGACTCACAGACATGGTTCTGGCTCCAGGAGAACCTCGGGGGCCCTGAGAAGAGAAGCAGACCGTCTTTAGCCCCGCCCCCGCGGTGGGGGGGTGTTAATGACATGACGGACGTTCTTGTTCAGACGATCCGCTCAAATGTTCAAGGATCAGCCAGAAAGGTTGCAGGAACGTTGAGGAACGTCCCACCAGACCTGCTTTCAGATGAACCCGACCGCTGCTGAACCAGAACCAGAACTTTTTTGGTTGAAACCAGAGTCTCTTTTAAAATCAGAAAGCTTCAGAGATCATCCGCTCTGCTGGTTACCACGGAGAACCTGCCTCTGTGGGTCAGGAAGCTCCTGAAGTGTCCGAGTCTCTGATCCGGATCGGCCCGTGGACTCACCTTGTGTCCCGGATATCCCGGATCTCCGTTCACGCCGGACTCCCCCGGAAGGCCGGAGTTTCCCTGAAAGCATCAGACACAGACGTCAGCGCAGAAGAGGAGCGGCGGGAACTCCGGCAGAAGGACCGGCCCTCACCCCGCGGGCCTGGCTCCCCTTACGTCCCAGCAGTCCTTTGGGTCCCTTCAAGCCCGCCTCCCCCTGCAGAACCACAGAGAGGCTCAGGAAGGTTCAGACATCACCTCTGAGTGCAAACGTCCAACATCTGCAGATCTTTCTGAGCATTCTTGGTCTGTTGAGCAGAAACGCTTCGGTTCTTTGGAGAAAGTCCATCTCACCTGCAGACCCGGGAATCCAGGAAACCCAGGATCTCCCTGCATGACAGGAACCAAGACAGAACCCTCAGAGCACAACAAGAACATCAAAGTCTGACTCTGCAGCAGAACCCTCCTCCGAACCTTGACACCTTTAGGTCCTTCGGGTCCAAAGCCGTCTCTGCCGTCCTGACCCTGAAAGCAGCTTCTGTCAGTCATGAACTTTACTTCAGGACATCTGCTCCAAAACATCCCAGCTGCTTACCGGTGCTCCTCTGGGCCCCTGGGGTCCTGGAGTTCCTGGGGCTCCAGGTTCTCCTTGTTCTCCCTGTGAGAACACCGGCAAAAGTCATTGGAGCATCAGTGCTGAACCCGGACGTTCCCTGACCAGAGGTCAGAGGGCTCAGGGAAGGTCCAGGTTCACACGTGTGTCTACAGCGCCCCCTGGAGGCGGAGCTTCACCGAGCAGCTCAGATGTTTGTTTCAGGCTCGAAAATGATTTCCACCTGAAAAACGTTCTACCTGCATTCAAATTTATCAAAGTGGAAGGACAAACTCCACAAAGATCAGTTTCCACAGGACCCTATAGCGCCACCTTCAGGAAATCTCAGCTCAGCCCTCTGATGATCCAACCAGATTCAGAGGGGAACAAATGTTCATCACTCACCTTCCGTCCGTTAGCGCCGAGGCGGCCGGCGGATCCTGGAGGTCCAGCCGGTCCAGGATCACCCTGCAGAACCACAGAAAGATGAAGGTCCGACCCATAAAGGAGCTTCTGTGGCCGAAGGAGCTGCAGGATCTACAAGCCCACAGCTCTGACTCTAAATAAAAGGCATCCGTCCATCCATCCATCCAAAGGGGCGGAGCCTCCAACTCTACATACTTACCTGTGATTCAGAAAAAAACAGAACTGAACAGAAAGGAACCCGGAAACTGGAACAGTTTCTGACCCCCCCCCCCATGAACACAACAGGGGCAGGTCTGCAGTGATCTTTGATCTGTGGTTGAGGACCTAATGATCCTGGCGCTGACCCGGTTCACATGTGAGGCTCAGCTCCATCTTCGGTGCAGACACTCAGGACCTTCAGCTGCACCTCAGCCGGCAGACTATTGCATTTTTAACTCAGACTTTTTTTTTTTCATGTGTGGGGAGATGAGCCGACCTCACGTCCAGGGAAGCCGAAGATCCCTCTCTGTCCGGGCTGACCTCTGGGCCCCATGGATCCCTGCAGACACAACCAGGTTCATGAAGGAGGCAGCAGAGAAATCCCGGATCTCCTGCTATAACAGAACGCCTCAGAAGGTTCATTCGTCTGTTTATTATCTTTGTTTCTGGCGTTAATCAGGTTATGTTTTCATTGTTTCCATCATGACACAAAAATTCTGATTAGAGGTTTGTCTAAAGATGAGATAATTACCAAAGAGGATCAAACTGCTGCACCTCAGATTTAAGCATGAAAACCCCTCATGAACGAGAAAATGATAGATTCTAAAATAAACCAAGATCTCGGATCTGACTGCATGTCTGTAGCGGAGATTCGTCTTCAGGTAACAACGAGCGTCACAGCGAGCGTCACGGCGAGCGTCACGGCGGACACACTCAGGACCCAGACTGCAGACTGTGTTTACAGGTGCAGTTACCTGAACATTACTTCCTCTTTACAGAGTAACCTCAATGTAAAGCACAACTGGGCGTGGCCCAAAAGGGATCATTTGGTGGAACCTGTACTGATCTTTCATGCCTTGATGAAAACAACAGAGATTCTGATAACTCACCTGTGCACCGGAAGGTCCTGGGGAGCCTGGTTCTCCATCAGAGCCAGTGGGTCCTAGAGGACCCTGCACAGATGCAGTGTGAGTGTGAGTCAGTTGGTACGTTTGTGTTCAGCTGCTTTTGTTTGGGCTCCTACCGTATCACCAGGAGGCCCTCGCCGTCCTTCTGGACCCTACAGCAAAGACAAAGCAGTGGAGGTCCTCATCAGAAACATCTCCTTCTGCTGAACCAGCAGCTCAACCAAGTTTGGTGTTAAAATTAGCAAATCACAAACTACGGTAAAGATGTGAACAAAACGTTCAGTTAGAATCTAAATAGTATTTTTACCAAAACATCTACAGAAACAGGGTTCTGATCAACATCAAGGTGTCTCAATTCTTTAACACTTCCAGTCTCACCTGGTTTCCGATGACTCCACTCTCCCCAGGCCGGCCGTCAGATCCGGGGGGCCCCTGCACATTTGAAAGCATTTAAACATTAAAACCACCTTAAATCTTTACGCTTAAGGTGGACAGAACAGTCCTGCAAGAGGCCACAGCTCCTAGAACGCTTTGATTCTGAAATGTCTGATCTTTAAATCTCAAATGACAGTTTTTAATACTTGAGTGTTGAGAGTGAGGCGTTAATCTGTCAGATGGCCAGAGGTTCAAATCCCAGGTTAGACAGCCACTGTGTCCATCCAACCACCGTCCAACCGCTTCTTACCGGTTGGCCTGGATTACCGAGCTCCCCCCTCGGTCCACTGGAGGTGTTATCAGCCCCCGGCTCACCCTGCAAGACAAAGCAAAAGAAGTTGGTCCAGCTGTGCTGACGGCGGAGCTCCTGGGGAACCCAAACTGAAGAGGAAAACATTGACAGTTGGCGTTCCCCCAGGCTCTGTGCTGGGCCCTGTGAATCACTGACAACGTTCTTGTCTTTGGCAGAGGACCACAGTCTGACACTGACGGGTTTAACAAATCTTCTTCTGACTTTTGAGCCTGGAAATCTATAGAACTTAATGATAAAATAAAAAGAATAAATAAAAAGTCCTTCCACCACGTTTCCTGTTCTGATGCCTCAGTCTCGTCCTTCTCTGGAGAGGCGTTTCTGTCAGTCATAGCCGGTTCTGACCCGAATGCAGGACTGAACTTACCACATCTCCTCTCAGTCCTCGCTGCCCTTTCTGCCCCTGCTCCCCTCTGATACCCGGGATACCCTGAGGGTGAGAAGATGACCTGTCAGTCAAGCTGCTGGAGGTCAGAGGTCAACAAGTTTGCCTCATGATGGACGGCTGCAGGCAAATTCCTCCAAAAACGTGCACGTGCACGTGCACAGACATCCCTACAGACAAGCGGCTTTTATAGAAAGCTGCAGGCAAACCGGTTTCTCTCATCTTAAACCTGATCCTGGAGTCAGTAAACCCAGGTGGAAGCTGAAGGAAACCGTTTTGACGTCACTCATTCTCAGCAGCATCCGGTATGAGTGATGCAGAAAAACTGCAGGAATCGTTTTTACTTTCTTTCAGCAAAGAAAGAATCAGAACAGGTGGTTCTGGTTTCTCTGCAGAACAGTTCTGCTGTGTTTACCGGATCTCCAGGGTCTCCTTGCGCTCCTCGGGCTCCAACCCTTCCCGCTTCTCCCTGCAGAAAGAGGAAGGAACATTTCACCAACGGCCTCATGATCACAGCTGAAGGACGGCTCTTCGTCTCCAACAGGCAGGCAGACGTGTGGAGGACGGAGGAACAGCTTTCCCATCATCTCCAGAAGCTTCTGCCCCAACATCAGTTCAGACCTGGACGATGAAGATGATGAAGACCTGCTTCAGGTACCTGCTCTCCATTGACTCCATCCAGCCCGTCCTCTCCGTCTTCACCCTGAAACACAGAAAGTCCAGCTAACGTTTCTCACAGCACAGTTTTCATCCCTGAGAAGGTCCTCATGGTGGAGTCCACTCACCCTGCTCCCCCTCAGGCCCCTGCCCCCCTGCAGACACAAGCACAGGAATTATCTTCATAGGAATAAACCAAGGCTTCTGCTGCTGCTGCAGCTCTGCAGTACCTTCTGCCCTCTGGGTCCAGAACATCCCTGCAGACCCGGAGGCCCACTAGGTCCTGGGAAGCCCCTGTCACCCTGAAACCAGGGGTCCACAGATTTATTTATTTATTTAGTCTAGAAGAAGTAACTCCAGAAGAAGACTTAACATGAAGACAAACTTACGGCGACGCCCTCCTCCCCAGGAAAGCCGGGGTAACCCTTCTGTCCTGAGCCGCCCTGTTCACAGAGAAAGCATTCCGAGCTTTTGATTTTTGATTTGAAATGGTTTATTTCAAGCAATTAAGTAGAAATAATCAACAACAGCAATATAATCATCAGTTATACATTCATACAGTAACTAATCAAACTTAGGATAATTAGACATATTAATAAATATTGCTTGAAAGGGAGTGGAAGGAAGTGAACTTATATAATCCCACCCTGTTATACTATAACCATTTTATTACATGATTTATCAATATCCGGTTCCCATTTTTTATCAGACAGAATTAAAAATCACAAGATATCGATAAAGCACATGACAAAGATGAATTACTTAAGTATTACGTCAAAAATAACTATTTTAGAAATCAACATGGCAAATGCAGATCAGTCATCTGAGCTTACGTCATGCACACATCAACTTCCTGTTCTGGTCGTGTTCAGACCCCCAGTTCAGAGAGGTCAGAGTTCAGGCTGCTCTGAAAGCCTGAAAGGCGTGTTTTCTACTCACTTTTAGTCCTGGGGGGCCACGAGAGCCCCGCAAGCCCTCGTGGCCTGAACACTTGCACATGACGTTGCAGCACTCCCTGTCCGCCACAGTATCCTGTAGACGAAGACGGGGGGAGAAAAGGTGACCCACTATAAACACGTGATCCACTATAAACACGTGATCCACTATAAACACGTGATCCACTATAAACACGTGATCCACTGTAAACACGTGATCCACTATAAACACGTGATCCACTGTAAACACGTGATCCACTATAAACACATGATCCACTGTAAACACGTGATCCACTATAAACACGTGATCCACTGTAAACACGTGATCCACTATAAACACGTGATCCACTGTAAACACGTGATCCACTGTAAACACGTGATCCACTATAAACATGTGACCCACTATAAACACGTGATCCACTGTAAACATGTGATCCACTATAAACACGTGATCCACTATAAACATGTGATCCACTGTAAACACGTGATCCACTGTAAACATGTGACCCACTATAAACACGTGATCCACTATAAACATGTGACCCACTATAAACACGTGATCCACTATAAACATGTGATCCACTACAAACACGTGATCCACTGTAAACATGTGATCCACTATAAACACGTGATCCACTTTAAACATGTGATCCACTATAAACATGTGATCCACTGTAAACATGTGATCCACTATAAACATGTGATCCACTGTAAACATGTGATCCACTATAAACACGTGATCAACTATAAACATGTGACCCACTATAAACACGTGATCCACTATAAACATGTGACCCACTATAAACACGTGATCCACTATAAACATGTGATCCACTACAAACACGTGATCCACTGTAAACATGTGATCCACTATAAACACGTGATCCACTTTAAACATGTGATCCACTATAAACATGTGACCCACTATAAACACATGATCCACTATAAATATAGGATCCAGTGTAATCGTCTGATCATGTTATTTCCATTTTTAAAAATCGCTTATCTCTTTGCTTTTTTACATAGATGCTAAATTGAGGTCATTCTCGAGACAAAATGGTTTGATGCATGTTTGCATTAATTAAGGGGGTTAATAAATGTATTTAAATGTATTTCTGCTTTAGTTTAATGTAATTTACATTTCTTATATTTTTGCAGTTTTTCTAGTATCACAAAGGCACTTTGTGCTTCAAAGAATTTCCTCATTGTGGACTAAGGATGCGGTTTGTTCCAGTCCGGAGATCTCTCTCGTGAGTCTAAAACCTGAGCTGCAGACATGCAGAGGGTCTGTGAAGGCAGCATGTGTGGGAGCTGCTCAGTGTACGAAGCACAGTGATGATCACAAACATCTGAAGTATGGAGATGTGCAGAAATCTCCGGAACAGGCTAACGTTACCACTGAACCCCTGAAGTACTCACAATCTGTTTTAGGATGGTGCTGCCGATGCTCGGCATTCCGATGGTCAGAGGCAGCTTGTAGCCGAATCCCCGACCAAACTCCACCATCTGTAGCTGGGCGGTGTCCCGGACCCCCTCCAGAGCCACAACCAGCAGAGCACTGACTCCTGCAGGCCCAAAAGACACGTTTTCAGAAATGACTGGTTTGACCTGTGTGTGTGAGGGGGGGGGGTCATCATAAAGTACCCGACTGTCGCAGCAGATCTGATTCCTGCTCCAACTTCATGATGTCATCATCGAGGCCATCTGAGAAGATCAGCAGCACCTGGACAGCAGTGGAGGACATGTCAGCCTGTCAGACGTCACGCTTTCAGCATGGTCAGCACTTGCAGTCGGGGGTGAAGGGGGGGGGGTGTTACGTCTTCCAGAAGGTGTCTCTCCATCTCCACAGTCAGTCGGTTTCATCAGGATGGAATGTGATCTGACTGTCCTTCATATAAAGATCACTTTTTAAATGCAGTCACACATTCCTGATTTTATTGAAGGAATCTGGACTGAATTGGAACATAAAATCTGAGTTAATATTATTTTTGGTTTGGTATTTTCCTTTCTGCAGCTCCTTAACACGACCTTGGTTATGAATTAACTGAAGGAAAATAGGAAAGAACGTCTTAAGAATCTGAGGCTCCAAACATACAAACAAACTTAAAAAGCTCAAAGCTTAAAGCTTATAGAGCTCATCGTTGGATCCGTCCGTGAATGTTAAAGACACCTGACTGAAGTTAACAAACAAGCTAAAGGCCTGTAGCCTCTGTTCATAGGAAAGTCTGTTCAGGAGGACCATCCCACAGCAGCGCCTCACCTTCACCCCTGCTTGGGACTGGGCCTCGAACTTCTCCCGGAAGGATCCCAGCATGGCCCTGTTGAAGGAGGTGGACTCAGACAAGCTCAGTGCCATGACTTTCCTCAGCACGTCCTCATCGTGGGCCTCAAAGTTGAAGTCGTAGAGGACGCGTCCGTCCACGTTCACCACTCGGTAGGCCAGGTTGCTCTGAACGGGGCTGTTGGTGCAGCACAGGCGGGGAACCGTTGAAAGGTAGCGGGCGATTTCCGGCAGGAAGGCCTGCAGCTTGTTGTGGCCGCTGACCAGAGATTCTCCAGAAACTCTTCTAGTCGAGATGTCAAACCCCATGGCAATGTCGATGGTGCAGGCTGTGGTGGAGGAGAACCTGAGGTCAGTCATGACAACACAAAGCTCGGGATGAAGTGGACTTTAAACTCACAGGATGGATCTCCACTGGGTTTTGACTTGCAGATGGTGTCGACCACCTTCTGTTTGATGTTCTCCAAGCTGCCAAAGTTCTGCACCGTGAAGAGCCTCTGCGGGGTACCGGTGATCTGCAGCAGCTCCAAATCATGGACGTCTCCAATGCCGATGGCAAATATCTCGATCCCGAGAGCCCTGAGGTCATCGGCTGGATCCTCCACGTCATCCTGAGACTCTCCATCAGTGATCAGCACCAGATTCTGGGAGATGCCCTCAGACCTCCGGCTTCCCCGGGAGGTTTCAAAATACTCCCTGATGGACTTGAGAGCAAGTCCAATATTGGTGCCCCCACCAGTCTGTGTCATTTCCAGGATATGCTCGGACACCTCTGTGTCCTCACTGAACTGGTTCAAGTAAAACTCGTGCTGAAAGCTGCTGCTGAACTGGGCCAGTCCGACCCGCACCAACTTCTGGCCGATGCTAAAGCTTTTCACCAGCTCTGTGGTGAAGTTCTTCATGAGGTCATAGTCTCCCGTTTGGATGCTGCCAGACTGATCCACGAGGAAGACCAGGTCAGCCTGCTGCTTCTCACAAACTGCAAAACCATAGAAACCATCAATCTCCTGAAGAAACCCAAAAACCACTTCCCCAGGAGCTGGACGGCCTTCATCTGCAGTTCTACATCTAGAAATACTCAGATTTTAGACTGGGTCCCAACAAACATGGACACACATGATGTGAAGTGGATCAACCATGTCTCAGATTTCTAAAGCAGAAAATCTTTAGCACAGCATTTCATTTCTGCTGAGGTACTGAAAAACATCTAACAGTTGGAGAACTTTGGATAGTCTGGTCTCTAAGTACAAAATATCGTAGGTCAGTTTGAAGCTATTACTTGAAGATCAGAAGGAAAATCAAAAGCTAAGAGTGGCTGAGATGCTCATCCTTACCTGGCTTGGTGGAGTTGCAGAGTTCCTTTGAGATATTTTTGTAGAGACCTTCCAAGGCGGCAAAGTTGTCCACAAAGAAAACTTTGGATTTGTCTTGACCAGCCATGATCTCTAGCTGCGTCATGTTGGCTCCCTTTACTCCGATACTGAAGATATTGACTCCTTTGCTTCTCAGCGCCTCTGACGGCTCAACCAGGTTGTTCCGGTCAGTGGCGTCTCCATCTGTGATCACCATAAGGATCTGAGGGACCTGCAGCTCTGCTCGCCCTCCGTTTTCAGCACTGAAGAACTGCAAACAGAACTTCAGAGCCTTGCCAGTGTAGGTGTCTCCAGATGGGGGCTTCAGGCCTGATATGGCTTTCAAGACCTCTTGTCTAGTTTTGAACTGGTTCAGCTTGAACATCATCTTTGGGTCATTGGAGTAGAGGAGGACACCGAAGCGAGTCAGGTTCTCACCAACGGTGGTTTGGTTCACCATGGAGAGCATGAACTTCTGCATGCTTTTGAAGTTCTCCAAAGAAATGCTGGTGGAACCATCCACCAGGAAAATGATGTCCGCCCTTTCCGTCTTCTTGCAGTCTGGTTGAAAATCAAACAGAACGGTGGTCAGATGCAGAAACAAGTACAGTGACTTTGGTCTTCAATGGTCATTTAAATCCTGTCTGTCCTGATCTAATAAAGAGAAAACTGGAGGTAAGGCAGTAAAGTGATGTGTCTTTAGAAATGGACAAACCTTCACACCTCGGGTCCACCAATGTAGTGTTTACAGAATGGAGACCAATTGGATTGAGTATTCTTATGACTTTTTACTACTACTTTCACAGCAAGTGAGGGTAACTGGTCTACGGTAACACTTTAGTACTTAAATTGCTCAAGTGATTACACTTTACAATAGTAAAACTTTTACTATTGTAAAGTGTTCACTCTGAAAGTATTTGTACAACAGATTTTGCAGCGGATGCTTTGCGCTGATACACAATATTTTACTACTAAAAAGTGCAAAGCTGCTTTTCTCAGCTTCTGAATCCGTTGGAATTACACAAAATGCGTTAACGCTTGAAGAGTTACGGTCATTCAGAGAGTGTGCGTTATTGAGGAGTTGCCAGCTCCACATATTTAAGGGGGGATCAAATAGTGTGACATCTTTACTTTTGATCATCGATGTCAGGCTGTAGAGCAAACACGAGGGGATGCAGACAGTACAGTGTTACGCCTTCAGGGGGCGCTCATGAGCTAACAGGCACTTTGTGCTGCTGTCCTTCGCCACAGACAAATGTTGAGGGCTGTTCATGCTTTTCTGCTGTGCAGGGCCATGGAGTTGCTGGAGCCTATCCCAGCTCCTTCAGGGTAAGGAACCTTGGACAGGTCACCAGTCCATCACACGGACACACAAACTCCCATTCATGTCTAGAGTCACCAATCAACCGATGAGTCAAGTATTTGGAAGAAAACCCACACATGAACAAGGAGAACCTGCTAATTCCACACAGAAAGAACCCGGCTGGAATTTGAACCCGGACCTTCTCATTTTGAGGCGAGAGTGCTAACCACTACCCCACCGTGCAGCCCAGTTCATGATTTGATGAAAGGAAGGCCAACAAGATAGTGGAGCATTCTGTGATCAAGTGATTGGAAGTTTCAGAGTTTAAGGTTCAAAAATAGAGACGGTATGATGGACACTGCCAGTTTTAGGTCTAAAATGTGACTACAGTTGAGCCAGAGTCTCACAGACAAAACGATCTCCAGAGAAAAGGTTGGGTTTCTTCTCTTTACAGGGGATAAACTGCACATGGTCATTTTCTACTTTGCATTTGCAGAAACAGGAGCTTGGTTTTGAACCTGTACAGGTGCTGAGGAAGAGCTCAGGTAAAACCTGAAACCACGGATCCTGCACAGGTGTGTTTCGGAACCTCACCTCTCTGTGGATCACACAGCTGCAGAGCCAACAGACTCTCCAGGTCCTTTAGGGCATCAAAGTCTCTGCCAGAGTACATCCTGTCATGTGACCCACTGATCTCCAACAGCTGGGTGGTGTTGGCGTCGACCACGCCGATGGCATAAATCTTCACCCCCTTTTCCCTGAGGGCCTCAGCCGGGCCTCGAACCTCATCCTGAGCCTGTCCGTCGGTTACCACCACCAGCCTCTGCTGCAGGTGTGGACGCCCTCCCAACGCTGAGTCAAAGTACTGAGACACGGCGGTGAGGGCGTCGCCCGTCAGAGTGCCCCCCCCCAGCTGCTGCATGCCATTGATGGCCTGCAGCATGTCCTCCTTGCTGAAGAAGCTGCGGAGGTCGAACTCAGGCTGCGGGCTGGAGCTGAACTGCAAGACACCAACGTGCACCTCGTTCCTCCCAATGAAGGACCTGCTGATGACAAACTTCATGAAGTCTTTCATTTTCTCGTAGTCTTGTGGATAGATGCTGCCGGAGCTGTCAATCAGGAAGACCAGGTCTCCTGATAAGTCCTTGCAAACTGCGGACAGAACAGCAGAGAGGTCAGTTTGGTCTGGTTACAGCTGCACCAAGAACATGGAACCTTAAACAGGATGAAAGGATCAGGAAAGGTCTGGATTTGCCCTCACCGTCAGCAGAACAGATGTCTGTGATCACCTTGTCCTTGATGGGGTTCAGGGCATCAAAGTCATTGACAAAGAACATCCTTTTTGGGTCTCCTGAGATCTCCTCCAGCTCCTTTTTGTCTGCTTCCTTCACCCCGATGGTGTAGATGGTGACACCTTTGGACCTCAGCTTCTCTGCCGGACTCTTCACCTCGTCAGAGGACTTCCCGTCGGTGATGACCACGAGGTACTCTGGGACTTTGTGGCCCCGAGAGTCTTTGGCTTTGTCAAATAGACTTCCCATGAAAGTCAGAGCCCTTCCAGTTTCTGTCCCGCCCCCCCTCTGTTGAATGGTCCTCACCGCGGTCTCCAGATTCTCGGCATCCATGTACGTTTCCAGTCCAAACTCCAATTCTGGAAGGTCTGCATACTTCACCACGCCCATGCGGACATACTGCGGCCCGATCCGGAAGGTCTGGATGAACTCGATGATGAAATTTATCATGTCCTTGAAGTCAGACGGGTAAATGCTTCTGGAGTGGTCAATGAGGAAGAAGATGTCTGCTTCCTCCGTTTGGAGACATCCTGGAAAGGAGAAGCAGAAGTTTCATGTTAGATCTGAGTGAAGGCTTCTTCTGGATTTGGAGGAACCGTCAGTGTGGATCTAAGAACCTTCTTTGATGGCGCTGCTTCGCCCAGCAACCGTCACCGCCTGACGGATGATGTTGTAGCACAGGACTTTTTGCAGCTTGACTTTCAGGGGGGTCAGTTCAGCAAAGCTCTTCACGATGAACACATGCTCTTTGGGGGGGTGGGAGGCTATCTGGATCAGCTCTGTCTCGTTAGCTTTGTCCACTCCCACAGAGTAAACGATGACGCCTGAGCGGCGAAGAGAAGCTGCTGCCTCACGCACGCTGTCCTGAGATTCTCCGTCTGTGATGACCACCGCCACCTGCTGGACACCCGTGTTGGTCCTGCTGCCGCTCTCCTTGGTGAAGACACTCTGGAGGGTGAAGTTCAGCGCAGCTCCAGTCTTGGTTCCTCCTCCGACGTAAGGCAGGATTTGGATGAAGTTTAGAAGGTTCTGCTTGTTTTTGAAGGTGTTAAGGTAGACCAGCGCCTCGGGCTTGTCGTTGTACACGACCACGCCCACCCGAACTCTGTTTTGACCCACATCCAGTCCGCTCACAATGGAGTGCACAAACATGCGCACCAGCTGGAAGTTGGCCGTTCCGATGCTTCCGGACTGATCGATGACGAAGACGATGTCTGCCACTTTGGCCGCTCTGCAGTCTGTGGACAGATGGAACCAATGTTCAGTCGTGGCGGCTGGGTTCATTCATGACCTCATTTATTTATGGTCACTTAGCTTAAATCTTCTGTATCACTGCGCTGGCTACTTTAAAACAAATCTTATCTTAATCATCTGACAAAAACAAGCGGTACGAGGTGAACTTTCTGTCTGATCTGATGCTTTCTTTAACACATCGTCATCATCAGTATAGATGTAGTTTTCCTTTGCCGCTGCAGTCGAGGTCGGTACCGACTAAGCTGTTACTATGACAACATGCCACACCATGTCCCAGTCCACTTTTTGTGAAAAAGCGATTTTAAGAATAAAGTACTAAAATTTGACATTTAATATTTATTTCTTTTTATAAGTGACCATGGATTTCACGAAAGCAACCGTCTGTTGTCCGTTAATTTCTGATAACGGACCCCCCCACCCCAAATCCCTACTTGATAAAAACCGTAGAGTGCAGGACTATCCAGTGTTCTGGATTTCAATGCAGTCCGGTCACATGCCTCCCAATTTTTTTTCTCTAATGTTGGGACGATGCTGCTAATAAAGTTACAAACATTCAAGTCAACGTGTTATCAAATTTGGAAAATTTCACTTTTATTGTGATGGTTGAATGCTTTTATTTTGTTGAGTTTATTTGCCCCAGGGTTAACCCTGAATGAAGCGGAAGTTGGCGTCTGACTTTAAGTTTCCACTTTGATAATTAACCCTTGTTCTATCTTAGATGACCCCCCCCCCCTTCCATTGAGGTGTTCTCCCTACCATGACAAAGGTGGATAAAGGTGGAAAGATTTCATGTAATCCATGGACACCAGTGAAGATCACAAATCATTGAAGAAAAAAGGTTCAGAGCTCTGTCTAGTGGGTCTATATGACCCAACTCTCAACGTTAAAGTGCCTAGGATAGCACAAGGGTTACGAGAAACGTCAGTGGAGAATCCGTGTCACATTCTAATGAGCTCCGTATGAAATCTAGAGAAAAAAAGAACGTTTAAAACTGTCTTAAGACTTTTGACACAGAATGAAGATCCATAAATAAAGTTATTGATTTGTGAAAACTCATTCAAACGTTTGTTGAAGTTCTGTGAAAAACGCCATCTCTGCGATTCCTCCAGTCAGAAATAAAAACCTAGGAAAATCTGAAAAGACATTTCCAGGTTTGTCCTGTTGGGTTTACGGTTAGACTGAAAGTGGTTCCAGGAGAGCCGCTCTGTGTTTCATACATGTGCAAATGAATGAAACCAGAGGCAGACAGCTGGACTAACAGGACTAATAGACTTGTGTTTATGCAGTTACAATTTTTTTTTATAATACAGATGATATTTGTCTGTTTCCTGTCTGATTCAGTTTCACTACAGGAGCATTTGTAGTAAATGTTGGTTTATTGAAATAACTACAGATTGTTTCCAAATGTCTTTGTAGTCTAGATTTTGTTCAATGGGTTTTCCCTTAACCCTTTACCTTCCTCTCCAACCAAACATACTTTTGAAGAGGTTAGTTTAGAACTGTAGCCATGAGAAAACAGGTTGGAGGCCGACCAACAGGAGAAACCAAACAAAAACACGTGGATGTTGTTTTTTACCTGGGAATTACAAACTGAATTGAACTGTTTTTTAATTGAAAGGCAGCTCGTCTGTTTGGAGGTCTGTGGTTTCTGTGCTGGAACGGAGCTTCAGGCCGATGGACTGATTGGAAAGCAGTTCAACAGCTTGTGGTAGATTCTTTACCTTGGGTCAGATCAGGATCTTGTTGCTGTTGTCCAATGATCCCTTTGAGAGTCGGCGCCGCGGTCGCGACAGGGATCTGGTAGACGTACGGGGGGGTGGCGACCACGCTCATCTCTGTCATGGATGCTCCGAGGCTCATTCCCACCACGGTTATGCCGGCAGACTTGATCAGACGGGAGGCCTTGTACACAGAATCATCAGAGTCCTTCCCGCTCAGAACAACCAGGAACTGGCGGGAGCCCACTGCCGCCCGGCCCCCCGCCTCCACTGTGAAAAAGTTGGCTCTGGCGAACTCTAAGGCAGCGCCCAGGTTACGCGGATCGGAGGGCAGGGGTCGTGAAATGCGGAAGCGCTTTAGGGAGTCCAGGATTTCCTCTTTAGTGTTGTGCTTGTTGAGCAGGAACTCCACCTTCACCACCTTGCCGTACTGAGCCAGGCCCAGGCGGTTGGTGGACGCACCAAGGTTCAGCTGATTGGTGAGTCGGTTGAGGAGCAACCGGACCTGCTGGAATTCTGTCTGGGAAATGCCGCTGTCCACCAAGACAAAGATGTCTGCAAACCTTTCTGCCAATGCTGGAAGACAAAAACAGGGTGAGCTCTGCTCTCGCTGAGACCAGACAAAACCAAGAGACGGCTTTGTTGTGTGCAGAACTCTTCCTGCAGGTTCTAGCATCACCACTCGGATAGGTTAGAGAAGATACAAACATTCAAATGCTCATGAGACCAGACCTGCGGCTGCAGCATGTCTGGTCTCTCATTTATTTGTAAAAAAAGTTTTTTTTTCACTTGGTATTAATTGATTCAGTGCAGATGTGAAGCCACTCTGTTGGCCGTGTCAGCCATGTTGGCTTGGAGACATTCTGCAGAGAAGAACAGACTCAGAACCTAAGAATAAGAAGGAACTGATCGTCCATGTGATGGTCTGGATCCTTCTGAACCCAAAGGGTCGTAAGATAAATATGGCGCTTTAAGACCTCATTAAGGCCCAAAGCGCTTCACAGTCACGGTCCCATTCACCCCCCCCCCCCCCCCACACCCCCCCCCCCCCCCACACACACACACACACCCACGTCCTGGATGGTGATGTTCTTCCCTAATCTCAAACAGAGGTGTGTGTGGAGCGGCGTGTGCAGCAGATCTCACCCAGCCTCTGGTCCTCCATGGACACGCAGATGGTCTGCATCAGGCTGCTGGTCAGCGTCTGCAGGGCCTGGTAGTTTTCGATGGTGAACAGGAAGCGCTGCGCGGGCCGGTTGGCGATGAGCTGGAGCTCCCCCAGGTTGGCCTGTCCCACACCGATGCCGAATACGATGACACCCTGCTCCCGCAGCTGCTGAGCGGGTTCCTCCACATCGTCGGACGAGTCCCCATCTGTGATCACCACGGCGATCTGAGGCACCCGCTGGCGGGCGCGGCTCCCGGCCTCCTCCGTGAAGTACTGAGACAGCAGAAAGCTGATGGCCTTGCCCGTCTCCGTCTGGCCGGTCCTGTACGGTAACCTCTCGATAGCAGCCAGCAGGGATGAAGCATCGAAGTGGTCCTTCAGCAAAAACTCCTGGTAGGGTTCGTCGCTGTACTGAGCCAAGCCGACCCGAACCTTATCTGGGCCGATGTCCAGACCGGAGACCACTTCTCTGAGGAACAGCCTGACCTCCTCAAAGTTGTCAATGCCAATGCTGGAGGAACCGTCCACCAGGAAGACGATGTCGGCCACAGTGGCCATAGCACATTCTGCAGAGAAGAACAGATAAGAGTCGGAGCCTGAAACGACGAAGAGGAACCTATCAGTTCCCTGCGATGGCCTGGATCCTTGTGGCTGAACTCCTGGTCCAAACTGAAAAAGCAGAATCTTTTTTTAACGATCACAGACGTGATAAAAACGGCTAAATAATTCAGACGAATTCAGGTCAATTTTGTCTTCAGGTGAAGGATTGCATTCACTGAGTTGAAGATGAGAACGACATGGAGAACCTGCATGGAAACCGTCCAAACCCACAGGACTCCTTCTATTCAATGACTATGAGCACACCAGAACCTTACCATCACAGACTTTTGGCACTCAGGATGCTAAAGAGACTTAAAGAAAACTGACGCAGTCCTGAGAAGATCTGCTTGTTTTATTAAGAAGTCGTGTTTGGACTTCTTTGTCTCAACTTGTGATCTGTAAATAGATTCTACAACATGACCCAAGAGAGAGAAGCTGCTCCTCTCCATGCCTGTGCCTTTATGCACCGTGACCCTAGTTAACAGCCTAACTAGGGTCATATAACCACTGGGCACGAGCACATCTATTAGAGATTTCTAAATCAATGTCTACATCTATGTATTTTACATCCAACAGACATGGATTCATGTCGCTGTTCTCTTGTAGAGATGTTTGCATCGCAGTCCAATCATGCCTTGGATGTTGTTAACAAGCCACCATTTCTCTGGAGTAGGGTTAGGGTTATTTGGAAAGGGTAATTAAATAGCATAAAGAATAATTTAAAAGGTGCAACCATGGTGGTTTTGTGTGCTTCAGAGGCCAGCCTTCAAACGTTTGAGACTGTGTTCAAAAGGACGGGTGCAACAAGATCCGTCATGCTAAAGGACAGTCTGTGTTCTGAAAACAGAATCACTTTGATAACAGCAGCTGTTCAAAGTAGACTTCTTCACGTTTTCTATCAGAGGTTCCTGCAGCCTGTTCCTGTTGTCATCTGAACTGTTACAGTAGGGGATTACTAGCACACGTTTAAAAACCTTTTCTAGTAGACGTCTACAGTAGACGCACATTTGTTTTCTAGTAGACATCTTGTGCCTGGGGGGTAGGAGCTTCTAAATGTCCCGGTGGGACCTCAAGTCCAGCTCCAGACGTTGGTGGAACAGCAGATCTGTAGATTCATTTCTTCAGTTATTTGTGCATCTATTTGACCTTCAGATCATCAAAGAAATAAACAACTCTTTTTGAAAAGCAGAAGGTTGAGAGTCCACCTGCTGCTGGACAGACATCTCCAGGTGTCCTCCATGCAGTTCAGCAGGACCCTGGGATGTTACCTGGAGACAGCTGCCCAATCGGCCGCATGGCCTCCTCCACCGTGGTGCACAGCGTCTGGATGACGCTCTGGGAAATGCCCTGCAGCGCAGAGAAGTCCGACACGGTGTAGATGTTCTGCTCGTCCGCGATCTCCTTCAGCTGGGTTAGGATCGCATTTTTGATGCCAATGGCGTACAAAATAATTCCCCGCTGCTTCAGTTTCTCAGCCTGGCTTTTCACCTCGTCCTGGGATTTGCCGTCGGTGATCACCACGGCGATCTGCGTCACGCCGCTGCTGGCCCGGCTTCCAGCTGCTTCAACAAAGTGCTCCTGCAGCAGGAAGTCCAAGCCTTTCCCCGTCATCGTCCCACCGCCCTTGTAGGGCAACCTGGCGATGTACTGTAGGACGTCCCTGTTGTTCTGGAAGGTTCTGAGCAGGAATTCGGTGCGAGAATCGTCGCTGTACTGCGCCAGGCCGATGCGGACGTGATCTGGACTAACATCAAAGCTGCTGACCAGCGTGGACAGAAAGTGGCGGACCTGCTGAAAGTTGGGTCTGCCAATGCTCCACGAGCCGTCCACCAGGAAGACGATGTCGGCCTTCACTTCCTGAGTGCAGACTGAGGAGGAGAGGGTAGGTCATGGACGTCCAGAGGAAACCCACCACCACTGGAGCAGCTGCAGGTCTCATGAAGCAGGTGAGAGCAGCGGGAAGGAGGTGATGCTCGGTGGAGGTGCATGGAGGGCAAAGCAGGAGCGATGCAGAAAGCCTGAAGAAGACCACGGCTGAAGGCCTCTGAGCGCTCACAAAGATCTGAGTGACGGTTCTGCCATCTGCAGAACCCTTAGATCTTTGAGAGATCCAGAGCAGCAGGTGGAGCTTAATCCTGAGGAGATCTAGGAGGTTCCAGGAGCCTCCACTGTCTGTGGGTGAAGACCGGTTCTGGACAGGCCCACCACAGTGACACACACACAACCACATGCACACACACATACAACTACACATACCCAACTACACACCACACACACAAACACAACTACATCCACACACACACAACTACAAACACACACCGACTACAAACACACAACTACATGCACATACACACACACACAACTACAAACACACACACCAACTACATGCACACACACACAAACCAACTAAACACACATACAACTACACACAACTGCACTTACACACACACGCCAATGCATAACTACACACATATAACTATATACACACACAACCGCACACACACCCATAAACACGCAAAACTACACACACCAGAAGTGGACCAGCCCAGGACTAAACCAGAACCAGACCAGGACCAGGACCTACCAGTGTGGGTTAATCTTTGCTGACATTTTGAATCTGTTAGCTGTGAAAGTCTGAACCACTGATCTACTGAAACCTAAATCTGTTCAGGTTGACCTAAGATCCTGACGTTTCTGGACACCTGAGATTGTTCTGCTGTGAATAAGTGGGCGTGGCCTTTTTCTGCATGTTAGTGATTGAGCAGGAAACAGATTAGCTCTGTCTGAAGTTCAGTCATGTGAGGTTTGTGCTCCTCTTTTTGTTACATAAAACCATCTGGTGGCTTCAAAGCTTCATCAGAACCAGATCATAACTGGATCAGTGCAGCTCTTTGGTTCTACATGACCCAGTTTGAGCTGCAGGACCATGGTTCAGCCCAGACCCTGTGCATCAACCCTCCTCCACCGTGCTCAAAGCTGTGTCTCTAACCCGCAACTATCCTTTATCTACGGTCTTTGACAGGAACTGAGGTGCGTGGAGGCGGAGTCAATTCCAGTAAACAAACATCTGAATGTGGAGACCTGATCCAGCTAAAAACTCGTTTTCATAAGCCACTCGTGACTATGTGTCCTTCAACATTACAGGTTTGGGTCGTGGAGTTGAACCACCCAATGGTTCCTGCAGCCCACTGCTGCCCCCCCCAATATGGAGAACAAGTTTGCCAAACCCAGATGTTTGACAGCTGATGAATGCAACAGCAGGAGGGAGAACAAACTGACCGACATGACTGGACCGGCTGCTGAAAGCGTAACTTCGTGCAAACCATTCTTCTTTGTGGTGATGTGCAAGCCTGTGCACGTCTGTGCACGTGTGCAGCCATTTTCCCCATGCTGATGTGCAGTACAGTTCAAGCTTACTCACCTGTGTTCTGAGCTGCGTTTCCATGGAAACACACTGCCAACACGAGGCAGAGCAGCAGTCTTCCCTCCATCCTGGACCGTCAGATCCTCCCCCTGCCACACAAATATGGAGAGAGGAAATGAGACGTTTGACCACACGTTTTCCACAGAAAGATCTTAAAATCAGCTGCACACATCAGCAGACATGAAAGCGGGACACGCCCACCCTCTGTCTTTGATTTAGGAGGACGAAAACAGCTTCAGGCGACACAGACATGAAAACAGAGAAGTCTGGCTTCTGGGGACCTGAAAACTGACCCTCTGGTTCTCAGCAAGCATTAGAACCCAACAACGAAAGCTCAGACCGACGTCAGATTTGAACCACGGGTTCATTTATCTCAAGAAGACGGATGAGCTGGAGGTGTTAATGCGGGTAAAGGAACCGCGCGCAGAGGAACCCCAGAACCTATGCAGGTCGAAAGAACAGAAACAAGGGGAAAGGGGGACAACGTGGGGTCCAGAGCGACACGCTGGGATTTCCTCACCGCCTCTCTTCCCGTGTGCAGAGATGCTACTGCTTTTTGGGAACCTCCCAGACTTCAGCGGCAAACCCAAAAGAACCTTAAAACTCCAGGAACGCTTCTGAAATGATGGACTGTAGGTTTATCTGAACCCCAACACCAACGCAGGAACCTCTGTTACCTGATGCTGTCTGTTCACACCGTTACACCTTCATTCAGCATTTGCACCTCTTCTAGGCCCTCATGAGGATTCTGCTTCATCTGAGCTCTGAAGATCTGACAGATTCCTGATGGATTCTGGTTGGATTCTTGGTGTCTGTTTGCTGACAGTCTAATTATCTAAAGGGTTAGGGTCTGGCAGAGCTCCTGAAGGCGTCTCCTGCGAGGAGGAACCCACCTCCTCATCAATCATGGAGATAAAGTGTTGCAGCAGAGGAGAACATCTGCAGCACATGGAAACCATCAGATGGAACCAGCAGGACGGTTCCAGCGTTCCCGTTACTCACATCTGTCCAGCCTTCTTCAAAAGCAGCCATTTGCTGAGTCTTCTCTCATTTCCCGTTCTTTTGTGCAAACGCGTTCTTCTGAGCTCTGGAGGCATCGGCCACATCTGGATCTACTTTCTGACTAATTTTGCCACTTCCTCCATCTGCCGACCTCATCAGAGGTCATGAGAAACTCCTCAGTGGTGCCATCTCAGCCTCCAGACAGAGGATGAGATGGCACCATAGGAACGTAGAACGAGAGGAGAACTTAGAACATCTGTCCTCATAAGAACCTTCAGCCGGTGTGGATCTGAGAGCAGTAACTGTTTTTTTTCAGAATCAACTCTAAAACTAAGATCTGGATGCAGTTCCTGCAGCTGCTCATCAGGGGGCGCTGTGGTCCTTCAGAAGCTCAGATAAGAACAGAAAAGAAAGGAGAAGAAGAGGGACTGTTCCTGAGAACCACCTGCAGCTCCTCACTGCTCCTCCTTTACCCAGCATGCATTTGTTTTTTCAGATTCACACTGTGGATGTTTGGTTCTCCTCCAGACACACGGAGCTTAGAGCACCTCCTCCCTTTGGTTCTCCTCCTCCCTGCGTTCTCAGTGAATGTTTGTGGAGTTCTTAACGTGTTCTTTTCTCACGACGGAGAACATTTATGCAATTTTAGGTCCACCTGCTAGAACCGGGTCGGACCCTCTTTTGTTTTTCTGATCATGGGTCCATGAACGTCTTTGTTTTCCTGCTCTGAGCTGGAATCTGGATCAGAACTGGACGACTGGATAGATCTGATCTGTTTTTGTTGCACTGCTAATGTTAGGTTGGGGGTGTGAGGGGTGTAAGCTAGCGGGAGAGCGTGTAAACAGAGGGATGATGGGATGTGGGGGTAGGCTTACTCTGCCCACAACTCAGAGGCGAATCCCTGATGAAGTCTGCAGATTGTGTTGATTTTGATTAAAAACGGCATCATCAGACGGCTGGGAATGCTTTGAAAACGGATCAGAAGACGATCGGAGCGGGACTTCAAAGTTCTGATGGACCGTAGCTCCGTGTTTGTGGAAACTCCAGCTGTGACAACAGCTCTCCTCTGGATCCACTCAGGAAGCCGACAGGAGCATTTCCAGGAAAACACAGATAGGATTCAAACAGGCCTCCAACTGGGGTCAAAAGGACCCGAACCAGATGGATGTTCTGGATTTAGTCCAGAGTCCGGGTTTGTGTTTGCGACACATTTACAGTTTGAGGTCAAACTTCTCATTTCTGAGCTTCAATTTATGACAAACAAGTTCATCTGTCAGTGGAGAGGGAGGGGCGGCGTAGGGAGGGGCGGCGTAGGGAGACGCCACCCCGGGATCTCCTGCAGCTGGAGCCGACCTGGCGTGACCGCCTCCTCTGGGTCCTCCTGCAGTGAAGGTCATGTTTCCTCCTCAGAGTGACACACAGAGCTGTGGGTTAAACCATCAGGATTATTTATTGATGCATTCACGAGTCAGGCTGAGGCAGGAAGGCCAACCAAACCACAGAGAACATACAGAACACGTTTAGCACACGCAACAGCTCCAGTCCAACCAGGGTCTGGTCTGACCCGGACCCTCTCATGGCCTCAGCCAATCGCAGGACAGATCTGCAGACACGAAAGTGAGTCTAGAAGAGAAGATTCTAGAATCTGACCCGTTTCCTCTGGAGGATGGGGAAACATGCCCCCCCCGGCCTCTAACATGTTAAGGCCTGCTTTTAATCACCTGCCAGCAGAAGGGGGGGTCGTAATGTGTAGCATGTGACGGTAATCACAGTGGGCCTCCAGCTCTCTGAGGGTCTCTCCATTGTTTACTCCATTCGGGCTGTTCTGGTTCTGTCCAAATAAAGGCAGAACTTGAGCGGGCCGCTCCGCTCAGAGCTTTCAAGTGAACGAGTGAGGGGCCTCAGTGTTCGGGGGGGGGGGCGCTCCGCTCAGAGCGCCGATCTTCTCATGGATCTCTGACTGCGTCCTCACGGTCCCAGCGTTAACCCAAACAAACCCGCCTGGAGCAGCTGAGGAACATCAGGAGACTCATGAGGAGCTGCAAGCAGAACCATCTGAGGTCCAGTGCCCCCCCCTCCCCCGGCATCCTCTTTCACAGGGAGGGGCCCCCCACTGCTGCTTTACAGGGATGAGATCTGGACTGGCGTGACGTTATGGAGCGTCTTAACGAGAACAAAGCTAATGAACAAACAAACGCAGCTGGTCCTCAAACAGGACCTCCCATCAGACCCGACCCGGATCCGGCGTGGGCCTCCTTCACATCTGGACGACACGTGTTCTCACAGAACCGTGATTGTGTGACGGGTGATGGATCCAAGCTGCAGACCGTGAGCTGGAGAAGTTCCCATCACCGCGTTTGTCCCACGTCCTAAAATCTGCACAGCTGTCAGGACTGGACCGAGTTCTGTCGGACCGACCCGGCATGGATTTCCTTCCTCTCTGTCTCTTCCTGGGATGTCAGAGCTGCTCCTTCTGTCTTGTAGGTGTTTCCTGGTTTGGTTTCTGTGGATGACCCTGGATGACCTGAAGTCTTCTGCTAACGTTACACATGGAGCTGAGAGCTCAGCAGAACCTCAGCAGAACCTCAGCAGAACCCCTGCAGAACCCCTGCAGCGCCATGCCGACAGCTGCAGGGAGGAACTGCATCGTGGTCAGACTCGGGGTCTCCGCCTCCTAATGAAGTTCATTCCTGTTGAAACATTCAGAAAAACACAAACACGAGTCAACGGGCCAGAGTGTCAGAAGCAGATGTGAGGCGTGGAGAAACCGCGGGAACGACGGGGTTCCACAGATCCACAGAACCATCGTCTGGCGGACGGGATGCTTCGTGACATCCGACTCTGATTCAGACGTTTTGATGTTTGCTGATTGAAAGGACCTCCCCATCCGTTAGCGCCTGGAGGATCTGAGCGCGCTCAGTAATGCCAGACATGAAGACTAACGACTACAAGCCTTTCCTGCATGATGTAAAGCTGCTGTCAAACGGAGCCGCCGGGCCCCCCCCCATAGATGTTTGAGCTCTGTGTCATCTGAAGACTCAGAGAACGCACAGAACACGCTTAGCACACGGAACAGCTCAAGGACTTGTGACGGGCCAGAAAGGAACGCCTGTCCGAGTCCAAAGCAAACATCATCTCCATGGAGGTCTGCTGGTTTCCATGACGACGTGACCTTTTCCTCCCATTTTTGTCCGGATCGAGCATTTTCACGTTGCCATGGTTACAGCTCTTGTTTAAAGTAAAAGGCTTTGGTATATGGGGCGGGGGGGCACAGATGTGTCCGAGGAGCAGGAGGAGCTCGGACTGCAGAGACTTTGATCTCTGAAAAGCTCAAAGGTCAGGTGTGCCCCTCCATCCTCTGAACTTCCTGGAGGTGGTCTGAGCTTTCCTTTCTACGTCCAGAGGACTTCCAGACTGTTCCATGTCTGCAGATGGAGGCGGAGTCTGGAGGCGTTCAGCTGCCACCCTCCCCGTCCTCTGGATCGGGAAATGTTTCCAGAACCAAAGGTTGGACTTCTGCAGGGCTCAGGTTTGAGCCAGCAGCTGCAGGAAAGCTTCAGCGCTCAGGTTCTCATAACAAGATGATTGAGGAAAAACGGCGTCAGACACGACCGAGGCGACCCAGATCCACGGCTCCAAAGCGGTTCTCCAGAGAGAGGGCGGCGTTTTGAAAAGTGACAGCCCGTGTTTGATGAAAACGTGTCGTCAACAGGATCTGTGGAAAAAGCCTTTAGGTTCAGGGTACCTGGACGCCAAAGGCGTTTAGGTTAACCCCTTTAGGGTCAGGGTACCTGGACGCCAAAGGCGTTTAGGTTAACCCCTTTAGGGTCAGGGTACCTGGACACCAAAGGCGTTTAGGTTAACCCCTTTAGGGTCAGGGTACCTGGACGCCAAAGGCGTTTAGGTTAACCCCTTTAGGGTCAGGGTACCTGGACGCCAAAGGCGTTTAGGTCAACCCCTTTAGGTTCAGGGTACCTGGACGCCAAAGGCGTTTAGGTTAACCCCTTTAGGTTCAGGGTACCTGGACGCCAAAGGCGTTTAGGTTAACCCCTTTAGGGTCAGGGTACCTGGTCGCCAAAGGCGTTTAGGTTAACCCCTTTAGGGTCAGGGTACCTGGACGCCAAAGGCGTTTAGGTCAACCCCTTTAGGTTCAGGGTACCTGGACGCCAAAGGCGTTTAGGTTAACCCCTTTAGGTTCAGGGTACCTGGACGCCAAAGGCGTTTAGGTTAACCCCTTTAGGGTCAGGGTACCTGGTCGCCAAAGGCGTTTAGGTTAACCCCTTTAGGGTCAGGGTACCTGGACGCCAAAGGCGTTTAGGTTAACCCCTTAAGGGTCAGGGTACCTGGTCGCCAAAGGCGTTTAGGTTAACCCCTTTAGGTTCAGGGTACCTGGACGCCAAAGGCGTTTAGGTTAACCCCTTTAGGGTCAGGGTACCTGGACGCCAAAGGCGTTTAGGTTAACCCCTTTAGGGTCAGGGTACCTGGACGCCAAAGGCGTTTAGGTTAACCCCTTTAGGGTCAGGGTACCTGGACGCCTAACGCCTTTAGGTTCAGGGTACCTGGACACCAAAGGCGTTTAGGTTAACCCCTTTAGGGTCAGGGTACCTGGACGCCAAAGGCGTTTAGGTTAACCCCTTAAGGGTCAGGGTACCTGGTCGCCAAAGGCGTTTAGGTTAACCCCTTTAGGTTCAGGGTACCTGGACACCAAAGGCGTTTAGGTTAACCCCTTTAGGGTCAGGGTACCTGGACGCCAAAGGCGTTTAGGTTAACCCCTTTAGGGTCAGGGTACCTGGACGCCAAAGGCGTTTAGGTTAACCCCTTTAGGGTCAGGGTACCTGGACGCCTAACGCCTTTAGGTTCAGGGTACCTGGACACCAAAGGCGTTTAGGTTAACCCCTTTAGGGTCAGGGTACCTGGACGCCAAAGGCGTTTAGGTTAACCCCTTAAGGGTCAGGGTACCTGGACGCCAAAGGCGTTTAGGTTAACCCCTTAAGGGTCAGGGTACCTGGACGCCAAAGGCGTTTAGGTTAACCCCTTTAGGGTCAGGGTACCTGGACGCCAAAGGCGTTTAGGTTAACCCCTTAAGGGTCAGGGTACCTGGACGCCAAAGGCGTTTAGGTTAACCCCTTTAGGTTCAGGGTACCTGGACGCCAAAGGCGTTTAGGATAACCCCTTAAGGGTCAGGGTACCTGGACGCCAAAGGCGTTTAGGTTAACCCCTTAAGGGTCAGGGTACCTGGACGCCAAAGGCGTTTAGGTTAACCCCTTTAGGTTCAGGGTACCTGGACGCCAAAGGCGTTTAGGTTAACCCCTTAAGGGTCAGGGTACCTGGTCGCCAAAGGCGTTTAGGTTAACCCCTTAAGGGTCAGGGTACCTGGTCGCCAAAGGCGTTTAGGTTAACCCCTTTAGGGTCAGGGTACCTGGACGCCAAAGGCGTTTAGGTTAACCCCTTAAGGGTCAGGGTACCTGGTCGCCAAAGGCGTTTAGGTTAACCCCTTAAGGGTCAGGGTACCTGGTCGCCAAAGGCGTTTAGGTTAACCCCTTAAGGGTCAGGGTACCTGGTCGCCAAAGGCGTTTAGGTTAACCCCTTTAGGGTCAGGGTACCTGGACGCCAAAGGCGTTTAGGTTAACCCCTTAAGGGTCAGGGTACCTGGTCGCCAAAGGCGTTTAGGTTAACCCCTTAAGGGTCAGGGTACCTGGTCGCCAAAGGCGTTTAGGTTAACCCCTTAAGGGTCAGGGTACCTGGACGCCAAAGGCGTTTAGGTTAACCCCTTTAGGGTCAGGGTACCTGGACGCCAAAGGCGTTTAGGTTAACCCCTTAAGGGTCAGGGTACCTGGACGCCAAAGGCGTTTAGGTTAACCCCTTTAGGGTCAGGGTACCTGGACGCCAAAGGCGTTTAGGATAACCCCTTAAGGGTCAGGGTACCTGGACGCCAAAGGCGTTTAGGTTAACCCCTTAAGGGTCAGGGTACCTGGTCGCCAAAGGCGTTTAGGTTAACCCCTTAAGGGTCAGGGTACCTGGTCGCCAAAGGCGTTTAGGTTAACCCCTTAAGGGTCAGGGTACCTGGTCGCCAAAGGCGTTTAGGTTAACCCCTTTAGGGTCAGGGTACCTGGACGCCAAAGGCGTTTAGGTTAACCCCTTAAGGGTCAGGGTACCTGGTCGCCAAAGGCGTTTAGGTTAACCCCTTAAGGGTCAGGGTACCTGGTCGCCAAAGGCGTTTAGGTTAACCCCTTAAGGGTCAGGGTACCTGGTCGCCAAAGGCGTTTAGGTTAACCCCTTTAGGGTCAGGGTACCTGGACGCCAAAGGCGTTTAGGTTAACCCCTTAAGGGTCAGGGTACCTGGTCGCCAAAGGCGTTTAGGTTAACCCCTTAAGGGTCAGGGTACCTGGTCGCCAAAGGCGTTTAGGTTAACCCCTTTAGGGTCAGGGTTCCCTTAATGGACAGCAGACTTCTCAGAAGCAGGAATGTGTCAAACATTTAAAGAGGGTCAGAGGTTCTAAATGTGACCAAAGATCGGATGTCACTCATGATGACAGTCGATTTCTTCCAGGTGGTTTGATAGTTTTTACTTGAGGCCTTGTAGCGGTTCTGATCCATTCCTCCACTTCCTGGTTTCTGATAGAATCGATCTATGAAAGTGGAGATCAATCGTTTATGCTTTTCCTCTTCCTGAGACCTACGGTTACTCGTGAGATTTTGTGAGATCTGGCGTGATCACGCTTTGCAACAATCATGATGCACAACTGTAGAACTGCTAGACAGTCCCAGTGGAACCAGGATCTGACCGTTAAATCTGACTGAACGGTAAACGTCCTCTGGACTCAAACATCTGCTGGCTGATGATCCCTGGATGAGCTGGAGTCTCTGTGGGTCTGCAGGGAGCTGGTCAGCTGGTGTTGGCGTTTGGTTGTGTGTCGGTGACCTCTGTGACCCCGGCGTGTCTCTGACGAGCCGCTGCTCTGGTTTCGCTGCGATAAGGAGGGAGGAACCTTCCTTGATTTGTTTAGTCTGGACTCTGATCCCTGAAGACTTGTCTTTCAGTAAAGGAAGGGATTCAGACCGACATCCTGCTGTGATCGTTTGCCTCCATACCTCCAACCACAGAAAGTCAGGGGGGGGAGGGGGGACTACATTTCTGCTGCCAGGCCTTCTATAGCATCAGAGCCTGAGGAGACACTGCCATCTGCTAAGGTTCAGGCTCCAGAGCACTACGGCAGAACCCCCCCTCCTCCCCCTGACATAACATTTCTTTACTCATAACTGTTGCACCGCTAATGCTAGCTTGGAGGTGTGACAGGCTGTAAGCTAGCAGGAGAGAGTGTAAACAAAGGCATGCTGGGATATCAATGTAAGGTCACTCTGCACCAACAGCCCCGCCCACAACGCAGAGGTGAATTTCTGCTGAACTCCTGCTGTTCTGCAGAAACTATGTCCTGGAAAACCACCCAGGTTTTGGGATTTTGGCTGAAAACATCACAACCATAATTTAAAGACGACTGGGAACAGATCATGATATGATTGAATTACCAAGGACCTGGTCAGAGTCCTGACTTAAAGACCAGCAGTGTCTGACCTGGGCCAGGTGGATCCACTACAAGAACTGCATCTACAAGAAAGTCTTCAGGTGAGACAGAGAACCAGACACTGAACAAGAATCGGCGTCAGGAACCAAAGTGGGTCCAGTTTGTCAGCCAGACGCTAAAGAAGAAGGATCCTCAGACAGAAAATGGTTGATGGAGGCGATCTTCACTGAGCAGCGTCCTCCGAATGAAGAGATCCTCCTAAAAAAGGATCATCTTTTCTGATCCGACAGCAAAAGCAGGATTTGGATCACGACGAGGTGAAGAGGTTTTCCTTTGTGCCTCACATCATTTCAGATGAACTTCTAGGAGGATTCAGCTTCTCTGCACTTCCTGCCCGGCTGGAGCTGACAGACCACCAGGATGAGTGGAGCCGCTTCAGCGTTTGGGTTTGATGAGCAGAACACCAGCAGAATGTGGAATAAACAGGAAACGTCCTGAGAGGAGGAATTCAGGAGTGTGATGGAGCTCCTGTTTACATGAGTGAGGCCCAGCATCTGTGCCCCCCCCAGCACTGTATGGAGAGAACATAGATTGATGTGTGAGGACACACTGCAACTACACACAGTTACACACAAACTGACTGTGAAACTGAAACCCTTTCCTGAAGCCTGTCGGACATCTGGGATAAATCCCAGGGAACCAAACGTCACCCCCCCCCCCCCACCAGAGGTTATTCAAAGATGTACTCTTTGAAGCTGCTTGGGGGTCAAACCCCCCCCCCCCCCCCCCCAGGTAACCCCTGAGGGGGGGGTGACGATGACATCAGTTTGCTTCACTACAATGGAATCGGCCCAACACAGATCAGGCCTCGACGGAGCAGACGTCCGTCTTCAGGTGAAAACCTCCCACTGTGATCTGGACTTTACCAACGGCCAAGAAGTTCTGGTTCTGTTCTGCTCAGGAACCCTAAAGATGTAAACACAGAACATCAGCAAGTCCTCCCTCCCTCCTTCTCTGCGTCCTCCTCTCCTCCTCCCTCCCTCTGTGGTTGTAGGAGCAGCTGCAGGAGAACATTCTGGAGGAGGACCTGCTCTCTTATCTAATCATCCATCTACCGGCTGATGATTGGAGCATCCAAAGTCCAAACAGGCTGAGACGGAGCAGGGAAACCATGTAAACACTTCATGGAAATAACCTGAGTTCCGTCCAGCTGCTTCATCCTGACGTCTGCAGAAACATCTGCCTCTTAAAGCTCCAGCAGAGGAATCTCCTCCAGGAGGAGCAGCTTCTCTCCGTTTGAGCCTAAGCTCCTCACATCTTCTAAGACGCCCAAACTCATTAGAGAGATGGTGGGAGGGGCAAGCGAGGCAGATTGGTCCAAATAGAGGTGGAGTCAACGTTTAGGTTCCTCTCTGGACTCAATGGAGACCACTGCCCCCCCAAATCCAAGTCATCAGGTAACCTGAGACGGTCTCTGAACGGGTTCAGGTCAGTGGTTCAGAAACAGCAGGTCATGTGACCCACAGCTCCGCCCTCTTCCAACGTTACTTTCCTTCTTTTAAAGTGTGACTGGAGTGGATTTTTTAGGGTGGGGTTGTTTTTCAGTGGCTGGCTGACCCCCCCTACAGACACACACACACACACCACCACCACAACCACCAGTGTTGATGGAGGTCTGCCCCCCCCCCCCCCCCCCCCCATGACAAAATCTGAAAATGCTGCGGTTTCTATTGCAGCTTTTAATTGTTGCTGCATATTAAAAGCTCATAAAAACGAATGGGGGGGGGGGGATCAACCATTACTGAGGGGTGGGGGACTGAATGAAGAAATCCATGGTGCAGGTCCTGAAGGAGCAGTCATTTGGGATTACAGATACAACAGATGCGATTAAACGCAGCAGGGCTGCAATTCAGCCACATTTGCAGGCGTCACATGATGCAGCAATGAAGCAGCAACGAGGCAGCAACGATGGAGCAACGATGGAGCAACAATGCAGCAACAATGCAGCAACGAAGCAGCGACGGAGCAGCAATGAAGCCGCAATCAAGCAGCAACGAAGCAGACATGATGGAACTGTGAACGTTTCATGTCTGTTCAAAGTTTGGATTTGATTTGCTGCAGATCATCTCTGGGGAGCAGAATCTCTGAAGGCTGCAACTCTGCTGCAGGACTCGGTTCTCCTGGAGGATTTGGACTTTCAGTCTGTGACCAACAGCAGATCTTTAGGAAACACCAATGTCATCCTGAAAGATTCTTCAACAAGAAAAGTTCGGTATGGAAGCCTGTTCAGACCTTCCATAAACGTCTCAGTGCTGGATGTTTATTAAACATCAGAATCTATGAGAAGCTTGGATGGACTTGATGACCCCCCCACCCCCCCCCCCAGTGTTTTGGTGTTTTACTGAGATCCAATCCAAGCTGCAGGAGCTGAACTCAGAGGTTTCCATGAACGGATTCTGTCTCTGCAGGCGTTAAATATTTCTGTTTAGATGAAGAACTGACACAGAGCAGCAGCTGTTCTCCGTCAAACCGTCTCATCTGTTCACAACCTGAAGCTTCAGGTTTTTGACAGCAGAGCGACCCGGTTCGACCTCTGACCTCCAGGTTCCAGATCACCACCCAGAGAAAACAAAGTGATTTCTGCAGATTTGCTGGACTTTGAAAGGATAAACTCAGCGTCTTTGTGATGAACACAAAAGTCTGAAGACTGAGCAGAAACGGAGCACAGAGCAGAGACAGGAGGAACCGAGGAGGAGGAGGCTCCTCCACGGAGAAGGAGGCTCCTCCACGGAGAAGGAGGCTCCTCCATGGAGGAGGAGGCTCCTCCATGGAGGAGCTGGACACTAACCTGCAGCTCCAGCCGACAGCAGACCTTCACAGTGGAGACTCAGACGTGCCGCTCTGCGTCTGCTCCTCTGCACAGCAGACCCCCGACTCCTGCGCAGACGTGCTCCTGCAGGAACGTCCCCCCAGGCCCGCCCCCTCCCATCAGCCAGACGTCAGGATGGACCACCTCCATCCTCTGGGTTGCTCTTTCACCAACACAGGATCTGTTAAATCCCACCTTTTACTTCCTAAACCAGGTCAGAATCAGAGCTTCATGGTGCCTGAAGGAGCTTCAGCTTCTTCATGATGAAACCATCATCATCATCATCATCATCATGAACACATTCCAACCTGAAGACCTCGTTTTTGATCCTCCCCCCACAGGCGGGAGGGCTTCCTGTTGGGGGTGCACTTAAGGGCTTATCAGCTGATTGCTTCTGCTGGAAAGTCCCCCCCCCCTCTTCAATCCAAGAGGCTGCAGGAACATGACGCCTCATCAACTCCCCCAAAGGTTTCAGCTCTGCCTCCATACTAGGATTTGAACCCTCAACCTTTGAGTGCCGAGAACCGAGCCCTGAGGAACGCCTCAGGAGAAGCCCAATGCTGCAGCTGCTCCCAGAAACAGGGTGGAGTTAAGGCTTTAGTCACCCAGACGGGGGGGGGTTGACCACCTCAAGGGACGCCATTACAATGGAACGTAGCATTGGGGTGCGTTTGGTAACTATGGTGACGGATCCGTAAGGATCAAGGAAGTTGGATGCCCGAATGAGGTACGAGTGACGCTGTCCTGCGGCGTCTTTACGCCACGCTCTAGTCATTAAGGTGCGAGTTCTGGCTCCTTACCGGCCGATAAATGCTGCACGCACGTGGCGTGCACGTGATCCTTAAGTGCACAGGACGACCACACAAACTACACTCTGATTGGCTCATTTCCTCGTTTCTAACAGTCAGCGGGGAGCGTGCACGGATCACGTGCACAGCACTGACAGGGTCCTTGAACAGTCAGCAGGATTGGGGGGGGTGATAGGTTGGGACTGGGGTGTCAGACGACATGCATCTGCGTCACGACCTGCTTCAAGTCAAACAGATGAAGAGGTTTTCTAAAACACATGCTTTTTCCTCAGCAGCAGCTGAAGTCTTCCTCAGCAGACGGGGGGGGGTCGCGAGGGAGCGGCGCTCCAGCCTGGAGGAGGTGTCGAACATGGATGTGTGGAGGCTCTGGAGGGGCCCGCTTCCTTTTAGGGACATGGAGCCGACGCCTCGGTGGAGGTCTGCTCCAGTTCTTAGAAGAATTCTGTCAAGTTTTTCCTCCACTTGGCGTTTGGCGGTGGGAGGGGCCGGAGCAGATCCAGAAGGTCTGAGGAGAAATGAACATCCTGGAACGATTTGCATGGAGGAGAGGGTCTGCCAGGAAGGGGGGGGGTTCAGGCTCCAGCTTTGAGCTGTGCAAACGCATCAGAGTCTGCAGCTCCCAGACAAAAACACAGATAGAACTGTTTTTACTGGAAGGTCCAAAAATGGAGTTCAGGACTCCAGAGATGACCCGGCCCGGTTCATCTGAACGGCAGAATCTGGGTCAGAGTCAGAGAGCAGCAAACACGCCACGGAAACCTGGCAGGGGTTCAATTCTCCTGTTTGAGCTTCATCAGTAAAGTTTATTTGACTCATCAGAAGATTCTGATCTGCATGAGGATCCCTTAGGTGTGACTCTGGTTCTTTGATGAACTGGAGACCCCTCCAGGGTTAACCCCGCCTTCACCCAACGGGAGCTGGGATAGGCTCCAGCAACCATGAAGCTGATTAGGATCACAGCTTTTGGTTCCAGTTGCAGCAAAGTTGCCGTTTGTAGACAAATGTGCAGGAATTGGTTTCATTGGTGTGATTGCATGGCGGTTAAATCCTACTGAGAGTAGAGAACCAGCTGAGGAGGAGGAGGAGGAGGTTTCTCAGCAGGTCCTTCACTGCAGCTGAAGAAGGCTGGCAGCCAGAACCCGCCTGTTCCTGCAACTTCAGCCTCTTTAAAGATGAAGGGTTTTCAGTTTAAACAAAGTCCAGGCAGCTGAGAGATGAAGCTGCTGCTGAGGCGGCTCGGTTCCTGCAGAACAAACCAGGTCTGTCCAGGAGAAACCAGGAGCTGCAGGTTTTTCTATGTGGATCCTCGCTGTGGTTGAAAAGGTTGGCGGCCTCGGTCCCTTCAAGGCCTGACCAGAGCTCTTCTAGGACCGGCGTTTGGGGGTGGGGGCCTGGGCTTGCTCCGGGGGGGGGGGGGGGGGGGGGGGGGGGGCTCGGGGACAGCTGTTTGACCACCGGGGGACAGTCTACCAGCCGTCCCCTTCCTCATATAACCTCATATTAGGGTGAGGGGGTGGGGGTTTCGCCTGCGATGCACCTCCTATGGTTGCCGTATGGAGTGGGCCCCCCCTCTTTTGGTTTTATTTGCACCTTAGACATGTAGGGCCCTTGGTGGGGAGGGTGAGGGGACATCACTGTGAGTAATCAGGAGATGTCCCCTTAGTGCCCTACCCGCCAATTTTAACTGCACCCCCCTTAGTACACACACCCCTCCCCCTTCAATATATACATCCCAACATAAACACACACACATGCACAAACACACCCTCTCTAACACACGCACCCAATTTTGCAAGGAAGGTGGGACCTCGGACCATCTGTCCCCTACCCCTTCCCTGGTGGGGGGTACGGGTCCCTTGGCAAAGGCTGCCGTGTCCCCTGGGTGCCGGTATCCTGGGCCCGGCGGTGCTCTCTCCGTGCGGGGAGGGGGTTCACATTACACCTGAGCCGGGGGTGTTCGTGTCCCTGGAAGGTGGGTTCAGGTCCTTGCCCCTGGGCGCTGGGCCCCGCCAAATTTCCAACTGTGGCCGAGCCTGGTCGGGCCATATTTACAACACCCCTTGTGGGCCTCCTTTTTCTCCGGGGTGCCCCCCTCCTGGGCGGGGGCGGCGGGCCCCTGCCTTGCTCCTCCCTGGACCAACCGTGGGCCGGGTGGGTGGCTGCCTGGAGTGCGGAGCGGGTCTCCCTTGGGGGGTCCTGGCTCGTACCTGGGGTTGGGGCGGGGGGGTGCCCGGAACTCCTGGGTGGTGGTGGGGTGCTCATCTGGGGCTGTGGGCGCCCTTCTCCGGTGGGGCCCTGCGTTGGGCTCTCCCGGCACGGCGGGGGGGGCTGCTCTCCTGGTTGGGCTGGGGCGGCGCTCTCTTTCCCTCCGTGCCTCCCTGCTCTCTGGCTCTGGGGGCCTTGCGGCGGTCCTGCTGGTCCCGGCCTGGGTGGCGGATTTGGTCGCCCGTGGGGCGATTGTCCCCTGCCTGCTGCCGTGTGGCGTTGGGGGGATTCCGGCTGCCGCTGCTGCTGCGGCGGGGGTCTTGATGTGGGGGTGGCTGGGCACTCTCCGTCCTTCTTCCATTCCACCATCCATTTTAGAAGGACATAAACACTCACCTGAGCACAGGTCTTAGCTCACCTTTGCACTAACAGTTTGCATGATTGAATGAATGAAATATTTCACACTAGTTGGTTTAAAGGCATAGGTATGCGTGTGAACACTATCTGTTTTGTGTGCATGTTGACAGGTGGACATTTTTGCAGCTAGCAGGTATGTTAACATTTGAGTGTGTGTGTGGACAGGCTCCGCCCTTTTTGTACTACATTTGAACCTTACCATAATGATAAACAACCAGTAAACTTGTTGCTGTATGCTGCTTCATGGTCTTTGCCCCCCCTATTATCACCCCCTACCCCCTCCTCTCTCTAACATCCCTCTCTCTTCTTCCCCTCTTTCCTTTTCCGTCTGGTCCAACACCAAAGATTTTCAGACATGATTGAAATTAATAAAGTTTGGCCTCAATTACAAAAGGGGTTTATTCAGACATACCTTTGGTTTGTCTGAAGATTAATAACCCCTCTTGTTAAAGCAAAATATGTCCAACACAAGAGGCCCTCAGCTCTCATCTGTCTGCCCAGCTGTTGGACAGGACAAGTTAAAAAAAAAAGAAGAAAAAAAAAAAAGAAAAGACGAATCCTCAGTCTGACCTGGACCAGAAGAGTTAAACCTTTAAATGTTCCTCTCCGGTGTTGCAGAGATCCATGCGAGAAACCCTTAAAAAAGGCTCAAACTGCTGCTGTTCCTTAACAGTAAAGAGTTTTATGTTGAACCTCTTTTGTTATTTACACACAAATTCAGATCAACAAGAAGGAATATAAATAAAACAAAAAACATTTTTGTTTTAAGAGGTAATAAAGATACGACTTTCAGAGACAGAAGTTCATGTATTTTAGTCAAAACAAAACTAAATTTGACTAAATAGTAAAGCAAAAACTGTTTAAACGTTGAGTTTTAATTTAAATGTTGGATTGGTTTAGTATAATATGGGGACACTTTTCCAGAAAATGTTACATTTTTCTTTTAACTTTTTAAAATCTACATGCTGTTCATAATAACTGCTCTTTTTTTACAATAAGTGAATGAAAAAAGGAATAAAAGAACAAAATAATTTTACCCAGAATCCCACAGATGAAGGCATTTCTCCTTCCACCACACCTGCTCCATGATCAACTCCTCTAAAGAGCGCCAGAACGTTAGTCCCACCTGTAACCTCTGACGTCATGCTGACGGTTTGGCTCCACCGCGTGGTCAGGAGGCGGTACTGCAGGGTCTGATTTCGTGACGGGAACTCGTGACGGTCACCCAGGAGGGGATGAGTCAAATATGGAGAACAAATTTCCCATTGTGGGATAAATCGAGTCAACTTTGTTCAAGAGAACGAGTTTCAGCGTTAAACCACGGTGCTACTCGGTTTTGTCTGACGAACTTAGGTTTCAAGGGGGCAACAACATGGAGTGTACTCCTGAGGGCTTGTAAGGCATCATTAACAAAGTGGTCATTTATACTAGGACTGATACTATGGGAGCTGGTCTCAGAGTATTTTCTCAGAATATCACTAAGTACTGGCTGAACTGTGTGTTTAAACTCAGACACAGAACGGTCAGTTAAGGTTCTTCTAGGCTGTTTCTTATTCACTGGGGCAGAAGGATGTTCCAGTGTAAACTGGAAGGTAATCATAAAGTGATCAGAAATGATGGGGTTAAGAGGAAGGACACTCAGCTGGCTGATCTCTATCCCATGGGTTAGAACAAGGTCCAGGGTGTGCTTATGACAGTGAGTGGGTTCATTCACACTTTGGGTGAAACCAACATCATCTAATAAAGCTGCAAAAGCCTTTCCTAGGCAGTCACTGGGGTCATCAACATGAATATTAAAATCCCCTTTTACAGGTTACGGTTATTGGCGTCTTTCAGGTAAAACCTGTCACAGAATGAAGAGTTTTTATGAAAGTGCATCCCAGCGTTCATCTCTACGACCACAGAAGTACAACTGCAATTTTGTAATCTGATTACAGCACCAACAGGAACCTCTTTAAGCAGTCCTTCCTGCTTGGGCGTTCCCATCTTAGGGAAGCAGCGGGGAAACATGGAAGCTCCTTCCTGTGGGAAGGAAGTCCTCAATAAGCTGAAGATCTTCATGACACTTTTCTCCTGTAAAGTCTGACTTCATGGTGACGTGTAGGGGCGGTTTAAAGCACCAGGAGGAGTTGAAGATGTGAACGGATGCAGGTCCAGGTCTGCAGAGCCATGGACTTCCATGTTAGATCAACAACCAGCAGAAGTCTGCAGGTTCTTGGCCTGTGCAGTACCTGACAGAGAAGGACAGAAACGTTCAGAGGTAAAAACACAAATCCTTCTTCCTGGTTTCATTTGGATCTTTCTGGGTTTGTGTCCAGACGACCGGACTTACATGTCCTAGAGGATCAGTGTCTCCATTTGACTTTCCGCAGCATACGGCACACAGGTCCTGGTAAAGGTGGGGGGTACGAGTTCAGGCCCTCTGAACAAAGAACAAACCCACGTTTGTCAGTGATGGTCTTCACAGAGATCCAGATCCTTTGGTTAACATGAAAACCTGCTGGTTTGGGCTACAGATACTGTGGTCAAGAAGAACTGGACCCAGTTTCCTCCTGAGCTCAGAACCTCCTGATGGATCAAACTCAACATCATTCAGAATCAAAGTGAAGAAACGTTGAAGGAAACGTGGTCTTACTGCTGAGGGCGGACAGGAAGACCCTGAAGAAGCGCTGGGCGTAGCCCCGCTCCTCGCCCCCCAGCCTGTCCAGGTGGACCAGGTGCTGCTGCACAGGTGAGCTGGCCAGCTCCTCCACCTGCGTCTGGTTGTAGCGGCGTCCGACCGTCAGCACGAACACCGGCATGCGGCTACAGTGGGCCACATCGGTGATGTTTGAGAGCCCGCTCTGGTCCTCGGAGGCCGTCTGGGTCACCAGCAGGATCAGGAGAGCCCTCTTCCGGCGGGTCAGGCCCGCTTTCGGCAGCACCTCCCTCAGGGTGTATTCCAGCGTCTGTCCCAGCAGGGAGGGGCCGCCCTGCTGCCTCATGTTCTGGAGCAGGTGTCTCTTCATCAGGTTCTGGTTCTGGAAGGTCTGCAGGCCGAACTCCAGCGTGGGGGCCTGGGCGCCGCCATGCTGGACCACGGCCACCCGGTCCCGAGGACTCACGGCCAGCTTCTCCAGAAGCAAGACCAGGAGCTGCTTAACACTGGCAAACTCACCCGGCTGAACCTTGCTGGACCCGTCCACAACCACACCCAGGTCCACGCCCACCTCCTGAGGGGGGGGCGGGTCCTGGATGAAGGAGCAGTCCTCAGATGGTCTGCAGGGGTCTGCAGAGACAGGACCACATCTGTCAGGAAGATCAGGGGCCTCATTTGTAAAACTTTGCGTAGGATTTGCGTCAGAAGTGGCGTACGGATGAAACATAGGACGTGCGTACGCACAGAAATATTGGGATTTATAAAACCGTGCGCACGCACATCCTACGCATCTTTCCCTTAATAAATCACAACCAATTCTAAATGCAGCGCAGCTTTTGTGGCCTCATGACACGCCCATAGTTGCCCATAAATAGTCCGTGAAACGCCCACAAATTAATATTCATTGATTGAAACCATGGCAAACACAGAGAGGAAATGAAAAAAACGTAACTTCACTCAATGTGAAGTAGAAGTTATCGTTGGCGAGGTGGAAAAGAAGAGAAAGTGTTGTTTGGAGGGCACAGTGTGGGCATTACTAATGCCAAAAAGGCACGTGAGCGGCAGACGGTGGCAGACGCCGTAAATGCTGTAGCCTCACAACCTCGGACCGTGGCCGAAATAAAAAGCCCGCAGAGGTCCAACAGGAAGTCAGAACCGGCTCATAAGCCACTCGTCCTCGTTTGCCAGCAAGTCTTCTTGCTGTCTAAAGATGCGTTCACTCCCAATTCTTCCATTTGCCACATCTTCTAAGATCAGCCATTGTGCGTCATTACGCATTGTGATGGGGCATTTTATTTCCCTCCATTTAATTACATCTGACAAGCTGCAGATGTCGGTAATAATCCACGTGGAAATGGGAAATTGATCAGCAAATGTAATTTCTTGTTGCTTTCTGAATGGCTGAGACATACGCCATACATTGTTTCATCAAAAATAAAACAAACTAAAGGCATATGCATGAATACCATAATTCTGTAGCTTATGAAGAAATGTTTTACTATGAAAACAACTTTCCCCAGTGGACAATAAGTACGTCTGTCCGTCCATCCGCACCTCTATCTGCTCCTCCAGACGGACACATTGAGGAGAATATCAGTTTTGTACATTATTTCGTTCTGTTAACTATATTATTTATGATGAATTGCACAACATGCCAATATTGCAGAACATATTTCACTTTTCTTTCTGCAAATATGTGTTCATTTGAATTTCTGTTGTAATTTTCGTTTGATTTTTTTGTTTGTTTCACTGCTGATCGATCAAACGGGTGTTTGTGTAGCTGTTAATTGTCAGACTTTCTTTGTGAAGTCTTCATGTTATTTCTGAGAGGCAGGATTGTCATTTTCACTTTCACGTGTTTCTTCCATCTGCCGACGGTGTCGCCGTTTCTCATTTCACCCGTTTTTGTGCGTACGCCTGGGTCAGAGCGTGAAGGACCGCACATTTTCCCGTCAGGTTTGCTTTTTATAAATCTCAACTATTGCGTAGAGAGTGGCGTACGCCTTCTTTTGTGCGTACGCAACCTTTAGAAATGAGGCCCCTGGTCTAAGATTCCGAACAGGTTCACAGAAAAAGATGAAACCATAAAGTCCTGGAACCAGAAGGTGTCTGAACTCAGAGGGAACGTAGAACCGACACAGAAACCTGCAGTGAAGCAGGACCTTAAGAAATGGGCGGGGCTTTCCTAACAGCTTCTACAGGAGCAGAAATGGTGGGCAGTGTCTCCACAGAAAAAAACATGAAAGTCAAAGCCTCTGTTCCATTAAAATGATTTGAAGCTGGTTTGGCCAAGAAACCAAAACGATGAAGAGGAGCAGCCATGGACCAAAGATCAAAGATGAAGAAGCGGAAGCAAAAGAAGACCTGGGCTCTCACAGGTCAGATGACCACAGACTCCGTGATGATTTCACTTCAGCACCGCCACCTTAGCGGCGGGATGAAGGCCCTGTCAGAGGATCACACACCTCCTACAGGCAGAAGCAGTATCGCCACCAGAATCACAAAGGTCCATCTGAGAAGGAACTCCAGGCTCCCAAAGGGATCCAGATTCCAGGTTTACACTCCGCCTCCACAGGAACAGACCTTCAGGGCGTCTGGATCTCCATCCAGGACTCCGACCCACAAATCCTTCCCAGTCTGGACACAAACCATCTGAGATCCAAGCCCTGAAGAGCAGGAGACCTCAGCTCCTCTCTGATGATGATGAGGAGGAGGAAATCCTGATTCAGGAGATGATAACGCTCACATCAACTTCCAAACATCTGATCTTAGTCCAGGCTTGTGGACGGTTGATAAGAAGATAGTTCTGCCTTTTTCATGTGAAACGTTTGTCAGAAATGAGAGAAGCCGCATGAACGTTCAAACACCTCCAACCTAAAACACACCGCAGATCTTTCAGAAGAACACGGAGGTCAGGCGAAAGCTCACCAAAGTTGATGGCACAGTTCCTGACCTTCCTTAACCCGGCAGCCAGGTCCTGCTGCTTCTCCAGAACCGTGAAGATGGAGTTCCCCGTGTCGTCCGCCTGAGGAAGAACAACAAACACTGAACCTTTCTGAGGAGAGGAAACCCAGAAATATGAACAAAGACAGGGCAGACCTGTGGACAAAAGAACCTTATCTTTCTAAAAAGCTTCTCTAGAAGTTTCAGAAAAGGTGGAAAAATTAGGAAAGAAATCCTCACAAACCTCCTCAGACCTTTCAAACTTTTCCAGAACATCACAAATCTTCACAGACATTTATAGACCTTAAAATACTTTAACAGAACTTCTCAGACCTTCTTGCAGTTTCCACAGCTCCTTACCTCCATGGCTCGTGCGATGCGAGGGTCTTTGGTCAAGGAGACCACCACCGGGACGATGTTCAGAGCGCGGTACTCCATCACGGCTGTCACTACCTCTTGGATGTCCTGCGTCTCTCCGCCGGAGAAGAAGACGGCCACCTTCCTCATGTGCAGTCCGGCGCGCACATGCTTGAACACGCTCTGACCCACGAAGCGCATGGCGGCTCCAAGGTGGCGCTGGAACGGCGAGGGGCTCCAGGGGATGTCCTTCAGAGCTGCCGTCAGCTTCTGGTGGTTGGAGTGCTCGTGGAAGCGGATCAGGCGCATGCTTCGTTCGTGGAATCCCATCACAGAGACGCGGGCGCCCGTCGGACAGCTGCTCTGGGCGAGGGTTACGCCTTGCAGCAGGTGGAGGAGCGCAGAGCGCTGCAGCTCAAAGCTGGACGACGACACACCACTGGACAAGTCCAGAGCGAAGACCAGCTCGGTGGGGAGGACCGGAGACCCAGACTCACCTGGACAGTGAGAAGATGAGAAGAAGTGAAGGACATCACTGGAAACCAGGAGACCTCCAGCTTTTGGTAGTCAGCCTTAAAGTAACCCTGCAGTGAGGAGATGAAACAGGAGTGATGCTCTTTCAGGAGTCTTCCTATCTTTGTGTTTTCCTCTCAGTCACAGGACAGCTGCTCTGTGTTTCCAGTAACCGCTTACCTCCTCCCCGTTTGTTCAACAGCTTTGTGTTAGTCTGATCCTTCCTCTGATCAGATTAGTTTGGGTTTTTCTGTTTATTTCTATAAAGTTTCTAATTCATCTACTCTGCTTGGATCCCCAGACATCACAAATGAACTTTATGGGAAAGACGCGTTACCTGGAAGGTAAGTGTGAATGTAGATGTACAAACAGGAAGTGGAGGACTAAAAGAACAGGAAGTGGAGGACTAAAAGAACAGGAAGTGAAGGACCAGGAGAACAGGAAGTGGAGGACTAAAAGAACAGGAAGTGAAGGACTAAAAGAACAGGAAGTGAAGGACCAGGAGAACAGGAAGTGGAAGACTAAAAGAACAGGAAGTGAAGGACTAAAAGAACAGGAAGTGGAGGACTAAAAGGACAGGAAGTGAAGGACTAAAAGAACAGGAAGTGAAGGACTAAAAGAACAGGAAGTGAAGGACTAAAATAACAGGAAGTGAAGGACTAAAAGAACAGGAAGTGGAGGACTAAAAAGGACAGGAAGTGAAGGACCAGAAGAACAGGAAGTGGAGGACTAAAAGAACAGGAAGTGGAGGACTAAAAGAACAGGAAGTGAAGGACCAGGAGAACAGGAAGTGGAAGACTAAAAGAACAGGAAGTGAAGGACCAGAAGAACAGGAAGTGGAGGACTAAAAGAACAGGAAGTGAAGGACTAAAAGAACAGGAAGTGAAGGACCAGGAGAACAGGAAGTGGAGGACTAAAAGAACAGGAAGTGAAGGACTAAAAGAACAGGAAGTGGAGGACTAAAAGGACAGGAAGTGAAGGACTAAAAGAACAGGAAGTGAAGGACTAAAAGAACAGGAAGTGAAGGACTAAAATAACAGGAAGTGAAGGACTAAAAGAACAGGAAGTGGAGGACTAAAAAGGACAGGAAGTGAAGGACCAGAAGAACAGGAAGTGGAGGACTAAAAGAACAGGAAGTGGAGGACTAAAAGAACAGGAAGTGAAGGACCAGAAGAACAGGAAGTGGAGGACCAGGAGAACAGGAAGTGGAGGACTAAAAGAACAGGAAGTGAAGGACTAAAAGGACAGGAAGTGAAGGACCAGAAGAACAGGAAGTGAAGGACCAGGAGAACAGGAAGTGGAGGACTAAAAGAACAGGAAGTGAAGGACCAGGAGAACAGGAAGTGAAAGACCAGAAGTAGGACTGAGTGGATGACGCTGATACTCCGTCCTCTGAGGACCAGCAGGTTTCTGGTGGCGTGATGGACGTACCACGACTGCAGACTGTGGAGGAGGAAGTAGAGCTCAGTCAGCCACATTCAGCATTTTTCTTTTAATCTCGAAGCTTAACTGACTAACAGGACAAACACAGAAATGGAAACAAACAATTTTTTCCTAGCATGTATTTTCTAAGAAGCAGAACCGAGGCAGAAGAACGTCTATGAATATATGAGAAAAATGTCTTTTGGGCCGATCTGTTCATCAAGCAGAGAATCTGGTAGAGATCCACAAAGACTCAGACGTTTGGGAGAAAGCATTTCCACCTTGGTTGTGTTTTAGGTAACAAACATAAACAGGAACTGAATCTGATTCTGATCAGAACCTTTTCAGACTTTGCTTTGGAAACACAGGCTCCGTCCGTGGAGCTGAAGGATCTCCACCTCCTCTGCTGGACTGTTTGAAATCAAGCCGAGCTTGGAGCGGACATGTTTTCCTCTTCCTCACTCACCACAGTTCTCTCTGATGAAGGCCGTCAGTTCACACTTCTGCAACAATCAAGCAAAGCTTCTGTTGAAGGATTCGGTCTTTGTTAGCGTCTCAGGTGGAGTTAAGGTGGACTTACGGTCCTAGCTGGAGCCCCAGGAGGACCTTTTGGTCCCTGCAAACAGGAAACAGGAAACTCTCAACACCTAAGAATTGTCGCGACAGGAAAAGCTTCAGGAGGATGTGACGTTCTGCTGGACTCACTCGATCTCCAGGATTCCCAGGATCTCCAGACGCTCCAGCTTCTCCCGGCCCGCCTGACCTTCCCTGCAGGAAGAAAAGTAAGCAAGCACCACTCCTGATGGTTGTAGGCTCTGATGGTGGGTCAGCCCCCACTCACCCCTCCACCTGGGCCGCCTGCAGGTCCAGGGTTCCCTTTGGTTCCTTTAAACCCGCCTTCTCCCTGATCAGGAGAAGAACAGCCTCATCCAGCTTTGAGCTAAATGAAGGATAGGAACTGCAGAAAAACAGAAAGACTCGCCTGAAGACCAGGATGACCCGGGAACCCAGGGTGTCCCTGCAAGGAAAACAAGGATGACGGACAGCTTCATCACACAGTGGTCCTCCTTCCATCACTGGAGTCTGCAGCCTGATTTAAGCAGGAAGCTGGTTAGAACGTTCTGAAGGATCGAGTCCTTTAGACCTTTCTAACCAGCTTCACAGCGGAAGTTCAGCTGGAAATCTTCTAATGAGATCCAGCTGTTGAAGGCTTCAGGTCCTTCAGATGAAAACCTTCTGATCTGCTTATGAAGATTAGCAGCCAGACGGAGGTTTCCTGTGGAGACGTCAGTCTCCGCCTCCTCCTCCAGTGTTTGCACAGCAGTCACTGATGGAAACATATCTATTAGTAGAGACGACTCTACCTTTGCTCCTGCAGGTCCAACCGGTCCAAAACCAGCACTGCCGTCCTGACCCTGAAACAGAGTCAAAGAGCAGAAGGAGGCAGGCTGAATGTCCACCTCCAGAACCCCAGAATGGGTTTCATCTGCTTTATTCAGCTCCGTTTCTTTTTTTCCTGGTCCTGATCAGATCAGAGCTGAAGGCCTCCTGTGTCCCACAGACTTTACTGCTCCGTGAGGAGTCCTGTCACTTCAGCCACACGAGGTGTATATTTATATAAACCCCTTTGGGATTAGAGGCTAAGCTTTGTTTATATGATCGTTTGTAGACATGAGAAAAACGAAGAGAGAAAGTGAGAGAGGGATGTTAGAGATGAGGATAAAAAAAGAAAGAGGAGAAAAAGGGATTAAGGAAGCTGGAGGAAAAAATAAAGAAGTGTGTGTGTGTGTGGGGGGGGGATCCCAAAGCAACAACCTACTGGAGTATTATCATTATTACTGTCAGCCAGGTGTGCATGTTAGTCCAAAGGGGGCGGGGCCTGTCCACACACTCAAATGTTACAAACATACCTGTTGGCTCCAAAAATCTTCACTTACATAAATGTCAACATGTACAAAACTCCAGCTCACACGCACGCACAAACACACACATGTCAAGCATATCATTCCATCATCCATACTGTTGGTGCAAAGGTGAGCTGACACCTGTGATCAGGTGTTCTACTGTGGTGGATGACAGAATGTAAAAAGAGAGGGGAGCGCCCGGTTACCCCTCCCCAGAGACCCCCGACGAAGGCGGGACAGCAGTTGTTTTTTTCTAAAGACGCACATGGATCTGTCTGTCTGCAAGTGGATGAATCAGAATGGGGCGGAGCAGGGAGCTTCCTGGCCCCGCCCAGCATATTTGCCATGTCACAAATACGATCAAACCGCTTTTTTCTGTCTGCTCCTGATTCACATTGAATAAAGAAATACTTGGAAACACAGTTTTAATCTTAATTACCTTTTTTTTTGTCCGATCTCCATCATCAGAACATGCTAAAAACACGTTTTTCACCTGGGCGGGTCTTTTAAGGGAAACTGATTCAGGGATGAATCCGTGCCACAGATTCTAAGCCAAACTGGTTTCTGAACTCTGTCAGAAGTGGAAACATCTTTTGTTACATACCGGAGCTCCTCTGGGTCCCTGAGGTCCTGCTGCTCCCTTCAGACCCGGTTCTCCTTGGTGACCCTTGAACAAACAAGCTGGATCAAAACGTCTGGTAGTGACACAAATGTATCTTCTCATGTTCCTAACAGCCAGACCGTGTAGAAGACGGGTTCAGCTGTTCATGAAGACCAAACCCTAGATTTCCAGACTTCATGTCGTCTGGTGGTTCTGCAGCCGTTCCATGAGGGTTTCAGGAACGTCTAACCCGCTGAATGGAGAAGCTTTGGTAAAAAGCTGAGAACCTTCTTTTTCTAAATCCAGAGACCTGCCTGATATCTTTGAATGTGACCTTTGAATTACTCTGGGTTCAGGAGCTAACCGTGACCACCCTGAGATGACGACCACCTGAAGATGAAGATGATGACCACCTGCAGATGATGACCACCTGAAGATGATGACCACCTGAAGATGATGACCACCTGAAGATGATGACCACCTGCAGATGATGACCACCTGAAGATGAAGATGGTGACCACCTGCAGATGATGACCACCTGCAGATGATGACCACCGGAAGATAAGATTGATGACCACCTGCAGATGGTGACCACCTGCAGATGGTGACCACCTGCAGATGATGACCACCTGCAGATGATGACCACCTGCAGATGATGACCACCTGAAGATGATGACCACCTGCAGATGGTGACCACCTGAAGATGAAGATGATGACCACCTGCAGATGATGACCACCTGCAGATGATGACCACCTGCAGATGGTGACCACCTGAAGATGAAGATGATGACCACCTGCAGATGATGACCACCTGAAGATGAAGATGGTGACCACCTGCAGATGGTGACCACTTGCAGATGATGACCACCTGAAGATGATGACCACCTGCAGATGATGACCACCTGAAGATGATGACCACCTGCAGATGATGACCACCTGAAGATGATGACCACCTGAAGATGAAGATGATGACCACCTGCAGATGATGACCACCTGAAGATGATGACCACCTGAAGATAAGATTGATGACCATCTGCAGATGATGACCACCTGAAGATGATGACCACCTGCAGATGGTGACCACCTGAAGATGAAGATGGTGACCACCTGCAGATGGTGACCACTTGCAGATGATGACCACCTGAAGATGAAGATGATGACCACCTGAAGATGAAGATGATGACCACCTGCAGATGATGACCACCTGAAGATGATGACCACCTGAAGATAAGATTGATGACCATCTGCAGATGATGACCACCTGAAGATGATGACCACCTGCAGATGGTGACCACCTGAAGATGAAGATGGTGACCACTTGCAGATGATGACCACCTGCAGATGATGACCACCTGCAGATGATGACCACCTGAAGATGATGACCACCTGCAGATGATGACCACCTGAAGATGATGACCACCTGCAGATGAAGATGATGACCACCTGCAGATGATGACCACCTGAAGATGATGACCACCTGAAGATGATGACCACCTGCAGATGAAGATGATGACCACCTGCAGATGGTGACAGCCTGCAGATGATGATCACCTGCAGATGATGACCACCTGAAGATGATGACCACCTGAAGATGATGACCACCTGAAGATGATGACCACCTGCAGATGATGACCACCTGCAGATGAAGATGATGAACACCTGCAGATGATGACCACCTGAAGATGAAGATGATGACCACCTGCAGATGATGACCACCTGAAGATGAAGATGGTGACCACCTGCAGATGGTGACCACCTGCAGATGATGACCACCGGAAGATGAAGATGATGACCACCTGCAGATGGTGACCACCTGCAGATGATGACCACCTGCAGATGATGACCACCTGAAGATGATGACCAACTGAAGATGAAGATGATGACCACCTGCATATGATGACCACGTTAAGATGATGACCACCTGAAGATGATGACCACCTGAAGATGATGACCATGTTAAGATGATGACCACCTGCAGATGATGACCACCTGAAGATGATGACCACCTGAAGATGAAGATGGTGACCACCTGCAGATGGTGACCACCTGAAGATGGTGACCACCTGAAGATGATGACCACCTGCAGATGGTGACCACCTGCAGATGATGACCACCTGCAGATGATGACCACCTGCAGATGGTGACCACCTGAAGATGATGACCAACTGAAGATGAAGATGATGACCACCTGCATATGATGACCACGTTAAGATGATGACCACCTGAAGATGATGACCACCTGAAGATGATGACCATGTTAAGATGATGACCACCTGCAGATGATGACCACCTGAAGATGATGACCACCTGCAGATGGTGACCACCGGAAGATGATGACCACCTGCAGATGATGACCACCTGCAGATGATGACCACCTGAAGATGATGACCATGTTAAGATGATGACCACCTGCAGATGATGACCACCTGAAGATGATGACCACCTGAAGATGATGACCACGTTAAGATGATGACCACCTGAAGATGATGACCACGTTAAGATGATGACCACCTGAAGATGATGACCACCTGCAGATGATGACCACCTGAAGATGAAGATGATGACCACCTGAAGATGATGACCACCTGAAGATGATGACCACGTTAAGATGATGACCACCTGAAGATAAGATTGATGACCACCTGCAGATGGTGACCACCTGCAGATGATGACCACCTGCAGATGAAGATGATGACCACCTGCAGATGATGACCACCTGAAGATGATGACCACCTGCAGATGAAGATGATGACCACCTGCAGATGATGACCACCTGAAGATGAAAATGATGACCACCTGCAGATGATGACCACCTGAAGATGAAGATGGTGACCACCTGCAGATGGTGACAGCCTGCAGATGATGATCACCTGCAGATGATGACCACCTGAAGATGATGACCACCTGAAGATGATGACCACCTGAAGATGATGACCACCTGAAGATGATGACCACCTGCAGATGAAGATGATGAACACCTGCAGATGATGACCACCTGAAGATGAAGATGATGACCACCTGCAGATGATGACCACCTGAAGATGAAGATGGTGACCACCTGCAGATGGTGACCACCTGCAGATGATGACCACCGGAAGATGATGACCACCGGAAGATAAGATTGATGACCACCTGCAGATGATGACCACCTGCAGATGATGACCACCTGCAGATGATGACCACCTGCAGATGATGACCACCTGAAGATGAAGATGGTGACCACCTGCAGATGGTGACCACCTGCAGATGGTGACCACCTGCAGATGATGACCACCTGCAGATGGTGACCACCTGCAGATGATGACCACCTGAAGATGAAGATGGTGACCACCTGCAGATGATGACCACCTGCAGATGATGACCACCTGCAGATGGTGACCACCTGAAGATGATGACCACCTGAAGATGAAGATGGTGACCACCTGCAGATGATGACCACCTGAAGATGATGACCACCTGAAGATAAGATTGATGACCACCTGCAGATGGTGACCACCTGCAGATGATGACCACCTGAAGATGATGACCACCTGAAGATGAAGATGATGACCACCTGCAGATGATGACCACCTGAAGATGATGACCACCTGAAGATAAGATTGATGACCACCTGCAGATGGTGACCACCTGCAGATGATGACCACCTGCAGATGATGACCACCGGAAGATAAGATTGATGACCACCTGCAGATGGTGACCACCTGCAGATGATGACCACCTGCAGATGATGACCACCTGCAGATGATGACCACCTGAAGATGAAGATGGTGACCACCTGCAGATGGTGACCACCTGAAGATGATGACCAACTGAAGATGAAGATGATGACCACCTGCATATGATGACCACCTGAAGATGATGACCACCTGAAGATGATGACCACCTGCAGATGATGACCACCTGAAGATGAAGATGGTGACCACCTGCAGATGGTGACCACCTGAAGATGATGACCAACTGAAGATGAAGATGATGACCACCTGCATATGATGACCACCTGAAGATGATGACCACCTGCAGATGATGACCACCTGCAGATGATGACCACCTGAAGATGATGACCATGTTAAGATGATGACCACCTGAAGATGATGACCATGTTAAGATGATGACCACCTGAAGATGATGACCACCTGAAGATGATGACCACGTTAAGATGATGACCACCTGAAGATGATGACCACGTTAAGATGATGACCACCTGAAGATGATGACCACCTGCAGATGATGACCACCTGAAGATGAAGATGATGACCACCTGAAGATGATGACCACCTGAAGATGATGACCACGTTAAGATGATGACCACCTGAAGATGATGACCACCTGAAGATGATGACCATGTTAAGATGATGACCACCTGAAGATGATGACCACCTGCAGATGATGACCACCTGAAGATGAAGATGATGACCACCTGAAGATGATGACCACCTGAAGATGATGACCACGTTAAGATGATGACCACCTGAAGATGATGACCACCTGAAGATGATGACCACCTGAAGATGATGACCACCTGAAGATGAAGATGGTGACCACCTGCAGATGGTGACCACCTGAAGATGATGACCACCTGAAGATGAAGATGGTGACCACCTGCAGATGGTGACCACCTGAAGATGATGACCACCTGAAGATGAAGATGATGACCACCTGCAGATGATGACCACCTGAAGATGATGAACACCTGAAGATAAGATTGATGACCACCGGAAGATGATGACCACCTGCAGATGATGACCACCTGAAGATGATGACCACCTGAAGATGATGACCACCTGCAGATGATGACCACCTGAAGGTGCAACATGCACTTATCATTTCAGCTGCCAATTAGAAGTCCAACCAGAACTACGGGCTACAGATTTTCTTCTGACTTTGAACCGGAGGATAGAAAGTCAATGTTTGTCTTAGAACATCAGCGGAGATGCCCAGGTCAAAGGTCATAGATGAGTTATAATGCGTGCCTTCTGTCCATTCGGGCCATGCCACCCAGCTTGTCCCGGTTGTCCTGCTGGTCCAGGTCTTCCCTGCAGGAGAAGAAAACTGTCAGATGAGTCTTCATAACTCCGTCCAATAAACCCTTTTTGCAGTCTGGCGGTGTCGCAGTTCTTTTGTTGTCTTGTTATGTCGCGGTTCACCCTTCACGTTCTCAATACATGTAGTTCACCTTTTACAATGTCAATATATCGTGGTACAACTTTCACGGTCTCACTATATTGGACTTAATCTTTCGCGGTCTCACTATATCTCGGTTCACCTTTTGGTGTCTCATTGTGTCACGGTTCACCTTTTGCTGTCTCCCTAATAAGGGAGGGAAACTCTGTAAACGGACCCCTATAGGTAACCTGGTAAAGTGAACTGGCTTTGGTACATTTGGATTTTCCTGCAGTCCTCACACTCAAACCTGCAGAGTTTTAGATCAAAGTTTTTATTTAACTTTAATTCATAAAGGTTTTTTTATACACAGACTTGCATGAGCACCCGTGCACAGGTTGAATGGTCCTACTGGGTTCAAACTTGAACAGAGTGATGAGGAGGAGCGATGTGAAGCTCTCACCTGAGTCCCGGGGGAACCAGACATCCCCTTCGGCCCTCTGTCTCCGCCTTCTCCCCTGGGTCCCTGCAGTGACATCATCAATCAAGCGACGGGTTGCAAACTCGTCGACTTTTCAGCTCCAAAGCTGCTGCAGCTGAAACTCAGTCTATTTGTCATTAAACAGCAGAAACAGGGACGCTGCACCACAGACATAGAAATCTCATGTTTGATCTTCATCCTCCTTTGAAGAATCAGACAAACTAAACCCAAAGAGGGCGGGGTTTGGACCGACTGAAGACTTTAAGCCATTAACTATAAATGCAGGCGATGAACTTTAGTCGTCATATGAGCCAGATGAAGTTCATTTCCTGCAATAATGCATGTGTGACCGCTTAGAGCTGAATGTGGTTGCCGTGGCAACTGGTTTTATTCTGAAGGATTTGAAGGAGGTGCAGATTCTCACTGAAGCAGAAACGTTGAGTTATTGTGAAAAAAAAAGCATGAAAAGAGACTAGAACAGAACTGAGACCAGGTGACTTATTAAATTATCTGAAAAATAGAACTGAATGATTCTAAATGACAAGCAGTCCTTCCCAAAAGGTCCCATGAGCAAACTCAAAATCTGTTAGGAAGCAGATTGTCCTGGCCTTCGGGGGGGGGCAGCCATTAAAATGTTTATGCTTCGAGGATCAGAATCAGACGCACACGCAGAAAATGGTTAAATCTTGGTGTCCATGTGTGGCCGTCATGACAACGCTGTTGGAGGCCACATGCAAAATATGGTTTTGAAAAGGGCCAGCAGAGGGGCCACACTTTGGACATGCCACACGTAAGAGGCATTGAGGGGACCCCAGCAGACCCCAGAAGAGACAGCAGGTGCACACCGGGACCAAGGACTCACTTGTGGACCAGCGGTCCCTCGAACGCCTGCTCCTCCTGGAGCTCCTCCCCCACCAGGTGACCCCTGCAAACACAGCATACCGACACAGGAAGCTGCACACGCTCCTCCACATGCGGACCGGCCCTTTCCCCTCCTCCTACCAGCTCTCCGCGGGGGCCTTTCCAGCCGTCTGGACCCTGCAGAGCAGAGAGAGATTGAAGGGGGGGGGGGGGGTGAATATGTTTGTTCTCCTGTTCTAGTGATTCAGCTTCTGAGTTCTCGTTAGCAGCCGTCCCTCTTGTCTCAGCTGCTACTTTCTTCTTCATTATCAGTGAAGCTTATTAATAATGAGGTCAGAGGTCAAACATCTACTGGAAGATCAAAGTCCTCCAAAGAGATCCAGCTCAGACCAGGACTAAAGAAAACTGGAAAACAGGAGATCCTCCAGGAATGCAAAGGAGAGAATCTGAAGGAACCTCCACGAAGAGAAGGATGTGGAGAAGTTCTGGACAGAACCGGGTTTGGACTGATGAGGACTCACCCTGCTTCCAGGTGATCCCATGGGCCCCGGGCCCCCGTCGGCTCCAGATTCACCCTGTAGATGAGCCACCGGCAAAAAAAAGTGTTGTTAAAGATATACAAAACTGGTACACAAAAACAACGTCACGTTCATCACGGGGTAAGTAATTGTGTGTCTGTGGTTGTGTGTCTGTGGTTGTGGGTCTGTGCATCTGTTGTTGTGTGTCTGTTGCTGTGTGTCTATGGTTGTGTGCCTTTGTTTGTGTCTGTGGTTGTGCGTTTGTGATTGTGCATCTGTGGTTGTGCGTCTTTGATTGTGCGTCTGTTGTTTTGTGTCTGTAATTACGCGTCTATGGTTGTGCGTCTGTGATTGTGTCTCTGTGGTTGTCCGTCTCTGATTGTGTGTCTGTGGTTGTGTCTGTGTCTGTGGTTGTGCATCTGTGATTGTGCGTCTGTTGTTGTGTGTGTAATTTTCCGTCTATGGTTGTGTGTCAGTGGTTGTGCGTCTTTGATTGTGCGTCTGTTGTTGTGTGTCTGTAATTTTGCGTCAATGGTTGTGTGTATGTGATTGTACGTCTGTGGTTGTGTCTATTGTTGTGTGTCTATGTTTGTGTGTCTGTGATTGTGCGTCCATGGTTGTGCGTTCAGCTTTCTCTGGGTCTGGTCACTCTACTACCCGTCCTCTGCTAGTTTCTGGTTGGTCTTACTGGAACCCCTGGAGGACCGGGTTCTCCTTTGGGCCCCCTGGTGGCGCTGTGGGCTCCTAGATCCCCCTGGTGAAGAAAAGACGTCCTTAGCTGTGCCAGACGGTCAGATCCACAAACACACTCAGGAACAAGACTCTGGCTGGAGGCAGTCTCGTTTTGATGTTCTGGTTCTTGTGTTCCTCCCAGAGACATTCTCAGATGGGAACTGACAACTGATCTGGTTTGTTCTTCCTTTTAGACAGTTGAGAAAAATCTGTCTTCTTTGAGGTTTTTAAGGTGAGACCATCGGCTTCACAGTCAGCCAGCCGTTGCAGGAAGACCACCGGTCACAGTGTTGGGGGATTTGGGGAGAAACAATGAAGACCCTTCTGTTGTTCAGAGAGGAAGCTCACCAGATCTCCACGGTGTCCTCGCTGTCCTTCAATCCCATGTTCCCCGTTGATACCTGGGGCTCCCTGAGGATGACAGGGAGGAGATGCTAAGCACGGTGCCTGAAGGAAGAACCGTGGACTACATGGACAGATGGATTAGGACTTTACTGGACTCCCAGGATGTCCTGGTTCTCCTGTGATCCCGTCATGTCCGGGGTCTCCCTGGAAACATGGAAACAAAGCACAGCTGGAGACGTCTGAAGGTCCCGGTTCCACCATTGCGTGAGCCGAGGATGGACAGATCAGGTCAGCTGATGTTTGTTTGTGGACTTCAGTTCATGCAGGGTATTTTCAGAAAAAGAGGAAGTCAAAGAATTGAAGACAAAACAATGAAAAGAATAGATTCACCATAAACGACTGAACAGAACCTCTACAGAACCAAGTCAACATCTAACTTCATGAAGGACGGAGACCAACAGGTTTAAGCGTTTTGGTGTTTCATAAACAATCTGCCTGATTTATCAGCAGACCCGTCAGAAGACGCCAACGTTCTAGCCTAGATGTTTCTCTGCTCATCTTCAGGACTTCTTCACATTCAGAGAAACCTTCTGGACTTTGACTCTGGAACATTCGGTTCTGTGAAGACAACCACAGATGGAGGTTGTTGACATTTGAACCTGTTCTCCACGGACGCCGTCCAGTCCGTCCTGTCCTGCTTCACCCTGCAGCATTGGAGAAGAACCAGCTGTTACATTCTCTGGTGATGAAGGACGCGTTTGTTTAGAACTTTTGGACATCTCTTACCCTGCTGCCGGTCAGGCCTCGAGAGCCCTGAAGAAAACAAAGAGAACTGTCAGATTCACAGAAGTCAGCGTATGAAATGTGTTTTTTCCTGAAGCTAGCGTGTGAAATGTTGGATGTAGGAAAGCATCATCAGACATGAAACCTGAAGCCTCATCACTTTTTCTTTCACTCTGATCATTTTTTAAATCAGCTTTAGTCCAACATTTTCTGAGGGAGTGGTCTTCACTTCTGATTATCCATCCATCCGTCAATAATCCATCATCCATCCATCCATCCGTCCATCGAGGTTGGGAGGCACAGATCGATCAGTAAACTCAGATCTTTGTCTTCAGATGGAGCTAATTCTGCACCACATCAAATGGAACAAAGTCCCACTGAAGACAGATCCATCAATCAATGTTAAGCTCCGCCCACCATCTGTTAAAACAGTACACCCACATCCCAGAATCCCTGAGGGAAGTTCAGAGAGAAAATCAAAGTTCTGTCTGGGATTTTCTCTCCAAACCACAGCAGCTGATTTCTTTCAGATGTTTCTTAGTTAATGTCTGTATTTCCAAACGCCTCCAGATCTCCAGAGGTGTTTCAGAGCTTTACACGAGAGAAATCAGGGTTCCCACATGCAGCAGGATGTTTGTCCTCCATCTCCTGGTTTCTGATGTCTGCTGTTGAGCTTATGGGGGATTTCTGCAGGACGTCAGAGGTTAAGTCAGGACAGACGCATGCAAGGAGGTTAAAGACTAGTTTGGTTTAGTTGGAGAAGCTTCAGATGGTCTCCAAGAAGCAGGTCAGTGATTGGTTCACTTATCAATCACCTGGTTTGTCCTGACGTGTCAAACTTTCAGCAGTAGAGATAAATGCACGCTCCCCTGGTTTTGAAACACAAACCCCCAGCCCCCACCCCAGTAACACAACAGCAGCATTATGGGAGTGAAGGTCAGGAATCCTCCAAAAAGGCCACGCCCCCTGTTAAAGTCAATTCCAATGAAAACAGTCCTGTACCTTCTGTCCTCTGGATCCAGGGCAGCCCTGGGGGCCTGGAGACCCGCTTTGACCCGGAGGACCCCTTTCCCCCTGCAAAGACAAGAATAAATGAGATGCCCCCCCTCCCAACATTAAACACAAGGCATTCAGCAGGAAGTCCAAAAAAACTTGAACCTAAGACTGGAACAACCAGCCAGCATTAGGGGGCGCTATAATCAAGGACAGAAAAATCAGGAAGAAGAAAAGCGTGAACTCCTGCTGGTCCTCTGATGATCACCTCTAGAGAATCTCCTGCAGCTCCTCACTGCTCCTCCTCTCTTCTGCGTTCACACAGAAGCTTTTTCTTCTCAGACACCTTTGTTCCCGCCCATAAGTCTGTCCATCCCATCTTCCTCCACTCATCCAGGACTGGGTCGTGGGGGCAGCAGTCTAAGCAAAGATGCCCAGACTTTCCTCATCCACTTCCTCCAGCTCCTGACATAGTCTCTCCAGCGCGTCCTGGGTCTTCCCTGGGGCTTCAGCCCAGTGGTCTATTCCCAGAACACCTCCCGAGGGAAGCACCCATGACGCATCCGGACTAAATGCCTGAGCCGGACTTTCTTCTCCAGTTCCGTGGCATAGACTTTCCCATGGAGGCTAAGGAGTGTGACTACCCAGTAGTTGGAACACTACTCCTCCATGAACCGCCACCTTAACATGGTGGAGGAGTTTGAGAGCTCAGTGATCCCAGGAGGTAAGCTGTCTGGGGCTTTTGCCCCTGGACAAGTCACCAAGAACCTGTGAAGAACCCATATGAGAGGAACAAGCAAGGACCCAGTTATGTCGTCAGGATTGGCGTCACTGGGGCCCCACTTTGGAGCCAGGTCTGGGGCTGGAGCTTGCAGGTGAGCGCCTGGGGACCAGCTCAGAGGAATGACCTGGAACCACTCTCCCATGGATCCACAGCCTGTAGGAGACTTGAAAGGGGCCGATGCAAGTCAAAGGCGGGTGTCTCGGCGGCCCAAACTGCGGTCATGGAACTTGGCTTGGATAATGAGTACATCATGAAAACAAAGCTAATCCAAAGGATTGAGATGAAGTTCAAAGGTCTGAACTGCTTTTTCAGAAAGGTTAAGATTTAGAGAATCAGACACCAAAACGAGGAAAACCAGTTCAACCCATGTTCAGATTAAAACGTGTAAAAGTTGGCGGAAGGATGAACTTACAGAGATTCCCTCCTCTCCAGGAAACCCCGGCCAGCCCCTCCATCCAGAAGAACCCTGGCAGGAAAACAACCAGCTGAAAGGTTAAACAGCTTTTTCTCCCAGAAGACTCTTAAGACGGCTAAAGACCAGATCTTTCCAGGAACCTTCATCCCAGGAATGCCGGAAGGACCACGGTCGCCTGCAGGTCCTGAACACTGGCACATGACGCCGCAGCAGAGCCGATGTGCCGCGTCGCTCTGTGGATGGAAAGCAGAGGTCACCGACCGGCGTGGCCTTCTTGTGTTCCAACCTGGTTCTGTGCAGCAGCCGGTCAGCTCACTATCTGCTGGAGGATGATGCCGCCGATGCCGGGCTGGCCGATGCTCAGAGGGACGTCGTACCCAAACCCTCGACCAAACTCCACCATTTGTAGCTGAGCGGGGTCAGCCCCCGCCAAGGCCACAGTGAGCAGAACGCTGACACCTGCAGGCCAGAGAGAGCAGCCCTCGTTACCAAAACATCACAACAATGAAGGTCAGAAATCCTTTTGGCTCCACCCATCTCCGATAAAAGACAAGAGGGATTTGTGTTTGACAACTTTGGATAATTAACCACCCGAGGTTACATTTTCATCCAAAACCTCAGTTTCACAAACTGTTTGATGGTGAAGGTGAGCAGCTGGAAGAAGAGGACAGTGACGATGAAGATGAGGGTGGGATTAAGGCCCTCCCATCAGGTGGGACAACGAACATGGAAATGTGGCTTTTACCAGACTTCTGCAGCAGGTCTGACGTCTGCTCCAGCTTCATCACTTCCTCGTCGAGACCATCTGAGAAGATCAGCAGCACCTGATGGGAAGTCCACCACAAAGTCTTGGTTCCGGTTCTGTGCAGCTGACCACGTGAATCTTTACATTGCCCAACAACTGGTTGGTGTTTGTCTGTCATTACACATTCTCAGGGAACACAAACCTTGACGTCAGCTTCGGACTTCTCTCTGAAGTTCTTCCTGAAGAAGTTGAGAAGAGTAGAATTGAAATAAGTGGGCTGTGACCACTTGTTCAAAACCTCCCTTAACCAGTCCTCCTTAAAGCTTGCATTGTAGCGAAGGAATCCATCAGCATCCACCTTGTGGAAGGAGATGTTTGTGTGGACGGCGGCAGAGCACCACAAGTCCTCCACTGTAGAAATGTGACGCACAATCTCCTCCAGACCAGGGAGGAAGGTTTTAAGAGCTTTACCACTTCTGGTACCACTTCTAGAAACATCAAATCCTATGAAGACATCGATCCTGCAACCTGCAGGACAGAGAGGATGCTCGTGGACAAAGAAGATCAAAGCAGAGACCAACACTTGTGTCGTGACTCACCTTTAGGCTGACTGGACGGCTTCCTGCAGATGGCATTAACAACCTTTTTCTTGTTGTTTGCCAAAAAGTTAAAGTTCCAGATGCTGAAGAGGTTCTTTGGATTTCCAACGATCCGCAGGAGCTGCAGGTCATACACGTCGCAGACACCGACGGCTAATATTTCTATCCCCATGTTTCTGAGTCCTTCCGCGGCATCCTCCACATCGTCCAGTGAATTCCCATCGGTGATCATCACCAGAGTCTTGGATGTGCCCCCACGGGCGCCCCGAGATGGCAGGAAGTAGTCCTCGACGGATCTCAAGGCCTTACCCAGGTAAGTTGTTCCGCCTGCATGCTTGGAGCTGAGGATGTGTCTGACCACATCCGCCTTGCTGGAGTATTCACTGAGGTAGAACTCGTGGTGGAGGGCGTCGCTGAACTGAGCCAGTCCAACCTGAAGAAAGTTCTCTCCAAAGGTGAGGCTGCTCACGAGGTCTGCGGTGAAGTTGATGACCATGTTGTGGTTGTCCGGGGAGATGCTGGTGGAGTGGTCCAGCAGGAAGACCAGGTCCTTCTTCTCACAATCTGCAGATGAAACGTTGTTTTGAAACACCAACAGATGTGCAGCTTAACGGCCTGCTCTGATGAAAAAGCTGTTCTTGGTGTTTCTGACCGTTTCCTGTGGCATTTTTCTCATGATGGACGGCTTTTAGAAAGACTGCATTTCTGCGGATTACTTTATTCAAATCGTTGGGAATCAGGAGCAGATCACAAAATGCAGTCTGAAACGATCATATGAGTGACGTAGAAAATACTCTGGGCGGGGCTACAAGCTCCATGCTCCGCCTCTTTCTGATCATCCACCTGCAGACCAACAGATCCATGAGTGTCTTTGTTTTCCTGGTCTGAGCTGGAATCTGGATCAGAACTGGACGGATGGACAGATCTGATATTGCTAGTTGCACCACTAATGTTAGCTTGGGGTTATCCTTTTGATTTCATGTTTTACTTCGAAGCCCATCGAGACGACTGTTGTTGTGATTTTGGGCTATACAAATAAAATTGAATTGAATTGAATTGAATTATGAGGGCCTGTAAGCTAGCAGGGGAGCCTGTAAACAATGGGACGACTGGAAATCTTTGCAGGCTTACTCCGTGCCAACAATCCCGCCCACAAATCAGAGGTGAATTACTAATGAACTCCTGCCTCTCTGCAGAAACTATGTCCTAGAAAACGACTCGTTTTTGATTGAACAGCATCGTCATCATTAAAAGACGACTCGGAACGGTTTAAAAACCGATCAGAAGATGATCGGAGTGGGACTTTTCAGGAAGTTCCATGAGAACCACATAACTTCTGATCTAAACAAAGTTGAGGTAACAGATACATTGGAACAGCAGCTAGAACTTTCAAACAGATTAATAAGTTTCTAAGTTGTTGTTTTTCTCAAATTTAAGCTAAACTGGAACAGTGTTCAGAACAAACCAGCTTTACTGAGGAGGGAACTTCTCTAATCCATTTACCGGCCTGATTAATGAATCGGTGGGAGGGGCTGAGTCACCAGCTGCAGCTCCAGATGTTTGTGGAGGAGTGAAAAATGGGTTTTATGTCCGTGCACATAAATCACTCTTTGTTTTTCCATATAAACATCCTCCTCTTTTGTTTTGGTGAAATGAGTTTAAGATTGATCTGATTAAAGGCTGTAAGACCCCCCCCCTCCCCAGAGTACACGTGATGATCCTGCAAAAGTCTGAAGATCAAACAGACTGTACTATGTGGCATCCAGCAGGGGGCGCCAGGAAACATTTGGACAGCGTTTGTGGAATTCTCTTCATCTAAAGCAGGGGTCGGGAACCTTTTTGGCCAAGAGAGCCATAAACGCCACATATTTTAAAAATGTAATTTCGAAAGAGCCATACAATAATGTAGCGTCCCTTTCCCACACTGAGGCACGGAGACGTAACCTCTTTTAAGGTTCTTTATTCTGGTTACTGTAGACCGCAACAAACGCCGTACAATAAATTCAGCAACTCCTGAATCTCTCCCGCTGAGACGAGAGCGCTTCTCCTAACTTTATATTCGCTCCTGCCGCGTCAGCCCTCCTATTTCCCTTATTCGGCCCATAGCTGAACCCCATTGGTCCAAATTACCTAACAACAGGCTGAGCGACAGGACTGAGAGCCAATCAGATCTCTGCTTGATGCGTTCAATGAACCCCAGAACTTTTAACGCGGCCCAACAGCCACCCAGTCCAAGTCAGTATGCAACGATATGTTTAAAACTAAATATACAAATGAATATGTGTATTTGATGTAATTTCAACATTTTTAAAGTACAATAAGTCTGTGGATTATTTTTAATAACATTGTTGTGCTGTTGCTAATAAATGATGAGTATTTCTAGTGGTAGTTTTGCTGATGGTCTAGTCTGGTTGATACGTGGTGAGTTTCTGCTTCATGCAGGCGTTGAGACTTTAACGTGATCGTAGGTCTGAATGTTCTGTAGATGTGACAAAGACTGATCACATGCAGACGCGGAGACAAACACACACTCACACGCTGCAGTGAGTGACGGGAAGCGGGTTTTACGTTTTTACAATCCCAGCGCGATTCACCTGCTGCCTGTCCCCACAACCCCTCACCCCCACCCTCTGCTTTCTTCCTCACACATCCCGTCCCCGCAACTGCGCGCTCTTTCTCAGAGACGGGAGCGCACAGTTTTAGGCACGGCGATTCACAGGTTTCCAGCTGGTACAAACTTTGTCAAATAAAAGATAATAGTAAAGGGACAGTGCTGGCGCAGATTTTTCTCTCCAGCATCAATACTACTGCGCGCCTCTGGCATCGCATCGCGCCCGAGAAGGACTGGTCTAATGAAAAAAAAAAAGTTTAATTACAGATTTGTCTGCGAGCCACATGTGACCATCAAAAGAGCCATATATGGCTCGCGAGCCATAGGTTCCCGACCCCTGATCTAAAGCCTAAGACAGCTTTGGCTTGTTAAAAAAAGATCTCCTTAGGCTGCTTCTCCAGCCGGTCCTGAAGGACGTACCTTTTCCACAGAGCTTTAAGGCCAGCCGTCTGCCCACAGCAGGAAGTTGATCCAAATCTTCCAATTGAAAGACTTTGTCGGAGGAGTTGCTGATCTCCAGCAGCTGCTTTTTGCTGGCCTCCAGCACTCCAACGGCGTAGACCTCCACGTCTTTGTTCCTCAGAGCTTCAGCGGGACCTCTGACCTCGTCTGTACTCTGAAGATCTGTAACCACCACCAGGCTCTGCTTCAGTGCCGGTCGACCTCCACCCCCCGCCTTAAAATACTTAGAAACCTCGGAGAGGCTCCTCCCCATGCGGTACCCGTCCTTCACGGGCTGCATCCTGTCCACGGCTCGGAGCACCTCTTCTCTGCTCAAGTATTTGTTGAGGCCAAACTCCAGACTGTGGTTAGCGCCCACCTGCATGACGCCCACATGAACGGCGTTTGGCCCGATGGTGAACATGCTGATGACAGATTTCAGTAAGTCTTTCATTTTCTCAAAGTCTCTCTTAGACAAAGCAGTGGAGCTGCTCATCAGGAAGAAAACGTCAGCGGGATACGCCTTACAAGCTGCAGAGAAAGCAGAGAAGTTCCTGAATGAGACGTTGATCTAGAGACCTTTACATGACCTTTCACCCCCTAAAGCAGAGTTCATACACGTGTTCGCATTCCTGACCAGGAAAGGTCTATAAAGCTGAAATCTGGGAGGTACAGAGGAATAAAAAGTGACAAAAATCATCAATGAAATGAACTGAATCAAACTTGTCTGGGTCTTTACTGTTTACTAACGGTAGCCATGGTTACGTGTGCAAATGTCTGTGATCGGATCAAAGATCGGATGAGAACTGAACTGTACACATGGATCCAGAAAAACTTTATCCAATGACAACAAACGTTTCCATACGCCACACTTGTCAGAATGAATTATTAAGACATCAAGAATTCTAGAAAATACCGGAAACGACGGTAGAAGAAACATTGAGTTCCGTTGTAAACAAAAAAACTGCAGCATAAAGCAGAAGGTCTTCTAAACGGGATTTTATTATGAGTATCATTATTACTAAGTTCCTGTTCACTCATAATCTTTTGTAATCCATGTTTTCTCTCTCGGCAGAACGGAGCAGGAAGCAGGGTTAGGATTAAGCCTCCTCCAGAGCGCCACACCTAAACCAGAGCAGCAGTGACCCACCATCGCAATAAACCGTTTCTATGCACCACGATCGCATCAACAATCAGCATAACCCACCAGTCTCCATCAGACAGAAATGTTGATCCGAACGAGGCTGATCGGGGCAGACTGTCCTGAACGGCGTGTTTACACAACCTATTTTTATTCTGATCAGGCTTTTATTCGATTTGTCCGCCTAACCGCAGCTGCTGACGTAATGCGGGGTTCCTGACTGTGACACACATTTGTTACTGGTGATTCCCGCCGCTGAGACCAAAGCGGTTGCTCTGCCTCCATGCGATGCAGATCATTACAGGAGAATCATCCCGTTGTTTCATGAACAGACCTTGTCTGCAGCGACCTCTAAGGTCACCTGGTCAAATCAGAACCTCAGCATCCTCTAAGGTAGAGTTAGCCCTCTAACGCCAAACATGAGATTCTGGTTCTGTGCAGCAATGCAGGAACCAAACTCACCCTCAGGAGCACAGATCTCTGCGAGGACGCCGTCACTGATGGACTTCAGGGCATCAAAATGATTGACATAGAAAGTCCGTCTGGGGTCGCCCGAAATCTCAGTCAGCTGAGTTTCATTTGACTTCTTCGCCCCGATGGCGAGAAGCGTGATGTCCTTCCTCCTTAAAGCTTCTGCTGGGCCTTTGAAGTCGTCTGTGGCCTCCCCTCCGCTGATGACTACCAGGTACCTTGGGACCTGACGCTCCGCCGTTTCCCCCATCCCCTGGTTCAGGAAGGCCAGAGCTTTGCCCACGTATGCAGCACCTCCTTCACGTTGGAGTGCCAGCACAGCTTCTTTTATCTCGTCTGCGTCCTCCATCAGGTCAGACTGCAGAGAAGGTGAATGGGAGTATGTCACCACTCCCATTCGAACGTGATCAGGCCCAATGCGGAGGAAACGAAGGAAGCCAATGATGAAGTTCTGCATGTCCCTGAGGTCCAGCTGGCTGATGCGTCCAGAGACATCCAAGAGGAAGAAGATGTCCGCCCTGTGCGTCTCTGCACACGCTGAGGAGGACAGAAGACAACACATTCAGTCACTACAGCTCAGAGCTCCTGGAACCCTGGAGAACCCTCAGCATTGGCTTCTACTTTTTCATTCCTTTTAACATTTGTTATTTTATTCATTGTCATTTTTAAATATTTGGTTGAATGCTATAAAGCAGTAAATGCTATAAAGTATTCAATCATTGTTTTCCTGTTTCTCTTTCTTTATTATCCTCCATTTTTTGCCGCTTATCTCCTCCTACAATGTTTCATCTATTTCAACCATTCAACTATTAAATTGTTCAGCTCTTTCAGCTTTTTCCAGCTGTGACTTTTGGTTCTTCAAATCCTTGAACTTTTCCAAATATTCCAGGATTTCTGCCTCCATTAAATCCATGGAGAGTCCTTGGTGCAGAAGCTCGCTGGTTCGATACCCGACTCTGGAATTTTTCACAAACATATCTTTTTTTTTATTTGGCTGTTTTGACATTATTTATGATCAACTATGATCATTTCTTTATTTCTTTTTTTACGCCAATTATTACTCTTTAAGTTTTATTTTCATTCAGCAACACAGCATCAATCCTGCATTTTCTTCTGGAGATGCAGCTCCTTACGGTTTCCATTTAATTAAATGTTTTTTATTTAATTAATAATGTTAAATGTTTCCATTTGATCCTTTTTGTTATTTTCATTGTTCCTGCTACTTCCCAGTTTGGACAAACAGAAAAATGTCTCATTCCCTTTCAAATTGCTGTTGGGTTCTTCAGAGGGGAACCTCCCAAACCCTGATTGGCACACAGACCCACCTCTCTCCACGTCCTTGCTGCTTCCTCCAGCTGTCCTCTGCTTCTCTGCGATGCCGTTACACAGGCCTTTCAGCAGACTGTGAGTCTCTGCCCTCAGGCTGCTGAAATTGGCCCTGGGGAAGACGTGTCTGGAAGACGGGTGACTTGCCATCTCTTCGAGTTCCGTCGGGTCGGCGTCTTTGACTCCGACGGCATATATGGTGGCGCCATCCCGGCGCAGGGAGCTCGCTGCTTCTCTCACACTGTCCTGGGATTTGCTGTCTGCGATCACCACAGCAACCTTCTGGGCATTCTTCCTGCCGCCTCTTTCCTCACTGAAGAGCATCTCCCAAGTTAATTTCAAGGCGACTCCGATTTTAGCGCCACCTTCACGGGGAGGCAGGAGACCGATGAAGTGCAGGAGTTCTGCTTTTCCGGTGAACGTGTTGAGGTGGGCTTCCACTCTGAGCCAGGGGCCGGAGGTAACGATGCCCACTCTGACCTTGGCTTGGCTGATTTCTAGGCTGTTGATGATTAAGCTCAGGAAAGTGAGCACAAAGGGGAAATTGTCCTCTCCGGTTCCTTCTGAACCCTTCAGAACGAAGACAACGTCAGCCACGCCGGCACCTACGCACTCTGTCAAAGAAATGCAACACGTTTATTGGGCGTGTGGTACCGAACTTTCCAGAGGAACAGCGTTCCCGGATCAACAGTTGCCGCTGGTAACGGCGGGTCCTCCCTGCCAGGACCCTCAGGTGCTCAGGACCTGGCCTCAAACCACCGCCTGCCTCCTTTGAACTTCTGCTTTTAGATGATGAGAGTCCTCAGTCCCACATTTGAAACAAAGCAAACATCCAAACCCCCTGGCAGGCACAGAGGTGGGAGGCTGATGATGTGGGCCGCCTTTGGACCTGGACTCACCCTGATCAGGGTTCTGTAGTGTGTCCCTCTGTGTGGCAGCTAAAGATCAACTCAAACGGAGGGCGGCTGCAGCACAGAGGGAGAGCGGTAAGCCTATGACTGACTCCAGGTTCGGTTCCCGCCTTCCCTGCCCTGCTGTCAAAGTGCCCTTGGGCAGAACGGATGGCGCCCTGCAGCGCAGCGGCCATCGGTGTGAATGTGTGTGTGTGGGGGCTGTGAAGCACTTTGGGCCTCAAAGCCTAGTAGACCTCATTTCCCACTGAAGAAGGTGGCAGGTGAGGAAACAGACTGACGAGTCAGCACTTTTCCATCGGAATGTTGACGAAACGGAATCAAATCTTTGCTTGTTTTTGGAGACGACATGTTTGCATCACGGAAAACAGAACAGACTTTTCTTTCTTTGGGTATCAGTGGAAAAACGTAACAGTTCATTGTGGAATAAGGCCGAGGCGGTAAAGGGGATCACACAACCACCAGAGACGACACGTGTCCGGCGCTCTGAGCTCACCGCGTTCGCTCTGGTCCACTTCACAAGGCTGCTAAATGGTGCTGCTCTTTGATTTACAAGACCACACAAAAACAGAAGGGCCATGCAGCGGTGCAAAGATCATCTATGGTGACGGGCATCGCACTCTGACATCATTTATTACTTTAGCTGTAGAAATTGGTCAGAAATAACTTTTAAATGAACAACATTCAGTGATCTCCAATCAAATCTATGTTTTCTATGAAACTTAATTGCGATACTTAATATCTTGAAAAAATGAGCTGAAGAATAAAGTCATCAGTGGCTGCTCTTGTCTTCCGTACTTTATAGTTAACTAGACACACATTTACATCCAAGGTTAAATCAACAGCCCTCATGCTGCAGTAAAACCTGGGTCTTAATAAAAACAGCATCAGTTGGTTTAAACAAGAGAAATGACAGTAGATACTAACAAAGATCTGTGAGTGAGGGTCCTACCTTCATCCACCAGCTAGAATCCTTTCTACTTCAAAGTAATTCTTAACATTAAATCTTCTTTCTCTTTCGGCTTTTCCCATCAGGGGTCGCCACAGCGAATCATCCTTTTCCACCTCACTCTATCATGGACATCTTCTACCCTAACATTAGCCAACTTCATGTCCTCTGTTAAGACATCCATATATCTCCTCTTTGGCCGTCCTCTTGCCCTCCTGCCAGGCAGCTCCATCTCCAACATCCTTCTACCAATATATCCACTATCCCTCCTCTGAACATGTCCAAACCATCTCAGTCTGGCTTCTCTGACTTTGTCGCTGACACAGGCAACATGAGCCGTCCCTCTGATGTACTCGTTCCTTATCCTGTCTAACCTGGTCACTCCTAAGGAGAACCTCAACATCTTCATCTCCGCTACCTCCATCTCAGCCTCTTGTCTCTGTCTCACTGCTACCGTCTCTAACCCATAGAGCAGAGCTGGTCTCACCACTGTCTTGTACACCTTTCCTTTGAGTCTTGCTGACACTCTTCTGTCACACAACACTCCTGACACTTTCCTCCACCCGCTCCAACCTGCCTGCACTCGCCTCTTCACCTCTTTTCCACACTCCCCATCACACTGAACTGTTGACCCCAAGTACTTAAACTCCTGCACCTTCTTCACCTCAGCCCCCTGTAACCTAACGCTTCTACCTTGATCCCTCTCGTTCAGACACATGTATTCTGTCTTACTACGACTGACCTTCATACCTCTTCTTTCCAGAGCAAACCTCCACCTCTCTAGCTGTTCCTCCACCTGCTCTCTACTCTCACTGCAGATTACAATGTCATCCGCAAACATCATTGTCCAGGGAGATTCCTGTCTTACCTCGTCTGTCAGCCTGTCCATCAGCATAGCAAACAAAAAAGGACTCAAAGCTGATCCTTGGTGTAGTCCCACCTCCACCTTGAACTCCTCTGTCTGACCTACAGCACATCTCACCACCGTCATACTTCTCTCATACATGTCCTGAACTACTCTGACATACTTTTCTGCCACTCCAGACGACCTCATACAGTACCACAGCTCCTCCCTCGGCACCCTGTCATACGCCTTCTCTAAATCTACGAACACACAATGCAGCTCCTTCTGACCTTCTCTGTACTTTTCCATCAACATTCTCAAAGCAAAAATGGCATCAGTGGTGCTCTTACGGGGCATGAAACCATACTGCTGCTCACAAATCTCCACCTTCTTCCTAAGCCTGGCTTCCACTACTCTTTCCCACAGCTTCATTGTGTGGCTCATCAACTTTATTCCTCTATAGTTGCTGCAGTTCTGCGTGTCACCCTTGTTTTTAAAGATCGGGACCAGAACGCTTCTCCTCCATTCCTCAGGCATCTTCTCACTCTCTAAAATCCTATTGAACAACCTTGTTAGAAATTCCACTGCTGTCTCTCCTAAGCACTTCCATACCTCCACAGGTAGGTCATCAGGACCAACGGCCTTTCCGCTCTTCATCCTTTTCAGAGCCTTCCTAACCTCATCCTTTCCAATCTCTGCTACTTCCTGCTCCACAACAACCACATCTTCCTCCCTTCTTTCCCTGTCATTTTCCTCGTTCATCAGCTCCTCAAAATACTCCTTCCATCTTTTCTGTACACTCTCCTGGGTTGTTAGCACCTTTCCATCTCTGTCCTTAATCACCCTTATCTGTTGCACGTCCTTCCCATCTCTGTCTCTCTGTCTGGCTAGCCTGTACAAGTCCTTCTCTCCTTCCTTTGTGTCTAACCTGTCATATAGCTCATCGTAAGCTTTCTGTTTGGCCTTTGCCACCTCTCTCTTCACTCTACGCTGCGCTTCCTTGTACTCTTGTCTACATTCCTCAGTCCTTTCTACATCCCACTTCCTTTTAGCCAACCTCTTCCTCTGGACGCATTCCTGTACTTCCTCATTCCACCACCAAGCCTCTTTACCGTCTTTCCTCTTTCCAGATGACACACCTAGCACCTTCCTACCTGTTTCCCTGATAATCTCTGCTGTAGTTTCCCAGTCCTCTGGAAGCTCATCCTGACCACCCAGGACCTGCCTCAACTTCTGCCTAAATTCCTCACAAGTTTCTTCATTCTGTAGCTTCCACCACTTGGTCTTCTTTTCTGTTTTCCCTCTCTTCTTCTTCCTGACCTCCAGAGTCATCTTACACACCACCATGCGGTGCTGTCTGGCTACACTCTCTCCTACCACCACTTTGCAGTCAATAACCTCTCTCAAATGACCTCGTCTACATAGGATGTAGTCCACCTGAGTACTCCTACCTCCACTTCTGTATGTCACTCTATGTTCCTCTCTCTTCTGGAAGTAAGTGTTGACTACAGCCATTTCCATCCTCTTCGCAAAGTCCACCACCATCTGTCCCTCCAGATTCCTTTCCTTCACACCAAACCTGCCCATCACCTCCTCATCACCTCTGTTGCCCTCACCAACATGCCCATTAAAGTCTGCTCCAGTAACAACTCTCTCTCCTCTGGGGAAACTCTCTATGACCTCATCCAACTCACTCCAGAATCTCTCCTTCACTTCTAACTCACAGCCAACCTGTGGCGCATACCCACTGACTACATTCACCATCACCCCTTCAATTTCTAACTTTAGGCTCATCATCCTGTCTGAGACTCTTTTCACCTCTAGAACACTGTTTACAAACTCCCCCTTCAGAATCACTCCTACCCCGTTTCTCTTCCTATCAACACCATGATAGAACAGTTTGTATCCTCCTCCAATACTACGTGCCTTGCTGCCCTTCCACCTTGTCTCCTGCACACACAGTACATCTACCTTCCTTCTCTCCATCATGTCTGCCAGCTCTCTGCCTTTCCCTGTCATTGTGCCAACGTTAAGAGTCCCTATTCTCAAACCTATGTTCCTGCCTTTTCCCTTCTCTCTCTGGCCACGGACCTTTCTGCCTCCCCTCTTTCTTCCACCAACAGTAGTCAAATTTCCACCGACACCCTGTAGGTTAACAGCATCGGTGGCGGTCGTTGTTAACCCGGGCCTCGACCGATCCGGTATGTCTAAAGTGTTGTGGATGATTCGCATGGTTATTTTGGCAATTTTTTACGCCGGATGCCCTTCCTGACGCAACCCTCTCTATTTATCCGGGCTTGGGACCGGCACAGAAGTTACTGGCTTGCAACCCCTGTGGCTAGATGTTAATTCTTAACATTAAATACTTGTACTTTCTATGCTGTACTGCCTTTCTTGAAGACCCACCGCGCTTTACACTCTCAGTCCTGTTCACACATTAACACTGATGGCGCCAGGAGCAGCGGGACGTTCTGTGTCTCACCCAAGGACACTTTAACACAAGGGCAGGCAAGGCAGGAACCGAACCTGCAACCTTCGTTCAGAGGTCGACCGCTCTGCTTCATGCGCCAGAATCCAAAGTAATCAAAACTTGTGTTGCTTGTAACTGCTTGATAGTCGGGCTTTCCAACTTTAAAACCCTCTTGGGGGCAGGTTTGGGTTTGGTCTGGGGTTCTTCGCAGCATAACATAGAGGTATTGATCAGTGTCCCGCTCCTGCACAGGACCATCAGACCTGTCTACGGTACAGTAGAGAACAGAAGAAATGTTCTTACCTTCAACAACAGTTTCCACTCCTGGAAAGAATATCTTATCACTCAAGATTTTGAAGCCTTTAGGACCAAACTCCAGCCAATTGAAGGCAAGGCCGCTGATCTGGAATTCTGGAAGACCCATTGACCCTTCGGCCATTACTGAAGTAGCAACCCCAAAGTCTTTCAGTGTTCTAGCATAGGAAGCAAAATCATCATACTGCAGCATGGAAAGAGAATTCTGCTCATTTTCCATCACGATGACCAGATCCTGATGCACTCCCATGTGCGCCCGGCCCCCCGCCTCGGCTTTGAGAAAGCGGGTGGTGGCGAGCTCCAGAGCCCTGCTGAGGTTCCGCTGCTGCTTGGCTTGAGGCTGAAGTTTGAAGTTTCCAACAGCTTCCAGGATCTGGCCTTTGTTTTCATACGTGTTTAGCAGGAATTCCACTTGGACGTCTTGACCGAACTGAGCCAGACCCAGACGATGGCTGGACCGTCCCACCTCATTCACGGTAATGATTCCTGAAAGGTTGCTCTTCAACTGGGAGAACTGTTCAGGAGGCAAACTGTTGTCCACCAACCAGAACATGTCTGTGTAGCGTTTGGTTAAAACTGAAAGAAAGAAGAGATGAAGTGAGAATTCATCCTCCACACAGACCCCTCCTCCTTCCTTCCTCCAGAGTCAAGTCAGAAAGGAGACGGGCGCCGTTTGGTGAAAGCTGCATGATTCTGCAACGTTTGTAATAAAGCAGATAATAAAACACGTGTGTGAGTTTATGTCTGCTCCGACGCCTGATCAAACGTGAGCTGTGATACGCCTGACCTCTGTGACCTTTAGTGTTAGTCTAAGCCGGTTTAGCTGGAGGCTCAAACAACCGTTTTTTCAGGTTCCATCCTCCCGACATCCTCTGACGCCACCTTTAAGATCACCTCAAAGGAATCCTGACGTCAGATTGTTGCTCGTGGTATGTTGATGATCCCGGCACAGCTTCATCCGTCAGGACGCTTAAGTATTAAACACGGGTATTCTCTCTACAAGCTCACGCATGAGCGGGTCGTACCAACCCATAGACGACAGGAACGACCTGACACGCGCCATCACGGAAAGCAAGTCTGACCTTCAGCTCTGATGGTGACAGGGTCAGTACAACCTCCAGAAAACACAAAGCCTAACAGGAATACACGATTTCCAATGACACAAAGGTGAACTTATTGTGTTGTTGCTGTCATTCCAGAGCCAAGAAGCAAATTTTGTTGAGTATCTAGACCGGAAATGTCTGCTTCTGCTTTCAGAGAAAAGAATGGAGACATAAGGAGGTTTTCAGGTCTTTACCTTTCTGCTGCTCCTTCAAAGAGATGCACAACCTTTTGAGCAGGCTGTCCAGAAGACTATGCAGATCCTCATAACGGTCTACGATGAAGACGTAATGATCTTGGGGCGGGTTAGCAATGGTCTTCAGCTGCTTCTGCGCGTCTTTTCCCACGCCAACGCAAAACACCAACACCCCGTGGTCCCTCAGCTGCTGGGCAGGCGTTTCCACAGGGTCATCAGATTCTCCATCCGTGATGAGGACAGCGATCTGAGGAACCAGCTCCCTGACTCTGCTCCCCGCCGCTTCAACAAAGTAATCTTTTCGAATGAAATCGAGGGCTTCACCGGTCCTGGTACTTTTTTTAAGGTAGTACAGTTGTTGAACTGCAGTCAGCACGCTCTCCTGGTCTGCATGATCCTTGAGCAGAAATTCCTTCTGAGTTGTTTTGCTGTACTGAGCCAGGCCGAACTGGATCTTCTTGGGGCCAATGTCAAAGGGTTTGATGACATTTCCAAGAAATGTTTTAACCAACTCAAAGTTTTCAGGGCCAATGCTGCCGGAGCTGTCAACCAGGAAGACGATGTCGCCCACCAGAGGGTTTTCACACTCTGGAAAGAGTCGATCACACATTTACAAAAACCAACCGTCTCTGCAGCATTAGCACAGAACAAACATGCAAACGACATCCAGGTACCAACCTTTTCTCTGAGCAGACACGTCAAAGAGAGCGGCCGCAAAGATGAAGAGAGGACAGATTCTGACTACATGCATGATGGACATCTTCTGGTTTTCAAGCATCTTCTGGAATGAAGAAAGGTGTCAGCAGGACTGCATGACGCAACATTTACTACAGAGAAAGAAAACTAAAGAAAGCTGCTTCCTACAGAAGGACTGACGTTTCTATTCCCTCAGCATCCAGACAAGAAAAAACCAAAGACATTGGGACTTCAGCTCAGGAGTATTTTGAATGTTGACTCTTCCAGAGGATTTCTTGATGAGTCATGATTGTTTTGACAGCATCTATGTCTGGATGATGCTGCACACAGATCTCTGCTCTAGAGCTTCGTTTGTAACTAAACCAGATCGAGTATGTCTTCCTCATCTGGATGTTTTTCATTCAGTGAACTCTAGGAGGTCAGAGTCCGCCTATCTGGGTTCATCTCCTCTTTAACAGAGAACGTTGCTGTTCTTCTGCAGCTTCAGAGTCTCCCAACAACAACAACCAGTGAAGATTTGATCGTTTAAAAAAAAAAATCTACTTGTGGAAATTATCATGATAAACCTCCAGAAACAGGTTACCTCCCTTTGATCCCGCCCCTCCAATGTGTTTCTTTAATCATCCTTCAACCTCTTAACCTGCCCCCCCCCCCCCCCCCCAATCCATTCCAAAAGGAAATTCACACAAATTTAACAAAATAAAGTCTATACTGGAATACAGAAGAGGTTTATACAAATATACTCCTCCAGTGTCTGACGCGACAAAACCCCCATTGTAATGGATCAGCTGATGGACAGGACAAGCTAAAAAAACAGATGCTTTGGTCTCACAAAACTTCACAAACATGGAAGCTCCTGGCATCACGCTAACATGCTAGCAACACGGCAGAGGACGCTGCGAAGTCCAGAGGGGGACGGAACCAGAAGCAGAAGTTTTGAAACTTTTCTGATTCAAGTTAAAGGTAAAGTTTCGTTATCTCTCACACACCTAGGTGTGTGAAATTTGTTCTCCGCATTTGACCCCTCCCCTCTGGGAGCAGTGATCTGTAGACACAGCCATTTGGTGATCCAACCCCCCAATCCAAACCCTTAATGCTGTGTGTCCAGCAAGGAGGGATTGGGTCCCAATTTTAGAGTCTTTGGTATGACTCGGCCTGGATTTGAACTCACACACTACCATTCACAGGCCGGACACTCTACCACAATGCCACTGAGCTGGTTCACGACTGAACTGCTGAACAAACCCATTTCTACGCTCTGAAATGTCTTCTTCCTTCCAAACCCATGTGTTTCTCCTACAGACAGATGTTGACTCATCAGTGAGTTCTGACAGACCTTCATTAGAAACCAATGCAGAGAGCAGACCCCCCCCCCCCCCCCCCCCCAGTCCCCTTCATACCTGCAGTCATGCCACATGCGCGCCCAGGCTCACTCCAAACCAACAGCTAGCCCTGCTCAGCTCTCTGGAAAAGTCCTTTCCAGCAGCTGCAGAGAACCTCCAGGATCTCCAGGAGCTGCTCTTCAGGGACGACCACAAAGCAGAGAACTGTGGAGAGTCCTGCAGCCTCTGTTAGCAAAGCTGAACGCTGCCTCAGACAATCAAATGGAAAGGAGGAGGAGCCTGCAGGAGTGGAGAAGGCGTGAAGTCACCACATCCTTCGCTTAACCTACAAATGGGAGCCAGAAATTCCCACTGTGTCCCTGAGGAGGACGGGGAGGGAGGGGCTCACTGCTGGAGCTGCTGCCTGAAACTTCTCCCACCTTTCACCTCCTGGTGATGGAAATCATGTGACCCAGTTTCTCCTTCTGGAAGACCAACTGCCTGCAAATGTTTAGCATAACTCTAAGCATACGTCACAGCTCTCATGTCTGCAGCAGCAGCTGCTGGGAAGAGGTTGCACCGCTGCAGCTGTGAGCACAAACGTCCCGTCCAAACCCACCCTCACCGCCTCCACGAGGACCACACATGTGCACCAACCGGGACGGTCACTCTCTGCTGCTCTGCGTCTGACCCGTGACATTTGGGGGCGTGGTCTTAGACCGAAGCTCCTTTACTCTTTTCAGCAGAACGATCCAGATCCACCTTCATCGTTTGGATGAAGATCACTTCCTGCTGCGTCATGCTAACACATGTTTGCAGGAAAAGGTTCCGATCTCCTGCTGTTTGCTCAACAGTTCTTCTCCAGGTTCCACAGAACTCTGAAGTAGAACATTTCCAGCAGGACTGTGGTTCATCTCTGATTCCATCCCAAACCGTCTCTCTGCAAAGGATTGTGGGATTGGGCTGTGCTCTCCTCTGCCTGATGAGGTGAACAGAAGAACCTTCAGACCTCCTTTTCTTCCAGACCAGACACTTCTGGGTCATTTCCTTTCAAAAGACGGTTCTGGAGGAGCCTGTGAGCCACAGAGGAGTCATTAGAACGTGTCTGCTGCCCCCCACTGGAGGAAACGTGCAGGTGTCCAGCTGTGCTGTAGATGTGACAGAAAGCCCGGCCGGGTCCAGAAGCTGAAACCACATAACCGATCCCAAAGTAAGCAGGTCTGAATCAATGAAGACAACAAAACGGCAGAATTCAAGAGGTTTGTCTCAGACCACAATCACATCCAGACCAGAACCCAGACCAGAATCACATCCAGACCAGAATCACATCCAGACCAGAACCCAGACCAGAATCACATCCAGACCAGAACCCAGACCAGAATCACATCCAGACCAGAATCCAGACCAGAATCACATCCAGACCAGAACCCTAACAACTTCTGTGATCAACTATGTGATCCAGGATGAATGAACTTTGACCCCTTTCCTCCATCATGACTCTCTGAGGCCCCCTTGTGGCGGGAAACACGTCTGAAACCATGAAAGTGGAGAAAAACGTTAAAATATCGTCTTCTAATGTGACCGTCTCCCTAAATCTTCACGTTTTGGTCGGTGAGTTTGAATCCGTTTTTCCTCTGGCCGTCCGTGTTTTACTCCCAGAGCTTTAAAAACTCAACTCACCGAACTACAAGAAGGCACGAGCGTTTACGACACTGCCCGTCGACATACGGCAGCGGAAAGTGCTTCAGCTGCGGGAAACATGTGCAGAGCTCCGTAGATGAGGAAGGTACAAGCATTTATTTATCTTTGCTTTTCGAAAAGTGTGTGGATTTAACGGCAGGTCTACCGCCGGGTCCCCGGATGTAACCTGCGGGGTTTAGTGCCGAACCGAAACGACAACAGGTGGTTCTGTGAAGACCGGAAGTCGTGGTTCTAAACACTTTTGGATTCGGATCACTTTAGAAAGTGTTCAGACGTGGTCACGTGCTTGAATTGTATTCCTGTCTTCCGCCTGAGACAGTTTACCTGAAACCGTGACCCTGTCTTCATCTCAGGTGAGATTCTCCTTCCGGTCTCGGGATGAGGAGCGGCTTCTGCTTTGATCTTGAAGCATCGGTACCGAGAGAGGAACACCTGAGCTGCACCTGAACCGGAGCCTCCACGTCAGTTTTGTCCAAAGATTTTCCTTTGAATCATCTCAACCATGAGTCTGCTGTTGTAGTGTGGCGCTGTGGTGCAGCGTCCTGATGTTGCTGTCTGTGGCTGCAGATGGAGAACTACAGCAGAGCTCGCAGCGTGGAGCAGCCGTCCGTCTGCCCGTTCGCCGGCCTCGCCGCTGACACGCCTGAGCTGCGGGTCAAAGACGGCAGCAAGATCCGCAACCTGCTGCGCTTCGCCCTGAGCCGCATGGAGGCCAAACGACGAGGGGGGGAGGAGGACGAGGGCGGGCAGAGGGTCCACGCCGCCTGCCCACAGATGGTCTTCACAGCCAGCGGAAAGGCCGTCTCCAAGGCCATCACCTGCGCCGAGATCGTGAAGCGGCGGGTGAAGGGGCTCCACCAGCTGACCCGGCTGCTGCACAGCACCGTGGTGGAGGTGTGGGAGCCGCTGGAGCCCGCCGCCGGCCTGGACAGCCTGAACGTCAGCCGGAAGCTGCCCGCCGTCTGGATCCTGCTGTCCAGAGAGCCGCTGGACAGCAGCCAGCCGGGGTACCAGGCACCCGGTTGCTACGACAACCTGTGGGCCCTGCCTACCAGCAAGGAGGAGGGCGGGGGGATGAACCCAAAGAGGCCGGGGTCCAGGAGGAAGAGGGGAGGAGGAGCAGGAGGTGGAGGAGGAGGAGGAGGAGGCAGCAGGGGAAAAGGGCGACCCAGAGACGCAGCAAAAGGATGGAACTGATTCTAAAGCGGTTTGACTTCAGTGTGAACAGATCCAGACTCATGAGGACTGAAGAGACCAGAGGAGAAAATAAAGTTTATTTGCTTTTTTTTACCAGTGATTCTATGTTCAATGTGTGACTCTATGTGTGGGCGGAGCCATTGTGCCTAGAGAGAGACTGCTCAGAGCTCAGAGGTCGTCAGCGACCTTTGACCCCCACAGCAGTGCTCTCTGGAGGTGTGACGGCTGTGTGCTCTCAGAACTGTTCTGTCTGGTTCACTAATAAAGTTTGACCTCATGATGACCTCAGTGTCTGCGGTGTTTAAAGACTAACGGGTCTGGACGCCTCCCTGGAGAGGCGTTCCAGGCATGTCCCACTGGACGGAGGTCCTGGGGAAGACCCAGGACACGCTGGCCTGGAAATGCATATGTATCATATTTTATTCCAGACTTTTGCTGATAGAAACCCTTTCTAGTCTCTAATGACTTGTTATTGGCCTCAGAAAAGGGACTACTTTCTATTCTGGTCCTGTTGGACCTCAGTGCAGCCTTTGACACTATCGACCACGGTATTTTACTCCATAGATTAGAGCAGGACATAGGGATCAGAGGATCTGCTCTCCAGTGGTTTGAATCCTATTTATCCGACAGGTACCAGTTAATGTAAATGGACATTCCTCTCAGTGCACTCCAGTCAACTACGGAGTCCCACAGGGCTCAGTTCAACCATAAACCTGTTTGTTTCAAGAACATTCACTTCCAGATGCGAATGAGAGTCCACCATGTTGGACGTTCTCCGTGTTCTCCACGTGACACAGAGATGTTCCACCTCAGGTGTTTGGGTGCAGATCTGCTGTCACAGAAGGTCTTAGTTTCTCTGAGGTCTGCAGGGGATCCGGCGCCATCTGACCGTGCTGCTGATCCTTTTATCTCCTCAGGCCACCCCCCCCAGCGCTCAGCTGCTCACGGCACAAGAGGATTACCGGGATTCCTGCAGGAGCATCAGAGCAGCACCGGGGAGGAGCGGAGGATGGACCTGCTCGGAGCCGCCGTCGCCTTCAGGCTGCTGCTGGTCAGCTGGCTCGCCACTGGGCCGGCGCTGGCCCGGGTCCGACACCCTCTGCCCGTTCTGTGGATGATGCCACTTGATTCCGGGGCTGGGGGGGGCAATCGGACTGCCGGCATCGTCTCAGCTGTCCGACTGGCCCTGCAGGACTTGAAGAAACAACCAGCGCCGCTGGGAAGCTACCAGATCCAACTGCAGCCGCTGGACTGTCCGGTGGGTCCAGACCCGGATGGAGGTTCCAGAAAATATTCATTCAGAGCCAGAACAGACTTTAACCACAGAGACAGTTCTAGAAAATTGTCTGGAAACTCGCCTAATGGTTGTTTTTTCTTCCAATATAAGATTTTAATGTTTGTGACTTCCTGTTTCTGATCTTTGGGTGAAGAAACCGTTTCAGGAACACCTTTGGTGTGATCCATCCAAAGTCCTCAGTCCTGGAGCTCAAGCTTTGTGCTGTTTTTGTTTCAGTGTGACCCTGCTAAGGCAATCAAAGCTCTTTTTGACGCTCTGTGGGCGGGGCCCAGATATCTCCTGGTGTTTGGAGGGGCGTGTCCACCTGTGATGGGCCTCCTGGCCCGCTCTCTGCCAGCTCTCGCCCTGGTCCAGGTGAGCCCGGCCTCATTGCTGTCACATGATTTGGGTCGGGGTTTGCACAGGCGCCTTCAGGGTTTTGTGTCCTCCTCTGATGTCTCAGGTGTCCTTCACTGCCCCGCCCCCCAGCCTGTCCAACAGGAAGTGGTACGGGAACCTGTGGAGCACGGCGCCCTCAGAGCGAGCCGTGAACCAGGCCGCCGTAAAACTGCTGCTGCGCTTCAGGTGGAGGAGAGTCGGCGTGATCACGCAGGAGCCATTCTTTGAGGTGAATGTCAGGGGGAGGGGCCAGAAGATTAGACCGTGGTGCACCTCTGGTCAAAGGTCAGACCGTGGTCCACCTCTGGTCAAAGGTCAGACCTCCCTCCTTCTTTTCACGTTCCACCATCCATTTTAGAAGAACATAAACACTCACCTGAGCACTGGTGTTAGCTCAATAGACTGAATGACTGAAATATTTCACACTAGTTGAATTTTAAGGCATAAGTATGCGTGTGAACACTATCTGTTTTGTATACATATCGACAGGTGGACATTTTTGCAACTAACAGGTGTGTTTATAACATTTGAGTGTGTGTAGACAGGCTCCGCCCTTTTTTTTTTTTTTTTTTACATTTGAACCTTACCATAATGATTAACAACCAGTAAACTTGTTGCTTTATGCTGCTTCATGGTCTTATCCCCCTTCCCCTCCTATTATCACCCCCTACCCCCCCCTCTCTCTAACGTCCCTCTCTCTTCTTCCCCTCTTTCCTTTTCCGTCCGGTCCAACACCAAAGATTTTCAGACATGTTTGAAATTAATAAAGTTTGGCCTCAATTACAAAAGGGGTTTATTCAGACATACCTTTGGTTTGTCTGAAGATGAATAACCCCTCTTGTTAAAGTAAAATATGTCCAACACAAGAGGCCCTCAGCTCTCATCTGACTGCCCAGCTGTTGGACAGGACAAGTTAAGAAAAAAAAAAAAAAAAAAAAAAAAAAAAAAAAAGGTCAGACCGTGGTCCACCTCCGGTCAAAGGTCAGACCGTGGTCCACCTCTGGTCAAAGGTCAGACCGTGGTCCACCTCTGGTCAAAGGTCAGACCGTGGTCCACCTCCGGTCAAAGGTCAGACAGTGGTCCACCTCTGGTCAAAGGTCAGACCGTGGTCCACCTCCGGTCAAAGGTCAGACCGTGGTCCACCTCCGGTCAAAGGTCAGACCGTGGTCCACCTCCGGTCAAAGGTCAGACCGTGGTCCACCTCCGATTAAAGGTCAGACCGTGGTCCACCTCCGGTCAAAGGTCAGACCGTGGTCCACCTCTGGTCAAAGGTCAGACCGTGGTCCACCTCCGGTCAAAGGTCAGACCGTGGTCCACCTCCGGTCAAAGGTCAGACCGTGGTCCACCTCCGGTCAAAGGTCAGACCGTGGTCCACCTCCGATTAAAGGTCAGACCGTGGTCCACCTCCGGTCAAAGGTCAGACCGTGGTCCACCTCTGGTCAAAGGTCAGACCGTGGTCCACCTCCGGTCAAAGGTCAGACCGTGGTCCACCTCCGGTCAAAGGTCAGACCGTGGTCCACCTCCGGTCAAAGGTCAGACCGTGGTCCACCTCCGATTAAAGGTCAGACCGTGGTCCACCTCCGGTCAAAGGTCAGACCGTGGTCCACCTCTGGTCAAAGGTCAGACCGTGGTCCACCTCCGGTCAAAGGTCAGACCGTGGTCCACCTCCGATTAAAGGTCAGACCGTGGTCCACCTCCGATTAAAGGTCAGACCGTGGTCCACCTCCGATTAAAGGTCAGACCGTGGTCCACCTCCGGTCAAAGGTCAGACCGTGGTCCACCTCCGATTAAAGGTCAGACCGTGGTCCACCTCCGATTAAAGGTCAGACCGTGGTCCACCTCCGGTCAAAGGTCAGACCGTGGTCCACCTCCGGTCAAAGGTCAGACCGTGGTCCACCTCCGGTCAAAGGTCAGACAGTGGTCCACCTCTGGTCAAAGGTCAGACCGTGGTCCACCTCCGGTCAAAGGTCAGACCGTGGTCCACCTCCGGTCAAAGGTCAGACCGTGGTCCACCTCCGGTCAAAGGTCAGACCGTGGTCAACCAAACAGAAAGTTCAAAGTTCTGGATCTTTGGTTCTCTGCAGATGAAGAACGACATGATCCGGCAGCTGCAGAAGGTCGACATCCATGTGGCGGCTGCAGAAGGTTTCTCTGAGGACGCCTACGACAGCCTGAAGAGGCTGAAGGTACCAAAGGACCTCCGGGTCACACAGATGTTCTGATGGTTACGGTCTGAAATGGTTGTTCTTTGCAGGATGAAGATGTCCGCATCATCATCGGATACTTCAGTGAAGACTCTGCGTCAGAGGTTTTCTGCTGCGTGAGTTTTATCAGAAGCAGATCTGCTCTGTGCTCTTTCAGCCTCCAGAGGTTGAGCTGGGATGAACACCAGAACAAAACCGTAGAACCAGCAGCTTCCTTGTCCAGAGGTTTTTCCTCGTCCAGCAGCTCCTGTCCACCACGCCGTAACAGAAATGCAGACGGTTCTGCTGGAGCTGCTTTCATGACTTAACTCCTGTTTGCATCTGTAGATGATGAACGCCTCTCAGAGGAGAAAACTGCTGCTTCCTGCAGTCCAATCTTCTCCCAGAGTAAAAATGACATCAACCATGAAAGCTCAGAAGTTTGGGTCACGTCTCAATGAAAACTCATGTAACTCAAAATCCTGAGGAGATTGGTTGGTGGTCCACCTGTTACACTATTTAAACATGTAGTTGTAGAGTTAGATCAGTTAAGTCTCTCTCAGAGTTCTGGTAATCACCTGTCCGTCCTGGGGGAGGATCCCTCCTCCATGTGGACCCCCCTGAGGTTTCTGCTTTTTTCAGGAATCCGTTTATTTATGAGTTTTTCCTTACAGAGAAGGTCTAAAGGCAGGGATGACCAGATTAGTTTAGTCTGTTTAGTTAGTTTAGCCATGACCTATTGAACTCTATGATTCATGTTCTTATCCGGTTACCGGTATGAAGCACATTGAGACACCTATGGTTGTGATCTTGGGATAATAGAAATAAAGCTGAACTGGTTTGAGATGTTCCTGTGGAACAACCTCAGGTTCATCCACCTGTTGTGTTAAAAGCCGTTACCATGGCAACCCGCCCAAAAGCATCTCTAACCACTTCAGCGCATGCAGACGACCAGTACCCGCATTAATGAACGTCTCAGGTTCTGCATGGCATTGCCATGGCAACGGTTGAACTGAGCAGTGGAGCAGAACGTTTAGCGTTTCAGGACATCGTCAAGGTTACCGACTCTGTCAAGCTGCTGCTGATGTCCTGGTGTTGGAAGTTCCCACTACGTATAGGTTCAGTGAATGCAGCATGCTGGTGGGATGCCTCAGTTCTACAGCAGTTCTGGCACAGAACCGCCACAGAACTGGGCCGAGCACCGGAGAACAGCCAGCTTTGTTTCTGTGGCGTCCAGGCACACAGGCTGAACCTGTTCGGCGCTCGGTACCAGTGGATCGTGGCTGGTGGGGGAACGCCGAGATGGACGCCGTCAGGCTGCGCAGCCAGCAGCCTGCAGTCGGCTGCAGACGGGTCCTTCAGGCTTCAGGTCGGAGGGGTCAGCCGCACCGACGCGCCAGGAGTCTCTGGACGGGTTAGGAACTCTTACCGCTCTTCAGAACCTGACGGCACGTTCTGGTCTCTCAACGCGGGTCTGCCTCCGTCCACAGACTCCTCAGGACTACCAGGACTCTTACCTCAGACTGCTGAGCCAGGACGGGTCCGAGGCGGACCCCCTACACCTGTACGCCTACGACGCGGTGTGGGTCGCCGCCAAAGCTCTGAGTCAGGTGATGGAGGCGTCGAGACGGCGGGAGAGGTACCAGAGGAACGCCACGCTCAGAGAGGAGGCGGTGGAGATGCTGCTGGCTGCTGTGAAGAACACGCACTTCCACGGCGTCACTGTGAGCTCCTGAACTGCACACAACCTGCACCCCACACCTGCAGACACTCCACCAAAGCCTCAAACGGCTCAAGATGTTTGCTGCAGTTCAGAAAATCCAAACAGATCAAACGGCTGCAGGTCTTTGCAGGAGAACCAACTCTTCAGATCCTTCAGAGACCAGAGGACTGAAGACGAGCAGCGTCTGCCTTTGGGGGCCATTTTTAGTATTTGGTTTGAACTCATGACCTACCAGTCTTAGGGCGGACACTCCACCACAAGGCCACTGAGATGGGCTTAAAAAGGTAGCCTGAGCAGATGTGAACTCTATGAACAACTGCAGCCCAGATGGAACCAGGACCAGGTTCTGTAGAGGAACCATCAGGAACATCTGCAGGCGGACACTCCACCAGAGGAGGGGCCAACTGTCCAACCCTCCAAATGATGAGGCCCTCAGAAAGCCGGAGAACCTGATGGTTCCAGATGTTTGGACCCGCTGAGATCCAGAAGATCCGAGTGTGAATCCGGTGGGAAGGGTCTCCAGAAGGGGACCTCCAGCTTTAGCAGCGTCTGACTGAAGCACCAAAGAACCCGGACACACCCAGAACGGACCCACTGTGAGACTGTACCGCCCTGGCCTCACCGGTTCTGTCTCTGCTCAGGGCCCGGTTCTGTTCCGGAACGGGGAGAGGATGTCCACCATCAGCCTGATCCAGGTTCAAGGTGAGGAGCAGCTTCCTGAAGCGGCGTCTGAGGGACACGGCTGACGGCGTGTCTGTGTCTCCAGGCGGCGGCGGCGGCGTGGCGGTGGGGGAGTTCAACACCAGCAACCAGCAGCTCCGCCTCCACAAGCAGCTGCTCAAGTTCTCAGGTCAGCAGGTCCACGAGGGGTTTTGGACCCTCTTAAGCTTCTTCTGAGCGGTCAAAGGTCGGGTTCAGCCAAACATCCAACTTCAGATCCTTTTTTCCTGAGACGACCTCCGTTTGCTTTAGAACTTTTCTCTGGATGGTTCTGGAGGTTCTTCAGAACAGGTCTGGACTTTTGGCTCACTCAGCGGTTTTCATTCGTTCCTTTCTTTATTGTTCTGGATTTTGGACTTTTGTGGTTAGAACAGCTTTTCCTTCAGATGTTCTCGTCTTCATGGAGACGTTTAGGGTCCTGATGCGGCGCCGCATCATCAGCTGAAGGACCACTTTGTAGATCAGTCAGCGATTTAGCGGCTGGAGATGACGTGAAGGGAAGGATTTTAAGATTTAAGACGCCCGGTTTTTATAAAACTAAAGGTTTTAAACATGGAGGAACATGTGACATTGATTTAAACCTCAAGAATCTACAGATAAAAGCCAAACATCAGAACAGAAGCTGGGATGACTGACAACCTCCATCTGTGGAGACCCCCATCAGGGTTTTTAGTGTGGGGGGGGTAAAATGGGAAGATGCCCAAGCAGAGAAAATCTGTACAAATCTTGGAGGGGGGTGGCAGCGGTCCTCTCAGGTGACTCCACCCTTCAGGTCTTCATGTCTCATCTCCTGCAGTTGCAGGTTCGAATCCCGTTCCGAGGCCCGTGGCTCCTCCGAATCTGTCCCGGTGCGTCCCGTGTTGTTAGCTGGGGCTGCGTCATCATGCTACTTTTACAGTACCGGGCCAGAACCGGTACTGGACTCAGTCGCTTCCCTCCTCAGACGTCACTCTGAGCTCAGCTGTGTGATGATGTCACCACGTCAATAACCAATCACAGCACAGGAGGTCCCTTCCTGCTGCCGCCGCGGTGGAGACGCTCCACCTTCCAGCTTCTCCAGCTGTCTCTCCGGTTCTGGTTCTGGACTCTGACATGCGTTTGCTGCAGCAGGTCCAGGACCAGCCAGAGACCAGCCGGTCCTCCTCCTGGAGCGGCGCCACGTCAGCCTGCCTCTGTACGTCGCTCTGTCTGCAGCTGCAGGTGCAGCCATCTTCATCACACTGACCGCCCTCCTCTTCATCATCATCAACCACAGACGCTGGTAGGTCCTCTGCAGCTGCACCTGAAGGTTAAACGCCACCGGCTGAGGTCTCCACCTGACTGCAGGCGGAGCATCTCCGGTGGCTCCTTCCAGGACCTGCTGCTCCTGCTGGGCCTCCTGCTCTCCTCCTCCTCGGTTCTCCTCTCTGGTCTGGACGGAGCCTCCCTGTCCGAGTGGACCTTCGAGACCCTCTGCTCCGTGAGTCCCCCTCACCCTCATGATCTCTGGTTCCGTCCCAGAAGAGCTGAGGTCCAGTCTCCTCCTGGTTCTGCAGGCCCACCTGTGGACCCTCTCGGTGGGACACGCCATGACCTCGGCGGCGCTCTTCGGCGGGATCTGGAGGATTTACTCCCAGAAGGTTAATGAGGATCAGGTTCTCCGTGTTCCACAGTCCAGATGTTTCAGGGATCTACTGTTCCTGCAGAAGGAACCGGACCGGATCCACATCTGGGTTTTCCTGCCAGATGTGTTGGTTCTGACCTCCTGGCAGATCCTGGACCCCCCCAGGAGGGTGGAGCCCCAGCATCATTTAGAGGTCAGTAGGGAAAAGGCTGTGGTTTCTGGACAACCCCCCCTCCCCTTTGAACCCAGACGGACACCGTTTCTGGGTGTTTCAGGGCCGGCCTGCAGATCCGGACCTCCTCACTCAGCCGTTCTCCAAACACTGCGGCAGCAGCAACACGGAGCTGTGGCTCGCCGCCGCCTTCGGGTTCAAGGTCCCTCTGCTGGTGAGCGACTGAAGATGGCGGGCACAGCCTTTAGGCCTGGGGGGGGACCCTCAGGATCTGAACGGCAGACGTTGAACCAACCACGACGCGTCACATGATCAGGCTGCTGAAGGTTCACGCCGTCTTCTGCGTTTGCTCTGCAGGGTCTGGGATGTTTCCTGGCCTGGAGCATCAGGTCGGCAGGCGGGGCTACACCGCTGACCCTCAGCATGTTCGCTCTGAGCGCGCTCAGTGCGTCCGGCGTGTCGGGGTCGCTGCTCACCTCCCACAATCCTTCGCTCCAGTTCTGCCTGTACAGCTTCCTCGTCCTCGGGGGGTCCCTCCTCCTCCTGGGTGCTCTGCTGGGACCACAGGTCAGCCTGACGTTCTCCCCCCTCCCTGCAGAGGGTGTGGCCTCCTTCAGGTTCTGGTTTTTCTGGGTCCAGTTCTGTTCTTCTCAGACATATAAAAATATAAATAAAATAACCTCAAAGAGATCTCCAAAGCAGACTGGAACTGAAACCTCAGAGGCAGCTGGCCCCCACCTGGCTGAGAGATTTCTGCACGGGGGGGGGGTCCCGTTTTGCCAGGACTTCTCTGGTGGGCCGGCTGTCTGGGCTTGGGGCTGGGTTCCCTCCACCTCTGGCCCGAGGGGGTAGGGGGGGGGGGGGTCGCTCTTGTGGGATGGGGGGTGTCAGCAGGGTTTCAAGTGTTTGACCGGTTGGGGCACAGGGGCCTGGGTTTGCCCCCCCACTTACTTGTCTCTTCTGTCTTCATGTGGAGGTAGGCCGCTCAGGCTAGGGGGGGGGGGGGGTTCAATTTGTGATGTAACCCCTCCTGGGTTGCTGTGTGGCCCCCTCCTTCCTTGGCTTGATGCCACATCAGACGGGGGCCTTGGGGGGGGGGGGCCTTGGGCCCCATGACCAAAATTGTCGAGTCTGATCGGTCAATTTATACCATTTTTGTCAAGGACCCCCCCATCTCTCACAAGCGGGAGGGAGTGGCCCCCACCCTTTCTGGACTGGGTTGTTGATTTCCTGCACCATGATGTGGGCATTTGTGATGTTCGTGTCTCGGGTCAGGATGGTGGTGGTCCCCCGTTTGGACCCTTGGCATGGGGGAGGGGGGGGGCTCTTCCCCCAACCCTGTTCTAGATGGCCTAGCACAACCCAATGTTTTTGTTAAAAACAACGACCTTCCCTCCAAACGTCTCTGTAACCCTTGTTCTATCCTAGACACTTTACCATTGGGAGTTGGGTCATCTAGACCCACTAGACCTTTTTTCTTCAATGATTTGTGATCTTCACTGGTGTCCATGGATTACATGAAATCTTTCCACCTTTATCCAAGTAAGTGAAGCTCTGATACCTTCAGCCTTCCACCTGCTTCAAAGCTTCGTCTTCATCTGCAGATCTGTGCGGCGGTTCGGGGCGACGTGAAGCCGCAGCCGCCCTCCGGGCTGCAGGAGGAGGCTTCAGAGGAGGAAGATGAGCTGAGGAGGACCAACCAGCAGCTGCAGAGTCAGAGCGCTCAGGTGATGCTCCGCCTCTGACTCCGCCGCAGGAAGTCTGAATCTCAGGGAAATGAGGCTCTTTCTGCTCTCTGCAGCTGGACGTCCAGATTGAAACCATCGGCATGCAGCTCTCAGAGATGACGGAAGACGCGGGTGGAGAACAGAGTAAACTGATGAAGCATCCTGTCTGAGGAGCAAAGACGTCTCCCTAAAGCGCCTCTCCTCTTCCTCCAGCAGCGCCTGAAGCACCTTCTGCGGTGAAGAGCCATGCGGTTCAGCTCTGTGCTCTCAGGGCCTCCAGCGTCAGCAGCATCAACTCCCCTGAACAGTGAGTACTCTCCATCCGTCCGTCGGCTCCTCAGATCGGCTCCTCTGGATTTGAGGAGCATGAAGATCTCCTTCTGTTGTCAGGGTGAGCCGCCGTCTGTCCGTCCAGCTGCCCATCCTCCATCACTCCTACCTGCCGCTCATCGGCGGCGTCAGATCCAGCAGCTCCAGTTTGTTCGGCTGCCATGAAGCACCGGCCCGCCGCTACGACAACTTCCTGTGAGCCGCCGCGGCGTTCCTGCAGGAACCGGAGCAGAAGAACCTCCAGCAGATTGATTTCCCGATGAAGCAATAAAACTGACTTTAAACTGGCTCCAGGGGTGGAGACTTCCTCTTTGCCACCAGCATAACGGTTCCAGGATGTTTGATTTAGGCGGGAAACACAGACACGTGTTGATCACGTTCCTGCAGAAACATCACATCATCGTCTGCAAAGATGTGAGCAGCGTCTTCTAGAACGGTTCTGAATGAATCAGGATCCCATCAGCACAGATGTAGAGCACATAGATGGACCTGATGGTGAACCGACGCGGCCTGCTCACCACAGGGATGCTAGTCTGATGCCAGTGGGGGGGGGCTGAGCGTTCCCTCCTACAGCATTGTGGAGGCAGGCACTGAAAACGCAGCGTGGGTGGGAGGGTCCTCTGTGACTAATGTGGGAGGGGTCAAACGGCCTCAGACGTATAAAACAGCTGTTTCAGCAGCGGGGCAGTAGTTCACCATGGCCCCCCCCAAAAAGCTCCTGGTCGTGTCCTACCTGGCTGTGCTGCTGGTTTTCGTGGACGCCTCCTCCTCCTCCTCAGGTGAGTGGGGGGGTTTTCTGCTGTCAGGAGATTCTCACATTTAAAGGAATTACAGTAAAAAAGATAAACCCCCTACGTTTCTTGTCATTGGGGGGTTTACGGGCTTCCATTATCGTTTTCTGGGTCAGAAACAGGACCTGCTGTTAAAATCATGTTTTTGAAGGTTTGAAAACGGTTTTAGTTTCACGTAAATAAAGTTAATTTCTTCCATCCTGTTGAACTAAAACGAGGTTTTTAAAAAGTTGCTTCCAGAAGATTTAAAGACAGGATGCACGTCTTCATCTGCAGAAACATCCCATAATAACCTTCATATGGCTGCAACCCTTCAGTTTCTGCTCCGCCTCTTTCCATGAACCTGTTTGTAAACAGCTTTTCAACTAAAAGAACTATTTCTGAAAAGCTTCAGCTTCCAGCCCCGGCGGGTCAAAGTGACACTCCCACCTCCGTGCTTCCTGCAGTCGTTTTGGTTCTGGTGACCAGCAGCTCGTTCTGACCTGAACCTCACTGCAGAACCTTTGATGTTCATGAGTTTGGCAGAAGACGCTGAACCAAAGCCAAAGTCAGTTGTGAGTTTGAGCATGTCTCTGGAAAACCCCGCGGCTGCTGTTCTCACGGTGATCAAATCAAAACAAACTATTTTTAAAAAAAAGCGTTTTTCATACATTGCGCAACTCAAAGTGCTTTAACATTTAGAACAAATAACAAAAAACACAGTATTACAATAACACCCCCCCCCCCCCCTCATCCCTCCCTCCGTTAAAACATACGACCCATGACAATTACAGAAAAGCTTCAGCTTCCAGCCCCGGCGGGTCAAAGTGACACTCCCACCTCCGTGCTTCCTGCAGTCGTTTTGGTTCTGGTGACCAGCAGCTCGTTCTGACCTGAACCTCACTGCAGAACCTTTGATGTTCATGAGTTTGACAGAAGTTCTCTAAACCTCTGAGGTGCAGCGTCTGTTCGATTCCTGACAAACACTGTTTCAGCAGCAGCTCTTCTTCTGTGGTCACTTTCCTCAGATCAGGATCTCTCCATGAAAGCATCAGATCTCATCAGCGCACGTTCCTGAAAAGGACGTCAGTCGTGTGGAAACACGTCTGCTTCATCTGTGCAGCACAGATGAAGAGCGTTTCAGTGGATCTTCCTCAAACACGAGCTGTGAAGAGTCGGATTCAGATCGCCTCATAAATGAAACATTTGCTCGCCGTTAGCATCAAACTGACGTAGAAGGGACCAAATCCCAAAAAACGGTCGTTAGTCTAAGTTCACAGGGATCCAGCAAGTTTGGCAGAAGACGCTGAACCAAAGCCAAACCACCAAGCCCCAACTCTGAGTTTGGGCTTGGTGGTTTGGCAGAAGACGCTGAACCAAAGCCAAAGTCGGTTGTGAGTTTGGGCTTGTCTCTGGAAAATCCCGTGGCTGCTGTTCTCACGGTGATCAAAACAAACTATTTATGAAAGAAAGTGCTTCTCATGCATTGCACAACTCAGACGCTGCAGACGTTCAGACGCTGAGTTTTTCCCCCCTTCTTTTCTGACAGGCAAAAGAGGGATTTTCCATGCAGACCTCAGTCGTCCAGAACTGACAGATCTGTACAACAGCCGGGTGATGTCAGCAGAGAAGATGACGAGACGAATGGGGTCCAGCTCCTCTGGATCCGGTATCTTCAGTCACAGCGGAGTTCGGTCAGTTGAGGCTCCTCCAAGCTGCTTCTCCATGATGCATCTGAAGGACCAGGATGAAAACAAACTTCACGTTTTTCTGTCTTGACCTTCAGTTAGATCGGGCGTCGGCAACCCGCGGCTCCGGAGCCGCATGCGGCTCTTTAGCGCTGCTTGAAAGTGAATATTCTGATCTCCTGCTACACAACAGTCCGATGGCTGTCCAGGGGTGACGTTTAGCGTCGCTTTGTCGTCTGTTTAGAACACGTGAAAACATTCCTGAAAAGCAAAGACCTGAACTACCCACAACTGGAAGATCCTCAGTAGCTCAAAAAGCTGCACGTTTTGGTGGATATGACTGTGAGGAGCCACCTAAAGGAGCTGAAGGAAAGTCTGCAGGCGCCGCAAATGCTTGAAGCTGTTCTGTCATTACAGCCAAGCTGACTGTCTTTGGGCACGTCCTCACGCACGTTCCATTTATTGTTTTGTGTTTGAATCCTCAAAATAAAAATGACATCAAAAATCAGATTTTTTTTTATTTTTTTTATTACATTTCTGTAATTTTATCGTGGGAGCCGGTTTAGCTCGTGCTGGTTTGCGGCGCCTTCCGTCCGTGAAACCAGGGTTCGACTCCGGGCTGCTCCCTGTTCCCTTCTCTACCTCTGTGCCGGTCCCAAGCCCGGTTTGAGAAGGTTGCGTCAGGAAGGGCATCCGGCGTAAAACATTGCCAAATTTACCATGCGACTTGTTCGCTGTGGCGACCCCTGATGGGAGAAGCCGAAAGTGGAAGACATTTCTGTAATTTTATCAAAGCAATGAAACATAATTCATTAATATTATAATGAAGTTAAACTTCAACAGAGCAGTCACGTGACGCGTCGTTCTCCCAGAATGCACTGCAGGGCAAATAAACATTTAATCGTTAATAATGCTCATTATGTATTTGTAACAACTTAGTCATTTTGATAGCAGGTTAATATATCTAATATAGACACACATTGCATGTGTTGCCTTCATTATAAGGCTTAAATAGGGCTTTTAATATTTTTGCGGCTCCAGACATTTTTGTTTTTTTCGTCCAATTTGGCTCTTTCAACATTTTGGGTTGCCGACCCCTGGACTAGACCATCAGCAGAAATGAGGCCGGCTTTAAATGTTCAGCTTTTCCTTCTTTTGGCAACAAAAACCAATTCTTCTTTAAAATAAAAGTGGAAAAGTTGCTTAAAAGTCTTGAATTTTTGGTCCAACACTGAGGACAGTGTGTCTGCAGACAGGATCACTCATGCCAGTTTCCATTGATTCAGAACCAGAACCGGGTCTCCAACTCAGACTGTTTGTTCTGCAGACTGACGCTGGAAGACGGCTCGCAGTGGCTCGTCCATAAAGGCGACGGATACGGCGACACTTCAGAGACGGTGGCAACAAGAGCGAGCGGCATGAGCTCCGACTGGAAGGTGAGAGGAAAATCCTGCAGGGTTAGGATTATTTAAGACCAGAGGAGCAGATCTAGAGCAGCAGCTCTGTACTGCAGCTGCATTTTCCTGATCCTGACCCAGATTATGACGTTTTCAGAAGTCTGCAGAGGCTGAGAACGGTTCTGTTTGGGTCCACAGGTGACCCAGACGAAGGACATCCACGGCTCACAGAGAGTGGCGGACTACGTGCGGGCCGGAGGCTCCGACTACAACCTGATTACGGACAACTGCCACCACGCGTCTGGCCGGATGATGAAGCTGGGAGGCTGATCCTCCCCCAGTGGATCTCCTTCACCAAGGAGTCCGTCTTCTTCATCCAGGAGGTGCAGCTCCGGCTCGGTCCGGGCTTTCCAGAATCTTCTGAGATCTTCCTTAAATGTCTTAAATGGTGGCTGGCTGACCTCTGCTCTGCTGCATGAGTCTCCGTTTCTGTAGCTGCTCTCCCTGAAAAGGCTTTTATCCTCACAAACATTTGGTGAAATAAAAATATGAATCCCAGTTCTTTGTTTGAATCTCACAAGACGGCGGCAGACGCTCAACCGGGGGTCTGTCCTGCAGACCACAGGGGTGGGGACCATCTCTGAAGGAGCGTCACAATGCACTTTGGTGAATGTGAGGGTGGTGGCAGCACTGAGGTCAGAGGTCAAAGGAGCTCCAAATACTAAACTCTGAGGCTTTTATTTTGAAGAAAGGTTCCTGCTGCTCCTTTAGGTTTCACAGTCTGTGTGTGTGTGTGTGTGTGTGTGTGTGTGTGTGTGTGTGTGTGTGTGTGTGTGTGTGTGTGTGTGTGTGTGTGTGTGTGTGTGTGTGTGTGTGTGTGTGTGTGTGTGTGTGTGTGTGTGTGTGTGTGTGTGTGTGTGTGTGTGTGTGTGTTTCATTCATTAAAAGGATTTTAAACTTTATTTAAACAAAAAACTCTTACAGGTGTAACGGGCATCTAAACAAATAACATCCAGAGAAATAAATGAGACCAAAGTTTCTAAAATGAAGGAAGTGAACATGTGAGTTAAATTGTTTGTCTAAACAAAAGCAGCTCTAACTGCAGCTTCAGCTTTCAGAAGCTCAGGAACCTTCGTCCTGCAGAGCAGTGGGCCTCCAGCGGGGGCGCTGCTCCTCTTCCTCACAGGTGGGGCACCTGCAAGGACTTTTTCAAATCCTGTTTCTGTGGAGCTCTTCCTCTCTGTGGAAACCCCCCCCCCAGCGTCCCCGTTCCTTTTTTTGCCCCGCTGCGGTCCTCTCCTCTGAAAGTGAAAGCTCCCGCCCTCCCTGTGGTTGAGAGAACCCCCCCCCCCCCCCCTGCCCCCTCTCCTCAGCAGAGGGCCCTCAGGCTCTTGTAGTTCCTGGTCGGCTGAGGCTGCAGCAGCGGCGTCTGAGTGTTGGCGTCCCGGGACAGCGCCGTCAGACCCACCTGCCGCAGGGGCACAGTCGTCCAGCCGTAGACCAGACAGTTGAGGAAACCCTGAGAGGCGGAGGTGAGGGCCTGAAAGGGGGTGGGGGGTGGGAGAGAAGTCGGTCTGAGCTCAGAACGGGAACCCCCCCCTAAAGATTCATGCAGAGCCTCAGCAGGTGATGTCACAGGTCGGCGTTTCCGCCACAGACTCACCTGAGCGATGTAGAGGAAGGCCGCCGCCCTGCCGTGACCCGTGGAGGGCTTAGCCACCCGCAGGAAGGCCAGCGCCACCGCTGAGGACCAAACAGAACACCTCAGTGACCTCTGCTGGCGCTCCTGAGGCGCCATCCGGACCCAGACTCACCTGGACCCCAGCAGAGGACGAACACCAGCGGGTACAGCACCACCCGCTGGTTCAGGACCCGCAGAGCCACACGCTGCTCCGCGCCCACGATGCCGTTGGACGCCACGGCCCGAATGTGGAAGTGGCGTGCTCTAATGACGAGCCCCTGGAGCAGCAGAGGAGCATGGGAGGCCAGAAGAGTCAGTTTCTACCTCCTAAAGGTCACCTTATCAAACACCTGAGATGTGGTCATCAGCGGATCCTGACCCGGGATCAGGCTAGCAGGAATCCGTCACGTTAGCTTCTAAAATGTGCTGGAAATGACCAAACATCAACAAACGCTAAGCCCCGCCCACACTTCATGCTCCCATGTTTTCCTTCTCGGTTTGCTGGAAACAGAGAATTCAGAGTCAACACCATGAGGAGCTGCGTCCAGCAGCAGGTGAGGTCAGGTGAGGTCAGGTGAGGTCAGGTGTTCACCCGATATCTCTTTTTTCACATCTATGGACTGAATCAAAAGCTCACAGCTAAGCTCCACCTCCTTCGTGTGAAACTCCGCCCACCGTCACATGACCTCATGTCTCAGGAAACTCACTGTGATGATGACGAGGGTGAAGAGGAAGGTGAGGAGGAAGACCACCATGCGGTAGGTGTGCAGCCCGCTGCAGCTCGCACTCAGCTGATGGCCGTGCGCCGTCCGGTAGAGCGCGTCAGTGTGCATCAGCAGACACCTGGTTTCAGTACGGAGCGCCAAAAGGGTCAAATCCAACCAAAAAGAGCAAACATGGGTGTACACTCCTCACAATGACTTCTGGGTAAAAACTTTACAGATGTCTAGGATCAGTGTTCAGTGGTTTGGACCATCTGACCCGGTCAGTCTTTGTTTCCTGGTTCATTTTTATTCTGGTCTCATTTAACACCAAGTTAAGGAAAATGTTAGAACTTTGATTTATTTAATTCCAAACTCAGGCCAAATAGGAGAAACAGTCGTGGAAAAACCAACATCCTGAACGTAATTTTATGTTTGAAGAATTGAAATCTAGAAGAAGATGTGACTCACTTGTACGGCTGACTGGAGTTTGACTGACAGACGCTCATGTTCCCCATGATGAAGACGGGGAGCATGAAGAGGACCGGGCCCAGCCTGAAAGAATCACCATCATCACAATTATCTTCCTCATCACCATCATCACCATCAACATCATCACCATCATCATCATCACCATTATCACCATTATCTTCCTCATCCTCATCATCACCACCACCACCACCACCATCTTCCTCATCATCATTATCATCATCATCTTCATCATCATCCTCATCATCACCACCACCACTATCATCATCACCATTATCTTCCTCACCACCATCATCATCTTCATCAGCACCATTATCTTCCTCACCACCATCATCATCTTCATCAGCACCATTATCTTCCTCACCACCATCATCATCACCATTATCTTCCTCACCACCATCATCATCTTCATCAGCACCATTGTCTTCCTCATCATCACCATCATCATCATCATCTTCATCAGCACCATCATCTTCCTCATCATCATCTTCCTCATCATCACCTTCCTCATCATCACCTTCCTCATCATCATCTTCCTCATCATCATCTTCCTCATCATCATCTTCCTCATCAACATCTTCCTCATCATCACCATCCTCATCATCACCTTCCTCATCATCACCTTCCTCATCATCATCTTCCTCACCATCATCTTCCTCATCATCACCTTCCTCATCATCACCATTGAAGGTTTGTTGAGAGTTGAACCAAGTCTTTTTATTGGAATAGAGGAAATAAAAAGCCTGGATTCACCAGATTTACGGCGCTTTGGCATTTAGCACCAAGACTCTTCCGCCTGTAGGGGGCGAACATGCGCGAGCGAACAGTAAAAGGAAAAGAAGCCCCTCCCCGATTGTCCAGTGTAAACATCCTATGCTGTTTCACGTGCCTCACATGCCCGGCGGGAACGTGGCGTTAGGGTCATGAACTCACCAGGAGAGGACGGCGATGACTTTGGCCGTGGTGCTGACTCGGTTGGAGACCTGCACAGAAGCATCACAGGGTTACAGGTTCAGGCCACGCCCTCCTCAGGACTCCGCCTCCACCCACATTCTCAAGAACATCATGGAGCTCCAGCATGCTCCAACAGCTGCAGCTCCTGCCTCCCCCGCTGGTGGGCGGTGCTGGTGGGCGGGGCCACGCACCTGCACAGAGTGTCCGCTCTGGCAGCTGTTGAACTTCTCCCTGATGGCCGTGAACAGGTTCCACACGTAGTTCAGGGTGAAGCAGAAAGACGCCATGAAGAAAACCTGGAACAGAGCACAGCTTCAGCTGCAGACCCCCCAGGAGAACGACATGGTACGGTCCGCCCCCCGCCCCCTGCTGGGGTCGATGCCTCCCAACAATGGATCTAGATCGGGAATGTTTGTGACCTGGTTCTGCCGCTCTGATGCCCCCCTCCCTGACCCAGTTTTGTGTTCTGGACAGGGGGGGGCGGCCCGTCCCCGTGACCGCTCACAACCCAGTTTCAGAGGAACCTGATGGCGGTGGCGCCCAGATGGAGCGCTTCCACCCTGGCTGAGGAGGCAGAGAGCAACTTCCTGCTGAAGTGGAGTTCCTGCTTTCGGGGGGGGGTCCCACATCCTCAAACCTTTCTACAGAAATGCACCTGAGGGGGCGGGGCTTAGACCTAAGACCTAAACGTAACCTCAGAAATGCCCCCAGGTCTGATGAAACTGTCCTCCTATGATGAGAAATTATGACAACAGCATGTGTCCCAGCAGGACAACGTGCTGGTGCAGACCTTTTCACTCAGGGAGGGGGCAATTACCTGCTCCAGGATGTGCAGGTTGTAGCAGAGGCTGTTGAGGACGGCGCAGCGCAGACAGAAGAGGACGGCGCCCACGAGCCAGCAGGCGGCGAGCAGCAGGTCGGCTACGCTGAGCAGGAAGAGAGGCTGCAGCTGCAGAGACAAGACCAGCACTTCCTGTCAGGTCTGAGGAAGAAAAGCAGCGTAACCACGGCAACCCCTGAGGGGCGACTGACCTCCGGCTTCCTGCTCAGCCTCTGCGTGAGCAGACAGACGATGATGGAGCTGGAACCCAGGATGCTGCAGACAGAGGAGGTCAGACCCGGCCCAGACACGGTGGTTCAGCGTCCAACCTGCCGCAGGTGCTGAGGAACTTACCTGAGGATCCCCATGGCCAGCTGGATCCCCCAGACCACCTGGTACACCTGCACAGACACGCGGGACGGTTAATGGGAGGAGCTTCCAGTCTCGTCTCCAGAGACTCCTGCTGAACTTCCAAAGCCTCCAAACCTCCAGCCTCAGCAGGAAATTTCACAATAAAAGTCTGCATGATGCCACAGGGTCCGGGAGGAGATCTCTCTGGTCTGGAGGTTCTTCACAGGAAGCTTTTATTGATCTTCTGGATCTTTTGCATCTGAAAGTTCCACATTTTGACTCCTCCTTGGAGCATTTTGCTTGTCTTTTACAGTTAGTTACTTTGGTGATTCTTTTATTTTGAAGAGAACTCCTGGACCCCCCAGTGGTGACAGACCACGGCCAGCCCCACATCTCATCTGTCGTTCTTGTTTGTGCTTTAAATAAAGCTTCAGCCGCAGACGAGTGAAGTGAAAGTTTGAAAACAACGGAAAAAAAGTCCAGAGGAAGTGACCCCCCCCCCCCAACCCCCACCCAAACGGAGCGTGAAGGATCTGGAATCTACCTGAATCCACATTTATCTTCTGAAGTCGTCTTTCTGAGGGACACGTCTCCAGAAATCCTCTGGACCTCAAAACAAACCGCTCTAAAACCCAGAAGAACCGAATCAACGCCTGCAGGTTTGGGTTTGTTCTGGAGGATGAGCAGAACCCGCACAGAACCTGGGAGCAGCTTCATGAGTCCAAGCTGAACTTCATGAACCTGAATAAAGTTTTTCAACAACCATCCTCTCAGGTAACACGCTGAAGGTGAGTCAGGACACCTACCCCCCCAGCAGAACTTCACAGCTCTGCAGAACCTCAGAACCCACCTCGGTCCAGTCCCGGGCTCTGGTCGTGTTGGTCTGGTTCCCGCCGGTGAAGCTCTCTGAAGGCCACATGCTGCAGGTGGAGGTCAGTCTGAGGGATCAGGAACTGCAGCAGAACTTATGCTGCAGCTATGGGGCGGGGCCTGTTGACCACGCCTACCAGGCGGAGCTGAGCTAGAGACTTCACAGTGCTGTATCTTTAGCACATCCCGCTGGACAGACACGGGTACTGCACCCGGGCGAGACCCAGTCAGGAACTGAAGAAGCAGAAGCAGAACCAGAACCCTCAGGTTTTTTCAGGAACTTTTATTAGATCAAACATCTCCTCATCTTTCTGCTCTTCTGCTCCTGCAGGTGTTCCTTCAACCTTCAGAGGTGATCACCTCAACACAGACCTGTCCAGCTGACAACAGGACAAGAAATGAGGACAATAAATTAATGACAAAACTCTAAAAGAAGACAAAACTGCTTTTCAAGTTCCTCCAGAAGTCCAGATGTTCTGGTCTTCCACAGAGGGTCACATGGTCTCCTCTGACCCTGCTGGGTTCTGGTCTGAGGGTCACATGGTTTCCTCTGACCCTGCTGGGTTCTGGTCTGAGGGTCACATGGTCTCCTCTGACCCGCTGGGTTCTGGTCTGAGAGTCACATGGTCTCCTCTGACCCGCTGGGTTCTGGTCTGAGAGTCACATGGTCTCCTCTGACCCGCTGGGTTCTGGTCTGAGGGTCACATGGTCTCCTCTGACCCTGCTGGGTTCTGGTCTGAGGGTCACATGGTCTCCTCTGACCCCGTGAGTTCTGGTCTGAGGGTCACATGGTCTCCTCTGACCCCGTGGGTTCTGGTCTGAGGGTCACATGGTCTCCTCTAACCCAGCCGGGTTCTGGTCTGAGGGTCACATGGTTTCCTCTGAGCCTGCTGGGTTCTGGTCTGAGGGTCACATGGTCTCCTCTGACCCGCTGGGTTCTGGTCTGAGGGTCACATGGTCTCCTCTGACCCTGCTGGGTTCTGGTCTGAGGGTCAAATGGTCTCCTCTGACCCCGTGAGTTCTGGTCTGAGGGTCACATGGTCTCCTCTGACCCTGCTGGGTTCTGGTCTGAGGGTCACATGGTCTCCTCTAACCCAGCCGGGTTCTGGTCTGAGGGTCACATGGTTTCCTCTGAGCCTGCTGGGTTCTGGTCTGAGGGTCACATGGTCTCCTCTAACCCAGCCGGGTTCTGGTCTGAGGGTCACATGGTTTCCTCTGAGCCTGCTGGGTTCTGGTCTGAGGGTCACATGGTCTCCTCTGACCCCGTGGGTTCTGGTCTGAGGGTCACATGGTCTCCTCTGACCCGCTGGGTTCTGGTCTGAGGGTCAGGGGGTCACATGGTCTCCTCTGACCCTGCTGGGTTCTGGTCTGAGGGTCACATGGTCTCCTCTGACCCCGCCGGGCGTCCTGCAGACTCGTGCTTCCTCATGTGGTTGCGGAAGATGCGGGCGCCGCTCAGGTCCAGGTTGCAGATGCTGCAGAAGTAGGGCCGCGCCTCCGAGTGCACGTCCACGTGGTAGGTGAGCTCCAGGGCGCGGCTGAAGCTCCTGCTGCACAGCGGACACTGGTACCGGACCCCGGAGTGGGTCAGCAGGTGGCTCTTCAGCACCGAGCGCTGCTTGAAGCTCTTCTTGCAGACGTGGCAGCAGAAGGGGCGCGCGTCGTCGTGCAGCCGCTGGTGCCGGCGCAGGGCGCTGGAGAAGGTGAAGCTCTTGGCGCACTGGGGGCAGGTGAAGGGCTTCTCCCCGGTGTGGATCCTCTGGTGCTCCTTCATGTGGACCTGCTGGACGAAGCTCTTGCTGCAGGTGGGACACTGGTACGGACGCTCCCCGGAGTGGATCCTCAGGTGCTTCTGCAGCGCCGACGCTTTGAAGCAGTCCCGCCCACACACCGGGCACAGGTGCTTGCTCCTCCTCACCGGGCCAGCGCCCGCCGGCGGGTCGGCGCGGCGCTCTGGGTCTGTGAGGGACGACATGACATGCTTGGTAAAACAGAACAAGGCTCTGTGTCGAGCACGGAAGTGAAGGTCTGATGATGCGGGCGATGATGCTAAGAGTCAAAGGGAAGTCCTACGTCTGAAGGTCCACTGCTCCTCCTCCCCGTCCGAGTTGATCAAGCCGTTGATGTGGTCGCCATGGTTACCGGGCTGGGCTGCTTTAGACGTAGGGGGCTTGGGGGCGGAGTCCTGAAGATCAAAGAACCAACAGTGAAATGTTGAAACGACTGAAAGACGCCTGAAGGTCAAAAGCAGCAGATGAAGGTCGACGCTTCAGCTTCAGAGCGTCAGCTGAAGACAACATCTGAGGTTCTAAGGTTCTGATCCTCTGAGGTTCTGATGCTCTGAGGTTCTGATGCTCTCAGGTTCTGATGCTCTGACGTTCTGATCCTCTGAGGTTCTGATCCTCTCAGGTTCTGATCCTCTGAGGTTCTGATGCTCTGAGGTTCTGATGCTCTGAGGTTCTGATGCTCTCAGGTTCTGATCCTCTGAGGTTCTGATGCTCTGAGAAAACCTCAGAGGGCACCTAAACTTCATGACCGAGGCGTCTGGCTAAAGAAAGCAGAACTGAAGCCTCAGAACAAACACGCCTGCAGGAAGCCCGGTTCAGAAACAGGAAGAGGTTCTCCATAGCTAACCTCCTGGGGGGCCACAGCCTCCACCTGCTCCTCCTCCCCGAGGGCCTTCTTCTCCCCCGTCTTCATGTGCTGCCAGAAGCCCTGAAACAGACAAACTCTTCAGGTCTGAGCGCGGCAGAGGGCGGAGTCTGCGCAGGAAGGCGGACCTTATCTGCAGGCTCTGCCATTAGCCCCTCCCTCACGTGGCTCCTCATGTGTTTGCGGAGCAGGCAGGGCTTGCGGAAGCCCCTGGAGCAGATGCTGCAGGCGTGCAGCGTCTGCGCCTGGTGGCTCCTCTGGTGGGCTCGCAGGCTGCCGGGTCTGGAGAAGGTCTTGGAGCAGGTGGAGCAGCGCAGGAGGTGCTGCATCTGCAGGGGGGCTCTGACATCCCCTGCAGACTCTTCCTCACCTGCTGACAGGGCCTCCTCTTCCTCACCCCTCCTCTTCCCCTCTGCAGGGCTGGATTCCTGGAAAACAGAAGGTTCCTTCAATTCACATTCAGCCTCCAGCTCACTCAGAGGTCAAAGGTCAGGACCCAAACAGACCAGTGAAGCTTCGAACAAAGGATCTGAAAAACGTCCGACCGTCACGCTAAACATTAAACATTTCCATTGAGAGGTTTGAATCTTTTTACTTCCTTTGTTGGCTCCTCCCCCTAAACCACCCGTTTGCTGTGGGACGTGGGAGTGATCGCCCCCTGCTGACAGCAGCATTAGCTGCAGGTAAGGAGCCGGTTCTGGATCAGAGCGGTCCTCTGCCCGTGGTGATTTGCCCCCCTGTCGCCCCCTCACCTGCGGCGGCGTGGCGGTGCCGCTGCACCCCTGCGCCAGGTTTTTCTTTGGTTTGCCCTGAGCCTTTAGGCCCCTCCTGCGCCCCTCAGGGTTCTGCTGCGGGCCCCCTGCCGAGTGGGACTTCATGTGGACCTTCAGGCGGGTGGTTCTGGTGAAGGTTCGGCCGCAGACGCTGCAGGCGAAGCGCGGCGCCGGGTGCTGCAGCCGCCGGTGCTCCTGCAGCTGCTCGATGGAGGAGAAGTCCTCCTGACACAGGAAGCAGTGGGGAGCAGCTTCACCCTGAGGAGTCAGACGGGTTAGATGTGGATCTCCTCCTCCTCCTCCTCCTCCTCCTCCTCCACTCACCGCTCCTGCAGCCTCGTCGGCGTGCCTCTGCAGGTGGCCCCTCAGCTTACTGGGCCGGTTGAAGCTGCGGCTGCACAGCGAGCAGGGGTGGAGCTTCTGGCCCGTGTGCAGCCTGACGTGGTCCCTGAAGGAGGAGGCGGAGGAGAAGGCCTTCTGGCAGAGCGAGCAGGAGAAGAGCTTCTGCTCGGCGTGCGTCTTGTGGTGGTCCACCAGCCCGTTCCTGGAGGCGAAGCGTTTGGGGCACAGCAGGCAGCTGAAGGGCTTCTCCCCGGTGTGCGTCCGCTCGTGCTGCACCAGGTAGCGCCTCTGGGTGAAGCCCCGCCCACACTCGGAGCAGAGGTGGGGCTTCTTGGCGGCGTGCTGGAGGCGGTGCCTCCTCAGGCAGCCCTGCTGGGCGAAGCTGGCGCTGCAGTCGGGACAGGAGTAGGGCTTCTCGCCGGTGTGGACGCGCTGGTGGATGCGCAGGTTGAACTTCTTGGTGAAGCGTTTGCCGCAGATGGAGCAGCTGTGGCGCTTGACGCCCGAGTGCGACGCCACGTGATCCGCCAGTCGGGACGGCCGAGAGAACTCCTGACCGCACTCAGAGCAGCGGTGGCGCGGCTTTGACGGCCGGGGCCCCCGCGCCGGGGCCGCCTCCTCTGCGGAGTCATGGCGGGCGTCTGGAACGGCGCCTCCTGCTGGATATGGTCACGGAGAACAACGATGTCATTTCCTGTTGTGCTTCTATCATGACTGGATTCTGGGGATACTGGCTTTGAAGTGAGGAGACAAATGATAAAAACACAACAGGGAAAATGGGCGGAGCTTCACAGGGTTACCGCAAAACAGAAAATCCTTCCTGTTCTCAACAAAAACTACGTGGATGGAAATGGAGCTGAAGCTTTTGTAGTTGTAAATCCATGAGGTAAAGTTAAAGGAGGCTTTGGTAGCGTCCAAATATGGATTTGAACCCACAACCAGGTGAACACTCTACCACTAGGCCACTGAGTTGGAGCAAACGCAAAGGTTGATCCATTTTTGTCCTTTTATGATTGAAAGACGGCGGTCTAAGAGTCTCTGACCTGCTGGAGGGATCATCTCACAGTCGTCTCCTTTATCCGCTTCCTCCTCCTCTCTGTTCATCTTCACCTCCTGAAGGAGTAAAGGGGGCGGAGTCTTCTGCTTCTGGTCACTAAAATAAACACAACCGGATTTGTGTTCATTTAAACGTTAACAGCTGAAGCTGAGGGTCACAAAGAAGAATTTCCGCCCTAACCCCTGACTACTAAAAAACGTTTAAAAACGTTTGGACGCCATGCTCCCTCACAACGACGGCTATGATGTCATCGATTGAACAAAGTTAAAATCACAATATGAGCGTTTTGTGACTATTATTTATGATCCACTGTCTTCTGAAGATAAAAACATTGATGGTTTATCAAAAAAATACATTTAAATACATTTTTTTGGCAACAATTGTTCCAACGCAATGCATTGTGGTCTGTATTCTCTGATCTAGTGAGCATGGATGCACTCTGGTTTTTCAGAGACTTCTGGGAAATTTCTAGGGCTCTGGATTTTGGAATTGTAGATTCAGACACACTAGAACATGGAGAACGCTCTGTAGAGTGAGCAGGGAAGGAATTCAGACACAACCAAATAGTTTGAGGAACTGTGGATGTAGAACGCCAGCCCAGCCCAGGTCAGAGGTCAGAGGTCAGAGGGTCCCAGAAACAGCATGGAGGATCTTTGGGTGTAATCAAAGACTTCTGCCAGGACCAGATGGTTCCTCACAGAAACCACTGACTCAGGTTTAGGAGCAGGAGGCATGGAAGCTACAGTCATCCACGTGTCCTTCACACCTTCTCCTCCTCTTCCTCACCTCCATCACTCAGACCTCCTCCTCCTCTATCACTCACACCTCCTCCTCCTCCGTCACTCGTCACTCAGACCTCCTCCTCCTCTCCTCCATTACTCAGACCTCCTCCTCCTCCATCACTCACACCTCCTCCTCCTCTTCCTCTCCTCCGTCACTCAGACCTCCTCCTCCTCTCCTCCATCACTCAGACCTCCTCCTCCTCCGTCACTCAGACCTCCTCCTCCTCTCCTCCATTACTCAGACCTCCTCCTCCTCCATCACTCACACCTCCTCCTCCTCCTCCTCTCCTCCATCACTCAGACCTCCTCCTCCTCTATCACTCAGACCTCCTCCTCCTCTTCCTCTCCTCCATCACTCACACCTCCGCCTCCTCGTCCTATATCACTCACACCTCCTCCTCCTCTTCCTCTCCTCCGTCACTCAGACCTCCTCCTCCTCTCCTCCATCACTCAGACCTCCTCCTCCTCCATCACTCACACCTCCTCCTGCTCCTCCTCTCCTCCGTCACTCAGACCTCCTCCTCCTCTCCTCCATCACTCAGACCTCCTCCTCCTCTTCCTCTCCTCCATCACTCACACCTCCTCCTCCTCCATCACTCAGACCTCCTCCTCCTCTCCTTCATCACTCACACCTCCTCCTCCTCCTCTTCTCCTCCATCACTCAGACCTCCTCCTCCTCTTCTCCTCCATCACTCACACCTCCTCCTCCTCTATCACTCAGACCTCCTCCTCCTCTTCCTTTCCTCCATCACTCACACCTCCTCCTCCTCCTCCTCCATCACTCACACCTCCTCCTCCTCTATCACTCACACCTCCTCCTCCTCTATCACTCACACCTCCTCCTCCTCTTCCTCTCCTCCATCACTCACACCTCCTCCTCCTCCTCCTCCATCACTCACACCTCCTCCTCCTCCATCACTCAGACCTCCTCCTCCTCTTCTCCTCTATCACTTACACCTCCTCCTCCTCTATCACTCACACCTCCTCCTCCTCTTCTCCATCACTCACACCTCCTCCTCTTCCTCTCCTCCGTCACTCACACTTCCTCCTCTCCTCCATCACTCACACTTCCTCCTCTCCTCCATCACTCACACCTCCTCCTCCTCCTCTTCTCCTCCATCACTCACACCTCCTCCTCCTCTATCACTCAGACCTCCTCCTCCTCTTCCTTTCCTCCATCACTCACACCTCCTCCTCCTCTATCACTCACACCTCCTCCTCCTCCATCACTCAGACCTCCTCCTCTCCTCCATCACTCAGACCTCCTCCTCCTCTCCTTCATCACTCACACCTCCTCCTCCTCTTCTCCTCCATCACTCACACCTCCTCCTCCTCTATCACTCAGACCTCCTCCTCCTCTTCCTTTCCTCCATCACTCACACCTCCTCCTCCTCCTCCATCACTCACACCTCCTCCTCCTCCATCACTCACACCTCCTCCTCCTCTATCACTCACACCTCCTCCTCCTCTATCACTCACACCTCCTCCTCCTCTTCCTCTCCTCCATCACTCACACCTCCTCCTCCTCCTCCTCCATCACTCACACCTCCTCCTCCTCTATCACTCACACCTCCTCCTCCTCCATCACTCAGACCTCCTCCTCCTCTTCTCCTCTATCACTTACACCTCCTCCTCCTCTATCACTCACACCTCTTCCTCCTCTTCTCCATCACTCACACCTCCTCCTCTTCTCTTCCATCACTCAGACCACTTCCTCCTCCTCTATCACTTACACCTCCTCCTCCTCTTCCTCTCCTCCATCACTCAGACCTCCTCCTCTTCCTCCTCTCCTCCATCACTCAGACCTCCTCCTCTTCCTCCTGTCCTCCATCACTCAGACCACCTCCTCTTCCTCCTCTCCTCCATCACTCACACTTCCTCCTCCTCCTCTTCTCTTCCGTCACTCACATCTCCTCCTCCTCTATCACTCACACCTCCTCCTCCTCCTCTTCCTCTCCTCCATCACTCAGACCACCTCCTCCTCCTCTATCACTTACACCTCCTCCTCCTCTTCCTCTCCTCCATCACTCAGACCTCCTCCTCTTCCTCCTCTCCTCTATCACTCAGACCTCCTCCTCTTCCTCCTCTCCTCCATCACTCAGACCACCTCCTCTTCCTCCTCTCCTCCATCACTCAGACCTCCTCCTCCTCTCTTCCATCACTCAGACCTCCTCCTCCTCCTCTCCTCCATCACTCAGACCTCCTCCTCCTCCTCTCCTCCATCACTCAGACCTCTTCCTCCTCTCTTCCATCACTCAGACCTCCTCCTCCTCCTCTCTTTCATCACTCAGACCTCCTCCTCCTCCTCTCCTCCATCACTCAGACCTCCTCCTCCTCCTCTCCTCCATCACTCAGACCTCCTCCTCCTCCTCTCCTCCATCACTCAGACCTCCTCCTCCTCTTCTCCTCCATCACTCAGACCTCCTCCTCCTCCTCTCCTCCATCACTCAGACCTCCTTTTCCTCCTCTCCTCCATCACCCAGACCTCCTCCTCCTCCTCTCCTCCATCACTCAGACCTCCTCCTCCTCTTCTCCTCCATCACTCAGACCTCCTCCTCCTCCTCTCCTCCATCACTCAGACCTCCTCCTCCTCCTCTCCTCCATCACTCAGACCTCTTCCTCCTCTCTTCCATCACTCAGACCTCCTCCTCCTCCTCTCCTCCATCACTCAGACCTCCTTTTCCTCCTCTCCTCCATCACCCAGACCTCCTCTTCCTCCTCTCCTCCATCACTCAGACCACCTCCTCTTCCTCCTCTCCTCCATCACTCAGACCTCCTCCTCCTCTCTTCCATCACTCAGACCTCCTCCTCCTCCTCTCCTCCATCACTCAGACCTCCTCCTCCTCCTCTCCTCCATCACTCAGACCTCCTCCTCCTCTCCTCCATCACTCAGACCTCCTCCTCCTCTCTTCCATCACTCAGACCTCCTCGTCCTCCTCTCCTCCATCACTCAGACCTCCTCCTCCTCTTTTCCATCACTCAGACCTCCTCCTCCTCCTCTCCTCCATCACTCAGACCTCCTCCTCCTCCTCTCCTCCATCACTCAGACCTCCTCCTCCTCTTCTCCTCCATCACTCAGACCTCCTCCTCCTCCTCTCCTCCATCACTCAGACCTCCTTTTCCTCCTCTCCTCCATCACTCAGACCTCCTCCTCCTCCTCTCCTCCATCACCCAGACCTCCTCCTCCTCCATCACTCACACCTCCTCTTCCTCCTCTCCTCCATCACTCAGACCTCCTCCTCCTCTTCTCCTCCATCACTCAGACCTCCTCCTCCTCTCTTCCATCACTCAGACCTCCTCCTCCTCCTCTCCTCCATCACTCAGACCTCCTCCTCCTCCTCTCCTCCATCACTCAGACCTCCTCCTCCTCCTCTCCTCCATCACTCAGACCTCCTTTTCCTCCTCTCCTCCATCACTCAGACCTCCTCCTCCTCCTCTCCTCCATCACCCAGACCTCCTCCTCCTCCTCTCCTCCATCACTCAGACCTCCTCCTCCTCCATCACTCACACCTCCTCTTCCTCCTCCTCAAAGCTGGAACTGTCTCCTCTCTGACGTCTGACATTCCTCCATGATCTGTTCCACCTTTCCTAGTCTCTTCTCCACGTGACCTTCCCGCCCTCCTCCTGGCGCTCGCGCTGCCTTTCCTTCATCCTCTCCTCTTAGAGGAGCTGCTTTCATGATTCTCCTGCAGGAGCGTCTGAGGAAGGCGGATTCAGGAATACTTACGTCAGTCATTCACCATCACACCTGAGGAGAACCAGGTGAGGCGGTGGTTCCACCAATCAGAGACGAGCGGGTGACCCGCTCTGTCGTCTCAGTTCGCCAAACAGGCGATTATAGGAACCGTGGGGCCCCAGGGTTCTCCGTTCCGGCTCCGCGGGTTCGATTCCTGCACGGTGCACCGCTAGCTCATGCTAGCTTTGAACAAAGACGTCTCGGTGTGACGTCACTTCATCCGAGCGCGCGTCTGCCAATGAAAACGGGAGTTTTGGCCAGTTGGGATCAAATGACCGCTTTTAATAGAAACGTTTGGAGCATTTTTTTAAAGAAAGACAGAGACCGGAAACAGAAACAAAACCGGAAGTTATACTTTTTCTCTGCCTCGCTACTGCCCCCACCGGCAGGAGGGGGAACTACACTAACATTGGTGCGGCCAGAGACCGTAACCATAGCAACACAGAACCCAGCAGGTCGGAATGTACTTCATAAAACAACTTAAACACAGTTCGAGTTTTAACATTCTTAACAAATTTTGTCCATATAAAGTTTTGAAACAAGTCTTTATTTTTTACTACTTTTTTTTGTTTCTTTGAATTACTTGACGTTTTTAATGAAATGTAATTTTTATTTCTTAGTCCTTGTTTTTCAGTCCTTTCTAAATCCTTTTTAAACTATTAAATTGAAGCTTTAACTTTGCAGTCATGCATAAACATATAGAATAATGATCAGAAACAGGAAAGTAAAACATGAAGAAATTCCTTCAACCATCTCCAATCGTCTCTACATACATGTTCATGTATGTTTGTTGTTATTTGTGTGAGAGATTTTAACGCAGTGAAACAGTGAGGCATGAAGGCCTCAGGTCACGACCCCCCAGGCTGCAGAACCACCAGAACATGCAGGTGAGCTGACGATGGTCCTATGATGGTGCCGCCTGCTTCTTTCCACCTGCTTTTCTGCTGAGATTGAAGGAAAGTTTGAGGATTTTTTCCAGATTAACTGATAGTTTCCTTCCTGGGAATAAACCTCCTAAAGATTCATTGGTGCAGCAGGAGGGTCTTTGAACTATGACCTTTAGCAGGATCTCTGTCACATTTTAGCATCAGCTCCAAGGTGGACTTTACTTTGAAACACTGCACTGTGTCTTTCTTTTATTGCTTCTTAAAGAGCGTTTATAAATATTTGTATTCTTAATTAATGACAGCAATAGTATAATGTAGTTTTAGGACCAGTTTACAAACATTTTTTTTATTACAATTTTGAAGTTGTAAATTTACCAGAAAAAAGTCATAGATTTACGAGGAAAAAAACACCAAAGGTTTCCGTTTATTGGAGCTTTCCTTGAAGATGAAATATGCGGAGCGTCTTGTGAAGTTTTATTTCCGGATATGTTTCAAAAACACAGAGATTCTGATCCTTTTGGTGACTCAAAATCAGATTATTGTCAGTGTAACCGTCTGTCCGGGGTTTGGTGTCAGTAAAGCGGTGTGTCATCTGTAAAATAAGGAGCTCAGAGACACGTGTGGGTGTAGAGGACCGCTGCAGCCTTTATTTTCATTTTATTCATGTACCCAGAGGTCCATCTGCCTGATTACATCATGAACCTGTCATCCACAGAACACCAAAGCTGAAGTAAACAGTGTCCCATACGGCCCCTCCTGCAGATGAAACGTCCCGTTTCAACATAAAACAATAAAGAGGAATAAAGATAGTCTGTTATATTAGCATTAGAACGTTGAAAATGCCAGAAAGTGCTCCTCCTCCTCAGACGGAAGCGTCACACAGACGTAGAGATCTGGTCTTTGGTGGAGGAAGAAAGGATGGAAGTGGACATCTGCAGGGACACGGAATGCTCACTTCCCCTTTAGTCTCCTACATGTATGAGTTATTTTCTGCGGTGGGGGTCTTGGGGTGGGGGTGGCTGGGCACTCCTCCTCCTTCTTTTCACGTTCCACCATCCATTTTAGAAGAACATAAACACTCACCTGAGCACTGGTGTTAGCTCACCTTTGCACTAACAGTTTGCATGATTGAATGAATGAAATATTTCACACTAGTTGGTTATCAGGCATAAGTATGCGTGTGAACACTATCTGTTTTGTGTACATGTCGACAGGTGGACATTTTTGCAGCTAGCAGGTGTGTTGATAATATTTGAGTGTGTGTGTGGACAGGCCCCGCCCTTTTTGTACTACATTTGAACCTTACCATAATGATTAACAACCAGTAAACTTGTTGCTTTATGCTGCTTCATGAAGGTGTTCTTCCTCCTCCTCGGGTGAAGGTGTTCCTCCTCCTCCTCGGGTGAAGGTGTTCTTCCTCCTCCTCGGGTGAAGGTGTTCCTCCTCCTCCTCGGGTGAAGGTGTTCCTCCTCCTCCTCGGGTGAAGGTGTTCTTCCTCCTCCCCGGGTGAAGGTGTTCTTCCTCCTCCCCGGGTGAAGGTGTTCTTCCTCCTCAGGTGAAGGTGTTCTTCCTCCTCCTCGGGTGAAGGTGTTCTTCTTCCTCCTCCTCGGGCGAAGGTGTTCTTCCTCCTCCTCCTCGGGTGAAGGTGTTCTTCCTCCTCCTCCTCGGGTGAAGGTGTTCTTCCTCCTCCTCCCCGGGTGAAGGTGTTCTTCCTCCTCAGGTGAAGGTGTTCTTCCTCCTCCTCCCCGGGTGAAGGTGTTCTTCCTCCTCAGGTGAAGGTGTTCTTCCTCCTCCTCGGGTGAAGGTGTTCTTCCTCCTCCTCGGGTGAAGGTGTTCTTCCTCCTCCTCCTCGGGTGAAGGTGTTCTTCCTCCTCCTCCTCGGGTGAAAGTGTTCTTCCTCCTCAGGTGAAGGTGTTCTTCTTCCTCCCCGGGTGAAGGTGTTCTTCCTCCTCAGGTGAAGGTGTTCTTCCTCCTCCTCGGGTGAAGGTGTTCTTCTTCCTCCTCCTCGGGCGAAGGTGTTCTTCCTCCTCCTCCTCGGGTGAAGGTGTTCTTCCTCCTCCTCCCCGGGTGAAGGTGTTCTTCCTCCTCAGGTGAAGGTGTTCTTCCTCCTCCTCGGGTGAAGGTGTTCTTCCTCCTCCTCGGGTGAAGGTGTTCTTCCTCCTCCTCCTCGGGTGAAGGTGTTCTTCCTCCTCCTCCTCGGGTGAAAGTGTTCTTCCTCCTCAGGTGAAGGTGTTCTTCCTCCTCAGGTGAAGGTGTTCTTCCTCCTCAGGTGAAGGTGTTCTTCCTCCTCAGGTGAAGGTGTTCTTCCTCCTCAGGTGAAAGTGTTCTTCCTCCTCAGGTGAAGGTGTTCTTCCTCCTCCTCCCCGGGTGAAGGTGTTCTTCCTCCTCAGGTGAAGGTGTTCTTCCTCCTCCTCGGGTGAAGGTGTTCTTCCTCCTCCTCGGGTGAAGGTGTTCTTCCTCCTCCTCCTCGGGTGAAGGTGTTCTTCCTCCTCCTCCTCGGGTGAAAGTGTTCTTCCTCCTCAGGTGAAGGTGTTCTTCCTCCTCAGGTGAAGGTGTTCTTCCTCCTCAGGTGAAGGTGTTCTTCCTCCTCAGGTGAAGGTGTTCTTCCTCCTCAGGTGAAAGTGTTCTTCCTCCTCAGGTGAAGGTGTTCTTCCTCCTCAGGTGAAGGTGTTCTTCCTCCTCAGGTGAAGGTGTTCTTCCTCCTCCTCAGGTGAAGGTGTTCTTCCTCCTCAGGTGAAGGTGTTCTTCCTCCTCAGAGAGGACCAGTTCCTGGTTTAAGGAGGGAAACCCTTATGGAACCTCACCACAGAATCTGCAGATCTTGATGAGAAAGCCTCAGAGCTGGCAGAAACATTGCATGTTTAGCCAGCAGGGGGCAGCAGCAGGGACGAGGCTCACCTGTACAGGTGACCTCACAAAGGTCAGCGCTTTTCCTCAAGCAGTGAAGTAGAGGCTAAAATAAACTGCGGTTCCAATAATGTGATAAAAAAAGGCTCCACTAAGAAAATCTTTTTCTGTTGTTTTTTACCTGAATTCTGAGCACAGATGAGTTTCAACATTCTGAATGTTCACCAAAAGAGGACATGAAACCAAAAAAACGTACAGAATCCTGAAAAAATAGGAAAAGAAATGTGTTTCCTACAAAGAAGGATCCTTTTACAACCTTGCATTTAGCGGATCAAACCCGACTCATGAAGGTCAAGTAGAGGAAACCAAACAGGAAATGTTCTATTTTTACGCCGAACATGAGAAACGTAATCTGACAGACATCTAATCGCTCCAGACGGCCGATGTCCTCGGAGCAAAGTTCAGGAGAAAAATGCAGCGCAGCAGATTTCTGTCAGGAGTCAGACTTTTCAGCTTAAAACCTCCTAAAACTACCCAGAATGCTTCAGGTCACAAACTTTAGTGGCTGCAGGAACAAACAACAAAACTTAACTTTTCAGTCGATCCTTTGATTTAAAGTCTTCATTTCTGAACGTTTCACTCAAGCTGCTTCATCAGACTGACCTCAGAGTCTTTTTGCCGTTCTTACCATGTTCCTGTAGCTTTTTATGATGGAGGACATTCATTGGCCATGTGGGCGCATGCAGGGGACGTCCTGGACAGGCCTCCAGTCTGTCCCACAGCCTGATGGAAGACATGTTTTAGATGAAAGCTGCATGTCTGAGTATTTCTACGTTTGGCAATCAGGAGCAGATGAAAAAATGGCTTCTGACGTGATGGGATTCATTCAGTGGGCTCCTCGCTCTGCTCCATTCTGATGCATCCTGGTCCAGGAACCAGTCCGGGATCTGCTCTGGTCCTGGATCTGGTCTGGACCAGGATCTGCTCTGGTCCTGGATCCGGTCTGGACCAGGATCTGCTCTGGTCCTGGATCCGGTCTGGACCAGGATCTGCTCTGGTCCTGGATCCGGTCTAGACCAGGATCTGCTCTGGTCCTGGATCTGCTCTGCTCCTGGATCCGCGCTGATCCCAGGTGTACAGACCGCCTCTGGGTTTCCTGTGAAGATGGCGTGAAGGCGGCGGATGTGCAGAGACCGTCGGCGAGGACGGCTGCTGCCGGAACACGCCTGACGTCACGTTGGCGGCTCAGAAGCGGCTCGTGTTCCTCAGAGCAGAGGCCAAGGCCACGCAGGCCTGATAAGACCTGCAGGTCACAGTCGAAGGTCTCAGTTGAACATTAACCCGGGGTTCCCGAGGAGAGCCGGTGAGCCGGGTGGAGCTCCACACAGTCGGAGCGGAGGTGAAGATGAGGCTGCAGGAGCTCCTTCTTCTCACGGCAGCCGCCTGCGCAGCCGGCCGTTCCCTGAGGACGTCTGCGGGGAAGAAGCTGCTGCTCATCTCCTTTGATGGCTTCAGGTGGGACTACGACCAGGACGTGGACACCCCCAACCTGGATCAGCTGGCTGTGGACGGCGTCAAGGCCAAGTACATCACCCCCCCGATGCTGACCATGACCTCCCCATCCCACTTCACCACCATTACAGGTAACTGCCCCCCACAGACCACCATGAGCTCCTTACATGATGTTCAGAGGAGAAGATTTTTCTCTGAGTTTCCATGGAAACGTCATGTTTACACCCATGTAGCTTTAAGCTAACAGCACCAAATCAGTGCTGGAAAGACCGGAGCGTTTTCTGTGGCAGAACAGGAGCCTTAATGTCCAGAAATGTTCTGAGGTCCGACTGCTGCGAGTGCTACATCAGCTCCAGCTACAACAAAGTTCTGCTTCATCCTTCAGGAGTGAGCTGTGAAGGTCAGTGTCCTCCCTGCTGGGGGAACCTTTGACCCCAGATTCTGCTGGACTCTGTGGTTCTGTTTTAATTGCATGGAGACTTCCTTCTGTGGATTTGTCTGGAGCAGAAATGAGATGCTGCCTAAGAAGAAGACTTTAGTTTCTTTACGCCCCCCCCCCCCGTGACTGATGGTGGTGTCGTTTCTATTTTTTGTGATTGGACGAGCTAACCAGAGAGTGAAGCTCTGACAAACGGTCGCAGTCAGATCCTCTACAAATGAAGTGTTCAGGCTTCTGGTCCAGAACCGGGTTCAGAGGATGCTAGAACTGTTGTGTGGTGGACCACCTTTACTTTAGTCACCTGGGTGTCATGATTTGATTGGACACCTGGTTTGGTGTGAGACGCCTCCTCAGGATGAACTCCCTGGTCCGGTTGGACGATGCCTCCTGGGAAGTCCTGCAGCTGGAGTTCCGTCTGGCGTCCGTTTCCTCTCGTTCTTCGCGTCCACAGCGTTGAATGTCTTTGTGTTCTTCAGGCAGATGGGTGGAAGACCACGAAGTCGTGCACAACATGATGTTCAACACCACCACCAACCTCAAAGTTCCTCACAAGCAGACCCTGTCCAGGTCAGAGTGGTGGGACAATGGCGTGCTGCCCTTATGGATCACAGCGCAGAACCAGGTGACGGACTACAAACATGGAGTCCTCTGTCAGAGTTGAAACAAAGTACGCCAGAAGAACATCAGATCTGCTTTGTGGTTTCAGGGCCTGAAAACAGCCTCGTTCTTCTTCCCGGGAGGCGGAGCCAATTACAGTGGCCAATCCGTGAACAGGGTTGTGATGACGGAAGCTGGCCATCCGGACGACAACGAGACGGAGTGGCAGCAGAACGTCGACACGGTGCTGAGCTGGTTTTCCCAGGAGGACTTCAACCTGGTGACGCTGTACTACGGAGAACCGGACAACGTGGGCCACGCCAAGGGGCCGGACCACCCCCGCAGGAAGGAGATCATCCAGCAGATAGACCGCACCATCGGCTACCTGAGAAACGCCATCCATCGCCACAAACTGAGCGACAGCCTGGACGTCATCATCACCTCTGACCACGGCATGACCACCGTGAAGAAGCGACCTCTGGTGGACGAGATCGTTCTCAACAAGTACCTGAACCTCCTCCAACTGGCCAGCTTTGAGATCCTGGACTATGGCGGCTTTGGCATTTTGACGCCGCGGCCGGGGAGGGAGCAAGAGGTTTTTGACGCCCTGTCCAATGCGCCAAACCTGACGGTCTACAGGAAACACGAAATGCCCGAAAGCTTCCATCTTGGAAAAAGCGAGCGGCTGCCTCCCATCGTGGTCATCGCAGATCTGGGCTTCAACCTGAACTCTGTGAGTTTTCTTCGTGATCTTTCATGTCCGTCCGTCCAGGGCTTCTTCACGGCGCTCCGATCCCCGCCGCCTCAGCGAGCTTCCATCTTGAGAGCTGAAATGTCTGAAACTTATTCCAGCTCGCCATCGTCTTTGTGATCAGTTCCCTGATTGGCTGATCCCAGATCAAATGTTTGAATATCATTGGACGTCTGTGAATAAATGAGGGGGGGTTAGGGGAACACCCACAGTTCTTTCCACGCGTTTTGGTATTTGGGCGCCACATTCTTCTCTGAAGTCCACGCGCTTTCAGAACTGAGGCGTTCCTTCAGCGTGGAATCCTAGAGACGTCCCCGTGGTTCCAAAACACCGTTTGTTTGGCAGCTTAATGTAAAAATTTCGCCAAACTGTTTTTGGAGATGCTGTGATGATGAAGACGCTGCAGACAGACGTTCTTCTGGTTTGAAACTCTGACGTCTCCTTGAACCTGAACCTCCGGGTGGGCCTGACCCTCCCTCCCTCACTCTGCAGAGATTCATCGTCTACGTCAACAAAGGTGACCACGGCTTCCACAACGACCACATGGACATGAAGACCATCTTCCGCGCGTTCGGACCCAGTTTCAAGAGGAACTTCCTGTCGGAGCCGTTCGACAGCGTCCACATCTACCCCCTGATGTGCAAACTGCTGCAGATCCAGCCGGCGCCACACAACGGTTCTCTGGCCGTGACGGAGGACATGCTGCTGTCCGGCGGTGAGTAACCGGGTCAGAACCGCCTCACCGTGGGTCTGCAGTGATGGTACAACCTGTGTCCTCTGCTGGTTTCCTTCAGGAACACGAGGAGCTGGGCTGTCTGTCTCGGTTCTGCTGGTCACACTGCTGAGCGGGCTCACGGCGCTGTGACCGACCCAGAAACCTCAGAACTATCCAGAACCTCCAGCAGGACCGGGTCACGCTTCAGTCTGAAACCCTGACGTGAAACCGGCTTTGTGGTTCTGTAGATGTCTGACCCACAGGGAGCGTCTCGGTTCCACCTGCAGTTCTGACCCAGAACAGGAAGCTGAACAGCGCCTCACAGTGGCCAGTATTTGTGCCTACATTAAAGACAGTGTTTGACGCCTCGTAAATGTTTCTGAGTGAGTTTCCCGACTGCTACAGCGACCTTTAGAGCAGGGGGGGGTCAGACTCCAGGCCTGGGGGGGTCAGACTCCAGAAACCCCGCCTCCTTTGCTGCTGATCCCCAGGATCAGGTGTGTTCTAGCAGCTGTTGATCTTTCCAGACGGTTTCTGGGATAAATTCAGGTGTTTTTTAACTCCTCTGTGGTTCTTTTGTGTTTACTCTAAAACTTTAGTCATCGTTTGACAATCCTCAGAAATGTCGTTTCTCGTATTCATGAGTTCTTCCCTGCTGCTCCGATCAAAACGCTTTATTGAAAACCTGCACAAAAATAACGACGCCAGCTGCTGCGCCAGAGTAAGGCGTTCGGTTGGAGGCAACAAGGTGAGTCAACGTGCACACGCACGTGCACACACACACACCTGAACATAATTAAAAAAGAGACCGCCGGAGCTTCATTAAGGCAGAAAACTAACATTTCAGAATAAAATCAGACATTAAGGCTTGAAGGAAATTAAATAAAAACGTTCAGCCGTGCTCCAAGTCCACCAATCACACTGTGGCACGGGGGAGGGGCAGTGAAACCCGGGTCACCTGAGGAGCCGGTTCCGACCCGTGGTTCACCCAGAGGTTAAGTCTTTCACCATAAAACGATGAGAACATAAAAGCCGCCACAGAAGAGGCGGGAGAACGGGGAAATCTGATTGGTCCATGACTGATGCTTCATTTTAAAGATGATCTAATGCGTTCCGTTAGGGGGCTTGGCTCCGCCTCCTCCTCCAGCCAACCATCGACGGATCACAGTGCCGTCTCGGCGTCTACGACTCTTTGACCGTGTTCGTTTTCCACGTTGATCCGGACACTCTTCAGGTTCTCCTGACTGAAAGAGAAGAGAAGACGCTCTGAGAAGGACACGCCCCCTCCCTGGGTGACAGAATGACCCCCCCAAACCACGAAGGGCATAAAGACGACAGCAAACAGTGACCCTCTGCCTTCAGCATCCAGCTAAACACACTTTAGCAATCCAATCCGGAATCTCCTGATCTGTGCCGTCGCCCCGGAAACGGAGGCAGAGCGTTCGTGACGACATCAAACGCCTCGTGTCGCTAATCCAGCTGACGAGCATTTAGCGCTGTTTGAACCATTAACCCCAGAACTCCAGCTCCAGTTCAACTGTTATGACTCGTCATCTGTTGACAGAATTAACGGAATTCCAGCAGAAACTGAAAGTGGAGAAACTCAGCGTCATGCCGATGTGCAACACGTTACGCAATTAACACAATTAACAGAAATAACGCAATTCCAGGGCATTCCGCCCTGGAAAAAACGCTTTCAAAGGAAACCGTTTCCTATTGGTCCAGAGCTGCTCTTTGCCGCTTTTGGAATTAGTCGGAATGATGATGATCACAGAAACGGTTGAAGAATTCGGAGAGAGTTTGATAATCTGCATCACCGGTGACGGCTCAGGCTTTAAAGGGTTAAACAGTCTTTAGCTAAGTGTAACCCGGTGACTTTATCTACACTTTACTTTGTTCATTCAGTCTTTAAATGTGGGTCAAACGTTTTAGTACTTATTTATGTTTTAGCCCGTTTTAGTATAAAAGTTTGTGCTTCTTTGGTTTCATTCACATCCCTTCTTTTTCATCCTTCCTGCCCTCAGGCCTCGAACCGCCGCACAGCCGTGCAAACGCCTCACAGCGTGTTATTTACTGCGTGTTTTTTACTGCGTGTTTTTTACTGCGTGTTTTTCACTGCGTGTTTTTTACTGCGTGTTTTTCACTGCGTGTTTTTTACTGCGTGTTTTTCACTGCGTGTTTTTCACTGCGTGTTTTTCACTGCGTGTTTTTCACTGCGTGTTTTTCACTGCGTGTTTTTCACTGCTTGTTTTTTACTGCGTGTTTTTCACTGTGTGTTTTTCACTGCTCGTTTTCACTGCGTGTTTTTCACTGCGTGTTTTTCACTGTGTGTTTTTTACAGCGTGTTTTTCACTGTGTGTTTTTTACAGCGTGTTTTTCACTGCGTGTTTTTTACTGCGTGTTTTTCACTGCGTGTTTTTCACCGTGTGTTTTTTACAGCGTGTTTTTCACTGCGTGTTTTACAGCGTGTTTTTCACTGCGTGTTTTTCACTGCGTGTTTTTTACTGCGTGTTTTTCACTGCATGTTTTTCACTGCGTGGTTTTCACTGCGTGTTTTTCACTGCATGTTTTTTACTGCGTGTTTTTCACTGCATGTTTTTCACTGCTCGTTTTCACTGCGTGTTTTTCACTGCGTGTTTTTCACTGCGTGTTTTTCACTGCGTGTTTTTCACTGCGTGTTTTACAGCGTGTTTTTCACTGCGTGTTTTTCACTGCGTGTTTTTTACTGCGTGTTTTTCACTGCGTGTTTTTCACTGCGTGTTTTTCACTGCGTGTTTTCACTGCGTATTTTTCACTGCGTGTTTTCACTGCGTGTTTTTTACTGCGTGTTTTTCACTGCGTGTTTTTCACTGCATGTTTTTTACTGCGTGTTTTTCACTGCGTGTTTTTCACTGCTCGTTTTTACAGCGTGTTTTTCACTGCGTGTTTTTTACAGCGTGTTTTTCACTGCGTGTTTTTTACAGCGTGTTTTTCACTGCTCGTTTTCACTGCGTGTTTTTTACAGTGTTTTTCACTGCTCGTTTTCACTGTGTGTTTTTCACTGCTCGTTTTCACTGCGTGTTTTTCACTGCGTGTTTTTCACTGCATGTTTTTTACTGCGTGTTTTTCACTGCATGTTTTTTACTGCGTGTTTTTCACTGCTCGTTTTCACTGCGTGTTTTTCACTGCGTGTTTTCACTGCGTGTTTTTTACTGCGTGTTTTTTACTGCGTGTTTTTCACTGCGTGTTTTTCACTGTGTGTTTTTCACTGCTCGTTTTTACAGCGTGTTTTTCACTGCGTGTTTTTTACAGCGTGTTTTTCACTGCTCGTTTTCACTGCATGTTTATCACTGCGTGTTTTTCACTGCTCGTTTTCACTGATTGTTTTTTACAGCGTGATTGTCACTGCGTGTTTTTCACTGCTCGTTTTCACTGATTGTTTTTTACAGCGTGATTGTCACTGCGTGTTTTTCACTGCTCGTTTTCACTGATTGTTTTTTACAGCGTGATTGTCACTGCGTGTTTTTCACTGCGTGTTTTCACTGCGTATTTTTCACTGCGTGTTTTCACTGCGTGTTTTTTACTGCGTGTTTTTCACTGCGTGTTTTTCACTGCATGTTTTTTACTGCGTGTTTTTCACTGCGTGTTTTTCACTGCTCGTTTTTACAGCGTGTTTTTCACTGCGTGTTTTTTACAGCGTGTTTTTCACTGCGTGTTTTTTACAGCGTGTTTTTCACTGCTCGTTTTCACTGCGTGTTTTTTACAGTGTTTTTCACTGCTCGTTTTCACTGTGTGTTTTTCACTGCTCGTTTTCACTGCGTGTTTTTCACTGCGTGTTTTTCACTGCATGTTTTTTACTGCGTGTTTTTCACTGCATGTTTTTTACTGCGTGTTTTTCACTGCTCGTTTTCACTGCGTGTTTTTCACTGCGTGTTTTCACTGCGTGTTTTTTACTGCGTGTTTTTTACTGCGTGTTTTTCACTGCGTGTTTTTCACTGCGTGTTTTTCACTGCTCGTTTTTACAGCGTGTTTTTCACTGCGTGTTTTTTACAGCGTGTTTTTCACTGCTCGTTTTCACTGCATGTTTATCACTGCGTGTTTTTCACTGCTCGTTTTCACTGATTGTTTTTTACAGCGTGATTGTCACTGCGTGTTTTTCACTGCTCGTTTTCACTGCGTGTCTTTTACAGCGTGTTTTTCACTGCTCGTTTTCACTGCGTGTTTTTCACTGCTCGTTTTCACTGCGTGTTTTCACTGCGTGTTTTTTACTGCGTGTTTTTTACTGCGTGTTTTTCACTGCGTGTTTTTCACTGCTCGTTTTCACTGCGTGTTTTTTACAGCTCGTTTTCACTGCATGTTTTTCACTGCGTGTTTTTCACTGCTCGTTTTTACAGCGTGTTTTTCACTGCGTGTTTTTTACAGCGTGTTTTTCACTGCTCGTTTTCACTGCGTGTTTTTTACAGCGTGTTTTTCACTGCTCGTTTTCACTGCGTGTTTTTCACTGCTCGTTTTCACTGCGTGTTTTTTACAGCTCGTTTTCACTGCATGTTTTTCACTGCGTGTTTTTCACTGCGTGTTTTTCACTGCTCGTTTTTACAGCGTGTTTTTCACTGCGTGTTTTTTACAGCTCGTTTTCACTGCATGTTTTTCACTGCGTGTTTTTCACTGCGTGTTTTTCACTGCTCGTTTTTACAGCGTGTTTTTCACTGCGTGTTTTTCACTGCTCGTTTTCCATTGCTCGTTTTCACTGCCTGTTTTTTACAGCGTGATTTTCACTGCCCGTTTTCACTGCGTGTTTTTCACTGCGTGTTTTCACTACGTATTTTTCACTGCGTGTTTTCACTGCGTGTTTTTTACTGCGTGTTTTTCACTGCGTGTTTTTCACTGCTCGTTTTCACTGCGTGTTTTTTACAGCTCGTTTTCACTGCATGTTTTTCACTGCTCGTTTTCACTGCGTGTTTTTTACAGTGTTTTTCACTGCTCGTTTTCACTGCATGTTTTTCACTGCGTGTTTTTTACAGTGTGTTTTTCACTGCTCGTTTTCACTGCGTGTTTTTCACTGCATGTTTTTTACTGCGTGTTTTTCACTGCTCGTTTTCACTGCGTGTTTTTCACTGCGTGTTTTCACTGCGTGTTTTTTACTGCGTGTTTTTCACTGCCTGTTTTTCACTGCTCGCTTTTACAGCGTGTTTTTCACTGCGTGTTTTTTACAGCGTGTTTTTCACTGCTCGTTTTCACTGCATGTTTTTCACTGCGTGTTTTTCACTGCTCGTTTTCACTGCGTGTTTTTTACAGCGTGATTTTCACTGCGTGTTTTTCACTGTGTGTTTTTCACTGCGTGTTTTCACTGCGTATTTTTTACTGCATGTTTTTCACTGCGTGTTTTTTACAGCGTGATTTTCACTGCGTGTTTTTCACTGTGTGTTTTTCACTGCGTGTTTTCACTGCGTATTTTTTACTGCATGTTTTTCACTGCGTGTTTTTTACTGCATGTTTTTTACAGCGTGTTTTTCACTGCATGTCGATCAGTCTATGTGGTAAATCACATGTGACTCAACATTTACATCCAAATATTCAGGCTCGTCAGTGAAACTGTAGTCTGTACTCAAACCGCCGCTGCCGTCTCTACTCCTGACTCCGGCCAGCAGATTTGTGGTCGTCCTGAGGAGCCAATCACAGTGAGGTGATGTCACGGCGGTGCGTTTACCTGTTGCAGCGCTTCAGAGCTTTGCTGCCTTCAGAGTTCTTGAAAAGCGAAGCCCAAATCCCACTTTTGCCCATTTCATCAGAGATGTTGACCACCGAAGGGTCCGACCTGCACACGAACACGCACGCCATCACACAGGTGAGCCGGGTCACCTGCTGGGATCAGCGCAGGACGCAGTCAACTCACCTTCCTTTGATGGGGAACTTGAGGACATTGTCGTGGTCATACGGCGGCTCATCGTCCGCCTCCACAAACATCTGCTGGGCCTCCTGGAAAACAGCAGAGCTGATTGGCTGCTGTTGGGTCACATGGTTTGATGTCAGGTTTCCTCTGATCATAAAAAAGGTTTTTCTGCGTGTCTGAAGGCGTCAGACAAACGCCGCTCATTTTGTTTTTCCTTCAGTCACTCAGAAACATCCAAGTCTCTCAGGCCTACTGGCTCCGCCTTCATCAAAGAGCAATAAGCTCCGCCCCCACCTCCTTCTTCTTGTCATCGTCCTTCTTCTTCTTGCTCTCTGGTATCAGGTCGTCCAGCCAGCTCAGCTCTCGTTTGGTGAAGCAGAAGTCCAGAAGTTTCCGGATGAAGACCAGGGCCAGAACCTGCGGCGGGTCAGAACGCAGCGGGACTTTCAGAGGAACGGCTTTAAGAACCTCAGAACTCCTGGACGACCTCCTCTGAGGTCACAGACGGACTCACCATCATGGGGAAGATGACGGCGGCGGCGGAGGCCTTGATGACCCACAGGAGGATGAGGCAGGTGAGCTGGACCACGGTGAAGACGTGGACCTTCCACAGCGGGACGTAGCGCAGGTAGATCAGGTCCGGCTGGTGTTTGGGCGGCATGCTGAAGAGCTTGATCCGGTCGAACAGCTGGAGGACGGAGGAGATGCGGTGAGGAGGAGCAGAAGGTGGAGGCGGCGGGTGGAGACGCACGCACCTGGATGCCTCTGAGCGAGGACACGCCCATGTAGAGGAAGACTCCGTACAGGACCGGCATGGGGATGAACTGCAGGAGGACAGAACACGTCAGCTGGACTCCAGGAGGAGCCGGTCGCACCTGCGTGGGCGGAGCTTCACCTTGAGAGCCGACGTCATGAAGACGGAGCAGCCCATCAGGAAGAAGATCATGAAGCCCGTGACCCTCTGCTCCTTGATGCCCAGGAACTTGGGCTGCTCGCCGGGCGCCGCGCACTCCGACTCCACCTTCAGACTGTTGACGTGGGACATGGACAGCACCGTCGCCGCCACGAACCACGGCAGGCCCATGATGGAGCACACGCCCAGCATGAGCGCCACCACCAGGAGGTCCAGGTGATAGCCGCATCCTTTCTGCAGCCAGAGAGACAAGCAGCCGCGTCAGTCCGGCCCGTCACGGGACGTGCTGGATCAGGCCACGCCCACCTTCAGTTTGTTCTCCTTCCTGTTGACGATGACGGCCGTGATCTGCTGGTCCATGAAGACCAGGATGGTGCAGAGCAGAGCGGGCAGCGCGGCCACCAGCAGCGTCCACCAGGGGTTCGGGCCCAGCGGGGAGATAAACCATCCTCGAGTGCTGGAGGTGGGCTGAGCAGACGGGGTTGGGTCACCGCAGGTCAACAACGGCGAGAACGCCGACCACGATCAGAGACCTGGACGCGGTTCGGGTCCGTAATGCTGTCAGGCTTCAACCGCAGCTCCCTGCCCTTCCCCCTCTGGTTCTGATCCACTTTAGGACAGGAACCAGAACTTCCCGGCTGGGCAGGAAGGCCCACCAGCATCTCTGCCTCCCCAGGAAGTGTCTACCACGGCGCGGTAGAGAGGAAGCTCTTAACATCATGAAGGACTCCACCCACCCTCTTCCAGCCCCTCCCTCGGGGGGGGGGGGGGGGGGGGGGGGGCATTTGGGGCAAACCAGCAGCCAGCATGGGCAGATAGTTGCTCCTCAGATGTTCTTACTTTTATTATTATGACATTGTATTTTATGGATTTTATTTCATTGCCTTAATTGTGTTTTTGTGTTAATGTTGTGTAAATGTTGTGTAAAGTGTTCCACGACTTCCAGACTCTGTTGGAACGTTTTTGGCCTTTTTGCGACTGGAAAGTGTTTCTCTGGATTCTTCTTCTTAATGTCACACAGAAAACTGACTCCAGATGTTCTCACGTCCCTCCGTCTGTCATTTAGACATTTTATCATTTTTCCTTCATTAAACGCCCTTCACTTATTTACCCCCACCCCCCCCCACACACACACCTGGAATCGGTCCGGTACGTTGAGCTTCGGGGAGGGAACCCCCACCAGATAATCCACCAGCACCATGATCATGATGGTGAGGAAGACGGCGAAGTCGCTGATGGTGGATCGGACCTGCAGAGGCGGAGCCAACGTTCACCTGAAAGCAGAGGGAGCCTGCAGCTGGAGGGGGGTGGGGGGCACTGACCTTGGTGGGAAAGTATCTTTTGGTCTTGAACTGCTTGAAGAAGGAAGACAGGAAGAAGGTGGTGAAGAAGAGGATGACGGACCAGAAGAGAACGTCGGGAACGTAGGGGCGGTCCAGGCTGCAGGCGGAGCCTACGAAGGCGCCTTTGAGGGCCTGACAGTCCTGCAGACAGAGAGGTTTCAGGTGATGCGGTACCGCCCACGTCCAGCAGAGGTCACCGTCGGACAGACCGTCACGCTCAGCTGGTCCCACTGGATGCTTTCTGCCGTGGCGTTCCTGCCGCTCCACTGCTCCAGGACTTGGGCCGAGGCGTTGAGCGGCGGAGAGCACTGACACCTGAGGGGGAGGCGGGGCGTTAGGTCCAAACATCAGCGTGCAGAACGCTCCACCCCCTCACGCTTTACCCCGCAGGCACGTGAAACCACGCCTCCCTCCAGCACCAGCCTCTGCCCCGCCCACACGGAGCTCACCTGTAGAAGGTCAGGTTCTCCAGGTGGTTGTCCATGTTGATGGGGTAGACGCTGCTGAGGTGGACCAGCTTCTCCAGAGCCTCGTAGATGAAGATGATGCAGATGAGCGCGGCGAAGGCCTCCTCGGTGAAGCGGGTGATGTAGCAGACCAGAGAGCTGGCGTCCGTGGCCACCAGCACCACGCAGTAGAAGGCCGTCCAGAGCCCGATGGCGGTCCTCATGGACAGGTAGGACAGGTGGTAGTCACTGACGAGACACGGGAACCAGTCAGCTGCCCCCCTCCCCACCATCATGTGGGGGGAGGGGAGGGGGAGTCCAGAAACACACCCAAAAATGACCCAAAGAGGGGAGGTGGCTCCTTTATCTGAGCTGAACCTGAACACAACACAGTTCACGGACGTAGAGATTCTACGAGGCCGTGTGGACTCAACCATGATTTTATGGGGGGGGGGGGGGGGGGGGGGTGTAATGAACTGGGACTCGGAAGGAGCTTCCACCTTTGTCACACTTTGGGTCTGGAACCAGAGGATCTGAGAGTTCTGGAAGTTCTGATGAGGAGTCGGCAGCAGCAGAAACCGCCGCAGTGCAGCTCAAACTGAGTTTGGGGGATTCAACAGGCTCCGCCCCCTGGCCTGTTTATGTTTTATGTGAGTTTAACGACGGACTGAGAGGAACCTCGTCCGTTTGGAACAGAACCGGCCTGATGGGTCAGACGGCCCCTTTAATCCTCAAATCCAAAACTGTGATCCAACCTTTCTGAACACAGTGGAAACCAGTATGGGGGCTAATCCCCCCCCCCAGCACATAATCCCACTCTGAGCTCTTACTTAACCATGAGTCAGAGAACGGGCCGGCTCAGAGTCGGGTCACACTCATGCAGGGGGGTCCGGTTCTGTTCTGGGTTCTGGAGTTTCTAGCGCTGCTGTTGCTGAGAACCTCATCATCCTCTTCCTCACACAGAAGCTTCTCCAGATCCCATAAGGTTCTGTGGAAGTTCTGAGTGGATCCGTGAGGCAGAACCAGTTCAGACCCTTCCTCTGTAATTACACACCACGGCCAAAAGGGGGCGCTGTTGTGGGTCTGTGTCTGTGCGTGTGTGTGTGTGTTTGTGTGTGGGGGGGGGGGTCCTGCAGACTCACTTGCAGATTTTGAAGAGGATTTTCTCGAACACCAGAACCGGACCGGTGCTGCCCAGGATGGTGAGAGGCTGCCCCGCAAACATGGAGTAGGCCACGCCCGTCATGGACGCCCCGAACAAAGACTCGATGGCGCTCTGCCAGGTAGAGAGAGACATGAGTTCACACCTGGACACGCTCCAAGTTCCTGACCTGGACTTGGACCTGGACCCGGCTTTGGTTCTGGCCTGAACGGTTCTCAGAACTCAACCTCGTCTGTCCCTCTTCAAGACAACAAACCAAAGTGTGTTTGAGGAACATCTGCATAGAACATCTGGATCCAGTTCTGTTAAACTCTTCTGGACCGGCCAGGTTCTGAAGCGGTTCTGCTGAACTTCAGCAGAACCGCTTTGGACCTGAAGAAGGTCAGAGCTCCGACGGCGAGGCTATGACCTTCTTCAGGAAAACTGGATTCTTTTGGGGAATCTGGGTTCTGAATGTTTGGTGCTGGTTCTGGAGACCCACTCCAGAGAGAGCCTGGGGGGGTTCTTACGATGTTTCCTTTGGTGGCTTCTCCCAGCAGCCCCCCGAACGTGATGACGGGGGACATGCAGGCGCAGTACAGGAAGAGGACGGACGCCACACACTGCAGGCTGACGGCGTCCTTCACGTCGCTCCACAGGAACGGAACTTTCCTCCTAACGTCGTTCACCAGACCGCCGAAGATCCTGCAGGAGGTTCCCGTCAGCTCGCCGCCCAAACACGTCAGACGCTCACCTGAACGGCGCTCACCTGCCCGTCCTCTGGAGCTCTGGCCCCGCGTGATGCTCCGCCTCCTTCATCGCCTCAGAGTTGTGGGCGGAGCCGTTAGGTTGTGTCGGGATCTTCCTCTTCTCCTGCGGAGGAGGACAGGTGTTTGTTTCCAGCACAGGTGCGCCGGGCGGGTCCAGGTGCGCCCCCGGCTCACCTGAGACGGGACGTTCTTGGGGGGTTCGATGCGGATGCTGGGGTCCCACTCCCCTGGAGGCAGCACGGTCACCTGATCCAGAAACTCGTCGATCCCGGACAGGAGGTCGTTCCGGTCCTTGGCCTTGTACGCCACGTCATGGAAGATCTGGGACACAAGAGAAAGGCGTGAAGCGGCGCCAGCAGGGGGTCAGACGGCGAGGAGGAGCACCGCAGGTCCAGTCAGAACCATCTATAGGCTCCTCCCCGTCCTCACCTCATCCGTCATCAGCGTGGCGATGGACCGCCCGATCTCGTGGTACTGCGGACCTTTCCCAAACGGGCCCAGCAGCAGGAAAAGAAACCTGGACCAGAAGACGGAGCGTCAGCACCTGCTGGGGGGCGGAGCTTAAAGGGGGAGCGCCCCGCTCACCTGGTGGGCACGGGGACCTCGGTGAGGCCGGTCAGCAGCAGGGCGGGGGACAGGCGGACGAAGGCGATGATGGGATGTTCCAGGAAGTCCACCTCCCCCACCAGGACGTTGGAGGCTTCGGCCCCAGGAGGGATCTTCTTCATGAAGTTCATGTCCACCTGGAGGACGAGCAGACCAGCCTCAGAACCTCACAGTCGCATCAGCAGAACCCACAGCTCTGATCCGTATCCAACCAACAACACGGAACCAGGACCTCACAGGTAGAACAACAAGAAACGGACACAGGAAGAGAACCGGTCTGGGTTTGGGACGGAAGACCTCCAGGTTTTCCTGACAGAAGATCCTGTGAACCCGACGTTCCCGGCTAACCTAATCCTGGATCGGGTTCTTTGGTGGTCAGCGTTGAGTTGAGCTCATGAACAGAATAAGATCCTGAAGACTCCGGGCGGCTTCTAACCCTCAGGAGCGTTTGTGAGGGACTACTTTCAGCGGCGGATGAATACGGTGAACCACAGCAGATGCTTGAGAACATCAAGGCAGAAAAATCACAACAACCACAAACCACATCCAGCACGGAAACAACACGCCCACAGGTCAGCCAACAGCCAATCACAGCGCGGCACCACAGCGGCTCACAACACAGCTCTGTCATTGGTCGACAGCCGGCGACTGACCGGCGAGGAGACTTACTGCGAGCTTCCCGCCAGCCGCCGACAACAAACACACACAGCAGGCGTCCTGCTGAGAGACACACACGGGGCGTGACTCCTCCCACCGCCGCTTCGACACGCCTCATTTTCAACATTTGGTCTTTAGCGAGTCCAGAGGTGAGAAACAGAACCAACAGAACCGCCCAGGGTTCTGATCTGGTGCAGCGTTTTTCATCATGTTTAAGCAGAAACGTTCAGATTCTTTTCTAAGTGAATAAAAACTGTAAAAATGTCTGAAAATATCTGTGACATGTAAAGAAATTCTGAAAACGTGAATAAATTAAATTATAAACCTACGGAAAAACCTTAAATGATGCTTCTCTCTCTCTGTAGTTTCAACTGTAGCTGATGCTCATGTTTTCTGGGGGCGGGGCTTGAATCCTTAATGCTGGTCGTGTTTCCTGGTTTTCTAAAAACAATCTGTCAAAATGTTTTGGTTTGTGAAATGTTCTGTCTTTGAACTCTTTGTGAATGTGTTGAATAAAGTTACAGTTACTTTACTACTTAATTACAGTAACTTTCCAAAAAGACAACCGTTCTCCAGGAAGCCTCGTGAGCCTGCGGTGGCAGATCCCTGCTTGGCGTGCAGAACCTTACGGCTGTGTCGCTCGGTTGGTAAGGTAAAGGGCTGCCACGCAGGAATCCAGGGTTCGATTCCCGGAGGGGGGGTACTGGGGGCAATTACCATCTCAATGGCAAACAATTAACATCACCCAGTGGGGGGGCAAGACCCTTAACGCAGCTCACCGCTCCCCCAGGGGGAGGGGTCAAATGCAGTGAAAAATGTCCCCATTGAGGGAGAAAGTATCAATTATTCTTATTATTACAGGAGAGACGTTTCTCCGGCTGTTCTTTGCGTCAGAATCAGCTGATTTACGTTGATGGTGCTGACGCTGTAGCTCATGTGTGTTTTTGCCTCTTATGTTCAGGAGTTTAGCGTTAGCACCAAGACCCGGGTTACACGTTTGAACCCCCCCGGAACAGCAACAGTTGGTACGTCCCACAGCGTCGTGTCCACAGCGGTGGACGTGCTCCTCACCTTGCTGAAGTCCACGCTGCTGTTCTCACAGCTGCCGCCGTTGATGCGAGCGTCTGCGCGTTTGCTGTCCAGGTTTCCGGGAGCGGACTGCGGCGAGGCGAGCAGACCTGCGGGGACAGGAAGTCAGTCTGCTGCCGGGTCAGAAGGTCAGGACCTCGTGGTGAGGTCAGCCACTTCCACAGGGGTCATGTCAGTGCAGAAAGAAGCTTTACCTGCCGTCCTCACATTAGCTTCTACAAGGACACGCCCCCGCTAAGAAGGCCCCGCCCACCCAGCCTGACAGACACACAGCAGCCATTTTCACGCTGAGGACGCGCCGCTGAAACTCTGGACACGCTCGCTCATGCAGCATCAGGTCCAGTCTCAGGGGACGGACGGGGACAGCGAACAGAGCCAGGCTGTTCTCTGAGGACGACCCCCCCCACACCGCCATCCAAATCTGAGGCTTCGGCAGCACCGACCACTCTGGATCCAGAATAAATGAAGGCGGAGTCTCTTTGTGTCCGTTTGTAATCCTCTGAACGAAGAATAAAGTTTTGTTTGAATGGAATTTAGAATCAACCAGGACCTTTAGCGGGGTCGACACCCCCCCCCCCCCCCCCCCGCCCCCCTGCTAAACCCCCTCCATCGCCACAGAGCGTCATGGTGCTCCTGTTAGTCCTCCTTGATGAGGACGCCGCCATGCAAACAGGAAGTGAAGTCATTCGGTGGGTCGGGTCAACAGCTGATTCCTGATCCCGGGATCAGGTTCTGGTCAGGGGGAGGAGCTTGTTAGTGTGGATGCAGGAGCCGAGCCAGTGTTTGCCTGGGGAGCCGTGAGGATGCTCCCCAAGCCCGATCGGGCCAAGCCGAGGCCCGCGGGTCGGATGTGACCCGCGGATAATGTGCAATGCTGTTAAAATATTAACTACATGTCCCATCATGCATCATTAGGGCGGGTTTGGTCTCAGCAGGGAGGAGAGGCCAAAGCCTCACCTGGACATGATCCTCGCCATCATGAGCTACTAACACTAGAGTGAAACATGTCCACTTCTGTCGTTTACAGCCTCCATTAAACAGCTGCACGTCTACACATATTAATACATAAAATACCCCGACCCAGACCCGACAGACCCGAACTCTGCCCGGCAACACACGACGTAACCGAGAGTTCCATCGAAAAAACAGCAGGTGGAATTTCAGAAAACGTTCACTATATAGTCTGAAACTGTTCTGAAACAGGCATGAAACATGAAACGGGCCTGAAAGTTCTGGTGTCAGATCTGCCAGAATTAGAATCCAGCACCTCGGTGAGACCGGAACTGAAGTGTTTCCTGGCAGCGACTGAGGCCTCAGTGAAGTCTGGCCTTACTATCTGCTCCAGCACAGAGGAAGACCTGGAAACTGTCAGAACTCAGGACCCAAAGCGGGTCAGAGATGCCCAGAACCAGAGTGACGGGTCTCACCGTTCCGATCCAGCAGATGGGAGTCGGAGTGTTTCTTGCCGATGTCGGCGAAGGAGCGGACCAGAGGGATGCGGTTACTCAGCTTCTTCTCGTTCTGGTGGTGGTGGCGCCTCAGCACGGCTTCCCGGACCTTCTCCTTGACGCCGTCTTCCAGCTGCCCCGAGGCCAGCATGCTGTCAATCACCATGTCTGTGGGGGCGGGGCATGAGGACAGAAGCCGTTCACAGTCTGGACCTCAGGAACCAGGAACCTGTTCAGAGCTTTCTGGACAGTTCTACTCTTTCTACATGAACTTTCTGGACCTTTTCTGAAGCACGCTAAGAGAACCCCCCCCGGAAAACGTCTCTGGGGGGGGTTGGCCGTGATGCTGTGGTGCAGCGGCTCACCTGCGATCTCCTCGATGCTGGTGGCTCGCATGTCGAGCAGCACGGTTCCGTTCAGGATGCAGGAGCGCAGCTCGAACAGGCTGTGCAGGGACAGCGTGGCCACGTAAGGCTTGCTCCAGCGCTCGCCGCCGTCCTCCACGTCCTCCTCAAACTTCAACCATCTGCACGTGCACACGCACACACACACACACACACACACACACACACACACACACACACCCACACACAGTAAACACCCCCTAGTGGTTTCAGACCCGTCAGGCGCCTGACGTTTCCCGATTCAGCTGCTCTTCTAAGCGCCGCGGCGTTTTGGTGGAACCCGTCAGTCGGCAGCAGGAATGTGACCCGATCGGTTTGCTCATATGTCTGAACGCTGATCCACAGCGGATCATCCACAGAAACATGCTTCACTGAAGCTACAAACGCAGAACAAAGGGGAGCGTCCTGCCTGGCCGTCTCCTTCCACTCCTGGTTGTCTCCGTCCCTGAAGGCGAGCTCGTCCAGCTCCGTGAACAGGTCGTGAGGAATGTGCTCTTCATCGTCGTCTTCGGTGCCGAGGATGAACTGGACCCTCTGAGACGGCGTGTCTGCGGGAACACGGACGTTCACTCAGCAGTTCCGTCTGCCGCCCGCCGGGCACCGACATACTGACCGTAGGTGGGCGACTCTCGTCCGTCGTCCCGGTCGGAGCAATCCCGCCGTTTCCGGTGATGCCGGTGCCCTCGGTGACGGTGCCGCCTGCGGCCCTGCCGGCCCAGAGGGACGTGGACGCCCACGTACACGGCCCGGTGGCCTAACAGAACCAGAGGAACAAGCAGCAGTCAAAGCGATGGGAGGAGCCGACGCAGCGCCCTCTACTGATGAAAGCAGGGCAGAGCGGTCAAAGTGAGGCCAGCGCCACACGGAGCAGCAGAACCCAGAGGTTATGTTTAAATCCAGATGTTCGCTCCGGATCTGAGCATCGGTCCCGCCTGTCCTATGGGCGGGGCTTCCAACCTGTGACAGCGTCACCCGTACAATGGTGAGTTCCATTTTCATGACCGTACGAGCCTTAAGGGGACTGCAGACACACCTCCACGGACCCGGAAAACCCAAGAACCAGCAGAACCCATGTGGGTCAAGCCCCCCAGGATGGGTCAAGCCCCCAGGATGGGTCAAGCCCCCCAGGATGGGTCAACCCCCCCACAGGGTTGTGTGACTAAAGGCTTTAATTAACATAAATGACTCTTTTGTTGCCACACCAATGTCTGAAGCCCCGCCCCCACCCTCGTCTTGTGATTGGCTAATTTCTCAGGATCTGACAGGATGTCTTTCCGTCCACTCAGTGCACAGCTTTTTTTCTCGGTTTTGACTTAAAAGTGACTCAGCGAGAACGCCTCCTGACTTTTACAGACTACGGCGTGAACGTGTGGCGAGAGCGTGACACGTTCACCTGAGCTCCTGCTGTAAGACGCCGGGTTCACCTGAGTGCAGGTGAGCCCACACTAGGCCTGCACAATCAATCACAATTATCGTGATATCAATCTGTGCGATACGCATATCACGATAAATGGTTCCCTTCCATGAGCTAAAACAGTCTGATGGCAGCTAACCAATCAAATACATCCATTTATGCATTTGACCAATCAGATGGACGCCGTCACGCTGTTGACCAATCAGATGGCGGCCATCTGGAGCGTACTTTAAATTATGTTAAATCTTATTTAAATCAAACTTCTGCAGTGAAATATAAATGATGTTTTTGGTTTTTTCACTGTTTATTCATGTAAGTAAGTTTAATCGTCATCGTGATATTGATCAATAATATCGCGGGTTTTCCTCCCGTGGTGCAGCCGCCGCTCAGCGTGAGGACGGACGCCGGTTCTCTGATTTCATTGATGTTTGTGAGGAAACGACCCTCTTTTGGCGTTCAGGAGGCGAGTTTGGTTTGGTAGAAATCCACGTTGACGGTGGGGAAGTGGACCCGTTTGGGGCCACCGGACCCGTTTGGGGCCACCGGACCCGTTTGGGACCACCGGACCCGTTTGGAGTCACCGGACCCGTCTTTGCTCCTCACGTTGGTGCACCGACTCACTTTCTAGCTCCTCCTTCTCAAAGTTGGTGTGGAGGGTGGAGCTGGTTTTGCCCCGGTCCACCACCGCCTCCTCGTCGTTCCCCTGAAACACAAAGACACAGAAGATGGAGAACTCCAGCAGAACCAAGGCCTTCACCTGAACCTGCTCAAGTTCTACAGCATGAGGAGGTTCTGTAAGAACAGCAGACGTTCTTACAGAACCTCCAGATTCTACAGAACCATCAAACACTGACAGTTGTGACTCGGCAAATTCTCAGGTTGGACTCAAGTTTCTTAAACCAGTTGAACCCGAGTCCTGAGACGTTCTGATCCAAGTCTGCTGAGGTTCTGCTGTGGTTCCAGGTTCTGCTTTGGTTAAAAACCCGACAAACAGGACCGTCGGTTCCTTTGGATCCACGTTCATCACAGAAGAAAACGCGGCAAAACAATCTGAGTATGGTTTCTACGAGACCGTAAACGGACCTGAGAACCGGCTCAGGAACACAACCCCACCATGACTCAGCAGAGTGAGGCGTTCATGCGTCAGGCGTCTCTGTGGGAAACACCAGCTCTGACGGAGCCTGCAGCTGCTGTGAGGACGGCAGAACAGAACTGAAAGCTCAGAGACAGACGAGTTCCAACCTGCCGAGCAGACGGAGGAACCCGGAGAACGGCGGTCTGAGCCGGGGGAGGGTCTCTGCAGACAGAAATGGGGGGTTTCGGTTCATCGGGGGGGGGGTCGTCATGGAGACACGGTCTCCACAGATAAACAGAAGTTCTCAGATGCATCCTGGTGGTTCTGTAGAACCACAGCTGCTCCAGTTTGGTCCAAGTCTGATCCCTTTCCTGAAGTTTTAGCAAATCAAGAAACTATAGCCCCCCCTCCCCGTGCCCCCCTCCCCCCACAACCATCATCAGAGCTTAGACGTGATGAAGACGAGGAAGAGGAAGCCGGGTTGCAGTTCTCCTCCTCATCACAGGAAGATGAGCGAGAGGGAGGCGACCCACCCGTCTGACCTCCACCCTGACAGGAAGCAGTGGGCGGGGCTTCCTGACGACCGATCTCACGCCCGGCTGGAGCGCCCCCGTCCCCCCACTTCCTGTTATCACAGGCCGTGAAAGCAGCGGCGAGGCTTCTGCTGCTTCAGCGGCTAAAGGTCAGGCGGCGGTTAGTCGTCCGAGCGCCACATGTGATGACTCCGTGTTTCCGAGCCGCGTTCCACCGCCGCTCAGGGTCAGCGGTCCGAAGAAATCGACCAGGCGGCACATTTCCACGCCGACCAGAGAGAGGAGGGGCTTCAGCGAAGGGAAAAGCTTCACGACTGAAGAGCAGGAAGGAGGCGACGGTTTCAGGACGGCGCTGAACTTCAGTCACAGTTTGATCCTCAACGTTCTCCACCGGAACCAGCAGAACCCGTCAGTCTGCTGCTCCCAGCGGCCCGAACGCCAAAGTCCAGCAGCTTCAGAGGAGAGGCCCGTCTGGTCCTCATGCAGAGAACCGGAGAACGGTTCTGCAGCATCACAGACCTCTGTGAGGTTCAGAACCAGAACCCCCTGCAGAGGTTTTCCAGGCATGAAGAACCAAACCCTCATGACAGACGAGCCGGACCTCACGGTGATGGAACTCAAAGACCTGGACTGGAACCAAGCCGGTTCTGGTCCGTCCTCCAGGACCAGTCCTCTTCCTGTCAGAACGTTTCTGCCCCCCAAGAGAGCAGAGTCTGCCGGAGCAACAAGGGAGACCCGCCCACACAGAACCCTACAGAGAACCAGACCTACCGCAGACCCGGATCTGGACCCCCTCTGGCTGACGATGCCCCCCCAGACGTCTGCCATGACTGCAGACGCAGGCAGAGCAGACAGACTGCTGCACTGCTGCTGCGCAGAGCGTCAGGACGGTCGAGGGGGCGGAGCTAATCTGAGCCCTGCCCCCACCCCTTCCACTGACCAACTGATCGGCCCCCCCACAGCCAAAAGGCACTGAAGACACCAACAAGCCACCAGAACCGACGTGGACCGACACCAGCAGGTCACAAACCAACAGGTCAGAGGTCAAAGGTCAGAGCAAAGTCTAGGCTGAAGGTCAGAGTTCAGAAACGAGAACGAGGCGGGAGGCTTTTAATGGGGAGGGGGCAGCTTTTCTCAGCTGGTGGATCAGAGTGCATCTTCACTGCAGTGGACGGGGGGGACGGGAGGACGGGTGCACAATCAACCGACCCAACGGAGAACCAAGACCCACATGCAGTTTGACCCCCCCCACACATCAGACCAACATCCTGACCCCCCCCCCCCCCCCCCCCCCCTCTGAAACAACCACAAGAATGTTCTGGTGCCCCCCCTGCTGCTGTCGGTTCTGTTGATCCTGAAGTCTTTGGGACGACAAAACCTCACTGTGGATCTTTGGGAGTCGAACCGACACCTCTGATTCTAGTGAAGTGGACCCCCCCCCCCAGACCAAAACCCAGCAGGTCAGAATAAAACGGACATTTCAAAGGTTCTGAGCAGGAAACCGCTGTACCAGCAGAACCACCAGACACGGGTTCTGATGTCCTCACGTCCACCAGGAACCAGAGCAGGAACCGGCCGGTCCGAGAGCGTCTGCGGTGAACAGGTCCAGTAGAGTTACCGTCCCGTCTCAGGCCCGGGTTCCTCGTGAGCCACTGGGGTCAGAGGTCAGACCTAAACGACCCTCCCAGTAAACCTGAGATCCTCGCAAAGACCTTCATTCAGAGTCGCCTCCAGAACCGCCCGACCCCCCTCCCCGGGCCATTGTCTCTGCCCCCGACCCCCCTCCCCGGGCCGGCTTTAATCTCGCTGATGTGGGAGGCGGATTATCCGATTGTGTGGGAGAACCGGCGGCAAGAATCTGATTAGGTGCTGCAGACCTGCGTGATGTCAGAGGCGGATCGGGTTTCAGTGCTTCTGCCAACAACGTGGACTCCCTCCCACTAGAATGACAGCCGACACCCCCAACAGAACCACCGCCTGGTTCTGGCTCTGATCCAGTCAGGAGTTCAGATGAAGACAAGCAGGACACCCCCCCCCATACATGAGGTCATGGGGCAGGGATCAGCTCTCTGTGTTCTAGAACATTTAGTCAGACCGACCCCCCAGGACCGACCCAGATCCAGACTGAAGCAGCCAGACGCGTTTCATAGCTTAGCTGCTGCGTTCCCCGACGGTCTCGTTTGTCTGATCAAAGACGTAAAGTCCAGATGCAGGACGTCCTGCTGCTCCGGATCAGAACCTCTCATGAAGATCTGAAAGGCGCCACTTCCTCCTCGGTCTGCACCAACCTGAAACTCCGCCTCCCACACTGCCGGGTTCCAGGTGGACCTGCCGGGTTCCAGGTGGACCTGCCGGGTTCCAGGTGGACCTGCCGGGTTCTAGGTGGACCTGCCGGGTTCCAGGTGGACCTGCCGGGTTCTAGGTGGACCTGCCGGGTTCCAGGTGGACCTGCCGGGTTCCAGGTGGACCTGCCGGGTTCCAGGTGGACCTGCCGGGTTCCAGGTGGACCTGCCGGGTTCCAGGTGGACCTGCCGGGTTCTAGGTGGACCTGCCGGGTTCCAGGTGGACCTGCCGGGTTCTAGGTGGACCTGCCGGGTTCCAGGTGGACCTGCCGGGTTCCAGGTGGACCTGCCGGGTTCCAGGTGGACCTGCCGGGTTCCAGGTGGACCTGCCGGGTTCCAGGTGGACCTGCCGGGTTCCAGGTGGACCTGCCGGGTTCTAGGTGGACCTGCCGGGTTCCAGGTGGACCTGCCGGGTTCTAGGTGGACCTGCTGGGTTCTTCCGAGTTCATGTTCAGGTTGCAGAAGTGTTGTTAAAAACCCTTGTAGTTTTATTTTTCCTTCTGGTCTGTCCACAGTGGTCTAGGACGGCGTTACCATGACAACCGTGAAGCCACAAACACGTTGATCTTGTTCACCTTCACCATGACAATCTGGTGCTGTCTCCATGGTAACCGAGCAGCATCCCAGCGCTGCGCTGACCGGATATACCCCAAACGCACGTGAACCCCACGTGCTCCATCGAGTCACCCTTTCAAAGTAAAGCGCAGAGGCGCTGATGACGTCAGAGTTCAGCAGGTCAAGCGGTTCTGTTCAGTGGAAGTTCGACCCTGACACTAAGCAGCACGTGAAGCTGGTCCACGGCGGAACCACGTCCACGTCAAAGCCCCAGAACCGCAGTAGCGCCTCTGGACCGGAACCTGCGGGACCAAACGCCCCTCCATCACTGCCGCACCACTTCCTGCATCCGGGATGTCCGCCACTTTACCGCCTCGCGAAACCGTCACCGCTACCGGACCTGGAACCGCGGCTGTTTCCAGACACGGTTCCGGTACCGAATCAGCCTGCTCGGGGGGGGGGGCTAGCTGTGGCTAGCACGCAGGCGCGGACTTACGGATGTGAGGAGGGGTCTCATCTGCTCGCTGGGGTCCTCCATCCTCACGAGGCGCGCGGGAAGCCCGCTCCTCTCCCGCTGGTGCACCTACCGTCAGACAGCGCTCACCTGGACGCCGCGTGCCGTGTGCCGCGTGCCGCCTTCCTTTTTCCTGTCTTCCCCGCTAATTTCCTCCAAAGCCGCTTTAATAAACTCCGACTCCAAGCTCCGCCTCCTTTTGATTGGCAGCTCGGTTCTCTGTTGACGTGGCAGACGGTGTCTCAGTTCCACCAATAAACAGACGGAACCGTTGAGTGGGCGGGGCCAGTTCAACAACAAAGCGTGGGAAAATATTTCCAATCCTTCTTAATCCAGAAGTGAAGGAAACGTCCTGACATGGATCAGAAACTTCAGTTTGAGTTTTACAGAAAGTAAAACAGGATTTCTACGCTTTATTGACTTCATATCTTTTTGACCTGATTATCTTTACATTTGTGTAAAACTTTCACAAATAAAGAGCAAAACATCCTGACCAACGTTTTCCTCTGTGTGGTTTCAAACCGTCACACTCTCCTCCACCTGAACATTGTTCTGCTCCACAAAGACACCCGAGCCCGTCTGCTGTTCCTCACAGAACCGGATCTTTGCCTCTTGATGACCCAGCGTGGTCCGGGTTTCAGTGGGAACACAAGCCCACATCACCAGCCTTCCACCTCCATGCTGAATCCATTCTGAGGAGTTTCTGCTGAAGGTTTTCATTCCAGAAGATGATCAGAAATGAATCCAAATCCAAAGCAGAGACACGAAACTCAGGTGGAGGCGAAGCTCCGCCCACTACTGAGATTCCAGCGTTTTACATTAGCTCTGCTTTCACCTTCAGCAGCTCTGTACCTCCGCAGTTCACCTTCTCTGAACTGCAGTCAGTCTTTTCCAGCGGATTCTTACGCAATCAGCGTAAATCAGCTGATTTTACATCTGAATCAGCTGATTTTACATTAACCGCATACAAGAGTTCCAGGAGTCCAAAGAGTTTAGGTGTCTGGTTTTTAAGGGTTGACAGCTTTTCTGACTGACACCTGTCAGTTTTTCATCTCCTGTATTTACAGTTGTAACCGTCATTTATCAGCTGTTTGTAGTTTTAATCCGTCAAAGCTTCTCCATTATCAAGATATGATTCTTTTTCTGCAACTAAAAAAAATCTGATGAAAAACAATATTTTTTAAACCAAATGTTTGAAATATTTATTTACCATAAAGCAAAAATAAATATAAATGACTGTTTTTTCTAATAACGTTTTTTAGTTGGATCTTTTTTCTTTATTCTTTCATCTCTTGAACTTTGTTCTCACCAGCAGCAATAATCAGGATCAGGAAAATATGAAAGTTTTAATCTCTTAAGACCCTGTTGTTGTTCGGCTGCAGCTCCAGAGAAACTGCAGTTTGATTCGGTAAATAGAACCTGTGTAGACAGAGTCCAGATGTTGGAGCTGAAAGGTGATTAATCGTTAGAGGAAAAGCAGTTTCTGGAGCAGCTGCAGGAGAAAAAACATCAACTCAAAGATCAAAACTCTTCTCCAGCTCAGCTCCTCCCCCTGAGCCTTGGTGAGGTCCATCTCTGGAGCGGGTCAGAACCGGTCAGAACATCCGCCCTCATCTGCCAGCCTGTGGTGCCCTCTGGTGTTCAGTCGCCCTGGGGGTCTGGGATCAGCCTGCCACCCGGTGGGCGGGGCTTAGTGTGAGTAGCCTCCTTAAGTGGGTCAGAACCAGCTGCTTCAAGCTGCTGGTCCGCTTTGGGTGAGACAGAGCCGAGGATTGTGGGAGTCTGTGGGGGGGTTTGCTGGGGAGGTCGTGCAGCCGAACGGCTCGGGGGTTCTGGGTCCAGGGAGACGTTCTCAGGTTCCTGCACAGACCCGACAGAGAGTCTCTGTAAACGAGGCCACGGCGGGTCGGCGTGATGGGACAGTGGTGACATGTGGCGAGCTGGAACACAGAAGAACACGGGGAACCTGTGTAGAACATGAGACCCAGTCTGACTGATGAGAACATCCTTCTGGAGAACCTTCATGACCCGAGAACATCCAGAACCATCAGCTCAGGGGGAAAAACAACAACTTGGAAGCTGCATCTCAGACTCTACAGGCCTCAGGCAGCAGTTTACACTCTTCACATACACAACACACTTCACATACACACCACACTTCACATACACACCCACATACACACAAACACACCCACTACACACATATGCTCCACGTCTGTAGAGCAGGAACCACATTGTTTAAAGGGTTTCCGCTCTACCCCTGTGCCACAGTTGCTCCGTCTAAAGCAGATTATCTGGAGACTTGAATTGTGTCATTTAGAGGTAAAACAGTAAAGCATGGCGGTGGAAGGTGTATGATGTGGGTTCTCAACCAGGTTCTCAACCTGCTGACGGGGATTCTTGACCGCACTGCGGCGTTCACACTGGACTGTTGTGACTCGATACCGGCGTACGTTTCTACAGGTGGAAATGTTGTTGTGGTGTAAATTTGGTGAATCTCGCTTTTTCTTTCTCAGCTCTATTCCGATATTTGAAAGACTCGGTGTCGTAGAATTCCAGTCTGACATGAAACGCAATTATTAATTTTTCCTCCGTGATCAATTTTAAAAGAACGTTTACCTCCGTTAAAGGAAACGGACGCCATCTATACGTCACAACCAAATCCGAGTCCCTGATTGGTCAAAGTTTGAGCTGTTTGTGTCTCAACGCTCGTTCAGGCCGTGTTTGTGGAGCCTGATAGAAACTTATGTGGCGAGCGTGAGACTTTTGAACGCGTCAGACTTTTAAACGCGTGAGCCCGAACGCGATGACCCCGCCTTTCAGTAGAAGCGGTTGCTCAAAGAGGAATCCTGACGTTCAGAGACTCCTGCTGCTTTCTCAATGCTCATCCCTCTGGATCTGATATGGATCTCCTGACTCGAGGACGGATACTGAAATGAGGCCTGAGGAGACAGATCTAAATCAAGCAGGGGCCCCCAGGGGCCCCGCCATCAAGACAGAACTACTTCTGCCTAAATGGAGCTTCACCCTGAAGGGTCGGGCCTCCTAGTTTCACGTTTAGAAGCATTTTTTATTTATTGCTGCAGCTGCATCACATCTTCTTTCTCTTTCGGCTTTTCCCATCAGGGGTCGCCACAGCGAATCATCCTTTTCCACCTCACTCTATCATGAACATCTTCTACCCTAACATTAGCCAACTTCATGTCCTCTGTTAAGACATCCATATATCTCCTCTTTGGCCGTCCTCTTGCCCTCCTGCCAGGCAGCTCCATCTCCAACATCCTTCTACCAATATATCCACTATCCCTCCTCTGAACATGTCCAAACCATCTCAGTCTGGCTTCTCTGACTTTGTCGCTGACACAGGCAACGTGAGCCGTCCCTCTGATGTACTCGTTCCTTATCCTGTCTAACCTGGTCACTCCTAAGGAGAACCTCAACATCTTCATCTCTGCTACCTCCATCTCAGCCTCTTGTCTCTGTCTCACTGCTACCGTCTCTAACCCATAGAGCAGAGCTGGTCTCACCACTGTCTTGTACACCTTTCCTTTGAGTCTTGCTGGCACTCTTCTGTCACACAACACTCCTGACACTTTCCTCCACCCGCTCCAACCTGCCTGCACTCGCCTCTTCACCTCTTTTCCACACTCCCCATCACACTGAACTGTTGACCCCAAGTACTTAAACTCCTGCACCTTCTTCACCTCAGCCCCCTGTAACCTAAAGCTTCTACCTTGGTCCCTCTCGTTCAGACACATGTATTCTGTCTTACTATGACTGACCTTCATGCCTCTTCTTTCCAGAGCAAACCTCCACCTCTCTAGCTGTTCCTCCACCTGCTCTCTACTCTCACTGCAAATTACAATGTCATCCGCAAACATTATTGTCCAGGGAGATTCCTGTCTTACCTCGTCTGTCAGCCTGTCCATCAGCATAGCAAACAAAAAAGGACTCAAAGCTGATCCTTGGTGTAGTCCCACCTCCACCTTGAACTCCTCTGTCTGACCTACAGCACATCTCACCACCGTCATACTTCTCTCATACATGTCCTGAACTACTCTGACATACTTCTCTGCCACTCCAGACGACCTCATACAGTACCACAGCTCCTCCCTCGGCACCCTGTCATACGCCTTCTCTAAATCTACGAACACACAATGCAGCTCCTTCTGACCTTCTCTGTACTTTTCCATCAACATTCTCAAAGCAAAAATGGCATCAGTGGTGCTCTTACGGGGCATGAAACCATACTGCTGCTCACAAATCTCCACCTTCTTCCTAAGCCTGGCTTCCACTACTCTTTCCCACAGCTTCACTGTGTGGCTCATCAACTTTATTCCTCTATAGTTGCTGCAGTTCTGCGTGTCACCCTTGTTCTTAAAGATCGGAACCAGAACGCTTCTCCTCCATTCCTCAGGCATCTTCTCACTCTCTAAAATCCTATTGAACAACCTCGTTAGAAATTCCACTGCTGTCTCTCCTAGGCACTTCCATACCTCCACAGGTACGTCATCAGGACCAACGGCCTTTCCGCTCTTCATCCTTTTCAGAGCCTTCCTAACCTCATCCTTTCCAATCTCTGCTACTTCCTGCTCCACAACAACCACATCTTCCTCCCTTCTTTCCCTGTCATTTTCCTCGTTCATCAGCTCCTCAAAATACTCCTTCCATCTTTTCTGTACACTCTCCTGGGTTGTTAGCACCTTTCCATCTCTGTCCTTAATCACCCTTATCTGTTGCACGTCCTTCCCATCTCTGTCTCTCTGTCTGGCTAGCCTGTACAAGTCCTTCTCTCCTTCCTTTGTGTCTAACCTGTCATATAGCTCATCGTAAGCTTTCTGTTTGGCCTTTGCCACCTCTCTCTTCACTTTACGCTGCGCTTCCTTGTACTCCTGTCTACCTTCCTCAGTCCTTTCTACATCCCACTTCCTTTTAGCCAACCTCTTCCTCTGGACGCATTCCTGTACTTCCTCATTCCACCACCAAGTCTCTTTACCGTCTTTCCTCTTTCCAGATGACACACCTAGCACCTTCCTACCTGTTTCCCTGATAGTTTCTGCTGTAGTTTCCCAGTCCTCTGGAAGCTCATCCTGCCCACCCAGGACCTGCCTCAACTTCTGCCTAAATTCCTCACAAGTTTCTTCATTCTGTAGCTTCCACCACTTGGTCTTCTTTTCTGTTTTCCCTCTCTTCTTCTTCCTGGCCTCCAGAGTCATCTTACACACCGCCATGCGGTGCTGTCTGGCTACACTCTCTCCTACCACCACTTTGCAGTCAATAACCTCTCTCAAATGACCTCGTCTACATAGGATGTAGTCCACCTGAGTACTCCTACCTCCACTTCTGTATGTCACTCTATGTTCCTCTCTCTTCTGGAAGTAAGTGTTGACTACAGCCATTTCCATCCTCTTCGCAAAGTCCACCACCATCTGTCCCTCCAGATTCCTTTCCTTCACACCAAACCTGCCCATCACCTCCTCATCACCTCTGTTGCCCTCACCAACATGCCCATTAAAGTCTGCTCCAGTAACAACTCTCTCTCCTCTGGGGATACTCTCGATGACCTCATCCAACTCACTCCAGAATCTCTCCTTCACTTCTAACTCACAGCCAACCTGTGGCGCATACCCACTGACTACATTCACCATCACCCCTTCAATTTCTAACTTTAGGCTCATCATCCTGTCTGAGACTCTTTTCACCTCTAGAACACTGTTTACAAACTCCCCCTTCAGAATCACTCCTACCCCGTTTCTCTTCCTATCAACACCATGATAGAACAGTTTGTATCCTCCTCCAATACTACGTGCCTTGCTGCCCTTCCACCTTGTCTCCTGCACACACAGTACATCTACCTTCCTTCTCTCCATCATGTCTGCCAGCTCTCTGCCTTTCCCTGTCATTGTGCCAACGTTAAGAGTCCCTATTCTCAAACCTATGTTCCTGCCTTTTCCCTTCTCTCTCTGGCCACGGACCCTTCTGCCTCCCCTCTTTCTTCCACCAACAGTAGTCAAATTTCCACCGACACCCTGTAGGTTAACAGCATCGGTGGCGGTCGTTGTTAACCCGGGCCTCGACCGATCCGGTATGTCTAAAGTGTTGTGGATGATTCGCATGGTTATTTTGGCAATTTTTACGCCGGATGCCCTTCCTGACGCAACCCTCTCTATTTATCCGGGCTTGGGACCGGCACAGAAGTTACTGGCTTGCAACCCCTGTGGCTAGATTGCAACCCCTGTGGCTACAAAAACAGAATAAATGACAGTTTTATGTTTTAAATCAAAATTCAGATTTAAAAAAAAACATTAAAACAGAAGAGAGGACTCTGAATGTGAAATCTCCGATTATTTATGAAAAAGATTTGATCGCACAGACTCACCGAGACAAACGTGGCCATCCTGCTCCTCCTGCTCCTCCTGCTCCTCCTCCTCCTGCTCCTCCTCCTCCTCCTGCTCCTCCTCCTTCTGCTGCTGCTCCTCCTGCTCCTCCTGTGCTCCTCCTGCTGCTCCTCCTTCTGCTGCTGCTCCTGCTGCTGCTGCACGACAGGAAGAGCTGCTCCTCATCTACCCTTCTGTGACTGACACTTATGTCACTGGGGGCGGAGCCTCACGCTCACCACAGCCTGTCATGTGTCACTTCCTGTTATCTAAGCGAACAGAAGCAGCGCTGTAGAAATGCTGCACATGTGATCTGAGAGTTCAAACTCAAACTTTACAAAAAATAACCTCAATAAAACATCTCCTCTAAAGGTCGGATGTCTCAAAAAACCTAAAACACGTTTAAAACATTTGATTTCATGTTTTTGTTTCAATCAGCTGAGTGGGTTTGAATGCAGGTCACTGTGCTGCTGCGGCCTTCAGAGGGTTCACGGTCAGAGGTCAGAGGTCAGAGCAGCCCCTGAGTTCTTCATCGCTCTGCTCTTCATCCTCCCAGCAGACAGTGGCTGTTGATGCTGCAGCTTTCCTCCAGAAACCCAAACACCTCTGTGTAACACCATCAGCTGGTGGCTGCACTCGGACTCACACACACACACGTGCGCATGGACGTGCACATGCAGACACGCAGTCATGCCATTCATTTGCTTTAACTTACTTTTCTCCCTGTTCCTCTGCAGGTATCCCTGGGTGCACACCGGGTTGTCGACTCTTAATCCTCACGCATGCATGTACACAAAGCTCACGCGGCGTCATCTTTAGTTTCTTTTGATTTCCAGGAAGTAGTGACCGACCCACCAGGTCATGTGACTCACCTGATGTTGTTTGTATTTTTATTTTTCAGGTAAATTATTAGGATTTTTGTAAATAACAGACTGGGTGTCTTTGGAAGAAAAAGATTATTTTTTAGTATGTGTATTTGTGTTTTGGAAAACAATGGAAAACTCTTTGTTTGGACAGGTCACCTGTCCATCACAAGGCTACACCTGCACACTGAGGAGCAGTTGATGCTACAGTTGCTTATTGGATCTCGGAAGACAATAAAACTAGACTCCTAGCCCCCCCTTGTGGTTATTTAGGGAATTTTCTACTTTCACTTGTTTTTCTAACCTGAATTGTAAGTATTGGAGGAACTTCCTGAGACATTTAAAACAGTCTTCCCACTTTACAATGATGTCAATTTGTAGTTTTTGTGTCTCATACAGCCTCTAGTAGTAACAGCTACTAAATATTTTTAAAGGAATTGTGATTCTGTTATTTTATCATGACGTTTGGCTGTGTGTGTTTGTGTGTGTATATGTGTGTGTGCGGGTGTGTGTGTGAGAGTGGGTGTGTGTGTGTGTGTGTGTGTGCGCGGGTGTGTGTGTGAGAGTGTGTGTGTGAATGCGGGTGTGTGTGTGTGTGTAGGAATGTGTGTGTTTCTACTCACTGTTACTGTACATCATTTATTCTTCTCCTTTTTTCTATTGTTTCTGGCTTCCAGAGCTAACTCCCATCTGCAGAATCATCAGCTCAAATTCCTTCACCTTCCTTCATGGTGCTGCATTAATCCTGCCTCTTGCTGTGTGTGTGCACGTGCTGGGGTGTGCACGAGTGACAAGCTCACACAGATCCTGCTGCTTTGTTTCCTGAATCCTTCATTTGTTAATCAAATGATTTCAGCCTCACAAACTCTGAAGTCATCACTGCAGCCTCTGACCTCATTTACATGCCCCCCCCCCCCCCCGCACCCACACACACACACACACGCACGCACACCGTCATACACACACGCCAGCTTTGGTCCCCACGGGAAAACTGGACCCCACCTTCACTTTTTAAAATAAATTCTTATCACATTTTGCACAAAATATGTAAAATTGCCTAATTTTTGACTTTTAGACTTTATTTTTCCAGCTAATGAATATTTTTCTAAGGAAATCTTGAGAACGTTTGGATGATTTGAGTCTTGAAAAAGAATTTCAACACAAAATAAACATAAAACTTGACAGTATTCATGAATCATTTACACAGTTTTGAAAACATTATCTTTCTTAAAAACAGTTTGCATCGTTCTCAGATTGTTTGTGACACACTTCAGTTAAAACATGCATGTGTTTGAATTGGAAAATGGTGTCCGTTTTCCTGTAACCAGCACCGTCCTCAGAGATCAGACACTTTTGCAGCCACTTTCACTTTGCTGTGATCGATAAGAAAACAGAAGTTGGACTTTAGGAACCAGCATGCTGTCGATTTTTGGCCAAACATTTTGATGTAAAGGATCATTTAGATGAAAAAACCCTCCATATTCCCGCCTGATTAGTTGGTGATTGGCTCAAGACTGATGCTGCAGACGGAACATTTTTATGTCAATCCTAACGATATTTCTAACCAACGAGGAAATCAGAGGGGGCGGAGCTTGGCCCCACTCTCCCCCCCCCCCAATTCTTGAGTCTGGTGGGGTCACAGGGCTGCCAGAGGCTGACCCGGCTGCTGTTGGGTGAGGCGGGTTCACCCTGGACAGGTCGGCAGTCTGTCGCAGGGCCACAGTCACACACTGACACACATCTGCCTCTTCTCTTAGATGGTAATTGTAAAACGGTGCATACTTGTGTAGCGCTTTCTACAAAACCCTTTACCGCCACAAACCCAGTCACCCATCCACATGCTGCCAAACACCGGCGCCAGCCTTCCACCAGGGGCAGGGTGGGGTTTGGTGTGTTGCCCAAGGACACTTCAACACTTGGGCGGACAAGGCTGGAATCGAACCTGGAATATTCTGATCAGAGGTTGACCGCCCTACCGCCCCCCTACAGCTGCATAATTTTCTGTTCTCAGTGAGATTTGTGACCAAACGTTCATCAGAGGTTTGGCTGGAACCGTCTGGACTCACAAGGTTTCTGCTTCCTGTTCCTTTGAGAATCAAAGCTCTGGTCGTTTTCTGAAGGTTTGGATGGTTTTCCTCAGCCCCCCCCCTCCACACCCACATGCAAACCTCTTCCAAATCAGCCTGACTTTGACTCACAAATGTCCTGTTTTGTGCCGACAGGAGCGACTCTGGAAAACAGTCTGGTGGCAAACGGCGAGCAGGTAAGACTCACCTCTCCTTCCTTTCTCGTTCACTGTTTAACCAGCAGAGAAATCCTCAGAAAAACAAAGAAATCTGCTCCAATTCATGTCCAGTTAAAGGAGAAATGATCTGAAGGTGTTAAGCTGAGCTAAAGGCCAAACCTTGATTTCAAAAATCACATTTAGTGATTTTATTTCCAACTCTTGTGCTCTGTTTTAATATTCAAATAAAATGTATAAGAAACGCAAAACATAAACATTTCTGTGACAAGAGATTTGGTTTCCATTTGCAGTGGATACAAGTTTTTAAAACCTTTTAGTCATTTTTATTGATTCTCAGTGAAATTGTGGAATCCATTTTTACAGAACTGTGTCTCCAAATAAAACATTAAAACATTTTAAAAACAGACCCAGTTTAAAAAGAAAAGTTATTTCCTAAAGTAAAATGTTCCTCAGACTTGAACCTGTTGAAGCTTCTTCTTCATATTTAATCCAGATTTAGTTTAGTAAATCATCTCAGTGGCTCCTAAACTGATGTTTCTGACAGGGAAACTTAGTTTGGTGGTAAAGCTGTGGGATTTTCCAGAACCATGAGTCCAGGAGCCCACCAACGGTTTCTGCTGCTGCTGCTCCTGCAAGCTCACCTGAACTCAGGTAAACCAAAGCCGTCATCTCTCCACAGAGATCTGACTGCAAACGAGAAAGTTTCCGTCTTTAAGTCATCTCTGAAGGAGAAGTCCATGAACATTCTGGTCTGCTCGGTGCCGGGTCACAGAGGTTCTAGGTTCTGTCCCAGTTTTGTGAGAAGGTTCATGAAGACAGTCTCAGTCAGAATTTGAACCACGATCTTATTGTTCTGAGATGCTACTGCTAACCACTAAACCCCCCCCCCCCCATCCATCCATTTCTTTACCCACAGTTATTTGAAAACTTGCATGACGGACGAGTTAGTGGTTGAATAAAAACACACACATGATGACAGTGAAGCTCCCTGACACAACAAAACAGTTGTGACCAACCAGGCTTCAGTTGATAGGCTGATGATTTGAAATGTAGACAGACCCAGTACAGAGTCCGGGACCAGAACCAACCCCAACACTTTCTGGGCTGTAATTCTCAGGACGTCCCTCAAATAGGGAGAACCTGCGGGCCCAGGGAGCCACCATACAAGGGACCAACTACCACCGTCACCCCCCCAGGGTGCTGGCATTCAGTGACCATATGTACTGTGCAGCTTCACTTAGACATGTTGTTGCTCATGTTCATTGAGAATTCTCGAACCTGCATAAAGGTCACTTCAGAGAACCGGAGGCCTCAGGTTCTGCTTCATGTGTTTTCACTTCACTTTTTCTTTTTCCCTGAATCAACAGCAATTCCAGCTGAAACCCTTGGAAAGAATTTCATTGTGGTGTTCCCGGAGAATATCGCAGACTACCATCCCACGTCTCCTGACAACCGTGTCTGGGTCACCGCCTTGCATGACGACACAACAGTCAGAGTCGGGTCTTACTTCCAAAAAACATTAAATGCTGGAGAAACAGAAAGTTTTAAAGTAAACCTGGAACTTGAAAAGTTAAAAGTCCAAAGCAACAGCGGCAATCCCTCTTTCCTGGTCTCCAACAAAACCGCTAAAATTAGCAGCGACAAAGACATCGTCGTTCAGGTGGTCAGCAGAAAGAACAACAGCATACAGACGGCTGCCGTCATCCCGACAGACCGCCTAGGCACCAAATATCTCATCCCACCAGTGCCCAAAATCCAAGGAGCCGCACTCAATGAAAACATCACAAGCATCAACGAGAGAGGCCCATTCAGGCTAATCATCGTCAACACTGACCAGGACAACACAGTGACTGTCGGGAGTCAGGCTGGAACCAGACAGGTATTTCTTAGGGAGAACCAGGTAGCTCAAACTTGGGTCCTACAGAACGAGTCTCTACAGGACGTCACGGCTGAAAAGCCAGTGGCGGTCCTCTTCAGTCACCCATGTGCCTTCCACAGCAACTGCATCTGCAGCCTCCTTTATGGTCTGCTTCCACCAGTCTCAGGTGAAACGGTGAGGTTCCTGATTCCTCCGCTGCTGGACGACTGGACCCAAAACTCTGTGCTTCTGTCAGAGACGGGATCCAGGAGGGAAGAGCCCTTGAACCCGCAAAAAGCTTTCATAGAGACATCAGGCACCGCCATCCTGTACCATCCAGGTTTGCTGCTTCCTCTGGTCTCAGAGGAGAATCTTGGTAGCTGTTTTATGGTCAACAGCATCGGAGACAAGAACTATGCTGTCATCATGGTCCGTAAAAATGAGACGACGGGTGTTCAGATTGGAGATAATGCTCTGAAGAAAAACCTCCAAGAGTGGCAGGAGCTGGGCGGTACAGACTACGTCTCCATCAACATCAGTCTGACAGAAAACCAAAACATCATCTGGCACAACTCATCCACAATGGCCGTCTACTTTATAGGAAGAAAGGATGATGTTTTGTTTGGGAACCCGGCGCCTGCCCTCAGCACCACCCCAGGTAAGGGCCCTCCACGGACCACACAGCCAACTCAGTTCATTAAAAAAGAACAGATTCTTCTGTATGAGTTTTTGTAGAACCCACACAAAAACAGACGCAGGAATCATCAACCTTTCAGTCGGTAAACACAGTTGAAATATAGAAGGTTTACCTCAAAGACTTTGGCTAGCAACAAAAAGAAAAACTGAGGAAAGAAAAGCCAGGAAGTAACAATCAGGAAAGAAGAATCAGGAAAAGTCAAACTTGTAAATTTGAAGATGCTTTTCTAATGAGCGTTGCCACGGGGAGCCCTTCACTCCTCATTGGCACAACAGAGTCCCGGCCTGAACACCCCATGACCTAAACGTTCTCCTGAAGCTGTGTTCTTCTCCTCCCTCCCAGACTCCAGAGGCTGCGTCGTGTCTCCAGAGATCCTGATCATTTCCACCGACGCAGCCAGCTGGCAGGAATCCATCGCCTCCTGCCAGAGTCACAACCTGACACTGGCCTCTCTTTCTCGTGAGAACTTCCGGAGATACATCTGCAGCAAACTTCCCCAGGGAAGCGGCGTGAAGGAGGTGTGGATCGGCCTGCGCCGCAGCTCCATGACTGGCGAGTGGTACTGGCTGGACTCCAGTGCCTCGGTCAATGAGACGCACTGGGACAAGGGGTCTCCCGGCACCGTGGACGACGGGCAGTGCGCCTCCATGAGCCTGAAAAGCTCCAAGGACTTTGTTTGGCAGGACAAGGACTGCTGCAATGCCATCAACGCTCTTTGCTACAGAGGTCCGGTTCTGATGCCGCTGAGTTAGAACTGCAGAAGTGTTGGACGCCAAACATGCTGAGTCATTGTGTTTGGTCTCTGATTGACAGCATCTGCAGTAATCTTGTGTCTGTATTTATTGATCTTTTCCATAGTTCTAAAAAGGTTCTGCTGTTTAACTTTAGGGTGTGACACGTGTAAGTGAGGCGATTCTGTAGGAGGTTCTGCTTCTCTGTTGGTTTTCTGTGAGAATAAAGTTCTGGCTGCTTCTGATTTTTGGGCCGTTTTTCTAGAGCTGTGAGTTTTTATCCAAACGTACAAAATTCTTAGGTCTGATGAGGATGTTTTATTCCTCATTTGTTCCCTGAAAAAAGAATGTTCAGAGTTTCAGACTTTTCTCTGCGATTCAATAAAAACATCTTTGGCTCCTTAGCATCATTCAAATGAAGCTTCAAAGACACATTAAGAAGTTTCCCAGGTTTCCTGCAGTTCCTTCTGTCTTCATCATTTTTATTGTGCAGTTTGATCTGTTTTTTGTGTAGAAGATTGAAATCTGGAGTCAGAAAGAAAGAGAAAAAAGCTGAACTTCAAGAAGCTTTGAACAAAAGCCCGATGTCTCCAAAAGGTTTGATTCCATTTAAAAACAGATGTTTGAATCCAGGTTTTACTGCTTCACCTTCAGACGTTCAGTTTGAGGGAATCTGATGGACGTCCTCACAGCTCATCTCGCTGAAACCACTCTTGGCTCCTCGTATGTGTGCTGCTAACGTTAAATCTGAATAAAAAGGGGCGTCACTGACAGTTAACCCGACTGTTCAGTCACTGATCCTCATGGTTACGTGCACACCCCTACTCCAGATTCAGAGGTCATTTTCTGAACTTGATTCCTGTGGTCATCCTTCAGAAAACATCCTTACAATAGTCTCCCGACCATTGACTGAAGCAGAGGACTGGACTGATGAACACCGCCCCCTGGCGTTCCAAACAAGAAGTAGCTCCAAGAAGCCAAAATCCCACAGACTTCTACAGAGAAATAAACAGCTGTTACTCAGTCATTCTATTGGTCAGAAGAACCGATCTGGATCTGGTCCTTTTTTTAAAAACCTTGATAATCTTCACGTTTTTCATGATATTTTTTCTGTGGTCCAACTTATTTAAGTTATAAACTGAACAATCAGATGCCTCAATAAAAGACAGATGATGTTTGTCAGCAACTTTTAGGCCAAATGCCAAAGTTATCCAAGATTTTTTACTTCAACTTTCAACTTTCTGACTTCATCCAGATCAGTGATGACGGCTGAATCGTAAACGGGGCTAAATTCCTCCTGTGAGTTGGCAGACTGAACATGTGACGCCTATAGTAACTACAAATCCATTTGAGTGGTTCTCCAACCGGATAATCTGGATTAAATATGCGAATCCCACCTGTCCTGCAGTGAAAATGACAGACATGAAGTTGGAGAGGTTTTTCACCTAAACAAACTCCAGTGGGAACGGTCCCCATTAGTCAGTGTGGACTCTTCTTGAGTTTGAAGGTACACCTGACTTATTACCACTTCTTGCGCCCCTGAGGCCCCACCCAGGAGCCAGGCTCTTGGTTGGGGTCTTCCAACGGGCCCCAGTCATGGCCCAGCCATGAGGGATAAGGTGGGCTCACTCCCCTGTGGGCCCACCGCCTGCAGAAGAGGTCAAAAGGAACCGGTGCAATGGGGTTTGGGCGGTGGTTGGAGGCGGGGGGAGGGTGGGTGGAGTCTGAGTTTGCAGAGGTTCAGCTCAACAAAGATGGAATCTTTTGCTAAAAACACCAAAATTGTCTGGAATCCAAAAGTTTCTGGGACACATTTTTCGAAATGCTGTTTGGAATCTTTACCAAACCAAAAGTTTCTAGCTGTTTAGGTGATGAACCGCTCACTCTAGTTGGCCATTTCCCCACAATTACTTCTTCTGAAAGATATCATCCTGGCGGCTCCCATATTTGACACAATCCTCCTTTTAGAGGAAAGATTCCTGTAAAAGCTGTTCTGATTCAGGCCAACAGCTTCTTCAATACAACAGTTTGGGCTTCAGACGACACCACAGAACCTGGACGGCACTTGTTAAAGTTCAACATGACGTCTAAATAGACGCTGACTCAGCAAAAGGTTTAAGCTGCTTGATGTGAGCACAGCTTTGATACTGTGGACCGTCCGGAAGTCCTGAGTTGGGGGGAGTGGGGGGTCCATGGTGATGTGATCACAAATATGAGCGCCTCCGTGTCATGTGGAGTGCCTCAGGGTTGGATCCTCTGCTGTTCCGTCTGCACATGCTCCCTCTGGGTCAGGTCCGGCCCACCAACACAGTGGCACAGTTATGCAGACGACACTCAGCTATATGTGGCTCTGTCACCAAACCACCATCAGACTCTCCGGATTTGACCTGACATCACCTGAAGATGAAGATCTAAATTCTGAAGAGACTCCGCGGTCTCAGGTCCACATGGTAAATGGCGTATACTTATAAAGCGCTTTCAACCTTCTTTCAAAGGCCCAAAGCGCTTTACAGTCACAGTCCCATTCACCCATGCACACACACATTCACACACTGGCACCAACCTCCCACCAGAGGCAGGGTGGGGTTCAGTGTCTGACCCAAGGACACTTTGACACATGGGGGTGGAAGGCGGGAATCAAACTTGCAATCTTACGATCATGGGTCGACCGCCCTACCGCTGCACCACAGCCGCCACAAGATTTGTTGTTTCATCCAGATCCTCAGATATAACCTTCAAAAAGCTGCAGCTCATTCCGAACTGTGCTGACAGTCTGGACCAGCACCAGGAGTTCTGGAGTTCTCACACTGGATACCAGTTAGATACAGGACTGGTTCAAAGACCACTTTATGGAGGAGCATCACAAAGCCGCAGAACCCCGGCTCAGAACCAACCAGAAGAACTTCCGGAAGAGTTCAGACGATCTTCAGCTATAAGACTATGTTGGTGTTGGTTGAAAGAGGCTAAATTCTGTTTCTTTTGAACACTTTTATTTGTTTTCTCCGTGTTTTTACACGAGTTATGGAGTTTGAATCTGTTGCCAAAGTGGATCTGCTTTCCCTCATTCTGGATCCGATCTGGACGTTTCCAGGTGTTCACCTGGTCCAGCAGCAGAGTCTCTGCAGAGCCCCACCGGGCATCATCCACACCCCCATCACCACCAGCAGGAGCACTTTGGCCCCCAGGTCCACCGACAGGAGGAGCAGGATGTGAGGCGGAGCTCCGCCCACGGGCAGCGGTGGCTGGGGGGGCAGCACAAACAGAGTGGCTTGCTCTTTACCCAGCGGGTTGGAGGCGCTGCAGATGTACTGCTGACCCGGCGCCACGTCCCTCAGCTCGCTGATGGTGCGGTACCGAGCTGGCGACCCCTGAGCCGGCGGCCCCAACGGAGAAGCTTCCAGCTGGTGGTCCGGGCCAAACCACTGTACGTCCGGTAGGGGGGAGCCCTGGACCTGACACAGAGCTGTGTACCCCAGCAGCTCGCTGCCCTCCACCAACAGGGCCAGGATCCTGGGAGGGGCTGAGCCGCGAGAGGAGGTGAAGACGGGAACATCAGAAATGGACGCTAAACGATCAAAGAGTCCACTCTACCTTCCACCCTCAGCCTGGTTCCCATCTTGTCCTCAAAGCTGATGTGTTCTCGTCCCAGGATCTCCACTCGGCAGTAGTAGCGGCCGTTGTCCTGCAGGGTGGCGCTGTTGATGCGCAGCGACAAGTCGTGCTCCCGGGGGTTTCCCTCCAGACGGTATCGCTGGTCCTGGTCTGGATCCGGCTCGCAGGAAGGGTCGGCGGGCCGGCTGGTGCACTGGTAGATGACGGCGGCACTCTGGCCATGGCCTCGGCGCCACAGCACCTGCAGCGAGGAATGCTGGGAGTGCTGCGGGTGGTTGAAGGTGCAGGGCAGCACCACCGGGTAGCCGTCAATGCCTCGAACCTCCGACTGCACGGTCATGGACCAGCCGTTGTCCTCCGTACCGAGAGCTGCAAGAGAACAAAGACGTGATGAAGCTCATGGTCGTTTCTGAACCGCATCTTCATCGTCAGGGTGAAGGGGCATCATCTGTCACCCCCCACCCTGAAGGAGCAGTGAGCTGCAGCCACAGCTGAAAGGGTTTGGTGGTTTCACCCCCCGTCTGACCCCTGATCATGTGTAAAAGGAGGGAGGGGGGCACTAAGGTCCATCTTTACAGGTTAGGTTTGACAGGAGGAACAACTGAAGCCATGTCAGATCAGCACATGACCACTGGGGGGCGTGTTGCTGTGGGCTTTTTGCCTCCACGTCTGCCCCTCTCACTTTGATCCTGACTGAGATCCGGAGCAGAAGTTTTATTCCCGCCGACATCCGAGCATCTTCTGTGTCACGAGTCAGAAGACTGAAGAACAGCTGGAGGAGAACCAGACAGACTCCCTGCTGGAGGTTCAGGTGTGTCCTCCTCACAGGAGAAGCTTCATCTTCTCTGAACCACAAAGCAGCAAACACACATTCAAGAGGGTTTTCAAATGAACTCACCTACTGTGACCAACAGCAGCACAGTCAGAGCTGTGAGGAGCCGCCAGGAGGCCATGAGGAGAGAGGAGGTCAGAGGAGTCCAGAGAGGAGACCACAGAGGAGTCCAGAGAGGAGACCACAGAGGAGTCCAGGGAGGAGGTAAGAGGAGACCACAGAGGAGTCCAGGGAGGAGGTAAGAGGAGTCCAGAGAGGAGTGGATCACACAGCAGACGAGTGACTCAGCCTCACATCGTCTCACTTCATGTTTTCTATTTTTACTTTTTTTTTGGCTCCTTGTTATTCCCGTTTGTGGAAACACTGAAGATCCAAAGAGGAACTTGAAGACCCGATGAAGATGAAGATCACGACGAAGATGAAGACCATGATGAAGATGAACATCTACCAACAGACTAAACTTTAATGAAGGTCAGAGATCTGGTTTTAGACTGGATTTGGTTTTTCTCTACAGTCTGAATGTTGATGTTGACTGTGTGGACGACTGTCTGTACCCTGCCAATGCGGGCGGAGGGGGGGGGGGGGGGGGGGTCAGGTGCTCTTCCTCTGTGGTCCCCCTTCTGGCAGCTTCCTCAGTTCAATACCCAGAAACAGAACAGGAACTGTGGAAATGTTCCAACAGGAAATGACAAATATTTCTAGAATTAAAGTTTTTAGGCTCTGTGTCTGACATCCATCCATCATTAACTATGAGGATCAGTTTTTCTTTACCAACCAACCAGTATGTGAGTCAGAGGAAGAAAAGAACTCATTTTGTGTGTGTGTGTGTGTGTGGGTGGGGGGCTCTTCAGATCCTGTTTAACATGATTTTCTTTTCTGAATCCTAATCCATCTGATGGCGCTGAAAGTTCTTCATCCAGATGTCGTCTTGAATCAGCAAAACGCTTTAAAGAAGATCTGAGGTCCGGTTGGGACTAAACTTCAAGACTCCGTCTGACAAAGACGGAGTCCTTCAGGCTTCCTGGAGGACGGTGGTCTCTCTGGAGGTCCGCCTCTTCAGAGGCCAGGACGCCGTCCCTCCATGCTCAGTTCAGCAGAAAAATGTTCAGCTGACCGCAGCAGAGACTGTGGGGGGGTCAGGGGCCGCCGTGGCGTCACATCAGGAACCTCCAGCTCAAAGGGGGCGGTGCTTTTTTCTGTCAGGTGGAGCCGGACCAGGAGTCCACAGAGAGGAGGGGTTCAGAGGAGACGGACCTACACGTCAAAGCTGAAGCTCTCCAGAAAGACTCCTCAGTTTAGATGAACAGCTCAGCTTCATGTTTTCAGTTCTCCTGGCAAAGATCATCTTCATCGTTCTTCCTTGATGAAGACCATCAAATCTTGTTTTCTAACCAACATGCTTCATTCTCCTGAAGTTGAGGGACGTACGTCTTCACCTCCTCCATGTTCTCTGCAAACTTGTATGACCAAACCCCATCGACACAGGCCTCCAGAGGAAACGATGGATCAGAGATAAAAGTATGAAACCAAAAAGGTCTGAAACTGGTTTGGATGGTGGCTTCTCTGGGAGATGACTGCTGGACTCTCACAGCAGCCGCCATCTTGTTGTAACAGAACCCCAAAGCAGGAAGAGCGGTCCAAACGGTGAGGCCTGAACCGGAACCGCTGTCAGACTGAGGAGCAGGAGAAGAATGCTGGACATCCTCCTCTCTGGCTGTGATGAGGAGCTGCTGTGTCTGCATGCTCCTTCATCATCACCTCCTCACTGAGAGGAGAGCACAGCCCAATCCCACAATCCTTTGCAGAGAGACGGTTTGGGATGGAATCAGAGAAGAACCACAGATCTGCAGTCCAGCTGGAAATGTTCTACTCCAGAGTTCTGAGGAACCTGGAGGAGAACTGTTGAGCAAACAGCAGGAGATCTGAACCTTCTTTTATTGAACAAATGCAGAATCCAAAAACACAAAAATGCAGCATTTATGCAAATATAAAGAACAATACAGATCTGAACCTTTTCCTGCAAACATGTGTTAGCATGACGCAGCAGGAAGTGAGCTGTCTGTAGTCCATTCTCCTTCATTTGTAGTTCAACAGAATGTTGTCCAAGCTGCAGCAGAAATAAAACTGCAACGTGATTGGTCCTCATTCCGGAAGCGCAGCTGGTCACGTGCTCGTCCGACCTGCAGAGAGCTCATTAAGGCTGTGTCCGAATTACTGCCCTAACCCCTAACTACTAAAACCCTATATAGTGCGGCACTATATAGTTCTCTATATAGTTCTCTGAATTTTCAAAGCAATTCGGACACCCGTGCTCACTAGTTTTCTCTTTCGGGTGTTTTCAAATGGCGCTTGGCACGAAAACAAAGTGGGGCATTACCGCCACCACCTGGTCTGGAGGGGAACTACTTCTATTAAACGCGGAGAATGAAACCTATTTGTCAAAGTAAAAATATAATAAATATGAACATTTTATGAAGACTATTTATGAATCTGCTGTGTTCTGATCATGGAAAACGTGGCTGATTTATAAATAATAAAATTACAAACACATTGGTGTAGCTTTTATGTATTAGTTGATAAATAAACCCTCAAGTCATTAGTCCATGGCAATATTTATTTTTGTGCCGCTGAAAGATTTACGGGCTCTTGCGAGGAGGCATTTTTTTTCTGTAGTTTTCTCTTTTACCTTACTGAAAATAGCTTTATATATGAATCTGTCCGTGTTCCTGGCAATAATTCAACCGTTTTTCATGGGATCAAACCAAAAACGAGCAGATATGCAGCATCACAGGGCGGCAAGGAGAAGCAGGCGTCTCCGAAGATTTCCTCTGGATGCCCTGGCCAGACATGAACAACCTGTGAGTTAAACTTAAAGTTTTTTATTAGTTCAATTTAAGCATTTGTTACCAATTGTGCTCAAGGTTACACAGTCTGCTGGGTAAGACTTTTTAACATTCTTTTTCAACACTGGATTATGAACTGTATAGTCCAACTACATGAAACACTTGTGAGATCAAAGTTTAGTATTTTTTATTCAGAGTCAAACCATATCACTTGTTTTAAACAAAAATACTTTAATTTTTAAATATTTATATAAAAATCCAAAAACCCAGCAAAAAAAAACCATGAGATTTTCCAGCATTTATAAATACGTCATAAACTAAAATGTAAGACATCAGAATAAAATGAAACATTCAAAAAAAAAATCAGATTTAATTTTCTCAATGAAATAATTATTTTTCTATTTTACAGGGTCTTCCACGTCTCTACTGCTTTGCCAACATAAAGGTGTCTGTCGTGGCCCTTCACGCTGACGCTCAGTCCGACACAAAACCAGACCGGCAGACCCGCAGATCGGTTGACCCGCAGGACCATTGAGCATCTGGTGGAGCAGCTTTGGGTTCCTCACACTCTGGGGGGACAGGAGACTGTGTCTTGGTATTTTTTTTCTGGCTGGCGTGTGGCACATCATACAGTGTGATAGCCAGGGCCTTTGACATGCCACGGTCCACTGTGAGCGGCAGACCGCATCCTCCAGCTGATGAGCAGGGTCACCCAGCATCCAGTGGGAATGAACTGCCATTAGTCACCTCAGGTTTTTTAGCAGCTCGCTGAGTCTTCCACCTTCCAAAAGGTCGTATGGAACATTGAGGGCTGCCACTGAAGAATAAAGGCCCTAAAAGAAAATGCAGCTTGTTATTTTAACAGGAAGTTTTTTTATTCCATTCAACTGCAGGCTGTACGTGACTAATGCCAAATTTAGAGATATTTTTGTTGGGAATCAAGGATCAGTCCACAGTTCACATGTTCTACGTAAAAGCCCAATTTATGTAAATCAAACATTACCCACCTGAAGGATCGTTTTGGGTGATGGTGGGTATCCCTGCATTGCACATCCCATCACGCTGCTGACACCCTACAGGGAACCCATGAGGAATGCGGTTCAGGCCCGTTACAACCAGCACCACGCCAAGGCATGCTCTGTGGTGGAGAGAGAGCATTTGGCAAATGAGGAGGAGAGCAATATTTCTGGGGGCACTGAAAGCAAAACCAACCTTTGCAATGAAAATCATTGCCTGCAGTTCAGTTCTGCACAATCTGTGCATCAGAGAAGGGGACTGCTTGGAGCCACAGATGTTGAGCCACAGCAGGAACCAGTAGGACGGGTAAAGTGGCGTCCGTCTGCGAGGACAGATCTCTGCTTTCCTTTTAGCTCCAACTGTGACACACATGACTCTAGAAGACCAGGATTATTGTTAAGATGTATAAAAATAAATGTTAACATATAAAACGAAAATGTAAATATGTACATTTGATATTTATATGAAAATTCTTCTGAGATTGTTAAAAATGGCTCAGATTTAAATAATGCATGTAAATAATTCATTTTTGTTCCTGCATTTATTAAACAAATTGCAAAAACAACGACGACGTTACATTTTGTGAACAATATTTTAAACACAGGTTAACAGACTCTCCTGTCACTCTTTGTCCCTTCGTGCTCTTTCTTCCTCTCCTCTTTCAACAACCTTTACCCCAACATGACAACGATTACAGTTTAATGATAAATAAATACAAATCTGATCGTGTCTCTTATCCCATCCGGCACGAGCTTGCCTGAAAACAAACAGGCTATCTTTCTCCATCCACATATGGATCAGATTTTCCTTATCCTCGTCTGTCCCTACATATATAATCACATTTAAAAAATGTGTTAATAACTTATGACTACGGTTAGAACTCACTCATTTTTTTATGTAATGTCAACAGCGTTTGTTTTTAGCATTCAGCGCTAATTCGCGCTAGCGTTAGCTTTAGCATTACCGAAATTGATGAGCTTCAAAACAATGTAGATAGTCGATTGAGGAATATAACATATTAAACACATCATCTTACGTATTTACAAATATATTTTACAACAGATACTTGATACTTTTAAATATACTTACATTTTTAAGTCCTCTTTCTCGCGCAACCGTCCGCCATCTTCGAATAATTCAAACGCAGTGTATTGTGGGTCACACGCAATGCATTCTGGTATGAACGCAGTGCATTCTGGGCAATATTCGCCGATCGAGTGAGCATCGATCCACACTGGTTTTTCGTAGAGAATTCTGGGAAATTTCTAGTGCACATGATTTTTGAACTGTAGATTCGGACAGCACTACAAAATGGCGACCGCACTATATAGTGCACTATATAGGGGTTAGGGCGGTAATTCGGACACAGCCTAAGGCAATAGACCTTTTTCACACTTCCGCATTTTTCGACCGGAAATACGTCAATGACGTGTAAAACAACTTCCTGTTAGCGTAGCAGCAGATATGAAGAATGGCAGAGTCGAAGAGTTGCAGTCTCTGTTGCGTTCCAGGCTGTTCGTCTTCCAACCAAAAACAGCCTTACCTTTCATTTCATTATTTTCCTGTGGATCCAAACCTGAAACCCAAATGGATATAGGCGATCCGAAGAGATGAAGGGCATAGTTTTAATGTAAACACAGGTAGCACCCTCTGCTGCCGGCACTTACTAACTTCGCTCCGGGATTGTGGTGCGGCTGCGTCGTTCGTCGCCTGAAGAGTGGTGTTGCCCCGAGTATTTTCCCTTGGAACAACTTTACTGATCCTTTGAGAAGGGAGTCAGAATATGACAGAACCTCAAACGTCAGGCTATGCAGCTAAGCTGTGAAGATACTAGCGACATGGTGGCTAAGCTAAGACAGTAAAGATGGATCACGACTACGTGACACACCCACCTGCAGGTAAGGTTGTTCATAATGTGTTTGGTTAACGTTAGTCAACTATGTGTACCGTTATTGGATACATGCATTTCTACCTGAACAAATTAATATTTATAATAAAAGATGTTCATGCTCTCACCTATTTTAATTGCATGTATTTAATCACTTTTGAGCATTTTGTCATTTTGTAATTTCCTTAACAAAAATAAATGAAATGTATTTGTAATTAAATACTTAACATACTTTTCAAAACATGATTACTGTGTTGTGTTGAAAGGTAGCATTAATATATTAAGACTGATTTTTAATTTCTTTATCTTCACAGGTGCTCTGGATGAGGCTTTGGATTACATCCATGACTTAGAAGCCAAGTTCCTTTGCTGGAGCCAGGAGACGATGTCATGGCGGACAAAAGTTCCTCGTTCAAGACCTCCTAACTGACATTGGATCTAAGATCATTATTCCACCTTTTAAGCTTTCAGCTCAATTCAGCAAGGAGGAAACAGAACAAACCGCAGCCATCACCCGCCTCAGAATTATGGTGGAAAGAGTGATCAGTAGGATAAAGTCCTTTCACATCAGGAACTCTCTGTGCCGCTCACACTGATGGGCAGTGTGAATCAGATCTGGCTTAACCGCCGTGTTTTGGCAAATTATCATGGACTTTTTTGTTTTGAAGAGTGAATTAATGTTTGGTATGTAAATAATGTATAATGTGCAAATAGTATGGAAAAATTTAGTGTTTCCACATATTCTTAAAATCTAATTAAATATAATTGTTATATTCGTAATATTTTTCTGTTGAAATGTGACTTTGACTTAACAAAAAAATTAGATGAACAAATAAAACAATTTTGGTCAAAATTGTGCCTCGTTTAATTTTTTGGTATGCAAATAACATCAAACATTTACAATAAAAAATAACATTACAGATCAACAGTAAGACAGAAGGCTGAACTGATTGTTAAAGACAAGATAAGTGTAATTTAAGGTATGCATTCATGCATTTGCCACAATATATATCCAAGTTCTCTTTCATTCCATCTCAGAAACCCATCCAACACAACCATGAGAGGTTGGGGCTGCACCTGGCATAATCTGCTTCCAGATGCCATCATATGGATCTGGCTGTGGTCCTACACAAGACAAACACAACACACAAAAGTTAGACATAAGTGCATAACTACATTTAAATTTAATTCATTATATCTGCTGTAACCATAATTTGGTTAGTCATAAGATTAAAAAAAAAAAAACTTAACTTGCTCACAAAGCAACAAAAAGTTAATCACCTGTAAATGCCTTGTACAGTGTGGACCTCTGACCGTCCCTGCCAACTGTTTTGGGTTTTTGCACCATCAGCTCACTAACCGGTTCAGGATGGATTCCCTTATAAGTAAAAGGCAGAAAGCAATTAAAGTCTGTAGTAACTACTTGGGGTGTTTTTATAATAATTTAGAGTTGTTATGGATACACATACGTTCTTAAAAAATAATGACAATATGATCACAAACCCACCTGTGCCATCTTTGCAAGCCACTCGTGCAGGCCAGGGGGGTGGAGCAGCCTGCAGACCCAGCTGTGAATAATGTGCGGTCTGGAACAGGATGGCAACTATGTGATTGCAGAATCCTTTAGCAGCAGCACAACTGCAGACGAAAGCTTTCAGGTTGGCACTTTCTGCGTCCAGTGATATCTAGACACAATAAATTATATAGGTTAAAATTAGGACATACTTATGTTGCTACATCAATGTTCAGAATGACATGAAACTATAACTGTCAATAGGGTGACCAGATTTGAGTTTGTAAAAAAGAGGAGTGAAGTGAGTTTGTGAGATATTTCATCGAGAGTAATTGGTGTTCAGAGCTGCATACATGAAGCAAATATAATTACATTTCATCTATGTTCAATGTTATTTTATTATATAAGTATCAAAAGAGAGGACATGTCCAGGAAAAGAGGACTTCTGCTCACCATACTTTCAGAAAAATAATACTAGTAAGTGAAGAAAGTGCCGCAACCGCAGCAAAATGAACACGCATACGGGCAACTTAACATTTCTTATTTACAGCTTCACCAAATTTTTGGGTGTTATGTTAATCTCATGCCTTTTCACTTAAACATACACACAACATATTCACTGCGATGCCTTATATTACAAATTAATAACACCAGGATTTACAGTTGACGTAAACACACAGAGTTACCGGTGATGCGGCTATGGCTAAGCTAGCTGAAGCTTACCTTGGTAATGGTGGATAAACTCTTCGTGGACGAATTTATATCCCATGTCCAATTTGTTTCCTTTAGTGGACGATTGCATCTTCACACTCTTCATCACATCGGTGCTGGTGAACTTCGGAACACAACTCAGGCTCTTCGAAAACACTCTAGGCTCTGCCATTCCTCCGCCAGCGAAGCACAAACCGGAACTAGGTTTACACGTTGATGACGTACTTCCGGTTTTTGCGAAAAAGGTCTATTGGGTCCAGGTGTGCAGAGCGGTTCGGTTCTGCGGGATGGAGTTCTGCGGTGGCGTTCAGGTCGGTGATCTTTGGTTGTGGGTTAAATTCTGCTGTTTATCCTGAACTTTGGAGTCAAATGTGAAGTTTTCTGGAAAGTTCTGATGTTCTACTGACAAACGAACTTCAGGTTCCTGCATGGAGACAAGAGGCACAGAAAAAGATAGAATAAACATATGAGACAGAAAAAAAATAGAATAAAATAAAAACACCAGACAAAGAAAGTTAACTTCCTGATTATGCATTTTTCTGACTTTGAAAAGAGTTTTGTTCTTACTAAGAAATATTTTATTTAATCACAACTGAACTGCTTGAATGGGTTACTCTATGTTTACAGGTTTAAATGTCAGAGTTATGGACACATCCAGCAAAAGCCTAATTAAAAAACTGTTCTCAGATAATTAGGAACCAAAAACGTGCGAAAACTACAATCTGATAATCTTAATCTGAGCAGAATGTCTGTCGGGGATGAACATTTGGGTTGGATTGATGCAGAAAAAAAGTACATTACTGTGATCCTCATGGTGATCCATGAAGATCACAGTAATAGACGGTTGTGGTATTTTAACTGAGAATGAATCAATAATCATCTCTCTGCTGCTGAAGCCTGAACCTGCAGTAGGCGGAGCCTATTTGAGTAAGAGTTTAGGTTGTAATGGATTACATCACTACAAACATTACCTGTTCACCCTGGACTCTGTTTCTGAATGATTGGTGTTTACTAGCATTTTTATTTAGATCATTTTTCTTAAATGCACTCTGCTTTCATACACGGCACGGTAACTGAACACATGTAGTCTTTGATAGATTCCTGAATATTTTCCAGAACCGTTTTTCACGTGGATTTGGGGACCAGCAGCTGCTTTCACAGTTTTAAACTCCCTGCAAACTGTTTTCCCTGCATATTATCAACAAAATGGTCAAATTATAACAATTGTCCATAAGAACAAAACCCAGACTGTTAAAAATGTTTAACTTTGAGCCAAATACTAAAATAAAAATCTTTCAAATGGCGGACTTTGCTGTTTCTTAAAAGGAAATTTCTTTTTTAACTGCGGCTGTTCTCCCATCTCTTTCCCAGGATTCTTTGCTGGAAAAAGGACCTCAAAGAACAAAACAAAGAGGTAACTACTAAAACTGTCCGTTCAGGGAAGCAGGCCGACCATGGAGGCTTTGGTGGCACTGACGGGTGTAGCGATTCCAGTAACGTCAGTTTGATTCCTGATCCCATTCATGGTCCATATCGTTTGTTCTGAATGATCCGGTTCTCTGACCTAAAGTGGATCCAGATCATCTTTATCCAAACTTCCAGCAGTGAGACTCAGACAGAAATTCCTGCTACTGAACAGTTTTCCAGATTCTTGGATTTTTTTATCAAGTGGAAATGAAATGTTTTGGATTTGAGGAAAGCGTTTTTGCTCCCAAAGGCCTCATGGGAAACTGTTCTGCTACCAGCAGCATGGTGGCGCTGTAGACGCTTTGACTCTCAATGTCTGTGGCCTCCATCCTTGAACTAGTACAAAATCACATTTCTGTTTGGAATTCAGTCCTAAAGAGGAAACCTTCTGATGAACTTCTTTCTTTTCTTTTGCAGGAAGATCTCCAGCCGGTAAGTCGTTGGTTTCCTGCTTTGGCCGCCGCGCCGCTCTATTCCTCCGTCTCTAAAGGTGACTTCATTTCCACGTATCTGACGCTCAGAGCGTCGTGGCGTTCTGAGTGCTGGTTGGTCACGATGAGGGAGGAACTTCAGGATTCAGGATCTTTCCAGCTGACGTGTCTTTGGGAGCTGCAGATCTTCCAGATCGTAGCTGCAGCTGAAACTTTCTGTTCTTCCTGAACCTTTTATGGCGTTCCTGAATAAAAACTGCGTCTCGCCGCCGTCGAATAAAAGACTTGGTTCTAGACTGTAAAACACGCCTGCAGGATTTATCAGAACAATCAGTAGGTCTTAGATTTACACCTAAATGTTCCAGAAGTTTCCTTCAGCATGGACCAGCCTCGTCAATTCGCGTGCGCTTCCGCCATTTTGAATTTTCTGCCACTTTGGAATTTTCACGTTGGTCCTGATCTTCATGAAGGTATGTGAGACGCTGGTCTGAACGCCCACGCTTCAGCTCTCTGAAGGTGTCTCCATCAAGCTCTGTCCTGCTCTCTTTCCCTTCAGGCCGCCGTGCCGCCACTCCACCACCCTTCCCGTCCTGTTCTAAAATTGTTCTTCCTTCTGGATCTTCTTGTCCATCTTTGCTCTCCTGACCCCCCCCCCCCCCCCCCTTTTCCCAACTTTGTCTCTAAAACTTTAACAAAACTTTAATGATTAAGAACCTTCAACTAAAAGTAAGTTAAATAATTCAGTAAATGATCTTCAAGTCTAGTGTGAAACTTTGAAAGTAACACAAATAAAAAGCTGCTAAACATCAAATGTGAGAAAAGGTGAAGTTCATGTATATTTTGCAGCAGGTTTAGGAGCTTTAGTGTTTCAACTATCACAGTGTGAAGGGAGGCAGACGACCTCTGAATTCACTTTATTTTTGAATTACAGACTTTATTGTAACGGCCAGCAGCTGTTCAGTTATGGGTGTTTCCAACAGCAGCAGTGGACGGGGAAATAGTGAGACAAAATAACTACAACGGTTACAGACACAATATGAAAAATCCACTTATTTTCAGCAGTTCTGGTTCTTCAGAACATCCGTCTGTAAACTAACCTGTTTCCTTCCTGCAGCAGCGTCCAGAGAACTTTGGACCTGAAACTGGAACCAGAAGGTTCAGCTTCAGTGTTGAAGGTTCAATGATCCAGGACCGATTCAGAGTCAGAACAGCAGAAAATCTGAACTGGCTTGAATGGATGCTGTGAAGATTTCTCTCATCTGTTAATAGTTTCTCCAGAAACGTCCAGAGATGGACGTCAAAGCTGCTCTGAGGGGAACAGACGAAAGCAAAGATGACGGACCAATGAATGCAGCAGATGTGGAACCAAACCTTCACACAGACGGACGATTCATAGAAACCTCTGGAACAACTAACCACTAACTCCAAACAAAGCAGGAAATAAAGAAAAATCTTTGCCTCTTTGGGACCGAGAGTCACACAGGAACTCAGACCATCACTGCCATCAGGTCAGGAACCAGATCAAAGGACCACATAAGGAAAACTTGAAACCTGACAGATAAAAGATTAACCGTTCAGCCACATCTTCAGAAAATGACTCCATTGGGAAAGTGGTTAGGAAAGCGTTTGACCAAAGGAAAAGTTCAAACAGGGAGTTTCTGTTGCTCGTTTGGTTCCAGCGAACAATGGAAGTGTTGGGAGTCCAGATGGACGTGAGATTGAAGAAGGTACAGTGAATTAAAAACACTGAACGTGAGCTGAAATAAGCTAAATGTCTGGAGATGCTTTAAAAGGTAAATGTTTTTTGCTATAGAACCCTCTTGGACCTGTTCATTACTTTGTGTGGAACCGAATTTGGAAGTCACAGCACTTGACACTACCAACCTAAAGATGGAGTTAAGGGAGAATTGTGGGACTTTTAGTTTTCCAGGTAAGTTTCTAACCGTCCTGCACCGGACGACACTCCTGAGCCGGTTGTTGGGGAACGGGTTTGGGTTTTGGGTGGTCTGTCCAGAACAATGAACAGAACTAAAACCCGCTGTGTTGTTTGGGTCTACATAGGGTGGTAGTGACTCATTATGGGAGCTCTGTTCCAAATGGGAAATTGCTTTGGAACAAAAGGTGTGTTCTGTTTTCAGGTGTAATGTGGTCATTTGAATTAGCCACGCCTCACGATGTGTTCATGCTCCTCTGTTCTAAATGGGTTGACTATAAATCCTGAGGAGGTTCTGGCTGAACTGACAGACTTGTCCTGATGAGTGAAAGTTGGATGATTCTGTCCTGACTGTTTTTTGGTGATTTTTGAAAGAAAATTGTCGATTCTGCATTGACTTCTATATATTGAACAATCCCATCAATAATCACATGACTGAACATGATTCATGTCAAACATTGCATCATGGCCTTAAGGCCAGTTGGGTTTTCATGTGTAAAGAAAATGCCTTTAAATGGTTCCTCGGTTGGACCATCTGAACCAGACGCTCCACAATAAACAGACGGAACGTTGAAACGTTTCTGTAGTTTGATCCCTTACCTGCTTCCAGGTGTTCAGGGGTGTGGGGGTGGCTCGTCTTCTCTCCTTACTAACTACTGTTAACAAAAATGTAACATACTGTCGTCCATCCAACGTAATCAATGAGGACCATCTAAGATCATCTGGGTCAGGGAGCGTGGGTGCGCAGATGGCTAGTCAGTCCTATCTGCGCAGGAAAGGTTCTGGGACAGTGAGGGCAGGGAATGGAGGCTGTTTGGGGATTAGCCACACGGGCCTTCCTGGCTTGGCGCTGCAGTTGAGCAGCAGCTGTCCTGTTTGCTTCGCACCATTCTGCGACTCTTTGGACTTGGGAGTGCCAGCTGCTTTTGTTCATGGCATCCTTTTCAAAGCCGGCAGGGTTCAGGTTGAAGGCTTTCAGGGAGTATTTAAGAGTGTCCTTGAAGCGTTTCTTGGGACATCCCACAGAGCGTTTCCCTTGCAACAGTTCACCATGCAGGAGTCTCTTTGGCAGCCGGTGGTCTGGCATGCGGACTACATGGCCTGCCCAACGTATTTGATAATGCGTTAGGATGGTATGGATGCTGGGCAGGCCGGCATGGGCAAAGACTTCGGTATCAGGGACCTTGTTTTGCCACCTGATGACCTGGAGGCGTCTGAGGCATGAGGTGTGGAAATGGTTCCGCTTCCTGGCGTAGCGCTGGTACACTCTCCAAGTCTCGCAGGCATACAGTAGCGTAGGGAGGACGATGGCACGGTACACCTTCAGCTTTGTGGCAATCTGATGCCTCTTCTGTTCCAGACATTGGATTGAAGTCTGCCATAGGTTGCACTGGCTTTCACAATTCTTGCGTTGATTTTGTCATCAATCACAACGCTATGGGACAGTGAGCTGCCAAGGTAAGTGAACTTACCCACTGTGTTCGGTCTCTGGCCATTGACGTAGATGTTTGGTTCTACTCAAGATTTTCTTGGGGCTGGCTGGTACATGACTTCGGTCTTCACGGTGCTGATGGTGAGACCACACATACTTGGGTTAAAATCCCGCTAAACCCTAAACCTCTTTCTTCCAGGTTGTTTCTTTTTTCAGAGTCCAGCGTGGATCTCATCTCCACCTGGATCAGAGGGTTTGGTCAGTGATGCTCTACATCTTTATGGTGTTCAGACGTGGGTGGATGGTGAGATGTGAGGATCATTGACCTGCTGGAACATGAAGGTTTAGAACAATATTCCAGCCTCGGAAGCTCCACTGGGGATTGTGAAGGTGGAATCCAGAGTTTGTTGCTCTGTGACGTGTCATTCATCTCTGATCTCCTATGGAACATAGTTCCTAAAATCCTGTAGAAGAATGTTCCAGGATTTGGTTCTCCTCTGTGGTTCTTCTCCAGAAGATCAGACTTTCCTGATCTTTGCTTCACTGAAAAGTCTCCACCTTTACTTTCTGGGGCAGAAAACTGCCTCTGGTGTTTAATGAAGGTTCTAACCTCCAGGTTTCTGCATCACCTTCACAGTAACCACAGCGGTCGGCCGCTGAAGTCGAACCCGTCCTTCTGGTTCCTTTACAAAATCAAACTTCTAACTGGACTGTTACTGATGTGAAACCGTTTCTGGATTCACTGGTTTTGGTTTGGGAAGTTTGTCAGAACAGATTGAAGGTTCCATCTAAACCAGAGAACGTCTACATCTCAACGCTTGTCTGAACGAGATGTTCTGTTTGTGTGCCGGAACATCCAGAACTCTTCTCTACAGGAACTAGAACTGTGTCCTCAATGGTTTATTTCAGCGGTGAGGATGATGGTGATGAAGAACCAGAAGGTTACTAAATTCCTGGTGTTCTTTCAAAGGTTGTTCTAGTTTAGGGGAAATCTCTGGACCAAAGGTAACCTCAGTGGCCATGTGGCCCAGCCCACAACAAAAGGTGTTTTCAGGTGTAATGTGGTCATTTGAATAAGCCACGCCTTATGTGTTCATGCTCCTCTGTTGGGTTGACTATAAATCCTGAGGAGGTTCTGGCTGAACTGACAGACTTGTCCTGATGAGTGAAAGTTGGATGATGCTGTTTGCGGTTTGACTCTGTTTTTGGTGGTTTCTAAAGAAAAGTGCAGATTCAGCATTGACCTCTATACATTGAACAAACCCATCAATAATCACATGACTGAACATGATTCATGTCAAACATTTCCTCATGGCACTAAAGCCAGTTGGGTTTCCATCAGGTAAAGTGCTGCCTTTGGTCTGGTCCATGGACCGTCTCCGTCTTTGGTCCAGGTGGATCCTTAAATGGGTAGTTTTCTCTCTGAATGAACTGCCTCTGGTTGTCATGGGGATTCTCTCCTCCAGGTTTCTGCGTTACTTCATCTAAAGCTGGTCAAGGTGTGTGTTGACGTCATCCTCATTGAACTGAACAAACGGGTCCTGGAAGGTCTGCTTGACCATACCTCTGACTGGACTTGAACCTACTTCTTTCAGGGTTGGAGTGGTTTGTATGGAGGTTTGTTGACTGGAAGAGGTGTCATTTTGAGGCCAAAACCTTACCAGAAAGAAAATTCTTTTAGACGGTTCCCCGGTTGGACCATCTGAACCAGAAGCTCCACAATAATCAGATGGAACGTTGAAATGTTTCTGTGGTTTGATCTCTTATCTGCTTTCAGGTGTTTTGGGGGGGTGTGGGGGGTGGCTCGTCTTCTCTCCTTACTAACTACTGTTGACAAAAATGTAACAAACTTGGGTTAAAATCCCGCTAAACCCTAAACCTCTTTCTTCCAGGTTGTATCTTTTTTCAGAGTCCAGATTGGATTTTATCTCCACCTGAGTTCAGTTTTGGTTTGTGACGTTTGTCAGAACAGATTGAAGTTTCCATCTAAACCAGAGAACGTCTACATCTCAATGCTGGTCTGAACACGAGGTTCTGTTTGTGTGCCGGAACATCCAGAACTCTTCTCTACAGGAACTAGAACTGTGTCCTCAATGGTTTATTTCAGCTGTGAGGATGATGGTGATGAAGAACCAGAAGGTTACTAAATCCCTGTTTTTTTTGGGGGGGGGGAATCCGAAGGTAACCTCAGTGGCCTTATGGTAGAGCGGCTACCCTGAGACTGGTTCAAGTCCGTGGTCAGTCATACCAAAGCGTCCCTGCTGGACTCTCAGCATTGAGGGGTTGGATTGGTGGAGTCACCAAATGGTTCCTCACTCCTCCCTGAGGGGAGGGGTCAGATACAGAGAACACATTTCACACCCAGAGGAAAGTGACAACTAAATGGAACTTGGAACCTGAAGTTCCTGCTGCAGCACTGAACCTCAGTTTATAGAACGTGTTCCACTGACGGCAGAACACCATGGGTTGGTGTTGGAAAGGGTTTTGGTTTGAACTTTCTCAGACATGGTTTTATCTCGAATGGAGTCAAGTCATTGGCGGGTTTTTGTCTTTTAAACGTGACACAGAATCTCTTTCATCCCAGGAGTGGACGGGTTCTTCCTGGTAGAACCCTACCAGAAAGGAGGTCCAGATGTTGAACTTTTGATCTTGCAGCAGAAAGTTGAGGTTTGGATTCCTTCAACCTCTGCTCTGAATGTCTGAACTGTAGGGAAAACAGACATCAACGTTTACAGACTTGTCTAGTCAAACGTGTTTGACCTCTGACCTAAAACTGGATGCCAGCTGTGACAGTGATGAGATCCAATCTGCTGCTGAATGAGATCATTTAACTGCAAATGTCTGTTAAGGTCAAACTGTTTTCACGGGAAGGAAACTTCCTGAAAACTTGTTTTACAAACGTGTAGAAGATTCTGAAGGTTGAGAACTGAACAGCTGTGGGTCTGGCTCTCCCCCCCCTGGTCGTCTGCTGGTCTTCCCGGTCTGGACCGGCTCGCCGGACCAGCTGTGCGTCATACCTGGAGGAAGGGCAGATGATCCCCTGACCTTGGTTGTGGCGGTCTGCAGCCCCGGTGTGGCGGTGCCGCCGGCAGCAGGAATCCTCACTTCCTGCTTGGGTGAGTGGCGTCCTGAAAACCAGAGTCCCACTGCGAGCTCCTCTAACCAGCTGACTGTCATCCACACAGGGTCGCTCCACCTGTCCACATACCTGCAGCATGGCCACACCCACCTGAGAGACAACAGGTGACGCCAATGAGAAGATTGTTGTAAAACATCTGGAAACATTGACTTTGTTCATTTAATTTGAATTTTCTCATAGCTTAATAGAACGTTAAGATTTCCATCCTTAAAGGTAATTTTTCTGAATTATGTGGTGATTTTCTTTGTCATTGGTTTAAATTTGTTTGTTTTTTTTAGTCTTAGGCTGATTTCAGCTGAATATGAAGTTTATTCAACCGTGAAGATCCTACAGTGAAGCAGGTAGAAGGACTTTTATTTTGAAAATTTTTATAAGTTGTGTATTAATATTGACAAAAGCTTTTTGCTTTTGCAGGAAGATCTCCAGCCGGTAAGTCGTTGGTTTCCTGCTTTGGCCGCCGCGCCGCTCTATTCCTCCGTCTCTAAAGGTGACTTCATTTCCACGTATCTGACGCTCAGAGCGTCGTGGCGTTCTGAGTGCTGGTTGGTCACGATGAGGGAGGAACTTCAGGATTCAGGATCTTTCCAGCTGACGTGTCTTTGGGAGCTGCAGATCTTCCAGATCGTAGCTGCAGCTGAAACTTTCTGTTCTTCCTGAACCTTTTATGGCGTTCCTGAATAAAAACTGCGTCTCGCCGCCGTTAAATAAAAGACTTGGTTCTAGACTGTAAAACACGCCTGCAGGATTTATCAGAACAATCAGTAGGTCTTAGATTTACACCAAAATGTTCCAGAAGTTTCCTTCAGCATGGACCAGCCTCGTCAATTCGCGTGCGCTTCCGCCATTTTGAATTTTCTGCCACTTTGGAATTTTCACGTTGGTCCTGATCTTCATGAAGGTATGCGAGACGCTGGTCTGAACGCCCACGCTTCAGCTCTCTGAAGGTGTCTCCATCAAGCTCTGTCCTGCTCTCTTTCCTTTCTGGCCGTCGTGCCGCCACTCCACCACCTTCTGGCGCCGTGCCGCCACTCCACCACCTTCTGGCGCCGTGCCGCCACTTGTGCCTTTCTTTGGTGGCCGCCGTGCCATTCTTTACTCGGTTTGATGCTTTTGCTTCATTTTGTGTCTATCTTTGTGGAGTTTTTGTGCTCCATGAACTGCAACAACCATTTACGAGTTTGTCATTTCTGTCCAGTTTGTTCTCCTGGCTCCTGGTCCACTAAGGAAATGGCGTTGAAGGAGACTTTACCACAGAGGAGGAGGAGGAGCTGTCTGTCAGGTTAAAGTCGAGGTTCAGCGTCAGGTTTTAGTCTTTGAGTTCTTGGAGCTTTGAGTCCAGTCTGGTCAGGATGGGATCTTCAGGACGGTTCTGCTCCTGAATCTTCCTGTAGGTCTGTAGTTTGAAGCTGTTCTGACCAGCAGAGGTTGTGGTTGTTGGACTGCAGTTGAATCAGTGAAGTTCTGGTCTGGAGGTCCATCAGAGATTCTGTGCTTTCCTTCTTTTTCTGTGGTTGGATCAGTTGCTGCAGTTTTTTTTCCAGGTGGTGCTACGAAAGGTAAGACCCACTTTTATTTCCTTATGGCGTCCGTGCGCTCGGCCTTCCCGCCGTGGTTGAGCCGTTTTACTTTGCTGGTTTGGAACAAACTTCTGTGATGGTTCAGTTACGACTCTCTTTAAAGGGTTTTGGTTGTGATCAGTGGTTCTGGTTTCCTTTTGTTTATAAGTTAAACTTTAGCGTTGAGTGATTGACCACTGGTTGGTTCCAAATGCTGGTTTGGTGGTTCTGGTTCTGTTGGTGCGGTCGTGTCCATGATTGTGAAAGCCCAGCCCTTCCCGCCCTGTTCTAAAGTTGTTCTTCCTTCTGGATCTTCTTGTTCATCTTTGCTCTCCTGACCCCCCCCCCCCCCCCCCCCCCCCTTTTTCCCAACTTTGTCTCTAAAACTTTAACAAAACTTTAATGATTAAGAACCTTCAACTAAAAGTAAGTTAAATAATTCAGTAAATGATCTTCAAGTCTAGTGTGAAACTTTGAAAGTAACACAAATAAAAAGCTGCTAAACATCAAATGTGAGAAAAGGTGAAGTTCATGTATATTTTGCTGCAGGTTTAGGAGCTTTAGTGTTTCAACTATCACAGTGTGAAGGGAGGCAGACGACCTCTGAATTCACTTTATTTTTGAATAACAGACTTTATTGTAACGGCCAGCAGCTGTTCAGTTATGGGTGTTTCCAACAGCAGCAGTGGACGGGGAAATAGTGAGACGAAATATCTACAACGGTTCAAGACAGACACAATATGAAAAATCCACTTATTTTCAGCAGTTCTGGTTCTTCAGAACATCCGTCTGTAAACTAACCTGTTTCCTTCCTGCAGCAGCGTCCAGAGAACTTTGGACCTGAAACTGGAACCAGAAGGTTCAGCTTCAGTGTTGAAGGTTCAATGATCCAGGACCGATTCAGAGTCAGAACAGCAGAAAATCTGAACTGGCTTGAATGGATGCTGTGAAGATTTCTCTCAACTGTTAATAGTTTCTCCAGAAACGTCCAGAGATGGACGTCAAAGCTGCTCTGAGGGGAACAGACGGAAGCAAAGATGACGGACCAATGAATGCAGCAGATGTGGAACCAAACCTTCACACAGACGGACGATTCATAGAAACCTCTGGAACAACTGTAACCACTAACTCCAAACAAAGCAGGAAATAAAGAAAAATCTTTGCCTCTTTGGGACCGAGAGTCACACAGGAACTCAGACCATCACTGCCATCAGGTCAGGAACCAGATCAAAGGACCACATAAGGAAAACTTGAAACCTGACAGATAAAAGATTAACCGTTCAGCCACATCTTCAGAAAATGACTCCATTGGGAAAGTGGTTAGGAAAGCGTTTGACCAAAGGAAAAGTTCAAACAGGGAGTTTCTGTTCCTTAGGGACATGATTTACTTAAGGAAGTTTGTCAAAGAGTCAAGAGAATTTCTCATCCGGGCTTGTGCTGCATTATTGGGATGTACAACCTAACCGTTGAAGGTTCCACAGTCAAGAACCTGGACTGTGTGGCGTAAAAACTGTTTTTTTTCAAGAATCCTAAACGGATGCCAAACCAGAAAGATGAAATGTGGACAGTGATACAAGATTTCCCAGGTAAGTTCCTAAACATCCTGCACTTGGACGACACTCCTGAGCCAGTTGTTGGGAAACGGGTTTGGGTTTTGGGTGGTCTGTCCAGAACAATGAACAGAACTAAAACCTGCTGTGTTGTTTGGGTCTACATAGGGTGGTAGTGACTCATTATGGGAGCTCTGTTCCAAATGGGAAATTGCTTTGGAACAAAAGGTGTGTTCTGTTTTCAGGTGTAATGTGGTCATTTGAATAAGCCACGCCTTATGTGTTCATGCTCCTCTGTTCTAAATGGGTTAACTATAAATCCTGAGGAGGTTCTGGCTGAACTGACAGACTTGTCCTGATGAGTGAAAGTTGGATGATGCTGTTTGCGGTTTGACTCTGTTTTTGGTGGTTTCTAAAGAAAAGTGCAGATTCAGCATTGACCTCTATACATTGAACAAACCCATCAATAATCACATGACTGAACATGATTCATGTCAAACATTTCCTCATGGCACTAAAGCCAGTTGGGTTTCCATCAGGTAAAGTGCTGCCTTTGGTCTGGTCCATGGACCGTCTCCGTCTTTGGTCCAGGTGGATCCTTAAATGGGTAGTTTTCTCTCTGAATGAACTGCCTCTGGTTGTCATGGGGATTCTCTCCTCCAGGTTTCTGCATTACTTCATCTAAAGCTGGTCAAGGTGTGTGTTGACGTCATCCTCATTGAACTGAACAAACGGGTCCTGGAAGGTCTGCTTGACCATACCTCTGACTGGACTTGAACCTACTTCTTTCAGGGTTGGAGTTGTTTGTATGGAAGTTTGTTGACTGAAAGAGGTGTCATTTTAACGCCAAAACCTTACCAGAAAAATTCTTTTAGACGGTTCCCCGGTTGGACCATCTGAACCAGAAGCTCCACAATAATCAGATGGAACGTTGAAACGTTTCTGTGGTTTGATCTCTTATCTGCTTTCAGGTGTTTCGGGGGTGTGGGGGGTGTGGCTAGTCTTCTCACCTTACCATCTACTAACTGTTGACAAAAATGTAACAAACTTGGGTTAAAATCCCGCTAAACCCTAAACCTCTTTCTTCCAGGTTGTTTCTTTTTTCAGAGTCCAGCGTGGATCTCATCTCCACCTGGATCAGAGGGTTTGGTCAGTGATGCTCTACATCTTTATGGTGTTCAGACGTGGGTGGATGGTGAGATGTGAGGATCATTGACCTGCTGGAACATGAAGGTTTAGAACAATATTCCAGCCTCGGAAGCTCCACTGGGGATTGTGAAGGTGGAATCCAGAGTTTGTTGCTCTGTGACGTGTCATTCATCTCTGATCTCCTATGGAACATAGTTCCTAAAATCCTGTAGAAGAATGTTCCAGGATTTGGTTCTCCTCTGTGGTTCTTCTCCAGAAGATCAGACTTTCCTGATCTTTGCTTCACTGAAAAGTCTCCACCTTTACTTTCTGGGGCAGAAAACTGCCTCTGGTGTTTAATGAAGGTTCTAACCTCCAGGTTTCTGCATCACCTTCACAGTAACCACAGCGGTCGGCCGCTGAAGTCGAACCCGTCCTTCTGGTTCCTTTACAAAATCAAACTTCTAACTGGACTGTTACTGATGTGAAACCGTTTCTGGATTCACTGGTTTTGGTTTGGGAAGTTTGTCAGAACAGATTGAAGGTTCCATCTAAACCAGAGAACGTCTACATCTCAACGCTTGTCTGAACGAGATGTTCTGTTTGTGTGCCGGAACATCCAGAACTCTTCTCTACAGGAACTAGAACTGTGTCCTCAATGGTTTATTTCAGCGGTGAGGATGATGGTGATGAAGAACCAGAAGGTTACTAAATTCCTGGTGTTCTTTCAAAGGTTGTTCTAGTTTAGGGGAAATCTCTGGACCAAAGGTAACCTCAGTGGCCATGTGGCCCAGCCCACAACAAAAGGTGTTTTCAGGTGTAATGTGGTCATTTGAATAAGCCACGCCTTATGTGTTCATGCTCCTCTGTTGGGTTGACTATAAATCCTGAGGAGGTTCTGGCTGAACTGACAGACTTGTCCTGATGAGTGAAAGTTGGATGATGCTGTTTGCGGTTTGACTCTGTTTTTGGTGGTTTCTAAAGAAAAGTGCAGATTCAGCATTGACCTCTATACATTGAACAAACCCATCAATAATCACATGACTGAACATGATTCATGTCAAACATTGCATCATGGCCTTAAGGCCAGTTGGGTTTCCATCAGGTAAAGTGCTGCCTTTGGTCTGGTCCATGGACCGTCTCTGTCTTTGGTCCAGGTGGATCCTTAAATGGGTAGTTTTCTCTCTGAATGAACTGCCTCTGGTTGTCATGGGGATTCTCTCCTCCAGGTTTCTGCGTTACTTCATCTAAAGCTGGTCAAGGTGTGTGTTGACGTCATCCTCATTGAACTGAACAAACGGGTCCTGGAAGGTCTGCTTGACCATACCTCTGACTGGACTTGAACCTACTTCTTTCAGGGTTGGAGTTGTTTGTATGGAAGTTTGTTGACTGAAAGAGGTGTCATTTTAACGCCAAAACCTTACCAGAAAAATTCTTTTAGACGGTTCCCCGGTTGGACCATCTGAACCAGAAGCTCCACAATAATTAGATGGAACGTTGAAACGTTTCTGTGGTTTGATCTCTTATCTGCTTTCAGGTGTTTCGGGGGTGTGGGGGGTGTGGCTAGTCTTCTCACCTTACCATCTACTAACTGTTGACAAAAATGTAACAAACTTGGGTTAAAATCCCGCTAAACCCTAAACTTCTTTCTTCCAGGTTGTTTCTTTTTTCAGAGTCCAGCGTGGATCTCATCTCCACCTGGATCAGAGGGTTTGGTCAGTGATGCTCTACATCTTTATGGTGTTCAGACGTGGGTGGATGGTGAGATGTGAGGATCATTGACCTGCTGGAACATGAAGGTTTAGAACAATATTCCAGCCTCGGAAGCTCCACTGGGGATTGTGAAGGTGGAATCCAGAGTTTGTTGCTCTGTGACGTGTCATTCATCTCTGATCTCCTATGGAACATAGTTCCTAAAATCCTGTAGAAGAATGTTCCAGGATTTGGTTCTCCTCTGTGGTTCTTCTCCAGAAGATCAGACTTTCCTGATCTTTGCTTCACTGAAAAGTCTCCACCTTTACTTTCTGGGGCAGAAAACTGCCTCTGGTGTTTAATGAAGGTTCTAACCTCCAGGTTTCTGCATCACCTTCACAGTAACCACAGCGGTCGGCCGCTGAAGTCGAACCCGTCCTTCTGGTTCCTTTACAAAATCAAACTTCTAACTGGACTGTTACTGATGTGAAACCGTTTCTGGATTCACTGGTTTTGGTTTGGGAAGTTTGTCAGAACAGATTGAAGGTTCCATCTAAACCAGAGAACGTCTACATCTCAACGCTTGTCTGAACGAGATGTTCTGTTTGTGTGCCGGAACATCCAGAACTCTTCTCTACAGGAACTAGAACTGTGTCCTCAATGGTTTATTTCAGCGGTGAGGATGATGGTGATGAAGAACCAGAAGGTTACTAAATTCCTGGTGTTCTTTCAAAGGTTGTTCTAGTTTAGGGGAAATCTCTGGACCAAAGGTAACCTCAGTGGCCATGTGGCCCAGCCCACAACAAAAGGTGTTTTCAGGTGTAATGTGGTCATTTGAATAAGCCACGCCTTATGTGTTCATGCTCCTCTGTTGGGTTGACTATAAATCCTGAGGAGGTTCTGGCTGAACTGACAGACTTGTCCTGATGAGTGAAAGTTGGATGATGCTGTTTGCGGTTTGACTCTGTTTTTGGTGGTTTCTAAAGAAAAGTGCAGATTCAGCATTGACCTCTATACATTGAACAAACCCATCAATAATCACATGACTGAACATGATTCATGTCAAACATTTCCTCATGGCACTAAAGCCAGTTGGGTTTCCATCAGGTAAAGTGCTGCCTTTGGTCTGGTCCATGGACCGTCTCCGTCTTTGGTCCAGGTGGATCCTTAAATGGGTAGTTTTCTCTCTGAATGAACTGCCTCTGGTTGTCATGGGGATTCTCTCCTCCAGGTTTCTGCGTTACTTCATCTAAAGCTGGTCAAGGTGTGTGTTGACGTCATCCTCATTGAACTGAACAAACGGGTCCTGGAAGGTCTGCTTGACCATACCTCTGACTGGACTTGAACCTACTTCTTTCAGGGTTGGAGTGGTTTGTATGGAGGTTTGTTGACTGGAAGAGGTGTCATTTTGAGGCCAAAACCTTACCAGAAAGAAAATTCTTTTAGACGGTTCCCCGGTTGGACCATCTGAACCAGAAGCTCCACAATAATCAGATGGAACGTTGAAATGTTTCTGTGGTTTGATCTCTTATCTGCTTTCAGGTGTTTTGGGGGGGTGTGGGGGGTGGCTCGTCTTCTCTCCTTACTAACTACTGTTGACAAAAATGTAACAAACTTGGGTTAAAATCCCGCTAAACCCTAAACCTCTTTCTTCCAGGTTGTATCTTTTTTCAGAGTCCAGATTGGATTTTATCTCCACCTGAGTTCAGTTTTGGTTTGTGACGTTTGTCAGAACAGATTGAAGTTTCCATCTAAACCAGAGAACGTCTACATCTCAATGCTGGTCTGAACACGAGGTTCTGTTTGTGTGCCGGAACATCCAGAACTCTTCTCTACAGGAACTAGAACTGTGTCCTCAATGGTTTATTTCAGCTGTGAGGATGATGGTGATGAAGAACCAGAAGGTTACTAAATCCCTGTTTTTTTTGGGGGGGGGGAATCCGAAGGTAACCTCAGTGGCCTTATGGTAGAGCGGCTACCCTGAGACTGGTTCAAGTCCGTGGTCAGTCATACCAAAGCGTCCCTGCTGGACTCTCAGCATTGAGGGGTTGGATTGGTGGAGTCACCAAATGGTTCCTCACTCCTCCCTGAGGGGAGGGGTCAGATACAGAGAACACATTTCACACCCAGAGGAAAGTGACAACTAAATGGAACTTGGAACCTGAAGTTCCTGCTGCAGCACTGAACCTCAGTTTATAGAACGTGTTCCACTGACGGCAGAACACCATGGGTTGGTGTTGGAAAGGGTTTTGGTTTGAACTTTCTCAGACATGGTTTTATCTCGAATGGAGTCAAGTCATTGGCGGGTTTTTGTCTTTTAAACGTGACACAGAATCTCTTTCATCCCAGGAGTGGACGGGTTCTTCCTGGTAGAACCCTACCAGAAAGGAGGTCCAGATGTTGAACTTTTGATCTTGCAGCAGAAAGTTGAGGTTTGGATTCCTTCAACCTCTGCTCTGAATGTCTGAACTGTAGGGAAAACAGACATCAACGTTTACAGACTTGTCTAGTCAAACGTGTTTGACCTCTGACCTAAAACTGGATGCCAGCTGTGACAGTGATGAGATCCAATCTGCTGCTGAATGAGATCATTTAACTGCAAATGTCTGTTAAGGTCAAACTGTTTTCACGGGAAGGAAACTTCCTGAAAACTTGTTTTACAAACGTGTAGAAGATTCTGAAGGTTGAGAACTGAACAGCTGTGGGTCTGGCTCTCCCCCCCCTGGTCGTCTGCTGGTCTTCCCGTCTGGACCGGCTCGCCGGACCAGCTGTGCGTCATACCTGGAGGAAGGGCAGATGATCCCCTGACCTTGGTTGTGGCGGTCTGCAGCCCCGGTGTGGCGGTGCCGCCGGCAGCAGGAATCCTCACTTCCTGCTTGGGTGAGTGGCGTCCTGAAAACCAGAGTCCCACTGCGAGCTCCTCTAACCAGCTGACTGTCATCCACACAGGGTCGCTCCACCTGTCCACATACCTGCAGCATGGCCACACCCACCTGAGAGACAACAGGTGACGCCAATGAGAAGATTGTTGTAAAACATCTGGAAACATTGACTTTGTTCATTTCATTTGAATTTTTTCATAGCTTATGTAATTTTCTGAATTATGTGGTGATTTTCTTTGTCATTGGTTTAAATTTGTTTTTTGTTTTTTTAGTCTGAGGCTGATTTCAGCTGAATATGAAGTTTATTCAACCGTGAAGATCCTACAGTGAAGCAGGTAGAAGGACTTTTATTTTGAAAATGTGTAAATGCAGTGCATTATATAGAACTGTCTACTTCCTTAAAGGCCCCTCACATCACGATGGCTGCAGATCACTCATCAGACCACCAGGAGTTTAGTCTTTAAGGACGCTTCTGGACATGGGCAGAGAGGGTTCGAACCTGTGAGTTTCTGATCTGAAAAGAACCGCTCTGCTCCGTTTTGGTGACACTATTAAAATATGTCTTGTTTCTGCAGCAGGATCAGACCTGTTTGGTGTGATCTGGACTTTTACTTTGAAAACCTGACTGATTCTGAAGAGTTTGAAAACGCCCTGAGGTTTGATTCTATGTCGATGACTGCAGACACGGCAGGAACTTTCTCCAGCAGCAGTGAGGTGACTGTAGTTGTTGCTCTCTTCCAGCAGGGGGCAGACCTGCACAGCTCCTGCCGGGGTCGCCCCCCCCTCTGACTGTAGCCTTCAGGCAGACCTGACAAAAGCAGCAAGAGTTTCTGTCCAACTGCAACAAAGATGTCAAACATGGATCACAAAAACGTTAGTTGGCTGCTTTATAACCTCTGTATTGTCGTCATTAGATGTTTAAGGAGGTTTATTTTTAATACTTTTATTTCAGCCAATTTAGTATTCTGGGATGTAAATTCTTGTTTAAATGACTGATTTGTTTTTGGATTGTAAATTATTTGTAATTTCTTTGTTTTTATTGATGTACTTTCTGAGTTTGGGTGGATGTCAATATTTGTTTTTATTTAAATTTATTTGAATGAAGCACATAAAACCACTTTAAATTTGCTTGAACATGTAAACATATTTTATTTTAGTTTGTGTTAAGTCTCTGTTATAGAGGCTGCATGCTCTGCTGGTTAATGAAATGACCCCCCCCCCCACCTCCCCGTTTGTTGTCTAGCCACGCCCCCTTTTGAAAATGCTCAATGAAAATGATAAAAAAATAAAAGCCTGTATTTTCCAGAGACGTCGTGTTTTCTGATTCTCACATTTCAGCGGCAGAAGCCCTCGATTGAGGCGCTGGAGCTCCACCTCCTGTTTCCATGACGACGCATAAACAGAAAATGGGTTTGGTTTTAGAAAAAAAAAGAATTTGATGCAAACCCGGGGGGGGGGGGGGGGGGTCAGATTATTTGGTTTGGTGGATCAAAGCAGACACTGTACACTAACTGGACTGAGTAAAAACTTGTAAAACTGTTCCTGTCTCAACTTCCTGTGAGTCCTTTCAGAATAAATCCTTGAATTTCTCCTAAACCTCCAGATGTTGATCAGATTCAGAACATCTGGACCTGCGTTGGGGGCATTAGACAGGAAGTTGCTGGTTCCTTTTGGACCTCCAGGTGTTTATCATTTCTGACTACTCCTGGGCACAGGAGGCGGACCCCCCCCCCCCCCCCCCCCGGCCTTTCACTTGGAGACGGCAGTGACTTCACCCACGCTGCGTCTCCAGGATGTGGTTGAGGGTGTGAAGTATCCAGCGCTGCGTCGCCATGGCAACACAAAAGCTGTGACCGTTGAGACTTGCTGGAAATGTTCTCAGACGTGTGAAGGTGCAGCCGCTTTGAGACCCAAAGGTCAAGAGACCTCCAATGCTCCAAATGGAGCAGGTGGGGGCGTGAGGTGTGTGTGTGTGGGGGGGGGGGGAAGCCACTGATGAAGACTCCTGACGTGCTTCACTCTTCGTCTTCATGGTCTTCACACTTTGCTGCCTCTGACTCTCAGCAGCAGCAGAGAGGAAACGGCTGACGGGTTCTGAAATGTGACGAAGACCTCAGTGGAATAAAGTCTTCATCAAAACAGAATCAGAGACACACCCCCCCCGAGACAGACTCTGTCATTGTGAGGTCAGTGACAGTTTAGAGCAGGGGTGTCCAAACTGCGGCCCGCGGGTCTGTTTTTATTGGCCCGCACATGGCGCTTGAGCTCAACTCTGTTGCATTTTTCAGTTTCAACACTAGATGGAGACGGTCACAGAAAGGTGTGTTGCGGAGTGTTTGTGCTGAGCGGGCCACGAGAGAGAGGGGGAGGAGCGCGTGCAGGTGGAGATGGGTGTGTGAGTGGAGGTGTGGGGGGTCGATATTTTGTGTGTTCGGAGGACATTCATTCATTTTCTTAACCGTTTTTCCCTTTCGGGGTCATGGGGTTGCTGGAGCCTATCCCGGCCACTTGTGGGTGAAGGCAGGGGGCTACCTGGACAGGTCGCCAGTTTGTCGCAGGGTAGAATGTCCTCAATCACAGACCCATTCACTCTCACACTCACACCTAGGGACAATTTAGAGTAACCAATTAACCTATGAAGCATGTTTTTGGACGGTGGGAGGAAGACCCCGAGAGAATCCACGCATGCACAGGGAGAACATGCTAACTCCACACAGAAAGGTCCCCCATTGATGTAGTTTTTGAACCGGAGACCTTCTTGCTGTGAGGCAAGACCGCTAACCGTGCAGCCTGTGTTAGGAGGACGGAGCACTTTATTAAATAGGTGTCCCCCCCCCGTGGCTGAGGGTTCCAAAGGGAAAAGTGAACCCCGAAGGAGAATCGCCTTCGGCCCTGGAGGAAATCTCCGCTGCGCTTCTGACCACGGTCGGAAAGAGAGAAAAGCAAAGAGAAGTCCCGCGCAGGAAAGGTTCAACAGGTGCTTCTCCACTAAACAAAATTAAGCAAAGAGGAATATTTACCACAAGTCACCAGAAATGGCATCACCGAAGAAACGCAAGATAGGAAGTGAATGTAGAAGATTTCAAACACGGTGGGAAAATGAATATTTCTTTAAGGAAATCCACGGAAAGTGTGTGTGTTTGATTTGCACTGAAGATGTTGCCGTGAGGTAACAGTTGTAACAGTTTTTTTCCCCATCGCGGTGAGTCAACAGACGGCGTCCATCCAGGCCTCCTTCACTATTTTTTCCTCGTGTTAATAGCAGCGTTACAGAGGGGGTCGCCGCCTGCCTGTCTCCTAATAATGATGACATGTTAACAATGATAACAATGTTCTCCACATTATAGGTGAGTTAAAAATACACAGTATTCATGTGTCGATATCTCACCTCTTGTGTGCGGCCCGGACCTTTGCTCATTTTTCTGTATTTGGCCCTCACCAAAAAAACTTTGGACACCCCTGGTTTAGAGAGAGGTTGCCGGTTAGACTCTGCCCCAGCCTGAAACCTCGTTGGGGGGGGGGGGGGGGGGGGGGGATGACGATCACAGCTGAAAAACTGACTTCAGTCCTTCTGAGAAATCAAAATAGTTCCAGGAAAAAGATTTGATTTTTTTTTCACTTTTCCTCAAACATTTAAGATTTTCCATTTTCTAGACAAAAGTCTTCATGAAGATTGTAACAAAGTTATGATGATGCTGTGGAATGAGTGTGTTTATTTAGAGTGTGTGTGTGCTGTTGTGTGTGTGTGTGTGTGTGTGTGTGTGTGTGTGTGTGTGTCGTCTCCTCATGGGCTGAAGTGGATGTTTGGATGCTGCTGCAGGGCTTCCTGAAGGAGACCACGCCTCCGTCCAGCAGCTGCTGTGAGCAGGCATCACAGGAAGTCGGCTTCAAAATAAAAGCTTCAGAGACATGTTTTACTTTCCCTCGTTACAAACAAGAAAAACAGATTTTTCTATTCTTTGTATAGATCTTATTCATTTTTCGTGTTATATTTTAACATAATGTTCCAAATTTACAAAAAGTGCATAAGGACATTAAAACATTTTCTGGTTTTCTTTTATGTTGTAAAACTCAGTGTTTGTATAAATGTCCACAGAACACATCAGCCTGGAGTTTGACAACGTTCCACCGGACCGGTCCAGACTGAACCCCGCCTTCATCCGGGATGGTCCACAACGTCCTTGTGGGTCCAAACAAGATGAAGGGGGTTTGAGTAGACCGATGGACGGACGGACGGACGGCTAAGTTCATATCCAGAAACTGAAGTTTGGGTCTTGGTGTCATAGATGATCAGAAGAGAAGAGAGATTTGACATTTTAGTATTGAAAGTGTTCATTTCACTGACATGAACCATGATTTAATGGTGTAAAAGTACAGAGTGGTACAAATAGTCAGTATGATGATCAAGAACCTCCTGAAGGAACTGGGGGAAGAACGTGTTCTCCAGCCTGGACACGCGCCCCCAGACGCTGTGGCGGGACGGGCAGCATGTATTATTCGGGCAGCATATATTCGGTTCGGCAGCTGCACGGCCGCAGAAAAGAAGAGACTGCAGAGAGTCGTAGAGACGGCTCAGAACATCATCAAGGACAGTTCACACCCCGGCTCAGACCTGTTCCACCTGCTGCCCTCTGGGAGGCGCTACAGAGGCATCAGAAGCAAAACAGACTAAAAAAAAGCTCCTTTCCAAAGGCAATAACAATCCTCAATTCCCAAATGCACAGATAAAATCCATATTCCTGTTTACTTCTCCGTCTACAGCGTCAACTCTCTACCTCATCACCACCTCTGGCACTTCTGACATGTTTAAACACAGTTTTCATACGCAAATTTGCACAATTATTTCGGCACTTTTCATTACAGTTTACAGTCTACATTTGCACACTCATATATACTGTTTGTTTGTTTGATTGTATTACGATGTTTTTTATTATTTTTTCCCTTCCTTGCTGTTCTTGCACTGATGGCGAGCTTAAATCTCATTGTACTATGCACAATGACAATAAAGCTAATCTAATCTAAGATAATAAATGGGGTTGTGAGGATGGGCGTTTATTTTGAAAGGGCGTTCCGGATGCGCAGCCTTTGGACCGCGCAGCTTGACGGAAGTGCGGGGCGGGTGTTTCCAGTCGATGCTAAAGCTGGTCTGGCCGAGTCCTCGGGACCGTTTCTGCTGCGGGCTCGTGCGCTTTTCGTCATCATGTCCCACTCTGTCGTCACGACCACGACGGTCCCGTCCTCCGGGGACGGGTTCCTGAACGCGGGCTACACCTGGACCATCCCGGGAATGCTCAAGCTGGGACAGCTGGTAAGCGCGCTCCACCCTGACACGGCCGGGGGGGGGGGGGTCCGGACCCCCGCCGGTACAGATAATCGATCAGATTGATTAGCAGGTTCTGTTGTTGTGGTACTTTGTGTTATTGTTGTGTTAACATCCACACATCCACAGGGGACCCCCTCCCCCCACCCCCCATTCAGACTGTTTCTCCAGAACGTCTGGACCGTAGGGGTTCTGCTGGGTTCTGCTGGGTTCTGTTGGGTCCAGTTTGGTTCTGCTGGTGACCGGGTGACGGTTGTCTGTGTGTTCCTCCGTGTGTGTAGTGATGCACAGTTGTGTGGTTCTGTTGTTCCTGGTCTTTTACCTTCATGGTGTCTTGTGGGTTTTTGTGTGTCGTTGTCGCCTCATTCTGCTGTCATGTTCTATGTTGTGTCTGTATTGTGGTTTATTTGTGGGTTTTTGGTGGGTGTGGTTTCATCATTTTTTGTCTTTTGTGGGGTTTTGTTTCCTTTTTGTTGTGTTTATGGTTGTTGTATCTGATTGGTTGTGTCTACAAACCGACAGTTTTCAGGTTATGGTGTTGTCCCCCCCCAGAGAGACTTTTATTGTGAAAGAGCATTGTCTGCTTCCTGCAGCTGGCCCTGCTCATCGCCTTCCTGTGCGTCCACTGCGCCTACGGCTGGCCCAGCTGGTACGCCTTCCAGTTCTTCGAGGTGGTGGCGCTGTGGTTCTTCGTCGCCCTCCTCATCTTCTTCCTCATGCACCTGTTCCGGCTGCAGGCCCGCGTCCCGTGCATCAACTGGCCGTTGACGGTGAGTCAGAAATGATCCGTGCTGCGGTTCCCAGGGGAACCGGAACCCGGTTCTTCTGTTTTTGGATCAAATTGATCAGAGATCCACTTTGTGGGATTTGTAACGTAAATTTACTAAACAACATTCCAACTTTATCACGAACGTGAAGATCCACCCGAACGTCTGAGTTCTAGAGGTTCTGCAGGTTCAACGCCGTTTGGGTCAAAGCAGCTGAAGCGAACCGAGCTGGACCAGAACTCTGAGCTTCTCTGTGGTTTCAGGAGTTCTTCCATTACTCTGTGGGCGCCGTGCTCATCTTCATCGCCTCCATCGCGGCGGCGGTGAAGGCCGGAGGAGTCTCCGCCCTCATCGTGGCGTCGGTGAGTAACTCAGATGTCAGCGACAGAGTGAGACCTCTGTCCCGGCAGGAAGCCCCGCCCCCTCCTTCCTGTTACACAGGAAGTCATCAGGAGGTCCTCCTGCTGGAGCGCCTCGCTCCGACAAATCCAGAACCGTTTTTCTGTCTGCAGGTGTTTGGCTTCATCACCACCTTCCTGATGGCCGTCAACCTGTGGACGTCCTACAGCGTGGCCTGCAGCCCCCAGGTTGGTGCCCGCCCCCAGAACCCCCCCCCTTACAGATTAAACGTTGCAGTTCCTCAAAGGACCACTGGAGGCTGGTTTCAGAAGGGAGCGCTTTCCCCGGGTGCTTTGACACAGAGTCTGTTCAGAACAAATCCAGTTTGGTTAAACAGTGTCCGACCAACAGGAAGTGTTTGTGACAAAGTGGGAGGAGCTTCAAAAGGAAGAGTTCTCACAATTTTCAAAATAAAAGCTCACATTGGAGCTGCAGAATCTTCATTAGCACTCTGCTAAAAAATACAGGAAAAGTCTAAAAGTCCAGGAACCGCACGAGTCGTTGGACATGACGGCATTTTTAAACGCCTAGAAAACCTTCCTTGGTCTCGAACACGGGAACCTCGCAAGCAGGACGGTCTGACTGAAAAGGTAAAACGGTGTGAAAGTGGAGGGCTGGACGGGTTCGGTGAGAGCCGAAAACAAACCTCTGATCTGAGGTTCAGCCTGAAACAATCAAAGCTTTTTAACAACTAGAACCGTAAAATCAGTCACAAATCAGCCGTTTTTTATCCAGAGAATCAGAGGAACGTTTGGGTTTCTGTGTAGAACAGCGAGGACCACGACCACAAACGTCTGAGGCCTCAGTGAAGGAGCGGTCATGTGACCACGCCGAGCGTCTTCACGCCGCCGCTCTTCTCAGGCAGGAATGTTAACGAAGCGTGAAGAGGAAATGGGCGAGCAGAACTGAAAGAGAACTTTTTGTTTCTTGACATGTGAGCTGATTTACTCCACAGGAAGCGCAGCTGCCTTTTCCCATAATGCCTGTCTGTCCTTTTCAGGTGGAGTAGAGCGAGTCGGCCGCGTCCTGGTCAGTTTTTCTCTCTGCCAACAAGCCGGACGGGCCTGAGAGGACCATGCTGAAGGTCCTGGAAGCGTCTCAGAGGTGAAAGCTGACGGGACGCTGGCTTCCTCAGTTTGAACACATTTTTTGGAGGGATCGGTGCTCTGTGTCCAAATTCGCCATCAAACCGCTGAGGTGGAATCAACCAATGGCCTGCTGTTTCTTTCTCAAGTTTCTGCCCAGCTCTGTCTGGGTTTGTCCTCCTTTGACCTCCTCGGTGCCATGAACGAGTCTGAATGCAGCCTCAGAGATCCCCTCTGCACTTTACAGCTTCAGTGAAACGACTTTGTACAGCAAACACGGAAGAACCGTTTCTACACAACATGTAAAACACGCTTTCAGCTTGCTATGCTAATGTGTGCTAGCACATGTGTTGTATTTGGATGTAAACCAACATAATGAATGCTACGTTGGATTAGCTTTACCGTTAGCGCTCTCATTGCAGAAACACCAACTAATGTGAAGGAAAACATGGAAAGTGTTATAGTTAGCTGTAGCTGCTGCTAGCATCTGCATGCTATAGCTAGCATCTGTGGGCTATAGCTAGCATCTGCACGTAGCTAGCACAGACACCATAACTGCTTATCTGACGTTAATGTGACAAAAAAAATGTATTCTAAGTTTCTGTTTTTGGATAAAGTTTTCTTAATTCTTAGTGTTTAAAAATGTTCGTTTTTAGCTGAACGTCTTTCACGTCACTTCAAATCTGTTGGTTTACAGCCTCACGGTGAAGAACAAAACTCGTACAGATTCAGTCCGTTAGCAGGAGAATGTCCAAAAATTTGCCAAGGGACCTTTCTGCGTTGAATTGAAACGGTTGTTTGGTGCTTTCACGCTTAAATTTACCGTGTGTGCAATTTCAGAAACGCCAAAAACAAACAAAAACAGCGCCGTGAGCGCACAGATGGGTTTCATGACTCAGCAGAAATCGTGTCCTTGTTTACAGTGTCTCTGAAACTAAAACAGCATTTGGGATTTTGCTGATTCCTGGTTTTTAAAACCTTTTTTCTTAAAGGTTTACTTTATACTGAATTTACAGTAAAATAAATTATGTCCCAGCCCCCCCCACCACCACCATTGTTGTTTACAAACAACCCCTTTGTTGTCTGATGTTTTTAAAAATAAAACTTTAACTATAAAAGCACAGACTTAGTGGTGCAAATACAATAAAATCAGAGACACTTGAGCTTTTTATGCTGATTTTTTAATATATTTTTTGTCTCTGAAAACCAAGAACTGGACTGATGTCATCCATAGAAAATGGTTTATTCCGGCTCAAAGTAAATGAAGTTAATCCGGTCGCCAGTTTTTCACCTTACGGATGCCACCATGTTGGATTAGATGACCTCAGTGATTGTTACGGGTCGGTCGTAGTCAATGTTTCTATGACAACCACTCTGGCCAACCAGGAATGAGTTTGCTGGAAGGCCACACCCCTAACACTTTGAAATCAGGATGCGGGGGCCAGCAGGCTCCACCTACTGTTATTGAGGCTTCTTCAGTTTATAACTTGAAGTAAAGAGAAAATATAATTAAAAAGAGGATTACAAAGAAGATTTTAGAAAAAGGTATCTGATCCAGAACGGTGCTTCTGACCAATAGAATGAGTAACAGCTGTTTATTTCTTTATTTTCAGTCTGTGGGATTTTGAGGGCACTTCCTGTTTAGAAGGCCTGGGGGCGGGCTCACTCAGTCCAGTTCTGGGATACAGTCGATGGTTAAAGGACAAGATCGGCTTCAGAGATGAATGTCTGTCTTTGGACTGTTCGGTTCGTGAACTCTGGTATTTCTGGGCTTTCATTAGTAAAACATTTGATTCATGATAGTTTACTGAAATCTGAGGTTCTGGACTGTTAAACATGAACTGCTGCTTCCAAACCAGGTTTCCCGCCCACAACGGTCAGTCAAGGAAGAACAATGTGAAACCATGAAGTGGAGTTTTTAGGACAGGAGATTTCAGTTTAGGGGAACAGAGGAACCTCCTGAGCTGGTTCCACTTCCCACATTGATTCTTTATTTGTCGTTGTGTCACTGGTACAACACAGTTTTCAAAAGTGCTCTCTGTCCAGTGCATCATTCATGCTCTAAGAACCAGAGAGTAGTAGAAAGTCTAAACGTCTGCCTTAAGCTAAAAAACAAAAAAGTAGTTTAATTTTGTCCAAATTGATTAACATTTTTTTTTACTCTTGATGGTTTTTGGCAAAATGACAAATTATTTCAGACATTTAAGTCAAATATAAGTTAACCGTTACTACGAAGGATCTGGACGACCAAACCGTCACGTGACGGCCAACGTTAGCTCAAGCTTTGAAAGTTTTCTTTCATCTAACTGAAAGTTTAGTTTCTGAATGTTAAAAAATAAAATGTTTGGAAGTTCAGATGTAAGATGTCATTTTATCTTAAGTTAGCGTTATCATCCCTTTAGCATTAGCATCCCTTTAGCGTTAGCATCCCTTTAGCATTAGCATCTCATTAGCGTTAGCATCCCTTTAGGGATAGCATCTCTTTAGTGTTAGCATCTCTTTAGCGTTAGCATCCCTTTAGCGTTAGCATCTCTTTAGCGTTAGCATCTCATTAGCTTTAGCATCCCTTTAGCGTTAGCATCCCTTTAGCGTTAGCATCTGTTTAGCGTTAGCATCTCATTAGCTTTAGCATCCCTTTAGCGTAGCAATCTCTTTAGCGTTAGCATCTCATTAGCGTTAGCATCCCTTTAGCGTTAGCATCTCTTTAGCGTTAGGATCTCATTAGCTTTAGCATCCCTTTAGCGTAGCAATCTCTTTAGCGTTAGCATCTCATTAGTGTTAGCATCTCTTTAGCATTAGCATCCCTTTAGCGTTAGCATCTCTTTAGCGTTAGCATCTCTTTAGCGTTAGCATCTCTTTAGCGTTAGCATCTCATTAGCTTTAGCATCCCTTTAGCGTTAGCATCTCTTTAGTGTTAGCACCCCTAAAAAGCTTCACTGATCAGCATCCAGACGTTCCTCATGTGTTCACATATTTTTCTGCTGGGTGTTTTTAGCTTGAAAAGACATTTAGACGATATTTATGGTACGAAGCTCCGCCTTGGGGGCGGAGTACTGGTTCTGAGTCGGGCTTGGATTCCACCTTTAGAGGCATCCTCTTCATGATGAAGCCATTTTCCACCAAAACCTTCCGTAGCTTCATGGAGAAACGCTTTAATCAGCGTTTCTGCTGCAGTTTGAAATCCTGCAAAGGTTGGAATCTTTTCCGGCTGAGAGGCGGGAACCGGCATGGAGAGGTTCTCTTTGGATTTAGAACCCTCTTTAGACTCTGGAGGAGCTTCTGCATGTTGGGTTTGGTGATCTGTAGAACCGTAGTCTGTCTGGATGTTTGAAGTCCACCATCCTGCTGCCGCCACACCTTCACGCTGCTTTGTGGGTCCACGGCCTCTGAAGGTGGTGGTGGTGGGGGGATCATGGTGGTGGGGGGTGCTGCTGGATCCAGAAGTTTACATGGAACTGATCAGGAGCCTCTAATAATCCCCCTGTAGCCCCGCCCCCTGCCATATCAATGGACTGACGAAGACCCTCCCATTTAAAAAGATGCTCAGACTAGTCTATTCTTCCCATATCCACGCTTTGAGGTCCAGGTCTGATCCGGTTTGTGTTCAGGACCCGATGAGGTGACACAAGCGTGGGTTTCTGTGTGAGGTTCTGACTCTTTGTGTTCTCCAAAGTGCCTTAATGTTCTGTTGATGTAAGTACTGTTCTGTCACTGAAGTATTACCCACAGTATTATGTCACACTGGTCACATGACATGTTTCCTACATTTTTTAAAGTTCTGATTTGTTGCATGTTTTACAATAAAGACTCGTTGCATCATCGATTGTTCTGCTGTGTCATGGTCTGATTAAGGACGGGTTTGGTTTGGATCTGGATCTGGTCCTGGTCTGGATCTGTTCTTGGTCTGGATCTGGTTCTGATCCAGAGCTACTCTTTTCGGATGTTTCTCCTGGTTTTGTAGGTGTGAAAGTGACCTGAACTCTGGTTTGAATCAAGTAGGAGAATTCTGGTTCTGGTTTCCATCGGTCTGAGAGGAGATGCCAGAAAACCCCAACAGTTGATCCTGTCGGCCTTCAGGACGGAGGAAGAAGTAAAGAGACGGACGAGGAGGTCCGATCAGGTCTGAGCTCTGCCAAATCGATGCCATAAAAATAAAAAGCACGAGATAAACACGAACGAACAGAAACACTGGTTTTTCCAAAATGAAAGAAAATCATTTTGTGAAGCCAAAATGTCCAAACCTGAACGTCCTCCAGTTCTGCTGGTGGGCTTCCAAGGGGCCTCCAGGCCAGCTGGACCCCGGGGTCCCACCATGTCTGCCCTGGGTCGAATAACGTCTCACCTGGAAGACGTCCAGGATGGCGTATGGAAGAGATGAACCATTCTTAACACTCCTCTCCATGTGGACTGTGACGGACCACTGCATGGCTGCAGCAGCTTCATACCTCCACCTGTCAATCTCAAGCTCCACCCTCCCCTCAATAGGGGAAAGACACACCAAGATACCCACTCTGGTCAGGAACCTCCACCTACCTGGAAAAGGTCAGACTTCCTTATACTGGTAGAGAACCGTTCCACCTACCTGGAAAAAGAACCACCGCCTCAGACCCGGAGAGGCTTCACTGGACCTTAAACGGGTTCAGTCCACTCTTGAGGTTCTGGTTTGAAATCAATAGAACATCATCTGCAAAGAACAGATGAAGTCCTGTGGCCTCCAAACCAGACGTTCTGGTCCGATTCCTAGACTCCATGACGTCTTCATCATCCTGATGACGGTCTTTACTCTGAACTGATGGTCTAAGAGTAAAGACCGCTATCACCTCTCAGAATGAGTCCAAACTGTGCCCAAAGGGGCGGTCCAACCATCAGTGGGCGGTGCCGCTCAGCCTCCACTACAAGGTCCGGGTCTTCTGTCCTGATGCTTAAGTCCGCTGCTGTGGATTGGTATTGCGTCAGCTGTTTGGGGAGGTGTGGGGTCGTCTGAGGTCCCTGTGTGACCCGCTCTGTCACCGTCAGCCGCAGGTGGGCGGAGCTTGGTTGGAAGGATGAGTCATTGTTTTTTTATTGCTTTATTTCCTGCCTCCGCAGACGTTTCCACTCAGAGCTGCTGCGCTTCAGCCGAACTTTCTTCCTGAAAGAAATTTTTAGATTTCTGTTTCATTTCCACAAACAATCATTTCCCTGATCTCTAAACATTTGATCATCACAAAACATTTAAATTGAGAGTTTTTGAATGAACTGAGGAGCACATGTGGTCATTTTTATTCTTTTAATGACACTTTACAGCCACTAGGGGGCAGCCTTTACTTTATCTTAGCTGCTGGTCTGGCAGAGGCCCAGGTCCGGTTCTGTGTTCTTAACCAGAACCGACAAACTTCTTTATCTCAGGATTATTGTTATTATTTAACATATATAAAAAGATCAAAACATGCAAAACCAAATCATGAAATCATCCCAGATTTAATTCAGAAATCTAGAAAAGTAAAGGAATAGAAATGTTGGTATCTACAGAAAAATGTCAATCGCACACAGATATGTCTGCGTTTGATTCAGATATTCTTTCTACTAAATCTGTTAATTAGTCAAGAGAATCCGTCCTTTCAGGGTTCGATTCCCATTTACGCCTTCAGGGGGCGCAGTGGAGCTCATGGCTTCACCGCCTGTCAGGCAGAAACTGGGTTTGGTGAACAGAGGACGCTTCGGTAGAACAGAACCTTTGTCCTGTTTAGACGCTGGAGTCCTAGAGGAACCTGCAGAACGTCAGAACCCGGTCACTTTTCTCACTCTTTCTTTCTTTCTTTCTTTCTTTGATTTGTCAAAAGTCTGCCTCTTCCTCCCTTTACTGCCTGGTTTGAATGTTTCTCAGCTTCTGTGTTGAGTTCATGTTGGTCCTTCCTTCACACCGAAGAAGATCTGAGCGACCCACCAAGGAAGCGGTTCCTGTGAGGCCTTCAGAGTCCATTAACGGAGGTTCCTGTTCTAGACGGAGCGTTCTCTGTCTCTAACGCTTTTCTTCTGTCATCTTGGGTGTAAATCACTCCGAGCACAAACCGGATCCGTTGCTCGATCCGGTAACGCAGCAGAATCTGCTGCAGTGGTGCTCCTACCCACAAACCAACAGTGAAACATTTCAGACTGAGGAGAACACAGAACATCTGAAGCAGCTGTCAAGGTTCTACGACATCCCAACGGGCTTTTGACCTTTTTGGTTTGCCAAAGGGTCAAAGGGCACTAAGGCTTTTGTTTCTGTTGGTAAACGCCGTTCCTCACCAAACGCTTCATTACCTCCCAGATGTCAGGAACCCACGGATGAAGAACCTAGAATGCAGGAACCCGAGCTCCCTGAAGGGAACATCCATATGCACAGACCCGGAAGGTGATGGAATCAGGACGCAGCAGAACCAAAGTGCTGTGAACTCCTGAGGAAACCTGAACTCGGCTGTGGTTGATCAACCACAAGAACCCGAGTGACTGACCGGGAAACCCCAACAGAACCGGGCAAGAACCGGGAAACCCCAACAGAACCGCACAAGAACCGGGAGGACCCAACAGAACCGGACAAGAACCGGAAAACCCAACAGAACCGGACAAGAACCGGGAGAACCCAACAGAACCGGACAAGAACCGGGAGAACCCAACAGAACCGGACACGAACCGGGAGGACCCAACAGAACCGGACAAGAACCGGAAAACCCAACAGAACCGGACAAGAACCGGGAAAACCCAACAGAACCGGACAAGAACCGGGAGAACCCAACAGAACCGGACAAGAACCGGGAAAACCCAACAGAACCGGACAATAACCGGGAGGACCCACAGGACAGAACCCTCCTTCAGGTTCTGTTGGGTTCTGTCTTCATCTCCAGACCTCCCTCCAAATGTTCTCATCATCAAACTCTGCTCATTCTTCCTCTCGTCTTGCCGTCTCAGTCCAGCTTCTCTTCCTCCTGATCTGTTTTCTTTTCCTCCTGACGGTTCTTCCCTCCTTCAGAGATGTTCTTTCTGAGGTTCTGCCTTTCTCCCTCTCCACCGGCCGGTTCCTCAGCAGCTTCATCTCCAGTTTTCTGGCAGCGATGGACGTTTGGAGACGTTTTTTCCACATTTTCCATATATTTTCAATCAAAGCCATCAGAATGAAGCCGGCACCGTCAGCCACGGGGATGAAGACCCCGACCCGAGAGCAGATGGTGCGTTGGCGTTCAGAGCTGTCATTTCTGCCCTTTCGCTCTCTGACAGGCTCTCCACCCTCCTCTTCCTCCTCTGATAATTTAGAGCAAACAGGCTGTACGTGTGATAACGCTTCAGAAATATCTGCTTCAGTGTTTCACCAAACTTCAGGTTTAGGTCCTGCAGCTCAGCAGAGCCTCGTGTTTCCTCACGACGTCTGGAGCTTCACGCTTTCAGCTGATGAATCTCTGTGAAGATGAAGATGAACAGCATCTTCATCCCTTTATCCTGAGGAATCCCAGAACTGTTGGTTGTCTGGACTCGACCAGAACATCCAGATTTCCTTTACAGAGGAAACGCTCGTCTTCTTCTGAAACCAAACTGTTCCGTTGAGTTTGGGGACATTTCCATCTGCAGATCAGCTCCTCGCTTTAGGTTCCACTGAGGAGAAATGCTCAGTAACCTGTGAGATCTCTAGTCTCCGCCTTCGGCCACGCCCACCTCTGGAGGGTTTGAAGTGGCGTTTTGATCGGGTCCAGCTCCTCACGGTCTCGGCGGTTCTTCTGTTCTAAACGGAAGCTGTGGAGCGTCTCGCTGCTGATCAGGGGGGTCGCTCTTCAGGCAACTTTTCTGTCACGTTGCATAGCAACAGAGCAGATGTTCCTGGCCCCGCCAGGACAGGAAGACCCCTCTGAGAGCACCGGTGCTGAAGAACCGAGACCCGTGAGGGATCCTGGACCCACCGGACGGTTCCACCAAAGAGGCTTTCCTCAGGAAACAGATGGGGAAGCTTTTGGGGTTTAAAGGCCTTAATGAGGGGAGGGGTTGAAAAACCTTCTAAAATCCCCCCCCTGCATGAAGTTGCCATGGTAACTGCGGAGCCTTCAGACCCCTGCAGGTGGAACCAGCATCCGGTTCTCTTCTGTTCTGCTCTTTGTTTGGGCTTTTTTGTGCAAACGTGACCCGACGACTGCAGCACGAGGATGAAGCGGATCCAACAGAACCGGGGCCAGGAACCGGTCTGACCTGCAGCAGGACGTGCTGCCCAAACGAGGAAGTCAAAGATCAGATTAAAAAACAAAAGTTCATTTGAATTTGCAGAACTTGAAAGAACTTTATGACGATGCAGAAATGACGTTTGGGACCACAAGAGGATGAAATGTTCTCTGCGTCCGCCAACACGGCTGCTTCCCTTCAAAGGTGAAGCCTGGATGGGCGGAGTCAGCGTCTGCAGGGACCGGTTGCAGGGTTGTTTGTTTTCTGGATTTCTTTTGAAAGAACTTGTTGGGTAAATGTTGTTTACTTACAAATAATAGACATGAATGAAATGAGATGAAACGTTGCTCCTCTGTGCTCGTTTCAGCATCTTCATCCAGAGTCTTCATCGATAGTTGTCAGGATCCACAGCTCTGTTGGTTCCCATCGATGATGGCAGCATCCTCCGACTCTGCAGCTTCTCTTCACTAATGGATCAATGCTTTTCATCAGGAGGAGGAGCTAAAGAGGCTGCAGACGTGGAACCTGGGAATTCCTGTCAGCTCCTTCGTCCAATCAGCGGTCAGGGATGAAGCCGCTCCGCAGCATTTCATGGTTTATTTGTGAAAATCTTCTGCAGGACGATCAGGATCTTCCAGTTTGTGAGATTTTAAACATTTTACACCACGAGGGTTCCTTAATGTAGGGAGGTGGGCGTGTCTTCTGACACATGACAGAGAATCAAGAAGTCCATCCGCCATCCATCCCTCCCTCCCTCCCTCCATGGTTAGGGTCTCATGGAAACCCACTAAAGGACAGTTCAGACATAAATCCTGTTTCTGGACTGTGGGAGGAAACCGGAAAACCCCCACATGAACCAGGAGAACCTGCAGACTGAAGGAGCCTGGCTGGGATTCGAACTAAAGTCAAGTTTGAGCTGCTGTCCGCTCCACAGATGATTCGCCTGCCTGTCATTTTTCTGGATTGTGGTTCCATCATCTGCTCGGCCTCCATGAAGCCGCGCAGAGCTTCACTGAACTCTCAGCAGACGTCTCAAAGTTTGCAGACTCACTCGGATCTTTTGGAAGCTGTCAAGTTCTTTCAGTTTCACTGTTTAGTTTCTTTGTTTTCAGTGTAAAGCAGCCCAAACAGAAAATCTGTTTTGCTCTGAGTGAGTAAAAGGAAGTTGCCCCCTCCCCCAGTCTAAAAAAAGGCTCTGTTTCAGCCCCCCCCCCCCTTCATAGCTTGATGCAATGAGCGAGAAAACGAGGAGCAGCAGCAGATTTGCGTCAGAAAAATGAAGCCTGTGAGCAGTTTCTGCTCATCTTTGTTTCCATTCAGCGGGTCTTCTGTTTGCATGAAGCAACAATATGAAACTGTACCCCCACCCCCACCCCCACCCCCGTCTGACATGGAGTCGCCTTTTCAGACCTGCTGTTTCCATTACAGTAATACACCCAACACCTTTGTCCCCACATAATTAACAGGTCCACCCCTTGACTGTATTGATTGTAGTCTGAACATTTTGTCTGATTGTAGTCTGATTTTTTTCTGATTGTAGTCAAATTGTAGTCTGATTTATTTTGCCTGATTTTAGGATTTCATGTCTGATAGTAGTCTGATTTCTTTGGGTCTAAGTCTAGTCTGATATTTATCTCATTGTAGTTTGATTGTAGCCTAAGTTCATTTGTCTGATTGTAGTCTGATTTTGTTTTCTGATTGTAGCCTAATTCTAGTCTGTTTTCTTTGCCTGATTTTAGCGTGATTTGATATCCTATTCTAGTCTGATTTTTATCTCATTTTTATCTCATTTTAGATTGATTGTAGAAGTTTATTTGTCTGATTGTATTCTAATTATTTTTCTGATTGCAGTCTGATTTCTTTGTCTAATTTTTGTCTGTTTCCTTTTTGCTTGATTGTAATCTGACTGCTTCATGACAAACATTGTTGGGTCTGATTTAGAAAAGCTTCTTCAGAATAAGATGAATTTTCTGCAGGAAACTCCTTCAGTTTCTGTCGTCTTAGTTTGGTTCTTCTTAGTTTTTTTTCCCGGTTCAGTCAGACAGAATTCCGGTTTTAATGGTGATCTATATAAACGTTGATGCTTTGAAATGATCTCTTCTTCCTGCACACAGGAGCTGAAAGGAGCACCAAAAAACCGGCTTCTTCTATCTGCAGACTGACCTGCAGGCCATGAAACCTTGTTAGAAGGAGCTGCAGAGGCTCTCAGAACCGCCAGCATTTCTTTTTATAGTCTCGACTCCTGTCCTGCTGCCAGGAGGAGCTCCTCCTTCCACCTTATCTCTGAACATGAAAGATCTGAAAGAGGAGAGCAGACAGAAGCTCCTAATGAGTCTAAACACGTCAAACACGCTCAGCAGATTGATGCTGCTACAGCTTTGGATCCGCTTTAGTTACTGATCTCCATCTGCTCCCACAAACTGCTGAGAAGAACAGAGGAACCAAAGCCAGAGACTGATCAGGAAACTACACAGTTCTGTCTGAAAACAGTCAGCCTAATGGAAGACAACCGATGGGGAAGGAGGATGCAGGAGTCCACAGGAGTCCACATGAGCCCACAGGAGGATGCAGGAGTCCACAGGAGCCCACATGAGCCCACAGGAGTCCACAGGAGGATGCAGGAGTCCACATGAGCCCACAGGAGGATGCAGGAGTCCACAGGAGGATGCAGGAGTCCACAGGAGTCCACAGGAGCCCACAGGAGGATGCAGGAGTCCACAGGAGTCCACAGGAGTCCACAGGAGCCCACATAAGCCCACAGGAGTCCACAGGAGGATGCAGGAGTCCACAGGAGTCCACATGAGCCCACAGGAGGATGCAGGAGTCCACAGGAGTCCACAGGAGCCCACAGGAGTCCACAGGAGGATGCAGGAGTCCACAGGAGCCCGCAGGAGGATGCAGGAGTCCACAGGAGTCCACATGAGCCCACAGGAGGATGCAGGAGTCCACAGGAGGATGCAGGAGTCCACAGGAGTCCACAGGAGCCCACAGGAGGATGCAGGAGTCCACAGGAGTCCACAGGAGTCCACAGGAGCCCACATAAGCCCACAGGAGTCCACAGGAGGATGCAGGAGTCCACAGGAGTCCACATGAGCCCACAGGAGGATGCAGGAGTCCACAGGAGTCCACAGGAGCCCACAGGAGTCCACAGGAGGATGCAGGAGTCCACAGGAGCCCGCAGGAGGATGCAGGAGTCCACAGGAGTCCACATGAGCCCACAGGAGGATGCAAGAGTCCACAGGAGTCCACAGGAGCCCACAGGAGCCCGCAGGAGGATGCAGGAGTCCACAGGAGTCCACATGAGCCCACAGGTGGATGCAGGAGTCCACAGGAGCCCACAGGAGTCCACAGGAGGATGCAGGAGTCCACAGGAGCCCGCAGGAGGATGCAGGAGTCCACAGGAGTCCACAGGAGGATGCAGGAGTCCACAGGAGTCCACAGGAGGATGCAGGAGGATGCAGGAGTCCACAGGAGCCCACAGGAGGATGCAGGAGCCCACAGGAGTCCACAGGAGGATGCAGGAGTCCACATGAGCCCACAGGAGGATGCAGGAGTCCACAGGAGTCCACAGGAGGATGCAGGAGTCCACAGGAGTCCACAGGAGTCCACAGGAGGATGCAGGAGTCCACAGGAGTCCACAGGAGTCCACAGGAGGATGCAGGAGTCCACAGGAGTCCACAGGAGGATGCAGGAGGATGCAGGAGTCCACAGGAGCCCACAGGAGGATGCAGGAGCCCACAGGAGTCCACAGGAGGATGCAGGAGTCCACAGGAGCCCACAGGAGGATGCAGGAGTCCACAGGAGGATGCAGGAGGATGCAGGAGCGTTCAGGCTGAACAGTCTTGAAGGAGGAAACTGTTTTGATCCTCTGAAGAAGTCAGGAACTAACCTGAGTAAAAAAGTTAAAAAGCTTCTATTTTAGGTTTTATGAGGCGCTGAGAACATCAGAACATTTGTCAAACTCAACATTTTCTTTTGATGAATAATAAACATCCATTTATTTTATTTATCAGTTTTTAAATGGTTTCTGTCTCCATATTTTCATAAAAACATTATTTATATGTTCTTAAAGTGACACTCTGCTGGGTGTGTGCATGTGTGTGTCTAAATGGGTTTGTTGGAACGTGTGTTTCGTCCCCTTGCATGTGTTTGTGCAGTGTGTGTGTGTTTGGGATGCCTACACATGTGTGCACGTGTGTGCTCGTCATGCCGTTGCTCCTCTGTGCAGATCCACTCAGGCACCTGGAGAGACGGAGCACATCAGGCGTTCACGGTCTCTGTTGCCATGGTTACAACAGAAATACCATTATGTTAATGTCATTCTGGGATGCTGCAGGATGTTACAGAGAAGCTCTTCTAGAAACGTGAGGAGGTTCTCAGCAGTGGACATCGATTCCGGACCGAACCCCCATCAGAACCTTTGAGCAGAAGATCCAGCAGAAGACTCATTTGTTCCTCTTTCTGTCTAAACAAACATTTGGATCCTGAAAGTTCATGAGACACTTTTCACCACCTCAGCATTTACCCTGCTGAGGTGGCGGCTCCGCCCCTTTGCTAATGTTTGGGTCAGACACAGAACCAGGAAAAGTTCTGTATTACCATTGTTTTATAATTCCATGTGTTCTGTGAATCTCTTAAACTGTTTCATTTAACATCCGCCTGCCAAGGGACTCCAGATGGAAATGAGCCTGCGGCTGTATTCTGCCGTATTTACGTTTGTTTTAATGTTCATACAGAAGCGTTGTGTCTTCACCCTCATCATCTTCATCTTCGTCTTTAACTCCTGTATTTTCTACATCCGGACCAGATGAAGGAACTCTGGAAGGATCTGAATGTCTCTTCTGGAAATGAAGGACACTCGTCATTCTGTCACCAGACGGAGGAGATCTGCTCCTCCCCCCTCTGTTGTGACATAAGTCTGCCCCCCCCGGACAGGTTGTCACATCTCCTGGAAGGTCAGGGAGGTTTGCAGAGATGATGATGCAGGAGGACCTCCAGCAGATCAGAGGAGGTCCAAACCTGAGAGATGTGCAGCAGCAGAACCTCCTTCAGTCCTGACATGATTGACAGCGTGTCAGAGGGGGGGGGGCTCTGCTGGGAGCTCCCTCCTCTGACACTTCGGCAGACGGATTCCTGCTGAATTCCATGAAACCTGGAGACCAGCGGAGCGTGAACATGAAACTTTAATGAGGAGCCACTGAGCTCAGCCTCTGTGAGCCTCTTCATCCTCTGCAGGAGCAGAGCCAAACCCCGCATGAGGAGAACCTGCACCTCCTGAAGGAGAGCGCCGCTCCATCAGACGCTGGTGTCCATCTGATGCTTTGATGATCACCTGAACTGTAATCCAGGATTCCAGATGAAGCTGGAACAGTCTGGATTAGAATGAATCTGAGGTCTTCCTCACAGATGAACGTCTGGAAGACGAGGAGCGTCATGGAGATCTGCTCCTCCTCCGTCAGAATCACTCCAAAGATGCTGATGGAACTCCGCCTCCCTGGTGGTGGTGGTGGTGCTGGTGGGGGTGGTGGGGGGGGGGGGCTGCCCGTGAATCTCGCCGTAGGTGATGGAGCGGGGGTTCTCTGTGAAGCTTCAGCAGGGGGCTGTGGATCAGACGCCGGTCAGATGGCGGCAGACGGGGTACAGATGGTGTTCATGTCGGAGGAAGAGACGCCAGCAGGACGGTGGGACGTTGGAGAGCTCGCCGTCTGTTTCTCCACAACTGTACCCCCCCCCCCCCCCTCCACTGGAGCCTGTTCAGCCCCCCATGAAGAACATGGAGAACAAAAAGTACTTTGCAGCAGTTTCACCAAACAAACGTCCCGCTGTCAGAGTCCTGCAGGAGGCTGCAGGAGGAGGAGAGAGGCTGCAGGAGGAGGGGAGAGGCTGCAGGAGGAGGGGGAGGCTGCAGGAGGAGGGGGAGGCTGCAGGAGGAGGGGAGAGGCTGCAGGAGGAGGAGAGAGGCTGCAGGAGGAGGAGAGAGGCTGCAGGAGGAGGGGGAGGCTGCAGGAGGAGGAGGAGAGAGGCTGCAGGAGGAGGGGGAGGCTGCAGGAGACCTCCCTGCTCCCTCTGACAGGAGCACAGTGGCCCCAAAGCGCTGCTCTGCAGATCAGATGTTTTCTTTGGTCACTGAAGCACAACCAGGAGGCGTCCCTGCAGAGGAGAGATGTGACGGAATCAGGCCAGCAGGACCGTCTGAGGAGAACGGAGGAGGAGATGAAAATCTCCTGCAGACATTCATTTGACTAATAAAGTTCTGAGTTTTGAACTCAGCTGAGCTGAAACAGTACACCCCCCCCCCCCCCGTCTCCTCAGACTGTGACCCTCCCAGAAAGGAGGCCAAAGCACCTCCTGCCTGGCTCCAGCGGACACGCCTTCAGGTGAAAGGCTCCTTTGAGGAGCTCTCGAGGGAACTCCTCATGCATCAGGAGCCTCCTGACTGCAGCTCCACAAACATCTGGGTTTCCTCCTGCATCCAAACAGACTCAGCAGATCTCCTCTCTGAGGAGGTGTCTTGACTGTTTTTCAGACAGCAGAGGAGCTGAACTGATAAAGAGCGACGGCCTCCTCTCCACGCTCCTCTGACTTCCAGACCACCTCCTCTTTGTTCCCGCTCTTCCTTAGTTCTCCTTTACTCCTCCTCTCCCTCCTCTCTTCCTCTGCTCCTCCTCTCAGCTTTATCTCTCTGCACTTTCTGGGAAACCTGCCCCCTCCTTCCTGACCGTCTGTAATTGTCCTGGGATGCTGCTGTTGGGGAAAATTGGATGCGACTCCTCCTGCATTAGGAGGAGGCGCACTTGTTTCTGAGGCTGATTGCTGCGGTCAGACCCAATCCTGCGCTCCATGAGGGGGAGGAGGGTGGCGTTCTTCTCCTCTGCTTTCTGCAGCAGCAACACGTTGATGAGTTTTTCTGAGTGTCTGTGCAGCAGCGGCTGGCGTTCAAGTCCAGAAACGGCTCAGAAACTCCCAGCAGAGCTGGGATTTCACCGACATCCAGTCAGATGTGGGGCTGCAGAAAGCTTCACCGTGCAGCGACGATTTTTCATCACCTTGATGTTTGTTCAAAGCTTTGATCGTCCAGCAGGTTGGAGAAAGATGCAGATGGTGGTGGAACCACAAACATCTGGAAACGTTCTCCTCCTCTTCATGTTCTCACTGAGCTCTGACTTCCAGCTCGTTGAGGAGGTTCTGCTCTGCAGACGTTCTCCCGGGACGACGCTGTGGTTTCCAGACTCGGACCGCTGCTCACGTCGGATTAATTACTGCAAAGAAAACACAGAGGAAGAAGCTGCAGATAATGAGATCTGAGCTGACAGCGGGTCAGGACAGCGCAAGTGTGTGCATGTGTACGTGCACACTGAGGCCTCCGTCTCAGAGGCTGAGCTCAGTGTCTGAGTCTCATAATCAGATTATGATCAGATGATCCCAAAAGCTCCTTCAGAGCAGAATCTGTTCTCCTGCTTTTGACGAGGAAGACAGAGACGACCAAGGACCGCTTTGCTCCTCTTTACTCCTCTCTGCTCCTCTTTACTCCTCTCTGCTCCTCTTCACTCCTCTTTAGTCCTCTCTGCTCTTCTTAACTCCTCTCTGCTCTTCTTTACTCCTCTCTGCTCCTCTTTACTCCTCTCTGCTCCTCTTCACTCCTCTTTAGTCCTCTCTGCTCCTCTTTACTCCTCTTTGCTCCTCTTCACTCCTCTCTGCTCCTCTTTACTCCTCTCTGCTCCTCTTTACTCCTCTTTGCTCCTCTTCACTCCTCTCTGCTCCTCTTTACTCCTCTCTGCTCCTCTTCACTCCTCTTTAGTCCTCTCTGCTCCTCTTTACTCCTCTTTACTCCTCTCTGCTCTTCTTTACTCCTCTCTGCTCTTCTTTACTCCTCTCTGCTCCTCTTTGCTCCTCTTTAGTCCTCTCTGCTCCTCTTTACTCCTCTCTGCTCCTCTTTAGTCCTCTCTGCCCTTTTTACTCCTCTCGGCTCCTATTTACTCCTCTCGGCTCCTCTTTACTCCTCTCTGCTCCTCTTTACTCCTCTCTGCTCTTCTTTACTTCTCTCTGCTCCTCTTTACTCCTCGCTGCTCCTCTTTACTCCTCGTCTGCTCCTCTTTACTCCTCTTTACTCCTCTTTGCTACTCTTTACTCCTCGTTGCTCCTCTTTACTTCTCTTTGCTCCTCTTTACTCCTCTCTGCTCCTCTTTACTCCTCTTTGCTCCTCTTTACTCCTCTCTGCTCCTCTTTACTCCTTTTTGCTCCTATTTGCTCCTCTCTGCTCCTCTTTACTCCTCTCTGCTCTTCTTTACTCCTTTTTGCTCCTATTTGCTCCTCTCTACTCCTCTGCTCCTCTTTACTCCTCTCTGCTCTTATTTACTCCTCCTTGCTCCTCTTTACTCCTCTCTGCTCTTCTTTACTCCTCTCTGCTCCTCTTTGCTCCTCTTTAGTCCTCTCTGCTCTTCTTTACTCCTCTCTGCTCCTCTCTGCCCTTTTTACTCCTCTCTGCTCCTCTTTACTCCTCTCTGCTCTTCTTTACTTCTCTCTGCTCCTCTTTACTCCTCGCTGCTCCTCTTTACTCCTCGTCTGCTCCTCTTTACTCCTCTTTGCTACTCTTTACTCCTCGTTGCTCCTCTTTACTTCTCTTTGCTCCTCTTTACTCCTCTCTGCTCCTCTTTACTCCTTTTTGCTCCTATTTACTCCTCTTTGCTCTTCTTTACTCCTTTTTGCTCCTATTTACTCCTCTTTGCTCCTCTTTACTCCTCTCTGCTCTTCTTTACTTCTCTCTGCTCCTCTTTACTCCTCGCTGCTCCTCTTTACTCCTCGTCTGCTCCTCTTTACTCCTCTTTGCTACTCTTTACTCCTCGTTGCTCCTCTTTACTTCTCTTTGCTCCTCTTTACTCCTCTCTGCTCCTCTTTACTCCTCTTTGCTCCTCTTTACTCCTCTCTGCTCTTCTTTACTCCTTTTTGCTCCTATTTACTCCTCTTTGCTCCTCTTTACTCCTCTCTGCTGCTATTTACTCCTTTTTGCTCCTATTTGCTCCTCTCTGCTCTTATTTACTCCTCTTTACTCCTCTGAGGGTGGAGATGTCCAGTTTAGTTTAGTCTGTTTGGTTTAGTTTAGTTTAGTTTAGTTTGGTTTAGTTTAGTTTAGTCTGTTTAGTTTAGTTTAGTTTAGTCTGGTTAGTTTAGTTTAGTCTGATTAGTTTAGTTTAGTCTGTTTAGTTTGGTTTAGTTTAGTTTAGTTTAGTCTGATTAGTTTAGTTTAGTTTAGTCAGGTTAGTTTAGTTTCGTTTAGTTTAGTCTGTTTAGTTTGGTTTAGTTTAGTTTAGTTTAGTCTGATTAGTTTAGTTTAGTCAGTTTAGTTTAGTTTAGTTTAGTCTGGTTAGTTTAGTTTAGTTTAGCTTAGTTTAGTTTAGTCTGATTAGTTTAGTTTAGTCAGTTTAGTTTAGTCTGTTTAGTTTAGTTTAGTTTAGTTTAGTTTAGTTCAGTCAGTTTAGTTTAGTCTGTTTAGTTTAGTCTGGTTAGTTTAGTTTAGTTTAGCTTAGTTTAGTTTAGTCTGATTAGTTTAGTTTAGTCAGTTTAGTTTAGTCTGTTTAGTTTAGTCTGTTTAGTTTATTTTAGTCTGTTTAGTTTAGTTTAGTTTAGTTTAGTCTGTTTAGTTTAGTTTAGTTTAGTTTAGTTTAGTTTAGTCAGTTTAGTTTAGTCTGTTTAGTTTAGTTTAGCCTTGACCTGTTTAATTCTATGACTTTATGTTCTTCAGGATTCATGTTTATTAAACATTCTCTGGTATGAAACCATTGAGACGACTGTGGATGTTATAGAAATACATTTGAATTGAACTAAATTCATAAATTCAATTTTATCTGTGTTGGAAATAAAATCACTTTATTTTCTTAGTCATACTCATTGAACCCCATTATTAAAGCACATTGAGGCTTTCTGTTTTTATGTTAACATTTGGTTTGTAGAAAACAAACATTTTGACTTGAATAATATTTCTTGATTTACCAAAATAAAAGCCCTTGCAGCAGCTGCAGTTCCAGCTTTATGCTGTGATCAGTAAATAAAATGTATTTTCTCTGTGTGAAGGTGTTTTAGTATTCAGTCTGTAAAAGTTGTGAAATATTGTCTGTGGAACATATTTCATGGCGTGTATCGTGACACGGAGCACATGGCCAGACTTACCAACACGCTGGCCTCGGTCAGGACGTCTGTCTTGTAAAGAAAAAACCCAGCCAGTCAGATAAACCTCATCAACCTGCAGCAGGTTTGCTGCTGGTCCATCACAGAAAACAGAAGTTGAAGAGTCTTCAGACTCCTCCCCCTCCTCTCTGGGGGAGGAGCCAGCCCGGCTCAGGTGTCCTCTGACGGCGGAATCCTCACCTGTGGGTGTCTCAGAGGAGCTTCTGTCTCTACTGGGTCCCGATGGACTGCAGGGAGCAGCTGATGGAGGACAACTGAGTGAACCTCCGGAAAGTTTGTGAACCTGGAGAACGTTGAAGGAACCGTCTCCTCCTCTGGAGGCAGAAACGGTTTTCTGTTCCACTCAGTCAACCATCAGTTTTTGTTTTGTCACTAATGGACACGTGAAAAGAAAGAAATCCTGAAAACCCAAACTGTGAGGTTCTGTATCACAGGCGGCGAGGAAAGTCCTCTGACGGCGGGCTGGGGAAGGTCTCGGCCTGCAGACGGCGAGGGATTGGGTCTCTGACCCGCCTCACCAGTCCTGCCGCTCAGCTTCTGCTGACACAGCAGGTCCGATTCAGCTTCTCCTCCTGAAAAGGGATGAAGAAAAACTGGACCGATGGATTCAGAGAACATCATCTTCTCTGAGAAGCCCCCACCCCTGCCCCTCCCTCTACCTGTCCAGGTGAGCCCTCCTCTGGCCTGTGGGGGGGGTCACATGACTGTTTCTAATAATGAATCTACAGCGGATGAAAGAACGAAACATGGTTGGACGGTTGACATGTTTAAAAACTGCCTTTTTTGGTCATGTGACCACAGGCTGACAGAGGGGGAGGGGCTACAGAGAATGATGATGTTGAATGATGTTTATAGCTGAAGGACAGACTGCCCCCCCCCCCCACACACACACACAGACACACCCCTGAGGATGACTCCATCTTTGTTTTGGCGCAGAGACGATGAAGATGCTCCTCGCTGCTGCGTGTGACGGCGAGGATGGAGGAGGTTCCGCCTCCTCTGAGGGAGGAAAACATCTCCAGGCTGACCTGGAGGCTCTGCAGGAGTTTCCGTCCCACCGCCGTCCCTCGGGGGTTTGAAACCGGCAGCAGCTTTAACCCAGTTCAGAGTCCCAGTGGCCTCAGGGTCCAGAAGGGGCTCCGTGACTATTCATGTGTTCTGTTACCAAAATAAGAGCGTGACGACGCAGAAACCCCTCTGCTGAACAGATGTGTGTTCAATCATTTATCCAAGCTGCAGCTCCAGAGCATCAAACTGTCATTCTGTTGACCCCCCTGCATGTTTTACATGGGTTTTTAATGTGGTAACAGCTGTGACGGGGGGGTCTACACTGCCCCATCTGCTGCTCTGAGACGTGCAGGAGGAAAGAACCGCTGAGTTCAAACTTCCTGATTTTAGTGCTTCAGGTCACAAAGGTCAAAACAATGAAACAGCAGAGAAGAAAAAAACAGAAAGACCTGATTAAAAAAAATGTCCTGAAACTGACGGGAAGCCTCAAATGTCCCTAATTACTTTGAATGAATCTGTTTGTTAGCAGAGCTGACAATAAACCGTTTTCTGTTGGTCTGAAGCAGCTGGTAAAACACAGAAACCTCCTCATGTCTTCATTCCTGTCAAGGTTAACCCTGAAGAGCTGCTGTGTCAAAGAAGACTTTTAATCTGAAAACCTGCTGCGTCAAAAAAGACTTTTATTCTGAAAAGCTGCCGCGTCAAAAAAGACTTTTATTCTGAAAAGCAGCAGTTCCCACTCCGCCTGCCAATGTGGGCTGAAGTGCCTCTGAGCAGGACCCTGAACCTCACAGTTCTGGTCTGGTTAGAACCAACCGTTCTCTGACTGAGGCTTTGGTTCTTCAGGGAGATTGCTCAGAACCACAGCTGTGGGACCCAGAACCGGTCCCTGAGAATCATGCAGGTTCACCATCAGACCTGAAACTCACGTCACCTTTTACAGAACAGAGTCTTCTCTTCTTTACCTTCAGTTTATCTTTCAGCCACGTTTGTTTCTGTGACTCAAAGTAAAACTTTGAGAACAGGCGTTTGGTTCTGGATCCAGCCTGACCTCTGAACTCCTGCAGGAGCAGCAGGAGAACAGGAGTTTGGTTCTGGATCCAGCCTGACCTCTGAACTCCTGCAGGAGCAGCAGGAGAACAGGAGTTTGGTTCTGGATCCAGCCTGACCTCTGAACTCCTGCAGGAGCAGCAGGAGAACAGGAGTTTGGTTGAGGAGTTTTTACATCAAACTAGCTGTCAGGTTGAGATCTGGGACGAGTACGTTTGGCTTTTTAATCAGTAAGTGTGTTTCTGGCGTCTCCTCATGAAGGAAGACCTTCTGTGAAGGTCTGAGCGTGGAGCCTCCTTTGCTCCTCCTTTGCTCCTCCTTTGCTCCTCCTTTGCTCCTCCTTTGCTCCTCCTTTGCTCCTCCTTTGCTCCTCCTGCTCCTCAGGTTGGGGTCTGAGCTGTGTTTTTGGGGTAAACTTTGTTCCAGCAGCTTCAGGCTCCACATCACATCACAGTTCAGCGGGAAAGAAAAGGAAATGGGGTTTTCTGCAGGGGGGGGGGGGGGGGGGGGGGGGTCTCTGTCACGGCTCTGTGGAGCCCAGCGGGGGCTGCCAGAGGTTGGGGGAGTAAATCCCCCCAGAGCCGGTCTGTGTGAGCGAATCAGCCGAGCAGCAGATGCTGCAGCATCCAAGCGGCTCCTGGCACCGAAACGCGGCCCAAAGCGCTCTCATCTGGTTCTGGTTCAGACCCGGTGGGATCAGGTCCAGTTCACTTCCATTCTGCAGAGTCAGAACGCACCTCACAGGTCTGAGGATGTCCAGCAACAAACGATGATGAAGAAGATGATGAAGAGAAACTGAGGAACGGAAGAAAACGGTTTTCTGATGTCTTTGAATGCAGTGGATTCATAGGTAGTCTTCTCAGATGTGTGATGAGTCCTGTTCCAGTCCAGGACGGTTGGGGGTCAAAGGGTAGTGACCTCCACTGATACCCCTGCAGAAGCCCCCACTGCTTGTGAAGGAGCAAAAACGGACCGCCGTCCACCGCCGTCTGGGAGCAGAGGAGGAGGAGCAGGAGGAGCAGGAGGAGGTGCTGATGGAGGAGTGTCAGCTCTGACACAGACGTGGTTTCCATAAATGCAGGACGTCGGCTCCGGATGGTGACGCCAGCGTCAGCCTTCGCAGGAAGTAACATTTCTGAGTGACGAGGAGGATGAGGAGGACGCCGTTATCATCAAGCCGAGTAGAGAGTTATCAGCGCTCCTTCCTCCTCCTCTTCCTCCCAGGGGTGAGGAGCTGCTTGGAGGCTGACACTCATTCCCCCACAGAGCAGTCATACACGAGTCAGGGGTTGCCATGGTAACATTTCATCAGCATCACTGCCCGGTCCAGAGAGCAGAACCGGGTCAGAGCGACGAAGATTTTGGATGAGACTTTTGAAAACGCTCCTCAAATGTTCCTTGAAGCCAACGGGAGCCAAAGGATCGTTTGACCAAAAGTTGTGCTTCCGGATGTTCCCTTCATACAGGAGGGGGGCCCCCGTCCTGCTGACGACCGTCTCGGCAGAAGCTCCGCCTCCTCTGGACACAAACAAGCCTTCCCTAAAGCGTCTTCAGCTCGTCCAAAGCTCTGCAGCGAGGCTTTTAACAGGAACCAGTGAACGCATCACTGCTCTGTCGTCTGCTTTCCGACAATCCAACTTTGGACCTGAATCTAAAACTCTGCTTTTACTTTTCAGAGCCTTGCATGGTCAAGCTGCAGCGTACGTCTCTGACCTTTAACCCCGCACTCTTCCATCCTGGAGGTCTGATTTCACGCCGTTGCTCCTCGTCTTTGGAACTCTCCATGGTCGTCAGATCGACTGTTTGAAGTCTCAGGTCAAGATGTTTTTATCCAGGAGAGCTTTGAGGGATTTTAGTCTGGATTTGGATTTATTATTATTATTGTATTTTATTACTTCTTTGAGTTTTGATGTGATTTTATGCTACTTTTGTAAAACTCTGTGATTTCTGGGAAGAGAGTTACATAAATAGAGATATTCTATTCTATTCTATTATATTCTGTTCTATTCTATTCTATTCTATTCTATTCTATTCTATTCTATTCTATTCTATTCTATTTTATTCTATGTATTTCCCATCTGCTCGTTGTTTTTTTTACCTCTGTACCTTTGTTCCCAACTCAAGCGTTTTCACTCGGATCAGAACAAAGTGTGATGAAGATGATGATAATGAGGAGCGCAGTGATGAAGACTTTTTATTACCCCCCCCCCCCTGCATGATGTGCTCTCCTGTGTTTGTCTTCAGATTAAGCTTCATGTTTTCTTTCTCCTCAGTCAGAACAAATCCTCATCTCACGCTCCGATCCACACAGAGACGCTGCAGCTTTAGGCTGGATTTCTGTCTGGAACGATTGGATTATTCCAAATGAAACTCAGAGGCATCGAGATGAAATCAGAACTGATGACTCTAAACACAGATGAGATCTGCTCCACGTCTCAGGGCTTTATTGTCACTGCAGCCAAAGTGGGAGATCATGAACTTTAATAACTCCTGAAGGAAACTGTGGGAGAAACAGACAGAAATCCGATTGGGAATCTTAGTGGAAGGAGCTAAACTCTTTGTTCAGTTCTAGAAGTCCTGATTTAAAGGAAGCTTGTTGAATAAAAGCCAAACAATGCAAAGCTAAAAGTCTGTGAAAGGCTTTTTTTCCCCGGTTGCTGCCTCCAGCAGAGTCTGTGGAGGTCATGTGATGGCAGCCGCCATCGACACACACATGTCCCCATCTCTGTTGCACACACACTCCTGCTGTGTTCAAGTGGTTACAAATGAAACCTGCTGAATGTGTGCCTTAACAACCACTGTGGAGGGGGGGGGGCAGAAAAAGGGCTGATGACATTATGGTGCGATCGACGTGACGTCAGAGACTCAGGTAGACGGATGCTGAGATCTACCTGCACACACCCTTTGAAGTCTAACGAGCTCAGGATGCTAACGAGCTCTGGATGCTAACGAGCTCTGGATGCTAACGAGCTCAGTATGCTAACGAGCTCTGGATGCTAACGAGCTCTGGATGCTAACGAGCTCCGGATGCTAACGAGCTCTGGATGCTAACGAGCTCTGGATGCTAACGAGCTCTGGATGCTAACGAGCGCCGGATGCTAACGAGCTCTGGATGCTAACGAGCTCCGGATGCTAACGAGCTCTGGATGCTAACGAGCTCCGGATGCTAACGAGCGCCGGATGCTAACGAGCTCCGGATGCTAACGAGCGCCGGATGCTAACGAGCTCTGGATGCTAACGAGCTCCGGATGCTAACGAGCGCCGGATGCTAACGAGCTCTAGATGCTAACGAGCTCTAGATGCTAACGAGCTCTGGATGCTAACGATCTCCGGATGCTAACGAGCTCCGGATGCTAACGAGCTCTGGATGCTAACGAGCTCTGGAAGCTAACGAGCTGACAGCCACCATCGGGTAGAAAACAGAAAACCGGTTTTCAACAGAAGTTCTGACCTAAATGTTGGCCTCAGAACTTCGTCTCCGTTTTATTAAAAAAGTGCAAACTAGTTTCTGACCTGAAAACATTGCCAGGAGCAAAACGTTCTCCGGTCAGGAGCATTTTTGCTGTGAATCTGCTGATTGGAGCATCTGCAGCAGCATGAAAGGACCCCCGCGCCCCCCGCCTCAGTGATAAATCAGATTTCCCGGCTCGCCGTCTCCACAGATTTCTGTGAGGTTGCATCAGCGTGACCACGCAGCCGGCTCTCCTGGGATTGGGCAGAAAGTGAAGAAAATGGTAAAAAGCGTGTGGGGGGGGGGGAACCTCAAACAGGTCTGAGCTGCACCAGGACCCTGCTGATGATGGGAGGATCGGCCTTCGTCATCCTGCTCTGCCGTCTGTCCGCCGCTATGACACAGAAATGACCTCAAAACGGGACAAAAACCCTAAAATCCTGGTTTCAGGGCAGTTTTCAGAAACCCAGAGGGGTTTCTTTGGGGCTTTCTTGCATGTTGCAGTGAGGAGATGAAGCTTCTGCTGCAGCTGGACGGTGTTCACCTCACCTGGAGGCTCAGGTGTGACACGCCTCCAGCCCTCTGATCTGATCCTCTGTCATGGATTTTCTCCACAAAGCGTTTGTGTTCCTTCAGGCTGATCTGCAGAAGCCTCCAGAGAGCTGCCCCCCCCCATGTAGGAAAATAAACACACGACCACGAAAAACCTCCAACGGGGGCTGCTGGTCCCACTGTCGTCCTAAATTAGAGCAGAAGCTCCATTTCCACGTCTTCATTGCTCCAAAGCCTCGTTTGTGGATTCTTTAAGGTCTTTTCCGTTGCTGTGTCTGTCCGTCTTTGGCCCAAAGCTGCTCCCTCTGTGGTTCAGCGTCTCCTCAGTGAGGAGTTCAGACCTCCTCTTCACGCACAGGAAGCTGTTCTGTTCCTTCAGGTGATTGGTGTTTCCGGTTTCTCTGCAGGTTCTGGAGTTTGCTCTACCAGAACGTCGGTCCATCCGGGTTCTCGTCATGTCTGACAGAGGAATCCAGCAGGAGACGAGACCCAGAACCATGAGCCCACCCCTGTCTGCCCGCCAGACGCCGTCATCACAGAGGGGCGGGGCTCAGTGGGATCTTCCCCTACCTGTCTGGCAGCTTGAAGGGTTGGGGCATGTTTGGACTGAGGGGGGACTCACCTGGATGTTCATTGAAGCTTCCAAACATGGTCGCTCTGCAGGAGCGCCGCGGCCCAGACTTCCTGTTGGAAGCTGGTCCTCATGGTTTTGTGAGGTCAGTCGTCCCCCTGAAGGATGCGATGGATGAGGTTGGATGCACAAGAATCCGGTTGTTTCTCTTTCCTGAGACATTTACTCCCCAGCAGACGTTCCTCGTCTCTCTGGCTTCCTGCGACCTTCATCTGCGGACTAGAACTTCCTCTCACAAGGCTTCAATCTGGATCTGACCACGCCCACATTTCACATCCACACTATTTTATTAACTGCTTTAGTTGTTAGTAGCTGCTAGAAGTTGAAGCTGGGGTAACTATGGTACACTGGGGTTCTGTCCTCTTTCCTTTTTTACTTCTACCCTTCCTCTCCTCTATTCTTGATCATTATTCATCATTTAGTTCTCCATGCCTCTGTTTGGTGCAGTGCGATTCATGTATTGTCCCTCTTTCCCTTTCCCCTCCTGGGGAGTGGGAGTCCTTCCAGACTCCAGTTGGTTCATCCGTGCTCCAGTTCCTGACCGAGTACCTCGTCTCTGCTCCTGCTCCTACACCTGGCTGTGGTTCCTGTCTCCGGCTCGACTCGCGCCTTTGACTGTCCCCCCAACCACAGCTGGATGAAGCTCGTCTGCTGGACTTTATATATGTAGTTGTAGATTTAGATAAGTTAATTCTTCTCTAAGATTTCTGGTAAATCGCCTGTCCGTCCTGGGGGAGGATCCCTCCTTCATGTGGACACCCCTGAGGTTTCTTCGTTTTTTCCGGAATCCGTTTTTTTGGGGGGTTTTTCCTTACCGCAAAGGGGGGTCTAAGGGCAGGGATGCCAGTATAGTTTAGTCAGTTTGTTAGTTCATTTTAGTATTTTCCTATTGAACTCTTTGTATTCGTGATCCTTTTGAGTTCATGTTTAACTTTTTCAGTTACCAATACGAAGCCCATGGAGACGACTGTTGCAGTGAGTTTGGGCTAAAAATGAAATTGAATTGAATTATTTCATTTATCTTTTTTGGCTTTTGTCTTCATGTCTTTTTTATTGGCTGTATTACTCTTGAATGTTCTGACCCGTTTTGAAGCCCTGCTCGCCACGATCTCTGCATATTCTGGGATGTGGGCGGTGCTCACATGAGGATGGGGGTGGAGTCTCCTGAGCTTCATTGGAAACCCAAATAAACGGATGAGCTGGAAGATGTGAGGAAAATGAAGAGGAAAGTGGAGAACGTGATCCAAAGATAACGATCATTAAGGAGCCTCAGGGGGGGGGGGGTTAATGCAGAACCGTTAAGGCAGCAGACAGTGTAAACACAGACACTACAGTCATAATTGTTCTCCAGTGGATTGAAGCCAAACTGAAAAGGCCAATTAGTTTGAGTTCTGAAGTTTTCTGCTGAATGAAGGAAGGCGGCGGGAAGCGGAGCTGACAGCGGCCTGATTGTTATTCATGAGAGTGTCGCTCCTCATCTGTCAGCCGGGCTGCAGGCGCCATCCGTCTGACAGGAGCGTCTGAAGGCGCCGCCCGAAGCTGCAGCGGCGTTTACACGGGGAAAAGGAAAAGCGGCGGGGCGCTGCTTCCACGTGACCCCGGGTGACCCCATGGCGAGCAGACAGCAGCTGCTGCGCGTGACGGCGCCGGCTGTCCGCTTTCCTCAGGCTGCTTCCTGCAGGAATCCAGGTTAAAGGGGTTCTGGAGGCCCACAGCCCTCATGGGGGGGCTGGTTCTGATCCAGTCTCTGGGCTTAGGTTCCGGTTTTTAGCTGCTTCGGGTCAGTTGTTGCTAATGTGTGTCTCAGCCCCCCCCCCCCGATCTGGACAGTTTCTGATCTAAACTAAGCCTGAACCCTGAGATGAACTTTTACCAGAATCTGTTGAAGTATGGAGCTCTGGGGTTCTGTTCTACTCTACTCTACTTCTACTCTCCTCCATTCTCCATCATTGATTTATCATTTAGTCCTCCCTCTGTCCCACTCCTCTCTGCTCCTCCTCCTGCACTTGGCTGTGGACCCCCCCCTCTGGCTCATCTGGCGCCCCCAGCCGGCCCCCCCACTCATCTAGATGAAGCTCATCTGCTGGACATTAAAGGTGTAGTTGTAGAGTTAGATCAGCTAATTCTCTCTCCATCACCTGTCCGTCCTGGGGGAGGATCCCTCCTTCATGTGGACCCCCCTGAGGTTTCTTATTTAGGAGTTTTTCCTCACAGAGAGGGGGGGTCTAAGGGCAGAGATGTCCAGTTTAGTTGATTATTTCTTCATGTTTATTAAGCTACTGAAGCCCATTCAGACGACTGTGGTTGTAGATTTTAGGCTAGAAAAACCTTTGAATTGATCGTCTCATCTGCTGCTCAGAACCCGTCTCACTGACTGTGTTACTGGTTCTGTTCTGCTTCATTCCAGTCGCTGAAGATCCGATTATGAAGGAAGTGAGGCAGAGCAGACGCCACTCAGACACAGCTCCTCTGTGGCGGCGGCCTCCTCCTCCTCCTCCTCATCAGGAAGGATCTCCTCGTTGGTCTATTCCGGTTTTCTTGTTGTTTCTGAGTGAATGAAGGAAAATCCTGGAGAAACTGATGAAGAAGGAAAAAGGGACGTTTTTTTGGGCGTCAGTTTAGCTCAGGCGGTAGAGCAGGTCACCCAACAACTGAAGGGTTGGAGGATCAATTCCCGCTCACCCCAGCCAGCCGTCGCCCCCCGAGTGCAGCTAGTCTGCAGCTCACTGCTCCCCCCAGGGGATGGGTCAAATGGGGAGAAAGAATTTCCCCATAAATAACTAAAGTAAATAGAGAAAATAAAAACTGTTTGGGGAAAAAACTCTCCAATTTGATGAATGACGGCGTCAGCTTCCTCACGGTCCATGTTTCTCCCTCCTCCTCCTCAGAGGGAGGTCCGATTAATGGATCCTTTCTTCAGGCTCTTCTGAACATAGAACTTTATCCTGGATTTTGTCTTGAAGGAATAGAGTTAAATCATCTGCCTCGGTTCTGTAAGCTGGACTCTGGAGGGCTGTGAGTCCAGGTTCTGAGAAGACGCGTTGCATTGTGGGAGATGCATGTAAACATCAGCAGGAGGACCTTCAGAACAATGAGAGCTGGTTCCGGTCCTCAGAATCGGCTCCATTATGTGCTGCAGCAGGCAGCGCTTTGACAAACCTTTGGGGCTCCTCAGCAGAGAATTGACCCGCTTCCTCCTCTGGTTCCACTGATGGAGAAGAGGCAAAGGGAACCAGAACCAGGATGACCCGCATCTTCCTTTCAGAGACAGAAAACTTGATGGGAGGTTTTTCTGCAGATCAACCGGTCAGGACGGACGGCGGGAAGAAGACCCATAAAGATGTGAAAAACAGAATCATTTAATGATGATAATATGATGAATGTCCACTTATTGTTTGTTCCCAAATCCCACAGACTTCTATGTAAACAGCTGTTAGTCATTCTATCGGTCAGAAGAACCGTTCTGGATCTGATTCCTCTGTTTTTAGTGTTCTTGATAATCCTCATTTTTTATGATACTGTAGTTCAAGTTATTCAGGTCATAAACTGACCAATCAGATGCCTCAGTAAAAGTAGGTGGAGCCTGCCGGCCCCCACCTCCTGAGTCGAAATAACCTTTGTAGCTGAAAGTTCCACTTTGGATTTTTTCCACCTTAATTAACATCAAACTGTCTGCTCACCTGTAAAGGTGTTGAGGAACCTTCCTCTCCAGAGGTGAGAACACTGAAGATTGGGGTCTTAGCCTCTTCTTCTGTGGTTTTGAGGGCGGAGTTTCAGTGTAAATCCCGCCCACCTCAGCGGTTTAAACCCGTAGAAGAGGAGGACTCTCCTGGAGGAGGTCATTCAGGGAGCAGATCAGTCACAAAAATGACTCGGTGAGTCAGATTTGGACATATCTGCGGCCTGTGGCGCAGTGGTGCAGTGGTCAGCACTACTCCTCACCGCAGGAAAGATCCTGGTTTAAACCGCAGCTGGGTCCTGTTGGTGGCTTCCTCTTCCTGTCATGCATGTGTGTGTATCCATGTGCACATGTGTGTGTAGACCTGTGTGCATGTGTTCATGCACATACACATGCATGTGTGAGTGTGCTTCCACCTGTTGGCAGTAACTGTCACTCATCTAAGTCATTAGAAATGAGAATGGATGTGTGTGTCTGCAGTTTAAACTCTGGGTAGCAGCTGATGTGGTTCTGAATGACACCTTAATATTCACGGAGGGGGTGCTTAAAGATTTGGTCTTTTAGCGGGAAACCGGTCAGGACTCATCCATCACTTGTCAAATACCCCAATGAGGTTTTTTTCACAATGGTTTCTGAATCATTAAAATATTTGTTTGCAGTGAAAGCGAGGAAGATGAACCTCAGTCACACAGATGGAAACACTGAAGTTCACCTTCCTCTGGAGACTCTCTTATCTGTGGAGAGAAAACCTTCTTCACTGCAGATTCATTTGTTTCTCATCTTTCAGATTCCTTCGTTCCTCTGATGCTCCAGAGGAGAACATCTGCTGCTTTCCCTCCAAACAGCAGCAAATAAACAGAAAGGTTCCGTTTTCTGTCTGCAGCATCTCATCCTCTCTGCCTTTACGGGACTTTCAGTGGTGGATCTCCTCTGAAGGGCTGAAGGTGATCACCAGAGTCTTCTGGGGGGCAGCTGATCGTGGTCTGGTCATCATCCTGGTCTCGATCTTGGTCCTGGTCCAGCAAAAGCAGTTTTCTGTAGATGGCACCAGGTTGCAGTCAGGAATACATCAAACCCTCAGCTTCCAGTCTCCTGCTTGGTTCTGGTCCAGATGAGTCCAGAAACCATCAAATCTGCTGGGGATCCTTTTCCACATGTGTCACTAATTGACCCAATCTACTCTGTGGGAAAGTAAAAGCCCCCTGAGAAGTGAGTTCTGCTCCCGTCTTTAATCCACGTCTGATGTTTGTGAAGTTCTCCTTCCAGAAGGTTCCTCCTGTGTCCCATCAGAACCTGTTTTGTGGACCACCCAGATGTTCCTCTGTCTTCGTGTTCCTCAGCTGTGTCTTTCTCCTTCAACTCTCCCATGCATCCATGTTTGACCAAAAGTCTCTTTCTGACTGTTGACCTCTGACCTGAACTGAGTCCAGTCAGGCCTGACCTTCTTTCCATCTCCTTCTGCTCCTCCGATGACCTCCTGGAGGACTCACCTATGAGTCTTGGACTCATTTTGGAATTCTTTCTTTTCAGAAAACTTTCTCTTTTGGAATACTTTTTGTTTTTTCAATTAAAGCAGTTCCCATGGAAACAGACATCTCTTTCAAAGCACTAAATGTTCTGCTGTTAATCTGAGGTCACATGACCTATGGGAGAGGCTCCTCCCATCTGCAGCAGACAGCTGCTTGCCCTTCCCATCAGGGGCTCATTGTTGACCTCCTTGTCAGAGTGGGGGTGTAATTAAAGACCTGCTGACCCGCTAAGATGAAGCAGCTCTGATGAAGACGGCTGCACATCACGAATGGAGCTTTTGGGAGGAAAGAAGACCTGAAAGAATCTCAGCAGCCATCTTGGGTCTTGTGGACGTCCTCCGCCTGTGTCAGGACCCCTTTATCTGCTCCGTCTTTATGCTGATGATGCTGTAATTATCAATCAATACATCTCAGGGTCTTCAGCTTCAACTACACTCAAACTGGAACTTCACAATGACGACTAAAAACAACAACAAAGACAGGAGGGGACTGATGAAAACCGGTACAGCAGTGCATCAGAGATCTGCTGTGTGTCAAATGAAGAAAGCAAGCAACAAAATCTGCCGAGGTCATTAGGAGTTACAGAAAGTTAGACTTGGACTTATTTCTACAGCTTTCAGTCAAAGAAATAATCACCTAGTTTATGTTATCAATAATCATCACGACTCATGTTCATCATTTCAGTCAGTCTCTGTTATCCAGCTTTAACTTTAACCAAAACCAGCTGATCAGCTGTGACTGTTGTCAGTTGGAGGCTGAACAGACGTGTTCTTCCACAGACGTGTTCTTCCACAGAGGTGTTCTTCCACAGATGTGTTCTTTCCACAGACGTGTTCTTCAACAGTGGTGTTCTTCCACAGATGTGTTCTTCCACAGACGTGTTCTTCCACAGATGTGTTCTTCCACAGATGTGTTCTTCCACAGACGTGTTCTTCCACAGAGGTGTTCTTCCACAGATGTGTTCTTTCCACAGACGTGTTCTTCAACAGTGGTGTTCTTCCACAGATGTGTTCTTCCACAGACGTGTTCTTCCACAGACGTGTTCTTCCACAGATGTGTTCTTCCACAGATGTGTTCTTTCCACAGACGTGTTCTTCAACAGTGGTGTTCTTCCACAGATGTGTTCTTCCACAGGCGTGTTCTTCCACAGGCGTGTTCTTCCACAGGCGTGTTCTTCCACAGATGTGTTCTTCCAAAGACGTGTTCTTCCACAGACGTGTTCTTCCACAGATGTGTTCTTTCCACAGACGTGTTCTTCCACAGAGGTGTTCTTCCACAGAGGTGTTCTTCCACAGACGTGTTCTTCCACAGACGTGTTTTTCCACAGACGTGTTCTTCCACAGACGTGTTCTTCCACAGACGTGTTCTTCCACAGATGTGTTCTTTCCACAGACGTGTTCTTTCACAGATTTGTTCTTCCACAGATGTATTCTTCCACAGACGTGTTCTTCCACAGACGTGTTCTTCCACAGATGTGTTCTTTCCACAGACGTGTTCTTTCACAGATTTGTTCTTCCACAGATGTGTTCTTTCCACAGACGTTTTCTTCCACAGATGTGTTCTTCCACATACGTGTTCTTCCACAGAGGTGTTTTTCCACAGACGTGTTTTCCACAGATGTGTTCTTTCCACAGACGTGTTCTTCCACAGAGGTGTACTTCCACAGACGTGTTTTTCCACAGACGTGTTCTTCCACAGACGTGTTTTTCCACAGATGTGTTCTTCCACAGACGTTTTCTTCCACAGACGTGTTCTTCCACAGACGTGTTTTTCCACGGATGTGTTTTTCCACAGACGTGTTCTTCCACAGACGTGTTCTTCCACAGACGTGTTTTTCCACAGAGGTGTTTTTCCACAGACGTGTTCTTCCACAGATGTGTTCTTTCCACAGACGTGTTCTTCCACAGACATGATTTTCCAAAGAGGTGTTCTTCCACAGAGGAGTTTTTCCACAGACGTGTTCTCCCACAGAGGTGTTTCTCCACAGACGTGTTTTTCCACAGAGGTGTTTTTCCACAGACTTGTTTTTCCACAGACGTGTTATTCCACAGATGTGTTCTTTCCACAGACGTTTTCTTCCACAGACGTGTTTTTCCACAGAGGTGTTCTTCCACAGACGTTTTCTTCCACAGACGTGTTCTTCCACAGATGTGTTCTTCCACAGACGTGCTCTTCCACAGATGTTTTCTTCCACAGACGTGTTCTTCAACAGACGTGTTCTTCCACAGACGTGTTCTTCCACAGACGTGTTTTTCCACAGACGTGTTTTTTCACAGAGGTGTTCTTCCACAGAGGTGTTCTTCCACAGACGTGTTTTTCCACAGACGTGTTCTTCCACAGATGTGTTCTTCCACAGAGGTGTTTTTCCACAGACGTGTTCTTCCACAGAGGAGTTTTTCCACAGACGTGTTATTCCACAGATGTGTTCTTTCCACAGACGTTTTCTTCCACAGACGTGTTTTTCCACAGACGTGTTCTTCCACAGACGTTTTCTTCCACAGACGTGTTTTTCCACAGACGTGTTCTTCCACAGAGGTGTTTTTCCACAGACGTGTTCTTCCACAGAGGTGTTTTTCCACAGACGTGTTTTCCACAGATGTGTTCTTTCCACAGACGTGTTCTTCCACAGAGGTGTTTTTCCACAGACGTGTTTTCCACAGATGTGTTCTTTCCACAGACGTGTTCTTCCACAGAGGTATACTTCCACAGACGTGTTCTTCCACAGAGGTGTTCTTCCACAGAGGTGTTCTTCCACAGACGTGTTTTTCCACAGATGTGTATTTCCACAGACTTGTTCTTCCACAGACGTTTTCTTCCACAGACATGTTTTTCCACAGACTTGTTCTTCCACAGACGTGTTCTTCCACAGACGTGTTCTTCCACAGACTTGTTCTTCCACAGACTTGTTCTTCCACAGACGTGTTCTTCCACAGATGTGTTCTTTCCACAGACGTTTTCTTCCACAGACGTGTTTTTCCACAGACGTGTTCTTCCACAGACGTGTTCTTCCACAGACGTGTTTTTCCACAGACGTGTTCTTCCACAGAGGTGTTTTTCCACAGACGTGTTCTTCCACAGAGGTGTTTTTCCACAGACGTGTTTTCCACAGATGTGTTCTTTCCACAGACGTGTTCTTCCACAGAGGTGTTTTTCCACAGACGTGTTTTCCACAGATGTGTTCTTTCCACAGACGTGTTCTTCCACAGAGGTATACTTCCACAGACGTGTTCTTCCACAGAGGTGTTCTTCCACAGAGGTGTTCTTCCACAGACGTGTTTTTCCACAGATGTGTATTTCCACAGACTTGTTCTTCCACAGACGTTTTCTTCCACAGACATGTTTTTCCACAGACTTGTTCTTCCACAGACGTGTTCTTCCACAGACGTGTTCTTCCACAGACTTGTTCTTCCACAGACTTGTTCTTCCACAGACGTGTTCTTCCACAGACGTGTTATTCCACAGATGTGTTCTTCCACATACGTGTTTTTCCACAGACGTGTTCTTCCACAGACGTTTTTTTTCCACAGACGTGTTCTTCAACAGAAGTGTTCTTCCACAGACTTGTTCTTCCAAAGACGTGTTCTTCCACAGACGTGTTCTTCCACAGAGGTGTTTTTCCACAGACGTGTTCTTCCACAGATGTGTTCTTCCACAGACGTGCTCTTCCACAGAGGTGTTCTTCCACAGACGTGATTTCCACAGATGTGTTCTTCCAAAGACTTGTTCTTCCACAGATGTGTTCTTCCACAGAGGTGTTTTTCCACAGACGAGTTTTTCCACAGAGGTGTTCTTCCACAGATGTGTTTTTCCACATAGGTGTTCTTCCACAGACGTTTTCTTCCACAGACGTGTTCTTCCACATACTTTTTCTTCCACAGACGTGTTCTTCCAGAGACGTGTTCTTCCACAGACGTCTTCTTCCACAGACGTGTTCTTCCACATATGTGTTTTTCCACAGACGTGTTCTTCCACAGACGTGTTCTTCCACAGACGTTTTTTTCCACAGACGTGTTCTTCAACAGATGTGTTCTTCAACAGATGTGTTCTTCCACAGATGTGTTCTTCCACATACGTGTTTTTCCACAGACGTGTTTTTCCACAGAGGTGTTCTTCCACAGAGGTGTTTTTCCACAGACGTGTTTTTCCACAGAGGTGTTCTTCCACATATGTGTTCTTTCCAGAGACGTTTTTTTCCACAGACGTGTTTTTCCACAGACGTGTTCTTCCAAAGACGTGTTCTTCCACAGACGTGTTCTTCCACAGAGGTGTTCTTCCACAGACGTGTTCTTCCACAGACGTGTTCTTCCACAGACGTGTTGTTCCACAGACGTGTTCTTCCACAGACGTGTTCTTCCACAGATGTGTTCTTTCCACAGACGTGTTCTTTCACAGATTTGTTCTTCCACAGATGTATTCTTCCACAGACGTGTTCTTCCACAGACGTGTTCTTCCACAGACTTGTTCTTCCACTGACGTGTTCTTCCACTGACGTGTTCTTCCACGGACGTGATTTTTCCACAGATGTGTTATTCCACAGACGTGTTCTTTCACAGAGGTGTTCTTCCACAGATGTGTTCTTTCCACAGACGTGTTCTTCCACACACGTGTTTTTCCACAGAGGTGTTCTTCCACAGATGTGTTCTTTCAACAGACGTTTACTTCCACAGAGGTGTTCTTCCACAGACGTGTTTTTCCACAGAGGTTTTCTTCCACATATGTGTTCTTTCCACAGATGTTTTCTTCCACAGAGGTGTTTTTCCACAGACGTGTTCTTCCACAGATGTGTTCTTTCCACAGACGTGTTCTTCCACAGATGTGTTCTTTCCACAGACGTGTTCTTCCACAGAGGTGTTCTTCCACAGACGTGATTTTCCACAGATGTGTTCTTTCACAGACGTGTTCTTCCACAGACGTGTTCTTCCACAGATGTGTTCTTTCCACAGACATATTCTTTCAGAGATTTGTTCTTCCACAGATGTGTTCTTCCACAGACGTGTTCTTCCACAGACAGGTTCTTCCACAGACGTGTTCTTCCACAGATGTGTTCTTTCCACAGACGTGTTCTTTCAGGGATTTGTTCTTCCACAGATGTATTCTTCCAAAGACGTGTTCTTCCACAGACAGGTTCTTCCACAGACGTGATTTTCCACAGATGTGTTCTTCCACAGACGTGTTCTTCCACAGAGGTGTTCTTCCACAGATGTGTTCTTTCCACAGACGTGTTCTTCCACAGACGTGTTTTTCCAAAGAGGTGTTCTTCCACAGACGTGTTTTTCCACAGAGGTGTTCTTCCACATATGTGTTCTTTCCACAGATGTTTTCTTCCACAGAGGTGTTTTTCCACAGATGTGTTCTTTCCACAGACGTGTTCTTCCACAGATGTGTTCTTTCAACAGACGTGTTCTTCCACAGAGGTGTTCTTCCACAGACGTGATTTTCCACAGATGTGTTCTTCCACAGACGTGTTTTTCCACAGAGGTGTTCTTCCACAGAGGTGTTCTTCCACAGACGTGTTTTTCCACAGAGGTGTTCTTCCACATATGTGTTCTTTCCAGAGACATTTTCTTCCACAGACGTGTTTTTCCACAGACGTGTTCTTCCACAGAGGTGTTTTTCCACAGAGGTGTTCTTCCACAGATGTGTTCTTTCCACAGACGTTTTCTTCCACAGACGTGTTCTTCCACAGAGGTGTTTTTCCACAGACGTGTTATTCCACAGATGTGTTCTTTCCACAGACGTTTTCTTCCACAGACGTGTTTTTCCACAGAGGTGTTTTTCCACAGACGAGTTTTTCCACAGAGGTGTTCTTCCACAGATGTGTTTTTCCACATAGGTGTTCTTCCACAGACGTTTTCTTCCACAGACGTTTTCTTCCACAGACGTGTTCTTCCACATACTTTTTCTTCCACAGACGTGTTCTTCCAGAGACATGTTCTTCCACAGACGTCTTCTTCCACAGATGTGTTCTTCCACATATGTGTTTTTCCACAGACGTGTTCTTCCACAGACGTTTTTTTCCACAGACGTGTTCTTCAACAGATGTGTTCTTCAACAGATGTGTTCTTCCACAGATGTGTTCTTCCACATACGTGTTTTTCCACAGACGTGTTTTTCCACAGAGGTGTTTTTCCACAGAGGTGTTCTTCCACAGACGTGTTTTTCCACAGAGGTGTTCTTCCACATATGTGTTCTTTCCAGAGACGTTTTTTTCCACAGACGTGTTCTTCCAAAGACGTGTTCTTCCACAGACGTGTTCTTCCACAGAGGTGTTCTTCCACAGACGTGTTCTTCCACAGACGTGTTCTTCCACAGACGTGTTCTTCCACAGACGTGTTCTTCCACAGATGTGTTCTTTCCACAGACGTGTTCTTTCCACAGACGTGTTCTTTCACAGATTTGTTCTTCCACAGACGTGTTCTTCCACAGACGTGTTCTTCCACAGAGGTGTTCTTCCACAGACGTGTTCTTCCACAGACGTGTTCTTCCACAGACGTGTTCTTCCACAGACTTGTTCTTCCACTGACGTGTTCTTCCACAGACGTGATTTTTCCACAGATGTGTTCTTCCACAGACGTGTTCTTTCACAGAGGTGTTCTTCCACAGATGTGTTCTTTCCACAGACGTGTTCTTCCACACACGTGTTTTTCCACAGAGGTGTTCTTCCACAGATGTGTTCTTTCCACAGACGTTTACTTCCACAGAGGTGTTCTTCCACAGACGTGTTTTTCCACAGAGGTTTTCTTCCACATATGTGTTCTTTCCACAGATGTTTTCTTCCACAGAGGTGTTTTTCCACAGACGTGTTCTTCCACAGATGTGTTCTTTCCACAGACGTGTTCTTCCACAGATGTGTTCTTTCCACAGACGTGTTCTTCCACAGAGGTGTTCTTCCACAGACGTGATTTTCCACAGATGTGTTCTTTCACAGACGTGTTCTTCCACAGACGTGTTCTTCCACAGATGTGTTCTTTCCACAGACATATTCTTTCAGAGATTTGTTCTTCCACAGATGTGTTCTTCCACAGACATGTTCTTCCACAGACGTGTTCTTCCACAGACAGGTTCTTCCACAGACGTGTTCTTCCACAGATGTGTTCTTTCCACAGACGTGTTCTTTCAGAGATTTGTTCTTCCACAGATGGATTCTTCCAAAGACGTGTTCTTCCACAGACAGGTTCTTCCACAGTCGTGATTTTCCACAGATGTGTTCTTCCACAGACGTGTTCTTCCACAGAGGTGTTCTTCCACAGATGTGTTCTTTCCACAGACGTGTTCTTCCACAGACGTGTTTTTCCAAAGAGGTGTTCTTCCACAGACGTGTTTTTCCACAGAGGTGTTCTTCCACATATGTGTTCTTTCCACAGATGTTTTCTTCCACAGAGGTGTTTTTCCACAGATGTGTTCTTTCCACAGACGTGTTCTTCCACAGATGTGTTCTTTCCACAGACGTGTTCTTCCACAGAGGTGTTCTTCCACAGACGTGATTTTCCACAGATGTGTTCTTCCACAGACGTGTTTTTCCACAGAGGTGTTCTTCCACAGAGGTGTTCTTCCACAGACGTGTTTTTCCACAGAGGTGTTCTTCCACATATGTGTTCTTTCCAGAGACATTTTCTTCCACAGACGTGTTTTTCCACAGACGTGTTCTTCCACAGAGGTGTTTTTCCACAGACGTGTTCTTCCACAGATGTGTTCTTTCCACAGACGTTTTCTTCAACAGTGGTGTTCTTCCACAGATGTGTTCTTCCACAGACGTGTTCTTCCACAGACGTGTTCTTCCACAGAGGTGTTTTTCCACAGACGTGTTATTCCACAGATGTGTTCTTTCCACAGACGTTTTCTTCCACAGACGTGTTTTTCCACAGACGTGTTCTTCCACAAAGGTGTTTTTCCACAGACGTGTTTTTCCACAGACGTGTTCTTCCACAAAAGTGTTCTTCCACAAAAGTGTTTTTCCACAGACGTGTTCTTCCACAGATGTGTTCTTTCCGCAGACGTTTTCTTTCACAGACGTGTTTTTCCACAGACGTGTTCTTCCACAGAGGTTTTTTTCCACAGACGTGTTCTTCCACAGACGTGTTCTTCCACCGATGTGTTTTTCCACAGACGTGTTCTTCCACAGATGTGTTCTTTCCACAGACGTTTTCTTCCACAGACGTGTTTTTCCACAGACGTGTTCTTCCACAGAGGTGTTTTTCCACAGACGTGTTCTTCCACAGATGTGTTCTTTCCACAGACGTTTTCTTCCACAGACGTGTTCTTCCACAGAGGTGTTTTTCCACAGACGTGTTATTCCACAGATGTGTTCTTTCCACAGACGTTTTCTTCCACAGACGTGTTTTTCCACAGACGTGTTCTTCCACAAAGGTGTTTTTCCACAGACGTGTTTTTCCACAGACGTGTTCTTCCACAAAAGTGTTTTTCCACAGACGTGTTCTTCCACAGATGTGTTCTTTCCGCAGACGTTTTCTTCCACAGACGTGTTTTTCCACAGACGTGTTCTTCCACAGAGGTTTTTTTCCACAGACGTGTTCTTCCACAGACGTGTTCTTCCACCGATGTGTTTTTCCACAGACGTTTTCTTACACAGAGGTGTTTTTCCACAAACGTGTTCTTCCACAGATGTATTCTTCCACAGACGTGTTCTTCCACAGAGGTGTTCTTCCACAGACGTGATTTTCCACAGATGTGTTTTCCCACAGACGTGTTCTTCCACAGACGTGTTCTTCCACCGATGTGTTTTTCCACAGACGTGTTCTTTCACAGATGTGTTCTTTCCACAGACGTTTTCTTCCACAGACGTATTTTTCCACAGACGTGTTGTTCCACAGAGGTGTTTTTCCACACACGTGTTCTTCCACCGATGTGTTTTTCCACAGACGTGTTCTTCCACAGATGTGTTCTTTCCACAGACGTTTTCTTCCACAGACGTGTTTTTCCACAGATGTGTTCTTTCCACAGACGTTTTCTTACACAGACGTGTTTTTCCACAGACGTGTTCTTCCACAGACTTGTTCTTCCACAGACGTGTTTTCCCACAGAGGTGTTCTTCCACAGACGTGTTTTTCCACAGAGGTGTTCTTCCACAGATGTGTTCTTTCCACAGACGTTTTCTTCCACATATGTGTTCTTTCCACAGATGTTTTCTTCCACATACGTGTTTTTCCACAGACGTGTTCTTCCACAGACGTTTTTTTCCACAGACATGTTCTTCAACAAAAGTGTTCTTCCACAGACGTGTTCTTCCACAGACGTGTTCTTCCAAAGACGTTTTCTTCCACAGACGTGTTCTTCCAAAGACGTCTACTTCCACAGATGTGTTCTTCCCATATGTGTTTTTCCACAGACGTCTTCTTCCACAGACGTGTTCTTCAACAGACGTTTTTTTCCACAGACGTGTTCTTCAACAGATGTGTTCTTCCACAGACGTGTTCTTCCACAGACTTGTTCTTCCACTGACGTGTTCTTCCACAGACGTGATTTTTCCACAGATGTGTTCTTCCACAGACGTGTTCTTTCACAGAGGTGTTCTTCCACAGATGTGTTCTTTCCACAGACGTGTTCTTCCACACACGTGTTTTTCCACAGAGGTGTTCTTCCACAGATGTGTTCTTTCCACAGACGTTTACTTCCACAGAGGTGTTCTTCCACAGACGTGTTTTTCCACAGAGGTTTTCTTCCACATATGTGTTCTTTCCACAGATGTTTTCTTCCACAGACGTGTTCTTCCACAGATGTGTTCTTTCCACAGACGTGTTCTTCCACAGATGTGTTCTTTCCACAGACGTGTTCTTCCACAGAGGTGTTCTTCCACAGACGTGATTTTCCACAGATGTGTTCTTTCACAGACGTGTTCTTCCACAGACGTGTTCTTCCACAGATGTGTTCTTTCCACAGACATATTCTTTCAGAGATTTGTTCTTCCACAGATGTGTTCTTCCACAGACATGTTCTTCCACAGACGTGTTCTTCCACAGACAGGTTCTTCCACAGACGTGTTCTTCCACAGATGTGTTCTTTCCACAGACGTGTTCTTTCAGAGATTTGTTATTCCACAGATGGATTCTTCCAAAGACGTGTTCTTCCACAGACAGGTTCTTCCACAGTCGTGATTTTCCACAGATGTGTTCTTCCACAGACGTGTTCTTCCACAGAGGTGTTCTTCCACAGATGTGTTCTTTCCACAGACGTGTTCTTCCACAGACGTGTTTTTCCAAAGAGGTGTTCTTCCACAGACGTGTTTTTCCACAGAGGTGTTCTTCCACATATGTGTTCTTTCCACAGATGTTTTCTTCCACAGAGGTGTTTTTCCACAGATGTGTTCTTTCCACAGACGTGTTCTTCCACAGATGTGTTCTTTCCACAGACGTGTTCTTCCACAGAGGTGTTCTTCCACAGACGTGATTTTCCACAGATGTGTTCTTCCACAGACGTGTTTTTCCACAGAGGTGTTCTTCCACAGAGGTGTTCTTCCACAGACGTGTTTTTCCACAGAGGTGTTCTTCCACATATGTGTTCTTTCCAGAGACATTTTCTTCCACAGACGTGTTTTTCCACAGACGTGTTCTTCCACAGAGGTGTTTTTCCACAGACGTGTTCTTCCACAGATGTGTTCTTTCCACAGACGTTTTCTTCCACAGACGTGTTCTTCCACAGAGGTGTTTTTCCACAAACGTGTTATTCCACAGATGTGTTCTTTCCACAGACGTTTTCTTCCACAGACGTGTTTTTCCACAGACGTGTTCTTCCACAAAGGTGTTTTTCCACAGACGTGTTTTTCCACAGACGTGTTCTTCCACAAAAGTGTTTTTCCACAGACGTGTTCTTCCACAGATGTGTTCTTTCCGCAGACGTTTTCTTCCACAGACGTGTTTTTCCACAGACGTGTTCTTCCACAGAGGATTTTTTCCACAGACGTGTTCTTCCACAGACGTGTTCTTCCACCGATGTGTTTTTCCACAGACGTGTTCTTCCACAGATGTGTTCTTTCCACAGACGTTTTCTTCCACAGACGTGTTTTTCCACAGACGTGTTCTTCCACAGAGGTGTTTTTCCACAGACGTGTTCTTCCACAGATGTGTTCTTTCCACAGACGTTTTCTTCCACAGACGTGTTCTTCCACAGAGGTGTTTTTCCACAGACGTGTTATTCCACAGATGTGTTCTTTCCACAGACGTTTTCTTCCACAGACGTGTTTTTCCACAGACGTGTTCTTCCACAGACGTGTTTTTCCACAGATGTGTTCTTCCACAGACGTTTTCTTCCACAGACGTGTTCTTCCACAGACGTGTTTTTCCACGGATGTGTTTTTCCACAGACGTGTTCTTCCACAGACGTGTTCTTCCACAGACGTGTTTTTCCACAGAGGTGTTTTTCCACAGACGTGTTCTTCCACAGATGTGTTCTTTCCACAGACGTGTTCTTCCACAGACATGATTTTCCAAAGAGGTGTTCTTCCACAGAGGAGTTTTTCCACAGACGTGTTCTCCCACAGAGGTGTTTCTCCACAGACGTGTTTTTCCACAGAGGTGTTTTTCCACAGACTTGTTTTTCCACAGACGTGTTATTCCACAGATGTGTTCTTTCCACAGACGTTTTCTTCCACAGACGTGTTTTTCCACAGAGGTGTTCTTCCACAGACGTTTTCTTCCACAGACGTGTTCTTCCACAGATGTGTTCTTCCACAGACGTGCTCTTCCACAGATGTTTTCTTCCACAGACGTGTTCTTCAACAGACGTGTTCTTCCACAGACGTGTTCTTCCACAGACGTGTTTTTCCACAGACGTGTTTTTTCACAGAGGTGTTCTTCCACAGAGGTGTTCTTCCACAGACGTGTTTTTCCACAGACGTGTTCTTCCACAGACGTGTTCTTCCACAGAGGAGTTTTTCCACAGACGTGTTATTCCACAGATGTGTTCTTTCCACAGACGTTTTCTTCCACAGACGTGTTTTTCCACAGACGTGTTCTTCCACAGACGTTTTCTTCCACAGACGTGTTTTTCCACAGACGTGTTCTTCCACAGAGGTGTTTTTCCACAGACGTGTTCTTCCACAGAGGTGTTTTTCCACAGACGTGTTTTCCACAGATGTGTTCTTTCCACAGACGTGTTCTTCCACAGAGGTGTTTTTCCACAGACGTGTTTTCCACAGATGTGTTCTTTCCACAGACGTGTTCTTCCACAGAGGTATACTTCCACAGACGTGTTCTTCCACAGAGGTGTTCTTCCACAGAGGTGTTCTTCCACAGACGTGTTTTTCCACAGATGTGTATTTCCACAGACTTGTTCTTCCACAGACGTTTTCTTCCACAGACATGTTTTTCCACAGACTTGTTCTTCCACAGACGTGTTCTTCCACAGACGTGTTCTTCCACAGACTTGTTCTTCCACAGACTTGTTCTTCCACAGACGTGTTCTTCCACAGATGTGTTCTTTCCACAGACGTTTTCTTCCACAGACGTGTTTTTCCACAGACGTGTTCTTCCACAGACGTGTTCTTCCACAGACGTGTTTTTCCACAGACGTGTTCTTCCACAGAGGTGTTTTTCCACAGACGTGTTCTTCCACAGAGGTGTTTTTCCACAGACGTGTTTTCCACAGATGTCTTCTTTCCACAGACGTGTTCTTCCACAGAGGTGTTTTTCCACAGACGTGTTTTCCACAGATGTGTTCTTTCCACAGACGTGTTCTTCCACAGAGGTATACTTCCACAGACGTGTTCTTCCACAGAGGTGTTCTTCCACAGAGGTGTTCTTCCACAGACGTGTTTTTCCACAGATGTGTATTTCCACAGACTTGTTCTTCCACAGACGTTTTCTTCCACAGACATGTTTTTCCACAGACTTGTTCTTCCACAGACGTGTTCTTCCACAGACGTGTTCTTCCACAGACTTGTTCTTCCACAGACTTGTTCTTCCACAGACGTGTTCTTCCACAGACGTGTTATTCCACAGATGTGTTCTTCCACATACGTGTTTTTCCACAGACGTGTTCTTCCACAGACGTTTTTTTTCCACAGACGTGTTCTTCAACAGAAGTGTTCTTCCACAGACTTGTTCTTCCAAAGACGTGTTCTTCCACAGACGTGTTCTTCCACAGAGGTGTTTTTCCACAGACGTGTTCTTCCACAGATGTGTTCTTCCACAGACGTGCTCTTCCACAGAGGTGTTCTTCCACAGACGTGATTTCCACAGATGTGTTCTTCCAAAGACTTGTTCTTCCACAGACGTGTTCTTCCACAGAGGTGTTTTTCCACAGACGAGTTTTTCCACAGAGGTGTTCTTCCACAGATGTGTTTTTCCACATAGGTGTTCTTCCACAGACGTTTTCTTCCACAGACGTGTTCTTCCACATACTTTTTCTTCCACAGACGTGTTCTTCCAGAGACGTGTTCTTCCACAGACGTCTTCTTCCACAGACGTGTTCTTCCACATATGTGTTTTTCCACAGACGTGTTCTTCCACAGACGTGTTCTTCCACAGACGTTTTTTTCCACAGACGTGTTCTTCAACAGATGTGTTCTTCAACAGATGTGTTCTTCCACAGATGTGTTCTTCCACATACGTGTTTTTCCACAGACGTGTTTTTCCACAGAGGTGTTCTTCCACAGAGGTGTTTTTCCACAGACGTGTTTTTCCACAGAGGTGTTCTTCCACATATGTGTTCTTTCCAGAGACGTTTTTTTCCACAGACGTGTTTTTCCACAGACGTGTTCTTCCAAAGACGTGTTCTTCCACAGACGTGTTCTTCCACAGAGGTGTTCTTCCACAGACGTGTTCTTCCACAGACGTGTTCTTCCACAGACGTGTTGTTCCACAGACGTGTTCTTCCACAGACGTGTTCTTCCACAGACATGTTTTTCCACAGACGTGTTCTTCCACAGACTTGTTCTTCCACTGACGTGTTCTTCCACTGACGTGTTCTTCCACGGACGTGATTTTTCCACAGATGTGTTATTCCACAGACGTGTTCTTTCACAGAGGTGTTCTTCCACAGATGTGTTCTTTCCACAGACGTGTTCTTCCACACACGTGTTTTTCCACAGAGGTGTTCTTCCACAGATGTGTTCTTTCAACAGACGTTTACTTCCACAGAGGTGTTCTTCCACAGACGTGTTTTTCCACAGAGGTTTTCTTCCACATATGTGTTCTTTCCACAGATGTTTTCTTCCACAGAGGTGTTTTTCCACAGACGTGTTCTTCCACAGATGTGTTCTTTCCACAGACGTGTTCTTCCACAGATGTGTTCTTTCCACAGACGTGTTCTTCCACAGAGGTGTTCTTCCACAGACGTGATTTTCCACAGATGTGTTCTTTCACAGACGTGTTCTTCCACAGACGTGTTCTTCCACAGATGTGTTCTTTCCACAGACATATTCTTTCAGAGATTTGTTCTTCCACAGATGTGTTCTTCCACAGACGTGTTCTTCCACAGACAGGTTCTTCCACAGACGTGTTCTTCCACAGATGTGTTCTTTCCACAGACGTGTTCTTTCAGGGATTTGTTCTTCCACAGATGTATTCTTCCAAAGACGTGTTCTTCCACAGACAGGTTCTTCCACAGACGTGATTTTCCACAGATGTGTTCTTCCACAGACGTGTTCTTCCACAGAGGTGTTCTTCCACAGATGTGTTCTTTCCACAGACGTGTTCTTCCACAGACGTGTTTTTCCAAAGAGGTGTTCTTCCACAGACGTGTTTTTCCACAGAGGTGTTCTTCCACATATGTGTTCTTTCCACAGATGTTTTCTTCCACAGAGGTGTTTTTCCACAGATGTGTTCTTTCCACAGACGTGTTCTTCCACAGATGTGTTCTTTCAACAGACCTGTTCTTCCACAGAGGTGTTCTTCCACAGACGTGATTTTCCACAGATGTGTTCTTCCACAGACGTGTTTTTCCACAGAGGTGTTCTTCCACAGAGGTGTTCTTCCACAGACGTGTTTTTCCACAGAGGTGTTCTTCCACATATGTGTTCTTTCCAGAGACATTTTCTTCCACAGACGTGTTTTTCCACAGACGTGTTCTTCCACAGAGGTGTTTTTCCACAGAGGTGTTCTTCCACAGATGTGTTCTTTCCACAGACGTTTTCTTCCACAGACGTGTTCTTCCACAGAGGTGTTTTTCCACAGACGTGTTATTCCACAGATGTGTTCTTTCCACAGACGTTTTCTTCCACAGACGTGTTTTTCCACAGAGGTGTTTTTCCACAGACGAGTTTTTCCACAGAGGTGTTCTTCCACAGATGTGTTTTTCCACATAGGTGTTCTTCCACAGACGTTTTCTTCCACAGACGTTTTCTTCCACAGACGTGTTCTTCCACATACTTTTTCTTCCACAGACGTGTTCTTCCAGAGACATGTTCTTCCACAGACGTCTTCTTCCACAGATGTGTTCTTCCACATATGTGTTTTTCCACAGACGTGTTCTTCCACAGACGTTTTTTTCCACAGACGTGTTCTTCAACAGATGTGTTCTTCAACAGATGTGTTCTTCCACAGATGTGTTCTTCCACATACGTGTTTTTCCACAGACGTGTTTTTCCACAGAGGTGTTCTTCCACAGAGGTGTTCTTCCACAGACGTGTTTTTCCACAGAGGTGTTCTTCCACATATGTGTTCTTTCCAGAGACGTTTTTTTCCACAGACGTGTTCTTCCAAAGACGTGTTCTTCCACAGACGTGTTCTTCCACAGAGGTGTTCTTCCACAGACGTGTTCTTCCACAGACGTGTTCTTCCACAGACGTGTTCTTCCACAGACGTGTTCTTCCACAGATGTGTTCTTTCCACAGACGTGTTCTTTCCACAGACGTGTTCTTTCACAGATTTGTTCTTCCACAGACGTGTTCTTCCACAGACGTGTTCTTCCACAGAGGTGTTCTTCCACAGACGTGTTCTTCCACAGACGTGTTCTTCCACAGACGTGTTCTTCCACAGACTTGTTCTTCCACTGACGTGTTCTTCCACAGACGTGATTTTTCCACAGATGTGTTCTTCCACAGACGTGTTCTTTCACAGAGGTGTTCTTCCACAGATGTGTTCTTTCCACAGACGTGTTCTTCCACACACGTGTTTTTCCACAGAGGTGTTCTTCCACAGATGTGTTCTTTCCACAGACGTTTACTTCCACAGAGGTGTTCTTCCACAGACGTGTTTTTCCACAGAGGTTTTCTTCCACATATGTGTTCTTTCCACAGATGTTTTCTTCCACAGAGGTGTTTTTCCACAGACGTGTTCTTCCACAGATGTGTTCTTTCCACAGACGTGTTCTTCCACAGATGTGTTCTTTCCACAGACGTGTTCTTCCACAGAGGTGTTCTTCCACAGACGTGATTTTCCACAGATGTGTTCTTTCACAGACGTGTTCTTCCACAGACGTGTTCTTCCACAGATGTGTTCTTTCCACAGACATATTCTTTCAGAGATTTGTTCTTCCACAGATGTGTTCTTCCACAGACATGTTCTTCCACAGACGTGTTCTTCCACAGACAGGTTCTTCCACAGACGTGTTCTTCCACAGATGTGTTCTTTCCACAGACGTGTTCTTTCAGAGATTTGTTCTTCCACAGATGGATTCTTCCAAAGACGTGTTCTTCCACAGACAGGTTCTTCCACAGTCGTGATTTTCCACAGATGTGTTCTTCCACAGACGTGTTCTTCCACAGAGGTGTTCTTCCACAGATGTGTTCTTTCCACAGACGTGTTCTTCCACAGACGTGTTTTTCCAAAGAGGTGTTCTTCCACAGACGTGTTTTTCCACAGAGGTGTTCTTCCACATATGTGTTCTTTCCACAGATGTTTTCTTCCACAGAGGTGTTTTTCCACAGATGTGTTCTTTCCACAGACGTGTTCTTCCACAGATGTGTTCTTTCCACAGACGTGTTCTTCCACAGAGGTGTTCTTCCACAGACGTGATTTTCCACAGATGTGTTCTTCCACAGACGTGTTTTTCCACAGAGGTGTTCTTCCACAGAGGTGTTCTTCCACAGACGTGTTTTTCCACAGAGGTGTTCTTCCACATATGTGTTCTTTCCAGAGACATTTTCTTCCACAGACGTGTTTTTCCACAGACGTGTTCTTCCACAGAGGTGTTTTTCCACAGACGTGTTCTTCCACAGATGTGTTCTTTCCACAGACGTTTTCTTCAACAGTGGTGTTCTTCCACAGATGTGTTCTTCCACAGACGTGTTCTTCCACAGACGTGTTCTTCCACAGAGGTGTTTTTCCACAGACGTGTTATTCCACAGATGTGTTCTTTCCACAGACGTTTTCTTCCACAGACGTGTTTTTCCACAGACGTGTTCTTCCACAAAGGTGTTTTTCCACAGACGTGTTTTTCCACAGACGTGTTCTTCCACAAAAGTGTTCTTCCACAAAAGTGTTTTTCCACAGACGTGTTCTTCCACAGATGTGTTCTTTCCGCAGACGTTTTCTTTCACAGACGTGTTTTTCCACAGACGTGTTCTTCCACAGAGGTTTTTTTCCACAGACGTGTTCTTCCACAGACGTGTTCTTCCACCGATGTGTTTTTCCACAGACGTGTTCTTCCACAGATGTGTTCTTTCCACAGACGTTTTCTTCCACAGACGTGTTTTTCCACAGACGTGTTCTTCCACAGAGGTGTTTTTCCACAGACGTGTTCTTCCACAGATGTGTTCTTTCCACAGACGTTTTCTTCCACAGACGTGTTCTTCCACAGAGGTGTTTTTCCACAGACGTGTTATTCCACAGATGTGTTCTTTCCACAGACGTTTTCTTCCACAGACGTGTTTTTCCACAGACGTGTTCTTCCACAAAGGTGTTTTTCCACAGACGTGTTTTTCCACAGACGTGTTCTTCCACAAAAGTGTTTTTCCACAGACGTGTTCTTCCACAGATGTGTTCTTTCCGCAGACGTTTTCTTCCACAGACGTGTTTTTCCACAGACGTGTTCTTCCACAGAGGTTTTTTTCCACAGACGTGTTCTTCCACAGACGTGTTCTTCCACCGATGTGTTTTTCCACAGACGTTTTCTTACACAGAGGTGTTTTTCCACAAACGTGTTCTTCCACAGATGTATTCTTCCACAGACGTGTTCTTCCACAGAGGTGTTCTTCCACAGACGTGATTTTCCACAGATGTGTTTTCCCACAGACGTGTTCTTCCACAGACGTGTTCTTCCACCGATGTGTTTTTCCACAGACGTGTTCTTTCACAGATGTGTTCTTTCCACAGACGTTTTCTTCCACAGACGTATTTTTCCACAGACGTGTTGTTCCACAGAGGTGTTTTTCCACACACGTGTTCTTCCACCGATGTGTTTTTCCACAGACGTGTTCTTCCACAGATGTGTTCTTTCCACAGACGTTTTCTTCCACAGACGTGTTTTTCCACAGATGTGTTCTTTCCACAGACGTTTTCTTACACAGACGTGTTTTTCCACAGACGTGTTCTTCCACAGACTTGTTCTTCCACAGACGTGTTTTCCCACAGAGGTGTTCTTCCACAGACGTGTTTTTCCACAGAGGTGTTCTTCCACAGATGTGTTCTTTCCACAGACGTTTTCTTCCACATATGTGTTCTTTCCACAGATGTTTTCTTCCACATACGTGTTTTTCCACAGACGTGTTCTTCCACAGACGTTTTTTTCCACAGACATGTTCTTCAACAAAAGTGTTCTTCCACAGACGTGTTCTTCCACAGACGTGTTCTTCCAAAGACGTTTTCTTCCACAGACGTGTTCTTCCAAAGACGTCTACTTCCACAGATGTGTTCTTCCCATATGTGTTTTTCCACAGACGTCTTCTTCCACAGACGTGTTCTTCAACAGACGTTTTTTTCCACAGACGTGTTCTTCAACAGATGTGTTCTTCCACAGACGTGTTCTTCCACAGACTTGTTCTTCCACTGACGTGTTCTTCCACAGACGTGATTTTTCCACAGATGTGTTCTTCCACAGACGTGTTCTTTCACAGAGGTGTTCTTCCACAGATGTGTTCTTTCCACAGACGTGTTCTTCCACACACGTGTTTTTCCACAGAGGTGTTCTTCCACAGATGTGTTCTTTCCACAGACGTTTACTTCCACAGAGGTGTTCTTCCACAGACGTGTTTTTCCACAGAGGTTTTCTTCCACATATGTGTTCTTTCCACAGATGTTTTCTTCCACAGACGTGTTCTTCCACAGATGTGTTCTTTCCACAGACGTGTTCTTCCACAGATGTGTTCTTTCCACAGACGTGTTCTTCCACAGAGGTGTTCTTCCACAGACGTGATTTTCCACAGATGTGTTCTTTCACAGACGTGTTCTTCCACAGACGTGTTCTTCCACAGATGTGTTCTTTCCACAGACATATTCTTTCAGAGATTTGTTCTTCCACAGATGTGTTCTTCCACAGACATGTTCTTCCACAGACGTGTTCTTCCACAGACAGGTTCTTCCACAGACGTGTTCTTCCACAGATGTGTTCTTTCCACAGACGTGTTCTTTCAGAGATTTGTTATTCCACAGATGGATTCTTCCAAAGACGTGTTCTTCCACAGACAGGTTCTTCCACAGTCGTGATTTTCCACAGATGTGTTCTTCCACAGACGTGTTCTTCCACAGAGGTGTTCTTCCACAGATGTGTTCTTTCCACAGACGTGTTCTTCCACAGACGTGTTTTTCCAAAGAGGTGTTCTTCCACAGACGTGTTTTTCCACAGAGGTGTTCTTCCACATATGTGTTCTTTCCACAGATGTTTTCTTCCACAGAGGTGTTTTTCCACAGATGTGTTCTTTCCACAGACGTGTTCTTCCACAGATGTGTTCTTTCCACAGACGTGTTCTTCCACAGAGGTGTTCTTCCACAGACGTGATTTTCCACAGATGTGTTCTTCCACAGACGTGTTTTTCCACAGAGGTGTTCTTCCACAGAGGTGTTCTTCCACAGACGTGTTTTTCCACAGAGGTGTTCTTCCACATATGTGTTCTTTCCAGAGACATTTTCTTCCACAGACGTGTTTTTCCACAGACGTGTTCTTCCACAGAGGTGTTTTTCCACAGACGTGTTCTTCCACAGATGTGTTCTTTCCACAGACGTTTTCTTCCACAGACGTGTTCTTCCACAGAGGTGTTTTTCCACAAACGTGTTATTCCACAGATGTGTTCTTTCCACAGACGTTTTCTTCCACAGACGTGTTTTTCCACAGACGTGTTCTTCCACAAAGGTGTTTTTCCACAGACGTGTTTTTCCACAGACGTGTTCTTCCACAAAAGTGTTTTTCCACAGACGTGTTCTTCCACAGATGTGTTCTTTCCGCAGACGTTTTCTTCCACAGACGTGTTTTTCCACAGACGTGTTCTTCCACAGAGGATTTTTTCCACAGACGTGTTCTTCCACAGACGTGTTCTTCCACCGATGTGTTTTTCCACAGACGTGTTCTTCCACAGATGTGTTCTTTCCACAGACGTTTTCTTCCACAGACGTGTTTTTCCACAGACGTGTTCTTCCACAGAGGTGTTTTTCCACAGACGTGTTCTTCCACAGATGTGTTCTTTCCACAGACGTTTTCTTCCACAGACGTGTTCTTCCACAGAGGTGTTTTTCCACAGACGTGTTATTCCACAGATGTGTTCTTTCCACAGACGTTTTCTTCCACAGACGTGTTTTTCCACAGACGTGTTCTTCCACAAAGGTGTTTTTCCACAGACGTGTTTTTCCACAGACGTGTTCTTCCACAAAAGTGTTCTTCCACAGACGTGTTCTTCCACAGATGTGTTCTTTCCGCAGACGTTTTCTTCCACAGACGTGTTTTTCCACAGACGTGTTCTTCCACAGAGGTTTTTTTCCACAGACGTGTTCTTCCACAGACGTGTTCTTCCACCGATGTGTTTTTCCACAGACGTTTTCTTACACAGAGGTGTTTTTCCACAAACGTGTTCTTCCACAGATGTATTCTTCCACAGACGTGTTCTTCCACAGAGGTGTTCTTCCACAGACGTGATTTTCCACAGATGTGTTTTTCCACAGACGTGTTCTTCCACAGACGTGTTCTTCCACCGATGTGTTTTTCCACAGACGTGTTCTTCCACAGATGTGTTCTTTCCACAGACGTTTTCTTCCACAGACGTATTTTTCCACAGACGTGTTGTTCCACAGAGGTGTTTTTCCACACACGTGTTCTTCCACCGATGTGTTTTTCCACAGACGTGTTCTTCCACAGATGTGTTCTTTCCACAGACGTTTTCTTCCACAGACGTGTTTTTCCACAGATGTGTTCTTTCCACAGACGTTTTCTTACACAGACGTGTTTTTCCACAGACGTGTTCTTCCACAGACTTGTTCTTCCACAGACGTGTTTTCCCACAGAGGTGTTCTTCCACAGATGTGTTCTTTCCACAGACGTTTTCTTCCACATATGTGTTCTTTCCACAGATGTTTTCTTCCACATACGTGTTTTTCCACAGACGTGTTCTTCCACAGACGTTTTTTTCCACAGACATGTTCTTCAACAGAAGTGTTCTTCCACAGACGTGTTCTTCCACAGATTTGTTCTTCCAAAGACGTTTTCTTCCACAGACGTGTTCTTCCAAAGACGTCTACTTCCACAGATGTGTTATTCCCATATGTGTTTTTCCACAGACGTCTTCTTCCACAGACGTGTTCTTCAACAGACGTTTTTTTCCACAGACGTGTTCTTCAACAGATGTGTTTTTCCACAGATGTGTTCTTCCACATACGTGTTTTTCCACAGACGTGTTCTTCCACAGACGTGTTCTTCCTCAGACGTTTTTTTCCACAGAGGTGTTCTTCCACATATGTGTTCTTTCCACAGATGTTTTCTTCCACAGAGGTGTTTTTCCACAGACGTGTTCTTCCACAGATGTGTTCTTTCCACAGACGTGTTCTTCAACAGATGTGTTCTTTCCACAGACGTGTTCTTCCACAGACTTGTTCTTCCACTGACGTGTTCTTCCACAGACGTGATTTTTCCACAGATGTGTTCTTCCACAGACGTGTTCTTTCACAGAGGTGTTCTTCCACAGATGTGTTCTTTCCACAGACGTGTTCTTCCACACACGTGTTTTTCCACAGAGGTGTTCTTCCACAGATGTGTTCTTTCCACAGACGTTTACTTCCACAGAGGTGTTCTTCCACAGACGTGTTGTTCCACAGAGGTTTTCTTCCACATATGTGTTCTTTCCACAGATGTTTTCTTCCACAGAGGTGTTTTTCCACAGACGTGTTCTTCCACAGATGTGTTCTTTCCACAGACGTGTTCTTCCACAGATGTGTTCTTTCCACAGACGTGTTCTTCCACAGAGGTGTTCTTCCACAGACGTGATTTTCCACAGATGTGTTCTTTCACAGACGTGTTCTTCCACAGACGTGTTCTTCCACAGATGTGTTCTTTCCACAGACATATTCTTTCAGAGATTTGTTCTTCCACAGATGTGTTCTTCCACAGACATGTTCTTCCACAGACGTGTTCTTCCACAGACAGGTTCTTCCACAGACGTGTTCTTCCACAAAGGTGTTTTTCCACAGACGTGTTTTTCCACAGACGTGTTCTTCCACAAAAGTGTTTTTCCACAGACGTGTTCTTCCACAGATGTGTTCTTTCCGCAGACGTTTTCTTCCACAGACGTGTTTTTCCACAGACGTGTTCTTCCACAGAGGTTTTTTTCCACAGACGTGTTCTTCCACAGACGTGTTCTTCCACCGATGTGTTTTTCCACAGACGTTTTCTTACACAGAGGTGTTTTTCCACAAACGTGTTCTTCCACAGATGTATTCTTCCACAGACGTGTTCTTCCACAGAGGTGTTCTTCCACAGACGTGATTTTCCACAGATGTGTTTTTCCACAGACGTGTTCTTCCACAGACGTGTTCTTCCACCGATGTGTTTTTCCACAGACGTGTTCTTCCACAGATGTGTTCTTTCCACAGACGTTTTCTTCCACAGACGTATTTTTCCACAGACGTGTTGTTCCACAGAGGTGTTTTTCCACACACGTGTTCTTCCACCGATGTGTTTTTCCACAGACGTGTTCTTCCACAGATGTGTTCTTTCCACAGACGTTTTCTTCCACAGACGTGTTTTTCCACAGATGTGTTCTTTCCACAGACGTTTTCTTACACAGACGTGTTTTTCCACAGACGTGTTCTTCCACAGACTTGTTCTTCCACAGACGTGTTTTCCCACAGAGGTGTTCTTCCACAGATGTGTTCTTTCCACAGACGTTTTCTTCCACATATGTGTTCTTTCCACAGATGTTTTCTTACACATACGTGTTTTTCCACAGACGTGTTCTTCCACAGACGTTTTTTTCCACAGACATGTTCTTCAACAGAAGTGTTCTTCCACAGACGTGTTCTTCCACAGACGTTTTCTTCCACAGAGGTGTTTTTCCACAGACGTGTTCTTCCAAAGACGTCTACTTCCACAGATGTGTTCTTCCCATATGTGTTTTTCCACAGACGTCTTCTTCCACAGACGTGTTCTTCAACAGACAATTTTTTCCACAGACGTGTTCTTCAACAGATGTGTTCTTCCACAGATGTGTTCTTCCACATACGTGTTTTTCCACAGACGTGTTCTTCCACAGACGTGTTCTTCCTCAGACGTTTTTTTCCACAGAGGTGTTCTTCCACATATGTGTTCTTTCCACAGATGTTTTCTTCCACAGAGGTGTTTTTCCACAGACGTGTTCTTCCACAGATGTGTTCTTTCCACAGACGTGTTCTTCAACAGATGTGTTCTTTCCACAGACGTGTTCTTCCACAGACTTGTTCTTCCACTGACGTGTTCTTCCACAGACGTGATTTTTCCACAGATGTGTTCTTCCACAGACGTGTTCTTTCACAGAGGTGTTCTTCCACAGATGTGTTCTTTCCACAGACGTGTTCTTCCACACACGTGTTTTTCCACAGAGGTGTTCTTCCACAGATGTGTTCTTTCCACAGACGTTTACTTCCACAGAGGTGTTCTTCCACAGACGTGTTTTTCCACAGAGGTTTTCTTCCACATATGTGTTCTTTCCACAGATGTTTTCTTCCACAGAGGTGTTTTTCCACAGACGTGTTCTTCCACAGATGTGTTCTTTCCACAGACGTGTTCTTCCACAGATGTGTTCTTTCCACAGACGTGTTCTTCCACAGAGGTGTTCTTCCACAGACGTGATTTTCCACAGATGTGTTCTTTCACAGACGTGTTCTTCCACAGACGTGTTCTTCCACAGATGTGTTCTTTCCACAGACATATTCTTTCAGAGATTTGTTCTTCCACAGATGTGTTCTTCCACAGACATGTTCTTCCACAGACGTGTTCTTCCACAGACAGGTTCTTCCACAGACGTGTTCTTCCACAGATGTGTTCTTTCCACAGACGTGTTCTTTCAGAGATTTGTTCTTCCACAGATGGATTCTTCCAAAGACGTGTTCTTCCACAGACAGGTTCTTCCACAGTCGTGATTTTCCACAGACGTGTTCTTCCACAGAAGTGTTCTTCCACAGATGTGTTCTTTCCACAGACGTGTTCTTCCACAGACGTGTTCTTCCACAGACGTGTTTTTCCAAAGAGGTGTTCTTCCACAGACGTGTTTTTCCACAGAGGTGTTCTTCCACATATGTGTTCTTTCCACAGATGTGTTATTCCACAGATGTGTTCTTTCCACAGACGTTTTCTTCCACAGACGTGTTTTTCCACAGACGTGTTCTTCCACAAAGGTGTTTTTCCACAGACGTGTTTTTCCACAGACGTGTTCTTCCACAAAAGTGTTTTTCCACAGACGTGTTCTTCCACAGATGTGTTTTTTCCGCAGACGTTTTCTTCCACAGACGTGTTTTTCCACAGACGTGTTCTTCCACAGAGGTTTTTTTCCACAGACGTGTTCTTCCACAGACGTGTTCTTCCACCGATGTGTTTTTCCACAGACGTGTTCTTTCCACAGACGTTTTCTTCCACAGACGTGTTTTTCCACAGACGTGTTCTTCCACAGAGGTGTTTTTCCACAGACGTGTTCTTCCACAGATGTGTTCTTTCCACAGACGTTTTCTTCCACAGACGTGTTCTTCCACAGAGGTGTTTTTCCACAGACGTGTTATTCCACAGATGTGTTCTTTCCACAGACGTTTTCTTCCACAGACGTGTTTTTCCACATACGTGTTCTTCCACAAAGGTGTTTTTCCACAGACGTGTTTTTCCACAGACGTGTTCTTCCAGAAAAGTGTTTTTCCACAGACGTGTTCTTCCACAGATGTGTTCTTTCCGCAGACGTTTTCTTCCACAGACGTGTTTTTCCACAGACGTGTTCTTCCACAGAGGTTTTTTTCCACAGACGTGTTCTTCCACAGACGTGTTCTTCCACCGATGTGTTTTTCCACAGACGTGTTCTTCCACAGATGTGTTCTTTCCACAGACGTTTTCTTCCACAGACGTATTTTTCCACAGACGTGTTGTTCCACAGAGGTGTTTTTCCACACACGTGTTCTTCCACCGATGTGTTTTTCCACAGACGTGTTCTTCCACAGATGTGTTCTTTCCGCAGACGTGTTCTTCCACAGAGGTGTTCTTCCACAGACGTGATTTTCCACAGATGTGTTTTTCCACAGACGTGTTCTTCCACAGACGTGTTCTTCCACCGATGTGTTTTTCCACAGACGTGTTCTTCCACAGATGTGTTCTTTCCACAGACGTTTTCTTCCACAGACGTATTTTTCCACAGACGTGTTGTTCCACAGAGGTGTTTTTCCACACACGTGTTCTTCCACCGATGTGTTTTTCCACAGACGTGTTCTTCCACAGATGTGTTCTTTCCACAGACGTTTTCTTCCACAGACGTGTTTTTCCACAGATGTGTTCTTTCCACAGACGTTTTCTTACACAGACGTGTTTTTCCACAGACGTGTTCTTCCACAGACTTGTTCTTCCACAGACGTGTTTTCCCACAGAGGTGTTCTTCCACAGATGTGTTCTTTCCACAGACGTTTTCTTCCACATATGTGTTCTTTCCACAGATGTTTTCTTACACATACGTGTTTTTCCACAGACGTGTTCTTCCACAGACGTTTTTTTCCACAGACATGTTCTTCAACAGAAGTGTTCTTCCACAGACGTGTTCTTCCACAGACGTTTTCTTCCACAGAGGTGTTTTTCCACAGACGTGTTCTTCCAAAGACGTCTACTTCCACAGATGTGTTCTTCCCATATGTGTTTTTCCACAGACGTCTTCTTCCACAGACGTGTTCTTCAACAGACGTTTTTTTCCACAGACGTGTTCTTCAACAGATGTGTTCTTCCACAGATGTGTTCTTCCACATACGTGTTTTTCCACAGACGTGTTCTTCCACAGACGTGTTCTTCCTCAGACGTTTTTTTCCACAGAGGTGTTCTTCCACATATGTGTTCTTTCCACAGATGTTTTCTTCCACAGAGGTGTTTTTCCACAGACGTGTTCTTCCACAGATGTGTTCTTTCCACAGACGTGTTCTTCAACAGATGTGTTCTTTCCACAGACGTGTTCTTCCACAGACTTGTTCTTCCACTGACGTGTTCTTCCACAGACGTGATTTTTCCACAGATGTGTTCTTCCACAGACGTGTTCTTTCACAGAGGTGTTCTTCCACAGATGTGTTCTTTCCACAGACGTGTTCTTCCACACACGTGTTTTTCCACAGAGGTGTTCTTCCACAGATGTGTTCTTTCCACAGACGTTTACTTCCACAGAGGTGTTCTTCCACAGACGTGTTTTTCCACAGAGGTTTTCTTCCACATATGTGTTCTTTCCACAGATGTTTTCTTCCACAGAGGTGTTTTTCCACAGACGTGTTCTTCCACAGATGTGTTCTTTCCACAGACGTGTTCTTCCACAGATGTGTTCTTTCCACAGACGTGTTCTTCCACAGAGGTGTTCTTCCACAGACGTGATTTTCCACAGATGTGTTCTTTCACAGACGTGTTCTTCCACAGACGTGTTCTTCCACAGATGTGTTCTTTCCACAGACATATTCTTTCAGAGATTTGTTCTTCCACAGATGTGTTCTTCCACAGACATGTTCTTCCACAGACGTGTTCTTCCACAGACAGGTTCTTCCACAGACGTGTTCTTCCACAGATGTGTTCTTTCCACAGACGTGTTCTTTCAGAGATTTGTTCTTCCACAGATGGATTCTTCCAAAGACGTGTTCTTCCACAGACAGGTTCTTCCACAGTCGTGATTTTCCACAGACGTGTTCTTCCACAGAAGTGTTCTTCCACAGATGTGTTCTTTCCACAGACGTGTTCTTCCACAGACGTGTTCTTCCACAGACGTGTTTTTCCAAAGAGGTGTTCTTCCACAGACGTGTTTTTCCACAGAGGTGTTCTTCCACATATGTGTTCTTTCCACAGATGTGTTATTCCACAGATGTGTTCTTTCCACAGACGTTTTCTTCCACAGACGTGTTTTTCCACAGACGTGTTCTTCCACAAAGGTGTTTTTCCACAGACGTGTTTTTCCACAGACGTGTTCTTCCACAAAAGTGTTTTTCCACAGACGTGTTCTTCCACAGATGTGTTTTTTCCGCAGACGTTTTCTTCCACAGACGTGTTTTTCCACAGACGTGTTCTTCCACAGAGGTTTTTTTCCACAGACGTGTTCTTCCACAGACGTGTTCTTCCACCGATGTGTTTTTCCACAGACGTGTTCTTTCCACAGACGTTTTCTTCCACAGACGTGTTTTTCCACAGACGTGTTCTTCCACAGAGGTGTTTTTCCACAGACGTGTTCTTCCACAGATGTGTTCTTTCCACAGACGTTTTCTTCCACAGACGTGTTCTTCCACAGAGGTGTTTTTCCACAGACGTGTTATTCCACAGATGTGTTCTTTCCACAGACGTTTTCTTCCACAGACGTGTTTTTCCACATACGTGTTCTTCCACAAAGGTGTTTTTCCACAGACGTGTTTTTCCACAGACGTGTTCTTCCACAAAAGTGTTTTTCCACAGACGTGTTCTTCCACAGATGTGTTCTTTCCGCAGACGTTTTCTTCCACAGACGTGTTTTTCCACAGACGTGTTCTTCCACAGAGGTTTTTTTCCACAGACGTGTTCTTCCACAGACGTGTTCTTCCACCGATGTGTTTTTCCACAGACGTTTTCTTACACAGAGGTGTTTTTCCACAAACGTGTTCTTCCACAGATGTATTCTTCCACAGACGTGTTCTTCCACAGAGGTGTTCTTCCACAGACGTGATTTTCCACAGATGTGTTTTTCCACAGACGTGTTCTTCCACAGACGTGTTCTTCCACCGATGTGTTTTTCCACAGACGTGTTCTTCCACAGATGTGTTCTTTCCACAGACGTTTTCTTCCACAGACGTATTTTTCCACAGACGTGTTGTTCCACAGAGGTGTTTTTCCACACACGTGTTCTTCCACCGATGTGTTTTTCCACAGACGTGTTCTTCCACAGATGTGTTCTTTCCACAGACGTTTTCTTCCACAGACGTGTTTTTCCACAGATGTGTTCTTTCCACAGACGTTTTCTTACACAGACGTGTTTTTCCACAGACGTGTTCTTCCACAGACTTGTTCTTCCACAGACGTGTTTTCCCACAGAGGTGTTCTTCCACAGACGTGTTTTTCCACAGAGGTGTTCTTCCACAGATGTGTTCTTTCCACAGACGTTTTCTTCCACATGTGTTCTTTCCACAGATGTTTTCTTCCACATACGTGTTTTTCCACAGACGTGTTCTTCCACAGACGTTTTTTTCCACAGACATGTTCTTCAACAGAAGTGTTCTTCCACAGACGTGTTCTTCCACAGACGTGTTCTTCCAAAGACGTTTTCTTCCACAGACGTGTTCTTCCAAAGACGTCTACTTCCACAGATGTGTTCTTCCCATATGTGTTTTTCCACAGACGTCTTCTTCCACAGACGTGTTCTTCAACAGACGTTTTTTTCCACAGACGTGTTCTTCAACAGATGTGTTCTTCCACAGATGTGTTCTTCCACATACGTGTTTTTCCAAAGACGTGTTCTTCCACAGACGTGTTCTTCCTCAGACGTTTTTTTCCACAGAGGTGTTCTTCCACATATGTGTTCTTTCCACAGATGTTTTCTTCCACAGAGGTGTTTTTCCACAGACGTGTTCTTCCACAGATGTGTTCTTTCCACAGACGTGTTCTTCAACAGATGTGTTCTTTCCACAGACGTGTTCTTCCACAGACTTGTTCTTCCACTGACGTGTTCTTCCACAGACGTGATTTTTCCACAGATGTGTTCTTTCCACAGACGTGTTCTTCCACACACATGTTTTTCGACAGAGGTGTTCTTCCACAGATGTGTTCTTTCCACAGACGTTTACTTCCACAGAGGTGTTCTTCCACAGACGTGTTTTTCCACAGAGGTTTTCTTCCACATATGTGTTCTTTCCACAGATGTTTTCTTCCACAGAGGTGTTTTTCCACAGACGTGTTCTTCCACAGATGTGTTCTTTCCACAGACGTGTTTTTCCACAGAGGTGTTCTTCCACAGAGGTGTTCTTCCACAGACGTGTTTTTCCACAGAGGTGTTCTTCCACATATGTGTTCTTTCCAGAGACATTTTCTTCCACAGACGTGTTTTTCCACAGACGTGTTCTTCCACAGAGGTGTTTTTCCACAGACGTGTTCTTCCACAGATGTGTTCTTTCCACAGACGTTTTCTTCCACAGACGTGTTCTTCCACAGAGGTGTTTTTCCACAGACGTGTTATTCCACAGATGTGTTCTTTCCACAGACGTTTTCTTCCACAGACGTGTTTTTCCACAGACGTGTTCTTCCACAAAGGTGTTTTTCCACAGACGTGTTTTTCCACAGACGTGTTCTTCCACAAAAGTGTTTTTCCACAGACGTGTTCTTCCACAGATGTGTTCTTTCCGCAGACGTTTTCTTCCACAGACGTGTTTTTCCACAGACGTGTTCTTCCACAGAGGTTTTTTTCCACAGACGTGTTCTTCCACAGACGTGTTCTTCCACCGATGTGTTTTTCCACAGACGTGTTCTTCCACAGATGTGTTCTTTCCACAGACGTTTTCTTCCACAGACGTGTTTTTCCACAGACGTGTTCTTCCACAGAGGTGTTTTTCCACAGACGTGTTCTTCCACAGATGTGTTCTTTCCACAGACGTTTTCTTCCACAGACGTGTTCTTCCACATAGGTGTTTTTCCACAGACGTGTTATTCCACAGATGTGTTCTTTCCACAGACGTTTTCTTCCACAGACGTGTTTTTCCACAGACGTGTTCTTCCACAGAGGTTTTTTTCCACAGACGTGTTCTTCCACAGACGTGTTCTTCCACCGATGTGTTTTTCCACAGACGTTTTCTTACACAGAGGTGTTTTTCCACAAACGTGTTCTTCCACAGATGTATTCTTCCACAGACGTGTTCTTCCACAGAGGTGTTCTTCCACAGACGTGATTTTCCACAGATGTGTTTTTCCACAGACGTGTTCTTCCACAGACGTGTTCTTCCACCGATGTGTTTTTCCACAGACGTGTTCTTCCACAGATGTGTTCTTTCCACAGACGTTTTCTTCCACAGACGTATTTTTCCACAGACGTGTTGTTCCACAGAGGTGTTTTTCCACACACGTGTTCTTCCACCGATGTGTTTTTCCACAGACGTGTTCTTCCACAGATGTGTTCTTTCCACAGACGTTTTCTTCCACAGACGTGTTTTTCCACAGATGTGTTCTTTCCACAGACGTTTTCTTACACAGACGTGTTTTTCCACAGACGTGTTCTTCCACAGACTTGTTCTTCCACAGACGTGTTTTCCCACAGAGGTGTTCTTCCACAGACGTGTTTTTCCACAGAGGTGTTCTTCCACAGACGTGTTCTTCCACAGACTTGTTCTTCCACAGACGTGTTTTCCCACAGAGGTGTTCTTCCACAGACGTGTTTTTCCACAGAGGTGTTCTTCCACATATGTGTTCTTTCCACAGATGTTTTCTTCCACATACGTGTTTTTCCACAGACGTGTTCTTCCACAGACGTTTTTTTCCACAGACATGTTCTTCAACAGAAGTGTTCTTCCACAGACGTGTTCTTCCACAGACGTGTTCTTCCAAAGACGTTTTCTTCCACAGACGTGTTCTTCCAAAGACGTCTACTTCCACAGATGTGTTCTTCCCATATGTGTTTTTCCACAGACGTCTTCTTCCACAGACGTGTTCTTCAACAGACGTTTTTTTCCACAGACGTGTTCTTCAACAGATGTGTTCTTCCACAGATGTGTTCTTCCACATACGTGTTTTTCCACAGACGTGTTCTTCCACAGACGTGTTCTTCCTCAGACGTTTTTTTCCACAGAGGTGTTCTTCCACATATGTGTTCTTTCCACAGATGTTTTCTTCCACAGAGGTGTTTTTCCACAGACGTGTTCTTCCACAGATGTGTTCTTTCCACAGACGTGTTCTTCAACAGATGTGTTCTTTCCACAGACGTGTTCTTCCACAGACTTGTTCTTCCACTGACGTGTTCTTCCACAGACGTGATTTTTCCACAGATGTGTTCTTCCACAGACGTGTTCTTTCACAGAGGTGTTCTTCCACAGATGTGTTCTTTCCACAGACGTGTTCTTCCACACACATGTTTTTCGACAGAGGTGTTCTTCCACAGATGTGTTCTTTCCACAGACGTTTACTTCCACAGAGGTGTTCTTCCACAGACGTGTTTTTCCACAGAGGTTTTCTTCCACATATGTGTTCTTTCCACAGATGTTTTCTTCCACAGAGGTGTTTTTCCACAGACGTGTTCTTCCACAGATGTGTTCTTTCCACAGACGTGTTCTTCCACAGATGTGTTCTTTCCACAGACGTGTTCTTCCACAGAGGTGTTCTTCCACAGACGTGATTTTCCACAGATGTGTTCTTTCACAGACGTGTTCTTCCACAGACGTGTTCTTCCACAGATGTGTTCTTTCCACAGACATATTCTTTCAGAGATTTGTTCTTCCACAGATGTGTTCTTCCACAGACATGTTCTTCCACAGACGTGTTCTTCCACAGACAGGTTCTTCCACAGACGTGTTCTTCCACAGATGTGTTCTTTCCACAGACGTGTTCTTTCAGAGATTTGTTTTTCCACAGATGGATTCTTCCAAAGACGTGTTTTTCCACAGACAGGTTCTTCCACAGTCGTGATTTTCCACAGATGTGTTCTTCCACAGACGTGTTCTTCCACAGAGGTGTTATTCCACAGATGTGTTCTTTCCACAGACGTGTTCTTCCACAGACGTGTTTTTCCAAAGAGGTGTTCTTCCACAGACGTGTTTTTCCACAGAGGTGTTCTTCCACATATGTGTTCTTTCCACAGATGTTTTCTTCCACAGAGGTGTTTTTCCACAGATGTGTTCTTTCCACAGACGTGTTCTTCCACAGATGTGTTCTTTCCACAGACGTGTTCTTCCACAGAGGTGTTCTTCCACAGACGTGATTTTCCACAGATGTGTTCTTCCACAGACGTGTTTTTCCACAGAGGTGTTCTTCCACAGAGGTGTTTTTCCACAGAGGTGTTCTTCCACATATGTGTTCTTTCCAGAGACATTTTCTTCCACAGACGTGTTTTTCCACAGACGTGTTCTTCCACAGAGGTGTTTTTCCACAGACGTGTTCTTCCACAGATGTGTTCTTTCCACAGACGTTTTCTTCCACAGACGTGTTCTTCCACAGAGGTGTTTTTCCACAGACGTGTTATTCCACAGATGTGTTCTTTCCACAGACGTTTTCTTCCACAGACGTGTTTTTCCACAGACGTGTTCTTCCACAAAGGTGTTTTTCCACAGACGTGTTTTTCCACAGACGTGTTCTTCCACAAAAGTGTTTTTCCACAGACGTGTTCTTCCACAGATGTGTTCTTTCCGCAGACGTTTTCTTCCACAGACGTGTTTTTCCACAGACGTGTTCTTCCACAGAGGTTTTTTTCCACAGACGTGTTCTTCCACAGACGTGTTCTTCCACCGATGTGTTTTTCCACAGACGTGTTCTTCCACAGATGTGTTCTTTCCACAGACGTTTTCTTCCACAGACGTGTTTTTCCACAGACGTGTTCTTCCACAGAGGTGTTTTTCCACAGACGTGTTCTTCCACAGATGTGTTCTTTCCACAGACGTTTTCTTCCACAGACGTGTTCTTCCACATAGGTGTTTTTCCACAGACGTGTTATTCCACAGATGTGTTCTTTCCACAGACGTTTTCTTCCACAGACGTGTTTTTCCACAGACGTGTTCTTCCACAAAGGTGTTTTTCCACAGACGTGTTTTTCCACAGACGTGTTCTTCCACAAAAGTGTTTTTCCACAGACGTGTTCTTCCACAGATGTGTTCTTTCCGCAGACGTTTTCTTCCACAGACGTGTTTTTCCACAGACGTGTTCTTCCACAGAGGTTTTTTTCCACAGACGTGTTCTTCCACAGACGTGTTCTTCCACCGATGTGTTTTTCCACAGACGTTTTCTTACACAGAGGTGTTTTTCCACAAACGTGTTCTTCCACAGAGGTGTTCTTCCACAGACGTGATTTTCCACAGATGTGTTTTTCCACAGATGTGTTCTTCCACAGACGTGTTCTTCCACCGATGTGTTTTTCCACAGACGTGTTCTTCCACAGATGTGTTCTTTCCACAGACGTTTTCTTCCACAGACGTATTTTTCCACAGACGTGTTGTTCCACAGAGGTGTTTTTCCACACACGTGTTCTTCCACCGATGTGTTTTTCCACAGACGTGTTCTTCCACAGATGTGTTCTTTCCACAGACGTTTTCTTCCACAGACGTGTTTTTCCACAGATGTGTTCTTTCCACAGACGTTTTCTTACACAGACGTGTTTTTCCACAGACGTGTTCTTCCACAGACTTGTTCTTCCACAGACGTGTTTTCCCACAGAGGTGTTCTTCCACAGACGTGTTTTTCCACAGAGGTGTTCTTCCACAGATGTGTTCTTTCCACAGACGTTTTCTTCCACATATGTGTTCTTTCCACAGATGTTTTCTTCCACATACGTGTTTTTCCACAGACGTGTTCTTCCACAGACGTTTTTTTCCACAGACATGTTCTTCAACAGAAGTGTTCTTCCACAGACGTGTTCTTCCACAGACGTGTTCTTCCAAAAACGTTTTCTTCCACAGACGTGTTCTTCCAAAGACGTCTACTTCCACAGATGTGTTCTTCCCATATGTGTTTTTCCACAGACGTCTTCTTCCACAGACGTGTTCTTCAACAGACGTTTTTTTCCACAGACGTGTTCTTCAACAGATGTGTTCTTCCACAGATGTGTTCTTCCACATACGTATTTTTCCACAGACGTGTTCTTCCACAGACGTGTTCTTCCTCAGACGTTTTTTTCCACAGAGGTGTTCTTCCACATATGTGTTCTTTCCACAGATGTTTTCTTCCACAGAGGTGTTTTTCCACAGACGTGTTCTTCCACAGATGTGTTCTTTCCACAGACGTGTTCTTCAACAGATGTGTTCTTTCCACAGACGTGTTGTTCCACAGAGGTGTTCTTCCACAGACGTGATTTTCCACAAATGTGTTCTTTCACAGACGTGTTCTTCCACAGACGTGTTCTTCCACAGAGGTGTTCTTTCCACAGACTTGTTCTTTCAGAGATTTGTTCTTCCACAGATGTGTTCTTCCACAGACGTGTTCTTCCACAGACGTGTTCTTCCACAGACAGGTTCTTCCACAGACGTGTTCTTCCACAGATGTGTTCTTTCCACAGACGTGTTCTTTCAGAGATTTGTTCTTCCACAGATGTATTCTTCCAAAGACGTGTTCTTCCACAGACGTGTTCTTCCACAGTCGTGATTTTCCACAGATGTGTTCTTCCACAGACGTGTTCTTCCACAGACGTGTTTTTCCACAGAGGTGTTCTTCCACAGATGTGTTCTTTTCACAGACTTTTTCTTCCAAAGAGGTGTTCTTCCACAGACGTGTTTTTCCACAGAGGTGTTCTTCCACATATGTGTTCTTTCCACAGATGTTTTCTTCCACAGAGGTGTTTTTCCACAGATGTGTTCTTTCCACAGACGTGTTTTTCCACAGATGTGTTCTTTCCACAGACGTGTTCTTCCACAGAGGTGTTCTTCCACAGACGTGATTTTCCACAGATGTGTTCTTCCACAGACGTGTTTTTCCACAGAGGTGTTTTTCCACAGAGGTGTTCTTCCACATATGTGTTCTTTCCAGAGACGTTTTCTTCCACAGACGTGTTTTTCCACAGACGTATTCTTCCACAGAAGTGTTTATCCACAGACGTGTTCTTCCACAGATGTGTTCTTTCCACAGACGTTTTCTTCCACAGACGTGTTCTTCCACAGAGGTGTTTTTCCACAGATGTGTTATTCCACAGATGTGTTCTTTCCACAGACGTTTTCTTCCACAGACGTGTTTTTCCACAGACGTGTTCTTCCACAAAGGTGTTTTTCCACAGACGTGTTCTTCCACAGACGTGTTCTTCCACAGACGTTTTCTTCCACAGACGTGTTTTTCCACAGACGTGTTCTTCCACAGAGGTTTTTTTCCACAGACGTGTTCTTCCACAGACGTTTTCTTCCACAGAGGTGTTTTTCCACAGACGTGTTCTTCCACAGATGTGTTCTTCCACAGACGTGTTCTTCCACAGATGTGTTCTTCCACAGACGTGCTCTTCCACAGAGGTGTTCTTCCACAGACGTGATTTTCCACAGATGTGTTCTTCCACAGACTTGTTCTTCCACAGACGTGTTCTTCCACCGATGTGTTTTTCCACAGACGTGTTCTTCCACAGATGTGTTCTTTCCACAGACGTTTTCTTCCACAGACGTGTTTTTCCACAGACGTGTTCTTCCACATAGGTGTTTTTCCACACACGTGTTCTTCCACAGAAGTGTTTTTCCACAGAGGTGTTCTTCCACAGATGTGTTCTTTCCACAGACGTTTTCTTCCACATATGTGTTCTTTCCACAGATGTGTTCTTCCACATACGTGTTTTTCCACAGACGTGTTCTTCCACAGACGTGTTCTTCCACAGACGTTTTTTTCCACAGACGTGTTCTTCAACAGAAGTGTTCTTCCACAGACGTGTTCTTCCAAAGACGTGTTCTTCCACAGACGTGTTCTTCCACAGACGTCTTCTTCCACAGATGTGTTCTTCCACATATGTGTTTTTCCACAGACGTCTTCTTCCACAGACGTGTTCTTCAACAGACGTTTTTTCCACAGACGTGTTCTTCAACAGATGTGTTCTTCCAGAGATGTGTTCTTCCACAGACTTGTTCTTCCACAGACGTGTTTTCCCACAGAGGTGTTCTTCCACAGAAGTGTTTTTCCACAGAGGTGTTCTTCCACAGATGTGTTCTTTCCACAGACGTTTTCTTCCACAGACGTGTTATTCCACAGATGTGTTTTTCCACATACGTGTTTTTCCACAGACGTGTTCTTCCACAGACGTGTTCTTCCACAGACGTTTTTTTCCACAGACGTGTTCTTCAACAGAAGTGTTCTTCCACAGACGTGTTATTCCAAAGACGTGTTCTTCCACAGACGTGTTCTTCCACAGACGTCTTCTTCCACAGATGTGTTCTTCCACATATGTGTTTTTCCACAGACGTCTTCTTCCACAGACGTTTTCTTCCACAGACGTGTTTTTCCACAGACGTGTTCTTCCACAGAGGTGTTTTTCCACAAAAGTGTTTTTCCACAGAGGTGTTTTTCCACAGATGTGTTCTTTCCACAGACATTTTCTTCCACAGACGTGTTATTCCACAGATGTGTTCTTCCACATACGTGTTTTTCCACAGACGTGTTCTTCCACAGACGTGTTCTTCCACAGACGTTTTTTTCCACAGACGTGTTCTTCAACAGAAGTGTTCTTCCACAGACGTGTTCTTCCAAAGACGTGTTCTTCCACAGACGTGTTCTTCCACAGACGTCTTCTTCCACAGATGTGTTCTTCCACATATGTGTTTTTCCACAGACGTCTTCTTCCACAGACGTGTTCTTTTTTTTTTTTTTTTTTTTTTTTTTTTTTTTAATCCTTGTCCTGTCCAACAGCTGGGCAAACAGATGAGAGCTGAGGGCCTCTTGTGTTGGACATATTTTACTTTAACAAGAGGGGTTATTAATCTTCAGACAAACCAAAGGTATGTCTGAATAAACCCCTTTTGTAATTGAGGCCAAACTTTATTAATTTCAAACATGTTTGAAGATCTTTGGTGTTGGACCGGACGGAAAAGGAAAGAGGGGAAGAAGAGAGAGGGACGTTAGAAAGAGGGGGGGAAGGAGGGTGATAGTAGGAGGGGAAGGGGGATAAGACCATGAAGCAGCATAGAGCAACAAGTTTACTGGTTGTTAATCACCATGGTAAGGCTCAAATGCAGTACAAAAAGGGCGGAGCCTGTCCACACACACACCCAAGTGTCAAACACACCTGCTAGTTGCAAAAATGTCCATCTGTCGACATGTACACAAAACAGATAGTGCTCACACGCATACTTATGCCTTAAAACCAACTAGTGTGAAACATTTCAGTCATTCAGTCACGCAAACCGCGACCAAGCCCGCCACCCAGGCCAGGGCCAGCAGGACCGCCGCAAGGCCCCCCAGAGCCAGAGAGCAGGGAGGCACAGAGGGAAAGAGAGGGCCGCCCCAGCCCAACCAGGAGAACAGCCCCCCCGCCGCGCCGGGAGAGCCCAACGCAGGGCCCCACCGGAGAGGGACGCCCACAGCCCCAGATGAGCACCCCACCACCACCCAGGAGTTCCGGGCATCCCCCCGCCCCAACCCCAGGTACGAGCCAGGACCCCCCAAGGGAGACCCGCCCCGCACTCCAGGCAGCCATCCGCCCGGCCCACGGTTGGTCCAGGGAGGAGCAAGGCAGGGGCCCGCCGCCCCCGCCCAGGAGGGGGGAACCCCGGGGAAAAAAGAGGGCCCACAAGGGGTGTTGTAAATATGGCCCGACCAGGCTCGGCCACAGTTGGAAGTTAGGCGGGGCCCAGCGCTCAGGAGCAAGGACCAGAACCCACCCCCCAGGGACACCAACACCCCCGGCTCAGATGTAATGTGAACCCCCCCACCGCGCGGAGAGAGCACCGCCGGGCCCAGGAAGCCGGCACCCCGGGGACACGGCCGCCGCTCCAAAGGGGCCCGCACCCCCCACCAGGGAAGAGGCAGGGGACAGATGGTCCTAGGTCCCACCTTCCTTGCAAAATGTGTGTGCGTATATGTGTGTTTAAGAGGGTGTGTGTGTGCATGTGTGTGTGTTTATGTTGGGATGTATATATTGAGGGGGGAGGGGTGTGTGTACTAAGGGGGGTGCAGTTAAAATTGGCGGGTAGGGCACTAAGGGGACATCTCCTGATTACTCACAGTGATGTCCCCTCACCCTCCCCACCAAGGGGCCCTAAATGTCTAAGGTGCGGTTAAAATTGGCGGGTAGGGTGCTAGGAGGACATCTGCTGCTTGCTGGCAGTGATGTCCAAGCACCCCCCCTACCAAGGGCCCTACATGTCTAAGGTGCAAATAAAACCGAAAGAGGGGGGGCCCACTCCATACGGCAGCCATAGGAGGGGGGGCCACTGCCTAGTAAACCCCCCCCCCCAAGGCCCATCGCAGGCTAATCCCCCCACCCCCTCACCCTATTATGAGGTTATATGAGGAAGGGGGTAAGTTGGGGACAGCTGGTAGACTGTCCCCCGGTGGTCAAACAGCTGTCCCCCGCCCCCCCCCCCAGCAAGGGGGCCAGGCCCACCCAGCCCAGGGGCCCCACCCCCGGAGGCGCCGACACCCCAGGCCCAGCACCACCCACCCCACACAGAGGGAGAGGAGCCAGAAAGCGCCGCCCCCCCCCGGAGCAAGCCCAGGCCCCCACCCCCAAACGCCGGCCCTAGAAGAGCTCTGGTCAGGCCTCGACGGGACCGAGGCAGCCAACCTGGCCGGGGAAACCGCCGATGGCCTCAGCGGAGACCCCGACCCGTCAACCCCCCCTGCCCCGTACCAATAGTGGTACGGGGCAGGGGGGGCAACCCTCTTGGGGGCCCCAAGAGGGTTGTCCCGTCCCGCCCCAGAGCCAGGGAAGGGCCGATCCCAGCCCCAGGTGTAGACGGGAAGCCCATCCAGCGCCGCTGGGCCCCCCCCCCCGAGCAGCGCCCCCCGCCAACCCCCCCCAGCACAGGCAAAGGGACCACCCCCCCAAGCCAAGCCAGAACACCACCCCCCCCCCCCCCCCCACCACGCACCCCCACACCCAAGCCCAGAGGACCACGCAGCGCCCCAGCCCGCCCCACCCCGGCGCCGGACCCGACCCCCCGACCAACGGAGCCCCCACCACCCCCCGCCAGGCACCGGAGGCCCCGGCCCCCACCCCAGCCCACGGCAGAAGGGCAAGGAGCAGCGACGACCAGGCCCCCCCATCCCCTAAGTCATGGAGTCAGCTATGGGAGACCAGAGAGACCGAATTCTTTCAAAGTTACTTGAACCTTGGGCTGACATTTTTTCCAAGCTGATCTGATCAAGCAGCAGATTTCTGTGTTGACTTATATTTATATTTTTCTTGCTTTTCCAATTTGTTAAAATAGTTTTTTTAGCAATGCAAAGAGTTATGAAAATGATAGAGCCTAATCCTCCTTCTACATCGATGGCACTCATGTCACCAAGCACACAAAGTGACGGTGAAGCTGTGATTGAAACCTTAAGCCAGACTGATAAATCGGCACATACCTGCTGCCAGAGAGCCTGGACAGGCGTGCAGAACCACAGTGCATGCATGTAATTGTCGGGTAGATTACTGTCACAGTGCTGACAAATGTCTGAGTTGCTGAGACCCATCTTGAACATCCTCTGTCCAGTGTAGTAAATTCTGTGAAGGGTTTTAAAATGGATTAGCTGCAGATTTGGACTTTTTGTCAGTTTAAAGGTGTTTAGACAAAGTTCTGACCAAAAGCTTTCATCTGTGCTGATGCTCAAATCCGCATCCCATTTTGTTGTCGGAAGTGAAATGTTATTATCTAAATTACATAAAAGTTTGTATATTTTGGAGAGAGTTTTATTCATTGAGAAATTGATCAGAGTGGTAACTACATCTGGTAGCTTTAAATCGTTGTCTCTGTATTTAAATTTTTTAGTAATGCTTGATTTAAGTTGCTGATATTCCAAGAAGTTATTTATTCCATGTTTGTCTTGAAGTTCCTGGGGAGTTATGAATCTTCTATCAATAATTACGTGCTGTAGTTGTTTTATGCCCCCTGCTTGCCAAGCTGGGAAGTGGATAATTTTTTTGTTTATGAGGATGTCTGGGTTGTTCCAGATGGGTGTCATTTTGCACGGTTGAATTGATGATTTTGATATTTTGAGAAATTCCCACCAGGCTGTTAAAGTGGCGTTTATATTAATAGTTTTGAAACAATCCTGTTTTTTAACTGTTTGGCTAATAAATGGAAGATCTGACAGGTTGATCTTTCCACATAACGCCTGTTCCAAGTCTAACCATGAGTTGGTTTCTGGATTATTTTTTAACCATTTTAAGATGCATTGTAATCTATTTGCAAGAAAGTATTTGTGGAAATTAGGTAATTCTAATCCTCCACAGCTTTTTGCAGATTTTAAAGTTTTTAGACTAATTCTTGCAGGTTTATTGTTCCATAAAAAGCTTGATATGGATGAGTCTAATGTTTTGAACCATTTTAGTGGCGGTTGTGTGGGAATCATTGAAAAGAGATAATTAACTTTGGGTAAGATTTTCATTTTTACCGTGGCTACCTTGCCCATAAGGGACAGAGGCAGGTTGGTCCAGCGTGTTAGATCGTCCTGTATGTTTTTCAGTAATGGGGTGTAGTTTAGCTGCACCAGTTCTGATAGTTTGGGGGAAAAATTGATACCTAGATATTTGATATTTCCTGATTTAACTGGTATTGTGAGTCTTTGCTCCGCATTATTGTTCAGTGGTAATAAAACAGACTTATTCCAATTAATGGAATAGTCTGATATAGAGGAGAATTCATTAATGATTGTTGCCGTTTCATTTACAGAATGTAAATTACTTAAAAACAGTAATATGTCATCTGCATAGAGACTAATTTTATGATGGCTGTGTTTAGTTTTGATTCCTTTAATGCTTTCATTCTGTCTTATTGCTGCAGCTAAAGGCTCAATGAATATAGCAAAAAGAGAAGGAGAGAGTGGGCAGCCCTGTCTGGTTCCTCTTCCGAGAAAAAACCTGTTTGAAGTCTGTTTATTAGTTCTAACTGATGCATTGGGGTTGTGATATAATATTTTGATCCATTTGATGAATGCTTCTCCAAAACCAAACTTATGGAGGGCGGCAATAAGGAACTTCCAGTTTACTCTGTCAAAAGCTTTTTCAGCATCCAGTGATAGTATGGACATTTCCTGGTTGTTAATGGTGGCAAAATCTATTATATTAACAAGTCTTCGGAGATTGTCATCCGAGTGTCTGCCTTTGATAAATCCAGTTTGGTCGAAGTCAATTATGTGAGGAGTGATTTTTTCTATTCTCTGTGCTAGTGCTTTGCAGATAATTTTTACGTCTGCATTGATTAGAGAAATAGGGCGGTAGCTTGAAGGACTATTGGGATCTTTGTCTGGTTTTAGAAGAAGAATTATGTTGGCTGAGTTCATGTTAGGTGGCATTGATTGGCTCTCATTAATAGATGTGACAGTTTTATAAAATGTTGGTGCCAGCTGTTCCCAGAATTCTTTATAAAACTCAGCAGGAAAGCCGTCAGGCCCTGGTGCTTTACCATTAGGCATAAGTAACAGAGCTTCATGAAGTTCAGACAACGAGAACGGAGAGTCTAAGTTTGTTATTTGATCCTCATTTAACCTGGGTAGGTTTACATTATTAAGAAATGAGTCAATACTTTGCTCTGACGGATTGATCTGTGGTGTGTACAAGTTTTTATAAAAGTTTTCAAATGCGTTATTAATTTTGACCGGGTCATGAGTGATATTTCCTGTTTGGTCCGTAATAGAGGTGATTGATGATTTTTCTCTATTAATTTTAAGCTGATTAGCCAGAAATTTGCCAGATTTATTAGAGTTTTCAAATCTTTCAAGTCGTAGCCTTTGTATTTGAAATTGTGTTTGTTTATTAATGATGTCATTTAACTGCAGCTTTAAATTTTTCAGATCTCCCAGAATGTGTTCCTGTGCAGAAGCAGCATAAGCAGTCTCCAGGGTTTGGATTTTATTTTCTAATTCTAATAAATCTGCTTTCTCTTTGCGTTTTTTGTGCGTTGAATAAGAAATGATTTTCCCTCTCATGACTGCCTTTGCCGTTTCCCACAGAATGCACGGTGAGATGTCTGGTGTATTGTTGAATTCTAGGAAGGTTGCCCATTCTTTTTTAAAGAATTCAAGAAATTCCTGGTCTTTTAACAGAGACGTATTAAACCTCCAGGTTGAACCCGAGGGTGTGGATTTTTCCCTGGAAATATTTACAGAGACTGGTGCATGATCACTGATAATAATCGGATGAATGTTGGAACTTTTAATTTCTTTTAAAAGAGAGTTACTGATTAATAAATAGTCTAAACGGGAGTGTGAGCGGTGAACTGGAGAAAAAAAGGTGAACCCTTTAGTGCTTGGATGACATGAGCGCCACGCGTCGCAGAGACCCAGATCATTCATGTACTGCTTTAGAATACTTGCAGACCTCCATGTGCGCTGGGCTGCTGCTGTGCTGAGTCTGTCAAGTTCAGGGTCCAGAACCAGATTGACGTCTCCTCCTATAATGATTGTGGAGTCAGAGTGAACTGAGAGTGAGGTGAAGAATCTGTGAAAGAAGGAAGAGTCGTCAACATTTGGACCATAGATGCTGGCTATGCAATAGTCCTTATTCTGAATGGATATATTAATGATTACAAATCTGCCTTCTGGGTCAGTAACTGTATCCTTATGAGTAAATGTAACATTTTTATTAATCAAAACAGCAACTCCTCTTTGCTTGGAGTTATAACTAGAAGAATATATGACTGGAAATTTTGAGCTGCACAGGAGGTCCTGAGATTGTGTACATAAATGGGTCTCCTGCAGTAGAGCTATATCTGCTTTAAGATCATCCAGGTGAGATAACACTTTCAATCTCTTTGGCCCAGAGCCAAGCCCACGCACATTCCAGCTAACAATGTTAAGACTGTTCATAACTGCTCTGACCAAGAGAATGTAAGGCTAAATAGAGTGTGTGCCGGTCCATGTGCGCGTGCCCGCTGATCGATGAAGAAACACTGTGCGTTTGTGTGCGTGCGCGTTTCCTGACTGTGTGAGCTGCATGTTGCATGTGTCCTATGTGGGCTTATGTGAGGTGTTTGCGGGATGTCCGCGAGTGTGTGCTGGTTCGCGTGTGCTTGCCCGTGTGCGCGCTTGTCTGCGCGCGCGTGCCCTTCCGTGCATAAATAGAAACCAACTTACCGGGGGACGTGTTACCTTTGGATAATTTACATATGAGGAGGGGGGGAGAGAGGGGAAACTAAAAAGAAGAAAGAGGTAAAGAAAAACAGAAAGAAACAAACATAACAGGAAAAACAACAGAAACATGAGAGGGGAGAAAACTTAAACTGCTTCAGCGAGATGGAGGTGTGGATGATTGATGAGCCGGTTTCATTCATTCAACACGTTTAGCCGCTGTTTTTTCGGATGTCAGATCTTCAGCAAAGCCAGGGGGTGATCTCCGGGTCTCGGAAGAGCCTTCCATCTACAAAGAGTTTATCCACAGAAACCACGGCTCTGGACCCGTTGGCAAGGTGTTTTTTCCTCAGAGGAAAAAGGATCTTTCGGCGCCGCAGGATCTCAACCGGAAACTGGTCATTGACACTAAAATGTGTCCCCCTCAGTTCCCGGCCGCGACCCTTCACCATCTCCTTTTGCTTGTAGTTGTCAAACTTGGCTACAATCGGTCGCGGACGCTGGTTGTCGGACCTTCTTCCTCCGAGCCGGTGCACCCTCTGGAACGCGATCTTCTGCACCTCCTCCTTGGGGAGCTTCAGGTGGGCTTCCATGAAGCGTTTCACCGTCGCCTCCGGGTCTTCTCCTGCCTCCTCTGGAACCCCCGCGATCACCAGATTGTCCCTCATGCTCCTCGACTGAAGATCCAGGAGGGTTTCCTTGATCGAACGGTTCTCCTCAGAAAGGCGAGCGGTGTCACTGCTCAGGGTTTTGACACTTTCTCTGAGGGCCTGATTCTCCGCTGCGAGCTCCTGCACCTGCTGCTGGCTGAACTCCAGAGACTCTCGCAGGCCTTGGAACTCTCTATGGAGGATCTCCAACAGATTCAAGCGGCCGTCAAGGCTGGAGAGCTTTTTATCAATGGAATCTAAAGCGTCACTGATTCCACTGCCTGGAGAGGAGGCAGCTCCGGGAGAACTTTCTGGTCGGACGCGTTTGGAGGAAGGAGTAGTGGTGTTGGTCTTCCCCATAACGACGGTATTGTAGCAGCCGTCTAAATAATTCTCCAGGTCCTCCAGGTCCTCCAGGCTGTCAAAAGGCTTATTCAACTTTTACAGATGTTAGTTTACCAGCTTAATTGATATGGCAGTAAAATGATATAATAATGAAATGTTTGTTCTGCTACTTACGCACCGCCAAGCTGAGTTGCCACACCGGTCTCGTTGAGTCTCGCGATACTACAGCATACTACAGCATCTCCTCCCCCCTCAGCTCTTCCACAGACGTGTTCTTCAACAGACGTTTTTTCCACAGACGTGTTCTTCAACAGATGTGTTCTTCCACAGATGTGTTCTTCCACATACGTGTTTTTACACAGACTTGTTCTTCCACGGACGTGTTCTTCCTCAGACGTTTTTTTCCACAGACGTGTTCTTCAACAGATGTGTTCTTCCACAGACGTGTTCTTCAACAGAAGTGTTCTTCCACAGACGTGTTCTTCAACAGAAGTGTTCTTCCACAGACGTGTTCTTCCACAGACGTTTTCTTCCACAGAGGTGTTTTTCCACAGACGTGTTCTTCCACAGATGTGTTTTTCCACAGATGTGTTCTTCCACAGACGTGCTCTTCCACAGATGTGTTCTTCCACAGACGTGTTCTTCAACAGACGTGTTCTTCAACAGAAGTGTTCTTCCACAGACGTTTTCTTCCACAGAGGTGTTTTTCTACAGACGTGTTCTTCCACAGATGTGTTCTTCCACAGACTTGTTCTTCCACAGACGTGTTCTTCCACAGATGTGTTTTTCCACAGAGGTGTTCTTCCACAGATGTTTTTCCACAGATGTGTTCTTCCACAGACGTCATCTTCCACAGATGTGTTCTTTCCACAGACGTTTTCTTCCACAGATGTGTTCTTCCACAGACGTGTTCTTCCACAGACGTGTTTTTCCACAGATGTGTTTTTCCACAGACGTGTTCTTCCACAGACGTGTTCTTCCACAGACGTGTTTTTCCACAGAGGTGTTTTCCACAGATGTGTTCTTTCCACAGACGTGTTCTTCCACAGAGGTGTACTTCCACAGACGTGTTTTTCCACAGACGTGTTCTTCCACAGACGTGTTTTTCCACAGATGTGTTCTTCCACAGACGTTTTCTTCCACAGACGTGTTCTTCCACAGACGTGTTTTTCCACAGATGTGTTTTTCCACAGACGTGTTCTTCCACAGACGTGTTCTTCCACAGACGTGTTTTTCCACAGAGGTGTTTTTCCACAGACGTGTTCTTCCACAGATGTGTTCTTTCCACAGACGTGTTCTTCTACAGACATGATTTTCCACAGAGGTGTTCTTCCACAGAGGAGTTTTTCCACAGACGTGTTCTCCCACAGAGGTGTTTCACCACAGACGTGTTTTTCCACAGAGGTGTTTTTCCACAGAGGTGTTCTTCCACAGACGTGTTCTTCCACAGACTTGTTCTTCCACAGACGTGTTTTTCCACAGAGGTGTTCTTCCACAGACGTTTTCTTCCACAGAGGTGTTTTTCCACAGTCGTGTTCTTCCACAGACGTGTTCTTCCACAGACGTGTTTTTCCACAGACGTGTTTTTCCACAGAGGTGTTCTTCCACAGAGGTGTTCTTCCACAGACGTGTTTTTCCACAGACGTATTCTTCCTCAGACGTTTTTTTCCACAGACGTGTTCTTCAACAGATGTGTTCTTCCACAGACGTGTTCTTCAACAGACGTGTTCTTCAACAGAAGTGTTCTTCCACAGACGTTTTCTTCCACAGAGGTGTTTTTCCACAGACGTGTTCTTCCACAGATGTGTTCTTCCACAGACTTGTTCTTCCACAGACGTGTTCTTCCACAGATGTGTTTTTCCACAGATGTGTTCTTCCACAGACGTCATCTTCCACAGATGTGTTCTTTCCACAGACGTTTTCTTCCACAGACGTGTTCTTCCACATACGTGTTCTTCCACAGAGGTGTTTTTCCACAGACGTGTTTTCCACAGATGTGTTCTTTCCACAGACGTGTTCTTCCACAGAGGTGTACTTCCACAGACGTGTTTTTCCACAGACGTGTTCTTCCACAGACGTGTTTTTCCACAGAAGTGTTCTTCCACATATGTGTTCTTTCCACAGATGTTTTCTTCCACAGAGGTGTTTTTCCACAGATGTGTTCTTTCCACAGACGTGTTTTTCCACAGATGTGTTCTTTCCACAGACGTGTTTTTCCACAGATGTGTTTTTCCACAGACGTGTTCTTCCACAGACGTGTTCATCCACAGATGTGTTTTTCCACAGAGGTGTTTTTCCACAGACGTGTTCTTCCACAGACGTGTTCTTTCCACAGACGTGTTCTTCCACAGACATAATTTTCCACAGAGGTCTTATTCCACAGAGGAGTTTTTCCACAGACGTGTTCTCCCACAGAGGTGTTTCTCCACAGACGTGTTTTTCCACAGAGGTGTTTTTCCACAGAGGTGTTCTTCCACAGACGTGTTCTTCCACAGACTTGTTCTTCCACAGACGTGTTTTTCCACAGAGGTGTTCTTCCACAGACGTTTTCTTCCACAGAGGTGTTTTTCCACAGACGTGTTCTTCCACAGACGTGTTCTTCCACAGACGTGTTCTTCCACAGACGTGTTTTTCCACAGACGTGTTCTTCCACAGAGGTGTTCTTCCACAGAGGTGTTCTTCCACAGAGGTGTTTTTCCACAGACGTGTTTTCCACAGATGTGTTCTTTCCACAGACGTGTTCTTCCACAGAGGTGTTTTTCCACAGACGTGTTCTTCCACAGATGTGTTTTTCCACAGATGTGTTCTTCCACAGACGTGCTCTTCCACAGATGTGTTCTTCCACAGACGTGTTCTTCAACAGACGTGTTCTTCAACAGAAGTGTTCTTCCACAGACGTTTTCTTCCACAGAGGTGTTTTTCTACAGACGTGTTCTTCCACAGATGTGTTTTTCCACAGACTTGTTCTTCCACAGACGTGTTCTTCCACAGATGTGTTTTTCCACAGAGGTGTTCTTCCACAGATGTTTTTCCACAGATGTGTTCTTCCACAGACGTCATCTTCCACAGATGTGTTCTTTCCACAGACGTTTTCTTCCACAGATGTGTTCTTCCACATACGTGTTCTTCCACAGAGGTGTTTTTCCACAGACGTGTTTTCCACAGATGTGTTCTTTCCACAGACGTGTTCTTCCACAGAAGTGTACTTCCACAGACGTGTTTTTCCACAGACGTGTTTTTCCACAGATGTGTTCTTCCACAGACGTTTTCTTCCACAGACGTGTTCTTCCACAGACGTGTTTTTCCACGGATGTGTTTTTCCACAGACGTGTTCTTCCACAGACGTGTTCTTCCACAGACGTGTTTTTCCACAGAGGTGTTTTTCCACAGACGTGTTCTTCCACAGATGTGTTCTTTCCACAGACGTGTTCTTCCACAGACATGATTTTCCAAAGAGGTGTTCTTCCACAGAGGTGTTCTTCCACAGACGTGTTCTCCCACAGAGGTGTTTCTCCACAGACGTGTTTTTCCACAGAGGTGTTTTTCCACAGACTTGTTTTTCCACAGAGGTGTTCTTCCACAGACGTGTTCTTCCACAGACTTGTTCTTCCACAGACGTGTTTTTCCACAGAGGTGTTCTTCCACAGACGTTTTCTTCCACAGAGGTGTTTTTCCACAGACGTGTTCTTCCACAGACGTGTTCTTCCACAGATGTGTTCTTCCACAGACGTGCTCTTCCACAGATGTTTTCTTCCACTGACGTGTTCTTCAACAGACGTGTTCTTCCACAGACGTGTTTTTCCACAGACGTGTTTTTCCACAGAGGTGTTCTTCCACAGAGGTGTTCTTCCACAGACGTGTTTATCCACAGACGTGTTCTTCCACAGATGTGTTCTTCCACAGGTTTTTTTTCCACAGACGTGTTCTTCCACAGACGTGTTCTTCCACAGACGTTTTCTTCCACAGACGTGTTCTTCCACAGAGGTGTTTTTCCACAGACGTGTTCTTCCACAGAGGAGTTTTTCCACAGACGTGTTATTCCACAGATGTGTTCTTTCCACAGACGTTTTCTTCCACAGACGTGTTTTTCCACAGACGTGTTCTTCCACAGACGTTTTCTTCCACAGACGTGTTTTTCCACAGACGTGTTTTTCCACAGAGGTGTTCTTCCACATACGTGTTTTTCCACAGACTTGTTCTTCCACGGACGTGTTCTTCCTCAGACGTTTTTTTCCACAGACGTGTTCTTCAACAGATGTGTTCTTCCACAGACGTGTTCTTCAACAGAAGTGTTCTTCCACAGACGTGTTCTTCCACAGACGTTTTCTTCCACAGAGGTGTTTTTCCACAGACGTGTTCTTCCACAGATGTGTTTTTCCACAGATGTGTTCTTCCACAGACGTGCTCTTCCACAGATGTGTTCTTCCACAGACGTGTTCTTCAACAGACGTGTTCTTCAACAGAAGTGTTCTTCCACAGACGTTTTCTTCCACAGAGGTGTTTTTCTACAGACGTGTTCTTCCACAGATGTGTTCTTCCACAGACTTGTTCTTTCACAGACGTGTTCTTCCACAGATGTGTTTTTCCACAGAGGTGTTCTTCCACAGATGTTTTTCCACAGATGTGTTCTTCCACAGACGTCATCTTCCACAGATGTGTTCTTTCCACAGACGTTTTCTTCCACAGATGTGTTCTTCCACATACGTGTTCTTCCACAGAGGTGTTTTTCCACAGACGTGTTTTCCACAGATGTGTTCTTTCCACAGACGTGTTCTTCCACAGACGTGTTCTTCCACAGACGTGTTTTTCCACAGATGTGTTCTTCCACAGACGTTTTCTTCCACAGACGTGTTCTTCCACAGACGTGTTTTTCCACAGATGTGTTTTTCCACAGACGTGTTCTTCCACAGACGTGTTCTTCCACAGACGTGTTTTTCCACAGAGGTGTTTTCCACAGATGTGTTCTTTCCACAGACGTGTTCTTCCACAGAGGTGTACTTCCACAGACGTGTTTTTCCACAGACGTGTTCTTCCACAGACGTGTTTTTCCACAGATGTGTTCTTCCACAGACGTTTTCTTCCACAGACGTGTTCTTCCACAGACGTGTTTTTCCACAGATGTGTTTTTCCACAGACGTGTTCTTCCACAGACGTGTTCTTCCACAGACGTGTTTTTCCACAGAGGTGTTTTTCCACAGACGTGTTCTTCCACAGATGTGTTCTTTCCACAGACGTGTTCTTCTACAGACATGATTTTCCACAGAGGTGTTCTTCCACAGAGGAGTTTTTCCACAGACGTGTTCTCCCACAGAGGTGTTTCTCCACAGACGTGTTTTTCCACAGAGGTGTTTTTCCACAGAGGTGTTCTTCCACAGACGTGTTTTTCCACAGACTTGTTCTTCCACAGACGTGTTTTTCCACAGAGGTGTTCTTCCACAGACGTTTTCTTCCACAGAGGTGTTTTTCCACAGACGTGTTCTTCCACAGACGTGTTCTTCCACAGACGTGTTTTTCCACAGACGTGTTTTTCCACAGAGGTGTTCTTCCACAGACGTGTTTTTCCACAGACGTGTTCTTCCACAGACGTGTTCTTCCACAGAGGTGTTTTTCCACACACGTGTTCTTCCACAGAGGTGTTTTTCCACAGACGTGTTATTCCACAGATGTGTTCTTTCCACAGACGTTTTCTTCCACAGACGTGTTTTTCCACAGACGTGTTCTTCCACAGAGGTGTTTTTCCACAGACGTGTTTTCCACAGATGTGTTCTTTCCACAGACGTGTTCTTCCACAGAGGTGTTCTTCCACAGACGTGTTTTTCCACAGATGTGTTTTTCCACAGACTTGTTTTTCCACAGACGTTTTATTCCACAGACATGTTTTTCCACAGACTTGTTCTTCCACAGACGTGTTCTTCCACAGACGTTTTCTTCCACAGACATGTTTTTCCACAGACGTGTTCTTCCACAGACGTTTTCTTCCACAGACATGTTTTTCCACAGACTTGTTCTTCCACAGACGTGTTCTTCCACAGACGTGTTCTTCCACAGACGTGTTCTTCCACAGACGTGTTCTTCCACAGACGTGTTCTTCCACAGACGTTTTCTTCCACAGACATGTTTTTCCACAGACTTGTTCTTCCACAGACGTGTTCTTCCACAGACGTGTTCTTCCACAGACGTGTTCTTCCACAGACGTGTTCTTCCACAGACGTGTTCTTCCACAGACTTGTTCTTCCACAGACGTGTTTTTCCACAGAGGTGTTCTTCCACAGACGTTTTCTTCCACAGAGGTGTTTTTCCACAGACGTGTTCTTCCACAGACGTGTTCTTCCACAGATGTGTTCTTCCACAGACGTGCTCTTCCACAGATGTTTTCTTCCACTGACGTGTTCTTCAACAGACGTGTTCTTCCACAGACGTGTTCTTCCACAGACGTGTTTTTCCACAGACGTGTTTTTCCACAGAGGTGTTCTTCCACAGAGGTGTTCTTCCACAGACGTGTTTTTCCACAGACGTGTTCTTCCACAGATGTGTTCTTCCACAGGTTTTTTTTCCACAGACGTGTTCTTCCACAGACGTGTTCTTCCACAGACGTTTTCTTCCACAGACGTGTTCTTCCACAGATGTGTTCTTTCCACAGACGTGTTCTTCTACAGACATGATTTTCCACAGAGGTGTTCTTCCACAGAGGAGTTTTTCCACAGACGTGTTCTCCCACAGAGGTGTTTCTCCACAGACGTGTTTTTCCACAGAGGTGTTTTTCCACAGAGGTGTTCTTCCACAGACGTGTTTTTCCACAGACTTGTTCTTCCACAGACGTGTTTTTCCACAGAGGTGTTCTTCCACAGACGTTTTCTTCCACAGAGGTGTTTTTCCACAGACGTGTTCTTCCACAGACGTGTTCTTCCACAGACGTGTTTTTCCACAGACGTGTTTTTCCACAGAGGTGTTCTTCCACAGACGTGTTTTTCCACAGACGTGTTCTTCCACAGACGTGTTCTTCCACAGAGGTGTTTTTCCACACACGTTTTCTTCCACAGAGGTGTTTTTCCACAGACGTGTTATTCCACAGATGTGTTCTTTCCACAGACGTTTTCTTCCACAGACGTGTTTTTCCACAGACGTGTTCTTCCACAGAGGTGTTTTTCCACAGACGTGTTTTCCACAGATGTGTTCTTTCCACAGACGTGTTCTTCCACAGAGGTGTTCTTCCACAGACGTGTTTTTCCACAGATGTGTTTTTCCACAGACTTGTTTTTCCACAGACGTTTTATTCCACAGACATGTTTTTCCACAGACTTGTTCTTCCACAGACGTGTTCTTCCACAGACGTTTTCTTCCACAGACATGTTTTTCCACAGACGTGTTCTTCCACAGACGTTTTCTTCCACAGACATGTTTTTCCACAGACTTGTTCTTCCACAGACGTGTTCTTCCACAGACGTGTTCTTCCACAGACGTGTTCTTCCACAGACGTGTTCTTCCACAGACGTGTTCTTCCACAGACGTTTTCTTCCACAGACATGTTTTTCCACAGACTTGTTCTTCCACAGACGTGTTCTTCCACAGACGTGTTCTTCCACAGACGTGTTCTTCCACAGACGTGTTCTTCCACAGACGTGTTCTTCCACAGACTTGTTCTTCCACAGACGTGTTTTTCCACAGAGGTGTTCTTCCACAGACGTTTTCTTCCACAGAGGTGTTTTTCCACAGACGTGTTCTTCCACAGACGTGTTTTTCCACAGATGTGTTCTTCCACAGACGTGCTCTTCCACAGATGTTTTCTTCCACTGACGTGTTCTTCAACAGACGTGTTCTTCCACAGACGTGTTCTTCCACAGACGTGTTTTTCCACAGACGTGTTTTTCCACAGAGGTGTTCTTCCACAGAGGTGTTCTTCCACAGACGTGTTTTTCCACAGACGTGTTCTTCCACAGATGTGTTCTTCCACAGGTTTTTTTTCCACAGACGTGTTCTTCCACAGACGTGTTCTTCCACAGACGTTTTCTTACACAGACGTGTTCTTCCACAGAGGTGTTTTTCCACAGACGTGTTCTTCCACAGAGGAGTTTTTCCACAGACGTGTTATTCCACAGATGTGTTCTTTCCACAGACGTTTTCTTCCACAGACGTGTTTTTCCACAGACGTGTTCTTCCACATACGTTTTCTTCCACAGACGTGTTTTTCCACAGACGTGTTTTTCCACAGAGGTGTTTTTCCACAGAAGTGTTTTTCCACAGAGGTGTTCTTCCACAGATGTGTTCTTTCCACAGACGTTTTCTTCCACAGACGTGTTATTCCACAGATGTGTTCTTCCACATACGTGTTTTTCCACAAACGTGTTCTTCCACAGACGTGTTCTTCCACAGACGTTTTTTTCCACAGACGTGTTTTTCAACAGAAGTGTTCTTCCACAGACGTGTTCTTCCAAAGACGTGTTCTTCCACAGACGTGTTCTTCCACAGACGTCTTCTTCCACAGATGTGTTCTTCCACATATGTGTTTTTCCACAGACGTCTTCTTCCACAGACGTGTTCTTCAACAGACGTTTTTTCCACAGACGTGTTCTTCAACAGATGTGTTCTTCCACAGATGTGTTCTTCCACATACGTGTTTTTCCACAGATTTGTTCTTCCACGGACGTGTTCTTCCTCAGACGTTTTTTTCCACAGACGTGTTCTTCAACAGATGTGTTCTTCCACAGACGTGTTCTTCAACAGAAGTGTTCTTCCACAGACGTGTTCTTCCACAGACGTTTTCTTCCACAGAGGTGTTTTTCCACAGACGTGTTCTTCCACAGATGTGTTTTTCCACAGATGTGTTCTTCCACAGACGTGCTCTTCCACAGATGTGTTCTTCCACAGACGTGTTCTTCAACAGACGTGTTCTTCAACAGAAGTGTTCTTCCACAGACGTTTTCTTCCACAGAGGTGTTTTTCTACAGACGTGTTCTTCCACAGATGTGTTCTTCCACAGACTTGTTCTTCCACAGACGTGTTCTTCCACAGATGTGTTTTTCCACAGAGGTGTTCTTCCACAGATGTTTTTCCACAGATGTGTTCTTCCACAGACGTCATCTTCCACAGATGTGTTCTTTCCACAGACGTTTTCTTCCACAGATGTGTTCTTCCACATACGTGTTCTTCCACAGAGGTGTTTTTCCACAGACGTGTTTTCCACAGATGTGTTCTTTCCACAGACGTGTTCTTCCACAGACGTGTTCTTCCACAGACGTGTTTTTCCACAGATGTGTTCTTCCACAGACGTTTTCTTCCACAGACGTGTTCTTCCACAGACGTGTTTTTCCACAGATGTGTTTTTCCACAGACGTGTTCTTCCACAGACGTGTTCTTCCACAGACGTGTTTTTCCACAGACGTGTTTTCCACAGACGTGTTCTTCCACAGACGTGTTCTTCCACAGACGTGTTTTTCCACAGAGGTGTTTTTCCACAGACGTGTTCTTCCACAGATGTGTTCTTTCCACAGACGTGTTCTTCTACAGACATGATTTTCCACAGAGGTGTTCTTCCACAGAAGAGTTTTTCCACAGACGTGTTCTCCCACAGAGGTGTTTCACCACAGACGTGTTTTTCCACAGAGGTGTTTTTCCACAGAGGTGTTCTTCCACAGACGTGTTCTTCCACAGACTTGTTCTTCCACAGACGTGTTTTTCCACAGAGGTGTTCTTCCACAGACGTTTTCTTCCACAGAGGTGTTTTTCCACAGACGTGTTCTTCCACAGACGTGTTCTTCCACAGACGTGTTTTTACACAGACGTGTTTTTCCACAGAGGTGTTCTTCCACAGAGGTGTTCTTCCACAGACGTGTTTTTCCACAGACGTGTTCTTCCTCAGACGTTTTTTTCCACAGACGTGTTCTTCAACAGATGTGTTCTTCCACAGACGTGTTCTTCAACAGAAGTGTTCTTCCACAGACGTGTTCTTCCACAGAGGTGTTCTTCCACAGACGTGCTCTTCCACAGATGTGTTCTTCCACAGACGTGTTCTTCAACAGACGTGTTCTTCAACAGAAGTGTTCTTCCACAGACGTGTTCTTCCACAGACGTTTTCTTCCACAGAGGTGTTTTTCCACAGACGTGTTCTTCCACAGATGTGTTCTTCCACAGACTTGTTCTTCCACAGACGTGTTCTTCCACAGATGTGTTTTTCCACAGATGTGTTCTTCCACAGACGTCATCTTCCACAGATGTGTTCTTTCCACAGACGTTTTCTTCCACAGACGTGTTCTTCCACATACGTGTTCTTCCACAGAGGTGTTTTTCCACAGACGTGTTTTCCACAGATGTGTTCTTTCCACAGACGTGTTCTTCCACAGAGGTGTACTTCCACAGACGTGTTTTTCCACAGACGTGTTCTTCCACAGACGTGTTTTTCCACAGAGGTGTTCTTCCACATATGTGTTCTTTCCACAGATGTTTTCTTCCACAGAGGTGTTTTTCCACAGATGTGTTCTTTCCACAGACGTGTTTTTCCACAGATGTGTTCTTTCCACAGACGTGTTTTTCCACAGATGTGTTTTTCCACAGACGTGTTCTTCCACAGACGTGTTCTTCCACAGACGTGTTTTTCCACAGAGGTGTTTTTCCACAGACGTGTTCTTCCACAGATGTGTTCTTTCCACAGACGTGTTCTTCCACAGACATAATTTTCCACAGAGGTGTTCTTCCACAGAGGAGTTTTTCCACAGACGTGTTCTCCCACAGAGGTGTTTCTCCACAGACGTGTTTTTCCACAGAGGTGTTTTTCCACAGAGGTGTTCTTCCACAGACGTGTTCTTCCACAGACTTGTTCTTCCACAGACGTGTTTTTCCACAGAGGTGTTCTTCCACAGACGTTTTCTTCCACAGAGGTGTTTTTCCACAGACGTGTTCTTCCACAGACGTGTTCTTCCACAGACGTGTTTTTCCACAGACGTGTTTTTCCACAGAGGTGTTCTTCCACAGACGTGTTTTTCCACAGACGTGTTCTTCCACAGACGTGTTCTTCCACAGAGGTGTTTTTCCACACACGTGTTCTTCCACAGAGGTGTTTTTCCACAGACGTGTTATTCCACAGATGTGTTCTTTCCACAGACGTTTTCTTCCACAGACGTGTTTTTCCACAGACGTGTTCTTCCACAGAGGTGTTTTTCCACAGACGTGTTTTCCACAGATGTGTTCTTTCCACAGACGTGTTCTTCCACAGAGGTGTTTTTCCACAGACGTGTTTTCCACAGATGTGTTCTTTCCACAGACGTGTTCTTCCACAGAGGTGTTCTTCCACAGACGTGTTTTTCCACAGATGTGTTTTTCCACAGACTTGTTTTTCCACAGACGTTTTATTCCACAGACATGTTTTTCCACAGACTTGTTCTTCCACAGACGTGTTCTTCCACAGACGTTTTCTTCCACAGACATGTTTTTCCACAGACGTGTTCTTCCACAGACGTTTTCTTCCACAGACATGTTTTTCCACAGACTTGTTCTTCCACAGACGTGTTCTTCCACAGACGTGTTCTTCCACAGACGTGTTCTTCCACAGACGTGTTCTTCCACAGACGTGTTCTTCCACAGACGTTTTCTTCCACAGACATGTTTTTCCACAGACTTGTTCTTCCACAGACGTGTTCTTCCACAGACGTGTTCTTCCACAGACGTGTTCTTCCACAGACGTGTTCTTCCACAGACGTTTTCTTCCACAGACATGTTTTTCCACAGACTTGTTCTTCCACAGACGTGTTCTTCCACAGACGTGTTCTTCCACAGACGTGTTCTTCCACAGACGTGTTCTTCCACAGATGTGTTCTTCCACAGACGTTTTCTTCCACAGACATGTTTTTCCACAGACTTGTTCTTCCACAGACGTGTTCTTCCACAGACGTGTTCTTCCACAGACGTGTTCTTCCACAGACGTGTTCTTCCACAGACGTGTTCTTCCACAGACTTGTTCTTCCACAGACGTGTTTTTCCACAGAGGTGTTCTTCCACAGACGTTTTCTTCCACAGAGGTGTTTTTCCACAGACGTGTTCTTCCACAGACGTGTTCTTCCACAGATGTGTTTTTCCACAGACGTGCTCTTCCACAGATGTTTTCTTCCACTGACGTGTTCTTCAACAGACGTGTTCTTCCACAGACGTGTTCTTCCACAGACGTGTTTTTCCACAGACGTGTTTTTCCACAGAGGTGTTCTTCCACAGAGGTGTTCTTCCACAGACGTGTTTTTCCACAGACGTGTTCTTCCACAGATGTGTTCTTCCACAGGTTTTTTTTCCACAGACGTGTTCTTCCACAGACGTGTTCTTCCACAGACGTTTTCTTCCACAGACGTGTTCTTCCACAGAGGTGTTTTTCCACAGACGTGTTCTTCCACAGAGGAGTTTTTCCACAGACGTGTTATTCCACAGATGTGTTCTTTCCACAGACGTTTTCTTCCACAGACGTGTTTTTCCACAGACGTGTTCTTCCACAGACGTTTTCTTCCACAGACGTGTTTTTCCACAGACGTGTTTTTCCACAGAGGTGTTTTTCCACAGACGTGTTTTCCACAGATGTGTTCTTTCCACAGACGTGTTCTTCCACAGAGGTGTTTTTCCACAGACGTGTTTTCCACAGATGTGTTCTTTCCACAGACGTGTTCTTCCACAGAGGTGTTCTTCCACAGACGTGTTTTTCCACAGATGTGTTTTTCCACAGACTTGTTTTTCCACAGACGTTTTATTCCACAGACATGTTTTTCCACAGACTTGTTCTTCCACAGACGTGTTCTTCCACAGACGTTTTCTTCCACAGACATGTTTTTCCACAGACGTGTTCTTCCACAGACGTTTTCTTCCACAGACATGTTTTTCCACAGACTTGTTCTTCCACAGACGTGTTCTTCCACAGACGTGTTCTTCCACAGACGTGTTCTTCCACAGACGTGTTCTTCCACAGACGTGTTCTTCCACAGACGTTTTCTTCCACAGACATGTTTTTCCACAGACTTGTTCTTCCACAGACGTGTTCTTCCACAGACGTGTTCTTCCACAGACGTGTTCTTCCACAGACGTGTTCTTCCACAGACGTTTTCTTCCACAGACATGTTTTTCCACAGACTTGTTCTTCCACAGACGTGTTCTTCCACAGACGTGTTCTTCCACAGACGTGTTCTTCCACAGACGTGTTCTTCCACAGACGTGTTCTTCCACAGACGTTTTCTTCCACAGACATGTTTTTCCACAGACTTGTTCTTCCACAGACGTGTTCTTCCACAGACGTGTTCTTCCACAGACGTGTTCTTCCACAGACGTGTTCTTCCACAGACGTGTTCTTCCACAGACTTGTTCTTCCACAGACGTGTTTTTCCACAGAGGTGTTCTTCCACAGACGTTTTCTTCCACAGAGGTGTTTTTCCACAGACGTGTTCTTCCACAGACGTGTTCTTCCACAGATGTGTTTTTCCACAGACGTGCTCTTCCACAGATGTTTTCTTCCACTGACGTGTTCTTCAACAGACGTGTTCTTCCACAGACGTGTTCTTCCACAGACGTGTTTTTCCACAGACGTGTTTTTCCACAGAGGTGTTCTTCCACAGAGGTGTTCTTCCACAGACGTGTTTTTCCACAGACGTGTTCTTCCACAGATGTGTTCTTCCACAGGTTTTTTTTCCACAGACGTGTTCTTCCACAGACGTGTTCTTCCACAGACGTTTTCTTCCACAGACGTGTTCTTCCACAGAGGTGTTTTTCCACAGACGTGTTCTTCCACAGAGGAGTTTTTCCACAGACGTGTTATTCCACAGATGTGTTCTTTCCACAGACGTTTTCTTCCACAGACGTGTTTTTCCACAGACGTGTTCTTCCACAGACGTTTTCTTCCACAGACGTGTTTTTCCACAGACGTGTTTTTCCACAGAGGTGTTTTTCCACAGAAGTGTTTTTCCACAGAGGTGTTCTTCCACAGATGTGTTCTTTCCACAGACGTTTTCTTCCACAGACGTGTTATTCCACAGATGTGTTCTTCCACATACGTGTTTTTCCACAGACGTGTTCTTCCACAGACGTGTTCTTCCACAGACGTTTTTTTCCACAGACGTGTTCTTCAACAGAAGTGTTCTTCCACAGACGTGTTCTTCCAAAGACGTGTTCTTCCACAGACGTGTTCTTCCACAGACGTCTTCTTCCACAGATGTGTTCTTCCACATATGTGTTTTTCCACAGACGTCTTCTTCCACAGACGTGTTCTTCAACAGACGTTTTTTCCACAGACGTGTTCTTCAACAGATGTGTTCTTCCACAGATGTGTTCTTCCACATACGTGTTTTTCCACAGATTTGTTCTTCCACGGACGTGTTCTTCCTCAGACGTTTTTTTCCACAGACGTGTTCTTCAACAGATGTGTTCTTCCACAGACGTGTTCTTCAACAGAAGTGTTCTTCCACAGACGTGTTCTTCCACAGACGTTTTCTTCCACAGAGGTGTTTTTCCACAGACGTGTTCTTCCACAGATGTGTTTTTCCACAGATGTGTTCTTCCACAGACGTGCTCTTCCACAGATGTGTTCTTTCCACAGACGTGTTCTTCTACAGACATGATTTTCCACAGAGGTGTTCTTCCACAGAAGAGTTTTTCCACAGACGTGTTCTCCCACAGAGGTGTTTCACCACAGACGTGTTTTTCCACAGAGGTGTTTTTCCACAGAGGTGTTCTTCCACAGACGTGTTCTTCCACAGACTTGTTCTTCCACAGACGTGTTTTTCCACAGAGGTGTTCTTCCACAGACGTTTTCTTCCACAGAGGTGTTTTTCCACAGACGTGTTCTTCCACAGACGTGTTCTTCCACAGACGTGTTTTTACACAGACGTGTTTTTCCACAGAGGTGTTCTTCCACAGAGGTGTTCTTCCACAGACGTGTTTTTCCACAGACGTGTTCTTCCTCAGACGTTTTTTTCCACAGACGTGTTCTTCAACAGATGTGTTCTTCCACAGACGTGTTCTTCAACAGAAGTGTTCTTCCACAGACGTGTTCTTCCACAGAGGTGTTCTTCCACAGACGTGCTCTTCCACAGATGTGTTCTTCCACAGACGTGTTCTTCAACAGACGTGTTCTTCAACAGAAGTGTTCTTCCACAGACGTGTTCTTCCACAGACGTTTTCTTCCACAGAGGTGTTTTTCCACAGACGTGTTCTTCCACAGATGTGTTCTTCCACAGACTTGTTCTTCCACAGACGTGTTCTTCCACAGATGTGTTTTTCCACAGATGTGTTCTTCCACAGACGTCATCTTCCACAGATGTGTTCTTTCCACAGACGTTTTCTTCCACAGACGTGTTTTTCCACATACGTGTTCTTCCACAGAGGTGTTTTTCCACAGACGTGTTTTCCACAGATGTGTTCTTTCCACAGACGTGTTCTTCCACAGAGGTGTACTTCCACAGACGTGTTTTTCCACAGACGTGTTCTTCCACAGACGTGTTTTTCCACAGAGGTGTTCTTCCACATATGTGTTCTTTCCACAGATGTTTTCTTCCACAGAGGTGTTTTTCCACAGATGTGTTCTTTCCACAGACGTGTTTTTCCACAGATGTGTTCTTTCCACAGACGTGTTTTTCCACAGATGTGTTTTTCCACAGACGTGTTCTTCCACAGACGTGTTTTTCCACAGAGGTGTTTTTCCACAGACGTGTTCTTCCACAGATGTGTTCTTTCCACAGACGTGTTCTTCCACAGACATAATTTTCCACAGAGGTGTTCTTCCACAGAGGAGTTTTTCCACAGACGTGTTCTCCCACAGAGGTGTTTCTCCACAGACGTGTTTTTCCACAGAGGTGTTTTTCCACAGAGGTGTTCTTCCACAGACGTGTTCTTCCACAGACTTGTTCTTCCACAGACGTGTTTTTCCACAGAGGTGTTCTTCCACAGACGTTTTCTTCCACAGAGGTGTTTTTCCACAGACGTGTTCTTCCACAGACGTGTTCTTCCACAGACGTGTTTTTCCACAGACGTGTTTTTCCACAGAGGTGTTCTTCCACAGACGTGTTTTTCCACAGACGTGTTCTTCCACAGACGTGTTCTTCCACAGAGGTGTTTTTCCACACACGTGTTCTTCCACAGAGGTGTTTTTCCACAGACGTGTTATTCCACAGATGTGTTCATTCCACAGACGTTTTCTTCCACAGACGTGTTTTTCCACAGACGTGTTCTTCCACAGAGGTGTTTTTCCACAGACGTGTTTTCCACAGATGTGTTCTTTCCACAGACGTGTTCTTCCACAGAGGTGTTTTTCCACAGACGTGTTTTCCACAGATGTGTTCTTTCCACAGACGTGTTCTTCCACAGAGGTGTTCTTCCACAGACGTGTTTTTCCACAGATGTGTTTTTCCACAGACTTGTTTTTCCACAGACGTTTTATTCCACAGACATGTTTTTCCACAGACTTGTTCTTCCACAGACGTGTTCTTCCACAGACGTTTTCTTCCACAGACGTGTTTTTCCACAGACGTGTTCTTCCACAGACGTTTTCTTCCACAGACATGTTTTTCCACAGACTTGTTCTTCCACAGACGTGTTCTTCCACAGACGTGTTCTTCCACAGACGTGTTCTTCCACAGACGTGTTCTTCCACAGACGTGTTCTTCCACAGACGTTTTCTTCCACAGACATGTTTTTCCACAGACTTGTTCTTCCACAGACGTGTTCTTCCACAGACGTGTTCTTCCACAGACGTGTTCTTCCACAGACGTGTTCTTCCACAGACGTTTTCTTCCACAGACATGTTTTTCCACAGACTTGTTCTTCCACAGACGTGTTCTTCCACAGACGTGTTCTTCCACAGACGTGTTCTTCCACAGACGTGTTCTTCCACAGACGTGTTCTTCCACAGACGTGTTCTTCCACAGACGTTTTCTTCCACAGACATGTTTTTCCACAGACTTGTTCTTCCACAGACGTGTTCTTCCACAGACGTTTTCTTCCACAGACATGTTTTTCCACAGACTTGTTCTTCCACAGACGTGTTCTTCCACAGACGTGTTCTTCCACAGACGTTTTCTTCCACAGACATGTTCTTCCACAGACGTGTTCTTCCACAGAGGTGTTCTTCCACAGACGTGTTTTTCCACAGATGTGTTTTTCCACAGACTTGTTTTTCCACAGACGTTTTATTCCACAGACATGTTTTTCCACAGACTTGTTCTTCCACAGACGTGTTCTTCCACAGACGTTTTCTTCCACAGACATGTTTTTCCACAGACGTGTTCTTCCACAGACGTTTTCTTCCACAGACATGTTTTTCCACAGACTTGTTCTTCCACAGACGTGTTCTTCCACAGACGTGTTCTTCCACAGACGTGTTCTTCCACAGACGTGTTCTTCCACAGACGTGTTCTTCCACAGACATGTTTTTCCACAGACTTGTTCTTCCACAGACGTGTTCTTCCACAGACGTGTTCTTCCACAGACGTGTTCTTCCACAGACGTGTTCTTCCACATATGTGTTCTTTCCACAGATGTTTTCTTCCACAGAGGTGTTTTTCCACAGATGTGTTCTTTCCACAGACGTGTTTTTCCACAGATGTGTTCTTTCCACAGACGTGTTTTTCCACAGATGTGTTTTTCCACAGACGTGTTCTTCCACAGACGTGTTCTTCCACAGACGTGTTTTTCCACAGAGGTGTTTTTCCACAGACGTGTTCTTGCACAGATGTGTTCTTTCCACAGACGTGTTCTTCCACAGACATAATTTTCCACAGAGGTGTTCTTCCACAGAGGAGTTTTTCCACAGACGTGTTCTCCCACAGAGGTGTTTCTCCACAGACGTGTTTTTCCACAGAGGTGTTTTTCCACAGACGTGTTCTTCCACAGACGTGTTCTTCCACAGACTTGTTCTTCCACAGACGTGTTTTTCCACAGAGGTGTTCTTCCACAGACGTTTTCTTCCACAGAGGTGTTTTTCCACAGACGTGTTCTTCCACAGACGTGTTCTTCCACAGACGTGTTTTTCCACAGACGTGTTTTTCCACAGAGGTGTTCTTCCACAGACGTGTTTTTCCACAGACGTGTTCTTCCACAGACGTGTTCTTCCACAGAGGTGTTTTTCCACACACGTGTTCTTCCACAGAGGTGTTTTTCCACAGACGTGTTATTCCACAGATGTGTTCATTCCACAGACGTTTTCTTCCACAGACGTGTTTTTCCACAGACGTGTTCTTCCACAGAGGTGTTTTTCCACAGACGTGTTTTCCACAGATGTGTTCTTTCCACAGACGTGTTCTTCCACAGAGGTGTTTTTCCACAGACGTGTTTTCCACAGATGTGTTCTTTCCACAGACGTGTTCTTCCACAGAGGTGTTCTTCCACAGACGTGTTTTTCCACAGATGTGTTTTTCCACAGACTTGTTTTTCCACAGACGTTTTATTCCACAGACATGTTTTTCCACAGACTTGTTCTTCCACAGACGTGTTCTTCCACAGACGTTTTCTTCCACAGACATGTTTTTCCACAGACGTGTTCTTCCACAGACGTTTTCTTCCACAGACATGTTTTTCCACAGACTTGTTCTTCCACAGACGTGTTCTTCCACAGACGTGTTCTTCCACAGACGTGTTCTTCCACAGACGTGTTCTTCCACAGACGTGTTCTTCCACAGACGTTTTCTTCCACAGACATGTTTTTCCACAGACTTGTTCTTCCACAGACGTGTTCTTCCACAGACGTGTTCTTCCACAGACGTGTTCTTCCACAGACGTGTTCTTCCACAGACGTTTTCTTCCACAGACATGTTTTTCCACAGACTTGTTCTTCCACAGACGTGTTCTTCCACAGACGTGTTCTTCCACAGACGTGTTCTTCCACAGACGTGTTCTTCCACAGACGTGTTCTTCCACAGACGTGTTCTTCCACAGACGTTTTCTTCCACAGACATGTTTTTCCACAGACTTGTTCTTCCACAGACGTGTTCTTCCACAGACGTTTTCTTCCACAGACATGTTTTTCCACAGACGTGTTCTTCCACAGACGTGTTCTTCCACAGACGTGTTCTTCCACAGACGTGTTCTTCCACAGACGTTTTCTTCCACAGACATGTTTTTCCACAGACTTGTTCTTCCACAGACGTGTTCTTCCACAGACGTTTTCTTCCACAGACATGTTTTTCCACAGACTTGTTCTTCCACAGACGTGTTCTTCCACAGACGTGTTCTTCCACAGACGTTTTCTTCCACAGACATGTTCTTCCACAGACGTGTTCTTCCACAGAGGTGTTCTTCCACAGACGTGTTTTTCCACAGATGTGTTTTTCCACAGACTTGTTTTTCCACAGACGTTTTATTCCACAGACATGTTTTTCCACAGACGTTTTCTTCCACAGACATGTTTTTCCACAGACGTGTTCTTCCACAGACGTTTTCTTCCACAGACATGTTTTTCCACAGACTTGTTCTTCCACAGACGTGTTCTTCCACAGACGTGTTCTTCCACAGACGTGTTCTTCCACAGACGTGTTCTTCCACAGACGTGTTCTTCCACAGACATGTTTTTCCACAGACTTGTTCTTCCACAGACGTGTTCTTCCACAGACGTGTTCTTCCACAGACGTGTTCTTCCACAGACGTGTTCTTCCACAGACGTTTTCTTCCACAGACATGTTTTTCCACAGACTTGTTCTTCCACAGACGTGTTCTTCCACAGACGTGTTTTTCCACAGAGGTGTTCTTCCACAGACGTGTTTTTCCACAGACGTGTTCTTCCACAGACGTGTTCTTCCACAGAGGTGTTTTTCCACACACGTGTTCTTCCACAGAGGTGTTTTTCCACAGACGTGTTATTCCACAGATGTGTTCTTTCCACAGACGTTTTCTTCCACAGACGTGTTTTTCCACAGACGTGTTCTTCCACAGAGGTGTTTTTCCACAGACGTGTTTTCCACAGATGTGTTCTTTCCACAGACGTGTTCTTCCACAGAGATGTATTTCCACAGACGTGTTTTCCACAGATGTGTTCTTTCCACAGACGTGTTCTTCCACAGAGGTGTTCTTCCACAGACGTGTTTTTCCACAGATGTGTTTTTCCACAGACTTGTTTTTCCACAGACGTTTTATTCCACAGACATGTTTTTCCACAGACTTGTTCTTCCACAGACGTGTTCTTCCACAGACGTTTTCTTCCACAGACATGTTTTTCCACAGACGTGTTCTTCCACAGACGTTTTCTTCCACAGACATGTTTTTCCACAGACTTGTTCTTCCACAGACGTGTTCTTCCACAGACGTGTTCTTCCACAGACGTGTTCTTCCACAGACGTGTTCTTCCACAGACGTGTTCTTCCACAGACGTTTTCTTCCACAGACATGTTTTTCCACAGACTTGTTCTTCCACAGACGTGTTCTTCCACAGACGTGTTCTTCCACAGACGTGTTCTTCCACAGACGTGTTCTTCCACAGACGTTTTCTTCCACAGACATGTTTTTCCACAGACTTGTTCTTCCACAGACGTGTTCTTCCACAGACGTGTTCTTCCACAGACGTGTTCTTCCACAGACATGTTTTTCCACAGACTTGTTCTTCCACAGACGTGTTCTTCCACAGACGTTTTCTTCCACAGACATGTTTTTCCACAGACTTGTTCTTCCACAGACGTGTTCTTCCACAGACGTGTTCTTCCACAGACGTTTTCTTCCACAGACATGTTCTTCCACAGACGTGTTCTTCCACAGAGGTGTTCTTCCACAGACGTGTTTTTCCACAGATGTGTTTTTCCACAGACTTGTTTTTCCACAGACGTTTTATTCCACAGACATGTTTTTCCACAGACTTGTTCTTCCACAGACGTGTTCTTCCACAGACGTTTTCTTCCACAGACATGTTTTTCCACAGACGTGTTCTTCCACAGACGTTTTCTTCCACAGACATGTTTTTCGACAGACTTGTTCTTCCACAGACGTGTTCTTCCACAGACGTGTTCTTCCACAGACGTGTTCTTCCACAGACGTGTTCTTCCACAGACGTGTTCTTCCACAGACGTTTTCTTCCACAGACATGTTTTTCCACAGACTTGTTCTTCCACAGACGTGTTCTTCCACAGACGTGTTCTTCCACAGACGTGTTCTTCCACAGACGTGTTCTTCCACAGACGTTTTCTTCCACAGACATGTTTTTCCACAGACTTGTTCTTCCACAGACGTGTTCTTCCACAGACGTGTTCTTCCACAGACGTGTTCTTCCACAGACGTGTTCTTCCACAGACGTGTTCTTCCACAGACGTGTTCTTCCACAGACGTTTTCTTCCACAGACATGTTTTTCCACAGACTTGTTCTTCCACAGACGTGTTCTTCCACAGACGTTTTCTTCCACAGACATGTTTTTCCAATGACTTGTTCTTCCACAGACGTGTTCTTCCACAGACGTGTTCTTCCACAGACGTTTTCTTCCACAGACATGTTTTTCCACAGATGTGTTCTTCCACAGACGTTTTCTTCCACAGACGTGTTCTTCCACAGACGTGTTTTTCCACAGATGTGTTTTTCCACAGACGTGTTCTTCCACAGACGTGTTCTTCCACAGACGTGTTTTTCCACAGAGGTGTTTTCCACAGATGTGTTCTTTCCACAGACGTGTTCTTCCACAGAGGTGTACTTCCACAGACGTGTTTTTCCACAGACGTGTTCTTCCACAGACGTGTTTTTCCACAGATGTGTTCTTCCACAGACGTTTTCTTCCACAGACGTGTTCTTCCACAGACGTGTTTTTCCACAGATGTGTTTTTCCACAGACGTGTTCTTCCACAGACGTGTTCTTCCACAGACGTGTTTTTCCACAGAGGTGTTTTTCCACAGACGTGTTCTTCCACAGATGTGTTCTTTCCACAGACGTGTTCTTCTACAGACATGATTTTCCAAAGAGGTGTTCTTCCACAGAGGAGTTTTTCCACAGACGTGTTCTCCCACAGAGGTGTTTCTCCACAGACGTGTTTTTCCACAGAGGTGTTTTTCCACAGAGGTGTTCTTCCACAGACGTGTTTTTCCACAGACTTGTTCTTCCACAGACGTGTTTTTCCACAGAGGTGTTCTTCCACAGACGTTTTCTTCCACAGAGGTGTTTTTCCACAGACGTGTTCTTCCACAGACGTGTTCTTCCACAGACGTGTTTTTCCACAGACGTGTTTTTCCACAGAGGTGTTCTTCCACAGACGTGTTTTTCCACAGACGTGTTCTTCCACAGACGTGTTCTTCCACAGAGGTGTTTTTCCACACACGTGTTCTTCCACAGAGGTGTTTTTCCACAGACGTGTTATTCCACAGATGTGTTCTTTCCACAGACGTTTTCTTCCACAGACGTGTTTTTCCACAGACGTGTTCTTCCACAGAGGTGTTTTTCCACAGACGTGTTTTCCACAGATGTGTTCTTTCCACAGACGTGTTCTTCCACAGAGGTGTTTTTCCACAGACGTGTTTTCCACAGATGTGTTCTTTCCACAGACGTGTTCTTCCACAGAGGTGTTCTTCCACAGACGTGTTTTTCCACAGATGTGTTTTTCCACAGACTTGTTTTTCCACAGACGTTTTATTCCACAGACATGTTTTTCCACAGACTTGTTCTTCCACAGACGTGTTCTTCCACAGACGTTTTCTTCCACAGACATGTTTTTCCACAGACATGTTCTTCCACAGACGTTTTCTTCCACAGACATGTTTTTCCACAGACTTGTTCTTCCACAGACGTGTTCTTCCACAGACGTGTTCTTCCACAGACGTGTTCTTCCACAGACGTGTTCTTCCACAGACGTGTTCTTCCACAGACGTTTTCTTCCACAGACATGTTTTTCCACAGACTTGTTCTTCCACAGACGTGTTCTTCCACAGACGTGTTCTTCCACAGACGTGTTCTTCCACAGACGTGTTCTTCCACAGACGTGTTCTTCCACAGACTTGTTCTTCCACAGACGTGTTTTTCCACAGAGGTGTTCTTCCACAGACGTTTTCTTCCACAGAGGTGTTTTTCCACAGACGTGTTCTTCCACAGACGTGTTCTTCCACAGATGTGTTCTTCCACAGACGTGCTCTTCCACAGAGGTGTTCTTCCACAGACGTGTTTTTCCACAGATGTGTTTTTCCACAGACTTGTTTTTCCACAGACGTTTTATTCCACAGACATGTTTTTCCACAGACTTGTTCTTCCACAGACGTGTTCTTCCACAGACGTTTTCTTCCACAGACATGTTTTTCCACAGACGTGTTCTTCCACAGACGTTTTCTTCCACAGACATGTTTTTCCACAGACTTGTTCTTCCACAGACGTGTTCTTCCACAGACGTGTTCTTCCACAGACGTGTTCTTCCACAGACGTGTTCTTCCACAGACGTGTTCTTCCACAGACATGTTTTTCCACAGACTTGTTCTTCCACAGACGTGTTCTTCCACAGACGTGTTCTTCCACAGACGTGTTCTTCCACAGACGTGTTCTTCCACATATGTGTTCTTTCCACAGATGTTTTCTTCCACAGAGGTGTTTTTCCACAGATGTGTTCTTTCCACAGACGTGTTTTTCCACAGATGTGTTCTTTCCACAGACGTGTTTTTCCACAGATGTGTTTTTCCACAGACGTGTTCTTCCACAGACGTGTTCTTCCACAGACGTGTTTTTCCACAGAGGTGTTTTTCCACAGACGTGTTCTTCCACAGATGTGTTCTTTCCACAGACGTGTTCTTCCACAGACATAATTTTCCACAGAGGTGTTCTTCCACAGAGGAGTTTTTCCACAGACGTGTTCTCCCACAGAGGTGTTTCTCCACAGACGTGTTTTTCCACAGAGGTGTTTTTCCACAGAGGTGTTCTTCCACAGACTTGTTCTTCCACAGACGTGTTTTTCCACAGAGGTGTTCTTCCACAGACGTTTTCTTCCACAGAGGTGTTTTTCCACAGACGTGTTCTTCCACAGACGTGTTCTTCCACAGACGTGTTTTTCCACAGACGTGTTTTTCCACAGAGGTGTTCTTCCACAGACGTGTTTTTCCACAGACGTGTTCTTCCACAGACGTGTTCTTCCACAGAGGTGTTTTTCCACACACGTGTTCTTCCACAGAGGTGTTTTTCCACAGACGTGTTATTCCACAGATGTGTTCATTCCACAGACGTTTTCTTCCACAGACGTGTTTTTCCACAGACGTGTTCTTCCACAGAGGTGTTTTTCCACAGACGTGTTTTCCACAGATGTGTTCTTTCCACAGACGTGTTCTTCCACAGAGGTGTTTTTCCACAGACGTGTTTTCCACAGATGTGTTCTTTCCACAGACGTGTTCTTCCACAGAGGTGTTCTTCCACAGACGTGTTTTTCCACAGATGTGTTTTTCCACAGACTTGTTTTTCCACAGACGTTTTATTCCACAGACATGTTTTTCCACAGACTTGTTCTTCCACAGACGTGTTCTTCCACAGACGTTTTCTTCCACAGACATGTTTTTCCACAGACGTGTTCTTCCACAGACGTTTTCTTCCACAGACATGTTTTTCCACAGACTTGTTCTTCCACAGACGTGTTCTTCCACAGACGTGTTCTTCCACAGACGTGTTCTTCCACAGACGTGTTCTTCCACAGACGTGTTCTTCCACAGACGTTTTCTTCCACAGACATGTTTTTCCACAGACTTGTTCTTCCACAGACGTGTTCTTCCACAGACGTGTTCTTCCACAGACGTGTTCTTCCACAGACGTGTTCTTCCACAGACGTTTTCTTCCACAGACATGTTTTTCCACAGACGTGTTCTTCCACAGACGTGTTCTTCCACAGACGTGTTCTTCCACAGACGTGTTCTTCCACAGACGTGTTCTTCCACAGACGTTTTCTTCCACAGACATGTTTTTCCACAGACTTGTTCTTCCACAGACGTGTTCTTCCACAGACGTTTTCTTCCACAGACATGTTTTTCCACAGACTTGTTCTTCCACAGACGTGTTCTTCCACAGACGTGTTCTTCCACAGACGTTTTCTTCCACAGACATGTTCTTCCACAGACGTGTTCTTCCACAGAGGTGTTCTTCCACAGACGTGTTTTTCCACAGATGTGTTTTTCCACAGACTTGTTTTTCCACAGACGTTTTATTCCACAGACATGTTTTTCCACAGACTTGTTCTTCCACAGACGTGTTCTTCCACAGACGTTTTCTTCCACAGACATGTTTTTCCACAGACGTGTTCTTCCACAGACGTTTTCTTCCACAGACATGTTTTTCCACAGACTTGTTCTTCCACAGACGTGTTCTTCCACAGACGTGTTCTTCCACAGACGTGTTCTTCCACAGACGTGTTCTTCCACAGACGTGTTCTTCCACAGACATGTTTTTCCACAGACTTGTTCTTCCACAGACGTGTTCTTCCACAGACGTGTTCTTCCACAGACGTGTTCTTCCACAGACGTGTTCTTCCACAGACGTTTTCTTCCACAGACATGTTTTTCCACAGACTTGTTCTTCCACAGACGTGTTCTTCCACAGACGTGTTTTTCCACAGAGGTGTTCTTCCACAGACGTGTTTTTCCACAGACGTGTTCTTCCACAGACGTGTTCTTCCACAGAGGTGTTTTTCCACACACGTGTTCTTCCACAGAGGTGTTTTTCCACAGACGTGTTATTCCACAGACGTTTTCTTCCACAGACGTGTTTTTCCACAGACGTGTTCTTCCACAGAGGTGTTTTTCCACAGACGTGTTTTCCACAGATGTGTTCTTTCCACAGACGTGTTCTTCCACAGAGATGTATTTCCACAGACGTGTTTTCCACAGATGTGTTCTTTCCACAGACGTGTTCTTCCACAGAGGTGTTCTTCCACAGACGTGTTTTTCCACAGATGTGTTTTTCCACAGACTTGTTTTTCCACAGACGTTTTATTCCACAGACATGTTTTTCCACAGACTTGTTCTTCCACAGACGTGTTCTTCCACAGACGTTTTCTTCCACAGACATGTTTTTCCACAGACGTGTTCTTCCACAGACGTTTTCTTCCACAGACATGTTTTTCCACAGACTTGTTCTTCCACAGACGTGTTCTTCCACAGACGTGTTCTTCCACAGACGTGTTCTTCCACAAACGTGTTCTTCCACAGACGTGTTCTTCCACAGACGTTTTCTTCCACAGACATGTTTTTCCACAGACTTGTTCTTCCACAGACGTGTTCTTCCACAGACGTGTTCTTCCACAGACGTGTTCTTCCACAGACGTGTTCTTCCACAGACGTTTTCTTCCACAGACATGTTTTTCCACAGACTTGTTCTTCCACAGACGTGTTCTTCCACAGACGTGTTCTTCCACAGACGTGTTCTTCCACAGACGTGTTCTTCCACAGACGTGTTCTTCCACAGACGTTTTCTTCCACAGACATGTTTTTCCACAGACTTGTTCTTCCACAGACGTGTTCTTCCACAGACGTTTTCTTCCACAGACATGTTTTTCCACAGACTTGTTCTTCCACAGACGTGTTCTTCCACAGACGTGTTCTTCCACAGACGTTTTCTTCCACAGACATGTTCTTCCACAGACGTGTTCTTCCACAGAGGTGTTCTTCCACAGACGTGTTTTTCCACAGATGTGTTTTTCCACAGACTTGTTTTTCCACAGACGTTTTATTCCACAGACATGTTTTTCCACAGACTTGTTCTTCCACAGACGTGTTCTTCCACAGACGTTTTCTTCCACAGACATGTTTTTCCACAGACGTGTTCTTCCACAGACGTTTTCTTCCACAGACATGTTTTTCGACAGACTTGTTCTTCCACAGACGTGTTCTTCCACAGACGTGTTCTTCCACAGACGTGTTCTTCCACAGACGTGTTCTTCCACAGACGTGTTCTTCCACAGACGTTTTCTTCCACAGACATGTTTTTCCACAGACTTGTTCTTCCACAGACGTGTTCTTCCACAGACGTGTTCTTCCACAGACGTGTTCTTCCACAGACGTGTTCTTCCACAGACGTTTTCTTCCACAGACATGTTTTTCCACAGACTTGTTCTTCCACAGACGTGTTCTTCCACAGACGTGTTCTTCCACAGACGTGTTCTTCCACAGACGTGTTCTTCCACAGACGTGTTCTTCCACAGACGTGTTCTTCCACAGACGTTTTCTTCCACAGACATGTTTTTCCACAGACTTGTTCTTCCACAGACGTGTTCTTCCACAGACGTTTTCTTCCACAGACATGTTTTTCCAATGACTTGTTCTTCCACAGACGTGTTCTTCCACAGACGTGTTCTTCCACAGACGTTTTCTTCCACAGACATGTTTTTCCACAGATGTGTTCTTCCACAGACGTTTTCTTCCACAGACGTGTTCTTCCACAGACGTGTTTTTCCACAGATGTGTTTTTCCACAGACGTGTTCTTCCACAGACGTGTTCTTCCACAGACGTGTTTTTCCACAGAGGTGTTTTCCACAGATGTGTTCTTTCCACAGACGTGTTCTTCCACAGAGGTGTACTTCCACAGACGTGTTTTTCCACAGACGTGTTCTTCCACAGACGTGTTTTTCCACAGATGTGTTCTTCCACAGACGTTTTCTTCCACAGACGTGTTCTTCCACAGACGTGTTTTTCCACAGATGTGTTTTTCCACAGACGTGTTCTTCCACAGACGTGTTCTTCCACAGACGTGTTTTTCCACAGAGGTGTTTTTCCACAGACGTGTTCTTCCACAGATGTGTTCTTTCCACAGACGTGTTCTTCTACAGACATGATTTTCCAAAGAGGTGTTCTTCCACAGAGGAGTTTTTCCACAGACGTGTTCTCCCACAGAGGTGTTTCTCCACAGACGTGTTTTTCCACAGAGGTGTTTTTCCACAGAGGTGTTCTTCCACAGACGTGTTTTTCCACAGACTTGTTCTTCCACAGACGTGTTTTTCCACAGAGGTGTTCTTCCACAGACGTTTTCTTCCACAGAGGTGTTTTTCCACAGACGTGTTCTTCCACAGACGTGTTCTTCCACAGACGTGTTTTTCCACAGACGTGTTTTTCCACAGAGGTGTTCTTCCACAGACGTGTTTTTCCACAGACGTGTTCTTCCACAGACGTGTTCTTCCACAGAGGTGTTTTTCCACACACGTGTTCTTCCACAGAGGTGTTTTTCCACAGACGTGTTATTCCACAGATGTGTTCTTTCCACAGACGTTTTCTTCCACAGACGTGTTTTTCCACAGACGTGTTCTTCCACAGAGGTGTTTTTCCACAGACGTGTTTTCCACAGATGTGTTCTTTCCACAGACGTGTTCTTCCACAGAGGTGTTTTTCCACAGACGTGTTTTCCACAGATGTGTTCTTTCCACAGACGTGTTCTTCCACAGAGGTGTTCTTCCACAGACGTGTTTTTCCACAGATGTGTTTTTCCACAGACTTGTTTTTCCACAGACGTTTTATTCCACAGACATGTTTTTCCACAGACTTGTTCTTCCACAGACGTGTTCTTCCACAGACGTTTTCTTCCACAGACATGTTTTTCCACAGACATGTTCTTCCACAGACGTTTTCTTCCACAGACATGTTTTTCCACAGACTTGTTCTTCCACAGACGTGTTCTTCCACAGACGTGTTCTTCCACAGACGTGTTCTTCCACAGACGTGTTCTTCCACAGACGTGTTCTTCCACAGACGTTTTCTTCCACAGACATGTTTTTCCACAGACTTGTTCTTCCACAGACGTGTTCTTCCACAGACGTGTTCTTCCACAGACGTGTTCTTCCACAGACGTGTTCTTCCACAGACGTGTTCTTCCACAGACTTGTTCTTCCACAGACGTGTTTTTCCACAGAGGTGTTCTTCCACAGACGTTTTCTTCCACAGAGGTGTTTTTCCACAGACGTGTTCTTCCACAGACGTGTTCTTCCACAGATGTGTTCTTCCACAGACGTGCTCTTCCACAGATGTTTTCTTCCACTGACGTGTTCTTCAACAGACGTGTTCTTCCACAGACGTGTTCTTCCACAGACGTGTTTTTCCACAGACGTGTTTTTCCACAGAGGTGTTCTTCCACAGAGGTGTTCTTCCACAGACGTGTTTTTCCACAGACGTGTTCTTCCACAGATGTGTTCTTCCACAGGTTTTTTTTCCACAGACGTGTTCTTCCACAGACGTGTTCTTCCACAGACGTTTTCTTCCACAGACGTGTTCTTCCACAGAGGTGTTTTTCCACAGACGTGTTCTTCCACAGAGGAGTTTTTCCACAGACGTGTTATTCCACAGATGTGTTCTTTCCACAGACGTTTTCTTCCACAGACGTGTTATTCCACAGATGTGTTCTTCCACATACGTGTTTTTCCACAGACGTGTTCTTCCACAGACGTGTTCTTCCACAGACGTTTTTTTCCACAGACGTGTTCTTCAACAGAAGTGTTCTTCCACAGACGTGTTCTTCCAAAGACGTGTTCTTCCACAGACGTGTTCTTCCACAGACGTCTTCTTCCACAGATGTGTTCTTCCACATATGTGTTTTTCCACAGACGTCTTCTTCCACAGACGTGTTCTTCAACAGACGTTTTTTCCACAGACGTGTTCTTCAACAGATGTGTTCTTCCACAGATGTGTTCTTCCACATACGTGTTTTTCCACAGATTTGTTCTTCCACGGACGTGTTCTTCCTCAGACGTTTTTTTCCACAGACGTGTTCTTCAACAGATGTGTTCTTCCACAGACGTGTTCTTCAACAGAAGTGTTCTTCCACAGACGTGTTCTTCCACAGACGTTTTCTTCCACAGAGGTGTTTTTCCACAGACGTGTTCTTCCACAGATGTGTTCTTCCACAGACGTGTTCTTCAACAGAAGTGTTCTTCCACAGACGTGTTCTTCCACAGACGTTTTCTTCCACAGAGGTGTTTTTCCACAGACGTGTTCTTCCACAGATGTGTTTTTCCACAGATGTGTTCTTCCACAGACGTGCTCTTCCACAGATGTGTTCTTCCACAGACGTGTTCTTCAACAGACGTGTTCTTCAACAGAAGTGTTCTTCCACAGACGTTTTCTTCCACAGAGGTGTTTTTCTACAGACGTGTTCTTCCACAGATGTGTTCTTCCACAGACTTGTTCTTCCACAGACGTGTTCTTCCACAGATGTGTTTTTCCACAGAGGTGTTCTTCCACAGATGTTTTTCCACAGATGTGTTCTTCCACAGACGTCATCTTCCACAGATGTGTTCTTTCCACAGACGTTTTCTTCCACAGATGTGTTCTTCCACATACGTGTTCTTCCACAGAGGTGTTTTTCCACAGACGTGTTTTCCACAGATGTGTTCTTTCCACAGACGTGTTCTTCCACAGACGTGTTCTTCCACAGACGTGTTTTTCCACAGATGTGTTCTTCCACAGACGTTTTCTTCCACAGACGTGTTCTTCCACAGACGTGTTTTTCCACAGATGTGTTTTTCCACAGACGTGTTCTTCCACAGACGTGTTCTTCCACAGACGTGTTTTTCCACAGATGTGTTTTTCCACAGACGTGTTCTTCCACAGACGTGTTCTTCCACAGACGTGTTTTTCCACAGAGGTGTTTTTCCACAGACGTGTTCTTCCACAGATGTGTTCTTTCCACAGACGTGTTCTTCTACAGACATGATTTTCCACAGAGGTGTTCTTCCACAGAAGAGTTTTTCCACAGACGTGTTCTCCCACAGAGGTGTTTCACCACAGACGTGTTTTTCCACAGAGGTGTTTTTCCACAGAGGTGTTCTTCCACAGACGTTTTCTTCCACAGAGGTGTTTTTCCACAGACGTGTTCTTCCACAGACGTGTTCTTCCACAGACGTGTTTTTACACAGACGTGTTTTTCCACAGAGGTGTTCTTCCACAGAGGTGTTCTTCCACAGACGTGTTTTTCCACAGACGTGTTCTTCCTCAGACGTTTTTTTCCACAGACGTGTTCTTCAACAGATGTGTTCTTCCACAGACGTGTTCTTCAACAGAAGTGTTCTTCCACAGACGTGTTCTTCCACAAAGGTGTTCTTCCACAGACGTGCTCTTCCACAGATGTGTTCTTCCACAGACGTGTTCTTCAACAGACGTGTTCTTCAACAGAAGTGTTCTTCCACAGACGTGTTCTTCCACAGACGTTTTCTTCCACAGAGGTGTTTTTCCACAGACGTGTTCTTCCACAGATGTGTTCTTCCACAGACTTGTTCTTCCACAGACGTGTTCTTCCACAGATGTGTTTTTCCACAGATGTGTTCTTCCACAGACGTCATCTTCCACAGATGTGTTCTTTCCACAGACGTTTTCTTCCACAGACGTGTTCTTCCACATACGTGTTCTTCCACAGAGGTGTTTTTCCACAGACGTGTTTTCCACAGATGTGTTCTTTCCACAGACGTGTTCTTCCACAGAGGTGTACTTCCACAGACGTGTTTTTCCACAGACGTGTTCTTCCACAGACGTGTTTTTCCACAGAGGTGTTCTTCCACATATGTGTTCTTTCCACAGATGTTTTCTTCCACAGAGGTGTTTTTCCACAGATGTGTTCTTCCACAGACGTGCTCTTCCACAGATGTGTTCTTCCACAGACGTGTTCTTCAACAGACGTGTTCTTCAACAGAAGTGTTCTTCCACAGACGTTTTCTTCCACAGAGGTGTTTTTCTACAGACGTGTTCTTCCACAGATGTGTTCTTCCACAGACTTGTTCTTCCACAGACGTGTTCTTCCACAGATGTGTTTTTCCACAGAGGTGTTCTTCCACAGATGTTTTTCCACAGATGTGTTCTTCCACAGACGTCATCTTCCACAGATGTGTTCTTTCCACAGACGTTTTCTTCCACAGATGTGTTCTTCCACATACGTGTTCTTCCACAGAGGTGTTTTTCCACAGACGTGTTTTCCACAGATGTGTTCTTTCCACAGACGTGTTCTTCCACAGACGTGTTCTTCCACAGACGTGTTTTTCCACAGATGTGTTCTTCCACAGACGTTTTCTTCCACAGACGTGTTCTTCCACAGACGTGTTTTTCCACAGATGTGTTTTTCCACAGACGTGTTCTTCCACAGACGTGTTCTTCCACAGACGTGTTTTTCCACAGATGTGTTTTTCCACAGACGTGTTCTTCCACAGACGTGTTCTTCCACAGACGTGTTTTTCCACAGAGGTGTTTTTCCACAGACGTGTTCTTCCACAGATGTGTTCTTTCCACAGACGTGTTCTTCTACAGACATGATTTTCCACAGAGGTGTTCTTCCACAGAAGAGTTTTTCCACAGACGTGTTCTCCCACAGAGGTGTTTCACCACAGACGTGTTTTTCCACAGAGGTGTTTTTCCACAGAGGTGTTCTTCCACAGACGTTTTCTTCCACAGAGGTGTTTTTCCACAGACGTGTTCTTCCACAGACGTGTTCTTCCACAGACGTGTTTTTACACAGACGTGTTTTTCCACAGAGGTGTTCTTCCACAGAGGTGTTCTTCCACAGACGTGTTTTTCCACAGACGTGTTCTTCCTCAGACGTTTTTTTCCACAGACGTGTTCTTCAACAGATGTGTTCTTCCACAGACGTGTTCTTCAACAGAAGTGTTCTTCCACAGACGTGTTCTTCCACAGAGGTGTTCTTCCACAGACGTGCTCTTCCACAGATGTGTTCTTCCACAGACGTGTTCTTCAACAGACGTGTTCTTCAACAGAAGTGTTCTTCCACAGACGTGTTCTTCCACAGACGTTTTCTTCCACAGAGGTGTTTTTCCACAGACGTGTTCTTCCACAGATGTGTTCTTCCACAGACTTGTTCTTCCACAGACGTGTTCTTCCACAGATGTGTTTTTCCACAGATGTGTTCTTCCACAGACGTCATCTTCCACAGATGTGTTCTTTCCACAGACGTTTTCTTCCACAGACGTGTTCTTCCACATACGTGTTCTTCCACAGAGGTGTTTTTCCACAGACGTGTTTTCCACAGATGTGTTCTTTCCACAGACGTGTTCTTCCACAGAGGTGTACTTCCACAGACGTGTTTTTCCACAGACGTGTTCTTCCACAGACGTGTTTTTCCACAGAGGTGTTCTTCCACATATGTGTTCTTTCCACAGATGTTTTCTTCCACAGACGTGTTTTTCCACAGATGTGTTCTTTCCACAGACGTGTTTTTCCACAGATGTGTTCTTTCCACAGACGTGTTTTTCCACAGATGTGTTTTTCCACAGACGTGTTCTTCCACAGACGTGTTCTTCCACAGACGTGTTTTTCCACAGAGGTGTTTTTCCACAGACGTGTTCTTCCACAGATGTGTTCTTTCCACAGACGTGTTCTTCCACAGACATAATTTTCCACAGAGGTGTTCTTCCACAGAGGAGTTTTTCCACAGACGTGTTCTCCCACAGAGGTGTTTCTCCACAGACGTGTTTTTCCACAGAGGTGTTTTTCCACAGAGGTGTTCTTCCACAGACGTGTTCTTCCACAGACTTGTTCTTCCACAGACGTGTTTTTCCACAGAGGTGTTCTTCCACAGACGTTTTCTTCCACAGAGGTGTTTTTCCACAGACGTGTTCTTCCACAGACGTGTTCTTCCACAGACGTGTTTTTCCACAGACGTGTTTTTCCACAGAGGTGTTCTTCCACAGACGTGTTTTTCCACAGACGTGTTCTTCCACAGACGTGTTCTTCCACAGAGGTGTTTTTCCACACACGTGTTCTTCCACAGAGGTGTTTTTCCACAGACGTGTTATTCCACAGATGTGTTCTTTCCACAGACGTTTTCTTCCACAGACGTGTTTTTCCACAGACGTGTTCTTCCACAGAGGTGTTTTTCCACAGACGTGTTTTCCACAGATGTGTTCTTTCCACAGACGTGTTCTTCCACAGAGGTGTTTTTCCACAGACGTGTTTTCCACAGATGTGTTCTTTCCACAGACGTGTTCTTCCACAGAGGTGTTCTTCCACAGACGTGTTTTTCCACAGATGTGTTTTTCCACAGACTTGTTTTTCCACAGACGTTTTATTCCACAGACATGTTTTTCCACAGACTTGTTCTTCCACAGACGTGTTCTTCCACAGACGTTTTCTTCCACAGACATGTTTTTCCACAGACGTGTTCTTCCACAGACGTTTTCTTCCACAGACATGTTTTTCCACAGACTTGTTCTTCCACAGACGTGTTCTTCCACAGATGTGTTTTTCCACAGAGGTGTTCTTCCACAGATGTTTTTCCACAGATGTGTTCTTCCACAGACGTCATCTTCCACAGATGTGTTCTTTCCACAGACGTTTTCTTCCACAGATGTGTTCTTCCACATACGTGTTCTTCCACAGAGGTGTTTTTCCACAGACGTGTTTTCCACAGATGTGTTCTTTCCACAGACGTGTTCTTCCACAGACGTGTTCTTCCACAGACGTGTTTTTCCACAGATGTGTTCTTCCACAGACGTTTTCTTCCACAGACGTGTTCTTCCACAGACGTGTTTTTCCACAGATGTGTTTTTCCACAGACGTGTTCTTCCACAGACGTGTTCTTCCACAGACGTGTTTTTCCACAGATGTGTTTTTCCACAGACGTGTTCTTCCACAGACGTGTTCTTCCACAGACGTGTTTTTCCACAGAGGTGTTTTTCCACAGACGTGTTCTTCCACAGATGTGTTCTTTCCACAGACGTGTTCTTCTACAGACATGATTTTCCACAGAGGTGTTCTTCCACAGAAGAGTTTTTCCACAGACGTGTTCTCCCACAGAGGTGTTTCACCACAGACGTGTTTTTCCACAGAGGTGTTTTTCCACAGAGGTGTTCTTCCACAGACGTTTTCTTCCACAGAGGTGTTTTTCCACAGACGTGTTCTTCCACAGACGTGTTCTTCCACAGACGTGTTTTTACACAGACGTGTTTTTCCACAGAGGTGTTCTTCCACAGAGGTGTTCTTCCACAGACGTGTTTTTCCACAGACGTGTTCTTCCTCAGACGTTTTTTTCCACAGACGTGTTCTTCAACAGATGTGTTCTTCCACAGACGTGTTCTTCAACAGAAGTGTTCTTCCACAGACGTGTTCTTCCACAGAGGTGTTCTTCCACAGACGTGCTCTTCCACAGATGTGTTCTTCCACAGACGTGTTCTTCAACAGACGTGTTCTTCAACAGAAGTGTTCTTCCACAGACGTGTTCTTCCACAGACGTTTTCTTCCACAGAGGTGTTTTTCCACAGACGTGTTCTTCCACAGATGTGTTCTTCCACAGACTTGTTCTTCCACAGACGTGTTCTTCCACAGATGTGTTTTTCCACAGATGTGTTCTTCCACAGACGTCATCTTCCACAGATGTGTTCTTTCCACAGACGTTTTCTTCCACAGACGTGTTCTTCCACATACGTGTTCTTCCACAGAGGTGTTTTTCCACAGACGTGTTTTCCACAGATGTGTTCTTTCCACAGACGTGTTCTTCCACAGAGGTGTACTTCCACAGACGTGTTTTTCCACAGACGTGTTCTTCCACAGACGTGTTTTTCCACAGAGGTGTTCTTCCACATATGTGTTCTTTCCACAGATGTTTTCTTCCACAGACGTGTTTTTCCACAGATGTGTTCTTTCCACAGACGTGTTTTTCCACAGATGTGTTCTTTCCACAGACGTGTTTTTCCACAGATGTGTTTTTCCACAGACGTGTTCTTCCACAGACGTGTTCTTCCACAGACGTGTTTTTCCACAGAGGTGTTTTTCCACAGACGTGTTCTTCCACAGATGTGTTCTTTCCACAGACGTGTTCTTCCACAGACATAATTTTCCACAGAGGTGTTCTTCCACAGAGGAGTTTTTCCACAGACGTGTTCTCCCACAGAGGTGTTTCTCCACAGACGTGTTTTTCCACAGAGGTGTTTTTCCACAGAGGTGTTCTTCCACAGACGTGTTCTTCCACAGACTTGTTCTTCCACAGACGTGTTTTTCCACAGAGGTGTTCTTCCACAGACGTTTTCTTCCACAGAGGTGTTTTTCCACAGACGTGTTCTTCCACAGACGTGTTCTTCCACAGACGTGTTTTTCCACAGACGTGTTTTTCCACAGAGGTGTTCTTCCACACACGTGTTCTTCCACAGAGGTGTTTTTCCACAGACGTGTTATTCCACAGATGTGTTCTTTCCACAGACGTTTTCTTCCACAGACGTGTTTTTCCACAGACGTGTTCTTCCACAGAGGTGTTTTTCCACAGACGTGTTTTCCACAGATGTGTTCTTTCCACAGACGTGTTCTTCCACAGAGGTGTTTTTCCACAGACGTGTTTTCCACAGATGTGTTCTTTCCACAGACGTGTTCTTCCACAGAGGTGTTCTTCCACAGACGTGTTTTTCCACAGATGTGTTTTTCCACAGACTTGTTTTTCCACAGACGTTTTATTCCACAGACATGTTTTTCCACAGACTTGTTCTTCCACAGACGTGTTCTTCCACAGACGTTTTCTTCCACAGACATGTTTTTCCACAGACGTGTTCTTCCACAGACGTTTTCTTCCACAGACATGTTTTTCCACAGACTTGTTCTTCCACAGACGTGTTCTTCCACAGACGTGTTCTTCCACAGACGTGTTCTTCCACAGACGTGTTCTTCCACAGACGTGTTGTTCCACAGACGTTTTCTTCCACAGACATGTTTTTCCACAGACTTGTTCTTCCACAGACGTGTTCTTCCACAGACGTGTTCTTCCACAGACGTGTTCTTCCACAGACGTGTTCTTCCACAGACGTTTTCTTCCACAGACATGTTTTTCCACAGACTTGTTCTTCCACAGACGTGTTCTTCCACAGACGTGTTCTTCCACAGACGTGTTCTTCCACAGACGTGTTCTTCCACAGACGTGTTCTTCCACAGACGTTTTCTTCCACAGACATGTTTTTCCACAGACTTGTTCTTCCACAGACGTGTTCTTCCACAGACGTTTTCTTCCACAGACATGTTTTTCCACAGACTTGTTCTTCCACAGACGTGTTCTTCCACAGACGTGTTCTTCCACAGACGTTTTCTTCCACAGACATGTTCTTCCACAGACGTGTTGTTCCACAGACGTGTTCTTCCACAGACGTTTTCTTCCACAGACATGTTTTTCCACAGACTTGTTCTTCCACAGACGTGTTCTTCCACAGACGTGTTCTTCCACAGACGTGTTCTTCCACAGACGTGTTCTTCCAGTCATCAGATTCTTGGTTGTTCGTCATGTTACGGCTGTGGCCATAATATTGTTTTGTTTGTAGACCTCGTACACCTCCTAGACAGGGGTGTAACAGTCATTTTTGTTGAAAAGAAAATCTGTTCCCAACTTGAAGCAAAACACTGTCAAGACGATTTCATCCAGATGAAACTGAATCTTCAGTGCCTGACTATGATGATGATGATGGTGATGATAATGTTGATGAAGAGGGTGAGGGTGAAGGGGATTATTTTAAGTGAGAATCCGTCTTCCTGCTGAGATGTTTTCTTCCCTATGCTCCTGTTTGCTGTGACAACAGATTTGGCCTCTTGCTTCTCTGCCTTTTGTCCTCCTGTCTCTAATAATTGCTGCTTTCAGTCTCCTCCTGCTCCTCCTCCTCCTCCTCCTCCTTCTCCTCCTGCTTGATTTCAGATGTGTTGTTGTGGCAGCTGCAGACTCTCCAATAACTCTCCCACCCAGAGCTTCTGGATAAAAAGGATTTTTCCTGAATGCATGAAAGCACTGAAGTAAAAACAGAACTAACAAAAGAACCAACCGTTTGACTAACCGATCGATCAATCACAGCGCGTTCCAAATTATGATGCAAATGCTATTTTTCTCTGATATTTCTAAATCCTCAATGTAAATTGATACTCTATTGGGGAAATTCTTCTCCGCATTTTGATCCATCTCCTGGGGGGAGCGGTGAGCTGCAGACTAGCTGCGCTCGGGGGGGGGGGGGGGGGGGGGGGGGGGCGGCTGATGGACGACCTGCTCTACCGTCTGAGCTAAAATGCAGCCCAAAATGACAGTCAGCATCATCTTCAAGTCACTAACTGTTAGAGTTTACATCAAATGTTCTTGAACAAACCTCCTAAAGACAGCAGTCTTTTATTCTGAACTACAAACCTTCAGAGTCACGGTTCCACATGATCAGAGGAACACAACAGTTAAGAGTCTAAAGAACTGAAAATGGTCATTTGTTGGATTTGCTGCATTAGGAGCTCATAAATTCGGACATCCAAAGATTTTTCAATCAAAAACATCTTCATAGGTCAACTTCCATCTAAACATATATTGTAGTGATATTGATATGAACAAAATGTAGATTTTCTATCATTGCTATTTTGGGAGCCAAGTCTTCTGTTTATAATGTGGAACATTCCTTTTTAGTAGTTTTTCCTTTAACTGAACTCACCTGGTAAACTAATTATCACAGGTGTGAGAGATTGATGGCAGTGATCCAAAAACCCAACTAGCTGGTTAACCAACTATCAAACTACCGGATTAACTAATTAACTTACCAACTATCTGCCCGACTGACTGACTAAGATTCATCTGAGGCAGAATCTTAAACTTTTTAAAGGACCAACCAATCAAAGCACAAAACGCTCTGAGCCGCAGTCTTTTATTTTGAAAATCGGGGGTGAGCTTCATTTTTGTGTTTTCCATGCAGCCTTCAATCACAGACTCAAAGACACAGAGAGCATTCATAGACCTTTTATTAGCATAAGTCATGTTCAACGCTGCATGTTAACACAGAGATACTCCACCCGTCCTCCACCCGTCCTCCACCCGTCCTGCTTCACTCTGTCAAACCACAGAGGCACTAAACAGGAAATCCCAGCGGGACACAAACCGCTTTTCCTCTTTAGATTTGACTTTGATTCATTTTATGAGAAAAAATAAAATTATGAAACACGAACACTGAAAGAACCAGAAACAATATTTATATAATACATGTGTTATTATTGCCAATTTGAAGAAGTTTTCAGTAAAACAAAAATTATTTTTTAAATTTATTTAAACTAAACTTAGAACATTTAACATACATTAAAAGAAGAATTCAATAGCTGTGTGTAAATCAAACCAATTAAAATCCTGTTTAATTTTTTACTTAAAGTCCTTCTTCCACTTTCGGCTTCTCCCATCAGGGGTCGCCACAGCGAACAAGTCGCATGGTAAATTTGGCAACGTTTTACGCCGGATGCCCTTCCTGACGCAACCTTCTCAAACCGGGCTTGGAACCGGCGTAGAGAAGGGAACAGGGAGCAGCCCGGAGTTGAACCCGGGTTTCACGGACGGAAGGCGCCGCAAACCAGCACGATGGTAAACTGGCTCCCTTTTTACTTAAAGTCCAATTTAATTAAAAGGAACATTTTCATTGAAAATATTAAGAGAAATATTTGTTTAGTTTTCCTTTAAAACGTGTTTCTCTCATGAAAATTAGTCTCACAAAACATTCATTTACTAAAACTTCAGCAGTTTTAGCCTTAAATTCAATTAAAATGTTTTTAGTTTAAAAATAAAAGAAATGTAAATATAGAAATTGATTAATCACTTTGATTTCATGTCATAGATAAACTGAATTCATGGATATTTTTTGACATAAGCATAGTCCTGTTGAAGACGTTCATTCATGCGTCAGACTTTGATCCACATGTCCGATTCACTTGGGCTGCTGTTCTTCCATCAGCTGACCCAACATCTGGGTGGAAGGTCCCGGTTTGGGTTCTGGAGCTGGTTCTCCTGTGGTTGAACGTTGAGGACCGACGGGCGTTCAGACACTAAATCTATCATCTACAGTCGACTCCAAGATCCGGGTTGTGCTTTTAAATCTACTCACATTTTCACGGACCTGAGCATGCGAGATAGAGGAACGCCACCGAGGGGGGGCGGTGTAAACATTACTCACAGAATAGCAGAAAACAGAACCACGGGAGGGGGGGGGGGCTGCATGGAGATTTGCATGCAAAACAACACTTCATGCATCTGCTGCAGCTTTCCAAAAGAGGCAGGGGGGGGGGTGCAGATGCCCCTCAAGGCAGCTCAGGGGCCCAAAATGCTCATCGACTCTTACAAAAGGGGGGGGGGGGGTACATTCCTTTACTGACCGCCTCCCACCTGTCATGCAGGGAAGCAGCGTTTGGGTTGTCAGGTGTCTGTGTGCTTTTTCACGGCCGTGGAGGTCCTCCAGACAGATCCTCCAGACAGATCCTCCTAACAGATCCTCCTGACAGATCCTCCTAACAGATCCTCCTGACAGATCCTCTTAACAGATCCTCCTGACAGATATTCTTGACAGACCCGGTCTGTATGCACGGCAGGCGCTGAAGGTGCTGCACTTTTACGGAAACTTTCTTTGGAGCCCGGAGAGGTTCTACTCTGACCCGGAGGGTCCATTCCCCACTAGAAGCTCCTGCTGAAGGTAAACCGATAGAACCTGATCGGTGGGTTCAGACTGAAGCCAGCGTCTGTGGGGCACTAGGGGGGTTGGTGTATGTGGTGTCTGTGGGCAATTTGACCGTCATTTAATAATAATATAATAAACTTTATTTGTATAGCACCTTTCCAGATAAAAATCACAAAGTGCTTCATAGTACAACACGATAAAACAACAGTAAAACACAGTAAAAACACATGTTAAAAAGAAATTAAGAAAAAGCTATTTTAAAAAGATATGTTTTTAGCTGCTTTTTAAAAGAAAAACACTGAGTCCACAGATCTGAGGCTGAGAGGAAGAGAGTTCCAGAGGGATGGGCCCGGCCCGCAGACCGGCCACTAAAGAAAGTTTTATTTTGGCAAACTACCGGATTCTGTTCTCCACATGCGTCTGTCTTGACGAATCACGTGACTTTAAGCTGCCGCAACGTTTAGCTCAAAGCTAAAAAACAAATGAAAACCAAAAAGATTAAACGTGTTTGGAAAGTTTCTCCAGGGAGAAAAGACTCAGCGAGGAAACCGAAGAAACATAAAGCTCCTGGTTCCAGACAAAACCCAGAGTTTCCCTCAAATACGGATTTATGGAGACGGTTGTTCCGGACCAGAAGCCGCGCCGCTCTGCTGGATTCTCAGCGATTCGCTGTTTCACACATGCAGATAACAAAGATGCAGACATGTTTATTATTCTATTTAGAAGATTTCACTTTTACGAGGGTTGCATCTTTTTTTTATTTTATCTACCACATCTTAAAAATTGGATGCAGCTAAAGATGTTAGCATCCGCTGTAATGTTGCTTTACTGATTTTTCAAAGGGCTCCCAGGATCTCTTGAAAAAGAGATTCTTCGTCTCAATGGGACAATTTCTGGGTAAATAAATAATCCTCAGATGGGACACGGGACAGGGTCAGTTCAGCGTGAGGCATCTCAGCAGGGGACACGCCCCCTGCTGAGATGCCTCACGTTGAACTGATTGGCCACGCCCACACCTGATATTGCGGTGAGGAGATCACCGGGGGTGTGACCCTTCTCCAGAACAGTATTCTCCAGAACAATCCTTCAAAATGTGTTGATTTGGACACAGAAAGAAGGTCACACCTTCGTTAACACCTGAACGTTTATAGGACACGCCCACCTAGTCAGTTTTAGAGCTCTTGATTGGACTGTAACACGTCAATCAAACTGTAGTTTTAAGCCAATTATGAGTCTAAATGAACCTAAAAAAAATAAAGGGATGGAGCTTCATTTGAAGTAAGGCAGGGCAGTTTAACAGTGGCGTGAGTGGCGAGGACCTTAATTCTGTGAAGACGCCCCTATGGTCAGACGGTGGTTGGTTCCACTTTCTTTGGATCTGAAACCAGTTTCAAAGAGGAAGTAAAAGTGTCGGTCTTTGAGGGCATGTGTGTGTGTGTGTGCGTGCGTGGTGGTGTGAGGGGGGATATTTAGTTAATGGGACGGTTCCAGAGAGGAAGGAACATGAGAAACTGGAAGCAGGTCCAAACTGCAGGTGGGTTGTGTTGAAGGTCCTGCAGAAATTTGGAGAACAGGAACCACAAAGTTCTGTGGAAGAGGTTTCAACATCAGAGTTCCTCTTTTTACTGATGAAGAACAAAAATCTCTTGAGCTCTCCACAACGATCAAAGTTCAAATCCTGGATTTGCTTTCTAATTTAGGATCTAGGAAGAACCTCTGACGTTTGAATTTGACCTTCTGCTCCTCTCTAACCCCTTCTTCTCCAGGCTGTTCCATTGCATAAAACACAAGTCTCAGTCCCTCAGAACCGAGTGGACCTGTGAAGCCCTCTGTGGTGGAATGAGACAAGGTCTGAGATGATCCAGAAGGTCTGAGATGATCCAGAAGGTCTGAGATGATCCAGAATATCTGAGATGATCCAGAATATCTGAGATGATCCATAAGGTCTGAGATGATCCAGAAGGTCTGAGAAGATCCAGAAGATCTGAGAAGATCCAGAAGGTCTGAGATGATCCAGAAGGTCTGAGAGGATCCAGAAGGTCTGAGAGGATCCAGAAAGGTCTGAGATGATCCAGAAGATCTGAGAAGATCCAGAAGGTCTGAGAGGATCCATAAGGTCTGAGATGATCCAGAAGGTCTGAGATGATCCAGAAGGTCTGAGAGGATCCAGAAGGTCTGAGAGGATCCAGAAAGGTCTGAGATGATCCAGAAGATCTGAGAAGATCCAGAAGGTCTGAGATGATCCAGAATATCTGAGATGATCCAGAAGGTCTGAGAGGATCCAGAAAGTCTGAGAGGATCCAGAAGGTCTGAGATGATCCAGAATATCTGAGATGATCCATAAGGTCTGAGACGATCCAGAAGGTCTGAGACGATCCAGAAGGTCTGAGAGGATCCAGAAGGTTTGAGATGATCCAGAAAGTCTGAGATGATCCAGAAGGTCTGAGAGGATCCAGAAGGTCTGAGAGGATCCAGAAAGGTCTGAGATGATCCAGAAGGTCTGAGAGGATCCAGAAGATCTGAGAAGATCCAGAAGGTCTGAGATGCTCCAGAAGGTCTGAGAGGATCCAGAAGGTCTGAGAGGATCCAGAAAGTCTGAGAGGATCCAGAAGGTCTGAGATGATCCAGAAGGTCTGAGATGATCCAGAAAGTCTGTGATAATCCAGAAGGTCTGTGAGGATCCAGAAGGTCTGAGATGAGCCAGAAGGTCTGAGATGATCCAGAAGGTCTTAGAAGATCCAGAAGATCTGAGAAGATCCAGAAGGTCTGAGATGCTCCAGAAGGTCTGAGAGGATCCAGAAGGTCTGAGAGGATCCAGAAAGTCTGAGAGGATCCAGAAGGTCTGAGATGATCCAGAATATCTGAGATGATCCATAAGGTCTGAGACGATCCAGAAGGTCTGAGACGATCCAGAAGGTCTGAGAGGATCCAGAAGGTTTGAGATGATCCAGAAGGTCTGAGATGATCCAGAAGGTCTGAGAGGATCCAGAAGGTCTGAGAGGATCCAGAAAGGTCTGAGATGATCCAGAAGGTCTGAGAGGATCCAGAAGATCTGATAAGATCCAGAAGGTCTGAGATACTCCAGAAGGTCTGAGAGGATCCAGAAGGTCTGAGAGGATCCAGAAAGTCTGAGAGGATCCAGAAGGTCTGTGAGGATCCAGAAGGTCTGAGATGATCCAGAAGGTCTGAGATGATCCAGAAGGTCTGAGAAGATCCATAAGATCTGAGAAGATCCAGAAGGTCTGAGATGATCCAGAAGGTCTGAGAGGATCCAGAAGGTCTGAGATGATCCAGCGTTTCCCTGTAAAAGATCTGCAGCACCTTCAGCGTCTGCGCTAATGAAGGACAGAAGACGGTAAACATTTGTTTCAGTCCAGAGGCGGCGGCTCGGCGCTGTTCAGGGGCCAAACGGCCTGGAAGACTGGTACTGGCTGGGCACTTTGGGCTTGATGCCCTTGCTGTTGTAGTAGTCAACCACCTGGTTGGGCACTTCTGCTAGAACGCTCTTCGCCAGAGCAGCTGGAGAGGCCTGAGGAAGAGGAGAAGATGTGAGTCAGTCCTGTTCTTCTCTGGGATGAACACAGACCCTTCCAGAGGTTTTTGGGCTCACATAAAGACCACATGGACCCTCCTCCAAAAGGTTTCTGCTCTCATTTCTGCTCCTCTACGTTACATGGAGCCACAGCAGCAGAGCTGAGGATGGAAACATTTGTCACATCATCTTCACCACCAGCTGAGTCTTCCTCAGGGGTTCAGACCAGGACAGCTGGCAGGTCGCTCCACCATGTCCGTCCCATTTAGATTTCATTCTTACAGGAAATGATCTATCAAACAGAAACGTTCTTCATTTTCTAAAAAGGTTTATTATTGAGCTTCTTCAGCAAATGAACGTGTCAGATTTCTCAGTAATCTTTGTTCTGCTGTGAATAAAATATTGACTCGTGTGATTTGAAAGTCTTTAATTATTTCTATTCTGGGTCTGGGTAATGGCTGCATCTGTGAGCTGCACGTTTGCTCTGCAGCTGCATGTTTGCTCTGCAGCTGCATGTTTGCTTATGCAGCTGCATGTTTGCTCTGCAGCTGCATGTTTGCTTATGCAGCTTGATTAAATGTTAAATTGCCACTGTCATCTCCACTCCTGCCCCCCCAGCCCCCCCTGTTCTGGGTTTATTACTCTGCAGACTTTCTCATTGGGTAGATGAAGATCCAATTTCTGCAGGAGCTGGGGGTGGGGGTAGGGGGGTGGGGGGGCAAACAGCCGTGAAGATGATCACTTCTGGTTCCTGCAGCTTCTTTTCCAATCGAATGACCCCCACCACCACCACGGAGGGGGGCGTCACAAAGACAGGGCCAAATAAAGAAGCTCTTGTTTACTGTTGTTGTTTACTGTTGTTGTTTACTATTGTTTACTGTTGTTGTTTACTGTTGTTTACTGTTGTTGTTCTCCTGCCTCTCAGCCTGGTTGTCATTGTAAATGAGGTTCAGTTGAATTAAAGGGTAAAGAACATTTTCCTGCATAAAACATCAACGTCGGATCCTTTTAGATCAAATTAGTCGTTGGCGTTTTAATCAGGTCATTTCCTCCTTTTGAAGCAGTAAAAAACACTTTCAGTCAGGAAGGTTTGAATCCAAAATCCTTAGAAATACATTTATACACGACAAAAGCAAATGGAAACAAGTATTCAATAAATATATGTCATTTATGTATATGTATTTTCTATTATTTTGTTCATTTTTAAAATGTAATTTAATTTTTTTTTTCTGTGTAAAATTGAAATTGAGACACCTTAAAGTCCTTCAGAAAACAGTTCGATTACATTTATTTAATCCTATTAATAAACACTTCAAAGTGAAAATCCCCTTGGCTGCCCCCCCACCACCACCAATTTTTACCCTGCATTTAGCCCCTCCTTTGTGGGTGTGGTCATAGATGAGGTCATAAGGTCAGATGCATACAGGTATCAACAGGTGAATAAATCAGTTCTGGATCTGACCTGACTGCTAGTTTGAACCCTGTTCCCAATTTAAAAGCAGACGCTCTACACTTGGCCACAGAGTGAGTCAAACACTAGTAGTAAAGATATTTGAATCGGTTTGTTCAAAAGGGGCCCAAGTCCACAATTTGCCAAAATAGAGATATTATATGTTCTATGGTCTTCAAGGGAAAAGCTATCTGATTATGTGCAAAAAAGTCCCAAGTCCGTTGTAATGTATTGACTATGCTTGACATTTAAAATGCATTAATGCAAATTCCTGGACTTGGGCCTCTCCTGCATGGGTTTAGCTTTATCCCACAGATGGCAGCACTAGTTATCCAATATGGCAGCGCCCCCGTTTAATTCAAGAAGGGCCCAAGTCCAGAGACTTTGGTTTGCTAGTCCTCTGTAATGATAAAAGTGAGATGCTTCATATTCTAGCATTTGGAAGCTATGAACTGGAGCTAAATCTGGGTAAAGTATGAATCATTTGCTTTAGCCTCCCTTTAAGCTATGCAATTAAAATCATTTCCTGGAAAAACAAACTTCTTGGACTTGGGCCCTTATTGACCCAACCCATTCAATTAGATCCATTCTACTGCAGTGGGGTTTGCAGAAATGTTCAGGTGGCTTTCCTGACCTCAGACCAGCACATCAACAAATCTACTTTTCTGTTTGGCTGCAAGAATCTGAAACTGTGAAGCTTCCAGGTGAGGAAGAATCCATGGAGGTTAAACCCCAGAGAAGCTTCAGCTGAGCCTCGCTTCCTCCAACAGCTCACAGGAAAACAGAGCAAACGGGAAGCCAGCCAGGCTACAGCACAGGAAGGAGGCTCCTGGGAGGAACACGGCCTTTCCAGAACCAGCACCGCCTCACACGCACTCACATGTTTGAAGCTGCGGAACGGGACGAACTGGACGATGTCCCGCAGCACCGGCTCCCCCTTCGGAGAGCGCAGGATCCCGTCGTCGCCGTCCAGCATCTGCATGTCGCTGAAGTCGGCGTTCCCGACCCCGACGATGATGATGGACATGGGGAGGTGGGAGGCCTGGACGATGGCCTCCCTGGTGTCGGCCATGTCTGTGATGACGCCGTCCGTCAGGATCAGCAGGATGAAGTATTGCTGGGGGGCGTCAGAGGACAAAGTCAGCACCGGCGTCCATCCCGCTCGGGTTCTGTGTGTGTTTACCGTTTGTCCTCCATGTTGGAGCCGCAGTCAACCACCAAAACAAAGAAAAGCAGCGGCAACGGAAGAACATCCAGCATCAAGAAGAGAAGAAACACTGACCAGGAGGAACGAATGGAAACGAATATTTACTGTGGGACTGATGACGAACGACAGGCAGCTGAGCTAAACAGAAACCAGGAGTGACACCCTGACAGAAAGAAAAGACAGAAGAAACACCAAGTCTACGACCTACGGAAGCAAACAGGAAGTCCAGCCAAAACACGCCACACCAGCCCGTCAGGCTTTGGAGGAGAACCTCACCATGGCCTCTTTGGTGTGGACCTCCTGAGAGGCCGTTTTGGCCACCTTCTGAATGATGGGGGCGATGTTGGTGGGGCCGTAGAGCTGCAGTTTGGGGAGGCAGGCCTGGTACGCCTCCACCACCCCCTGGATCCCTGATGGGCAGCAGAAAGGGTGACGATCAGAGAACAGGACGTCCACAGTGATCATTCGCTTCATTTGGAAATGTCAAATCCAAAACAAAGTTGGATCGCAAACGTTAACGCCCACAAAAGGATCACGGGGCGTGGCCAGAGACATGTGGTCATGTGACCCGATGGTGTCCAATGTGCTCCATTGCTTTGTCAGCTCTGCCCCCTAATCCTGATGACATCATCGAACCCCCACTTCTTTGAATCTGAGCCGGCGGGACACGCCCAGTGCAGCTGTTCTTTACCTGACGTTCACCTGTCAATTGACCCCTCCCACCTACTTTAGGTCGCTTTCTATCCTGAAAATACAGGAAACAAAAATCTTCTCAGTACAGGTTTTTAAACACAGATGTAAACGGTAAAGCCGTAGACCCGTACGGGTTCTGGGGGGTTTGTGGGTCATCTGGGTCCGTTTAGGGTCGTAGAAGAGCAGCTGCATCTTTAGGGGAGCACAGGTGAGTCTCTCACTTTCCTTGAGGCTCGCACGACCACCTTAAGGGTGAGAATGGAGCGTGCTATTGTCATGTATGAGGTAAATGAATCGTGATGAATGACTGAAGTTACACACACTCATGACGCTGTGGTGATGCTGTCGTACGGCGTCCTTACGCCACATGAGGACTTACTGGCCGCGTGCAAACGCTGCACGCTTGGGGCGTGCACGTGACACGTGTGTGTATCTGTAGGACGTCCACACAAACTACACTCTGAGCTTCTAATGTCCTCGTTTCTAACAACCAGGCTGCAGCAGGGAGCGCGCATGGATCATGGGAACAGCACTAACGGGCTCCTCAGTCTTCAGGATTTGAGGGGGGGTTGCAAAAAGGAAAAATCTGTACAACTCTCCTGCATCTCCCCCTTACCCCCCCCCCTTACTCCTCACTTTGACCCGTCGCCCGCAGCATGACCCTAGAACCCCCCCCCCCCCCCCTCCTGCAGGTTCACAGAGCGATTTGACCTTAATATTCCTGTGGGTCACCTGCACGGCCCCCACAGGTTTGATGGCCCGGCTCCACCCGTAAGCACAGCTGGGACTTGAACAATCTGCACTGGTGAAGCTCTGATTCAAACTTTGTTGTCGTGTTTATTCTCTTCCAAAGATGACGCATCTGTTGAAGTTACAGCTAACTGGATCGTGTCAAAAGCCCCCTAGTGGTTACATAGTGAGCTGACCTGGCTCCAGTTTGGTCATCAGACCGGCTTGAAGAGGAGGTGAAGGTGCTGCCTTCTGTGGGCGGAGTACAGAGAAATAGCTGAAGGCATCTCTCCCAGAAGTCCCAGCTTGATTTTCAAAATAAAGCACCTTGTGGGGGTAAACTTGTGATCATTTAGCAGAATGATCACTGTTGATGCTGAGCTCTGTGCCTCTGAAACATGTTTGGTGTGGTATGAAGTCATCTGCAGGTCTGCTGCACCTGAACGTACCGCAGCTGAAAGCTGTTTGGACAGAAAAGTTTCTTCCACCTGTTGTTCAGAGGCAGCAGTGACTCTTTAAAGTCACTGAGATCCGGCGTTAATTAAAGGAATGGCTGCTAAAGATTTCCTCTGAGCGCTTCGATGCCCCTCAGGCGCTGGGGGGAAAACCTGGAAGGAGACAAAACTATTCCTCTTTTCACCAAAGAAACAACCAAACAAAACAGTGGGGCCTCCACTGTTTTGTTTATTTTAGATCTCACTGCTGCTTCCAACAGTGGATCACAGTGTTTTATTATCCCGACTGGAGCACTCTGTCGGTGTGAAGAGCACAGCACTCAGTTGGTTCAGATCTTATTTGGGTGGACGGAGTTTTTCTGTCCAAGTTGGAAAGTACTCTTCTCCAGAAGCTCCACTCAAGCACGGGGTTAGGGTTAGGGTTAACCCTAACCCTAACCCCAGGGTTCAGTTTTAGGCCCTCTTTTATGTTAGTTTTTGGAAAGTCTGACTTCCTGACAGGCTGCTGTGGTGCTGTTGGCCCCCTGGACCCCTCAGATGCTCCTTTTATTAGGAATCTTGGGGTAAACCTTGACAGGCAGGTCAGTGCAGTGGTCCAGTCTAGTTTTTAGCACTTGAGGCTAATAATCAAAGTTAAGCCATATCTTCCTCCTCATGCTGTGGAATAAGTGATCCATGCTGTGATCTTCTCCAGACTGGACTACTGTAACTTTTTCTACAGTGGCATTGACCGTCTTTGCTCGCCGTCTCCAGCTGGTTCAGAATTCGGCGGCCTGCCTGTTAACGGGGACCAGACGGTGTGAGCGTATCACTCCACTTTTACGCTCTCTTCACTGGCTGCCTGTGTCTTTAGGATCACTTTTAGGATTTTACTTTTGGTTTTTAAATGTTTGAATGGTCTGGCACCGCTGTATCTCTCTGAGCTTTTCCATGTGTATCGTCCATGTCGAGTCCTAAGATCTGAAGATGAAATGCTTCTAACTGTTCCCAGGACTCGGCTTGTGACTCGGGGAGACAGAACCTTTTCAGTTGCAGGTCCTAAACTCTGGAACGTTCTCCCCTTCTCTGTGAGGTCTGCCAGAACCGTCAGTCATTTTAAGTCACTTTTAAAAACTCATCTTTTTAGTCAAGCTTTTAACTCCAGTGAGTGGATTTAGTGGGTCAGCTTGTTAATTTTATTCTTTTGTTGTTTTATGGTTTTATTGTTTCTTTATTGTATCATATTGTCTCTGATTTTATGTTAAGCACTTTGGTTGCTTCTGTGCTTTACAAATAATGAACTGATTGAAACGAGGGAGCTGGAACTGCACAGAACTCCGCTAATGTTCAGACGTTATCAGGGGGGGTTCTGATTGGAGCCAACAAACCTCTCACTTAACTAAACCCCGCCCAATTGCCCATTTATGGAACAGGCAAAGTAAACGTATCAGAAGACCGGACCTCTGCCAAATAAACCCAGTTAACCTAAATTAACTTAACAAGTTAGGATCCATTCTACATCTAAATATTTACAAAGAAAATCCAAAATGTGAACGGCTAAAGTTCACAAACTAAAGCAAATAAAAAAGTGTGGAGATACATTATACCAGTGTGGAAACGGACACTTCCATTAAAAACAAATACATATGGATTTATGTTATGTTTAAAAATGTAAATAGATTTTAATTCAACCAAACAATGTGATGTTGGAATTATGTTTATAGCTGAAGTTATGCTTTCGTGATTCAGCTAAACCTTTGCAGCCACCGGTTAGAATGGACCAAATGTTGACGTGAACTGAAGAGATCAAAATGTCCTTAATGAGCCGAACATCTGAACCGTTTGAGTCAGCTGAAGAGGTAAATAAACAAAAAAAGGTTTTAACTTATTTTCTAGTTTGAAAGAAGAACTCATGTTCTTCTTTTGAGGAACGTTTGTGTTTCACTTCACATTCTCCATAGGATCAGGATGGATCAGGAGTGGATCCATCAGAGGATCAGATGTTCTGGAGATCCACGCAAGGAAGCAGATGGAGAAGTTTAAGAGGAAAAACAGTGATGATGATGATGATGATGGTGGTGAAAGGATGCTGAAGGTGGAGACACCAGGAAAGAGGAGACAGACCAAAGAGGAGGCTCACAGATGTAGAGGAGGAGCACATGACGGTGGGGGATGCAGAGCAGAGGGTTGGATATGTTTTTCAGTGTCGCCCCCTACAGGGAGCAGCCAAATAACAAAGAATCTAGATAAACATGTTGCATTGAAGTTGGGTCAAACGTTGGAGGGGGCTCTGCTTTAAAATCGGTTTCTGACAGGAACAGCTTCTGCTGACATCTTCCTGAGGGATTCTGGAGGTCAGGGCACAGATGGAGAAGCTATCGGCTGATCAAAGCTAAGGGCTGATCGTTTTGATCAATACTTGGCTGGGAGAGGAGATGAAGAGAACAAACATGGTTCCCTTCTTTACAAATGTTTGGTTCAAGAGAAACAAAAAAACAAATAAATGAAGATTTTATTTTTCTGTCCAGATATTTTGACTAAATCAATTATTAAAGTGTTTAATACTTTTCAGGTTGTGGATCTTAAAACGGGTAAAAACGAACTGTGATGTTAATAAGGTCAGATGCAAACAAACAAAAAGAGTTCAGAATAATTTAAAATGTATAAATGAACAAAAATAAAGAGCAAGAAACTGTCCAACCAGTTTAGATGTAAGGAATTGAACTACACACACAAACACAACAGTAAACAACATCAACATGACAGATACACTGCAGACAATGGTCTGGTTTAGAGGCCTCACCTGCACACTCCGGGTTATCCTCATTAAAATTCACGGCAAAGTCATGGGAGACCTGTGGGGGGGGGGGGGGGGGGGGGACGGACATAAAACATTTCCAGATGACTCCAATATTTTTGTGCTTGTGACTAAAATTCATTGACAATTATTTAATCAAAACAAAAAAAGGTTCTTGGTGATTTGTAGAAAACAGGCGTCATCTGCATAAAAACAGACACGGCAAAACTCCGAGTCCGTTTGTCTGATGGGTCTTTAGAGAACAACTTATTGTTTTAGCAATATTCTTAGTTCTCATCTGAAAGATGTTAAACTTGTTTGTAGAAGCACTTTCCACGTTTAACATGTTATTTCTCTAAATACATAGAAATGCTAATAATATCATCTCTGCGGGTTAAATACAGGTAAGTTCTGTCTGTAATTATTCTCTGGAATCCAGCTGGTTCCCTGAGGATCCTGCTAAAAAGAAAAGGTGCATTAAAACATAAAAGGTGAGCCAAGTCCAGAGCCCTGAGGAACACCAGAAGTAACGTTCCCCTCATTTCAATAAATAACTGCACTGGAATCATTATGGAAAAGAAAGCAAGTGAATCCCCCCCCCATGTGGGGAAGGGGTTTCATACAGAGAGGAAGCAATCAGGCGCTGTTTTTCAGTGAAGCAGCAATGGCATTGCATCATGGGAGAGGAAATGAGATGACCGGGGAGTTAACAGGCAGCAGCACCCCCCCCAGGGTGTGGAGGATGGAGAGGGGGGGGTATAATCAGCCGGGCCGAGCAGGTAATTACCTTGAAGTCAGGAGGGATCCGAGCGCCGAAGCCAAACGCCGGGAACATTTTATCACTGCAGGAGACAAGACGGAGTCAGAAATGAAGCTGGAGGAGAAGCTCTGTGATTGGCTGACGGGGAAGACATGAAGTCACAGAGTCCTGAGGAGAACCACAGGAAGCTTTTCCTCACCTGAACCTCTCCTACTCCGTTTGTGTTGACATTTAACCAAAAACTCAGCAAAAGAAAGATGCTCAGAACTCCTAAAGAGGTGATGAAGAGTGGAAGGTTTCCTGGACAAACGCAGGCGTATGATTGGCCGTCTTGAGGCTCACCTGTCGTAGTCCTGGCAGATCTCCCCCACAGCCACCAGCGCCTTCAGGTACTCGTTGGGCTGGTAGGGGTGGATGTAGTGCAGGGAGCAGCTGTTTCGGGGGTCTCCGTTTGACGCCGTGAAGTCGATGGCGACCTGCAGAAACCACAACCAGGTAGATGTGACGGATGTGCCGCAGCGGCGTGGAACCTCTGAGCTCTGTTCAGGTCTTCAGCTGGAACCAGATTTGGGTTAACTAACCCCCCCAGGAACAAGGTACATGCACGTTGTAACCTGCTCCTCCCCATCTGATCCTCCAGAGTCAAACCGAACAGACGCTCGGCTCTCAGACTACCCGGTCAGAACCTACCTGGTGCAGGTAGTGTGCAGAAAGTAGGGCAGGAACGTCTGAAACCAGGACAGTGGTCCTAAAGGACGACCCCCCCCCCCTGCCAGTTTCAGGTTTTCTGAACTCCATCTCAGGCTCTGACACTCATGAACACTTTTACTGGTCAGATCCCAGTGAGGGAGGTGCTAACTGGGACACTAACTGGTGTCTCCATGGTTACTGTTTCCATGGTGACAGCTGAACATTCCATAAAAATGAAAATGTATTTTTTTTTTGTCATTTTGCTCCTGGACAGAAAACAAAGTGGGCCGATGATCCGATGTAAGCCGTGTGTGTGTGTTTGTATATGAATGTAATTGTGTTGGTGCGTGTGTGTCCTGATGTGTGTTAGTGTGTGTGAGTGTGTGCGTGTGTGTGTGCAGGTGTGTTAGTGTCTGTGTCTTTGTGTGCATGTGTGTGTTTTCATGTGTGTGTGTGTGTGCATATGTGTGTGTGAGCATAGGTGTGTGTGTTTGTGTGTGTGTGTGTGTTTGTGTGCGTGTGTGTGTGTGTGTGTGTGTGTGTGTGTTTGAGTGCGTGTGTGTTTGAGTGCGTGTGTGTGTGTGTGTGTCTGCATGTGTGTGTGTTCGTGTGTGCGTGTTTGAGTGCGTGTGTGTGTGTTTGTGTGCGTGTCTGTGTGTGTGTGTGTGTTTGTGTGCGTGTCTGTGTGTGCGAGTGTCTTTGTGTGCATGTGTGTGTTTTCATGTGTGTGTGTGTGTGTGTGCATATGTGTGTGTGAGCATAGGTGTGTGTGTTTGTGTGTGTGTGTGTTTGTGTGTGTGTGTGCAGATGTGGGTGTGTATGTGTGCGTGGGTGTGTGTGCGAGTGTACATGTGTGTTGTGTTTGTGTGGGTGTGAGTGCGTGTGTGTGTGTTTGTGTGCGTGTCTGTGTGTGTGTGTGTCTGCTCTCACTGTGAACTGGATCTGACAGCCTCCCATGATGTAATCCAGGAAGGAGTGCATCTTGATGACCTGCAGGCGTGAAGCGTTTTTGAGAAACTAATGTTTCAAACAAACAAACAGATTTGGATTCTTCTGGATTCACAGTTTTTCCCACAAACCAAAATCATCTTCTTGGGTTTTCTGTTGCAGTTTCCTAAAGAACCACTAGAGGCAGGAGTCCGTTTCCCTCTACTCACATCTTTAAGTCCTGTTTTTCACCACCAAACATTTTTACAGTCTGGTCTCAGAGATTTTTCTAAATGTTTATTCAGTCGTCGTGACGACTGGGTTTATTTTTAGGGGGTTTAATTGTCGTAGATCTCAGATCTCTGCATTTTAGGCCGTTTTGGTTTTTTATTGGCAGGTAGGTGGACCCATAGGTAAACTGTTGACCCCTCCCATTCCCATATTTGAACATTGTTGTGGTTGGGGGCTCAGATCTGCAGGATCTCAGCTTTCTGTCTCATCCAGCTTTGGATTGAAGGAAAAACATTCCTGCAGGATCCAGATTGTTGTTTGGAACATTTTTACTGGATCAGTGACAAAAACTTAATTTATCAATATTTATTATAATCAATCAATTATCTGAAGGACGTCAAATGCATTTTTACAATTCTGTTTTCAGGCCTAAATGCAGCAAGGAGTTCCCAATAGGACTATAGGATGTTAACCAGCTGCATGATGGGGGAGGAGCTCCACAAACACCAGCTCCCCCCGCCCTAAAGGGCGTGGCTCTGTTTCAGCGTCTCATCAGGCTAAGTGTTTGGCGTTCTCAGACTCCTCGCTGCCGGTTACATCACTGGTTCCTGCAGCATCATGTCAGCCTGCAGGGAAGGAGAGCGGCGGCGGCGGCGATGGCGGGAAAGGACGTCACCTTGCACTGGTTCAGAATGACGATCCCAGAGTTCCTGTAATTCTTCTTCTTCACTTTGTATTTGGGGTTGATGCAGGGCCACTGCACCTGCAACACAGGTGAACGCGCACTTTGGTTTCATGTCAACCTTCATTTAGGGCGGATTGACCCCCTCCCCATCCTCTGTTTCTGCTCCTGACCCCCCCAGGTCTTTTTACAGGAACATCTGTCCAAAGTGGACCCGGTAGGTGAAGTGACGTCCTCAGAGCGGCTGACCGCTCCTCTCTCCATGTGAGGACCTGCAGTGTTGTCCTCCTCTGTGTGTGTGTGTGTGTGTGGGGGGGGGTTGTGCTGTCACTCAGCCTGACTCTCACTCAGCCATGAAATTGATTGTGTGTGGGGGGGAGGGGGGGTACCTGCTGGAAATCAGCTGAGTGGAGAGGCTCACCTGTCGTCCGTCGATGGCCCCCTTCATCTCTTTGAAGGAGGCTTCAAAGTCTCCGATGTAGTCGTGTTTCCCGTTGGAGTCCCAGTCCCAAACCGTGCACTGAGGAAGAGGAGGAGGAGGAGGAAGAGGAAGAGGAGGAGAAGGAGGAGGAGGAAGAAGAGAAGGGGGAGGAAGAGCAGGAGAAGGAGGAGGAGGAGGAGGAGGAGGAAGAGGAAGAGAAGGAGGAGGAGGAGAAGTAGGAGGAGGAAGAGGAGGAGAAGGAAGAGGAGGAGGAAGAGGAGGAGGAGAAGAAGGAGGAGAGGAGGAAGAGAAGGAGGAGGAGGGAGGAGGAGGAGGAGGAGGAGGAAGAGGAAGAGAAGGAGGAGGAGGAGAAGGAGGAGGAGGAAGAGGAGGAGAAGGAGGAGGAGGAAGAGGAGGAGGAGAAGAAGGAGGAGGAGAAGGAGGAGGAGGAGAAGGAGGAGGAGGAGGAGGAGGAAGAGGAAGAGAAGGAGAAGGAGGAGGAGGAGGAAGAGGAGGAGGAGGAGAAGGAGGAGGAGGAGGAAGAGGAGGAGGAGAAGAAGGAGGAGGAGAAGGAGGAGGAGGAGGAGGAGGAGGAGGAAGAGGAAGAGAAGGAGGAGGAGGAGAAGGAGGAGGAAGAGGAGGAGGAGAAGAAGGAGGAGGAAGAGGAAGTGAAGGAGGAGGAGGAAGAGGAAGAGAAGGAGGAGGAGGAGAAGGAGGAGGAGGAATAAGAGGAGGAGGAGGAGAAGGAGGAGGAGGAGTAGGAGAAGGAGGAGGAAGAGGAGGAGAAGGAGGAGGAGGAGGAAGAGGAAGAGAAGGAGGAGGAGGAGAAGGAGGAGGAGGAGGAAGAGGAGGAGGAGGAGTAGGAGAAGGAGGAGGAAGAGGAGGAGAAGGAGGAGGAGGAGGAAGAGAAGGACACAGGTTCATCACAGCAGCATCACAAACATCTTCAGGTTCTCACAGGTTTCAAAGGAACGACTGAGTTTTAAAACCACCAAAAAAAGTAAAATCAGGAGATTTTTTTCTTCTAAATTTATGAGTTTATTCTCGTAATTTAACAGTTTTCACTTTTTTTCTTGTAAATTTACGACTTAAAAGTCGTAAATTAAAAAAAAAAATTGTTTGTAAACTCGCCCTAAAAATCCGTCATAGAGGGAATACATTTTTTTGAATATATATATATATATATATTTAGTAAAAAGTATGATCATATTTCAATACGACTCTTTTCATAAAGTACAAAATGCGGCAGAAAGTAAAAAAATAAACTCCATAAGTTTGATTTCAATTTAACTTCTTCATTTATTGATTGATGCTGAAATGTTTGCATCTATTTCCTAAAGATCAGTGACTCTCTTTCTGAATCCGACTTCATTCCTTTACTCCTGCAGCGTCTCCTGGCTCTCCATTTAGCCCTGTCTCCAGGCAGCATCACAGATTCTCCTGAGTGTCTGCCTTCATGAGCGTGCATTAATGCGAGCTGCCCCCCCTCATTATCGCAGGGGCTGCATGAAGCCTCGTCTTCACACAGGAGGAAGACTTTCCTGCGGGGGGTTTTAATGAGCCCCCTCGCTCACGGCTGCATCCACTCCTTTAAATTAGCGGCTAGGAGGATTCGCAGCGCCTCTCTGAGAACAGGAGCCGTCTCCGGCTCACGCCGGCCTTCCCCGGACCAGAGGAGGTATTGAACGCTGGCGGACCTCAGCGATGACGAGTCTTCGTCATCTTTGTTAACCTTTCCCTGAATGAACCTGCAGGTTCTCCACATTTCTCCCCACAGGCCGGATTTATTTGGTTCTAAGAGCAAAACTAAACTACCAGAAACAAGAACCTGAAAATGTGTCAAATCTGACACGCCTGAGTCTCACCTGCTAAGCCTTGACTTGTATCCGTGTACTCTGTGGCTGCAGCGTGAACGTAAAAAACAATGCATGAACAAAACCAAAAACACATCAGGGTCTGATAGAAAGATGGCCATAATCCAACCCAATCCACCTCAGCAGGAAAATGACATTTAAAGAACACCAGATTACATCCTGGTGTCTTCTCCTGAGTTAGCAACAGAAAGTTTGAGTTTCTGAGAGGACACGCCTCCAAAAGCGTGAGAGAAGCACGTTCAGCAAAACTAACATCAGGAGGTTAGCTTCTGCCGTTCCTAACAGTCTTTCCTAAAGAAAATAATCCTTCTTATCTGCCCGGTGAAACGCATGTGGAAACGCTGCATCATCCCAGATTTCATCTGCAGAGCTGCAGTAAACAGACTCAGCTGGTTACGGCGACCAAAACCACTGAAAGACCTGATCTGACCTGATCCCATGCTCAGCAAGGTCTACTATGTGACGACAAACATGACAGAGAAGCTGAGATTTTTTTATTGGCAAAGACTCTAAATTTCAGACTTTTCTCTGCTCTCTTGTGTTACGACGAGGCGGTTTGTTGCTCCGCCTGCAGAACCCTGGTGGTCATGTGATATAATGAGGAGACCTCCCATCCTGTGGTCCACAAACGATCTGAGTTCTTTTGGACGACGGCTAAACGCAGATAAAAAAACATAGTGAATATGACAGCCAGACTCATGCATCACTGCATCACTGCACTACTGTGTTACTGCATCACTGCACTACTGTGTTACTGCATCACTGCACTACTGTGTTACTGCATCACTGCACTACTGCATCACTGCACTACTGTGTTACTGCATCACTGCACTACTGTGTTACTGCATCACTGCACTACTGTGTTACTGCATCACTGCACTACTGCATCACTGCACTACTGTGTTACTGCATCACTGCACTACTGCATCACTGCACTACTGTGTTACTGCATCACTGCACTACTGTGTTACTGCATCACTGCACTACTGTGTTACTGCATCACTGCACTACTGTGTTACTGCATCACTGCACTACTGTGTTACTGCATCACTGCACTACTGCATCACTGCACTACTGTGTTACTGCATCACTGCACTACTGTGTTACTGCATCACTGCACTACTGTGTTACTGCATCACTGCATCACTGCACTACTGTGTTACTGCATCACTGCACTACTGCATCACTGCACTACTGTGTTACTGCATCACTGCACTACTGTGTTACTGCATCACTGCACTACTGCATCACTGCACTACTGTGTTACTGCATCACTGCACTACTGTGTTACTGCATCACTGCACTACTGCATCACTGCACTACTGTGTTACTGCATCACTGCACTACTGTGTTACTGCATCACTGCACTACTGCATCACTGCACTACTGTGTTACTGCATCACTGCACTACTGTGTTACTGCATCACTGCACTACTGTGTTACTGCATCACTGCACTACTGTGTTACTGCATCACTGCACTACTGTGTTACTGCATCACTGCACTACTGTGTTACTGCATCACTGCACTACTGCATCACTGCACTACTGTGTTACTGCATCACTGCACTACTGTGTTACTGCATCACTGCACTACTGTGTTACTGCATCACTGCATCACTGCACTACTGTGTTACTGCATCACTGCACTACTGCATCACTGCACTACTGCATCACTGCACTACTGTGTTACTGCATCACTGCAATACTGCATCACTGCATTACTGTGTTACTACATCACTGTGTTACTGCACTATTGCATCACTGCACTATTGCATCACTGCACTATTGCATCACTGCATCACTGCACTACTGCATCACTGCATTACTGTGTTACTACATCAATGTGTTACTGCACTATTGCATCACTGCACTATTGCATCAATGCACTAATGCATCACTGCACTACTGTGTTACTGCATCACTGCACTGCTGCAGGTAACGGAGCATTAGTGTGTGATGATGGCCGCCTGGATCCAAAAGCTGGTTTCCATTTCCATCCATCTCCTCGTTTTCGTTGCTCCTGTTTAACCTTTGCTCCTCTTCCTGTCCTGCTGTGGTTCGTTCTTGCATCGATCGATGACCCTCTGACCTCCTCTCTGAGCTGCAGACGGGGGTCTGACCTGAGCTGATTGAAAACTGCTGCAGCATTAATCACAGATGGAACGTTCTGCTGTGCTGACTAGTAAGAGGTTTCTGTCGTTCTGTTATCCAGGATTGTAGAATTCTGGTTTGGACCAGATGATCCCAGATGTTTGTTCAAGGGTCAAATTCCCCACAGTGTGAGGAAGATGCTACAAAAAAACGGCTTTGCTTTAAAAAAGAAGGTTGTCCAAACAACGGCTGGAATCAACAAAGATGAGGAACTTAAGTTTAGTGCAGTGCTGTGTTGTGTAGTATTGTGTTGTGTAGTACAGTTTGGTTTACCTGGTTTAATGTGGTTTAGCTTGACTCTTGATTTTAACACAGAGTTCCGTTTCACTGAGTTCATGTTAGTTCGGTTCTGAACGGGTTTTTGCTTTTCTCTTTGAGGCCCGTTTAGAACCAGGTTTTTATGACCTGCAGGTTTTTCTGGAATTTTCATGTGCAATATTTACAGAAATGTGTGCGTGCGCGTGTTTGCATGTCTTTGTGTGTGTGTGCGTGCTTGTGTGTGTCTTTGTGTGTGTGTGCGTGTCTTTATGTGTGTTTGTATGTGTGTGTGTGCATGCGTGTGTGTTGGGGTGTGCGTGTGTGTGTGTGTGCGTGCTTGTGCGTGCATGCGTGCGTGTGTGTGTCTTTGTGTGTGTGTGCATGCGTGCGCGCGTGTGTGTGCGTGTCTTTATGTGTGTTTGTATGTGTGTGTGTGCATGTGTGTGTGTTGGGGTGTGCGTGTGTGTGTGCTTGTGCGTGCATGCGTTCTTGCACTTACTGCTTACTGAGGACCAGCGAGAGTTTTTAACCAACAAAGTGAGGTCAATTTCTGGAAGTGAGGACATTTGCCGGTTCTCACTTTTTTTTTGATTGAAAACTGCTCTACTTTGCCCATAGATGTTTCCCTCTCATTTTCCCAGAAGTCCCCACTTTTGGCCAAAAGTGCATTTTTTTCACCTGAATTTTCACACAGACTTTGCTCATGATCTCCCCCTACAGTTTTTTTAGGCACTGCTGTTGTAAAAGCGTACTTTGGGGCCAACTACAGGTCTAATCGGGAATTACATCAAGATGGTCTATTAACTGAAAATGGCATCTCTAGAAAAGCATGCTTTGCTTAATATTTAATAGTTTAAAAATAATATATATATAATATATATATATAAAAATATATATTTTTTAAAAATATACCTAATGTGACTCAGTTTTAAAATTAAAATCTAAAGATTTATTAAATATCGCTAATTTTTTAATTAAATCGCTAATGTAATGTATCCTCTTTACACTTCTTGCATGGGGTTTCACATACATTATTATTATTATTATTATTGGTATTTATACTGTAAAATTTAAGAAATTTTGTAAGCATCTTTTAGACATTGTATATTAGAAGAGGAGGTACAGGACTGCATTTTGCACTATTGACAAAAAAGACTTAGTGGCCCAGCCAGTGCTAAAAGAAGCCAGTGGTCAAATTGGTTGAGACTTCTAAAACAGGTCATTTGTTGTAAATATCTGTTGTCATATTCTTCAAGAGTGCTTTTTGATCATATCAAAACCATTTCACATATTTTGATTTAGTTCCTCAGTAAATACATAGCATTGATAAGTGGTTTAGAAACAGTGTCATCAGTCAGAAGCTTCAACAGATTTCCTGCGATGGGGATCAGTGTTTCCTTCAGACCCGACCAGAAGAGTCTCCACAAGTCTACAAGAGATCCTTTCTGTTCAGAGCAATAAACTGTTAGAATATATCAAATTACTGAAGCAAATCATTTTCTATTAGGAATTAAAAATAATTTTTCCATTTTTTTTTAATCTGAATTGACCACTGACCAATAAGTCTGAACACTTTTAACAATTATAAGTATGAAGTATTAATAAATGCATGATAAATGCATAATTTTTTAATAATAATAATTCATTTTATTAATCAGGTGCCTTTTTTCGAACTCAAGGTCGCCGAAAAGGGATAAAAGCACAGATTTAAAAGACGTTAAGTTTAAAGTTTAAAAAGAATATTCAGTCCAGTCAGGAAGAGTAGACTAGTCTGAAAAGGTGAGTTTTGAGGCTGGAGATGAAGAGAGGGAGTGAGTCCATAATCCGGAGGTCGGGGAGGAGGGGTTCCAGCGTTGTGGGGCAGAGCAACTAAATGCCCATTTCTCCACAAGGTGAGCACTTTGTATAACAAGTTGAGGGGAGGATGACGACCCAAGGGAGTGGGTGGGAGTTAAAACTTGAGGGAGATCTGAGAGTTTGGGGGGGGGGGGGGGGGGTATGAATGGTTTTGTAGATTAGAAGGAGGATTTTGTAGGTGATCCAGTGGGGGACATGTAGCCAGTGAAGCTGCTTGAGTATGGGTGTGATATGATGGATCGGGGAGCACTGTATGATGATGCAGGCAGCATAGTTTTGAACTAGTTGAAGTTTGTGGGGAGTTTTTTGCAGGAGTCTTTACCTAAGTGAATTACAACAATCCAGACGAAATGTAATGAAGCTGTGAGCCAGTATAGCAGTGGAATGAGGGCTGAGAGTAGGGCGACGACAGTCGGTGTTCCAGAAGTAGAATTGAGCTGTCTGAGTGACGTTAATGTGAAAAGTGAAGCAAAGAGGACTGTCCATGATGACACTCAGGCACTTAACTTGAAGGGGAGGGGAAGATGAGGGAGTTGTCAAAAGGGATTATGTTATTTATTTTACTTAGACTGGACTTGGTGCCTACAAGTAAAAGTTCTTTTTACTGCTGTTTAGTTTGGGGAAATTGGATGTGAACCAGGGTTTTATTGTAATAAATAAAATAAGTGAAAAAGGTTGCGATGGTGTTGCAGAAATCCGAGCTGAACAGGTGAGGAGGAAGTAAATTTGGAGGTTCTGTTATCTTTGAGAGTATAGAGACATGGGTTTTGGAGTTTCCTTCACTTGAGTTTATTAAGCTGGAGTAATATGTAGATTTGGCATTGGGAATTGAGTCTTTGTAGAGGAGAAGGAGTACGTGTCTTTATGGGTATAGAGGCCGCTTTTAGAGTCTTTCCAGTTGGCGTCCACTTGATTTTAGTTTCCTGAGGGTGGAAGTAAACCAGGGGGCAGTTACATTGAAAGAGACAGTTCTAGTTTTAAGGGGGGCATTAATGTTTAGAAGATTAAGGTTGTGATTATTGTAGTACGAAATAAGTTCATAAAGTGTATGAAGACTGGCATGAGCCATCATGTAAAATACCCTGAGGTGGGGTTTGAACCTGGGTCTCCCCAAACAAGGTCAGTAATATCTGCAACTGAACTATAGTTAAGAATATGGAGATGTTTAAGGGGCACCCTATTATAGTGGTGCAAAATGTGTCAAAATGTTTTCAACTTTTGATTATTAAAAAGTAAATAAAATAAACTAAAGTATATAAGCAAATGGAAATTGTAACAATTCCCTCTGCACTCCCGCAGAAAAACACAGATAAGCAATTAAATACTAAGTTGATTAAATGTGCGAGTAAAAAATGTAAACATAATGGTCAAAAACAAATCAGCTGTCTCAAATGTATAAACAATAATAACCCCACCCTCCACCCCTCAAGCAGTTCATTAAGCAAAATATACTCCACCATATATACACCACCATTCACTTTGTAAATTTGGAAATACCGCTCATAAATAAACAAAATAAACAGACTTGATCTCACCATCTTCTTTCCAAGTCTGTGAATTTTGTATCCAATGGGAAGGAAAAAAGTGAAGGAAAAAAAAATGCAATAACCCATTCACAGAGAGAACTACAAAAACGTAATCCAGTGGTGTAAAGCTTGTATTGGAATGGCCCTGGGACGTCAAGCATAATCCTAAAACACTGCTAACAATCTCAGCCAAACATTTTTAATTTGCCCAGGCTTCCTGTTTCTGGTCATCTGGTCTTTTAAGCTCCGCCCCCTTGATGATCCATGGCAGGCTTCTTAAAGGTGCAGCTGATCTTGTCCACAGGATCAAGACCATAATACCCTGTTATACTTATTGTGGTTGTATTTCTTGAACTTGTCAAAAACATGTTTGATATGGTAGCAAATTTAATAGATAATCAACATATTTGCCCTTTGTAAGGTTGTACAAAAACAAATGTTTATTTTTTTTAAACCCACCCCTTACATTTTCAAACTGATTTCTGAAACCTTTTATTTGACTTGTGAAAATGTAAAATAGGGTTGTTGTTGTAAATTTCCACCTGCTAAGTATAATTTGTTCAGGCACTGCTGTGAATTACTCTCTGTTTAGTACATTCTGTTCAGGCGTGTATCTGGACGAGCAAGGTCCTAAGGAAAAAACAGAGGGAGGGAGGGGAGCAGGCAGGCTACATGTGGCAAGGCTGTGAGCTCTGTAAAAACTGAAGAAAACTGAAGATAAAAGTTTAAACCGCTCATCTGTCCTGTGCTCTCTGATCAGAGTCCTGACGCGGATGTCCCAGTCCTAGGAATATAGTGCCTCCTTTATTCAACATTATTTATTTATCACATTTTTCACACTCAGACCATCTACGACCAGGTCCAGTCAAAAACTGCAGGACCTGAATTGTTTCAACCCTTTATTAAATTGTGTCTAAGATAGTAAATAACCTATAAAACGCAAAAAAGCAAGTGCCTTAGAGATACAAATGTATATTTTAGTCTAACAGTTTGCACAACAACTCATTGTTCCTTTGTATAGAGTTTAAATTTGCCAGAAAAATAATTATAAATCCCCTTCGAAAATATCTGGAGACTTGATAAGGAGTTTTAGGTTTGATGACTTCTGAGAAATACCTGCTGAGCCTCCCCCTCCCCCACCATTCAATTAATGGTCGACCAAAAATCAGCCAATCAGAGTGCTGCGGCACACAGTGAGGTCAGGAGTTCAAGTAGTTTGCCACAAACTGGAGAGAACAACGTTTAGAGAGAAGATGGACCACATCTATCTATCGACCGATAAATAGATAGCAATTAATTGAACGGTGGAGAGGGGGTTGGCCCAGCAGGTTGATCTGCAAATTCAAGAATGCTGAAATCTCATGAATCTCATGATATTTTCCAAGATCATCACATTAAAACTTTACAGTAAAAAAAGTGACTTAATTACGTACAGTAGCTTCTTTCCCTATCAATAGCTGTTTAACATGCACAAAATAAAGAGTAAAATTGTATTCCATTAACCCACATTAGATAGTGAATGAAGGAACTGTAGCTGTGTTTACATGGACAAAAGAAATTGGAATCAACGCCTGATAAGAATAAAAATGCGTCATGTAAACACGCCAAATACTCTGACCCGATCAGACTCATTCGGATAAAAATTTCCTTGAGATAGGTGGGTTATGCCAATTGCATACAAACAATTAATTACTATTGTGGTTCACTTCTGCACTGGCTTTTACGTCGTGCAAAGACGGTGTGGCGCTCCAGAGGAGGCTTTGGAGCGCAAAGAGGACCGACTGGCTGCTCTGAGTTTGCTAACCATGTCTCTGAGCAGAGCAGACAGACTCATAGCTTCTTATGTGTGAGCAGGGAAAAGTGCTTTGTTACCGTGTGCACTGCACACTGTCATGCTCTGCATGATCGAGCTGCCGGACTCAGGAAAACTGTGTCTCCCAGGGGAACTGTGTCTCAGAGCAGAGGAGCGGCTTTGAGATGGTGTGTGAGCTGGTGGAGGTGGCACTTGAATTAAGAAATTTCACTACGCACAGTCCTGAGAAACCGTGCAAAGAATCATGTGGATTTGTGTTACCATTCGTGTCCAGACAAAATAATGGCTGATGTTATTCCCACATATTTAAGTGCAGCCAAGAAGCACATTGTGGCATTGACCGCATAGGTTTTAAGTACATCCTAGGCTAAATGCTGTTAGCACGTACTAACCTAATCCTAACCCTTCTTCTGGGTCTGTGCTTCCAAGAATAAAGCACTGGCTGCACATAATAAAATGGCCCTTAATTAAAATCACAACAATAATAAAAGAATGTTTAGAAGATCATCTTGCTCTATGCTGCAGTTTTGTTTGTTTACAACGGAACTCCAATTTCTTCTTCTACAGTCGTTTACATTATTACGGTATTTGACAGTTCTGCTCATGTCAAAATGATTTATTCCGATCAAAAATGTGGCATAGGTAAACGATTGTTATTATCAGATAAAGTTTTTCTGGTCCCATGTACATTACATGTACATAGGCTCATGTTCATATGTAATACGATTTTAGATCCAATCAAAGACATTTTGCACGTGTAACCCAAGCTAGTATTGGACTGAGAGTGACTCAGAAGCAGCCCCTTTACCCTTACTCTTTATATATATTTATTACTTACTTAGGCCTACATTTTTTAATGTCTGTCTGTCTGTCTGTCTGTCTCTCTATTTATCTGTCTGTCTGACTATATATCTATCTATCTGACCATATATCTGTATGTCTATCTCTATCTCAGGGTTGCTCATTACGTCGATCACGATCGACGGGTCTATCTTCAAGGACATGAGGGTAGATCGCAGACCACCAAAGATAAATAAAAAATATATTTCTAAATAATCAGTCAGAAAATCAAAATCCTCCAAGAAGTATGGGACTTGATTGACATGCAGAACAGCCAATCGAACAACCTCTGATACATATGTCACTGCACATACGTCTCCTCCTGCTGCCTGCTCCACAGTTCCCCCCTGATGGACCTGAGCTCACAGAGGAAGCAGTTTTTTCCGCGGCACACGCTTCCAACGGTGCCAGCAGTCCTTTAGAAATGCCATGCTCCCCCCAAAACACGGTTTACAGCATGTTCATGTTCCTTCTTCCTGATATTTCCATCGCTTGGCACTGCCACATCCACCACAACGGCTTTCATCCGTTCTTTATCCACCACTAAAATGTCTGGTTGGTTCGCCATTACCATCCTATCAGTCTGGATCTGGAAGTCCCACTGGATCTTTGCCCTCTAATTCTCTATCACCTTTGGAGGTTTCTCCCATTTTGAGCTTGGGGTTTCCAGTCCATATTCTGCACACATGTTCCTGTATATTATTCCAGCCACTTGATTGTGGCGCTCCATGTATGCTTTCCCAGTCAACATCTTACACCCTGAAGTTATGTGCTGGATTGCTTCAGGCGCCTCTTTGCACAGCCTACACCGTGGGTCTGGTCTGGTGTGGTAGATCTACACCTTGGGTCTTGTCTGGTGTGGTAGATCTGAGCCTCTATGGCTCTGCTGCTCAGAGCTTTTTCCTGAGCTGCCAGGATGAGTGCTTCAGTGCTGTCCTGTAGGCCAGCCCTTTCTAGCCATTGGTAGGACTTCTTGATATCAGCCACTTCAGTTATTGTCCGGTGGTACATCCCATGCAGGGGTTTGTCCTCCCATGAGGATCTGTCCTCCAGCACTGTATCCTCTGCTCTCCATTGCCTGAGACATTCACTGAGCACACTGTCAGTTGGGGCCTTGAGCTTGATGTACTCATGCATCTTGGATGTTTCATCCTGGATAGTGGCTTCTACGCTCACTAGTCTTCGGTCTTCTTCCTTGCAGCTAGCATACAGTCTCAGGGTGCTGGATTTGGGATGGAACCCTCCATGCATGGTGAGGAGCTTTCATGTTTTAACATCCGTGGTCTGTATCTCTTTCTTTGGCCATCTTATTATTCCTGCAGGGTATCTGATAAATGGCAGTGCGTAGCTGTTTATTGCCTGGGTCTTATTTTTGCCATTGTGCTGGCTTCTAAGTAAGACCTATAGAGGTTCAGATCTACCACACCAGACCAGACCCAAGGTGTAGGCTGTGCAAAGAGGTGCCTGAAACAATCCAGCACATAACTGCAGGGTGTAAGATGCTGGCAGGTAAAGCATACATGGAGCGCCACAATCTAGTGGCTGGAATAATATACAGGAACATGTGTGCAGAATATGAACTGGAAACCCCAAGGTCAAAATGGGAAACAGCCCCGAAGGTGGTAGAGAATGAGAGGGCAAAGATCCAGTGGGACTTCCAGATCCAGACTGATAGAATGGTAATGGCGAACCAACCAGACATTGTAGTGGTGGATAAAGAACAGAGCTAAGCCCTTGGGGTGGACGCGGCAGTGCCAAGCGATGGGAACATCAGGAAGAAGGAGCATGAGAAACTGGAGAAATACCAGGGACTCAGAGAAGAACTGGAGAAAGCACGGAAAGTGAAGGTGACAGTGGTGCCTGTGGTAATTGGAGCACTGGGGGCAGTAACCCCCAAGCTGGAGGAGTGGCTACAACAGATACCTGGAAAGACCTCAGACCTCTCAGTCTAGAAAAGTGCAGTGCTAGGAACAGCTAGAATACTGCGCAGAACCCTCAAGCTCCCAGGCCTCTGGTAGAGGACCCGAGCTTGAGTGAAAAACCACCTACGGAAGGGTGAAAGGGGCAATTTTTTTATATATATATATTCTCTCATTTGCCAAAAAAATGTGATCACCCCTGATCTATTTAATTTGAAAAGATAAAAAAGGCCAACAATATCTGGAGACTCAGTGAGGAATTATCAAAGAGTGTTATGTACTAATATTTCAAAATACTATATTTATTAAACTGTATTTTAGTCTCAAAATAATTGCATTTATATATATATATATATATATATATATATATATATATATATATATACACACATATACATACAGTGATCCCTCGCTATCATGCGGTTTACTTTTCATGGTTTCGCTATTTCACGGATTTGCATTGCGCATGGTGTTCTGCATTCTGATTGGCTCAAAAGTCACTCCGCTTCTTCTCTATCTGTGCGTCAATAAAATTGCAGTATAATATGTACATGTACGTAAAACAGCTTGCCAAATTTACATTACGTACGTGCAAATACTGTTGCAATTTGGAGTTTCTCCAAAACCCATAATGTCGAAAAAACTCTGTGGACCAGCAAAAGCACCTGCGGCACCGCGGGCTGCAAAAGAAGAAAACACTACAGAGCGGAGTCAGGATGTAGCGGCTCAGTCTGAAGAGCAGTGAAATACACCTGAGTCACTGTTTGTCCGACTGTACTTTGTATTTTTTTCAAAATCATTTTAAATTTTCTCCCATTTAATCCAATTACTCGGGTCGCGGTGGGCAGTGCTAATCTCTGCAATTTGAACCCTTCTGTTCACATCGATGATTAAAATTATTATTTGACAGTACAGTACAGAAGTTATTTGTTGAAAAAAGTTTCTAAAGTACTTTTATTTGTGATACAAATGCTTGAGCCTGTAAAATGTTTTTTTCTTTCTTTTCAATGTATAATAGAGTATTCAATTGTATAATAATTGTTAAAAAAAAGGTTTCTACTTCACGGATTTTGTCCATGATGGGTTCTTTTTGAAACATAACCCCCGCGAAAAACGCGGATTTACTGTATATATATATGTCTATATATATATGAGCTCACATGTCAAAAAAGCTACTACATGTATTAAACAGTATTTTATTCTGAAAATAAATATATATATATATATATATATATATATATATATATATATATATATATATATATATATATATATATATATTAGCTCACACGCCAAAAAAGTGTGAGCACCTCTGATCTATCTATTTAATTTGAAAAGAAAAAACGGCCAACAATATCTGGAAACTCAGTGAGGAGTTTTAGGCTTCATGAAGTAGCAGGGTGTCACCCCTCCTCCACCGCTCAATTAATGGGCCCATCAGAATCAGCCAATCACAGCGCTTTGCCAGAGAGCAGTGAGGGCAAAAGTCCACACCTGCAGGGAGCTGCTTAGTGACAAGATGGAGCGTTTTCAAAAGGGGATCAAGAAGTTGCAGACTCAGCATGGAGAGTGTGAAATAAGGCATGAAAAGGCACAGGTAAGAAAACAATTTATTTAATGTTTTTTGTATTTTTAAATAGTTTGTTTTTGTCAATTTATATTTTATTTTTAAGTGAAACCCAACAAGCTATGATTGAAAACCAGGGCATGCAGATTATTAAATCTTTTAAACAGCTCATTTATGTTAAAAATTTGACTCTTTAAGCTGAGAATCTTTATTTTGTTTTTTATTTTCCCACTGAGAGTTTTATAACTCACAAAAATGCTCAAACAAGCTCATCCAGTGGGGGAGTAGAAGTAAGTCTGCACGGCAACAGCTAAGAGCCAGGTGCATGGGAGAAGGGGGGGGGGGGGTGCTCAATCATCTTTCTTGAGTTTTAGTCATGAATTTAAGTTGTTCTATTTGATTTATTTCAGCAGGAGCTTTTACATGGAGCTTCTAAGTAGCCTAATATGTTTCTTATTGAGCATAAATAATAGGTTTGTAAGTTACATGTTGTTACCATATTAGAGTTATTTTGGTTATCTCTTAATAGTTTAATAAATCTGTTTTTAACCACACCTGACATGACACTAAATTAAGAGGCCTTATGGGTTTTATCAATTTTCCAAAATGCACAGGTCAGATGATTAACGATGATTAAATCTATTATCAAAACTGTTTATATTTAGATTAGGTTTAAAGAACACACTCTTATCGTATGTTGAACCAGCAGTTTCTGTTTAGAAGAAAAGTTCTTAATTGGGAGAAATGCATTATAACAACTGCCAATAAATGGACTGCTGTAGGATATTTTTTGACACAATTTTATTTTTAAAGGAACTTGAATGTGCTCCTGTCAGATTAAAATATATCAAAATTGATATATATTCTATTGAAAAATATTATATTCTGATAGTTTAATTACTGTGAACATTGAAAATTCATTCATTTTTATATATTTAATAATTTTTTTTAGATTTTTCAGACCCATGGTTTAGCTGTTGTAGATTTGACTCCCATAATTTATGTACAATGAATGTTAATTTATATCTTTATTTCAAATAGGCCTAATTATTTGATGGCGACATGACCTATGATTTGGCGGCCATTTTGTGCCAAAATCTGCCATTTTGAGATTTTTGCGTTTTACACAATATGGAAAAATTAACTTATTTTCAAGCGATTGTTTTTTTTAGGAAATTTGACTCGCAACTCCCTAGCGTAAGTCTACAATCACCTCTGGAGTTTCGTCAACCTTTGACCCCTGGAAAAGGTCGCCATCTTGAATTTTCCATAAAAAACACCTTTACCACCGGATTCAAACATAAACTTGTCGTTGTAATTTTCATCGATCATCTTGAAACCTTTTCAATGGCATGCTGTTGGAATTAGAAGTTGTAGTTTTTGAACGGCGTGCACGTGGTGGGCTAGCAAAGTGGCGCACTGTTATAACTCTTATGTTGCTCAATGGAATACTGTAAAAATTTGAATGCATGCATTCATGCCTGAAACTGAATACATTGAAAAACACTGGGTATGGACATATAAGGAATCTGGGCTTGTCTAGCACAAAACCACTGTTGCTAAGGACAACAAAAAGTTTACTTTTACCGATTCGTCTGAAACTAACGTCGATCTGTTCATCATCCCGAGGCGACCAAAACACAAAATGGTTGCTATGGAGATAAAATCAACAGATAAGCAGTCATTTTGAAAAAAGTGGGTTTTTTACCATCTTATGACGTATAGCGATCGCTATGCTAGCACTTGTAGCCACATTAGACTTGTTAGCATAATTAGCATTTTAGGTAATATATTTTTCTGAGAGAGTTGATGATGCTGATCATAATGCTAGCACTTTAGCCAAAATAGCATAGCTAGCATACTTAGCATCATTAGCATTTTGAGCAATGTGTTTTTCTGAGAGAGTTGATGACGCTGATTGCTACGCTAGCACTTTTAGCTACGCTAGCACTTTTAGCTACATTAGCATAGATAGCATAGTTAGAATAATTAGAGTAAGCAGTTTTGACTAGACTTGATCAAATGTGGCAAGTGAGGGCGGTGAGGGCAGCAGTGGTGCGAAGAGTTGGGCGCGGAAGGTGGGTTGCATCTGCGGGCCATACAACGCCGCTTATGGCTTTAATTTTACCTGATGTCACTTTATTTTATATTAGTTTTACTGAATTTGCAGCAGTTTTTTAGCAGATGAAAAATATTTTTTGTGTATGTACATTTTTATGTTATTTGTTTAGTTGTCAACCTAATGAAGCTTTGATATCCTCTGAATTCATATGGCCCACAGGTCCACCTTTATGTACTGCTATTGACTTTGTTTTCATGTGTTAAATATACCAAATATAAACCTCAGGAGGGGAGTAGAGTGGTGAACTGAAAGAAGTTCATCACTTCATGAAGTTCATGGTTTAAGTGTATTTTTTTATTTGCAGCCTATATTAATTCAGGCTGCCAATAACAATTTGATTTAGCCTTTTTTTTCTCTGTCCTGCAGTTGGAGGCTGCTATGGCAGATCTTGATCGAACTGAATGCCATACAGCAGCTGAAGAATGCATGTCATCAGGTAAGACTGATGTTTGGATTTTTTTTGTTTGCTTTTTACATTAACTTCCTTCTGTAGATTTGATGCAGATAACAACTGGTCATCATGTAATGATACAGCAGCATTAAAGGGCCTAAAAGTGGGTCTGTGTTAGACTACAAAGGGGGGGTGCTGGCAGCGAAGATTCTGCCTAGAAGGGGCTGTTCTCACTGGTCTATGTCAGTTCGCTAGAACGCGCTTATTTACGTGGGTTAGGAGGGGCTGATTGTCAGAGTTCAGGTTTTTAGAGGAATACTCGGAAATGTGTGAATGGATCAAAATACCATTTTGGGTTTTTTTTATAGTGAGGAATTAACAGTTTAAAACACAAATGCTCTAAAAATAGATTTTGCATGGTTTTGACCTTTAAAATATTACAAAGATTTGAACTAAAACAAGATTTATATCTCATCAGGTCATAATGTATTAACGTATTAATTACATCTCTCTCAGGTGGAAACAGGCAAGCCTCAAGCTCTGGTGAAAAAAAGAAAAAGGATGAACTCAAACATCATGGTGGCGATGATTATGGCGATGATGGTGCATTAAGCTTGTAAAACCTCAGTTATTAACTGTAGTGTAAGACCTGTATTAATTACATCTCTCTTAGATGGAAACAGGCAAGCCTCAAGCTCTGGTGAAAAAAAGAAAAAGGATGCACTCAAACATCATGGTGGCGATGATGATGGCGATGATGGTGCATTAAGCTTGTAAAACCTCAGTTATTAACTGTAGTGTAAGACCTGTATTAATTACATCTCTCTTAGATGGAGACGAGCAGGCCTCAAGCTCTGGTGGACGAAAGAAAAAAGGAGACACCAAAATGGAAGCACCGAAACATCGTGGTGGCGATGATGATGACGACGTTGATGATGATGATGGTGTGTTAAGCTTTGAAAACCTCAGTTATTAACTGTAGTTTAAGACCTGTATTAATTACATCTCTCTTAGATGGAGACGGGCAGGTCTCAAGCTCTGGTGGACAAAAGAAAAAAGGAGACACCAAAATGGAAGCACCGAAACATCATGGTGGCGATGACGATGATGGTGCGTTAAGCTTTGAAAACCTCAGTTATTAACTGAAGTTTAAGACCTGTATTAATTACATCTTTCTTAGATGGAGACGGGCAGGCCTCAAGCTCTGGTGGACGAAAGAAGAAAGGAGACACCATAATGGAAGCACCGAAACATCGTGGTGGCGATGATGATGACGACGTTGATGACGATGATGGTGCGTTAAGCTTTGAAAACCTCAGTTATTAACTGTAGAGTAAGACCTGTATTAATTACATCTCTCTTAGATGGAGACGGGCAGGCCTTAAGCTCTGGTGGACGAAAGAAAAAAGGACACACCAAAAGGAATGCACCGAAACATCGTGGTGGCGATGATGATGACGACGTTGATGACGATGATGGTGCGTTAAGCTTTGAAAATCTCAGTTATTAACTGTAGTGTAAGACCTGTATTAATTACATCTCTCTTAGATGGAGACGGGCAGGCCTCAAGCTCTGGTGGACGAAAGAAAAAAGGAGACACCAAAATGGAAGCACCGAAACATCGTGGTGGCGATGATGATGACGACGTTGATGATGATGATGGTGTGTTAAGCTTTGAAAACCTCAGTTATTAACTGTAGTTTAAGACCTGTATTAATTACATCTCTCTCAGATGGAGGCGGGCAGGTCTCAAGCTATGGTGGACAAAAGAAAAAAAAGTTGATTTCAAAGAAAAGAGGTAAGATTGGAGATCTTAACTCTTAAAAAAGATCTTCGGAAGAGAGACACGGGTGGGCAAAAATCAAGGCAACAATCGGGCAGCTGGCAGACAAACAGAGGCAGGGTCAGGTTACAAAAGATGAGTTCCAGTATGTCTATATAAACATATTTCTAATTGCTGTGAAAAGGACAAGTTTAAGAGAACATTTCATCTAAAAATGTACATTTAAAGTTTAAATTAAAGTATTTTCAAATCCTGCAACAGACTGGCGACCTGTCCAGGGCATCCCCTGCTTTCGCCCAAGTGGCCGGGATGGGCTCCGGCAGCCCTGTGACCCCGAAAGGGAATAAAGGGTATAGAAAATGAATGGAAATGAATTCTCAAATTTTAGTGTTTTACATTAAAATGTAAAATGCATAACAACATTGGTTTTATAACTTTAAAAAGTCACGCTAAAACAAAAATTCATTATATACATTTGAATGTAAACTTCTGTGCATCAGATCACACCCACGTGAAGTAAAGCACTTCTCCTCCGTGGCACAGCGGGACGTGGAACACCCTCGTGGCGAAGAGATGCAGAGCTCTCACTTAACTAATGAAGGAGGAAGAACATACTCCTGGTATTAAGGCACAGAGAGACAGATTGACACTCCTAATGTGCGTTATAAAGTACAGTACGGTACAGTCTATTTTTGATGAGTAAGGATCGGTGACGGACAATCTTCCGCAGTGGGTTGGGGTGGTTTCCTGTATTTGCAGATTCTGTGGATTCTTGGGTGTCTCCAGTCCCTTACTCCCATGAATATGGAGGGAATACTGTACTGATCTTTAATTATTTCCAGTATTCCCCCCATATTCGCTGGGGTTAGGGACCATAGGGACCAGACACACCCGTGAATACGGAGAACCACCCCCCAACCCCACCCCCTGCTGCGGCCGAAGAATGCCCGTCACCGATCCTTCCACATCAAGAAACCTTCTGAAACATGTTTAATGCTTTGTGAAACATTCATTAAAGAACATTGGAATATTGCTGAACATAAAGAGTTTTTTATTTTATTCACAGAAATAGACCGTAGTGTAATTTATAACACACATTAGGACTGTCTCTCTGTCATTCTGTGCCTTAAAACCAGGAGCCGTGTTTCCTCTTTCATCAGTTAAGTGCGAGAGGTCCTGCAGATTTAAGCGTTGGCCATGGCGCGTCAGTCTGACAGCAGCGTGTTTCTGAGCGTGGCTTCCTCCAGAAGAGGCCGGGTTCATCCACCATTTATTCATCCAGATGATAATTATTCTCCATGATTTTCTTCCTCAGCTATCAGAATATTTTCTGGCCGCTTCTGAGTCAGCTGATGCCATTTCACCATGCAGGGTCACAAACTTCGGCTATAGTGACTTAGGAACCATTGGAACTAGTTGGTGCTCGCTATTAAGTATTTTTTAGCAGTCAGAGGGGAAGCCGAAGGGCCGGAGTGCTCCTCATCTCCGTCCCCATTCCACAGAAATTCCCTCGGTACCTTCCTTGGACACAACAGTCTCACACAAGCGTCTTAAATGGTCTGATATTTTTTGTGAACTTGCTAATACGTGAAACTGCGAACACTGAAACGCAAATATGCGGTGGAACAATGCATTGTGGTGTGCTGCCTGCCCGAAAAGCTTCTATTTCTGAAGAAAGGGAGAGCTGCTTAGCCAGGCTGCGATCACACCTTATTCTAAATGTGTGTTTAAATGTGCTCAAAGCATGTGGTGAAGGTATTTTAAGAGTATTTTTAAAAAATGTTTTCTATATAATGTCACTACTTTACAGATTTTTCACCTAATGCGAGAAGTCCAGGAGCATAACTACCACCGTAGACAGTGTTACAAACAGGCAGGCAGTCCGCTGAATCCAAAGGGATTATTACCTGGAAGTTTTTACAACAGTCAAGCACAGCTATAAATCCATGAAGCTAAGTCAGCGTCAGGCAGGCAGAAGTCAAACACAAGGATTGGAATTTCCAAGATCAAACGTCGGGTATAACAATTCAGGCATAGGTAATTGTCAACGACGGTCAGTTGAGTGACGTTGGGGACTGTGTGCTGGGGGGGCTGGAAGATCTAGTGCGTTAGTAAAGCGGCGATGATTCCCACCGGTGCCCGGAGAGAAAGCAGAGCTCTAAGTCCTTACAGACAGGGGTTTAACTGTGTTCAGATAAGAATAAAGGTCAGGAGGAAGTGGAACGTGGAGAAGACAAGAACCTTGACAAGGAAACAAGGAGATGCAAAGAAAGAGGAAGCTTAAGTAAAATAAATGTCTGAGTCTGGCTTTTTACAGAAAAGAAGATGAAATCTGCAGAAGGTTGGGCTAAGACTCAAGCATTGGTTGTGTTTTATTTTTAGTTTTTGAAGAAAATGTTATGAACATATTTGGTCACCTACTGTAGTCATGTATTTACCCAAGCTACTTTGAGAATAACAGAGATTTGAGAAATATAGAACATGTGACTTTTCAAACTATAAATTTGTTTACAAACTTTGCAAGATTTTTTCTTCAATTCTTTTGCTTTCTTTTTTATTTGTAGAATTGCCAAGAGCAATCATTAAGAAGCCATGGAGCCAAGAAGAGAGAACTGCAGTCACACAAAAGATGGCCGGCTTTATTGGACTTAGAAGGGTACCGGGAAAAACTGACTGCAGCATTTGCATCGAGGAGTCTCCTGAACTAAAAAACAGGTCATGGAAAGATATAAGATACTTCGTCTACAATGAAATCATTAAAGTGAAAAAGAAAAATATGATTTAGGATTATTTATCCTGTTTTGCTCTTTTAATTTAATGTTACTTAATTTAATGCACAATTTCTATTATTTTTAAGTGCAATATATTTATGTTTCTGGATTTATTTTTTGTTAAAAGATTTCTGTTTTTCTAAAAGATTTATATTTTTCTAAAAGATTTGTTTTTTTAAAGGTTTTATATTTTTCCAAAAGATTTAAGTCTTTCTAAAAGATTTCTGTTTTTCTAAAAGATTTATATTTTTCTAAAAGATTTCTGATTTTCTAAAGGTTTTATATTTTTCCCAAAAGTTTAAGCCTTTCTAAAAGACTTCAGTTTTTTTAAAGATTTCAATTTTTCTAAAAGATTTCTGTTTTTCTGAAGGATTTCTGTTTTTCTAAAAGATTTATATTTTTCCAAAAGATTTAAGTCTTTCTAAAAGATTTCTGTTTTTCTGAAAGATTAATGTTTTTCCAAAAGAATTCTTTTTTTCTAAAAGATTTAAATTTTTCTAAAAGATTTCTGTTTTTCTAAAAGATTTAAATTTTCTAAAAGATTTCTGTTTTTCTAAAAGATTTATATTTTTCCAAAAGATTTAAGTCTTTCTAAAAGATTTCTGTTTTTCTGAAAGATTAATGTTTTTCCAAAAGAATTCCTTTTTTCTAAAAGATTTAAATTTTTCTAAAAGATTTCTGTTTTTCTAAAAGATTTACATTTTCTAAAAGATTTCTGTTTTTCTAAAAGATTTAAATTTTTCTTAAAGATTTCTGTTTTTCTAAAAGATTTATATTTTTCTAAAAGATTTCTGTTTTTCTAAAAGATTTATATCTTTCTAAAAGATTTTTGTTTTTCTGAAAGATTTGTTTTTCTAAAAGATTTCTGTTTTTCTGAAAGATTTCTGTTTTTCCAAAAGATTTCTGTTTTTCTAAAAGATTTATGCTTTTTTAAAGGATTTATGTTTTTTTACTATGAGCAGATTTGCTGTTAAAAGGTGTTCAATAAAGAAAAAGCCTGAAAATACTGTAATTGAATTTTATTTTCTTTGAAAGCATGCATAGTCCGTTTTACAATCAATTGTTGCAAAATTAATTACTTAAAACAAATGTAGAATTGATTATAAAGAATTTTTGTACCATAACTCTCTCCTGGAATTAAGTTTTAACATCAATATTTCATCCACAGGAAAACTAAAAACCTGGAGTGTGTTTTCCATGCTGGTCCTCACTTACACAGTTTAAAACTTTTATCAAAAACTTAATGTTACCCAGAATCTAACCTCATATTGTTAAAAAGGACGACCTCTGGTGTCCAAAAGGGCGTTTTACACTCATGTAAGTGAACCAGAAAGGCTGGTCCTCACTTCTCTGGCGATTTCCCTGGACCTCACTATGTAGTATGTGCAAGAATGTGTGTGCGTGTGTGTGTGTGTGTGTTTGTATGTGTGTGTATGTGTTTGCGTACCTGCAGCTTGCGGTCCTGGTCTCCAGAGCAGAGTGAGTTCAGGGAAACTTTGAAGGTCTTCCACACGGGGTTGAGATTATTCATGACGGTCTGAGAACAGAGGAGGAGGAGGCTCAGACCTGGGGAGGTTTGGGGGTCACGCTGCCTTCATTTCATCTGCTTCCCGCTCAGAGACGTCTGCTCTGACTTCAGTTAGACAGAAGCACATCAGGGACAAACGGCTGCCTGGAGGATTACTCTGCTCTATTTCAGCTCCCAGAAGACCTCCTCAGCTCCTCAGAGGAGTCAGCTGAGCTGCAGGCTCTCCTTCAAATGTTTGTTCTGAATGTTCATTCCTATCCTTGCTAAATTAATGTTGTTTTTACAGCCGCAGACGGAGCCTCCTCACATGCACATGAAGAACCGTCAGACGACGCGTCGGTACCTCGGTTCTGTAGACCAGCTGCATGGTGGCGTCATCGTTCACCCTGTAGATCTCCAGGAAGGGATCCGATTTACTGAAGAAGTCCTAGCAAACACATGTGAGATGATCGGATCAGGAAGGTTCTGCAGGACCGGTTCTGGAAACCCAGAAAGCAAACCCACCAGCAGCTGCTTCTTCGGTTCCACTGAGGTTCTTTTTGCCATCAGGAACTCACCTGAACTCACCGTCAGTACTTCTGCTTCCTGTTTTTTCTCAGAATGTTTGCTGATGTTCAACCTGTTCAGGTAGAACTCCAGCAAACATCTGGAGACGATCTGAGGCAAACTCCGAAACTTGTTTGATTCTGGAACCCAACGGAGCATTTATCCCAGTGGAAGGATGCACGTTCTGTCATTTCTCAGGAGTAGAACGTTGTTCTGCTGACAGGAAGTCTCGTCTTACCTTGTCGTCCAGCTTCCTGGCGCTGAAGGAGAGTTCGATGTAGTCGTCGTTCCCCGTCAGCTCCTCCGCTGTAATCTGCAAACACATTTCATGCCTTTGATTAGACGCTCATTACTGCCAAGATGCATCATTAAGGCAACAACAAAGGCTGAATATTCACATCCTGCTGTGCAGAGAACAGACTCTGAGCTCTTTGAAGAACAACTGGACTCTGAGCTGCAGGTCGTCTGTTCACCTGAGCAGTGAAGGTCAGAGTTCCCGCTCCGTTCCTGCAGGACACAGAGCTAAGCTTCCATAGAATAACGCAGAGGTTTGATCACATTATTCTAATATTTCTGTCACTTTATTTTATTTTATTTTGCTCAAACAGCTGGAAAAATCAGGAGTCTTTGTTGTAACAAGCCTCTTGTGTACAAAGATATTAAAGAATTCTGATTAAAAATCTCCACCCGACCAAAAGGCATTGACACATAAAAACACAAAAACATAAAGACATGAAAATGAAACTGAAGAATAACAAAGACTCAGAAAGCTTTGTTTTAAGCAGTTCAGGGAAACGTTCCTACAGTCGCAGATATGAGCGCTGTTCCACCATCAGTTTTCCCAAGATCTGTGTGGATCCAAAGAGGAGAACCGGTGTGAGGAGCGGGAGTATCCACTGTCAGCAGGAGACAGGAGGCAGCAGGAGTATGACGGTGGTTTTTCACAGAGCCAGTGTCTTCGTCGTCTGAGGCTGGAATAAAAGCCTAGCAGAGCCTTCAGGGTTTTTTAGCAGATGATTAATGTGAAATGTAAAGGATCATCTATCCACACACCCAGATATTTACAAGAAGAGACTGGAGAGAAAATGGAAACAGCTGGAAAGCTCTCTGGAGCTCATTCACAGCAGCACCATGGAAGAGACAGTTGTGTAGATGACAGTATCATCTGCATATAAACGGATCTTAACTTTTGGCAACTGACTACTAAAGCACAGGGGCCAAAATCGACCCTTTCAGAACTCAGCTGCTGATGTTCATGAAGTCTGGTTTCACACCTTCAACAAACCAGTTGATGGCAGAACCCCCCACAGCAATGTTACTTCGTCCTTAGTAACTGATGATCAACAGAGTCAAAGGCCTCAGACAGATCAACCACGAGAGCAGCACAACGCAGTTTTCCATAGAAGACATTGATTATCTCATTTGTTACGGACCCTGCACTGACTCCTACCTTTCTGGAGGAGTCAGAAATGCGTCCCAAGGGGGATGTTTGTTTGGCCCCCGTTGATCCAGGGCCCAAATAACGGGGAGAACATCCTGTTGCAGCATCACAGACTTCATTTCAAACTCATGAATTGGGTCAGTAAATGTTTTTCCGTCTGCTGTGATTAATCTGCTTTGATTTAAAATAGTACATTTTGACATTTTCAGGCTGTAAAAACAGGTTTTTGTATTAAACAGATTAAAAAAAAACATTTGTTTCTGTTTGATTCTGATTTTCAGGCCTTATCATAGGAATCTGGAAGCTGTGACTGAGGAGGCAAATCTGACCACGGACCGCAGGTGTGGTAAGACGGCGCCGTCTGTCCTTTACAACAGAGGACTCTTTACTGTTGCATTGTGGGAGTACTGCCAACCTGTATGTGGATTTAGGATCACAGAGTTCTGCTCCAGAATAAACAGCCACTGAAATAGACTTTAAAGAATGACCACATGCAGGTGTAAAGGTGTTTGAATCCCAGCAGGTGTGGTTCTGGTTCTGGTTGGACGGCAGTCTGCTGGCTCAGCGTAAAAAGGCTTTTATTTTGAAAACCACTTCAAAACACAGCAGTTATTTATGATCACCAAAAGATAAAGATGTTTTCCTGTAGACGTCTTTGAAATATTTAAACAAACTTTAGAGTCGGTTTAACTGGTTAGTTAAGGAAACAGCATCATCTCCTTTAACTTTCTTTTGTTTAAATCGATTTATGACTTAAATGGGTTTCATGTTTGTGTTTTTTATTTTCATTGTCTTTTTTGTTTTTATCAATAGAAATAAGCAAATGAAATGTTTCTGCTGAAGGAAAATTATGTAAAATTTTAAAACTCTTTAAAATCGATTTAAAGAGTCGGAGCATCTGAAAAAAAGACTCTCAGAGATGGAAAAACTAACGTTTTTCGTCTCTTGAACCCAGAAAAAACTGAGGTCATTATACTAGGTCCTAAAAACCACCTGGCTGTGGTCCCTGTCTCCGGCTCGACTCGCACCCCTGACTGTCCCCACAACCACGGCTGGATGAAGCTCGCCTGCTGGACTTTATATATGTAGTTGTAGATTTAGATAAGTTAATTCTTCTCTAAGAGTTCTGGTAAATCGCCTGTCCGTCCTGGGGGAGGATCTATGAGGTGCCGTGTAGGACATAATTCAGAATTAGCATTCACAAACACATATGAAATCTCTCACACACACTAGTGAAATGCTTGTATACATACAACTGAAAATGTATTCATTCACATACACAAGTGAAATCTCTCACATACACATGTGAAATCTCTCACATACACATGTGAAAATGCTCTCACATACACATGTGAAAATGCTCTCACATACACTACTGAAATTTTCGACAGAAACGGAAGGCATTTCAGTAGAAACGGAAGTTGGCTGAGTATCGCGAGATAATCATTCGTCTGAATCATTCGAAAATGGCAGCCGGTTGCGCAAGGAAAACGTGTAAGTATATTAAAAAATATCCAGTATCTGTTGTAAAATATATTTGTAAATACTTAAGATGATGTGTTTAATATGTTATATTCCTCAATCAACAACCTAGATTGTTTTGAAGCTCATCAATTTCAGTAATGCTAAAGCTAACGCGAATTAGCGCCGAAGGCTAAAAACAAACGCTAGATATTACATCAAAAAGCAGTGACTTCTAACCGTAGTCACAAGTTATTAACACATGTTTTAAATGTGTTCATATATGTAGGGACAGACGAGGATGAGGAAAATCCGATCCATTTGCGGATGGAGAAAGATAGCCTGTTTGTTTTCAAGCTAGCTCGTGCCAGATGGGTAGAGACACATGATCAGATTTGACTTCATTTTAATAAACGGTTAATCGTTGTCGTACTGGGTTAAAGGTTTATGTTAAAGACCCAGAAGAGAGAGGAGGAAAGGGCTATAAGGGAGGAACAGCGACAAGAGAGTCTGTTAAGTTTGCTTGAGTTGAAATTATTGTTCTAAAATGTAATGCAGCCATTGTTTTTCCAATTTGTTTAATAAATGTATGAACAAAAATGAATAATTTACATGTATTATTTAAATCTGAGCTATTTTTAACAATCTTAAAAGGATTTTCATATAAATATCAGATGTACATATTTAGAATTTCGCTTTATATGTTAATATTTATTTTTATACATGTTAACAATAATCCTGGTCTTCTAGAGTCATGTGTGTCACAGTTGGAGCTGAAAGGAAAGCAAAGATTTGTCCTTGCAGACAGACGTGACTCTGCTCGTCCTGCATGTTCCTGGTGTCGTCCTGCTGTGGCTCAACATCTCTGGCTAAGCAGTCGCCTTTGCTGATGCACAGATTGTGCAGAATTGAACTGCAGGCAATGATTTTCATTGCAAAGGTTGGTTTTACTTCCAGTGCCCCCAGAAATATTGCTCTCCTCCTCATCTTTATCATGCCAAATGCTCTCTTCGTAACTGGAGCGCGTTTTGGGGGAAGCCCGGTCTCATGCGGAGAGACGGCGTCCATCCCACTCGGGACGGTGCCGCTCTTCTTTCTAGAAACATTTCTGCTAGCCTTAGTCTGTTAACCTGACAATCCAGAGACGAGACCCGGGCACAGAGCAGCAGTGTAAAACGCTCCTCTGAGCCTCCCTTAGGGTTAGTGCTGGTGCAAAACCCATGCAGGGAAAGTCAAGCAGGTCCTAGCTTTAGCTTATGTGCTGAAAGACAAATGAAAGGAGCGCGTCATAGAAACCTTAAAGTGACAGACAGCAGTTCTCACAAGCAGAATTAAATGCGGTTTATTAAACATTCGATCCATTTCCTCCAAGTCCCTCTTAGTCAACGAGTTAATTACTGATAACAATCTTAGTCTTTTAGCCTTAACAGAAACTTGGCTCCATCAGGATGACTATGTTAGATTGAATGAAGCAACCCCCCCCACTTATGCTAACTATCAGAAATCCAGGATTTCAGGGAAAGGAGGGGGTTTGGCAGTAATATCACAGTCTAGCTTACTTCTCAGCCCTAAAGTTAAAAATGCTTATAATTCATTTGAAAGCATCATATTGTCTTTAAGTCACCCAAACAGGAAAACTCGAAAACCTGTTTTACTCATAATTATTTATCGCCCTCCCGGCCCATATTCAGAATTTTTAACTGAGTTTTCCGACTTCCTATCGACTATTGTCTTAGATTCTGATCAAACTATAATATTAGGGGATTTTAATATTCATGTTGATGACCCCAGTGACTGCCTAGGAACGGCTTTTGCAGCTTTATTAGATGATGTTGGTTTCACCCAAAGTGTGAATGAACCCACTCACTGTCATAAGCACACCCTGGATCTTGTTCTAACCCATGGTATAGAGATCAGCCAGCTGAGTGTCCTTCCTCTTAACCCCATCATTTCTGATCACTTTATGATTACCTTCCAGTTTACACTGGAACATCCTTCTGCCCCAATGAATAAGAAACAGCTTAGAAGAATCTTAACTGACCGTTCTGTGTCTGAGTTTAAACACACAGTTCAGCCAGTACTTAGTGATATTCTGAGAAAATACTCTGAGACCAGCTCCCATAGTATCAGTCCTAGTATAAATGACCAGTTTGTTAATGATGCCTTACAAGCCCTCAGGAGTACACTCCATGTTGTTGCCCCCTTGAAACCTAAGTTCGTCAGACAAAACCGAGTAGCACCGTGGTTTAACGCTGAAACTCGTTCTCTTAAACGAGAAACCCGTAAGTTGGAAAGAGAATGGCGCCGCTCCGGTTCAGAGCAGTCTCTGGATATCTGGAAACATAGCCTATTAAATTATAAAAAAGTTCTGCGTAGAGCTAGAAGCCAGTACTATTCAACCTTAATATCAGAGAATGGAAACAATCCAAGATTTCTTTTTAGCACTATAGCTAAATTAACTCGCAGTCAGAGCTCAGTAGAACCACATGTTCCTGTTTCTCTCAGCTCTGATGATTTTCTTACATTTTTCGATAGTAAAATCTCAAATATTAGACATAAGTTAAATCAAGTTATTCCTACTATCAGCCCAGAACAGGCTGAAGCGGTAGAAATGGAGGCATCCATAGAAACCTCTGTAACATTAGACTGCTTCACTGCTGTGGATCAAGTAGAAATAGCATCAATTATTACGTCCTCCAAATCCTCAACGTGTCTGTTAGACCCAATTCCCACCAGACTTTTTAAAGAAACTTTTCCCCTAATTAATGATCCCATATTAACAATGATAAATGCCTCTCTGGAAACGGGTTACGTGCCACAGTCTTTTAAATATGCAGTTGTTAAACCTCTTCTGAAAAAGCCCAGTTTGGATCCTAGCATCTTGGCCAACTATAGACCGATATCAAACCTGCCCTTTATTTCTAAAATCCTAGAAAGAGTTGTAGTTAAGCAGCTTTACTGCCACCTACAGGACAACAGCCACTTTGAAGACTTTCAGTCGGGGTTTAGACCCCACCACAGTACGGAAACTGCACTAGTTAGAGTCTCTAATGACTTATTATTGGCCTCAGAAAAGGGACTACTTTCTATTCTGGTCCTGTTAGACCTCAGTGCAGCCTTTGACACTATCGACCACGGTATTTTACTCCATAGATTAGAGCAGGACATAGGGATCAGAGGATCTGCTCTCTAGTGGTTTAAATCCTATCTGTCTGATAGGTATCAGTTTGTTAATGTAAATGGCCATTCCTCTCAGTGCACTCGACTCAACTATGGAGTCCCACAGGGCTCAGTCTTGGGACCGATCCTGTTTACGCTTTATATGTTACCCCTAGGAAACATAATCAGGAAACACAGCATTAATTTTCATTGTTATGCCGACGATACGCAGTTGTATTTATCCATGAAGCCTGACCAGAATGACCAGATAGAGAAACTGAACGCCTGCATCAGAGACATCAAGACCTGGATGACAATTAATTACCTCCTCTTGAACCCAGAAAAAACTGAGGTCATTATACTAGGTCCTAAAAACCTCAGAGATACTCTGTCTGCTCAGATAGTCTCCCTGGATGGTATAAGTATAGCCCCCAATTCCACAGTTAGAAACCTTGGGGTTTTACTTGACCAGGATTTATCATTTAAGGCTCACATATCTCAGGCGTGTAGAACTGCCTTTTTTCACCTGCGGAATATTGCTAAGATCAGAAATATACTTTCTAAGAGTGATGCTGAAAAACTCATCCATGCATTTGTTACGTCGAGGCTGGATTACTGTAACTCCTTGTTAGCAGCGTGTCCTAAGAGTTCCTTAAGAAGTCTCCAGCTTGTTCAGAACGCAGCAGCTAGATTGTTAGCAGGAACTAGCAGAAGAGATCACATCACTCCTGTGTTAGTTTCGCTCCATTGGCTCCCAGTTGATTCTAGAATTAAGTTCAAGATCCTCCTGTTAACCTATAAGGCCTTACATGGAATGGCCCCGTCCTATATTAAGGACCTCATAGTCCCTTACCAACCAATCAGAACACTTCGCTCGCAAAATGCAGGACTGCTTGTGGTTCCTAGAATTAGTAAAAGTACGGTTGGAGGTAGAGCGTTTAGCCACCAAGCCCCTGTCTTATGGAATAAACTCCCAGCTCATGGAAGAGAGGCCGACTCAGTTTCTACATTCAAAGTTAGACTGAAAACATTCCTCTTTGGACAGGCTTATTGTCAGACTAGTTAGTATTCAGAGATTATTTAACTTAATGTTAGTTTGTTTAAATTAAACTTAATAATAACTATTTCTTTTAAAAGGCTGCTAGAAGTTGAAGCTGGGGTAACTATGGTACACTGGGGTTCTGTCCTCTTTCCTTTTTTACTTCTACCCTTCCTCTCCTCTATTCTTGATCATCATTTATCATTTAGTTCTCCATGCTTCTGTTTGGTACAGTGATTCATGTATTGTCCGTCTTTTCCTCTCCCCTCCTGCGGAGTGGGAGTGCTGCCAGACTCCAGTTGGCTCATCCGTGCTCCAGTTCCTGACCGTTTACCTCGTCTCTGCTCCTGCTCCTACACCTGGCTGTGGTTCCTGCCTCTGGCTCATCTCTGGCTCGTCTCTGCTCTGTACCTGACCGAGTACCTCGTCTCTGCTCCTGCTCCTACACCTGGCTGTGGTTCCTGTCTCCGGCTCGACTCGCCCCCCTGACTGTCCCCCCAACCACGGCTGGATGAAGCTCGTCTGCTGGACTTTTATATATGTAGTTGTAGATTTAGATAAGTTAATTCTTCTCTAAGATTTCTGGTAAATCGCCTGTCCGTCCTGGGGGAGGATCCCTCCTTCATGTGGGCACCCCTGAGGTTTCTTCGTTTTTTCCGGAATCCGGTTTTTTTGGGAGTTTTTCCTTACCGCGAAGGGGGGTCTAAGGGCAGGGATGCCAGTATAGCTTAGTCAGTTTGTTAGTTCATTTTAGTATTTTTCTATTGAACTCTTTGTATTCATGATCCTTTTGATTTCATGTTTTACTTCGAAGCCCATCGAGACGACTGTTGTTGTGATTTTGGGCTATACAAATAAAATTGAATTGAATTGAATTGAATCTTCACAACAGAGCGTGTTCTGGAGTGGTTCTGGTTGTAACGGGCCTCAAGCGCATTCCTCATGGGTTCCCTGTAGGGTGTCAGCAGCATGATGGGATGTGCAATGCAGGGATACCCACCATCACCCAAAAGGATCCTTCAGGTGGGTTTGTTTGATTTACATAAATTGGGCTTTTACGTAGAACCTGTGAATCATGGATTGATCCTGGATTCTCAACAAAAATATCTATAAATTTGGCATTAGAGTCACATACAGCATGCATTTTAATGGAATAAAAAAGCTTCCTGTTAAAATAACAAGCTGCATTATCTTTTAGGGCCTTTATTCTTATGTGGCAGCCATCAATGCTCCTTGTGACCCTTTGGAAGGAGAAAGACCAAGCGAGCTGCTAAAATCCAGAGGCGACTTATGGTAGTTCATTCCCACTGGGAAGCTGGGTGACCCTGCTCATCAGCTGGATGATGCGGTCTGCCGTCCTGTGGACAACATCGCTCACGGTGGACCGTGTCATGTCAAAGACTCTGGCTACCACACTGTAAGATGTGCCACACGCCAGCCAGAAAAGAAACACCAGGACGTCAGTCTCCTGTGACCCCCCAGAGTGTGAGGAACCCGAAGCTGATGCTTCAGGACCATCGACCCAGATGCTCGATGGTCCTGCGGGTCAACCGAAAATCCAGTCTTGTGTCGGACTGACCGTCAGCGTAAAGGGCCAGGACAGACACCTTTGTGTTGGTAAAGCAGTAGAGACGTGGAAGACCCTGGAAAATGCAACATTAATTATTTCATTGAGGAAATTAAATCACATTTTTTTAATGTTTCTATTTATTTTGATGTCTTACATTTTAGATTATGAAGTATTTATTAATTCTGGAAAATCTCGTGGTTTTTATTTGGCTGGGTTTTTGGATTTTCATTTAAACTTTTAAAAATGAAAGTTTTTGTTTTGTTTTTGTTTAAAACAAGTGATATGGTTTGACTCTGAATAAAAAATTCTAAACTTTGAACTCACAAGTGTTTCATGTAATTGGACTACACAACTCACTTGAAAAAGAATGTTAAACTCTTACCCAGCAGACTGTGTAACCTTGAGCATGATTAGTAACAAAGTTTAAGTTAAAGTTTAGGTTTAACTAAAAAAAAAGCTTTAAGTTTAACTCACAAGTTATTCTGTCTGGTCAGGGCATCCAGAGGAAATCTTCTGAGATGTCTGCTTGTCCTTGCCGTCCTGTGATGCTGCATATCTGCTCGTTTTCAGTTTGATCTCACGAAAAACGGTTGAATTATTGCCAGGAACACGGACAGATTCATTTTCAAAGCCATTTTCAGTAAGGTGTAAGAAAACTACAGAAAAAAATGCCTCCTTGCAAGAGCCCGTTAATCGTTCAGCGGCACAAAAACAAAATAAATATTGGCATGAAAAAATAACTTGGGGGTTTATTTATGAACAAATACATTAAATCAACACCAAAGTGTTTGTAATTTAATTATTTATAAATCAGTTACGTTTTCCATGATCAGAACACAGCAGATTCATAAATAGTCTTTGTAAAATGTTCATATTTATTATGTTTTTACTCTGACAAATAAGTGTCATTCTCAGCGTTAAATAGGAGTAGTTCGCCTCCAGACCAGGTGGTGGCGGTAATGCGCCACTTTGTTTCCGTGTCAAGCGCGTTATGAACAACACCCAAAAGAAAAAAGTACTGAGCACGGGTGTCTGAATTGCTTTTAAATTCAGATAACTATATAGAACTATATAGTTCTGCACTATATAGGGTTTTAGTAGTTAGGGATCAGGGCAGGAATTCGGACACAGGTTCATTTCCACTGAAATGCCTTCAGTCGACCAACTTTGTTTCTAACAATAAAGTAAAAAAAAAAACGTTGTTTCTACTGAAATGCCTTCCGTTTCTATTGAAATTTTCACGTGTATGTGAGAGCATTTTGGATAGTGTATGTGAGAGCATTTTCACTAGTGTGTGTGAGAGATTTCACATGTGTTTATGAATGCTAATTCTGAATAATGTCCTACACGGCACCTCATAAGGATCCCTCCTTCATGTGGGCACCCCTGAGGCTTCTTCGTTTTTTCCGGAATCCGTTTTTTTTGGGAGTTTTTCCTTACCGCGAAGGGGGGTCTAAGGGCAGGGATGCCAGTATAGCTTAGTCAGTTTGTTAGTTCATTTTAGTATTTTTCTATTGAACTCTTTGTATTCGTGATCCTTTTGATTTCATGTTTTACTTCGAAGCCCATCGAGACGACTGTTGTTGTGATTTTGGGCTATACAAATAAAATTGAATTGAATTGAATTAAAGAGATGAAAGACAAAATATTGTTAAGAATAGAAGAAAAAAGAAAAACGTGGAGATTTTTTTGAGAACAGCTGCTTCCTGTTCAGAAATCCTTTCCAAATAAATCCCTGTGACGCATCTGATGAAAGCAGAGAGGTAAAGAGGAACACCGGATTTTCTCCAGCTGTGAGGCTGCGCTCCAGTGAGCGCGTCCGGCTGTGGCAGCAGCAGGTGGAGGTTCATGTCTTAAAGGACAGAAAGGACCTGAAATGGTTCTGTCCAGCTGAGGAGCCCGGTCTCCTGCAGGAGGACCGGGCAGCAGTGAAATGCTGCTCTGTCTGAGGAAACCAAACTGCAGACGGAGCGACGCTCCGCCGAGGTTCATGCAGGTGTGGCAGGATTAATTGGCTCAGGTGCTGTAGGGCAGAGGATTACTAGCAGTGGCCTCATGGGGCGCTATAAAGGGCAAAGAAGCCTTCACTCGGCCAGGGGCAGCATTTGGCCATTGGAACCGCCCACTTCCTGTTTTCACACCTCCGGCTAGCCTCACAGGTAAAGTAGCGGTGGTAGGCTAAGGACAAGAGTTTGTTCGCTGCCTCATATTAACACACTCTTTCAGCTCCGGATGAGACCTGCAGGCACAGATTGAGCAAAATACAGCCTCTGCCATCGAGCGCGCCTCCCAGGTGACGAACAGTCTGTCTGGTAAGCCGGCGAGGGTCAAGTCCTGCGCTTGCCTTTAACTTAAGCTGTTCTTTTTTTGTTTTATTTTGGTAATGTTTGTTGTTCTTGCAGCGCCGGGGACTTTCTGACGCTCCCACCTGCTGAACAGCTGCTGCTTTTTATATATTGAATTTTAGAATTATTTTAAGGAACTGTCACCGCTCGTGATCAGAATCCCTGTAGACTCCTGACCAGGGTTCTGCCGGGCCCGGGTGCTCCTCAGCTGCCTTTGAGCCTGAGCAACGGAGGACTAACGGGGCGTCACGCCTGAATCCTCCACCAACGAGAATAAAAGCTCGGCCGCGCTCCGTTCATTGAGCAGCACCCTACGGGCGGACTTACTCTCACGAGAGTTTCTTTTATTTTGTTTTTAGCATTTTTACACAATTCTTTTAGACCTGTGTTTTAACTGGATTTTATTGTGTGATCCACCTTTGTTTCCCCCCTCCCTCAGTGCTGAGGACTCAGGTGCCAGCCCAGAATTCTAAGTGGAGGCTATCCCCCCCAGTTTGGAGTGACGTGTCCTTGGGTGAAGGTTTCACAGTGTGTGTGTGGTCTGCATCACGTGAGTGGGGTGAAATTTTATCTTTGTTCTCTGGGAGCCTCCACCTCCCTTAAGTCTTCTGGTCCTCAGCATACTGAATTTGTTGTGTATGTCTTTTAACGGGTCCATTTTTAATTGGTTTTAATGTTTTGTAATAAAATCATTTTAATTTTTGTACCTCCGTCTCCTGCCTTCTTTTGTGTGCATCTGCCAATAGAAAAATAAACTCCCTCGGGACCACAATTGGCGTTGTCGGCAGGATCGCACACTTGGCAGAGACGTGTGGTTTTTACATTATTCTGTGGTTGTGTTTGGTCACACGCAGACTGTTTTTTTTTTTTTTGTTCTGTTTTTAATTATTTATTTTTTTAATTTTAAAGAAGCAGCAGCTGGTTCCGCTTGGAAGTGAGGAAGGTGATTTGTGCAAGGTAACTTGGCATCCTAATAACCTTGGAAAGTGGACTTTGTTTTTTTGGGACCTCCAGGTTTAAGTAATGGAAGGACAGGTCCAGGATTTGACAGACCTGGTTTCACGGCTGCAAGCTGAAAATGAGAGGCTGCGGCAGCAACAAGCAGCAGCTTCTGGCCCTGGTGCAGCACCTGCCACTTTGGCTGGGCCTTCGACCAATCCTCCCGTGGTTGAGAGACTGTTGTATGTCCCTAGAGACAGAAAATGTCCCATGTTTAGGGGACGGACTGGTATTGGGCTTACGGAGTGGCTTGAGGAGGTGCAGGCTTGCATGAGGACCCGCCATTTAGGTGTAGCCGATCAGGCGTTCTTTTTGTTCGATCACCTGGAGGGAGAGGCCCGCGACGAAATTAAATATCGCCCTGGTTCCGACAGGGAGGACCCGGCTAGGGTCATTGCAGTGCTGCAGGAATTATACGGATGCACTGACTCTTATGTTGCCTTGCAGGAGGCATTTTTTTCTCGTCGGCAGCAGGAAGGTGAGACACTGCATGAATACTCCCTGGCGTTAATGAGCCTAATGGCCTCCGTTAAGGGAGCTGCACCTAGTGGTGTTCCAAATGCAGAGATTTTATTGCGGGATCAATTTGTGGAACAAGTTTTTGACTGTGCCCTACGCCGTGAATTAAAACAGTTTGTGCGCCGACAGCCCACCGCTACGTTGCTGGAGGTTAGGGGTGAGGCAATGCAGTGGGAGCGGGAGGGTCTCCCTGGAGGCGTACGGAGTCGTAGTTACTCCGTCCCCTCTGTCCCTGGGTTCCAGTGTGGCGTTGGGGGTAGTTCCCAATCAGTCCCTCCGGTGTCCGAACTATCGGAGATAAAGGAGATGTTAAGGCTCCAACAAGAGCAGATCCTCCAGATGTCTCAGGACCTGCTACGCCTGCAGAATCCTAGCCAGGCCAGTCGTCCCCCTCGTCGTGGTCCCATTATTTGCAGAAGGTGTCAGCAGCCTGGGCATTTTGCCCAGGATTGTGATGGCGTTCGGGTGGCTCCTTCGGCCCGCCCAGTCTCGCCTACCCAAAGGTCCCGCCAGAGAAATAATAACACCCCATCACCATCGGAAAACTAATGCCCACCGAGTTGTTGAGCCACAGCTCGGAGGGGGCAGCCGCTGGCTCCAAGGGGGAGTTTGATGGACTTCTGGCATCTTGTCCTCATTTACAGGTGTGCATGGGGGGTCGTTCCATTTCGTGTTTAGTGGATACTGGGTCCATGGTATCCACCATCACGGAAAGTTTCTTCAAACAGAATTTTGAGCCATGGGGACCAGAGCGACTTCGCTCCTGTCAGTGGCTACAATTGAGGGCAGCTAACGGGCTGGCTATACCATATCTTGGCTACTTGGAGTTGGAAGTGGGACTTTGTGGCAAGTTATTGCCACAATGTGGTGTACTAGTAGTTAAAGATATTCCCGGTGGAGGACCTTTACAGGCGCCGGGCGTTTTGGGGATGAACATCATCCAGCGCTGTTACCAAGAGCTCTTTGCCCAGTATGGCAGTGCCCTGTTTGGACAATCTGAGGTGTCCACAGCCCCAGATGTAATTTTTGGGGCCCTGAAACAGTGCCAGCAAGCTCAAGCTACGGTAACCCCCAGCATGTTTAATGTAAGGACACGTGGTCGAAAGGCTCGTTGGATTTCTGGTGGTGTCCTGGCTATCGTTGCTGCCACTTGTTCCGAGCAGTGTGCTGGTTCAGCGGTGTTGTTTGAGCCATGTAGCTCAGGCCTCCCTGCCGGCCTTTTAGCAACTCCATCACTCGTAAGGGTGGAAAGGGGGACAGCCTACATCCCAATCATCAATGTGGGGTCCACCGCTGTGAGACTCCACCCACGTACCCTGGTGGGTACGGTGGCTCCAGCTGGAGTGGTAAGTTTACCCAAGGAAGTGACTGAGGTACAATCGGAAGCCGCTGTGGTGGCTGCTCATGCAGCATCCACCCTGCCTCTGGCTCAGCTGGAGTCAGTAGACCTCTCTGCACTTTCGGCGGGAGAGCAGGAGAAAGTCCGGACCCTCCTAGGGAAGTATTTAACTGTCTTCTCACTGCATGAGGGGGACCTGGGTTGCACAAGCCTAATCACTCATGAGATTCCCTTGGTGGATGATGCTCCAGTCCGGCAGCGCTATAGGCGCATTCCCCCATCGGATTATGTGGCGGCTAAGGAGCATATTAACAATTTACTCCAGTCTCAGGTGATTCGTGAGAGCAGCAGCCCCTTTGCGTCCCCAATTGTTTTGATCCGCAAAAAAGATGGTGGTCTCCGGCTTTGCGTGGATTACAGGCAGTTGAATAGCAGGACTAGGAAAGATGCTTTTCCACTTCCTCGAATAGAGGAATCCTTGGATGCCTTGTCCGGAGCTCGTTGGTTCTCCACTCTGGACTTAGCCAGCGGTTACCATCAGGTGGCGGTGGCCGAGGCAGATCGTCCTAAGACCGCGTTCTGCACACCATTTGGCCTTTTTGAGTGGAACCGCATGCCCTTTGGCCTTTGCAACGCCCCCAGCACCTTTCAAAGGCTGATGCAGCGAATGTTTGGCGAGCAACAAGGTCAGTCCTTGCTTTTGTACCTGGATGACATCATTGTCTTTTCTTCGACAATCGAGCAGCATCTGGAGCGATTAGAGCTGGTACTTGAGAGACTGCAGCTCGAAGGGCTTAAGGTTAAGCTCGCCAAATGTGCCTTTTTTCAGCACCAGGTGCATTATCTGGGTCATGTGATTTCGGACCAGGGAGTCTCTACAGACCCTGGCAAGGTGGAAGCGGTGGCTAATTGGGAGCCCCCTACTACAGTGTTCCAGCTGCGATCGTTTATTGGCTTTGCCAGCTATTATAGACGTTTTGTGGAGGGATTTGCCAAGTTGGCTGCACCGCTGCACCGGTTAGTGGCAGAGCTGGAGGGAAACAAGGTCAGAAAAAAGTCTGCACGTGGTTTAACTAACCACTGGACGGAGGAATGCCAGCGCAGCTTTGAGGCTTTAAAGGCTAAGCTGACTACAACACCAGTCCTGGCGTATGCAGACTTCTCCCGCCCTTTCATCTTAGAGGTCGATGCTAGCAACGGAGGCCTTGGAGCTGTTCTTTCCCAAGAACAAGAGGGTAAGGTGCGGCCAATAGCCTACGCTAGTCGAGGCTTGCGGCCTACCGAGAGGAACCCAGTCAATTATAGCTCCATGAGATTGGAATTTTTGGCACTAAAATGGGCAGTAGCTGAGAAATTCAGGGAGTACCTTTTGGGACAGAAGTGTATTGTGTACACTGACAACAACCCCCTCAGCTATCTGTCCACCGCCAAGCTTGGTGCCATGGAGCAACGGTGGGCAGCGCAGCTGGCAGCGTTTGACCTGGAGATAAGGTACCGCTCGGGCCGCAGCAACAGAAATGCAGATGCTCTGTCAAGGCAGCACTTTCCAGACATGCAGGCCTGGAGAGATGTTCTTCCGGGTAGCTGCTTGCCCATGTCGTTGCAGCAGGTGCAACAGACGGAGACTGTCGGTACAACCCAAGCCACCATGGTTGCCCTGCCCCATCACAGCCCCTCTGACATGGCTTCACTTCAAGGGGCTGATCCTGTTCTAAAGGAGTTTCTGCCTTTCTGGGAACGTCAGACTCGCCCAAGCCCAGAGGAGCGTAGGCAATTGTCCTCACCCACGCTGGCATTGCTTCGACAGTGGAACCGGCTGGTTGAGCAAGGTGGGGTTCTGTACAGAAGGGTCTTTCGAGATGATGGTGGGGAGGCAGTGTTGCAAATCCTGCTTCCTGGCTCGATCAGGGAGGAAGTGTTGACGGCAGTCCATCAGCAGCATGGTCATCAGGGTGTAGACAGGACCCTTGACCTGCTACGGCAGCGCTGTTATTGGCCTGGTATGTCAGCTGAGGTGGCAGAGTGGTGCAGTCAGTGTGAGCGCTGCCAAGTAGCTAAAGTCACTCGTCCCGCAGCCCGCGCCCCCATGGGTCATTTGCTGGCCTCCAAGCCCAATGAGATTTTGGCTATGGATTTTTCGGTGCTGGAGCCAACTACCAGTGGCATAGAGAATGTTCTTGTCATTACTGATATCTTCAGTAAATACACCATGGCGGTTGCGACTCGGGATCAGCGTGCTGCAACAGTGGCCCAGGTCTTGGTCACAGAATGGTTTTCAAAATTTGGCGTTCCAGCTCGGATACATTCCGATCAAGGTCGGAGCTTTGAGAGCGCCCTCATTCAACAACTCTGTGACCTCTATGCAGTAGAGAAGTCTCGCACCACACCTTACCACCCAGAGGGTAATGGTCAGTGTGAACGCTTCAACAGAACCCTCCACGACCTTCTCAGAACTCTACCAGTGTCCCGGAAGCGGGACTGGAACGTGTGCCTGCCGCAGCTCTTGTATTCTTATAACACGACTCCCCATCATTCAACGGGTGAGTCACCATTTTTTCTGATGTTTGGACAGGAGCCAAGGCTTCCAGTTGACTTCCTGTTAGGAAGAGTGCAAGAGCCAGTGGAGGGCACTGTGCAGGAGTGGGTCCAGGAACACAAAGCTCGGCTAAAACTGGCTTTTGAGGGTACCAGAGAGAAGCTGCTTGCAGCTGCTGATCGCAGGAAGAGAGGTCATGATGAGGGGGTAAGGGACCCTCCTTTGAGTGAGGGGCAGTTGGTCTTAGTGCGTGACCTGGGGTTTAGAGGACGACAGAAAATCAGGGATTTGTGGGATCACAGGGTGCACAGAGTATTAAAGGCACCCAGAGAGGGGGGCTCAGTGTACACCATTTCCCCCAGGGATGAACCCTGTACACCCCGACAAGTCCATCGGTCCTTACTGAAGGCCGTGGTCAGGCGAGGACCAGACAAAGAGTTGGCTGGTTGCCCTCCGAGCCAACCCCCACAAAGTTCTTTCTCCCAAGAGGACCCAATAGAGAACGGGGACTGGTTTGTTCTAAGGGAGGACCGCACTAGTGAGGCGGTAGAGGACAACCAACCTGAACTGCATCTTGGACAGGTGGCACCAGTCTTCTCTGAGGCTGATTCCGCGGCAGCTGCTGTACCCTGTGCTTCCGGAGTCACTTTACAAGCTGACCGGGATAGGAGTAGCGTGCCAGTGCGCCGGACGTCACGGCCCACTGCTGGACAGCACTCCAACCCTCACCGGCTTCCTCGGGCCGTAGGGGAGGAGCAAAGCTCCTCCTCAGTAAGCATATCATCTGCTGTTGCTTTTAGACCATGGCTGTAGTTTACTTTGAATCATCGTCGGGTCGACGATGCATTTTGTGGGGGAGGATTGTGGCAGGATTAATTGGCTCAGGTGCTGTAGGGCAGAGGATTACTAGCAGTGGCCTCATGGGGCGCTATAAAGGGCAAAGAAGCCTTCACTCGGCCAGGGGCAGCATTTGGCCATTGGAACCGCCCACTTCCTGTTTTCACACCTCCGGCTAGCCTCACAGGTAAAGTAGCGGTGGTAGGCTAAGGACAAGAGTTTGTTCGCTGCCTCATATTAACACACTCTTTCAGCTCCGGATGAGACCTGCAGGCACAGATTGAGCAAAATACAGCCTCTGCCATCGAGCGCGCCTCCCAGGTGACGAACAGTCTGTCTGGTAAGCCGGCGAGGGTCAAGTCCTGCGCTTGCCTTTAAGCTGTTCTTTTTTTGTTTTATTTTGGTAATGTTTGTTGTTCTTGCAGCGCCGGGGACTTTCTGACGCTCCCACCTGCTGAACAGCTGCTGCTTTTTATATATTGAATTTTAGAATTATTTTAAGGAACTGTCACCGCTCGTGATCAGAATCCCTGTAGACTCCTGACCAGGGTTCTGCCGGGCCCGGGTGCTCCTCAGCTGCCTTTGAGCCTGAGCAACGGAGGACTAACGGGGCGTCACGCCTGAATCCTCCACCAACGAGAATAAAAGCTCGGCCGCGCTCCGTTCATTGAGCAGCACCCTACGGGCGGACTTACTCTCACGAGAGTTTCTTTTATTTTGTTTTTAGCATTTTTACACAATTCTTTTAGACCTGTGTTTTAACTGGATTTTATTGTGTGATCCACCTTTGTTTCCCCCCTCCCTCAGTGCTGAGGACTCAGGTGCCAGCCCAGAATTCTAGGTGGAGGCTATCCCCCCAGTTTGGAGTGACGTGTCCTTGGGTGAAGGTTTCACAGTGTGTGTGTGGTCTGCATCACGTGAGTGGGGTGAAATTTTATATTTGTTCTCTGGGAGCCTCCACCTCCCTTAAGTCTGCTGGTCCTCAGCATACTGAATTTGTTGTGTATGTCTTTTAACGGGTCCATTTTTAATTGGTTTTAATGTTTTGTAATAAAATCATTTTAATTTTTGTACCTCCGTCTCCTGCCTTCTTTTGTGTGCATCTGCCAATAGAAAAATAAACTCCCTCGGGACCACACAGGCGACTCACCGTGACGATGGCCTTCCCCACCGTCCCCCCGGGTCTGAGCAGAGCTTTGGACAGTTTCCTCTGCGAGATGATCTGCAAACACAGACAAACCTGCTGAACAAACGTCTGCAGGTTCACAACTTACAGTCCTGACCCGAAGCTCCAGCAGAGTCAGAGCTGAGGTGGAAGAGACGCCATCTGCCAAAGATCTGTGCACATCCCAAAGTAAAGTGAGCCACGACTTCAGCATCCTACGCTGGCCCAGAAGGGTCACAACACAACACATTAACTTTATACACAACACATTAACTCACAACACAACACATTAACTCACAACACAACACATTAACTCACAACGGAAGTAAAGCAGCAATGGAAGTGCTTTTATTCTGAAATTTCCACTGGGCTGAGTGGCTAACTGCCTAACAGAAATTAACGTCACAGTGAGCTGTGGAGGGAGCATGATTTTTCTACAAGAGAAGCTACACAATGTTAACGCACACTCCTCCGCGCTGCACTCACACCCCTCTCTGTCGCTGCACGTGCTCCGCTCCTCTCCTTTCTTCCCCTCCCTCTTCCTCTCACACACGCACGCGGTCCCCAACACTTGACATGACAAATGTGGAGAGATCCCCACTGTCAGGCTTTAATGAACACAATTTCTAAGAGGCGGGGCGTTGCACTCCCCCAACAACAGGTTAGATGACAGAGCCCGGTCCATTAAGCTCTGCCGTTCACGGAGCTTCAGTAGAACTCCAAAAGCCACACGGCCTAACGTAGGCCGCTATTATATATTCATGAGTGGGAAAAAACCCGCTGAACCGACCTTAAAACCGCCCAAATTATGCATTTTTGACCACAAATTTACACCCAAAACCGCCCAATCTGGCAACACTGCTGCTAGCTTCTCTTGTAGAAAATCATGCTCCCTCCACAGCTCACTGTGACGTTACTTTCTGTTAGGCAGTTAGCCACTCAGCCCAGTGGAAATTTCAGAATAAAAGCACTTCCATTGCAGCTTTACTTCCGTTGTGAGTTAATGTGTTGTGTTATGAGTTAATGTCTTGTGAGTTATTGTGTTGTGTTGTGAGTTAATGTGTTGTGTGTTAAGTTAATGTGTTGTGTGTAAAGTTAATGTGTTGTGTGTTAAGTTGTGTTGTGTGTAAAGTTAATGTGTTGTGTGTTAAGTTAATGTGTTGTGTTGTGACCCTTCTGGGCCACCGTAGCATCCTGATTGGATGATGTTTCCATGGTGACGGTGTCAGAATCCTGTTGGTAAAACATGTTATCTTCAATCAAACCCAACAGACTCCTGGTCAGGCAGGTAAAAACTTGTCGTTTAGCAATCCAATAGTTCATCATTCTGCATAAATCTGCTTACCATTCAGGAAACACTTTGATCTGTTAAGAATGAGCTCACTCGTCCCAATGGCACCTAATGTTTTCTTCCCGCCTTCAGCCTTAGACTCTACATTTCTCAGGTGGCAACAACAAGGGCTGAAAACTCTTGATCATTTATTCCATGAAAATAGGTTTGCATCTTTTCAGCAGATATCTGAGAAGTACAACCTTCCAACTTCTCATTTTTCTCCATCCCAGGGTTCCCAGACAAACCTCCAAACATATGGAGTCCTATACTGTTCATAAGTAAATAAATAAATATTTAATTAAATAAATAAATATGACCTCATGCAAATACACAATAAACCAATAAATCTCTCATAAATATATAAAAAGATCATCAAATTGTGAAAAATCTGCACACTGATTTTATATAAGCCATTATATTATTCAATATATTTCATTTTGCTTTAAAAACCTGTTCATTATTTTTAAACAGCATTTTAAAATATTCATTTTTAATCATGTTGAATATTATTATAATTCTGTATTTTTTCAGAACCTTGGATTTCAAAATCAATATTTTCCAAAGTAGCTTTGTTTTTATTTCATGTTGCTGTTTTTCACAATGACTGATTTATTTCATGAAGAGCTTTTTCAGGAGAATGGGTCATCTGTCAATCAAACTAGACAAGGCGGAGACACTTTTGTGATTGGCTACTCCTTTACTCAGACATGAGCAGTATGGAAGCGATTATGTAGCATAAATAAAAAGCAAAGTCAAAACCAGAAATACTTTTTCATTTTCAAAATGAAAAAGCATTTTTTGACTCAAAAATATAATGAAAACGCAATCCACCAAAATGCTTTTTCATTTTCTTCCTCAACACAGCTTATTCTGTCACTTAATTAAAATTAAAATGAAAATGGTATTTGACATTTCATTTTCAAGACGTTCTCTGGTAAATGTGTAGCATAATTCATTTAGAAATGTCTAATTTGACATTCAAAATGGATTCATAGAAATGCTTTTTAATTTTCAAAATGAAGCTGCATTTTTTGACTCAAAATTAAAAAGAAAAAGCAATATTTCAAAATGCTTTTTCATTTTATACTTAAAACCGCTCATTCTGTGTCATAATTAAAACCAAAATGCAAAGAGGGGATTGCATTTGCATTTTGACATCCACCCCGCGCACCTTGTCACAATATTCATTTCTTAAAAGCATTAGCAGAGGGGAGGCAGGGCGATGACGTCACTGCTTTCTCCGTGTGTCCGGCTGCTGACTGACACACACACACACACACGCACCAGGAGCAGACTGTGTTAGCGGCAGAGACGATGGTTTTGTGATGGTTGTGAACTTCTGATGAGTTTCCACAGCTTCTCAGGACTATATAGCAGCATGTCCGCCTTCTGCGGTCCTCCTCCGGACGCACCGCGGACAAGCTTTGTTCTTCGGACCGCCAGCTGCCTTCGCACAGTGGAGCGCGAAGCTCCGATGATCGCTGAAGGCGGAAATGCTGCTGCGATCTGAGAAACCATCATATGAATTTGGGTTTCAGTGGTGTCCAGAACAAAATAAAGACTGATTCCCACATATTTACACATTTATCTGCAGCTTTGCTGTGAATTTACTGTTTGATGACAGCTGGAGCCCCATCAACAGACAGCAGATTTCTCCATACTAAACGTTGCTGGTTGGACCAAAAACACTCACTCAGCGCGAAGCTGCAGGAGACTATCTTGATAATGTGCTTTTATTATTGTCATGATTATTATTAAGGGCCTGCTCTGTTCGATCATATGTTTTTAAATCCGTGCGGTCAGACGACGCTGAAGAAGTTGGGTTGCGATTCACAGCTTCTGATTCGCGAGGGAGCTAAAGGAACATTCTGCTGCATTTTTCACATTGAGATTACGTAAAACCGGGTCCTGTTCAAAAACCGCTGGACCTGGACTGCTCTAACCTGGATTCCTGGATCTTAATAAATCAAACAGCAAATTCACCGCAAAGCTGCAGATCAAGGTGTAAATATGTGGGAATCAGTCTTTATTTTGTTCTGGACACCACTGGAAACACAAATTCATATGATGGTTTCTCAGATCGTAGCAGCATTTCCGCCTTCAGCGATCATCGGGAGCTTCGCGCGAAGAACAAAGCTTGTCCGCGGTGCGTCCGGAGGAGGACCGCAGAAGGCGGACATGCAGCTACTTAGTCCTGAGAAGCTGTGGAAACTCATCAGAAGTTCACAACCATCACAAAACCCTCGTCTCTGCCGCTAACACAGTCTGCTCCTGGTGTGTGCGTCAGTCAGCAGCCGGACACACGGAGAAAGCAGTGACGTCATCGCCCTGCCCCCCCTCTGCTAATGCTTTTAAGAAATGAATATTGTGACAAGGTGCGCGGGGTGGATGTCAAAATGCAAATGCAATCCCCTCTTTGCATTTTGGTTTTAATTATGACACAGAATAAGCGGTTTTAGGTATAAAATGAAAAAGCATTTTGAAATATTGCTTTTTCTTTTTAATTTTGAGTCAAAAAATGCAGCTTCATTTTGAAAATTAAAAAGCATTTCTATGAATCCATTTTGAATGTCAAATTAGACATTTCTAAATGAATTATGCTACACATTTACCAGAGAACGTCTTGAAAATGAAATGTCAAATACCATTTTCATTTTAATTTTAATTAAGTGACAGAATAAGCTGTGTTGAGGAAGAAAATGAAAAAGCATTTTGGTGGATTGCGTTTTCATTATATTTTTGAGTCAAAAAATGCTTTTTCATTTTGAAAATGAAAAAGCATTTCTGGTTTTGACTTTGCTTTTTATTTATGCTACATAATCGCTTCCATAGACCAGCAGCACCCTGACTACATCGATCGAAGATGCTTCAGCGAACGTGACGGCGCAATGCACACCCCTCAACACTAGGGGGAGTATGCACCTCAACACATCCACAGTGTTACCAGAAATTGGGCAGTTTTTGTTCCAAATTTGCGGATAAAAGTGGCTTTGGGCGAGTGTGCATAATTCAGGTGATTTTGTGGTCGGTGCGGCAATTTTCATCTTCTCATGAACATCTAGTAGTGGTCTAAGTTAGGCTGAGTGGTTGTTGGAGTTCCACTAAGCTTCTATGAACTGGAGTTTCCATGAATGCACCATGCCGCGTGTGGGAGGAGCTACCAGCTAATGTTTTTAGCCTGATAGCCACATGGAGCGGTTGCTTGTGCTTATCTCAGTAACAATGCATGGATGCACAATGCACATGGAGAGTGTTAAGATGTCAGAAACGTCATCGCAGGAAAGGTTCAACATTTTCCCGGGAGGGAAAAATAAAATCAGAGGACCTGATTATAATCATTGTCTCAATGAAAATAGAAAAATATCATAAGGTTCAGGAGGCCGAGCAGGCTTGTCCCGCTTTGCGTAGCTGCCTGGTCTGACTGTCGGTCCGCCATCTCACCTCCTGCGAGCCGACATAAAGCACGATGTGAGCTCTGAGTGAATGGCGTGAGAATGAGGAGTGTTTCAACAGGGGATCTCAAGATGTGGACGACCAGAGCTCCTCTGTGGTTTGGTCCACACAAACCCTCAAACTACAAAAACAGAGCCGTTCATGTTTGCATCTTCTGCAGCAGACAGATTGTTTGACTCTATTTGATCTCTAATGTCAGCAAAGCCGTGCGGATATCACTGATATATGTCATCTCTCTGACTGACACACCGCTGAGCGGGTATCAAGGAATATGAGTCGATTTCCATGGATGAGCCAATGAGCGTTTAGATCCCGCCCACTTTCACTGATTGACAGATGGACTCATTCTCCTGAAAAAGCTCTTCATGAAATAAATCAGTCGTTGTGAAAAACAGCAACATGAAATAAAAACAAAGCTACTTTGAAAAATATTGATTTTGAAATCTAAGGTTCTGAAAAAATACAGAATTATAATAATATTCAACATGATTAAAAATGAATATTTTAAAATGCTGTTTTAAAATAATGAACAGGTTTTTAAAGCAAAATGAAATATATTGAATAATATAATGGCTAATTTAAAATCAGTGTGCAGATTTTTCACAATTTCATGATCTTTTTATATATTTATGAGAGATTTATTGGTTTATTGTGTATTTGCATGAGGTCATATTTATTTATTGAATTAAATATTTATTTATTTAATTATGAACAGTATAGGACTCCATGCAAACAATGCAATGGATGAGATCGTGATTTCTGTTCCCCTCAAAAAGAAAACCATTTCAGCAATGACAGGTCTGATCTCAAGTCTGGATACAACTTCAATGTCGGTGTCACGGTTTGGGTTTCTTTCTATTGGTTTTTGCTTTCCATCTTGTTTCTGTCATGTTTGAGTTCTGTTTCCTGTTTTATTTTGAAAGGTTTCCTGTTTTGTCATGCTTTTGAGTTTTACTTCCTTAGTCCCAAACTCTTCTGATCATGTTCACCTGTCTTGTCAGTCCTGTTTGTATTTAAGTCTTGTCTCTGACGGTCTTCTGCCATGTTTTCATGTTTTGTGAGTTTTGGTTTTGTTACCCTGCTTGGCAGCGCTTTTTGCCGTTATATTAACCCCCTTGCCCTGGAACCGTGTGCCTCCCATTTCTGTAATTTGGGTCCTTCATGCTCACTAGCCCTCCCTACCTGACAGTCGGTCATTAAAAAGGGTTGGGAGACTGATTTTCAGTGTTAAGATCAGTGAATCAGAGTGGGATGATGTTTTGAGAAAGATTCTTATTCAGTTTAAAGTGGTTCACGGGATTCACCTTCATAAACCCAAATTGGCAAAAATATACCCAAACATGGACTCTACATGTGATAAATGTAAACCTGGAGAGGCTGATCTCATTCATATGCTTTGGTTAAAGTTGGTGAAGCATTGACTGCTTTATTTGAACTAAAGTTCCTTTAAATCCACTACTATTCCTTTTTTGGGGTCAGGAGTAAAACCCTAAAATTACCTTCTAGGGGTCAGGAACTCATTGTTTTTTCAACCCTTCAGGCTCGACGCCTAATTCTTTTGAAGTGGAAGGATGTCGCCCCCCCCACAGTGACGCATTAGGGACGTGCTGCACCATCTCAAATTAGAAAAAAATCATTATACTGTGAGAAAGAACATTCGTTGAGACATGGAGGCCTTTCCTGGACTTTGTCGATCAGCCGTCTACAAATGTTCAGGATTAACTTTGGTTTTATGCACAGGTGACTGATTTTGTTGTACCTTCTGTGTGTGCGGCTAACTTCTCTTTCCTTTTTCTTTTCATGTGAGTTTATTTGACAGCAGGTTTGGAGTTTGGTTTTTTTCTTTTTTGTTATTATTTTTCCGGTTTGTGTAATATATTTGTAAAACCAAATAAACAAATTAAACACTATATTCTGGTCCAAGTCTATTTTTATTCATGTATTTCTGCTTGTTTAGCACAAATTTACCGCACGAGTTTATCGACCAATAAATGTAACCAAAAACGTTTTTAGAATTTCTACAAAAAACAAGAAAAACATTTTGAACTTAAAACTTTAAAAGATCCAAACATGAAAATTAATTTAGATTGTCTTTACAGTAAATGAGGAAGAAACAAAACATAAGTATAAACCATGATCATACACACTGCACACAGACACACACACACAGAAACACACACAGAGACACACACAGAGACACACACACACACACAGAGACACACACACAAGAACACACACACAGAGAGACACACACACAGAGACACACACACACAAAAACACACACACACACACAAGAACACACACACAGAGAGACACACACACAGAAACACACACACACACACACACAAGAACACACACACAGAGAGACACACACACAGAAACACACACACACACACAGAAACACACACACACATTCTGGCGTAGAGGGGTCTCGCGCTGCAGTTCAGTGTTTTTTTCTCTGATTTGCTCTCAGCTCTGCAGAAAATTGAATTCACAGCAGAAGAAAATGAAACGCCGTCATGACAGTTCTCCACTGGAGGAGAACAAAATAAGAGTCTGTCTTCAAACCAGCTTTTAATGTGGCGGAGTCACATGATCGGGTTTACTCTGCTGCTGTTCCAGTTTGGTGCTGAGATGTTCAGGAAACCGGATCAAACGGGTCTGATGCTGCAGCTCAGCAGAACCTGTGGAGTCATTTAGAACCAGAACACCAGACTGAGACCCAAACATCCCTGAAGCAGCTCCACCACACCCCCCCCCTCAGTGAAGACCTGAACGCATTGTCTGATTCATACGATAAAGCCCCCCCCCCACACACACATCAGAATCCACGTGGGGCGGGGCGTGGACACCTGCTGTAACAGAGATCATCTACGGAACAGATGCAGACTCGTCCCTGAACCGTGACGACCTCAGACACTGCTAGAGCTTCTACCTGGGAGGCGGGGACTCACCTGTCCAAGTGTGCACTCCACCGATCCCAGGAAGTCGGCCTCCTTCAGCCCGTTGTGGCCGCTGTTGATGTCGAACAGCTCGAAACGCAGGCGCTGCACCTCTTCAAAGTAAAAGTCCAGGGTGAAGACCTTGGAGTAGGTGGGGTTGACGCAGCTGCGGATGACTTCTGTCCGGTCCACCTGCAGGGCGCGAAGAGAACAGGAACCTTTGATGAGGAACGGAGGAGAAGAACAACCGCTCCTCTGCTGCAGGAGGACCACAGATCTCCATCTGGAGGCAGACGCCTCAGAAGTGAAGCAGAAACTGATCAGAAACGGAGGCAGAGGGATGAAGATGAGAGAAGATGAGGAGCGGCGGCCTCAGAGTCGGTCCAGCAGACAGATGGCGTTCAGGCGCTAATTAAAAACCTTCACGTTTGTCTGACAGAAACCCAGCGAGGCCGGAGGGGGGAGTCCAAAGGACCGGCGCCGGACAGCGTGAAGGCGTCTGCGGGTTCAGTCCGGATCACAGAGTGATCCACACGAGCCGTGGGCTCGGTTTGATCAAGAGGACGGCCTGGAAGTTCAAACCAAGACTCCTCTGAGAGTTTCATGGATGAAGAGTCTGTCCATCGTCTTCTCAACATGAAAATTCCTGTTTTCAACTTAAAGAAGAGAAATGTTTCTGAACATGCTGGAAGTGAGACCCAAGACGCTAACGTGATAATACCTGCAGAATTCAGAACAGAATTCTACAACGACGGCATTCTATCTAAATGACAGAAAAAGATCCAATAGAAACTGCAAATCCGACTTGATGGGAACGACAACAACCAGAGCAGTGAAGAAGAACCGACTCAATGAAAAGGTTCAAGCCAACGCATCCAATTAGAGCTACTCGCCCCACATTAGTAGCTGGTACCGAAGGGGATTATTCTTGTGTCTGGAAAGGTCAAAGGTCAACAGAACTTCAGTAGTATTTGCAGACATCCTCTGGTGGTGTGTATAAAATGTCTTCAAGATCAAAAGTTTCTTTTTTTGACTGGTGAAAATCGCCAAATTTGATACTTTGACACAAAAACAGCCACCTAACCTTAGGTCCTGTGGCCATCCCATAATAATTTACACACCGACATGTGTTCTGGTTTGTTAGTGGATTCTGAGATGTGTTTTTGATGGATGTGATGTCCTTTCTTATTTGGGAGGGGTCTCCTGCCGCTAGGGATGGCCCGTTTGACACGGGGCTTCGGCGCGCGGTTCACCTTCATGAAACAGAGTGTTTCGGCACAATGTTTCAAAGCGTGTGTCAACCAGCGCAGATCACGTGATTGATGACGTATGACGCGCCAAATGCATCACTCACCTGAACCAGGTTTCAGATCTCAGGTGTGTTTGATCAGAAGGGCGCGCTGTCGTCTATAAATACAGATGAATCCCAAACAACGTTTCCCGACCAGTTCTGTTGTTTCCCGTGTATCGTAAGAATCAACGTCATGGCACCCGGTAAAAAACGTTCTGTGGCTTGGGATCATTTCAACTTGATTTCTCCAAATACGGTAATACACTATTAACGTTATTTTATTAGTAGCCATTGCTGATTATGTCAGTTTTATAGGTATGTCTGTCAGTTGAAAGGAATCATTTTTATTCTTTCCATTTTTTTTTAGGTGCAATGTTTGATTTGCAAACATGAATTTGCATTTAATGATAGTACATCCTCCATGATGCGACATCTCCGCTCCGTTCATCATGTTGAAACTCCGCAGTCGGCAAATCAAGCCTTCAATCCACCTCATATTGGTAATAAGAATATATCCAACTAATGGCACACTAAGAACTGAAACAGATAGCTCAGTGGAAAAATCAGTGACATGTGAATGCTGAGGTTCTGGGTTCGAGGCTCAGCTTCAATTAAAATTTTTTTTTTATGTATATTTTGCAGTGTCAAGAAAGCAAGAACTTGATTCTGCATTGGTGGATATGATTGTAATGGATGCACAACCATTTTCAATTGTTGAAGACAAAGGCTTCAAGGTAAGGTGGCTAATATTATATAGCATTTACATTATTTATGTTTTTGTGTACATAATAAGCTGTATTTTATTTGTCACTATTAGGCTTTTGTCAACCTTTTGGACCCATCCTACATAATTCCTAATAGGAAGGCCTTGAGGACAATGGTGGAGGAGAAGTACAAAGCCAAAAAGGAGAAGGCTTTAGATGTGGTTAGCAGGGCCTCTGCTGTCAGCCTTACAGCAGACATGTGGACATCCATTAACATGGACGCTTACTTGGCTGTAACATGCCATTTTATCACCGAGGAGGTAGGTATCCCCTGCTTTGTGCAATGCTTTGGTTTATGTATCTCAGTTTGACTTTGTTCATTCTAGGTGGAGCTGGCCTCTGTGGTCTTGGGGGTTCTGAAGTTTCCCCAAACCCACACTGCAGCTCACTTGGCTGAGGCCAAAAATCTTCTCATGGAAGAATGGGGAATTAAAGGGAAGGTGCGAGCCAGATCAATAAAGTACAAAATCATTCATCAATATGGCCTCCCACTACCTAATATACATGATTTGTGAACATGTTGTAATCTTTCTTCCAGGTGACAGGCCTGGTTACAGACTGTGCTCCCAACATGGTTGCATGTGCTAATATATTACTGCTTCGGCACATAATGTGTTTTGCACATATGCTTAATTTGGTGGTGAAAAAGTCCCTTGCCCAAACCCCTGAACTAGAGGATATCCGAAGTAAGGGGCGTAAGATTGTCGGTCTTTTTAAATCCAGCACCACAGCGAAGGAGAAGCTGTCAGAGATGCAGCGACAGCTGGCCAGGCCAGAGCACAAATTAATACAAGAGGTGAAACATTTTCTTTTTTTTAAATCTAAGATTTTACATGTTTTTGCAGTTGTTTATTGTGTTACTTTCTTCTCTCCTTCAAAATGTGCTTGCTGTCTTATCTTAGGTGGAAACAAGATGGAACAGCACATTTAATATGTTGGAAAGGTTGTTTAAGGAGAGAGAGCAAATGGGGGCAGCTCTGGCCACCCTCCATACAGACCTTCCTCCACTCACCTCAGAGGACTACCAGGCCATACACCACTGCTTGAGCATTCTTTCACCGTTTCAAGAGGCCACAGTTGAGTTTTCGACAGAAAAACAAGTGTCAGCATCCAAAGTCATTCCCATGGTCAAAATGCTGAAACATTACATCTCAAGCAGGTGTGGTCAGATCACACACCCACTTGGTGAAAAACTGGCCACTAACTTGAAGAACAATCTCCATGAGAGGTTTTCAGCTCTGGAGAAGGTCACTGCTCTGTCAATGGCAACCTTGCTGGACCCAAGGTTTAAAGAGCTGGGGTTCTGCAGCCAAGGCTCTGCCCACACGGCCATAGAGCGACTCACTAAAGAGTGTGCTGCAACAATGCAGGCGCTACTTCCAGAGGCACAGCCACAGTCGCCACCTAGAGAAGGTCCTTCAAGTCAGCAGGAAGATGGTGGTCTCTGGGCCCTGCTGGACAGGCATGTGGGGGTTCAACAGCAGGTGACCAGCACAACTGCCAGTGCAACAGTGGAGGTTCAGAGGTACAGTAAAGATTAGAATCCTCATCATAACTTCTGCTCATTTTAGACTGGTGCATGACAATAGGCTATTAATGTCCTTCTAGGTACTTAAAGGAACCTCACATCCCAAGGACTCAGGACCCACTGAGATACTGGGTTACCCACAAGGTTTTATACCCACATCTCTACAAGCTGGCAATGAAGTTTTTATGCACACCAGCTTCATCTGTGCCTTGTGAGAGGATCTTCTCCAAGGCTGGCGAAATCGTCAGCCAAAGACGAAACAGGCTGAAGCCCAGCACAGTGGAGAAAATTCTGTTTTTAAATAAAAATCTATAACATGTATCCCACCCAGTCATGTTAGACCCTGGTTCACAAGCACTCATTCTCACTTTATACATGGCATTCACAATGTAACACAAGCACTTCTCACAAATCTTAAAACATTGTCTTTGTTTTATTTCCACACTGAAGTGTTACAAGGGCAAGGAACTTAGTGGAGTAGATGATATATGTCCTGTCTGCCACCAGATGCCGCTGTTCTGTGTGGTTTCGAAGCCCCAAATGCTTCATTCATTTTTCTGGCACATTTACACGAAGCCCCATGAGAGCTTCATGGGGCTTCAATTCCCATCCCTACCTGCCGCTATAAGTGCGTCCGAAACGTTTTTGAGTTTTTGATGGGGGGGGGGGGAGGCAATCTTCCCTCATTGGTGCAGAAAAAGAAGAATGATAAAAACGATCTGGTCCTTCCGTCCAGGTCTACCGCTGCCGCCGCCGCCGCAGCCACAGAAGATCCGCCACTGTAAAAACTTTACTGCTGAAGAGATAATTGAAGCAAATGAAACCAGGATGAGCTGCAGGGTTGATGCTATAAAGCTGAATGAAAATGAAACTTAAAGGGGAATAATTGGCAAAAATAAATTAATAAATAAAGAAATGATCAAAGTTCACCATAAATAAAGTGAAAACAGCACCATAACAAATAAGATATGTTTGTGAAAAATACCAGCGAGCTTCTGCACCAAGGATTCCCCATTTATTTCAATGGAGGCAAAAATCCTGGAATATCTGGAAAAGTTCAAGGATTTGAAGGAGCAAAAGTCACAGCTGGGAAAAGCTGAAAGAGCTGAACATTTGAATAGTTTAATGGTTGAAATAGATGAAACATTGAAGGAGTTAAGCTGCAAAAAATGGAGGAAGATACTAGAATAAAGAAAGAGAAACAGGAAAACTATGGTTGCTTTACAGCATTCAACCAATAAATGATTAAGGTTTTTCGACCAGAAAAGACGCTGAAATGGGAAAACAGAAGGTCAAATGAGCCGCTGCAGAAAGTTCTGCTGGAAGGAATCGAACGCTGACAGACAGCGAGGAACACTGGATGAAGGAAGTCATTAACGCACGAGGACCCGACCAACCTCCTTCCAGCCTGAAGCGCCGCTGGAGCCGGAGACGAACAGACTCACAGAAGATTATTAAATCCAGAACCGAGTCGGAAAGAAAAGGAGGATTTCTGTAATAGAGATTTTTGTGGCAGATTCTTCAGAAAAGACGGGAAGCTCAGCCTTTGTGACACTGCAGAACCCATAAACATCCCATCATAGAAATGATCAATATTTTGTGTGAATAAAACACTTTACTCACTGATTTCAATGAGAACTGTTAGAAAAATTACAGCATTAATGACAAAGAAAACATAAAGGTGAAAAAATAGAAGTGAATGATAATAAACTGACATTAAAATCAAAGAAAAAGTCATTGTTGTTCACTTTCTTTGATGGTTCTGAGCTGAAATGCAGCAGGATGAGAGTTTTTCCTGAACACACATCTGAAGAAAACCTTTTAGGGGTTTGTCATTCTTTCAGAGAGGAGGAAGATGTTCTGCTGCTGTTTTCTCCCTTTGATCCTTGGTCTCCTGGGAAGCCTCCAGGTTCCTCTCAGCCGTAAACGGATCAGCTTTGGTCTGCGGTTTGTCTCGGTGAGCGGCAGAACCTGTTCTTCCCGGGTTTTACAGTCTCACCTGCCGCAGTTTCAGGTTTTAATGAGGAGAAACGACAGATTCCTGCAGCCGCTGCTGAAAGTCTGACAGCGATCACAGAGGAGGAGGAGGGAGGCGACCATCCAGCTGACAGGAGCAGAGGAGAACCCTGCACCTCCATCCTGTCAGCAGACAGGAAGTCTCACCGCAGTCATAAGCCTCTCAACTCTGGTGGACCGCCGCGGTGTTAACAAGCACCTTCCATCCTCTGACGTCCGTCATCTTCATTCCACAGTTCAGACAAAAGGAAGCTCATTAGGCTCCGCCCACATCCTCATTTTTTTCTGTAGTTCAACTTATTCAAGCTATAAACGGACCAATCAGATGCATAAGTATAAGTAGGTGGAGCCTGCTGGCCCCCCATCTAAATGTTTGATTGACAGATTCTCCTGAGCCAATTTCAGTGGAAGGGGTGTGGACTTTCAACGAGCTCACTCCGGATTGGTGACAGTAGTTGCCATGGAAACGTAGACTCAGACCCATCGATGTCATCTGGTTCCAACATGGCGATGTCGGTTTCGCAGAAAAATGGCGACTAAATTGACGTCATCTGACTGGAGCTGAAGGTAAGGCATCTTCTGTAGGTGACGTCACGCGCCCTCAGTCCAGTTCTGTATACAGTCAATGCGCACCATCTGTTTCCTGCTGCTAGGACGGTCTCCATGCAGGTTCCTTCCAGAGCAACAGGAGGTTCTCCCATCATCCAGAGCAGCAGATTGACACACTGGGCGTGGCCACACTGGTATACAGGTAATCATGGCTACCTGGGAGGAGGGGAGGTTAACCAGCTGGGTAATTGTTAGGGCGGGGTTTTCCTTTGTTTGACAGGTTAGATGAGAATTACCATAAATGTGTCCTCGAATAACAAAGATGAGGACTGAAACAGATTTTCCAGAAGCTGTCAGTAAATGGACTTCAGCTGAAACGGTAAACCTGCTGGACCGAGGTAGCGTTGAGGAAAGGTCGTTAAGGATAGGTCCGTGAGGAAAGGTCGTTGATGAAAGGTCGTTAAGGAAAGGTCGTTGAAGAAAGGTCGTTAAGGAAAGGTCGTTGAGGAAACGTCGTTGAGGAAAGGTCCGTGAGGAAAGGTCATTGAGGAAAGGTCGTTGAGAAAAGGTCGTTGAGGAAACGTCGTTGAGGAAAGGTCCGTGAGGAAAGGTCATTGAGGAAAGGTCGTTGAGAAAAGGTCGCTGACGAAAGTTTTTGAGAAAAAGTTTTTGAGGAAAGGTCGTTGAGGAAACTTTGTTGAGGAATCTTTGTTGAGGAAAGGTCGCTGACGAAAGTTCTTGAGAAAAAGTTTTTGAGGAAAGGTCGTTGAGGAAAGTTCCGTGAGGAAAGTTTGTTGAGGAAAGGTCGTTGAGGAAAAGTCGTTGAGGAAACGTCGTTGAGGAAAGGTCGTTGAGAAAAGGTCGTTGAGGAAAGGTCATTGAGGAAAGGTCGTTGAGGAAACGTCGTTGAGGAAACGTCGTTGAGAAAAGGTCGTTGAGGAAAAGTCGTTGAGGAAACGTCGTTGAGGAAAGGTCGTTGAGAAAAGGTCGTTGAGGAAAGGTCATTGAGGAAAGGTCGTTGAGGAAACGTCGTTGAGGAAAGGTCGTTGAGAAAAGGTCGTTGAGGAAAGGTCATTGAGGAAAGGTCGTTGAGGAAAGGTCATTGAGGAAAGGTCGTTGAGGAAAGGTCTGCGAGGAAAGGTCGTTGAGGAAAGGTCTGCGAGGAAAGGTCGTTGAGGAAAGGTCGTTGAGAAAAGGTCGTTGAGGAAAGGTCATTGAGGAAAGGTCGTTGAGGAAACGTCGTTGAGGAAACGTCGTTGAGGAAAGGTCGTTGAGAAAAGGTCGTTGAGAAAAGGTCGTTGAGGAAAGGTCTTTGAGGAAAGGTCGTTGAGGAAAGGTCATTGAGGAAAGGTCGTTGAAGGAAGCTCTGCGAGGAAAGGTCGTTGAGGAAAGGTCGTTTAGGAAAGGTCATTGAGGAAAGGTCCGTGAGGAAACTTTGTTGAGGAAAGGTCGTTGAGGAAACGTCGTTGAGGAAAGGTCGTTGAGGAAAGGTCGTTGAGGAAAGCTCGTTGAGGAAAGGTCGTTGAGGAAAGGTCGGCTGAATCATCTGCAGATGGTAAAACGAACACAGAGGAGAAGTAGATACTTCCATCCACCTCCTCCGTTTATTTTGGTTCTGTTGATGTTTGACTGTTTCTTCTCGCCGATAATTATTAAGCAGAAGTCTGGAAGTGAGGGGAGGGAAGCCTGGCGAGCGTCGCGTGGCGTGTGGGCTGCGTGAAGGGAAGTGTGAAGACTTAATGAATCTGGAAACGTCTCCCATTAAAAACCATCAAAAGGGAAATATTTTTTCTCCTTTTATTTTGAGAGTTCTGCGTCTCCCTGCCAGCCGCCGAAGCTGCTCCTCATCCGTCCAGGAGGAGCTTTGGAGGAGGCCTGTTTGGATTCCTGCTGGAAAAGGTTTGATGCTTCAGCCGCTTTGTCCAAAGACTGAAGCCGGACGCTCCTGCAGGTCACATGGGGCCAAAACCCCGCCCACTTCTCCAGGCTGAAGCAGATGTTCTGCAGGCCAAGACCCGACCGTCCGGGAGGTTGACCGGGAGGTAAGGCGGGGGGAGGTAAGGTGGGGGGCGGAAAGTGGGGCAGGATGGAGGACAAAAACAGAGCAGTGGCGGCGGGGGGAGGACACCAGGCAACAAGCACACGTCTGCATCTCCCAGAGCTGAAAATATAAAGTGGGTCAACGGGAACTGGGCCTGACCCACAGCTCAGACGGCGCTGCCGGAGACCCGCAGTGGAACCGGTAGAGGCAGGAGAACATTTCCTCCAGCTCCCAGAACACAAATGCAGGATGTTCGACCTGCAGGAGAAACGTTTGCTCCTCGTCTGAGGAGGCGGCAGCTCCTCCCCTGAGGCTAATTTAAACGGTTCTGTTCTGAAAGAGGACAAACATTTCCCTCACCAACTCCTCTTAAAAACCTTTTGGGTTTAGTTTCTACAGAAAATTATCAACAAAAAATGAGACAAAACCAAAGAATGTGAAATAAGAAAATCACTAAAAGATTTTTTAAAGAAGAAATCTAATGGAAGCAAAAGTATATTTCACAGAATTATCACATAAAATTGACTTCAGTCTTTCTATGATTCTGATTTCTTCCGATTTGGAACACAAGTGACTCTGGATCTTTGGGTTCTGTCGCTCAGATCTGACTGAACAGACTTTTTCTGGACTTTTTCACCCAAACAGCATCAAGGTTTACGTCTTCATCTAAATTTGTTCCAGCTGTCCTCACAGGTGGAGCAGCGCCGTCTGCAGGTGAAAATCGTTCAAACCTGCACGCACACAACACGTATACAACATCTATACAACACGTATACAACACGTGAACAACACGTAAACAACACGTAAACAACATGTATAAACACGTATACAACACGTAAACAACATCTATTCAACACGTATACAACATGTAAACAACACGTAAACAACACGTAAACAACATGTATAAACACGTATACAACACGTAAACAACATCTATTCAACACGTATACAACATGTAAACAACACGTAAACAACACGTATACAACACGTAAACAACATCTATTCAACACGTATACAACATGTAAACAACACGTAAACAACACGTAAACAACATGTATAAACACGTATACAACACGTATACAACATCTATTCAACACGTATACAACATGTAAACAACACGTAAACAACACGTAAACAACATGTATAAACACGTATACAACACGTAAACAACATCTATTCAACACGTATACAACATCTATACAACACGTATAAACACGTAAACAACACGTAAACAAAACGTATAAACACGTATACAACACGTAAACAACACGTATAAACACGTAAACAACACGTAAACAAAACGTATAAACACGTAACCAACACGTAAACAACACGTATAAACACGTACACAACACGTAAACAACATCTATACAACACGTATACAACACGTAAACAACACGTAAACAACATGTATAAACACGTATACAACACGTAAACAACATCTATTCAACGCGTATACAACATGTAAACAACACGTAAACAACACGTAAACAACATGTATAAACACGTAAACAACATCTATACAACACGTATAAACACATAAACAACACGTAAACAACATGTATAAACACGTATACAACATGTAAACAACATCTATACAACACGTATCCAAAACGTAAACAACACGTATAAACACATAAACAACACATAAACAACACGTAAACAACACGTAACCAACACGTATACAACACGTAAACAAAGGGTCAGTAAGGAGGAAGCTGGTGAGACGCAGGCATTAGTGCTGTTCACGTGATACGTGATGCAGTCACGTGATGCAGTAATGGGCGTCTTTTGGATACGTGCATGTCACGTTCACACACCCGCGTGTGCAGCAGTGTGCTGCAGAACTCACACCTTACTAACCACTAGAGTGTGGCATGAAAACGCCATATGACATCATCACTAATGCGTTATGAGTGTGTTCACCTCCCAGTAGCTTTATGAACACGTTACCACACTGGTACGTTCCACTTTCATGGCTTCCTTTGAGGCGGCCCTACGAGTCTGAAGGGAACTGAAAGACACACCTGTAGATGCAGGCGCTTCTCTCTACGACCTGTTTCATCAGCAAAAGAACTTTCAGCAAGGGGGGCTCCTCTCAGGTGACCCTGCCCTGACGGAACCATCAGACCCACTAACACGATTCATAATCCAGCTGTGGTATAGGACCGGTTCTGTGGGATAGGAGCGGTTCTGTAGGGTACGACTGGTTCTGTGGGATAGGACTGGTTCTGTGGGATAGGACCGGTTTTGTGGGGTATGACTGGTTCTGTAGGGTATGACTGGTTCTGTGGGATAGGGCTGGTTCTGTGGGATAGGACTGGTTCTGTGGGATAGGAGCAGTTCTGTGGGGTATGACTGGTTCTGTGGGGTATGACCGGTTCTGTGGGATAGGGGCGGTTCTGTGGGGTACGTCTGGTTCTGTGGGATAGGAGTGGTTCTGTGGGGTATGACTGGTTCTGTGGGGTACGACTGGTTCTGTGGGATAGGACCGGTTCTGTGGGATAGGACCGGTTTTGTGGGGTATGACTGGTTCTGTAGGGTATGACTGGTTCTGTGGGAGAGGACTGGTTCTGTGGGGTATGACCGGTTCTGTGGGATAGGACCGGTTCTGTGGGGTATGACTGGTTCTGTGGGATAGGACCGGTTCTGTGGGGTATGACGGGTTCTGTGGGAGAGGACTGGTTCTGTGGGATAGGACCGGTTCTGTGGGGTATGACCGGTTCTGTGGGATAGGACCGGTTCTGTGGGGTTTGACTGGTTCTGTGGGAGAGGACTGGTTCTGTAGGATAGGGGCAGTTCTGTGGGGTATGACTGGTTCTGTGGGATAGGACCGGTTCTGTGGGGTATGACTGTTTCTGTGGGATAGGACCGTTCTGTGGGATAGGAGCGGTTCTGTGGGGTACGACTGGTTCTGTGGGATAGGACTGGTTCTGTGGGATAGGAGCGGTTCTGTGGGGTACAACTGGTTCTGTGGGATAGGACCGGTTCTGTAGGATAGGAGCGGTTCTGTGGGGTACGTCTGGTCTGTGGGGTATGACTGGTTCTGTGGGAGAGGATGGGTTCTGTGGGGAATGACCGGTTCTGTGGGGTGTGACTGGTTCTGTGGGATAGGACCGGTTCTGTGGGATAGGACTGGTTCTGCTGCAAATTCCCAGATTCCATCATATTATAATCCCTGCTGGATTCTCTGTCATCCAGGTTTTGTCACCACGAGGTTAGGTTCTGCAGTGCCTATGCAGGTCCAGTATTATCAGAATGCTCTGCTCAAGTCCAGTTAGTTGGTTCTGGAGTTACCAACCTATAATGGTCCAAATTAAAGCTCCTTTCTGACACTGTAGAACCTCAAAAACAAGAACCCAGAGCCACAAAACCTTAGAGATGCTGCAGATCGGTGGAAGAACCGACTCCGGGGCTCACACGCTGGTTCTTGTAGTGCAAACACAGAGAATCTGGTTCCGACAGGATTCCAGTCATGTTCAATCAGTAAAGACGAAAGGAACGCAGCGGCCCGACCCGACTCCAGCTCATCCAGCGCCAAAGCAGCCATGAATTATTCAGCGGTGAGCCGAATATTCCTGAAGTGTTTCTTGATCTGCATGTATTTACGCTGAAGTGCTGCAGAAGCCCCCCCGGGGGGGGGGGGGGGGGGGGGGGGGGGGGGGGGGTCCCACAGAGCTTCAGTCAGAAGAATGAGCGGGAACATGACATGACCCGCTACAGTTGTCATGAATCATGTATGTTCTCCACCGACATGCGGGGTCTGCGGCTGCAGAGCGCAGCCGTGACCCACATATTAAATACAGGGGGGGCAAGCATCCCTGATATGATCATGATTAAACAGAAGCAAACCCCTGCCCCCCCCCCCCCCCCCCCCAATAAACAAAACTCAAACCAGCCGTCGGTTCCCTCCTTCCTCATCTGCCGCCTCAGTAATGAAGCTGAGCGGCGTCCAAAAATGACGCCCCAGATGGCTAACAGAGAGGCTGGGCGGCTTCAGAGGGGGGGTCTCTTTCATTAGAGCTGCCAAAGAGGTGGACAGCCCATAACTGCTGTCTGCCAAACGCACACCTGAGACCCCTCGCCGCCTGCGGCGAACGCCACGCTCAGCCCCCCCCCCCCCCTCAAGACATTATGCATCAATGAAAAATTCACAACCCGGATTCAGAGCAGAAAACAGGAAATTCACTCAGGAATAAAAGACTCAGGTAACGGGAATGTCTGTGTCCACATTATAAACGTCAGCATGATGTTAGCATGATGTTAGCGTGATGTTAGCATGATGTTAGCGTGATGTCTGCATGATGTCAGCCTGACTTTAGCGTGATGTTAACATGATGTTAGCGTAATGTCAGCGAGACATCAGTGTGACGTTATCATGATGTTAACATGACGTCAGCGTGATGTCAGCATGATGTTGGCATAATGTCAGCGTGATGCGTGATGTCGACATGATGTTTACATGATGTCTGCATGATGTTAGGGTGACATCAGTGTAATGTTAGCTAGATGTTAGTGTGACGTTATCATGATGTTGACGTGACGTCAGCGTGATGTTGGCATGATGTCAGCATGATATGTGCATGTCATCGTGATGTTATTGTGATGTCTGCATGATGTTAGCGTGATGTTAGTGTAATGTTAGTGTAATGTCAGCCTGACATTAGCGTGATGTTATCATGACGTCAGCGTGATGTTAACGTAATGTCAGCGAGACGTCAGTGTGACGTTATCATGATGTTAACATGATGTTAGCGTGACATCATCGTGATGTCAACATGATGTTAGCATAATGTCAACGTGATGTTAGCGTAATGTCAGCCTGACATTAGTGTGATGTTAGCATGATGTTACCGTGATTTCTATATGATGTTAGCGTGACGTCAGTGTAATGTTAGCGTGATGTTAGCATAATGTCAGCGTGATGTTAGTGTAATGTCAGTGTAATGTACGCGTAATGTCAGCATGACATTAGTGTGATGTCAGCGTGATGTTAGCATGATGTCAGCGTGCTAAGGTGTAGCATGTTACAAATTAGTTTTAAGCTAAACAAAGTTTAACACTTTAACACTGGAGATGTCACTGGTGACTGCAAATAACACGCTCTTTTCCCCCACCCCCTCTATCTCCCCCATTTTAACCCCCATCTCTAACATCCCACTCTCTCTATCTCTATCTCTCTCTCTCTCTTCTTTTTTTCCGTTTGGTCCAATATGGATTGCATAAATATGATTATTATAAAAAAAGCTTAGCCTCAAATACAGCAGGGGTTGATACAAATATACACCCCTATTGTAACAGTAAAATCCCTCCACCAGAGAGGCCTTCAGCTCTGATCTGTCTGTTTAGCAGTTGGACAAGTTAAAAAATAAATCAATAAATAAATAAATAACACACTGTCTGAATCACAGTTTACACTATTAATGGATGCTGACACGGAGAAAAGGATGCAGTGCTAGATCTCTGGTGTCAAAGGATTACACATCAAAATCTGATTCCACTGTTTGCCGAACAGTTCCTGCGATGTGGAGCCGGAACCGCACTGGTTTCTGGCGTTTCCATGGCAACGCGTTTGAACATGTAGAAGCTGTCTCAGCTGCTTTCTGGACGTTGTTTAGTTGGTGATGGAGTCTGAGCTGTAGAAGCTGACTGAACTGGTGTTGGACGGAACCTCGAGCAAAATAAAATACGCTCTGATGGCTTCATCTGTGGGAAGCCATGAGGCTCTCTAAGCTGCAGCGCCCCTTGAGGCCTGGAGGTAACATCTGGAACTTCCACAGAAAGAGTCAGAGGCCGGCAGCACAGGACCTTCAACAGGATCAACACTATCACTTGAAGCTCAGAAAACCCCAGAGCAACCCTGACAGAGACCCCAAGAATAAACCCTGACCCACCTCCATCCACTGACCGTGGGACTGCATGTTCAGGACGATGCAGGGGTCGGGTTTGGACAGAGCGTCCCGGTCTGAGATCCCCTTGCAGGTGATTCGCAGCTCCACTTTGGTGAGACACGGACTGCTGAACAAGCCCAGAGAGTTGGCTGCCGACTCGTAGATGTCACTCATGGTGGTGGCGGGACAGGAAGTCTGCAGAGGGGAGGAGTTTGGGAGGAAAATACAAGCAAGTTTTATTATGTGAAAAGAACAAACCCAATAAACCACAGAAGTATTGAAGACACTCATTGTGTTTTCAAATGAGGGGAATTGTGCATTTTGAACAGAGGTTTTTCCTTCTCTGCAGTTTTTCTGTGTCCTCTGACTGAAATATTAAACTGGAGTACATGACAGCAGTGCATGTGCACGTGCCCCCACAAAAGTTTACGTTGTTCTTCCTCACAGTCTTCATTAAAGGAGTTGGGAGCGTGTCTGTGAATTCCCATATTGAGCAGAAGCAATAAACCCAGTCCTGTCCCTGAAGAAAAGCCCTGAAAACGTCTGCATTTGAGGCGGGTCTCTGAGGACCCAGACAGCGGAGGGAAAATGTTACCAGCATTCAGGGGGGAGTCTCCAAACATCTCTCTCTGCTCTGGTGACCTCGATCTTCTGTCTCTGGAAGTTGAAGGAATGTGGGAACAAATCTCCCAGGAGTCTGGAGCGGGTTTTCATTTTGTTTCCAGCTTTTGGAAGCATCTCCCAGGTGTCCTCGCACAGATCCTGTCCACCGCTCCAGAGTCCGCTTGGGTTGTCCGCTGTAATCCATGTGTTCTGCGCTCTGGTGAACCGTACCAAGGTCATCTTGCAGAGGTACGGATCTGCTGTCAGCGTGAAGCAGACAGATTCTCCGAAGCAGTGACATCACACACGTAACGCCACCACACGTGTCTTTAAAGGGCCTATGCCGTAAACAACATCCATGTATAGAATATCTTTATTTCTATAGCACTTTTCCCAGAGCGAGTTACAAAGTGCTTTACAAAGAGCGTAAAATCATATCAAAACACCAAAAAGTAATAAAATACAATAATAATAATAGTAAAACAGTAAAACGTGGTAAAACTAGGACTAAATCAACTAAAAGCTCTCCTAAATAAAAACGTCTTGACCTGAGTTTTAAAACACTCAACAGAGTCAATCTGATGCAACGACAATGGGAGGGAGTTCCAAAGACGAGGAGCAACAGCTTGAAATGACAGATCTCCTCTGGTCTTAAAGCGTATGTGATAAAATATGACCTTTGGCACACTAAAGAATGATTTTTTAAAATTAATTGTTTGTTATTTTCATGAGTTCTTTTCCAACCTGAAAGTAAGACAACGTCAAGAAGTAAGACGGCGCTCACACTCACATCAGGACCGTTGTGGAAGATGGTGGTGATCTCCTGCGGTTCGCTTACAAACTGCCTGCTGTGAGTTGGAACCAACAACTGTATCAGAGAACTGGACTGAGCGAGGGTGACGTCACCCACAGATAATGGTTTATTCCGGCTACAACCGTCTGAATCAGTCTGAGTTAACATTTCTGTGGCAACCGCTCTCTTCAATCAGGAGTGAGCTTGTTGGAAGGCCACACCCCTCCCACCTGAATGGGGGCGAAACACAATCTGTCATTTTGCATGTGGGACATGGGGGCCAGCAGGCTCCACCCACTTTTATTGATCCTTCTGATTGGTTCGTTTATAACTTGAATAACCTTAACTACAGAAATAATATCAAGAAAAAATAGGATTAAAAAGAAAAAGGTTTTAATAAAAGGTATCAGATCCAGAACGGTTCTTCTGACCAATAGAATGACTGACAGCTGTTTATTTCTCTATCGACGTCTATGGGATTTTAGTTCGTCTGGTTCAGTCCAGTTCTAATGCACAGTCAATGGTGGGTAGTGAGAAAGTTTTCCCGCTCTTGAGGTTAAATCAAAAGTCAGCTGTAGCTCCTGTGTGTGGATAACTGTAAGTATGTGACGTTGTATGCAATAAAAATACTGTAATTCCAACCGATTCTGAAGCTCAGAAAAGTAGAAAAGCTGCTTTTGGAATGAATTTATGGCTATTATACCATGGTCCGGGTGAATACTCGATTCTGATTGGCTGCTGGGTGTACATTAAAAAGTGAAATACCACAGGATAACCGCACGGTAAAAAGTAGTTCTGGTCAGCTAGCTTAAATGTTTCATATCACTGCGCCGGCTTCTTTAAAACAATCTTCTGCTTCATCATCATGGACAAAAACAAGCGGTAAGAAGTGAACTTTCTCTCTGAACTGATGCTTTGTTCAACACATCAGAAAGATCAGCAATTCAGCATATATACAGTATATCGCATTTAATGTGACATGTGCCCCGTATATGTGACATAAAAGTTATACATTGGTGGTTCACGTGTGAAAAGTCCGTTAGACATACATGGAACAGTCGTGGAAAGACACAAATATCTCGCACAATTGCATAAGATTTACGTTATAATTGTGTATAAACTACGTAAAATACACGTAAATGACCTCATTCTCAACCGACTTAAAATTCTGAACAGCTCCAAACCGAATTCACGTAAAGATCGGCCGAAACCCTCGATGGACATCTGAGCACATCAACGAACGACAAACACAAGAAACACGCATGAATGACGGATATCACGCATGGATCATGAAAGGCTGACATTTCACACGTGGAAAATGCATTAAATGTACGTATCGGCTGTGTGACACGGTCTTAAGGGGCAGAAGAACCCCGGGTCTGTTGGGACAGTGTCTCCTGGTCTGTTCTTCAGGACGGACGGGTCTGCCTGGAACCAGAGACCAGGACTCCAGAGCCACGGCTGTGATCGGGTCAAACCGGGTTCTGAGCGGGTCCAAACATCATCCTCTTTAACTGATACTCCTTCTGCACAGCGTCAGAGCTACAGCAGCAGGTGACCTCCTGCACGACCCGAAGACCAGACCTCTCCAGGACTGTGTTCCTCCAGGAAGGGGGGGGGGGGTGAACGATGGCCAAAAAAAAGACGGAGCTCAACAAGTGGACCTGGTTCTGTCCAGACTGGTCTGCTCAGCGGCACCAGCCTCTTATTTTAAAGGTTTGTCTGAAAAAGGTGTTCATGGATGAACTTCACATCATGGGCGATGTGTGGTGGTATCCATGACGACGTGCAGATCTAGAGCCGTCTGCAGGATCCAGTTTCACAGGAAGCAGCTGCAGATGTTCAGATAAGAAAAACCAACAGAGAATCTGTTCTGATGGGAAATTATTACAGAAAAAACTACTTTTACTTTTTTAAAAGATATTGAAAGATACTTATTAACTTTAAATGTTTTTTTTTGTCAATAAAATCATAAAGGAAACACGTATCAGTGGCAAAAACAAACTTTTTTTTGTTTGAGCAAACAGAAGTCTTTAATTCCATCATCTCTGTGGTTACATTTCATTTACTGAATTGTATTTCTGCATGAAACTCAAAAACGTCTGTGTGCTCCTTGTTGGTGGGAGGAGTCTCCGCCTCAGTTTGGAGCTCTCCAGTGATTGGACACGCCTCCTTTGACAGATGTAGTAATTAAAGGCACCAAACTCACAGAATAGGTTTGTAGTTTATTATTGAAGGTTCTGGTTTGAATCTCTGCCCATCCATCTTCTAAACTAAAATCCCTTCATGGTTGCTGGAGCCTATCCCTGCTACAGTTAGGCGAAGGCGGGGTTTTCCCAGACTGGGCACCAGTCCATCGCCGGGCTTGATGTGAATTCCCTCCGTCTGTCAGCTCCTAAACCGAGCAGAACCCTTTCAGGGTTCAGAACCTCTGGGGAACCAGCCGGTGGTCCGACTTCCTCCAGGTGAGGCGGCAGCATCTGCAGCTTCTGAGGCCGTTTGCCCTCGTCTGCTCCTCTGTTGTGTCTTCGTCACCGTCAAAGGCGTCTTCCTCAGCCGCTCTAATCAGCAACCATCTCGGTTATGAGCCGCTCTGGAATTCAGACTCTGCAGCACTTCAGCAAAAATGAAATTATGAGCAGAGTGCATTAGAGTCATCTGTGAGCAGACGTAATGAGGTTATGAAATCAGAGATCATTCCTCGCGTTTCCTGTTCTGACAGGAGCACAAACTTCTTCAATCCAGAAGAAAGGAGCTTCATTCCAGCAGGAGCGTCCATCTTTGAGGATTCGCCTGCAGCGCCGCTGGTTTCCTTTTCCTGAAGAAAAACCTCCCAAAATGTTCCTCAACCTTCCAGAATGTTTCCCCACATTTCTGACAGCGCTCCATCTGAACGGTGGGGACTTCCTCCAGACTCCTCAGCCGTCTCTGAAAACGTCTTGGTGTTTCTGTCCAAACATCCTCCAAACCTTTCTCCTGTTTTCAAGAGCATCCTAGAGCACGAGGACGGCTGAATGTTGGGATGTTCCTGGAGCTTGTTGCCTGCTCACACCTCCTGGTCCTCAGCTTGGATCAGAACCGACCTCCTCGTCCAAAATGGAGCTTCGTTTGCTCCTCTGGGCTTTGGCTTCAGACTGTAGAGGACAAATGAGGATTGAAGGAGGAGCAGCTCCATGTGAAGATCCAAACCTCCGCCTTCTGTTACCGAGCTGGAGGGGGAATACCAGGAAGCAGTGAATGCTGTAGTTCCTCTAACGACCACTAGAGGCTGGCGGCAGAACCAACCTGCTGTTTTCTGCAGTACTGGATCCGCTTACAGAATATGTCACTTTAGATTATTTTCTACATTCGTTAAAACTTTTGCCGTTTTGGGGATTCTTTAAATGTTTTTCACACTTCCAGAAAGCCTGAAAAGTGTCCTAAACATTTCCAAGTCTGTTCATCTAGTTCCTGATGGGTTTTTTTCCTGTTTTCCCAAAGAAGGGACCCACATTTTCCAGAAATCTGAAGACATGTTCATAGTATTTTTCAAAGTTTTTCATAAACTGCTCTTAATCTGAAAGCATCTGTTTTCCGCCTGGTTTAAACGGTTGGAGTTTGGTTCTTTTGTTTCTTTTTTGGGGTTTTAGAGATTTTCAGGACCAAACTCGCATTTCTGCTGCCGATGTTTTCAAACTGCTCAGAAACCCTCCAGAACAAAACCAGAACGTCAGGAAGTCCGTCAGCATTTCCCTGATGCCCAAAGTCAGAGGACCGGCATTGCTGAACCTTTTCCTCATTTTGAAGAACATTTTCTCAGTTTTCTTAAAGATCTTCCAAAGATGTTCCCACTTTGATGAAACACCACAAAGATATTCCCAGCATCACTTCTCCCCATTTTCAAAGTAAAAGCTCCAAAATGTTCTGGAACCTCCGTAAATCCGTCAGCTCTGCGGTCGTCTGAAAGCTTTGACCGACTCCCCGAACCTTCATGAGGCTTCATGAGGCTTCAGTTCAGTCCTCGCTGCTTCAGCTGAACAGTTTTCTTTACTTTCAAGAACAGAGGATTTTCCTTTAGAAGGAATTTGTTTTTTTTCTGCAGGAATTTATGGAAAATTTACTGTTCAAGAGAGAAATGAACAGAAAAACCTCCACGTTTCTTCAATTTGTGCAAATATTCCTTCAGTTCACAGAAAAACATCTTATTTCTTTTTGTTCCTCAGCCTTTTAGTAACGTTTTCTTATTTCCTCAAATGTTTTTTTTTTCCTTCTGACACATCTTTGTCTTCCTCCTGAAGTTCCTTTACTTTTTTAGCATCTGATTAACTTAATTTATGCTTGAAATGTTTTCATAAAAACGTTTTGAAGAATAATTTTGCTGTTCCACATAAATTGTGCTCCGTGTCTAAACGAGTTCGTATTTAGTTGGAGGTTTTCTCTGAACGTCCGATCGTTTTCCTTCAAAGTAGGATCAGGATTTCGTTGCTGGACTCGTGCAGAGTTCTAGAAAAAGCTCTGAAGACGAAACATTCACTCATGGAAATATGACGACATTCCCCAAAAGAAAAACTACAAAATTTCACATTTTTAAATACTTTTTCCCCCAAATGTTCCAGAATTTCCTAAATGGGATTTGTTCAGGATAAATCCTTTCTGATGTTGGGAAGTTTTTCTGCCTCGTTCATGTTCCTCCCTGTTTGGTTGATCATTTACCCCATCAACAGGAGCTGAAGCCCCATAGATAGAAGCAGAAGATGCCTCTGGCAGCATCCGTCCAGGACCTGGAGACGGTCGGAGCGCCGCTCACCTCCAGCTGCTGCCTCCAGCTGCTGCCTCCATCTGCTGCCTCTGCAGATGCTGCAGGAAAACTCAGCTGGAGTGAAAAGCGTCTCGGTTCGTCATCAGAGATCTGGTCCGGTTCCGGAAAGAGACGCAGAAGCTTCAGCTTCAGCTCTGAGGTGTAGTCTGTCAGGTCTTCAGAGACTCACTCAGGGCTCCGGTCTGACAGGAGGAGGAGGAGGAAAACCTTCATGAAGAAAACAGACACTTTACCTTTTCAGAAGAAGATTCAGCTCCAGAGGAAGAAAAGCATCCAAAAGTTTCCCGCTTCAGCTCGCGCGCGCTGAGGTGAGGTCCGCTCCGCGCAGCTTCATCCTCCTCCTCCTCCTCCTGCAGCTGCTCCACAGCATCTCCAGGTCCGGGCTGCCTCCCCGCGCTTTATAGAGGGGATCCTCTCACGGAGGGGGGAGACCGCGGATCAGAGCGGGCGCCAGCGCCCCCTGCATGCGCGCGCAGGTACTGCAGCCTTTCATGGAGCCAAAAAAATAAACCGATTTCCTCCAAAAATCCTGATTGTTTTGTGCCCCATAATCAGACTACAAGTTTTTTTTTTAAAGTTCCATGTCACTGCCCCTCAGGTAACATCACCATGGCAACCAATATGTCTGTGAAATTAATTGATGGATTGTTTTATTTATTTATTTGCTGAACCAATGATTCTCCGAGTCGGCTGCAGAAGACTGAATGGAGAAGAAGACTGCAGATGAACACTGACCGACGCAAAGGGTTTAGATCTCACAGCTGAGATGACCATCATACCTTCATAGGATGATGCTGGTCTGAATCCCGCTTGCTCCTTTGCTCTGAAAGTTCGTGTTCTGTCATCAATCCATCTAATGAAGCTCCGCCTCGAGGTTTTCTCCATTTCCACCACCTCCATCCCTACAGTTTTCATTAGGACTGTTCACTCTCTTTTCCTTTGGAAGAGCCAGAGATTCAGGAGAAATGAAATGAAATTAAATGAAATGAAATGAAATTAAACGAAATTAAATTAAATGAATCAGATAAATACCCTTTGACATCAGGATCCCTTTTTCAAATCTCATCTGGCCGTGACATCAGCAGGTCATGAAATCAAAAAGGGTCATAAAACAGAGATGAGATCAATAAACAATAAAGGACAAAAAAAACGTTTTGAGAAAAACCTATTTTGTTTTTTACAGAGGAAAAAGAACATTTGTTTAAAAAAATGTAAAGGAAGAAATTATTGAATGGATGGATAACTACACGCTCTTATTGTGAACATTTTTGTCTTACTTTTATTTGTTGTACTATTGTTTTAGTAAAAGTGCAGATTTTTCTACTCTAAGAAAGTAATGGGTTTATTTACCGATTACCAAAATTCACAGAAAAATAGTTTGGTGATAAAAGTTGCTTTCAAACAAATTAAAATATGGTCTTAAGACATTTATTTTGAAAGCAACAGGAAGTGCCTTGCTTACGTCACGTGTAGTAATAAAACTCGTTGAACGCGGAAGTTGGGCTGAAACCGACAAGAAACAAAGCGGAAGTTCAGAGTCAAAACCTCGGTTTAAACGTTGCCTTTCTCAGTGGAACTGACGGAAACGGTGAAGTAAATAGTTAATTTGATGTTTCGCTCCAGTTTATCCCAACATTTATCATAAATAATCTGTTTGTCTGCGGAGTCTTTAAACTGTGCGCGTGAGCCGGAGCCGCGTGCGAAACTGTTGTTGTTTTGTTTAAAAGTTTATTTTTCTTAAAGTTTGCACTTTTGTAGTCTTATTTAAGTCGCAAAACCCTCTATTTATTCTGTTTTATTAGAACTAAATGATTTTTTTAAACTTCGCAGTTTCCACTTAAAGTGGGCGGAGCCTCGAAATCCACCGGAGAGTTTGGGATTTACCCAAACAAACCGAAGAGACTTAATGTATATGATCCTTATATGCTTTAGACAGAGATGATTCATCTTTGAGTTTTTCACTTTTATGGTAAATATTTGTCAGACTGAATATTTTAATGGAGATTAAAATGATTTGAAGACGTTTCTTCATCCAGGAGGATCATGGTCCCACAGCAGGACAGGTTTGCATCTGTACCTGAACGTTGGGCCCACGTGACCCTAACATCTTCTCCTTAAAACAGCGGGTCCAGGGGCCTGTTTCACAAAGGAGGTTCAACCAACTCTGAGGTCAAACCTGAACTCTGAGTTGGTCAATCGAGAGATTGACAACTCTGAGTTTTCAGTTTCAGAGCAGCTGATCCGCGTTAGATCAATCAACTCTGAGTGGACTGATTCGGAGGTGAGCGTGCGCACCGCGTCTATAAGAAGCCATTATCAATGGAGCGCAGATATCACGAGTCACCATGGCAACCGTGAAAACAAAGAGGTCTGCGTATTTTTCTCCAGCTGAACTTGACGTGCTGCTGCAGAGTTACAGTGAATATGAGCACATATTCCAGAAGAAAAGCAACACCGCTGCATCTGCAAAACAGAGACAGTTAGCGTGGAAAACATAGCTGCTCAAGTTAATGCCTAAGTTTGCATTTAAATCATTGTTATAAAATATTGGCTGTAATAACTTTCTAAATAGCGTAAGGAGTGAAATAAAAAATGGTGATATTTAGGAGTACTTTTGAAGTGTTATTCCTGGTGTAAATGCATGAAATGCTGCATAGTGTACAGAACCAATCTGGGGAAAAAATGCATTTAACGTCGGTAATGTTTAGAGGACTTTCTTGTTAACCTTCCCCTCTAGCAAACGTTGGTCATTTTAATATTAATACATGCAATTGTGTTTTTAAAAGTGAACTTTTGTCTACTGTTGAACCTTTCGCTGCGCGAAGACTTCTCCTTTCTTTTCTCTCGTCTTTCCGACCGTGGTCAAAAGCGCAGGGGAGATTTCCTTCAGGGCTGAAGGGAATTCTCCTTCGGGGTTCACTTCCCGTTGGAAACCCTCAACCTCCAGAGCGGATTAAGAATGACTCCAAAACAGTTATTCTGGGAATGACACCTTCTCCGTCCTCCTCATCCGTGCTCACCCCACCCCCCCCCCCCCATCTGCACCTGCAATCGCCCCTCCCCTTCTCTCTCGTGGATTGCACCCCGCTCAGCACAAACACACGCTGCAACACTACCCTTGTATTGATCAAGTGGTATAGGTTTATACGGGATTAAGAAAGTAAGCAGTGCTAGCAAATTGTGTTTCCAAAAAGTAATTGTTACATTAATCTAATTCAATGTCCCTGATTTCATTTTCATGTAGATGCAATCCTGCAGGAATTAAAAGAAACATGGCAGCAGCTAAAAATGAAGTATAAAAACATAATTCAATCAGGTCAAATGTGAGCATGTCATGGATGTAGGCTTTGTTGACAATATTTGACATATGAAACATCTACATAGCAAGACCTAATGTTGTTTTCATTTTGTATATGTAATTGACTGCAACGAAAAACGGTAACGCTCAAACAAAAACGTATGGGGAAATGACAAGAAATCGAGTCTAGGTCTCAAAATCCTCGCACGACGTAAATGTAATTCTCTAGGAATTAATGCAGCCTCCTCGTCTATTGGGTCCTCCAAAAAAGGACACGCCATTCTTGTCACTTAGATCGCGTGACGGAAATGTGGGCAATGAAGGTTGAAGCGAAATATACCGCTTCGTCTTTAAAAAGGGGAGGGGACCGGCAAAAACTTCGAGTTTGGAGAATAAAACCTGCTCCCGACCAGGTTAGGTTCACAGCATAAGTAACCATGGATACGGACTCCGAGTATAAGTTACCTCTCTTTCAGAAACGGGTTTGACTTACTCTGCTTTCTCTGGTTTGACAAACCTCCGATTCTGAAACGGAAAACCCAGGGTTTCCCTGATTTCCGGGTTTATGAACTCAGAGTTTACACTTAACCTCCTTTGTGAAACAGGCCCCTGGTGACCCGCCTGCTTCTAAAGTTTACATTTAGTTACGTCGTTGTGTTTATTCCTAGATCAGGTGTTGAACATTGAAATGATCAAAACACTGAGGATGTCAATGCCGTCGTCTGAAAACTGACCTATAGAACGTTTGCGTTGAGCAGCTTTCATTGGCCGACGTTTGTCTTCAGGTGGGAAGTTTAGGGAAAAGCCCGTTTGTTTACAGACAGGTGAGGGCGGGGCCTCCCTCAGAGAACAGGTGAGCTGAGGATCACGTTTGAATCTTTGATGGCGTTAGAAACTAGTCACATGTTCTTTGTAAACTTTGGTGAAATAGTATAAGTAATACAAATACTGAAGTGTTTTACGTCCCACTCATTCAGACTTTTAGAGGATTTAGGATGTGTGGAGTCAATAGAACCTGATGCTGAATGGTTCTGCTCTGGTTCTGGATGTTCCTCATGGTTCAGAACCACCAAGTTCTCATGCAGGAGCAGAAACACAGACTCTGGTTGTGCTCAGACTCTTTAAACCTGAGCAGAGTTTGTCTTGAACCTTTTGTCTCGTAGTTCTGGCTTTTATTTGGTGAAGAAAGAGAAGTGGGAGCTCCTGCAGTGAAACACGGCGGTGGGAGTGTCACAGTAAGACACACGGAGTTCAGGCCGGGTTCTGCTGTTCCTCATTGGGTTCAGGCCGGGTTCTGCTCGTTTTTCACTTGTTCCCAGCAGAAGTGCCATCCTTCCCTGAAACCAAACGTACCTTTAAGATGCTGGCGTGATCCTGAAGCTCCTCCCCTTTCTCTGCAGCGCAGCCATGACGGAGGTCTACGCCCCCACCACGGTTTCCAACCCCAAGTCCTCCTGGTTCCTGGTTCCTTCTAAACTCCTGGATAAGGTCCAGTTTGGCCTTAAAGCAGCTGAAGTGGTGAGTTTGTCCTGCGTGCATGTGCGTGTGCACGTGGGTGTGTGAGGAGGCTTCCTGGTCGGGATGGATGTGAGGCTGTTGAACTCTGACCTTCAGAAGTCGCTCTGACGGTTCTGAATGTTCTGGAGCGGTTGGTTCGGTTCTACGTTTGTTCTTCTGGACTCTGAGGCTCCGATTCTTTGTAAACTTATTCTTTCAAACATGAAACGTTTTTTTCTGGATTTACTATAAAAACTATTACATTTGCAAAAAATTCAAAGATTGGGAAGTTTTGCTTTAAATTGCTGTGGCTGCTGGGGGGGTACCGGGGCTGCCGGAGGGGGGAGGGGGGGGGGTGCAGGGACAAGTGGAGAAAAGCAAAAAGTGTTTGTTTTTTCTCACTTCCTGGAATTATTCAGCCTCTTTGCTTCAAAGGTCAGAACCAGAAGTTTGAGGCGTTTCTTTGCCGACAGGTCATTTCTGACAGGACGTGCACGTACGTGCACACACATCCAAACACACCAGAACTCCTTAGTCTTTGTCCTTATTTCTGTCTTTGTGAAGCCCAAAGTGCTTTGCCCAAGGACACCTCAGTACATAGATAGACGAGAATCAAACCTGCGACCTGTCTGAGGTCAGCCGCTCCACCTCCATATCTTCAGTCAGAAATACTGTTTATGTACTAATAACTCAGAATCTGCACAGTAAGATGTGTATTCGTAGTATTTTGTAGTAATACGTCATTAGAACAGAAGCTGGACGATCGCTTTCCTGCTCTGCTGGGGGGGGGGGGCGTGGCTGGTTTAACCACGGCTGAGCGACCGGCGAGAAGAGCGTGCTGCTGGACACGACTGTCTGAGCGGGTCGGACCCGTCAGGCGGGAACCGTGGACACGGCAGCAGGACGCCGTTTCAGGACGCCGTGGTTAAACACTGACGTGTGTTTCAGAGGACGTTCCACATGTCAATCAAGGGAGGTTTTTCACACCGACGGCGGTGATTGGCTGATGGATTTACGTTTGATTTGGTATTCCCCGGACCACCGTCACGTCTCTCGCGATCCAGCGGTCGTAACCCCCCCCCCCCCCCCCCCCCCCCCCCCCCCGTGTACGCCATCAACGCAGGAAGCTGCTCACAGAGAACTGAAAGTGTTGCAGAGATGGTCTGCCATCAGCACATCTCCTAAGTGGCTGCCCCCCCCACACACACTTTTGCAAGAGTTGATCGGGGGGGGGGGGGGGGGGGGGGGGTTGGGCAAGGCCTCCATCTGGTTTCCTGTTCTAAAATGAGGATGTGGGGGGGTCATGGTCCCACATGCGGGGAGTTTGTGGCATCAGGAAACTGAAGTTCTGATTACATCATTCTTTTCATCCATGGGGGGGCACAGACTGATGGGGGTCACGGTTCTATGACACAGACATGCATACACACACTATGGAAGAAGATTAAGGTTCTTCTAGCCCCACCCCCCCTTCCCCCCACATGTGTTGCATTTTCACCTGAAAACATCTGGAACTGCAGATGTTACCAGAACTGCAGGATCCCCCCCACCCTTGTGTCCTACAGCCCCCGCCTTCTGCAGCTCTTTCACAACAATGACCTTCCTCAGCCCTCCTTCTCCTCATGGGTCAGCACTTTCACATCCAGAGGAACAAACTCCTCATCAGCAGATCTGACTGAAGACCCGTCTGATCTGATTGGACGGCTGGCGCCCCCTGCTGGTCGTCTGTGGCGCGGCTCCTGACCACATTCCTGTCTTTGACCTGTGAATCCGCGGGTCAGACGGTTCGGTCTCTAGCGTCTGCTCTCCCCCCTCAGGGCCTGTCCCTGGTGGCCTTCATCCTGGAGGAGCTGGTCTCCAGCTGTGGGAACTGCAACCCCCTCTACTTTTTTGAGTTCGTCAGCTGCACGGCCTTCCTCTTCACCCTGCTGCTCCTCATCCTCCTCTCCACCAGGCTGCACGAGAAGGTCGGCATCGAATGCTGGCCCAAACTGGTGAGTCTCCTCGACCATGAGACACCTCCTCATTGGGGGGTTCAGGTGGGGGTCCTCAGCCTCTCCGTCTCCTCTGCAGAACTTCTTATATACGGTTGGGATCGCGGTCCTCCTCCTGATCTCGTCCATCGTGCTCGCCGCCGATAACGCCGGCTCCAGTCTGGAGAGGGTTGCTGTGGTGAGAATCTCTTCCTCTGACTCCTCCTCTGACTCCTCCTCTTCCTCCTTCATTCATCTTTTCTTCTCTGATCCTTCAGGTGTTTGGAGTCCTGGCGACCCTGGCCTTTGCGTTAGACGTGGCTTACTTCCTGAAGACCCGTGGGTCCCCCTTCAAAGCCGGCCCGGGTCCGGGTGTCAGTAACGGCGGCCCGGTGCCGGCAGCGGCTCCTGAGACGGAGAGGCTCAACGATCAGGCATAAGTCTGCCTCCATCTTTGTTACACACTTTGTTTTAGCTGGAGGCGGGGCTTCAATCGTTCTTGTCTGTCTTTGTCCCCCCCCCCCGTGTCCTTCATTCATTTTTTAAACCGAGGTTCTGAAAAAAAACAGATGATTCTTCCGAAACCACGTAAACACTAAGGCCGACGGCTCGTGTCTCTGCTGCTTCATCCACTGAACTCCTGAAGACGGCCGGAAGGGGTCCTTCTTTAATCCCCCCGAGGTTCTGCGCATCAGAACGCGACGGAGGGGGTCCGATCGCTCCAGACACCCCTGTAGTCCACTAATCCCCCTGAAAGACTGCGTTCCGGATGAATCCAATCAGATCTGGTTCAGTCCAGGACAGGAGTCCCTGCAGCGCCCCCTGCAGGTCAAACACGTGTCCCTCTTGGTCTCTCATGGTGTCTGTTTGCTTCTGGTTCCTGCAGCCGGTCTACTGCCCTCTGGGAAACGTAGTTTATGTAGTGATTGTCGCACAGTGATGATGTCACTCAGTTCTGATCCACATAAGCAGCAGAGTTCAGCCAAGTCTTTGTCCTGAAGTCACATCAGAATCGTTTTTTTCTGTTAAAGTTAAAAAAATAAAACCGTTTTAAAAATGTTTTAACGTCTGACGAGCTGGAGGCAGAAAATAAGAGGCGGAGCATCTGCAACAGGCGGCGCTGTTCGCCTGCCTTCGCTTCGGTCTCTGTTTCCATCGGTGATTCTGCTTCGGCGTTTCATCCTGGTGTGTGCCAACCATTCAGGACAAGGTGATCAGATTGAAACCAATCGTTTTCTGGTGGAAACGAACGCTGAAGACAAACTTTGCTGATGGAAATAAGAGGCCTGAAGAATTCCTGCTGGAAGTTTGGTTTTATGGATGGAATAAGATTTTTTTACTGTTGTTTTTTTCTTCTGTGGCTCTTTTTTCTGTTACAGACTTTAATGTTTGTGAGTGAAAGCATAAAGAATTTAAAGTTCCACTCTGTTGTATCTGACAATCTGCCTGTTTTAAAGAACATTGTTGTTTTTTTGAAAATAAGTGTTTTTGTAATTTGGTAAATGTGGTTCTTCTGTGCCTTAGTCTGTGTTTGGCATCAGCCTGCGGGACGCCGCTGTGGCCTTTGTTCTGATGAACGATAAACACATTTTCAGTAAAAGCTGTTGTTCTTATTACAAACCGTCTGTCTCTGAATTGTCAGTCCACCTTAAACATGACTCAGTCCACCTTAAACATGACATCAGTCCACCTTAAACATGACTCAGTCCACCTTAAACATGACATCAGTCCACCTTAAACATGACTCAGTCCACCTTAAACATGACAGCCCCCCCCCTCACACCGGCCCACTGGGCGGCAGGCATCAAGTGGACCCGTTTCCATGACAACGTGAGGACGTGGAGAAACAGCTGCCGGAGCTCCTAAAGAATGGGGGGAGGGGGGGTTCTGATTGGCTGGACACCTGATCCAGGTGACCAGCCGTGAACAGAACCAGAACATCTGGTTCTGGTCCAGTGCCAGGCCGGTGGGAGGATTCTGGGACGTGGAGGTCTCCACCCCAGCTTTAGGGCTGTCTCTCCTGCAGGTGGAGCTGTGCGTGAGTGGTCCACACACCGGACCGCTGATGATGAACCTTCAGAGGATGCAGGTCCGGTCGGATCCACAGACCCTAAATGTTAGTTTCTCCAAAAGTGGACGAGGTTCAATAGTTTGTGATTCATTAAAGGAGAAACAGGAAATGACAAAGGCAAGACAAACCTCTGAGAAGAGTTTGAATCATCCGTTAGAGGAAGCCGTGCGGTTCTGCTTTTTCAGTCAGAGGTCTGAAGGTCAAAGCAGCAGCCAGGAAGCAGCTCGGTTCTGGTGCTGGTTCTGTCCATCCGGACTCACTGAAGCAGTTCCAGCCAGAGGCTTTGGATTGTTTCACTCGTTCATGATTTAGCTTCACATTTCCAACAAACAAAAAACACAAAGTAATCGGATTACCTCTGAGATGGATTACTGGAATACTCTGTACTTTGGTGACACTCAGGAGTACGACCGTTGACCTTCACATTCAGACGAGCGACGCTCCAGGATTGGTCCTCCTGGCTCTGCGTTGTTCTGATTGGATCTTGTGTTTTGCTGCAGGTTCTGGATGGTTCTGGTTCATCTGCACAGGAAACTCCAAACGTCACGGTATCGTCATCAATCAAAATAAAACCAGCTGTGGAAGAGCGGTCCACCTCTGATCAGAAGGTGCTGGTTGTGTCAAAGGGTCCTCATAGTTCCTGGTGGTTCCGTCACTCTGACCAATATCGGAACAACTCGCCTTCCTTCTCCTCCAACCAGAATCACATTTTCTGCTTTAAATTCATTCCGCCTGCCCTCCTCCCCCCGTTCTCCACTGGGAGCGATACTTTGTCATGGTCTGACCTCTGACCTCCATCAGTGTGCAGACCAATTAGTTCATCCCAAACACAAAACCTTAGACTTCACTAACTTTATTTGTAACACAGATGTTTATTGCTCATTGAAATAGAGACAACGGTCTGCAGGCCTGAAGAGCCTCTGGACCTGAAGTGTCCATCATCCAGACCCCAACACGGCTTCAGCTGATTCTAGGCACAGTTAGCTCCACAAAGGTGATGGTCGGACATGCAACAATTCACAAGTTTAACATTATGAACATGAAAACGCCTCTTTAGCAGGACTGTAACGATGCCTCATAACAGCAAAACCATTCATAAGATATTCATTCATTCTGTTCATCATCTGCTGGACTATTCAAACATGTAGTTGTAGAGTTAGATCAGTTCATTCTCTCTCAGAGTTCTGGTCCATCGCCTGTCCGTCCTGGGGGAGAATCCCTCCTTCATGTGGACCCCCCCCCCTGAGGTTTCTTCTTTATTTTTTAGGAGTTTTTCCTTACCGAGAGGGGGGGTCTTAGGTTTTGTTAGTTTAGTTTAGTTTAGTTTAGTTTAGTTTAGTTTAGTCTGTTTAGTTTAGTTTAGTTTAGTTTAGTTTAGTTTAGTTTAGTTTAGTTTAGCCATGACCTGTTGAATTCTATGACTTTATGTTCTTCAGGATTCATGTTTATTAAACATTCTCTGGTATGAAACCATTGAGACGACTGTGGATGTAAATATTGGTCTATTTAAATAAAATTGAACTGAATCTTCATCCAAACTTCCAGCAGTCAGACTCAGACAGAAATTCCTGCTACTGAACAGTTTTCCAGATTCTTGGATTTCTTCCAGATCATCAAGTTAATGAAATCTGTGTCCAAACCAACAAGTAAACTAGAATGAATGTCAAATCCATTCACATGTTAGTTTCCTAAAGTTCACCACTGTTGTTTTTCCACATCCAAAGAATCCAAAGGGAACATTCTTAGAACATTCTAGACACTGGATGGTCACATGACTTTATTCAAAGGACTGGAATGATGGACGGATCCGTGTTGATGACATCACACGTGTGTTGTTGCTGTGATTGGTCGGTTTTACTTTATAGTAAATAAACCTGCTGTACCTCAATCCAGATGGGATTTTCCAATATCAATGATCGATTTATCTTTTATCAAGACATTTTTTTATGTGTAATAGGTTGATTCGATTAACAACTTGTCTTAGACAGATTGATCTGATTGGATCGTAGGATTATAAATACACTCCCAGAAGACTTGGTTGGTTCTGACCTCCTTTTTCCTCCGCTGAAGGAAACTCCGCCTCCCTTCACATTGTCACCTGAAACATGAGCGCTCCTCCTCATGAGGGGTTCCCTTGGGTGGGTTTTTTCTTTTTTCTTTAAATTTATTTTCTTCATTTCATTTTATTTCTTTTATTATTATTATTATTAGTTGTAGTAGTAGAAGTATTTATTACTATCATTATTTCCTTATTTATTATTATTATTGTTATTATTATATATATTTTTTTAATCTATTCTGGGTGCCCCACTCCATTCATTTATTTCTTTTGGGGGGGGGGCCCGGGGGGGAGGGCTAGTCCCTAGGGATGTCAGGGCATGAATGGTGGGGCTGGACTTCCTGCCCCTCCGTTTTGGCACCGGGCCCCTTCTTTGCTGGCTGTCTCTCAGCGCTATGAGGCTCTGGCCTCTATCTGTGGCTGGCTTGCCGCCTCCTGACTACCTGGCTGCCCTGGGAGGGGGGGCGCCTACCTCTGCCGGATGGGGGGCCGGTCGCTCGGGGGAGCCTTCTTCCCCCAGTTGTGCCCATCCGCCTGCTCCTCCCCGCTCCCACCAAAATAAATGTTGCACACAGTCACATAGGCCTCCGGGAACTGGGTGGGTGGGTTAAGCTGGCGGGGCTCACTGGGGGTGTCTCTCTCTGGGTCGTGTCAGCACCTGCTGACCCACATCCCCCCTCCTAACCCACAGTGTCTTGATGGACAGATGTCTTCAGAATTTCACCTTTGATGTAATATTTGTCTTTCCAGCAGATCTGGTATAATTGTTACAGCTTAAAATAATAACTTATTCAAATCAGTACTTGTATCCCCCACTTTCTCACCTCCCCCCCCCATATTCTTCAACTCTCCCCCCCCACACACACTAGATGTAACTTATTCTTTCTCTTTCAGCTTTTCCCATCAGTGTTTGCCACAGCGAACTAGTCGCATGGTAAACTTGTCAATGTTTTACGCCAGATGCCCTTCCTGACGCAACCCTCTCAAAGCAACCGGGCTTGGGACCGGCACAGAAGTAGAGAAGGGAACAGGGAGCAGCCCGGAGTCGAACCCCGGTTTCACGGACGGAAGGCGCCGCAAACCAGCACGAGCTAAACCGGCTCCCATACACACTCAATGTAACTTATAAATAAAAAATAATACAACAAAAAGGGGTTAATACAAATCTACACTCTGGTTTCTCAAAGTTCTATAACCTCTTTTTGTGATAGTAAAACCTGTCCAACACAAAAGGCTTTCAGCTCTAATCTGTTTGCTCAGCTGTTGGACAGAAAAAGCTTTAAAAAAAAGAAACAATAGCGCTCCTGTGGCCAAACATGGTACTGCAGGAAGTCACTGCCATGAAGGAGGCAGAAGGCCACATGAATGTCGTTTTTCAGTGAAACTGAGTAAAACCTCCATCAGGTGTGTCTTCCAGTTGGGATGTGCTGCTGGGAATTTGTCTTCATCATTTTGCGTAGTCAAATCTGCAAACCATCCAGCTGTTTTCCCACGGAGGGTGGTGGGATGCTGGAGCCCAGCTGCTGTTGGATGAGGGTGGGCTTCAGCCTGGACATGTCAGAGTCCATCTCATTCACATCCACAGCTCAGGGAGCACGTGAGGATCAGCTAACGTGTTTGCACATGTTGGACCCACAGAGCCCCGATGAACCGGCGCATGGCGAGGTTTGACCAAAGGATCTCCTCCTGGCAGCTCTGGACGCGTGAACATTCAGGTTTCCAGGTATGAAAGAATCCGTCTGCATCATTTCCAGTGGAGATTCTGATCCAACATCGTTTTCATGACATCACGGCCCCCCAGCATGAGGCCACAGGCAGCGCGCTGGTCTGACAAAAACACGGAATTCAAGCTTCTGCAACCCTGTTCCTGAAGGTTTCTCCTCATCGGAAGCAGATCTGTGATGAAGGTTTAAGGTCTCCACTCTGATGAAACCTGAATACCTAACTGTGGATGGACATCAGCTTTCTGCAGATCTCACTGCTTTGGAGACCTTTACCCTGCTTCAGTGACACTTGAGCTCACGCTGAGCGCCGACCATCGCCTCTCCTCTTTCAGAGATCCTCTCACCCAATCAGAGGCCTCCGCTGCAGCCCCCTCAGCTGGGATGAAGGACTCCTGGTTCCAGGCAGACGGACAGATGAGGAGCTAGAAGAGGGCTAGAGAGGTCCACCTCACTGTGACTCAGCAGGTCTGCAGGGTTATAAGGAGGCGGCGTGCTCGGTGTGTCAGCACAGAGATGATGGCCTGGCTCCTTTTCATCGCCGGGATCCTGGTCCACTTCCCCGACCCGCTGCTGGGGAACGCTTCAGGTAAAGCGCACGAACACACCTGAGCAATCAGGTCCTGACCGAGTCTCTGTAACCCGGAGAGACAGATACTAGAACCGTCCATCGCTTCTGTTGTGATGGCGATGAAGGTTAAAGGCAAAGGAAACCTTCTAACAGCTAAAACAAACAAACCAAAAAAAGGTTTTGTTTTCCTTTGGCTGCTTCACAGTTTTACTGTTTTACTCTTCATAAACAGGGATAAAATAGATGAAAGAACGTCAGTTTATTCTAGCAAACCGTCCTGAAAAAAGCTGATTTAATGTTTAATGCAAATATGACAAAACAAAGGGGAACACAATCCTGAAGGTGTGAACTAAAAACTGCTGCATGAGACAGACGAACGAATGCTGATTCAACAGACCAGGTGGAGTTAAATAAAAAAATACGATGTTTGAAACGCAAGATGACCCGAAAAGAGGAAGAAAGTTCAAAAAGGTCTTTAAGAATAATAAACCCCCAAAGAAGAAAGAAAGCAATGTACCACAGCGTCTTGCTGTGTCCCGGCTCATGGTCTCCCTGTTTTTAAAACGTTCATAGGGTTTGTGTTCTGCGTTCTGATTGGCTGTTGATCTTGTCAGTCAGTCTCCGCCGTCTCCTGTACTGAATGTGTTCAAGTTGAAAAGTCAACACCAATCTTTGATTGACATTCGTGTGACTAAAATTCTGGACGTATTTATCTATAAAGCTTTGAACTTTGAGAGTTTAGACAAGAGAGAAAGGTGTGAAAATGTTCATCCGTGTCTCAGAAGCATGCATTTAAAGTGGGAGGAGCTTCATAGCCTTAAACATCTGTGGTTCTACTTCACAGATTTCAGGTGAAGAAGAACCCCTGCGATAAACAAGGGAAACACTGTACAGCTAAAACTAATAAAATGATAGCTAACAGTTATAAAAAAGGCCAACTGACATGCTAAAAGCTAGCATAGCGTCCTAGCATCGCAGGTCTCTGGGATGCGGATGATTCGATACTTCCGGCTGAACATGGACGGTCTTTGGTTTGAAGCTGCTCTCCTGGCTGTTCTCAGAATACCAGCTGGAGTCGGACACCCAGACCCAATGCCAGCTGTTGAGGGGCGTGGCCGCTGCCAAACAACCAGGTGACGTCCCCCACTGCTTTGAGGATGGCAGCTTCAGGTGAGTCCACCTGTCGGGTTTTGATTCTGTAACAGAGCAGTAATGAAGTGTAACCTGAGCTGCTGCCACCACAAAGACGCGTTCGTCAGAAAAAAAGGATTCAAACAGAGTTTGGTCTCAGCGCTTCAGTCGTCAGTGATGCTTTGATGGGCTGAGGTCCTCCCGATGAGGACGGGACGACCAAACGCAGCTCTCCTTCATTCTGGATCTTCAGATCTGCAGCAACCAGTGGAACTCAGATCGGTTCCTAACCTGCATTCACCTGCAGTCCATCTTTCTCTTTACGCAGATGACGCTCAACTGTAGCGGTAAACCTGACGCCTCATCAGGTTCTAGTTTTCTCTGGAAATGCAGGCGCCTGAGGAACCAGAATAAAACACAATTGTTGGTTTTTGGTCTCTTGAATCTGTTCTGGTCATCTTGGATGGATTCAGTCCAGATTCCAGAGCAACTGCAGGTCATGGGGGGGCCATCCAGCATATTATGACATGTTCCTGATCCAGGTAATCAGCTGGGAGGAAAACATGGAGACACGGCGGACACCGATTCACCCCCCCTCCACAACAGTTTATACTTTTTAGACTCTGATGTAGTTTGTTTTAGTTCTGCAGAAGCTTTCTGAGGCCGAGAACATTACTGCTGTGTGACGGGACGCTGACATGAACCTCCGCCCTCCTCTTCCTCTCTTCACCGTTTGATGAGTCCGTCATTCTGTGATTGTCCACTTCTGTGTTTGTGTGCTCAGACCCGTGCAGTGCAGTGGGCGGAGTCAGGAGTGCTGGTGTGTTGATGCCGATGGTCGGGAGATTGCTGGGACTCGAACCAACAACTCTGCCCTTTCCTGTGAGCAAACATTTGACTTATTGTTGTTGTTTTTTGTAAAGTTAATTTGTAGGTTTACGTTTGAGACTCTGAGCTCCCGCTGCTCCGCAGGTCCGTCTGTCTGCCAGCTGCAGACCCGTCTGCGCTGCTCTCCATCAGGCCTCTTCGAGGCGATCCAGTGCGACTCCAGCAGGGGGCAGTGTTGGTGTGTGGACCAGGATGGCATGGAGCTGTATGGGACCCGACAGAACGGGAGACCTCAGAGATGTAGGCACCAAACAGACGCCTCAGATCCGGCTCTTTCAGGCAGCTGCACTGACACCTGCTGGCCAACGTGGGCATTACAGTTTGATCTTCCACCAGCTGAGGTTTTCCTCTGAACCTGAAGACCAAAGAGGTTCAGAACAGAACAGCAAAGGACTAAACCCAGTCACACAAAAAGGAACCACTTTTGGTTTTCAACCTCACATTTAGAAAAGCGTTCATGAAGATGAAATTCCATTAAACATTTTATTATTAAAATGAATGTCTTGTCAAAAATGAAGTCCTCATAATAAATAGGATTGAAAGGAATTGAAAAATCCTCATCAGAGGTGAAGCAAGACCTTTCCTGCTCTTTTGATTTCCCAAATAGAAAAACCCTTTCAGGATTTCTGCTGACGCGGTCCTGACAGAACCTCCCGGACCTCCTCTGTGGTTCTGACGTGTGTTTTTGTGGGTCCAGGTCCCGGCAGCTGTCAGGTCCGGGCCCGGCGGCTCATCCACAGCTCCGGTTCTCCTCCTCAGTGTGCAGAAGACGGCAGCTTCCTCCCCGTTCAGTGTAAATTCATCAACATGACGGACAGGATGGAGCTGGACCTGCTGCACGCCTTCAACAGGTGACTCCTCCCACCGCCATTCTGCTGGAGTGCGTGGGGCTGTAAGTTTACATGCATGGATGTTTGTGTTCAGGTTTCCGGAAGCTTTCCAGACCTTCAGCAACTTCAGGAAGGTTTTCCCGATGGTTTCCTCTTATTGTTTTTGTTCGAACAGCCAAGGCAGAGAGCTGGAAAATACAGGTAAACACACCTGAGCTGACCGGTCAACTTCATTTTGTTGTAAATCTTCTGGGTAAAAACAGCTTGAAGGACTTAACTGGACTGTGTCAGCCTATGTAATCAGATTACAACCAGATTTCTAGAGTAATCTGATTCCTAACCATTATATGAAGCAGAAATGTGATTTCTGTTTATTCATGTTCTAAAATTCTCAATCGAGATTAAAAATGCAGGAAAAACGTCAAACCAACAAAATTCAACCAAATCAGATTATTATGATCCTGAAACCTTGAACCTTCATCCTGAAACATGACGTCATCATCTGCAAACTGACTGACTCCTCTGAACTCGTGAAGTTCCTCTGAATCAAACCAAAGTTCTGAAGGTTCTAAAGGTCATCTTCATCAGTCCTCTACTCATTTTTATGATGCTTTTATTCTCCGTTTAAGAACATTGAATGGTGTTTGCATACATGTTTTGTTTATGAATCTTATTTAAAAATTGTTGGTGAAATGGAGAAAACAATGTCTGAGACGTGATGTCATGAACTTCCTGTTCAGGTGTGGAGCTCCTGTTCTCTGAGATCCCCGAGTCGGCATTTTCTGGTCTCAGCTCGGGTCAGTCCTTCTCCCAGACCAACATCTATAAAGTCCTGCAGCGGAGGATGCTGGGAATCCAGCTGGCTGTCAGCGGCCACTTCAGATGTAAGCTCTCCTGATCTCAGGTCTCTGAGTTTCCATCAGTTCTGTGAGGATTAATTAGATCAAAGCCGCCTTGATCTGATTAAAAATAATGCATCAAAGCTTCTCAACCTCGGAGTTTAAATCCGGTTTTTGGTTCCTGGGAATACGTAAAAACTTAATTAAAAGTTGTGCTACAGACTATTTCCTTCTATGTTTAATTATGCTACAGAAATGCTTCCATACTCCAGATCTTTGTTGATGATTCCGCTTTTTATCACGGCTGAATCCGTCTGCTCTCTCAGGCCCCTCCCCCTGTGAGGAGGAGCGCCGGGCTGCCCTGGAGACGTCCAGCGTGTTTGTTCCGACCTGCGAGAGAGGAGGGTCATATAGCTTCACCCAGTGCCAGCAGGGGGGGCAGTGCTGGTGTGTGGACCCCTCTGGCAGAGAGGTTCCTGGGACCCGGCAGCTGGGGGGCCCCCTGGCCTGTGGTGAGAAAAATCATCCTCTCATCGTCTCATCGTCCTTCTTCTTAATCTAACTTTGGTGGTTCCTCGTCTTCTCCAGGTTCAGGACCTGCGGACTGTCCCTCTCAGCGCCGCCGAGCTCTGTCCCGCCTCCTCTCTGGCCCCATCAGTCCTCCTCTGAAGTCCTCCTCCCGCAGACTTGCAGCTTCCTGTTCCTCCCTCCTTCAGCCTCTGAGGGACCTCCTGCCAGAGGAGGCTGATGAGACAAACTTCCTGTTCCGCCTTGTGGAAGTGTTGGATGGCCTCTTCCCGTCAGTGGGCGGAGCTCTGCAGGCTCTGAATGGCTCCTCCCCTCGTTTCCTCCAGGAGAATCTGTTTGGAGGAGACTTCCTGAAGAGCGCTGGCGCCCTGAACTTCAGCGGCGAGGTGGGAGATCAAGGAACCATCTCTCCCGACTGCCTGTCCCCTCAGAACCCCCGTCTCCATGAGAACCAGAACCTGGTCCAGTTTGTGAGCAAAGCCCTGGAAGACCCCGCCTTCTTCTCAGTCCTGAAGAACACGCTGATGAGCAGCTCGAGCTCCGCCTCCCTCTACCAGGTGCAGCAGGCTTTCATCAAAGTGACGTGTGTAGTAATGTTAATAATTCCTTCAAGCAAAGGATTGGATATTTTACAAAGTGGAAAATCCGCTCCAAATGTACCTGAGTCCCTCATGAACCTCCAAGTTCTGATCCGATTCGGATTCAGGCGTCTCCTGAATTCACCTGATCCAGGTGGAAAACAGGCAGTCCTGGTTCAGAACACAGAGCTTGAAACCTTTTTGATGTATAACCCACCGACCCACATTAGGCAGAAGGTGTTTGAAGTATTAATGTGGGCGGAGCCAGCAAGCACACTGGAAACATGGTCTTCTGCCCAGACCTGAAACGCCATGTTTTTCCATCTAAAATGAGTGAAACGTTTATTTTTTTCCCTTCAGACCGTCCTCTTTAAGTAGCTAGAGTTTCAAATTAAAGCGCTCAGCTTTCCTCTTTCAAAATAAAAGTCTGTTCTTCTTCATCTTCTTCGCCCTCAGCTTCAGCAGCTTTGGAAGTCTTTCTTCTCAGAACTGATGGATGGAGTGAAGACCTTAAAATGTGTTAACAGCCCTCCTCTTGTTTTGCAGGTTTTGGCTCCTCTGGTGACCTCCTGCTCTGAGGAGGAGGAGGATGAAGCAGCCGACATCTTCATCCCGCGCTGCACCCCTGGTGGTGCTTTCCAGGAGGTGCAGTGTCGGAGATCGCAGTGCTGGTGCGTGGACCCTCAGGGTCAGGAGGTGGAGGGATCCCGGGTGGCAGGTCGTCCTTCTCGTTGTCCGAGTCTCTGCGAGAGAGCGAGGGTCAACGCCCTGAAGGCAAAGGCAAACATGGCGGCCGGCGCCAAAATCCACATCCCAGTGTGTTCGGAGGATGGCAAATTCCTGCCGCTGCAGTGTGTGGGATCACGCTGCTTCTGCGTGGACGCTGAAGGGAGGACGGTCACTTCCTCACAGACAGCAGGGGGCGCCCTCCGGTGTAAGAACCCACTGATCCCATCACTGATGTTACCTTCAGAGGATCGCCTAACGTCAGTGATGCTTCTTATTAATATTTTACAATCAATCTGATAAACGTAGGTAAAAAGGTGGATTATTTAAGGGTTAATGGCCGCTGAAGTGCGCGTTATCAGAAATGAATGCAGGACGTGGAACGTTGAACCGTCCAATGCTTTGCTTCCGTGAAGTTGATGATTTCTGATAATGCACACTTTATCGGCCATCACCCCGCTCACACCATGGTCACTTACAAAAGAATTAAATATACAATCAGTTTAGTACTTTATTCTTGTTATTTGTTCAGTTTGGATCGCTTTTTTCACAAAAAGCCATAAAAGAAGGTCGATGGAAAGATGGTTCTGGCTGAGATCTGACCCGGTTTTACCGCACTGACGTGCTCTGATGAAAGCCTGTTTGATGTTTCAGGTCCAGAAAGCGTCACGCCCAAGTCTTCTGAAGGTTAGATCCAACTCAGGAACCCTTCAAATTTAACACACATGTCCACCTGTTGTTACCTGTCATCACCTGTTCACCTGTCACCTCCAGGTCGCTGCTCCGATGCCCTCGCAGAGGTCGCCGCTTTCAGACAGGAGGTGAACCGCATCATCTCTTTGTCTAACTCCTCCCACATCCCCCTGGGATATGGGTTCTTATTGGCCGAGGGTCTTCGTCTGACTCCTGAGGAGCTCCAGGTCATCCAATCAGAGGAGCTACAGCTGTCAGAGGAGCTGCTGAGCGGCTCCAGAGCCGCGCTCCCATTGGCTGCTTTCTCCAGTGAGTCACATCGAAAGCATGAAAATATGACAGACATCCCATAATTCAGTGCTTAAAGTTTTATAAATATAATATTAAATATGGATTTTGTTTTTTTAAGTTTTCACTAAACTTCCTTGATAAATTCTGGTGACAGTTTCTACATTGAGGTAAATGAATTCTGGTGCTCAGCTCTTCAGATGCTGCTTCCCGCCGGACGCCGCTCCTATGAGCCGTTCCTGCCGCAGTGCGACGCTGACGGAGGCTGGCTGCACACGCAGTGTTCGCACAGCACAGGTCACACAAACACACACGCAGTTTTGAATTTTGGGATCAAAAACGTCAGATCACTATGACGATGATGGAGATGTTTACATGTGAGTCGATGCTGCAGCTCTTTGGATGAATAATCTGATCAGGAACAGCCTGAAAATCTAAAATGACAGAAATTTAATTTCAGTGAAGGGACAACGTTCTCTATTTTTGAAAAATAGACTTATGGGAGAGTTTGGGCTCTTCAATGTGGTCCAGGTAGATTCTGTTGGTACCAAGTGGATCCCTGAAGGTCCAAGAACATCAGCCTCTGTTAAATCAAAGTTCAGGCGAAGAACAGTAGAATCCAAGTCCTTCAATGTGTCAGACCTGCTGGAAGTCTGGAGAACTGGAGACTTCAGCTGATTGAATGGATCCGCATATCAGAGTATCATCAGCAGAAGGATGGACATGTTTGCTGCTGCATGAGGGCAGCTGATGGAAGCCTCTGAAGATGGTGTGAGAGAGATGTTGAGAAATTGTTATTATCATTTCAGGTTTGAGGTTCTGAATCGGAATAAAACAGAAAGCTAAGCGGTTCCTTTGTGTTTTCAGGTCAGTGTTGGTGCGTTGATGAGAACGGAGAGTACGTCTCGAACTCCCTGAAGAGCCGGTCTCTCGGCCTGCCCAAGTGTAAGGAAACCCAAACCTCCTCTGAGCAGAAACATCTGAACTCAACCCTCCAGAAGAGAGTCTGAGGGCCAGACGATGCAGCATCTGTGACGCCCTTAGATTAGTTCTGATCTGTGTTAACCCTTGTGCTATCTTAGATGACCCCCCCCTTCCATTGAGGTGTTCTCCCTACCATGACAAAGGTGGATGAAGGTGGAAAGATTTCATGTAATCCATGGACACCAGTGAAGATCACAAACCATTAAAGAAAAAAGGTTCAGAGCACTGTCTAGTGGGTCTAGATGACCCACTAGACAGTGGGTCATCACCACCAACTCCCAATGTTAAAGTGCCTAGGATAGCACAAGGGTTACATGGTTTAGATCCAGAACACGAGGGAATGCAGTTTGGTCGGAAGGTGGCGCTGTGAGGAAACTCTATCGAGACCACACAGGAAACAAAGGAAGAACTGAAATCAGACGATGTCTGTTAATCTTATTCTAATCTTAATCTGCAGGTCCGAGCCGCTGTCAGCGAGCTGAGGCTCACTTTCTGCTCTCTGATTGGATGAAAGGCTCTGATGTCAGCAGCTCAGGGTACCGCCCACAGTGCGAGCAGGTAGGAGCACGTTTATCTGTAAAAAAAAGGCTGAATGAATTTACCAGTCGGAGCATTTTGTCCTGTCTGTTCCGTCCTTTGTATTCTGTTCTCCATTTGTTTAAATAAAGTTTTATTCTTTCAGGATGGTCGCTTCTCCGTGCTGCAGACAGGTGGTGCTGCAGGCTGGTGTGTCCACCCGCAGACTGGAGAGCCAATCCAAGCAGCAGGGCGGGGCGCCACGGGCCAGCTGAAATGTAAACACATGCACACGCACGTGCACGCATGGCTCCACTGGCGGCCGTCACAATAAACAGCGTTTTTCTTTTAGGCCCCAGCTGGTGCGAGCTGCAGAGGCGCCAGTGTGGCCCCGACGGCTCCTTCGCCCCACTGCAGTGTGATGTCACTTCCTGCTGGTGTGTGACTGAATACGGACAGGAAGTGGTCGGGACACGGACGCCTCAGCTGACAGGCGTCACGCCATCGTGTGACCGTAAGAGCTTCACCTTTTGCTCGACGGTTGGAAGTGACACAGCAGCTGCTGATTAGGCCACGATAACCCTCTTTCAGGTCCGCTCTGCCCCGCCCCCACCATCACACACGGCGCATTAGTGTGCCGCTCAGCAGCCAACGGCCCTCAGAGCTGTGACCTCATCTGTAACTATGGTTACGAGAACTCTCTGCCCGTCAGCAGTTTCCTTTGTGAAACTGAGAGCGGGAGATGGAGTGGAGACATCAAACCACTGGGCGGAGCCTGCCAGAGTAAGTCTGAACTCTCACTGTCCAAATGAGAATCAAGCTCCGCCCCCTCGGATGTCAACTCCTTTGGTTTGTCTTCAGTCTCTCAGCCTCTGCAGACGCTGTCGCTGTCTCAGCTGTGGTCGCTGGCATCCTGCTCTCAGGCCGACCAAACACGCTCGTTGTTGTTCAACATGATGACCAGCAGGGGGCTCTGCTCTGCGCAGGTGAGCCCAGGTTCCCCGGAGCGGTGGTCCTCTGTGAGCGCCGTTGACCTTGGCTCTGTTCCTCTGCAGCTCGGTTCCTCGGGTCGCAGCGTGTCGCTGTGTGACGACTCGTCCGTGAGTCTGCAGTGTGACGGAGCCCCCACCTTAAAGGTGAGCTGGAGCGCCGCCCTCGCTGACCTCCCCGCCGCTTACCTCCCGGACCTCCATGACGTTGGTGAGTTCAGAGGCCGAGGACCACTTCCAGAACGCTGAAAATTCCTTTGAGAAGAGTTTGAGGAACCATTTTTATCCCAAACCCCAGATTTTTCTATAATTCTGGCCAAAAGCTTTTAGGATTTTTATTCAGTTTAAATTTCAGTTCCTTCTAGAATTTCTTAAACCAGAAAAAACTCTGAAACTCCGCCCCAATTTTATCCTGAGCAAAGTAAAGATTTTTCTTTTTTAATCTGATTTATTCTTTTTTTATGATTGGAGGTTATAAAAGGAGGTTCTTGGTAAATATTTAGCCCAGCATCATTGATTTAAATTTAAGGTTTCAGGCGGTTTGGGTTCTTTCTTTTGCTTCATAAAAACAGTTTTCTGTGGTGTTACCGTACCTTTGGGCTTCACACCCAACAGGCTTTGCGGTGGCGGAGGGCGTGGTCTGATTGGTCCCTATACAAGGTGTAGATATAAGGTGAATTGCCCGCCTTAGCCAGGTGGCACACGAGAGAACAAATCTTCACATTAAGAAGACAGGAAGTGTGTCTTCATCATCGCCACTTTACTTTGAAAACAGGAAGGAAGATGATAAGACGTCGAGGTCATGTGACATAAACAAGCCAACGTTGGGGGTTTGCTGAGTGAAAATAAAATACGAATGACTGAAATTGACACATTTACTGTCACCTTCATCCATGAAGAACTGTTGTATCTGCAGGTCTATTGGGGGGGCCTTGGTTGGGGTTGGGGCGTGGCATGCGGTGGATGGGGAGGGGCTTCCTGCAGCTGTGACCTTTCTCTTTTCCTCAGCTCTCTTCCTAAATGAAACCAGACTTCTCGACGGAGTTCGGGGCCTCCTGCTTGACCTCGGCTCTGCCATGACACCTGAGCCAAAACTGGTTTCCATGACGACACCAAGCTTCGGCTGTTACCGCGGTTACCGCCTGGACAGTGACGGGAACGGCTGTGGTGAGTCCTTCCTTCATGAAGGCTGCGAGTCACTTAAGCACCCCCCCATCACTAAAATTCACAGAATGGGGGGGGGCGGCGGCAAAGCAAGCCTAATACCCACAATCCTCCAGTTTTGGATCTCCAGAGGATCCTCCTCACGTTTTCCACCTCTTCCAGTTGTCTGTCCTGCTGGAAGCTTTTCCCAGGAGGGGGCGTGTCTGCTGTGTCCTGAGGGAACCTATCAGGAGGAAAAGGGGCGGGGCTTCTGCAAGAGTTGCCCCAAAGGCTCCTCCCCAGTTGGAGCATCATCTGTCACTCAATGTGGGTTCTTTTGAAGTTCCCTGAAGAGATGATTCCGACGAGCTTAACAAACTTTCATTTGTCTCAGGTGAGACCAGGTGTGAGAGGCGGGGCCTGAGGTGCTCACAGACAGGTGACTTTCTGCCGGCACAGCCAGACCTTCTGACCAGTAGGTGGAGCTGTTTCAGCAAAGATGGGGTGGAGCTTGAGTGGACCTCCAGCAGCAAGATGCTGACTGATGAAGACTGCTCAGGTGACGATGCTGCAGCCAATCAGAGAGCAGCTCTGCCATGTGCATGCGGAGGTGTTTCATTATGTGGTTGTTGTAGTTCTCACCAGGTTTCAGGAAGTTCCTGGATCAGAGCTGATGGCGGCAGCAGAAGACGTCGACATTCTGCTGACACTCACCTCCGACCTTCTGACCTGTATCGATGGTAACAGAGACGCCACTTTCAGCCCGCACTCCTAAAACACTGCAGCACCCCCTACTGGTGACAGGACGTATGCTGTCATGATGTCACATAACATTTTCCAGCAGTAAACCACCAATTTTCCAAAAATATCTGATTATCCTCAATGTGACAGATGACACAGAGAATCCCTCATCTGAGAAAAGAACCGTTTAGACAGTTTAGGTGAATACCGTTCGTGCAGCCTTTATCTTGAAAGGATGTGTGTGTGACTCACAGTGGTGTTTCCTCCGAGCAGCAGCCCCTACTGGTGACAGGACGTATGCTGTCATGATGTCACATAACATTTTCCAGCAGTAAACCACCAATTTTCCAAAAATATCTGATTATCCTCAATGTGACAGATGACACGGAGAATCCCTCATCTGAGAAAAGAACCGTTTAGACAGTTTAGGTGAATACCGTTCGTGCAGCCTTTATCTTGAAAGGATGTGTGTGTGACTCACAGTGGTGTTTCCTCCGAGCAGCAGTGAACGCAGCATCTCTGTGGGAAACTAAAGTTACGTTAGTTCCAATCAGGACCAGACGACAAGTGTCTTCTTCTAGACAACTAGAAGCTTTTTGTTTTGATCCGTTCTGCTTTTATTTGATCAACAATCTGCTGTTTTTGCTGATCTTTTTTTTTGTGATCGATTTAGTGGGTTTTGTAAATATTCACAGCTTAAAGTGATCAATGAGATGCTAATGACAGACGTCCTTAAGGAGTTCAGGAGTCCTTTTCAGACGTGCACGCATTCAAAAGTTGTTCTGGTTTCTGAATCGGAACACGGATCCGTTTCAAACGTGCGTTTGTGTTTCCTTGTTGCAGCGTGTGCAGCAGAGCCGTCCTGCCACCATGTGGCGCTCTTCAGCAGACAGACCCAGTGTGAGCTGTACAGCACCGACCCCATCAACACAGTCTGCAACGCTTCACAGCCGGTACACACAAACACACTCACACATCAGAGTGATCTTTTGGCGTCACTGACATTCAGATGTTTTTGTTTATGACATTTGACCCTCTCTCTCTCTCTCTCTCTCTTCTGGGATTTCCCACTTTTCTCTTGTGGCGTCATTCAGACACTGGTGACCCCGCCCTCTTTTAACGCCATCCTGACATTAAAAATAAATAAATAAATGAAGAAAAAAAAAAAGGAAACCAGTCACAACTTAAAAGTCAGTCGCTGCTAAAGTTAGCGTCGGGTTGTTAGCATTCACTTTGACGTTAAAGAGAAAATCTTCATCTCTACGTCTACGTTTAAACAGCCGCAAACATTTGACAGAGAATGAAGGTTTAATCAAATAAAGTTGTTTCTGATGTGTGGAAACTTGTAAAAAGACATTTGTGAATTTTCCTACAGCAAGTGTGACTCATGCAGACATCTGTGAAGAATGTTTAGCACAGAAAATGTTCCTGCGTGTTAGAAAAAATACACAATGAATGTGAATTTATGTAAAAAGCAAACATCTTTTGCTCTGAAAGATGATCAGAGATTGAGTTGACTATAATGGTTTTCTACATGAAAAAACTGTAATGCTGCTTTGATTGAATTATTACAAATCAGAAACAATTTCTACAAATCAATAACTTAGTTTCACTGAATCTTCATCGTCTGTTAAAAAAAAACACAAAAAAATCTCCACCTATGTTGATTTTAATACTAAATTTCTTGTAGAAACACTTTAATTTGAAAAATAGGATTCTCAGAACCTGGAAGCTTAAAAGTATTAAAGCTAAACCTGGGCCTCGTTTGGACCGGTCCGGGAAATTCTTGTGTGACTTTAAACCGGGGAAGGCGGGAAAAAGGTTGGAGATCCCTGCTGTAACGATTGAAAAACAGAATCTGTCCTAAAGTTCTGGTTCTGGTCTGTACGGACGGCACAGAACGGTTCTGTTTGGACTTCACTTCTGTTTGACTGTCAGAACCTCTGGAGTTTGGACCTCAGATATTTCAAACTGAAAGCCGAATCCTCTGATTTAGATTTTCATCATAAACTGTTTTTTCTGTGATTTGCAGTCCAAAGGGTTTCTGGGTAATCCTGAGGCCGAGCGATACGATTGGCTCAGCTGCTCTCTGAAGGTCAGGGGCGGGGCTTCAGGTCTGCTGGTCCTCAGGAAGAAAGGTATGGTTACCGTGGTAACCGGGCGTTTTGTGTTCACCTCATGGGCCTGCCAGCAGCGGCGGTCTGGTGTGTTTCAGGGGAGGAGTTCGGCTTGAAGCTGCAGCAGAGAGCGATGGTGAAGACGAGGATGACGAAGGCGCTCTCAGGTGTGTTCAGGACCCAGGTGTTCTCCTCCCGACGCACGTCTCTGTCCGACGCTCACCGTTTCTGTCAGGACGGCTGCAGCCGCCACGAATGCTGCGACGGCTTCGTCCTCAACCAGAACACCCTGGAAGGAGGTGCGTTACCGTGGCGACGGGATAAGGAAAGGACTCTGAAGTTTAAGGTTCTGATCTGCTGGCTCCTCCCCCCGCAGGCTCTGTGCTCTGTGGTTGGCTGAGATCTCCATCCGTGCTGAGCTGCCAGGATGGAGACTGGGACGTGTCAAGCCAAGGACCGGCCAACCGCACCTGTGGGGCGGGGCTTAGCTATAACGAGGAGCAGCAGAGCTTCCTGTTTGACTTTGGAGGACAGGCGTTCACCATCCGTGAGGAAACGGCGCCGCGTCTTAAACAGTAACAGATGCGTGTAAACGAACTAAAGTCTGTGTTTGTTTGTTTGATCAGTTGATTACGAGGTGCCAGCTGACGGCAAGAACAAAATAGACCATCAGCCCTCCATCGTCAGCTTCCAGGCCGTCTACCTGAGCTCAGGTACCTGCAGGGGGCAGACGGGACCCGGGTGTGTCTCTCAGCGACCTCTGACCCTCTCTGTGTGTTGCAGGCTCTTTGTGTGCGGCAGCCGACCTCAGCGCTCCTCTGGACGGTTCGTATGGATCCCAACAGGCTGGCGGTCATGAGCTGTTGGTGTTTGTGACCAACGTCTTTGTTTGTTTGTTTACAGAGTCGCTGCAGCAGAAGTTTGAAGCTCTGTCCAAAGACGACGTGGTCGTGGATCCTCAAAGGAAGCTTCCGGTTCTTTCCTTCTGGCTCAATAAAAACAACTACAACTCCCAGCAGGCCTTGCTCTGGTGTCTCACTCGTACGTAGAGGTTTGGGTGTACTGTTGAAACGGTGTACCTGCGGCGTTGGTAACCATGGTGACTGTGCTGCAGGCTGTTACGAGGAGCAGCAGTGCGCGGTGGCGGACCTGGCGGACGCCGACCTGGCAGGTTTCTTCAGCTGCTCGCTGTATCCGAACACCAGAGTCTGCGGCGCCTACGACATGGTCCCCATGGTCCCCTGCCCCCCCCTGATGGACAGACTACCCCAGAACGCCTACAGCAAGAAAGGTGAGGACCTGAACGGAGCCGGACCAGAAGGTGTCAGGGTTCCGAACCCGGATCAGAGACCACACAGGAAGAAATGCCTGTTTGTGTGTTTCAGTGGAGCTGAGTGGACCCGTCAAGAACTTCTACCAGAGGATTTCCTTCCAGAAGAGCGATTCCAACGGCGTACGGAGCCGAGCCGTCATGAGCGAGAACACGCCGCTGTCTCAGGGGTAACATCCTCCACAAAGTCTGGACCCAGAACCAAACAGAAACCAGAGAAGCTCAGCCTACGTTTCCATCAGGATGAGAAGTTCTGATGAGAAGCAGGTTCTGATCCACTTCTGTGTTCAGGTTCAGGGACTGCGAGCGGCGCTGTGACGAGGACCCGTGCTGTCGGGGTTTCGGTTTTGTCGGCTACAACAAATCACCAGGTAACCAACTGGACCTGAGACCACTGGAAGGTTTGGCTTTCGGATCCGTTAACGGTCCGCTAACGGAACCGACCATCAGATTAATCGGACTTGATTGTGATTCTTACGTGTTTAGGATCAACAGTTTGGTGTCATTTAGTGAAAAATCATTTAAGTGCAGAAATAAAAATTCTCCTGTCAGCTTCAGAGGAAAAAGGTTCACACCTGTAAAGACGGAGACAGCTCACCTGTAGAGGTGTGACCGCTGTTGTCCTGTTGGTTCTGGGTCCTCTACATTCCCATTGATGGAGGATTAGAACCCAGAACCATCAGCTTGAGTTCTATGTGACTCTGAATTTACCTGTTCAGGTCTAAAGTAACTGTAAAGTATAAAGTATGAAAAAGATGCAGACTGTTTGTTTCGTTTCCCGTAAACGCCGGCTGACGCCGTGACATCACAAACACGGCCCACTCACAGCAGACTCCTAGTCGAAGGAGCAGCTTTGTGTCAAATCCAGCTTCACATGAAGTTTTTCACCATAAAGCAGCACAAATAAACCCACAGAAGCTTTCATGGGTGTCATAAATAAACTGCATCCACTGCTGCCGGGTGTGAATGGACGAGGAACAACGTTGCTGTTCTTTACAGACACTTTCCTAGAATCTTGATATACTGAAGAAGCAGCGAAGCAGACTCACTTATGAATGATTGGATGGCCAACTGTCAGCTGCTACTGTACCGCCCCCTTTCACCTGCTTGGCCAATCACACTCAGAGATGACTGGAAGTCAACTTTCAGGTCTTTTCCATGGAGATCAGTGTTGGACTCTTGAGAATCTGAATGAACTGACCAATCACCAGTTTTTGTCCTGAACTTGTTTGTTTGCCTTCAGGTTTGGTGTGTCTGGTTCTGGCCAGTCTGGGAGTTCAGACCTGCAGTGAAAAAGACTCGACCTGGACGACTCAGGACTGCAGTCCGACGGAGGCCAAGACCACGCCGTACCCGTTTGGCTGGTACCAGAAACCCGGTACGGAGCTCGCACGCAGACACAGGAGGGTCCACAAAGACAGAAAGAGACGCCTGAAGACTTATGCTGCAGTCACACCGGACGCGGTTAGCGCGTCACATTTGCGTCTGCCGCTTCTCTTTTGACGTGTGTCACATTTACTGCTGGACACCTTGACGCCCTGTCGGCGGAGCAACCGCCAACGTTTTTCAGGGCTTCGTGCGTGGCCACATCATGGAAAGCATGGATGATGCTGAGTGAGTAGCTTGGGCGAGCACGCCGCCGTGTCTGGGTTCACCAGTTCCTTCAGTCTCTCCCGGTAAACTTCGCTCACTATGTTGAGTTACCAGAGACCGTCCCAGTTACAGTTAAGGGGAATACAGAATACTAAACGGTAACCGGGACAATCTCCACTTTAACCCCGCGTTGCAGGACCTCAGATAGCGTCTCCACATGAACTTGACACTGAAAGCTTTAGAGATGTTTGTGTTTGCAGTGAACCAGTGGAGCTCCTCCCCGGCTCTCTGTCCGCCGCTCAGCCTGCCGGAAACCAGAAACAACGGTGAGACGCTAACGACTGCAAAACCAAACCACCCAACAAAACTCCTGCCAGGCATCTGTCCCCAGAAATCATGTCGTGAGGCTTTCGCATTAAAGTCACAGATCTCTTCCTGCATCTGACACGCCCACTTCCTGTCTCAGTGTCGTTGGACGACTGGCATCTCCTGCCCGACTCTCTGGTTCTGATCGACCCCTCCCTCTCCACCTATGATGTGATCCATGTGAGCAGAGACATTGCCACAGACAAGGACCGGACCAGAGACTGGTGTCTTTATGGTAACCGATTCCCCTCATTGCCTGAGCGCTTGGGGCTGACGAGGCAGACGCTGACTGTAGTTTCTCACCAGCCTGCCGGGAGGCGGAGTCTTGTGCCGCCGTGTCACTCAGTGAGGTGGAGTCTGCCACGCGGTGCATCCTCTACCCTGACACCACAGTGTGCGGGCTCTCATCTTCCAGCACCACCTCCTCCTGTCAGCTGGTCATCAGAGAGCCCGCCTCCCAGGTGTACCTGAGGACAGGTGAGCTGAGCAGCCAATCACAGAGCAGAACTTTTCCTCCAGTTTGTCATTCTTGGCTCTTTTTTCAGAGCGACTACCGTCGGTTACATCTGTTTCCATACCGGGTCAAGGGGTACTGGAGGGTGTTGCCGTGGAAACAACGGTGGGTTCTGACAGGAGGAGGGTCATTCAGTTCCTCGGCGTGCCGTATGCCCGCCCACCAATCGGAGCGCTGCGCTTCGAAGCAGCGCAGCCAGCGGATTGGACGGGGACGTGGGACGCCTCCAAACCACGGTGAGACAGTTAAAGGGTCACGTCAGCTCTTCAGACCGTGAAGTCGTTTCCTTTACATCACTGAAGCTCCGCCTCCTTCAGGCCCAGCTGTCTGCAGCCAGGCGACGGCGAGAATTCAGCCTCCAGCGAGGACTGTCTGTACCTGAACGTCTTCACTCCTGCTGCTCGGGTCGGTCCCGCCCACCTTCAGAACCCCTTTGTTAGTTTAAAATGTTCATCGATTGTGTTTATTGATCGTTGATCAGAATTACAGAACTGTAAATATTCTTCATGACGGATAAATCGTGTTTTCTGATGATGACATCATCACACCTGTCCTGTTTGTATATTAGAGGGGGCGTGTCCCTGTCCTCGTTTTCTTCTTCAACCCATCAGCCGATGAAACGCCAGGACTGTTGGATGGCTCCGCCCTTGCTGCCGTGGGCAACATCGTCGTGGTAACGGCCAGCTACAGGACGGCGGCGCTTGGGTTCCTCAGCACAGGTAAACCAAAACACTTTAGAAGGTAAACAAAGACCGTTGCGTGACTCGGGCCTCTGCAGGAGCTTCAGGTCTCCGTGGCAACTTTGGGCTGACTGACCAGGAGGCGGTGCTTCGCTGGGTCAATGCCTACATCTCGCTGGTGGGCGGAGACTACAACCGGGTGACAGTGGGCGCGGAGCGAGGCGGTGCTGACATCACCAGCCTGCACCTCCTGTCCAAGCCCCGCCCTCTGTTCCAGCGGATGATGCTGATGGTGAGAAGTTCAGGCTGCAGAACCTGAAACCAGAACCAGGAGCCGGGCTGAGTTCTCCTCTCCTGCAGGGTGGTTCCGTGTTTTCTCCCTCCCTGGTCCAAACCTCCGCCTCCGCTCGGCGCCGGGCCTTGGATCTGGCCCAAGAACTGGGCTGCGTGACGTCCGACTCCACCGATGAGAAGCTGGTCTCCTGCCTCAGAGCGGTGCCGTATCGGGATCTGAACGCCGCTCAGACCAAAGTGAGGCCTTCACCAGACAGCGAGGTTCTTCTGGAGGTTCAGGTTCTTTCTAACCTACTCTGACCTGGACTGTGTGTGCCTCAGCTCCTGGTCACCCGCGACCCGTTTCAGTTCTGGTCTCCAGTCCATCAGGCGGTCTCCAAATCCTCGCCGTTCCACAAAGTGGACCTGTTGCTGGGAACTTCAGAGGCGGACGGCCTGATCAGCCGAGCTCGCAGGATAGAGGTCAGAGGCTGTCCGCCGCAGCTCTCTTTTCTTCTGACGACTCTGAGGTCACATGACCATTTCTGTCCAGGAGTTCGAGGTTCTGCCCGGTCAGGTCGACGACTCCATGCCCTTCTACCAGGCTCTGAGCCGCGTGCTGGGCGGAGCCAACGGAAACGAGCTACTGGGGGAGGTGGTCTCCTCTCTGGACCACAATCCTTCAGCTGCGGGATACAGCCTGTTCTCCAGAACGCTCGACAACGCCACCAGGTGGGAGGGGTTGAGCTGCCGAACGGAGGAGGGTTTTAACCACGCCCACATTCCTAATACAGTCACATCATCATATTGTTTTGTTGAGCTTGAGCCAATTTATTAGATTTTCATAATTTTTTTCCAAAGTATCTTTTATTTCTGTGATGGTTTCTCCCGCTGTGATGTCATCATTTTTCTGCTGGATCTGTCCATCCGTTCGTCTGTCTCCAGAGACCTGTTCATCATTTGTCCCGCGCTGCAGATGGCGGCTAACTGGGCCGAAAGTAGAGCCAACGTCTTCATGTACCACCAGCCTGCCGCGGACGCCGCTGACAGGTGAGCAGGCGTCCGCAGGGGGCGCTGCAGGGGGCGTCCACAGGGGGCGCTGCAGGGACTCGAAAAGCTTCCGTCACACAGATCTTCATCTGACTCCTCATCCTCAGGGGCGACTCCCTTGTTCCGTGGGATGTGCAGCTGGTGTTTGGCGCTCCACTTTACTCGCAGCGGTTCACGTCTTCTGACCGGCGCCTCTCTCTGGCCGCCATGAGCTACGTCTCCAGCTTCATCCGGACCGGGTCAGACTTGTGTCTTTGTCTAGAAACGACCCGTGCGCCAACAGAAACTCACGGTTCCCCTTTTCTCGCAGAAATCCGAACCCGTGGCCCGTGACGGCGGAGTCGGTTCTTCCTCGCTGGCAGCCAGTCACTTCATCTCAGGCTCCGCCTTCCTACTTGGAGCTAAGCCCCGCCCTCAAGCCCCAGCAGGGTTTGAGTCAGACCTTCTGTTCCCCGTGGGGTCAGCTGTTGGCGAGGCAGAGCAGCGAGGCAGAGCGGCGAGGCTGAGTCAGGTGACCGCAGTAAAAGTTCCTCATCAGACATTCAGACTTTTTCAGGTGATGCAGATTTTAAAGTGATTCATGAATCAAACGAATATCAAAATGACTGAGATTAGATGTTTGGATTTCACAGCAGAGCAACAGGAAGTGGGCGTGGTTTCCTGACTGTTTTTTCTTTTTCCAAGAGGGAAAAACATGTCACCAGTTTTTTACGGAGAATCGTTTAACTCTGAATTATTTCACTCTCCTGAACTTCTTTAGTCGCGTTTCCATTTGTTCTGTGATTTTTCACTCAGATAAAAATAGAACCTCAAATAAAAAACCATTCAGGTGAATGAAAGGCATGTGTGTGTACCAGCGGACGAAGCCCCGCCCCTTTTCTGCAGGCTAAATGTTTGGCTCCTTTCAGCCTCTGAGCTTCAGTAAATATTTGCTGTGGCACTTTCCCCGCTTCACGATCAGTCCTCAGGAAAAGGTTTAGGAAAATGATCCGTTCAGCTCAAAAGGTGTTTGGAATATTTAATGTGACATTAGTTTATTAAATAAATGTTGTGTTAAATGCAAATAAAAGCAGTTTTTTTTACAGTTTGTTTATAAAACATTAGTAAGAATTTTCCAAACAAAATGAAACGTGAATAAATTGAAAGATAATGTTGATAAACTTTCCTTCCATCAGCAGATGTGTTGGGGGCGGAGCCTGTCCTCACCCCAGCACCTCATCCAGCCAATCTTTGACGGAGACAGACGTCTACAGACAGCTTTGTTTCCCATAATTCCCTCTGATTTCCAAAGTCTTAATCATCAATAAAAAGCAGCTGAAACTCACCTGGCTGTGTGGTTTGATTGACAGGTGTCTCCGGTGATCACGGGTGTTTTTGCCAGACTGAGATCAGGTCAAATAAAAAAGTTTCATCACCAAAACAGTTAAGGACACCAGATTCTAAACTTTCAGTTCATCTCAATGTGATGAACACATCCAACAGACTGAGAGGGTTGGAGGATCAGACTCCGCCCACATGGCTCACCACTGTCACACAGCCCTCATGCATGTCCTGCTCCAACATCCCTCTCCGTCACGCCACACGTCCTCTCTGGACATAAACTTTCTCCACATCTCCAGAGACAGTGTGTCTCTCTGTTCTTCTCTCTCATCCTCCTCAAAGCAAAGATTCCATCTTCACTTCTCTTTCTTAGCATGAAACCGTCCTGCTGCTCACAAATGTTCACTTCTGCTCCTCGTCTAGCTTCATCTACTCTTTCCCATCACTTCATAGTTTGGCTCATCAGCTTTATTCCATTCTGTCAAAAGGGCACCGTCACACTCCTCCTCCATTTCCCCCCACATGAGATCCTGTTGAAGAACCAGTCAGAAACTCCACTGCCTGAAGAAAGACTGCTGTGAGAAGAATCAGCCCAGAATTTGTTTTACAGAGCAAAAGAAGTAATAAATAACTGTGTTGAGTTGAAAGTGAGCAGAACATAAATCACAAAGTTATTGAGTCAATATTCCTAATTATACAACAAAGAACTGTGTAAGAGCATTTAAACCCAGACGCCAGATGAAGAGGTTCACATCCTCACATCCTCTCATCCTCAGATCCTCTCATCCTCACATCCTCACATCCTCACATCCTCAGATCTTCTGATCCTCTGATCCTCTGATCCTCAGATCCTCACATCCTCACATCCTCTCATCCTCAGATCCTCACATCCTAAGATCATCCCCACTGGTATGAATCTGCTTTAGACATTTCGGACCACATTCTCCTTTGAAATATGTCATGAAGCTGTCGGCCTACTCTGTGACCTCATGGTGGTGCCATCTTATACCAGACCATAAAGAGAGGCAAACGGCCCCTCCCCCTGCCCTCTCACACCTGTGCACAGGTGAGGCAGGTGTATAAAGGAGTCTTTCTCTGCTTGGAAATTGACTCCATCAGCCAAACACACAGATCTTTGTCCCAAACGGTAAAGATGCTGCTCAGACTCTTCATCGCTCTTTGCTTCTCAGGTAAGAAAATTCTGCTTCCTGACAGCAGCTCGGCTTTTGAAATGATTCTTTATCTACACTTTACAAATGAAAAAGGTAAAAACAGAGAAACATCTCTAAAAACCAAAACTGAAGCCAGAGAAGCTCTGAGGAGAAAAAGACCTGAAGACCGAAAAGAGAGAAGTTTCAGGAAAAGGTTCAACCATCAACCGCTTCTTCTTCTTCAGGACTTGAGCTGAAAGCAAACGCTGGGATTATACTTCCAGCCAGAGCAAACAGATGGATTTCAGAAAGATTATCTGAAGTTTCACAGTAACTCTCATTGTTAGAAAACAGATTTCCAAAGTTCTGCTGATCGGTGTGAAGAAACCCCGACTTTTAGAGATTAAAAGAAGCTAAAGAAACCGTTTCTGTGGGAATGTTGACCAACTTCATCTTCTGCTCCGCAATCATTCTGTAAAATGTTGTTTCAGCTAAAAACCTGTGAGGACGGCTGAAAGCTGAGCAATGAGAAACATGCTGATTCATGTTCCCGGGTAGAAGAACTATAAATAGCAAAGAAAAACGTATAAACCTGCTTAATCTAGGGTTTTGGAAAGAAGCTGGAAAAGATTTAAATGATCAATTCTGTTATGTAGATTATAATCCACTAATAAAACAGGAAGAACTGAAACAACAGATTAAAAACAGCTGATTGTGTAGAATTCAAGTGAAATTAGCTTTAAAAAAGGGGCAGAACAGTCATTTCTGTCAATAAGAAAGAGGTGAAATAAAAGTGAAATAAGATAAATAACTTCAATAAAATAGTTAGATTTTGCTTCACATTTAAAAAGATTCATAACCTGATTAGTGTGAATAAAGAAGAAGAGCTGAAACCATAAAAAGCAAATTCTAAACCGTCTCAACAAACACGGTTTGTTAATAATTCAGGTGAAAAACAGTTTAAATCCGTTTTAATGACATCACATCCGTGTTCTCTGCTGTGATTGGTCGGTTTTACCTTAGAGTCAAATAAACCTAACGCCTGACCTCAGACAGATCCATCTGGTTGGATAAATTGATCCTTCGATTGATCGTTACACCTCCAGTAGCAGAAATTTCTCTTTGAGTCTCACTGGATGAAGTTTGGACTAAAGATGTTCTGGATCCATTTTAGGTCAGAGGATCGGATCGTTAACGATGAACCAATATGGATTATGAATCGTATCGTCAACCACTAGTTATCATATGAACCGGGTTTTTGTGAAAACAATAAAGATCAGCTGAAATCTGCAGAAAATGTTAAACAGCTGAAAGTTTCTGAAAACTTTCCTCGCCAAACGATTTGGTTTCTTTCTTTAAAGTTTCTTCCATCAGGACTCAGTCAGACACGACGCTTTCGTCCGTCACCGCCACTCCAAACGTTTCATCACTTCCCAGGTCAACCCCGCCCCCCACCTTCACCCCGACAGCCAGTACTGTGAACGGCCCTACCTCAACTGCGCCGGACGTTCCGCCCGGCTTCACCACCGCTGACGCAGCATCCACTGAGGCGCGTCCTCCTGTCGCCATGACAACCACAAGGAACAACACCACACAGCCGAAGCGGTCTCCAAACCTGGTCCAGGTCAACACCACACCCGGGAGCAGCGCCTCTACTGCGGGCTCCCATGTCACCTCTGACCCCTCGGTGCCGATGATCGCCCACCTATCAGCAAACACCAACACAACCAGCAACCCGGCGGCGTGCAACTGCCAGGCGGTCCCCGGGTGGGCGGTAGCCCTGCTGGTTCTGGCTTCTGCGGTTCTGCTGCTGCTGCTGCTGCTCGCACTGGTAATGAACTGTTGGCTGCGGTTCTGCTGGAGGTTCCGTTTGGTCTTAACAAGCTCTCAGGAGAGAGTGAACAGAACCAGAAGGAACTGGAGTGAGAGAGAGACACCTCAGAGCCACGCGCTCAAATTTAAGATTCAGATCATTTTAGCAAAGTCAGAAACTGCTCAGATAAATCCTGAATTCACACAAAGAAGCAACATTTGCCACAGAGAAGCTCAGAAACTGTTAAAAAGGCAGATGCTGATCAGCTAATGATGCTAAAAATACTAACGGTGCTAAAGATGCTAATGATGCTAACAATGCTAATGATGCTAAAGATGCAGTTTCTGTGTTTTACAAAACAGAAAACTTCAAAATACATTATATCAAGAATTAACTTAAGACACTGAAACATTTCAAATACCAAAGTGAAAGTCATCAAAATCTACTGTTGTTTTTTTTGTTAATATTTTTTATGTAGACATTCTGGGATTTTCCTCCGAATTTTTCCCTGGTTATCTGAATCCATCCAGAAGCGAATTCCATCCCATAATCTGAACCACAAACACGGTGAATTTAAGCAGCAGCTGTCGGACACAAACGCTCAGATCCATTCATCAACACAACGGCTGGAAGTTTTTCTTCTGCTCTTCCACCTCTGTTATTCTAGAAAAGGGAAATTTCTGTTTATTCTGAGACAAAACATTGACTTCCTGTCCATTGATCATCCAGGATTCACCAAAATCTGAAGGTAACCAAACATTAGAGCCTCCAAACCACAGCCAGCTTTTGGAAAAGCCTCTCCTCTCTGGAAACAGCCGCTGCAAAGCGTCTCAGTCGCAGCTTCAGGTTGTTGCTGATGAGCGTCTCTGTGTTCCTGCAGCTGCTGTGGTGCTGCTGCAGGACCAGGAGGAAAGGCCTGGTGGTGTTTGAGCAGCAGAGCAAGCCCCGCGTTATCCCTCTGTACGACACCCCCAACCGCTGGGACCAGACCAACGGGGGCAACCAGGTAAGTCAGCAACCGCAGAGGAAGTTTACAGCCCATCCGTGTTCACACGTCACTGAGCCGTGCTAGAGTTACTCACACTAAAGTGAACCGAGCCAGGCCATCCGCAGTCACACCGAGGTGAACTGTACCAGAACATTTTTAGCCTTTACACAAACTCTCTGCTGCTGTGGGGTGTGTGTGTGTGTGGGGGGGTGTTTGAGTATCTGCTTCAAAAGTTCAAAAGGTTAAATGATTTAAAAAAAAAAAAAAAAATTTGTAAAAGGGCTTCACGGTGGTGTAGTGGTTAGCGCTCAAACCTTGCAGCAAGAAGGTCTCGGCCCGACCAGAACACCAATGGGGGGCCTTTCTGTGTGGAGTTTGCATGTTCTCCTATGCATGTGTGGGTTTCCTCCGGCTTCCTCCCTCCCATCTGAGTGTGCATGAGTGTGTGATTGTGGCCCTGGGACAGACAGACGACCTGTCCAGGACGTGCCCTGCCATCGCCTGTAAGTGGCTGGGATAGGCTCCAGCAGCCCCATGACCCCAAAAGGAACAAAAACGGGTTTAGAAGATGAACGAATGATGAAAATAGTCTCATATTTATCCCAGCGATCACTGACTGGGGTTCTCAGAACAGAAACTGCAACCAGGTTCTAGTCTGAAGCCGGGTTCAGGTGCAGTTCTGTCCTCACACGTCCGGGTCAAACATATGACCGGATCTGAAACAAAGACTGCTGTGTTTACGTTTTGTGTCCTATAGAGTAATGTAAAGATGGCCACTCCCCTGCCTTACAGCAGCAGACTGAAAACACGCAGCCCGACCGTGGAGCGTTCAGGTGTCAGTGAGCGCTCTGCGGTTCTGAGCGTCTTTTTGACGTCAGACGACCCTCGCAGCCGCAGAACGTCCTGTCCGGGTGGGTTGGGTCTGGCTGTGGGTGTGTTGGTCACTGTTTGTTTTCACTAAGTCAAAGTTTAAACAGGAATCAGAGAGAAATGATGGAAACTTGGAGGTGTGATGTGATTGTTGTCGCCATGACAACAGCGTGACCCGCTGACCTCCGCTTTCAGCTGTTTGTTCCTGTGACCAGCAGCCAGTTCCGTCGCTCAACTGCTTTGAGACGGTCTGATGTCTTTCAGGACGCGTTGGAGAAGTCGACCCGAACAGGAAGCTACAACATCACCGAGCAGTGACCCCTACAGGCCAATCAGCGGAATGAAAACCCCCAAAACGCTTTATTTATTGTCTGCAAACAACTGTTGCTTCAAATAAAAAGGTTTAAAAATGGACAAAGCCGTGCTTTTATTCACAATTGCAATTTAAAAAGATGTATCTAATTATGCTTTAATCACAAATGTCTCATCATCAATATTCATAAACCGTCCAATTTGTTACAGCAGCTCACTGCCCCTCCAAGCCAGTTGAACAAACATTTCGATCTTTTTTCATTTTACCGCTATATTAAAATTAGCTGTAATATGTTTAAAAAGCCTTTGACAGAATTATATAGACGGCTGCTACAATACCTCAGTTATGGGGAAGACCAGCACCACCCCCTCCTCCAGACACGGCCGTCCGGAAGATTCTCCCGGAGCCGCCTCCTCTCCAGGCAGCGGAATCAGTGACACTTTAGATTCCATCCATATAAAGCTCTGCAGCCTTGATTGTCGCCTAAATCTGCTGGAGATCCTCCACAGAGAGTTCCAAGGCCTGCAGGAGTCTCTGGACTTCAGCCAGCAGCAGGTTCAGGAGCTCACAGCGGAGAACCAGAACCTCAGAGAGACCGTCAAGACTCTAAGCAGCGACACCGCTTATCTCTCTGAGGAGAACCGCTCCACCAAGGAAACCCTCCTGGACCTTCAGGCGAGGAGCATGAGGGACAACCTGGTGACCTCTGGGATTCCAGAGGAGGCAGGAGAAGACCCGGAGGCCACGGTGAAGAACTTCATGGAGGCCCAGCTGAAGCTCCCCAAGGAGGAGGTGCAGAAGATCAGTTTCCATAGGCTTCACCGGCTCAGAGGAAGAAGGTCCGACAACCAGCATCCGTGACCAATTGTTGCGTAATTCAAGCATCTGAAGCTGAAATGGAGGCTGAAGGGAACTCACTCCAGCATGAACAACCAGCTTCTGGTCGAGATCCTCCGCAGAAGGAAAATCCTTTTCCTGCTGAGAAGGAAGCACCTCACCGCCGGGTCCTGAGCGGTGGTCGCCGTGGACGGGCAGCTCTTCCGGGACCCAGAGATCCCCCCCCTGGCTGTGCTGAAGACCTGACATCCGTGCTGTGCTTAAGACAGCGGCTAAACTTATTTAAATGAAGGAAAAACCGTCTCATCAACCATACACACCTCCATCTCATTGAAACAGTTTCATTTCTCTTCCCTCTCATGCGTCTGTTGTTTTTTTAGTTATGTCTGTTTCTTTCTGCTTTTCTTTCCTTCTTTCTTCTTTTAAATACAATTAGGGGACCTTTGTGTCATTATTGTTATTTTCACTATGAAAATAATAAAAATATCAGTTTGGTAAAGTTAGAAAGAACTTCACAGATTCAGACTTCCTGCTCCAATAACTCTTCTGATAAACGTTCAAATGTGACAAAAGTCACAGAGAGTGAACCACAAATGCATTTCTAAAGAAAAAAGATTGTTCTTTCTGCCTTTCCATGAGAATTTTTCTCTTCCAGCAGTAAATGCAGACATGCAGCGAGCCGGCTGCCTAGGGACCGTCAACAAAGTGCAACCTGAGAAAAGAGCATTCTGTCAAAATCACTAATTTCTCACAAATGTAGAAATGTCTGATCTTTTCTTCTCCAGCTTCATGGTTGCCATGCTCATCTTTTCATGTATAAAAGTCCAAATATTTAGCAGAGCACCGTAGGGAATCGAACCCTAACCTGCCAAAGCAGGCATACCATTATCGGTCTCTTTATTTTTAAAACAAACATGAAAGGGACCTTTGGAGCTGGTAGTGACTTTTGTTTAGGACAAACTGGATCTTTGCTGTTTCTGCTTCTCTGAGGATCTGTTGAATCCCTCTTAGTCCTGCCTGAAGTCTCCCAGGAGCGACAGCGTCATGATGGGGCATTTGGCCCTAACAAGGGCGGGGCAAATGCTCCCAACAACCGGGCTCCGGGGGTCCATTCAGGCACTCAAACCCCTCCACCACGATAAGGTGGCGATTCAGGGAGGGGAACATTTGGTTTGTTAGCCAATCACTAATAATTTGCGTGGGAGACCCGAAGTTCTCGGAAGAAACCCACAGGCCTGCTCAACCTCTGTTCATTAGTTACCATTCATTTTGAGGGACTGGTCTTTTTCTCTGTGGATGACTTTAGTTTGTCAACACAAGTAAATTTGGATAAGTGGGGGGAACCGAAGCCCTCGGAGAAAACCCACACAGACACGGGTCTGTCAGGTACTACAGTCGACCCAACAAACCAACGTGCCGCCCTATTTTTTAAGCGCCAATCATATATTCAGAGCCCAAATCTCTGTGTGCTTAGCTTCTGAACTCCTCAATTTAACCCATGTTTACTGTGGTGACACGTATCTGTACCTGATCAGTGATTCATGAATCCAAAGCTAAAGATCTGGCCAGATAATGTTTTAAGGAGTTTGAAAGGTCCACACCATCTATACAAGTGAATTTGGATAAGTGGGGGAACCGAAGCCCTCGGGGAAAACCCACACAGACACGGGTCTGTCAGGACACAAAGTCGACCCAACAAACCAACGTGCAGCCCTGTTTTTTCAGCCCCCCCCCCATAGTCTTTCTTTTTTTCCCTGTTTTGTTTTTTCCCCACAATTGCAAAAATAACGGTGTCTTTGTGTGTTTGATCATCTATAATAATCTAAAAAGTGATCCAGAGGACCAGGTTTGAGCAGACCTGATGTACAGTATTTTCAAAGTACACACCTTTCTTTGCAGCCCTGAAAGTCTAAAACCCTCACCAATAGTTGGGTTGTAACCATGACATCCCCGTTGTTTACAGCTGAATAACCTACAGTCATTACAACTCTAACCCCCCGTAACCATGACAACCCCATTAATCATAGCTGAATGACCTACAGTCATTTCAACTCTAACCCCCCCCCCCCCCCCCCGTAACCATGACAACCCCATTATTCACAGCTGAAACCCTCCAGTTGTTTGGTGAGCTCAGTTACTTTCTCTTGAAGCCTTGTTGTTTCCGTTTCCTGCAGCTTCAATTTGGTTTTCAGGTCCAGGTTGGAGATGACAAAATCATCAAGTTGTGAATTTAGATTCTTTAAATCTTCCACTTCCCCAAAGTCATCGAGCTCATTCAAACACTGAATTTTCTGTCCTTTCTTGAGTTTGGATGGAGTAGGTTGATCTTCTTTGGTAAATTCCGCCTCATGACTCTGGAAATCACCAATGACCTGTTTATGTTTGCAGATTTCCTTCTCCAAAAGCTGCCCACGTTCATGCTCCACCTGGAACTCTCTCTCCAGCTGTGCCAGTACTGGGATGTACAGGTCCAGGTCTCTCTGAGCTGAACGTTTCCTCTGTTCTTCCAGATCCAGAAACATTTCCTTCCTCTGCAGTTTTTCTTTCAATGTCTGGATCTGTTTTTGGAGGTCACTCTCTGTTTCCATTTTCTTCTGAGGCTGATAAACTTCTTTTTTGGTCCAATATTCCACATGTTTAGTGTTGTTTTTAGTGTAGTGATTGCTCCTCTCTGGGGCTGTCCTGAGCAACTTCCTGTTCTCAGATGTGGACATGAAACTATACACTACTTTATTGGCGTTATTGAAGACCTTTTTCTTCTTTTTGACCTCTCCGTTATTGACCTGGGTTGGAACATTGGCGTCTGTCTTTTTTGGAAACCGTATTTCCACTCGTTCAGTCTTTTGAACGGACACCTTAGGGTTCACCTTTTGAAAATCTGTGTTCGCAGACATTGCTGGTGTTTGATACGGTGTCTTAAAGTGGGTGTTGATGACGACCCGACTCTGTTTTGCCTCTCCGGACATCTTTGTGCTCTCGTCCAGCTTTTTTCACGTGCTTCTTCAGAACAGTTAGAAGCTTGAAATCACACGTATACAACAGTTTACTTGGAAGCCTTCTGACTTCAAATGATGTCATTATGTGATGTCAAATGACATCTGATGATGTCATCAGATGTCATTTGACATCACACAATGACATCATTATGACATCATTCACATTAACAGAGTCCACTGGTTTATGTTCTGGGAGCGATGACATCATTCACTAGTTATGACATCATTTAACAATGCATTAACTTTTAATTATTTAGCCTATTTTACATTATAAAGTCTTGTTGTTTTATACATTGATCTTATTGTTTCCATCTCCTATCTTTTATTTATACATATATATTTATACACATCCGTCCATCCATCCATCTTAAATAAAAAGTATGAATCAAATGAAGCAGAACTTTTTACAGAGAGTAAATTGTTTTGTTTTTTTCAACTGTGAAGAAGAAATTGCCTTTGAGTTTTTAGCTGGAGGCCTTAAAGACAGACTTCAATGAAAATGGTGTTTTGGTGTTTTTAACACGTTTTAGGAGCTTTTTACTCCTGGTGGAGGACATGGATGAAAGAATTTTAGATTAAAACTGCGTTTCTGAGTATTTCTTTATTCATCTCATGATGGATCTGGAGCAGATGAAAGCCTGCGGTTAGAAGAAGCTCAGGTTTGTGACACATCAACTGCCACGGGGGGGGGGGTCTCCCTTCTCTGTTCCATTCCAATGCATCCACTGTCAGACAAACAGATCCATCAACGCTTTGGTTTTCCTCGTCTGAGCTGGAATCAGACTCACAACTCCTCAGCTGGATAGCTTCAATATTGCTGGCCGTTACTTTGCTAATATTAGCTTGAGGTTATGAGGGGCTGTAAGCTAGTGGGAGAGAGTGAAAGTTAGGGTTAACCAAAAACCAAACCAACAGATAACCAGCTGACCAGAGCTTATTGAATAAATAAATGAATAAAAAATTAACTTAAATAAGGATGATGGCCTTCAAAATGAGTGTTATCAGAAATGAACGCACGCCGTGGAAGCGAGGTGCGTTCCTTTCTGTTCTTTACACTTCTGATCACACAATGAAGGCTGAAAGGTGAAAGGTCTCATCTTCCTCATTTGATGAAGGTTAACTCTCAGCATTAAACAGCTGAAGAAGAGGAAAAACACGTTTTTCTGTTCACTTGGGTTGTGTGAAAAACGGTTACAGCGATGAAACCTAAAGGTTTTGTCTGGAAAATCCTCATCAGGCTGAATGTTTTGATCCTGAAATGGATCAAAACATTTGGCGAATAAATGAGGCAGAGGAGACGCAGTCAGGAGGAAGAAGCTCAGGGCTCTTTCTTCTGGGCTCCGCCCACCTGACCTTTCACTGAAAGCTGTTCTCCAGACGTTTTGTTCTGACTGAACGTCTGATATCTGTCAGCTGACTCCAGGAGAACAACAGGATCCCCCCAGACGTGACGTCTGCTGCTCTTCAGCCCGATGAAGACGAAGGAGTACAGCGACAGCAGCTCTGAGAGCCTCGACTTTCTGAACTTCTTCCCTTCAGGATGACTGAAGGCTCAAGGCCCTGAGATCCACCACCTGCCTGTTTTCCTGCTCTCCCTGCACTGCTTGCTGCTGATTACCTGGAGCAGGTGAGTTCCTTCAGTCAGTCTGTCAGTCAGACCACACAGCTTGGCGGTCTGCTGGATCTAGGGGAACCAGGACTGAGCAGCCCTGCTCTGGACCCTCCTCCAGTCCATCGCTGGGCGTCTGTAAAGAGGCTGTGATGTCATAAACGTCGCCATCTTGGTGGCGTTTCTGCTGTGTCCTTACAGAAAGGAGGGGCTGAGACGAAAAGCAGGTTAAAGTATAGATTTAATGTCATGACAGAATCCAGGAACTCAATCCAATCTGTGTGATTTCTGTTCTAGAAGTACATAAAGTGATGAAGACGAGGCCGCCTCCACTGGACTGATGGATGAAGAAGAGGGTTCTGGACCTGACATGAAAATGCTGGAGCTGATCAGAGGTCTCTGCTGCCACCTGTTGGCGGCCTAAGGTACTGCACGCGGTTCTGGGACGGGCTGAGGTCACACCGGGTCACTCAGACGCCATTCCTCTGCTTTTACCGCTTTAGAAAGCCCAACGCATTCTTGACATCACTGTCTCCTGATTTATTTTTCAATTGTATTTTAGGTGGGGGTGGGGGTGGGGGGGGGTCTGCTCAGGGTGTGCTGGCGTCCAGGCTCCTCAGCCACAGGTCCAAAGCGTATTTGGTTCCGGTGCTGACCCGCTCCACATCTGGACCGCTGGAAGGGACTCGACCGATGAAGACGGACGGCGGCAGCAGAGACTCGCTGAGAGATCCGTCTGCAGACACCTCCATCACCCTGGAAGCATGGGGGGAGGGGGTCACAAAGGTAAAAGCAGAGGAAACCGGACCGCCTGACCCGCCTGACCCGGATTCTGACTGAAAGGTCGGGTTTTTTTAAATCATCTTTCCTTTCTTCAAAGCTGCTCCACCATCAGGTTTCTGCGAGGATCTTCTAACATCAAACGTTCTCCTCCAACAGGAGAGACAGATCCTCTGAGATCCAGGAGGATTTAGATCCTCTGAGATCCAGGAGGATTTAGATCCTCTGAGATCCAGGAGGATTTAGATCCTCTGAGATGCAGGAGGATTTAGATCCTCTGAGATCCAGGAGGATTTAGATCCTCTGAGATCCAGGAGGATTTAGATCCTCTGAGATCCAGGAGGATTTAGATCCTCGGAGATCCAGGAGGATTTAGATCCTCGGAGATCCAGGAGGTTTCAGCTCCTCATGTGCAGCCTGAAGTTCCTGTTTGGTTTTTGCTTCGTACCCGCCTCCTTAAAGCAGAGCCTCTCTTTCGGTCGGTTCTTTAGAACCTGTACCGTTTCGGATGTTCTCATCCCGGTTCTCCGGTGAGGAGAGAACCGTACCTGAAGCTGCTGGGCAGCTGGTCCACGGGAACCTCGCCGTCTTCTCCGTCCACGGCGGCCACGATGGCCCGGGCGAGCCGGCTGTCGACCCACACGCAGGCGCTGACCTCGGCGGGGGAGGGGCTCAGAGACGACTGCATGGGGGGGAGAAGAGCGGCTGACGACGGGAGCTGGAGGTGAGATGAGCAGCCAGAGAGCAGGTCTCACCTGGAGCTGCAGGTGTGAGTGGGGGGAGAGCAGCAGCAGGTAGACCACCACATGGTGTCTGTGAGGAAGACCTCTGGACAGCAGGGGGGGGAACACCGACTGAGACAGAACACCAACAGCAGCGTCAGAGGGGGGTTCCTGGATCCGGACTCTCCTCCGTCAAAACGTGTGGGGACAGAACGTCCCGCGTACCTCCCACAGTCCCAGGACTCGAGAGGACACCCCCTCTGGATCCAGCCGGAGTCCGGTTTCCTCCTGGAGCTCCCTCAGACCCGCTTCCAGCATCTGCACACAAACAGCAGCAGCCCGTGAGGCGCCGCGCCGTCACGCCTTGCCGCAGGGCGGGACGCGGCTCACCGTCTCCTCAGGCTCGACGTGTCCTCCTGAAAAGCGACAACAGTCCATCAGAGTTTGGCTTTGACCACAGGAAACGATGCTCCTGCGGGGAACGCAGACCTGGAGGAACCCACACGTTGGGAAAGATCCGCAGCTCCTTCGCCCGCCGCGTCAGCAGCAGCCTGCGGTCGGCCGTCTGCAGCACGACGGACACGCCCACGTCCACCCCACGCTGCCGAACGTCCGGCGGGACGGCGGCCGCCTCGGCGGGCGACAGGTGCTTGATGGGACAGAAGGACGCCCGCTGATGGAGGGGGCAGAGGTCAGGGAGCAGCAAACCCAAAACGGGAGAAGGTGAACATTTTCAGGGTCCCACCTTCAGAGGAACGCGGCGTCCTTCATCTCCTCGGGACAGGAGAAACTGGTTTCTCTGCAGAGAGCAGCTCACCTGCACCTCCTCATCCTCGCCGTCAGAGAAGTGAGCCGTCAAACTCTGAGGAGCAGAACGCCAGACGAGAACGCGTCAACTCCAGAAACGGAGGGATGAGGTCATCATGAAGTCTTCAGATTAGGTCAGCGGGTTAGTGTGTGGGTGAAGGTTCTGGAGGCCGGCCCGGTCCGGTCCGCACACATCTCTAGTGTTGCCCGCCTGAGGCTGCTCTGGTTCAGTCGTCCTTTTCATGGACGTCAGCCTGAACGGGTTTGGTTTTAATCCCATAATCTGAGGCTCCGTCTACAAACATCCTCTGACCACAGAGACCGTCTTCCAGGAAAAGTTTGAATGTCAGCTGCTCTGAGGAAATGTATGGACCCCCCCCCCCCCCCCCCAGTGTGTTTGGTTAAAAACAAACACACTGGCACCTGGGGGGCTCTGTAGAAACGTCCTGACCTGCAGGAACGGGGCCTGCTGGGGGGCCCCGCGCTCCTTCCACACGTAGACCAGGACCCTCCGGACCTTATCCATGCCGCCCCCCCACGTCCTCCTGCTACCTGAAACCACAAATCATCAAAAAGCTTTATTTAGAGAACAGATCTTAATGGAAGAACTTCTGCTCTCAGCAGAAACGAATCCAGTTTGCATGTAAGAAAACATATTTCACCAAATTCTGACGTAATTAAATGAAAAGTAAAATTCTGTTTTCATTTTTAAAACTTGTTTCACTAAAACCTACAAATAAATATGACAAAAATACATATACTAAAATACACTAAATCAACACAAATTCAATGCTGCAGCGAAATATTAATTAGTTCTTTTGTTTTATGTAACAAAGGAGTTTATAACGTTTAAGTTTAGTGCAAAGGCCTAAATTCATAAAAATCGTATAGAACTGAACGTAGAGCGTTTGGTTATAACATCAGCATCAAAGCCACAAACGTCTTTTTACTCATTTTCAACTAAAAATGCAAATGTTAACAATGAACGTGTCAATAAAGTTATAGCAAAAAACAGCCTAAACACAGCTAGCAGGCTTTAGCTAGCTCTATGGGCTTTAAAAGCGGAATATATTCAACATGATCGTAACAGAAGTATTCTTTAAACACACAAACGTTGACAGCTGCTGCTATAGTTCGAACAGATCATATGGACCGGGTCGGAACCGGGAAAACGTACGAAGCTTGAAACCACAGCTGCTAACATCCGATCCTCATATCAGCAGAGGGAACTTCACTATAAAAGCCGCCGCACTTCCGGTTTCCGTAAAAGTTTTTTTTGTTTTCTGTCAATTAAAAGAATGTTCAGGTCGCATTCATGCTGATCTTTCAGGTCCGCACCAGTTTGTTTTTACTTTTTGTGGCTCCGTCCTGCCTCACAATATAGAAAGCAAAATGGAGCTGAGCACAGGCGCCTCCAATCCAGCAGGTGGCAGTATTTCCTCTTTCCATCGGTTCATCACCCACGAAAAATAATGAAGGAGGAAGAGCTTTTGGGCTGTAGTGGAGAGTTCTGCATTTTGTCTTTAGAGCCCCTGTTTGCACTTTATTGTGTTTTTTTATGTTTTTGGCAGTGATTTTTTAAATAACTCTGAAGTGTGTCTGAGCACGGAACCAAACAGTTAGTGATGTTCAACCAAACGCTAAACGAACCAACCAACCGTCCATTTGACCTCTGGTCAAATGGACGGTTGGTTGAAAAAGGTCGGTTGAAAAAGGTCAAACAAAACGATGATGTTGAGATGATGTTGAGATGAGCGGCTTTGCCAGCAATGAACGCCGCCACACGTCAGCGTGAAGCGACAAACGCCGCTGACCTCCAACCTCAGACTCAACATCATACCTTTAAGTGTGATGAATAAGTTCCAGTTAAAGCTGTGAGCGGCGCTGGATGGCCCACCCCAACCCTCACACACGCCCCTATTGCTAATGACGCTGGAGCCCACCCAGCTGCTGTCAGGTGTTAGTGAGGGGGGGGGGGGGGCATCGTAATCCAAGTGGACCTTCAGTCACTGAGGCTGAGAAAAGATGAAGTCAGTCTGTGCTTTGTAGTGGATTTAATCACAGAAACAAGTTAGTGACGAGTTTGGACCTCAAACATGGAGGCCAGAGGAGAAATCCAGACACGCAGAGGAGGTCTACATGGATGGTCCCCCCCCCAACCCCCCCACAGAGCGCAGGAGGGCAGGTGATGGATGAGAGGAATAACGAAGCGTCAGAACCGAGGAGGTTCCAGCATTTCCTGCTGACGGTTCTTCTTCACAGCAGATGGACGAGGAAAACGTTTGACCCTCTGATCTTCTCCAAAACCCTCCCAGGGTCTCGTCTCTTGGGGTTCAAACCTTTTCCTGATGGAAAACCTTCAGAAGAGTCTGAGTTCCAATGTGTCAAGCTTTAGACACAACCCAGCTGGATCTAAATTACCCAGAAAGCATTGCAAAACACAGTTAAATGACACAACACAGAGGGGGGGCTCAGGGCCTCTCAGGCTGAGTGGGTGGGGGCGCCGTAGGGCTCAGATCCGTCGGGTATCAGCAAAGCGGCGTCCCCGTTAGGCTCCGCCTGCAGGTCAAAGATCAGAAAACAGATGTGAGCAGCTGTCCGTCAAAACGTTTCTGTTCACGGCGGAGAAAACGCAGGAGAAGCGGTTCCAGCTCTGGACCGTCAGAACTCCGGACAGAACCTCAGCCAGCAGAACAGATCTGGTGGAGGAGGTTCTGTCCCGTCTGGAGCGGCTTCCTGCAGAACTTCTGCTGAGGGAACAGCTTGACCCGCTTGCTCCCGTTCCCAGCGGCGACTAGATAACGAGGTCAGTCGACCCCGCCCGCCGCCACGATCCTCAGTGACGGAATGATCTAGATGGGGGGCGGGGCTTCTAATGAAAATCAGATTTTGTATTATGATTTTAACCCCGCCACTGAACGTTAAACGTTTCAGAAACTAAAGGCTCCATCAGACGCTGCGTGGCGTTCCTTCAAAAGCAGCCGGGTCAAAAATGGAACCACAGAGTGAAACTTTCATGATTAAAATGTTTCTCATGGTTTCCGATCTTCCATCAGTTCCCTTGTTTAGCTCCGCCTTTCCCATGACTGTAAACTCGTCACCCGTCTGTCATAGCTCATCACTTTTAGACACGTCATGCACAACCACCAAATGTTTAAGACTGGTTTGATTTTTGGAATGTTTCTCAGCTCTTCCTGTTGCACAAGGAACAAAATGGTGGCAAAGGCCTTCACTTCCTGTTTAGTATTTGGGCACAGGAAGTGGAAAGAATTTGGATTTCTTTGGATTTGCCTTTTGTTATGATTTGAGTTGTTTGTTTATTCATGTTTGTCTTTATTTGCAGGACTTTAACTGAATGATTTACAAAACATGTCTATCTTGTGTTGTAATTATTTGAAATGTTGGTTCAAAATGGCTTCCTTCCTGGGCGTGGCCAGCCGATTAACTGGATTGCCAAGGTGTGAGACCAGCAGATAAAGACCTGGACCTGAACTGAAGCCACTCTAGTCACATGACGTAACCCTGTCGATCTTCATGTCTACACAGACGGCGCCGCCACAGCTGCTCTTACCGTGATGGAGAGCTTGTGGCGTCTGATGGCTCGTCCAGCGAGAACGCAGACGGTGACGCAGACGCAGACCTGCAGGACCAGCAGAACCAGGACCACGCCCAGAATTCCGTACAGAACCGACTGAAAGGCGTGGAGATCAGAGCGGTTCCCATCAAACAGGAAGTAGTTACGAGGAATCAGCTGAGGGATGAACTCACATCCAGCGTCCTGTGGTAGCTGAGGCACCTGCGGGTCCACTCGTCCCCGCTTTGGGGACCCGTTTGGGACGGGTCACCGCAGGACAAGACCGAAGGAACGGCGGTCAGCAGGAAGCAGTCGTAGATCGCCCCGGCGAGGCCGAGCAGGGCGCTAAAGGAGTTGGTCAGCAGAGACGCCCTGGCCTGCAGGGAGAACGAGAACTACCAGATCAGAACCGCAACGCCGGCAGAGGTCAACTGATGATGTCATCACCCACATCTCAGGGCGCGGTGAGTGTTATGTTCAGGAAACTCACCAGTCTGACTGACGGCCGCCGTCCTGATGCCACGGCCAGAGAGCCGGAGACCACGAACTGCAGCAGAGACACGGGTCAGACACGGCCCCCACGGGTCAGACACGACCCCACGGGTCAAACACGGCCCCCACGGGTCAAATATGGGTCAAATACGGCCCACACGGGTCAGACACGGCCCCCACGGGTCAAATACGGGTCAAATACGGCCAACACAGGTCAAATACGGGTCAAATACGGCCTATACGGGTCAAATACGGCCCACACGGGTCAGATACGGGTCAAATACGGCATACACGGGTCAAACACGGCCCCCACGGGTCAAATACGGCCCCCACGCGTCAGACACGGCCCCCACGGGTCAAATACGGGTCAAATACGGCCCACACGGGTCAGACACGGCCCCCACGGGTCAAATACGGCCCCCACGCGTCAGACACGGCCCCCACGGGTCAAATACGGGTCAAATACGGCCCACACGGGTCAGACACGGCCCCCACGGGTCAAATACGGCCCCCACGCGTCAGACACGGCCCCCACGGGTCAGATACGGGTCAAATACGGCCAACACAGGTCAAATACGGGTCAAATACGGCCTATACGGGTCAAATACGGCCCACACGGGTCAAACACGGCCCACACGCGTCAAACACGGACCACACGGGTCAAACACGGCCCACACGGGTCAGATACGGGTCAAATACGGCATACACGGGTCAAACACGGCCCCCACGGGTCAAATACGGCCCCCACGCGTCAGACACGGCCCCCACGGGTCAAATACGGGTCAAATACGGCCCACACGGGTCAGACACGGCCCCCACGGGTCAAATACGGCCCCCACGCGTCAGACACGGCCCCCACGGGTCAAATACGGGTCAAATACGGCCCACACAGGTCAAATACGGGTCAAAAACGGCCTATACGGGTCAAACACGGCCCACACGTGTCAAATACGGACCACACGGGTCAAGTATTGATGTTCTACGTACAAACAGACCAACGCCAAACGGGGCGTAGTGGATCAGGAGCGGGGAGAGGAGGGGGGTCAGGCTGAAGAGGACGGACAGCAGACCGATGAAGATCTGGACGACCTGGAGACACGATGACACACAAATAATAAAACAAATGAATTTCAAAATAAAGCTTTCCTTAATAATTAGCATTGTCAGCTGTTCTACGATTAGAACCGCTCCGACCCGAGACCCGACCTGAGAATCGGACTCTCACCCCGAGGCCTTGAGGCTCCCTGCGCGCAAATGTGTCCTTCTTGATAGCGGCCTTGAAGGAGGTGGGAGGAGCCTTCACTTCAGGGGGAGGAGCCTGTTGTTCAGTGTTTCCCGGAGTCTGGAGAGAAATGGAGGAGGCATCCCGAGGAATGACTTGAGTGATGACCATGAGCTCACCGATGGTGGTGACAGACGTGGACGCCATGATGAGAGCCTGATCCCGCTGGGAATTCTGGGAAAAAAAGAACAAATGATGACACGCAAAAGCGAGGACGTAACCGTGTTCTGGGTTTAGTTCAGGATTTATTTGGCAGAGTGAGACCTCTTGTTGTTTTGTGAATCTTTGTGTTCTCTTCTGAAAGTGAAGCTGGATTTTTATCCTTAAGAAAATAGAAAACTTCTAAAAAATTGTTCTGATTTTCAGCAAATATTTAAACCCACAACTCCTCCAGACTTAGGATGACTCAGCAGGTTCTGACCTCTTCTTCAGGACCTCCGTTTGGATTTTGGCTGTTGGATCATTTAAACCGGTTTGGTTTGGTTCTTTTTCTTCATAAATCTGAATCCTCAGCACCGACTGTTAGCAGGAAGGTTCCTGGTTCAATCCCTGTAACCCTAGAATTGACTGTCTGAGAACTAGACTGAGTGACTCCGCCCCCCGGCATTCCAAACAGGAAGTGGCTCCAAGAAGCTACAATCCTGTCGACAGAGGCCTCAATGAAAGTAGGTGGAGCCTGCTGGCCCCACGTTCAAAACTTTTTATGAATTTGGTGTAACAAGCCCACTCCTGATTGGTGAGAGTGGTTGCCATAGAAACGATGACTCAGACCAATCACTGCTTGCTGACGACGTCTGGCTCCAACATGGCGGCGTCCGTACAGAAAAAGAAATGGTGACTGATTTGACTTCATGTGTTTGGAGCAGGAAGTGACCCGTTTCTGTGGATGACGTCACACGGTCCGGTTCCCACAGACGGTGAACGGACCCAAACCAGGAGGAAAAGGATGATGAAGACTCTGCTCCTTCAGATCCTCTTCATCGGATTCTGTCACTTTTGTTCCTGTTTTCTATTTTTATTCAGCATCTTCTTATTCAGCCAAATGTTTGTTTTCCTGTTCCAGAGCCACATCCCATGATACCCACCACCCCCCCATCACCTCCATCACCCCCTTCATCTCCTGAAGTCCACAGAAAAACTTCCAGAAACTTCTTTCTTGTTGGAACTAAATCAAACTTTTCTGGGTTTGGGATCAAACTGCAGGTTTACAGTAAATTAGATTCAACAAATAAATAAATGTCGGACTTTTAAATCGGACGTTACGTTCTCACAAACCAATCAGAAAGCAGGTAAAACACCTGGATGAACTTAGCGCGCGCGCCAAAATAAAAGGTAAAAATCTCCACAGACGGAAGTGGAACCTGCGGCTCTTTCTCCGCACCTCTCACCTGGGAAACGTCTCGGAGCGGATCACCTGCCGTGAAAATGACGGGTCCGTTTTTCTTTCAGTCTGTTTGTTTGTCTAAAGTTCAGAGTCCGACTGTGCTGCCTTTACTGACCGGAGAAAAGTCGGAATCCCAACAACCCCACCTGGAGGACCGGAACACAAAAGCTGATGTGGACGAAACATTTGTTGATTCTGGAACAAAGATTTCTTCTTTATGGTGAAATACGTTTGTTAGAAACAGTTTCATAATGACCACAAACCAGTTACGTTGATGGAAATGGTTCCTTTGAACGGACTAGCGTTTGATGATCAAAGCTTTACCTGCATCAGGTGAGTTTTCAGGAATCAGGTTTTCAGGAAAGACAGAGTTTCTCTCCCTTTTCTCCAAAAACATCATTCCCTTTTTACACTATTCTGTCACGTGCCACACTTTAACCTAAAATAAGCTTTGCTGACGTGTTTTAAAGATTTGTTTAAGCATTTCTATTTCTTAATATCCACCTGAAATACTTTTCTTTTCAAGCCAAATCTGTGGAAGTCTGACTGTTCCTGAACGCAGCACCAGGAAGTGGCAGCAGAGTTTTCCGGAAAGTTTATTGACGCCAATAAAAAGAAAAGAGGAAAAATAAACGTAAACTATGTGATATCTGGGCATTTTAAAGAATAATTGTTAATATGATATTTTACTGTAGAAAGTCTGAGCGAGAAAATGATGAAATAAGTTTAAACTTTGCAGAAAACAAAAATGGTAAATTTATGACTTACATGACAAAAGTCCACAAACCAAAGAACCAAAATAAAGTTGTAATTTCGTGAAAATAAAGTTGTACATTTACAAATTAATTTAGAAAAAGCGCGTTTATGTCCTTTACAATGACAACTTTTAGAAACCTAAATGCATTTTTTTTAAATGTGTTTTTTTAAAGTCACCCTTTTCCTCATATTGGGACGACTTTGTTCTGATAAAAATATTTTATTTAATTTTTCTCATAATTTTAGGTAAATGTCTTTTCTTCTTCTATGGTGGCCCTAAACTCCGTTTTAACAATCCAATCATTTGAAGTCATTGAAAACAGCTGAAATGTTGCGTTTGACCAGCAGGGGTCAGTGTTTCCCACAAACACGTTTGGGCTCTTTTCACTCTTTAAGCCTCATAAACTGATAAAGAAGAAAATATTTACCTTCTTATTTTTTTTGAATATTTTGACAGAGTTTTATGTTTTGATTTTTAACATTGTTGACGTGTTTTGATGTCTCCTCTCTCATAAATACATCTATATGAACATTAGTCAGAGGAAGCCGTTTCCTGATGGAACCCTTAGGGGCAAAGGTCAAATCATTAATCCATCATTTTTGCTCCACTTTCAGATTTTCACTCAATGAGCCGATAAACAAGCAGACAGCCGTCAAATCTGACGATTTCGCTCAGAAAACCCGAACAATGGTGTCTCGTCCGGATGGCGTCTTTCTCTGGAGTCGCTGAAATCTGCTCGTCCATCAGGAAACATGGAGGAGCAGTTCTTGAAAGAAGACAGAATCCCAGAAGGAACGTTCTCACCGATTCAACTTTATTCACTCTTTCAGGACTACAGAATTATTTTTCAGTGTAACCTTGGAAATTAAAGTTTCGACATCTTTTCACGGCGCTATCCTCATTGCTGACACTAGGGGGAGACAAAGTGACACGAAATGTGTCAGAGAATTCCTGCCAAATCTTCTGATGATCCAGATGCTCATTTTGCTATTTTGAACTTCTATCGCTGGATTACAAACAAAGTCTTATAATTGAGTTTAGATTTCATCTGATCTACATTCATCTGTTTACAATAAACACAAAAATACACAAACTGTCAAAACAAAAACAGTTGAGGCGGAACTGAGTCTGAGGTCACGTCTGCATAAATAAAACCAAACATCTCAAATGTGCAACAAAAACATTCATGCGTCCATTTTTTAAGGCTGCTGGAGCCTATCCCAGCCACAGCTGCATGTAGGCGAGGTTCACCGTCAGACGTTCACGCCTGAAGGACGATTTAGAGCCGCCAAAGAACCCCGAGGGAGGAAACCCAGGCGGGAACCAGGAGAACACGCAAAGAACACGGCCACGGTGAGAGTGTTAACCACTACACCACAGCGCATAGCAAGAACCTTTATCACTTAAAAGATTCCTAACTCCAAATCCAATCAGATTGAAACTTAAGTGGTCTGCAGACGGACGGGATTTTCTGCTGCTTTAAAGATAAGAATTCACATTTGTCTTGTTGCTTTAACAAACCCAAACTCTCGTTTCACTGACGGCACAGAAATGAAGTTTCATCTCTGAGGAAAACAAAGGGTTTATTTTGTTAAACCGTTTTGGTTCAGAAATGTAACCCGTTAAATAAACAAGCGTGTCGTCTGCAAAGTTTGCTGGAGTCCAAACTCTGGATTCGTTCTGTGTTTCAGGTAAGATTTAGCTCCACCCACTTATTTCCTGATGTGGGAGGATTTCTTTGCTGTAAATGACCCACACATTTGTTAGATTTGTTGAAAAGGTGAATTTTTCTGTAACCTTTAGAAATGGTCTTCAAAATAAAATAAAAATGGTTGAAAGTCTCTTTTTTTTAGACTCTTTTAGCTGCAGAAACGCCTGGAGGAGTGTTTCCCGTCAGCAGGAGCGTCACTCCCCGTCGTTCAGCTCCGTTGACGCCTCCTTCCTGCTCCCCAGAGAGCTGATCTCCATGGAGTTGTCTTTTTTGCTGCCGTCCTTCACGGGGAGCAGATGACAGGATCTGAGGCCGGCCTTCCTCTGCCTCAGCGTGAAAAACGCTCCCATGAAAATCACGCAGATGCAGACGGCCAGCAGCACAGAAACCACCTGCAGCGCGCCGAGGTAACTCCTCTCCGCCTGAGGCGCCTCCAAGGAGATCTGGCTGTCTGTCCTGAAAGACGGGGGGTTGGTTTTGGACTCGGACGCGGTGGGAACATCTGGACTGGCTTTCATCCTGGGAACGGCTGTCGCCGTGGTTTCCGGCGCCGGATGGTCTGGAGTGTTCTCGGATCCCTCGGGCGTGGGGGTTTCAGTTGGGATGTCCTCAAAGTCCTTCTCCACTCCTGGATGCGGGCCGATGGAGCGAGGGGTGGGCTTCAGCAGAACGGTGTAGCTCACAACCACCTCCTTAAGCCCCGCCTCCTCTGCTTCACAGCTGTAGCTCCCCAGGGTTTGAGCCGAGGCGAGGAAGCTGAGGCTGCCGTCAGGTGAGCGGATGAAGAGCGTCTGGGGAAGAGACTCCATCTGGGAGTGGGTCCAGCTGAGGACGGCCAGGTTGGACGGCCGCTCGCACTCCAGCCGCACAGCCTGGTTCAAGCCGACGCTGACCTCTGCAGAGACGGGGAAAGGGGGACGCAGAGGATTCAGGTCCAGGTCTTTGAGGAGAAGATCCACAAACCGTGGATGAAGAAGAGACGCTACCTCTGATTTCACCCGGACTCCTGTCCTCTGGACAGACCTTCTCCTCGTTTCCACTCTCAAGCTTTTGAATCCTGAGGGAAACACATTGACAGAAAGTACTGAAACCACAAGCAAGTCCTCGTCCCGGCGGTCCTGACCGGTGGACACGACGGTCTGCAGGTGAGAAGCAGGCACGCAGGTGACCTGCATGCAGAGAACATGTTCACGCCCCTTCTTCTACCGAACACATGGCACGTGAGAGAGCGGGAACCGTTCAACCGTGTGTGGACGTCCTACAGACACTGGTTTCACGTGCACGCCACAAGCGTGCAGCATTAGTGGGCGGGGAGTCAGGAGCCAGAACTCACACCTGTGCAGGTAGATGTGACTGAGGCTTAGTGTTTTACCTGCCTTAGGGTTTCTCTACTCCATACGGAACTAGAAAAACGTTTCCCGTCACACAAACGATCCGGTTCCTCCTCATTTTCTGATTCTCTGGTTTCACCTGAACCTGTTCTACAAAACCGTGACAGAAGACAAAGTAGAAAACCACGGCGGCGCAGACATTTGTTTTTTCTCATGGCGCCCCATGTGGTTGGACGCCCCGGCCAAGCGCCCGTCCCCGTCGTTGATGTCCCAGATAATAAACCCAGTCCTGTCTAGTTTAGCTGTGTGACGTTCAGCCGTCTGACCTCAAGACAAAGTCTTCTAAAAGCCAACGCTCGCTCGGCTTTGGACGCGGTTCCGGTCCAGATGCTCGTCAAAACTTGGACAAACCCGAAAACTCTGACCCATCCAGAGTAGCAGCTGAGCCCCCCCCCCCCACCTAATGACAGAAATGCCGCCGGCGACGGCAAAATATCCCCATTTTAGAACTCATCTGCCATTTACGCAATAAATTCCAGCAGATTTTGATGCGGAGAAAAAGGGCGGCTTTGCGTCAATATAGACACTTTAGGAAGCCGCTGTTCTGAATCGACTGTGAAAGAAAGTCAACATTGGAGCTGAAGCTGCGGCGTTGAAACAACCAGGAAGTTCCTCACTGGAGGATCCCGCTGGTTTGTTGTTTTGGGACTCGAACGCTTTTCTGGGGCGGGGCCTGTCAGCGTAAACGTTTGGAACAAGTCCAGGGTTTAAAGTCCTTCCTTTACTGTGACGACGGACACTCACACGTCCTCCTCACTGCCGCTCAGAGCCGTGCAGACACTCCTGCTCTGGCTCCACCCACACAGAGGGTCCCGGGACAGGACACACTGGCTGCAGGTTCTGTGGGCGGAGCATGTGGCCAGAGGTACAGCCGTGACCCCCTCAGACGTTCCCACATACAGAATTCCCTGCAGAACCAGAACAACAGACCACTGATCAGCAGAGACCAGCGGGACGGGGAGAAATTACCCAGAATTCCTTTCCAGAGAGAGTTGCAGCTGCTGTGAGGCTCGGAGAAGATTGAATGTCCAGAACCGGCGTCACCGCAAACATCTGTCACTCGTCTGGACTTCAGACATGTGTCGGTCTGGTAAAAGAGGGCGGGGCCTCTGTTTCCTGTCTGTGCAGGAATTACCTTCACGGAGGACAGAACGACGCTCCTGACCAGCTGAGGTTCGGTGAACAGCTGGACTTCCTCAATGATTTGGGGTTCCGGCTCAAACAGAACCACCTTATGGAGGAAACCCGACTCTGAGGAGAAAGACCAACATTTTGATCAAAGAATGACATTTTTCATTTATCTAATGTATATCTATATGCATATATAAACCAAGCGTCTGGAATAACAGAAACATGCAGACAATAACTGGAAACCCAAAGTCAAAATGAGAAACTTTTTCAGAAATGTTCAGAAAGCTCCAGGCGTTGGTCACACCTACCGGCCACCAGGAACAAAAGCGTGAACTCTTCCCCGTTCGCCGCCCTGGTCTTCATCGCCGCCACGTGGCTGTAGCGATGCTCGGCAGAAACCAGAACCGGTCCGTTTCTGACCGGTTTCACGCTGCTGTCAGTGAGGAAACTGGACCTCACCGCCTCCAGGATGGCGTCCGAAGAGCTCGCCAGTCCGCACTGAGGGTGGAGAAGACCGATTCAGCTGCAGGTGGTGACGGCGTACGAAGACCCGACCCTGACCCGACTTGACCCTGACCTGACACTAAACCGAATCCTGACCTTGACCCGACCCTGCCGGATGCAGGTTACCGGCCCTCTAACACTAAACTGTTCCAGACAGTCACATGACACTAAACAGTCAAACAACTCTCTCAATCAAAGGCGCCATCCACGGATCTGAGGCCGCCACCTTTCCCAACTGTCTTCCAGAGGTCGGAATCCACCGCTGGCTGTTCTTGTCCAGCTTCCTGTAATTCCCAGAGAAGACGGTGGTGATGTCCTGCAGCGTGAAGACGCACACGGCCGACTCCGACTGTCCGGACCTGCAACAGGAAACACCTGCTTCACCCTCTGGAACCCTTTCATCTGGATCAGGAACCCGCACGGTGCTCTCGTACGGCGCTCTCGTACGGCGCTCTCGTACGGCGCTCTCGTACGGCGCTCTCGTACGGCGCTCTCGTACGGCGCTCTCGTACGGCGCTCTCGTACGGCGCTCTCGCACGGCGCTCTCGCACGGCGCTCCCTCAGACAAAGAAAGGATCTAAAAACGTTCTCTGATTTTTGAGTTTTTTCTGTAAAAACATAGAAATCTATGACAGAACAGATGAAAATGGTTGGTTCCTGATCCAGAGATGCTTTTGGAAGTGTGGGCGGGGCCTTTCTCTTCAGATCAGCTGTTCTGTGTTTTCTCCTGGTCACCTCTAGGTGGCGTCAAACACGATTCAGCATTCTTACCACTGAGAGGTAAAGACGCCGTAAAACAGCGTCTCAGAGGAGTCGCTGCCCTCTGGCGGCTGGAGGGTGAACATGTCCCGCAGGACGTTGTGAGGAGGCCGGTTGGGGGGCCGGCAGAGCAGGGAGGCTTTGGCGAAGGAGGTCCACTTCTTCTGCAGGATCCTCCGTCCCCCCACGTCGTCCTGTGAAAGCAGCACAGGGTCAACACTCTCCACCTCTCCTGCAGCGCCGCCGCCTTTTGATGGAGCGCCACCTTGCAGACTTGTGCCACCCGGGGAATCCGCAGCTTCTCCTCGAAGCGGAACTCGTTCCCAGACTCCGTGAAGAAATAGTAGATTTTCCCGTTTGCTGAGTCGGCGGATGAGCTCACGAAGGCCGGTTCTGAAACACAGGAGGAGGATCTGAATGTAGGAGGTCTGGAGGAGCAGCGGTGGCAGGAGCGGGAGGGGGAAGTGAGTCATGTGGGCCAGGCGGAGGTCAGAGCGCGTTAGCTGGCATTAATAAGTGAGGATCTGCCGACTTCATGAGGTCAGCATCAGGAACCACAGCTTCCTTCTCCACCGCCTGACGACCTTTCCAGACCTCCTGAAGCTGAAGCCTCTCAGGTTCCTTTGAGTCCTGATTCTTTAAGATAAAGAAGGTTCTAGATTCTACGGCCATGTTCCTACATCAGTTTCACTTTCTTATGTTTGCTTTAAATCTTATTTTAAAGACAGCAGGAAACTTTACAGCTGGAGTTCCTCAGGGTGTCATTTTAGGCCTCCATCTTTTTTCTTTACCAGGTTGTTGTTTTCCTCTGATGTTTAATGAACCTTGAATCTGCTTTCCTTCAGATTTCTCTCAGGAACATCAGCCCACGGAGAAACGATGTGAACGTGGAAACCTGGTTTCCGGTTGAAACCTGGTTCCTCAGAGCCGCCAAATGCTTGTTCAAGGTTCCTCCTGTTCCTCGCTGACCTCGTCTTCTGGATCACTCACCGTCCAGTAAACTGGCGAAGTTGTCCAGGCTGACGTCCGGCCGCCCGTCTCTGCTGAAGTGACGGGAGATTTGGGGCTTGGTTCCTTTAAAGTCGGTGGTGGTGGCGGTGAACAGCTCGCCGTCTGCAAAAAGCAGATTACAGAAGAGTTCAGATGACTGATGACCGTGTCTGGAGAACTGCAGACACGGTCATCAGTCATCTGACTGATAGGTGATGCAGAAGTTAAACCATTTTAACTGCTGCTGAAATCTACCAACAATAAAAGAATCTTGAACTCCTAACATCTGCTGAAAGCTGTCAGAAGACCTGGGCAAAGGCAGCAGCAGGTCTGTGGAATGAGGAGGAGGTGGAGGAGGTCCGCTCCTACCTCCCATCATCACTCACAGATGATGGGAGCCGCTCACACTAGAGAAGAGCTTTTCCTGAGCAGAAACCGTCGGTGACGGATGGGTCGACCTCTGCACTCGTCTTCTCCATTACCTGCTGCTGCAGAGTCCTTCCTTCTTTAGACGTTCCTTCCACTTCCTCAGCAGTAAGACATTTGGGTTTTTTTGTTTTCTAGCAGCTTTAATCTTCTCTCCAAAGGGTGGTGCGTTCAGCTGAGCGCATCATTCATACCGAGCTCCCTGACCTGCACTCAATCTACAGCAGGCGGTGCTGGACCAGGGCCAGGAAGATAACAAAGGACCTCAGCCACCCCGACAATAGACTGTTCTCGCTGTTGCGGTCAGGAAAGCGATTCCGCTCTCTGAAGGCCAACACAGAGAGACTGAGGAGGAGCTTCTTCCCGCAGGCGATACGGTCTCTTAATCAGTTATCATGGACACTATACACACAAGCCACTTTCACATGTCACTTTTAGAGCATATTTGCACAAATTCGGACATTCTGTATTTATATTTTTATATTTCTATATTCCTATATTTTATATCTATTTTCCTATTGATATTCTTTCTTGTTTGAGGTCGCGGGCGGTCGCCTAAGCATTTCACTGCACATTGTACGCTGTATGATTGTGTGTGTGACAAATAAAAATTTGAATTTGATGCCGCGTTTGATCGGGGGGTGACGCCTCACAGGACACACCCACCCAAGGCGAGGGCGGAGCTCCTCTGGAAGGGGCTGTACGGGCAGCGCCGCCAATGACCGTTGGCGTTGACCATGGAGAAGGTTAGCAGGTCCTAAAGAAAGACAACGGAGTCTGTAAGACGGCGTCTGGAGGATCAGACCAGAGGAGGAGGAGGAGGACCTACGATGAAGGCATCTTGAGGGCTGTAGGCGTAGCTGCCGCAGGCGTAGAGATGGGTGGAGTTCAGAGGCAGCAACGCATGGACAAAGTTTGGACAGTCCACCTGAAGACGGAGAGACAGGAATAGTAAACATGAGACAGGCTTGTCTGGATGCATCAGCATCTGTTCTCCTCATGGATCTTCTGCAGGGTTCCAGCCGGATCTTCTGGGCGTTGCTTCCTGTTGGATGCTAACCTTTGTCTTTGCTAGCCGGTGTAGAAAACCGCTGAAGGGACAGAATCAGGTGAGGAGAGAACTCACAGCTGAGAACGTTTACGGGAGATTATATACGAGCTTTGAAGACCAGAAGAACAGGAAGGTGGTGGACGCATCCACCTCCAGTAAAGAGGGCGGAGCCAGACCTGTATGAGGGTCTGAACTTTGGACCAGACCTGAACTTTGGTAGAAGGATGTCTTGATAGTCAAAAACACACAGACTCCTGGTCTTTGTCCCGTCAGTCTGGACTGAAGAAGAGACGTCCTGAAGTTGAGTCATGGAATCCGGACTTATCGTCCTCTATTTGATGGTTTCGTTTGTCGTCACTCAACTTCAAAACATTTTAAATGTGGGATCCAAAATGGCTGAGAAAACAGGAGCAATGGCCATGAAACAGTTAAATGGCGATTGTCTTCAGATGTTGGTGGAGGTCATCATGCTGGTAGGATCCTGTCCACCACCGGAGATGAAGACGGTCTGATGTCTGTGGATCGACCTCTGAGGAACTGAAACTGCTTCCTGAGAGAGTTTAAGCTCAGAAGTTCACCAACATGAAGACATGATGGAGACATGATCACATTTTGGACCACATTGACCCGGTTTGGCTGAAGGGGAAATTTACCTCCCGGTTCTTTCCTTTCATGCTGCAGTCTTCTGTCTCCTTGGCCGTCGGACGCCATGACACCTGAACGGAACAGCAGACAGGTGAGTCTCACAACAGCAGAACCCGGCGGGAGATCCACGGCTGAATGCCTCACTTCCTGTTTCTGGGTCAGGATTTCTGCCTGACTGACGTCCAACGACAAGATGGCGTCTCGAGCTCCGACGTAAAGGGTGGAGCTGTCGCTGCTGAGGAACAGGGTGGTGACGTTCTGAAGCCTGAAGCTCCGGACGGGAATGTGAGATGAGTCTGCAAACAAACATCCATCCGTTAGCGCACACCTGTCATTAGCTCCGCCCACAGGTGTCACAAGGTTAGATTACGACTAATCCTTCAGTGCTCACTGTAATGTGTTCATCGTTCCGTAGTGCCCTATAGGAGTTCTAGAAACCAGTGAGCATCAGTGTTCACTAGACTGACGAATATAGACCACAATGCATTGTGTTACAGCCACTATTGGCATAGAAGCTTTTTTTCCTAGATAGATTGACTAGTTTTTGTAACTTTTTTCCTCAACCTTTATTGATTAGAACATTGAAATGTTTTCAGAAAACATCATTATATTTTGATAAATTCTGTCCAGATCTGCAGGCGACTAAAAGAAAAGCTGCAACCGAGTTCAAGTCTGACTCATCACCAACTGGCGAGAAGACAGTGAGAACACGGCAAGAACATGGAGAAAACATGGGGAAAACATGGGGAGAACACGGGGAGAACATGGGGAGAACACGGGGATAACATGGAGAGAACACGGGGAGAACATGGAGAGAACACGGGGAGAACATGGAGAGAACACGGGGAGAACATGGAGAGAACACGGGGAGAACATGGAGAGAACACGGAGAGAACACGGGGAGAACATGGAGAGAACATGGAGGAAACATGGGGAGAATATGGAGAGAACACGGGGAGAAGACGGAGGAAACATGGAGAGAACATGGAGGAAACACGGGGAGAACATGGGGAGAACACGGAGAGAACACGGAGAGAACACGGGAGAACATGGAGAGAACATGGAGGAAACATGGGGAGAACACGGAGAGAACACGGGAGAACATGGAGAGAACATGGAGGAAACATGGAGAGAACATGGAGGAAACACGGGGAGACCATGGGGAGAACACGGAGAGAACATGGGGAGAACACGGAGAGAACACGGGGAGAACATGGAGAGAACATGGAGGAAACATGGGGAGAACATGGAGAGAACATAGAGGAAACATGGGGAGAACATGGAGAGAACATGGAGGAAACATGGGGAGAACATGGAGGAAACACGGGGAGAACATGGGGAGAACACTGGGAGAACATGGAGAGAACACGGGGAGAACATGGAGAGAACATGGAGGAAACATGGGGAGAACATGGAAAGGACACGGGGAGAACATGGAGAGAACACGGGGAGAACATGGAGAGAACACGGGGAAAACATGGAGAGAACATGGAGGAAACATGGGGAGAACATGGAGGGAACACGGGGAGAACATGGGGAGAACACGGGGAGAACATGGAGAGAACATGGAGAGAACATGGAGGAAACATTGGGAGAACATGGAGGGAACACGGGGAGAACATGGAGAGAACACGGGGAGAACATGGGGAGAACATGGAGGGAACACGGGGAGAACATGGAGAGAACACGGGGAGAACATGGAGAGAACATGGAGGAAACATGGGGAGAACATGGAGAGAACACGGGGAAAACATGGAGAGAACATGGAGGAAACATGGAGAGAACATGGAGGATACACGGGGAGAACATGGAGAGAACACGGGGAAAACATGGAGAGAACATGGAGGAAACATGGGGAGAACATGGGGAGAACACGGGGAGAACATGGAGAGAACACGGGGAAAACATGGAGAGAACATGGAGGAAACATGGGGAGAACATGGAGAGAAAACGGGGAGAACATGGAGAGAACACGGGGAGAACACGGAGAGAACACGGGGAGAACACGGGGAGAACATGGAGGAAACATGGGGAGAACATGGAGGAAACACGGGGAGAACATGGAGAGAACACGGGGAGAACATGGAGAGAACATGGAGGAAACATGGGGACAGACGGACCGCCTTCACCTCCTCAGGAACCGTCTGCGTCCGGTTTGACGGTTGCAGAAATGCTTTTGTGTTTTCAAGACGTTTTTTGTTTTAAATAAAGTTCAATAAAGAAAAGACAGCTTTAAAGGAATGAAGTCAGAAGTGCTCAGCTGTGAGAAACGCTGTGAACAGAGATGTCTCAGTGATCTTTGCTGTGACATTTACTCAATCTGCAGAGGTGTGGGGGGAGGGAGGGGGGCTTTCTGATTGGTGTGGTCACACAGAAGCTCAAAGATAACTTTGATACCTCCGCCCCCTGCAGATTGAGACCCTAAAACATCTGAACCGTTCAGTTCGACCTCATCCTAGAATAGATCAAGAACCTGCAGAACATCAGAGACGGCGCTCTGAGTCCAGGTTCTGGGCGTGGCCTGCGGTTCTGGTCAGGATCTGCCTCCCCGCTGCTGAGCTGACTGCTGGTAAACAGAGATCAAAGGCTGCAGAGATGTGTTTGCATGCAGACGAGTCTTCACAGGAAGTGAGGCTGTGGCGTTCCGCTGCTCGCTGACCCAAAACTCGCTGACGTCTTTGACCTCAGATCATCAGATCACATCAAAGGACAGAAGTCGTGAAGAGAAAGTCTGAGTTTCTCATGAACTCTTCTGCAGTCAGTCGGTTCTCTGTCTGACCTGAACGCCGCTGCAACACGTGGAACCTCAGGAGCCGCCCGTCTCCCGGCAACAGAGATCAAACGGTTGAATTGACTTGATGTGCTTCTAATCAATGAAGTCCATTCAACCGCCATCTTCCTGCCATATATAGACGCCGCCATGTTGGAACCAGAAATCCTCAGTGAAAATCAGAAAACAGAAGTAGACTGAGCCCTGAAAAAGGGGAGGAGCCACAGGGGAGGACCATCGCCCTCCTCATCTGCCTGGCTCAAGGGTCTGGATAACATCACATGAGTCTCAACCTCAGATCTCCTGGTGGACAGAAGGTTTAAAGGAGATCCAGGAGAACATGCATGGGGGGGTCTGAGACATTTCAGACCCGCTGACATCTTTGTCTGTTGTTTAGTCAGTGTAGTTTAGAACTAATTTTATGTTTTTATCATGAAAATGATCCTCTGAAGATCAGAGAAACTTCCTGAGATCCACCCCTAAGGTCCAGAACCCTATGAAGGTCCTGCCGTTCAGACGGGTTCTGTCATCTGGTCTGTGGTTCCTCCAACCTCTGCGGCAGAAGAGCTCCATCTTTCCTGGTCTTTAAGGTTTTTGTGCGGTGTGGACTCTGGTTTTAGTTCAGCTGGTTTCCTCTGTGAAGTGATCAAAAATCCCCAAATGTGAGAAACCAGAAGATAAAAGTTTGCTTCAAAAACCACAATCAGGCTGAGAACTTGATCCACATCTTTAGTTACGGAGAACGTGGTCAGATAAGAACGGGTCTTCCTCTCCGCCATCATGAGGTTCAGGAAGAACTGACTGAACCATCTCTGCTAAGATCCCATCTGGTTACCAGAACGAATCCTTTCCAGAAACAGGAAACGTTCCTCAGCGGCAGCAAACAGAAGGTTTTTCTGCCAGACTTCCACGTTCTGCTTCTGCTTTCCCATCGGAGCCTCATCCCAGACCACAGAGGGTCTCACAGCTTCAGAGGAGTAAAGCTGACCTCAGAGGGTCTCTGGGGTCAGGAGAAACTCCCACTTCCTGTCGTTCATGGTTTCAACCTCTTCCTGTGTGACTGTTGTTGATGAGCGGGTGGCCAGCTGAACGCCAAGTCTGGATTCTGGTCTGCAAACATCTGCAGGTCACTGTCCTTTCTCCCCTGCAGCTTTAAAGACGGATCAGGGCTGAGTGGCCCCGCCCCCCAGGTGTTCCAAACAGGAAGTACCCTAAAAATCCTAGAGGCTGTGTCTGAATTCCCGCCCTAACCCCTAACTACCAAAAAACTAGATAGTGGCTCTTTGTAGTGACCTGAAGTTCAAAAGCAGGTCAGACGCCAAGCGCACGACGTTTTTGAACGGCGGATATGACGTCATCGATTTCATGTCATCGAAGTTAAAATCTAATCAATATGAGCGTTTTGAGACGGTTATTTATGATTCCACTGTCTGCTGAAGATAAAAACGTTGATGCTTTATCAAAAAATACATTTTCTTTTGCAAAAACTATTCAGACGCAATGCATTGTGGTCTATATTCACCAATCTAGTGAGCATCGACGCACACTGGTTTATCGCAGAGACTTCTGGGAAATTTCTAGGACTCTGGATTTTGGAATCGTAGATTCAGAAAAGCTCTAAAAAATGACAAACGCACTAAATGGTGAAGGAATTCAGACACGGCCATAGACTTCAATAGAGAGCAAACAGCTGTCACTCTGTCGTTCTGTTGGTTGGACAACCATTCTTACTATGACGCATTTTTAACATGTTTTTTTCCTGATATATTTTCTGTAAAAGTTATTTAAGTTCTAAACTGACCAATCAGATGCCTCATTAAAAGTAGGCGGAGCCTGCTGGCCCCCTCGTGCAAACTGGAGGAGAAGCGACCAGAGGAGTCCATTCCATCGTTGCTCCCTGAGGTTCTGGGTTTCTAAATCCTGATGTCACTTCTGCTTCCTGGTTGACTCACTTTCAACACAACTTCTCCAAAAAAACAAAGATGACGAAACCAAAAAAAAAAAACACCCAAACGCTCCGGAGAGCAACTGAGTGAAAACAAAAGAGGATCAGGAACCTTCAGGATGCCGGCGCCGTCGTTCACACGTGAGCGGCTGACAGAGGTCAGCGTGGCGGCGAGGAACCAGCCACTGACGGCGGTTCTCCACCAAGTGGGTGAAGGTTCTCACTCATCAAGAGTCACAGGAAACCTTCTGCCGGTTTCAAGATGTTTTCGTCCAAATGCTGTGACTCAACTTCAAGACACAAACAGGTTTAAAAAGAAGGAGATGTTCTTCACACAAAACCCAATAAACTGGAGGGAAACAGCAGCTTGAACATCTCTGCGTCCTCCTACAGCCTTTAGAGGAAAGTTCCTCTGGAAAAACGGTCGAACTTCAGGCTTTCTACTTGTTCTGATCCTGAAAGCGCTGGAAGGACAGACGTTCCAAATCCAAATCCATGGAACTGATGGAATGTGATTCCTGCGATTGTCTGCGTTCAGCTTCTCACAGTTTCTATGAGGAACATTTCAGACAAACTCAGATCTTTAGAGGAAGACTCTGCAGAAACAGACAGATTCTGCTCTGCTGGAGCCGACCGCTCCGCCTGAAAATCTTCTAATCTTCACTGTTTGGATCAAACTCATTAATTTTTTTATTTAAACGTATCTTTTAAACAAAAAAACTATTTGATTTCTCTAGGAGTTTCCTCTTAGGGCCTCACAGACGCTACAGGCGCCAGCCTGTCACCACCAGGAGCAACGTGGGTTCAGTGTCTTTGCCCACGGACACGTTGACGGCGGGCCAGCTGAGAATTTGACCTATGACCTTTAGAAGTACAGCTTGGACCTCCTGTAGATCCACAGACTTTAGTGAACGACTAGAACGAAGATCTTTAAACTTCTTCATCGACATGTTGGTGTTTCCTGGAGTCACAGAAGATCAAAACGACTTACTCAGAAGGAAGGAGCGGCGAGGAGGAGGCAGAGAGCCGGAGGAGCTCAGGAGGAGGCAGAGGAGGAGAACCGACCCAAACATGACGAAGAATATGGAGAAAATGCCGTGTCAGTTGGTGTTCTGCGAGCGGCGACAGTCTGCACGCGTCTGGAGGAAACACTGAGAAGCACCGTTTCCTCTCTGCTGTGGTGTGATGAAGAGGAAGATGGGGGTGTCTCCTGAGCTGGAAGTGCTTCACCGAAGCACTTCCAGCTTCGCTGAAGAGCAGCTAATGGACAGAAGACACTCAACCAGCCAGCTGAACGTTCTCCACGTCTGAGTCCATTAGAGAAGAACGTGCAGCTCTCCGTGCTCTTTAACCGCCTCGGCCGTAAAGGTTTCACATTTCACTGAGCCATGAAGCTGATAGGAAGTGAAAGTCTGAGCGCCGCCGTCGCTTATCTACTGCAAACATCTCAAACATGTTCAATCTACCATCCAGAGCTGAATGTTCAGACATGGGAAAAGTTCCCTTCAATTCAGCCCAGTGGTTCTCCAACCGTGGGGGGCGAGTGTCCCGGTGGGACAGGGCTGGGGGGGGGACTACTGTTTGGACATTGAATTTTTTCCAGGGTAGAATATAAACAAACGGCGTTTCAGGACCTCATATCCACAGGTCTCACGTCACTAACATGAACCTAATCCTAACCGTGACATTTGAAGAGGTAATGTTTGTTGTTTACTGCGGTTTTAACGTCTTCAAAGAACGGTAATGCTGCCCGGACGGATTGGACACCTACAGCTGCCTTTGTCTGCACCTGTGATCAGATTGGCTGAAGAAAGGAGAAGAGCATGTAGAATGGATGTAAAGCCCCCCCAGTCTGAGAACAAACAAAGTGAATGATCCTTTATCTCATTGATTGAAACCTTTTCTCTCGTTTGTCTTCATTTCTTTTATTTTAAATAAACCAAACATTTCAGTTTTAACGTTGAAAGATCGGCTTTATTTGGACTCGTTCCTCCAAACGTCTCGACTTCCTCTCCACCACATTTTTGACTGCGGTGCTAAATGTGACGGGATTCTGATCACATTCCCACCTTCAGGAAGTCTTTTGGTTGGCTGAAGCCTTCCCACAAACCTCTGCTCTGTGAGGACGATGACGCTGCGTTTGCCTGACAGATGCTCCCACAGGACTCTCTCTCCTGCCGCCATCGGGGGCGCCACAGCCCGAACAGGAACCCGAGCTTCGTCTGTAGGCAAGTTTGATTTTGTTCAGGCGTCCTTGAAAAAGGCACTAGGCTGTCAGCAGGGGGCGCACTGGAGCCCCTGGAAGCAGCAATGTGTGCAGTCTCTGCGCAGGAGCTGCTGAGCAAGGCACTGACAGTCTGTTTATTTACAGTCTGACTTGATGAAGGATTCAATCCAACAACTGACTGCAAAACATAGAAAATCCTCCTCTTCCTCTTTGTCTCCATGGCGTCCAGTCCCCAAAAGGGTCCACACTCACCGTCAGACGGGGGACTCGGCTTTGGGAGGGGCCGGGGGTCGACTTGGACGAAGAGGAGGTCGTCTGCAAAGAGAGACAGGTCAGTGGCTCAGTTTCCACGGAAACGCAGTTTCTTAAAAAGGCTTTAATTTTGGAACGAACATACAAAGCATGAATGAACACACAGGACACAGAAAGTGGTTTATTCACAGAGGCGTTTGTTCACTCTGGTGGATGAAAAGTCACTGATCCGAGGGAACGGCGGCCGTTTATCGGTGATTCACTCTTTGACTCAACAACAGGAAGTTCTGCTCTCTGACCGGCTGAGGACTCAGGAACACGAGGCTGAACCGGAACCAAGTCGATCCTGAGAATCCCAGATCATGACCATCGACTGCATCAGAGAACTGGACTGAGTGACCCCTCCCCCCCGGCGGTCCAAACAGGAACAGCATCCATGGTGGCGTGAAAAAACTGACTGAACTGACTTTATTCGGTTGGAGACGGGATAAACCATTTTCATTGGATGACGTCGCTCAGTCCAGCTCTCTAATACAGTCGATGGTCGTGACTGAAGTCAGAAGAACTTCAGCTTCTTCCAGATCACGCGTGAGCTGAAGACGCCGCTGTGAGCACGCTCTTATTCTGGAAAGAACATAAACCGTGCAGAACATAAATTCTTATGCGTTTCAGATGTAAACGGATGTTTTTAAACTTCTCTGATTTACAGCGGCAACATTTGATGTGAAAAAATCCCATGTGTCATGAAACATTTGAAAAATTACAAAAACTAAATAAAATACCAAAGAAAACGGCTAAAAACAATAAAATGGAGAAAACGTTTAGTGCTTTTGTTTTTCTTTAAAAACGATTTTAGTAAACATAGTTATATATTATTTGAAACATTGTTCGGCCATACCTGCTGGGCCCCGGGGCCGGGGCCACAGCTCCATGGGAAGCGTACCCCAGGTGGGGCGGGAGGCCCGGGTGGGCCGGCAGCTGGGGGTTGGTGGGTGGGGCTGGAAGGCGGGGCTTTGGGGGCACAACAGGTTTGAGAGGAACAGAGACCTGCGAGGGACGAGAACATCTGAAGGTTATTCCAGAGGAACAGAGACGATCCGTCAGATCAATACGGCAATCCATCAATAAACAGCTGATCAGCTGGTCTGAAGCCGCTGCTGTCAAACGTTCATCATCATCATCATCATCCTCCTTCTGCCTCCATCACAGATCAATCACACATCTGATCGATCAATACAATCATCTGCTCTGATCCGGCCTCAGCAGCAGGGCGCCATACCTGTTCAGCTGAAACTGGGTCAGGGGGGAGCGGCTTGCTGGGCGGAGCCGGTCGACTTGCCCGCCCCTGAAGGTTAGTGAGGCAGAAGAAGAGGAAGAGGAGCAGCGGTCAGGAGGAAGCAGAGCAGACAGAAGAAGCTTTCATCTGAGCTTTGTGCAGAACAGTGAGACTCAAACAAACGTCTGAACGTTTCCCTCCGGCTGCTACGCCAGAGGACCGCTACAACCACCACACCCAAACACGGCCGTACCTGGTGGCTGGGGGAGGGGGGGTCAGGGGGCAGAGGCTTGCTGGGGGGGGCCGGTCGCGGTTTAACCGACTGATGCATGAATAAGAGTGAGAAAAAGAGCAGTCAGTGAGAAGGAAGAGCAGCCATGTTGTGGTGACGACCATCAAGGTGAAAGGCGCCGTTTAACAGTTGAGGAACGCCTGCAGGAACTGAACACACTATGATCACTGTGATCACTACTATCACCATTATCACTATACAAACTATTATCTCTGTCATCACTGGTATCAGAGTTTCTGATGGATTTTGTTGAGAAGATAAAAATGTTAAAATACTTTGGTTCTGTTGTGCTGCAAAGACATTTTCTTTGTAAAAACACACGTGTTGTTTTGCTTTCGTGAACTTTAAGACAATTAAAACAAATCAAACCCTCTGTGATCCTTCATATGCCAGCAAATGAGGACGGCTGATACCCTAACTATTTAAATCAACATGTTTGTAAATCCTTGAGTAATTCTGGTGTTTATCTTTAGTAGGACAACAGCTCCCCTGCTGGCAACCATTGAGAACTGCACCCTCCCTCAGATTTTTTAGGGATAAAACAGAAAACATCTCCAAGCGTTTATAAAATCTGTCGTACTGATTTGATTAAAATCCAGTTTTTTTAAGTGTGGTCAAAAGATTTGAGTTTACATTTGTCAAAGTTAATGACATGAAGCTCCGCCTCCAGTTTTTTTTTAATGCTGCATGATTGACACACATGATGCACAACAACAACACAACAAACTACAGCACTCAGACATTCAGATGCAGGCGTCCGAACAGCATGAACACAAATGAAAGCTGAGTTTTCAGCTGCTCAGGTGGCGTTACCTTTGATGGAGGGGTTAGAGCGGGGTCAGGAGGGAGGGGCTTATTAGGAGGGGCCGGTCTGTCATTGGCCTGATACAAGACAGGAAGCAGAGGAGTGAGACATGCAGGAGGTGAGTTAATGAGACGGCAGGAAGAGTGGGTTTCTGGGTAACCAACAGCGTCCGATGCCTTCATTCTGCCACTGATCCTCCTCGCTTTCTGTTCAAAGTAGACATTTGGTCGTAACACGCATTGATGGCCGTTACCTCTTTTTGGGGCGGAGTCAGAGGTATGTCAGGCGGCGGGTTCAGGTGGTATCTGAGCGGTCGGACCTGCTCTCCATTCCTGCCATCGGTTCGCTCTGTTACCGGAGTTCTGGAGGAGTTTTTGAAAAGGTCACATCAGTGGGAAAAGAAAACAGGTTTTTGGTCACATGACATGATCCTTGACCTAATTTTAGTCTTTAAAACACAGCAGCTAAAACAGACACTGCACTCACACAATACAACACACACATTGGTGTAGGGCTGGGCACAGTCACATGTTCATTGACATGAAGCTCCCCCGGGTTAAAGGTCAACAACTGCAGAAAAACCCAACAGAAACTACAGCATAGAAACTGATCTGTTGCCCAGTTCTACATCAAACACCTTTGTAAGAAAAACACTGATGATCTGGATTTGAAACTCAGTGGTTGGGACTTAAAGCTGCACCTAAAACTGGATTAGAGACCCTCACTTCTCCCAAACGGAGAAGAACTTCCAGACGTGAGGATGAGAACAAACAGCTGCATCTTTAAGTCCTGAGAGGCTTTTTCCCCACAGGCATGAGCCTCCTCAGGCCCAACCACAGCTCTCTACAGGGACCACAGAGCGGGGAGGTCCAGCAGTACCTGGAGACGTGGGCGGGGTCAAACTCCAAATCCCACATCTCACTGTCAGCAACACTGCATCATTGGTAGAGAAAGGTTTAGTTTGTTCAGGCCTTTAGGAGCTCCAAAAGGCTTCAGGTGTCCCTGAAGTCAGTAAATTGTCACCAGCATCAACTCTGCCCTTTAATGGTTACTTCTGCGTCTTTCTTTTGTGTCCCCTGTCGCCTGGATTAAGGATTAGTCCTGCATCTGTCAAACAAACCATCTGGATCTGGTCCAGATCTGAGGTCACAGATTGAAACATTCCAAACCAGGTTCTGTCCAAACTGTCAAACAGAACCAGGTTCCAATTTTCAGCAAGTCCTCAGCAAATTTGAAAAGGCTATAATTATTGTAACGATATGTCAGATTCCAAGTGGGGCGTCGCTTGCCTTCAGAATCATGGGTCACTGCAGGTCGTCTACAGATCTGGAACACTAAAGTTGAAATCTTTCAAGATCTTCTTAATGTCGCTGTGAGCCAAACGGGTAACATGTTTAGCAAGCATATACAGTAATCCCCCCGTATTTGCGGGGGTTACGTTCCTCGCCCCCCCGCGAATAACGAAAATCCGCAAATAATTGACGCTGTTTTAAAACTCCCAGAGCCAGAGACTCTGCAGAGTCAGAACCTTTGTCTGCCGTTTGGGTTCATTCCCAGAAGCTGGAGATGATGCGGGGCGTTTGGATGGCATCTTAAACGCCTAAACAATTCTTTACAGTAAAGTACAGATTAAATCGTTTTTCAAAATTCGCGGAATGAGCGCTGTTCTGCGCCTCACGCTTGTGACGTCACGTCATCTGCGGCCACCCGTGAATGGGCGGGGCGCGAATATTAAACCGCGAATGGGCGGGGGATTACTGTGTATATAAGAATGTCAGACTAAAGATGTATTATTGAGGGAATATTCAGAAAAGGTGCAGAAATAAAAAAAAAGACTCCTTTGACAAACAATGGAGTTTGCTTCTCTGCGCCCGTTTTAAGGGGTTTAGGTAATTTGTCATTCAAGGAGATTTTTTTTTCCATTTCCAGGCACTTGAACACATTAGTGAGCAGAAACAAAACTAATCATGTCCAATTCTCCACCGAATGGCAGAAATCACTGGAACAGCCACAAAAAAGAACATCAAACCAGAAGAACAAAAATAAAACAGATAAATAATATATACAACAACATGAACATATAATCCTTTTGGGGTCATATTTTTGTTACATTTTTAAAGACACTTTAAAAGGAAATGAAGGACTGACAGACAGCCGAGATCAGTGTTTTTCAACCTTTTTTGAGCCACGGCACACTTTAACCTTGAAAAAAATCCTGCGGCTCACCAGCATCCAAAAATTAAAAAAGGAGAAACTCATAGTCTGTATTGATGGACAGTTTCTCCATGTGATAATTGTGGCAGAAAAAGCTGCAAGTTGCAGCTGTTTTTTCTAAAAGATGTAATAAAAGTTAAGTTAGTTTTCAGTCATAATTTTCAACTAAATTTTTTAACATTTTACCCTGATAGTTGTTTTTCCACATAATGTTCCTGCTAGAACACAACCACTCTGTGATGATCCCAATGGAGTGTCGGAGGAGCCTAGTAACCACCACGAGGAGGAGGAGGCTCTTCCACACCCCGAGGTTTCGCTTTTTGGAGAAAATATGAAGTCTGCAGTTAGTGTAAGAACCTGAAAGTTTTTTCCATTTCTATTTTTTAATTTTCCTTTTGTAATCAAAGAACTTGGAGAAACTGACCAGCTTTTGTTGTTCTGTAACAGAGTTTGGTGTGAATCGCCAAATGTTTCCCCTCCAGGTCAGTGCGTATGCCACATGACCCAAAGATAACATTAAATGAAGCTTGTTATGACTTTATTTTTCCACTAGGTGGCGCTGCTTACCATGAACCAGAACTCTTTCCCAGAATTATCAGCAGGTAAAGCAAGTTAAAAGTTTAAGAGAACTTAATCAGAAGTGTCAAAGAGCATCAGGGTTCACCAGGTGAACCTGCTTCTGCTGCAGGACCAGGTTTTTAGATTTAACCGCTTTCAAATCCCAAACCAGTCTGGATGTTCATAAAAACCTCTTTAAATCCAGACGTCTGAAGTTTGGTCCTGCATAACCAGAAGGTCCCCAAACCATGGTGAGTAATCCAGCTGAGGTCCCCAGAATGACCATAAACAAACACAGTAGGAGTGTTACCGGTTGTGCTGCCGAGCCTTGTGGAAGGGGCTGCTTGGTCCCAGACAGCAGAGCGCCCGGCGGAAACGGGGATAGCGAAGAGCGAGGAAGAGGAGGACCACAGGGAGGATGAAGAAAAAGATGACCAGCAGGGCGACTCGGACTGGATCCGACCCTGAACACAGAAGCAGGAGTTTTTACTCTGAGAGAGAGGGAAGACCACCTGAGAGAAACTGCAGAGTTTAAGATGGAAGCACCTCCAGCAGCTCTGGCGGGACCGCTGTCCACGCTGCCGCCATGACCCGAGTACCTGCAGTCAGGAGGGGCCCAGCCCACATCGCAGTGACAGTTTTTATTACTGTTGCACACCTGAAACACAAAAAGAGGACGTCCAGTCAAATGTCTGACACCTGTGGAACTGTAAAAAACATGAAGAAAAGAAACTTTTTAAAGTCCAACAATATAAAAACCCGCTTTAATTTAAAGTTATAAACAAAGAAACCATGTTTGTTCATACAGAAAAATGCTTCACTAACCCCGTGACCGTTACACTTCCTGCGACATTCGTCCACGCCAAACATGGACACCTCACGACACTTATGGTTTAAGCAAGCCTGTGAGACGAAACAAAAAAATGTAGAAAACCGCTCTAAAAGTCATATTTAAAGTCTAAACTATAGTCTATAGTCTAAACTTTAAGCCCTAATTTTTGTTAAAAAATGTCATTTGAAGAAGCTGCTAAACTCAACAGATTGAATGTGTAATAAAAGGGGGGGTGTAAACTAAAATATTTTATACGTAGGCTCTCCTCCAAGCCTGCAGAGGGCGCTGTCTGACCTTTCCGGGCCCGCAGGCTGTGCCCTGGGCCACAGTGGCGGGGTCGGACACGTCGTCACCCAGGTGGAAGAAGGTCCCTCTGCAGGTCAGGTCGCTGTCGTTGAAGCGCACGGTAGTGGTGAGGATCTGCGCGTTGCTGCCCAGCAGGGGGCGCTCCCTGCCGCCCTGACACTGGATTCTGCCGCAGTGAACGTCTCTGTGGCAACAGCAAGCACAGCGGGAATGAGATGTCTGGTCCGGCAGGACAGAGGGGGCCGTTTGAGCGCAGATCTGCCATTTTGGAGTCTTCGCCAGGCGTACTTACGCGTTTCCACAGGGGATGTAGGAGCCGTTGGCCAGCTGACCACAGTTTCCATATTTGTTCCCCTGTTTGTTCACAGATGAGAAACAAACAGCTGGAGCACTGGTGGCATCTGAGGAATCAAACCCCAACAACAAAAGCTGGTTTTGGCTCAACGTCATTCAAATGTTCACAGCGAGAAAATTGACAACAACTGGAGACAAGAATAACGGAGACCCTCCTGTTAGAATAACTCCGAAAAAATATTCATGATTCGGTAAATAAAATGACAAAAGCAGTAAAAATGCTGAAACAGTCTAAATTCTTACTGGGCCCCCACAGCATCTGGCACTGCGTGTCCATGTTGGCGCAGACTCCTTCGTAGCAGTAGGAGGTGCTGTTCTCGCAGACTTCGCCGTTCTGGAGGAAGACGTTGGGGGGACAGTGGGGGGAGGAGCCTGTGCAAAACTCGGGCAGGTCGCAGTCTCCGAGCGGCCCGCGACACATCGATCCGGCCGGTCGCAGCTGAAGGGAGGAGAGGACTCGGTTCAGGTGTGGACTGACAGGAAACCCGGGTCCAATGTGAGGAGGGAGGGGTTCTGTCTGACCTTACAGTTCTGGCAGCAGATACCATCAGAGGAGCACTGAGCTCCAGGAACCAGCTGACAGGTGGAGGCGTTGCAGCAGGGGTCCTCACACTCCTGACCAATCAGAGCACAGAAGCGTTAACCGCATTAAACAGTTTTTGCTTCTGCTGATCCCAGATTCAGATGTGGTTCAGCATTTTCCTTTCTGCTGCTCCTGTTTCAGGAGGACATCACGACATCCTAGAACCAGCAGCAGATCGGGTGAACGAGTTGTGCCGGTGAACAGGTTACGGTGACGGGTACCTGCAGCAGGCCGCAGTCACACTCCTCCCCTTTCTCCACGTACAGGTTTCCACAGCGAGGTCCTCCCAGCAGCTGGTCCGGCTGCGGGACGTTGAACAGACACATGCCGCCGCCGTGCTGCAGACTGAGGGTCAGGTCTGTGATGCTGCAGCTGCTGAACTGCTGACCGGGCAGGAACCTGAGGTCACAGAGGGGGCGGGGTCAGGTTCTGGAACTGAGGTTTGAACTGACAGCCTGGCTCTGCAAACTGTTGTTGCAGATCCTGGGTGGAACCGTGTGGTACTGACCCGGTAGACGGTTCCATGATGCAGCCCCCCAGGCGCGGCTCATTCTGACAGGAGCAGCGCCGCTCAGCGGTGTCGTGTCTCATTCCCAGATTATGACCGAGCTCATGGGCGATTGTTGAGGCCACGCCCAGAACGCTGACCAGGTGGTCCTAAGAGGGGAGGGGGGTAGAGAGCAGGTTTAGACCCGTCTGTCTTTGATGTTCCACAGAAACTGACAGAGTCTGGATCCGACAGAAGAGGCTCCATGGCACCAGGGGTGGGGGTCAGCTGATCATGTATTTGTAATGGGGGGGTCGTTGTGTGCTCCTCCTCAGGATCCATAGCGAGCTGCTGACTCACCACGTTGACGCCTCCGGAGCGGTCTCTGGAGCACATGGAGGACTGGGACGCCATCCCCACCGTGGTCCCGTCAAAGGACTCCCCCCTGTGAAGCACAGAGAAACCATGGCCCGGCGTCCCAGCGGGTTCGGGCCCGAATGTTTGCTCGATCGAAGGCTCACATGACCAGCTGGGCGTTGTCATGGCGAAGGCGCGGCAGCAGGTCTCGCGTTCTCCAATCCAGGAAGTTGTTGAGCGTGTCCGTGGCGCTCTTCTCCACCCGGATCTTATCCCGGTCACTCCAGATCTCCAGGCCGGTCAGCGCCACCCGCACATTCAGAGGACGGTAGAACTGGAGGAGGAGAGGCTGTTTGGTTCTGCTGGTTGGTTCTGGACCAACAGCTGAAGCTCATCAGAGGTCTCACCCAGTCCACCTGGTTGGCCACGTCCAGCATGCGGTAGATGATGGTTTTGTTGTTCTTCTGGTAATTCAGGAACTGTGGAGCATGATGAGATTCTGCTGAACGTACGGCCTCATTCTAGCGTCCGTCATGGCGTTTCATGGCTGCCATGAATTGAAGGAGCCCAAAGATAACTGAGCGACTGTATTCAGGAGCAGAGTGAGGAACCTTACAAACACGTTAACCAACGGCCAAGAACAAGGTCAGAAATGGCAGCGGGTTTTTTGTGCCCTAAGTTCTTCTCATGTGAAAATCCTCCGGTTTATCAAACCGTGTCTGAGGCCAGAACTGATCGATCACAGCAAACCAACCAACCGGCCTCTGGGCAGACGTACATCCAATGGTGGTTTCAGTCCCGTTTCCTCAGAATTACTGACCTCCTGATGATCGGCCACCAGCACCAGTTCAATGTACTTGGTCTCAGTCAGGATGTCCCTCTTCGTCTGTAGGCGGAGCAAACAAACAAACACAGGGGGGGGTCACCTCTTTACTCGTAGCGAGTGAACGAATCATTTTCTGCTTTTACATTATTTTAGAGTCTAAAGCTGCGTTCACACCAAACGTTTGTCCAAAAACATGTTTAGAAACTAAACGCTGTGTGGGAGGAGCTACTGTCACGAGTCTGCAGCCTCATGGCTGCATGGAAGCATCGACTGTTTTTCTCATTTACAGACATGGATGATGTTTAGAGATCAGGTATTTTTTAAAGAGTTCTACTAAAACACCAGGAATCCCTCCTCTCATGACATCATGCTACGTCTGAATGACGGACGCTTTCAGCCGTACTCCTGTATCTCTGTGACCCAGTTGGACGACCTGCTGTCAATAAAAAGAATAATAAATAATAAAACAATAAAACTAAAGGAATTTTTTATTTTCTTCTCGATAAAATATGAAAAATATCATAAAGTGTAGGAACAGGACGACCAGGTCCTCCTCCATGTTGGTTTTGAACTATCTGCTGATCACATCATCACGCCACGGGCCAAAGCCGAGTGTTTGATTGGTTGACGCGACGCCTTTTCTTCGCCAAAGTTCAGATATTTGAACTTGCGCAGCAAAAGGTTCATGATTCTCTGATTTTGTCAAAAATCATAACTGTTTGCTGTGCAGCCTGAAACCACACAGACAACCACACTGGACCCCCCCCCCCGATCACCCCACCAGACGCTCAAAACGCGCCGCAGGGCCTCTGATCGTTCTGCACAGTGACTTAACGTTGAAACTGGACGCTCGTGCCGCGTAAATCACGTTTGGGGTTAACGCAGCTTTACGTTTTAGAGCATCTATAAGATCCTCCCAATGAGCTCCCATAATGCAACAGTTCCTCTAATAATCTCATTTGCAGCCTTTGAAGTCCAGAACAAACCACACTGGTCTAAGTCCAGAACCTTGAGGAACACCAGAACTGGTGCTGGTATGTTCGTAGAACGTTAAAGAACCAGAGAAAGCTCGTTAACCTTCTCTGTTCTGCAGTCTTTAGGTCATAAGAATGTTGTGTTTCTGAGTGAAGTCTGTCTCACCCGCCGTGTGTGTGGGGGGGTGTGGATGGGGGGGCCAGCAGTGTGAGATACGCCACAAACTCTGGAGCTGGAGGTCTCCAGGAGGTCGGTGGAGAAAAGCAGGTGGACCTCCCCTTCATCGCCTCCTGCACCACTTCCGCTTCCCTCCTCCTTTCCTTTGTCCCCCTGCAGGCGGAGGTCCTGAGGCTCCACCTCAAAGCTCAGGGAGGAGTTCAGAGCGATGACTCCCCTGGAGGAGAAGTCACACAAGAAGATGAGTTTGGATATTCGCCTCCATCTGCACGCTGACAGCGTTTTGGTGGATTCTCAGGTTCCCTGGAGGTTCTGTTGTTTGGTCTGAACTAGACTTTTACACCTGCAGAACCATGAGGACCATCAGAGGAAACCAGCTCTGGATCAAACCAGGATTTAGGGGAGCTTCTGTCAGTTCTTTACTCCAGACCTGAGGGAAAGGATTCCCATCTGCAGAGGCTGAACTGTATCTCCACGTCCAGAGCTGTAACTGGTTTATGGAACTTTATGGTAACTTCACTCTTCAGAGTTGATCTTTTAGATCTCTGGAAACTAAAGCCAAGCTAAGTGATAAAAGCAGTTCAGTAAAACGTTTCTGCACGTGAATTTGATTTGAGCCGTGTTTGTACTGAGGTGAATGTTTCCATTTAACATCCAACAGATGCACAAGACTTGTGTTTTTTAACACCAAACACAGAGGCCACTGGAACGCGCCGTTAGATGTTTTCACATCAGTCACATGCACACGTAAAGGGGGGTTCTGTACAGGTTCTGAGGGTTTTTGGGCTGTCCGGTCCGTGGAGAGAGGAGCGGCGGCATCTTAAGGCGAGGCTCGTACGGCCACCTTAAGGGAAGCCATTAAAATGGAACGTCCCATTGTTGTGAGTGTGGTAAGTGTATCAGGAAGTACTTGTAAGGATTTCGTCCTTCCACCACACCCTAGTGGTAAGGTGTGAGTACTGGAGCACCAATGCTGCACACACACGTGATGCGTAAGGACGTCCACACAAACTACCTTCTGATAGGTTCATTCGTCATTTCTAACAGTGGACCTTCAGCAGAGTTGGTCCCTTTGGAAGGATCTTTCAGATTTGATGATTTCTGCTTTAGGCTTTTCTCATCTGGAGGAGCGGCCCTCAGACGATGTTCGCATGGAACACAGGTTCCTCTCAGAGAGGAGGGGGTTCCTCCCTCCTGAGCCCGTGAGGGGCGGAGGCCTCGTGTGCAAACGTCTAAAAGATCTCCAAGAAGCTCTAAACCGTAAAAAAAACAACCACTGAGCCGAGAATCTCTGCCAAACTCTTGGATTTAGACGCGATTTTCTCATATTTATGGCATATTTATGTCTCGTTCTAGAAATAGACGTCTAAGTTTGAGAAAGGCTGAAATCTAAAGCGTGACCGGCTTGGTTCACAGCCACAGCACCGAATCCAATAATCTCTCAGGGTCACAGGTTGCTCCACATGAATGGGATCAACTGGATCTGCAGAGGAACATTGAAATCGCTCGTGTCATTAGCCTGAAAACCGCTCAGAACCTGTAAACCCTGAACTCTGGACCTGAGCGAGGGCTTCCAGGTCGGCTCCTGACACTGAGGAGGCTGGTTTCTGAAACGCAGCGGTTCCACAGCTGTCAGCAGATGGTAGGAAACGATGACTCAGAACGCATCCGTCGTCTGATTCGGCCCACTGGCTTCAAACTGCAGGCTTGACTGAAAGACGCAACAACAGAGTCTGTATATGAAGTGACTTAAAGGTTCTTCTGTGATCAAACACGGTTTGATCACAGAAGAACCTATAAGTCAGTTCACTGAAAGACGTTTGCTGTGTTCAGGCCTTCTGTCAGAAACAGAATCTGAATCTTGGTCTAAATATTCTCTTCACATCCCAACATAATGTTTCACTGCAGCAGAGGGATTCGGACCGTAAACCCTGGATGTTTGCGGCTTCCTTCAGCTCTTCAGGCCTCGTTCAGCTTCTATGCCACGTTCCTGAACTGAAGCAGAGTTTGGGATTCAGCTGATTTATCTGCTAAAAAGAAGCTGAAGAATCAAAACCGCTCAGGATGCTTCTGAACAAATTCTGCACCAAGAGAACCAAGAAAAACATCGCATTACCTGCTGAACAGTCATTTAGGAGCATAAATATAAAAACATTTAACCGCCGTAGTTGGAAATGACCTAAACAAGCTGTAAGAACAAACATGTTTACGAGAAAACACCAACTTTTTAAAATAAATGTCTAAAAGGGTCTGAGTATTTTGATAAAAAACTAAATAAATCAGAGCCTCCCACCCTAACCCCTACATAGTGCTCTATATATTGCGTTCTCCATGTTCTAGTGTGTCTGAATCTACAATTCTAAAATCCAGAGCCCTAGAAATTTCCCAGAAGTCTCTGAAAAACCAGAGTGCATCCATGCTCACCAGATCGGTGAATATAGACCACAATGCATTGCGTCTGAACAATTGTTGCCAAAAACATGTATTTAAATGTATTTTTTTGATAAACCATCAATGTTTTCATCTTCAGAAGACAGTGGATCATAAATAATCGTTGTTAAACGCTCATACTGATGAGATTTTAACTTTGTGAAGTCGATGACGTCATATCCGCCGTTGTCAGTGAGCGTGGCGTCCAAATGTTTTTAAACTTCAGGTCACTACAAACAGTAGAGCCACTATCTAGTTTTTTAGCAGTTAAGGGTTAGGGCGGGAATTCAGACACAGTACGGGGTCAGAGGTCAAGAGGACTGATGAGGGGTCAGGTGGGGGGGTACTGACCGTAGACCGGAACAGGTGCTCACAGCAACCCTGGACTGCGGGAAACCTCGCACGTTGCCGTGGTAATAGCAGTGAGTCTGCGGAGGACACATGATCAGCCACAGCTGGAAGAGGAGGGGCGCAGGCGTGCAGCGACTCACCACGGGGTCAGCGGGCACCGACACCCCGGTGCCGTTGGGGAGGTAGAGGAAGACGTTGGGGGGTTTGGGGAGCAGGCGACTGTGGAGCGAGAACACAGGTGAGGTCAGTGAAGGTCGCGGCTGCTTCACCTGCTGAGGAGGGAAACTCACTGGTTCTTCTGCAGGTCCAGCAGGAGGACGCGACCTCCGACCTCTAGCGCCCCCTGCAGCATGTCGGGGTGGCCGTCCTGGAAGAGAGCAGGAGTACAGGGTCAACGGGGCAGAACGCCGGTTCCACATGGAGTTCTGCTCTTCCTGATCCGGTATTGGATCCTGCAGGACTGATGTTCTCCTGACGTTCTGCACAAAGTCCTTCACCGAAGGACCTGATGCTTTTCTCACTGTTTCTGTCTGACTGCATCTGTGAGCAAAGATTTCACCCCCTCCTCCCCCTCCCCCCTCCAATGATGATGACATCACAGCGGGAGAAACCATCAAAAAAACGAAAGAGGTCAGAAAGAAAATAATTTTTCAAAATCCATTAACAAAACGAAAACACACGTGTCGGGTATATCCAAGGCAACTTTAAAGTATTATGGGATGGCCACTGGACCTACGGCTTAGAAACTGAGAAATTTGTTGATTTTCACATTTTCCCACAGCATGGGAAAAAGACAACTTTATCAAATTTCACACACACACACACACACACACACACACCACCAAGTTAAGTCTATGACCACAACCAGTTTTGTTGACCTTTCACCTCCCGAAAAGATCTTGAATTTTCAAAAAAAATCTCCTTTGGCGCCTTCTACAGATGTAGACTCCTAGAGACTTGGATCTATCGCCTCCTAACTCCTCGAGCATCGTGGGACGCTCCTCTGGAAAAAGTGTTGCTCTGTAGTTTGTAGATTTTGAACGGCGTTAGAGGGGCGAGCTCTCAAAAGAGGCGTTTCCCAGTTGCTAAATGATAAATGGTTGGCTCACGCTTAACGATACAATATAACATACATTATAACCATGTGCCAAAGTGGTTCACAAAATCTCTGTTGCTAAGGAAATCCAAAAATGTACTTCTGCCCATTCTCCTCAAAACGACATCGACCTGTCTGTCTCGCTCAGGTGACAAGAACATCAAATAGTTGCTATGGCGATAAAACCAACATCAGAGTTTTTTTTCCCATTAATTAGTCACATGCACATCTGAGGGGGGGCAGGGGCAGAAGGGGAGAATGAGGGCATCTGTCTTTGCTGCCCACCCCCTTTGCCCCTTCCTCACTGAGGGCGGGGCAAAGGGGGTGGGCAGCAAAGCCATACGGCGCCTCTCCCAGCTTAAATTTCCTTTGTTCCCACAAATAAAAGGAACAAAATTAGAAAACAATCAGATTATTCACCATGAAACTTAGAAAACTTGTGACTTTTTTCATTTGTAGGTTATGTAGATGAATATATTGGTACCTTTTTTTTGCTTCCATGTAAAATACATTTTTCAAACACCGAATCTTCATGTTTAACTATTTTCTTTACATTTGTCGTCATTTTCTATTCGCTTGTTCTTTTCTTACACTTTTCTGAACATTTCTCAGTAAATTGTAGAAAAACCTACAGACTTAACGCCAAAAACCACAAAACCAGGAAATCTTAGAGATTAAAGACAGGAGAAAAATCTGTGAGGAGTCGTGTGGATGTTTACGTTCAGAGGAAAACTGAAGCTGTGTCTGTCACGTTCAACCCACCATCTAGTCAGAGTTTGAGGTTTGTTTACAGAAAAACAATATTTCCCTCATTTAAGCCTGATTTTCATTCCTGCTGGTGCTTTAAATTGTTGTTTTTAATTTGCAGTTTCTCTTTTCTTCTTGTTGTAAAGCACTTTGACCTCTTGATGGCGTCGTAAAGTTCTCTGTCAATAAAGTTTCATTCAGGATTTAAATGATTCCCGCCTGTCCTCACATCCGATGGACAGGAATCCAGTTCAGGAAGTCGGGTCACACCTCCGAGGCTCTGACTTCCTCCTCTCTGCTTTTTCTGGGTGTGGGCGGAGCTGAGTGCATCCGCCGTCCAATCAACGTGCCTTCCTGTCTGTTAACGGGGCGGTTCTTTGAAGAAGAGACACTTCCTGTCTGACTGTGTCTGGCTTTCTCCTCTGCAGGAGGAGAAGGAAGCAGGATGAGCCAACAGCAGAACTCCCAAAAGAAGTTGAAGGTTTGAAGGACGTCTTGGTTCTCCGGGTTCTTCTGCTAAAGCCCTCCCCTCAGGATTTCACAATGTTACGATCAAACGATGCCACCAATTCCAGCACCAAATTCTAGACACAACTTAGAAGATGTGGAAACAAAAGACTAAAGGCACAGTGTACACAATGATGACGTATTCAGAGGATTTAGGCGTTTAGTCCAGAGGATCTTCCTGAGTGAAACGCCCGTTCTCTAATATTTCTGTGAATTCCATCTCTGAATCAAAGAAAAATGGAAGTTCAAATGAAATATTAACCAAATAAAAGAATGAAAGCTAAGGGACCAACAGACATTTTTGGACCATAAGGCGTACCGTACCAGGTGACAGAGCGCAAACAAAACAGTCAGAAAATTAAATACGACTACCCAGAAGGCCTAGAGGGGCCAAGTGCCACACAACTGGCCAAAGGGGCTGATGGGAAGTAAGTTTTTCTGAGGAACTGTGTCGTTCTTCACATTCTCCTCTTTTAATAATCAACCTTTGATTATTGCAGAACACAGAAAGAACAAAACAACACTCCCGCCGTTTATTCCATTATGTTGAAGTACGCATCAGTACGCTGGGCTCCTGACTACACTACCCACAATGCTCCAACAGTCCATCAAAGGTTTTAGCACAAAGTCGTACTAAAACATTTGTGAATGTTGCAGGTCCAGGTCAGTAAACAGAAAAACGTCTCTGCTTCAGAATTTCTGAAAATGCATCCGGATCCTGGAGGTTCTGGTAAAGTCGGGTGGAGTTCAGAGTCTTCATCCTCCTCCTCCTCCTCATCAGAGGTCAGTGAGGAGCAGAAAGGCGGCGTGCTGGGTGTAAAACCCCCCCCGAGGCGTGTTTGTTTTCTCCACCCTCTGTACTTTGGAGGGGTCACACTATTGTGCAGCAGGGTGGGGGTGTTTGTTGGCTGAGTCATGTTAAACTGGGAGCTGGCTCTGTGGGTGGGGGTGGGGGGTGTTCAGCATAAAGAACCACAGACTGAAGCTTTGAGGATCCGCTGTAGCTTCTCCTTCCTGGATTTTCTGACTTCCAGCTCTATTCCCTCACAGATCCGAGCATCTCCACCCGTCTCTCCTGGTGTTCGGTTCTCTTGGGTTCGGTTCTCTTGGGTTCGGTTCTCCTGCTGAAGCTGCTTCATCTTCTCTACATTCTGGAGGTTTTGCTGCAGATTCTTCTGAAGAAATTCCTCCGTTTTATAGAATTGCTGACTCAGCCTCTTTCAGGATTATCTAATCCTAATCTTGAATGATTTACACCGCAGACACTTTCTCCCCCAGCAGCTCCGCTTCCTCTGGGCTGGGTGGGGTCACCGGGAGGAGGTGGGGGTTTTCAAAAAGGGAAATGATCTCAGAGTTTCTGTCAGCTGCACAGGAAGTCCTCCAACACCAGCGCTCCTGCAGGAAGCTCTGGTGAAAACCTTCCTCTTCCTTCCTCTGCGCCCCCCCTCGTCTGGCCGCCGCGCCTGACAGGAATGTGAGGCGGACCCCCCCACCTTAATGTCCGATAGGACCCAGCAGCCTGGCCTCTTTGTGATAACAGCTCCTGAAGGCTTCAAGTCCCTTTCTTTAGTTTCAGAAAAGATGAAAAATGTTTCTCATTTCCTGCTGAACCAGATTCCTTTAACTGCATCTAAAAAACCAATGGGAGTAAATAAATGGAGTTCTGCACCTGCTGCTTCAGCATCAGGCTGAGAGAAAACAGAAATGATGGGAAAAAGTCCCTCAGAGGACAAACTCCAGCATGAAAACACAAATCCACCCTGCTCTTGTGTTTGCTTCATGTTGATTCTGTTTTGATGGTTGAATACTTCAGGATCATAACAACAGTGATGCTTCATCGATAATAAAAAAACATTTCCATAATCAGATTTGACCAGCATCTGTTTATAGAATATTACTTAATGTTATAGAAAAAACGCCATGTTTTGTTCAGAAATGAAGTACAACCATCGACTGTTTCAGAGAACTGGATAGAAAATCGTTTATTCCGGTCTAAAAGAGACGGATCCTGCTCAGAAAACTGTGAACTAGACCTGATGACAGCAGCTGGAAACATCCCAGGACTGATGGTTTCCTGGCAGCTGCCGGGCGGTGATTGCACCGACAGCCGCCTCCCTTCCTGGAGCAAACATGTCTCCCAGCATCAGTCTGGATTTCTGAGCATCCCAGCTCTGTTCAGAGTAAATGATCTGCCGGGACAAGCAGCCTTCTTAAAGCATACCCCCCCCTTCCTACTCTGCCTCAGAGGAACCGGCGGTTCATCATCGGCTGACAAAGCGAGCGGCTGCCAGACGCCGCTCTGACGACTTCAACCTCATGTGATCACAGATCCAGGAGCCGTCGCTGCTGAAGCCTTCCGGTTTCCCTCTGGGGCCCCCTGTTGGTTGGGGGGCCCCTGCATTGGCCTGGGCAGCATGAAGCCAGGCCCCTTTGGCCGGTATGAGTGTTTCAAAGCGCTGAAGCAGTGTTGACCTCTGACCTGCAGAGCCTGAGCCAGGCTGCGTCTCCGTCCGTCCACCAGGATGAAGGGGCGGGTCTTCGCCAGCAGGGGGCGCCGCCGTCTGTCCGCGCCTGAGGAAACAGGGGCAGTGAGCTGCCGGTTCCACTGGTAGAACGTGGATGACACCAGAACTTCATTCAGATGATCAACCCGTTTCTCAGGGACATCGCTTTTGGTGAAGTTTGCTTTTTCAAAAGTATTTCTTCATTTTTATTCAAGTAACCGTTAAACTTTAAACACATCCAGCCTAGATGTTTAATTTTTGAGGTAGTTCAGTCTTTATGTATGGAAGCAATTCTGTAGCATAATTCAAAATAAAAGTCAAAACCAGAAATGCTTTTTCATTTTCAAAATAAAGCTGCATCAAATGACTCAGAGCAATCCACCAAAATGCTTTTTCCTTTTCTTCTTTAACACTGCCTATTCTGTCACTTAATTAAAATGATACAGAAAATTGTATTTGACATTTCATTTTCAAAAAGGAGACGGCTTTGTGACGGTTGTGAACTTCTGATGATTGTCCACAGCTTTTCAGGACTACGTAGCAGCATTTCCACCTACGGATGCTCTGTCTTTGGACCGGCAGCCGCCTTCGCATAGCGCAGCGCGAAGCTCCGCGATCTGAAGCTCCCCATCCCCGAAGGCGGAAATGCTGCTACGATCTGAGAAACCATCATGAATTTGTGTTTCCAGAGGTGTCCAGAACAAAATAAAGACTGATGGAATTCCCACATATTTCCATCCAAGATGCTCAGAGTTCAGAGTTTTAAGTTCCTCCACAGCTAATGATTGCAGCCAGGAAAAAAGCACTGACCGCACGGATTTAAACAATTATGAGCCCTTAATAATAATCATAACTGTAATAAAGCACATCTAGAATATAGTCTCCTGCAGCTTCCTGCTGATTTTGCTGTTGGATGACAGCTGGAGAGCCATCAACAGCTGTAGCAGGTTTCACCATGCTAAATGTTTGCTGGTTGGACCAACACGCGCTCAGCGGGAAGCTTTTACGAACCGCGGTGCGTCCGGAGGAGGACCGCGGAAGGAAGGCGTAAATGCTGCTACGTAGTCCAGAGAAGCCGTGGACAATCAGCAGAAGTTGACAACCATCACAAAGCCGTCTCCTCTGCCGCTAACACACAGCTGCTGCTAGCATGAGTCTGTTAGCAGCCGGACACACAAAGACAGCAGTGACGTCATCGCCCCCCCTCCCCTCTGGAAATGCTAGGTGGAATTGAATAATGCGACAATGTTCACAGGCTGGATGTTAAAATGACAATGCAATCCCCTCTTTGCATTTTCATTTTAATTATGACACAGAATAAGCTGTTTTAAATAGAAATGAAAAAGCATTTTGAAATATTGATTTTTCCTCTGAATTTTGAGTCATTTGATGCAGCTACATTTAGAAAATGAAAAGCATTTCAGTTATTTTAATTGTCAAATGTCAAGGGGTGTGAATTCGGACACAAAAGCAGGACGGCAGAAGTTCAAATCAAAAGGATATTTTAATCCAAGGAAGGCTTCTTAAGCTCGTAGAGACCGAGGTCAAACAAGTACAACGATCCGGTGACAAGTGAAATCAAAACAGGAGCTTATATACACACACATAAATGAAAACAGGTGGGTAAACAGGTGCCGGTGAAGACCGGGGTAAGTTACCTAAAGAACCAACAGAAGACAGAACATGAGTTAACAAAATAAAAGCCCGAACCCGGAAGTGAGACAAAGATGAACCGCCCTGGCCCCGGCTCCTGACATCAAATTAGACATTTCTAAATGAATTTTGCTACACATTTAGCAGAGAACTTTTTGATAGTGAAATGTCAAAAACCATTTTCATTATTATTTTAATTAAGTGACAGAATAAGCGATGTTGAGGAAGAAAATGAAAAAGCGATCAGCGGATTACTTTTCTTTTTGAGTCAAAAATTGCAGTTTCATTTTGAAAATGAAAAAGCATTTCAGGTTTTGACTTTTATTTTGAATTATGCTACAGAATTGCTTCCATACTTATGAGCCTACAAACACGTTGTTGATCAGGCCTACATTAATGCTGATGCTGTATCCATTGGCCTGGATTTATCTTTTTTTTTTTTACATGACACGACTTTAATGGTAATCTGAGCTTCTTTCTACATTTTCTTGAATCTTTGAAGATTCCTGCAGCTTTTTACTTAAGCCATTCCAGAGTTTAGTGCCACACACAGAAACTGTTCTTTGTGATTCTTGTCCGGTTGATCTTAAAGTTCAGAGAAAATGTGTTAAACCTGAGGAGGAAATGACGATTGAAAGGTGTTTTTTCAGATTAAAACGCAAAAACGTACAGCATCACCTGTGCTCAGAGTAACTTTGATGTTTACCTGAAGCTCAGCGGGTCATGAAGGTCTCATGACTTTCACTGGATTTACTTCATTTGAGGATAAACTCGTTAAAAATGAATCCTGTATGCACGATAATAATAATGACAGTTGTTGTATCTAAATAAAAATGTGTCGTTTTTTACAATCATTTAACAGTAAACAGATACAATAGTTGCATCGTGAAGTTCATGTTTTCCCGGGTTCCTTAAATCTTTTTTCTTCATTTTTAAATCCCGTTACCTGCCGCCGCAGTGGTGAGACCGTCGGTACCGTCCGGAGCGGACACGCGCCGGTCCTGCGCTGCATTCAGGGACCGACAGGCCGTGAAGGCAGCACGGCCGCTGAGCAGCAGCAGCGGCAGCAGCAGCGGCGGCAGCCCGGCGGAGCTCCTCATCTTCTCTGCGCCACCGACCACCGGCAACAGGTAGCTGCCGCACGCGCGCGTGCGTGTGAGGCGGTCCCTTCCGGCTCCCGTTACCTCGCCGTGAGGGAACACCGGGGCAGCCTCCACCGGAACTCCATAGCGCCTCCCTCACCGGACAAACTGCCTTCAAGCAAAATCGCGAGTCGGGACCGCTGCCAAGCCGGACGGGAGCTGGACTCACTGACCGCTAATCGGTTCTAGAAATGCGGCGGGAAGCTCGTGCCGGGAAACACCGGTCAGAACCCGGAGGACCGGTGTGGTTCTGCGCTGGTCCTGTCTGGACACTGCCGGACCCCGTTAGTCCAGTCTTGGGGCGCTGAAAGTAAGCCGTGAGGGGAACACCCGCATTTATAGGACTTCAGGATGACGTCATCTTACCGACCGAAAGTGGCCGAGGCTAACCGAAGACGATTTCCCCGTGATTCCGGTTAGCTACCAAAATAAAAGCCTGGGAATTAGAAAAATCAGGATGTTCCTCTGAATAATAACCGTTTAATAACATCCTCAGATTCTGAGTAAAACCACAAACATGGTTTTTAAATCTATCACTCTTTCTTCAGAGAACTGAAGCTTTGCATTGCAACTATCTTTATCTCTATTTTGTTTTATTTCCACAAAACATATTTGATGTTTGGGGGATGAAAGGAAACAGAAGAATTTATATGAACGAAAATACTCAAAGATGAGCTAAAAAAAACAATCTCTAGGTTACATACCAATGATAATATCTTTATTTGTTCAAACTGAACTTAAAGGTTAAAATAATCTGTAAATGACGAGAATCCCCAAACCTCCTGAAAACAACTGAAGCAATGAATAAAACACAGACTAAACTAAACTACATGATGGCAATCAATAATGCTGAATTAATCAATAAGCATCTGAGTATTTATCAAATATGAACAGGTGAACAGATGCTGAACGATGTGAAAACGAGCATTGTATTGCTAAATGAAGCTTCTGAGGGAACATTGCAGACACACGGGCTCAGGCGTGTTTCCTGTGAATCAGCTGTTCACAGCAGGAAAGCCGGTGGGGTTCAGGCAGCAGGACGCGTGCTGCTTTCAGGAGGATTAGCGGTGTGTGGCGCCTGAATGAAGCGAGCGCTGCACGTGAGCTGCACAGGATTAGCTGCTGCTTGCTCACCTGTGCATCGGGCTAATCGGATGGAGATCGCAGGCCTGGGGGGGGGGATCAACCGTTGCTTCATCAACAGCTGACAGACTATTTTCAAACACAGAGAGAAAATGTTGCTGTAAACTCAAAGCAGCGTCACACAAACAGATTACACCGATACAGCAGTTGTGGTTTGTTATGCTGTCCATTCTTCTTCTGACGAAAGAGCACTGGATGCTCCATTTAAAGGTTATTCTATAAACTCTCCTCTCATCATTTCTGCTTTTTCTTACCAGAAATTGCTCCTCTTTCAGCAGCAAACCTTGGTTTCTGCTTCCACCTCTGTGTCCTGGAGCCGTCAGCTTCCATTAGTTCACCTGAAGAGAGGATTCCACCGTTGTCATGAGGAACCAGGCTGTTAGGATGAGGTTCTTGGTGTTGGTCTTCATGCAGGGATTCTAATGAAATACTGTGGATCTGTGGTTTGATGTTAGGTCTACAACAAATTTTGTTCTTCAAGAGATCGTTCATGTAAAAAATTCTTCCTTTTAGATTTTTCATCTCTCTGAATCTAAAATCCCAGCAGCTTCATCTGAAGCGTTGATGTCGCGGCTGAAAAATCCTTTTAGCATCCCTTTATTTTGGTTTTGGTTTTATATCAGTTTGGACAGTTCTGGAGGAAAGAAACAGAACCAGAACCGCAGTCGTAGTGTCAGATTTTAATGCCATCAGGCGGCTACCAGCCGCTCGTTTCCCGCTCTTCAGCTGCCGGCGTAGTGCGTTTGTTCAGCGTGACTCGCTCTCTGATTGTGGTGAAGGCAAAAACAGCGCCCCCACCTGGTCAGCCGCTGAAACACCTGCGGACAGAAGAAGGGTTGATGGGTGAGATCTGTGGAGGATACGGACCTCAAACCATGTCCAGGTGGAGCCCCAAGCGGACAAAAAGTCAAGAAAATCTGGGAAGGCTCACCGTCCGGCTGTGTCCCGGTCCAGCGGCGTGCGTCCTCTCAGTCGACAGCGTTCGTCTGTGCAGCTGCAGGTTGTAGAGGAACAGCACCCTCTTCTGCTCCCTCTGACAGACACAGCAGTTAGATGGAGCGGTTTACTGCGACTCTAGGACTCACACACAATCCCACCTCCAGCCAAACCTCTCTGTTACCATGGCAACCACTATATCATCCTGCCCAAAACATGTTTAGCCTGAAAGTTAAGAAGCGTTAGACCTGCAGAGCGCGGCTGTTCACAGACACACGTGAACATCCAAACACTGATTTTCACTCACAGCTCCTTCAGAGAGAAAGGCGGAGCTAAACGCCACGTTTGTGGTCATAGATGAAAAATGCGGTCAAATTGCTGCAGGCCGTTCTGTAAACGCTGACGCTAAACGCTGTAGCTTCACCCCCCCTCGTTCAACACCTCCCCCTCTGCCCACCTTTAAGCCCATCAGCTCAGTTGTCATAAAACTCTGAATAATCTGCTTTCAGGTTTACTGCAGCTCAGCTTCAGGCATATAGTGTGAGTGTTTTCATTCTTAGGAGGAAGTGACATCACAGTCCTGGAATCACTGCTGTACCCCCCCCCCCCCCCGTCTCCAGAAGTGCTGGAGTTTTTGTTCATGCAGACCTTCTTATTTCATCCTGGAAATCCTGCTCTCTGGGTGAGGATGTTAAGATAACCTGAGCGATGTGAAAGCTTTCTGTTCACGACATGCATGAAACCACAGCTGCTGGGCTTTAGGAGCATCTGACAAAAACTGGAAGTATTGCTCTTCACAACCTGTCAGCCTAAAGTAGCCCCTCCCTCCCTGGGGGGGGGGGGGGGGGGGGGGGGCTGAGTGTCAATGTCATCATCAGAACTGCAAACAGAAGCTCTTGAATCCAGTAAACATCTGTGAGCAAATCTTTCCTCTCCAGCTTTAAAGTTTTAAATCAAACAGTCTGTAACTTTAAGTTGATGTTCAAAAAGCTGCAGAGAGTTTGGACCAAAGATGAAAACGTCTTTTTGTTTAAATCTGTTTGGATTCAGAAATGAAAAATAACTGTTTTCTTAGTTTGGAGACTAAAAACTGAAAATACATTTTAAGGATATTACTAAACAAGTATGAATGTGTCCTAAGCAGATCAACTGAATTCAAAGCCGTTGCGACTGACGCCGTTGACCGTTTGTTTTCATCGTTTGGGAACCTGTGGCCCAAAATAAGGATGAGGGCGGAGTCAGGCGAGGTTTCACGTCAGCGAATCAGGAAGAGGACAGTACTGAAGGGGGAGGACAGGTTTGTACCTTTGGGTGGTAAAAGGCTGCGATCGCTCGCCGCAGGCGGTTGGTGTAAACCTGCAGGCAGGTGAACAGCGCCGCCAAAAGGACACAACCGGCACAGCTCAAGTACACTTCAGCAGACAGGGGGGAGTGGGGGGCCATGCAGGCTGCAGGGGGGGCAAAAAAAGGTGAGAGACATGTGACTTCAGACAGCAGCGGTGAAAACGGCGATCGCAGCTGAAGATCTGACAGGTTCTGAGCAGCTGGTCAGCTTCACTTCTGCACCTCCTGAGGTTCTAGTGGGTTCTAGCTGAACAGTATAAACTGGCTTTCCTCCACAGACATTCAGATAATCGTCTCCTCTGGACTCTGAATGACAAAATAGAAGACTGTGGTTTGCTCCGCCCACCTCCCCGACCTCCCAAAAGGACAACTGGGTGGGTCAAGTTGACCCACCTGCCAATCACAAACAATCAAAGGCCCTAAAATGCTCACGTTTGTGCTGAAAATGAACCAAAACAGCTGAATTACCTTTTAGTTTGACCCCTAGTGTCACCATGAAAAAGACAAAAATTATAACCTAAAACATTAACAACCTAAAAGCTTTATTTATCATGAGAGTCAATGGCTCCCTACTGTAACCTGCCTCCAGTGGCCTTCAGAGGAACTGCAGCGCTTCCTGGTTTACCTGGTTCTGAACAGACTTCAGACTTCAGAACCACTGAAGAAGTTCCAGACCTGGATTTACTTTGACAGTTTAGGATAGATGTGGATTTTCAGAATTAAACAAGATTTTAATCTTCTGTTTAAATCAAATTGTTGCAAGTTATCACAACCAAACATTGAAGGAGGCCCAGGTTTCTGAACCATACTCAGAGGCTGCCTTAAGCCCCCTCCCTTCCAGGAGGTGCCATGTGACCTCTGGGACCTTTGACCCACCTTGGTTGTCAGTCTGAATGTTCAGGTTGGATGAACTGTTGAAGGCGGAGATTGTTGTCCTCAGAAGGCGGGCTATCATGGAGTCTCCGCCCACTCTGATGTCCACCTGGTGATGACCTGCAGAGAGTGGGCGGAGTTATAGATTAAGGAGGATCCAAAACTGCGTTTAGTGTGTGCGTGGAACGTGTGTGTGTGTTTACTGATCAGGTTAAACTGGGTGACGGTGTGTCTGCTGACGATGTCCATGACGTGGAAAAGAGCAAAGTCAAAGGAGAGCAGGATGAAGACCAGCAGGGTCAGGGACGCCACCTGGAAGGCTCCCGCCATCTGCAAACGGGCGACACAAACGTTTTCAGGCGAGGCCTTTGCTGTCCCGCTGTGAGAGACGTGGGCATGAAATGAATGTCATCAACGCCTGCTTTAGTTTCATACATCGATGGTCGTGGGAGGAACAAATCTCTTCGTCTTAGGAGAAAACGCCATGTTTGTGGTTCTGACCTAATGTCCGGGTCACAGACGGTAAACGCAGCCGCGAGGGTCTCATGGTCATTGCAGGAATGAAGCACTGATGCTGGCAGAAGAGGCACTGCATCAGGCAGCAGTGGATGCAGTTTATTTTTTCACTGATAGACTGGATGCAGCTTCTGGATATCACCAGAACTTTACAAACATCCAGTGTTCTTTAAATTACCGTAACACTTTAGCCCTTCAGGAAATTCATGTAATTTCATCAGATTCTGAATTAATTCCACTATTTGCGTAAATGGTTCAGGATTTACGGTGCATCAAAGAGCGTGTGTTATTGAGGCGTCTCCTGCGATAGCGACGGTCTTGTCCTACCTTCAACCGGGCTCGGAAACGCCTATTCAAGCGACCACTTCCAGCATTAAGGCTACGGCCGTGTCCCAATTCCCACCCGGACCCCTAACAACTAGAAAACTATATAGTGGGACTTTGAAGTGCCCTAAATTTAAAAGAATCTTAAAAAAGCCATTTGGACGCCACGCTCACTACTTTTTTTTTTTTTAACGGCGGATATGACGTCATTGATTTCACACAGTTAAAATCTAATTAATATGAGCATTCTGAGACGATTATTTATGATCCACTGTCTTCTGAAGATTAAAACGTTGATGATTTATTAAAAAAATACATTTAAATTCCTTTTTTTGGGTAAAAATTGCTCTGACGCAATGCATTGTGGTCTATATTCGCCGATCTACTGAGCATGGATGCACACTGGTTTTTACCAGAGACTTCTGGGAAATTTCTGGGGCTCTATATTTGGGAATTGTAGATTCTACAGCACTAGAAAATGGAGAACGCACTATAGAAGAAAGTAGGACACAACCTATGAAAACACGCGATGCTACGCAAGTACGTTTTTCTGAACTATTGAGCGCGCCTTACAAAGTGAAACTGGTTGAACTTTGACCAATCAGTGACGAATGGGTAGCGTACTTTTCAAACCGTTTGAAAATTGATGATGAAGGAGAGACGGATGATTGATTCTATCTTTCAAATATGGGAATAGAGCTGTGACAGAAAAGGCCCAGAACAAGATTCACCAGATCTGCACCGCTTTGGCATCTCACACTAGTTGTGAGTACATGCGCTAGTATCGGGTAGCGACATTGCAGTGTGAACACCGTATGCTAAAAGCACGTTCTCGTGCCCGTGCTTCTGAACGCCCACCACATAGGTGGCATCAAAGGGTGAAAGCAGGAAGTGTTCTGATTGGCCTGCTTTCCTCTCCATCAAACCTCGGTGGGAACAGGGGGAAAACTTTCTCGTTATTCCTAAACTCAGAAAACAAAAGTTGACTTTTCTCCCTCAAAGTCAACTTCATGTTGACCTCTAACTGCTGATGAAAGCTGCATTAACCGAGCTGTTTTGAACGCACCACTTGTCCCAGCTCCTCCTGATGGATTCTTGGACTCACGGGGTCGATGAACTTCTCCGATTTTTTCAGAGGCAGCAGGAATGGCTTCCCCTAAATGCAGCACTGTAGTTAGACTCTTCATCACGATGGGCTGCAGTTACTGATGATGAGGAGGATCCTACAGCCTTCCTCCTGCGGGCGTCGACCCATCTGAAGTAGGAGGTGATGTAAACGTTGTCAAAACAAATGTCGCTCCTGTAACATCTGACGTAATCAAAGGCCCTGCAGAGAGAGAGGAACAGAGAAGAGGAAGACAACGTGGTGATGAAGGGCAGCTGAATATCTGAGTGGGAAACTTACTGGATGAAGATGGTGATGAAGGTGAGGGACAGCAGGATCTGCAGGACACTGAGGATCTGTGTAGTGGTCTTCATCAGTCCCAGGAAGGACTCTTTGATGGCCTGAGTGAAGTTCTGGTCCAGCTGAGCTCCATCCAGCAGGGACTGCTGCTGCTCCTCCTGCAGAAGGTCACGTTAGAACTCCACTGGGCCTCAGGACCAACGGCAGGAGGCGCACGGGCTTCTGACCTGAACCACCAGCTTGGTGCTGAACTCTCTGGACAGGAGGTCCACAGACACGTTGAGCTGATCGAACAGCTGACCAAAGTTTCCCTCCACAGGAATCTTGTCCCGGCACCACGGGGTCATGACTGCCGGCGAGAACGGAGAGGACGCCCGTCAGCTCTGACCTCCGTCTGCAGGACTTTCCTTCTGCGGTCGCGCGTTTCTCACGTGTCCTTCAACTCTTCTTTTGTTTCTATTCATAGAACTTCAGGTTTGTTTTTCTCAGCAGTTCTGGAGCCTGAACCTCATCATTTGTCTGAATATCACATGGACGTTCAAAGTGTTATTTTTTACGAAACAGTTTAGGGGTTCGAGGTTCCTTCACATTTCTGATTGAGGATGTAAAAAGAAAAAAGTCTGAATCTGAAGGAAATGATCCAAACAAACCAACAGAAATCTTTAGAGGAGACGCTGAAGGAGGAACACAGATGAACAGAAGAAGAAAGAAGGCCCCCCTGCTCTATAGCTTTAACCCTTTATAGTCTTTTTCTCAGACATAGTTTCTGCAGGAGTTCATCAGAAATTCACCTCAGAGTTGTGGGCGGGACAGTTGGCGTGGAGTGAGCTTGCCCTCATTTCCCATCATGCCTTTGATTACACTCTCTCCCACCAGTTTACAGCCGCACCATAACCCCAAGCTAACATTAGCGGTGCAACAAAAAATGGCGAGCAATATTGGAGCTACGACGTCTGGGAGGACCGGTGCAGTTGACTCGCCTTTCATGATGTCACACAGGAAGTGGAACTTCATGGAGACGCAGAGGATGTGGTTGATGACGGGGACGGGGATCACCGCCATGCACTCCTTCCACCTGCTGTCGAACCATCCGGCACATCGCTGCACGCCTTCATTCACCAGGCCTCACACACAGACACACACAAAAACACACACAGAACGTTGTTGGACAGTTTTTCTAGAACGGTGGTGTTTGTGATACAAATGGCTGGACCTTACTGTCGCACTGCATCTTGGTCCTGATGCTGAACTGTTCCTGTGTGCTGTTGGCGCCCCCGCCTGCTGGCGGCTTGAATCGCTCATATCCGTACTGAAGGACCATTTCGTCTCTGATGTTCTGGAACTTCTGGCTGATGCTCCTGGTTTCGGACTCAAACTCCACCTGATCGCCCTACAGCAGCAGCAGAAAGACGGACCTTTGCTTCCAACAACAGCATCGCCTGCGTCTTCGTATAGAGATCCACATCAGGAAGACCCGAGTGCACAGAAACGGACAGCTACTGAGGTGTTTTTAGAAAAAAACATACAGATTTAAAAATGTTCTGAAGTAGTAAAGAAACTCATAAATATAAGAACATGAACTTAAGAAAAAAACAATAAACCAATCAGACAGAACAGTTGGCTGATTTTCACGCAGAAAAGCCTGATTTGAAAGAAGGTCATCCTCAGTGTCTTTCTGCTCCAAATGCTGAGGGAAATCTAAAGTCTACAGGAAATAAACCAGCAAAACAGCAGAAAAACGAGAGTCAAATCAAGAAAAGAACAGACCGCTAAAAAGGTGTTAAGTGTTGAAAATATTAATGTATTTAGGTTAAGTTGAGGAAACTGCCTTTAAGATTAGAAAACTGTTCATAAACATCTTTATGCTAAGCTTAACATAGTGAAATTAGAAATACTGAAAGTGTTTTAATTGTTTCTAATTTTTCATTAAATTTCTTTCAAAGTTCTGTATTTCTGAAAAAGCTTCTTATAGAAAAAGTAAAACAACTTCAAAAATAACAGCTAAACTCAACGGTATTTTTAGCTCCAGCTTTGATAGTTTGGTTTTAAATATATTCACCTTATTTCTGTGAAATCAGCAAAAAGGCAAGTTAGAGAATAATGACACGTTTCTCTATAATTTTACATAATCATACTGCAGCATTTCATCCACATGAGGTTTTCATGAGACTGACCGTGAGCTCCTCCGTGACCAGGATGAATGGCCTGATGGCGTGTTTCCATAGCAACTTGCCGTTACGAACCTGTAGGTCCAGGTTGCAGCTCAGAGAAAACGCTGCCGCCTCAACGTTTTTCTGGATGTTTGAGATTGGGCCTGCAAGGCATGATGGGACATGATGTCATCACTTGATTTGATCCATGCTGAAGAAAGAGTTTTTAAGGTGTGATTGAGGCAGTTGAAGCCGTGAACAACAGTGACACCATGTGGTCAGTCATAACACCTGCAGGTCTGACTCCTGCAGTTGAAACTGAAGTCCTGCTTTCGCCTTTATACAGTTCAGAAATGTTTGGCTTTCAACAAAGATGGCTGTGGGAAAACGAGAAGTCAATGTGCTTCTTATCTCCTCAGTTGTTCTTTTTTCTATTTATTCATCTGTATTGACCGTCCACTTTGAAGAGAACTGTACCTGAATTTCATATTACCAGGTAAAATGGCAATAAAGGCTTTCTATTTCCCATTTTCACTGATCTGAAAATATTTTCCATCCTCAGGATATCAGCTCTGTGTTCATCCAAACATCCTGACAAAACACTGAGTAGTTAGGAATATGAAAGATCATAAAATACTTTTTTCTTTGTGTTTATTTGATTCTATTAAAGACATTTTGATAAGAATGAGGGTGCCGCGATTTAGCCTCAGCTTCAGCTGTTTTCAGGAAAGTCCCGCCCCTTTAACTGTCTCCACCAATAGTTCTTGGAGGCTTAATCACATGTCATCAGTCTGACCAATCAGAAGTGGTTAAAGTCTTCACTTCCTTGTTCTGATTCTGTTGATAAAGTCTCTCAGTTCCAACATAAATACCAGCTAAAGCTCTTCTTTATCGCTGTACCTTTCCACAGAATCCGGTGTCAGACTGGAACAAGTGAACAAAACCATGAAGCTCAGACAAGAGAGTCTGTCTGCCATCACTACATCTCCCATGATGCATTGGGTTAAAGTGACAGCGTCTCAGCGTAAAATGAGTCTGTTAAAAGTCTTAAACGGGGGGTCGGCCAAGATGGCGTCTCGGTAAGACACTCGCGCTGGGTGTCCTGTCGGCTGCGGGAGGGGTCGGGCATGCGGCGCTGGGGGTCGGCCGGCTGGGGGGGGGGTTGCTGCTTGGCGGCGGGGGTAGGGAGGGTAACCAGATGATTGTGAGTATGTGTGTGTGAGTGCATGGGTAGGACCGACCTGGGGGCTGGCTCGCTGGGACCCTCTGGGGCTTTCCCTCCCCATCACAGAGAGGGGAGGGCACTGAGAGGGTTGGGGAGGGGGGGTCAGATATTATGGCGGGGGGGGTGGTAGTGCGTAGGGTTTTAGGGGGGTGGCTGTGGCTGTGGGTGCGTGGCGATCCCTGGGTTGCTAAGGTCGCGGGCCTGGGCTGGCTTGCGGGGACGGGGCGCCGGTCGGGTGGTGGCCGGCTCTTGGGTTCCGGGGGCCCTGGCTTCGTCCCTGGCCTTTGTCTCGGTGTCCGGCGCCCGGTGGCCCCCATGGCTGCCGCCTGGTACGGCTAAGCGCTCCTGTCTTGTGGCCTGGGGGCCGGACACTGGGTTCGCTTGTGCCTCTGGGCATTGGGGGGGCCCCTGTAGGGGGGCCCTCTCTGTGCCTGGCTGGTGGGGTGGGCGGTCCCCTCCTCCTCCCCTCCCGGGCTGCCTGGGTCCGGATGCTGGGGGGGCTTCTGGCCTGGGGGGCTCTCCTCCCCTCTCCTGGTCTGGCTGGGTAGGATCTGGTTCCCCTTATGAACACACGGTTCACGTCGGCAGCATGCATGTATCACCACCCCCACGTGCACGTGCACACTGCCACACTGCTCCCTGTCTGCTTCATCCCTCCTCCTTACCTACAGTGTATTGATGGACAGTTTTTTTTTCTCGCTCATCTTAGTGTCAGATTTTCACCTTTGATGTAACATTCGTCTTTCCAGCAGATCTGGTATAATTGTTACAGCTTAAATTAATAACTTAGTCAAATCAGTGCTTGTATCCCCCACCTTTTCACCTTTTTTCCTTTTACTCTCTTCCACCCTCCCCTCACATTCTTCCCCTCTCCCTCCCCACACACACTAAATGTAACAAATAAATAAGACACTCGCGCTCGAGCTCCGCTTAAAAAGCCTTGTTAAAGCCAAAATTAAAAAGACTGTGACAACAACAACCGTATATTAATATCACCACCATGCCAAAACCCGAAAATAAACGGAAAGAGCAAGAAAGTCTGCCCACAAAAGGCTGTGTTGTAGACGCACACAACTATGCTAACCAAGCGGCTGCAACAGACTCAATGGAAGCTGACGATTTCACTTTGACCCCCCTCCCTGATACGCCACTGAAGTCCCCACTTCTGAAAAAAGGTAAAGCTTCTGAAATCGAAGACCCTGAAGGCATTGTTTCCAAACTCTCTTGCCTCATTAACTCAAGATCTGACTCCATTGAAAAGATGGTGGGGGAGAACTGTATGAAAATTGAGGGTCTGAAAAAAACTATTGATTTCCTTTCGGAGGAACTGAAGGAAATGAAAACTAAAATGAAGGAGATGGACACAAAAGTTAAAATGGGGGAACAGCGCATGGGGTCCTGTGAAAGTCGCATTGAAGAGCTGGAGCGTTATTCTCGACGGTGGAACCTGCGGCTGGCCGGGGTTCCAGAAAACAACGCCGAAGATGTGAAAGCTAAAGTCATCAGCATCTGCCAGAAAACCCTACTGGATGAAAACATCAAGGTAAATGAAGGACTCGACATCGTGCACAGACTTGGAAGGAGGGACATTAATAAGACCACGCCACGGAACATCATTCTCCAATTTTCCTCCCGCGCCCTGAGAGATGCTCTCTGGAAAGCAGCCAAAAAGTCCAGATACCTGAAAGAAAACAACATGCGATTCTCTGAAGACCTCATCGCTTCTGACCGGGAGAAACGACGCCTCCTTTGGCCGCTGGTGAGAGATGCTCGGGCTGAAGGCAAAACGGCTTACTTTGTTGCTGGACGCGCCTTCGCCAACGGCACCGAGTTATTCCTGCCCCCATCCACCTAACTGTCAGCATGTTACCATCCTGAGGATGATGTGGGACACCACTCTGACTCCTTTCTGGTAGAAAACTTAACTTCAAGGTGTCTGCCAAACTTAGTTAAAATCTTTCTGTTTTGATCTTGGTTGTTAAAATGTGACTATTCACGTCACTTAGTTTTTAATGACATTATTAGGCTTTAAACATGTTAATATTCTGAGTAAGTGAAGCTCGAGTTCTAACGTGTTTCTTTAAGTAAGAAGCACTCTTCTGAAGTTCATATTTCTCCTTATTGTTCTCTGTTGAGAATTTGTTCTACTGTTCATGTCTTTATCGTTTCTTTCTTTTAATGCCAGGGGTTTAAGAAATATTTTGAAACGCAAAGCAGTTTTTTTTATTCATCAAACAATTTAAATGTGATTTTTGTTTTATTCAGGAGTCTCATAGCACAAAGGAAGATTTAAACTTTTGGAAAAGTCAGTGGGGTAAAGAAATATGGGGAGCTCATGGTTCTAAAAAAATGGCTGGTGTTTTGATTTTAAAGGATAAATTTCTTGGGGAAATCATCCATCACTACAGTGACCCTAATGGGCATTTGATTATTATGGTGCTGTTAATCTCCCACAATGTGGTGATCATTTCTAATGTATATGGCTACAACTCTCCTTTGGAAAACAGTCAGTTATTTGATTTATGGGATGGAAAAATTAGTTTGTGGCTTAAAAAATATCCTGAGGCCTTTTTGATTTTTGGTGGCGATTTCAATGTTGTTAATGACAAAACCTTAGATAGACACCCTCCTAAAAAAACGAATCCAAACAATAAGTATTTAGAAAATTTCATGGATAAATTTGAAATTGTGGATGCCTTTAGAGCAAAATTCCCTTCGTTAAAATCATTTACTTGGCACACCAAAGATTATTCTAAACAATCTCGGATTGATTACTGGCTGACGTCAAAAAGAATTAATGTCACTAATATTGATGTGAATTCTCATCCAGCTCCCTTTTCTGACCATATGATAGTCACCCTAAAGTTAACTCTCTCCCCAATGTCCAACATTCCCAGGGCTGTTTGCTGGAAAATAAATAACAGTCTTCTGTCTCACAACACTGTAATAGAAATGACAAAAAAAATAATCCAATCATACTGGGAAGAAGCTACTGAATTAAAAATATTCAGCCCTAAATGGGAATTATTAAAATTTGATATTGGGAAATTTATGAGATCTTATAGTAGTAACTTAGCAAAACTTAGAAGGAAAGAGGAAAATGAACTTTGCTCTAAAATTGTTGCCTTGTCTAATAAAAGCAGTGAGAACATCACTGAAAATGAGCTGATAGAACTTGGTGAATATCAGAACAAGCTGGAAGAGATGTATAAAAGGAAAACACAAGGTGCATTTATAAGATCTAGAGCAAAGTGGATGGAAGAAGGGGAACAATGTTCTTCCTATTTTTTTGGACTAGAAAATTCTAATTTCAGCAATAACTCTCTGGATTCTCTTCAAATTAACAACAAAATTGAAACAGATCATAAAATTCTTGGCTCATTTTGCTCTGACTTTTACAACAAACTTTACTCTTCTAATTACTCAGAAATTAAAACGCGTGAGCTACTAGATTCTATTAAACATTGTAAGATTATCAGTGAAACACATAAAAAACTCTGTGATGCCAGCATAACCTTAGAGGAAGTGCAAGATGCTATAATGATTCTTAAAAAGAACAAATCTCCCGGTAATGATGGATTGTCAAGTGAATTTTACAAAAACTTTTCAACAGAACTTAGTCCCTTTATCCTGGAGACGCTCACTGAAAGTATCAATCTGGGAAAACTACCCCCTACTCTAACACAAGGTGTTATATCACTAATACCCAAACCTAATAAAAATAAACTACAAATTGATAACTGGAGACCTATCTCGTTACTTAATAATGACTATAAAATATTAGCTCTAATTTTAGCCAAACGAATTAAACAAACCTTAACATCTATTATAGACGAATCCCAATCAGGATTCATGTCTAATAGACACATTACTAATAACTTCAGATTAGTTTTGGATTTATTGGATTATTCCGAACTAATAAATGAGAATAGTTTTATTCTGTTTTTGGACTTTTATAAAGCCTTTGATTGCCTAGAACATGAATTCATTTATCGATCTCTAGAAAAATTTGGGTTTGGACCATTTTTTATAAAAGCTATTAAAACTCTCTACAATAATTCTAACAGTACAATAAAACTTAAATATGGTACGTCTCCAAGATTTCAGGTGGGTAGGGGGGTACGCCAAGGCTGTCCAGTGAGCCCTTATTTATTTCTGCTAGCAGCACAACTGCTGGCAGCTTTCATCCAGGAAAATAACATCCATGGCATTTCAGTCGCTGATAAACACATTCTTATAAGTCAAGTTGCTGACGACACCACTCTTTTTCTGAAAAATTCAGATCAAATTCCCGTTGTTATCAACCTTATTCATAAATTCTCAGAAGCTTCTGGCCTTAAACTTAATATAAATAAATGTGAACTTTTACCTATTTCAGAATGCGATCACTCAGTTTTACATGGTATACCTGTAAAATCACAAATTACTTATCTTGGAATTATGATTTCTAAAAACACAGAGGATAGATGCAACCTAAATTTTAATCCCATAATTGAAAAGACCAAAAAGAGATTTAACCGCTGGCTTCAGAGAGACATCACTTTAAGAGGAAGAACTTTATTATCCAAAGCTGAAGGAATCTCCAGATTGACATATCCAGCACTTGCCCTAAATGTTAACGCATCCACATGTAAAACTGTTGATAAAATGCTTTACAAATTTATTTGGAAAAATAAAACTCACTACATTAAAGATAAAGTGCTTTTGAACACAATAGACGCAGGAGGACTTAATGTTTTAGATTTCACCACCTTAAACTACACCTTTAAAATCAATTGGATTAAGAAATTTCTTAGCAACCCAGATTCCTTATGGAATTTTATTCCAAACTATTTATTTTCTAAACTCGGTGGACTCCCTTTTCTTCTCCAATCTAACTATAACATTCAAAAGTTGCCCATTAAATTAGCAAATTTTCACAAACAAATGCTTCTGGCCTGGTCTCTAATCTATAAACATTCATTTTCTCCTCACAGATTTTATATCTGGAATAATACTAATATTTTGTACAAAAATAAATCTTTATTCTTCCCTTACTGGTTTCAAAATAATATACTCTATGTAAATCAACTTTTTAACTCAGGAGGGTGTTTAATGTCATATAATCAATTTTTGACCACTTATAATATTCCAGTTACCCCCAAAGAGTTTGCAATAGTCATGGATGCTTTTCCTGAAGGTGTTATAATGTTATTTAAAGGTCTTGTTCACCCTTTACCCTCACATTCAGTCTCTTTATTTGAAACAAATATTGGTAAGACCTGCTTTACAAGAACATCTACAAGAAATAAAAAAATAAGATCACTGTTTCAGAAAGATATTGCAGTTGTACCATATGTGACCCACTATTGGAGAAAATTTGCCCCAGATATTGAATGGAAGAAAGTTTGGACTCTGTCCTCTAAATATTTTATTTCAAATAAACCCCGGGATGTTTGTTTTAAACTTCTTCACAGATGCTACCCAGCCAAATCCTCATTACACATAGACATTGATAAAAACTGCTCCTTCTGTAAATTAGACACTGAAACAATTATACATCTTTTCTGGAAATGCCCCCCAACAGCAATTTTTTGGAAAGACTTCACCTCCTTCGTTCGATGTAAAGTTTATGAAAAATTTGATTTGATATACAAGGATGTATTATTTGGTTTTTATAGTGTTAATAATTCACTAAGAAGGGAATACTATTTAATTAACCTTTTGATAATACTAGCCAAATTCCACATACATAAATGCAAATTTTCTGAAAAAAAGCCCTTATTCAAACTTTTCATGATTGAGTTAAACCAATATATCAAAGCAATAAAATATTCTTCCAACCCCAAAGCTATAAGAACGTTTGACACCCTGGAATTTTTTAAATGTACAGAATAGCAACTTGCTGCTTTTTCTTCTCTTGTTTATAATTTTTTTTTTTTTTTTTTTTTTTTCTTTCTCTTTTGTTCTTTATGCTCCCCTGGCACATTTTGTTACTCTTTGTTTTGTCTGTGTACTTAAAATTGACTTGAATTTGTATCTTGTATATCTTCAATAAAGTTATATAAAAAAAAAAAAAAAAAAAAGTCTTAAACCACAACAAACACACACAAACAGTTTTTAAATCTCCTTGATGAAATCAGAGGTCAACAGTTTAGTTCTCCTTCCAGGTTTGTGTTTCTTCACATCCAAACATCCCAGAGTTTGGTCCAAGTCATCTTTCTAACTGAAACACTTTTCTAAGAACGTCTGGATTATTTTAAGATGTTAAACTAAAGAAGAAGTAATAACAACATTTAAGGAACAGCTTTAAGGTGAAACAGACACAATTAAACTAAATTCAAACAATTTAATCATCTAAAAAGAAATAAAACATTCATGTTAAAGTTTTCAAAGACTTCATCTTTGATTAAGACAAAAGAAAAACTAATAAAACTTCAACATGTTCACTTTTAGGGTAGCTGCAAAAAACATAAATATGTTAGTCTTTTTAATGTAATTTTATAAAACACATTGTGATCATATAATTGTTCAAAAATTACAGTTGCCTTTGCACTAACATTGAAATAAATGTAAAAAAAAAACACTATTTAGAAAGAATATTTGTTTTTTTGTGAGGTTACATAATATTACATGTTAATAAACTGAAGGGAAAACCAACTACCAGGGTAAAATGTTAAATAACTTAGTTGAAAATTATGACTGAAAAAACAGCTGCAACTTCCAGCTTTTTCTGCCACAATCATCACAAACATGCAGGTGAGATCATGGAGGGACTGTCCATCAATACAGACTACAGAGTTTCTCCTTTTTTAATTTTGGATGCTGGTGAGCCGCGGGTTTTTTGTCAAGGAGAAAAGTGTGCCTTGGCTCAAAAAAGGTTGAAAAACACTGGTGTGGAGGACAGAACATCATCAGATTATCAGAATCATTTTTTGTGTTTACAATTGAAAATTGTTACAAGACTCAAGAAGCTGAAAAACAGACAGAAAACATCCTTTGTGCAGAAATGAGAGGTAGTCAGTGTGTGAATATGCATTTGTGAACCGATGAAATTACTGACAATAGAACAGAAATCAAAGCATTTTAGTTTGGCTATTAAAAAATGGTGACTCAGAGGTTCCCTGTGAGAACGTAGCATCAGAACCAACTCAGCATATGAAGGGTTACAAACAAAAGTGATGCAAAGAAAAAAACACAATGAATGACATTTACATCATCAGATAAACCAGAGTTGTTGTCCTTTCTAAGTCTGGATTTTCTATAACCAGATTTGAAAAAGTCACAGAAAAACTGCATATATATAAAAGGTGTTTTCCTGCAGAAGCTTTTGTTTGTTTGTTTGTTTGTTTGTTTACCTTGAAACAGCACTGACAGCACCAGGATCATCAGGTAGGAGCGACCCCGAGAACCAAGCATGCTGGGAAACACAAGGAGGATGGAACACCTGAAGCATGAAGACAGAGCTGCCCCGGCCACGCACAAACCTGCAGCACACACACGGGTTACTCTGTGTGGGTGTGTGTGTGTGTCAGGCCCAAACATGAGCGTAAATCCTCACCAACAAAACCAAACCCTGCAGCCAGCTTCAGGTCAAAGGTCAAAGGGAGGCTGTGTGCGAACCCCAGGAACAGAACTGCGGACAGACGACAGAAAGGTCAAAGACTACAGATCCCAGAGTCTGAAGATCAGAACAGCCTCTTCCCCTAAACCAGTGCTTCTCAAATAGTGGGGCGCGCCCCCAGGGGGGGGCACGAAGCGATGCCAGGGGGGGCGCGCGGTGGTGGCGGTTTTAGGCACAGGTTTGTCCGGTGCGCAAATTTAACGTGGGGGCAGCGGTGACAGCGGCTCAGTGCTTGGAAAATAATCTGGTCCACTATTCGGTTCCTATTGTCTGTTCTGTCTGTCCGCGGCTGCGCGAGTGAGAACGAAAGGGGAGGGGTGGTGTGGGCCCTGTCTGCCAGGGGAATCGGGGCACGCGGACCACTGCTACCGCTGCCTGTTGCCCAAGATCACCGCTGCCCTTAGATTCCTAAGCTCATGCTAACAATGTCATTCTTTATGAACTATTGTAGACATTTTGATGACGTGTCTTTATTTTCCATCCATGTTTTCTTTGTCTGCCTGTGGTTTAGTTGGTGTCAGACAGACATAAAGACAGCAGGTAATGCAGGAAAACAGCTGCACTTTTATGAGATCAGAAATAAACAATCCGTCATTTAGAAAAAAAAAATCAGCACGTTTTTACCTATTTCTTCAGACTAAAAACGTTAAATATATTGGTGCTGCTGTGTTAATGTTTCAGATCAATTTAGATTTAATATTATTTATTGATTGAATTATTTTTTTCAGCATCAAATGGTTCAGTTGGTCAAAATGTTTCTAGTTTAAATAAGGAATGACAGATTTTTTTTATTTCAGGTACTTTCAGCTTCTTTTCTGTTTTAGACTAGAACAGGGTTTCTGTGGCTAAATAAAGTTAATATTTGTTGAAAGTGGATTTATTTTGCTTTTTTCTTTTGTTAGTGTTAAAAGATACAATTTTAGGTATACAAATTTTATAGATACTGACCTGATGTATTGTCACCGCGCGAGTGTGTCTGTGTGTGTGGGGGGGGGGGTATGGGGGGGGGGGTCAGGGGGGGCGCGAAACATTTTCTTTTCCTAGGGGGGGCCTGGCAAAAAATAATTGAGAAGCACTGCCCTAAACCGAGAGGCCTATGTCAAAACAAAGAAAGATCGAGTTGGATTTATGCTGTTGTTGTATTTTACTTTGTTCTTATTACTGAAAATTGCTTGAAATCAATCAATCACGTTCAAAAATCACAAGTAACATGTTATGGTTAATGTGGTAACTACTATCTGACCAATCTTCTGATTAAAAATAAAATAAAAATATTACCTCATAAAAATCATTAAAATGTATTTCCTTCTTAATTACTTCAATCTGCTGACATTTAATAAAGTTTGTGGATCACCATGGTAACCAGTGGTGCCTGTTGAAGCAGCATCTCCGAGAAGCAGATCCTGTTTGTAATCCAAAATCCGATTGAATGCTTTTCTAAAGGAAAAACCACAACCTCGGTTTTCAGTGGGATCCAGGTGTAACCGGGTTACCTGCGCCGCTCAGCCCTCCGAACAGGCCTCTGAGCACCAGGCGGGCCGCGGGAAACGCCGCCAACAGACCGAGGAGGACCCCGCGCACGCGCAGGAACAACCTACGAAGCGCCGCCGGAGCCAACGCCAGTGTCTGGACCAGAGCCGACCCGGGACGGCCGTCCTCCGACATTTTCCTGCGTGTCCGTGGAAACGGCCTCACTGGGATGGAGAAGGAGGTTCACGAAGGTTCCTGCCGTTGACTTGGTGAGCTCTGGAGAACGACGCTTTCGGTTCGCAAATGGACACGATGAGCAGCGGGGAGGAGGAGAGGCCCTCGCTGAGGAGAGAAGTTCGAATCCCGGTGGAGAGAGGCGGGAATACCAGGACCTTCAGGGGACTTTTGAAGAGGTAAAGACCCGGATGCGAAAAGGCGGCAGTTCGCGGAGCGCGTGCCGTTTGTGATTAACGGTTAGCTAGTTTTTCTGTAGTTTCGATGCATTTTTTGAGTGTTACTGCAGAAAAAACTCAAATGCGACCGTTTTTCTTAAAAGTTGCGATGAAATGCCATTTTATTTTAAATAATAGCAGTATTTTTCCTTAATTTTAAACTATTATCATAACCAGCATAATATGTTGAAAAGTAGAATTTTAAAGAAATTCTAAAAGTCTGAATCATTTTTCCGTTTAATAATAACAATAATCTGTTTAGGTAATAGTTAAATGTGTCTGTTGGTCACTTTGTCTTATTATGTTTCTTTTATTTTGTTAATTAACTTCCATTTTTCTCTGAAGTCCTTCAATTCTGAAATCGGAGTTAGAAAGGTCACTTTAACACTTGGATCTCTGTTAAAAGAATCATTTGAACACTTTGTAATTGTATAATAATTTATTGGTTGTGCTTCCATTTCTTTGTCAACAAATCGTTAGATCTTTCTATGTGATAACTTTAAATGAGCTCATATTTCACTGACAGAACTTAAACACTAGATTATTACTTTAAACCTATGCATGGTAAAGTCTTTGGGGTAAGATGACTGTCAATAAGAAACGTATGCAAAAATACAAATTTGTGCACAAACTAATACTTTGTGCACTAGTTAAAATATGAATTAAACATTTAGTTTTACGTTTGGCAAGTCTGTTTTGAATATGACTCTTGTTTGTCTTAAATCTGAAATTTCACAAAGGTTCTCCAACAAACTCAGAGGCATTTACATCGAGTCCAAAAACATCCCATTCCACTGAACGTTCACTTCATTTATTAAACTAAAACAGAATTAAACTGTTTAGAACAGGGGTCACCAACCCTGTGCCCGCGGGCGCCAGTGCGCCCGCGAGCACCCCTTGTGGCGCCCGCAGGGAATGCACCCAAAACAAATCTTTTTTTTTTTATTGAAGCAAATATTCAACAAACAACCACGGCATGTCTGTCAATGACAACAATATCAATTCTGAGATAAAGGTAGACAAAGAAAACCCAAATATGTAAACAAATATAACTTAAAAAATAATCACTAAAAGTAAGGGTCTATTACAAAAGTTTAAATAGATCAAATAAATTACACAATTTCTGGACATTCTTATGATTCATGTAATGTAAAGATTTTGAGAATAGGTTGAGGTGGTTGAGTAATCCATTAATGTGAGGATTAATATTCCTGTCTGTTTTAATTTACATTTATGTTTAAAAAGTTAAAATTAAGTTAAAGTTACAAAGGTTTAAAAGTTTAGCTTTAGTGTGTTCAATAAATATTTATCTTGTTCGGCTGCAACCTAAAGTCTGTTTTGAAATTAGGCTCCCTCTGCAACTGAGTTTGACCCCCCCCCTGTAATACGAGTCTAGAAAATTCATGCATGTTTTTGTGTGTAAAATGAGCAAATAAAAATAGGGCACACAAAAGGAAGTCCTCAAATTGTGTTTTTTTTTTTTTTTTTTTTTTGGGGGGGGGGGTGCTAGGAGGTTTTTAGTGGCGCCCTTCATACCACTTGGTGCCCATGAAATAGCCCTCGGTCTCAAAAAGGTTGGTAAACCCTGGTTTAGAAGAATAATGATGTTTCTGGACTTGATGAATATGCCTGTGAAGGATTTTTGTTAACAGGGGAAATTTCGTATTCGAAACAAAGACAAATCGTATTCACAACAGATACGTAAAAAGTAAAACTAAATGTTGGATTCATATTTTATGTTTTGCACAAAGTATTAATTTGTGTATATATAAACACACAATGGATATACACGAATAGTTAAATTCACACACAGAACATTTACAGAATTTGTTTAATTCACACATGGTAAATTCTCACATGCATACATGTAAATACATTTTGTGTAAATGTAATGGTTAAATTAATACAGTTGGTAAATTCAAACAGTGTTGAAGGAGAACATAACTGTTTACCTCCAGTTTTATAAAAAGTATTTCTCTTTTTGAGCAAGATCTTTAGATGTGATTTTTTTTTATGGTAAACAAGGGACTTTATCCCCATGTCAGCATCATCGTCACAAGGAAGCGCCGACGCTAAAATCGCGATGTGGCGACATGTTTGATTGGTTAGACTGGTGATTTCTGGCTGAGCTGCTTGATTTGCGGCTTGGTTACGCTGTTAAGAAAATATCTGGGAATTGGTTGAATTGCACCTTCACACATTCTAAAGGGACTTCTTTTAGAACGTGTACAGCGGAACAGTGAGAACAAACTAAACTGTATTAGAGATTTCACACACTCAGGTATGTGGGCGGGACTTTACCTTTATGACAGCCATTTAACTTCTATATTTACTGTTTTTCCAGTTAGTATCCAGATGTCTACGATGTTTAATAATTGTGAAGCTTTGCACACGACACTGCGCTGCTTTGAGCACATCAGCCTGCAGGTCGTCTCACTCTGTGGCCTCCTGTCTCCAGGTCGACTGGGCGCCTCCGCAGAGGGAGGGAGGTGCAGGCTCACCTAGTGGAGGGGGGAAAGAACCTGGCGGCGTTTTCCTCTGGGCTGCTGCTGGCCTCTCTGTACGGACTCATGGCCGTCTTCCTACAGAAGCAGTCTTTGTGGTTTTGCGTCTACACCACGGTGGTGCTGGCTGGCCTGGCGGCGTTCAGCATGGGACTGTCGGCAGGTGCCCGCGCCAACATTACAGTGATGCTACCATCAATGTGTTCAGGTCAGTCTGAGGCCAGCGTTCGGACCAGGCTGACATTTTCCCCAAGTAACAAAGGCTACGTTCACACTGCAGGGCTTAATGCTCAATTCAGATTTTTTGAAAAATTTAGATTTTTTTTTCCAAGACCGTTTACATTTCCAATGAAACATGAACTTTTGTGATCTCCTTGCGGGGCGCATGCGGGTCACCGTGAAGTGACCCGCATGCGCAGAAGAGTCCTCAACGGTGAACGACGTCACTGTTGTTTGTGGAAGTAGCTAACGTTAGCAATGGATGTCAACAACAGTGTTGTCAACTGCGGAGCTCTTTTTGCATTAATACATTTATTTTCTCAAAGGAGCAGCACAATTACAATCTTCTCATTTTAAGAAGGCATTGGAGCCAGGGTCATCTGGACCCACTGTTGTGGAATGGGGATGTTTATGTGCTGCAGCCGCGAGCAAGTGTGTGTAAGAGAGAGGGGGGCAGTGGGGGCGCGCATTCATGTTGTGTGTTAGGGAGGAAGGAGAACGATGATAAAAGAAGGCTCCCCCCAGCAGAACTGCTATTGACTCTTTATTAACCCGCTCTGGAGAATCTGAGGGTCCGAACTGGGAAGTGAACCCCCAAGGAGGATCCGCCTTCGGTCCCCCGAGCTTCTGACCACGGTGGGAAAGGGGAAAAAAAGTAATAGTGGGAAAGGTTCAACACCACGCTCGGACATTTAGCTGGAAATGTTTCCAAAAACCGTCCGGTTGCGATCAGAGTCCTGGAGTTTGGCCTGAATAGAGCTGTCACCCCAAATATGAATCCAATCGGTGACCTGGCTTCCCTTCCACTGACTGGTCTCAGCAGCATCGTCCGCCATGGTTGATGTTTATGTTCTAGTTCCCGCCTACTTCAATGCAGAATGATGACGTTTGTAGTGTATCGATGACGTACGGGTCGGATTCATGTGGCCTGACCGGTCAGACGGAGGTCGCATTTGAAAAGATCAGATACAGGTCACATAGGGGCAAAAAAAAAGGAATTGGGTGGTTTCAGCCTGCAGTGTGAACGTAGCCAAAGACTCGTGAAGGGCACACCCCCCAAACAGCTTCTGTGTGGGCGGAGCCTGGAATGATGCTGTCCTCCACTTTTTCAGCTCGAGGCCGGAGTTTCATCCTGCTTCTGTTTATGTCGCTGCTGCTGTCCGGACCACTGGACAACACATTAGAGAACACGGAGCGGGCCGCCTCCAGCCTGCTGTGTGGAGCCGAGGTGGCGGCCAATCAGACAAAAGAACTGATGCAGAAAGCAGCCACACCCCTTTTTTGTAAGACACGCCCAGCTTCATCAAATCCTGCAGCCGGTTCTGTGACCAGCAGAGTCAAATTGATCTGAATCTTTACTGATCCAGGGAGTTTATATTTCAGTAGCTTTCAGTTCAGGAAGTTCTCCCTGAACTATTTTACGATCCGATTCCAGCCTCAGCTTGTCGTTGCAGCCGTGATGGACGACATCAGAGAGATCAGCAGCAACGCTCGCGCCGTCGCAGGACGAGTCCAGGACTTCATCAACGCGCTGACCGACAGCGTTCGGCACGTCGGTGAGCTGCTCCTCACTTTCAGTCGGGTTTGACACCACTGAAGAAGAAGTTTACAGACTTTATTTTTGAGATGATTATTTCAAAGAAAAACAGCCTACTTCTAAAGTGTCACAGTAACTTAAAACTGTACCAGCTCCTTTACCTCAGTACACGCTCTAAGTTCTCCTTCCCCCTGTGGGTGACTAGGTCCTAAAGTCTGTTCTATGAAGCTTTAAAAACTTTAAAAGTCTCAAACTTATAGGAACCCTGTCTGAAACCTGACCTGCAGCTCGCACTCTGAGGAACGTGCTCCACTTCCTGGTGGACATCGGGGACATCTGCAACGACAACCTCGGCGTTCCTCACAGGAAGTGTCGGGAGCTGTTTGCCGGGGCCCGCAGCGACTGCGCTGACCTGCTGGGGGACTTCAACTTCCTGTGTGACATCTTGGACACCTTCTTGCCGCTCTGCAACATTGCTCGTGGTGCGTTCACTTACATCAGGCGAAGCATTGACGCAGCAGACGTCCTCAGAGTCTTCAGTTGTAACGTAAAGAATCTATGGAGTCAAAGACCCAAACATCTCTTTATTTCTCTGGGAATGCTGTGGTGACCTAGAGTGACCTTTGCACTACAAACGTTGAAGGTGTTTGTCTCTGCAGCCGGTGAGTTCTTCTGCATCATCCCCTCCTACCTGGCCGCTCACCTGAAGCAGCGGTTGGCAGAGCGTGAGTTTTAAAGAGCATCCTTGGTCTTAACTCAGCCTCAGCTGATTGGTCCGTCTCCCTCTTCCAGCCACAGTCGCAGCTTTCAGGAAGATGATGCGAGAATTCGACTTCAACATCTCTGCGTCCGTGAAGCTGGACCTGGACGTGAACAGCAGCCGCTCCGTGCAGCAGGTCTCTCAGGACATCATGAACGAGATCTCATCCGACCTGCGAGTGTTTGAGAAGCTGAGGGAGCCGCTGGTGTACTGCAGCCTCCTCCTGCTCGCCTGCTCCTTCCTGAGGTCTGACCGCCGCCCTCAGATCTGCCCCACCCTCATCTAAGATGCCCGCCGCCGAACATCCGACCCGCACAACACTGTCACTACTTAACCAGAACAGCAGCACTTTGGTCAGAACTGGGAGGTCCCACTTCCCAAGGAGGAAGCTCTGCTTCCTTTACAGATAAAAATGTATTATTTTAGTTCATATTTGGAACAAAAAGATATTTTTACACAAATGTTTATGAAAGAAGATTTGAAGAGCCTCAAAGTGGTAAAGTATATTTTATTTTTTCACAAGAATGCGTCTCACGGGCTGTCAAACTGAAGGGGGCGGTACAGAAAACCGGCACGCCTTCATTTGGTTCACACTCCAACCCCTGATCGTTGTGTTGTTGTTGTGCAGGGCTGTGCGGTACAGGCGCAGGTATCTGCGTGATCTCAACTTCGACAACATTTACATCACGGCTCAGTTCAGAGAGCTCGACGAGCTTCTGAGCTCAGGGGGCGGAGCTTCAGTGCTACCACTGACACGGAGGGAGGCCAACACCTACATCACCCCACGTCAGTGCACGTGTGTGTGTGTGCATTTTGTATGTGTGAAAAAGTGTGTGAGGGAGGGGTTGATTATGTGTGCCCACACGTGTGTGTGCATGTTTGAATGTGTGTGTGTGTGACAGGGATGTGCGTATTTGTGCGTGACTGTCAGTCTTGTCTGTCCTGCAGGGTCCTTGCAGCTGTCCTTCAGGGAGCGGCATGCTGTCCTGGTGGGCGTGGCCTCTGTCCTCAGACACACGCTGATGGGCGGCCTGCTGGTGGTTCTGGACTACCTGGTGTTCTGGATTCTGGATCAGGTTCACCTGCAGGTCAAGGGGGACGTGATCGCCCGAGGTGAGACGTGACCTGCGACGGGATTTGAACTGGTATTCGAGCTGAGTGGTAACCATGACAACGCTTCATCAGCTCCGGTCAGGGTGGCGGTGCAGGTGAACGGGTCGGGTTACGCCTCGGACATCTTCAGAGATCTAGTGGCTTCGTTTGACATCCTGCAGGGAGGAAACGTCACCGTCATCAGCAGGAAGTGCCTTCTGGAGCCGCTGCAGCCCGACGCCTCCACCTGCTGTCTCCTCGGTACAAGATCACACAGGAAGTGACATCACACACGAAGCAGTGCCTTTGGAGCAGAGTGCTCTTGGTCTGTTTGTGTCACTGCAGAGTTTAAATCCTCTTAGAAGGTGGTGGAGAAATGTCAACATTCAAAACAAACAGGAAACAGTCAAAGGCACGATCCGTGCTGCGTTTGAGGTCACCACAAAGGGTCAGAAAAAGCAGCTTCTTAACCTAAAATGAGAGAAGACTGGCCAGTAGCAAAAACCAGACAGGATCTGTCTCCACCAACCACCACAGAAAAGTATCAGTCGACAAAGGAGCAGCGATGTAGAAGAAATGCAGCATCTGTGAAGCATTTAGTGTGGAAGAAGAAGAAGGAAATGATTCACTCAGCACACAGTAATGAGAATAAATCCATAAAAAACATCAATATTAAAATCTGTTTGTTAAAAAAGTCAACATATTATTTAAAAAATACAATAAATCCATAAAATATTCAGAAATTAAAATTCAATGAGGTTCTGAACGTGTGATGCTCAGTTTTCCTGTCTTCTACCTCGAGGGACCAAAGACGTCCTCAGTCTGTCTGTGGAGCAGCGTCTGCCTCTGAACAGGCTCCTCCTCCTCACCACGGCCCTGAACTAGAACAAAGTCCTCTGCTCCCCCGGGGCCAGTTTCAGTCCAGCCACGGGCCTGGCCTGATGGAGACGTTCCTCTTACCACCGGCACACCGCCCGCCGCACAGGGGAGGGAACTCGCCGCCATGACTGATGACTGGCTCTTCCTGTAAAGGTGGTCTGTATTGGTGGTCCAGTCCAGCTTGTTATCCAACACCCCCCTCCCCCCAGGTACTGGTAGGACTGTACCATCTCCACGCTGTCGCTCTGATGTATGTGGGCCGAGGTGCTGGAGGCTTTCTCCTAAAGTCCAGGACCATCATCACACTCAGGGGTCCTGCACCCCCCGTCAGTTAGGCTGGATAAAGCACAACTGATGTTCCTTCATCACTTGTAGCGAGCACAGGAGATGAGGAGATGAAGTCGTGTCTCAAATATGAATCCATAAACGTTCATAGTTTTAGACAATGCTGCGTTCAGGAGCTCCAAAAAAACACTAGGAATTCAGAAGATCTGTGGAGCTGACAGTGTTTTTGTATTCCCTGTGCTTAATAAAGTTAAGAACATTTTTAGAAGAACACATCCCCTTGATGTTCTCCACAGGAGATGATTTCAACATGATTCCTCTGTACTCACTCATGGAAAACACCGGAGCTTGTTGTGTAAAGCATGCATGAAGGAGGGACGGGGCCGGAGAACCTTCAGGAACGTGGGAACCTTTGGTTTGTGGATTTCACCTCCAGGCTGCGACGACAGACAGACGTGTCTGATCATGACCCGACCCTCCACGAAACCAAACATGAAGGAGGACTGACGCTGCAGAGCCTGAAACCTGGGAACAATCACACCAAAGATCAGCTTTTCCTCAATGAGTTTCCTTCAGGTTTTGTTCAACACTGAAATGATGAGGAAGTTCTGCTAAAGCAGCAGGATTGATGTTTTGGGAAATGGTTCTCTGACTTTCCTTCACATGGAACTGTCAGAATGTTGTAGCTGTGATGTTCTGCAGATGTTCTGTTGACCCTGGTTCTCCTGGGTCTGCAGGGTTCCTGCTGGCTCTGGCCCTGTGTGCGTCTCTGACCGGGGGCTTCGTGCAGCGCTGCAGGCGGCTGGTTTGCGCCTCCTACCATCCGGAGCGAGAGCAGGTGAGACGGATCAGCTGCTGGAGCTTTGTGTGTCTCTTTGTCCTGACGGGCGTGTCTGTTTGCAGGAATCCAGTCTGTGTGTGTGCACGTGTGCGAGGAAATGAGTCTGATGAATGACCATGGCGTACATGTTTGCAGCCAGACCAAGAAACAGAACATTCCACACAAAACCAGACACCGGGTTTGTTCAGAACCGTCATGTAGCTCAGAGCGCAGAAGTTCATTCATTAGCTTCCTCTGGTGGTTTGGGTGAGAGCTCCGCTGAGGTAACATCACACCAGGGAAATGTGTTTGCTGCAGCGTTCACGCCTCGTTTTCATGAGCAGCCGTTCTCTGCCATGGAAATGTGTTTCTTACGGCTTCCTGTAGCCTTTTTCTGATGGTAAAGAGAGAAAATTCAGCTTAAAACTGCATTTCTGATTTATTCAAAACGTTTTGAATCACGGACTGATGAAAAAGATTCTATTTGTGACGTAGAAAATACCTAAAAAGATCGATCAAAAGATAACCAGAGTGAGACTTTAAGGCAGTCTGTTCTGCAGAAACCTGAGAGACTTGAGGAGGAAGGTCTTTCATTCTCCTGTCCAGCAGTTTTACCAACATGACGTCATCAGTCAGGTTTTTTCTGCAGAAGCCTCATGTTGTGGTTGACGTTTCTCTGTGTGAATGATCATGAATTCTGCACGGCGCCACTCGCAGGTCTCACCTGGAATAATCGTACTTCACACATCCTGATCTCCGGTTCACCGATCAGGAGGAGAAGATCCTCTGGAATCAGTTCAGGTTGAAGCCAACATCAGAACAAAGGTGTGAACTCCTGTCTGGAACTCAAGTCTGCGTCATTTTCTAACTAAAAACCCTGGAGTGCCGTTGCTATAGCAACAGACATGATGGACAGCTTCACTAAGGTTGGGGGAAGGAGACGGTCATGTGTCAGTCTGCTGTATTTCAAACACGGGCTCTGTGAGTGGAGTTTGATCTCATTCAGTGATCATACCTGCAGTCTCACCTGGACAGACTCACCTTTGCAGGTGCAGCAGAACAAGCCGCCTCTTCTCCTCTTTTGGGTCTCGTTTGCCTCAGAAAACGTTCTGCTGGTTCCAATCTTTGCTGCCTGACTCCAGCTCCTGTCTTCTCCGATGGACTCCGCCCCCCTTGTGTTTCTGTAGACCCCTCCCTGCCCATCAGCCTCTTCTCAGGTGGTCAACCATGAACCCCGCATGAGAGGCGATTGGAGGTTTCCCTTCTTTTGTGGAGCTGCAGACGCACCTACGCTCCAGAGAACCCTGAAGGCAGAGTTCCTGGTTTTAAGCCCCGCCCTCACCTGCTTTCTTAGAACGATGGGTTTTCAGGGGCAGCTGCTGTGGGTGAAAGGTCACACTCAGGCATGACAAGGATGGCATGGAATGAGACGGGTCAGAACCTGCCCACACTCAGACCTGAACCAGGGCGGAGCTTAGGCGTCTTCGTCTCGGGGGCAGTCCGGGGGAGTCACTGGAATGAGCAGGACCGCTGATAAATGCCCCGCCCACCCTTCAGCTGGATTGGTTGGCTTTCACACACGGTGCTTTCTGTAGAGAACCTGTTTTCATCTCCATCTTCATCAGCTCCATCATGGCGTCACTCTGTCAGCAGCTGATGGTCAAATGACCTCAGAGCTGCGGCGCCGCCGAAACATGGAGTCTGAGGTTTTCCTCTGTGCATCAGGAGAGGATCCTCTTCCTCCACAAGAAGATCCTGGATCAGAGGAGAGCGGCCGGCTCGGCTCTGAGGAGGGCGGCGGTGCGGTCCCGAGGTCACCGGGAGCGAGGAGGTCGTCTTCGGGCTCTGCTGATGCGGTACAAACGCACTTCCTGTTGGACTGCTCAAAGGCTGATCATTTTAAAGTGAGGAAGAGTTTGTGAACTCTGCAGTTTGATCTGTTTGTGTCTGATGACTTTTTGTCAGATCTAATTTGTTCATTCAGACTTTTTTAATCTTGATTTTCATTCTGCCTGTGTGTCAAACACATTTATTTAAACCCAGTGAAAAACCTCCTCCTTCGAGCACCAACAGGTGTGTCAGGATTCAAACCTGAAGCTGCTGCCGTTTGTTGGTTTCTGTCGGGTCTGGAGGATCTTCATCTGCTTGCTGACTCAGGTTACCTGGAGGAGCTTACCTGGTGCAGGTGTTGGGCCTGGCGTCCTCAGTCACCTGTTTGTCATGTGGTGAAACCGTAAAGGTGAGGGAGCCCGACACGGTGACCTGCAGCACGCCGCAATGTTCAGGTAAAGCCCTGATGCCAAAACTATGAGCAATAGAGTACCTGAGGCCAGGTGTGTGTCTGTGTGTGTTCATGTGTTCATGCATGTGTGTGTGTTCATGCGTGCATGTGTGTGTCTGTGTGTGTTCATGTGTGCATGTGTGTGTCTGTGTGTGTTCATGCATGCATTTGTGTGTCTGTGTTCATGCATGCATGTGTGTGTCTGTGTGTGTTCATGTGTGTGTCTGTTTGTGTCTGTGTGCGTGCATGTGTGTGTCTGTGTGTGTTCATGTGTGTGTCTGTTTGTGTCTGTGTGCGTGCATGTGTGTGTCTGTGTGTGTTCATGCCTGCATGTGTGTGTCTGTGTGTGTTCATACGTGCATGTGTGTGTCTGTGTGCGTGCAAGTGTGTGTCTGTTTGTGTCTGTGTGCGTGCATGTGTGTGTCTGTGTGTGGTCATGCGTGCATGTGTGTGTCTGTGTGTGTTCGTGCGTGCATGTGTGTGTCTGTGTTTGTGTGTGTGTGAGTGTGTGTGTCTGTGTGTTTTTGAGTGAGTTGAACAGAGGGAGTTTTCTGTTGACTGTAGGATTTACAGTAACTGTGGTCAGAGGCCACGCCCCCTCCGGCCTTCAGGAGCTGTGTTCTCTGCACGGTTCCGTTTCAGGTCTTCTGTGGACCAGCTGGTCCTCAGGAGAACTGCTCACGTTTCCGTCTTTCACGCCTTTCTGCACAGCTCTGTCTGTTTCTGCAGGCGTGTTCTGTCGGCCGTGTTTCCAAAGTTTGGGAGGCGTGTGCTTCATCTGCCAACGACCTCCGACCTTCCAGGAAGACGAGGAGGAGGAGCTGTGAGTGTTTGTGCACGTGAAACACGCACAAACACACCACACAACACAGACACACAAACTACAAAGAGCCACAAATAATCTGCACAACAAACAGACGTTGAGTTCTGATCCGTTCAAACTCTGTTTCAGAGACTCCAGTGATGAAGAACCGCTGTCCCTGAACGCAACACTCAGCACCGACACGAGGAGGAGGAAGATCTCCATGGCAACACGTGGCCCCACACCCGGAGGAGGCGAGGAAGATGAGTCGGAGCGCAGAGACAGCAGCGTCCACATCCTGGTCGGGTCGGAGCTCAGGTAGGACCGTCTGTGAAGGTCTTGGGTTTCATCTGCTCGTCTGGAAGGAAGCCTATCAGAAACCTCTGTTTTCCCAGTTTGGCTGCTGTCAGTGAAGCAGACATGGACTACCAGAACTTATCCGGGTCCGACGACTCTGACAGCGACGATTCTTTTCATCTGGCTCTGTCTCCAGAAGCCTTCATCCTCCAGAACCGATCTCCTGCTCCACATCAGGACCACGAGTCCTGAAGCTCCATTAAAGAGATGAAACCCAAAGAGGTTCTGAATGTGCTGGTCAGCAGGCATGAGCAGCTTTCAGGTCTCCAGGGAAAGCGTGAGATTGTCTGCACAACGTCTGCGCAGCTGACACTCAGCCATCAGAACCCAAGAACTGGAGAGGCAGAACTCAGCAGCTTATCCTGAATCTTTGCTTGTTTTAAACTGGTTCTGATCCCTTTTGGATGGAACAATCCTTTCTGATCATCCATCCATCTGCTTTTCCGGTTCTGGGTCATCAAGGAACCTGAGTAAAGCAGAAACTTCCTCCAGTTCTGCTGGGAACTCCAGTAGCAGCAGCTGCACCACCTCTCCACCTGTCAATCTCCCGCTCCATCCTTTTCTCACTCGTGAAGAAAACTCCAACCTACTTCTCCTCCTCGACTTGGGAGGGGAGCCCCCACCACCCCAATCTGCAGGTCCAGAGACACCGTCCCGGACCTCCACACCATGGATGATTCTGCTTGATGGTAAATATTCTGCTCTGTTCTCCAACAGGAGATCCTCATGAACTAGAGACGTCCTGCTCGACTTGGACTCGTGACTTGTTAGTCTGGACCTGTTGGCTGCAGAGCAGAAACTTCACATTTAGAAAAAGTTGAAACATCTGAGCATAAAACCAGAAAAAAGCCTGCTAAACCAGCATCAGCGAGTCCTACAGGAATTATGGGATGTCGCCTTTAGAACTTCATGGATCCACAGGGGAAACTTCTCAGCCACCGTAGCTTCATTATTGTAGAAAAGCCACAACACGCAAATACCGCAATGATATTCCAGCTGACAGGAAGCAGCTAAACCTTTCAGAATAAAGGCATTTTCACCAGAGAGTGCCTTGTTGTGTGTGGGGGGAAGGGGGCTCTGCTTTTGACATGCCTCGCTGTCTGGGGCGGGGTTAGGAAATGACCATATTTGGTCTCAACATGGCTTTTTTTTATGTCTAACTGATCAATAACAAAAAAGGAAGTGAGTTGTCTCACCTGCGCAGGTGTGTCTGCGCAGAACCCTGATGACGGAACGGCGGCAGCTCTGGACTTCAGGTCCAGAAAGTTTGAAGAAGAGCTGATTCTGGAGAACCGGTCGGACGGGTCAGCCCCCTGTCTGTCAGGGCGGGGCCGATAAGGGGTAACGGCCGCGTGCGTGCACGCGCGTGCAGTGGGAGGACTCAGCAGGAAGCGATTCGTCTCTCCGAGTCCCGGTTTCGGTGCTCTATTTGTGTTCCGTTTTTGTCTGGTTCTGCTCGGGGATCGAACCTGCACAGATGGAGAGCAAGGTAAGCGATCGGGGGATCTAATACCGAGAGGCGACCGTCTGCGGGGCGGCGGTGGGTCCGGGAGGCGCGCGCGCCCCTCCTGATCTCCACGGTCAAAGTTGCTTCATGAAAAAAAAAAGTTTTCAAAGTGATTGTGATCGGTTCCGAAGAACTCCGAGTCTGGTTCCGACAGAAACCGGGCCTTCGGAGCCTCCACATTCCATGTCTGTTTACAGCTTAACGGAACCGCAGAGACTCGGTCCGGTTCTGTGAGGCCGCAGAACCGTCTGAGGGGACGTCCCCACATACCGCAGCGGGTCCACGCGCGTTTGTGCACGCGCAGACCCTGGAAATCATACGATTTCCTAAAGATCCTGATCCAAAAGGTCCAGCTGGGTTTGTTACAAACCCCGGACTTTGTAAAAGCTCCTACGGGAGTTTCCGTGTCCCTACCTGCGCTCACCTCACAGGTAGCCCCACCCACTTTCCCCGTGGATTTCCTGCGTGTCTCAGGAACAAACTCTGGTAAAGGAAGGAGTCCTGGTTAAAAACGCGGTCTGACGTCATCAGTGCTGATGATGAATGTCAGAGATTTATTCTCTTTATTTCTTTGAGCAAAAATAAAAGATCAAAGCCTCCGAACGTTCAGAAATATTTTTCAAAATAAGAGCTGACCGGATACTGGCTCCTGTTCACAGCAATAAAGTTTGTATGTTGTATCTTTATTAATACTGTAGGAATGATCAGGTAACCATGGAAACGAGGACAGGGATGAGAGGTCAACCCCATTCTGTTTCTGACCTAAGTCTTCCAGTAGAGTCTGCATCAGTGCTGGCCGGTTTCTGCTGATCCACAGCCGGACTCGAACCTTCTGGTCGCTTAGCTAGAGCTGGAGGTCAAACTGAGACGTTCTTGGCTTGTTTCAGGAAGGAAGACGTTTCACGTAAACCTTTTCTGGGGTTTCAAAGAACCTCCGTGGTCAGGATGCTGGGCTCACTGTGGTTCAGACTAAAGCCTGCTGGTTTCCAGGAAATAGTCAAACCCATGTCAACCATTAAAACGTCTGTGGTTGCTGTCAGAAGGAACACGCAGAGTTTGGATCAACAGCAGGATCCAACCAGAACCTTCTCCAGACGATCCTGTTTCCAGACCCGGTTGGTCCTTTAGCCAAACTTCAAAGACCAACACTCCCACCCCCCCATTCTGACCGGACTACAGCTCCTCCCCCCTGAGACCCTCAGGTGGGCTTTCACAGAAAAACCCAGACTAACGTGGCAGAGGAGATCTTCTGAGTCTGAGCCTCCTTTGTTTAAACAAAAGGATTATCTTGGAATTCCTTTTTAATCTCGTCTGAAGATCGTCTGTTGACGAACGCAGCGACACAAAGCTGAAAAACCACGAATTCTTCAGTCTACAGATGAGATCTGCTTCCTGTCATTCCTTCATTTTCAAAATCACTCAAACAAATTAAAAACCTCAAGGTTTTAGGGTGGGTGGGACGAAGAAAGCAGCCTTTTAGATCCAGATCATCTGGGAACCGGAGAAGGAACGTGCTTTCTGGGACGCCAGGCAGATTTGTCTGGCCGCCGCCCTCCTTCACAAGCAGAGCGGCGGGCTGATGTCATCCAGCTGTTCCTGCATCAGCCTGAGGCGCCGCACAGCCGCCTCCCCCGGCCTCGGGGTTCACCGACCCCGGCTTTCAACCTGCAAGACACAGTGATGGGAAAATCCGTTAGACTTTGTAACCTGAAACCTGTGGTTTCATGGGCTGCTGCCGACACATAAACCGTTCACATAAAATACCTGCAGTCGCCTCTGATTGGCTCACAGAGACACCAGAAAGAGGCAAACGCAAGCTGGGACTTCCTGTTTCTGGAAATCTGCCCGTTTCCTGGTTGAACCAAGAAGCTGCGGCTCAGATTGCAAACGAGGAGTTATGAGGAAGTTTGACATTCCTGACATTCCAGCGCCGCAGCGCCGTCTCAGATTCCTCGTCTCCTGAACGCCGCCTCCAACGCCGCCTCCAACGCCGCCTTCAGCTCCATCAGAAGCTAAACTTTAGCGTCCGTTTCTAAACGCAGAGAGCAGAAGTGAAAGTCTGAGGCCTTCATGGAGAAGTGGTTCTTTCAGAACCTGAGCGGGCCTCCTGTCTGTGAGACACCGAGAGAGCAGAACACGAGACTGGATTCTTTCCATTAGACTCTGTTCTGAAGAACCGTCTCTGCTCCTTTAGAACCTTCTCTGGTTCTGCAGAACCTTCTCTGCTCCTTTAGAACCGTCTCTGATCTGCAGAACCGTCTCTGTTCTGCAGAACCATCTCTGCTCCTTTAGAACCGTCTCTGTTCTGCAGAACCTTCTCTGCTCCTTTAGAACCGTCTCTGATCTGCAGAACTGTCTCTGTTCTGCAGAACCGTCTCTGTTCTGCAGAACCATCTCTGCTCCTTTAGAACCGTCTCTGTTCTGCAGAACCATCTCTGCTCCTTTAGAACCGTCTCTGTTCTGCAGAACCATCTCTGCTCCTTTAGAACCGTCTCTGTTCTGCAGAACCTTCTCTGCTCCTTTAGAACCGTCTCTGATCTGCAGAACTGTCTCTGTTCTGCAGAACCGTCTCTGTTCTGCAGAACCATCTCTGCTCCTTTAGAACCGTCTCTGTTCTGCAGAACCATCTCTGCTCCTTTAGAACCGTCTCTGTTCTGCAGAACCATCTCTGCTCCTTTAGAACCGTCTCTGTTCTGCAGAACCATCTCTGCTCCTTTAGAACCGTCTCTGTTCTGCAGAACCTTCTCTGCTCCTTTAGAACCGTCTCTGATCTGCAGAACTGTCTCTGTTCTGCAGAACCGTCTCTGTTCTGCAGAACCATCTCTGCTCCTTTAGAACCGTCTCTGTTCTGCAGAACCTTCTCTGCTCCTTTTAGAACCGTCTCTGCTCCTTTAGAACCTTCGTCTGTGTTCTGCAGAACCGTCTGTGTTCTGCAGAACCGTCTGTGTTCTGCAGAACTGTCTCTGCTCCTGCATGAGGAACGTTCCACAGCTTTAAACGTGGGGTTCTGGCTCTGCTCACAGTGACCCGAAGAGTCTCTTTGGACTCCAGCGTCTACAGAACCGTCGTTCTGGTCTCCGTGTGCCTGTGTTTGCTTTAAAGCTTCAGGCTCCGCCCCTTTCTTCCCTGCCGTTGCCGTCCAGCAGCTTTTCTTTTTTCCACTTCCAGGTTCATCCGTTTTATCAAAACCACGAGGAGTTTTCCGGTTCTGTCAGAGGACCGTGATGTGAAGAACCTTCTAGTTTTGTTTTTCTGTCTATGCAGCTCTTCTGCAGTCAGAGACTCGGCCCCTCCCACAGCCAGCGTTGGCGTTGGGGTTTCTGCGAGCGGCCTGCTAGCGGGCTTTCATCAGCTCCACAAACCCAACAGGCTGACTTACAGAAGTCCGCCGTGACGGCTGAAGCTGAAGTTCTCAGACGTACATTTTGCACCTGATGTTGCGTTCACACCGCGCTCGGAAATGTGCGTGTTCACATGTAGCTGTGCCCGTTTGTTCCATGTCTGGAGTGATTCGGACCGAACCGCCTGCGGTTCCAGCAGCTGCTCTTCTGATCATTTCATATGTTACGACTATTTTACCCAGAATGCTCGGATCTGTGTCTCTTTTGATCAAGCCTGCAGTCTCAGATCAGGGTTTAGTAACACACAGCTTTTCCAAACCACCAAATCTTCAGGTTTTTTTCATTTTTTATTCGTGGTTCCTCCCAGACAAACGCCGTCCTGCAGGGGATTCTCAGATGGTTGATCCTAACGTCAGACGCTTCCCGGGTTTTTCTCTTCCAGTTGTCGGATCTGGAGAACGCCATCAACTCTGTGGTGACGAAGTTCCACAGCGCTGCGGACGGCGGGTCCACCTTGAACCCCTCCCAGTTTAAGAGCATGATCTCCAAGGAAATGCCTTTGCTGGCCAAGGTACTGCTGACATCACCCCGCCCGTCCAATCACGCTGCTGACTTGAGGCTCCTCAGGCGTACAGTAAAACACACAGTCTGAGGGTAACCGCCAACGTTACAAGTAAAGGCAGAACTACAGTTGTAGAGAAAAATAATTAACCGTGTCAGCAGCAACATTTACGCCTCATTCAGGTTTAGTCAAGTGTTTGACGTCATTGTCGTCACACTAGAAAATGTGCATCTCTGAGGACAAACCCTGTTCTTCATCCCTCGACTCCTCTTCTTCAGATGGGTTTGGACCTTTTCTGTCCATTTCTGGCGTTCTGGAGCTTGACAGTAAACCTCCCCACTGAGGGCGTGGACTAAACCAATGTTCACCTCGGTGACCTCATGGTTTTTTGTTTGTCCATTTCACACATAAATGCAGAAATACCTGTTATATAAATATTTAACAAAGTAGATTCTACTACACCCAACATAAGCGATATTAGAAAAGCATTGCGTTGAAGACTCTTTTTTTCCCTCTCCAAGCGTTTAACAGGCACCCCTTTTGAATTGGCGCCCCGGGCTACTGCCCGTACTGCCCGTACCTACGATTGTTACTGCTAATCCATAGAATGACTATCAGCTGTTTTATTTTTCAATAGAAGTCTTTGGGATTTTGGCTTCTCTGAGCCACTTCCTGTTTGGAACGGGGGGGGACTCGGTCCAGTTCTCGGGTTCGGTCAAAGGTTCTGAGCAGTGGCGTGCGATCTGAGTGCCTTTCTGCTTCCTGTCGGCAGACGATGGAGAACGAGGACGGCATGGCGAAGGTCTTGCAGCAGATGGAGGTCCAGAAAGGCCAGAACATCTCCTTCGACGCCTTCTGGAAGCTCTTCAACAACCAGGCCATCGAGCTCTTCAAGACCATGCACAAGGAAAAGGGCGCCAAGTGCAACTGCCTGCTGCAGTGACCCGCCTCGCCACGCCCCGTCCTGGACGCCAAACCGGTCCTGGCCACCAGGAGGTGCTACTTGGGGAGCCAGTCATAAATGATTTTAGTTCCAGACAAAAATGCAGGTGGAAGGAGGAGGAGCCAAAAATGACTTTAAAGAGGAAGTACAATCTAATCAGTTCAGTCAGAAAGGTCAAAGTGGTTTTATTGAAATTTACATTCATAAAGAAATCCCAATATTTAACAATCTCAATGTCCGATTAGTGGAAAAACGTCCTTTTAAGGCAAGAAAAACGTTTTAAGCATAAAAAGATTTTAATGAATAAAACCATTTTCACACAGTAATCTGCATCATTATTTGTACGACAATAATAAAGTTTAGCATCACAGTGACGTCTTTTCAGACCGTTTTAAATCATGTTTCAGGAAAACTACAAGGACAAACTTCATCTTCATGAGTAGAACTGCTTACGATCAGAATTCACGTCTTCACTTTGCAGTAAATAAACTGTTTGGACGCTTTTGCTCTTCTGTCTGGTAAACTTTAAGATGCTAGACTAAAACGGGAGGATCTGCAGACGACAGAAACCTCAAACGTTTGTTCCTTCATCATCCGAGCGGCTCGTTAACCCGATGTTCTCCTGCTAACGTTTGCCTTTTTTACTCTGGGAAGGTTGCTGACGTGTTTTCCATCCCGGCCTCGTCGTCTGTGTCTATGTGAATAAAGTTTCTGCTTTTGAATGGAGGCGTGGGCTCTGCATTGATTCATGGAGGTTCTTCTCGGAGCTCCATCTGGAACCGTTCTCCTGGAATCTCCAAAACATGTGAAGCTCAGAAGCTTTTCTGACTTTAAAGGATGTTTGTCTTCAGTTTATTAAAAACAGCTTAAAGCTTTTCAGCCAATCGGAAATGTTTTTATTTATGGTCAGAAGTTTCCGTCAGACACTTTTAGATATAATTAAAAGGTAAAATTATTAAAATTGTTAAGGTGTTTTGTTTTTTTAATCAGAAAGTGCATCAAGTGCAAAACCAAACACAAAAACCAGCTTTGAAGGCCTGAAATGGATCACGTTAATAACATGTAGAATCTTAAATTCATTTAAAATGTGACGGTGATGAAGTATTTATTGATCCAGAATTATCACGGCCTCTCAAATGGCTTTGGGTACGTTTGTCTAGTCAGAGACCAAAGGAAGTGAAATAATTCGACACGGCTCTGTAGATCATAAAAGCGTTTCTGTTCTTAAACTTTAGGAAATGTCTGCTCCAACATTTATTTCTTTACAGAATAAAACTTTTCCAAATGAGGCAGTTTGGGGTAAAAACAGCTCGAATTTGTCAAAACAGGATTAAAAAAAGGGACGGACTTCCAACAGTCTGGCCTCCTTCAAGCTGCTGATGTGGAGGAGCCCCTACAGGACACTCATGGAACTGCACTCTAACCATCTCCAATGCATTCTAGTTAAGTCAAATCCTATTTATATGGTAAATATATTTTCTAAGAATTAAATAAATTCTAGATTCATAGAAGATCTCGTTTGTTTGACCATCTTTCAGGAATTCTGTCAGCCTAATTTATTAGTATTTAGAAGCAAACTGACTAAAATGTGACAAAAACAGAGCGTGGGGTCTTCCTGATGCTAAACCGTCCCACAGGCGTCTTCCTGCTGGCAGACAGGAGGGGGCGCTGTGTCCTCTTCCCGGCGAAAAACCTGTCCATCAGGCTGCATCCTCCAGTTCAGCCTCACCTCCCTCCCTTCTTCATCCTCTATCCTCTTCTTCAGCTGAAACAGAGGGGTCACATCATCAGTGATGGTTGAAGCTGCAGGAACTCATCCTGACCACCAGAGGGCAGCAGAGTTGACAGTTGACAGAGTTGACTGCTCACCCCTGACTTTAGGGAAGCTTTTAATTCATGCACTGCCTATTTTAGTCTGAAGTTAACAGTTTTATTTCAAAAACATTTGGAGATCTGGGGGTTTGGGTGTGATTCCAGCGTCTGATCGTTACGTCAGAAGGTGATCACCTGATCTCCTTTCTAACACGTTTTTCTGAGAACCTGACCTGCTCCAACACCAAGTTCTGCACCACAGGATCGCCAAGGTCCGCCGACGCCGAACTCATCCGGACCTTCACCGTCCGCATCATCATGGGTCTGACGTCTGCGGGCAAACAGGAAAACCGGGTCAGACCTGCAGCACCGGGTCCCGATCAGAACCCGAGGCTCACCTGTGTTGCAGAGGAAGGGGTGGTACTCGGTGCAGGGGCGCCAGAACCAGGTGGATGACGAGGAGTCCATCAAGACGCAGTCGTCTCTGCCGTTGGACTGCACCAAGCCGAACTGCCTGAAGGCGGCGCCGCTGCCATCTGACCACGCCCACAGCGATCTGTGCAGGCCAATCCAGGCAGACGTGGGGGAAGTAGAAGTAGAAGTAGAAAAGCTCCCCCCCAGCAGATTACCAAACAGGGATCCGATGTTCATCTGGGTCTGGGCCGGCAGCACTGCAGAGACCTGAGCGTTCTCCACCAGGCTCCTGATGCTGCTCAGGTCCGTGTGCTGCGACCTGCAGTGGGCCTGGGCGTCCAACCAGCTCTTCTGCTGGTCCACCAGGACGTGCTGGCCCGTTTCAGCTGCAGGAACACAGGATCAGCAAACAGAATCGACACCGGACAGGTTCCCCGGACCGGCACACATCCAGAACCGCACAGCCTAGCTGGAAGTTCTCCTACATTTCAGACACAGATTCTCTGAAACTCCCTCCTATATCTGAGCAGAACCGCATGGGGGGGGGGGGACTCACCGCTGAAGCAGACGAAGGCGTTCAGGGCGCTGCAGTCTTTGGCGAACCACATGCCGGCTTTGTTGATGCTCACGCACGACCCGCTCCCAGGCTCACCGGTGTTCCAGTTCTTGAACCAGGTGCTGGGGTTGCTGTCCCGCTCCTCCTCCTGGGACCACCTCCAGGTCCCGTTGAAGAGCCCGATCCAGAACTGGGAGCGTCCACCTGCCTGCTGAGCCTCGGTGTTGTTGTTGAGGTTCTGGATGGTGGCGAGGTCTTTGAACGTCTCCCTGCAGTAAGTCTGGGCTTCGCTCCAGGTCTTCTGCAGGCCCACGTACCGGAAACGCCTGACGAGGAGGTCAGGCTGGAGGTCACAGACCTGCAGGCATCCTGAAAGAGACGGAGGAGACGAAGCTGAACCCGGACCGCAGGAGGGAGGCCGCAGGTGGATCTGGACCGCAACTGACCTGAGATCAGCAGCAGGACGCTCAGTCTGGATCCCGCCATGACGGAGAGCTGAAGACGTTTGGACCTGAGAAGATGCAGCAGAGACAACGCTGAAACCCAAGCGAGCGTCCGCACAGCAGGAGGAGGTCTTCCTCTGTGGGACTCCCATGGGAGGGGGGGTGGTGTGGAAAACAGGAGGAGCGGGAAGGAGGTGGCTGTGCTGAAAGGGAGGAGTGAGAAGAAACTGCCCACCACCCTGGATCATGAAAGCAGCGGGTCAACAAGCCGAGCGGAATCTTCCTGAACCGACCCCTGTTGACCCGAGAAGAACCCAGAGCTCAGAACCTCCTGTGGGCTGAAGAAACTGCTGAGTCACCCATCGACCCGCGTGCTTTTGTTCCAGAACCACAAATGTGCAGAACATGAGGAACTGATGGAGAAACGGACAAATGTTTGAGGTTCTGCACTCACTAAAGAAAAGCTGTTTCCAGCTGAAAAACCATGGCGGCCCTCCGTCAGACTCTCCTAAACTCTTCTTCTCTTCAGAAAGTGGATGAAGATCTGAAATCTAGTAAAATATACCAAAGGAGGCGTGACCCACCTGAACGAGGAGATCCGTTTGGTCCGAGTGAGGAGAAACCAGGGCGGCCCAGGTTTTATAGACCATGACCCCCCCCCCCCGTTTTTTAAAGCAGTCAAAGGTTCTGGAACTGGGCGACTTCAGGCAGCAAAGATTTGTTTGGATGCAAACCCAGAAAACTGAAAACGACTTATTCAAATCCATCGGACATGCAAACAGCCTCAAAGCAGAACCCAGCAGAACCAGCAATGATGATGTCACAGCAGAACCCACCAGAACCAGCACTGACGAGGTCAAAGCATGTCAGCAGATATCTGTTGAGCCGGGCTTGAACCTGTGCGGTTTCACATGTGGGTCCGTCTTTTTACCGGGATATCTGCCCCCCACCTCCACCCCGCTGGGGGGGTTTGCATGAAATTGTCGTCCTCAGATGATTTGATTAATCGGGTCGTTCTGATGGTTCAGATAAAGGAGCGTTCCACCTCGCCGCCTCCTCTACGCAAATCCACACATTTCACATGGAAATCTGGTCCATTAGGAAGATTGTCTGTTCCACATGCAGATGCACCACCGCAGACGCTGCTGCAACGTCTGCGCAGACATTGCTGACCACCCAACGTCCAGAATCTTGTCAGACTTCTGAACTTCAGCTGCTGCAGATGACGGACCGACCCAGAACCGACCTGGAGGGGATGAACTGGACCAACATTTATGTATTTGTTTGTTTGAACCTGAAGTATTGCAGTTTGATCAATAATTAAAGAGCCGTTTTCATAGAACATTTAGGAAAACTCAAGATAATCTGATTCTCTGCAGAAGTCTGAACAGATTTTATGTTATTTTTGAGAAAAACTAAGGTTCTTGAAGTACAGAAAATGAATCTGTCAGAACAAACGCAGCATGTAGAATTAAATGTACAGATCCCAGTATGGAAACTCTGTGTCTGTGTGTCATCTCACTCCAGACCAGGCGGTGGCGCTGTCGGCACCAACCAGCTGGACCGACATAAGAAAGAAAAGAAAGATAAGAGACACGAAGAAGAAGACAGATCTGCGCGTGCGTATCAGGACTTCAGATAAGACCCACAAGAGAGGTCCAAACTATCGTTTTCGGTACCAAACTCTTTAAATGTTAGAACCTTACCTTCCGGTTCCGGTTTGGCGGCACGGATACAGCTGGCGGTGAGTCCGGTCAGAATCTGGGTTTTTGTTTTGGGGCCGAACCTTGAACCCACCCTGGCCTGTGATGTCCCGCCTTACTCGGGACAAAAACCACCATCCGAACCGAGCCAGCAGCGGGTCAGGACCGGTCGGGTCCTGCGCCGCGGTGGTTCTGTCTGTGCTGGTTCTCTGTAGACTGGAAGCTGTTCAGTTCTGACCCAGAGGTTCTGCTACTGAGGTTCTGAAGTGTCCCCCCCCCCCCCCCTCACACACACAGAAGATGACGTCTGTGGACCTCACGGAACCGGCAGAGGACTCCCCAGCCCAGAAGGTGAGCTTGGGTCTGCACAGATCTCAGGTTCTGGTTCTGACCTGGAAAAGCTGTTCAACCATAAACTAAACTAAAAGAGGAAGCTCTGAGGTCACAGAACCGGTTCACAGGAACCCCAGAGTTCTGATCCGAGTCAGATTGGTGGTTTAATCTGAAGGCCTCCATCAGATGATGCCAGTCATCTGTTTGAAAGGAATCAGATTACTCCAGGAATCTGATTCTTGCTCAGAGTGAACGCTGGATCTGGTTTAGTCGGAAAGACAAGAACCTGTTTTGGTCTCAGGTCCAGAACCGAACAACAGAACCCTGGAACCAGTTTGACTCCAGAATAGATCAGTGTGAACTGCAGCATCCTTTTGTGGGCGGGGCTAACCCGCCATGTTTAGCAGATCCGTGGTGTTCTGTCCCCTCACGTCTGTCTCTCCCCCCTCAGTGCGGGAGCTGCGGCGGCGCCCCGGTCTGGTGTTGGTGCGTGGACTGTAATGAGGCTCTGTGCCACGACTGCGTTTCGGCTCATCGGCGGGTCACCGTGACCCGGAGGCACAAACTCCTCGACCAAGCGCCACCAGGTCAGAGCCCCCACCCCTCCCTCTGCCCTGACGCCCCCCGCCGACGGGGGTCTTTCCGTCAGAACAGGTTACCTGCCTCCAAACGGGGAGGAGCTTCATCACTCTCGTTCTTTGTTAGTTCTGTTGTAAACACGCCCACACCATCAGCCCTCCGCCGCCGTGCTTGACAGCAGGTGTCAGATTCAGCACTCCGGTGGGGGGGGGGGGGGGGGGGGGTCTGAGGTGCTCCTGACTCCTCCTCCTCCTCATTTAACCTCCTCTCTGTCGTCCTAAGAGGTCCGCTCCATCGCTCCCACCAAGTTCTGCAGCCTCCACCCGTCCGAGACGCTGCAGCTCTTCTGCTTCAGGTGCAACCAGATGACCTGCAGGGACTGTCAGCTGGTGGCCCACAAGAACCACAGGTCCGTGCGCCGCAGCAGAACCGGCTCCTGAAGGTCCGCTCCGCCTGACGACGGTTCTGCTTCTTCCTGCAGCTTTGAGTTCATCAGCAAAGCGGTGGAGTGTCTGAAGAAGCAGCTGGGTTCTTCCATCGACCCGCTCCAGGAGCAGATGCAGGCCTCCAGGAGGAGCATCGTGGAGATGGAGGAGAGGTGAGGCGGGGCGGGACAAATGTCCGGTACCGACCCGCTGACGGAACGGGCTGGTTCTCCGCTGATGTTCTGCTGTCCTTCCAGACTGGTGGTTCTGTCTCAGCATGAGACCTTCATCAAGACCAAGCTGCAGAAGAACTTCTCCGCCCTCGCAGAGTTCCTGTCCAGGAGGCTGGAGAAGGTCCTGCAGGAGGTGCAGGTGAGTCCATCTCCAGGAGGAAACAGTGTGTGAGTGTGTGTGTGAAGGTGGGTGTGTGCATGTGTGTGGGGCGCGGTTGTCTGTGAAGAACGCTGGTGATGAAGAACGTCTGGACCAGAAGCTCCGGTCCAGACGTGGTCCTGGCGCCTCCTGGCCTCCTCAGAGGAGGTGCTGGGCTGCTGTTCATGCGCCTCCTGTCTTTGAACAGAAGGTCCACGACTGGGAGCGGCAGAAGATCCGCCGCCGGATGCTGAAGGTGAAGCAGCTGCAGCAGAGCTGCATGGCGGTGACGGCCGCCGCCGTCCAGGCTCAGAACCTCAGCGACCTGCTGGAGCTGCTGGGCTGCATGGCGCAGGTGACAGTCTCCGCCCACACCTGTCCTCCAGTTTGGGGGAGGGGGGGTTCCGACGGGTCCAACCAGAAGAAGATCCGTCTGACCTTTGACCTTTGTCCTTCCTCAGATTAAACCCCAGGTGAAGGACCTCATCAGCCAGGACTCTGCCCCCCCCAAGACCATGGCCTGTCTGAAGGTCATCAGCGACCAGCAGTCCATGGACAGCATCCTGCAGTTCGGTAATTTCCTCCTGTGACCGCTGCTCCTCAGGCCATAGTCTGCTCCTCATCTTCACCTCCTGAAGATGAGGAGCAGACCTTTCTTAAGATTTGTCTGACTTTGTCTTCGCAGGAAAGATCGAGGTGTCCTGGGTTCCCTTCTCCGCGTACCAAGCCCCCAAAAAGGATACCTCATGTCTCCATGAAGTTGCTCCTCCCACCTCCTCTTCACTTAGTGGTGTTGCTCCTCCCACCTCCTCCTCATCCATCAGTGACGTTGCTCCTCCCACCTCCTCATCCCTTAGTGGCGTTGCTCCTCCCACCTCCTCCTCATCCATCAGTGGCATTGCTCCTCCCACCTCCTCATCCCTTAGTGGCGTTGCTCCTCCCACCTCCTCCTCATCCATCAGTGGCATTGCTCCTCCCACCTCCTTCTCATTCTTTAATGGGATTGCTCCTCCCACCTCCTCCTCATCCATCAGTGACATTGCTCCTCCCACCTCCTTCTCATTCTTTAATGGGATTGCTCCTCCCACTTCCTCTTCATCCATCAGTGGCGTTGCTCCTCCCACCTCCTCCTCATCCCTTAGTGGTATTGCTCCTCCCACCTCCTCATCCCTTAGTGGCATTGCTCCTCCCACCTCCTTCTCATTCTTTAATGGGATTGCTCCTCCCACCTTCTCCTTTAAAGGGATTGCTCCTCCCACCTCCTCATCCCTTAGTGGCATTGCTCCTCCCACCTCCTCTTTATCCTTCAACGGCATTACACCTCCCACCTTCTCATCCCTTAGTGGCATTGCTCCTCCCCCCTCCTCCTCATCCTTCAATGGCATTGCTCCTCCCACCTCCTCATCCCTTAGTGGCATTGCTCCTCCCACCTCCTACTCATTCTTTAATGGGATTGCTCCTCCCACCTTCTCCTTTAAAAGGATTGCTCCTCCCAACTCCTCCTCATCCATCAGTGGCATTGCTCCTCCCACCTCCTCAACCTGCAGCAGCTTCTCCTCTGAGACTCCACCTCCTTTGGTTAGCCACAGCTCCGCCCCTTCTTTACTGTCATTGTCGTCATGGCGTCACTCCACATATGCTCCCCCTGTTCACACCGCTGACGCTCCTCCTACACCTCCACCCGCCCCCCCAGACCCTAAAAAAGCCAAACAAGCCGACAGCGTCTGCTCCTCTCAGCTGGCACCTCCGTTTGCTCCTCTTCCTGCGCATATTCACCCCACCCCCATCTTATCGGTTAATTGTCCTGCTCCTCCTCCCACCTCCCTGGACACCCTCGGTGTTACCCCCCCACAGTACTCACCTGCAGCCGCCTCAAAAGTCCGGATCAACGTCATCAGCAGGTCAGAGGTCGCGGCGTTGAGCCGGCTCTTAGAGTGGCCACAAAAACACCACAACCCCCCCAAGAAGAAGCCAGCAAGGTCGTCTGACCCGCAGGGGGGGCGGTCCGCTGCCTTTCGGAAACACCCCCCCAAAAAGACAAAGTCCTCTGGGGGCGCCTCCACGCTGCTTTTTCACTCCTTAGCCCCCCAGAGCAAAAATCTCACCACATCCTCCTCGCCCCCCTGCTCCCTCCCCATCACACCTGCTGTCACCCCAGAGCCCCCCTCTCAACAGCAGCCATCGGTGTTTGCTCCTGGGGGGCTCGCAGCATCCAAGCCGACTACTCCATCGCTGCCGAGCCCCCCCCCATCAACACCGCCGTCCAGGTCAGCCCTCGCCCCCACCCCACCCTACCCTCACATCCCACTCAAAGACCAAGAGCCCCCCCACACACTTCAGAGGGAGAGGGCCAGCTTGCAGCCTGGTTCTTTTGTGAGCCCCCTCAGACCCAAGACCCCTCCACTCCCCCATCCAAGTCTCAGAGACCGCCACCCCTCCCAGGAAGAGCCGAGTCCACATCCTGGTTCTTGCAGGGGGGGTCCCGGCTCATCTGCATCCGAACCTTCAGAACCGGAGGCTGAGCCCGCCCCCGCCTTCCCTGTGGAACCCGAACCTCCAGAGAAACCCGCGCCTCCTCCAGCCACAGAGGAGCCCACCTCCGCCCCGTGTGGAGGTCTGGATCCAGACGGGACGCCTGTCAGGAAGCTGGCGGCAGGAACGGGAGGGGGAGGAGCTCCGCTGAGCCGGGACTCCCGGCTGCTGCAGCCCAGAGTGTCTCTGTTCAGACTTCCTGTGAGCTGGTCCGGACCGGACCGTCCTCTTCCTCGGTTCCAGCTGATCATCGGAGACGCCGAAGATGAGATCTACATGCAGGAGATCTCTCAGGTGGAGACGTCCCGACCGAAGGATTCCTGCAGGTCTGTGAGCCTGAAGCCGTTAAACCGACAACCGTTCTGGTTTCAGACTCCTGCTGAGTCTCTGGACTTCACCGGCAGCTCTTCAACCGATGACGGCGCTCTGAACGACCAGAACCCGGACTTCACCCAGCCGCTGTCCCTGGAGATCCTCTCCTGCTCCACCTGCGGCGCCTCCGACGCCTCCAAGATCTGCGTCTCCTGCGGTCGAGGATACCACCGGGACTGCCACGTTCCTCCGGTCAGGCCGGACATCTGGTACAGCCTTCCTGTCTAACTTCTAATCAAAGCTGTCCTGGTGGGAGCGTTTGTCTCCTCCCTGAGGGGCGGGGCAAACTGATGCTGGACCTCATAGGGTCTCAGAACTGGGTTCTGTTCAGCTGATCCTGCTGCGTACTCAGATCCGTGGTTCAGGTTGAGGTCAGGCTTTTGCAAGTGGGAGTTGGTAAACGAAAGCACGCATGTGACGATCACTGCTCCCATTGGCCAGAAGTCAAGGGGGCGGGGCATAGGGAGCGGTTTTGTTCTGTCAGGTTTTGATGTTGTTAACTAAATAAACTTCAGGCCTTTTTTCAAATTAAAAGCCAAAACTCTGCAGCCACAAAACTCTTCCAGGTTTTCTTCTCAAGGAGAGCAGAGCGCCCTCTGGTGGTGTGGAGGACTTTGTAACGAGGATTGAAGGGGTTTCATGCTGCAAGAACTCCTGATCCAGATTAAGACCTGCTTCCTCTTGAAGCAACAGAACCACAGCTTTACGTTATGAATCCGGTTTTAATATTTTACCCAGAATGCCCTTCTGCCTGATGCGTTTCCTTCTCTGCTGCTTTGCACCCTGCAGGTCGGCATTGACCTGCTCGCTGTGTCAGGACCTGTCGGACCCCGCAGACCCGTTCAGCTCAGACCGACCCGCCTGTCAGACGTCTGGACTCGGCCTGCTGGACCAGAGGGTCAGAGTTTCTCCAGGAGCAGAGCTTCTCCAGAGGTTTTGTTGGGGATGTTGTGAGTCAGCTGAAAACTTTTGTGTTTCAGAAGTGTGAGACTCTGGTGCTGCACCTGCTGGTGGAGGGCTGCGGTCGCCTGTCTGAGGTCGGTTCCGCCCACCGGCACGTATGCCGTTTCTGTGTTTCCTTCATCTCTGTTTCACCTCCAAATCATCTGACCTTTGACCTTCCGTCCACGAACCATTAAGACCAGTGTCCGTCACCCACAGCGCCCCCATGAGGCTTGCTTGGGTTATTCTGGTCCTTGAAAGGCCCTGATTGAAAGCTGGTCACCTGGATCAGGTGATGCTGGCGTCACCTGATCCAGGTGACCAGTAGTGGGTGGGGCAAGATGGAGATGGAGCAGGGAGGGGCGGATCAGGACCTGGGTCTTATGTGACCCGTCTTCCATCATTGTCCTCTTTTTATTCCAGTCTGGTTTTCTGTTGGACCTGACGCGGATCTCGGAGCGCCTGACCTGCCAGCGCCTTCCTGGTTTCCAGAGGGCAGAAGACCTGGTCTCTGAGCTGTGGACCCTGATGGAGGAAACCTCACAGGTACCACAGAACCACGGGTCTTCCTGCTGTTTGGGTCGAGCTTTTATTTCTGTTTGTCTTGTCTGAATTTCCATCCGTTTGCTTTAGGACTTTTATTTTAGGACTTTCAAGTTTCTGGTTCCGCGTTACAGCCTGTGGCTCACGGCGGCTACACAACTATCATCAAGTGACTTAAAAGTTAATTTTCTCCAAAAAAAGAGAGCTGACCATGGCCCCTAAGAAAAACCAACCGACAGGTGACCACAAAGACCTTAAAAAGACTCTTGATGAAATCAAAGCTGCGTTGTATCCTTTTATGGAGCAAGTGACCGCTAAGCTAGCTCCTCTCTTGGAGCTAATGGAAGACTTCCGAAGACTCCGAGCTCTAAATGAGCAAAAAGAAAACGGGTCGACATTCTGGAGAAAAGACTGGACGATGTGGAACAACAAGTAAGGATGAATAATGTCATTCTCACTGGATTATCGATCAAACCTCGGGCAAAGCTAAATGCAGCTGGAGTTAGCATTGCGAATGCTAATAGCACTACCATTGCTAGCGGTTCTTCTAAATCGTGGAGCGATGGAGAATCTCTGGAACACCAAGTGGAATCATTTCTCACGTCTAAAGGGATTTCCCTGGATCTAAATAGCATGGAGACCTCCAAGCCGCTCCCCAGGAGAAAGGAGACGGATAAACCAGCGATCCTCATCAGGTTTCTGGATCAAAAACACAAGCTAGCTCTGATGAACCAAAGGAGGAATCTGAAGGGATCTGCTGCTTATCTTAACGACCATCTGACCAGAAGGAATGCTGAAATCTCAAAACATGCACGGCTTCTCAGGAAGCGTAAGCAGATTGAGAACACTTGGGTTAAAGGCTGCAGGATTTATGTCAAACCACTCGGTCCACCGGACCGGTCCAAGGTTCTGGTTGTGAACAACATGAAGGACTTTGAGAAGTGCTTGATCACGGACGTCTGAAACAACATGCAGTAATAAATCAAAGAGCCAAATAATTTCAAGAAATATGGCGCCTGGATTCATCTCTTTCTCCAAAAGTCTGAAAGACCCTGATTCTCAACAGAGTTCTGACCTGCAGACAACTTGACCTCGCCGCTGATATCAGCTGAAGAAGGACATGGACCTGAATCTAATGTCTGCAGACATAACAGTGAAGAGAACTATAAACTCTGTTAAACCCAGAAGAACGGCTGTTAATCAGCAGAAGACTGAATAATACCAATCTTGGTCAATCGACAGATTATGGAGCCTTATTTATTTCACTTCATAGCATTACCTTATTACAAAAAATAAAAAATAAAATAAACGATTAATCAATTATTGAAAATGGTTAAATTGATTGATTTCTAATGATATTTCTTCACTTGCTCCAAACATTGATTAATCATTTTTCCTAATAAAACATAATTTGCAAATATTTTTAACTTTGATACTTGATTAATTTTTGCTATGAAGATTTTTGAAACAGTGTTATGTCTATTTTAATAATATAGTATTTTTTAATCATATTCACGATTTTTATTATTAACATAATCTGCATATATTTTAGATAACTGATCTGCGTTTGCTATGTTGATTTCTAAAATATGTCTATTTTTTTACATAATAACTAAGTAATTCATCTTTGTCATGTGATTTATTGATACTTAAGGATTCTTAATTCTGTCTGATAAAAGTTCCAGATAATGATTAATCATGTAGAACAGTGGTGGATTATATATGCTACCTTCCTTCCAGTCCCTTTAAGCAATATTTAATTTAATGTTTCATTATCTTAAGTTTGATCCGTCTTTGAATGATTGTATAACTGACGATTGTGTTGTTTTTGTGTGTAATTCTTGAAATAAACCATTTCAAATCAACTCAAAATCAAACTTTATTCTGCTTCCAGAACGACGCCTTAAAAGACCTCCAAGAGAGTTTCCAGAACAAGGTGAAGGAGATGTTTGGATCAGAACTTCTTCCTTTGCTCCGGAGAACTTCAAACTCAAAGGCGCCACCTGCTGGTGGAAGCAGCTCGCCGAAATGCGCCGCTTCAGGTCCTAAAGGAGTCGACTCTGAGCTGCCGAAGGTCAGAAGGGACGGGGAGCGGACGGGAAGGGGGTCCAAACTGGAGGTTGTGAGGAGGAGGCTGAGGGACTTCCTGGACATGAAGCAGCTTCCTCCAGGAAAAAGGATGAAGACTGACTAGATGAGGGGGGGGGGGGGGGGGGGGGGGATTTTCCTCTGACTCTGGATTCGACCCGATCAGATCAGATCAATCCAGCTTTTCTTTCTGCTTCAGATCAATTTTCATCGACTCTTTTTATCAGAACATCTGCTGGACCTTCAGGGAGACGACCCCCCCACCCAGTCCCAGTGAAATCAGTCTGAAGGCAGCAGCTCTGAGAAATGCACTCTGGGAAATGAAGTGAAACTAGTGTTTGTTTGTCCTGCTGGATCGGGACCGGTGGAACATCTCTGATTCCCTTCAGGGGTTCCTTTGGAGCCAAAACCTAAAGACTGAGGGATTTTCATGAATTCTTCATAAAAGTTCTTCAGAGGCTTTAAAGAAAAATGGTTTTTGTTAAGTTGCAGCAAAAAATGTGAAAGTTTAGAAACTTCAAAAGGTCAAAGTTACGAGATATAAGCCACAAAGAAACCAAAATGTTTGTTACTTCCCCAGTTTGGGAGGAGAAACTTCTTCACTGATTTAGGTTTAGAAGCAGAAAAGTTGTTTGTTGCTGTTTTGTTGAAGAGAAAAATGAAGCGACAGAATAAAAATGGTCTGTTACAGAAGCGCGGTTTTACAAAGTTTGTGTTCAAGAATTCACAATAAAACTTCTCCTGTGTGGGATGGAAACGTAGAGCTGCCGTAAGCTACGCTGAGGGCGCCGTGAGCGTGGCTTCAGTCTTCATCAAACATGGTGTCCTCAGAGCTCAAACTCGGGTCCCATCCTCTTTTTCTAGTGAGGTGCTCCAGTGGAAGAAGACCAATCAGGAGCTGTTTAGCTTGGAGGTTAGCTGGAGCTTCTTCCTTTTTATTATTCAGGAAGTTGAGGGGCTTTCCTGGTTTGAATCTCAGTCACTTCCTGTTTGCTTGATCCATTTGGTCCAAACTCGGTTCTGCTGTTTAAGAGTAAAACCGTCTCAGGAGCTGGCCAACGAGGCGGAGCTCCTCTCTACTGATGGAAGCGATGTTAGCAACGGGAGACAGAAAAGCTTCTCTTTATGTACTCCTCTGGAAATCTCAACTGCTGCCAAATGTTTCATTTTTGATTAATGATTGAATAAATATTGATACATTTCTAAAATATTCAATTGAAATTGAGTTTGTTCGGTTTTGAAGAACAGGTTTTCAGCTAAATTCAGATTTAAACTGAGCAATTTTGTAAAATGAAACTTTTTAAATTAAAACCAAACAAAAGATGATTTTGCTGTAAAGGAAAATGATTCCATGTTTTAGTGAAACAATTCAGGGTCACATCTTTAAAGTTTTGTAGTCCTATATTTTTTATACCCCGTCCCGCCCACAACTCTACTCAAAGGTGGGTTTAGTGTCAAAAAAAACTTCAAGCAACAACAAAAATCAACAATTTTTATAAAAGTCTTTTTGTCTTCATCTACAGGAACAGATTTTCTGCAGTTGACAAATGTTTGTGTTTTATCTGTGAATGACTGACAGTCCGTCACAGAAAAATCAATGTTGGATGGTTGAACCCTCTGTGACCTCTGAACCCTCACAATTCTGTATGTCCAGACTCTATCTTTACAAGGTTTTCATGTTCTTTAAATCAACAAAAATATGTTTTACAAATGAATTCCGGAACAGCAAAAATGATTTCAAAGGATGAACAGAGAGCAGGACAGGCTGACATAAAAAAATGTAACATTTTGAGAGAATAAAGAGGTCAATCTGGGTCTGCAGAGACCACGCCATGATCTGGTGATCTCTGCAGGGTGATCCATCCATTCATCAGTGAATAGATGGATGAACGGATACATGGATGGATGGAGCTGCAGAGACTTTAAACCACCAGGGGGCAGTGCAGCACCGCTTCGTCTCCACATCCAATCCGGCAGTTTCTCCGTTTGAAGCAGAAAGTCATCTTCAGCAGTTGGAACGACTTTATTCAAAAGCCTCTGATGAAATACAGTGATAATCATGGCGTCACTGGGACGGGTGTGCAATACAATCTGTGAGTTTCAAACATAGCAAACGTGAAGGTTTTTCTCATTTTCTTTTGCGCTGCTTCAAACAGAAAGTTAAACGCTTTAATTATAAATGCTTTGATTTGACAGGCAGTGATTTCAGATTCATGGCTTCATACCTGGAAAACCTTTGGACCTAAATCTGTCAAATTCACATTTACCTCATTGTGACTTTACAAAACTCATCTGATCCATTAAAGTAAATCGATCCTGTTACTTTGATAAAAAACAAAAAGTTATTTTAAGACGTAATTTTGACCAACAATGATCCTGATGGAACAAAGTCTTTTGTTCTGTCTCTGAGGCCAAAGTCTGCTGGGATCATTCGGTTCTGTATTTGGACACAGTACCTGCGGATCTGCTCTGAGTGCTAAACATGCTGGTTCCCCAAAGCTCTGACGTCAGTTAGGCAACATCTCTGTACTGAAAACATAAAACTGGCAAAAACTATCTGTGCTAAAGACGAAGAAAATATTAAATAGACTTTTGCAAATCTAAATCCTCTTTGCGCTTACAATCCCGTCAGGTCACGTGTCACACTGCAACTTGCTGCATGGGGGTGGTGAACATTCAGGCCCAGATCATTTGGGGGAAACCAAACCAGGACTTTATCAATGAAGTAGAGTTAACGGCTCCCGAAAAAACATGATTAAACAATCAGCAAAGTCCCTGAAGTCTAAAAAGTCCTGATTGAGTTACATAATGTTTGTGTAAACCTGACATCTTTGCATGCGTGGACATTCAAAGTTATTCCATCGTGCTATTAAATGTGTTCCCGCCACTCCGGACTGTCCTCGGTGATGAAGACCAAAGCTGGATGTGGTCCCCACAAAACCAGATAAACAAACACACACATCCACACACCAGCACTCAGATCAAATCTCTCCACCAACCAAGAGCTTCAGTCTGTCTGAAGCCCCGCCCCCACGGAGTATATAAGGAGCAGGACCAACAGACTGTTGATCTACAGCAGCAAAACAAGAAGTAAGTCCTGATGGTGGTGGAGGAGAAAAGCCGTGTGGAGGCGATGGAGGGAAACCAGCAGAGGATGGAAGTAAACATCCTGCTGATGGGAGCACATAATGTTGGCAAGACTGGTAAGAAGAATTATTTCAAAAACAATTTACATTTTGGTATAGTTTTAGATGAAACAGAAAAATGAAACAGAATTCTGGTTCTGAGACTCACATTGTGAACATTTTGTGTGTCTCTGCAGCTCTGACCGTCCGTTTCCTCACCAGGAGATTCATCGGAGAGTACGGAGACATGGGTGAGTCCCTCGTCTGTCGGCCCCACATGGAGTCCATCAGTGGTCCACAGATGTTTGAATCGGTTTCTGTGTTTGCAGAGTCAGTTTACAGTCGGATGGAGAGAATCCACGGTCAGGAAATATGCATCAACATCTGGGACTCACAGGTAAACTCACCTGACATACACACACACACAGTGCATATTTAACATGAAAAGTGTGAATGTTCTTGTTTATGTGATATTCTGGGGCCTTCTACGTTTTTTGTCCCTTTATGGGACAAATTTTTCCCGCTGTGCTAAATGGAAACAACACGTAACTATTTTTGTGTACCATGATGCTATTTGAGGTGAAATGCTGTTGCTTTTTGAACTCTGTGGACTCCTCTTTGCAATTGTCTTTTAAATATCAGAATAACTGTTGTAAAATCTCCAAACCAAAAATACACTTTAGATTGTATGGAAACAGAATTCTGCAGACAGAATCAGTGATTTGTTGATTATTTGGCTGATATAAACCAGTTTCTTCTCTTCAGGTCGGTGAGAAAAGCTGCTGGGTCAGCGAAAAGCAGCTTCAGTGGGCGGATGGGATGATCCTGGTCTATGACATTTGCGACCGCGGCAGCTTTGATGCGGTTCGGCAGCAGCTGCAGCTCGTCCGGCGCAGCAGGAAGCCGGCGTCCTGCCCGGTCGTCATTGTGGCAAACAAGCGAGACCTGCAGCATCACCGTAGGGTCTCCGGCGAGGAGGGCCGGTTGCTGGCTCTGACACAGGGCTGCTGCTTCTTCGAAGTGTCGGCCGCAGAGACGTACCACAGCGTCCTGCTGGTATTCCACCGGCTGGTGGACCTGGTGAGGGAGACTCGAGCGCTCAGGAAGAGCTCAGCCGGCGTCAGGGGCATCGTCAGGAGCATGTCTGCAGTGTTCGGGAAGAAACGAGCTGAATGAGTCTGACAGCCATTTCACGGAATCAAAGAACATTAGACCAACTGCTGAGACTTTCTGAGATAATCTGAGGACGAGAAGAACTAAAGAAAGTTGAAGAAGGTGTTTTTTTGTGGTTTAAATGTTTGGAAAGTTGGTAAAAGCTGCACAAATGTGTGTCGTTGCTTCAGGGACAATGACTGAAAAACAGAGGAAGAAATGATTGATGGAGTTCAGGACAACTTCACAGGTGGAACCAGCAGGTCTGAATCCACAGCTTAAACCAGAGGAAAGGATGAACAGAAACCCGACTGACTGTTTTCTAGTTTGTAACAATAATCTGTTGTTTTCATTTCTATGAATTGTTGACTGTTTTCTTGGTGTGTTTTTATCTCATTTTTTTGCTGATTGAGATTTGGAATGTATTAGTTCCTTTCTCAAAAGATTTAGTTCAGTCGTGACAAAACTTGTTAAAGTTAACATTTTAACTTTAAGAACATTAACACTTAGCTATGAAGAAGCCATGTGCTCTGGGATAAACCTGCTGTTTCACCATAAATGTGACGTGTCATATATGTTTGTGTGTGGTTCATGTTGTACATGTGTATGTCAGATAAATGCAGAAACGAAACGTTATTATAAAAATAAATAAGAACAATGACAGTAACAATGCAAGCTTTAACAAAGTTTTATTTCATTTTCAATGATAAAATATTTTTTGTCTCAAGAAGTAAAGTCTATTGACCCAAATATTTATCAAAGTTGATAAAATAACTTTCACATAATCACTTCCTCTTGACTTTCACATTGAAGTTCCTCATCCAAACATCTTCAAACAAAAAGCTTCCACATCTAGTAAGATTGATCGCGTCACGCTGAGAGAACATGCGTTTGACTTTGGTGTCTTAAATTACTGCTGAAAAAAAAACGTGTTAACTGCCAGTTTAGAACTAAAGGGGAAACTGGGTGGATTTTCTATTTATTATTAATGTCTAACAGTCTATCATTTCTGTTTTACGCTATCTGGAATACTCCTACTTAAGAAAAATCGGAGCTGTTACAAAAACAATCCACGGAGATCAAGTTCTGACAAAGGATCTTTATTTCACTGTCCGTAAGTCCCCTCGATGCTGCAGTATGCAGACGATTCTTGATTCCATCTCATCAAGCCCAACCCTTTCACTCTGAATGTTCACTGAACATCTACCTATAATACTCACCACTAGGAACTACTACTTAGCCTGAACTGTTGAGTTTTGGGGACCAAAGATTAACTTTGAATCATCAGAGTGAGAATTCTAATTTTTAGAATGTATTAATGGCTCTGCATCAAATCAGCCTTAAAACCTCCATATTGAGACATCTCTGGAGAACGGTATCTATCCAATAGCTCAACAAAAAATATGTCAACTGCTCCAACAAAGTTCTGCTTCCTGAGGTGATGTCAATGATGCTCTTGGCATGTTGTTACTTTAACTCCAACCACAATGATGTTCTGATACAGGAGTCTTGGAATGAAGCCCGATATCAAACCTTCATGTTTAGAACAACCAACGTTTGTCATTGTAACCATGCATTCCATTGGTGAGTCTTATTAATGACCCCTCAAAATTTAGAACAAAAATATGAAAAGGAACTTTTGGGTTCCTGTGACACATTTTCAGCTCCTTTATTCTGGTGGAGAAGGCCTGACCTTACACTACTAAGTACAAAGGTACAGCCGCTGTTTGTATTCTTGACTTGGATGGATCAACCATGCTGAGGTCTGAGAGGTAAAATATATTTTTGTTTTAAATTGAATGCTAACTGCCAATTTTAGTAATTGATTAAACTCTACTTTCAGAAACATTTCAGATAAACAAATATTCATCAGAGGACATATTTTGTTAAAAGAAAATGTCTGGTTTTATATTTTACAATTGCGTAAACAGAACAAAAAAGGATATTTGCCTCTGACCCACATTGATCAACAAAACAAGACAAAATGCCTCACTGCCATACTGCATTACCCATAATTCTTCTTCCCCTTGTTACAGCAGACCTCCAGCCCAGATGACTGAGTTGAAATTTGAAAAATGTGTTCAATTTTAACATGAAGAAACAAACCAGCAGCAGCTCAGGCAGAAAAACCCAATATCAGAGGCGGAGACTGGAGGTGGGCGGGGTCACAGACCAAATCAGAGTTTAAGAGTCGACCTCTTCAGCTGAGGCAGTGGTGTTGTCCATGGAGTTGGGGCTCAGGTATTCGAAAGCTTTCTGGCTCTGGGAGACGAACTGTTTGAGGGGCGCGAGCAGCAGGTCGGTGGCGGACGGTCGTCGGAGGGCGTTTCCCTCAGATGGTGGGGGGACATCTAAGCTGGAGCCATCCTTCAGACTGGAGCGACGACCGTTGGGGGACTCTCCAGGACTCTGGTTGATGCGGGAGTAGAGACTACGGCGACGACGAGGACGGCCGTCCATCGCCTTCAGGAAGAGACTATTAGCTGAACTGCGGCGAGATGAGCTGTCCAACGCTACGTCCTCCTGGTTCAGAAAGTCCTGCACCTCCTGATGGGACGGCTGATCCAGCTGACAAACACATAAAATGAACATCTCATCTAATTAGAAAATCTAAACTAAGTCGTGATGGTTCATCGGCCATAGACCAACTAAACTCATTGGACAGAATTAACAAACTGCAATTCTTGACACTGGAGAGCCAGTGACCTAATCAGTGAAGAACTACAAATGCATTTTTGTTGTTTTGGATCTAGGAATTCTCAAATGTCAATTGATGCCAGATCAGTTTGGGCAATGTGTGACCTAGCCTTTCTGTTCTTCTTCTTGTGCAGATGATCAGTCCTGCTTCAGAGGGGCTTTGTCTGTACTCCTCTCCGGACTCACCAGCTTGTAGAGCGGGGTGGTGTTGATCACCAGTTGCAGGAGGATCTTGGAAAGCTCCTGCAGTTCTTTCAGAGCTTGCTGGATCTGGTCCGGCAGCTCCCGGATCTGTTGAAGCGGTCTCATCTCTGCCAGGGCAGTGGCCCGATCCTTGATTCTCCTCGTTGTGGTCTCTCTGAGACTCTCTGCCTGGTACAACAGCGCCACCAAGAGGTTCTGAATGTACTGCAGCATATCACCAGTCAGTTCCAAGACAACGGTCAGACCCACCTGTAGAAATGGACGATTGAAAAGTAGAATAATTGAGGAAAACAGAACCAGGGGCCAAAAGAACCCTCACCACCCGGGAGCAAAGGGACGCTGGACTGCAGACCTCAAAAGCCCCACTAAGGCGCAACCTGCATGTATGAGGCCCATTCATTAACCCCCAGATCCTAAAGCCCCACCAGCCCTAGCTCGGCCTTACTCGCAAAAGCCCTTAGTTGATTTGCGCTGTCTAAGGGCGAAACTTGAATGGGGCACACAGGTTGTTGACTATCCGGGCATCACATAAGTGTGTGTAACTTCCTATCAGCTTTACAAATACTTCACAACTGCTTCACCTATTGACGTGAGCCGGACCAATCAGGAAGAGGAGAGATGGTCAGTGGAATGACATAGCACAGAGCTGATGCTAGAAAAAAGAAGGCCTGGAGGTGCTGGGGTTGGGAAACATTCAGAATTTTGGCTTCACCTGAAGATTTCCCCCACAGGGGTTGAAAACCACTGAATCAGAAGCCTGCAGGCCACTTTTACCCCCCCCCCCCCCTCCTTGTGCAGTGTCAGCCATGTAAAGATGGAGGCACTAGGGCAACCCAGCTGGGCTATTGAAACATAAGCATCTGGAAGTAACCCCCTACCTCCACCCCCCTCAGCCTTAGCTGCCAAAACCCTTCAGAAGCTGAACACTTTGTGATGCTCAAATAAATCTGACCAATTGGAGCAGAGAGTTGGTTGTGGCCCCCATCTCCAATATTTTAAAGGTCAGCATGATGAGATTTTCTACAGGGGTCATTTTATGTGCACGTGACTCCATTAATGGGCCTCCGTACTGGCACTCCGTTTGGGCCTTCAGCTTCTTCTTCCTCATCTCCTCATAAAAATGTGTTTTTATTTTTACGATCCTGTTTTCTGAAGATGGTTACTCTGATTCTGCAGTTTCGCCCTTCCTGGTCTTTCCAGAGCAGCTGTAACTGAGGAGCGCTGAACCCAGATCAGAACTTCTTCTGTTGTTCTGGTGATCTGAACCGAGTATGAGTCCATCTGGCAGATGCTGAGGTTTCCCAGGAGAGGATCTGGACCTGGACCAAGGCCAAGCTGGCAGCAGAGAGCAGCACGTGAGGACACCGCAGAGCAGAAGATCATGGGGGGAGGGGGTCTGGAATGGGGTCAGGTCCAGTTTGGGACAAACCCCAGAGGAGGAGACCGGTCCTGACTGACAGGAAGGCAGAATCGAGTAAACAATCAGAAATAAACCGAAACATTTGGTCGGCTCTTACTTTTGGATCTTCAGAAGTTCCTACGATTCTTCTCCTGGTTCCAAATGTGTTTTTAATTTTGATTGATGGACTCAGTCGACCAATCAGAGAAGAACTAACCGATTGCTTTAATGGCCTGGTGGGAGTTTCCTGCAGAAACAGAGTCCTCTGAAACTCATGGATTGATTTGGGTCAAAAAGAGACCCCTGAAAGTCTGCTACGGCGCCAGTGTTACACGTGCGCACACACGTGCACACACGGAGGAACAAGCTGCTGATAGTCCTCATTAGTGTGAAGAAGAACAACAAGTGAGAAGCAAACAGGAGTTTGTTGTTTTCACACAGAAACCTGCAAACAGATTTCTGTTGATCTGGACAAACAACAACAACAACAAGTCTGTTTTCAGGCTGTGCATGCTGGGGGATGGGATGGGGGGGCAGGCCATCATTGCACCCCCAACACTGACCTCTTAGACGTCTTTGATGGGAGTAAAGACTCCTGTTATCTCACCTACTTCACCCGTACGTATTGTGTTAGTGTTCACTACGACCTGCCGCCCGCAGCATGAACGTAAAAAAATATGTGCATGAACGTTTTGCCTCCTGGGTTCACTGAGCCGTCTATCACCTTCCTGCTTTGTCCGGGTCGGTTGCTACTACATGTAAAGGTAGAGACAACAATCGAGACAACAGCTGAAGCACTGCCAATAACACGTGACCAAAAGATTTGTGAAGCTCTCACATCTACAGGCCAATGGACTTAAGCACGACGAGTGTGAGACCAGAGTCTGTTCCTTCAGGCGAGAATCAGGGAAAAGTCCAAAACCTGAACAAAGGGCCAACAAGACAGAGACAAAGGCTGAAGACTGACGGTGTGTTTGTGTTCAGGTTATCTGGAGGGTTCATGGATGCTAAACAGCCACCAGCAGATGACACATCAGTGGGTAAGTTACTAAAAAGCATCACAGTCTGCTGACAGCAGGTTTTTAACCCCGCCCCTCCGTCATTTCTGTCAGCAGCTGTAAGCTCAGGCGGCGCTGAGGGGAACGTGACGACGTGCAGAACGCACGCCGCCTGGCTCTTATCGCAGCATCAGAAGGATGCTGCAGGCGGCACGTAGTCCAGCTCGGCTTTAGCAGCGAGGCCTGCAGAGAGGAAGCAGGCCTCGCTGCTAAAGCCCTGCTAAAGATGACACTTTCAGCCCTGAGACACTTTCAACCCTCATTTTGAAGATCCAGCTGTATTTTCCTGAAGCTTTTCTTTTGTTTGTTTGTCGTCAGTTTGGATTTAAAGTATGGGACGGATTCAAATGTCCTCAAATAGTTTAAACTCGTTAATTTTATTCCTTTAAACCGTCTCAGTGGTGTTGATAGACTCCTTCTTTTTTGTTGGTTGCCTGGTTTTGTGTTAGACCTCAGCAGAGAAGGTCTGTTCCTGCAGACTGACTCAGACTCCCATGAGGCCTGGGGGCGCCTGAAGCAGCAGCTGCATCACGTCTGCACGGGCGTTTCCGGATAATCACATCAGATCTCTATCAGCGACACGCTCGGCCCTTTCAGGGCGCAACCTCCGTCCCTCAACACGACCATCATCACAGTCTGTGTGGAACCTGAAGATCTCTAAATCTCCTCAAATTAGGACTCTGCAGCCTAAAAATAAAAACATTTAAAGGAGGAACGTGCACCTCTGATGTTCCACGTCTGACACCAGAACTGCAGCCTGAACCAAACTGGAGATCGTCTGGTTTAGTGTCTGCTGTTTCACTGAACATCTCCAAAGACAATTTGTCAGATGTTTGGGGAATTAACATTTTTTAAACGTTCATCTGCTTTCAACCTCGTGGTTCTGGTTCAGGTGTTTTTCCAGGTGTGGACCTGAACATTCTCTACAGGACAAATCTCCAGCTTCACCAAAGCTGAGTTTCGGGATTTTGCCTAAAACGTCTGACCCTAGAAATAGTTTTCTTTTAAGGATTTGCTTCATCGTTTTCTCTCTTAAACTTAGTTTTCAAAGCTGCGCCGGTTTGTCTCCATTTGAGCTTCACTGTCAGCTGAAGAAAGTCGGACTCCTCCAGCCTTTGAGGAACCTTCTGCTCTGAACTTCCAGGAAACGCCGCCTCCGTCTGAAGATGACGGCAGCAGCGCCGCTGCCATCTGGAGGACAGAACGTGTAAAGACGCCACAGATGGACGCGCGAGGAAGAGAGAGAACAGAAGGGCAGTGGAGGTCAGAATGAAGGATGAAGAGATCCTCCTCTTCCTCAGGTCCTTTCATGCTAATTTACAAAAGGAAGATTCAGCTGCTGTTTCTGCTATCGAGTAATCTGCTGCAGATGAAGGTCTCCAGGAGGGCCGGTGAAAGAGATCACAGAGGTCAGAGGTCAGAGGAACAGAAAAATTCTGGACCAGAAGAAACTGAAGCTGAGAAACATTAGGGAAAACTAACAGAAAGTTGAAGCTCAGAGGAACCAACAAGAGAAAATGGAAGTTAAAGTTTTCTAAGAATGAAGCTGGTTTCTTTGGTAGAACAGTTTAAATACATTACACTTAAATATTGATGTGTTTTTACTGGTATTTCAAATAAGAAGAGGAGGCGGAGCTTTGAGGAACATCACCTTTGTTAAACATTCACTTCAAAGATGGCAGACCAGTGCAATGAGAATCCTGGAGGTTCTGGTTCCACCGGTCCAAGTCTCCGTGCCTGCTGTCACTGAGCTCCTCGTGACTGACATGACAGGAGACCTGAATCGGTTCTCACCTTGTTGGCAGCGCCCTCCAGGGTCCGGACGGCCCTCTGCAGCTGCTCCCTGACTTTGCTGAGTCGGTGGTAAAGCTGGAGGCTCAGCGTCAGCAGGAGGCTGCGCACACGCGTCCACAGGCCCGGCTCCTCATCCTCATCTTCATCCTCGTACTCCTGGACCCTCATTTCCCACTCCCGCCCTAAAGGACACGCCAACACATCCCACCGTTAAACCCGAAGAACCCAGGAGGTCCGGGGGCCTCAGGGGCTGAAGGGCGGGGCGGCTGGAAAAGGGGCAGGTGTGGACTCACTGTCATCACACCTGAACTGTGCTGCGTTCAGGGACCAGTGAAGATCACGGCTGCTTTTCAGAACCTTTTCTTGTTTTTATACCGTGAAAAAGTCAGTGCAGGCTTCGCTAAAAATAATTCCGATTCTGACTGAACTCTGAAGATCCGACAGCAAAACAAAAACAAAGTTATTTTTGAACTTTTTACAGCCACTAATAAATGAACAGAAATGAAATAGTTTCAAAAGATTAAAGAATCAAAACAGAACAAATTGGCAGATTTAGAGATCCTGGTTTACTTCATTTAAATGTTTGACATGAGCTTTTGTTCATTTGTTAGGAATATTTTTCTGCAATTGTCGCTCTTCCTCTGAAGTTTGAAAAGGAAAAACTGGATTATTTTGCTTTCAGCCAAAACGCATCTTCATGCGAGGACCTTTCTTAATTGGTGTTCAGATCTCCTGCATGAATCAGGAGAAACCCTGAGGAGACAGAGGAGACCCGAACGTTCTCCTCTGTCTCCTCAGCTGCTCTCCATGAAGCTGCTTTCTGCAGCCTTCGCAGGCCTCCTGCTCCTCTTCCTCACTGCGATCATTTCACCTTCTGTGTGACTGACGTCATGGTGTGGGACGTTCAGCAACAACAGAAGAAGCTGGTCGTGACCTTAATGAGACTCAACAGTTTCATTTTCACCAAACAAATCAATTTGATCCGGAATGTTTTTTAATGTCAGATTTCTCTTAATGTGAGTTAAAGTTTGGTATTTAGATTTTTTAACAAATGTGTTATTTATTGTGAAATTTAACCTGTCAAGTCTGAGTGTCTCATCAGTTTCTTTTAGGAAATTGAGATAACTTTGGTGAGATTTATCGCTTTTGAAATGTGAGACTGAAGCTTTTTCTCAAATGAGGCCAAAGTTTGGAAGCAGAAGTTTTAATTCTTCAAAACACATCAGCCTAAATCAAAATGTTTGATTGAGTAATTATTTTTTCATACATTATCAAATCCGTTTTTCTAAAACAGTCTGACTCCGCCCACTGTCTGGGACGGTCATGAGGATCCATGAGATCACGAGAAGCCGCCGTTTGGTTTTCAGGACAGATGCAGATCCTCCATTTGATGGCGTCTCAGCGCTAAGCATTGTGGGAATCCACAGCGAGAAAGTTGATCAAAACAAACGTTTAACTATTTAACATTTTAAGCATCTTTTGTGTTGAAAAAGATTGATCTACTTCAAAACGATTTAATCTGTTTCTTTGTAGCATCATTCAGCCTTAAACCCGTTTGTCTCAACAAGTTTGTGTATTTTTGTAAATTTCAGTAAAGTCCCAAGAACAGAAGCATCTAGAAACCTGCGTTTTTTCTGTTTGTTCCTTCAGGGCTTCTGTACTCACGCATGGTGGGTGGGAGGGGCAGGTAGTAGGCGGTGGCGTCTTCCATGCGGCTCAGGATGTTGTCCAGTCCCAGGGCTGCCGCCTGTCCCACCGGAGTCTCCTGCAGCTGCCGACCCGTCTGCCGGACCCCCTCCGCCAAACGCTCCACCTGATTCAGAGCTCCGTCCAGCCCGTCCACCACCCACATCTGCAGGTCGTCCAGTGTCAGGAAGAAGGCGTCCTTCAGGTGCTTCAGCATCTGAGAAGCAGCAGAGTTAGGAGGTCGGATGACATCCAAGTAACCGCCGACCAGCTGGTCCAGTGAGTTCTTCAGGGGTTCCTGATGTTTTCCTGGACCTCAGTTTTGGTTCTGCTGGACCTGATCAGGTTCTTATTTCTCCTTTTCTCTTCACTTTCAGATTGGAGAAGCTCCATTTGTGAACGGATGAGATCTAGAGTGTTGCTGTGACCGGGTGGAGAGCAGAACCCACCTCCTCTGGCGACTGGTTCAGGAAGGGGAAGTTTTTTTCCAGATTGTCGAGTCCGACGAGGGCAAAACTATTTGCAGCTTCAACTGTGGAGAAGAAGTTTGAGCAGGTGAGTCTCTGAGGAAAAAGACGATTGGCCTAAAATGTGACCAACAGCGGGGTGGGGGGTGTCAGCAGGGGGGGTGAGCACGCACTCTGGGGCTCCAGACTCTCCAGCAGGGGCGTGGCTCGTCTCATGGCCTCTTCAGAAATGTTCCGAACACCAACCTCCGCCACTCCGCCCATCAGGCCCAGCAGGGGGTATCGATCTTTGGCGCCCGAGTACGCTGACGTGACGGACTGTACCATCGAGCGCACCAGAGGCAGGTGAGACACTCTGAGCAAGGCACTGGTCTGAAACACAGGTGAGACGGGTCACTGAAGGTCCACCAACCACCAGGTGAGCAGTTTAACCCAACAGCTGAGCCATCCGTAACCCCCCCCCAACCACAGACAACCAACAAAACACACAACTAGACAAATTACCCACAAGTCCCACCAATCGATCATCAACCGAGGATGGATCCTTTGCTTCAAACCAAACAAAAACAAACAGGTCTGAACATTTAGCCACTAAACCAGCAACGAAACAGCCATCTAACCAGAACTCACCCTGTCAACTATTTATTCAACAGCGTCAGACTGATACCGACCGGCCCACCAGATCTAACATCAAACAGGTTTGTTTTCAAAGTAGTAAATCTGAAAACTAAGCAGAACTAAAAACTACCAATTTGTTTCACCAAACTACAATTTTAATGATCCAATAATGAAAAGACAACAACTAAACCAAATAAGCAAGACAACCTGTAAAAACACCAATCAATCAATTTACTCAGTGAATTCTACCAACAAACGGTTCTACTTTTGCTAATCAGTAAAACAAACCAAACAAAAATCCAGCAGTTAAATAGTCCAGCTCCAACAATTAATCCATTTGGAGAAACGTATCTAGCCTGTAAAACTAACCAACTAACCAACCATTCCACTAACCATCTTCCAAGACACCTCCTAGCTTTTTTCCTGGCTGCTAGCATTTAAAAAGTAAACCCAGATAATCAACAAACTGAAGAGGTTCAAACCAACTAACCAGTTCTAGCAAAACCGCTCCTCAGGTAAAAAAAAAGACAACTTTTTAATTCATAAAAACCTGAAGATCTCCACACGGATCAGAAGCTTCTGTTCCTGACTTCAACCCCATTTTCTAAGCAGAAAGGGACCTTTTATGGATCGATTAAACTGTTTTTGTTCGATTGAACAGTTTTCCAGAACATAAATGTCAGTGGCTCCTGTTTGAACGACTCAACTCATCATCACCTCTCTGCTTAGAATCCAAGATTTAGCATTTGTTATCAGGCGGCTGTCACATTTTTGCACGGCATCCGCAGAGGTTTTAGGAAAAAGTCCAAATTTTATGGTCAGTGGACGATTTCTTGACATTGGTCAGTGGCCGTCGGGCAGGTTTTTGGAAATCGCGCGGTGGCAGGCGGGTGGCAGAAAGGCAACAGCGCGATAATTAACTGATAGGAGCGTCTCCATAGTCATCTGATGATCGGCCAATTTTAGACTGCCACCCTCCAGCCACACCCCTGCCTCCGTATCACAATCGTACGGTAGCACGAGCACTGGAGTAGGGGTGTTGACAAGGGCCTGGGAATCCCGGCCACCGTGGGTCCACATGGGGAGACGGCACTGATGCTGCACAAAAGTCATCATGGCGTGGATGGTACCACAATGACTCCCAGACCAGCGTCTTGGCGATTTGCACCTGATGCTGAGAAGAACATGAAGAACACAGAATGTTGTGCTTTCTGCAATAGTGACAGAAGAAGAGCAACATGGACACAGAGGGCGACACTGGGTGACGTTGTGGTTTCAGTGCAGTGTTGCTCAGACAGTATGTAGAGAGCTTACATACCCCTGGGCTGCCGGGTGGCTGGCGGCCGGTGGCACATGATACGGATGACCAACATCCGGTGACATTTACACATCGTCCAATCAGAGCTGCTGCTGGTCTGAAATCCGGTTGTGGCTGCCTGATTTCGTCCTCCTCGACTGACTGCCGCCGTCTATATTCATGACTACGCCGACATTTTTCAAAACAGCGGGCAAGAGCAACTAATCTGGGTAATTCTGCTTATGCCTCCCCATCGCGCGTTGACAGTTGTAAATGTGACCATACCGCCAGCTTCGTTGAAGATCGTCCAGATCTCAAAGAGCTGTCAGCAACTTTTTCAGTTCATCCAGCTTCTACTCTTCAAACTTTGTTTTTCCCCCCAACTGTTTGGACGAATGGGTGTGGGGTTCATTCCAGGATTTTCTCACCTCATGATCTTCTCGAGCTGCCATCGTCCCGATCTGCAGGGAAACACAGAAAAACAGAGACGAGGTTCGTCATCGTGACTCCAGACTTCAGCCTTTGGTTCAGCATGAGGCAGTCAGCTGCTGCTGCCCACAAAGCCGGTCGCTGTTCAGCTGCAGCCAGCATGAAATTCAGCTTTTTCTGCATCGGACCACGAAGCCGCAGTGTCACCACTTCTCCCAAATGGGCCGTGAAGATCTCCTCAAACATGGAACTGCTTTTATAACTGCTAATCAGCTGAACCAGAGTTTGGGTGCCCCTCAGTAAACAGTGTTTGAAAATGTAACATCATTTTCAGGATTATTTGGTTCCATTTTAGAACAATCTAGATACCAGTGTGGAGGAATGTGGAGCGGCCGCCTTTGGTTCTTGAGAAACTCCTTGATGTTGATGTTTTTGCACCATTTGAAGTAGAATGGGAACAGATATGCTTACAACAGTAAAAAAGGTCATACAATTATCTAAATGAGGACAAAAAGCAGAGACCTGTTGCCAGGTGACACTGGTGCATTTGTTCTATAAAAAGAAAGACCAAACTACTGAGGCTAAACATGGTTGATGATTTGTCTGTGAAAGTTCTCATTTATCCAGGTGACACTGTCTTATAATTGATCCATGGCATGTGGACTTCAGAGAGGATCTGAAGTCCACATGCCATGGATCAACATCAAGACTTGGTAGATGATTGACTTTCCTTTCAAAAAGAGCAAAAAAGTTTTTAACAGGAATTAAATCTGTAGTTTTTCAGAACTTCAGGAAAAATCCCTTCAAAAAGAATATCGTCTGCAAAGAAATGCTATATAACTTATATATAAAATGGACTAAACAGTAAACCCTGATGAACCCCCATACAACAAAGGGGGTTCTAACATCAACATAGAATAACTGGAGGATCTATTTTCTTTATGATAGTTAAATGACTGAAGTTATGTCACAGGAAGACAAACCAGGTCCTTCGTTTGGTTCATGAATGAGCTGAAAGGCTTTCTAACATCAAAGGTTTGCTAGAGTGTGAGTCATCTTTCCAGAACCAGCAGTCTGACAGCAGATCCGGTCTGGACCTCAACCACAAATAATGGGTTCTCTGACAACATTTTTGCCTCTGAACAACGTAAAGGCAGCGACAAAAGAAAAGTGGTTCATCAGGTGATCTCTGTGATGAATCGAATGAAACTAAATTGGGCAAACATCTCCAACTGGGTTATCACTTTTGATGAAACGTATCATTTTATCCAGCATTGTGAAAATGACCTTTGAGGCAAAGCTGCATCTTTACTGAGTAAACGTATGCAAACTCGTCCTTTACTGAACCTCATCCTGAGACGAGGAGCTGCTTTAGTTGCAAACGTTGGCGGAAGAAGAACCAAGATTCACAAAACTGGAGAACCTTGAGGGGGTGAGACGGGTGAGTTCAAACCCTTCATGTTCGTCTTCTCTGATCAACAGAGACACAATGATATGTATTTTTGATGAGGGAGGGGCTCAGAGTGACTCAGTTAATCATGAAAACTAGTTGGTGTCAAAAGAACTGCTCGGTTCTCATGGATCTAATACCTGCAGAGGTGGTTCCTTTTCAGAACGATCAAACGTTTTTTTGCCCGTGGATTCCATCATTACTGCAAACGCCAGCAGGGAGGAAAATGACTGACAGCCAAACATCCATCCATCTGGATGCTGGAGCCTATCCTACCCACTGTCTGGTGAAGATGGAGTTCACCTGTCCCTCACAGGGCCACTCACCCACGTTCACACCTAAGAGACTATTTAGAATCACTGCTGAACCTCAGACAGTGTTTCTGGACTGGAGACCGGAGAAAACCCACCAGGCTCTTCTCGCTGCCGGGGGGGGTTCCAGTCACTACGCCACCGTGCAGCCCTCAACAGCCATCCCTCCATCCCGCCTTCCCGCCTTCCCTCCCTCCCTCCCTCCATTGAGAATGCACTGAATCCCTTTCGGGGTGATGGGGTTGCTGGAGCTTATCCCACTGTTCAGTTAGGGAATGAGTGGGCAATTCCAGGCCTCGTGGGCCGGTGTGTCTGCATGATCTCCAGATAGTCTTGCCCTCCTCATGGCTGATTACCTGGTTCAGGTGTGTCCAGCCAATCAGGACGACACGACGACTGTTTAGAATTATCAGTGACCCGACAATACATGTTTTGGGATTTTGGGAGGAACGTGGAGATCCAGGGAATCTCACACATGAACGAGGAGAACTTGCACACTCCACACAGAAAAAAACAGCCGGGATTTGAACCTTCTCCCTGGAACACCAGAGTGCTAACCACTGCACCACTGTGCAACCCACAACAAAGCATAACATAGTAGTTTCATCTGATGACCAGCCTTTATTTCATAAATCTATCATGTGTTCTTGATGGGTCACATTTAGAATTCTCATTAAATTCCAAAGGCTGAGAGTTCAACCCCCCCCCCCCCCCCACTGAACATAAACACCAAACAACTTTAGTCAAAAATGTTTTAACATTAAATCAATAAAACCATTAAAGCGCCGAAACGTCTCTTACCTTCAGAGAAGCTCCACGGATGAGGAAGCAGTGATGAAGAAGAGCCAACAGCCGACTTTATAACCTGATCACAAAGAATGTGGCCGCGGTTGGAAGGAGGCTCCTGATTGGCCGAGGTGTTCGAGGATCGTAAAAACTGGGTTTGACTTTTTGGAGAGAAGCTGACGAACCGCCGTTTACTGCTGTGACCAATCAATGACGAGTAAATGAAAGACGACATTCAACAGGAGACTAGAGACACAAAGAAACACACACCCAAACACACACACACACAGAAACACACACACTGCACCCAATTGAGGTAAAGTTTTCTGACTTCTGATGGTCAGACCCGGTTTCTGCTGTTGGAGGAAACCATTGGACTGCTGATGTAACAGAGGGACGGTAAAGATGTTGAAGGTAATCAGTGGACAGCAGAAAGTCAGGACAGCAGACGGTCAGAACAGCAGACAGTCAGAACAGCAGACGGTCAGGACAATAGACGGTCCGGACAACAGACGGTCAGAACAGCGGGCGGTCAGGACAGCAGACAGTCAGAACAGCAGACGGTCAGAACAGCAGACAGTCAGAACAGCAGACGGTCCGGACAACAGACGGTCCGGACAACAGACGGTCAGGACAGCAGACAGTCAGAACAGCAGGCGGTCAGGACAGCAGACGGTCAGGACAGCAGACAGTCAGAACAGCAAACAGTCAGAACAGCAGGCGGTCAGGACAGGAGACGGTCAGGACAGCAGACAGTCAGAACAGCAAACAGTCAGAACAGCAGACGGTCCGGACAACAGACGGTCAGGACAACAGACGGTCAGAACAGCAGACGGTCCGGACAACAGACGGTCAGGACAACAGACGGTCAGAACAGCAGACGGTCCGGACAACAGACGGTCAGGACAACAGACGGTCAGGACAGCAGACGGTCCGGACAACAGACGGTCAGGACAGCAGACAGTCAGAACAGCAGGCGGTCAGGACAGCAGACGGTCAGGACAGCAGACAGTCAGAACAGCAGACAGTCAGAACAGCAGACGGTCCGGACAACAGACGGTCCGGACAGCAGACAGTCAGAACAGCAGACGGTCCGGACAACAGACGGTCCGGACAACAGACGGTCCGGACAGCAGACAGTCAGAACAGCAGGCGGTCAGGACAGCAGACGGTCAGGACAGCAGACAGTCAGAACAGCAAACAGTCAGAACAGCAGGCGGTCAGGACAGCAGACGGTCAGGACAGCAGACAGTCAGAACAGCAAACAGTCAGAACAGCAGACGGTCCGGACAACAGACGGTCAGGACAACAGACGGTCAGAACAGCAGACGGTCCGGACAACAGACGGTCAGGACAACAGACGGTCAGAACAGCAGACGGTCCGGACAACAGACGGTCAGGACAACAGACGGTCAGGACAGCAGACGGTCCGGACAACAGACGGTCAGGACAGCAGACAGTCAGAACAGCAGGCGGTCAGGACAGCAGACGGTCAGGACAGCAGACAGTCAGAACAGCAGACAGTCAGAACAGCAGACGGTCCGGACAACAGACGGTCCGGACAGCAGACAGTCAGAACAGCAGACGGTCAGGACAGCAGACGGTCAGGACAGCAGACAGTCAGAACAGCAGACAGTCAGAACAACAGACGGTCCGGACAACAGACGGTCAGGACAACAGACGGTCAGAACAGCAGGCGGTCAGGACAGCAGACGGTCAGGACAGCAGACGGTCAGGACAGCAGACGGTCAGGTCAGCAGACGGTCAGGACAGCAGACGGTCAGAACAGCAGACGGTCAGAACAGCAGACGGTCAGGACAGCAGACGGTCAGAACAGCAGACGGTCAGGACAGCAGACGGTCAGGACAGCAGACGGTCAGAACAGCAGCGTGTTTAGTGCTTGATGTCTAAAAAATGAGGAATTTGATGATGGTCTTTCTTTCCTCTTCATCCAGAAGTTTCCAGCTTTACTTCCTGTTCTTGTTGTCATGTAGCTCCTGATTTTTGCGCTGGTGTCCTCTGGCCTGATGGGAATCTGAATAATCGGTGAACGCTGCTCAAACTGATGAAAAGGCGGGAAATTCCAGGCCTGGGATAGGATGTCTGACAGTTTGTTTGGATGTTTCTCTCTATAAATGCCAAAAAGTCGTCTGACTGTAAATAAAATATCCTTTTTTATTCTTGTTAGTTTGAAAACTTGAAGGTTTTGTGGATCTCACATTAAATTTAAGAATAAAAAAAGCTAAAGTTTGGGATGTACCATTCCAGGAAAAGGTCAAGCCAAGCGCACAATGACATCATTTCCTGCGAGCTCGTCAGCACGCCGCTCTGCCTCCCAGAAGGCCGCAGGGCAGGCGGGGGGGGGGTCACTGAGTTGTTTTTGAAGGAGCCAGTGTTCTGGGAAACATTCTCATGACGGAGGAGATCACTGCCGCTCATTCAGGCGCCTCATCACGCCGGCTTTGGCGGTTTCAGACCCGATGGAGATCCGCCTCACGCATCTGCTGACACACAGCTGCAGAGGAACCAAGCATGACGGCGGGCGTTCCCCTCAAACGATGAAGATCCAGAGTTCCTGCTCAGAGCAGGCAGAACTGTTCTCTGGGGGACCCTCCTCATGGTGACGGCTGTGGTTGAGCGGGTGACTCTAATCCCCACCACTGGATGTTAGAAACCCGGCAAAGGCTTCGGTTCTGTTTACGTCTGAAAACGCCAAACAGGAAGTCCTGCAGGCCTGAGGGTCTCAGCATCACAAACGCCTCGTTCTTCTGTCCTCTTTTCCTGAAGTGTGACGATCAGAACCCTTCCACTGAATGCAGGCGGACAGGAAGACACAGAGGACGCTCTCTTAGTTTACAGATTTTTATTTGCACGTCCACTGATTGTTAACAAACCCAACACAAGGTTAGCATCCAGGTCTACAGCAGGGGGCGCTCACACACTAAAGCTCCGAGGACTTCAGACAGGAGGGAAACCGGCTCACGTCTTCACATCTGTACAAATCTACAGTCCATCAGGCGCTGCGTCCAAACACCAACCGGATCCAAGGGCCAGGATGGAGATCAGGTTGCATTTTTCTTTGAAATCTTTTTTTTGCTCCAGAAGCAGATTTAAGGTGGAATAATTTCAGTATAATGTCGACCTACAGTCGCAAGACATCCTTCGGGGGAAAAAACAGAAAGGAGGCAAAAACTGAACACAAACGGAGCCGCCTGCTGGCTGACTGAATCACAAGGTTGTGACAGAAGAAGGAAACAGGAAGCAGAGCTACTGGTGGGCCTGGACGTTGTGATGGAGCACGTCCTCATCATGGACGTCTGCAGGACTGACGGCAGAGGAAGGTTCTGCTGAGGTGAGGAGGGAGGAAACGTTCACAGAACCGCACAGAACTCTGATTCTGATGGCCGCCGCTCCACAGCGCCCTCTGCTGCTGTTTTCCCTCTGCACCATAGTCTGATCGGCTACAGGAAGATAAATCAGATCATTTCTGAAGACGTTTTGGCTGAGCTGGACGTTGATGCGATGAGGCGTTTTATTCTGAAAAGCAGCCTGAACCTGCAGGAAGTCTTCTATCTGGAGACATCTTGGCGTTTAAAGCTCAAACCCTGCAGCAAACCCCGCCTCCGCCTGACCTCTGACCTCCAACCACACATCTGAAAAACTCGTCTGGTTTCAGAAACAGCAGTTTGCTCTTTTTTAAATGTTTACGGTAATATTTTATCGGAGGCAGAAGCTCTGATATTGTAGCCCCGCCCTTAAATAAAAGCCAACCCCCCAAGCAGTTTTCAGTCATGTGACGTCTGCGCAGACGCAGAGGGAGAACAGCAGACGGCGCTGTAGCTACAGAGATGAAACGTTTCCGGCAGAACCACTGCAGCCCGTTGGAACTGGAATCAGTGAAGTTTCCGTCCCCCTGGGGGAGGAGACCCCCCCCTAACACAAGGGTAAGGAAGTGCAGACAGTTTGGATGTGTCTGATCAGACGGATCAACATCTGGGAGGGGTGGAGGAGCAAAACCTTTAGAGTAAAGGGGAGCGCTAACTGCTAATGCTAGTTATTAAGCAGGTGAGCTCCTTTCCCCATGTTGTTGTCATGGTTACCAACGGAGAAAGGACGGATGTAAATAAAACGTCCGACCCGACGACAGCTCTGAGGGAAAGGTTTTTCAGGAGCGGAGCTGCCGCCACGTTTCCGGTCCAAAGAAGTTTTGTTTGGTTAGCAGAACATTCAGCAGACAGACTGACGGGTTTTCATTTTTAGCGACTTCATCTCCATCATCTCCTCATCTTCATCCTTCTGTTGGTTCCCACCCTCGTCTCTTTTTCTGCACATTAGCAGCAGGTTCTGGTTCCCGATCAGAAGCGGGCTCAAACTCTTCATCGTGGGTTCAGACGGACTCTGGCTTAAGCGTTAAAGTTCCTCCCCTTCTGTCAGCAGGTGAAGAAAAGGACGGGGGCGTCTGAACCAGAACCAGAACCGGGGCAGAGCAGCTGTTCTACTGGGCCGGGTCAGCGTTTGGTTACAGAGGCTTCTTCTCGTCCGTCAGGCTTTTTTCTTTTCACACAGACATGCAATGACCTGCATGGCAACAGCAATGAGGGGGGGGGGGGGGGGGTCTTCATCTATTTTGTAACCACACTGGACCCCCCCCCCCAGCAGACACACACATGACATCAGTCTGAGGAACTTCAGATGTTTTTCAGAGCTGCAGGATGTGAGGCGGAAGAGAACAGCGATGGAGTTGAACTGTGGTCACAGCAGTGTGTGTGTGTGTGTGTGTGCATGTGTGCATGTGTGTGTGTGCATGTGCTGTACAGAGTCTGTTCCTGTCCCAGCCGCTCCTCCCGCCTCAGTACTCGCTCAGGTTGTGCCATTTGGAGATCTGCCGGCGGGGGTTTTCGCACACCTCCCTCCAGTGGGAGGCGCCGGAGGGGGAGGGGCTGTGCAGGCCGAGCAGCAGGCGGCCCAGGACCTCGTTCTTGGTGGTCCGGTCGAAGTCGACCACCAGGAACTCCACGGAGATCTCGGGCAGCAGCTCGGGCGGGATGTCGTAGATGAAGGACTCGTTGAAGACCGGGTTCAGGGTGCACTTCTTCACGTGGGTCTTCTTCTTGGCGATGCGTTTGCGGCCGTAGAAGACGTTGACCTTCACGTAGGGATCTGGCGGCAGAAGAAGAGGCGTCAGCTGAACACGTGTCTAGAGATGTGGATGTTTTTATGAACCATTACTGTTTTTTAAAGCCTATATTGGATTTGTTGAAGACAAATGTTTGCTTTTTAGCATCTTCAGCATTAATAAAGAATGTTTACTGTTAAATAAATACACATCATCCATCCATTACTGGCATTAAACATAATAATAAACTACAAGAAGCTGCTTTTCCAGGAGAAACTGCAGGGTTGATGCTGTATCGCTGAATGAAAATGAAACTTAAAGGATAATTATTGGTACAAAATAAAGAAAGAAATGATCAAAGTTCACCATAAATAAAGTGAAAACAGCACAACAACCAATAAGACATGTTTGTGAAAAATGCCAGTGTTACAGCTGGGGATTGTTAACCGTTTGGGTTTCTCTTATTTGTTAATTGATTTGTGGGTTTTTGATCAGAATTAATATTGGCTTGGAGTATTTGGTTAACAGTTTGTTTTCTTTGTAGACCTTAATTTGATTTGAAGTCAGTGACCTGTTGGGTTTGTGAGACCAAGAACATTTTTCAAAGAGCAGTTTATGTCTGAGCATGGAGTGTTACAACCCTCGGGCATACCTTGGCTGGAGACATCAGTTGGAGGTGGTGTAGGCGATGATGTAGGAGTGGAGGCTGCTGCAGCTGTTGCCAATGCTACTAACCCCGCTCGGGCGGAGGCAGGTACGGTGGTTCCTGCTGCCGTAGCCGGTTAAGGGGGGGGCCAGACCCAACTCTTGTGTTCCAGACTGGGGTTGCCACGGAGGAGCTCTACTGCCCATCCAGTGTGAGTAAACACCTCGCTCTTGATTGAGTCACTTTGAATTTGTATTGGCTGTTTTTAATGCACTCTGTGTTTTGAGTGCATTAAGGCCTGTGTGTCCTGACCAAAACCTTTGAAGTCAGTGCTTAAGCACATTGCCAACATTTCGTAGGACACAAACTGTTAACCAAACTTGTGTTGAATTTTGTTTGAAACACATTCGTTTTGTTTGTTTAATTTCAAGTCTGTCTTGTGTGACTAGTGAGACTAGTCTTGACGGGTGCGTGTCTTGCGGGGCGCGCACCCCGAGTTGACGGGTGCGTGTTCTGCGGGGCGCGCACCCCGAGTTGACGGGTGCGTGTTCTGCGGGGCGCGCATCCCGAGTTGACGGGTGCGTGTCCTGCGGGGCGCGCACCCCGAGTTGACGGGTGCGTGTCCTGCGGGGCGCGCACCCCGAGTTGACGGGTGCGTGTCCTGCGGGGCGCGCACCCCGAGTTGACGGGTGCGTGTCCTGCGGGGCGCGCACCCCGAGTTGACGGGTGCGTGTTCTGCGGGGCGCGCACCCCGAGTTTGACGGTCGCGTGCCCAGAGGGGTACGCGTCCCGAGTTTTTGTGATGTGTCTTGTGTGGTCAGTTAGTTTCTGTGGCGCATCTTGAGTTTGTCGTTAGCTTTGTGTGGTGTACTGAGTTTGGGGGGGGTTGTCTTCTGAGGCCATCTTGAGTTTGTGTGGTGTGCTGTGAGAGCCACGACTTTTTTTTATTTCTTTTTTTTTTTTTTTTTTTTTTTTTTTTTTTTTTTTTGTGTGCTCCACTTAGGGTAAAAACTTCTTTTTGAAGAAGTTTTATCTTGGGTAGGGGGGTGTTACAGCTGGGGCTGTATTTGATTTTGGTTTGTTTGTTTGTTCTGTGTTTTGTGTGTTATTTTTGTATCAGAGTGGGACTTCTGTGTTTTTTGTGGATCTTTGTATGTCTGTGATTATTTTCAGGTGTGCTGGCAAGGGTGTGGCCTCCATTTGGACAAGCTGGTGGAGGCAGCCTTTAAAAGCCACCACTTGGACGTCCAGCCGGTGAGAAGGGTGCCTTGCAGCAAAAGCCTCCACTGCAGCTTGGCCCTCTTCTCCATTTTGTTTTGTTCTCCATTTTGTTTATGTCTTCTCCACTTGTTTTAGTTTGTGTTGCACTTTGTAGTTTGTAGTTTTGTCTGTGCCCACTCTGTTTAGTCCTTTGGTTTATGATTTTGTTTAAGTGAAGCTGTAGGGGTGAACCGCCATTTTGTTTAGTACATGTTTTCTCCTGGTTTTGTTAGGTTAGGGAGGTTAGCGTTCTGTCTTTTATTTCCCTTTTCTTTTGTTGCAGGTAAGATTACATGTTGCAGTTAGTTGGGGTTTTGTTTGTTGTTTTGGCCTGGGTTCACCCTGAAGCCTTTTAGTTTCACTTTTAGTTATTGTTGGATTGTTTGTTTATATGTAAATAAATTTGGTTATTTTATGGAGACATTCGTTTGGTGTTTTGTGTTGCAGTCAACTTGGTAGCAAAACCTTTACTTTTTTATGTTATGCCCCCCCCAGCACCCCTAGACACACAAAGGGGGCGTAACAGCCAGAGTCGGGTATCGAACCAGCGAGCTTCTGCACCAAGGACTCCCCATTTATTTCAATGGAGGCAAAAATCCTGGAATATCTGGAAAAGTTCAAGGATTTGAAGGAGCAAAAGTCACAGCTGGGAAAAGCTGAAAGAGCTGAACATTTGAATAGTTGGATGGTTGACATAGATGAAACACTGTAGGAGGAGATAAGCGGCAAAAAAGGATGGAAGATACTAGAATAAAGAAAGAGAAACAGGAAAACGATGGTTTATAGCACTGTGTCAAACTTAAGGCCCACGGGCCAAATGTGGCCCTCCGTGTCATTTTATGTGGCCCACGAGAGCATAAAAGTTTTTAATTTATTAAAATAAAAAATAAAAATTGTTGTGTATTTATTCATATCTAGGGGAATTGGACTTAAAATATCTGATTGGTCAACTATACATTAGGACTTAAACACTGTCCATATAACCTAACCTGACAGAGTCAAATGTAAAAGGATTTATGCTAAAGTAACAAGCAAACATATGTTTCTATGCAGCTGTAATTGTCACTTTAAAAAGTTATAATAAATAAATAATGTGTTATTTAACAATAAGGAGTAGTTACATTTATTTTTCCTTACATTTAGTTACATGTATAAACTATATCTGGCCTTTGAGGACAGCCGCTATGCTGATGTGGCCCTCAGTGTAAATGAGTTTGACCCCCCCTGGTTTAATGCATTCCTTCCTTTGTTGCTTGATGCAGTTATTCCTCTGCTGTGACTGAGGCCTCATGAATTATCATCAGATGTCGCCCCCTACAGGCCGTCCTGCAAAAGTGAATCTACGATTTTGCACATAAGCAGAAATGTGATCCTGCTGTTAAGGTCGACGCATACGCGAGTTATCCTCCTCCTCCTCCAACCGGATCTCCTGCTTCTTCTCCCGTTTACTCACTGGCTGACAGGCCGGTCATGTCCATCTTGGGGAGGTGTCGGGCCTTCAGAACGACCACGCTGAGGCGGTGGGACACCGGCTGGTAGGACAGAGAGGCCAGCAGCTCTCCACGGCTGTCACACTGCAGACACACAGAGGAGACGGATCAGAACCTGCAGCTCCATCCAGAGTTTAAATGTGTGAAAGCTGAACGGATGAGCTGAGAGTTTGCTGACGGTCTAAAGTCTCAGGTCGCTCTGCAGGAAGTGACCTCATGACCTGATGTCAGCAGACTGGGGATGTTTACGGCCTCATTGTTCCAGAGTTAACACGATAAACACTAAATGGAGCGCCTGTCCCTCAGTCGAACAGGTTACCATGGTAACAGACACCCCGCGGCAGTGATTAGGGTTGGGATGATGATGTCATCACCAGCTGAGGCCTCACAAACACACGATCTGTTTACCTGCATGTTCCTCTTGGCGATCTGCTGGCTCAGGTGGACTCGGCCCGTGCTCAGGTCGAAGCCCTTCAGCGGCACCACGGCCTCCCCGATGACATCATCGCGGGCGAAGCGGTCGAAGCTGAGCACCAGGAAGTGCAGCGTGAGCTCGGGCAGCGAGCTGTAGGCCACGCCGTAGAAGGTGAAGGTCTCGTCGAACAGCGGGTCCAGAGTCTTCCTCAGCACGCGGGTCTTGACCCGGTGCTTCTTCTCGGGCAGGATGGTCATCTTCACGTACGGGTCGGAGCTGCCCGCCTGCTCGTCCATGGCGGGGAGCCCCCGGGCCCCGACGATGGTCACCACCAGGGCCTTCTTGGGGAAGTTGTAGTCGACGGCGAGGCTGATGGAGCCCAGGTTGGGCTCGGGTTCGGGCTCGGCGCCGGCGGGGGTGAAGGGGGACGCCGTCTTGCTGCTGGTCTGGCTGCTGCTGGCGGAGCTGCTGTCCAGGCAGCAGTAATCGGCGCGGACGGGTAACGCCCGCTCCATCCGACCCTGACCCTGGGGCGCCGCTGCCCCGGCGGGGGGCACCAGGTGGCTCATCTGCAGCTGCCCCGGGACGTCCAGGATGTTGTTCTCTGCGTCCACCAACACCATGCCCCTCCCCGCCGGGCCGGCGGCACCGCCTCTCTCTCCGTCAGCGTCAGAGCGGTCGGCGCGCCGGACGCCGCGGACGATCCTCTTGCTGCCGCTGAGGGATTCTGGGTAAATGCTGATCCCCTTCAGCATGTGGATGAACTTGTAGGGGGGGTCCTCGGCGTCGCAGTAGCGGTCGCCGTGCAGCTTGTAGCGGCCACTGATGCGGAGGTAACGGCGCTGGCAGAACGACCAGAGCAGAACCAGAACCACCATGACCAGAACCAGAACCCCGGCTCCCAGGAAGCCCGCCAGCACTGGAGACATGGCTGTGAGAGACAGGAAGGGGGGGGTCATCTCTGACACACAACTGAAACACAACACAAACGCACATCAGGTCTGCTCCAAAAACATGATGTTCGGTCCAAACCCGGAACCCGATTCAGCACCAAAGAATCCTGACTCAGCATTTCTGCTCACTATCTTTAGTCTGAACCAGGTTTGGGTTCAGAGAGCAGTTGGACCTCTCCTGTGTTCAGAGGGTCCAGAACCGAACGCCGTGCAGCTCAACCGTCAAACTGAGGGTTCTTCATCAAGACTGAACGATTCTCCGGTTCTTTAACCACGAAAGCGGATTTCCCTCAAAACCTTTGTGTGATTCTTCATCACAGTCACAATCCTCCTCATCATCACCAAAGTAAAAAGCTGCACTCAGCTGTTTTTAAATGAGGCGGAAATACAAAAGAATTCAGATTCAACTCTTGTTTTTAGTAACGGTTCCGTTTATTACATTTTATAGGAAATGTTTGATCCATTTTTTGCTTAAAACTCAAGAAAGATGCTGTAACCATGAACATTAATACAACATAAAATGAATATAATACATGAATATATCATATTAAGCAAAAGTATGATGATACAATGATTTACTGATTACTAACAAAATAAGAGAAATCCAAATATTCATGTGATGTTCATCTGATGATCTAGAACGTTTGAACCTCCAGTAAAAACAGCAGAAGAAGAAGAACCGACATCTTTAATGACATAAAGGTTTCTGTCTGAAGGAGAACTTCCTCCAACATGTGTTACGGCTGTGGCCGTATTTGGTTTTGGTGGTTCTGTTTGTTCTGTGTTGTGTATTTCTGTATCAGAGTGGGACCTCTGTGTTTTTGTGCATCTTTGTGTGTCTGTTTTTGTCTGATTATTTTCAGGTGCGGTGCATGAAGGTGTGGCCTCCAATTGGTCCAGAGGTGGAGGAGGCAGCCTTAAAAGCACCACTTCGACCTTCACACCATGAGAAGGGAGCCTTGCTGCAACAGTCTCCACTGCAGCTTGGCCCTCTTCTCCAGTTTGTTTTGTAATTCACCACCTGTTTAGTTTGTGTTGCACTTTAGTGTTGTGTTTTAGTATTTTGTACTCCTTTGTAGTTTTGTCTGTGCCCACTCTGTTTAGTTTTTTGGTCTATAGTTCTGTTAAGTGAAGCTGTAGGGGTGAACTGTCATTTTCTTTAGTACATGTTTTCTCCTGTTTTTGTTGGGTTAGGGAGGTTAGAGTTTTGTCTTTGCTTTGCCTTTTCTTTCATTTGCAGGTAAGATGACATGTTTCAGTTAGGGGGGGGGGGGGGGGGGGGTTGTCATTTATTTTGGCCTGGGTTCACCCTGAAGCCTTTTTGCTTCACTTTTAGAACTAAAGGTGACATGTTTGGAGAATTCAGAACCGTCCTAGAAACGGGTCCTGGTCTGATAAAACACAGAGTCAGACTCCAGGTTCTTGCTGAGGCTGGATTCTGATCCAAACCCAGATTATCAGGAGCAGAACCGGAATGAACCTCTAATGAAAAATGTGGATTTTACCGAATCCCACCTGAGGACAGCTCAACTGGCAGTCACTGAAAGGTTCTGATCAAACCAGACCAACTGTGAGCAGAACCGGGAGAACGGTTCCAAAACGAGAACCGCCTCAGAGTAGATGAAGTAAACGTGACATGTTCCTCTGGGACATCAGGGGGGTTGTCTGAAAACCCAGAGTAGGTGAAGCTGCTGAGAGGCAGAGGAGGTGCAGTGGGACAGGAAGGAGGAGGAGCAGTGGGACAGGAAGGAGGAGGTGCAGTGGGACAGGAAGGAGGAGCTGCAGTGGGACAGGAAGGAGGAGCTGCAGTGGGACAGGAAGGAGGAGGTGCTGTGGGACAGGAAGGAGGAGGAGCTGTGGGACAGAAAGGAGGTGCAGTGGGACAGGAAGGAGGAGCTGCAGTGGGACAGGAAGGAGGAGGAGCAGTGGGACAGGAAGGAGGAGGAGCAGTGGGACAGAAAGGAGGAGGTGCAGTGGGACAGGAAGGAGGAGGTGCAGTGGGACAGGAAGGAGGAGGAGCAGTGGGACAGGAAGGAGGTGCAGTGGGACAGGAAGGAGGAGCTGCAGTGGGACAGGAAGGAGGAGCTGCAGTGGGACAGGAAGGAGGAGCTGCAGAAGCTTGAGGAGCTCTTTGTTTGCAGGGAACAGAAGAGGCTTGTTGGAAACCCGACTGCAGCGATAAACACAGGCCTCATTCAGGGGGGGAGTTGCTGAAGCACAGCAGCCTCACACCTACGACCCACAACAGTGTAGACCTGAACCTGCACACTATCAACCTCCTCAGTAACATATCAGCAACTGAAACAAACGAGACTTTGAGGCGTCTGAGACAAAGCAGCCGTCATGGTGGGGGGGTCTTTTTCACATTAAAGCCCCCCTCTGATCGTCCCCAGTGTTTTTTTTTAACTAGGATTATTCTGGTTTTGACTAAATCTAAAATCCTGTGTCGTTTTCTAGGACATAGTTTCTGCAGAGCAGCACCAGTTTATTAGAAGTTGACCTCTTTGTGGGCGGGACTGTTGGCGCAGAGCAACCCCCCCCCCCCTTTCTGTTGCTGAGAGCTGTCTGTTTACACATTCTCCACATAGCATTAGCGGTGTAGCAACATGGCATCTATCTGGACTCTGGGCAGCGGCTGAGGCTCTGGACTGCAGGAACCTCCCTGTTGCTGTTTTCACTGGCGCTCCCAACACATGATGTCATCTTCTGGGGAGAGCTGGAAGCGGCTCACGCGGCTGCCTAGCAACCCTCATACAGGCGCACTCAGGCTCAGCTGAGACCCGTTTGACAGGCCAGAGACCCGGGAAACCGCCGGACAAAAGCTGCTGTCACAGGGCCGGTCACATGACCTCAGTCAGAAACAATGCAACTCTTTTCTTTTCTTAAAATGTCCTTTAGAGAGAATTTATTTTGGCTGAAACATCTACATCTAGGATCCAGTCATTATCCGATCCACTCTATAAATCACTCTTTCTCTGTTTGAGTTGGACTTCGGGGCGTTCAGTGTCCACTGATGGGTCTGAAACTACACTGTCCTGGTTCCCAATGATCCACAGCTTCTCACGGGACAGAACCGGGCCTGGTTCCGCCGAACCCCCGCGTCTATTCAGGCGTACTCCCGGTAAAACGGGCGAGAACTGTGAGAACAATGAGACAGCAGCGACAATCCTGCGCATGCGTGGGCTTTTCAGGCGAACAGTACAGACATGACGTCACCCCTCACCCACCCTTACTGGCACGCGCACGCACACAAGTAACGGACTGCGCGCGCACGAGCGTGATTAAGGTACTGACAGTTTTTACTGCGATTTAAAAAAAAAACAATTAAGAGATAAAAAGTAAAAAAATTAAATAAATAAACGATTTTTTTCTTTACAAAAATACATATAGATTAAAATAAAAGTCAAATAAAAAACAAACTTGTTTGCATAAGTGAAGTTTTGAATAATAATCGTTTTAATATAAATATGAAATTTAAATCCGAGTAAAAATTGTCTTGAAATTCTGTGATACAATCAATGACAGCGAAAAAAGGCACCGTCGGGCCCACCGGGCTGTAACGGGTCGGTGCTGTCGGTACAGCAGGGCCGGTTCAGAGAGCAACTCGGTATTTTACCGGCGGAACCTTCCAGAAAACAGAAAAACCTCAAGCAAGGCGACATTTTAACCGAAAAACCGTAAAGAAGCACCGATGGAGCTGAAAAAACTCACCGTAGGCGGGTCCCAGCTCCACCATGTCCGCCATTTTGTGGTTCGGTGCGGTTCTGCGGTCTGGACGGTGAGAATAAGAGGAAGAGGAAGAGACAGCAACTGGATTCCGTCCGCCTTCACTTCACATCCATGGAGGAGCGACGACTGCGGAGGATTCACCGAGGAAGGAGTCGCTGCTACCGGGAGACGGCCTTCATGCGTCTGCGCGGAGCAGAGGGGCGCGCGGGAGTCGCTGACCAGAGCACTGCTTCAGTGATGCTCGCGCGAGGATGCAGGGAGGCTGCGCGGAGCAGCGCGCGATGAGACTGGGCAAAGATCGTCTATGAGAGCTGATGAGTCACTGCGCGGCTAGTTTGGCGTTTTTTTGCGTAACAACTAAAATTACAATATAAAACTGACTGTAAAATCAATGCTAGCAGAAAGTAATACAATTGTTTAAAACAGAAAGGCAACTTTCGTAATTAGCATCAAACACGTTTAAAACCAAACTTTGGTTTTTCAGAATAATTACCAGAGTGAGAGCTCTTCCTACCGTTCTTGACTTTGAAGTGGTCCTCGCGGGAGCGAAAACCTGCGCAGCTCTGATGCGTCACAACAGTGTTAGATAATAAACAGGAAATGTACTTATATGTGCACGAACTACTTTAGATGTGAGCGAAAGAAAATAAAAATAAAAACCATTCAAATCAACAATGTGTTGATTTGTCTCTGAGAACGGATGTTTGTCAAAAGAGCTGCAAGAAGAAAAATGTCTTTGCTAAGATTCTTTTCAGAAAATGATAAACATAAAGGGCTTTAAGAAATTAGTACAAGGAAGTCATGGAATTATTTTTGAGGAACTTTGTTGGCGTGCAACTTCTTCGATGTTTGCATTCTTTTAAAGACTGAAAGCTTCTGGTGAAAAATATACATTCAAAGTCAGTCAGAAATGAAAATGTTAAGCATTGAGAGTTATGACTCCAAAACTGAAATTACGAAAGAAAACTTCCTGTATAGAAAGACAGACGGAAGTTTGAGTTTGGTATTTTTAAAGCCTGCCTCACAGATTTCTTCATCTTTGCTCAGAGGTTCAGCTCTGAGGAGGAGCAGGGAAGAATGCAGGTCCAGCAGCTGGTGATTGTCTGGAGCTTCAAGGTTCTCCTGGCAGGTAGGACCAACATCTGTTCAGAAACCGCTGCTGTTGTTATCAGAGACACAAAACGGAGAATCTCTTTCTAGAAATCTTCCTGTTCAGAGTTGAGCAGGGACATTCACTGAGGGAAGTATAACAGATCTGGACGCGAAAGTGGTAAAACTAATAATAATCTGATTATCTGAACCAAAAGGTTCAGAATTTCTTTGTTTTTGAAAACTAGAAATAAAGCTTCACAAAATGCTCCACATCTTTCATCTTCAAGCTATAAACAGACAACTTTGGTGTTTTTGGATTTACTTCTTTTAGAGTTCTAAATATACGACTTTATTCTGGTAATTTAACAGTTATGACTTTTTTCTGGTAAATTTAAGACTTAAATAAATGTTGTTGTGTGTGAGCTGCCCCTGAAACTCAGACGTATGAGTGAATGCAGAAGCAGACTCCAACCTGTAAAATACTAGAATGATGGCATCATTTGTTATCCACTGAGTGGATCAATAAAACAAAACAAACTTTACTTTGACCCATCAGCCAAACCTTTTTGGCCTGTTGTTGAGGTGGGCGGAGTTAACTCCAGTCAATGTGTCGCTCCAACTTCAGGCTTGATCTTTACCCTCAAGAGTCATAAATGTGATGTCAGAAAGGATCAGATTAATGTTTTAGTCTGTTTGAACTCTTTATCATTCTCTCTCTGCAGGAGCAGAAACACCAACAATCACATATACATTCACTAAAACCTGTGCAGCTGAAGGGTCCACTGTCCTCCTGCCCTGCAGCTTCACTCCATCAACAGAAGTCATCGGAGCAGAAGGAAAAGATCCACGGAAGATCGTCAGAGTCCTCTGGTGCAGAAAACATCCCATCTGTCATGTAACCGCTCCTTCAGTGTTTGACAGTGAAGCCCCAGACACAGATTCTCGTTTTCAGTACCTGGGAGACAAGAAGGGAAACTGTACTTTACAGATCACAAACATTCAGCTGGAAGATGCAGAAACGTATCGCTTCAGGATGGAAGCTGAAGATCCTGCTGGACATTTCACCAACAGAACAGGAGTGACAGTCAGAGTAGAAGGTAGGAGCGGCACGTCCAAAGTGTGTCACAAATCCTCTTCAGTCCTCCAGAAAAACTAATTCAAACTGTCATTTTCAGAAAATCCTCTCATGAGCGTAACAGGAAGTAACGGCTCAGAGGTCAGAGGTCAGACAGTTTCCCTTCAGTGCACCACTTCATCCTGCACCTTTCATGGTGTCAGCATCACCTGGTTGAAAGATGATCACGCCCTCCCAGAGACTGGCCCCACCCTTCATCTGGGCCCCCTGACTGCAAAGGATTCTGGGAACTACAGCTGTGCTCTGGGGACCAAAAGGCGGTCGGGTCTGTTCAGGCTGCAGGTGGAGGCTGACTCTGCAGGTGGGGGTGTCAAAGCTATTAATATTTTAGGATTTTTCCTGTTGGAGGAAACCAAAGACAGATCCAGTAAAGTTTGTTTCATCGCTTTCAGCTCTGTCAAAGTAAATTATCTGCATCAGAGTCTGCATCTGTCAACGTTTACTCGTTATCGTCACATTGATTAGTGACTCAGGACACCAATAAATGTTCAGTGACAGAAGTTTCCATCCACGTTGTTTCCTTTTTCTGAACCATCAACGTTCTGAAAAGCAGATGTTCCACAGGAGGAACGTCTCTGATCCTCAGTGTGGTGCTGAAGATCCTGCTGGTGGTCATCGCTCATCTCACTGTGCTCCTCTTCATCAAAAGGTACCTGAACATCTGTAGAGTTGAATCCGTTAAAATACATTTAGTTTGAGCTTCATCAATATCATTTTCTCTCACTGGAGTCCAGCAGAAAACAATTTAGACTTTTGTGAGACAGATTTTCAGGTCAAATGGAAACCTCTGAGGTCTTTAATGAGGAAATCTTCACCTCTTGTTCTAGTCTCTGAACAGAGATCTGCTGTTTCCTGAAACATGTCAGAACGGGACGATCCGTGTTCTGCAGTGAAGGAAACGGATCCAAACAGGACTTTGGCTTTCAGAGACGATGGAGCTGGAGGCAGATGCCTTTTCACTAAATGAATAGAGTTAATGGATTTATTCTCATTTTCATTTGTTTAATTTGCGTTTATGTTCCTTTGGGGCAGCTTCTTAAAAACTCATTCAAACTTTTTTAATTTAAAGCCACCAGAATCTGATCACATGAATGTGTCACCTGTGAAAATAGGAAGAAGAAATTCAATAAAAAAGCCACAGTTTGATTTTAGAACAGCTGTTTTCAAAGAGAGAAATCCTAGTTTAGTCAGAAACTCTTGGGAATGTGATCTTTTTGGTGGATGACTGTTTTCTGAAGCAGATTTTGCTGCAGGAGGCGAGCTGCAGCTCCAGGACCTCCTCTGGGACCTTCAGCAAACGAAGGAATCTCCTCACATCAGAGGAGGCGTTTAAGGAGGTGAAGCTCAAGTCCACATCCGTCTTTGAGCTCCTGGAGCAGAAAGGTCACCTTTATGCAGGAGTGTCTGATGATAAACCTTCAAGAAATGTTTAAAAACTGCAGCTTCCAAAGATATTTTGTTTTTTTTTTCAACAGTTGCTCAAAAAGAAAAATGTTCAGCATTAAAATAAAAATGTTTTTGGCTTTGGGTTTGTCTCCAGTCTCTCTGTCAAATGTTTTTATTTTTTTTAAAACAAAGTGATTAATTTGTTGTTTCTGAACAAAGAACAGAAATGTGTCAGTAAAAAAGTGAAAAAATCAATAAAGAGAATCAGATTTATTCTGCTTTAGTCTGGTTTCTTTCACAGCAGGAAGGATTTATTTAAGGACATTTTTGATAAAAACCTGCACAGACTGCACACTGTTGTACGGTTGTCACGATCCCCTCAGACATTCTGGGTCACCACACAGACTGAGCAGCTCTTTCTCTGCATTTAACCAGGCTTTGATGTCCATCATGTATTCTCCTGAGTATAATCTCCTTCATTTCTGTGGGAACAACAAGGCGCCTGCCTCTGATGACCAACCCTTCAATCTCTGACAGTTCTCCTCTGACATGATAGAATTCCCTGAAAGACTCTGGTACCATGTCTACAACCCACCCATTTCTGATGAAACCCCTGACTGCCTGTAGCTGACCGTCATTTTCTGTGTGTTGTCTTAACTCTGTCATCCTGTATGTTGTGGCTGGGACCTGACTCATGACCACCTCAGTACGTGTTGCCACATCCTCATGACCGGCCTCATCGCTGTGACGCTGTTCTGGGCTCCTAGAGAGGGCGTCCGCTACCGCTAAGGTTTTGCCTGGGGCATGCTCTACTATGGCATTAAAACGCATGAATCTCATCAGTAACCTCTGGTACCTAACCCGTACTGAGTCCAGGTCTTTGTTGTACTAGTGTTTTATGATCTGTAACCTACCTAAAATAGCCCAGTCCGTACAAGTATTGTCAAAGTGTTCCCATAGACTGGCTAAACACTCCTTTTCAATCTGTGCGTGTCTTCTTTCTGCATTGCTGAGACGTCTGGAACAGTGAGCTACAGGTTTCCAGTGGTCCCCGTGTGCTAAAGGACGCCCCCTAGCCCATAGCTGCCAGCATCTGCTGACACAAGGGTAGGTTTGCTGGCATCGTAGGTGAGTATTGGAGAGGAAGTCAGCGCCGTCTTTACTTTCAGGAAGTCCTCACACTGTGCAGGTACCCACGTCCACTCCACATGTCATTTCAGTAGCTCACATGGGTGAGCCACAGTTGCAAGATTGCACCCTGGGCGAAAGCCCACATTGCCCATTGGAAAACCGCCACTGGTTCAATCACATTTTGTGGCCATGGAAAGTTCTCTATAGCGGTCACTTGGTGTGACTGCTCTGACGCCAACCTCCACATCAATACCTTCATGCTCCACCTACCAGCGCCCTCTTCTGGTCATTTCTAGCATTACATGACGAGTCAGGATGCGATAGATTGAAATCCCTCTGAGGAGTTTACATGTGTAGAAAGGTTCTTAAGAGGATTTCTTTTAAATTCAAGATGGTGGCCTCTCCCCAAGTTCAAAGGTCAATGAAGCTGACGTGTGTGTGAAATGACTTTATTCTCAGTGTGTGCAACCAGATGAATACCATTAAATGGAAGATTGGTCCAATATGAACTAAAGGTGTACTTATTTGTTTTAACAACGTTTTGATTCATCGTCATAACTCGTGGTTGTCGCTCAGATTCACAGTGGATTTTGGTTTCCACACACTGGACTGGAACGATGGACTGATCAGTTTTTGCTGCATCACATGTGTGTCGTCTGCTGTTGTTGTTTTCATGATATAGTAAAATAAACCCACTGCGTCTGGATCCAAATGGTTATTTTCCAATATTGACTATTGATTTATCTCCTTTTTCAAATGATTTTGTGCTGATTTAGGTCGATTCGATTAACAACTTGCCTCAGACAGATCCATCCGGTTGATCGTAGGAATAGAAATCGATTCATTGATTAATCGTTACAGCCTTAACATAAACATCACGTTCTGGGTGAAATTAGTTCAAGGAAGTCCTAAAGTCGTGTTTTGAGGAACCCATAGGTGTCATATTTTTAAGAGCTCCTCTGTATATCGTTTTTGCACAGATGTCTGCAGAGATTTCAGTCGCTTCCATCGTTCCCTCCATCCAGTTTGAGTCTTTCCCTGCGTGTGGATCCTTTCCCACAGCTCACATGGTTTTCTGGATCTTTTGAGCTGAAGCTTTTATCAAATGGCTTTCACTAAAATGTTTTGATCTCTTAAACAGTTTGTGCTACTTCTTTTATTTATTTTTGTGCATTTTTTAAAGACTGAAAGCTTCTGAGCATGAATCTCCTCTCATAGTCAGTCAGGAATGAAAACCTTAAGCATTGAGAGTTTTGACTCCAAAACTGAAATGATGAAAGAAAACTTCCTGTATAGAAAGACAGACGGAAGTTTGAGTCACAATAGGCGTTTGTGTTGGTATTTTTAAAGCGTGCCTCACAGATTTCTTCATCTTTGCTCAGAGGTTCAGCTCTGAGGAGGAGCAGGGAAGAATGCAGGTCCAGCAGCTGGTGATTGTCTGGAGCTTCAAGGTTCTCCTGGCAGGTAGGACCAACATCCGTTCAGAAACCATTACTGTTGTTATCAGAGACACAAAACGGAGAATCTCTTTCTGGAAATCTTCCTGTTCAGAGCTGAGCAGGGACATTCACTGAGGGAAGTATGACCGATCTGGACACGCACCTTCATGTCTGATCTCTGTTCACATCTGTCCTCAGACGGGAGACTTGAGACTTCCAGGTGCAGTAAGTTAGACAGAGATAGATAGAGTACCTTATTAATCCAGAGGGAACTTGCACATCCATCTATTGCTCCACAATATACACAATACATTCAATATTAGGTTCATGAAAAGACATTTAAAAAATATTTAAAAGTTATTAATAGTCATAAAACATAAAAATAGACGAACTCACTAAAAACAGAGTAAAAAGTATGAGAGCAATAAAAGTAATAAAAGTGGTAAAAGTAGATGCCTGTTTAGTTACTCCTCCTCATGCCCCCTCCCTCCCAGCGGCATTGAACAGTCTCATTGCACTCGGTGCAAAGGAGTTCACGAGTCTTTCTGTAGAGAATGCCAGAGGTGGTCGCTGAATGCCCCCCTCTGGTCAGCGAAGAGTCCGTGTAGGGGATGATGAGTGTTCTTCATCATGTGGTCCAGTTTGAACAGCATCCTCCGCTCTGCCACCACCTCCACTGTCTCCAGGTTCCGCCCCACCACACAGCCTGCCCTCCTGATCAGACAATTCCATTTTTTTATGTCCCTTTTGTCCCCCCCCCAACACACCACTGGGCACTGAAAACAACAGACTTCTGAAACATAAAAAGGAGTTCTGAGCAGACATTAAAAGAGGTGAGTTTTTAGGAAGAACAACCTGCTCTGCCCCTTCCTGTATGCAGTCCCTGTTTGCAGACCAGTTCAGCTTCTTGTCCTAGAGGACTCCAAGGGATTTGTAGTTTTCCACCACCTCCACCTCTGCTCCATCGATGATGGTGAACCGCCGCAGAGGTTCAACCCACAAAGACCAATTTCAGTTGTCGTGGTGGTGTTCAGGTGGAGGCAGTTTCGTGCACAAAGGAGTGAAACCACATGGAGGCACACTATCCAGCGTTTCGATGTGTGCGTCCAAAGTTTGAGGAAATTCAGAGGAATGACACAAATCTGTTAAATACTACAATGGGGTGTTTTTTTTGTTTTTGGGTGGGTGGAGTGATAAATCAAAACCCAACTTTACTTTGACCCGTTCAGCTTTTGGCCCGTTGTTGAGGTGGGCGGGCTACACTCCGGTCAATGTGTCGTTAGACCCTCAGGAGTCGTACAGGTGATGTCAGAAATGCTGTCTGTGCAGAGGCGGACGTAGCAGTTTGGGGGCCCTGGGCCAGCAATAACATGGGGCCCTCTGCAGCATTTTTCCTTTGAACCCTGTAGGTTTAAACATTTGTCAGACAAGGTCTTCACTTTTAGACAGCAAAAATGTCAAGAATCCAAACGCTTTAAAAGCTTTTAAAAACTGAAATCACGTTTGAATGTTGATCAAGCGTATTTCATTTACTTTATTTTCCTTGAGACAAAAATGTATCAAATTTGATCATTTGTTACCAATTCACTTTCTAGAAAGAACAAATAAGGATTTTGTGTCTTTTCTTTAATTTTTCAGTTTTTCTTCCCAGATGTCTACTGAATAACTAATAAACATCTACTGTCTGCTGGACATCTCAGACAACTTTATTGTGTTTCTATCTACTACTAGTGTTCTAAAAATGATATTTTTTACTGGGCAGCATTGGCTCAGGCAGTAGAGTTGCCTGAGCAACTGTTGGTAGGGGAAGTGTAGAAATGCATTTACCACAATAGATTCTAATCTACACCAATGTTGTCAAAGCTATATTTGACAGTCAAAGAAGAAAAAGGATGGAGGAAGGATGGCGCAGCAGCAGGAGGATCGTACTTAACTCACTTATTTGGGTGTGTTTTATTTTGAAAGGAACCGGTGTGCGGTTCTGTTAAAGTGAAAGCAGTTAAAATATATCGAAAAAATAAAACACTTGAATTATTGTAAATGATATAAAGCTGCATTTTATATACATCCACAGAAACCAAAGAAATGTGTTTTTCTGAACAGGGAAGTGGGACTTTCAGGCTCTCTTTAGGTTTTAGTCAGTTAGAAACTCATCATGGATCTTTGTGAGAGCAGCAGAACCAAAGGGGACACAGACTGCAGAATGGTTGGAACCAGCTGTGACCTTAGAAGGTGTTCAGATAAACTGAAGATAAACTGAACTCTGTAATTATTTCATTCCTGATAAAATGCTTAAAAAAGTCGGACGTCTGAAAATGTCCCTAGATCAGACGTCTAGATGTGTAGCAGACCTGCACTATTGGTAGACCTCTATGGAGTAACGAAATAAATGTCCAGAAGACATTTCAGTCAGCTCATGTAAGAGAGGCCGACTCAGTTTCTACATTCAAAGTTAGACTTATAACATTCCTCTTTGGACAGGCTTATTGTCAGACTAGTTAGTATTCAGAGATTATTTAACTTAATGTTAATTTGTTTAAATTAAACTTAATAATAACTATTTGTTTTAAAAGGCTGCTAGAAGTTGAAGCTGGGGTAACTATGGTCCACTGGGGTTCTGTCCTCTTTTCTCTTTTACTTCTACCCTTCCTCTCTTCTCTGTTTTTGATCATCATTTATCATTTAGTTCTCCATGTCTCAGTTTGGTGCAGTGATTCATGTATTGTCCCTCGTTCCCTCTTTCCCCTCCTGGGGAGTGGGAGTGCTTCCAGGCTCCAGTTGGCTCATCCGTGCTCCAGTTCCTGACCGTTTACCTCGCCTTTGCTCCCGCTCCTACACCTGGCTGTGGATCCTGCCTCTGGCTCATCTCTGGCTCGTCTCTGCTCTGTACCTGACCGAGTACCTCGTCTCTGCTCCTGCTCCTACACCTGGCTGTGGTTCCTGTCTCCGGCTCGACTCGCGCCTTTGACTGTCCCCACAACCACGGCTGGATGAAGCTCGTCTGCTGGACTTTAAATATGTAGTTGTAGATTTAGATAAGTTAATTCTTCTCTAAGATTTCTGGTAAATCGCCTGTCCGTCCTGGGGGAGGATCCCTCCTTCATGTGGGCACCCCTGAGGTTTCTTCGTTTTTTCCGGAATCCGTTTTTTTTGGGAGTTTTTCCTTACCGCGAAGGGGGGTCTAAGGGCAGGGATGCCAGTCAGTTTGTTAGTTCATTTTAGTATTTTCCTATTGAACTCTTTGTATTCATGATCCTTTTGAGTTCATGTTTTACTTCGAAGCCCATCGAGACGACTGTTGTTGTGATTTTGGGCTATACAAATAAAATTGAATTGAATTGAAAAGACATCTATAATAGATGTATGTTAGTTATCTAATAGACCTCTTGTGTTTACAACATGCTAGGCATGATTTTTCAGGATTTAAAAATAAATCTATTCCTCAGAGGAATCCTCCACATCAGTGACTGACCGTTCTCAGTAAACGGGCTCGCTGCAGTGGGATCTCCCTGGTCTGGCTTTTTTTCTAGATCTGGGGGGGTCCTGTGGTAATCTATTCTGTAGACTTGAGTGGGAGGGTCACTGAGGTGGAGATGTCCCCAAAATATTGTTTCCCCCACTTCAGGACAAAGCCAGATTTCTACATTGCATCACTTTATCATCCTTCTTATCAAACTTTTTGTGTGTGTGTGTGTGGGGGGGGTTGTCGGCATTGTGCGGGTTTAAAAACAAAATAGTTGTTTGTCTTGTCCTTTTGTTTTTAAATTTGTCTATGTTTTTGTGTGTAGCACTTTGAGTAGCTTCATTTGCTACACACATAAAGTTTAATTTGATTTGATTTGATTTGATTTGATTTGATTTGATTTGATTTGATGATGGGACCGCGATGCGATCCTCTGTGGGAAAGTCGTCTGCTAGAGACTTAAACTCTAAATGTGTGAAAAGCCTCCATGAGACCAAATCTATCAGATACGTGATGCGAATCTACTACTGCAGACATTGAAGAAAAGACTTGGTTTAGGTCTGTAACAGACGTGTCCACCGGGTAAAGAAACCAAAACACTTGAATGACGGAACAAAATAAAAAGAAATATTCTCAAAATGACCATTTTCTGCCGCTCCCTTTGTTTTTCTGTCCCTCTTCTCATTCCTGACTTTCTTTATCTTCATTTCTTTGACTCTTTTCTTCATTTTCCTCTTTTTTCCTCCCTGCTCAATAGTTTTATTATTGTTTCAGGAACATGTTAGAAACAATGTTTTCTATTGTTTTCTCCTCTTTTGATTGACAGCATAATGACGATGACCATTCGCATACAGACAACCATCTTCATCTTAACGTCTCTCCTCATCAACGCCAAAGTTGCTGTTGATGGAATAGTCCATTGCTGCAGAGGGACGGGGGTCTCTTTTACATGAGCAGACTAATTCAGAGGTTTAGGTTTTTAATGACACAATAATAAAGGGCGTGGAAATCATTTTAGAGACTTTTTTAAGTGTTCAACTTGGAGCCCCAAAAGGGTGAGGGGGCCCATGGGAATCACCCAATGGTTAGTCTGCCCCTGTATCTGTGGTTTGAACCCTTTATCATTCTCTCTCTGCAGGAGCAGAAAAACCAACAATCACATATCCATTCACTAAAACCTGTGCAGCTGAAGGGTCCACTGTCCTCCTGCCCTGCAGCTTCACTCCATCAACAGAAGTCATCGGAGTAGAAGGAAAAGATCCACGGAAGATCGTCAGAGTCCTCTGGTGCAGAAAACATCCCATCTGTCAAGGAGCCACTCCTTCAGTGTTTGACAGTGAAGCCCCAGACACAGATTCTAGTTTTCAGTACCTGGGAGACAAGAAGGGAAACTGTACTTTACAGATCACAAACATTCAGCTGGAAGATGCAGAAACGTATCGCTTCAGGATGGAAGCTGAAGATCCTGCTGGACATTTCACCAACAGAACAGGAGTGACAGTCAGAGTAGAAGGTAGGAGCGGCACGTCCAAAGTGTGTCACAAATCCTCTTCAGTCCTTCAGAAAAACTAATTCAAACTGTCATTTTCAGAAAATCCTCTCATGAGCGTAACAGGAAGTAACGGCTCAGAGGTCAGAGGTCAGACAGTTTCCCTTCAGTGCACCACTTCATCCTGCACCTTTCATGGTGTCAGCATCACCTGGTTGAAAGATGATCACGCCCTCCCAGAGACTGGCCCCACCCTTCATCTGGGCCCCCTGACTGCAAAGGATTCTGGGAACTACAGCTGTGCTCTGGGGACCAAAAGGCGGTCGGGTCTGTTCAGGCTGCAGGTGGAGGCTGACTCTGCAGGTGGGGGTGTCAAAGCTATTAATATTTTAGGATTTTTCCTGTTGGAGGAAACCAAAGACAGATCCAGTAAAGTTTGTTTCATCGCTTTAAGCTCTGTCAAAGTAAATTCTGTTTGTCTGCATCAGAGTCTGCATCTGTCAACGTTTACTCTTCATTATGGATTTGTGTCGGACAGACTCAGGACTATTCTATGGTGCAGTTCAGCGCCTAATCTATTGCGCATCAAAACCGTAAAACCGCTTATCAAAATATATAAATTGAGAACTAAAACCCCTAATTTACAACCAAAATATTTAACCCAAAGTGCAATCATGTTTCTTAGGTGCCGATTTGTTTTCTCACTATTCTGAAATCGTCTTTTAAGTTGCACTTTTATATTTTGCAGTTGCAATTCTAAAATCTGTAATATCAGCGACACGCCCATCAAGCTGAGAGGAGGCGGGACATCCCCGACATCCAGTAGCTCATTGGCTACTGAATGACTCCGAGTCTTACGTCAACATACCTGCAAGAGAAGGAAAGGTTTTCATAAGTTTGGTTGCAAATTCTGGGTTTTGGGTCTCAATTTATGGATTTTGATTTGCGGATTTTGGGTTTTGATTTGCGGTTTTACGGTTTTGAAGTGCAATTCATTAGCCGCTGAATTGACACCATACCAGATACAAGGACATGTTCAGGAAGCTGAAGGACAGATAAGTTTCCATCCATGTGGATTCCTTTTGCTGAACCATCAACCATCAGATGTTTATTCCACAGGAGGAACGTCTCACGTGATCCTCGCTGTGGTGCTCGCCGTCCTGCTGGTTGGCATCGCTCTCATTGTGCTCTTCTTCCTCATTAAAAGGTACCTGATCTCATTTCAGTCCAGCAGAAGAACATTCAGAAGGAAAGCACTGAAGGACATTGATGATGGAGCTGCAGACGGAGACATTGGGACAAATTTGTTTTCTTTTTCATTACTTACAACTGCATTTATTTTTCTTTTGGGCATTTTTTAAAAAACTCTTTTAAACTTCCTAAGTTTAAAAATCAGCAGAGCCTGATCACATGTAAAGTAGGAAGACGACGTTCAATGAAAAACTCACAGGTTTTTCTGATTACATAAGATTTTAGACCAAAAACTATCTGAAGTAAAAAGTCACTTTAGTGATATTTCATTCAGAAACACTTGGGAGTGTAATCATGTCGTTGATGATTGTTTAGTAACAGCATATTTAACCACAGGAGGCGAGCAGCTGAAAGACAGAGCGCCGTAGAAAGACAGGTGAGTATTTTTTTACCTTGTCTTTATTTATGCTAACAGTGACAGAAACCTGTTAACAAGTTTTATCTATAAAAAAAAAATTCAAAATTAAACAATAAAAAACAGTTCTTCCTCACAGACACACTTTCCAAAATAAAGTGCTGTAAAGTTGAATGAAGTCAGAAAAGAAACACTTTTGTGACACAAATTAAATGTTTCTTTCATTACAAAAGTTGAATACAGAAAGCTTTTATTCATATTTCAAACTGACGAAATGTTATTAATCTTGTGGAAACCAATCCCTGCTATGATGATTGGAGAATATCAGTGATGCTCCGCCTACCTGTCCCGTCCGCCACATGAAGCTGTTCTTGGTTTTTGTGTCTTCCTGCTGTGGTTGCAGCGCAGTGTTGGGGTTCTGCCGTCTGGAAATAGAGGAGCAGCTCAAAGAACCGACCCAAACACGGAGGATGTCAGCTACGCCGCCATTCACTTTAAAGCAAGCAACCCCAGCAGGTAGGTGTCATGTGACCACGGTGGTCTTCTGGTGTCATGTGACCACGGTGGTCTTCTGGTGTCATGTGACCACGGTGGTCCTCTGGTGTCATGTGACCACCGTGGTCTTCTGGTGTCATGTGACCACCGTGGTCTTCTGGTGTCATGTGACCACCGTGGTCCTCTGGTGTCATGTGACCACCGTGGTCTTCTGGTGTCATGTGACCACCGTGGTCTTCTGGTGTCATGTGACCACCGTGGTCTTCTGGTGTCATGTGACCACCGTGGTCTTCTGGTGTCATGTGACCACCGTGGTCTTCTGGTGTCATGTGACCACCATGGTCCTCTGGTGTCATGTGACCACCGTGGTCTTCTGGTGTCATGTGACCACCGTGGTCTTCTGGTGTCATGTGACCACCGTGGTCTTCTGGTGTCATGTGACCACCGTGGTCTTCTGGTGTCATGTGACCACCGTGGTCTTCTGGTGTCATGTGACCACCGTGGTCCTCTGGTGTCATGTGACCACGGTGGTCCTCTGGTGTCATGTGACCACGGTGGTCTTCTGGTGTCATGTGACCACGGTGGTCTTCTGGTGTCATGTGACCACCGTGGTCTTCTGGTGTCATGTGACCACCGTGGTCCTCTGGTGTCATGTGACCACCGTGGTCTTCTGGTGTCATGTGACCACCGTGGTCTTCTGGTGTCATGTGACCACCGTGGTCTTCTGGTGTCATGTGACCACCGTGGTCCTCTGGTGTCATGTGACCACGGTGGTCTTCTGGTGTCATGTGACCACGGTGGTCCTCTGGTGTCATGTGACCACCGTAGTCTTCTGGTGTCATGTGACCACGGTGGTCTTCTGGTGTCATGTGACCACCGTGGTCTTCTGGTGTCATGTGACCACCGTGGTCCTCTGGTGTCATGTGACCACGGTGGTCCTCTGGTGTCATGTGACCACCGTGGTCTTCTGGTGTCATGTGACCACCGTGGTCTTCTGGTGTCATGTGACCACCGTGGTCCTCTGGTGTCATGTGACCACCGTGGTCTTCTGGTGTCATGTGACCACGGTGGTCTTCTGGTGTCATGTGACCACCGTGGTCTTCTGGTGTCATGTGACCACCGTGGTCCTCTGGTGTCATGTGACCACCGTGGTCCTCTGGTGTCATGTGACCACGGTGGTCCTCTGGTGTCATGTGACCACCGTGGTCTTCTGGTGTCATGTGACCACCGTGGTCTTCTGGTGTCATGTGACCGCCATGGTCAAATCAAATCAAACTTTATTTATAAATTACCGCTTCTCATGGTCCTGGTGTCGTGTGACCACCATGGTCCTCTGTCATGGCTTTCAGCAGATGATTTGTTCATGAGCTCAGGTTAAGGCTCAGGCTGAACCTTTTCAGAAATCTCTGAAGAGTTTAGGGTTCACGGCAGCCACAGATGGACGAATCAGACGAGCCTTCAGTGTTTCTGTGCTTCTTTCAGAGAGGTGCAGTCGGATGCAGATGATGTGGTCTACTCCGCAGTGGTCAGTCGAGGTTGATGACAAATCCTGCAGAGTGTCAGAACAAGAGCACAGGGAGACGCCGCTGGATGCTCCGCCCCCTGAGAGTTGGTGTCTCTGTGCGTATAACCTCAAAGCTGCAGCTTCAGCATCTCATCTGTGACCTTCAGCAGTTCATGACCACAAACAAAAGAGTCTCTTCACACCAGAGGAGGCGTCTAAGAAGGTGAAGCTCTGGTCCTCATCAGTCTTTGAGCTCCTGGAGCAAAAAGGTCACAGAAGCTCCTTTAGTTTGTGCAGACAGTGTGGTTATTCAGGGATGTCTGAGGATGAACTTTCAACAAACAGTTTTTAAAGATAGTTTGTGGATTTTTTTGACCATAAATAATTTTCTTTTCTTCAGCTTTTACTCTGTCTCGACTGTCTATCTAAAAGTTTCTGTAATTTATTCTTTTTTTTACATGCTTTTACTTCTTTAAAACATATCTGTGAGTTTGTTGCTGAATTGGTGTTTTTGTGCATTTTGACACAAAATAATCAATAAAGACAATCTGATTGTTCTGCTTTGGTCTGTTTTCTGTCCCAATAGTTGGGGATTTTTTATAGTAAATTTTTGATCAAACTGTACTTTTTTCAGTCACAACTTGAATATATTTGTCCAGTTATTGTTTTTTATTGCATGGACTCCATTTGTTCTGGTGATGCTCATCATTTCTGCTGGTATCGTCAGAAAACTCCATTGAACAGTAAATCTCTGCATCACAAAGGTTTTGGTCATCAAACGTCCCACAGTCAGCTCAGCTTTGGGTTTAGAGCATCAATCAAACATTTCAAAGATTTGAATGCATTTAATTATGTGGAGGTTAAATTTGCTGCTTGTTGAGCAGCAGTGATAGAAATCTATGTCTGTTTAAGACAAAATGTGACGGATAAGGAGCAAAGAACTGGTGTTTAGGAGAGAAAAAAACAAAGTTAAATATCTTTTGAGTATTTGCCAACTCCAATTTGAAACTATCAGCACAAACTCAACTTAAAATTTTATGTTTGTCAGCAAATACTTAGTTTCTAATGTTAAGTTGTGATGACTTCAGCCTCTCCTTCAGGACATTTCTAAAGTAATTTTACTCTGACTGCAGTAGGGTGCATCAGGTAACCCTTGTGCTATCCTAGGCACTTTAACGTTGGGAGTAGGGTCATCTAGACCCACTAGACAGTGCTCTGAACCTTTTTTCTTCAATGATTTGTGATCTTCACTGGTGTCCATGGATTACATGAAATCTTTCCACCTTTATCCACCTTTGTCATGGTAGGGAGAACATGTCAATGGAAGGGGGGGGTCATATAAGATAGTACAAGGGTTAAACACTATTCTTGTCTTTGTGTACGATGATTTGTGCTTGAGCTTTGAGGAAGGAAAAAAGAGGAAGTGTCTCAACGGGTTCCTGCTGAGAAGTCAGACGGTCTGATGACAGAAGTCCAACTTTCATCAGCGAAACGCTCATATTGACACAGCGGTTTGAAAACTTCCACTTTTTTGTATCCGTACACCATTTATGGATGTTTTTGAAAGAAAACAGTTTCACACTTATTTTTTTGTAAAAAAAAAAAAAGGAACGTAATAAAATACTACTAATAAGAATCATAATAATAATTGTCTTTATAAAGTATCTCTAGAAATGATGCAACTTTCTGAGCATTATGGAAATATAAAGCCGCTCGTGGCTTTAACCCCTCGGTCTGAAAAGTCTATTTTTTTTTTTTTTTTTTTGGTTTGATGGGAATATTTTATTTTGACAGGAGCTTTATTTTGACTGCGCTTTTCTCTTCCGGTGCAGGAGGTCACCATTCGAGACAAACATGGCGGCGCCCGACGAGCTCTTTTGCTGGGAAGGAGACTGGGGTCTGCCGTCTGTCAGCACCGACTGTCTGGTGGTTCTGGTGAGTATCCGCCCCCACCGGTTCGACTCGGTTCGGTCCGGTTCGTTTGTACCGTTGCTCCACGGCCACATTTCCGCAGAAACGCCCCGAAGAAGCTCAGTTCTACGGCTAATCAATAAGCGGGAAACAGCAGCACGAAGCCAACCAGCGATTGTTTTTAGTTATTGTTGTTTTAGGGAAACTGACGCCTGGCGTGACGTAACGACGTGACAGGCGACGTGCAATACAGAATTTAGCACATTTTGATGAATCACGTGGTCCCCTGTCTGAACCACGCGCGTCATATGCTGACAGACAGCTGAAGCCAAGAATGACCGGAAGTTGTGGAGCTGAGAGGATTCAGGCTCCAGAGCCCAGATGCTCCACCAGCGGAGGAACATCTGGCGGTTCAGGTCTCCGCCGTTCCTCCTGGAGGCCGGAGGAGGTTTTTCCCGCGGAAGATCATCTCTGCAGCTTCATTCGGTCATTTCCACCGGGTTTCCAGTTTAGAATCCGGCTCTTCTTTGTGGTGGAGCTCCTCATCAGATCTCAGAGCTTTTTTTAAAATCTCGGATCTTTAGCAATAAACAGCATTTTGGATCTAGAGCAGGGGTCGGGAACCTTTTTGGCCAAGAGAGCCATAAACGCCACATATTTTGAAATGTAATTTCGAAAGAGCCATTCAATAATGTGGTGTCCCTTTCCCACACGGAGGCACGGAGACTTAACCTCTTTTAAGGTTCTTTATTCTGGTTACTGCAGACCGCAACAAACGCCGTACAATTAATTCATCAACTCCTGAATCTCTCCCGCCGAGACGAGAGCGCTTCTCCCAACTTTATATTCCCCCCCTCCTGCTCCAGCCCTCCCATTTCCCTTATTTGGCCCATGGCTGAACACCATTGGTCCAAATTACCTAATAACAGGCTGAGCGACAGAACTGAGAGCCAATCAGATGCGTTCAATGAACTTCAGAACTTTCAACGCGGCCCAACAGCCGCTCAGTCCGCGACGATATGTTTAAAACTAAAAATACAAATGAATGTGTGCATTTTATTTAATTTCAACATTTTTAAAGGACAATAAGTCTGTGGATTCTTTTTAATAACATTGTTATTCTGTTGCTGATAAATGATGAATATTTCTCGTGGTAGTTTTGCTGATGGTCTAGTCTGGTTTACGTGGTGAGTTTCTGCTTCATGCAGGCGTTGAGACTTTAAACGTGATCTTAGGTCTGAATGTTCTGTAGATGTGAGACAGACTGATCACATGCAGACGTGGAGCCAGACACACTCAGGCTGCAGTGAGTGACGGGCAGCAGGTTTTACGTTTTTACAATCCCTGCGCGATTCACCTGCTGTCCCCACAACACCTCACCCCCCCCCCCCCCCTCTGCTTTCTCCCTCACACATCCCGTCCCCGCATCTGCGCGCTCTTTCTCAGAGACGGGAGCGCGCAGTTTTAGGCACGTCAATTCACAGGTTTCCAGTTGGTACAAACTCTGTGAAATAATAGATAATAGTAACTGATAGCGCTGGCGCAGATTTTTCTCTCTAAGCACCGCTACGACTGCGCGCTTCTGGCATCGCATCGCGCCCGAGAAGGACTGGTCTAATGAAAAAAAAAGTATAATAAAAAAGATTTGTCTGCGAGCCACATGTGACCATCAAAAGAGCCATATATGGCTCGCGAGCCATAGGTTCCCGACCCCTGATCTAGAGGGATCAGACTGGTTCTTTCAGAATAAAAGTCCTCAGAGACTCCAACAGCATCATGACTGAGGAAGCAGACGACACGACCGTCCTCGGCCTCATCAGAGGAGGGGACGGGTCCGCAGACAGAGACCTGGTGAACGGCGAGGACAACCACCTTGGTCGTGGACTGCAGAAGGAAAGCACCGCCACATCAGCCACTCATCATCAACGGGACTGTGGTGGAGCGGACCGACTGCCACCGGTTCCTGGGTCTGCAGATCACTAACAGCCTCAGCTGGGAAAGAAACACCGTTGCCACGGTGATGAAAGCCCAGCAGAGGCTGGACCCATCGCAGGACCCTCACACCAGGAGGGGGCTTGTGGAAAGCGTCCTCACCAGAGGACTGACGGCCTGGTTTGGAAACGCCCCCATAAAAGAGAAGAAGAGGCTGCAGAGGGTCACCAACACAGCTGGAAAAGTCATCGGCTGCAACCTGCCATCCATGGAGACCATCGATAGAGGAGGAGAGTGACAAAGATCATCAGAGACAGACACCCCTCCCCTGCCCACGCACTGATCCAGTGTGTGGACTCAGGTCACGACCTCAGACGCCGCAGGCCTGAAAGCATCCATGAACACGCCACACGCTTCCACAGCAGCCAATCAGAATGCTGGAACAGGACATCAGAGGGAAAACTGGACTGGATCACATGACATGCCGTTCAGACAGGACGCTAAGTGCAACAAACTATGAACTCCACATGTGCAATAATTCCTCTGAATAGGTTAGGACGCCGCATTATTCATATTTACTCATATTTATATTTTATACTTTGTACTTTTGCATTTTTCCTTATTTTATTTATTTTAAATTTTAGTTCTTTCTATATTTAGCCGGACATGAAAGATGCCAAAGAAAAAGTCAGATGTACCACATGTGCAAACGGCAATAAAACCTTGAACTAGACTGAAAGATGATCAACACATCGCTCTTTGACTGAAGGACCAACCTCTGAAGTTCTGTCTCCACCATGTTTTCACATTTTTCCCGCTGAGAAAAAGCTTCAAACACACAAAGCTTCAGACACACAGACCTGTACAATGTTGTCCTGTTGCTTTGATGAGCACAAAGGATTGTGGGACTGCATGGTGGCGTCCTCTCAGGCTGGAAGGTCTGGGTTTCCCTCTGTTGAAAAAACCTTCTTTCCATTTGATTTTCATGAATTTGAAGACGTTCTACCGAGTAAAAGCTCTTTCAAAAATGAATCTCTTTGTTTTTGTCTCATGAATTCTGATCAGGATCAGATTTACAGGGGAGTCATGTATGACTAAAATCCTCTAACAGACATGTTCCCCGGATTTTCTGCAGAAGGTTTACATGTAACTCCGCACATGACCACCAGAGGGCAGCAAAGCCTCTTTACAGGAACCCATTTCTTTCTTTTTTCTTTTCTTTTTTTAGTCTCGTTGAGATCGTTTTTTTTCCTCTTCATGACGTTAATTCTCAGGATTTTTCCATGTTTGCATCCCATAATTTTTTTTGGCATATTTCTACACAAAATGATTCAAGTTTCAATTCAAAAAGTTACAGTTTGGATTCTTAAATCCCACTTTCTTTCTCACATAAACATCTGCCACACGGTTTGAAAGAATATAAATTCTGGAAGTTGGCATGGGATGCATAAAAACAGACAAACCTGATCCGTTATTCTGAGTATTCATGGATGGTGGGTCTGCATGTTTCCTGTCTTCCTGAAAGTAAAAGGAAACATTTCTCCTCCAGCCATCTTCTCTAAGATCTCCTTAGTCAGTCAGAAACTCTGATTCATCCAAAGAAGTTCTGGGAAAGAGCAGTGGAAGCTGGACTGAGGTCAGAAGTTTGATTTCCTGCAGAGACGGAGCGGCCCAGATGTTTGAGGATGAGGATGCTCTGCAGGAGGAGGTGAATTTGACAGAGAGGAGCTGTGGTTGGGATGAGGAAGAAGGATGGAGGTGTTCCCACAGCTGGACAGAGGGGGGGGGGGTGTTGGTGTGGAGGGGGAGGGGGAGGTGGGACTCCATCAGCTTTCTGTGGGGATGGACAGACGAGGAGGACCAAAGAGGACATGAGGGAGGAGGATGCAGAGGAGTGGGGTGGATGGAGATGTTTCACTGTGGCGCCCCCTACAGGGAGCAGCAGGAACAGAATGTCCTCATTTTTATCCTTTTTGTTTTATTTCTTTTCTGCTGGTTTATTGATTCTTCAGTTTTTAGTCTTGCATTTATTTTTTTGTAGCATTTAGCTCCTCATTTATTATCATTTCTGTCAGGGACGGGCAGATATCAGTTTTTCCAGCTGATAACCGATACTGAAGTGTCTACAGTAACACAAAGTTTAGATTTTCTTTTTGTGTCTTTATTAGAGACACACAACTGGACAATCACATCATTCTTTTTTAACATACAGCAAATGATCTCATAGGAAAAAGTATCACTTTTATATAAATATATCTGTAAGCATTCAGATCATTTAGTGAATGTTGGACATAACTGTGAATCAACAACATGTATCCCATCAAAAATAACACGTATTTTAAACCATCAGGTTCTGACTGTAAACAGAAGTATACGTTTAAAAAATAAAGTGTTTATGAAAACAGTCAGAAGAATATCGGTAGATTTTTTTAATATTGGACTGATAAACTCAAGTTATCCAAATATTGGCACCGATATGCGGCCCATCCTTAATTTCTGTAACATAGCTTCATATTTCTTTGCTAACACGACCTTTTCAGACGTGTTCATTTGATAAATGATTATTTTTCTTATACTACGCGTCATGTTTACTGTTCTGTCAGCACTTTGCCTGCAGCTGATTTAGCGCTGTTCTGTTTCCATGGCAACTGGTCTCATCCTCCTCCTGTTTGAATCCTTCAGAGACGGACGCCGTTCTTCAGACCTTTTTTTTGCTGAGCAGCTGTTTTCATGTTTACAGGGGTCTTTGGAACCCGGAAATGTTCTTGGATCCTTTAATTTTCTTTGAAAATTAGAGAAGCTCATAAAAATGTAATACAGTTTTTCTCCCTTTGATGAAATATTTCAGTTTTTGAATTAGAAAATATCAGCTCAATAAGTTGGAAGGTTGTTCTGCTCATGAATGAAGACCAATTTAAACGAGTTAGGAACTCCAGCTGCGTAAAGCTGGTAGAACCGCTCCAGAAACGTCTTTTCTATGTCGGATGTTTGCATTGAATTATTTTCCGACATTCTAGTTTTGTTTTTGTTTTTTATATGGAAGCTGTTTGGCGGTAGAACCGGTTCCTGTCGTTCCTGCAGCCGCAGCAGGCAGGGGAGGTTTTTGTGGTGGGAAACCGGGAGTGGTGGAGATGCTGGCTGCAGCCGGAGACCACCCGGGACTTCTGCAGACAGTTACCACGGCTGGTGGGGGTCTGGGGGGCCAGGGGGGGGGGGGGGGGGTGCTGCAAGCCTTCCTGCATGCGACGCTAACCTGCCTGAACAATGTTGGTGTTGGACTGAGACTGGGCGAGCAGACAGCAGAGCATGCTGGGTAACGTCCGGGGTGGGTGGGGTTTCCTGCAGCAGCACCAAACCCCATCCTTCCAGTCTGGAGTGCTGCAGTTCCTCACATGACCACTGGAGGCAGACATTCATGTAGATCAGTGTTTTTGAGCCGCGGCTCACTTTAACTTTGACCAAAGTCCCGCGGCTCACCAGCATCTGTAGTCTGTATTGATCTACAGTCCCTCCATGATCTCATGTGCATTTTTGTGATAATTGTGGCAGAAAAAGCTGGAAGTTTCAGCTGTTTTTTTTAAAAAGATGTAATAAAAGTTAGTTTTCTGTAATAATTTTTAACTAAATTATTAGACATTTTACCCTGGTAGTTGTTTTTCCCTTCACTTTATTAACATGTAATTTTAGGTAACCTCACAAAAAAACAAATATATTCTTTCTAAATAGTGATTTATTCATGTTTTCTGTAGCTCCACAAAAAGTGAACATGTTGAAGTTTTATTAGTTTTTCTTTTGTCTAAATCAAAGATGAAGTCTTTGAAAAATTTAGCAAAAATGTTTTATTTCTTTTTAGATGATTAAATTGTTTCAATTGAGTTGAATTGTGTCTTTTTCACCTTAATGCTGTTTCTTAAATGTTGTTACTGCTTCTTCTTAAGTGTATCATATAAAAGAATCCATCCAGCTTGTTTGGATGAACACAGAGCTGATATCCTGCAGATGTTTCTAGATCAGTTATGAGGGTCATTTCCCACGGTTCACCTGTGTGCCGCAGCACACTGCTTGAAAACACTGATGTAAAGAGTCCAACTTCCTGGTGGAGAAATCTCTGATGTCTATTGTTTTCTACTCTGGTTTACTTTTATCAGCATTATTTAAAGGCACGCTCGTTTGATTGACAGGTGGGTGGGATCAGAAATCTTGGGTCCAGCTATTGTTGAAGGGCCAGAAGGCGGGGCTTAGGTGCAGGCGAGTGGAGCAGACCCGTCAAAATAAAAGTAGCCTCTCAGCTGGTCTACAGCTTCATAATGAGGCCCTTTCTTCTGGAAATGAGGCGTAAACGTCACGTGACATCACGGCGTGAATCAAACACGCCATGATGTCATGGAAGCAGGTTTGTCGGCACGAGCCTTTAGTGAGGAGAATGCCAGGCCTCTCAGAGGGATGTACGATGTGCTGACGGCGCCTCATCGTCTTGTTTTTCCACTGTGAAGCCTGTTGTCCCGCCTTGAATCGTCCTCCATGTTTTTTTTTTTTGGGGTGGGGGTCTCGGTTTCAGATGGAGCTCTTTGTGACCCGTGGTACCTGGCCAGCGTTCTCCCATGATGCCAGAAGAGCTCTCCACTGTTCTTCTTATCCTTGATAACTTGGGTTTTTTATTTTCCACACAACCTCTGAGCTGAAAACTGGATCTCTGCAAACAAACATCAGGATCTGAACAACAACCAGGTTAACGAAACCAACAAAGACAGCAGCGTCTTCATGCCTGAAAGAGTCTTCAGTCTCTGCAGGGATGACACACACACACCTATACACACACTCACACACAGACACACACACACCTATACACACACTCACACACAGACACACACACACCTATACACACACTCACACACAGACACACACTCACACACAGACACACACACACCTATACACACACTCACACACAGACACACACACACACCTATACACACACTCACACACAGACACACACACACCTATACACACACTCACACACCTATACACACACTCACACACAGACACACACACACCTATACACACACTCACACACAGGCACACACACACCTATACACACACTCACACACAGACACACACACACACCTATACACACACTCACACACAGACACACACACACCTATACACACACTCACACACCTATACACACACTCACACACTGACACACACTCACACACACATCAGAACAGGACCACTATTCATGAATCCACTGTGTTCTGATTAGGAAAACTTTATGAAAAAATGAATACTTTAATCGGAGGTCTTTATATTCCCCAGTTGAGCATCAATGCAGACTGTGCATGTGGGCGGGCGCCCGTGGTGCAGTGGTACAGCGGTCGACCTCCAATCGTAATATTGCAGGGCCGATTCCCGCCCGTGTGTTGAAGTGTCCTTGGGCAAGACACTGAACCCCAGAGCCCCCAGTAGTCAGTGGATTTGGCATTAACGTCTTTTTACAGGAAGACGGCCTTTAAAGGATTGTTTAACGTTAATAAAATGTTCAACTTTTTCTACAAAATCAATGTGACATAAACTCTGCAAGATGTTCAAATTTCACACTGTTTCCTGTTTGACACACAGTGTGAGCGCTTGGAGCCTCTGGAAAAGCACAGAAATATCCCATCCATCATTATTATTATGATGATTATTATTATTATTGGTATTAATATTGAGGCCTGGAGCCGCATCACACTGTCAGACTTTAGCTTCTGGAATCCTCTTTCAAAACTCTGGAGTCTGATGACGTTCAGGTGTCACACCCTGACTTTCAAAACTCTTTTTTTGTTGTTGTCTTGAACGGTTTTGGTCCCAAAGAAAATGAGCGTTTGAGGCCGACTGAACGCCGCCGCGGTCCGTTCAGCCCCACGAGTCCACAAACATCCACACGGCTGCTTTTGTGAGGAAAGTTCTCCTCATGTTTCCGTCTGTAAAAGCGATGCTTTCCTCAGAAGGACTGAGTCACCTGGATCTTTAGCCAAAACCTAGTCCTGCTGCCCCCCCCCCGTTTGTCTGACCCTGACCAGCAGCACCTCCAGACGCACAAAACTGCAACACAACAGGCTCCATGAGATTCTCTGTTGGTGAGGCTTTCCACTGATCAACCATCGGTCTCTGACTCCAGAACCCACAGAGCTGCAGGTTCTGGTAGAAAATCCACCTCAGAGGATTTGTTTCCATCAAAAATGAAGAATTATTTGGTGTTACCTCCAGACTGCCCCCCCCCCCAGCATCCCAGCCTAATTCATGCTACATCAGACCCTCGACGGGGGTCCATTATCCCCGAAAGCAAACAAAAAACCAGCTCAAATGGGTCTTAACCAATAAAGTTCTAATGATTAGGAAAATAATCACATTTTCTCCCAACAGCCTCTCTTTTCCGTTTATAAAGGTGTATTTTTGTCTTTTCTCCGCCTTTCATTCGTCTGCTTCCTGATCCGCTTTTGTCCTCCGTCTTCAGGCCTACGCTCAGTTCGCTGGAGCTCCTCTCAAAGTCCGGAAGATCTGCAACCCCTGGAGGAGTCCGAGCGGTGAGGAGGCGCGCCCCTCCCTCTGCACACCTCTCTGCGCTCCTCCGCTCATCCCTCTCTCTCTTTGTTTGGAAGGTTCCCTTCCTGCGTTCAGGACCAGCCAGAAGGAAACCTTGTCTCGGACCTCTGACATCATCATCCATCTCCGGAAACAGGTAAGCCCCGCCTCCTTCCCCATTGCGTTTTAAAGGGAATGCATTGGCTGCCTAGCAACTGGTTCATGTTGGAGGGGTTTGCATGGGTTGCTGTGGTAAAATGAACATTTACTTTAAGGTTGAGACTCCAAACTTTGTGCGTGTATTCAACTATCCCTGTCTTGGAAAAAACTTTATGGTTGCTATGGATAATTTCTCTCATGGGGGGCGCAGTTCACCTTCTTTGTTCCAAAACACCCCAAACGTCACAGTCAGCAGTCATTCAGAGCGGCTTCCTGCTTTGATTTGTTTAAACCTCACGGACAAATCTGCTGAACCTGGGATTCTGGAAAAGAGCTGGCTCCAAATTCAGACGTTCTGCGGGGAAAAGTCTCCGGTATGACCTCAGCCGCGTCTCAGGAGGCCGCCGCGCGGTGAAGGCTCTGCAGCCGACTGGAAAAGCTCATTAAACGACGGGGAGCAGCAGGCGGGGGCGCATTCCTGCACCGCTGACGGTTCCCCACCAGGCTGAGCGGAGGGAGGGCTGCAGAGCCGGACCTTCATGCCGTCAAAGACTCAAGTTCACACGGTTGTTTGACCGTCTGTTTCCTCCAGATCCACGCAGAAGAGCACAGGACTCCACGTGAAAACTGACTTTAGCTCCTGACATGGGAGGGGTCAAATAATGTCCACATAAAACGTTTTTTGTTCCATGGAAAACTGCAGTGATGGTGTTAGCTTCAGGTGCTGTGATGCGTTCATGGTCCTCCTGGACGTTCGGTCAAAGCAGAACCTGACCTGCAAGACAAAAGTGCTCTCAGCCGGTTTCACCTGCCTGTCATTCTCAGATCTTTAACCTAAAGTCCCGCTGCCGCGTTCCCGGCGCTCTTTTAATGATGATGCAGCTGTTTTCAGCCAAAATCTAAAAACCTTTTCTACGACCTAGTTTCTGCAGAGCGGCAGGCGCTCATCAGAAATTCACCTCTCTGAGTTGTGGGCAGGACTGTTGGCCCGGGGTAGATGTGCCTGTGCAGATTTCCCATCATCCCTCTGTTTACGCTCTGTCATCCACTAGCTTATAGCCCCCCCCCCCCCCCCCCCCAACCTAACCTTAGCGGTGCATCAAACATGGCGAGCATTTTCCAGTTTGGATCCAGATTCCAGCTCAGACGAGGAAAACAAAGACGTTCACGGATCTATCTTGCTGACGTACCAGAAGGGGGCGGGGCCTGTGGCTTGCCGTAGTAGCTTCGACGTCCCAAATACGACCTTTTGCAATGGAATTTGTCTGCTCCTGATTCGGTACAATTTAAATAAAGAAATCCCCAGAAATGCAGTTTTGAGCTGAATTTTCTTCATCCATCTCTTCAATCCAGAGAAAAATGCCAGAAGGACACGATTTTCATAGAGCGGTTCTTTAAATGAGCATTTCTGAAATAATTCCGCTTAAATCACAGATTTATAGTTTTAAATCGGTTTGTTTTGGAGTTAGAATGAGTCCAGATTGTCCATTAAGTTGTTGCATCATCCTGCACTTTTCTCATTGGGGGTTCATAAAGTAGTGAAGCTGGAGGCTTAAAACGCCGTTTTCCTTCGTCTTTAGACGTCATCATTTGCTGCAGACTGAAACTATTAGCTTTCTCACATGATGCAGAGGTGACACAAACTTTCCTGAAGTCTTTGGGCGGGCGCGTGGACACGCCCCCCTTGGTTTATTCTGACTGGACACGCCCCCCCTTGCTGCTCCTGTCAGTGAAAATCCGCTTCAACACGGAAAAATCCCTTCCTGGTTTGTTCCAGAAAGTGTGAAGGAAAACCGCAGAGACTGGGCGCGAGCGGCGCGCTCATAAATCTGCTTCCCGCGTGTCTCCACGCCGTCATTCAGCAGCTGGAAGGCATTAGGCGCACAAACCGCCGCCGCGGGAGCTCTGGCTGCAGCCTTCGCCTCCTCTCCTGAGCTCACTTTGCCGCCGCTTGGCGCCTCGGCTCACACGTGTCCTCTGCCTCAGGTGCGTGTCCGCTCTGATGTTTCCATCACCGTGAACATGCCAGTAAACCGCTGCAGCCACGAGGAAACATGCTAACGGTTTCCATGGTAACCTGCTCACCTGACCCGCATGAACTGGAGTCAAAAACAGTTTTTCTTTTGTCCAGAAATTCAACGCTGACTATGATCTTTCAGCCAAGGAGGGGGCCGACAGCCTGGCCTTCATCTCCCTGATGGATGAGAAACTCAAGCCGGCTCTGGTGAGGCTTCCTCTTCATCTTCCTCCTCCTCATCTTCTTCCTCTCTGACCTCCTGGACCTGTCGGTGAACCTCAGATCTGATGTCCGGTTCTTGTAGATCTACACGTTCTGGATCGAGCCAAAGAACTACGTGGACGTGACTCGCCGCTGGTTCGCCGAACACATGCCGTTCCCCCTCAACTTCTTCCTGCCGGGACGGATGCAGAGCCAGCAGCTGGAGAAGCTGCGGCTGCTGCAGGGAGACGAGCGTCTGGAGGCCGGAGAGGAGCTGGAGAAGGAGGTGAGAGGTCGCCAGAGGTCAGCTCCAAGCAGACCTGGAGGTGCAAACACAAGTTCTTCTGAAACTTCAGGTTTAGACAAAAGTCTTTCCTGCTGAAAACTAACAGAGGAAGTTTCTCTCCACTGAAGGAGTGAATAACATATATAATGACAATAAGAGTCTTGGAAAGCTTCAAAGAAGAATATATGAAGTAAAAAAAAAGATAAATGGGCTTCATGCAGAAACCAAACAAGTGTGGAGGCCTTAAGAATGAAGGAATGAATGGAACCAGACAAAGTTGGTTTACTTCTGTAGTAAAGTTTTCCCCCTTTTGATTGTAAACTGGCTTCAAACAGGAAGTCAGAGTGTTGCTGCATGGCTCAAACACTGGAATGTTCTGGAGGAAACTCTGGATCTAGAAGCTTTCAAACAAACCTCCAGCAGAACTGAAGACGTTCACTTTGACAGATTCTGGCTCTGATTCAGACTCGCTGCTGGAAGCGGATTTTTCCGCGTGGTGACCTGCAGAAAGTCCTCGTCTGCGTCAGCTGACGGAAAACCTGCTGCCCCCCCACATGGCTCCAGTTTGAATGGGGCTCTGGTCTCCATGTGCCGCCGCTGGGGAGGAGGGGGCACATTGTGGGAGGCGAAGATTGGGCCTTCATACTAGATTTCTGCTGCTGAGGAGTGGAGGTCAAAGGTTAAACGGCGCTCAGGGACTTGGTTTGAATTGGTTATTCCTGCCAGTGGAAACCTCCAGAACAGCAAGTCAGAATGAACCAAAGTTTCCTGTGGAGGTTTAAAGGGTTGGCAGATCAGGACGTCTGAACGGCAGCACTGCTGCTGGGAGGAAGTCCCCTTCTGGGAGGTTTCAGCCTCAAACGCTGGACAACCAGCAGCCGGTTGACGTCAGCGCTGGGCGGGTTCTTTGTTCTTTGCCTAAAGCAGAACACGTTTATTTTGGCTGGAACCAGACGCAGAGCTCCGCTCTGATTGGTGGTCGTGGTTTGAGGAGAACATGTATCCTTGAGCCTCAAAGATGAGACCTGCTGTTTTTCTACGTTCCTCTTCTGAGGGTCCAGGAACGGGTGTCGATTCAGGTCCAAGTCGTTGGACGGAGACATTCCCTCACTAAGCTCCCAGACGAGACGCGTCCCTGGAACCACCAGGGCCAGTGTGGCGTTTACTGTCTTGCTCAAGTACACTTTGACACATGGGTGGGCAAGGTGGGAATCAAACCCGCAACCTTCTGATCAGATTGGCGGCGTTGACTGTCAGATTAAAAAACTCAGAAAACAAATCTCCCCGTCTGAACAGATCCACGCTGAAAGCTCCCCGTCCAGGGGTCATGTGACCACAGGCTCGCTCTATCTGAGCTCACCTTTACGGGTTTCAAACCTGTTCCAGTTCCAGCCGCATCTCTGAGGCCGACCTTCTGTCCGGCTCTCCTACAGGAACTAAACCAGCTTCTCCTCTGTGTGTCTCTGTTTTCTTCTTCAGTTGTATCGTGACGCCACCGAGTGTTTGAACCTGCTGTCCCAACGACTCGGCTCCCAGAAGTTCTTCTTCGGGGACTCGTAAGTTCCTCCACGTTCAGACCAAGTCTCTACCGCTGACTGACTTGAGTGTGACGTCATCACACGGTTTACCATCGGCTCCAACCAGAAGATGGCATGATAATGTCGCCGCCATGTTGGAGCCAAAGATCGCCAGTCTGAGTCATCTGACCAATCAGGAGTGAGAGCTTGTTGGAAGGCCACACCCCCACCACTTGAAAGCAGGCTTCACATAATCTGTCAATCAAATGTTTTGTTGGCTCCGCCTACTTTGATAGAGGCATCCGATTGGTCAGTTTATCACTTGAAAAACAAAATGCAGAGGAAAAAATCCCGTTAATTTCTCTATAGACGTCTTTGGGATTCTGGCTCCTCGGAGCCAGCAGGTACTTCCTGTTTGGAATGCTGGGGGGGAGGGGCGACTTAGTCCAGTTCTCAGATAGTCTGCTGACCTCTTGACCTCCTCCGACCGGGGTCCCCCTCATCCTACCTGCTCTCTCCTTTGCAGGCCTTCCTCTCTGGACGCCTACGTGTTCGGCCATTTGGCGCCGATCCTGAGGTGCAAGCTGCCGAACGGGAAGCTGCAGCAGCATCTGAAATCCCTGGACAACCTGGCCAACTTCTGCAGCAACATCCTGCTGCTGTACTTCCCCAGAGACGGGCGAGGTGAGGCCCGCTGGAGTCTGTGACCTCATGTAAACACTGACTGTGGACAGATGGGAGTGTTGGAAGGAGCAGATGTGTTTGGATCCCCGAACATTTCAGCTCCTCCTGTCTCGCTGACCCTCTGATCATCTCAGCAGCCCTCCTTCCTGTTTCCTCCTCAGACGGCTGCAGTCAGAAGTCGCCCCCCCAGCCGGACGCTGGAGACTTCGACAACGTCCCCAGCAAGCGGCGAAAGCAGCTGCTCTCCGCTGTGGTGGCCCTGGGCGCCATGCTGGGCTACGCCCTCCTCACCGGCATAGTGTCCATCCAGCACGTCCAGCAGGAGGCGCTGGAGGAGCCGCCCGACCTGGAGGACATGGGGTCCCACGAAGAGGAAGGGGACGGCTGAGGACGCAGGCCGTCCCGGGACTCGAACCTTTCAGGACAGACAGAGTTTAGTGTTACGCCACTGGAAGGAGCTGTGAGGGAGACGCATCCGGGAGCCTCCGGGCGGCAGGAGGAGGAGCAGGTGCATCCCAGGAGGTCGTCCCAGGAGGGTTTGTGTTTCTGTGGAGAAACTTCACACGCCTCTGTTTGGGTCTTAAAGTTTGTGCTTTTTAATTTAAGTTTGAGTTTTTCAGCAGAAGCTGGATTTTCTGCTCTCTGCTGAAACTGTGTCTGAAGAAAATAAAGAGAAGTTTGAATCTGTGGTGGTTTGATGGTTGAAATCCAGGATCAGTGGCTTCATATTCAGATGTTTCTCTGCGAGCATGAAGAAAACACACACACGCCCCCCACCCGTCCCGAGCGGGTCTGGACGCCTGGGGAGGTACAGCTGCACATGACGCCACCCCTCAGGAATCCCCGCCGTGTCCCGCTCTGCTGCCCGTCCTAACGAGGCGATCTGGAAGCAGTTTGTGGGTCGCTCCTTTGTTCTGGTGCCGTTCAGACGTTCGCTTAGAGCTGAAGTCCAGAGAGGAGGAGGGAGGGGGTTACCTGCGGGTCAAGGTTACCACGGTGACGGTCTGGAAGTGGAAACAAACTGTGGAGGAGGGATGAGGTTATCTTTAAGAAACTGTGGTTCTGGACCTCTGGCATTCATCTGGACCTCTCCGGTCCCACAAACCTGAACCGCTTTTCTCAGATCGGTGCCCAAAACCTGTAGACGTACGTCTGTGACCGGTTCCTTTAGCACTGGGTTCTGGGGAATCACTGGGTGGGGGTGGGGGGGTGGTGGGGGGGTTGCTTCACCTGAACAAACCTATCAGGTCATCATTTCTGCTCCCCCTCTGCTTTTGGTTTGAGTTTCAATGAATTTCCCGAGCATGCGCAGTTCCAATCCAGCTGCGCACCTGACCATTGGTTCGGGTTCGGGTGGTACCGCCCCGCTCCGCCCCTCCTCCTCCTCCCTGAGGAGCCAGCAGCCCATCCCGATGGTTCTCCGTGCAAACCCTCTGCCTCCGGGTTCGGTTCGTCTCTGTTCCAGGCTGAAGGACCACCCCAGTTCCGGACCGGCGCCCCCGCGTTTCAAAGTTCTGGACCTGGTTCTAGGGAGTGCCCGTGGGTCCAGAATGGGTTGGTCTGTCCCGCTTCTGCTGTCAGTCATGTGCGCGCGCCTCACGGTGGGAGTCCCGGACGGAGCGGACTTCCAAGGTAACGGAACCGAACCTGGGCCCGCGGCCGGGACCAAAATGGCGTTTCGATCCGAAACCATTAGAGTTCTTTTGGATCTGGTCATGTTTGACAAACCGGTTAATGGCGGGAAGAGAGAGGGAGAGAAACGCGCGCGCTGGAAAAAGTGATGCCTAAACTTTTACGCACAGAAAGACGCAGAAAACTTTATAGAATCTTTTTTTATTCTATTATTACATAAACACTTCATATTTATTCACTACAGGAATTGACCAAATGTTGAAACAATCAGGATGACTTATTAAAGGATGTGTTTAGGGAACAGCTAGAATACCCGACAAAAGTCAAATTAACAATAATATGCTTTGATTGAACACAACAGGAGCCAGAAATGAACCGTTTCTCTCCAAAACTATAGAAAAAAAGGTAAATTTGACCAATTTTATAAAGTTTGAAATGGTCTTTATCTTCATTCTTTACTTAGAACAAAATAAATCTTTATATCTGAATAATACACACATCTATGAAAAGCTGCTAAGTAAGTGTCTTGGAAGCCCAGAGGGCAGGGGTCCCCAAACTGGCCCACCCATTTGACCCGGCCCCCTGAACTTTACTAGAGAGGCCCCCTCTTTTTTTGCATATCACATAGCCTGGTCACGTGATGGAGACTCATTGAAGCATGGAGAACTGGGGTGAAGTGGACCCCCCCAACAGAATCTCTGGAATTGTTTCCTCACATCAATAAAGTTTATATGATTTGAAATGTGAGCAAAGCTAAAAATGTTGCTACTGCAACCTCACTTTGCCCCTGTCATAGAACTTGAATGTGACCCCCCCCCCCCCCCCCATCAGAAGGGAAAAGTGACTAAAAGGTGAGGAAAGGGAAACATTGATCCAGAATGCAGGTATTGATCAGAGAGGCTAGCCTCCTGAAAACCTCCAAACCTGGATAATAAGGAAAGAAGACAAAAGCCTTCAGAGACTGTTCATATGAGCGTCGCTGAAACACTTTCCTTCATATCTGTTCGGTCGGGTTCACTTTGTGTAAAAAAACAATTTCATTTTTTCATTTCTGAGTCCCTCCGGAAGCATCAGATGAATCCTGGGAGAAGCTAATCGCCACACGGTAACAGTCATATTAGGTCTTCATAAACCCTACCATGGGTTTGACCTCTGACCTTCATCAGCGAGGCTCCCGTCAGTCAAACGACACACTTTTTTTCTTCTTGAAGCCGTGAAAGCAGCTCTGGGAATTCCTTCACATTTCAAACTAACGTGAAATCAGAAGAATTAAAGGATCTTCATGAACTCTGGAGAATAATCGTCAGTCCTGATCTGTGTGAGAAGTCTGTTGAGCCACTAAAACCATGAAACTTCCTCCTCCGTGCTTCACAATAGGATCATTTTCTGCACACTCTGATGGGAACATCTTGAGACTTTTCTGAATCAGATTCTTTTTTTTCTGTGTGCTTCAGAAAAGAGAAGATTTGTTTTGGATGATTCGACTCTTTAAGCCTCTGACAGAAACGGCTTTTCTGGACTCCGCCCTGATGACGTCTCGCTCTTGTGACGAAATGCCTGTAACTAGAGGATTTAATGGAAGGACTTTAACGAGCCTCAAACGGATGAAAATCTGTTCTTACAAGGTTCACCAACTTTTTATTTATTCATCTTCTGTGTCCATCGTTTGAAACCATCTTTAGTTGTTAGCAGAAGTTGTACAGGAAGTCAGCTTGACCTGAATGGGAAACAGAAAAGGCTTTTATTGTGAAACTCAGCCTGCAGGTTCTTCCTGGCTCATGTTGGTCTGTAACAGCGCAGAGGCCGAACGCGCCTCCTGATAATCTGTCACTTCCTGTTGGGTGGGGCTGCTCTGAACGATTCCACCTGGAGAGCTGCTGATGCTTGAAGCAACGTCTGCTGGTCCCACAGCCGTTAATGTGGTCGCAGAAAAGCCCAGCTGTGGTTTACATTCTGGAACGGTTCTGCAGAACATCTGGAACAAACACAGGGACCTTTTTTTCAGGTGTGGTCCTGCCTCTGGTCCCTGAGGCTGATTGTTTCTTCTGGATGGGGCCGTTTCTGATCTGTGCTCCTCAGGCTGACGTGATGTGTGGTGGAGACGCCGAGGGGTTCGTGTTTCACCTCATCTCTAAATTTAGCTCTGAAGATGAATGTTCCTGAGTGAAGGTTTCTCTGATAGACCTGAACAGTTTACGGTAACCATGGTAACCTGAAGTGAGGATGGGGTTTCATACAGAACATTGCATAAAAGCTGGTATCATTTTTCTAAATATTTAAGTCAGAAACGGATAAAACGATCGATTTTTTGAGGACAGAAAAAAATTGAAATGCCATGAAAACAAAAATGCAGTTCATTTCAAAATGACCATAAAAAGTCGTTCATCCTGTGAGGGCCGGCCATGGCACGGAGGTGGAGCAGCTGATATTTAGCAGAAACATTTCTAACTTTAGAGCCCTTTGGTCTACCTGGCTGAAATGTCATGGACTGTTATAAAAACCACTAATGTCTAAGATTTTTAGCTTTTAGAGAAAATACATTTTGTGTCTTTATAAATGAAGAGCGTATATAAAGATGACTTCTACTTCTGGGCTTCCAGGTTTCACATAAACTTATGCAGTTAAGTGGCTGACCTGCAGGGGGCGTTAAGACTGTCTCCTGTTCTCCTCAGTGATTGACGTGCTGAGTCTCCAGGATGCAAAGCAGAGCTCCGTGGCAGTGAAGAAGCTGTCGGACGGTCTGAGTGAGCTCAGTGACGTGTACGTGGTGTCGACGTTCCGGCTGCCGCCGAAGTCGAGCGGCGTCCTGATGGGTCTCTACAGCAAGCAGGACAGCAGGAAATACCTGGAGGTCGCCGTCATGGGGAAGATCAATAAAGGTGGGCGGAGGTTTGCTTTGCTCTGGAACTCCGAAATTTCCTGCGCTTCCTGAACGTGTCAGGAACGGTTCTGGAGAAGAATGATCCAGCAGCCCGTTTCCATGGAGACGGGAAGTTCGTGGAGGGAAACCTCAGTGTGCCTGAAGGTTCAGTCGGCTGCATAAAAACAGTCGAACCTTTTTCCAAAGTATTTCTAAAAAATAATGAAGAAAAGCAGCAGAAAACACAAACGACCAGGAGAAGAGCTCAGAGAAGGTCCAACAGAAGACTCGGATTAAAAAATGTATTAACCAAATCAAATTGATATTAATGTCCAAGAGAAAAAACTGGAGGAACCTTCCTGCATTCATTTGCTCTGTGTGACTCCAATGGAGGACATCAGAATCAGAATCAGAATCAGAAAGCCTTTATTGTCATTGTTACACAAGAAACTTGTGACAACGAGATTACCGGTGCTCTCCAGCTGCTTAAACAATAAAAATAGATAATCTTCTAAAGAACAATAAAATTGTGTTTCACTGAAAATATACATATGTACAAAGCTAAATAACTATTTTAAATTGCATTATATTGCACTGGGAATTGTTAATATTGCACATTGGTTTCAGTTATTGCACGAAGTTACAGTTTTTTGTGGGATTCACATTTATTTATGAGGTTGACTGCTCTGGGAAAAAAACTGTTCTTGAGTCTATTTGTGCGAGCCTTGAGCGATCTGTACCGTCGGCCTGACGGTAGCAGTTGGAACAGGTGGTGGTTGGGATGGTGGGAGTCCTTGATGATTTGCCTGGCTCTGCTCGTGTAGCGAGAGCCAGCAATGTCCTCTAGGCTGGGCAGGGGGGAGCCGGTGATTTTCTGGGCCGTGTTGATCACCCTCTGCAGCGCCTTCCTGTCTGCGGCCGAGAATCCTGCATACCAGGCTGTGATGCAGTACGAGAGGATGCTCTCGATGGTGGCTCTGTAGAAGGTCACCAGCAGCTTCTTGTCCAGGTTGTTCCTCCTGAGTATTCTCAGAAAGTGGAGACGCTGCTGGGCCTTCCCTACTGCCGCAGTGGTGTTTGCAGTCCAGGAGAGGTCCTCTGTGATCAGCACACCCAGGTAGCGGATGGAGTGGACCCTGTCCACTCTGACCCCATTTATATAAAGTGGGGGTGGGTCCACTCTCCCCTTTCTGAAGTCCAGGATTATTTCTTTCGTTTTGGTGGTGTTCAGGTGGAGGTTGTTTCCTGAACACCACTTTTCCAGTCTGCTGACTTCATCCCTGTAGAGAGTCTCATCTTCACCTGAGATGAGCCCGACCACAGCGGTGTCATCAGCAAATTTGATGATTGTGTTGCAGGGGTGGGTTGATGTGCAGTCCGATGTGTAGAGTGTGAAGAGGAGTGGGCTCAGTACACATCCTTGTGGTGATCCTGTGCTGATGGTGATGGTGGATGAAAGGTGGGGTCCAAGTTTAACAGATTGTGGTCGTTCTGACAGAAAGTCTTTAATCCATAAGCAGATGGGGGAAGAAAGGCCCAAGTGAAGCAGTTTCTCTGTCAGGATGTCTGGGATGATGTTGTTAAAGGCTGAGCTGAAGTCCAGAAAGAGCAGCCTAACGTAGTTCCCTGGGTGGTCCAGGTGGCTCAGGGCAGAGTGAAGAGTGGTGGAAATAGCATCATCTGTTGAGCGATTTGGTTTGTAGGCAAACTGGAGCGGGTCGAGGGTGGGTGGGAGATTATCTTTGATGTGTTTTGCTATCAGTCTTTCAAAACACTTCATGATTACAGGCGTGAGGGCGACTGGCCTGTAGTCGTTGAGGCTGTCTGCTGCTGGCTTTTTGAGAACCGGAATTATGGTGGAGGTTTTGAGGCACGCTGGGATGCTGCACTGTTGTAGGGACTGATTAAAGATTCTGGTGAAAACGTCTGCTAACTGGTCGGCGCATGCGCTGAGTACTTTGCCTGGTACTCCATCTGGTCCCGTTGCCTTCCTGGGGTTGGCTGATTTAAGCACCCGTCGTACTTCATGCTCCTGGAGTACTAGGGTACTGTTGGTGTGGGGTGGTGATGATTGAGACATCAGTCTCCTGTCTCTGATGGACTGCTCTTCCTCCCTCTCCTCCTCCTCCTCCGGTCAGTTGTGGTCCGGTACGCGAAGGCCGACGGCAAAATCCAAATGGCTAACCTGCAGAACGCCAACCTGGCTGATGGGCGGGCTCACGCCATCATCCTGCGCCTGGGCGGCCTGCGGCGCAGCAGGATGCAGCTGGAGCTGTACGCGGACTGCCGGCTGGTGGACTCCTCCCAGGACCTGCCGCCGCTGCCTCCTCTGCCCGAGGAGGCGGAGACGGTGGAGGTCCGTCACGGACAGAAGACGTACTCCCGCCTGCAGGTGAGAGAAAGCAGCAGACGTTTGTTGATGATGTTCCTGTGAGGTTCAGGAGTGCAGCGAGGGGCCTCCAGCAGGAGGAACCTCTGACTGTAGGATGGAGCTCTGTCTAAAGGAGCTTCCTGCTGGAGGCGCATGAGCAAACAGGGACACAAAGGAGCAGTAAGCAGAGGATGTCGATGATGTAAACATCTGGAGGTCGTCTCCAGATGTTTGGTTATGATGTAGATGTTCAGGACTTCGTCCTCTCTGTGCATCAGGGGTCCTTGGAGTCCCTCCAGCTGGCTCTAGGGGGCAGCGTTGTAAAGGCTGGAGCTCTCACCGACTGTCCGTTTCAAGACTCATCAGCTTACAACTCAGGTAAGCCCCTCCCCCAAAGGTTAATGTAGACCGGCTGCGGCGTGGCAGACGTCAGTAACCGGTAACTGTCTGCCGTTTCAGCGAGGGGGGAGGTCAGCTCCATCCTGGGTGAGGCGCCTCAGCTCCTCCCACCTGTCGGTAAGCAGTGTTCACCTGTGCTCGGGTCACTCACTGTCCGTCTGATGGTCTCTGGTCAGGTGATCACACCAAGGCCCTGATTGGTCAGCTCATCATCTTCAACCAGATCTTGGGGGAGCTGCGGCAGGACATCCGGGAGCAGGTGACGCCGGCAGGTCAGGTGGGACAGGAGGTCATGTGAGGGCTCATGTGTCATCACCTGTGTCGTCCTCAGGTGAAGGAGATGGCGCTGATCCGGAACACCATCCTGGAGTGTCAGGTTTGTGGTGAGTCCGCCGCTCGGTTCTGGACTATTCCTGGGATCTGGAACCCGAAGACTCGACCTATTTGTCTGCAGGCTTCCACGAGCCCCGCCCCCGCTGCTCCCCCAACCCCTGCTTCAGCGGCGTGTCCTGCATGGACAGCCTGCAGTACCCCGGCTACGTCTGCGGACCCTGCCCGCCCGGAACCACCGGCAACGGGACGCACTGCAGCGACATCGACGAGGTACCGAGAGCACCACCGTGACAGACAAACCGGCCCCGCCTCCTTTAATGCTCCTCCCCCTCCTCCTCAGTGCGAGCTGCAGCCCTGCTTTTCCCCTGAAGCCTGCGTGAACACGATGGGGGGGTTCAGCTGTCACCCCTGCCCTCCCGGGCTGTGGGGGCCCCCGTTAGCGGGGACTGGACTGGACTACGCCAAAGCGCACAGACAGGTCAGACCGAAGGGAGCGACCCCGCAATCCCCCAACATGCCACCGGGGGCATTTCTGCCACAGGAGTTAAAAGCCTCCTCTTCCTCATTTGCTCATCTTCAGCACTTCCTGTTTTACAGCTTCACTTCCTCCACTCTCCTCTAACAGCTTCAGCGGCTCGTCTGTGACTCCTCCCACCTTCATTCCTGTGAGGACTTCCTGTCCTGAAACCGCTCTGAACCTCTCTGCGCTTCATCTCTGTTTCTGCTTTCACCCCCCCTCCCCCACACACTGGTTCCAAGACAACGATAAAGAAAATGCAGAATTTTCTGAGAAAGATTTTAGTTTTTATAAAAAGAATGTGATTGATCCAATAAATAATGATAATGATAATAAATGATTGCAAACTGATAAATTAGCCAAATTGTACAGATTGGAGCAGTTTTCACCTGCAGACAGCCAATAATCCACCCTCAAGGACAGTTAGGACAGAGCTGAGGCGGTGGAGTTAAACACTGAAGAAACCCTCCACAATAAAAGTCTAGATGTTTAAGAAAAATAAAGAACCAAAGAAAAGGAAAAACTAAAAAGCTTAACAATGATGAGCCGTGCTAAAAATACTAACTGTTCTGCAAAACACTGTTTCCCTTATAGAAGTTCGAGGAAGAGCAGCTCAGCTGTTCAGTCTGACATCATCAGGAGCTTTAAATCAAGCATTGCGTCTGTTTGTGTCCTGAAGGAACTATTCTAAGCTGAAAGCAGTGATGTCACTGATGAGGCTCAGCAGGTTAACGCCCCTCTGCTCCTCTGAACGCTGTTCTCCTCAACCCGTGTGTGTTTCCAGGAGTGTGTGGACGTCGACGAGTGTGTGGACCTTCCTGATGCCTGTGTGTCAAACTCCATCTGCATCAACAGCCTGGTGAGTTCAGGGGTTGCCTCCTGTGGTTGGAGATCCCAGAGCGGTGAAGGAGACCTGCAATCTGTAGGCAGACAGCGCCCTCTGCTGGACATGAGGCGGTAACCACCACTGCCTCTCCTCTCCAAGGGCTCCTACAGGTGTGGAGGCTGTAAACCCGGTTTCTTTGGGAACCAGACGACAGGCTGCCTCCCGAGGCTGTCCTGCGCCGCCTTGGCCTTTGACCCCTGTGACACCAACGCCCAGTGCACCATGCAGAGGAACGGGGAGGTGTCCTGCAGGGTGGGGCTGGTGCTCTGACGGTTCAGCTGGTTGTTGTGGGTCAGTGTGGTGACGCTGTTGGGCTGTTTCCAGTGTAACGTGGGTTGGGCCGGGAACGGGCACACCTGTGGGGAGGACACGGACATCGACGGCTATCCGGACCGCCCCCTGCCCTGCATGGACAACAACAAACACTGCAGAAAGGTCCGTTCCTGCAGAGACCGACCGGTTCTGTGAGAACTGGACTTCACGGTAACTCTTGTTCCACCAGGACAACTGCGTGTTCACGCCGAACTCTGGTCAGGAGGATGCCGACAACGACGGCATCGGCGACCAGTGCGACGAGGACGCAGACGGAGACGGCATCAAGAACGTGGAGGTTGGAGGAGGCCCGATGGTCCCAGCCGTCATGTGACCCCGTGACCATGTGACCTGCTCTCTGTTCTTCAGGACAACTGCCGCCTGGTCTCCAACAAAGACCAGCAGAACTCGGACAGCGACTCGTTTGGTGATGCGTGTGATAACTGTCCCACAGACCCAAACAGCGACCAGACAGACACCGACAACAACGGACAGGGAGACGCCTGCGACCAGGACATCGACGGAGACGGTAACCTGGAGACGGACCGCCATTCCTTCATTTCTCCTTCACTCTTCTGGTTTCAGAAGGAACATTTTTCCTTTTGACTCCCATGTGAACTCGGGGGTGTGATTATGGTGGGGCATGGGTGGAACTTGACTTTTTTTTTAGTAGTTTGAGGTGGGCGGAGCCAACTCTGGTTAACGTGCCTGTCCCACTTCAGGCCCCAGAAACCCAACGAATACCATCAGAGGTCGGAGTGTCGTGCTGCCGCTGCAGAACCTGCATCCTCTCATTGTCCTCATGCAAACATTAGAGAAGTTACAGAAGCACAGGGGTCGGGTTAAAGTAAAATCCTCTCGCACAGGAACCGAGCTAGCATTAGCGCTTCGTTCTTCTTTGTTAGTTTAACCTGGAAAGGGTTTGTGGTCGAAGACCGGAAGCTTGATGGAACTTCCTGTTTTTCTTCAGGTATTCCCAACATTCTGGACAACTGTCCGAAGGTGCCAAACCCGCTACAGACGGACAGAGACAGAGACGCGGTGGGGGACGCCTGCGACAGCTGCCCTGAGATCAGCAACCCCACACAGGTACGAGTCCCGCTACAGGTGGCTCGCAGAAGCCACGCCTCCCGCCCGACCGGGGTCCTGCGGTTCCAGAAGGGTGATCCTGGAACCATTTCTGATCTGTGACTGCTTCCAGACGGATATAGACAACGACCTGGTGGGAGACCTCTGTGACACCAACCAGGACAGGTGTGACCCGCACACACACACAATCATTCAAACACACTTATTCACACATGTTCACATACAAACACACCTTCAAGCCGTTTGATTCCCTCCCTCGTCTGGGATTGCGTCCACAGGGACGGAGACGGACATCAGGACAGCAGAGACAACTGTCCGGACATCCCCAACAGCTCCCAGCTGGACTCTGACAACGACGGCCTCGGCGACGACTGCGATGACGACGACGACAACGACAACATCCATGACGACACGGACAACTGCAGACTCATCCCAAACCCCAACCAGAAAGATTCGGACGGTAACCAGCAGACTCTAGATGATGCTTTACGTTCTGTGTCTAAAGTTAAAGTCTGTATTAAAGTGACAAACCGGCCTAAAAGTGAAGACCCACTGAAGGATGGAGTAAAGATGACATCTGACCGCACTGCGCTCTAACTCACACACAGGAAGTAGAATCTGCTCATGAGGTTTTTCAGTTTGCTGCACTTCCTGGATGTTTGATCTTGTTTGAGGATCCATTTTTTTCTGGATGGTCTGTGTTCTAAAAGACACAGCTGTGACCCGTGAAGGTCTTTCCTGTAGGTCCTGAGCAGAGCAGTCTGTTCGCAGGAAATGGAGTCGGAGACGTCTGTGAGAACGACTTTGACAACGACGCCGTCATGGATATGGTTGATGCGTGTCCAGAGAGCGCCGAGGTCACCCTTACCGACTTCAGGGCCTTTCAGACGGTGATTCTGGACCCAGAAGGAGACACCCAGATCGACCCCCAATGGGTGGTGCTGAATCAGGTGATTCCGCAATGTCGGTTCTGAGCTCAGAGGCTCCGGTCAACCCCAGTTCAGCCCCTGACCTTTGTCATCCATGAGACCCCAGAGAGGTGGGGCAGTGGGCGGGGCTACGATCACTGTGTCCTGATTATGCAGAGACTGTGTGCATTTGCTCCCCCTCCAGGGCAAGGAGATCATCCAGACCATGAACAGTGATCCCGGTTTAGCCATTGGTATGTTTCCCGTAAAACCACTTTTAGTGTTCTCCCGGCCCCGCCCATCGTCAAACCAGCTCCTCCTCCATCCGCAGGCTACACGGCGTTTAACGGCGTTGACTTTGAAGGCACCTTCCACGTCAACACAGTGACAGACGACGACTACGCCGGCTTCATCTTCGGTTACCAGGACTCGTCCAGCTTCTACGTGGTGATGTGGAAGCAGGTGGAGCAGCTGTACTGGCAGTCTGTCCCCTTCAAGGCCAAGGCGGAGGCCACGCTGCAGCTCAAGGTTCGCTCCTCTGCTCTTTGCTCAGGTTTCAGATCCTCTCAGGTTTTGATTGAAGGTCAAATTAAAATTCAGCGTTTTACAGCCAAAATGGCCGAAACCCCAAACTGCCTTGTGATACCAAAACCGACCAAGAGAGGGCGCTCTAAAACCCCATTTACTCTTGTCTGTGACTGACAGGCTGTGAAGTCCCAAACCGGCCCTGGAGGGTATCTGAGGAATGCTTTGTGGCACACCGGAGACACGCCTGGAGAGGTGACGCTGCTCTGGAAGGATCCACGCAACACGGGCTGGAAGGACCAAACCTCGTACCGCTGGCAGCTGAGCCACAGACCGCAGGTGGGATACATCAGGTACGGCGGCAGACGCATCAGAAAGGGGTCTGCATGTTAGCCGAGGCTGGTTCCGCTGCTGTGGTGAGGTAGAGGACCCACAGCCGCATGTGGGTGTGGCCACTTGTCCCACAGGTGAGTCCTGGAACACGTCTACATGTGACGGTCTGCAGCATCACTCCTAATACCAGCTTCCTCAGTCTGTCCGTACTGCTGACCGTTGTCACACTGCTATCACATGATCAAAAAGGGGGCGGGGTTACAACTAAAAACAGTAGCTGTCCTTGCTCTGCTCCACTGCACTCAGGTGAAGCGCAGCGTGCAGCACTCTCCTCAGAACCATAGCTGTCAGTTTTCCTCCACGGAGTGACTGATGTTTTTATTTATTTGTTTGTTTTGTTGTTTTTGGTTGTTTGTTTTCCTCCTGAGCAGCCGTGACTGCTGAATGTCTCCTCTGTGAGATTAATAAAGTTCAGTTCATGTGAAACGTTCTTTAAGGAACCCGCCAAATGCTCTGTGCTTTGAAGGGAGGAGAGCCTCACAATGGAACGTCTTCATCACTGAAACTTCAGCCTGAAGTCCTGCTTCACTGATTTACTGGATCTGTTTGTAACTCGCCTCTTTCACCTGCTGCCAACTGCACTTCCTGCAGTCCAGTTAGTGCCTGACAGGCAGAGAGCAGTGTTAAAAAAGTTGCAGACCTGTGCTGGGTAAATATTATCTGTAGTACTCAATAGTATTGTGTAATACTACGCAGTAGGCTGTAGTACTCTAGGCTGTAGTACTCTACAATTGCATGCAGTACTCTGCAGTAAGCTGTGGTACTCTGCAGTGGGATGTAGTACTCTGCTTTAGCCTGTAATCCTCTGTTGTAAAATGTAATACTCTGCAGTAGCCCGTAGTACCAAGTAGTACATTATAGTATCTCAGGCTGCAGATGTCTCCTCCTTTATTTCGCCTCTTTCTTCCTTTTCTTTTCGCTGCATTCTTTTCCCTCTTTGTGGCCCCGGGCCCCCCGGTTCTCCATTGTGCCCGTCTCCATGGCGACCAGAGTCCTGGCGAGAATCTGCCTCGGCTGCCGTTCATATGCAGATCAGACAGAGCTGACAGAGTTCATCCCAGAAAAACACTCCAGCACAAAGTCTGTTATTGCAGAAAGTAGACCGATCCCGGACATCACAGCTGCTGCAGCTAGACCCTCCCATCGGTCAGGAGGAGGAGGAGGAGTGATGAAGATGCTGCCTGTTTTCAGGGTGAAGCTGTTTGAGGGTAAAACCATGGTGGCCGACTCTGGCGTGGTGATCGACACCTCCATGAGGGGGGGCCGGCTGGGAGTCTTCTGCTTCTCCCAGGAGAACATCATCTGGTCCAACCTGCGCTACAGATGCAACGGTGCGACCCGCAGCTTAACTTTTGGGGGGGGGGTTGGTACGGCGCCATCAGAAGGCCTCATGAAGTTTCTTTACTTTCAGACACGGTTCCTGAGGACTTCAAGACCCACCGGCAGCAAGTGATGACGCACATCCAGGTCTGAGCTTTGGGGAGGGACAGACCCCCAAACACCCGACAAACTGGCCCAATTCCACCGATTCCCAGGATGTTAGGCAGCACCTGAACGCGCAGTGACTGCTTCCATCCCTCTGTGGGTGAAGTCATACAGAAACGTAACACTACATTACCAACAGCCTTGACTCACATGAACTGAAGTCCCGTCCCGTTCCTGATCCGTAGATCAACCCTTCAGGGAAGCCTGTCCACAAGGTTAAGGAGTGTTTCTAGGAATTTAGGGCCATTCTTCCAAAAGTATATAGCTGAGGTCACACACTGATGTTGGTGGAGAGGCCTCATCTGTGGTGCTGTGGTAGGGCGGTTGACCTCTGATCGAAAGACTACAGGTTTAATTCCCGCCTTGCCCGCCCAAATGTCAAAGTGCCCTTGGACAAGACACTGAACCCCACCTTGTCTCTGGTAGAAGGTTGTCTCCTGTGTTCAGCTGAGGAGGGCCATCGCTGTGAATGGGACTGAAAAGCGCTGTATAAGTATGCGCCATTTACCTTTAACCCTTGTGCTATCCTAGGCACTTTAACATTGGGAGTGGGGTCATCTAGACCCACTAGACAGAGCTCTGAACCTTTTTTCTTCAATGATTTGTGATCTTCACTGGTGTCCATGGATTACATGAAATCTTTCCACCTTCATCCACCTTTGTCGTGGTAGGGAGAACACCTCAATGCAAGGGGGGGGGGTCATCTAAGATAGCACAAGGGTTAACAATAATAGAGTTGACTGATGAATCTTTAGGACATTTCACCACTGGATTTGTTGCACAGGTGGCGTCCTATGACAGTTCCACGCTGGAAATGATCTCCTGAGAGTGGCCCATTCTTTCTGATTTAGGTTCTGATCATTTGGATGGGTGAGCCAATACTTTTGGTAATGTAGTGTAGGTAAGTCCAACAGCAGCAAGAAAAGTTCCCGTCTCTGCATTTGAACTTGATTCCATGGAACCAGGAGAGTCCGAAGAACTTAGAGGGAAACACCTGGGGGGAGGGGGGTCTTAAGCCTTTACCTTCAACGTTTCTGTTCCAGTCTGAATAAAATGCTGATGGTAACCAGAACGTCTCGTCTCTCAGAGGTCTTCATGAGTGAACCTCTCCACCCCCTTCATGACACCAGAAGACAACGTAAACACAAACAAAGGCTTACCGGCCAACCACGATGGCGCCATCCATTTCAGCCGCAGACTCGTCTTTTTGTGTGGGTGGAGTTCTTAGCCCCGGGGGCCGGGGAGGCCGGGACAAGTGCAATATTGGAGGGGGAACACGACAACAGTGCACTGCATCCCGCACCTGCCCGACCTCGGGAGGAAAACGCGTAGCGGCCTAATAACACCCAAAAAAAAAACACGTTTAGCGGCTTTCACTGAACCGCACACGCAAACTCATCCATCTTCAAACCTTTAACACATCTCCATGGTAATGGCCACAAAACACACCTACCCAGACTTGTCAAGGTTACTTAGTACAATTCATCTTGTTCTGCTGTGAAGGGCGCCACCTGCTGTCAAAGTCTTATCCTGGAAAATAGAATCTGCAGTCATCAAAGAAACGCAAGTGACCGGGCAACGATGCTGCAAATGAGGCAGTTCAATGGCGAGAAGCTTCTAGTCAATCTGACATTGGATATCTTCATTGTAGGCCAAAAACAATGTTTACTTTGAGACAAAAAACCTTAGGAAGGAAAGCTGTGGCTGCTGAGGACCTGGACCTTCAGGAGAGCCAAACAAGTGGCTTCAATGCAGCCGATTCAGAGAAGATGAAAAGTGGACTCAACGTCTGTATTCTGGAGTTTGAAATTCTTTACTGAACAGCAGAGAAAAAACCCACCAACTATTATAATAGTTATAATAACAATAATATATTGTATTTATATGGCGCCTTTCTGGGCACTCAAGGTCGCCTCACAGTACAAAAGTATGTAAACACATAAAAATACATCAATAAAACTCCAGAACACACAATAAGTTAACAGTATTAAAAAGTTTGGAGTTTAGATCCAGCATTCAGAACAATTTATTTCTTGAAAAATCTGCATGGAAATGCAATGGAGCAGCGGCGCCATAGAAATGATGTTTGAAACAGAACCCATCACTGATCCAAACAGAACCATTTCTGAAGTGATGCTCCACAAGTTGTTTTTTCTTAATATTATTCCATTTATACACAAACCAGCCTGACTGTATCAAATCACACAAAGGAATATTTAAATAGTGACCAGAAAGTGGAGTCAGAACTGGGGCTTACAGCAGTTTCCTCCGCTGGAAGGAAGTCAGTCTTCCCCAAAAAGATGCACTAAAACATCCTTTAACCCTTGTGCTATCCTAGGCACTTTAACATAGGGAGTTGGGTCATCTAGACCCACTAGACAGTGCTCTGAACCCTTTTTTCTTCAACGATTTGTGATCTTCACTGGTGTCCATGGATTACATGAAATCTTTCCACCTTTATCCATCTTTGTCATGGTAGGGAGAACACATCAATGGAAGGGGGGGGGTCATCTGGACCCCATAGGATAGCACAAGGGTTAGGATCGGGTCATCTGGACCCCATAGGATAGCACAAGGGTTAAATCGTCTTTTAAGAATAAAACCTTTGAGGTTTTTGAACTTTGGCAGCATTTTTCTTTTCGGCCATCACAGACTTATAGGATAGATACACAGATATAAGTAAAACATCTTTGTATTTTTTGTATACATTGAATTAACTTTAAAACCTGACATTCATACACTGTGTTCTATTCATTTAATTTCTGCTCTTTTCAACTGTTCTACCATTTAATTAACAAAGTAAACCCAGTAGAGGTGAATCTGCTCAGGATGGAGAGTCAGAAGCTCACAAAAGCAGATGATAAAGCAGAACTTTGAAAGCTTTTAAAGAATTTGAAACTTTGCCATTTGTTTTAGTTCAAATCATAAAAAATCCAACAGAAAGTCCAGTTCTCCAGATTCTGTTTCCACGACTTCAAAAGTTTAGAAAAAGATCAAAAGTTTTTCATGAAGACACTTTAAGATGAGCCGCCTTGAGGGCTTGTCTGCTCAAACCTCTGGAGCATCAGCAGGTCTGAGGAGCAACAGTGCAGCTCCAACTTCTCATCCTCTGAGGTCATTTCCAAGTTTCAGCTTCTCAAGTTATCGGAAAAGAAACCAAAATGTCTGAATGGTCCTCTGAGACCTCAGCCGGTCCAAGCAGACGTCTGTCACCAGTTCTGATGGAAGTTTCTTCCATTAACATCCTTTAATATGAAATGTAACTTATATTATCAACACTACAAATGTCAGTTTTTCCTTTTTTTCAGTTTTACCTTATAGCTGGAGGGAAAAATAACTGACTCAGTTCCCTTATGTTTTACTTCCTCAGAAATATTACATCAACATGTTCAGTTTTTGTTGTATTTAATTCTTCGTGTGAATAGAAACCATTTTTTCTCTTTGAATCCTCCAAAGATGAAGATCCTTCATCATCAGATCACTCAGCCTCACCTAAAACCCAAGACCTCAAAAAGATGCCAATTCAGAGATGAATGTTTGGAGAATAAGAACGTTTACATGTGGAGGTGAGAGAAGAATCTGTGAAAATCTATCTGTGTATTCATGATCCTTTATGATGTTACGTTTACTTTACAATTACCGGTATGAAGCCCATTGAGACGACTGCTGTTGTGATTTTGGGCTGTTCTAATAAAATAGAATTGAATTGAGGATCATTTACAGGTGGAGGTCGATGCTCATTTTCATTTTTACTTGTTCTGTGATAAACCCAGAGAAAGAAAGAAGACTCACCTCTGCAGATTCTGTTCGTTCTGCTGCATGGTCCTCCAGCACCGGGTCTGGGTCAGTACCACCCCTCCCGCCTCACTTTGCCCCCTCCCTCCCCAAACACTAACAAAGGCTCTGAGGGCTGCTCAGTGAGGCGGAGAGGGGCCCTGCTGCAGGCTGGAAGGGCAACTGCTCATCTGTACACACATGTATTTGCACCCACACACACACATTTACACACACACACATACACACACACACACACACATGCACACACACATGCACACACTCATACATGTACACACATACATACATGTACACACATACATGCACACACACATACAGTTACACACACATCCACACATACACATGTACACAAAAATGCACACACACACACACGTACACACACCCATGCACACACACACATGCACACACATATGTACACACACACACACACATACATGTACACACACACATGTACACACACACACACATGCACACATACAGTCATGTACACACACATGCACACACACATACATGTACACACACACACACACATGCAGATATAAGCTGAGGAAAGCTTCTCAAGCATCAGGCTTTCTGTTTGAAGCAGGTGATGCTAGAACAATCAGAAGTTTCTCTTCTGGAGAGTCTGAAACTAGTTGAAGAAGCCAGAAAGAGAGTTTATGGCGCCCCCTGCTGTCTGTCCCCTTAAACCACATGACTTCCAATGGTTCCTACCCCACAAGTCAGACAATTTTTCTGCATATTATCAGCGTCTGCTCTGGTCACAAAGTCCGGTTAGACTATTTAGGGACATCCCAGCAAGGTCGGGGGTGGGGGACTTGATGCTTTTTGTCATATGGCCATGGGGGTGGCATGCCCCCTGCAGCATGGTGTGGGGGGACCCCCCCAAGTAGCTCCTCTGACATAGTTGATGCTCTCCAGCAGATGTCGGTGAAATTGCCCCACAGTCTGGGCTAGTGGTTGTTGGGGGGGGGGGGGGGGGGGGGGGGGGCTTGTGATCACACACACATACAAATTGAAAATGATGCTTCTGATTTTGGCGATTTTATTGATGTATATTTTGGGGAACTATGCATTTGAAACTGTTTTAAATGTTATACGAGTTATGTTAATTTTATGTCATTTTTTTAATGCAATTTAACGCTATATATGTACATTTTTACTCTGTTTTACTCATTTTATTTTAAGTCTCTAGGTGGCTGGCCATGGTCAGAATGGGACAGAGGATGGAAATTAGCCTAGGCTACAATCCTGCATATTTACAGTGTGTCTTTACCTTTAGAGTATTCTACAATGTTTGTTGTATGCATTGTCCCTTAAATAAATAAATACAAATACAAAATACAAATGATGATCATGATTTTATGAATTAAATCTATTTTGCTTTAAATTGTTTGCATCGCCTTCAGGAAAGTAATAAATCAAAGTGGAACCAAAGTTCCAGGTCATAAATAGATTTCTGCGTCTGAAATAAAAATAACCACGTGTGTACGCGTGTGTGTGTGTTGTGTGTGTAAGTGGACAGTTGTTGTGCAGCAGGTAGTTCTCTGGGATTTATTTAGAAGAGCCTGAAGCTCCCCGACAGCTGTGAACAGGAACCAGACCGGAGCCTGCAGAGTCCTGGACAGACCACAAGAAACTTCAGGCAGAAACGTGGAGTTTCCGGCAGGTTCTGGAGCCTCGGGGGGATTTTCCCAAACCACACTGATGACCTCTGATCACAAATCAGCCGAGGTAAGACTGACTTGACAGAAGAAGGCTGCAGAGTCAGACAGCAGAAAATTAAGCTTTTAATTTTCTTGTTCTTCAGCTCAAACATCTATCACATGCAGATCATGTTTGGTGACCTCTAACCTCCAGCTCAGCTTCCTGACAATAGCTGACAGGGTGATTGGAGTCTCATTATTAACTCATTAAACTTTTGGTTTCTAAACTCTTATCATCTGGGTCGGTCTTGAAGGAGGAACCTGAACAGAAGCAGCTTTTTTTTCTATGATAGAAAGTTCTTTTTCTGTCCTGAACAGATCTCTTATCAATAATCAGTTTAGGTTGACCCTTAAAATCTACTTTTTATCTTTCTCTTTTAAACCTGGACCGATTACTTAACTTATTGTTTTATTATTGATTAGTGAAAGCTTAAAGCTTCAGTCACATGGAGCCATGTGGGGTGGGGGGCTGACCCACTCTGGTTCTGTGGGTTGTGGTTGTCCGGGTCCATGGAGAGTCATAGAGAGGAGCGGCTGCATCTCAAGGAGAGCTCAGGTGTGTCTGCAGGTTCTTTAAGACTCATACAACCACCTTAAGAGACGTCAAAAAAATGGGACGTACCATTGTCGTGCGTGTGGTAAGTGTATTATGGTAAAGGACAATGGAAAGTTACTCACACTTATAATGTACGGGTGACGCTGTCATATGGCGTCCTTATGCCACGCTCTATTCCTTAGCAAGGTGTGACTATCGCCTCCTTACTGACTGCAGAGAAATGCCTCATGCACGGAGCGTGCACGGGGTACATAGGTTTTAGAGATTCCTATATATATTCTCATGTATTTATCCACATCAATAACTCAATTAAGCTTCAAGCACAAAGTCTTGTGCAACTTTATAAAAATCTAGATGCATCAACATATGCATCAGTTTTTTTTAATGCATCAACAAGAAAGTTAACAACTAACATGTAACTTTGGTTTGTTATTCATTCATCTTCTTCCGTTTTGTTCCTTTCGGGGTCAAAGGGCTGCTGGAGCCTATCCTTATGGGCGACGGCAGGGGGCACCCTGAACAGGTCGCCAGTCTGTCACAGGGTCACATATCACACATCCATTTACACTTACACTCACACTGGACAATTTAGAGTTTCCAATTGACCTATGAAGCCTGTTTTTGGACGATGGGAGGAAGCTGGAGACCCCAAAGAAAACCCACGCATGCACGTTGATTTGTTATATCTTTAAATAAAAATAAAAAAGAATACATTTAGCATTATTCCCACCTTCGCTTGCAGTTTCAATCATCGTTATGTATAGAACAAAATCCCAGACATTCTTTCAGTATATTTAGACACAAATATCCGTGAAACGATGCGTTTATTTATAGCTGTGTGTGATGAAGCTCCGAGGGCAAGTGCAGTTTAAATTTAGCCTCCACGCCCTCAACACACCCAGGTTTGTCTGCCAAACCATGTTTCACAGACCACTGACTTTATTAAAGAATACACAAATACTTAAATAAATGCCTATCTGGAGGTTGAAGCACATTTTAAAAGTGTGAACTGGTTAAAGTTCACAGGCCGCCCCACTGATATACAACGTTGCTACTAGATTAGTGAATTTATGAATCTGAAAAACCAAAACATGACAAATTGGGATCAAATTAGGTAAGACTGGAAAAGAGAGTGTCAGTCAAATAAAAGAGATATGAATCAAGATTACATAATAAGTTGTTAAACTTAAAACCATAATTATTGTAGCACTTGTTGTCAGAGTAATAATAATAATAATGGATTAGATTTATCTGCGCTTTTCCAGTCGCTCAAAGCGCTTACAATGTGTCCATTATTCATTCACTCCTCATGTATACTTGGTGATGGTAGAGGCATGGCTGCCAGTTCACGCTTATGGTCCCTCTGACCATCACCAGGACATTCATACACATTCACACACCAGTGGAGCCACACTAGAGGCAAGGAGGGTGAAGTGTCTTGCCCAAGGACACAACAACACTTGACCAGGGGGAGCGGGGATCGAACCAGCGACCCTTCGATCATTGGACGACCTGCTCAACCTCCTGAGCCACTGAGCGCAAACATTTAAGCACAAATTTATGGAAAATTATTTTTAAATCATCTGGTTTTTACTTATAACAAAAAGTAAAGATTTTTTAAGTTTGGACGTTTTACTAACTTTAGCTAACGAAAATTATATTTTCTTTTTGAACTAAACCTTTGTCCCCATTGAGATCAATGGTCCTACTACAATGGTCGGTAAAGTAATAAAGGTCCCTGCAAGGTTACAAAACGAGTAAAACTATTTCCTTTACATGTGGGTGAATTATTTGAAGTCCTATTTATTTTTAAAAAACATAATCAAAGACTTTGTTTATGTTCACCGATATTCAAAGTAACAGTATTTGTTCAAAATAAGAACACATGTAAACACACTTTCTCGCGTTTACTTACTCATGGGGTCATAATTATGAAGAGATGTTTCAGGTCTTGATCACAACCCCTGATTCCAACCCCATCCAACCATAAAAAAAGCCTTAGTGGACCTCACAATTCAACACAAACAAAGCTCCACCCACCTACCAGAGCTCAGCTGTGCTCTGTGTGTCTGATGTTCTCTTGAACGGCTCCATGCCTGCAGTGGCTTTGCTGTCGAACCTTTATTAGAGCAAAACTGAGACCTCGAGTCATGATGGAAACACCTGAAACTTTTAAATTAATGTCATTTGAAGCTATATTTGTCCTTCATTTACGCAAAGCTTATTTTTATTTTAAGCATTTTTAAGGCATTCTACGAAATTAAAGAAGGAAAAAGTATGAAATAGTACACTTCACTCTTGGTAAAAATTAAAATATCCCAGTAAAAACTATAATTGATACTACTTAAGAATTTGAGAGTTAAAACAAAAATAAACAAATGCAAAACAAGAAATAATCACTAAATTAGGTAAATACATCTTCAACTTTGTAAAAAAAAGTTGTTCTAAGACTAAAAATCTGTTGCTTCTTCTAACTTTAGTTCTTTGACATGAGTGGCATGTGTTTTTTTTATCATTTCCTTTTGCCTTTAATAAAATAAAACTATTATTGGTGTTTTCTAAAACACGTCATTAATAAGTCAAAGCCCTAAAATTTGAGTGGATTTCTCTCTAATATCCTTGAAGGCAGCATGTTGGCGTGAGTTTGTTGGATTGTAAAACCGAAGGAATCCCCTGTTGCGAAACATTTTTCTGCCTGAGGTGATGCCTTTGCTCCACATTGTGTGGGTTAGGCATCCAGAATGAGATTTCTTTTTAAATTTGCTTGTGAAAGTGGCAGGAGAAATGTCATAATTACAGTCTGACTCTGTTTGCTTCAGAAATAATATAAATCACTCTGAAGTTCTGCATAAAGACAATTTTACCAGTTTTACAACTGTTTATAAACCAAAACTAGCTTGATTCCTGGCCCCAAGCTCTTAATTTGGTTAAAGGGGAGCAATTTTTTTTTTTCTGTTCTCTTCCTCTTCCATTTAAATGTACAATTAATTTTATTTTGTTTTGATATTTTTACCTTTTAGGAATGATCTAGACTCAAGTAGACATGAGAAACCTAGCACAATGGTTAAACTAACTGAACAGGGCTAAAAACGGCATAACCCAGCTACTTTCCCTATATGTTGCAGTTACACAACGTGACTTGCTCTTATTTGTGTGTGTGTCTTTCCTACACAAGAAAGCATTGTGTGCATGTGTTTTTGAACCACCTAAGGATACACTACAAATGATTGAATGTAGTAAAACTACGGTATGTTGTCTCCCTTTCAGGCCTCTGACAATATGTAAGTCTGCCCCAAGACGCAACACTTTTTTCCTGAGGCTTGTTTAAGAATAAATGGACTGAAACCAGGTAACCACCAGGTGTTCTGTCCGACAATCCCATCATATTTGAAATAGAAACTGTGATTAAACTGTGGGAAGCATTTTGATTAATGGTCAACAATTGAACCACGATCTCCAGAATAAAATTGTTCTGTCCGAGTCAACTGTTTGCCCGCAAATTTGCCCAGTTTTGATTGGCGAGATTATATATTTTCAAAATGGTGATTAAGCTAAAACAATTGGTTTCTAATAGGCTTTATTAAAAACTAATGGATCATGTGACCACTGACTCAAATAAGCCCATCAACTTTCCTAGTATTTAAAAAAGTAATCTACACCTGCATGAATACATTTAACTATCAATAATAAACGTAAGATTAGCTCCACAGGCTTCCAGGATTTGTGGTTCTCTGACCACGCAGAGGTCTGGATAACACTCATCTGTTGACCTCTATGACGGCTTTCAGTATAAACCCCTCCCCCCTGTTCTGTTTGTTTTTTGATGATAAAAATGGGCAAACAGCGGAGAGTCCATGTTCTGGCATAGGCAGGTCAAGCACCACCGTCAGTCTAAGCTGCAACTACGCAAACTTTTTTTCTCTGCAAACGTGAAGTTCGAGGAGGAAGATGATGAGCTGAAGGGGGTTGGATCCTCCACGGCCTCACTGACCCCACAAGTATGTCAGAGGTTACCTTTACTGTTACTGGGATTTATGAAACCACTGATCAAGTAAAGATATTTTTCTGATGGAAAAATCACTAAATAACAGAAAATCAACAAACCTATACGTTTTACATCCGTAGATCCGTCAGCTTTCTGGTTTAGCACAAAGTTTGGTTTATGTGTCTCAATCAGAAACTGTGAGAAGCATGTCGGAGCCTCATCATCTGTTTCCACAAAGATTTTAGTCAGTCCTGCAGCCCCCCCATCTGACACCTTTTATTAACTCCTTATTGGTCTGTAAACTCAACTTTTAATCTTGTATTAAGAAAAAAAAGCTGCAGTTTTTCCATTGACTTTAATTCTTCATTAATAAGTATTTTTGTGATGTTCCTCAGAGAAAATAGGATTTGAATTAAACTTGTTAAACTTTTGGTAATGTTTAAAAATTCAGGAGTTTATGATTAGCTATGGCTATTGAGAAACACTCTTAAAAAATTTGTTGTTTCACTGAAGAAAATTTATTTATAATCTGAATAATTTTGCTCATATTGAAGAAACAAAGTTCTGCTAAAGAAAAAAAGAAAAAAAAGAAAAGACATTACTAAGTTTAAAACCAAATTAATTTATCACTTTTTGATGTAATTACTTGTTCTGAAATGTCAGACAGAAAACTGTCTTTGCTGTTTTTTTTTATAAGTCCATAAAGAACCATCAGACCTTTTTCAAGATTTATAATTGTTAGGGCTTCACAATCATCCATCTGTTTTCTTCTGCTCATATGGAACCAATTGGTGGGGGCAACAGTCTAAGCAGAGATGTCCAGTTGTTCTTCTTCCTGGAAATTCTTCCAGCTTCTTCTTAGGAATATTGAGAGCTTTCCAGGCCAGCCAGAAATTATATTCTCTTCAGCTTTTCCTGGTTCATCCCCCCAGGCCTTTGCCCTGTGGGACAGGTCCAGAACACCTCTCCAGGTATGCATCAAAACCAAATGCCAGGGCCACCTACGATGACTCCTCTTAAGTAAGAGGGGCAGCTTCTCTACTCTGAAAAAGCTCTTCAACCCATCTCTAATTTGCGCTGGAAGCTCATTTTGGCTGGGTGTCTCCAGTACAATGTTTTTTTGGTTGTGACCCAAAGCTAAAGACCACAGGTGTGTTGGAACAAAGATTGGTCCAAAAATTGATAGCTTTGGTTTTTGTCTCAGCTCTTTCTTCCCCAAAACGGATCAGCACAGTGACCACATAACAACGGATGCCGCATAAAATCCTCTGATTGATCTCACACTACAGTCTTCCCTCACTTGTATGCAAGACCCAAGATTCTCAAACTCCTCCACTGTGGGCAGGATCTCTCCACTCAGAGATGACAACCAACCTTTGCATGGGGTTGGTGGTGCTGATCCTCACCCCAGCAGCCTCCCACTTGGACATGAACCAGATCAATGACTCAAAAGGTCACAGATAGTTTTAAAAAAAAAATCTAACTTACCTCTGTGTGGTTTCAGGACGGTCCTCTCCTGTGAGTCAGTCCTGAGGTTGCCCTGCTGATGGAGTTTAAAACAGATTCCCAGTGCTCTTTGTTACCATGGAAACGCTACATCCACCTGACCCTACTGATGGTTCAGATGAATTTGCCTGAAGGTATGAGAACCTCAGAGGTGGTAACTTGTGACGATGACCAATTGTTCAGAACCTATCAAACTGTTTTTCTGCTATTATTTTGTGACTGGATTGTCCACACCTTTTTGCACTGATTTTCTTAGTCCTCTGAATCTATTTTGACGCAGACATAACTGTTTTTTTCTGGAAATGCTAACACCGCTGCTCAAACTGCAACTCTGGTCTTAATTTGCAATCAATGAGCCCAGAAGAAGAGCTCTACAGCAGGGCTGTCAGAATCCAGGCCTTTGAGGGCCAGTGTCCAAAACTGTTTTCCAACCAATCTCCCACTGAAGCTCCTTATTGGCAGATAGGCGGGATTCCTGGAAAACCAGTAGAAGACCGGCCTTCGAGGCCTGGAGTTTGACCCCCCTGCTCCACAGGGATTACGTGTGGTCTGAGTCCTTTAAAAATTTAAATAAGCATTTAAGTGAAATTCAACTTGGAAACATGCCACACATGGTTAATGAGTGTTTTTAAACCAGCAACCTTTCATGAAAAAAGAAACCTCTTTTGTTATCCGTTAAGGCCTGTACACACCGGGCCGAATATTCGCCAGCCGTTATTCGCCAGCGTTTTTCAACACGTTTTTTGTGCTTACACCAAAGCGATTTTCGCTGACGATGAGCCGAGCAAACATGCAATTTCATTCCCTGACATTAGATGGCGCTTAATGTAAAACAGAAATACTCCTGTACACAAGGTGGCGCTGCGCAACTTTACGCTTCTTAAAGTCGCTTTTCACTCAGAAGAAGAGAGCAAGTATTTACGCGCTTGTCAGAATCCATCAAAGAAAACATGAATATTTCCAGCACCAGTTGCTCCAGCTCCAGTTCCAGCGATGAAGAAATTATTGTTCTGTAGATTGATGAAAGACGTCGATTTTGGGTACATCCCATAGTTACGAGAAGAGAAGAACATGGGGAGTTTTATCAACTGGTACAAGAGCTGAAAATGTATCATGAGCGTTTTCGGGGATATTTTAGAATGTCCGTCAGTGAGTGCATCTTCTTCGTCTTATTTCTTCGCGGCAGTGTAGCGTATATCTTCTTCGCCGTGACGTATGTGTGCTCAGCAAGACAGTTTTGTGTTTGAGCGCCCCCAAATTGTGTTTTACTGTAAACCAAACCAAAAAAACGAACCCGAGGCCTTTTTTTAAAAATGACGCTTTTATGTGTGGCGTTTTTCGCGTCAGTGTGAACACTCACATTGGTGCCCTTTGTTTAGTCACGAGGCGTTAAATGTCGGCGAATATCGCGCGCGAAATTCGCCTGTGTGTACGGGCCTTTAGTTTATTAAAACCTTTATTCTGACAATATCACTTCATCTCCTGACAGACTCCCTCTTCTGTAAAGAAACTCGATTACTACTTCACTTCATTCCTTGATTCAATGTGCAGAGCTGTTGTTTTCTTATAAAGCACAAGGATTTCTTTAATGCTGGGGTCAAACTGTAGTGAAATGGTTTTAGACTCAAAGAGCTGGAATGTCATGTGGACTTAATCATGGCGACCCGAGACTTGTTCTAGTTCACAGAGTCCTGACTTGGGTCCTGTCCGCCACTGGTGCGTGTCAGTGTCGGGTTCCTATGTCGGAGAGTCCTGTACTTATCTGTATTTTTAGTTTTCTGGGGGCTTCACTCTGTAGAAATTTGGGGAAACCGTAACGGCACATTCAGAAAAATTTGCATGCGCCCCTGGTTTGACATGAGTGGAAGAATGAAGGTCCTCAGACCCTGTTCAGATGAACTCTCTCTCTGATCTATTTTCAGTGGGATCCTCCTGCCATATCCTGAAGTGTAACTCAGACTTTGTGGCTGCAAAGTTGGACCTGGGGAGCAGCAGTAGTGGAGGGGCAGTAGGAGAAGCTCTGCCCAGCAGGGAGGCGGTGAATGCCGGTTACTGCAGCGCCCTGCGCTCCTACACGCTGTGCACCAAGCGGATGGCTCGGCCGTGCCGGGGTGACCTGGCATACCATGCTGCGGTGCAGGGCATTGAGGACCTGCTGATTCAGCATCGTTGCCCCCGGGTGGGGCCCACGGCCCAGCCACGGCCCCTACCTCAAGGCACGCTGTCAGGAAACACCTGTCTGTATGAGAGGAGCTTCTTTAACAGGAAGGGCCAAATGCCAGAGTACCTGCACTGCGCCATCTTTGGGGACCCCCATATTCGTACTTTTAACAACGAATTCCAGACATGTGCAGTACAGGGGGCGTGGCCTGTCATTGACAACGAGTACTTGTATGTGCAGGCAACCAGTTCACCAGCAAAGGAGGGGTTGTACCCCACAATCCTCACCAAGGTGAGCTCAAAGAGTGATGTTTGTTTTCAGAAAGCTTTTGTCAAACTCCACAGGATCTTCACTCTCTGCTGATGCCACAGGGGACTTCTGCTCCTCAGATCGTTTAGTGTCAGGTGTGCCAATCTCTTGCTGACAAATTTTTTATCTCCTGTTTTCTTCACTTTGGAAGCTCTGTTACACATTTAAAAACACAAGGAAGTCTTGGTTGAAGTTTCAGTTTTACTACTCGATGTCACTAAACATAGGCCTCAGACCCATCTGTCCTTGAAGGTGGATGTGACTGTCTGCAGGTGAAATTTCGTGCAGGGCACACAGGTGACTTGCACGAAATATCAAGGTCATAGACTGCTACTTCTACGGGCATGCTGCATGTGGGCCACAGGTCGTAGTGAACATGTACACAACACGTGAAAGTAAGGGGGAAGTAGGTGAAATGCAGGCGTGCTGTACTGACCTTATGTTTTTTAACACCCCCCCAGCCGTTAGTGCTGTCACATGATACATGTGCGCACCCTGCTGCAGCCTGACTGTTAGAAATGAGGAAATTGTGTGACGAGTTGGTCCTGATACCAGCACAGCGACTCGGTGGAGTGTCCACCCTGACGGTAGGGGATTGTGAGTTAGAATCCACAGTTGGGACCTAAAAAGGAAAACAAGGCTTTTCTGCCCTCACACTCAACAGAAATGGATTGAGGGTCAAAACAACCACGTGGTTCCTGAGCAGCAGTGCACCGCTTCCCCAGGGGAGGAGCCAGAACTAATTTCCCAAACTCATGTGTATGAGACAATAGAAGGACTTACCAATGTTGAGACTAAGCTGTGGGACACACCGTCCATATTCAAAAGTGTCATGTAAGCAGAAAAACAAGACTTTTTAGTCTGTGTCAAAACTGATCTATCAAGCTTTTTGATTTCAAAACCTTGTATAGTTAAACTCTCAGTGACTTGGTTCCACACATGTTTTATCGTCACACCTCCACAGATCACAGCAGAACTTCTCGTGTCTTTTGTCTTGTGTTTCCTGTCAGATCACCATAATCTTCAAGAACTGGCGCCAGTGCATTGACCAGCAGCTCTACCAGGCGGAACTGGATAACGTTCCCGCTGCCTTCGCTGACGGCTCTGTGTGGAGCGGCGAGCGGTGGGGTCACCGCAGTCTCTCGGTGCAGACGCAGAATCCCGGCCAGCACGCTGAGATCTGGGCGGCACACATTGCCACGCTGCTGGTGGTGCGCCAGAACGGCGGTTCTCTCAGCTTGTCTGTCCGGTCGCCCCGCAGCGTGGTGGAGGCCTTTGAGCCAGAGCATGACCTGCAGCTGTGTGTGTGGGGCTGTCCCGCCTCCCAGAGGGTCAGCATGCTACGCCCGCCCCCTCCTGAATCTGTGGTGTCTCTAGCATCTGCCCATTGCGGGGCACTACTCCCCACCCAAGACATCTACTACAAGGCCTGTGTTTTTGACCTGATCACCAGCGGTGACCTGAACTCCAGCCTGGCTGCCGTCAGGGCCCTGCAGGACGCTCGCACTATGATCCCTGACAGGGAGGGGCTTCATCTACATCCTGTAACTGCTGCAGCTCAAGCACTGCCGCGCCTCTCACTGATGCTGCTGCTCGTCCTGCTGGGACCTCTGAGCCAGACCTGACACGACAGGAAGTGACCTCAGAGACTTTAACACAGTTTTGGTTCGGCACACAAAGATCCAACACCAGCAACAGAACAGCTGTGGAACCGATGCAGAACAAAAACGAGTTGGGTCAAACGTTTTGGAGATGGGGACCAGCAGGCTCCACCTACTTTTATTGAAGCATCTGATTGGTCAGTTTATAACTTGAAAAAAAAGGTATCAGATCCAGAACGGTTCTTCTGACCAAAAGAATGAATGAGGAACAGCTGGTAATTTCTCTATAGAAGTCTGTGGGATTTTGGCTTCTTGGAGACAGCAGGTACTTTCTGTTTGAAATGCCAGGGGGGCGGGGTCACTCAGTCTAGTTCTCTCATACAGTCAATGGCAAAAAAGGTGCAAACTATTATGGCTACTTTCACACCGCAGGCTGATACAACCCAATTCTGTTTTTTTTGTCCCTATGTGACCTGTATCTGATCTTTTTATGACAGTCTGAGTGACACAGATCCGATCTTTTCAAATGTGACCTCCGTCTGTTTGGCCAGGCCACGTGTTTCCAATCCGTACGTCATTGATACACTGCAAACGTCATCATTCTGTGTTGAAGTAAGCATGAACGAGAACATAGACATGAACCATGGCGGACGATGCTGCTGAGACCAGTCAGTGGAAGGGAAGCGAGGTCACCGACTGGATTCATGTTTGGGGTGACAGCTCTATTCAGGCCAAACTCCAGGGCTCTGATCGCAACCGGACGGTTTTTGAAAACATTTCCAGCGAAATGGCTGAGCGTGGTGTTGAACCTTTCCCACCATGACTTTTTTTTCTTTCCCACCGTGGTCAGAAGCGCGGGGGACCGAAGGCGGATCCTCCTTCGGGGTTCACTTCCCAGTTCGGACCCTCAGATTCTCCAGAGCGGGTTAATAAAGAGTCAATAGCAGTTCTGCTGGGGGAAACCTTCTTTTATCATCGTTCTCCTTCCTCCCTAACACACAACATGAATGCGCGCCCCCACTGCCCCCCTCTCTCTTACACACACGCGCTCGCGGCTGCAGCACATAAACATCCCCATTCCACAACAGTGGGTCCAGACGATCCTGGCGCCAATGCCTTCTTAAAATGAGAAGATTGTAATTGTGCTGCTCCTTTGAGAAAATAAATGTAATAATGCAAAAAGAGCTCCGCTGTTGACAACATTGTTGTTGACATCCATGTTAACGTTAGCTACTTCCACAAACAACAGTGACGTCGTTCACCAGTGGGTACTCTTCTGCGCATGCGGGTCACTTCCGGGTCATTTCACGGTCACACAGGATATCAAAAAAGATCAGATTTAATTGGAAATGTGAACGGCCTTGCAAAAAAATCGTATTTTTTCAAAAAATCTGAAATGAGCATTTAGCCCTGCAGTGTGAACGTAGCCTATTTTAGGGATCACATTGCTGGAGTTTTTAATAACTGGACAGTGATTCAAAACTACAAACAGAGAATGAGAGCTGCTGATGAAGTTTGCGTTTTTCCAACGTTTCTGCTGGACATCAGCTTTGTGGTCGTCTTGCAATAGAATTGCTAAAAGTACAGTTGGAGGGGGTTTGAATAAAATGTATTAATGAGAACAATTGTTAATAGGCAGCTAGAAGTCGGAGAAAGTATGGTCCACTGGGGTTCTGTCCTCTATTCTCATCAACTTCTCTTCTATTGGTAAATGGCGTATACTTATATAGTGCCTTTCTTCCTACAAGGACAAAGTGCTTTACAGTCACAGACCCATTCACCCAGACACACACACATTCACTCACACATTCACACACTGGTGGCGGCTCCGCTGCCAAACACAGGCGCCCGCCTACCACCAGAGGCAAGGTGGGGTTCAGTGTCTTGCCCAGGGACACTTCAACTCATGGGCGTGCAAGGCGGGAATCGAACCTGCAACCTTACGATCATGGGACGACTGCCCTACCGCTGCATCACTGCCGCCCTATTCTTGATCATTTATTTGTCATTTAGTTTTCATGCCTCTGTTTGGTGCAGTGCGATTCTAATATGCAATATCAGAACATAATATCTCATTGTAGCCTTTATATGCACACTTTTAAACAATATTTTACAACAGTAATAGATTATCCTGTAAAACGCTGTTTTTTCTTCTCATTTTGAATAAACTGTTGGCATATGATCATATTTAATGTTGTGATTACAAAGAAAGGAGTTTTTCTTTTTCCCCCCTTATTTGATTTAACCCTTGTGCTATCTTGGCTGACCCCCCCCTTCCATTGACGTGTTCTCCCTACCATGACAAAGGTGGATAAAGGTGGAAAGATTTCATGTAATCCATGGACACCAGTGAAGATCACAAATCATTGAAGAAAAAAGGTTCAGAGCACTGTCTAGTGGGTCTAGATGACCCAACTCCCAACGTTAAAGTGCCTAGGATAGAACAAGGGTTAAAGATGCTGACTATAACCTCTTTAGACCTGGGTTAATATTTGAGATAACCCTCTACACACAGTGCCCCAGAATGAACTACTGTGGTAGTAGAACCCAAAATGTGATGCCATGCAAGTGGACACCAGGTCTGAAGAGGTCAGAAATGACTGATGCTGCCTCCTTTTCTGCAAACAATCCAAAGAAAAGTAAAAACTGCTGTTCTCACCAGGACAAACTCCTTTTCTTGAAAGATTCTGTCAAAAGATATTGGTATATTAATCTAAAGCATAAACATTGTGTGTTTTTAACACATCTTAGCAAAAACAAGCATGTGACCAAATGTTTGAGTAACATCTCTTTAGATTTTCTTACAATGACAGTCTGTATTATTGGTGACGGTTGTGTCTGTCGTGCTTCAAAAAGTGAAAAAAGCCATCTGTCCGTCCGTCCTTCCTTCCAAAGCTGTCTCACACTTAAGGCAAACTGACTCAACAAGCAGAAGAGGAAACTTTCTTAGATTCTACTATTAAATGTTTTTACAATCTAATTAGGTTCTGATGTATTTTTCATAGTTTTTCTTCTAGGTCAAAACTCTCACTGTCATTATTCACTGCTCAGGAATGTTGGGTTACCCCCACAGGCCCCGCCCACAACTGTGCTGCAAGGTGCAATCACGTGTGTGGAATGGCAGGACCCAAAGGCCTTCCCTGGAATTCATTGTTGTCTAAAAAGGTGGAGGCGGGGCTTAAAAAGCCAGATCAGAGCAGACCGTTTCACCGCATGTTCATGGGAAACGTAATGAAAGACTTAAACCATCTGGAGCAGAGAAGGTGGAGAAGGTGATGTCACTGGAAATAAAGCAGTAAACATGAGTTTTCTTCAGTCTTTGAGGTTTTTTACCTTCTGAGTTTCCTTTTTCCATCTTTATTTTGTTCTTTTGTTTATGTCTTTCAATGATTAAAAATTCTGAATTTCTTTGTTTTCTCCTCTTCCTTTCATGGATTGGGGATCATTTCATCGGTCCCGGTGTCATTACATTTGTTTGTGTGGAAAACCATCAGAATTTCTTTCATTTTTAATCTGCTGCCGTTATGTCCTGACCTTGAGTCATGGAACCCGGGTATCGTTGGGCGGTTGCAGCTTTTGTGTGAAGTGAAACAGAGAGGGAAGACTGGCTGAACAGCCGTGCCCCGGCATGTTTCACAAGATGAACTTCTAGAATTTCAGCCCACTTTCTTCCAGGGAAAATGTAATGCTGCAATAATCTACCATTCCTGCTTAATTTAGTCCATGCAGTCGAAGAAGATGTAGGTGTATGTAAAGGCTGACATCCACCTCAGGCAAGGTGATTTATGTGCGCACTCCTGTGTTTCAGGGTGAAGGTTCAATGCAGCAGCTGGAGCTCCAGGTTCCGCTGCAGTCGTCTTCAGAGCATCCAACAGGCCGGATTTTGGAAGGTTTAGCCAAATTAAAGCTTCATGTTTCCATCAGACGCCAACGTTCCTCGCTGTTCTACCCAGAAGCCCCACTGGATGAGGCAGTCCTGACGGGGAGACATGCAAGGCCTCTCCACAATAAGCAAAATTGATGTGATGTCAGGCATTTACTGTGAAAGCACTGAAGGTCACAGCACTCGATCATGCTGCAGAAGAGCTGCAGACGGTCGGCGTCCAGCCGTCTCTCCAATCGACAGCTCGCCCATCAGGTGAGGGTGTGGAGGAGCACGGAGGTCCGTGCAAACCTCATGCTGAGTGTCTGCTTCGGAGAGGTGGACTGAGGAACGTCTCATAGGCTGCAGCCGCAGAGTCGGACCAAACATCCGACTCGGTTCCTTCATCTGCACACATGTGGTACGGGAGGACAGCAGAGATCCAGATGAAGGTTCGGGACCTCCTCCTCCTCCTCCAGGACCAGAGACGTGTGCAACTCACAACCCAGGCTTTTATTTGGTTAGGAGAGAAGAGGAAAGATTCTAGAAACATATGATAAACGGAAAAAGTCCATACAGTTTCAATGTAAACATGTTAAGCATTTAGTTAGTTTTAACATTTTTGCTCCCACTTTTTGTGAATTCATTCCGTTTGACGGTTGAAAGTCTTAGGATCTGAGCCACAGAAACAGCTTTATTTCTATTCTTCACCTTGCTGCCATGTTTCGTTTGCACATATTGATGAACATCTACCATCGGATGAGGGAATTCAGAATAAAGGTGTGGCGTTCCGCCTTCACACTTTGGATGCAAGAGAGGAAAATTTCCCAACTTTGATGACAGGGATTCCGATGAAGATGATGGGTGGCTCCTGCTCATCTGTGGGTGGGGATGGATGGAGGATAAATAAGAGCATCAGAAGCTCCTCATCACAGAACCAGGAGCAGAACCAGAACCAGAACCTGACTGAGCAGCTCCAGCTTCCACCAGAACACAAGTCAGTTTTTCTTCTTCTATGCTGTTTGTTTTCATGACTTAAGCAGTTTATTGTCATTTAATCGGCTGATGCGTTCTGGGCGTTCTGTCATGACGTTTGGACTGAAAGTCTTCTTTGTTTGAAGTCCAGATGAAAGACTCAGCTGCAAATTTTGATGTTAGCAGATTTAAAATGGAATCTAAATTGTAGAGAAACTTTTATTTTTGAGTTTAATACTAAAACATTTAGTCTTTGTTGGCTCGGATGCTTCAGTTTTCTATCTGCACACGACAGAAGTGAGTCTGCAGAGCCAGAGGCGAGTCGTTCAGACAGACGTGCATGCCGCCTCCTGCAGGAGAGGGGGTGTTTCTGACATCACTAATCTGTCGTTGTGACGCTCCACTCTCTATTCTGGTCGTTTTATTGCAGGTCCGAGAAATTTTTAGCATGTCTAAGACTGAACTTGCCACCTTTGATCCATAATTATCTGATTTTTTATGGAGGGGTTTTTCAGAAATGTGCAAGTTTTAAAGCTTCTTAATGTTCAAGTTCCTGATACGTTCAAAGCTCTTGTGTCAGAACGTCACCTTTGCTTTTTTCTGCTCAGAAGAAACTTAACAGACCTAAAGTAACTCTGTCCTCTCCTGCAGTGCATTATGGGTACCTGATCCTCCTGTCCCTGTTGGGGACCATCTTGGTGGCTGGAAGGTCAATCAGGAAGCGTAATGCTGAAATGCAGAGCGTCATTGAGAACCTGCTGGAGGCGCTGAGCAAATACAGCAGCGACATTTCAAACGACGTGAGACTCTTGTTCCACTCTCACCTCTAAAGTATCCTCCTGCAACCGTCTGAGCTCTGTGAAACACAATCTTCTGGTTTTTCTCATCAGGGCGTGCCTAATATTCCTTGCACGGAGCAGTTTGAAAACTCAGGAAAGGTAAGACGTCAGAAATGACTTCCCATAGTTTCCCATCATCCTCCTAAACTCTCCCCATGAATATTTGGGCTCTATTGACGTTTGAAAGGAGAAATATTTGAGAGTTGCTGCTGTGTGCCTGCAGGAAAAAAAATGGACTTTAATTATCCCACAATGGGGAAATTTGTTCTCCGCATTGACCCCTCCCCTGGGGGAGCAGTGAGCTGTGCTCAGGCACCATTTGGTGGTTCAACCCCCCAATCCAGCCCTTTAATGCTGAGTCTTAAACAGGGAGGCATTGGGTCCCATTTCTTTTTTATCATTATTATTTTTTTAACTTGTCCTGTCCATCAGCTGGGCAGACAGATGAGAGCTGAGGGCCTCTTGTGTTGGACATATTTTACCTTAACAAGAGGGGTTATTCATCTTCATACAAACCAGAGGTATGTCTGAATAAACCCCTTTTGTAATTGAGGCCAAACTTTATTCATTTCAATCATACTTGAAAATCTTTGGTGTTGGACCGGACGGAGAAGGAAAGAAGGGAAGAAGAGAGAGGGATGTTAGAGAGGGGGGGTAGGAGGGTGATAATAGGGGGGGGGGGGTAAAACCATGAAGCAGCATAAAGCAACAAGTTTCTGGATGTTTATCATTACGGTACGGTTCAGATGTAATACAAGTCTATAGGGGCGGGGCCTGTCCAAACACACACTCAAATGTTATCAACACACCTGTTGGCTGCAAAGATTTCAACATGTCAACATGTACACAATACCGATATCGTTCACACATGCATAGTTATGCATTTAAACCAACTAGTGTGAAATATTTCATTCAATCACACAAACTATTAGTGCAAAGGTGAGCTAACACCTGTGCTCAGGTGAGTGTTTATGCTCTTCTAAAATGGATGGAGGACTGTAAAAAGAAGGAGGGAGAGTGTCCATTTTTAAAGTCTTTGGTATGACTCGACCTGGGTTTGAACTTATGACCTTTCAATCACAGGACGGACACGCTGACCACAAGGCCACGTACCAGAACCTGGTGGAGTACCAGAAGCATGTTGAGGCGCTGGATCAACTCCCACGCAGAGACTCTCTGGTGGAAGCTGCTGTCATTAACCAGGACCTGCTGCAGCACCTGGTGAGTCCCTGCATGCTGAGCGGAGCGGGAGCCGGTTCTGGTGGCGTCCAGTTCAGGGATCTTCTCCTGCATGTAGTGGGAGCTCTATGGAGAGAAATTAGACCCAGTCGGATTTGTGCGTGCGTAATTCTCAATTTGTGCGTAAATTAGGATTTGTGTATGCATATTCTTGCTTTGTGCGTGCGTAAATTAGGATTTGTGCGTGATTTGTTACTCACATAATACGTTTTGTGTATAAGTTAAAAAAAACATAAAATGAAAAAAATACAAAATGCAATTTACGTTTGCACAAATTAAGGTTACAACAGCTTGAAACTACTTACACACACACATCTTTAAAAAACACGCACGAATCCCTTGTTACGCACACACGAAGCCAAAGTTACGCACGGATCTACCATGAGACTGTTTTCACTTCTCACAAATTCGTCCGTAAGTGCTGCGTTTAAATACCAGTGAAATGCTCGGTCATTAGAATTTTCCTATCAGCCTTCCCTTCCAAACGTATCCAGACAATGACTCAATCAATACATGAAGACAGTAGATGTTAGTGTTGAACATAGAGGCTACTTACTTCGGGGCGCTGACCACCGAGATGGGCCGCCATTCTTCCCGTGACTCTCAAAGCCTTTGATTTTTCCGGAAGAAAAAAAACAGTGCCCCCTACTGGTCGTTCCTGTTACGCGTTTTGTATCAATTCGGTGTCTCTGAGAATAATATACTTTTAATATATATATTAGCCTTTAAAAGTGAACGTCATATTCTCAGATAATAATTTTTATTTTCCTTTAAAGTTTTTTTAAGCCCTGCTACACCCACTGAAGGAAATACGTTTAGAAGGGAAGGCTGATAGGAAAATTCTAATGACCGAGCATTCCACTGGTATTTAAACGCAGCACTTACGGACGAATTTGTGAGACGTGAAAACAGTCTCACGGTAGATCCGTGCGTAACTTTGGCTTCGTGTGTGCGTAACAAGGGATTTGTGCGTGTTTTTAAAGATGTTTGTGTGTAAGTAGTTTCAAGCTGTTGTAATCTTAATTTGTGCAAACGTAAATTGCATTTTGTATTTTTTTCATTTTATGTTTTTTTTAACTTATACACAAAAAGTATTATGTGAGTAACAAATCACGCACAAATCCTAATTTACGCACGCACAAAGCAAGAATATGCATACATTCAAGAATTACGCACGCACAAATCCGACTGAGTCTAATTTCTCTCCATAGAGCTTTCACCAAAAGCTCAGTTTTCCTCAAAGAATCCCCCCTTTATAGCTTTGTTTTGATGCTTCTGGACTGAATTATAATTTAGAAATAGGGGTGTAACGATTCATTTCCGCCATTCCTCTCATAATTTGGACATCTTTGGGTCAAAACAGACCGAGGCCCCAGCGGGGCGGACATCCCTCTGCTGCAGGACGATCAGCTTTGTGAGAACCTCCACGTCATCTGACAGGCGGTGGCAGAGATCAGTCGTGCTGCCGTTGTGTTTAACCAAAGGCTCAAAACAGCGAGCGACTTTTTAAAAGACCTCCACGTTTGTCAAATCCAAAGCCTTTCCAGACATTAGACAGTGTTTTCTTCTGTCTTGTCTGCTGCGCTGGCGTGACATACAGGCAGAGTAAATCCAGTTCCATCTTTGCGTTATCATAAATAAATATCATGTTTCTCATTTGTGTTATTTTCCAAATATTGACATAGTCGATTTATTTTATTTTGAAATGATTTCATAATCGGTTGTTTCCAATAATATCTTACCTCAGACAGATCGATCTGGTCGGATCACAGCAACACAAATCAATTTATGATTTGAAAGGAATGCTGGGAAAGAGTTTGGGTTCTAGCCCCCCCCCCGTTCTGTCATGACGTTTGGACTGAAAGTCTTCTTTGTTTGAAGTCCAGATGAAAGACTCAGCTGCAAATTTTGATGTTAGCAGATTTAAAATGGAATCTAAATTGTAGAGAAACTTTTATTTTTGAGTTTAATACTAAAACATTTAGTCTTTGTTGGCTCGGATGCTTCAGTTTTCTATCTGCACACGACAGAAGTGAGTCTGCAGAGCCAGAGGCGAGTCGTTCAGACAGACGTGCATGCCGCCTCCTGCAGGAGAGGGGGTGTTTCTGACATCACTAATCTGTCGTTGTGACGCTCCACTCTCTATTCTGGTCGTTTTATTGCAGGTCCGAGAAATTTTTAGCATGTCTAAGACTGAACTTGCCACCTTTGATCCATAATTATCTGATTTTTTATGGAGGGGTTTTTCAGAAATGTGCAAGTTTTAAAGCTTCTTAATGTTCAAGTTCCTGATACGTTCAAAGCTCTTGTGTCAGAACGTCACCTTTGCTTTTTTCTGCTCAGAAGAAACTTAACAGACCTAAAGTAACTCTGTCCTCTCCTGCAGTGCATTATGGGTACCTGATCCTCCTGTCCCTGTTGGGGACCATCTTGGTGGCTGGAAGGTCAATCAGGAAGCGTAATGCTGAAATGCAGAGCGTCATTGAGAACCTGCTGGAGGCGCTGAGCAAATACAGCAGCGACATTTCAAACGACGTGAGACTCTTGTTCCACTCTCACCTCTAAAGTATCCTCCTGCAACCGTCTGAGCTCTGTGAAACACAATCTTCTGGTTTTTCTCATCAGGGCGTGCCTAATATTCCTTGCACGGAGCAGTTTGAAAACTCAGGAAAGGTAAGACGTCAGAAATGACTTCCCATAGTTTCCCATCATCCTCCTAAACTCTCCCCATGAATATTTGGGCTCTATTGACGTTTGAAAGGAGAAATATTTGAGAGTTGCTGCTGTGTGCCTGCAGGAAAAAAAATGGACTTTAATTATCCCACAATGGGGAAATTTGTTCTCCGCATTGACCCCTCCCCTGGGGGAGCAGTGAGCTGTGCTCAGGCACCATTTGGTGGTTCAACCCCCCAATCCAGCCCTTTAATGCTGAGTCTTAAACAGGGAGGCATTGGGTCCCATTTCTTTTTTATCATTATTATTTTTTTAACTTGTCCTGTCCATCAGCTGGGCAGACAGATGAGAGCTGAGGGCCTCTTGTGTTGGACATATTTTACCTTAACAAGAGGGGTTATTCATCTTCATACAAACCAGAGGTATGTCTGAATAAACCCCTTTTGTAATTGAGGCCAAACTTTATTCATTTCAATCATACTTGAAAATCTTTGGTGTTGGACCGGACGGAGAAGGAAAGAAGGGAAGAAGAGAGAGGGATGTTAGAGAGGGGGGGTAGGAGGGTGATAATAGGGGGGGGGGGGTAAAACCATGAAGCAGCATAAAGCAACAAGTTTCTGGATGTTTATCATTACGGTACGGTTCAGATGTAATACAAGTCTATAGGGGCGGGGCCTGTCCAAACACACACTCAAATGTTATCAACACACCTGTTGGCTGCAAAGATTTCAACATGTCAACATGTACACAATACCGATATCGTTCACACATGCATAGTTATGCATTTAAACCAACTAGTGTGAAATATTTCATTCAATCACACAAACTATTAGTGCAAAGGTGAGCTAACACCTGTGCTCAGGTGAGTGTTTATGCTCTTCTAAAATGGATGGAGGACTGTAAAAAGAAGGAGGGAGAGTGTCCATTTTTAAAGTCTTTGGTATGACTCGACCTGGGTTTGAACTTATGACCTTTCAATCACAGGACGGACACGCTGACCACAAGGCCACGTACCAGAACCTGGTGGAGTACCAGAAGCATGTTGAGGCGCTGGATCAACTCCCACGCAGAGACTCTCTGGTGGAAGCTGCTGTCATTAACCAGGACCTGCTGCAGCACCTGGTGAGTCCCTGCATGCTGAGCGGAGCGGGAGCCGGTTCTGGTGGCGTCCAGTTCAGGGATCTTCTCCTGCATGTAGTGGGAGCTCTATGGAGAGAAATTAGACCCAGTCGGATTTGTGCGTGCGTAATTCTCAATTTGTGCGTAAATTAGGATTTGTGTATGCATATTCTTGCTTTGTGCGTGCGTAAATTAGGATTTGTGCGTGATTTGTTACTCACATAATACGTTTTGTGTATAAGTTAAAAAAAACATAAAATGAAAAAAATACAAAATGCAATTTACGTTTGCACAAATTAAGGTTACAACAGCTTGAAACTACTTACACACACACATCTTTAAAAAACACGCACGAATCCCTTGTTACGCACACACGAAGCCAAAGTTACGCACGGATCTACCATGAGACTGTTTTCACTTCTCACAAATTCGTCCGTAAGTGCTGCGTTTAAATACCAGTGAAATGCTCGGTCATTAGAATTTTCCTATCAGCCTTCCCTTCCAAACGTATCCAGACAATGACTCAATCAATACATGAAGACAGTAGATGTTAGTGTTGAACATAGAGGCTACTTACTTCGGGGCGCTGACCACCGAGATGGGCCGCCATTCTTCCCGTGACTCTCAAAGCCTTTGATTTTTCCGGAAGAAAAAAAACAGTGCCCCCTACTGGTCGTTCCTGTTACGCGTTTTGTATCAATTCGGTGTCTCTGAGAATAATATACTTTTAATATATATATTAGCCTTTAAAAGTGAACGTCATATTCTCAGATAATAATTTTTATTTTCCTTTAAAGTTTTTTTAAGCCCTGCTACACCCACTGAAGGAAATACGTTTAGAAGGGAAGGCTGATAGGAAAATTCTAATGACCGAGCATTCCACTGGTATTTAAACGCAGCACTTACGGACGAATTTACGCACGCACAAAGCAAGAATATGCATACATTCAAGAATTACGCACGCACAAATCCGACTGAGTCTAATTTCTCTCCATAGAGCTTTCACCAAAAGCTCAGTTTTCCTCAAAGAATCCCCCCTTTATAGCTTTGTTTTGATGCTTCTGGACTGAATTATAATTTAGAAATAGGGGTGTAACGATTCATTTCCGCCATTCCTCTCATAATTTGGACATCTTTGGGTCAAAACAGACCGAGGCCCCAGCGGGGCGGACATCCCTCTGCTGCAGGACGATCAGCTTTGTGAGAACCTCCACGTCATCTGACAGGCGGTGGCAGAGATCAGTCGTGCTGCCGTTGTGTTTAACCAAAGGCTCAAAACAGCGAGCGACTTTTTAAAAGACCTCCACGTTTGTCAAATCCAAAGCCTTTCCAGACATTAGACAGTGTTTTCTTCTGTCTTGTCTGCTGCGCTGGCGTGACATACAGGCAGAGTAAATCCAGTTCCATCTTTGCGTTATCATAAATAAATATCATGTTTCTCATTTGTGTTATTTTCCAAATATTGACATAGTCGATTTATTTTATTTTGAAATGATTTCATAATCGGTTGTTTCCAATAATATCTTACCTCAGACAGATCGATCTGGTCGGATCACAGCAACACAAATCAATTTATGATTTGAAAGGAATGCTGGGAAAGAGTTTGGGTTCTAGCCCCCCCCCCCCCCCCCCCCCCCCTCCCGCTCTTCGTTTAGCAGGACAGAAGTGACGAGGAGTAAAAAGTAGCTTTCTGATTGGACGGGTTGGACTTTAACTGACAGTTTGTTTGTTTTTTCTTCCTTAAAGAAACAAGACCACGATGCGTCCGTGCAGTTGTCCCCGCCCCTTCCTCCCTCCAACACGGACATGACGTCCATTCTGAGATGGAAACACAACGTCAGCTGTTGGATGAAGCAGGTGGAGGAGCTGAAGAACATGTAAAGCTGCGTCCACCATCCCATGTTTGGGCCCAAAACCATCGTGTTTGTCGCTGTGATGTCAGATATTTATGAGCTCAGAAATGCTGCAGAAATGCAGACGTCGCTGCATGCGGTGCTGGAGAACATGCAGGACGAGTACCCGGTCAGACGAGGAGGTGGGACGTCCTGACGGTGAAGAGTTGAAAAGTCCAACATCCATCTTTGTTCTCTCATGTTGTCTTCTCATGTTCTCAACTGTGTATTAATTTATATTTTGTCCTGTCCTGATGTTTTTATAAATAGTAAATCATTTTAATAAATTATTATGGGACTCTTAAGTGTCTCCGTTTCCCTTTAATGGAATAAAACTCTCCTCCGATTGGTCCATTTCATAGACTGACAGCTGCGGATCACAACTTTTAAATTTATGTAACCCTTGTGCTATCCTATGACCCCCCCACCCTTCCATTGACATGTTATCCCTACCATGACAGGCACTTTAACATTGGGAGTTGGGTCATCTAGACCCACTAGACAGTGCTCTGAACCTTTTTTCTTCAATGATTTGTGATCTTCACTGGTGTCCATGGATTACATGAAATCTTTCCACCTTTATCCACCTTTGTCATGGTAGGGAGAACACGTCAATGGAAGGGGGAGGGGGGGGGTCATAGGATAGCACAAGGGTTATTTTTCCCTCTGAAGTTTTGCAAACAGGTTGGTGAAAAGGCACGGATCCAAAAACAGAATTTATTTCACAAAACAAAGAAGTTTCAGAAAGTTTTCCCTCTAGAATCCTTTAGAGGATAGTTTTAATGTCAGTAAATAAAACTTTTTTAGTTCGTCAAGCAAATTACACTACAAACATATGTCAAAAGAAAAAAAATCATATATATCTATTTTTGCAGTATTTGCTTACTGGTCCCTAAAGGCCCAGGGCCCCGGGGGTTCTGCCCTGTGGACAAAGCGGGCCTGTTGGTTCGGGTTGACATGGTTGGTTTGGTTGAGCTCGGGTTCTTCCCCGTCTGGATGTACATAGGCATAAGTATGCTGTCCGTCGTCTTCAGACTCCGCATCGCTGTCTTGGCTTTCATCAAAAAGTTGGTTGTTTCTCTTTAGAGTCGCTTTCTTCCCAAACATTTGGTACAGAGCCGCTGCCATGGCAACATCAATCATCTGCAAAGAGACGGTCACAGCTGAAGTAAACAGGATGCGATCTGATGAGGACAGTCCGGGCTAACCTGGAGCAGGAGCAGGATGACATCCATGCTGATGATGGTCAGGATGTTCTCCTGCAGCCAGAACGAGAGCTTTCCACTGCAGCTCTGGCAGACACAAAAAAAACACTCGTGATGAACTTCAGAAACAAAACTGAAGGATGACACTGAAGAAAAATCATGGAAGATGGACCATGTCAACACGTGAACACTGACATGTCTTCCTGAAACATCTGGAAAAAAAGAAGCCGATGTAGACTAAAGCTTCAAGTCTTTCAGTTTGTGTGTGAACGTTTCAGTTGTGTTTGGGTCTGAATGTCAGAGACTTTATGTCACAAACACAGAATAATTAAATTAAATATCTGTAACAGTCCCTCGTAGCTCTCATACTTGTGCTGTGCTAAGACTCTGTATCGTGGCAACCCCCGTCCGGGTGCAGCAGGTTTTCGGGTTGTCCCAGTCCTTGGAGGGTTTTAGAGAAGACTTTTGAGGCCACTTGAAGTCAAAGTCAAAATGGACCATACCATTGTCACGTGTGGGGTGTATGGTGAATTATTGGTAGGGCTAATGGAAACTAGACGCACTTATGGCGCACGGGTGATGCTGTTGTACAGCGTCCTTACGCCACACTCTAGTCATTAGTAAGGTGTGAGTACTGGCTCCTTATTGACCGTGCACAAATGTGCACGTGATCCACAAGTACCTGTAAGACGCCCACACAAACTAAACTCTGATTGTTCAATTTCCTCATTTCTAACAGTCAGGCTGCAGCGAGGAGCGCGCACATATCACGTGAACAACACTAACGGGCTCCTTGTGCAGTCTGCAGGGTCCAAACGACCCGCCTGCGTCTGCCCTAAGTACCCCTTCCTTTTACGTGTTGTACATGTGTTCATGACACCCTGTAGCTCGAGGCACAACGGTAGAAAGATTTTTCTCTCCTGAGCGATCTACCACCTGGATATCTCCTGCAGGTCACCTGTGTGTCCCTACAGGTTTGACCAATTGTCACCTGCAGACAGCCCGGATCTACCTGTAAGGGCAGCCGGGACTAAAACCTCAGCGGTGCGTCACATGACCAGCATTTTTGTTCCCGATTCCAGATTCTCTTTAGCTTAACCCTTGTGCTATCTTAGATGACCCACCCCCCTTCCATTGACGTGTTCTCCCTACCATGACAAAGGTGGATAAAGGTGGAAAGATTTCATGTAATCCATGGACACCAGTGAAGATCACAAATCATTGAAGAAAAAAGGTTCAGAGCACTGTCTAGTGGGTCTAGATGACCCAACTCCCAATGTTAACCTGCCTGGGATAGCACAAGGGTTACATGGTCTCATTACAGGACTGAAGTACCTCATTAAAAGCATGGACTCCTTCTCCAACAGATGCTGAATGAAGTTCTGGGTTCTCTGAGCACCAAGACGAGTTAAAAGTGAGATTATATGATGCATAACAGGAACATGGGAGGACGTCCACAGTTGACAGGTTCAACGTCTGTAGGAAGGAGTTTTCCAGCCAGTCGGAGGCTCGTGTCAGACCACAGCAACGTCCCTGTCAATCAATGAGAGCATCCATCAGCAGACATCACGTCTTATGGTGAGCTAAAGAAACCTGTCCATGAGGGGAACAGAAACGTACCGTCTTCTGCATGGCGTCCATCATCCTTTCCTCAATGTCACTGCTGTTTCCATAGTCAGAGATGATCTTATGAACAGTTTCAGTCAAAGCCTGGTTTATCTGATGAAAACACACATCACCGGTTATACACACCACACAACACCAGAGGAGGACCAACGAGCCAAAACCAGGTTGGATCAGAACAGAACTTGATGATGGAGAGACAGGCAGATGAGGTCAAACAGGAATGATCATGTTTGCAGATGATGCTGTGATGTGACAGAATGTTAGAAAAAATGAAAAGGTCACTAAAGAGCAGAGGTGAAGAATCTGCAGGAGGATAAGCCCTGAAAAGAAAAACAGAGAAGGTAAAGACAGATGGACATGCAAGTCAAAGGGCAGCAGGTGAGGTCAATGTTGTGAGGAAATGAAGACGAGGAAGGAGACGGAATAAACTCACCTTGCCCCTGTTGATGAGCAGCAGCAGCATGACGAAGAGCTGACCCAGAACCAGGACGATGAGGAAGCTGCCGTACTGACACACACATCAGAAACTGCAGTTACACGCGCTGTCAGGTCACTTACAGGTCAAAGTTAAAACCCCACCAGTCGTCAAACACGAGTGAAAACTGTTCTCCACATTTGAGCCTGTCCCTGGGGGGCAGTGTGCTCAATCCAACCCATCCCACTATATACTGTGTCAAGCAGGGAGGCTTTGGTAGGATTCGACTGTGGATTTGAACCTGCAACCTACTAGTTTCAGGGTGGACTCTCTACCCCTAGGCCACTGAGCTTTGTCCAGCTCTTTCCCACCCAATCCTAACCTTCACCAGGTGCTGTAGTTCGTCTGAAGACCACTGGAGGCATTTTGCAGAAAGGAGCGATTTTCCATTGATCCGCATGTCTAAAAGTCCAACTGCACACCGAACACAAACGCTTGGACATTTTGGTTTCTGGGGCGCTTTTCATGGTTATTGTTTATGAGAACTCTGACGTGTGAATCTATTCTAAAATCTGCTGTTTTGATTTCATTAGAACTCAAATGTGTGGATTTTCAGAAGCGTCTGTCTGACCCAACATGGTGTCAGACTTGACTTTCCCCGACCCAAATGGCCGTTTCTGGAACATTCCTGTCCAACTTCTGGTCTAATTTTCACCGAGCGGGATCGAGTGGATCATTTCAGAGATCTAGTGTGCATATGTCTGTGCTCTTACTGGACCAACTCTGCCTCGCCGTGACTTACCACCACCAGCATGAATCTGTTCTCGCTGCTTGATCCGATGCATCCAACGAGGCTGACCAAGATCACCACCGCCCCGATCAGGAGGAGCCCCATCGCCACCACCTGCAGTTCATCTGGACACACAAATCAAACGCAGACCAAGCCTGAAAAACGGACGTGAAGCAGAGACCGCACGCCATCGGCTTGTCGGTCAGGTTGTTGTTGGCGATGGTCCATAGCAACCACGCCACGTTCTTCATGACTGGAACTGGTTTCTGGAGATTTCAGTGTCTTCACCTCACACTCAGCTTATGTTTTTACAGTGAGAACCAACTTCCTGTTGTTGTGTTCACGTAAAACCATCATAGCTGTGGACAAACATTCATTTAATGCTATCTGTCTAAGTTGGATCAAACTCAGGCAGGTTCACTGGAAGTCGGCCATTTTTGTTTGAATCCTGAAAACCAGAGTTCTCTGTTGAACTCCAGTTTTATGTTAAGGAACCCAAACCGTCTCTAAGCTCATCGTGGCGCCATGAAGCACCATGACGCCATTCAGACTTCTGTTATCCAGAATGAAAGGACCACGATGGGACAGATGAAGGAGAAGAAAACGATGGGGGACATCACAGTTCATCTCAGTGACTCTGATTCAATTCTTCAGTGTTAGCGTGTCACTCATCTGTGAGCAGAACGTCAATGTGAAGCTTCTCACCAGATGAGAGAACATTCAGGAAGCTTCCTGAGCCGAGCAGAATCCAGATAGCACAGCCGCCAACACTCAGACCCAGAACCTGAGGAGAGAAAATCCCAAAGACGGGGAGATGAAGCTCAGGAGACGGAGAACTACTACAGAAAATGTGGATAATTTAGTTTGCAAAAACAATTTTTTAAAATGTAAAACTGTGTAATACTGTAATTCTTTATTTTTTAAAGACACTATGAACTTTTCTGTCAATCTGACTCCAGGTGGGGATTTTCTGATGATAAATGATGTATTTAGTGTCATCAGGACTGTGGTGTTTGATGGGCAACACCAACATTTTTTTCTGTTGGATGATAGTTATTTATGATTGATTGATCATTCACATGTCCATTTAATAGGGTTGGACCAAATTACTCAAACAATTTGAGTCCCCACGGAGGAAGCTCATTTCAGCCGCTTGGATTCTGGACCTGGTTCTTGGGGTCATGACCCAGAGCTCATGACCATAGGTGAGTTTTGGAACGAAGATAGACCGGTAAATTTTGCTTTTTGGCTCAGCTCTCTCTTCACTCGCCACAAATCCAAAGTAAAAAGTTGATTAGTTTGAGGTTTTAACAATATTTGAAGTCATCATCAACAGGAATACATTATTTATTTGAACCATTAAAATGAATCAATTATGTAAACTCCCTAAGTTTAATAATAACCAACACAGAAGACTGAAGATGTTTGCATGTCAGCATAAATTGCTTGCAGTACCCATTTTTAACTGTAGATGTCAGTCTTTTCCTTATTTTTTTTGACTGATCTTTACTGAAAAAAACAACAAGAATATTGTAATTAAAAACAGCTAAAATAAAAAAAAACTCATTTAAAAAATATAAAGAAATTTATAAATTGTCTTAGACATTAAAACGTATCAAAGCCATCAAACCAAGAAAGAAGAATAAAAGTAACAACGGTGAGTTTTCAGCTGCAGCACCAGTTTTTGTGAAAGAAAACTTGATTTCAGGTCAACAGCTCGTCTAAAATAAGGTTTAATGTTCTAAATGAGAAAATGAAACGGAAGTTTTAAGAACAGGAGTGCTTTCCTTTAAAAATAAACACAAATGTGACGAAAGAAATGTAAAATGAAACAAAACAAAAAGGAAAAGAGCAAAAACCTAAAACTAATAAAAGAACTGGAGCTTTGATAAATAAAGGAGAACATGTAGAAACCTTAGAGCAGAATTCCACACAGAAAAAGAAAAAGCAAAACAAACTTTTCTTCAAACAAAAGCCTCCTCGTCTTCCTCCAGGAATTTCTGGAAGGTTGGCGTGAAGCTTCCTCACCAAGAAGAGCGTGTTCAGGAAGGTGAAGAAGAACTTCAGCAGCTCGATCTTCACCTCCAGCTTCATGGCGTTTGGCTGATGAGGAGGAGCAGCAGATGAAGGACTCGGATGTTCTTCCTCGCAGTCGTGTGTGGAGGTTTTGTGCTCTGTCTCCAGGATCAAAGTCCACTTCCTCATTGTCTTCAAACATTAAACTGATCCCAGCCGTTTCCATGGAAACGACAACAGACGTTACAGCCTACTGTCAACACTTTTGTTGCAATTTTGTGTAATAAACTACAAATGTTTGGTTTTTTAATTTTCCTTTTAGCTGTTAGAACAAATATATAATTTCCCACAATGCACCTGTGAATCTCTAAGTCAGCTGGGAAACAGAAGGAACAAGGAATCTCAGCTGTTTGGGATTTACAGGAAACAACTTCCCTTTAAATGACTTTCTGAACAATGTCTACATGCTTTGCACACACTAAAACTCACAAAACACATAAAAACAAATAAATCACAAAAACGAGAAAGCTCACAAAAACACAAAAAAGAACAAAACACAAAAACAAAAACTTACAAACTGAACTACTGTTCTGAGGAAACACATTAGTCATTTTTAGCATGGCAGGTCACGGACCCTGGGAGGTGAAACTGGTGAACAAACTGATTCGAAGGGAAAAAAGGACACAATGGAAGCTGTGATGGAGTGGAGTTTGAACAAACTGGTGTCCATCATGGATGTCCATCATGAATAATCCTGAGTCTCCATCCTGTTCTTGACGGTCAGCAGGTAAAGGCAGCTTCGCCGTCACACCAACCGCTACAGGAGACCACTCCCACCTGACTCCATCGGACTATGGAACTCAGCATCCTCTTGCCAAACATACACTCACATGTTTTTGTCAGGCATGGCAAGGGAAAAGGGTCATAATTTGTCAGAAAAAGCGGCGTAAAGATCGGTGAAGAAATTGAATACTTTGAAAAAAACTTTCCCCAGTGGACAAATAATACATCTGTCTGTCTGTCTGTCTGTCTGACTGCACCTATATCTGCTCCGCCAGACGGACACACTGACGAGAATATCAGTTCTGTACATTATTTCGTTCTGTTAACTATATTATTTATGAGGAGGAATTGCACAACATGCCAATATTGCAGAACATATTTCACTTTTCTTTTTGCAAATAAGTGTTCATTTGAATTTCTGTTGTAATTTTCGTTTATTTTGTGTGTTTCACTGCTGATCGATCAAACGGGTGTTCGTGTAGGCTGTTAATTGTAAGACTTGCTTTGTGAAATCTTCATGTTATGTATGAGAGGCAGTATTGTCATTTTCACTTTCACGTGTTTCTTCCATCTGCCGACGGTGTCGCCGTTTCTCATTTCACCCGTTTTTGTGCATACGCCTGGGTCAGAGCTTGTGTGAAGGACCGCACATTTTCCCTTCAAGTTTACTTTTTATAAATCTTAATTATTGCGTAGAGAGTGGCGTACGCCTTCTTTTGTGCGTACGCAACGTTTATGAATGAGGCCCCAGAGCACTGTCTAGTGGGTCTAGATGACCCAACTCCCAACGTTAGAGTGCCTAGGATAGAACAAGGGTTAAAAAAAAAAAACAATCACTCTCTGTAAAAAGTTTTGCTTCAATTAATTCATACATTTTATTTAAGATGGATGGATGGATGTAAATATATATAAGTATATAATATAAATATATATATATATAAATAAGATAGGATATAGAAACAATTTAAGATCTATGTATAAAACAACAAGACTTTAAAATTTAAAATAGGCTAAATAAGATAGAGAGAGAGAGAGAGAGAGAGAGAGAGAGAGAGAGAGAGAGAGAGAGAGAGAGAGAGAGATAGAGAGATAGAGAGATAGATAGAGAGATAGATGACTTTATTAATCCCACAATGGGGTAATTTCATTTCTGTGGCAGCAACACGACATTCAGAAATAATCTATATAATATAACATCAATAAAGGACATCACAAATGACATTTATATTAGATAATTAAAAATATTACTAAAATTATTATGAAAAATTATTATCAAAAATGAGATTCTTATTAAATAAAGAAATAAATATTAAATATTAAATAAATACAGCTGCAAAAGTGTAAAAAACATGCGGTCTGCAAAACATGTAAACTGTAAAAAAACATTACAAATTTTTTCCAAATACAGAAATAACTAATGAAGTTCACACCAAAAACAAAAACAAACAACTGTTCAGGAACAAAAAACAATTCAAAATTGAAAAACAACAACTATAACAAAAGTAAATGAATTAATGACTAAACAGAAAAACACCCCTGGGACCGTGGAGTGTCACTTTGACACGGTGTTGTACAGTCTGATGGCTGTGGGGAGGAATGACCTGCGGTAGCGCTCCTTCTTACACTGAGGGTGCAACAGTCTTGTGCTGAAGGAGCTGGTCAGCGCCTCTACAGTTTGGTGTAGGGGGTGGGAGGGGTTATCCATGATGGATGTCAGCTTAGCTAACATCCTCCTGTCCGCCACCTCCTCGATGGACTCAAGTGTTCAGCCCAGGATAGAGCCGGCCTTCCTAACCAGTTTGTTAAGCCTCTTCAAGTCTCTGCCTGCACTACCCCCCGCCCATTTAACAATGCATTACTTTTTAATAAATAAAAATGGATGGACGGATGTGTATAAATATATATGTATAAATAAAAGATAGGAGATGGAAACAATATAAGATCAATGTATAAAACAACAAGACTTTATAATGTAAAATAGGCTAAATAATTAAAAGGTAATTCATCGTTAAATGATGTCATAACTAGTGAATGATGTCATCGCTCCCAGAACATAAACCAGTGGACTCTGTTAACGTGAATGATGTCATAATGATGTCATTATGTGATGTCAAATGACATCTGATGACATCATCACATATCATCAGATGTCATTTGACATCACACAATGACATCATTTGAAGTCAGAAGGCTTCCAAGAAAACTCTTGAATACGTGTGATTTCAAGCTTCTAACTGTTCTGAAGAAGCACGTGAACAAAGCTGCACGAGAGCACAAAGATGTCCGGAGAGGCAAAACAGAGTCGGGTCTTCATCAACACCCACTTTAAGACACCGTATCAAACACCAGCAATGTCTGTGAACACAGATTTTCAAAAGGTGAACCCTAAGGTGTCCGTTCAAAAGACTGAACGAGTGGAAAAACGGTCTCCAAAAAAGACAGACGCCAATGTTCCAACCCAGGTCAATAACGGAGAGGTCAAAAAGAAGAAAAAGGTCTTCAATAACGCCAATAAAGTAGTGTATAGTTTCATGTCCACATCTGAGAACAGGAAGTTGCTCAGGACAGCCCCAGAGAGGAGCAATCACTACACTAAAAACAACACTAAACATGTGGAATATTGGACCAAAAAAGAAGTTTATCAGCCTCAGAAGAAAATGGAAACAGAAAGTGACCTCCAAAAACAGATCCAGACATTGAAAGAAAAACTGCAGAGGAAGGAAATGTTTCTGGATCTGGAAGAAAAGAGGAAACGTTCAGCTCAGAGAGACCTGGACCTGTACATCCCAGTACTGGCACAGCTGGAGAGAGAGTTCCAGGTGGAGCATGAACGTGGGCAGCTTTTGGAGAAGGAAATCTGCAAACATAAACAGGTCATTGGTGATTTCCAGAGTCATGAGGTGGAATTTACCAAAGAAGATCAACTTACTCCATCCAAACTCAAGAAAGGACAGAAAATTCAGTGTTTGAATGAGCTCGATGACTTTGGGGAAGTGGAAGATTTAAAGAATCTAAATTCACAACTTGATGAGTTTGTCATCTCCAACCTGGACCTGAAAACCAAGTTGAAGCTGCAGGAAACGGAAACAACAAGGCTTCAAGAGAAAGTAACTGAGCTCACCAAACAACTGAAGGGTTTCAGCTGTGAATAATGGGGTTGTCATGGTTACGGGGGGGGGGGGGGGGTAGAGTTGAAATGACTGTAGGTTATTCAGCTGTAAACAACGGGGATGTCATGGTTACGGGGGGTTAGAGATGAAATGACTGTAGGTCATTCAGCTGTAAACAACGGGGTTGTCATGGTTACAACTATTGGTGAGGGTCAAGAAAGGTGTGTACTTTGAAAATACTGAAAATCAGGTCTGCTCAATCCTGGTCCTCTGGATCACTTTTTAGATTATTATAGATGATCAAACACACAAAGACACCGTTATTTTTGCAATTGTGGGGAAAAAACAAAACAGGGAAAAAAAGAAAGACTATGGGGGGGGGCTGAAAAAACAGGGCTGCACGTTGGTTTGTTGGGTCGACTTTGTGTCCTGACAGACCCGTGTCTGTGTGGGTTTTCCCCGAGGGCTTCGGTTCCCCCCACTCATCCAAATTCACTTGTATAGATGGTGTGGACCTTTCAAAGTCCTTAAAACATTATCTGGCCTGATCTTTAGCTTTGGATTCATGAATCACTGATCAGGTACAGATACGTGTCACCACAGTAAACATGGGTTAAATTGAGGAGTTCAGAAGCTAAGCACACAGAGATTTGGGCTCTGAATATATGATTAGTGCTTAAAAAACAGGGCGGCACGTTGGTTTGTTGGGTCGACTGTAGTACCTGACAGACCCGTGTCTGTGTGGGTTTTCTCCGAGGGCTTCGGTTCCCCCCACTTATCCAAATTCACTTGTGTTGACAAACTAAAGTCATCCACAGAGAAAAAGACCAGTCCCTCAAAATGAATGGTAACTAATGAACAGAGGTTGAGCAGGCCTGTGGGTTTCCTCCAAGAACTTCGGGTCTCCCACGCAAATTATTAGTGATTGGCTAACAAACCAAATGTTCCCCTCCCTGAATCACCACCTTATCGTGGTGGAGGGGTTTGAGTGCCTGAATGGACCCCCGGAGCCCGGTTGTTGGGAGCATTTGCCCCGCCCTTGTTAGGGCCAAATGCCCCATCGTGACGCTGTCGCTCCTGGGAGACTTCAGGCAGGACTAAGAGGGATTCAACAGATCCTCAGAGAAGCAGAAACAGCAAAGATCCAGTTTTTCCTAAAAAAAAGTCACCACCAGCTCCAAAGGTTCCTTTCATGTTTGGTCTAAAAATAAAGAGACCGATAATGGTATGCCTGCTTTGGCAGGTTAGGGTTCGATTCCCTACGGTGCTCTGCTAAATATTTGCACTTTTATACATGAAAAGATGAGCATGGCAACCATGAAGCTGGAGAAGAAAAGACCAGACATTTCTACATTTGTGAGAAATTAGTGATTTTGACAGAATGCTCTTTTCTCAGGTTGCACTTTGTTGACGGTCCCTAGGCAGCCGGCTCGCTGCATGTCTGCATTTACTGCTGGAAGAGAAAAATTCTCATGAAAAGGCAGATGAGCTTCATCCAGATGGAGTTGGAGGCCAGCAGGTGGCGCCAGACGAGCCAGAGGGGGGTCCACAGTCAAGTGTAGAAGCAGGAGCAGAGACGAGATACTTGGTCAGGTTAACTATATATTAAAAAAAATAAACTCCTGCCTAGAAAGAAAAGAACTTTAATGATGTTCAGAGAATTGTCCTGATGTTTTTGATTCATATGTAACCCTTGTGCTATCCTAGGCACTTTAACATAGGGAGTTGGGTCATCTAGACCCACTAGACAGTGCTCTGAACCTTTTTTCTTCAATGATTTGTGATCTTCACTGGTGTCCATGGATTACATGAAATCTTTCCACCTTTATCCACCTTTGTCATGGTAGGGAGAACACGTCAATGGAAGGGGGGGGTCATCTAAGATAGCACAAGGGTTAAAGTCACGTGTGTTGAATAATTTCGCCAAAATAAAAGATGTAATCCCAAAGAACCACATCAGGATTGTGTGGGTTTTGAACCCTTATACTTCTGATGAAGAAACCAGAAACTACCACTGGAGCCTGAAGGCCTCCAGGACTGTTTATTAGTTTATTAGTTTTAGTGGAGGCAGAAAAGATTCATCTTCATCATCCTCATCTTCTCAGATGTACGGACACTTGATGGCTGGACTTCCTGCTTTCAGTCAGTTTTTGGAAGAGCAGGAGCGTGAACGTGAGGACGTCTTATCTTCACACGGACATGCTGCAAAACCTGATCACACACGCACACAGACACACAAAGAAAACACACACAGACACACAAAGACCACAAACTCAGAACACAAACAGACTCCTACATGTTTAGAACTGTCCTGAACCAGTTTCCCAACTCGCTGCAGGGAAGAAAAGAGTTTCTCTGAGAACGTCTGGCCTCAGCCTCTCCTGCCACAGCGTGAGGATCCACAAAGTCACCTCCACATGACTTCAAATCCAAAATATGAACTTTCTCTACCAATTGTTGCCATGGAAACTACTTGGAGTTTGGTGCAGTAGAAATGAACACCTTTAAATGTTAGCAAACAGTCACCAAAAGGCTGAACTTGTAATCATTTTTTATGCTAAATATTAAACAAGAGGTAAAGATGAGGAAGCGTTTTGGGGAAAAAGCTCAGACTTTCTTTGGTGTCCTGCTAAAGTACAGAGACAGCAAAGCCTCATGGGTCTCCTGACGGAAACTGAACCACGGGGACCATTGGTCCACTCATGGTTCAAACCATCTGCTAAGCCAGCGGGAGAGTGTCTAAACAAAGGGATTATGGGAACTAAAGCAGGCTTACTATGCACAAACAGTCCCGCCCACAACTCAGAGGAGAATTTCTGATGAACTCCTGTAGCTCTGCAGAAACTAAGTCTTAGAAAACCACGCAGTATTTGGGGTTTTGCCTCAAAGGGACATAATCCTAATTGAAAGAAAACTGGAGACGTTTTAATAATAGATGTGAAGATGATTGAAGTGGGAGGAGGAGTAAAAAACAGCATGTGGAGCTAATAGTGGATTATATGTGTCTGTCTTTGGCTCACAGTGTTGTGCGTTTGGCCGTACGGATCTGCCGTGACATGAATGTCCAAAGCTCTGACGTCCTTTATACGGCGTGGCGTTCCTCTTCACCTTAGCGTGTTTGTGTGAGTTTGTGGACACTGATGATCTCAAACGTTGTGGGCGGGGCAACAGATCACAGAGACGAGGTGATTCGCCGGCGTGTCGATGCAGACGCCTCTCTTGTCCCTCGTGCAGCGTGAGCACCAAGCGCACGTCTGAGCCGCACAGGTGTCAACTTGTTGAGGAGCTTCAGGTTTCCCACACCGCCTCTCTCCCTCTCAGTCTGCCTGTGCCGCTCGTCCAGGATGAAGGTGCTGCTCTTCCTCTGGCTCGCCTCGCTGGTGTGCTGCGGTGAGTGACCTGCGACCTTTGACCTTTCACACACGTCAGCTGATCTTCAGGTGAACTGCTGCCTCCTCCTCCTCAGAGTCGGTGGTTGAACCAAAACCTCGTGGTTTTTCCTCCAGATCCAAGTTTAGATGTCTAACAGTTTGAAAGCCCCCCTCCGCCCTGGACCTGCTCAGACCTGAACGTTGCTGCAGAAACATCGTTCATCACTTTTGTTTCTCACTGTTGAGCAATGATGCGGAGTTACGGGAACAGGAGCTCCCATGTGCCTCGGAGGATTCTTCTGTCCGCCGGAATGATCAGAGGATCCCAGAAATCAGTGTTGATGAAGACTTTCAGATGAAGCTGGAGATCTCTCACAAAGATTAGCTCCAGGCGAGCTCAGGCTGAAAGAACGTTTTGCTCTGCGGCCGTGTTGACAGACAGTTTACTTTCGCTTCAGAGTTTCAAACCTATTTTCACACTTTGTTTCTTCCTCTCAGTCGGGAAAGTAATCATACAAGTGTTCATCATCTTTGTATTACATCAGAACGTTTTCTTCTTTCCGTCTTCCAAAACAGTTTAGTTTTCCACTTCATCAGCTCTTCATCCTCTGATCTTTCACCCATGGGAAAATCTGTTTTAGGATGTGATGCTGAGTTCTGTAACCCTTGTTCTATCCTAGGCACTTTAACATAGGGAGTTGGGTCATCTAGACCCACTAGACAGTGCTCAACCTTTTTTCTTCAATGATTTGTGATCTTCACTGGTGTCCATGGATTACATGAAATCTTTCCACCTTTATCCACCTTTGTCATGGTAGGGAGAACACGTCAATGGAAGGGGGGGGGGGGGTCATCTAAGATAGCACAAGGGTTAAGACGTTCAGAGATTCAGCTGTGATCGACTCAGCACGGGCGGAAAGTTTGGAGACATTTGAGACAAACATTTCTGTTTTACTGATTGTGATGTGGAGACAATAGGTTGTTTCTCACCAGAGACATGAAACAAACATTTTATGGACCACCGCCTCCACGAAGACCCCCGTTTTACACACTCAGTCGCTCTGATCCTGAGACCAACGTGAATCCATACAAAACGAGTTATTAAAGGAAACCAACAAACCTGGTAAAAAGTCCCATAATGCTTCATGTCCTCTGACAGAAACTACAGAAGACCACAGCGATCAAACCTCCGACTCAGCTGGGACTCCAACGCCAGAATACGACTACACCGCCACCTATGACTATGATGACTATGTGACCTCAGCTAAAGAGCAGGAGCACAGCGCCACCATGGGGCCTGAAGGTGAGCTCCTCCCTGTTTCTGCTCCTTCCACGCCTCGCCACAGCCGTACCGGACGGCGGTTCGTCCTAACCATCGTTTTGTGGCTCTACGATGTCAGCTAGACCTTTAAAGCCCCACTCAGTAATGCAGTTTTGAGCCTAAATTTCTTTATGAATAAGATGCTACAAGAAAATGTCAAAAACTGCATTTATCTGAGTATTTCTTTATTCAAATAGGGAGCAGAAAACAAGCCATTTAAAAAAGCTTGTAGCTTTGATGTTGGTGCTGCAGTGGGCGGGGCCAAAGTATATCTGCTCCGCCCCTTCCTGATGCATCAGACAAACAGACAAATAGATCCATGAACGTCTTTGTTTCCCTCGTCGGAGCTGAAAATCTAAACTGTTCGACCGGATAGATCTGATACTGATCCTTTTTTCGTTGTACCGCTAATGTTAGCTTGGGGTTGTGAGGGACTGTAAGCTAGAGGGAGGGAGTGTAAACAAATAGGTGATGGCAAATGGGGACAGGGTCACTGCACACCAACAGTTCCACCTACATCTCCAAGGGAAATTTGAAATTAACTTTTGCCGCTCTGCAGAAACTATGTCCTAGAAAACGACACAGATTTTTAGATTTTGGCTGAAAGGACTTCTAAGTGGGACCTTAATGCTGCATGTCCTCCTCAGGTCCTCTGACAGAAACTACAGAAGACCACAGCGATCAAACCTCCGATTCAGCTGTGACTCCAACGCCACAATACGACTACGACTACAACGCCACCTATGACTATTACTATGTGACCGCAGCTAAAGAGCAGGAGCAGAGCGCCACCATGGGGCCTGAAGGTGAGTTCCTCCCTGTTTCTGCTCCTTCCGCGCCTTCACGTCCGTACCGGACAGAGTTTCCTTTTGGGTGTTTTTAACGTACTCTCTGGGGATTTATCTGATGTTAGAGAACAAGTATAGAGAAAAAAAAGCTTAAAATTATAATTGTTGGTAATTAAGAGCAGATGAAAAAAATGCAGTTTTAGCCCTTGTGCTGTCCTATGGGGTCCAGATGACCCCCCCTACCATGACAAAGGTGGATAAAGGTGGAAAGATTTCATGTAATCCATGGACACCAGTGAAGATCACAAATCATTAAAGAAAAAAGGTTCAGAGCACTGTCTAGGTCAGGGGTCCCCAAATCCAGGCCTCAAGGGCCGGTGTCCGTCATGTTTTCCACCCAACCTGCCATTGAAGTGCATTATTGGCTTAACACATCTGATCAAGGTAATCAGCCGCAAATAAGGCAGGATTTCTGGAAAACCAGCAGGACACCGGCCCTCGAGGCTTGGTTTTGGGGACCCCTGGTCTAGAGCGTCTGGATGACCCAACTCCCAATGTCGAAGTGCCTAGGATAGCACAAGGGGTACAAAGATCGTAGTTGTTACGTACAAACTACAGTCGGCGGGCCAACAACTCCATGCTCCGCCCCTCTCTGATCATCCACCTGCAGACAAATGGATCCATGAAGGTCTTTGTTTTTCTCACCTGAGCTGGAATCTGGATCAGAACTGGACAGATTGATAGCTACGATGTTGATAACCATTTTTTTGCACCGCTAATGCTAGCTCAGGGGTTGTGAGCTAGCGGGAGAATGTAAACAAATGGATGATGGGAAGAAACTCACCTGCATCTCAAAGGTGAATTTCTAATGAACTCTCGCCGCTCTGCGGAAACTACACTGACCAAAAATATAAACACGTAACACGTAACACACGTAACGTAACACTTAGACCACTTCCGGTTGAGTGGACGCTGGCATGACTGTTGCCGCTGCTCACCGGTAACTTAAACCCAAATTCTCGCTTTTCTAAACAATTCTGCTACGACAGATTTTGGACTGTGAAAACAGAGAACACACGTCACTGTGTCCATCGAATACTTTGATTATTTGCATTCAACTGCACGCTTAACCGATAACTTCCACTACGCCACCCCTCCTATAAGAATATAAACGTGGATCTGTTTTCTTCTCATTTGGAGTGCATTCCTTTCCCGAACTCGTCCAACCCTGATGAACTGGTTTCTTTTTATAATAACTGCCTTTTAGATGTTCTTAACAAATTCGCTCCTGTAAAAACCCGGTCTGTTTTATTTGTTAAATCTTCCCCCTGGTTCACCCCTGAACTCCGTAAAATGAAAGCCAAATGCCGCCAGTTGGAACGGCTCTGCAAAAAAACTGGCTCTCCCGTTCATAAGGAAATCTACAAAAAAACAGATTCTACAATACAAGGACTTGGTTTCTAACACTAAAACGAACTACTTGACTCAACTGATTGATGCAAATAAGGGAAATTCCAAAATGCTGTTTTCTTTAATGGATAATGTCTTTCAACCCCGTAACAGTTTTCCCCCTCATTTTTATTCAGATGAGCACTGTAATTCTCTTCAGTTATTCTTTAACCAGAAAATTCTAGATATCCATCAGCATCTCCATTCCTCCACCTCTCCTCCCATCCCGTCTGACTCATTTTCTGTAACTCATACATTCACTTCCTTTTTCCTCCCTGATCCCAGTGAAATTTCCCACCTCATCCATAAGTCCAAACCATCCACATGTTTGCTCGATCCCCTTCCAACATGGTTAAATCTGGTTAAATCCTGCCTTCCTTCTCTTCTTCCTTTCATTTGTGCCATTATCCACTCCTCATTGACATCAGGTATCGTCCCCTCACTCCTCTAGATCGCTGCCGTCAGACCCATCCTAAAAAAACCCGGCTCAGACCCTAATTCCTTTCATAATCTTCGTCCTATTTCCAACCTCCCCTTCATCTCAAAAATTCTTGAAAAAATAGTCGCCTCCCAACTTTCCCATCATCTCACCCAAAATGATCTTTTTGAACCTTTTCAATCTGGTTTCTGTCCCCCTTCATAGCACAGAAACTGCCCTACTAAAAATCACCAATGACCTTCTCCTAGCAGCTGATTCTGGACTCTTCACCATCCTCATCCTCCTCGACTTGAGCGCAGCATTTGACACCATATCTCACTCCATCCTCCTCCACAGACTTTCAGCCCTCGGTATCGAGTCAACCCCCTTCCGCTGGTTTCATTCTTATTTTTCAAGCCGCACTCAGTTTATTCAACTGAATTCTTTCAAATCCCAACCCTCACTCATTTCATCTGGTGTTCCTCAAGGTTCTGTTCTCGGTCCCCTCCTCTTCATTACCTACCTGCTACCCCTTGGTAATATATTCCGTAAATTCAATATTGATTTTCATTGTTTCGCGGATGACACTCAGCTCTATCTGTCCAGTAAACTCAACTCTTCTATTCCACCTGCCTCCCTCTCCTCCTGCCTGTCTGAAATAAAAACCTGGTTCACCCTAAACTTCCTCAAACTTAACAGAGATAAAACCGAATTACTCCTCGTAGGTTCCAAATCCACCCTTTCCAAAGTTTCTAATTTTACCCTTTCCATCGATTCCTCTCCAGTTTTCCCCTCCCCTCAAGTAAAGAGTCTGGGTGTCATCCTTGATAGTACATTATCATTTCAATCCCACATCAATAGCATTACTCGGTCAGCCTACTTTCATACATGCAATATTAATCGACTCCGCCCCTCCCTCACCATCCACTCCGCCTCCATTTTAGTTCATAGTCTGGTCACCTCTCGTCTCGACTATTGTAATGCTCTTCTCTTTGGTCACCATGGGGAGCCGTGCCTTCAGTCGCTCTGCTCCCCAACTCTGGAACTCTCTCCCCCCAGACCTCCGTAACACTGACTCCTTTCTGATCTTTCAATCCAGACTAAAAACCTATCTGTTTAAGCTTGCATTTCCGGAACACAATTTCCCATTTTCTGTCAGCTGATTTTACTAATGAATCCAATTTATTTATTGTTTTTAACATGTTGTGATTTTATTGTGTTTTACCTCTAACTTTGTACGGTGACCTTGGGTGTTTTGAAAGGCGCTTTTAAATAAAATGTATTATTATTATTATTATTATTAAACGCAAAACTTTTGTTATTGCTCCCATTTTTTATGGTATGAACTCAAAGATGAAATATTGTTCACAAATCTGTCAAAATCTGTGATAGTGAGCACTTCTCCTTTGCCAAGACAATCCATCCCACCTCACAGGTGTGCCATATCAAGATGCTGATTCTTCTTTCTCATTCGGCTTTTCCCATCAGGGGTCGCCACAGCGAATCATCCTTTTCCACCTCACTCTATCATGGACATCTTCTACCCTAACATTAGCCAACTTCATGTCCTCTGTTGAGACATCCATGTATCTCCTCTTTGGCCGTCCTCTTGCCCTCCGGCCAGGCAGCTCCATCTCCAACATCCTTCTACCAATATATCCACTGTCCCTCCTCTGAACATGTCCAAACCATCTCAGTCTGGCTTCTCTGACTTTGTCGCTAACACAGGCAACATGAGCCGTCCCTCTGATGTACTCGTTCCTTATCCTGTCTAACCTGGTCACTCCTAAGGAGAACCTCAACATCTTCATCTCCGCTACCTCCATCTCAGCCTCTTGTCTCTGTCTCACTGCTACCGTCTCTAACCCATAGAGCAGAGCTGGTCTCACCACTGTCTTGTACACCTTTCCTTTGAGTCTTGCTGACACTCTTCTGTCACACAACACTCCTGACACTTTCCTCCACCCGCTCCAACCTGCCTGCACTCGCCTCTTCACCTCTTTTCCACAATCCCCATCACACTGAACTGTTGACCCCAAGTATTTAAACTCCTGCACCTTCTTCACCTCAGCCCCCTGTAACCTAACGCTTCTACCTTGATCCCTCTCGTTCAGACACATGTATTCTGTCTTACTATGACTGACCTTCATGCCTTTTCTTTCCAGAGCAAACCTCCACCTCTCTAGCTGTTCCTCCACCTGCTCTCTACTCTCACTGCAAATTACAATGTCATCCGCAAACATCATTGTCCAGGGAGATTCCTGTCTTACCTCGTCTGTCAGCCTGTCCATCAGCATAGCAAACAAAAAAGGACTCAAAGCTGATCCTTGGTGTAGTCCCACCTCCACCTTGAACTCCTCTGTCTGACCTACAGCACATCTCACCACCGTCATACTTCTCTCATACATGTCCTAAACTACTCTGACATACTTCTCTGCCACTCCAGACGACCTCATACAGTACCACAGCTCCTCCCTCGGCACCCTGTCATACGCCTTCTCTAAATCTACGAACACACAATGCAGCTCCTTCTGACCTTCTCTGTACTTTTCCATCAACATTCTCAAAGCAAAAATGGCATCAGTGGTGCTCTTACGGGGCATGAAACCATACTGCTGCTCACAGATCTCCACCTTCTTCCTAAGCCTGGCTTCCACTACTCTTTCCCACAGCTTCATTGTGTGGCTCATCAACTTTATTCCTCTATAGTTGCTGCAGTTCTGCGTGTCACCCTTGTTCTTAAAGGTCGGAACCAGAACGCTTCTCCTCCATTCCTCAGGCATCTTCTCACTCTCTAAAATCCTATTGAACAACCTCGTTAGAAATTCCACTGCTGTCTCTCCTAAGCACTTCCATACCTCCACAGGTACGTCATCAGGACCAACGGCCTTTCCGCTCTTCATCCTTTTCAGAGCCTTCCTAACCTCATCCTTTCCAATCTCTGCTACTTCCTGCTCCACAACAACCACATCTTCCTCCCTTCTTTCCCTGTCATTTTCCTCGTTCATCAGCTCCTCAAAATACTCCTTCCATCTTTTCTGGACACTCTCCTGGGTTGTTAGCACCTTTCCGTCTCTGTCCTTAATCACCCTTATCTGTTGCACGTCCTTCCCATCTCTGTCTCTCTGTCTGGCTAGCCTGCACAAGTCCTTCTCTCCTTCCTTTGTGTCTAACCTGTCATATAGCTCATCGTAAGCTTTCTGTTTGGCCTTTGCCACCTCTCTCTTCACTCTGCGCTGCGCTTCCTTGTACTCCTGTCTACCTTCCTCAGTCCTTTCTACATCCCACTTCCTTTTAGCCAACCTCTTCCTCTGGACGCATTCCTGAACTTCCTCATTCCACCACCAAGTGTCTTTACCGTCTTTCCTCTTTCCAGATGACACACCTAGCACCTTCCTACCCGTTTCCCTGATAATTTCTGCTGTAGTTTCCCAGTCATCTGGAAGCTCATCCTGACCACCCAGGACCTGCCTCAACTTCTGCCTAAATTCCTCACAAGTTTCTTCATTCTGTAGCTTCCACCACTTGGTCTTCTTTTCTGTTTTCCCTCTCTTCTTCTTCCTGACCTCCAGAGTCATCTTACACACCACCATGCGGTGCTGTCTGGCTACACTCTCTCCTACCACCACTTTGCAGTCATTAACCTCTCTTAAATGTCCTAATCTACATAGGATGTAGTCCACCTGAGTACTCCTACCTCCACTTCTGTATGTCACTCTATGTTCCTCTCTCTTCAGGAAGTAAGTGTTGGCTACAGCCATTTCCATCCTCTTCGCAAAGTCCACCACCATCTGTCCCTCCAGATTCCTTTCCTTCACACCAAACCTGCCCATCACCTCCTCATCACCTCTGTTGCCCTCACCAACATGCCCATTAAAGTCTGCTCCAATAACAACTCTCTCTCCTCTGGGAAAACTCTCTATGACCTCATCCAACTCACTCCAGAATCTCTCCTTCACTTCTAACTCACAGCCAACCTGTGGCGCATACCCACTGACTACATTCACCATCACCCCTTCAATTTCTAACTTTAGGCTCATCATCCTGTCTGAGACTCTTTTCACCTCTAGAACGCTGTTTACAAACTCCCCCTTCAGAATCACACCTACCCCGTTTCTCTTCCTATCAACACCATGATAGAACAGTTTGTATCCTCCTCCAATACTACGTGCCTTGCTGCCCTTCCACCTTGTCTCCTGCACACACAGTACATCTACCTTCCTTCTCTCCATCATGTCTGCCAGCTCTCTGCCTTTCCCTGTCATTGTGCCAACGTTAAGAGTCCCTATTCTCAAACCTATGTTCCTGCCTTTTCCCTTCTTTGGCCACGGACCCTTCTGCCTCCCCTCTTTCTTTGACCAACAGTAGTCAAATTTCCACCGACACCCTATAGTTTAACAGCATTGGTGGCGGTCGTTAACCCGGGCCTCGACCGTTCCGGTATGTCTAAAGTGTTGTGGATGATTTGCATGGTTATTTTGGCAATTTTTACGCCGGATGCCCTTCCTGACGCAACCCTCTCTATTTATCCGGGCTTGGGACCGGCACAGAAGTAACTGGCTTGCAACCCCTGTGGCTAGATTATCAAGATGCTGATTAGACAGCATGATTATTGCACAGGTGTGGCTTAGACTGGCCACAAGAAAAGGCCACTCTGAAATCTTCAGTTGTATCACACAGCACAATGCCACAGATGTCGCAAGTTTTGAGGGAGCGTGCAACTGGCATGCTGATAGCAGGAATGTCGACCTGAGCTTTTGCTATGGAATTGAATGTCCATTTCTCCACCACAAGCCGTCTCCAAAGGTGTTTCCGAGAATTTGGCAGCACATCAACCGGCCTCACAACCGCAGACCACGTGTAACCACACCAGCCCAAGACCTCCACATCCAGCATGTCCACCTCCAAGATCGTCTGAGACCAGCCACTCGGACAGCTGCTGAAACAATCGGTTTGCAGAACCACAGAATTTCTGCACAAACTGTCAGAAACCGTCTCAGGGAAGCTCATCTGCATGCTCGTCATCCTCATCGAGGTCTCGACCTCACTCCAGTTCGTTGTCGTAACCGACTTCAGTGGGCAAATGCTCACATGCGATGGTGTCTGGCACGTTGGAGAGGTGTTCTCTTCACGGATGAATCCCAGTTTACACTGTTCAGGGCAGATGGCAGACAGCGTGTGTGGCGTCGTGTGGGTGAGCGGTTTTCTGATGTCAATGTTGTGGATCGAGTAGCCCATGGTGGTGGTGGGGTTATGGTATGGGCAGGCATATGTTAAGGGCGAAGAACACAGGTGCATTTCATTGATGGCATTTTGAATGCACAGAGATACCGTGACGAGATCCTGGGGCCCATTGTTGTGCTGTACATCCAACAACATCACCTCATGTTGCAGCATGGCAATGCACGGCCCCATGTTGCAAGGATCTGTACACAATTCTTGGAAGCTGAAAACATCTCAGTTCTTGCATGGCCAGCATACTCACCGGACATGTCACCCATTGAGCATGTTTGGGATGCTCTGGATCGGCGTATACAACAGCGTGTTCCAGTTCCTGCCAATATCCAGCAACTTCGCACAGCCATTGAAGAAGAGTGGACCAACATTCCACAGGCCACAATAGACAACCTGATCAACTCTATGCAAAGGAGATGTGTCGCACTTCATGAAGCAAATGGTGGTCACACCAGATACTGACTGGTTGTCTGAGTCCCCTGACCCCCTCAATAAAACAAAACTGAAGATTTCAGAGTGGCCTATTCTTGTGGCCAGTCTAAGGCACACCTGTGCAATAATCATGCTGTCTAATCAGCATCTTTCCTGTGACGGTTTCCTGTGACGTCATTTCCGGGTGAGCTATTCCCAGTGCTAGTCGTGTGTGACTGCTGTCCTCTTGTTTGGCATTAGCCTTACTACTATTGCTTACTCTAAGGGTTATCTGGGTTAATATTCACATCTAGTACCTTTTATTAACGAATTCACCACTGTTAAACCGCTTGCTGTTCACTTTCTCATTTTGCTAAATAGACCACTTCTCTTTACCTAAACACCGCTAGCCTTAGCTTAAAACCTAGCATGGCCACCACTCCTTCCGCCTCTCCTCCTCTCTCCTGCCCCATGTGCCATATGTTTAGTGATGATCCTGCCTCCTTTAGTGAAGATAGCGGTAGGTGTGTTAAGTGTAGTCTTGTGTTAGACTTGGAGGCCAGGCTGGAGCAGTTAGAAGCGCGGCTCCGCACAGTGGAAGCTAAGCCGGCTAGCCAGGTCGTTACTCGTAGCGCGGGCCGCGCTACCAGGGCTAACTTAGCTAGCACCCCAGCGCCCTCCCAACAGCCGGGAGACAGTCAGGGGTTTGTACCGGTTGGGAGGAAACATAGTGCTAAACGCAAAATCTTAGAGCACCCGAGACTCCACGTTAGTAATAGGTTCTCCCCCCTCGGCGACACACCCGCTGAACACTCAACTCTGGTTATAGGCTCTTCTGAAGTTAGAAACGTGGAGCTCCCAGCGGCTACAGTCAGGTGTTATCCGGGGGCCAGAGTTGGTGACATCGAGGGGAACCTTAGGATGTTAGCTCAGAGTAAGTCCAGGTTCCGTCGAGTCGTGATTCACGCAGGCGGTAATGATGCCCGACGGAGACAGTCAGAGGTGGTTAAGTTAAACGTAACTTCGGTGTGTAAACTGGCTAAGACGATGTCCGACACTGTAATTTTCTCTGGTCCCCTGCCGAACTTAGTCAGTGATGAAATGTACAGCCGCTTTTCATCATTTAACCGCTGGCTTTCTAGATGGTGCCCAGAAAACGGCGTTGGTTTTGTGGATAACTGGAGCGCGTTTTGGGGGAAGCCCGGTCTCATGCGGAGAGACGGCGTCCTTCCCACCCGGGACGGTGCCGCTCTTCTTTCTAGAAACATTTCTGCTAGCCTTAGTCTGTTAACCTGACAATCCAGAGACGAGACCCGGGCGCAGAGCAGCAGTGTAAAACGCTCCTCTGAGCCTCCCTTAGGGTTAGTGCCGGTGCAAAACCCATGCAGGGAAAGTCAAGCAGGTCCTAGCTTTAGCTTATGTGCTGAAAGACAAATGAAAGGAGCGCGTCATAGAAACCTCAAAGTGACAGACAGCAGTACTCACAAGCAGAATTATGATGTCATTAAATGCGGTTTATTAAACATTAGATCCATTTCCTCCAAGTCCCTCTTAGTCAACGAGTTAATTACTGATAAAAACCTTAGTCTTTTAGCCTTAACAGAAACTTGGCTCCATCAGGATGACTATGTTAGATTGAATGAAGCAACCCCCCCCCCCCCCCCCACTTATAATAACTATCAGAAATCCAGGATTTCAGGGAAAGGAGGTGGTTTGGCAGTAATATCACAGTCTAGCTTACTTCTCAGCCCTAAAGTTAAAAATGCTTATAATTCATTTGAAAACATCATATTGTCTTTAAGTCACCCAAACAGGAAAACTCCAAAACCTGTTTTACTCATAATTATTTATCGCCCCCCCCGGCCCATATTCAGAATTTTTAACTGAGTTTTCCGACTTCCTATCGACTATTGTCTTAGATTCTGATCAAACTATAATATTAGGGGATTTTAATATTCATGTTGATGACCCCAGTGACTGCCTAGGAAAGGCTTTTGCAGCTTTATTAGATGATGTTGGTTTCACCCAAAGTGTGAATGAACCCACTCACTGTCATAAGCACACCCTGGACCTTGTTCTAACCCATGGTGTAGAGATCAGCCAGCTGAGTGTCCTTCCTCTTAACCCCATCATTTCTGATCACTTTATGATTACCTTCCAGCTTACACTGGAACATCCTTCTGCACCAGTGAATAAGAAACAGCTTAGAAGAACCTTAACTGACCGTTCTGTGTCTGAGTTTAAACACACAGTTCAGCCAGTACTTAGTGATATTCTGAGAAAATACTCTGAGACCAGCTCCCATAGTATCAGTCCTAATATAAATGACCACTTTGTTAATGATGCCTTACAAGCCCTCAGGAGTACACTTGATGTTGTTGCCCCCTTGAAACCTAAGTTCGTCAGACAAAACCGAGTAGCACCGTGGTTTAATGCTGAAACTCGTTCTCTTAAACAAGAAACCCGTAAGTTGGAAAGAGAATGGCGCCGCTCCGGTTCAGAGCAGTCTCTGGATATCTGGAAACATAGCCTATTAAATTATAAAAAAGCTCTGCGTAGAGCTAGAAGCCAGTACTATTCAACCTTAATATCAGAGAATGGAAATAATCCAAGATTTCTTTTTAGCACTATAGCTAAATTAACTCGCAGTCAGAGCTCAGTAGAACCACATGTTCCTGTTTCTCTCAGCTCTGATGATTTTCTTACATTTTTCGACAGTAAAATCTCAACTATTAGACATAAGTTAAATCAAGTTATTCCTACTATCAGCCCAGAACAGGCTGAAGCGGTAGAAATGGAGGCATCCATTGAAACCTCTGTAACATTAGACTGCTTCACTGCTGTGGATCAAGCGGAAATAACATCAATTATTACGTCCTCCAAATCCTCAACGTGTCTGTTAGACCCAATTCCCACTAGACTTTTTAAAGAAACTTTTCCCCTAATTAATGATCCCATATTAACAATGATAAATACCTCTCTGGAAACGGGTTACGTGCCACAGTCTTTTAAATATGCAGTTGTTAAACCTCTTCTGAAAAAGCCCAGTTTGGATCCTAGCATCTTGGCCAACTATAGACCGATATCAAACCTGCCCTTTATTTCTAAAATCCTAGAAAGAGTTGTAGTTAAGCAGCTTTACTGCCACCTACAGGACAACAGCCACTTTGAAGACTTTCAGTCGGGGTTTAGACCCCACCACAGTACGGAAACTGCACTAGTTAGAGTCTCTAATGACTTGTTATTGGCCTCAGAAAAGGGACTACTTTCTATTCTGGTCCTGTTGGACCTCAGTGCAGCCTTTGACACTATCGACCACAGTATTTTACTCCATAGATTAGAGCAGGACATAGGGATCAGAGGATCTGCTCTCCAGTGGTTTAAATCCTATCTGTCCGATAGGTATCAGTTCGTTAATGTAAATGGCCATTCCTCTCAGTGCACACGGGTCAACTATGGAGTCCCACAGGGCTCAGTCTTGGGACCGATCCTGTTTACGCTTTATATGCTACCCCTAGGAAACATAATCAGGAAACACAGCATTAATTTTCATTGTTATGCCGACGATACGCAGTTGTATTTATCCATGAAGCCTGACCAGAATGACCAGATAGAGAAACTGAACGCCTGCATCAGTGACATCAAGACCTGGATGACAATTAATTACCTCCTCTTGAACCCAGAAAAAACTGAGGTCATTATACTTGGTCCTAAAAACCTCAGAGATGCTCTGTCTGCTCAGATAGTCTCCCTGGATGGCATAAGTATAGCCCCCAATTCCACAGTTAGAAACCTTGGGGTTTTACTTGACAAGGATTTATCATTTAAGGCTCACATATCTCAGGCGTGCAGAACTGCCTTTTTTCACCTGCGGAATATTGCTAAGATCAGAAATATACTTTCTAAGAGTGATGCTGAAAAACTCATCCATGCATTTGTTACGTCGAGGCTGGATTACTGTAACTCCTTGTTAGCAGCGTGTCCTAAGAGTTCCTTAAGAAGTGTCCAGCTTGTTCAGAACGCAGCAGCTAGATTGTTAGCTGGAACTAGCAGAAGAGATCACATCACTCCTGTGTTAGTTTCGCTCCATTGGCTCCCAGTTGATTCCAGAATCAAGTTCAAGATCCTCCTGTTAACCTATAAGGCCTTACATGGAATGGCCCCGTCCTATATTAAGGACCTCATAGTCCCTTACCACCCAATCAGAACACTTCGCTCGCAAAATGCAGGACTGCTTGTGGTTCCTAGAATTAGTCAAAGTACAATTGGAGGTAGAGCGTTTTGCCACCAAGCCCCTGTCTTATGGAATAAACTCCCAGCTCATGTAAGAAAGGCCGACTCAGTTTCTACATTCAAAGTTAGACTGAAAACATTCCTCTTTGGACAGGCTTATTGTCAGACTAGTTAGTATTCAGAGATTATTTAACATAATGTTAATTTGTTTAAATTAAAATTAATAATAACTATTTCTTTTAAAAGGCTGCTAGAAGTTGAAACTGGGGTAACTATGGTGCACTGGGGTTCTGTCCTCTTTCCTGTTTTTACTTCTACCCTTCCTCTCCTCTATTCTTGATCATTATTCATCATTTAGTTCTCCATGCCTCTGTTTGGTGCAGTGATTCATGTATTGTCCCTCTTTTCCTCTCCCCTCCTGGGGAGTGGGAGTGCTTCCAGACTCCAGTTGTTTCATCCGTGCTCCAGTTCCTGACCGAGTACCTCGCCTTTGCTCCTGCTCCTACACCTGGCTGTGGATCCTGTCTCCGGCTCGACTCGCGCCTTTGACTGTACCCCCAACCACGGCTGGATGAAGCTCGTCTGCTGGACTTTTATATATGTAGTTGTAGATTTAGATAAGTTAATTCTTCTCTAAGATTTCTGGTAAATCGCCTGTCCGTCCTGGGGGAGGATCCCTCCTTCATGTGGGCACCCCTGAGGTTTCTTCGTTTTTTCCGGAATCCGGTTTTTTTGGGAGTTTTTCCTTACCGCGAAGGGGGGTCTAAGGGCAGGGATGCCAGTATAGCTTAGTCAGTTTGTTAGTTCATTTTAGTATTTTTCTATTGAACTCTTTGTATTCGTGATCCTTATGATTTCATGTTTTACTTCGAAGCCCATCAAGACGACTGTTGTTGTGATTTTGGGCTATACAAATAAAATTGAATCTTGATATGGCACACCTGTGAGGTGGGATGGATTGTCTTGGCAAAGGAGAAGTGCTCACTATCACAGATTTAGAAAGATTTGTGAACAATATTTCAGAGAACTGGTTATTTTGTGTATGTGGAAAATGTTTCACATCTTTGAGTTCATACCATAAAAAATAGGAGCAATAACAAAAGTGTTGCGTATATTTTTGGTCAGTCTATGTCCTAGAAAACGACACCGATTTTTAGATTATGGCTGAAAGGACTTCTAAGTGGGACCTTAATGCTGCATGTCTTCCTCAGGTCCTCTGACAGAAACTACAGAAGACCACAGCGATCAAACCTCCGATTCAGCTGTGACTCCAACGCCACAATACGACTACGACTACAACGCCACCTATGACTATTACTATGTGACCGCAGCTAAAGAGCAGGAGCAGAGCGCCACCATGGGGCCTGAAGGTGAGTTCCTCCCTGTTTCTGCTCCTTCCATGCCTTCACATCCATACCGGACTGCGGTTCATCCTAACCATCGTTCTGTGGCTCCTGTTACCGACTAGGACGGCAGCTCCACCTTTATCCCTTGTGCTATCTTAGATGACCCCCCCCCCCCCCCCCCCCAATTGATGTGTTCTCCCTACCATGACAAAGGTGGATAAAGGTGGAAAGATTTCATGTAATCCATGGACACCAGTGAAGATCACAAATCATTGAAGAAAAAAGGTTCAGAGCACGGTCTAGTGGGTCTAGATGACCCAACTCCCAATGGTAAAGTGCCTAGGATAGCAGAAGGGTTACAGCCCCATCCCAATGAGTTTCCTTTTGGGTGTTTTTAACATGCTTTCGGGACATTTTTCTGATGTTAGAGGACAAGTATGGAGAAAACAAAACTTAAAAGTAGAATCGTCGGTAATTAAGAGCAGATGAAAAAAAAGCAGTTTCAATTGTGTTATCCTATGGGGTCCAGATGACCAGATGTTGATCACCATTTTTTTGCACCGCTAATGCTAGCTAAGGGGTTGTGAGCTAGCGGAAGAGTTTAAACAAATGGATGATGGGAAGGAACTCGCCCACATCTCAGAGGTGAATTTCTAATGAACTCCTGCCGCTCTGCGGAAACTATGTTCTAGAAAATGACATGTTCTTTTATTTTGGCTAATAACGTTATTGGTCACAGGCCACTGGGAACGCTTTGAACATATCAAAGGATGATCAAAATAGAGATCAGAGGAAGATCAGGGTGGGACTTTAATGCTTCATGTCCTCTGACAGAAACTACGGAAGCCCACAGGGATCAAACCTCCGACCACAGCGAGGACTCAGCTGTGACTCAGTCGAAATTTGACCATGGCTATACAGTCCTCTTCAAGCGTCACTTCAAAGTAGGGCAGGAGCAGAGCGCCACCATGAGGCCTGAGGGTGAGTTCCTCCTTGTTTCTGCTCCTTCCACACCTTCGCATCCGTACCGGACTGCGGTTCTTTATAACCAACGTTCTGTGTTTTTCTGTCTGCAGAGGCCAGGACCGTTCAAAAGGTGAGAAACCTGCAGCGTCGTTGTCATGTCATAACATGCTTGACGTGGAGCGCTCCCCTGTGGACAAAACTCCAGTGTCCTCCTCTGGTGGCGCTTCATTTTTCTAAAGTGGGAGTGGCCCATGCAGGCAAACATTAAAGAGCGCATCTCCAGAACAATAAAAAGAAATATGAGGAATACATGTGATGATTGTGACCTGTGGAGATAGCAGGTGGAGAAGCTATGTTGGTGGTTCAGAGACAGGAGGCGGAGCTTAAGATGCTGAGGTTCTGTTTGGGACCAGGATTGACCATTGAATCCACCAGGATTATTCACTGAATCCACCAGGATAGATCACTGAATCCACCAGGATGGATCAGATCATGGATGTTCTAGAGATCCATGCAGGGAAGTAGATGGAGACATTAGAGAGGAAGAACAGCTGTGATGATGATGATAGGATGTTGAGGGTGGAGACTCCAGAAAAGAGGAAGATGTGAGGGAGGGGGATGCAGAGGAGTGGCAGATGATGCCCCACGGCGCCCCCTGCAGGGCGCAGCAGAAAGCACCTGCAGCTCCTTAAAGCTCAATTCTTCTTTTCACTTGTTTCTTCCAGAGGATGAAGGATCCACAGAGAGTCTCCAACAGCTGCAGACCGATAACGCATCACAGATCCATCATCGGAACTCTGCTGATGTCACTTCCTGCTCTCCTGTATGAGAGGGGGATGACTTTTGTCCACTCGATTTAGGACAGGTTACCATAGTGATGCCCCATCGGTTTTTTTGCTTCACACTCAGACAAAACTCTGAAATGGTTATTTCGTTTACTGCAAATTTTAAAAAAGCGTTTTTTTATCGTCTTAACAGGAAAACATCGGATTTAATGCTGATTCTCGTGTAAAACAAAAGTAAACTTTTTCATTTGAATATTAAAAATCTTCCCCTTCTTTTGTGTTCTGGATGGACGGATGAACAAAGTGACATCAGGAACACAGACGGCTTTACTCTGAAGGTTTTATTAGGGAACTTAAGGCCACTGTGGACTGTGCAGAAGTCAAGAAAAGCAGAAATAACCCCACAGACCCCCCATGAGGGCGTCCCGCAGCCCCTCCAACCGCCGCAGCAGGACGAGTGGGTGGAGGAGGAGGAGGGACTAAAGTGATAACCAGCAGACATCCATCCGGATGGGTGGAAAGGCTCCTCCGTATCTCAGCAAACCAACACCAAGTGATAGAAAGAATAGAAAAAGTTCCTCCAGCAGGTGGAGCTCAAACGTCTTTGGTTTCTCCTGCCGGTGCAGCCGGACTCGCCCCCCCTCGTGGCAACAATCAGCTGTCGGAAACGGAAGAAGTCAACATTTTCTAGAATCTCACAGGTAGAGCTGATGCAGCTCCTCCCAGCTCTGCTGAAGATGCCGCATCAGCTCCAAGACCAAAGCAAAGGAAAGGCGCAGATTTGGCATCTTCCTCTTCATCTTCATCGCATCAGCAGATGATCAGCGATGGGATGAGAGGTGGAGGTCTGCGGCTCCCCAGTTTCAGTTCAGTCTCTGCATTGGGAAACGGTTCAGAAGGCCTCACGAGGTTCCCGGCTTCCGCCTCTCCACAGGAAGGTCACTTCCATTCGCTCGCTCCAGCGGTCCACAAGGAGGCGGAGCTTCTGCCGCGTCCTGCAGGAGGAGCAGCGCCCCCTTCAGGGTTTGGGCGGCACTTTGGCTGCCTCTTTGTCTATTGGTTCGTCTTTGGCAGCAGCCTGAGGAGGAGGAGCCTTGATCAGCGTCTTCAGGCCCTTTTCGGTACCGATGTTGACGGTGATGTTGGCGTAGAGCGGCAGGTACTGCCGGGACACCAACTCGTACTCCAGAGAGTTCATCCCGTCCAGCTTCCACGTCTGGCGCGTCTTCGCCAGCATGTTGAACCTGCAGAGGCGGAGCAAGCAAGCCGTTTTGGTTCCAACCAATAAAAAGGCAGGACTCCTGCAGCTGCACTCAGCTCCACCTACAGCTTTGCTGTCAGCTTATTGCAGGTGGAGTCACGTTTTTTTTTTTTTTACTTCCTCTTTAAACTCTCAGGGAGAACATTTTCTAAAAACTACTACAGTAAATCCTGTCGTCTTTTCTAGTGTTTCTCATTGGTATCCACAGTTGACTCATCTGAAGCATCACATGGTGGGGGCGGAGTCAGTTAAAGGAGAGGGCCCACAGTGGAGCCCTGGTGGACTCCACCTGAGAATGTCTCTGACCTGAACTGGGCTTCATTCAGACCAAAGTCATCAAATAACTTTGGTTTATAACAAACATTATTTGGTGCTTTTTTTTAACTTTAAACTTCGTGTCCACAAATGCTGCAAGAACGCCGTCCCTTCTCCAAAATGTGCAACAGAAAAGCAGAAACTGTGATCTTTAGCTCCGCCCCAAAAGGATTTTCCTCTTCTTTAAACAAAGATTTTAACAAATATGTTTGGATTTGAAATGACTGATTCCCAGCTGGACTCAAAGGCTGCATTTCCACTGCAGGTCTTGGTGCCCATATTCGATTTTCTCACCATATCCGATTTTTTTGACGACCCGCTTACATCATCTTTTACAAGTGACCCATATCCGATTTTTGTATTTACACTACAATGCTGACACTATCAAACGTAGACGTTCTCAGGACTACGTAGCAGCATTTCCGCCTTCCGCCGACCTCCTTCGGACTTTTGTGTGACTGCGGTTGTCATGGAGGCAACGCAGCGACGGAAAGAGGCGTTGCCTTGGGCGCTCCAGAGGGGAGAGGAAGAAGGGCTGCTCGGCCGGCTGATGTGCTCTCTCTGAGGAAGTGTTTGCAGACGTTGTGCTGTACCAACAGTTTGATCAAGGCAAAGAAATAAACAGCTTCTAGCCTGTTCCAGAGCAACGGTGTCCTGCTTCATTAGTTACCGTTTACCGGGACCGGACCGGAAATAACAGCGGTTTCCGACTACGGTCTGAAGCCTGAGGCTGAAAGGTAACACGCTGATGGGGCTCCAGCTGTCCTCCAACAGCAACATCAGCACAAAAGCACCTTCATAAGTCATGTGATCTCACTTGGGGGTGTCCTGAGTTGACATCACTGACGTACGACTCGCATTTACTGGGGAATATCCGATTTGTCTGCTTACATGGCACACGCAAAGGCATGTATCCGATTGTTATCTGATTTATTTCTACATATGAATGATGCCTGAATCCGATCTGAGAAAATCAGAATCCATGCGCTTTAGTCCTGCTTACACGTTCACCGGTCATATCCCATCTGTGCCACATGAGAGGAAAAATGGGAATTGGGTCACTTGAACCATGCAGTGTAAATGCGGCCAAAGAGACGCTACGCTGCCTCCCTTCTCAGATCAGGTCACTTCCTGTCCGTGTCGGCGCCGTGGGTCGTACCTCTTGGGGTTGACGTCGTTGCCTTGGTCCAGATTGTGTTTGATCATCTTGTAGCGGCCGTGTTTCAGAGGCGGGCGGCTGATGTGCATCCCCGCCAGAGACACCCTGAAACCAACATGGTAGGAGGTCATTTTGGCCTGCTGGAGGTTTTTTGAAGCTCCGCCCACATCATCAAACACCTTCCAGCTTTAAAATTAATCTGAAGGAACAATTTACAGTTTTTTTATTCACACCTTAAATTTCAGTCTCAATCAGACCCTAAAAAACAGGCATGATGGAAATGAGGAGAAAAACACGGTGTAGTGGGCGGAGTCTAAGCTTTTGTTTATTATTTATGAAATCCTATGGATTAATGTTTTAGTGATGGAGGAACCATAACGGCTCAGATATCAAAGTTCGTTTAACTGCTTCTGTGTTTCCCATCATGCTTATCTGCAGAAACTCACCTGATCCCGATGTCATCGTCCTCGCCCCCCCAGCCCCAGTAGTTGTTGGGGAAGCCGTTCATTTTCAGGTACTGCAGAGGAGAAAGGGCCGACACCCCCCCAAAGTACATATTGTACGGCAGCCTGAAAGGGACAGAAGGCAGACGAACGGGTCAAACTTCCACAGACGTCTATACGCCCATCACATGATGCAGAACGGAGACCCACTTATAGCCAAACTTGTCCATGGCGATGGCGGCGTGTTTGGGGTTGGCGTCGCAGATGTACGTGTTGCGATCATCTTCAGGAATCAGGTCCACGTCGTGGAAGAAGAGGCAGTCCCAGTCCTCCTCCCTCATGGCCTCCCTGAAGCCGATGTTCATGAGCTTGGCTCTGTTGAAGGTGTAGTTTCCAGCCTGTGGGGGGAGAAAAGGGGGAGAGAGCGTCAGCAGAAGAAGCTTCTGGAGTTTTCACGCAGGCAAACATCAAAGAGCGCATTAGACACGGAGCGCGATCCCGTCATTCCGGATTCGTTTCTGCACGGCTGCAGTGGAGCAGAAAAAACACGGAACCGCCGGAGAATTCCACAAACGAGAACTTTCGTTCTATTCTGTCTGAAAGAACAACAGGTTTGACTTTTTACATGTCTTTACATGTTTTCCTAATTTTACACTAATTTTGAGTTTATGTTCTGCACCTTAGGATTACATTTTTACGTCTGCAGTTATACAAAAAAAAGAATAAAAATAAAAACAGGAGCAAGAGCTTGACTCCACCTTTAAATGTGGATCAGCTCCTCACATGAACAATCCCTGAGACCCCCCCCCCCCCCCCCCCAACCTGGAAAACCTGAGATTTTTGTTCTGAGGTGCAGTTTCACAGGAGATCCAGCAGAGGGCGCTCCGCACCAAGAATATACCAGATCCCAGAAAACGGCTAAACTTCACGTTAACCCTTGTGCTATCTTACATGATCCCCCCCCCTTCCATTGACGTGTTCTCCCTACCATGACAAAGATGGATAAAGGTGGAAAGATTTCATGTTATCCATGGACACCAGTGAAGATCACAAATCATTGAAGAAAAAAGGTCCTTATAGGACGTTAATATAGGACGGGCCAGTCCTATATTAAGGACCTCATAGTCCCTTACCATCCAATCAGAACACTTCACTCCCTAAATGCAGGACTGCTTGTGGTTCCTAGAATCAGTAAAAGTACGGTTGGAGGTAGAGCGTTTAGCCACCAAGCCCCTGTTTTATGGAATAAACTCCCAGCTCATGGAAGAGAAGCCGACTCAGTTTCTACATTCAAAGTTAGACTGAAAACATTCCTCTTTGGACAGGCTTGTTGTCAGACTAGTTAGTATTCAGAGATTATTTGACTTAATGTTAATGTGTTTAAATTAAAATTAATAATAACTATTTCTTTTAAAAGGCTGCTAGAAGTTGAAACTGGGGTAACTATGGTGCACTGGGGTTCTGTCCTCTTTCCTGTTTTTACTTCTACCCTTCCTCTCTCCTCTATTCTTGATCATCATTTATCATTTAGTTCTCCATGTCTCGGTTTGGTGCAGTGATTCATGTATTGTCCCTCTTTCCCCTCCTGGGGAGTGGGAGTGCTTCCAGACTCCAGTTGGCTCATCCGTGCTCCAGTTCCTGACCGAGTACCTCATCTCTGCTCCTGCTCCTACACCTGGCTGTGGTTCCTGTCTCCGGCTCGACTCGCGCCTTTGACTGTCCCCCCAACCACAGCTGGATGAAGCTCGTCTGCTGGACTTTATATATGTAGTTATAGATTTAGATAAGTTAATTCTTCTCTAAGAGTTCTGGTAAATCGCCTGTCCGTCCTGGGGGAGGATCCCTCCGTCATGTGGGCACCCCTGAGGTTTCTTCGTTTTTTCCGGAATCCGGTTTTTTTGGGAGTTTTTCCTTACCGCGAAGGGGGGTCTAAGGGCAGGGATGCCAGTATAGCTTAGTCAGTTTGTTAGTTCATTTTAGTATTTTCCTATTGAACTATTTGTATTCATGATCCTTTTGAGTTCATGTTTCACTTTTTCAAATACCGATACGAAGCCCATCGAGACGACTGTTGTTGTGAATTTGGGCTACAAATCAAATCGAATTGAATTGAAGGGTGGAGGTTACAGTTTAGGGTGGAGGTTAGCGTTAAAGATGGTGGAAATTACAGAAAGGTGGTGGAGGTCAAAGGTAAAGGGGGTGGAGGAGGTCTGCGTCTTCCATCCTCACCTGGTGAATGATGTAAATGCCATAGTTGAGCTGCTGCCGCTGCAGGAACGGGTGAAGGAAGTAGAGCAGGTACTTGAGGTGGTGCTCTCTGTTCCTGTGTGGGATGATGATGGCCGTCTTGTGTCGCGCCTCGCAGTCAGGCGGCCGGTACCGCCCCCCATGCATCACCAGCGGGTTCTTCCCCTCCACATTGGCCAGAGTGAGTCGTGAGGGGAAGCTGACGTGGATGGGCCCTCCTGTGAAAACAAACCAGTCTGATGATGATGATGAGGATGGAGGGAAGGCAAACCAGCGTCTCATTTGCATGCAGAGCAGAGGCTCAGACTGCAGCTAAAGTATTCACGGGTTCCAGTCGCTCCGACAGTCAGAGCATTTATGACCAGGGGAACCGGTTTGGCGGCCCAGACCTGCACATTTCTTGGTTGTGTCCAGAACCAGCTGGGTCAGGCTGGTTTCTACGAATCACTTCACTTTCAGCTGTTGACAGACCCCGTCCACACCCTGCTGGGGATCTGTCACACTCTGGAGACGATGAGCTGCAGGAGGCAGGTGGCAGAAGGCGGAGCCTGCTGTTGTCAGGTACAAGGGCATAGGGGGATAGGTATGCTCCTGCCACTCAACCTCAATGCTTCATCTTCCTCCGCTGAACCCGCTGAAGCTAAAGAGGGATTCGTCTCCAAGCAGGACGATGGCCTCGCACAGCTTTGTCACTTTGAATAAAGTTTTCCTAAATGTCCATGAGGGATTTGAAGAAGCTGCTTAGAAACCACGTTTACGTTTCTCTGATAAACGGCACAAACACCACCCCTGGTGATTTGACTCCGTCCAGAACCCAGACCTGACCCCGCCCCCTTCAGGGAAATCCTGGTCAGGAAGACGGTTTTCCTCCGTCAGAGTGATTACTCAACAGAAAAAGCTCTGAAGCTCAGAGGCGTGGAGAAACTTTCACTTCTCTACCTGGAAGCAACCATATTTACACACCCACCACAGAACCGTGACCGTCACGGCATCCTGGTCTATTCAGTACTTAGATTTGGAGAACTAAGCATTTCATGATAACATTCTAGTTAGACATCACTCCACAGCTGCTGGTATCAGATAAAAGACGGCAGATTATAGTCTTACTAAAACGTTCTGAGAATTCCAGAAATACGATATGCCCCGTAGGTGGGTGGGGGTGGGGGGCAGAACGAAACGCTGACGTCAGCAGGTTTTTCCTAGAGGTGGAGTCGTTTGCCTCAAGTCAAACACCAGACACCTGTAGTCGGCAGGTAAAACAGGATTCATTCATCAGGGACGCCAACCGAGCTGAAGGGTTGTGAGAAAGAGGACACGCCTCCCACCACAAACGCGCTCACCAAACAGGTTTCATGAGTTCCCTGTAGCGTGGAACCAGAACACGAATTCCTGGTTCTCTGATTGCAGGATTTCACTCAACCGGAAAGTTTTGCTCAAACCCGTTGACCTAAGAGAACTGGACGGAGTGAGTCTGACGTCAACCGTAGCAATCGACCCAAGTCTTCATCCTGACTGCCCTGACAGGTGGATAGTAGCCGTCTGCGGGTGAAACGTGGTCAAACCTGTCCACGTGAAATCTCAAGGTGGTAGGGCGCTCGGTGAACCGGAGAGAGAAAATGTTCATGCAGGTTTTTCTCTACAGCCATGCTATGTGCGACAGGTTCGAGTGAAAAGGTAAAAACACGTCAGGCTCAGAAAAAGGGGCATCAACGATTCATTTCATCAACTGTTCTATTCACATCATAATTTTGACAATAGCATTCCTAATCCATATTGGTTCATTCTGAATGATCTGATCCTCCAACCTAAAGTGGATCCAGATCATCTTCATCCAAACTTCCAGACAGAAATTCCTGCTACTGAACAGTTTTCCAGATTCTTGGATTTCTTCCAGATCATCAAGTTAAATGAAATCTGTGTCCAAACCAACAAGTAAACTGGAATGAATGTCAAATCCATTCACATGTTAGTTTCCTAAAGTTCACCACTGTTGTTTTTCCACATCCAGAGAATCCAAAGGGAACATTCTTAGAACATAGTATATAAACCTGCTGTACCTCAATCCAGATGGTGTTTTCCAATATCAGTATAATTGATATTGGAAATCTCATTTTGCAATTATTATTTAATGGTTTAGGTCAATTTGATGCGATTAACACCTAACCTCAGACAGATCCACCTGGTTGGATATATTGAATTCATTGACCCCTTATTTTGTAAGCAATGGGGAAGTAGGTGCAACACAGGCGTGTCGTACTGATTTTTTATTTTTTTCCACCCCTTAAATCCTGTGGACTGTACAAGGAGCCCGTTAGTGCTGTTCACGTGACACGTGGGCGCTCCTCGCCGCAGCCTGACTGTTAGAAATGAGACAATCTGATTGTAGTTTGGGTGGACGTCCTACAGGCACTACGGCTCCTTACCAACTACTGACGGTGAGGAGCCAGTACCCATACCTTACTGAGGAACAGTGGGGGGGGGGGGGGGGGTCAAACTCAGTCGGACTGGGGGCCAATATTCAAAACACACCTTAAGTCGTGGACCAAACAGGATAAACATTTATTAAATACACAAAAACTAAACTTTTCAACTTTTAAAACGTAACTTTCTTTTTAAACACAAGTATGAATAAAACAGACGGGAACATTATTCCAAAATTAATCAACTTAAACCTTAAATAACTTGACTTAATTATTAATAAATTAATATTTAGCTCTCCATAAAAATATATCATGTCAAATGTATCCAAGTTAGAAATAATCAACCATAAACCTGCAGAACCCGTATCTTTTTATGACCCGGGCAATGTTCTGTTGGAGCCAGACGACGCCCCTAAGCAGTGATTGGTCCGAGTCGGTTTGAGTCATTCCTCTGGAAATTACTCCAATCCAATCAGTAGTGAGCTTGTTGGAAGGCCACACCCCCACCACAGAGAAACAGGTCAGGCAAAATCCAAGTCTATCTTTTTGAACATTGGATGCAGGGTCCAGCAGGCTCCACCTACTTTTACTGACGCATCTGATTGGTCGGTTTAAAACTACAGAAAAATGTAAAAAAATGAGGATTATCAAGAAAAAGGCGTCACGGTTCTTCTGACCAATAGAATAACTGACAGCTGTTTCTATCTCTATAGACGTCTGTGGGATTTTGGTTGTACTTCCTGTTGGGAACGCTGGGTTGGTGGTACTTCCTGTTTGGAACAGTCAATGGTTAAACCCCACAGACGTGAACCCACCCCCCTCCCAGCAGACAGGACTTACCTACAAAGGGGGACGTCTTTGGACAGAGCGGCAGGTTGTCCCTGCGGTTGTACTTCAGGAACAAGTTGGACAAGTTGGAGTAAACGTCCATGGCGTTCCCCTCCACCGTTAGGTTATGATGCGGTAGGCTGGTGGCGCCGGGCCTGCGGAAGATGCGGATGAAGTAGGTGACCCTGCGGTGGTACCCCTCCCGGGACAGCAGGGCCATGACCACCAGCTGGATGCCCAGGAACATGAAGCCGTAGCGCCATTTGGACTGGAGCGCCATGGCGGTGGGATGCTGGAACTGCCTCCTCGCTCAAATTCGAAGAAGGGGGTGGGGGGAGAAGGCACTTTTGGTGAGTGGGGGGCCGATAGTCCGCTCAGAACAGTGGTTTTCCTCTATAGGGGTGAAGTCCGCTCCACTCTGGTTTTGGCAGTGGGGGGGGTGGAGGTCCTACATCATGTGGCTGCCCCCTCCCTGAGCTCAGAGCTGCCACCCCCCTCCGTCACGCTGCCTTCTGCTCTCCTGTTAGTCTTTCCTGGGGGGAAACTCCACAGCAGTGACCATGACAGACGCGCAACAGCCCCCACTGAGGATTACCCAGCGGCTGGAGGGGCAGGGGGGGGATTCAGTGAAAGGATGGGGGCTGGGGGAGGGGCTTTGTGGTCCCACGGTGAGGAGTTCAGACGGGGGCGGGCAGCAGCCGGACTCTGAAAGAGAACAGAAGAGAGGCGGTGATTCCGACACCCCCAACCCGGAAGCACAGCGGACAGCCATCCCAGGCTTCCAGCTGCGGCCCCCCCACCTCACACAATGAGCCATTGTGTGCACACAAATGGATTGTGTTTGTTTGTGTGAAGCCAAAGAGTGCGGCTGGAAAAGCCTCGGTGAAACAGACCCAGGGGGGGGGGGGACACGCACGCCGGACCAGAAGCTCCTCAAGTTCCAGAGCTCCGAACAAACCGCGGAACGCCAATTTGAGCTCGTTAAAGCAGACGGGCTCAGGCGCTAATCCTAATCCTAACATCCCATCCAGCGTCCTCCCTGCAATACGGATTAAAAACGGCAATCCCAAAAATTCCCAATGACTTCCGGACAAAACAAGGGAATTCTAGATTATGGATCCGGTTCATCAGAATCAGGTTAATCCCAATCATTGTTCTATCCTCAAACCTTCTGGCTCTCTTCAGGTTTTTCTAGGACATGACGGGCAGATCAGTGTACCGGCGTCATCGTGACCTGTAACGAGACCCAGGCGCCGGTTCAGTGGGGGAGGGGGGCATTGTTGTGTTTGAGTGCCTGAAGCTGCGTTTCCTCTCAACAGGTGAGGACGGGTGGGCGTGTCACGGATCAACGGATCTGGTTCTGCAGGTGTGGCAGACCTGAAAAACAGCCTTTCTGCTGAATGAGGAAGAGGAGTTCCCAGCATCCTCTCTGCTCCTTCAGACCCAGACGCCTGGGGGGCATTAATATTTCACACAGATGTTCTGTTCACTTGCATGAATGAATAAGATGATAAGATGGGGGGGGGGGGGGGGGGGGGGGTAAAGCTATTTTCTCCAGTTTCTCTTCCCTCCATGAGTCATCACTCTTTTAAAACGTAGGTCATGATGATCACATGGAAGAGACCCCCCCCCCACAAACACACAGGTCTCCCGCACAGAGCTCCCATGATGCCGTGCAGAAACAAACAGGAAGTGCAGACCAGCAGAAATACAGTTCTGGTCTTATTATTGACCTTTTTTAAAGTATGAAAATTGTGAAAGGGGGGGGGGGGGTAAACGGAGATGTTTACGTTTTGTTTCCTGCTGAAGTTAACCAGGAAGTTGGCAGAAAAAAACTTCTAAATCTTGTGTTTTGTTGATTCTGATCTCCTCTTAGAAATAAAAGTTATAACTGATGAGGATTTTTAATTTTTATAAATTTAGTAAAAATAGTGAAGATTGTTTTCTGATCTGGATTCAAGAATCGCATCGATCCACAGTCCTTCAAGCAGGCGTCTGCACTACGTCACAATGTATTCTTTACAATAAAACTGAATATAATCACGGTTTGTTAAAAAAATACACATCCATTAGAAAAATCCAGTTCTGCTCCAAATATGTAGCCTTTCTTTCCTTCTATTTCTTTGTGCTTCAACTCCAGTTTTCAGGAAAGTTCCTGATCAGGCGAATGAGCGGAGGACCATCTTCATCCCGGCAGCAGAGTCTTCCTCTGTGAGCTCTGGTGATTCCAGCAGCATCTGCTTCACATCAGTGCTGCTCCACGTCAGCAGAGCAGCACAAACAAACGCAGAGCGAGCCGCCTCCTCAAACATCCATGTCCTTTTGTTTTGTTATTTAGTCAAAAGGTTTAACTTCGTTAGCAGAACGATCAATGTGGAGCCTCCAGATGAGGTCTGGACCCAAAGTTTTCTGGTAAAAAGAGGATTTTATTCCTGACTGCATAAGAGAAAGTCCAGTCAGCGGGAAATGATCTCACTGCATCTCCAGTCCCACTGAGAGCCATTAAAGCCTTTCCTCTCCTTTTTTTTTAGAGGGGGGGGAGGGGGGGGGGGTAGCTTTTTGGTGCAAACACTCGCTGGTTACCTGGACTCTGAGCTACACTGCTGACAGAACCAGAACTTTCTGCCGCAGATCCACGATGGTCAGAACTTGTGCGGACGTCGAGCAGCTGAAGCTGCCTTTCCTGTAAGCCTTCAGGGATTTGACCTTCATGCTGCGGCGCACTAAGCAAATGCTTTTCACAGTTTTACATGCATTTTGAATGATTTGACTAAGTAAAAGCCAGTCAATGATTTTTATTCTGCGTGGACAACGTCCGCGGCCTGCTGGGAAAACCCCCGCCGCTCTGATCTCCCAACAGCAGCCTCTGCTGTGATTAATGAGCGCAGCTCCGTCCGGAACAATCAGCCAGCCAAACGGCTTCTTTCCTGTTCCAGATAGACGTCGGAGCATCGGGCTGAAAGTCTCTTCAGGTTCAGCGTTTGACTCGTCATTTGGAAACTCCGCCCCTCTGCTGCGATACCAGAGGAGGACACAGTCTGTGACCATCCAGTCACTGCATGTTTCTTTGTCTGGTGAAAATATGCAACATGATCTCCACCAAACATGGCTCCCAAGAGGAAGAAAACAAGTGCTGCTGCTTATAAAGACTTGGGGGGGAGGGTGTCAGGTTTCCCCCCATCTGAGCCTTTGCATCCCAAACAAAAACAACACAGACGGCGTCTTCGTGACTGTGGGACGATGCAGCTCTGAGGCCTCTGAGCCTCGCTGCACAGCCATCAGTCCCAGAATCACATATGGGGCTGCTAAACTGCTGCTTTAGAGGGGGGGGGGGGGGGGGGGGGGGGGCAACAGGTGGTGCAAACAAACTCGCTGCTGTTTGCACCACATGGGCCTGCATGTTAATGCATCACCACAGTTCTGCTCCAGAGGGATTTTGAAGTTTAGAACAGCAGTTACCTCAGGCTTCAGGAGGGCAATCAGTTCTCAAGCCCCGCCCCCTTAGATCAGGGGGTGTTTCCAACACTACCCTGCTTTATCAGCTGAGCCTGTGTGACTAAACGTGAACCTGAGAGCGCCTCCGGTGTTTGTGGCAGCAGATGATCAGGGTTTAAAGTTTGATTCTGAAGGTCTTCAGGAAGTAATGAAGCGGAAAAGCCGGCGCGTCCTTCAAGAAGGCGGAACGCTTCCTGGTTTTGACAGCTGACAGCCGGTTCTTCAGCATGCCTGCAGTCATGTCAGTGAACATGCTGAAGAACCACATTCCTCGTCATCATAGTGTGGACTCTCCATTGTCTAAACATGCGACAGCCAGCGCCCTCGTCATGGAAACCCGCTCCGGCCATTCGTCACCATCACAGCTTTAAAGGTCCGACTCCTCGGGGGCGTCCCTCCTCCGTCTCCCGGTAAATCTTGTGGTCCCTAATGCATCCGTCCTCCCACTCCTCATTCAGCTGCAACAACATGCAGACGCTGTAGCAACGGCCATGGAGACCAAACCTCCACGGACCAGCCGACCACAACAAAACAAGCTCCTGGAACGTTAGCAGGAGATCCACCCATGGAAGAAAGTATGGATGCACCAAACATTCGGCAACCGGATGTATTCGGCCGAATGTTGCTAAAAAAACAAACAAGAAAACTGTCTAGTGGGTCTAGATGACCCAACTCCCAACGTTAAAGTGCCTAGGATAGCACAAGGGTTACAGACTCTTCCAGAAACCCTCTTAAATTCATATTTCGGCTTTGGCGCGCGACACAATCAACGTGCAGCGCCTTCTTTAAAATGTAGGCTGTGTGGAAATATTTCAAAGTGATTGACAGCGATAAAAGAAACTAGTCCTAGCTGCCGACATCGCAGATGATGATCTGCCCGCTACACACACCTCAATCCAGTGGTTGTTAATAGAGAACGCACTCCCACTTGCCGGCCCGTTTGAGTGGGTGACATAGGAGATACATTCATCTAATGCATCTGCAGCAGATCCCGTTACTTGCAGCACTCACACCTCTGCTCAAGAAAGACAATCAAACAGACCAAACAACTAAAAGTACACTGCTGGAGGCAGTCCAAGGACATTTTTGTCAGGCCGACACAGAGTACCTGTTCTGCGTGGCGACCATGCTTGATCCACGGTAAAAAGATCACTACATTGATGTAAGGATAAAGGAAACCCAGGTCAGGCTGGACTTACAAAAGCCACTTTGAGACCATGAAGTGACACACAAAGCAGGTGAGGGAGGCGACAAAAAGACTCCGCACCACACAAGCAGTGGCGGCGTCCTGACTCTGCGACATGTTTGATGAGATCCTACAGGTAAACAGCACCAATCCCAGCTGGACTGTTCCCTGCCACAAGTCCTCATCCCCAGGAGTGATGATCCTCTAACATACTGGAGGACAAATAAGAGACCAATTGCCTGACTTGGCACATAAAAGTCGATACGTTTTACAGTACTTTTCAAAACAATACTAAGTGGATTAAAGTAGTAAAAAAAAAAGGTATAATTTCATGAATGCATTACAAGGAAAACTACAATAAAAGTGGACAAATGATCATGTACAGAGAAAGGGATTGGTTAAAAAATCTTAGTACTTCTTTTTTGAGTTTGATAACAATCAACTGATGAAATGAACCGTTTCCATTCCAAGGTACTTGGAGGCTCCGTGCACACGCATAGATACTGCATCCAATGTCCTTGATAAGAGGAGGAACCGGCTGTCCTGAGACAAAGCAGAGAACCTGCTGTTCTTGAAGAAGAACCCATCCCTGTTCCTGACGGAATAGGTAGAGTACACTTATGCCAAAGGGACAACCGTTTATGTGTGGGTTTCTGAATGGACTTCTGTGTTGGAACCCCTACAGCAGAGGTCAGCAATCAGCATATGTTCAGATTTCTTACGCACTATTTGGGGTTTGACAATTTTTTAAGATATCTCAGATGTTCTGGTTTGCTTCTTTTTTGTTTGAAGCTGAATAACTTTTCTTGACAAATCTGTTCTGGCCCTGGGATAAGCCGTGATATTGTGTTAAGAGTATGAGGTTACATACGCACACTAAATGATAATAAATCTGTTGGAATCGATGTCTTGTGTGAATAAATAGCCTTATTTAAATGAAATGCACTGACTGGAAAGGCTGGGATCATAAAATATAAAACAAATCTTAGTTTTACGTGAAAAAGCTGTGTAAAATGTTTTCTAGGCTATTTCTGAAATAATGAGTAAAAACTCAACCTCCTCATTTGATATTCTGTCACTATTAAGGCCCGTACACACCGGGACCAATATTCGCCAGGTGTTATTCGTCCCAGTGTGAACAGGCCTTTAGGTTTTTGGCCAAGCATTTTAATTATTATTGGGCTTTGGCCAATAATAAGCTACCCTCATGTCCTCCACAGGTGTCCAGCATTAAACTGTGCATTAGAACTCCTGATAGGAGCAATAAATTATGTTTTGATCCATGTCTATAACTGACATTTTTGAGCTGCTTGATCATAGAAAAGGATTTCAGTTTCATTCACCACCAGTCAGGAATGTGACTCCCGCGCGGCGGCGGCGGCGGCGGCGGCGGCGGCGGCGGCGGCGGCGGCGGCAGCAGCAGCAACAGCAGCGTTTCACCTGCACAGGTGAACACAAGAACCTCAAGTCTGGAACGTCTTCTGAGGTTCTGTGAAGAACATACGGACTACAAATGTTTTCTTCTTCGCGGGTTTTGCTTTCTATGGCAGTTTACTCCCTAAGGTCAGAGGAAACAGGGCCACCTACTGAAATGCTACCATCAGCTGATCTTCTTAAAACATTTTAATTTTTTGATAATGAATTGGAAGTTTTGCAATCTTGAAACAACAAATGTGTTTAAGAAGTCACAGGAGTAAACGATCGGGTATCCGTTACCGATCAGGTAGCTCCACGCCGTGCTGACTGACCTTATTTACCTCTAGCCTCACTCGGCAGAGTCACGGGACAATAAAACGATGACTCATCAAAAACGACAGACTGATTCCACTCCAGGTAAGTTTACCTGGTTAGGTATCACCAGACAAACTTTCATTACCTTCGATTTTCTAGTGGAAAAAAAAGTCGAACTGATCCAGAGTTTAACAGGGTTTTGCTCGAAATATAATAACAGTTGGGTTTTTCCATTATTCATCCACTTCTCATTCATTCTTGGTGGTGGCAGCTACTGATGTGGGGCGGACGGAGGGAGGCGCGGCTGCCGGTACACGTCTGACCCCCACCGGGACATTCACACGCATTCATGCACCTGTGGAGCCACACCGGTGAGGTGTGAGGTGTCTTACCCAAAGACAACAGCAGTTGAGAAATATGAATTTAAGAGGGTTTCTGGAAGAGTCTGTAACCCTTGTTCTATCCTAGGCCTGTTAACATTGGGAGTTGGGTCATCTAGACCCACTAGACAGTGCTCTGAACCTTTTTTCTTCAATGATTTGTGATCTTCACTGGTGTCCATGGATTACATGAAATCTTTCCACCTTTATCCACCTTTGTCATGGTAGGAGAACACACCAATGGAAGGATCGGGTCATCTGGACCCCATAGGATAGCACAAGGGTTACATATCGGACACGAGTGAAACGCCCCCCCCCCAATGCACAGGCTCTCTACTTGTGCTTATTCAGCAAAGACAAAGCCAGACTGAACAAACATTGGTGTCCTGGTGCGTTCACGGGTGGCGCTGACGCGTCAGTCTCCATTCATGGTCAGGACTCGGTTCAGGATCTTCAAACACTCGTCCATCCTGAGAGTCCATCAAGAAAACGGGCTGATCGACTAAAACAGAGACACGGGAATCTATAATACTCCATTATAATCATTCAACTACCTACAGAAAAACCACCAACCAAATGAAACCACTGAAGATTATAATCCAACATGGCTGCTTCAGAAAAGACAACTATTGACTGGATTTGATTTTTACTCACAAAAGCTTCTGCTGTTCTTTTCTCTCCACATCTACCTTTAATTTCCTCTGTTACTTTAGTCCCTAATTATGTCAACAAAATAACTTTTATCTGGAGATCATTGATCCTGTGATCCTGTAATCTGATGTAATCTGATGTAATCCAGATTAATCCAGTGGTTCAACAGAAACCAACATCATGATGGAGGCGGACTCACTCATGGTTCGGTTTCTGGAACTAACTTTGTTCCCCCCGCAGGAAAGTTTCAGGGAACCGGTTCCGTATCTGCGGCCGGTTCGGCTCTCCAGAACCTGCCCCTCCCGGGCCGCCTTTGTTCCGCCCCGCGTCTCTGCGGGACTTTCACCGCACAGGAAAAGTTGCGCAAACGCGTCGAGTAAGTTAGCGCGAGTTGACTCTGTTCCGAGGCGCCGCGCGGCGGTGAGGAGTTGGCGGCGAAAGTTGATCCGCCGGGCGCGAGGCTTGCCACCGCCGCGGGCTCCGCTTACCGAGGTCCCGCCGAAACACGAAACACCCCCCGTTTGAGACTGGAGCGGGGAGGCAGGCGGACGGAACCGAGCTAATCACGGGTTAGCGGACTAGCTTGCTAACGCACGCGGAACTACTTTCTCCTGCGGTAATCAAAAGCAGATGTTGGGCTCCCGCTCGAATCTCACCTGACGGCGCGAGCCGGACCTGGAACGGTGCGGCTGCCGGTGAGCGGTGCTTCCAGACGCGGACTGCGACCTCCGCCGTGTTATCCGGACGTTCTGGACTTGTTTCCTGCGTGAACGCAGTTGGGGAGCGGAGCCACACGGCCGCGTCCCGCCCCTTCACTCCGGCCCACACCCACTGGAACGCTCCGCCTGCTCTGGGAAGGAAGCCCCGCCGAACCAGCGTTACTTCACTGAAACGTTACTTTAGAAGCTGGAAATCTATTACTGCAATTATTGAACATAAAAACGGAGACAAAATGTTTGGTGTCTTATGAACGCAAAATCAAAGATGGGAAAAAAAGCGAGATGAGACACAACGCACGTGAAAACATTTCTGATGCAAACGCAAAAACATTTTTAAACAAAAAAAAAGTTTTTGAATACAAAAAGCAAACAAAACAAAACAGGTTTTGAAAGCAAAAAAAGGAAAGCATAAAAAGTTTTTGAAAATAAAAATAAAAGCAAAAAATACTTTTTTTTTAAACCAAAAGCAAAAACTTAATATTTTCATTTGCTACTTAGAAAGTTTTGTTTGCAACATGGTGGCATAAATATCACTTCATAAACTTTATCATCAGAGAGAAATCCAGGTTCTGTTTGATGTTAAAACAAACAGTGAATTTCCTGATTTAAGGTGGAAAGTCAAAAATCCCCAGTGCCAGGTCAAAGGTTACATCAGCTGACGGCGTGTTCTGGAATCATTTTCTGCATGAGTTTTCTGGCAATAAAGGCGCGTTTCATGAAGCGGCTGTTGGTCCCTCAGGCCAAATAGACATTTTTGCAGCATGAGGTCGACCATCGCTGTTCCAGAAGACCGGCTGACGGCTCCAACCTCAGGAACCAGTTCTGCAGGTAGAACGCATCTTCACTCGGGCAGAATGGAGATCTACTGACATAACCGGGATATTTTTTAGATTAGATGCCATTTACCCAGTCATGCTGAGCCCCAGACATCATTTTTTCTAAAGGAATGATGCTGTGGTGGAGCGTCCTCTGTCAAGTTGAAGAGGAGCTGCTTTTGGAATGTGCTGGAGGTTTTGTTCCTTTCTGGAACAAAAAGCAAAGAGGCGTCTTTGACTGCAGAACAAAACCTTTGTGCTGTGGCCTGTGGCGTGGACGCTCCACCACGTCACGTCTGCCCCTATCTGATGGATGTGACGAAAGCTTCACGTCCGCCTTAAACGAACATTTACATTTCTACACCCCGTCTCCCGTCCAACCTAAAGGTTTACTTTGAACCTTGTGGGCTCCACACAGAAACCACGCGCCTCACAGGGTTTGACAGCTTTGAGCGGCCCGGATGAGCTACGAGGAACTCGGTTCTGTGACATCAGTCAGCCAGTCTCGCCGCTGGGGAGTTGATCTTCAGCTGTAATGGCTCTACTTTCAGGTCCAGCAGCGTGAAGGCCTTCATCCCCGTCTCCTGCAGGAGTTCAGGACCCAGGAAATGTTCACGGAGGGTCAGATAACTCCAGCGTGATCTGATCATTGAAATCATTTCATAAAAATCTCATTTGGACTCATTTCAGCTTCCTTGATTGAACTAATGGAGACATAAATCCACACCAGTCGTGTCTGTGGAGACTCTGAGTCGTCCAGGTCACCACAGGATCATCAGCACAACCACATGTTCTGGTTTGCTTTATGTCTTATAATCTTTTTTCATATTTATTGTAAATGGTGAGTCAAAATTCCATCTCTTTGTTCCTGTTTCCTTTCCTCATAGAACCGGTTCCTGAGGTCGGATCTGTCGTCTAGAACGTTCTGACTGTGGTACCAGGAGATTCTCCAACCGGAAAGTTATCAAATGGAAATGATCAGAGGGTCGTCAGGAGCAGCTTTATTTTCCTGTTTCTCTAGAAGTTCTTCCTTCTTTTCAATTTAACATTTCTTCTCTGTCCACCAGGAGGTTCACACACTGGTGCATTTTTATTTACAAATCTCTTCTTGGACTTTTACCTTCCTACATTTGCAGCCTGATCAAGCTGAGGACTGTGGAATCATACGGACTGCGCTCAAATGACCATCTATCGCTCGCCGTTCCATTTGCTCGTACAGAACTGGGGAAAAAGGCTTTTGTCTTTTCTGCCCCCTCCACATGGAACACTCTACAGAAAAGATGGAAATTAAAAGAACTCATTCCTCTGAATATTTTTAAATCCAAGCTGAAATTTGAGGAGAAAGTCACTTTTAACTGTACCTGTTTTACATGAGTTCTAATTTTTATTTGTTTTTAATGTTGACATTTTTATTGTAAATGTAATTTATTGTTTCCCCTCTAGCCAGGACTCCCTCGAAAAAGAGATTCTTAATCTCAATGGGACAATTCCTGGGTAAATAAAGGTTAAATGAAAAAAAAAAAAAAATGAAAACAGAAGATTCTGGAAAAAACAAAGACGACGTCTGCGGGACGACGGTCACCTTCATTAAAAAACACACGGGTTCAATAATTGAATGGGATTTATGAGAGGAGATTTTTCCTTAATGTAGATTTGATCAAACAAAAAATGGACTTCCTGAAAATCTGGTTCTGTTCCTGAGAGAACCGGGCCTGCAGCTTCTCAGAGGATCTTCAGTGGACGAGGAAGCAGCTTCTCCTGAACTAAAGAAGGATCGTTGTGTTCTGGACACATCATAGCATCGTCAGAGCATCGTCAGGCCGGCGTCCGTCCTTCACGGAGGATCAGCAGAGGAGCCTTTGGAGCAGGCAGGTGAACTGGACTTCTGTCGGGCGGAATTGAACGGATGGCAGAGCAGACGCCGGCGCACAGCTCACCTCCCCCTCAGGCCGTCCTCTCCATTGTTTCAACTTTCTGGAAAGTTGAAACAATGTTTCTGTCAAACTGCAGCTACACAAACACGTGTCTGACGGGTTTCCAGTCCAAAAACATGACATTTAATCTGATGAGCCTAACAGGTTCAGTGAAGCCAGACGGTGAACAGAGCGAGTTTGTCAAAGCGGACAAAAGCTCAGAGATCAAATGTCTGCAGACGGAACAGCGAAGAAAACGATAAACTGTTTAAATCCAGCAGAACGGCTGTTTATCAGCAGGAAGAATGCCGACCTGCACAATATGGACCCTTATAATTATGATTAAAAACAAATCTTAATTATTGAGAATGGTTAAAATGATTTCTAATATTATTCCACTTGCTTCAAAAAGTCATGAATTGTTATGTTTATTTTTTAATCATAAACATGATTTTTCTACTGAAAATAATCTGAATATATTTTAGATAACTGATCTGTGTGTGTTATCATACAAAATATCTACTTTACATAATTATGAAGTAATTCATGTGATCTATTGATACTTTTGTATCATCCGTAATGACCTGAAACTGTGTTTGTGAGGCATCGATAACAGATGAAAGTGATGGAAGCGGCTGGGTAGCTCGGTTGGTAAGGTGAGAGGCTACCATGCAGGAATCCAGGGTTCGATTCCCGGAGGGGAAGAAACAATGGTACTGGGGGCAATTACCATATCAATGGCGAGCAGTTAACATCACTCAGTGAGGGTCCTTAGGCAAGACCCTTAACGCTACCGCCTCCCGAGCGCAGTTCAGCTGCAGCTCACCGCTAATGCAGAGAAGAATTTCCCCGTTGAGGGATTAATACAGTATCCGGGAAAAAAAAGAACTGGATGATGATCAATCATGTAATTAAACAGCTACAGTAGAAATCTTTAATATAATTATCCCAAGTTTGATACGCCTCATGTTTGTGCATTATTCCTTGAAATAAACCATTTCAAATCAAAAGGTTTCATGACGTTTTACTGAAATTATCTGAGAAAAATGCAAACAGGAAGTCGTGTGACTGAGGCCTGTAGTGGACGAAAAATCATCTCAACCTTCAACCCTACAAAGAACAGCTGACAGAATCTGCATTTATTCATAAATTGTTCTGTGACTTTATTTTGAAAACACTATAATGTATATCAGCTATGAATTACACTTTTGAGTGAGGTGGCACTGATTGCCGCATCAAAAAAAACGATCCTTAAAACACTTCAATTGAATGAAATCTTTGATTAAAATGTGCTTTTCCGGCTATTTCTTTGGCGAAATCGTGAATTAGATGAAATCAGACGCAGAAACGTCATTTGAAATGCGTCTGACGTGGGCGAGGAGGGGAAGGGGGGCGGGGTTGCTCTGAGCCAGTCTTGCCCACAACTCAGAGGTGAATTTCTACTGAACTAGTGTTTTTAATTTTGGCCTAAAGCAGCATCAGCCTTATGAAAAGAGCACTGGAAACATTTTAAATGATGATCAGAGAGGAACTTCAATCTAAACTCAGCATTAGAGTCGCTACATGAAAACTGGCTGTCATGTTGTGGATTTATTAAGGTTTGATGTTTTCAGAGCTGCGACGGATCAGGTGAGGCTTAGACAGAAGAACCTCCTGAAGCCGATGGAGGCAGAAAAAGAACGACGGCAATGGTTCTTCTATGGAAAACACCTTTAATGGATTTCTTTTGAACGTCTAGTCAGATGAGGAAACACAAAGGCTTTGCCCGGCCTGCAGTGGAGGCCGGTATTGAGAGGAACCAGTGGAGTTGCCTGTAGAAAAAACACACTCGGTGACGCGCTGACTCATCTGGAGGTGGAAACAGGTCTGACCTGAAGTCTGTTTCCAGTAAGTTTCGTCCAGAGAACCCGTTTCTGGACCACTCTGCTCCCAGAATGCAGTTTCCTTCTCTACTTGTAGAACTCGTGCTCCTGCTCGTCCTTCTTGATGACCGTCTTGTAGGCTTTCTCAAAGTCTTTGGCCAGGACGATGTAGCGGTTCTCCCGCACGGCGAGCATGCCGGCCTGAGGGCGGCGGACAGGAGGACAAAGGTCAGACAGACACCAGCAGGAAGGAGAGACAAGTGAAGCGGCATCTCACCTCCTGGCAGATGGAGTTGATGTCCGCTCCAGAAATCTTGTCAGGTCGGGCAACATCTGCATGACAGTTAGGGACGATAAATGCTCCATTCTGATTGGCTGCTGGGTGTGCATTAAAAAGTGATACTGCACGCCGAAAAAAGTAGTTCCTGTCAGCTACCTTAAATGTTCTGTATCACTGCCCTGGCTTCTCTAAAACAAACTTTAACTTCATCATCTGGACAAAAACAAGCGGTTAGAGGAGAACTTTCTCTGTGAACTGATGCTTTATTTAACACATCGTGATCATCAGCATCGTTTTCCTTTGCCGCTGCAGTCGAGGTCTGATGATGGACATTTTGGCGGCCATTAACCCGTATTTTTAACCTGAAAGGACCCAATAGGTTAAAAGAGGTCTTCATGCTAAAAAAAAATCCTGATGGGATCCATAAGAAACCATGAGGACAGAGCAAAGCTCCTCACAGGACGGAAGAGCTTTCTCCTGCTGACACACGTTTTATGAGAACATTTGAGTGTCAGGATTTATGATGCAGAGAAATGGCAGATCGGACAGAAACAGAACCTTTTGAGAGTTCAGAGCAGCTTTTGGAAAGCAAACAGGCAAACGATCAGAGCAGCTAAAATGATTCCAGAAAACTCCCCTGGAGGACCTAAACTCCTCCGGAGGACCTAAACTCTTCCGGAGGACCTAAACTCTTCCGGAGGACCTAAACTCTTCTGGAGGACCTAAACTCTTCTGGAGGACCTAAACTCTTCTGGAGGACCTAAACTCTTCTGGAGGACCTAAACTCTTCTGGAGGACCTAAACTCTTCTGGAGGACCTAAACTCTTCTGGAGGACCTAAACTCTTCTGGAGGACCTAAACTCTTCTGGAGGATCTAAACTCTTCCGGAGGACCTAAACTCTTCTGGAGGACCTAAACTCTTCTGGAGGACCTAAACTTCCCTGGAGGACCTAAACTCTTCTGGAGGACCTAAACTCTTCTGGAGGACCTAAACTCTTCTGGAGGACCTAAACTCTTCTGGAGGATCTAAACTCTTCTGGAGGACCTAAACTCTTCTGGAGGATCTAAACTCTTCTGGAGGACCTAAACTCTTCTGGAGGACCTAAACTCTTCTGGAGGACCTAAACTCTTCTGGAGGACCTAAACTCTTCTGGAGGACCTAAACTCTTCTGGAGGACCTAAACTCTTCTGGAGGACCTAAACTCTTCTGGAGGACCTAAACTCTTCTGGAGGATCTAAACTCTTCTGGAGGACCTAAACTCTTCCGGAGGACCTAAACTCTTCTGGAGGACCTAAACTCTTCTGGAGGACCTAAACTTCCCTGGAGGATCTAAACTCTTCTGGAGGACCTAAACTCTTCTGGAGGACCTAAACTCTTCCGGAGGACCTAAACTCTTCCGGAGGACCTAAACTCTTCTGGAGGACCTAAACTTCCCTGGAGGACCTAAACTCTTCTGGAGGACCTAAACTCTTCTGGAGGACCTAAACTCTTCTGGAGGACCTAAACTTCCCTGGAGGATCTAAACTCTTCTGGAGGATCTAAACTCTTCTGGAGGATCTAAACTCTTCTGGAGGACCTAAACTCTTCCGGAGGACCTAAACTCTTCCGGAGGACCTAAACTCCTCTTGCAGAACTTCAACGACAGATCTTTGGTATAACAGGATAAAGTGGAAAGCCTTTGCAGCACATGACTGATCAAAGACATTTCTTAGGAGTCACTCTGAACTTTTCTCACTCTCAGCCTACACTGCCACCTGCTGGCCACTGGATGATGCCGTCATTGTAAATGGTGGTATGACAATAGGAGATGCTGCAGCAGCGTTGATGTAAACGTGCAGAAGGATACAGTCCTCCAGGTCCACCTCCTCAGAAAGGTTCATTTTACTGGTGATGGTGGAGAAGACGAGGCGCTTCTGTCTGCGGTCGGGCAGCGGGAACTCGATCTTCCTGTCCAGGCGGCCCGGACGGAGCAGGGCCGGATCCAGAGTGTCTGCTCGGTTTGTCGCCATGATGACCTGAGGAGAAGCGAGGGGGAGGAGCCATGAAACGAGGTGTTCGCTCAGCACTGTTCAAACCCGCCAGCGTGAAACACTCTTTTAGAGCCTCCAGACACGTTCAGATCAACAAGAAACAAAACCAAATGGCTGATTCTTCTGTTCACTAAAACTCTGGGGTCCATCAGGTTTTTCATTCAACTTTTCCAAAGGCGCTAGGAGATTTTCCACTAAGAGAAACAATTTACAGAAACTGAGAAGTCTTCATGAAGTTGATTAAATCGACATGAGAACCTCTATGGGGTCAGGATTGTGTCCAAAAGAAACATATTTATAAAAGACAAAGCTGTGCACAACTTAAAATACAAACCATCGATTCAACATTTGGTTTTACATTTAACACGTCTGTTTTAAATACTTTCCTTTGTGCTGAATACGAAATTTCTCTGGTTAACTGTCAAAAATACGCCATGGGATCACAGGAATATACATCGAGTCCCAAAACATCAATTGTTCAAATGTAGGCATGCATGTTGTAGTTTATTATTTAAACAAAAATGGAACTTTTTGGAATCTCATGACAGATTCCCATCACTATTGTAAACTGAATGGAATGAGATCAATATGCATTTTGTGAGTGCCAAGCGTCAGCAGCTGATCCTTCAGACCCGGAAATGCTGGAAAACAGTCCAGAAAGCGGCAGCAGACACGCCCCTCTACTCATTAGAAGTACAAAATAATAAAATAAAAAAGAGCACGTCTGTCAAAGCTGGTTGATTTTCAAAGGATAACAAAAACCGCTACACTAACTCTGAGCTACAGCAGGCAGCCGACCGTCACTGCAGTCAAGAAGATCAAACTGAATGAATCCAAACGTCACCTTGACGTTGACGTTCTGGTCGAAGCCGTCCATCTGATTCAGCAGCTCCAGCAGGATCCGCTGCACTTCCCTGTCAGCTGCGGCACAAAGCAGCAGATTCGCAGTGAGGAACCTCAGAAACCTCAAACCTCAAAGTCGCTGAGCGTACCTCCAGTCTGAGCGTCGAAGCGCTTTGTGGCGATGGCGTCGATCTCGTCAATGAAGATGATGGCGGGAGCGTTCTCCTTGGCCAACCGAAAGACGTCTCGGACCATGCGGGGGCCTTCACCCAGATACTTCTGAACGAACTCGGAGCCCACCACGCGGATGAAGGCAGCTGCGGACAGAGGCAGACTCTTATTCTGAAAAACCTGCACACGCGTTTCTTGTTGAGGAACAATTGGAGTGGGCGTGGCCTAAATCTGTAAGTGAGGAGTCAAACTTTGGTTCTGCCGTCTCAAACTGGGTTCTGTTCAGAGTATTTGTAGGGGAGGCCTCATCTTCTGAAAAAGACGAATTTGATACTTTAACGTCTGTGAAATTTGACATTTGAGACGACGTTGCCTTGAGTCCCGGCATCTGGACTTTAAGTCGTCTTTCCCACAGGAACGCTGCCACAAAGAGGGGCGGAGAGCAGCGATTCCATGAAGATACCCATCATCAAAGCTGTCGTCTTCAGGGAGCTAAACTCTGAGCCTGAACTCCCTCAAAAGCTGGATGTGGGTCTGTGTTTGTCTCAGCTGCAGCTGAGACGTTTCAGACGATGAATGTGGAAAACCCCTAACTAAGCCTTCCCTTCTGGTTCAGTCTTTACCACCAACAAAGCTTCTGTCCACACGTATGTCATGACCTTGGAAGGAACAGGAGAGTCTTTGAAGTGTTTCTTAATCAGTAATAACTTGTTAAAGAATAAGCTACAGAACTGAGGAAACAACCTAAAAATGAGAAAACACTGTAGCCGCACCGATAAAAGGCTTCCTTTCACACTTTTTACTTCTGAAGTTCAGTTTAAATCGGTTGCAGACACGTTTGCTCTCAGAACTTCCACTTCCTGCCGTCTCCCGTCTTATTTTGCTTTTATTGTGTTCGTTTCCTGCGGCTCACAGGACGTCCCTGATGATCAGGAGGATCTAGGAAAACGCTGCAGATGTGGCGAACAAACACCTGTAGTGTGGTGGGCCACGGCTTTGGCCAGCATAGTTTTTCCACAACCAGGAGGTCCGTACATGAGGACGCCTCTGGGGGGGTCGATGCCGATCTGAGGGAAACAGCGGGACGACACATTCAGAGGAAGTCTCCTGCTTTGCAGAATGGCTGCAGATGTTCGCCCTCCCCCTCACCTGCTTGTAAAGCTCGAAGTGCGTGAGCGGCAGCTCCACCGCCTCCCGGACCTCCTGCTTCTGGATGTCCATCCCTCCGATGTCGGCGTACATCACGTCTGGCTTTTGATCTGAAACCCAAATAGCTTCCATCAGGGAGAGGAGCAGCAGCCGAGAGGAGTGAGCAGTGGGAGGCGCACCTGAGGTCAGCATCATGATGCTGCTGTCTGCCTCCGGAGGGAGGACGTCCACCAGCGCGTTGCTGTGCTTGTGCAGCGCCACCGAGGCGTTGGGCTTCAGCAGCTCTCTGTCGATGGTGCTCAGGATGCGGACGTAGTAGTTGGAGCCTGAAAGGAGGAGCCGGTCAGACCGAATAAGGAGTCCACAACAGGAAAAACACTCCTCCAAGTGTTTGGGGAGCATCTTCCATGCCCCCCAGCAGAGACTCACCTGTGGTGGAGCCCACGATGGCCGTGTTCTGGTCCACGGCCTCCAGGAACTGACCGATGACCAGAGGGATGCTCTGTATCCTCTTCACCTCCTCCTGAGCGTGCAGGAACTCCTTCTTCAGGTTCTTCTGCTCATCTTTGATGTACTCCTCCTGCACTTCCAGGAACTCCAGCTCCTGCTGCAGCTTCTGCAAAGGAACGAGGACCGCAGAGCGAGCTGCTCAGAACTGTGAGCAGAACCGGCCACAGAACTTCAACTTCTGCTCTTCTTGGAGGACAGATGCTCCATCAGTCAGATATTTAAAAAATGACGGGAATCATTTCATGCAGCCACTAGTGATAACCTGTCAGACGGAGGTGAGCTGTGGGTGCAGATTTGAAGAATTTCAAACTAAAAGTTTGGTAAAGAACCTCTCAGAAACATCTTTCAATGTTTTCAAATTAGAAAAATAATTCTGTCATTTTATTATTCAGTCCATTCTTTCATGAGCATCTGCTGAGACAGAAAATAAATATCTTTGCAGTAAAAAGGTTTACTGCTATGAACTCAACCAACCAGCAAACAGCGTAAAAAAGCCCCACAGTTGTGCGTTTGTGTTTGGATGTAAACAAACTGGAATCACTCTGACAGCTCTAAGGTCAGTAAAGCTCAAGTCTCGTCCTTCATCTTCTGAACCTTCAGAAATGGTCTTCAACAGTTTTCCGGTTTCTGAGGGAACATTCGAAGCGACTTTGAAGCAGACTGTGGAAGTTTTTAGACCACCTCCTGCTGCTCCCCCAGACCTCTCAGCATCCTGGGGGAGCACAGCCTTTTACTCTCTCCAATTCCTCCATCTGCCCGTTTCCTCAGCGTCTGTGCTGGTTTTCAGTGTTTGCATCCACCACGGCGGATTTCAAATGTGCCTTTGATGAAATGGATTATAAATAACGTCACATGCAGACCTTGTATCTGGAATAAAGATCCTCCAAGTCTTCTGGTTCTGGTGTCAGGAAGGACAGGCCAGTCTGGGGTCTGGAGCTCAGGACTGGGGGCATCTCGTCCTGTTGGGATTCACAGGGGGGAGGGAGGGGCGGTGCACATCAGAGATCTACACAGAGCTCCACAGCCCGAAGGAAGCATGAGTGCAACACAACAAAACACACAACTGCCTGCTGCTGTAAGATCGTGACAGCTGAAGGTTCTGTGCCTCACCATCAGAAATGTTCTTCAACGTCCTGTAACGACTTTATCTGCCAGGAAGCTCCAAACCAGCAAAGATCATACGGCAGCACCAAAGGTTCAGGCATCATTAACCGAAAACTAATTTACATTCAGGGATGAGACGATTGATTATCTATAGAGGTTTTAAATAAGTGGCTGTGTGGTGGACGGCTTTACCAGATGGGGTTAGAACCCGTAACCAACCAACCGACCGACTAACGTAAACCCAGAAATAACATGGAAAAATAAAAGACATTAACACCTTTAACAGAACACAGAAAAAGCAAAAGTAAAGCAAAGAATCAAAGCGCAGCAATATTGGCTCCATTTCTAATGTATTTAATCCAATTAAGTTATTTATTTAGGAAAAAACTAAAACATGCATGTTGGAGTTGTGACCATGACACTGCAGATAAAACTAAATAAAAGATCATTTTACATAACTCTGTTTTATTTAAAAAAATATATGAATTAAAAGATGTTAGTTTGTTTATTGGGAAACATGAAATTATGAAGAAAAATGGGGAAATTACAAAGAAATCAAAAATCCTGTAGTGTAATCTAGTAACCTCTAGAGTTGGAGGCAATAATTTTCTGATGAATCCAATCAAACCTCCTGAATCCCACGAACAAATGTTTCTCTACTGAAAGTTGATTTACACCACAATGTCCGTCCTCATACTTCATCAATCTGGAATAAAAGGTTTGTTCTGTACAAACAAAAATTCTTGGTTTTACCAAACGTAGATGGATAAAGGAGTATGGGCCTTTGATGGTACATTTTCTTAATCACACAGATTTAAAAACCAAGCCTCATTTGGATTACATTTCTAAAGAATATTCTGGAGTCATTGAGGGAATTTCTTCAAATCTAATTCAATTGCTCAAAAGTACAACATTCCTTAATTTTACCTAATCTCCCATCCTTGTTGGTTGATTATGTCCATTTGTCAGGTCTAAACACTATAACACATTTTTAAGAGCCTCCCTGACATAGAAAACATTTCCTCTAAAAATTTTTCAAACAAAGATGCTTGTTATACCGTATTAGAATTTCATTTCCACCTCTGCCAAAAAAGAAAGAGGTCCATTAAAAAACAATGTTTATCCCTGAAAAGAATTTTTGCATTTAAGGTTTAATATGCAAGATAATGTATGTCAAATATGTAGAAATGACATTGAAACTCAAAAGCGGTTGTAATTTCCTGTATAGACAGCTCTCCACTAAAAATACAATTCTGTTATTAACGTCCTCTAATGTTTAATTCTGTTGTATTGACCAAAGAAATTCAGCTTTGCTCAACAACTTAAGTTATTTTTGGTAACATTTTTATTCCCATTTCTTTTTAAGCGACTTTAATCTTTTTTGTAAATCTCTTAAAAACTTAAACATTAAGACTGATCTATAACCTTTTATTTATGGATACTCTTAGTTGGGTTCTTTATTTACTGAATAAATTCTTTCCATTTAATTTAGATCTCGGCATATAGTTGGTATATAAAATAAGATTGTTTGTGGGATAATTGTTATTTCCCTCTGCTTAGAGATTTGGATTAATTTCTTCATCATATATACATATATTGTCTTATTTGGCAAAAACAAAAACAAATCTGGAGTGAAAAAGATCCCTTCTGTCCCAAAACCCCCCAACTGATTTCGGAAAGAAACACTGTTTTATTATTAGCATGTTGCTAATTTTCACCGCTTGAGAAAATATCCTTCCATATTCTTTAAATCAATGTTGAAACACCAATGACCATTTACTGAGCCTCCGTGATCATAAAAATAACTCAAAGCTTGTGGAATATTCTCTTTTTGAAGGAAATTCCCTTAAAAGTTCTCCGAGTTACCTTAAGATGCTAACGCTACCAGCTAGCATGAATGACTGACCAGCGTGAATCGGCAGGTTTACGTGCCGGCAGGTTTATGGTCAAACTATCACGGACAGGCAGAAACAAAATCCCGTCAATGCTGCTCTTAAACACGCGCGTTTCCTATAACATTCCGGTAAAATCGTTTTTTTTTCCAACGACATAAAGAAAAGTCACAATTCTCACCAGACTCTTCTCCACCGTTACCATGTCCTCCATGTTGAGCTAGGAACTAACGTAATGACGTAACCAGCGGAGACGCGATGACGTAAATCATGAACGTAGCTTCTTCTGTTGTCACAGATCCTGCAGTGCTATTACCGCCATCTGCTGGTGGATGTTGAAATCACACACTGAAAACAAAAGGAAAGACTTATAAAATAAACTAAAAATAAATAATTTCTTTTTAGTGGCATAAATGCTGCTTAACCCTCATCATCAACCCTCAAACCAACAATTTGCCTTTATGGGAAATCCAATGCAGCATAATAACACACTTATAACTTAAACAATGTTTGTAAAACTACAAAAACAGGGAATGCTTGTCATTCAAATAACAAAATCTAAAAGGGGAAACGGAAAATCCAAAAACAGTGTTTTAAAAAAAAAAAAAAAATTTAACAACTTTTAAAAATGTGTTGTCTTAATTGCGTTTTGCCAAAACTGCCAAAGGTTTTTAGAGCTGACAAATACAGAAACACAGTAAAGTAAAGTAACGTGTGCAGCTGCAGCTGAAGGAGGGAGGGGTCTGCTTGTCTGTCAAACATGCTGCTGTGGTGCAGAGGTACAGCAGTTGATCTCTGCTTGTGGATTACAGGTTTGGTTCCTGCCTTGCCCATGTGTCAAAGTGTTGGTAAAACTAAGGGCATCACGTTATCATGTTAATTGTGAATAATAAGCATGTCATATTTTTTCTATGATTTAATTTTTAATCTATAACGTTACTGTTTTTGCATTTGAGTTGCTTTTTAAAAAAAATCCTTTTTTATGCTTTTTTAGTGTTAACCACATCCTGAGGTGAACATTAATTGGCTGCTGACTGACTTTCGGTGAGAGGAAGGTGAGGAGAAGAGTGCCGAGAGGTGAAAATGGAGAAAAGAAAGGTGCAGCTTTGCTTCCAGAACACAAAACAAGCTGGTCTGTCTGAAAAAGAAATAAGCATTTGGTCGTCTTAGCTGCAATCTTCTCTGTTCCCTATGGAAGAGAGGACATTATTCATCATAAATGTCACTTTCTATGAATCAAACAAAAGCCTTTTATTTATGTGTTTATTTCATATAAAAGTATTTATCGGAAATTAGTGGTTTGTATTTTTAGATTACTCAGAAAAGTGTTCCTACTGTCGTTGAATATTGCACCTGATGGTTTTATTTTTAACCTGAATTCCTTGAGAGGAAAAAAACCTCTTGATGGTGTAAAAATAAAGGTTGGAAATCTTTTAGTAAAAAAACGTCATAAAGTATTTGTATTTTGATCTTTTTCTGCGCTACAATGGAACACATTTGAATACAAATACCTCAAAATGAGGCTTTCCACAGCAGTCATTAGGTTAGATTAAAAATAGAATAATAGGATTGACGTGAAGTCATAATTGATTAAACGCACAGAGAAAATTACAGCTTCTGGACTTAAAGTCTTCCATCTTTGAAGTTTTCTCATAATAATCAACGTTTTAGTTCCCGTCACAAATCTGGACTTCTGCCTTCTGGGTCGCCACCATGTCCTGACAGGTGATTTTAAATCAATAAAACAATGAATGCATCATTTCCAATGCCCAAAACTCTTTACAAAAAAGACAGTTTAAACACAAAAAGTACATGTTAACTTAAATTTAAGAATATCTAAAAAAGATGACCAAAAAATAAACCAAACTTAATACCTAAAAAAACATGGAGTCTTCTAAATACTAAGAAGTGGTACAAAAGAAAGTACTCATCCAAAATATTTCATTAAAGAAGAAAAGGAAATTCATCAATGGAGGACAATCACCACAAATCATTTGAACGACTTTCTGTGAATTTGGGGCCTGAATTGGAAAAACTACTTCCAGATCCAGAGACATCAGGAAAACAGTAGTTCTGCTGTTTTCCCGGGCCTCAGATCCAGCAGAAGTTCTGGATCTCTGCAGACCAGAGCCGGAGCACTGAGGAGGATAAGGAGGCAGCTTTCTGTGTTCAGACAATTCAGAGTTCATAAACATTAGATTTCACATTTGATATCAATTTCTTTCTTTTTTTCTTTCTACAGAAGAAGAAAACTCCACTGCAGAGTCTGTGTGACGGAACAACGAGCTTTGAGGTCTGCAGTATTTAGACCGCATGAATGTCCGGTTCTTCTGCTGAAGTTCAGAGACCTGGACGCCAAACCTCAGCGTGGTTTGGTGGTCAGAACAACAACATTCCCTTTGAGACAGAACGCTTAGAACTAAAACAACCTGCAGAAAGTGCATGTGCGAGCGTGTTGGAGGATGTGAGCGTGTTGGAGCATCAACAGCGTGTTGGAGGATGTGAGCGTGTTGGAGCATCAACAGCGTGTTGGAGGATGTGAGCGTGTTGGAGCTTCAACAGCGTGTTGGAGGATGTGAGCGTGTTGGATCATGTGCCAGCGTGTCAAATCACATTAAAATCCAGGAAACTGGACAGTCTTTCTAAAGTCTTTTGGGCATTAGGGAGTATTGAGGCTTTTCAGACACAACTTATTTCTTTTTTATCTAACAATATTAACTACAGTGGCCCTGAAGTCCAGATTTAACTGTAAAAACTGCTCTCAATGACTTAGTAGAAGAATGTACTGAAATTTCAGTTCAATCAGGAATTCTGACAACAGATTCTAAGTTTGTTACGTCATAGCAGTCTCCCAAACCGGGTTTTCCAAAGATAAAAATGGCTTTTTTGTATGAAACCTGCGTTTTATCAATAGAACAAATAAACCTGGTGGAGGTGTTGCTTTAAATGTCCAAAAATTTACTAACAATATGCATAACCGTTGAAATTCATACCGTAAGGAGAAAAACATGATTATCAGTTGGTTGAATAGATCACCAGGGAAGTTTTTTCGTATTTTTTATCTAGTTCAAGTCATAAACGGACCAATCAGATGCTTCAATAGAAGTAGGCGGAGCCTGCTGGCCCCCATGTCCAACGTTTAAAACACGTATATTTTGCATTGCCCCCCCCTTCCAACAAGCTCACTCCTGACTGGTGAGAGCGGTTGCCATAGAAACTCAGACCGACTTGGACCAATCACTGCTTTCTGACGACGTCCGGCTCCAACATGGCGGCGTCTGAATCGTGAGAAATGGCGACGGAGTTTGACTTGTTTTGGTCGGGGTCATTTGGGTGACGTCACACCGACTCGCTCCAGCGCTCAGATCCCGTAGACGGTCCAGACTCTTGACCAGCTTGACATGTTTAAACCTAAATATAAAGACATATAGAGAATATAAACTAAAAAAATCGATTCAGAAAAGAATCGATTTAAGTGTAAAGTGTGTAAAGACGATTTTGCACAAAAGCAGACAAAGTTCAGACAAAACAAAATGACCTTTATTTAAGTGAGATCTCACTTGTGCAGCAAAGCGTGAGGCGGAAGCGGCAGCAGGTCCTCCATGTTCACCACAGAATGACTCAATAACTGAAGTTTTCTGCCGTTTCCTGCTGCAGTGGGAGGTGGGGGGGCTTCACATCTCCACACAAACATGCGGTTTTTAACTGAAAAACTGCTGCAGATCTGATGCCTGAGGAGAAGGGGGGGGGGGGGGGGGTGAGCATAACATAAACGTAGCCCTGACCCGACTTTGAAACAACAAAAAACACAAAAAGATCATCGCTATAAAAAAAAGCCACACATGTATTTCCAAAAATGATAACAGCTTATTGAGGTGAAGCAAAAAGGGGAGGGGGGGGGGCTAGTGCTGCTGAAAACCATCCCTCTGGAAAACGTCCTGGTCGGTTCCTGTCCCACAAAGAGTCGGGTCTGTGATCCTGATGACTTAGAATAGAATAGAATAGAATAGAATATCTCTATTTATGTAACTCTCTTCCCAGAAATCACAGAGTTTTACAAAAGTAGCACAAAATCACATCAAAACTCAAAGAAGTAATAAAATACAATAATAATAATAAATCCAAATCCAGACTAAAATCCCCTAAAGCTCTCCTGGATAAAAACGTCTTGACCTGAGACTTCAAACAGTCGATCTGACGACCATGGAGGGAGTTCCAAAGACGAGGAGCAACGGCGTGAAATCAGACCTCCAGGATGGAAGAGTGCGGGGTTAAAGGTCAGAGACGTACGCTGCAGCTTGACCATGCAAGGCTCTGAAAAGTAAAAGCAGAGTTTTAGATTTAAGTCCAAAGTTGTAACCGATGGAAAGCAGACGACAGAGCAGTGATGCGTTCACTGGTTCCTGTTAAAAGCCTCGCTGCAGAGCTTTGGACGAGCTGAAGACGCTTTAGGGAAGGCTTGTTAAAACAGGTAAAAGAGAGCTGCAGTCATCTAAACGGGAAGAAATAAAAGCCTGGATAACTGTTTCCAGGTCAGATGGAGACAGAATACCGTTTCATTTTGCCACGTTCCTCAGATCATAAAAACATTTTTTTATGACCTGCTTTGAGTGACCTTCCAGGGACAAAGACATGTCAATCAACACCCCAAGATTTCTGAGCTCAGAGACCTGAGGTGTCTGAAGGAAGGGAAGACGCTGGGCCCCCTCCTACCTGGATGTAGGGAGGTGTTGTGGGACTTTTCCAGAGCTTTAACACAATCCATCTGCTGCAGGAGAAACTGACCACCTTGGCTGTGAGTCAACACCTCATCATGTGGATGACACACTTCCACACATGTGTGTCATCTGTGGTCACCGGCAGCACCGGCGCTCCACAGGGAACTGTTCTCTTTCCCCTCATCTTTACCCCTCTACGGTCATCTGCAGAAAGGTGGCGCTAAGCATCAGAGATGGTGAGGAGGAGGAGGAGGAGGAGTGCAGGAGTCTGCTGAAAACCTTCGGAGAGGTGGTCCTAAAGGAGCACGCTCCACCTGAACATCTCCAAAACCAAAGAAATGGTCCTGGACTTTAGTCGGACCGCTCCACCTCTCCAGACGGCCCACATTAATGGGGCGGAGGTCGAGGTAGTGCCGAGGTCTGCAGCTGGAGGACGAGTTGGTTTGGTGTACTCAGACAGGATGTGTGTAAACAAATGGACAGAATGTATTTCCTGAGGAGACCGGCCAGCTTTGTCGTCTGCTTGAAGCTCCTATATACGCTCACAAGCCGCTTTAGTACCGGGTTGGACCCCCTTTTGCCAGCAGAACCACCTTAATCCATGGTGTCAAAGATTCAACAAGGTTCTGGAAACATTCCTCAGACTTTGGTCCATGTTGACAGGATAGCATCAAACAGCTGTGTCTGCAGAACATCCATGATGCTGGTTTCCCGTTCCACCACATCCCAAAGGTTCTCCAGAGAACTCGATCTCATGTTCTAGAAACCAGTCTGAGATGATTCCAGCTTTAGGACATGGAGCCTTATCCTGCTGGAAGTAGCATCAGAAGATGGTCCACTGTGGTCAGAAAGGGATGGACATGGTCAGCATGGTCACAGGTAGGCTGTGGTGTTGGAACCATGCTCAACTGGTACTAAGGGGACCAAAGTGTGCCAAGAAAACATCCCCACACCATGACACCACCACCACCAGCCTGAACCGTTGATACAAGGCAGGATGGATCCATGCTTTCATGTTGTTCTGACCCAACCATCTGAATGTGGAAGCAGGAATGGAGACTTATCAGACCAGATAATGTTTTTCCATCTTCTATGGTCCAGTTTTGGTGAGTCTGTGTGAATTGTAGCCTCAGTTTCCTGTTCTTAGCTGACAGCAGGAGTACCCGCTGTGGTCTTCTGCTGCTGTAGTCCATCTGCATAAAAAGAAACCAAAGAGAGGTCCCACTCTGACACAAAACCCAAAATCCAGAGAAAAACAGAACGACACTGCGGCTGCAGCCCGAACAGAGGGCTGGAGTGACGAGTGAGGGGCAACAGACTGCAGAAGGGGCAAAAGAGACGCCCGCTTGGACTGGAAAAGGGGAACTTCAGAAGGTTTTTTAGTGACAGAGCAGCAGGAACAGGGGAACCGTCATAACCGTTGTGTTTTGGCTGCTGTGTCTCACATTTCATTTTCAGGAGGAGCCACACAGGAGCGAGTCTGAGGAATCAAAAAGTGATCTGAAATGAGTTGAAGTCAACTGAAATGTTGGGAAACGAGACTTTTGCCTGAAGGCGATGAGATGATGGGCAGCTGAACACAGGTAAACACAGTTTCATGTGAGTGGGGGGTGGGGGTGTGAACAGGAACCAGACTAAAACATCAGAGTCGTCACTGTTTCCAGTGAGACTAAATCAGACGGAGGTCTCTGCGAGGAAAGACGCTCACGCTTGTGCGGCTTCTGTGCTCCAACATGCAGGAACCTCCTCGCCGCTTCCCCTCCCCCGAGCAGAGATGGAGCTCCGCCGTCCTGATGCTCCTCCTGATCCCAGGTAACCGGACGCCACGCCGGACAGCAGCTTGAGAGAGGTGGTCCGCGTTTCTGAGACTTCCAGCAGAAGCAAAGCCTTTGTGGCAACTGGAAAACATGGGGTTCATTTAACCTTTCAAAATAAAAGAGCTGTTGTGGCGGTGACAACAGACGAGCCTACAGGAAGGAGGCAAACGGAAAAGTTCAAGTGTGATCGCTGTGTTTCTCGCTGAACATCAGGCCACGATCTCACACAGCGTTTGTGCCATTCAGCTACGCTTTGGTCAGACCAAACCTTTTTTTGTTGTTGCTGTGGCTGCTGTAGCATCCTGCAAAAGCGTCTGTAACCTCCACCTATGCGTTCATGACATCATTCAGAGACTCTCCCGGTACGGCGGGGAGCCTCAACGTCTGAATGACGGACGCTTTCAGTCTCCCTGTGACCCGGTGTGAAGACTCACTGTCCCGCATTAATCCGAGGAGGAAAAATTGCAGAAGAATGACCAGATTCTCCACCACATCATCATCAGTCACAGGCCACAGCTTTTGCTTCGCTTTAGGTGAAAATCACCCCGCATCCAGTTTCAGGACCTGAAACTGGACCTGAAACTGGATGCAGGAAGGGCGCCGCAGGACCTGAAACTAAATGCTGAATCACACGTGAACACAGCTTTAATGCAGAAACAAACTAGTACGCCTTGTTTGTAGGATGCTACTGCAGCCACAGCTACAACAAAAGCTTCGCTAGCAAACATTTTCACTAAGGATCAAAGGGAAAACTTGATGATGGCGCTCTCACGACGGCACACGTCTGCTTCTCCAGAAGATCCAGAAATGAAATCCTTCCTTCTGCTCTTTGGATTTTGTCTTCTGGTTTTGTTTTTCTGCAGAAAAAAATTTTCTTCTCGGTAATAAAAATCCATCCAGATGTTCCGTTTTAGTGGAGATTTGCTCTTATTCTTTTACGTTTTTTTATTGCTCCTCTTACTTGTAATTACAATTTTGATGTTTTTAATTTATGATTATTGATTTGATTCTTTTTATTGACCATGAAGCCGCAGAACCTCCGCTGTGTCTTTAAACCCGTTTAACTTTTAGTTTGAAAGTTTGGATTAAGGTTTTTTTTTTAATTCACAGATGCTTTTGTTTACTGGTTTCACTTTTTGTGTTTTCAATAATTGGTGTTCCACATGAAATGAAGTGGGAGGAGCTTAATCAGAAACGGAACAATTCCTGTTTTTCAAACCCTTTAAAACTTTATTGATAACTGTTTCTTTTTGCAGACCTTCTGATTAAAAGTTAAAAATGTACAAAAAAGACATTTTTTGTTTTGAAAAAAGTCAATTAAAGGCCATTAATGCGGGCCACACCCTAAACCCAGTGACTCCGCCCACAATATGATGTCATCAAGCAAAACACTCTCAGCCTTTTCTGTAATCTGAGATTAAATGTGATCAGAATCTCCAATCTGAGCCCAAACGTGGTTCCCCGGTTCTGGCTCGGGTTGAACCCTGTGTGTCTTCCAGGGCTCCTCTCTGAGGTGGTGGTCCAGCAGCCCCCCATCGTCTTTGCCGCCGTGGGGCAGGACGTGCTTCTGCCCTGCGTGCTTCAGCTCTCCGGCCAGAGCCTGAAGACCAACCCTGTGTTCTACTGGACTAGGGGCACCGAGAGCGTGTCGCCGTCCTCCCACGTTCAACAGCCGGGCAGCGAGCGGACGCCCACAAACCAGCCCCTGTTCCTCAGAGGCGTCAGGTGGGCCGACAGCGGGAGCTACCTCTGTAAAGTGTCGGTCCGGACGGAGCAGGGGGGCAGCTTCAGGAGGAACGGGAGCAGAACCAAGCTTCTGCTGTACGGTAAATCTCCCTTCTGGATCCACTTCTCCCTTTGATGCAGCAGTGAAGAGGAGCGGCACGGGCTCCTGCAGATCTCCCCCAGCTGGGCGTGGCCTCCATGGCAGACCAGCTGTGCTGATGAAACATCTGTGTTCGTTTTCAGACAACTTGCTCTTTGAGCGCTGCCGGCTGGACCAGGCTCTGCTCTGCTGTGAAGGTAAAGTGACGCAGGACGCCGCCTTCTCGCTGTCCATCTTCCATGATGGACAGAGACTCCAAGCAGCCGGCCCTGCAGCCGCAGATGCAGACGCAGACGCAGCTCAGGCCCAGCCCTTCACATTGTCCAAGGGCGTCGCTCTGCAGGGGGCCGGGAGGTACGAGTGCCGGCTGCTCCTCGGAGAAGGTCTGATGACCAAGAGCCTCTTCATCCTCAACGACACGGGTAATCCTCTTCCTCAGGGAGGAAGCAGCCTTCATCGAAGCGCATCTGAGAGTTCAGTCGTTTGAAAACTCAAAAGACGCCTGCAAGAAGCGGTTTCTGGTTCACGTGGAATCGTAGGAAGCGTGAAACAGAACGAACCAGAAGACCCGTCGGGATGCAGAGGAGGCAGACGTCTTAGGGGAAACACGTTTTCACTAAAGCAGCTCTGCTGATGTTGTCTTCTCAGAGGCAGGAGGAGGCGGAGCCAACACAACATCAGCATCTTCAAACCTCCCCGGTGAGTTTGTCCAGCCGTCACATCGCTCTAAAATGCAGTTTTCCTCCTTGTGTCCATGCTGAAAGCCTTCAGGTTTCCCTGCAGGACGACGTTCATGTGCTCTTCTGCCGCAGCTGTGGGCGTGTACCCGGAGCCGTGGCTGCTGTACGGCGTGCTGCTGCTGGTTCCCGTCATCGTGCTGCTGGGCCTGGTGACCGCCATGCTGACGTGCAGAAGAGGAGAAGACTGAAGGAGGCCTCCTCTGAGGGACCCCGGCTCCTCAGCAGCTGAACCTGTGGAGCGTGTCGCGGTCTGCTTTACCTCCAAGCAAGCTCACCAACAAACGACAGACAGCCAAACATAAACAACAAACAGCTTTTGTGTTTAAGCGCCGCCGCCATCCACGAGAAACGCAGACGCCTCTCCACAAAGACGCAGACCGAAACCGGGAAGGAGGAGCCAACCGCCCTGCTCTCACGCCAACCGACTTCCTGCCGCTCTGAGAGCAGACTTTAAAGCAGACATGTTGGATGCTGACCTCTGACCTTCTGCTGGGGTCCAGACCTCTCTGTGTGGGACCGCTGAGGGTCTTCATCCGCGTGTCGGGTTATGAAATGATCTTCAACCACAAAGAGGCCAAATCAAGAAACAAGATGTAAAAAAAAGTCAGATAGTAAAATAATCCAAAAAATATGAACACACAAGGAATCCACACAAGTTTGTGTTCGCTGTCTGATGCATTTGTACTTTCATTTGTTTGTGAGAAATTAAAAAGTGTAACTGTTTTATGGGAATCAAATAAATAAACAAAAAACAAATGAAGAAATGGAAGAAAGTTAATTAATTAGTAAAAAAACAAACACATAAACAGAGATCAGATTCCTTCATGGATGAGCTCTGTGGAAACACGTCTGCATCACAGACAGCCGTGGACGCCGCCTCATCGCCTCTTTTCTGACCTTTCAGGATGTTTGTTTAGCTAAAAATGTCCTAAAACCTCATCTGCAGCGTATGAGGATCAAGTATGAGGAAACGTTTTATTCTATAAAGAATTAATAGATTTTTAAAGTTGTGTTTCTGTAAGCCACGCCCACAGCCCCAGATGTTCCCAGGGTTTGGATCTGCGAGGGTAGATGGAGCTCCGTTAATCAGGAAGCGGTTTTTAAACTTCCGTCCTGATTCTCTGGAACCACAGCGATGAACAGCAGCTGGTACAGGTGACTCAGGTGGAACCATTGATTGGTCTTTCAATTTATAAAAAAACTATTTCCACAAAAAAATGTTTTCTTGTTTTTTGACATTTTTTACATGAATTTTGGTATAATTTTTCTTTTTTTCAAAAAAATGTTTTTGTAACTTTTTTGTTTTTGTTTTTTTACTGTCTTGTTTTTTGAGTCATTCTTTAGGTATACAACATTTACAGTGTGTTTGTAGTTTTTGCTTTTGTAGTTTTTTTTTAAAAGTATCAAGAAAAACATGAAAGAATTATTGAATACAATACACGTCCATATAACAGAGAGGAGGCAGAGAAACAACATGCTAAAATGTGCAGATTCACAATATTTCTTTCAGTCTCTAACTTTTTTCCGTTGTAATCTGTTTTTTTTGTATTCCCCTTATGTGTGGACCGGCTGCATTCTCACTCCTGACCAGCAGGTGGCGGTAAAGCGCCGAGTCCTCGTAAATCAAATGTCCACACAATCCAGGAAGAAGGGCGGCAGCAGGTCCGGTTCCGGCCGAACTTGGAGAAAGAGCAGAGGGAGAATGTCTCGGCTCGGTTCTCTCAGACATCTGGTCAGACAGAAACTGTCCGCCGCCGCGGAGGAGATCCTGTCGGAGTTCGAGAAAACAATCCTGCAGTACGAGCAGGAGATCGACCGTCAGCGCCGAAAACTGCTGCAGTTCGAGTTCCGAGCAGGTGAGCAGATCCAGGCGAACCAGCAGCCCTGCGGGATCGGAACCGAACTCCGTCCTTTGACCTTCATCGGCAGACTCCAGACACGCTCGCGGTTCTGGTTCCACTTTTATCCCAGAGAAACCAGACGCTGAACTAAAGGAACATTCCACTTTTTCACACTTGGCCTGTTCACACTGGGACGAATTTCGCCGGCGATTTTCGCCGACGTTTAACGCCTCGTGACTAAACAAAGGGCACCAATGAGAGTGTGCACACCGACGCGAAAAAACGCCACGCGACAAAGCGTCAAGGCCCGTACACACCGGGACGAATATTCGCCAGGCGTTATTCGCCAGCGTTTTTCGCCACGTTTTTTGTGTTCACACCCAGGCGATTTTCCCTGACGATGAGCTGAGCGAACATGCAATTTCATTCCCTGACATTAGATGGCGCTTAATGTAAAACAGAAATACTCCTGTACACAAGGTGGCGCTGCGCAACTTTACGCTTCTTAAAGTCGCTTTTCACTCAGAAGAAGAGAGCAAGTATTTACGCGCTTGTCAGAATCAAACAAAGAAAACATGAATATTTCAAGCATCAGTAGGTCCAACTGGTGCTTGGTTCGGGGATATTTTAGAATGTCCGTCATTATTGCTTCGCGGCTGTGTAGACGCTACTTGGCGTCTATCTTCTTCGCTGGTATGTGTGCTCAGCAAGGCAGTTTTGTGTTTGAGCGCCCCCAAGTTGTGTTTTACTGTAACTTCAGAAGCTCCAGACACGTGAGCAAAAGCGCTGTTCTCATTGGTCGAACAGATTTTGACGCGACGCGTCGAAGAAAAAAAATGAACCCGAGGCGTTTTTTTTTTTTTTTTGACGCTTTAACGCCTGGCGTTTTTTCGCGTCGGTGTGCACACTCTCATTGGGGCCCTTTGTTTAGTCACGAGGCGTTAAACGTCGCCGAAAATCGCCGGCGAAATTCGTCCCGGTGTGAACAGGCCTTCAAAAAAAAAAACGCCTCGGGTTCGTTTTTTTTTTTCGACGCGTCGCGTCGAAATCTATTCGACCAATGAGAATGGCGCTTTTGCACACGTGTCTGGAGCTTCTGAAGTTACAGTAAAACACAACTTGGGGGCGCTCAAACACAAAACTGCCTTGCTGAGCACACATACATCACGGCGAAGAAGATAGACGCCAAGTAGCGTCTACGCTGCCGCAAAGAAATAATGACGGACATTCTAAAATATCCCCGAACCAAGCACCAGTTGGAGCTACTGGTGCTTGAAATATTCATGTTTTCTTTGTATGATTCTGACAAGCGCGTAAATACTTGCTATCTTCTGAAAAGCCACTTTAAGAAGCGTAAAGTTGTGCAGCGCCACCTTGTGTACAGGAGTATTTCTGTTTACATTAAGCGCCATCTAATGTCAGGGAATGAAATTGCATGTTCGCTCGGCTCACCGTCAGCGAAAATCGCCTGGGTGTGAACACAAAAAACGTGGCGAAAAACGCTGGCGAATAACGCCTGGCGAATATTCGGCCCGGTGTGTACGGGCCTTAAGACCACCTTAGACCAGGTCCTGTTCAAAAACCGCTGGACCTGGACTGATCTAACCTGGATTAAATCACGAGTTAGGTACTACAGAATGCATTAAACACAGTTTCTGAGCTTCCGAGCAGGAAAACCACAAAAACATGAACCTATCAATCATAAAGTAAACGTGACCAAACCAACTTAAAGATAACTTTCTTTCTGGACGCTGATATTTTCATGGTCATCTCTTCCCATCTCAGTGTCAATCATCTCTTTCTCTGTTGTTCATAAATCTTCTCTCCTCTGTCGATCGTATCTCTCCCTTCCTCATTTTGAGAAATCAAATTGAGGTTTCAACTTCCTGCTCAGAAGTTTTAGCCATGAAACGTAAAAAAAAATGATTTAAACAAAACAAAAAAACATAAATCGTGACGTTTTGTTGTTTTTAGATCCAAATGATTCTAAGGACTTTTTTACCTCCGAGTTGTGGGCGGGACTGATGGTGCTGTGTGAGCCTGCCCACACTTCCCGTCATCTCGTTGTTTACACTCCCTCCTGCTAGTTTACAAAGTGTGTGGCCCGCAGATTCTATCGCCGACATCACCGCTACCATCTTTTTTTTAAAGGCCGTTTTTTCGTCTGCTCCTGATTCACAGCGATATGAATAAAAACATAAACAGAAATGCGATTTTAAGCTTAAACGTGTTTGTCTGGCATGTCAAAAACACAGTTTTCATCAGAGTGAGTCCAAACTGTCCACAGCGATCAGCTGTTGGTGTTTGAACGGCCGCCGGTGAAGACGGTTCTTTGCTTTGGATCCAGGAGGACCTGCTGGTTTCCTCTGAAGACCCGGAGCTCCAACCAAATCCTTCATGTCGACTTTCTGCACCTCATTCCTGCAGCTGCCCTTCCTCCTCCATCATCATCATCATCATCATTACGTTATCGACACGAGACAAACAAACGTTTTTACAGCAGTAACCTCTGTTCTTCCGCAGATTCCCCGCAGCAGCACGCGTTCAAAGAGGAGGACTTCGTCTGCCCTCCAGAACTAAAGTGGGGTTTGGATCTGAGGGAACCAGAACCTCTGCAGACTGCAGAGGAGCTGCGCCGCAGTCGGGATGACCAGGAGTTCGCAGTGAAGCAGGAGGTGGATTCCTTTGTGGAGGCGGCTCAGCAGGAGAGCAGTGGGCCAGAACCCAGCGGACAGCATCCTCTGTTGTTCCGGTACCAGGACCAGAACCAGGAGGAGGGCCAGCATGGAGCGCTGCAGCCTCTCGGGGCCACAGAGTGGATGCAGGACGGCATCAGCAGTCGGGAAGAAGATGCAGCAGAAGGTCAGAGTCATCTGAACCCAGGAAAAGTCCTGTTCAACTGTGACGTCTGCGGGAAGGTGTTCCGGTTTCAGTACCAGCTGAGGATCCACGCCGTGGCGCACACCGACGAGCGGCCTTTCTCCTGCAAGGTCTGCGGCAAGAGTTTCAAGAGGAAGAGGTGCTTCCTGATCCACAGCCGGGTCCACACGGGTGAGAACCTGAACGCCTGTGAGATCTGCGGGAAGACTTTCACCAAGAGCTCCGCCCTGACCGTCCACATGCGGATCCACCGGGGCGAGAGGCCCTTCTCCTGCCAGATCTGTGGGCGGAGCTTCACCCAAAACTGCGCCCTGAACGTCCACATGCGGATCCACCGGGGCGAGAGGCCCTTCTCCTGCCCGATCTGTGGGCGGAGCTTCACCCAGAACTGCACTCTCACCGTTCACATGAGAATCCACACCGGCGAGAAGCCCTTCTCCTGCCAGCTTTGTGGGCGGAGCTTTACACAAAGCTGCGCTCTGTCTACACACCTGAGGAACCACCCCTGAGAAGATCCTGAGTCCTACAGCTCAGTTTCAGTTCAGAACACGCAGGTTTAGGGGCATAGCGGTCCTGGTTGATATTGATATTTACTTACTCGTGTCTTCTCACTGTAAATGGTTGGCCCGGGACCAGAGACCCTAATTTGGTTTTATCTCTGTGAAAAAATGACAATAATAGATTTCTGATTCAAATCCCAGCTGTTCTCCTCATGCATGCGTCCAAAGACGTGCTTCATAGGTTCATTGGTGACTCTGATTGTCCGCAGGTGTGTGAGTGGCCCTGTGACAGACAGGTGATCTGTCAGGGGTGAGCCCGCCTTCACCCCACAGTAGCTGGGATAGGCTCCAGCAACCCAGTGATCCTGAAAAGGATTCAGCAGATAAAAAGGAAGGAAGACGCAGATTTGGAAAACAGTTTGAGTTTCTGCGTTTCTATTTCTAGAAATTATCTTGTTTGTTAAAAACACTAATAAAAACAGATTTTCCATTTTAAACTAGTTTTTTCTTCCAGAAGTGTCCGATCTTTTCTCTGCACGGGAGTCTCTTAAAGAAATAAATGTTTGAATCGGCCAAACGATGGAGGAGTCAAACACCTTCAGTCACAAAAACATTCCTGAATTTAAAAATTAATTATATATATATATATATATATATATATATATATATATATCTACGTCCTTCCCACCGCGGGTGGTTTCTCCTCCAAGCTGGGGTCCTCTACCAGAGGCCTGGGAGTTTGAGGGTCCTGCAGTATCTTAGCTGTTCCTAGCACTGCGCTTTTCTGGACTGAGAGGTCTGAGGTCTTTCCAGGTATCTGTTGTAGCCCCTCCTCCAGCTTGGGGGTTACTGCCCCGAGTGCTCCAATTACCACTGGCACCACTGTCACCTTCACTTTCCAGGCTTTCTCCAGTTTCTTATGTTCCTTCTTCCTGATGTTCCCATCGCTTGGCACTGCCACATCCACCACAACGGTTTTCCTCTGTTCTTTATCCACCACTACAATGTCTGGTTGGTTCGCCATTACCATCCTATCAGTCTGGATCTGGAAGTCCCACAGGATCTTTGCCCTCTCATTCTCTACCACCTTCGGAGGTGTTTCCCATTTTGACCTTGGGGTTTCCAGTTCATATTCTGCACACATGTTCCTGTATATTATTCCAGCCACTTGATTGTGGCGCTCCTTGTATGCTTTCCCCGCCAGCATCTTACACCCTGCAGTTATGTGTTGGATTGTTTCAGGCGCCTCTTTGCACAGCCTACACCTTGGGTCTTGTCTGGTGTGGTAGATCTACACCTTGGGTCTTGTCTGGTGTGGTAGATCTACACCTTGGGTCTTATCTGGTGTGGTAGATCTACACCTTGGGTCTTGTCTGGTGTGGTAGATCTACACCTTGGGTCTTGTCTGGTGTGGTAGATCTACACCTTGGGTCTTATCTGGTGTGGTAGATCTACACCTTGGGTCTTGTCTGGTGTGGTAGATCTACACCTTGGATCTTGTCTGGTGTGGTAGATCTACACCTTGGGTCTTGTCTGGTGTGGTAGATCTTCACCTTGGGTCTTGTCTGGTATGGTTGATCTACACCTTGGGTCTTGTCTGGTGTGGTAGATCTACACCTTGGGTCTTGTCTGGTGTGGTAGATCTACACCTTGGGTCTTGTCTGGTGTGGTAGATCTACACCTTGGGTCTTGTCTGGTGTGGTAGATCTACACCTTGGGTCTTATCTGGTGTGGTAGATCTACACCTTGGGTCTTGTCTGGTGTGGTAGATCTACACCTTGGGTCTTGTCTGGTGTGGTAGATCTACACCTTGGGTCTTATCTGGTGTGGTAGATCTACACCTTGGGTCTTGTCTGGTGTGGTAGATCTACACCTTGGATCTTGTCTGGTGTGGTAGATCTACACCTTGGGTCTTGTCTGGTGTGGTAGATCTTCACCTTGGGTCTTGTCTGGTATGGTTGATCTACACCTTGGGTCTTGTCTGGTGTGGTAGATCTACACCTTGGGTCTTGTCTGGTGTGGTAGATCTACACCTCGGGTCTTGTCTGGTGTGTTAGATCTACACCTCGGGTCTTGTCTGGTGTGGTAGATCTACACCTTGGGTCTTGTCTGGTGTGGTAGATCTACACCTCGGGTCTTGTCTGGTGTGGTAGATCTACACCTCGGGTCTTGTCTGGTGTGGTAGATCTACACCTCGGGTCTTGTCTGGTGTGGTAGATCTACACCTCTGGTCTTGTCTGGTGTGGTAGATCTACACCTCGGGTCTTGTCTGGTGTGGTAGATCTACACCTCGGGTCTTGTCTGGTGTGGTAGATCTACACCTCGGGTCTTGTCTGGTGTGGTAGATCTACACCTTGGATCTTGTCTGGTGTGGTAGATCTACACCTTGGGTCTTGTCTGGTGTGGTAGATCTTCACCTTGGGTCTTGTCTGGTATGGTTGATCTACACCTTGGGTCTTGTCTGGTGTGGTAGATCTACACCTCGGGTCTTGTCTGGTGTGGTAGATCTTCACCTTGGGTCTTGTCTGGTATGGTTGATCTACACCTTGGGTCTTGTCTGGTGTGGTAGATCTACACCTTGGGTCTTGTCTGGTGTGGTAGATCTACACCTTGGGTCTTGTCTGGTGTGGTAGATCTACACCTCGGGTCTTGTCTGGTGTGGTAGATCTACACCTCGGGTCTTGTCTGGTGTGGTAGATCTACACCTTGGGTCTTGTCTGGTGTGGTAGATCTACACCTCGGGTCTTGTCTGGTGTGGTAGATCTACACCTTGGGTCTTGTCTGGTATGGTTGATCTACACCTTGGGTCTTGTCTGGTGTGGTAGATCTACACCTTGGGTCTTGTCTGGTGTGGTAGATCTACACCTTGGGTCTTGTCTGGTGTGGTAGATCTACACCTTGGGTCTTGTCTGGTGTGGTAGATCTACACCTTGGGTCTTGTCTGGTGTGGTAGATCTGAGCCTCTATGGCTCTGGTGCTCAGGGCTTGTTCCTGAGCTGCCAGGATGAGTGCTTCAATGCTGTCCTGTAGGCCAGCCCTTTCTAGCCATTGGTAGGACTTTTTGATATCAGCCACTTCAGTTATGGTCCGGTGGTACATCCCATGCAGGGGTTTGTCCTCCCATGAGGATCTGTCCTCCAGCACTGTATCCTCTGTTCTCCATTGCCTGAGACATTCATTGAGCACACTGTCAGTTGGGGCCTTGAGCTTGATGTACTCATGCATCTTGGATGTTTCATCCTGGATAGTGGCTTCTACGCTCACTAGTCCTCGGCCTCCTTCCTTGCGGCTAGCATACAGTCTCAGGGTGCTGGATTTGGGATGGAACCCTCCATGCATGGTGAGGAGCTTTCGTGTCTTAACATCCGTGGTCTGTATCTCTTCCTTTGGCCATCTTATTATTCCTGCAGGGTATCTGATAACTGGCAGTGCGTAGCTGTTTATTGCCCGGGTCTTATTTTTGCCATTGAGCTGGCTTCTCAGGACTTGCCTTACTCGTTGGAGGTATTTAGCTGTTGCAGCTTTCCTTGTTGCCTGCTCCAGGTTGCCATTTGCCTGTGGAATTCCAAGGTACTTGTAACTGTCCTCGATGTCTGCTATTGTTCCTTCTGGGAGTGAGACCCCTCCTGTGTGGACTACCTTGCCTCTCTTTGTCACCATCCGGCTGCATTTCTCGAGCCCGAATGACATCCCAATGTCAGTACTGTAGATCCTGGTGGTGTGGATCAGGGAGTCAATGTCACGCTCGCTCTTAGCATATAGCTTGATGTCATCCATGTAGAGGAGGTGACTGATGTTGGCCCCATTTCTGAGTCAGTATCCATAGCCAGTCTTGGTGATTATTTGGCTGAGGGGGTTCAGGCCTATGCAGAACAGCAGTGGGGACAGAGCATCACCTTGGTATATCCCACATTTGATGGACACTTGTGCAAGTGGCTTCCCATTGGCTTCAAGGGTGGTTTTCCAGAGCTTCATTGAGTTTCCTATGAAGGCTCTTAGAGTCCTGTTGATGTTGTACAGCTCCAAGCATTCAGTGATCCATGTGTGTGGCATTGAGTCATAGGCTTTCTTGTAATCATTACAGGCTGTGCACAGGTTGGTGTGTCATGACTTGCAGTCTTGAGCGACTGTTCTGTCAACCAGGAGTTGGTGTTTGGCTCCTCTGGAGTCTCTACCAATGCCCTTCTGTGTGTTACTCATGTATTGATCCATGTGCCTATCATTGCAACTTATGGTTGCAATGATGCCTGACATGAGCTTCCATGTTGTGGAGAGACAGGTTATTGGCCGGTAGTTGGATGGGACTGCACTCTTTGAGGGATCCTTCTGGATCAGGATCGTTCGCCCTTCTGTTAGCCATTCGGGGTGAGTCCCATCTCTTAGCAGCTGGTTCATTTGTGCTGCCAGGCGCTCGTGGAGTGCTGTGAGCTTCTTAAGCCAGTGGGCATGTATCATGTCAGGGCCCGGTGCTGTCCAGTTCTTCATACCAGAGACTCTTTCTCGGATGTCTGCCACTGTGATGGTTACTGGATTCTGGATTCTGTTCAGGGAGGTTGCTATGTTCTTTTCTCAGAGAGACCAGCCACTGGGCATTTCTGTGATGTGCTGCCTCTTTCTCCCATATGCTCCTCTCCAGTACTGTTCAGTTTCTAGCCTTGGTGGGACTGCTCGGCTGTTTTGACCCTGCCACTGAGCGTACACTTTCGCAGGTTGAGTTGCAAACAACCTGTTTATTCGTCTGGCTTCATTGTCTCTTGTGTACCTCTTTAGGCGGCTGCTCAAGGCTAGGAGCCTTTGTTTGGCAGTTTCCAGTGCTTCAGGTATGGGCATCTGGCTGTATCTCTTAGGTACTTGCTTTCTCATTTTACCTCTTTGAGCCTCTGTCAGTTTACTCACATCCCTCAGAGCTGCCTTTATTTTGGCCTCTAACCGTTGCATCCGTGGTGGGTATTGTTTTCTCTCATGGTTGCTCGTTTAGCCAAGTTTCCTGTTTCTATTTCTTTATTCTAGTATCTTCCTCCAATTTTTGCTGCTTAACTCCTCCTACAATTTTTCATCTATTTGAACCATTCAACTATTCAAATGTTCAGCTCTTTCATCTTTTTCCAGCTGTGACTTTTGGTCCTTCAAATCCTTGAACTTTTCCAGATATTCCAGGATTTCTGCCTCCACTGAAATACATGGGGAATCCCTGGTGCAGAAGCTCACTGGTTCGATACCCGTCTCTTGCATTTTTCACAAACATATTTTTTTTTCTGTCAGCTTTGATTATTTCTGTATTTAATTTCATTTATTTATTTGCCAATTATTACCCTGTAACAATATAGCAACGCTGAATTTTCTTGTGGAAATGCAGCTCCTTCTAGATTTATTTCTGTTTTTATTCTTGTCTCGGGTTAATGCGGGACAGTGAGCCTTGATGTCTGAATGATGTCATGAACCCAGACAGGGAGACATGATTACCGACGTTTTTGCAGAACTCTTCATCATCAATAAACCTGATCTCTCAGTAGCCGTGTCTTCCATGCATTGTAAACGGCAAAAACACGGACACCGCTCCATGTAGCGATTAGGATAAAGACATTAGCTGGAAGCTCCACCCACTCCCGTCAAGCTCAGGACCACATTTTTGGACAGGCGGCGAGCAGAGGATTCGCTGCGCTGCGAAAGAGACGGCTGAGTTTAGTGTGAACGCGGCTTTAGACAGAAGAAACGTAATAATAATAATGCAAAAACATTCTGATTGAATTATAGACGTTTTTGCGGTTTGGGCTGTGTGTCTGTGTGTATTTTGTGTTCTGCTGCGGGCCACAATGACAAAAACCCACAAAAGACGAAACCAGCAGAGACTATAATCTGACCAGAATAATCCTAAAATAATCCTAATCAAAATCATATTCAGGGAAAACACACAGAAATGTTTAGTTTCCTCTTGGACCTCATGGTGGCAGCATCGCTCCACCTCCTCACCGAAGAACAACTGATTGAACTGAAGTCCTTCATTTTTAACAGAAGAATAGATTTAGGTTCAGATTCTGAGCAGAACAGTCGGTCCAGTCCTGGACTCCTGAGGAACAACCACCAAAGTTCTTCTGGATCCAGATTCAGCGTTTCTGCAGTGAGAGTTGTAGGTCCATGAAGCTGCTGGAAACATCTGCAGACAGAGGTGGAGGAAGTGGGGAGGTGGAGGAGGCGGGGAGGTGCCGGAGGTGGTGGAGGAGGCGAGGAAGTGGAGGAGGCGGGGAGGTGGCGGAGGTGGTGGAGGAGGCGAGGAAGTGGAGGAGGCGGAGATGGCGAGGAGGTGAAGGAGGTAGAGGTGGAGGAGGTGGAGGAGGCGGAGGAGGCGGGGAGGTGGAGGAGGTAGAGGAGGCGGGGAGGAGGCGGAGGTGGTGGAGGAGGCGAGGAAGTGGAGGAGGCGGAGATGGCGAGGAGGTGAAGGAGGTAGAGGTGGAGGAGGCGGGGAGGTGAAGGAGGTAGAGGTGGAGGAGGCGGGGAGGTGAAGGAGGTAGAGGTGGAGGAGGCGGAGGAGGCGGGGAGGTGGAGGAGGCGAGGAAGTGGAGGAGGCGGAGATGGCGAGGAGGTGAAGGAGGTAGAGGTGGAGGAGGCGGAGGAGGCGGGGAGGTGAAGGAGGCGAGGAAGTGGAGGAGGCGGAGATGGCGAGGAGGTGAAGGAGGTAGAGGTGGAGGAGGCGGGGAGGTGGCGAGGAGGCGGGGAGGTGGAAGAGCTTCTCTGAAGCCCGGTTGGCTTCGCGCTGCTCAAAAGCTCCAACAGCCAGAAACCCGACAACCATCCAGAGTCGAAGAGAGAAAAAGGAAAAGTTTGGAGTTTTGTGGGGAAAGTTTCTGGCTGTGAGGAAGGAGAATTGAGAAGGTCCGGTTCCGGTCCTCCAGAACTGACGCTCAGACTAAACACCCTGGAGCAGAGAAGTTCTCCAACTGGATTCTGGGATTCAAGAGATCCCAGATGTCGGGATGGATTCTAATGATCTGGATCTGAGACTTCATCTGATGAAGGTTTCACGCCAGCGTCTTTGGGTAGAGGCAAAGTTTTCCTGCAGCATTCTGGGAGCAGAGTCCAGAAAGCAGCTGTGACGTCATCCGGAGCCTCAGCTTCTCACCTGCAGAGGATGACTGACAGCTGGAACCTCCGAAGAATCACCTGAGAAGCTGCAGAAACACGTTTCTCATTTTTACAAACTAAATCTGCGTCTTCTTCTTCAGATCTGCAGACATTGTTCTTTTATCATCACATCTTTAAAATTCGGCATAAACTTTTTTTTTCTTGTTTACGTTTTGAAGCACGTGGGGAATTTTTTGCCAAGAAGCGCCCTGTTGAATCGCTGTTGTCATAGCAACGGCTCCATCCTTCTGGCCCCTCCTTCCCTTGCTGCCCCCTCCCACCCACCCACTCCACCCCACCTCACCCCTAACCATCCCACAGAGCGATGCGCGGCATCCCTGCGCGGACACGGAGGCGCGTCTTCGAGCGGAGAGGACCTGGACCCGTTCTCCCCCCGGACCCGTTCTCCTCCGCCCGTTGCCTCCCGGCGCTCAGTAGAGGCGGAGCTTCTGGATCGTTCTGAGGGATCGGACACCTGTCAAGTTCTGGACGGGTTCTATACACTCACCAACGCGCGCGAAAGGCTCCGGAGCGCGCGCGCGCACGTGGCTCAGCTCGGAACTTTACCTGCGGAGGCATGTAACTACACGCGTGCAGATTTGCACCGACAGCATTTACGCTCACGCGGAAGGACTCACGTGCGCGCTGTCGTACTCGTGTGACCTTTGCCTTCATCACAGTCTTCCTTCGTGACCTTCATCGTTCTTCTGTCATCAAGAGGACTCTACTCTGATCAGAGGCTTTCTTTTCAGGTTCCCTCAAAGGACCCCCCCCAAAAGCTGGATCAACAGCGGGAAGCCACGCCCAGCAGCGCCCCTCCCGGATTCCGTGTTGGTTCTGAAGTTCCTTACTGCGCGCGCGTTTCACGCTGCCGTCAGGATGTGTGCAGCACGTGACCCTCTGCTGCTGCTCCTTCTGACCCTTCTGGCTCTTCAAGGTGAGTGGGGTGGCCCCGCGTTGCCATGGTGACGCGTGTGCGTGCTGTGTGCGTGCTTCAGGATAACCCTTCAGGTTTTGTGATCCTGCAGCTTCAGGAGGTCTCCTCAAGGTTCCCTTCAGGTCTGTGATGTGTGGAGCTGTGGAAAGGTCACGACCTCTGAGCGATCCTCTGTAGAAGCAGATCCATCATGGAGCTGCAGAACATCAGCACCATGACTCTCATGATGACAGCTATGACCCCCAAAAAACAAAAATACCTCCAGGCCGTGGTGCTGCCCCTTCTTGAGGATCATTTCAGACGTTAATAGCCCCCCCATAAACACACACACTCACACATCCACCTCACATGGAGCGGGTGTGGCCCACAGACGCAGGAACACCTGAAGCATCCACGGCTGTCACCGTCCTGACCGTGACCCCCACAGCAGAAAGAGTCCTGGGGGAGCAGAGATGGTGAGGGGGGCAGTTTGGATCTAGACCAGCAGGTTTCAGCTTTTTTTTTTTTTGAGGACAGGCAAAAACAAACAAACAAACAAACAAACAAACAGGACTTGGAGTCCATTTCTGCCTGTTCGCAGTGAAATCCATTAAATCCAGTTCTAGAGTGCCGATGAAACCAAAACCACAACAGAGAGTGACGCTTTGGAAAAGCTAGAGCTGCAGATGAAGAAACAGTTTTATCAAAACACCAACCCCCCCCCCCCCCCCCCCCACTGTCATTAAAGCAGCAAGTTGGAGCGTTCTAGTGGAAATTAAATTAAAGTTACATGGACATGGGCGGTTTGGCCTAGAAGAACTGCAGAAAGAAAAAAAACTTTTTTTTGGGCACCCCGACAAGATTGCACCCTGGGCCACCGCCCACATGACCCACAGGAAAAACCGCCACTGACCTGATTTCAGAGAAAAGAGTCAACCGCCTCACATTGGCTAAACGGTTTTGCAAAAGAGGATCAGGAAGTGTTGTGGAGCTGGAGGAGCTTCTGTCAGGACTCCTCTGGTTCTTCTCCTGAAGAAGCTTTTCCTCTGTTCTTCCCGCCGCCGCTTCCTCCTACGGAGCAGCAGGAGGCTCCTCGCCGTCTGAAGGAGGACAGGGGATCTCTGCAGCTGCAGGAACGCCTGCTTGGCGCCCCCACTGGGGGGCTCATCCCCCCCACAGAGGCAGTCAGGGCCCCCACAGGGGGGCATCTTCACCATGAAGGAGGGCACAGCTCCTACTGAAACGCTCTAAAGGAGGCTGAAATGAAAGGTGGAGAAAGTTTGGAGAAAAGGGAAATTCTCTGGAAGAATCTGGATCAGCCAAACCCCCCACCAGAGGAACCACCTGCTTTTTCCAAGAGGTAGAAATAGGCCCCGCCTTCTTTTCTGGACAGGTGCAGGGAGAGGAGGAGCTTCCTCCAAAGGAGCGTGATCGTTTCCACGGATTCACCAAAGTGCTCCGAACGTCAGAAACTCAGGAAACAGATTTAAAAACGCTTTTCCTCTGAGGATCAGAGAGACTTTCTGTTCATGTCAGCAATTATGGAGAATAGAGGACAAGAACAAAGACTTGATTCCAGCTTTCATCACCTCAAAGAGCAGAAACATCCTCTCCAACCCAAAGGATCAAATTTCACTAAATGAGCTCCATTTAAAATTCAAGGAAAATCCAGACCATCAAGAACATTCTAAGGCCTGAAGCTGGACGCCATGGAGGGGCGGAGTCTCTTCTCTGTGAAGAAATGGGAATTGTTTGAACTCTCATCATGGAAAGAGCAGAGCATGTTCTAGAAAGTGAAGGAATCCCTGTGCACCAGGGAGGAGGATGTTGATCAGATGCTCCTGATAATCCAGGAGGATCTCTGTGGTCACCGGAGGCCCGTCCCGCCGAGGCTCTCTCCTTAATGGGGGACCATCCGCTGATGCCAGCGATTAACCAAAATCTAATCCTAATCTGCTGCTTCTGGGATTTCTGTTGCATAATCCTGAACATCTGTGTGCTGCAGATGTGCTGCTGCTGTCGCTGCACTTTGTTGGCGCCGAGCCGTCATGTCTTTTCTCCGTCTTCTGCCGCGTCAGCAGCGTCTCCTCCTCCTGTCCTCCTCCTGTCATTCTGCTGTTGTGATGCGTCTCCTCTGTCTGTCTGCCCAAGTTTCCTTCAGCTCTCTTCTCCTGTCCCGAACCTGCGGCTGCAGAAAGCCGTCAGTCCAAACCTCTGTGTGTCCTTGTGTGTGTGTCCTTGTGTGTGTGTCCTTGTGTGTGTGTGTGTGCGTGTTCTGCAGTGTGGCAGGAGGAGGTGGCCGTCTGTGGTGGATCTCCAGCGGTGGAGGATTAGAGCTGACAGCTGCTGCAGAGCCCGGTTCTGCTGCAAAATATTTTCTTTTACAACTTAGAACGTTTTGTTTGCAGTCTGGTGGCGTAAATATGTCTTCATGTGAACCAGTTAGAACCGGTTCTTGCTGCTCGTTTAGTGGAATTGCAGATCACATTCGGGTGAAGAGAGGAAGAGGAGGGAGATTAGATGTCAGAATATATTCCAGATTAAGATTCCGGCACAAACACAAAGACTCAGAGAGGACGATCATCTGGGACTCGTCCTGGTCTGAATCCCAAAGACTCGGTTCTGCATCAAAGCCCGTTTCACGGATCATGTGAGAAGGTTCTGTTCTTCATTCCTGAACTCTGGACTAAAGAGGAAGAAGAGGGTCTTTGGTGGGCTGGATGAAGAGTTCTGAAGGTTTCCAAGCTCAGGCTCTGCAGGTTCTGCAGGTGTGGGGTTCCTCTGGGGGGGGGGGGTCTGGAGTGAACTGCATGACTTCCTGGTTGAATCTGTGACAAAGATGTTTTGTCTCCTAACTTTTCCTGTTCCCTCCTTCTTCTCTGTCTCCTTTTTCTGCAGTGTGTCAGTCCCCCCCCCCCTCGTATACAGATTTGTTAGCGCTGGTGTGATCAGAGTTTCCTGCCCCCCCCCCCCCCCCCCCCGGTGGGAGGTGGGGGGCTGATGAGGCCTGAGCGGGTGGACCTGCAGGTGTGTTGCTCCTGGCTGATGACAGGAATGCGTGAGGATGATGATGATGAAGAGTGGCATATATAGGCCCGCCTCGCTATATATGACGTCAGCTGACGCGCTCAGCACGCCACACGCTTTATTTCCCCTCAGTTTCACTCGTCCACGCAAACCTTTCACGTGAAGCCGTGAGCGGAAATAAAAAAAGCAGAGTGACGGGAGGGGGGGACGCACGCACGCCCCTCCCCCCACTCTGAGCACGCACGCTGACACGCCCCCTGCGCCCAGACAGCAGCCCACTCACGCCCCCCCTCTTTGCAGCGCGCGTGTGCGGCGGCGCATGCGTGGAGGTGGACTCGGACACGGAGGCCGTGGTCGGCGACGGCTTCCAGCTGGGCTGCATCTACTGCAAGATGAGGGGGGAGGTGCGCGCCAAGGCCAGCGTGGACTGGTACTACCGGTCTTCAGACGAGCGGGAGAAGGGGGACGTCCAGGTGAGTGTGGGGGGGTTGTTACGTCACACAGGCATCATGAAAAAAAACGAGGAAAACCTGGACACTGACTGGCAGGTTGTGGGTTCGAATCCCTGGATGAGTCAAACCAAAGCCTTTCAGCATGAAGGGGGGGCATTGGGGGAGTTGAGCCTCCAAGTGGATCCCCCAGGGGAGGTGTCGCCGGCGACACGTCACACGACCTTTGACCTTCAGTAACTCTGTGACCAATCAACATGAAACAGCTGATTGGTCACAGAGTTACTGAAGGGCAAAGGTCATGTGACGTCTCGCCGGCGGGACGTCACATGACCTTTGACCTTCAGTAACTCTGTGACCGATCAACGATCAGCTGATTCTGACAAAAGCAGCGGTCTGTATCGGCTTTGCAGCGATGTGTGGCACAAAGCACCAGAATCCCGCTGGTGGCGTGAACGGCTGAAGAACATCTACACTAGATCTGCAGCTCTGGGATTTAAGGGGTAACTCTGACTCCACGTTTTTTCCGACTCCGGTTCCCGCTCTGGAACAGCTCTGGGTTCTCTTTGCTGCTCCGTCTCCTCGGGTTCCAGCTTCATGAGAAGGGGGCGAACGCCTCTCCTCTGAGAAGGTTTGGGTTTGTTTCCAGGTCGTTCAGGAAGCAGGATCTGAGAAGATCCGGAACCGACCCTGAAGCAGGTGGATCTGTGGAAGTGATGCTTCCTAAAGGAAGGAATCCCGTCTGGGCTTCCTTCCTACAGTCGTGAGGATCTCAGGTTCACTGAGATGTTTCAGAGAAGCTGAAAGCATCTGAAGCTGAAACCAGTCTGGCTCCTTTGTCTGACGTTAGATTTTGAACACTGCCGTCGGTTCTTCGGAGGAACGCCGCTTTCCTCCTGGAGCAGCTTCAGGAAGGCGGCGAGGCCCCCCCCCGCCTCCAAACGGAAGGTTTTGCTTCCACCGTTGGAAGTTTCCAGAACATTTTCTGCTGCTCCTCCGTCTGTAATTGTGGATTCGTGATGGGAGCGGCTCAGCTTTCATGACGGGCTCCTCATGATGCTCTCTGGGTGGGGAGGGGCCATTAAAGCCATTAGGCTGTAATGGAGCAGCAGCAGCAGGGGGGGGTGTGCTGAGGGAGGGGTGCAGCTTCTCGGAAGCTGAAATGTGATCTGTGGCGGTCTGAGAGCATCTCCTGTCTGAGGCTTCGCCGCAGCTTCGGTGTTCCAGGCGGATCCGGTTTCCGGCCGCCGCGTAACCGTCCTCCTCTGTTCCAGATCTACAGATACCAGAACCAGCGCGGCGAGATCATGGACCCGCGGTTTGAGGACCGGCTGGCCTGGAACGGCAGCAAAGGCACCGACGACCTGCAGGACGGCTCCATCTACATCCTGAACGTGACCTACAACGACACGGGGACGTACACGTGCAACTTCACGCGCACGCTCACCTACAACTACTACGAGGTCCAAGCCAACAACACCAAGACGGTCCAGCTGAACGTGGTGCCGCGGCGTAAGGCGGCGTCCGTCACGCACAGCAGACACGCACACATTTCTGACTCCAGCAGGGAAACCAGGAGTCCATGTTTGTCTGGCTCCTGTCTGAGGGGGCGGGGCTTCCTGATCTGCCGTCAGATGTGGTCAGGTGTTTGGTTCTGACTCGGTTTTAGAACAGAGAGGTGCTGCGCTTCAGCTCTGCACTGAAGGTTCAGCTTACTCATCATATGACGCTCAGCAGGCTCCGCCCACACTTTGTGACCACAATACAGAAAACCACGACCGCCGCCCATCCCCCCATCTGCAGGGAGAAGCGAGCAAAGCTGGTCTCAGTTCATTTGACGAGCTGCACAAACATCACAAAGCAGAGCAGCTGCTTCGTCTGCTGATCAAACAAGGCGAGCAGCGACGCACAAAGCCGATGCACAAAAGCACAAACACACAACCCTAGAGACGGAGGAGGGGTGAACACCTTAAACCTGTAGGACAGTTATTTTAATGCTCATTCTGCTTTCGCTGAAAACCAAAGTTCCATTTCGGCTTCTGTGCCTCATAACTGAGCCAGAAGGTTTTACAGTGGGCGGAGCCTAAGTCTTCCTGCTCCGCCCCTTTCTGATCATCCACCTGCAGACCAGCAAATCCATGTTTTCCTGGTCTGAGCTGGAATCTGGATCAGAATTGGACGGCTGGATTGCCTTTTGTTGCACCGCTAATGTTAGCTTGGGGTTGTAGGGGCTGTAAGCTAGCGAGAGTGTAAACAGAGAGCTCTCAGCGACGGGGAGGGTAGGGGGCAAAATTGGGGCTCAAATGAAACTAAAACGCGAATCAACAGTTTCTTTTTAAGAAACGTCTTTTCTATTGTCCTCTGTTGACGCTAAAGCAATCAGTACTGAGACGAGCGCAGAGGCGTTCCTCAGGGTTCCTCACTCGTTCCTCACATTTTCTTTTCCCCGTCTCCTCAGTCACCAGAGGAATGGCCTCCATCCTGTCCGAGGTGATGATGTACGTCTCCATCGTCGGGCTGCAGTTCTGGCTGTTGGTGGAGATGATTTACTGCTACAGGAAGATCGCGGCGGCCGGAGAGGAAGCTCTGCGGGAGAGCGAGTGAGTGACGCCGCCCCTCTGCCCCCTGCTGGCCGGTCACATGACCAGCCTCACTCCTTCCTCCTCTTTTTTTCTCAAAAATAACCGCAGTGTTTCCGTCTGGCCCTCTTTCTCCTGCAGAGCCGAGTATTTAGCCATCGCCTCTGAGAGTAAAGACAACTGCGCCGCCAGTGTTCCGGTGGCAGAATAGCAGCGGTGCGTGAAAACGGTTTTAGCCCCCGACGTGAAGACGAGAACAAGCGTGAAGGCGTTCCTGCCCAACAGAACTCACCTGACAATGTCACCTGTTTTCTTTAGGTAAAGAAACCAAATCCACAGAGCTTCCTCCAAAGGTTCTTCCAGTCCTCCTCCTCTTCCTCCATGCAAACAGATCCAGGAGGAGCATTTCTACCAAAAGCCTTTTAGTGACTCTGGTGTGACTCTGGATTCAGGAGGAAGCTGCTCTGTGAGCTGAATGAAACTGATTCCAGGTTTATGATGCTGAATGCATGCTGACCGCCATAAACCCCAAAGCCTCTCCTCACGCCGAAGCGGTTTTCATCCTGAGCTACAGCCGGACCGATGTGGAATCCAGGTTTGGTAAACGTGCATGAAGACGCTTTCAGGTCCTGACGAACCTCTGCAGGTTCTGTATGCTGAGCATGCAGCAAGCTCCGCCCACATCTGCATTTAAACCAGCGCCTTACTGACCGCATGGCTTTGCAATCCCACAACCCGACGGCAGAAGAGGAGGGGGCACCGATGAAGGTTTAGGATGAAGAACTCGAGGACAGGAACCGCAAAGACAATCCAGACTCTCATCCACAGAATTCCTCTGAAAACCTGCCTTCTTCATCTCATCCTCATCCTCCTCCCTGTGTCTCGGTGTTCCAGCCCAGCCCGTCTGACAGAACCGGGCCTGATCTTCAGAATGCAGCAGGAGCAAACAAATGCTGTGGTTTCCCTCCAAACGTGCAGACGTTGCCTGACAATAAAAAAACTAACCTGGAAGTTCTCCGTGTCGTTCTTCGGGAGGCCGAGTCTTCATGTTGGATCAGAACCTGTGACGGTCTCTGGACTCTTTGAAGTGGTTTCACTTCATTTTACATCAGTCAGTGATGGGGCACCTCAGGGTTACTCACCAGGCCCACTTCCCTTTCTTCACCAACATCCTCTATACCAACCAGGAATAATGTTAATATTTAATTAGATATAATAAAATGTAAGCAGCTGAATCGTCACCAAGCGCGTTCCTCATGGGCCACCGCCCTGCTTGTTCTGCAGGTAACCCTGCCGATTGGCTAGACTCAATCCGCTCAGTTTCTGATGGACTGAAACACACCTGGTCCAGGTGAGCAGCAGTCACTGAAGCAGGGTTAGCTGCAAAACAAGCAGGGCGTTACCCCATGCGGAACAGGGTAGGAAACCCCTGATATGTTACCAGGAAGTCCAGTGGAGGAGCAAAGAGGAGTTCATGGATGTAGAGGAGGAGGGGGTCAGATGGAGGGAGATGGTTTCTGCTGGTGCCCCTCAAAGGAAGCAGCAAGAAGGACAAAAGAAGTTTGCAAGTCTTTGTTTTCTTATTGGTCTAAAAAAAGTTCCCTTTAAAGTTTATTTAATTTTTTCTTTTGTAAAAGATTCAAGTCTTTCTTTAAGCAGATTGTTGGCTAAATTTAGAAAGAGAGAAAAAAAAGTCAACCATATTTAGACGTTTGGGTTGATGAGGAACCGACTTCCCAGCTTATCCAGGAAAAAGTGCTGAGTCATGTTTGGCGTTTTGCAGGAACATCCAGGTTAGAACCCGGGAGGGAGGCAGACGACGGAAACGCTTGTTTTCACTAAACTGTATTTCAGACAAAAGTGCAAAAATTCAAAGGTTTCATTCAGTGAAAATTGGATTTTATTGTTTTCTCTTCTAAAACTGGAAACATTGATGCTGCTGTGTTGGACTTTTTTCATCATTTCTTACTCTTCACGTGTTTTGGCCCTTTGGGCCACCATACTTTGACCATCACAGATGAGTGCAGCTGATTATCCAAAGAAGTCGACCCTTCTGAAACACGCTGACCGCTTCAGGAGAAGCTCCTTGGAAGTTCAGGACCAGCTTCCATTTCTAAAGGGAGGAGCAGCTCCGGTTCTGGTTCTGGTTCATCTACAATCACATTTACAGCACGTCCTCATCTCTGCTCCCAATAAATACCACGCTCTCCAGTCGTCCGCGGGGGCCGCGCACAGCAGGGCCCCCGGCTTCTGCAGCACAAACACTCCAGGAGGCAGAGAGGAGACGACCCACCAGGAGGGCCTCGCCGCCAAGTGGGAGGAGCCACAAAAACCAAACAATGCGGCGCCGCCAGTTCCCTTTTTCTTCACCAGTTCTGCTTCTGTTCCGAGTCCAACCCATCAGAGCAGAACCGAGACGGCGCCGCACAAACGCCGACGTGACACACAGACAGACAGTTCTACGTTGGTCTCTGCTTGTTTGTCTCTACCTGCAGACACACACACACACACACACACACACACACTTGCACACACAGCAGTATTTTCCTCGCAATAATATTAATATTTAAACTCTGTGAACATTCAGTCAGATGTTCTTCACTGCAGCTCCTGTTGGTCCCAGCCGAGTGCAGCGTGGAGCTTCAGAGGCTTCAGGAGCTTCAGAGGCTTCAGGAGCTTCAGAGGCGTCAGAGACTCAGTCTCTCAAATACTGAGACGGTCCGGAAATGTCAGTCACCTGGAGGTGGGAGGGGGTTTGTTCAGGTCAGAGGATTAACCCCCCTCTCGCCCCAGAGTCCCCATCACCATGAAAAGCAGCAGGCCTGAGGAGGTTGGAGTGTTTCCAGGGAAGTGATTGGTGGAAGGCGTGGCCAGTCACCCCCCCCCCCCCTTGGGGGGGGCGTGGCCCTGCAGCTGGATTATTGCTGAGGTTCTGAGAGCTTCCAAGTTCTTTTCAAGTCAGTCAGGAGGATTGTGGGTAATATGGGTAGCTGCATCTGGACTCCTGGTCCACCAGACTACGAAGGTCATAACCCAGTGGCACTGGGGGGGGGGGGTAGTCAGGCTTCAGTCAGGGACTCTGTGGGGGGGTCACCTGTGGGGTCCTGCTGTGCCTCTGGGATCACGATGTTGCGATGGAGTTTTTCCAGGGACTGTTTCATCTGTGGGGGGGAGAGAAAACATGAGGCTCTCTGGCCGGATTGGGGGGCAGCGGGGAGAGGGGGGGGGGCACACCCACCTGGTCGAGCAGCGTGACGGACGACTGCAGGATCTGCTGCCACTTGCTGAGCTGCGCCTGGTGGAACTGCCTCTGCAGGTGCAGCACCTGAGCCCACTCACCCGCCGTCTGCGGCAGGGGGCTGGGGGGGGGCATACAGATGCTTTAACCCACAGAAACCAGCAGAACCTGGTTCTCTTACGGGGGGGGGGCTTACCTGTCCGTCACAGAGTAGGAGTGCCACCTCTCCAGCGTGTGAGCGGCCCGCTCCAGGGAGTACAGCTTATAGAAGAGCAGCATGTTGAGAGCGACCAGCACCAGCAGACTGCAGGGGGGGGCACAAGGTCAGTCAGTACAGACGCTCAGGAACAGTTAGTGCCCCCCCCAGACACATTTGAACAGACAGCGACATGCAGGAGTAAGCTGGGGGGGAGACGACCGCGCCACAAAAGCCTGAAACTGTCAGGAAGCCCCGCCCACCGCCAGAGTCACAGAACCACAAGATCGCTGCGGTTCTGAAGGCTTTCCAGGTTCTACACACAACAGAAGCTCCTTCGGGTTCTGAAGCTCCGGGTTTCCTCTGAGGAAACGGATTTCGTCAGGATTTGGAAGTTTTGGGTTAATCTGGGAGGAAAATAGCTCCATCTTTGTCTGACTTTGGTGATGAAGAGGAGCTTGGATGAGAGAAGAAACCTTAGTCTGACTACCAGACTGACCATGTGTATTTTCAAAATAAAAGTCTGAGTTTGCAGCTCAGTCGTCTGTTTTCCAGAGAGGACCGGAGTAACCCCCCCTCAGCTGAGCGGGCCGGTGCTTTCAGGGCGTCTGGGGTCCAGTCAGGATCAGCTTCAAGTCAAAGAGAATCCAGAATGTGTCCGGATGTTCACCCCACATAAGCTGACCGGACCCCATGGGAGCTGTGCAGGAAGCGGCACACATGCACTCAGAGAGCTCATGTGCCACTCTGGGAACCCACGGCACAGGAACAGACAACACCGTCCACCCACAGCACGCACACACGGCGCAGAGGCAGCTGGTTCCACCCGAAAGCACCGGCACGCATTCAAAGACGGGATTTAGGCCGCGACAGTCGGGGCGGAGCCTCTCGTACCTGACACAGATCCTACGCACACACCAACCGGGAGGGAAGAGAGGCAGGAAGGCTGTTAGTGTGAGGAGATCCAGATCCGGACAGAACTGACCCGGCAGCTCACCCGGACCCAGCATGAAGCACAGCTGGAGGTCATGTGATCACTTACATGAAGCTGACGATGAGGAGGATGGTGGAGATGCTGCTTTGTCCTCCGGCGCCGCGCTCTCCCAGCTTTGTGAACACGCCGCCTAAACAACAGGGGGGAGGGGTTTATCTGCAGACGCTGAGCCGACGGTAGGAAACCCAAACGCAGCAGGGCGACTGAACTGCGCCGAGGCATGAGCTGCACGCCAAATACTCGGCGAAAAGACAGAACACTCAAACTCAGCACAGCGGCTGAACTAACAGCCTTGGAAAAAGATCAGAACCAAGTCTAGCTTCTTTGTGGGCAGCCCGGTTCTGCATGACCCAAACCTAAAATCTCCAGCAGATCTCACAGGAAATGAACTTCCAAGTCAGGCAGGAACCTGTGCAGCTGCTGAAGGCTCTTCTGTGGTATTTTAGAGCTAATTTGATGTTTTGAATAATCAGTGAAGCGCCTTCAGACGACTGTTGGAACACTGCAGAACTAAATCTGAGGTGAACTCCACACAGCACCAGCAGAGGGCAGCAGAGGCAACAAACCAAGGAGTTTCCATACCCGTTTCTCTGTGGTCCCTTTCCTCTCCGACCCCTCTGTCCCCCCGGTCCCCGGGGCCCCCGCCGCCCGTATCCCTGTCCCCCGGACGCCGGGACGTGCGCTTCCTGCGGCGCAGAGAAGGCGGAGTTTTGGCGGCGTCTGCGCCCACCGCGTCTCCGGCGGTCACCACGGAAACCTCAGACTGCAGCAGAGTTTCCAGCTTGCAGACCTCGCTCTCTGTAAAGGAAGGAGGGGGGCAGAGTGAGGCGTGTGGTCACGTCTGCGCTGCAGAGGAACTTCCTGTTTGCAGCGCAGGACGCGGCAGCAGGAGAGCATCGGCGGCTGAAGGCGTCTAGAGGTCCAGCTAAAGCCTGTTCCTGGTGGCTGAGCTGTGGCTCTGCGTCTTACCCATGTGTCTGTAGTACTCCTCGATGCCGCTCCAGGTGTTCTTCTCGATCAGAGCCTTCACCAGGCTCCACGGCTGCTTCCGGTAGCAGATCTCCGAGGAGACTCTAGGGAGGAGAAGCAGAGCAGAGATTGGAAATCTGACCTTTGGAGGAGGAATGATGGTTCCTCTGAGGCTTCAACCATCTGCTGTTTCCACCAAGCAGCCACAGACATCAGCTTTTAGTTTGATGCTTTAAATCGTTTTTTTCAGTGTTTGGAACCATTTCTGTGACATAATTAAAATAAATAAATAAATCTGCCTTTTCTCTTTGTTTTTTCTCAACAGCGCCTTTTCTGTCACTTCATTAAAACAAAGAAATGCTTCTTCATTTTCTACTTAAACATTCTGTGACATAATTAGAGCGATAATCCAAAGAGGGGGAAGTGCTGACGTCATCGCCCCGCCTCCCCCCTGGAGATGAGTTATGCGACACTTTTGAAAATGAAAATGCGATCCCCGCTTTGCATTTTCACTAGAGACCTTTTTGAAAATGAAATGTCAAAAACCATTTTCTTTATCTTTTTAGTTAAATGACATAAGTGAAGAAGAAAAAGCCGTTTGGCGGATGGATTTTTCATCTTAATTTAGCGTCAACAAAAGCAGCTTCATTTTGAAAATAAAAAAGCATTTCTGGTTTGACTTTTATTATGAATTATGCTACAGAATCGCTTCCATAGCAGTGGGGGAACAGTCGTGCGTTTAGCTCCATGAGCAGGTCGTGGTCGTCACGTCTTACAGCGATGCTGAAGACACCAGATTAAAGCCTGGAGGTGGTCCTAAAGCTGCAGACAGACCCACCTGAGGCGGCTCTTGTGTTTGTTGACGGCGGTCAGGCAGTATCTGTGGAGCGTGTAGAAGTAGTCCTGGTACGGGATGCCCGAGGTGATGACCTCCGAGTCCACCACGTAGCACTCGCCGCGGGAGCAGCTCTTGTGCAGCGTCTGCGAGCAGAAGAAGTCAGACACGGGGAACCTCGGCCCTCCTCACATCGCGGTCCGCTTGGCTCCGCCCCCACACACCTGCGTTTCCACCACCGGGGCCGTTTTAGGGCCCAGCGGGTTGTTGAGGGCGATGGTGTAACTCAAGACTCTGCTGCTGATCCCGCTGCTGCCGTCTGTCCGCCACTCGCCCACCGACAGGTCTGAAGGAGGAAGAGGACGAAGAAGACGAGCAGCTTAGGAAGAGGAATGTGGGGGGGGGGGGGGGGGGGGTGTTAAGGTTAAACGTAATCACAGATGAGCTTCCAGCATTTTCACTCTACTCTCAACTGGAAAAGGATTAAAAACAAGAAGATTTGTCCAGTCACTCTTTTCAAGTTGCTTTTTTCTCCATAGCAACCATTTTATTTTTGGGGGGGGGGGGGGGGACGAGCATGTCAATGTAATATTTAGAACAATCTGTAAAAAGTACACTTTTGAATTTCCTTAGCAACTGAGGTTTTTTTTAAACCACGCCCACATTCCTAATATGGTCAGATGTGTCCTCTTGTTTTATTCCGTTGGAAGCCACAGATTGAACATTAGAAACACCAAAAAACGCCGTTTTGAACGGGGTGGGTTTTCAAAACCATAGAAAGGATTAAGGCTGATCCTGTGGCCATCCCATAATAATTTCAAAACTTCCCTTGGATATCCCCGACTCGTGTTCTTTGCTTTCGTTAGTGGATTTTGAAATATTTTTTTAAGCCTCATCAGAGATTTTGACTCCATTCATGTAATTGATGGTTTCTCCCACTGTGATGTCATCATTTTTTGGGCGGGGTCGTTCACTAATCTCCAAGCTTCATTTTCAGCAGGTACTGGGCGTGTTGCACTGTTGGCGAGTTTTCAAGTTTGCGGCGTGGCTGAAGCTGGCGTTCAATCTCGCAGTAGGAAAAAAAAGGTTTTGATGACGAGACGCTTCCTGGCGGCCGTAAATATGACGATTCTGCGGCCGAAGCAGAGCAGCTGTGGTTCCTGCAGACTGACAGTTTCATGACGCCGGCGCTTTCGTGTGCTGCAGGTGTGCTCTTCAGGGAGGGGGGGTCATTCTGGCTACTGCAGCTGCTGATGGACAGGAAATGAACTAAAACAAAGGCCCAACCGCCTGCATCCCAGCAGGAAAAACCTGCTCTCCTCATCTCCTGCAACGTGTTCCTGCAGGCGGGAGAACGTCTGCGCTGCAGCCGGCGGCTCGCCTTCACACGAACCACCAACACGCGGCAGAAACCGGCTGGAGCGGGGAGAACGTCCTTCATCTGAGCGGGGTGGAGGCGACGCACCTGTGAAGTGGCGCTGAGAGAAGAGGTGCTGCAGGAAGTGGGTGTCCGCCGAGAAGAGCAGGTCGTGCAGCTTGTCCACGCTCATGCGGACCACGGCGTTGATGTTGAGCCGGCCGCTCAGGTCCGAACAGAACGACTCCACCTCACCTGAAGCTGAAACACAGCGGGCCGGAGGTCAGCGTCGCGGGTTGGAGAGCGACTTGAGCCAAAACGACGTGAGAAGACGAGAACAAACACTCATCGCCATTTTGATCAAACAAACCACATCCAGAGGCGCTGAAGTGGAGGAGGTGACGACGCTTCCCCTCCTCTAATGTCCAGAACCGAAAAGCTGCTGGCTAAGCAAACACACGGCTCGGTTTGCAGAAGCAAAAAGGTGCTGAAATCTAATCAAAGGAACTTTTCCGGTCCAAACGGCGTCATGCCGACAGGTTCTACAGCTCCTCTGGATGCAGTTCTGCTTTTCAGTCCAGACGATGCAGGAGACCTCCGGCCCCAACACTCACCGTCGTCCTGCGTGTCCGAGGAGTTGCTGGGGTCGGTGGGCAGCTCCTCGTCGTTGGTGATGTCCAGCGAGGACAGGTTCCCCAGGCTGGCAGTGGGCGGAGCCGGCATGTGATTGGCCGACTCTGACAGGCTGTCTCCTCCTTCCTCCAGAGTCTGAAATGGAGAGAAGAAGAGAAAGCGCGTGGAGGATGGAGACTGGGGGGTTGGTTGAGGGGCGGGGGAAAGTCCAAAACACTCACGAAGGAGGAGGCGGAGGCGGAGGTGAGAGCGATGGACGGCGCCGAGCCGTGGAAGCTGGGGGGGCTGGGTTCCGGGGGTTCACAGCTCAGGCGGCATCCCGAGGGGGTGGGCACCTCGATGGGCAGACAGGGAGGGGGGGAGGTCCCACTGAGGCTGGAAGCTGAGGGGGAAACAGAGTGGGTGCAGGGCACCAGGGGCGGGGGGGAGCTGCCCGAAGAAGGAACCGAGCCGCAGCTCAGGTCCAGGAGGTCCGTCACCGACACCCCCTCGTCTCCGGGCCTGAAGGACCACAGAAGAAACGACAGTTGAAGACTCAACACGCCACTTCCTGTGTGCCCCCCCCAGAAACACTCACAGCAGTCCGTTCATGTGCTCCGAGGTGGGGGAGACGTAGTCGTCGTCCTCGCTGGTGAGGCCCAGCTCGGTGCCGTAACACTGGTGCACGATGTGCCACAGCTCTTTGGGGGACAGAGCCTGAGGAGCAAAAACACACCTGAGGAGGGGGCTCACGGCGACGCCGACGGACCTGCAGGTCACGACTGCAACAACCAGGACCGATGACAGAACCCGGCCGAGCTTCTGACCCGGATCCTCACAGTTCTCCTAAGTCCAGGTCTCCAAAAAAAACAAACGGCCGGAACTTCAATCAGAAAAATGACCCAGACGGAGTGACGAAGATGATGGATGATGAAGAACCGAGGGAGGGTTAAAGGTAGAGAGACGTTGAAGGTGAACGCGCGACTAAAACGGAAGAGGCTCCTGCGGCTGAAGAACCTCCAGACGAGACGGGAACAGAGCAGCTCGGATCGGATGGCGATGCCAGAAGAACCGGTCTGGTGTTTAAAGGAGGAGCCTGGTACCCTGAATAAATCCATGGGGGGGTGCAGACATCTACACAAATGCAGAACAAACCAAGACTTGGTCTGACCCAAAGTGAACCTGGTCTACAGACTGATGGAGGCCTGTCTGTAGCAGGGCTGTGCCGATGGACGTGATGGCTGACTGACATCACGATGGAGAGACACCATGGTGAGGCCACGCCCCCGCCGCGCTGTGAGTCAACACCATAAGCCGCAGTTACATGTGCAAAGTATCTTGATGGGATCAATGGTCGGATTAGAATCCAACCGTGTACATGGGATCAGAAAAATGTTTTCAGAATATAACAAACGTTGACATGGGTCACACTTTCGGTTGGAATACATCATTCACACATACGCAGTAGAGTCTGAAATAAGAGGAAATGAGTTCTGCTGAGAGGCATAGATATCTGGCAGCTGAGTAATATACGAGATGATCTTCTAAACGTGCTCTTATTATTGTTATGGTTATTATGAAGCGCCTGTTTGCTCATCATTTAAATATTAATCTGTGGTCAGTGCTTTTTCTGTGGAAGAACATAAATCCATGCTGGAAAAGCTCCACGTAAATATGTGGGAATCCAATCCGACTGTTGATCTCAGGCTCCGGTCTTCCCTCACTCGTGCATGAGACCCCTAGATATCTAAACTCCTCCTCCAGGGACCCAGGGGTGGCAAACTACCTTTCTCCGGTCAAGAACCATGGCCTCAGACTTAGCAGTGCTGACCCTCATTCCAGCCGCAAACCGCCCCAATGCACACTGGGGGTTCTGGCTCGATGAAGCCAACAGGACAACATCATCTGCAAAGAGCAAAGAGGAAATCCGGTGGTCCCCAAACCAGATCCCCTCCGGCCCCTGGCTGCGCCCAGAAATTCTGTCCATAGAAACTATGAACAGAACCGGTGATGAAGGGCAGCCCTGCCCGAGCCCAAAGTGCACCGGGAACAGGTCTGACTTACTGCCGGCTATGGGAACCAAACTCCTACTCCGGTCATACTGAGACTGGACAGCCCTCAGTAAGGCTCCCCGGACCCCACACTCTCAGATCACCCTGCCCAGGATACCATGGGGGACGGACGCGGTCGAACGCCTTCTCCAAATCCACATTTGGACCAGATGAACGAACTCCCATGATCTGAGAAGTCCTCCTGATCCGGAGTAGCGGATCAGAACCGCTGTGTTGTTCACTTCCCAGGAAATTGGAGAGCAGAACCCGACTCAAAGCCTGGACACTCACTGACAAACAGAAGGTCTGGAGGAAAAAAAACACCCAGAAGCAGCAGAACCAGTCGCATTTGGGACATGGTTCTGGAGGGAAACCAAAAGCGCTTCTGAACTGGTACCAGCATAGCAGAGTTCAAATGAAGTCATCTCTTCAGCTTTGGCTCAGAGTTTCTGCCTCTCTTTTCTGCTGCCGGTTCGGTTCTGAGGCGTTAAAAGTGACGTGCGGACTTACTGCAGGGCGGGGGTGGGGGTGGGGGGGGGGGTTACCTTATCCATCAGCGCATTCTGCCACAGACGGAAGATCATCATGAAGCTGCGATCCCTCGCTCCGAACGAGGTGAAGAAGTGCTGAGCAGAGCAGAAGAAGAAGAAATATGTGACAGGCGGAGCGGCGAGTTAGCGGCCTCTGAAGTGCTGCACGAGCAGAACCGGGCCGTTCCGCGCTACCTTCTCGCTCTCGGTGCTGATTTGGATGGCGTTGGGAATGAGCTTGGCGGTCTTCTCCTTGGTCATGCACGTCACGTCTTTCAGCTGGATGGTGATCTGGACAGAGAACCTGCCTGAACAGTCTGAACATTCCCTGGAGGGCCTCTGGTCGGCCTGCAGGCTAACGGCATGTGCACGTGTGTGTGCGCGCACGTGTGTGTGCACGTGTCAGAGACCTACAGTGGTTTCCCAGCGGAAGATGTTGCTGTAGAAGCAGAGCCAGCTCTCAGACAGGTACAGACGCCCCTGGAGCAGGATGTCCTTCTGCAGAGCGCAGGAGTAGTCTGGAGCAGACACAGCAGCTCAGCGGACAGACCCCAAGCTTGCCACAGAGGTCACGCCACGCACACGCGTGTGTCACTCACCCACGATGAGCCGCTCGGTGTCGGGGAGCTTCTTGAATATTTTGCGGAAATCCTCGTTTCTCTGTTTGTAGGTGGGGCTGAGAACCTGCAGACGAGAACAGAGAGGAAGCCGTCACCAGGACGCTCCTCTGCGGGGAGCAGAGTCTTCAGGGAGGGGGGCAGCGTCGGCGTGAACTTACGTTGTACCAGCTCTGCATTTTCTGCAAGAGAAAGGCAGAGATTTAGAAAAGGATTTAGTCCTGCAGCAGTTCCTCCTCAATCACAGCCATGACAATTCAACAACAACTTCTGCTTTGTGCCGATGTGAGCCCTGCTCTGTAAAAAGAAAACCCTCCCGTCATGTTAAAACAGCCGACTCATGGCAGAGAGCGGCGGTGGCGGCGGCGGCGGAGCGGCACGTCAGCAGAAAAGCGAAAACTGTTTGACCGGGAGAACCTGAGCAGGAAGGGGGAGGAGTCCGGTCCGGTTCTCCTTTCTGCTGGGAACCAAAACCAGGATCCCTGTGGAAGTCTGGACACGCTTCCATCTGGGGGGTAGGGGGGGCACTTTCTGATATTTATACCATAGTGTGAAAAAAAGAGGAACCAGCAGAGATCTTCATCTTCCTCCTGAAGCCGCATCACTCGTCTTCCTCACTAAGATGAGGAGGTAGAAGCAGCTGAAGCAAACTTTATGCTGACTCCACGGGGGGGGGGGGGGGGGGGGACTTCCAGCTGAGGTTGAGGTTTCTTCCTGACCAACTTAATATTTTACTCATCACCAAAAGCATAAAGATCTTTATCCGCCCACAGCAGAAGCTACAAACCTGCTCGTCCACAAACGCCAGAAACTGATTGGAATCAGGATGACATCCCATAAAAAACACAGAATCCGTCTCCAAGCCGATCTTCCCACAATTCAGTTCCAACCTAGGTTTGGAGGTCACACGTTTGTTTGGGATTGATTTTTTTTTACAAAACGAGGACACAAAACGTAAAATTCAGATATTTTAGTTTGCTAATAAGTGACGAAGGAAAACTTTAAGTTGTCTTAAACTAAGCCCGGTGTGTAAAAAAAAGAATAAACGATTTGACGTGTTTGACACTTTCAATGTAAACACAGTGGTATGCAGAAAAGATGCGGAGATGCAGGGAGGCAGGGAGGCAGGGAGGCAGGGAGGCACTTCCTCTACGATTTGGTTCATTGGTGGAACATTTGGTTTGGTTTAAACCAGAATTTGTGGTACTGCTAGTACTTACTGACCTTGAATATATTTTCTGTGGTACACGGCGTACAAAGATCGTCAAAATGTTTGCCTGGTACACTACAAAGCTGTCCTACTTGATGGATTCATGGAGCATTATGGGTATTGTAGTCAGGAGCCTGACGGAGTGGTAGAAACTGTGATTCAACTGAACAAAGTTCAGCTTATCTGACAGTTTTGTTTCGCTTGATGTGCCGTCTAGTCTGAAAAATTGGCTACTGTTTGAAATGAAAAAGATTTTATTTTTCTTTAACCAGAGAGCCTCAAATGTGTGTGTGTGTGTGTGGGGGTTGTCAAAGAGCCACATGTGGCTCCGGGGCCCCAGCTTGCAGACCCCGGCTTTAGTGTTTCTGACCAGAAAACCCATGAAAAGTAAACTCTCACGCTCACGCGTTGCCAAGTCTGTTTTTTGGCTCTACGTAAAAAACGAGGTCTTTAAACATCCGTTGGACGTTAAAGTAGTTGAACTTTGACCAATGAGGGACTCTGATGTGGTCGTGACGCATGGATGGCGTCCTCTTTAATTCACACATGCTTGTTAATAATATGATCATGGATGATAAAGCCAACGATGGAGTTTGTGTCGGTGAGCTGGAATCCTATGGAGTGAATGTGACTAATGTGACAGAAACTGCAGAAATAGCCTGCTTCCTCCTGAGTCAAGTGTCCCTTCATCATCATCATCATCATCACATTCTTTGTCAACCAATGAGCACAGAAGGTCTCTCAGCAGAAAACACCCAATAGTTCAAAACTACATCATATATGATCACTGTGGGGGCAGCCCCGGAACATGAATGCCGCCTCACCTTGGCATTGCGACTGAAGTGGCGAGAGGCGATTGGGTAGGCGGACGAGAGGGAGGACGATGAGGGTACGGAGGGGAGCGCGCCGTCGGAGACCCCCCCTCCTCCGCTGCTCTTCTCTCCTCCTTCGCTCTCGCTGGCCTTGCCCCCGCCCAGGACCCGGCGCCGCAGGGAGGGGGAGCTCCCGGGGGTGCTGCGTGGGGAGTTACTGGCCGTGCTGGAGGACAGAACAGAAGAGAGGTTCTTTGATGGGACCTGTCTGGAGTTTGCTCAGGAAACGCCTGCAGCTCTCCTCCAAACAGATCAGCCAAAGGCCCACTGAGGTCAGAGCCATCAGCCCCCCCCCAGTCTGGCTGATGACAGACTGCTCCGCCGACGTGTACGAAACGTACCAAAGATGCACCAAAACGGCTGAGATCTTCAGGAACCTGTGATCTAAGAATCACTGGTTCTTTGCTATGGTCCAGTTTAAAAGACTAGTTCAAATAACTAGTACTAACCGCCAACCATAAAACTATAAAAACTCTGATGGTCGTCCCCGTCAGCAACGATAAATCAAACCACAGTTTAAACTCGTCTCCAGCTGAAGACGCTTCAGAAAAGTTTATCCAGAGTCTACAGGTTTCCTTAAGGCCATGTGGGGGTTACGTCAGCTTCTGTCCTGCAACCAAGGCTGCCGGAATCGAACCTGTGGCACAGGCAGATACCCTCCAGCTGCAGGTATAGTCTTCATCTTCATGGCCTGGGAGGTTGTCCGTGAACCACAGCAGGGAGGTGCTGATCAGCTGATGATGAGGAGCAGCACTAAGCCGCCTTCAGGAGCAGGTGGATGCGCGCGTGCGCCCGTGTCCGTGTGTGTTTACAAGCACAGATTAGGCTCGGCAGCTGGATGCAAACCCTTCTAGATTTTTCTGCGTGACTGGAGCTTCCTGTCCCATCCCCGCAGAAACCCCGCACCGCGTCAGCGCGTTTCCGTCACGGGGAGGTAAACACGAGGCCGCTGGTCTCGCGGGCACGCGGACGGGGTCGGAACGGAGGACTCCCGGCGCGTGACCATGTGCAGATCATTAACGCTATCGGTTTAAGCGGCTAAAGCCGCGCCGCGCTGTCCGCGTAAACAATACCCGCCGCGAGCATCGATGAGGACGGAGGCGCGCGCACTGGCCGGTGTGCGCGCGCACACAGAACCGGTCCCGGCGTGGGGCACTTACTCAAACATTTCAGATCCACCTGATCCGCTGCGATGTCCGCCGCTGCGGGAGGAGGCGCGGCGCCGCGAGCCAGATGGTCCGGGGAAAAATGTCGGCTCGCGCCGCGTCCCGCGCGCTCAGCTGCGGTGGGGGGGGAGAGGAGCGACCACTGTCCGTCCGTCCGTCCCGCGGATGGAGGCTAGTTTCCCATCGCGGTCCGGCACCGGACACCCCTGGACGACCCGAGATAACGGACTAGCGTCTCTGCGCCCCCCTCCCCGTAATCCTGAACAGCTAAAGAGGGGAGGAGGGAGATGAGGAGGAGGAGGAGACTGCGCGAGCTGAAGAGGCCGTGCTTCCTATTCTGAGCCGGCGTGGAGCCGCGTCTGTGCGTGTGGTCCACGCCAACCCCCCCACATCCGTGTCTGAAGGAAGTGACGGTTGGCGTTAGATGTTCTAACTGCAGGGGGGGGGGGGGGGGGGGGCTTCATCTAAAAGAAAAGCCACGAAAACCCCAGCAGCAGATCTAAAGTGGCCCTGTCTGCCCCCACCTGGCCGAAGGCCACAGCCCCCCCGATCCTTTTACCCTCAATCTGTGCATCCATCTCTGTGGATTAGAGACCACATTATAATCCATGCTGGCCTGAGCCAGGCCAGGCCAGCACTGCCACGGCTCTGACCCCCCCTCTGTGTAATCTGCTTTCCACAGCAACCATCCACAGCCGTGGGACCAGGAGGCGCAGAGAGGGGCAGCAGGAGAAGGACGGCCTCCTTCACGGGCCTTAGAGGGGCAGAACAAGGAGGCACAGCGGGCGACCTTCAACCCGCAGGCCGGGTTCTGAACCAACGAGGCGCTTCCTGTTCACGCCTGCAGCGAACTCACCAGGAGCCCCGTTTGCACCTCCAGTGATGCAGACTGCGATCTCCACCCCCCCCTCAGTGGAAATGAGAGGAGATCCCTCTGGACTCGGACGGCACACCGAGAGCGGACGCTTCCAGAGAAAGGTGACGAGAGCAGAACTCCCCAGGTGTGAATGTGTGCCTCAGTCATAAAAACACGCACATTATAAAACAACGCAGTTCAAAGTTCCTGAGAGAAGAGATAGGACCCGTTTACCGGCAGACCTGGGCCTCCTCGTAAAGATAACCAGCTCCTCTGAGGGCTGGCTTCAGGTAAAACCTCTGACTGAGGAGAAAGGTGAAGGCACCGTGCGTCCGTCACACATCATCACGCATTCAGGTGAGGCCTGACGACTGAGTCACGTGATCCTCCAGACTGAACATGAGGAGGATCAACACGCAAACACGCCACCCGTATTTACGGCTGATCCCTGCAGAATGTTTCATAAACACATGAGACACGTCAACTTCAGAGTTGAAGCATTTCTCTTCTCTGGGAAGGTGCTGCTCCTCCTCCAACCGTTTTGATCTCAAGTCCAACTGGTTTCTCTTGTTAGACTTTTACTCTGAAAGGACTTTTTAACCCTTCAACTTAAACAGCGTTGATCTGGGTGATGGGGCTTCATTCGAGTGAGGCTGTGTGAGCGGAGGACCGCTAAAGGGCGGAGCACTGCAGGGATGCTCCGCCTCGCCTAATTGGACCCACATTACATCATCAGACTACAAGCCCTTTCCTATTGGCTGGAGGTGATGTCATCATGAACGGAGGGCATAAGCAGCTCAGGATCCCGCCTCCAGCTCCACCACCCTGACCCAGTGTTCCTCCTCCTCCTCCTCCTCCTCCTCCACCACAGTGGTCCTCCCTTTGTCTCCCGTTTCTAGAGCGTCTGCCTTCAGGACGTCCTCTGACATCACTTTGAGGTTGACAGACTGCAGGTTTTATCACAGCGGGGCGCGTTAAATCACAGAGCCGCCCCCGCCTGACATCAACCCCGCATCATCATCTGCCCTTCTTCCAGGTTTAGAGCAGAACAGGCTTCTGCCATGGATCAGGACAGTTTAACATGAACCAGGACAGGGACACCTCTCAGTTTTCCTGATCCTGAATCCAGAGCTGTTCTGCAGCAGAACTCCGTCATCTCTAACATGAGTGAGGTTCTGTCAGCAGGAAGCAGCCGGGCTTCTTGCGTGATCTTCTTCCTGTTTTTCGGCCGCTCATCTGGAACAAACCACTAACCTGCTGACGTCCCAGTCCGAGTCTCTGCTCAGCAGGCTCCGCAGGGACCAACGGGACTGCCGGCTGGGCGAAGGGCTGCGTGATCCGGGGCGCGACGGCGGCAGCAGCAGGTCATGTGACGGGCTGTCCTGACCTTGCCCCGTGACCTCCATCCCAGCAGCTGCAGAAGGGGAGGGGGCTCGCAGCTGAGCAGCGCCGCTCTCTGCAGACCCCGCCGGCCCTACGCCCCATTTCCTCGTGCGGGTCCTGCTCCGGTGAGACCGGCTAAGCCGGGACAGTCTGGGGCTGGGGGAGCGGGACCAGGACTCGGTGTCTGAGGACGGCGGCAGGACAGTCAGCGTTGGGACGGTGATGGCCTGTGCCAGAGTGTAACCCGCCAGTCTGGCAGGAGAGGACGCCGTCATCTTCTGAGCGGTGAATGTCCAGGTCTCCAGAGTTTTCGTTTTCAATCGACCATGACCCAACGGCGCCTCCGGAGCTCAGTCTGACCGTCTCTCACCGCGACAGAAGCCTTTCGCCAAATCCGGTATGGCTCCATGAAGCAACGGCGTGTGGGTCAAATTTCCTGTAAACACGAGCTCCCCTCAGACGCCGTCAGTGAGAGAACGGCAGAGGCGTTTTGAAACAACCCCACAGTCCTCCTCAAACTGAAGAAACAGGAAGTGGCGTGCAGAAGATGCTGCCACTATTCTCTTGATCTTCGGTGGAGTTTCAGAAGCGGGTGAGCACCAGGGGCCAGCGTCCAGGGCCCCGCCGCCGCCGCCGCTCTTCTTCACTCCTTTTGCACAATCATCTTTGAGACAGCTGCAGACACAAAGCACACATCTGGAGCCTGTCCTGACTCAAACTGATTGTTTCCTCCTTGATCAGATCTGTGTGTTCATTGGTCAGCTGTAGGTGCATCACGTGATGCGGTTCCAAAGCCAATCGATCAGGTTCATTGATAACCTGCACCGTGAGGAAGGGAACTGCATAAACTGAGAGTCCGGTCACTGTGGCTTCCCTCAGACATGGAGGTCAGAAGATCTGAAACCGCCCCCCCACCCCCCCACCCCAAGAACAGCCATGAAGCCCCCACCAGATCCTTCAGGAGGGGGCGCTCCACTTCACTCCATTGTTTGCCTTAAAGCTTCAGGGAAAGCTCCGGAACCGCGGATGTGATTGTGTTTGAACAAGAACAATCTCGGCTCGGATTTGTTTGTCCAGAGTAATCCACCTTAATCCCGGGGCAACTCCCCCCCCCCCCAATCTGCACCACAGCAGGGGCATTTTCTCACTCACTGCCGCAAAAGCCTCACGTCATCACAAAGAAACAAACAAACAACTCACGCTAAACAAAGCAGACGCGGGGCGTTCAGGCGGCGCTGATGCGTTCCAAGTCTGACGAAAACTCCAGATTTACTAAGTTGAACCTCTTACCTCCCGTTGGATGAGTTCCCGGTATTCCTGCCGTCCTGTTCGGCTTCGAACACCAGCCGAGCCACGGAGCGGGACGGGATGTTATACTCCACTTTTTCACAGGAGCACATCAACATTTTGGGATCCGCCGGCTGCGGCTAGCTAGCTGTTAGCCCGCTAGCGATCCCCCTCGACCTCCGCGGCCCGACTCACGAACTACGAGGCGCAGCGGGGGTTCATTCCCGGCCAAGACGCTCCAAACCGACGTCCTTCATTATAAACCAGTCAACAAAGCCGGCACTAAACTGAACGAAACGCGAACCGGCTCGGTTCGAGATCCGCACAAACGAGCCTTTTGATGAAAAAGAGCCGAGACAGTTAGTCGAAGTCTTTAGCGAGTGAGGAGGGGGACGTTCACAATGACTCCGAAACACAAAACACGCTGGAAACGTTTTTAAAGCCTCAATTCAACGGGGAAAAGAAGCCTTATGCAAGTTAAGCAATATAATATAATTATATTTATCAGTCGAGCGAGTGGAATTACAATTTCGAAACCAGAACAAACTGAACACCCCTTCCACAAACTTTATGGTAGATTCCGGGAAAATAACTGTTCCTTCAGTGTGGCGTCTGGAGAGAAGAAACGGGCTTCTACATAAATACTCTCAGAAACCAGATTTTTATATTTAAAACCCGCAATCAACTTGATTTTAAAAAAAGAACGTTTCTCAGACAGTTTTTAAAATTAAATTTTAATTTAATAATTACTTATTGTCAGAATAGTTCCGTGGTTTTCCCCTAAAATGTACTTTTGACACTTTCCCATGAAGCCACAGTGACTGTTCTTCTCAATGATAGTAATCAAACTAATGAAAAAACTGGTCATTATTTAAAGAGCTAATGTGGGGAATTCTGTGAGCGACACACAGCGCCCTCTGGTGTCCAACAGAGGATGAACGCGCGCCTTCAATGCGCATGCGCTCTTCAAAGCCTGGAGAAGTTTGCATGTTGTGTGCAGAAGGCTGAAAGCTCACCGGCTTTTTGCAGCTGCATCCCTGAACCTGAGCTCCTGGACTGAAACAGGAAGGAGGCTGGGGTCTCCTCCAGGACACAGGCAACCGACGGAGACGAGGATGTGTCACCTTGTCTGCAGCTGACAACACAAAAACACACATTTCAGATCATCCAAGTGGTGAACTTTACTTCATCTCATGTCATTTTCTGAGCTCCTCCAATCTGACTATTCTCTCCAGAATTGTTTAATTAGGTAAGAGGTGGATGATGTGTGGTGAGGGAACCCAAACGCCTCAGGCAGCTCATTTTCAGACACCAAAACCAGAGTGAGGAGTTTGATGGAGTCCCTCCACAGATCATTTTTGAAAACATTAGAATACAAATGTCTTCGCAGTTGTTCACTGTCGAATATTAGTGACTCACTGCACAAATACTAAAGAAGCACATTTCTGTTGTTATCTTCAAATTAAAGGACAGTTCATTTGCTCTACAAACAAATCTGCATCCATTTTTAATTAGAGGTCATAAAAGTTCATTTTTCTCTCTCCACATGGCAAACAATGAGTAAATGATTAATCTAGCTGGTTCTTGGTTTCCTTGGTTACCCCCCCCCCCCCCATTCGTGTTATTATTTGTTAAAAACAGTTTTATATTTTGACATATAAACCATTCTCATTTCAAATCAAAGGAATGTTTATCAGAGTCATGATGAGTCACTTTTGATATTCTGGACATAAAAGACTCATTTTTGTGAAGAAGCAGAATTCGTTTCATGATATAATAATAGGAAGAAACGTAATAAAGGAGAGAAACGTGCAGCTCTGGAGTTCTGAAACTAAATGTTGAGGTGAAAAAGTTCTGATCTTTGCTGTTACCTGACTGTCGGTTCTGATCTGCTTCCTTCCTCTCAGCATCACTCGGCGGTTAGAGTTCCCCCTCCGGACGGCCGGTGGAGCATCCTGCCGGTTGGAGCGCCTCCCTCCCGGACGCAACGGAGCTAAACGGCGGTCCTCTTCGCTGCGGGCGGCGGGCCTCTTCACTGCGGTCCCAGCTGCTGCAGAGCGCCGCCGCTGCTGAATCTGATCTCCGGAAAGTCGATCTGAGCTAAAAATAAAAGACACGGCGGCAGCCAGAGAGGAGGAGGTGTTTCACTGCCCCCCCTCCGGGATTGATCATATGTCAACATTTCCTTGAAGCCCCCCCCCCTCCCCTACGGCGCGCGCGCCTCCCGGTTTTATGTGGCTTTCAGAATGACAGTCAGCTGGAAAGAAGCGTTAAGTTTTCAGCAGGAGTCCTCCTGGGTCACCTGTCTGCGTCACGTGACCCCCGACCTTCACCGTGGCCAAAACACACAAACATGCTTGACGTGACCCTCACGCATCACGTCCACGCGGCTGGTGGGTGTTTAGTCAGCCTTGACTGCAGAAGTCTTGTTTTCCTCAGAGTCCAGCAGGAAGGAGGAGCTCAGAACTGTAGGAGTGAGTTTATGTCCACGCAGAGGACACAGTTTGGTCTCCAGAGGACACAGTCTGCTGGTCCTTCCGTCCTCCCACCCACCCACCCATCCGTCCATCCAGCTATCAATCTAAATACTCCAGCTGTTCTCTGTCCCAGCAGATTTCCCATCATCCCTCATGTTCACCATCTCTGCTGCTATCAAGCCCTCACACCCCCAACCTAACATGTGCAATTGTTGCACCAAAAATGGCAGCAACATCAGACCTGTCCAGCCGTCCAGTTCTGATCCAGATTCTAGCTCAAATGAGGAGAAACAAAGACGTTCCTGGATCTATTTGTCTGCTGGTGTTTGTATCAGAAGGGGGCGGAGCAGGGAGCTGGTGGCCACCCAGTGTATTTTCTACGTCACAAATAAGATCTTTTTCAAACTGCACTTTTCTATTTGCTCCTGATTCACAAAAAATTAAATGAAAATATTCCTCAGAAATGCAATTTTGAGCTAAACTTTTCTTTATCTATGTCCTCCATCTTCAGGAAATTGCTAGAAGAACACGATCAAACACCATTTTTGTTGGAGTGGGTCTTTAAGTCTGTAACAGTAAGATAAAACAGGAAGAGTTCATTTGGTTCATGTTTGAAACCTCCAAAACCATTAAGGACACTTGTTTGAAGTCAGGGATGTTTCTTTTTTCAAGGTTTGTCCTTCATTTGCTTCAGAGCAGGTTTGTGACGGTGGTTATCTCCCGACCAGATGACAGCAAAAAAACAGCCTTTATCTGATTAAAATGCATTAAAAACCTCCTGCTGTCAGTCAGTTTCATTCGGATTTATGGAACACCCCCAGAACACTCACAACTATTTCAATACAAGAACATTTACACTGGAAAGCCGTACTGAAAATGAGCCACCCCATTTGAATTCAAAGAGAGTGAATCAGCCGCAAACAGAGCAGCTGGAAGGCAAACACGTCCTTCAGTGACACAACACGTCATCTCTGCCGCCGCGTCCTCCAGTGGAGCTCCGACCCCCCCAGCCTTCAGGACGAGGGCGACCTCTGATCTGCAAAACACAGCAGCATTCAGGCAAACACACAAACTCATCGCGCTGCGTTCAAACCCACCAGAAGAAGCCTGTTTGCTGCACATTTGTTTAACAAATCACTTTGGGGGGTGGGGGGTGGGGGGGGGGGGGTTGCTTTTGCATGGCAGACCTGTTGCTGTGATGAAGGAAAATGAGGTGAAAACAAAGCAGAGACAACACCGACTATTTATGTAACAAAGCATGTGTGGAAGGGTCCCACCTCCCAAACAAAACCTGGTTTTTCCCAAAAGCAGGTCATGGATCAGAAGCAGCGGCTTCCAGACCGGCTCTGGACGGTCACGCCGCTGTCACGGACCAACCTCGTCTTCTCGGGTTTCTTCCCGGCTGTCCACTCTCACGGCGTTCAAATCTCCTGGATTCTCGGGGTCTAAATTTAGGAGCAGAAAGTCAGCGGGGGCTGCAGGCAAACACAGCTACACTCTTAAAAAATCCTCTGGACTCTGAGGCTGTCGTGGACCGACCCGTTCCTCACACAGGAGATGGACTTGTTCCTGAACCAGGAGGAGTGACGTGACTCTGCAGACCCTTCGGAGAAGCTGCAGCTCCCAAGCCGCTCCAGCAGAAACCATGAACCAGCTTCCAGTCTTCGTCGTCTTCAGCCTTCTGGGTGAGTTCGGAACCCGTTTGCCTGCTGACAGCAGGATTTATTGAGCTTGAGGAGGAAGGACTGAGTTTAAATGTCTGAAGTCCAAACTCAGCCCCAGAACAAGCTGAGGATGCTTCATCTGTAGATGCTGCTCTCATCTTCAGACAAAGGTCTGCCCTCTCTGCTTCCTAAGTACAAACGTGAAGGTTGCTGGTTGAGAACCTTCAGAGGAGGCTCTGGGGGTTTTGGTAAACCTGCTGAGAGAACAGGAAGGCCACAGACCCTGAGGAACACCACAGTTCAAGCGTTCGCTGATCATCTTGTGTTTCGACTGGAGACACTTGCAGAAATGCTTCTGAAAGTCTGTTCCTCCCCATGGGGAGGGAGACGGAGCAGCCTTCATGGTAGCTGTAGGAGACATTTGGTGGTTGACTCTCTCCTAGGAACTGGCAGGAGCTCGGGAATCTGTAGTTAGTTTTAATCATCTTTGGGATGCACCAAAGGTGAAAGTTCTGTGGTGAAACCCTTGTCTGTCTCCGAGAACTGGACTGAGTGACGTCATCCACAGAAAACATTTCACTTCCAGCTCCAACCAAATGAAGTCAATTCAGTCGCCATTTTTCCAGAATACGGACGCCACCATGTTGGAGCCAGACAAAGCCGGTAAGCAGTGATTGGTCCAATGTTTCTATGGCAACCACTCTTACCAATCAGGAGTGAGCTTGTTGGAAGGCCACACTCCTACCACTTCAAAGCGGGCTGCACCAAATTCATCAAACACTTTGAACGTTGGACGTGGGGGCCCGCAGGCTCCGCCTACTTTCTTTGAGGCATCTGATTGGCCACTTTATAACTTAAACTACAGAAGAAATTTCATGAAAAGAAAAAGAGGATTATCAAGAAGATGTTAAAAAAGGGATCAGACCCAGAACGGTTCTTCTGACCAACAGCTGTTTATTTCTCTATTGTGGTCTGGGATTTTGGCTTCTTCGAATCACTTCCTGTTTGGAACGCCAGGGAGGTCTGTCCAGTTCTCAAATACAGTCAATGGGTGGGACGGAGAACCCCAGTGCCCCCCAGGGAAATGCTGATGGTCCATTTATTTGTGCTCTTGTGGTCAAATCCAGGATAAACTCTGGAGGATGCAGGTTTTCACCAGAACCTTCTGTTAGCGTGTTGTCCTGCTCTCCTCTTCCTCCTGTTCCCCCCACCACCCGCCCATTTTCCACTGCAGTGTCTGAGTGCTACGGCGGCTGTGCCGAGGTGGACTCTGAGACTGAAGCTGTGGCCGGGGGAGGATTCCTGCTGGGCTGCATCTCCTGTAAGACACGGGAGGAGGTTCCCGCTCGGGCCACGGTGGACTGGCACTTCAAGCCAGCCGGAGAGGAGAAGTTCAGGCATGTGAGTCCAGCCGTCCTGAAACCTCACCCATTCTGGATCATGAGGGTCATTTCCTGCAGCTGAGGCTTCTGTGAGGAAACAGATCACCACGCCGTTGTCTCCTTCTCCCAGATTTTCCACTATGACCATCCCAACGCCACCGTCTTTCATCCGGACTTCCATGACCGCCTAGAGTGGCATGGGACGCTCAACCCCGATGTGCAGACCGGCGCCGTTTACCTTCAGAACGTCACCTTCAATGACACGGGGACCTACCGCTGCACCTTCCGCCGCACGCTTTTGCTGTCCCTGTCTCACCAGCTGGTCATCGTGGAGAAAGAGGTGGAGCTCACAGTAGTGGCTGAAGGTGAGGCTGGCTGCTGCAGTTTTTCAGCCTCAGGTTTTGTTTCTATCTCCTTCTACAGAGGTGTGTTCCCACAAATGCTTCTGCCTGGCAAATCTACGTCACACAGAGAACTGCTCCACAGCCAGGCAGACTGAACTGTTCATTTTGAACAAAAAGGCCGCTCCAGCTCTGCTTTACCAAATCACAGAAGTGGGCAAAAGTCCGACACATAAAGAATCAACGTAAAATATGAACCGTGCGTGATTTTTGCTCTGTTTATATGCAATTCACTTGTGATTTGTACTCCAATTACAGAATTTTAATGTGATATGTGCGGCTTATAAAAAAGGTCATACATACTTTCCAGTCACAGTTCCAATCACCCATTAACACACACATTTACACACTGATGTGTTTTTTTCATTGAAAAAACAATCGTCCCACCGCTGGCTCTGGTTGTTTCAGCGAGTCCGGAGCTGGTCGCTGTGGTCTCTGAGATTATGATGTATGTGCTGATCGTGGGGCTGCAGCTGTGGCTCATCGCCGTTCTGATCTACTGCTACAAGAAGATCTGGGACGAGCACGAGAGGCACGAGGCCAGGAAGGCCCTGAGAGCTCAGGCCGAGTAAGTCACTTCGTTTACCGGGTTTATGTTTCACAGATTCAGGATTCAAGTTTTCTGTTTCCAGACTGTTGCAGGAAAAGGAAAACGGTGGAGGAGACCAGACGGAGAAACTCGACAGGAAGGCGTCTTTGGAGTGATGATGGCTTCAACACAGAAGTCCACAGAAACATGTTCTTTTAATAGTATTCTTTGTTTTTCTTTTTTTCATAAGAGAAGTTCAGTGCAGGAAATGTACTTCCTCTCAGGAAATGCAAAATGTAAATAAAAATTTTGATGCTTATATAAAGTGTCTTTTAATGTGAGGAGCTCAAAGACTCAACAGATTCTGTCGGGAACGTCTGGCTGTCACCATCATCAGAAGGGTCTTCAACTCCAACAACCGTGAGAGTTTAAACCAGGTACCGAGGGAACCTGCAGGCATCGAGTCCAAATAGACCATGTTTTCTACCTGTGTTGTCAATGCAGTGGATAAAAGCCGTGGTCATGTTGGAGCGCCATAAACCTTGCGGTGGAAGTTAAGAACGCTATCAAGCAAAAGAAGGAGTCCTGTAAAGCCTGGATGGCCTGATGGGTATTTGCAGTCCAAGCCCAGGCAGTTGCAGAGTCAAAAACTCAGGTCTGGGAGGAATTCAAGATAGCCATGGAGAGGGACTATCGGTCCGCCTCAAAGAAATTCTGGCAAACTATTTGGTGCTTGGGAAGGGAGATGATGTTTACTCTGTCTACGGTGCTGGTGGTGAGCTGTTGACATGAGGACGTTGTGGGGAGGTGGAAGGAACACTTTGAATCCTCTAAATCTTGCCTTGAGCTCTTCAACTCTCTGGCTGCTGTGACGCTGTTTTAGACGACATTCCTTTACAGCATCTCATGGCGGTTGGGATGGTGGTCCCTCTTTTCAAGCAAAGGACCCAGAAGGTCCAACTTTGGTGGGATAACACGCCCCAGCATCTCTGAGGGAGTCCATGTCAAAATACTTGAGAGAAAAATTTGTCAGCAGGAACAGTGGCTAGGCTCCACACCTTACTCAGACTGAGGGATCTTGAGAATTTATACATCTAATCCAGGTGGGGAAAATGTTTGGTCCTGTCTCTCGTGGTGTTCGGTGGGTCGTTGTCTGAGAATATGCAGTCAAGAGCCCCCTACAAAAGCTAATCTGGTCTTTGGACAACCACAGCAAGATTTTGGTTCTTCTTGCTGGTAGTAAGTCAAACTGGACTCTGGCTTCATGGCTGGTTCTGTTCATGATCTTTACGGACAGAAATTCTTGGTTCAACCAAGGGTTCTGCTCTGGAAACCACAAGATTTAATCTCTGTTCTTTGCAGATGATGTCGTGTTGCCTTAATCAAACCAGGACCTTCAGAGTGGACTGAGGCTGCTTAAGGTCCAGGGTTGAGCCACTGGAATGAGAATGAACCCCTCCAAGTTCAGAAACGAGTCTTCCTTTAGAGTTTAAGGACCACCGATGCACTCTTCCTGCAACGTTTGCAGACTTTTACAAATAGGATCTATTACGTTGTAATGATGTTTTCTATACAGTTACTATACTTACAGTTACTAATTTTTCATATTGATATCATTATTAATTACCGCGAAGGGGGGTCTAAGGGCAGGGATGCCAGTATAGCTTAGTCAGTTTGTTAGTTCATTTTAGTATTTTCCTATTGAACTCTTTGTATTCGTGATCCTTTTGATTTCATGTTTTACTTCGAAGCCCATCGAGACGACTGTTGTTGTGATTTTGGGCTATACAAATAAAATTGAATTGAATTAATGATGAAAACTTCACATCAACTCACATATTGCTAAAGAAAAAATATTTTTAGATTTTAGTTTATTGTTCTGTGTAAATGAACAAAAATGTACTGAAGTATTTTTTGTGTTTAGTAGTTTTTTGTTTCTGAAGTGTAGCTTATACAGGTTGAACAACACGGATCTGTTGGTTCTTGTTACAGAACACACCTATGATTGACATAAAACAGACAAGCTGGTCCAGTAAACATGTTTGGCTTTGACAAGAATGTTTCAGAACATGACTAAAAACCAAACTGTACCATGACAGGCATGCAGGTGTGTGGTTGTGTGTCGGTTACACAAGAGTTCCTGTTCACTTCATCAGAACTTTGTCCGCCTCCACGCCGGCGTGGTCCTGCTTTTGTTTCTGTTCCTAAATCAACTGGAAAGTCTTCATTTCCTGAGGTTCAATCTGGTTTTATCAATGAAAATCATAATTTAAACTATGATAATTTTCTCATTTATGTCTTGACAACTTTACTCTTTGCGGAAAAATAAGGGATTAAACAGGTTTGGAAAATGGATGGCTGAATTCAGATGATGTAATTCTTCATCCAGCTCTGCAGAAACTGATTTACCTCTAAAAATTGATTCACTGTCAACCTAGATTCTAAATAAAACATGGAAGTTGTTGTGAAATAAATTTTTCCTATTGCACTTGAAGGCACCGTCTTTTCTTATTCCTCCTCCCCCATGAGAAGCAATCAGAGCAGACCTGAGGAACGTGGAAGAACGTCTGTGCCGTGAAAAATGTCGGCCAAAAAAGCTCTGAAGAAATGTCTGCAGAGTCTCTCCAGCGATGAATTTAATGCTTTCATCAGTGAGCTGCTGGACAGAGAAGGAGAACCGCGTGTTTACAAAAACCAGGTGGAGGGAAAGGGCGTCATTGAAGTCACTAATGTGATGGTGAACGTGTTCTCTGAGAGGAACGTCCTGAGTGTGGCTGTGGAGGTTCTCAGAGAGGCGAATCTGGGCGGCTTTGCAGACCAGCTGGGTAAGAGTTTCTGTCCTTTAGGGTGGTGTGGATTCAGTTTCAACCTGGATTCTGATTTAGTTTAACTTTACACATCCAAACTATGCAAAGAAGATTTTTTCTTCAACTTCTTAATCATTGTTTGTTGAATTTCTCTTAACTTCCTGTTCATCTCATCTCAAACTGCTGGAAGTTTGTTAAGAAAAGAGACCGTCATCTTTTCTGCTGTCACAGTTCTGGTTTACCATCTGCTTCAATGCTGTTAAAAATGTTCTTCTGTGTGTTACAGCTGCATCTGCACCTGTATCAGCACCTGTACCAGCACCTGTTGCATCAGGTAAAAGGGCTACATGGCGAGCAGCAGAAGATTCTGTTTGTTGATGTGGATCCAGGAAAAACACGAGAAGCTTTGAGAGTTTCTGTTTGTGCTCAGCTTTCTCTTTATGAGTCACTACATTCAGAAAAAAACAGAATAGAAGTTAACAAGCTGCTGAAGTCTTCAGGTATCATTGGTGCTGTGTTAAACCATGACAAAGGCCGGCCTCAAAGGTCAGCAACTCTGACCAAAGTTTGTGTTGATGATTCAATTCCCAACATGCTGATTGTTCCACGATGTTCTAGCTACTCCAGAAGCGGCTTCTAGAGTAGCCAGAACAGATTCAGGAATCTTTGGTTTGTCTGGACAATGAGTAAACTCCTGTGACGGTCGACCAAACAGGAAGTGCCTCTCATCTCCTTCCTGTAATCCTCCACACTTGATCTTTTTTTTTTTCAAGTCAAAGTGAAACCTCTGACGCTGGTAACTGGTTTAGCTTTAGAGGGATTCAGTCGCCCTCTAGCGGCAGCAGGAAGTCAAAGTTTGCTCATCATGAGGTTCAGATAGAAACTCTCAGCAGCTCTGGAACGTCGCTTTGACTGTTAAATGTCTTTATGTGTTGAGTCATGAAAGACACTTATTGATAATCCTACTTTTTTATGTTTAGACCTGATTTTATAATCTGTTTTTTTCTCATCATAGGTCCAGCCCCATCAAACCCCGCCCCCTGTAAGTGTTTCACGTTTTCTGTGTCAGTCAGAGACAGTCAGCTGTAGAAATCAGTCATTACCGTCTGCCCCATTGATCTGACTGCTGGATTAGTGGGATCCTGTTTCCCAGTCTAACCGTGTTTTTTTTCTTGTTTGACCAATAGCACCAGGTGGATCTCTTTCAGGTGAGTCACGGCATGTTTTTGGTGTGAATCTGACATTAATGTAGTTTGGCCGACAGTCATCACTTTGATGAAAGACAGCAAAGAAACCTTAACCCGTTTCCCCTCCTGCTGCCCTGCACACCTAGGGGCTAACGGTCCTTTCAGGATGGGCATTTGTAAAGAACGGCTGTTGTAGGACCAGAACCAGTCCAGTTGGTTTGACAATGTTGTCCTTTTGGACCGAGGTTATTCTAGACCAGGGGTCCCCAAATCCAGGCCTAAAGGGCCGGTTCTCCTGCTGGTTTCTCAGAAATCCTGTCTCAACTGCTGCTGGTTACCTGGATCAGGTGTGTTTAGCCAATAAGGATCTTCAATGGCAGCTTGGTTGGAAAACATGTAGGACATCGGCCCTCAAGGCCTGGATTTGAGGACCCCTGTTCTAGACCCTGCAAGACCAGAGAAAGCGTCTGCAGCACACTTCCGCGCTGGTGCTGTACTGCAACAGCGTCGCAATGCCGCAATGCATAACAGTGTCGACACGCTGCACACGTTTGGAGCCGCTTCAGTTTTATTCTTTCTGAAAGACTAAAAAGAAACCACCGTCCAGCCGACACGCAACCACACCCTAATTAGCCACGCCCATAACAGTGAAATGTCAGACGAAGAAGAAGTTCTGCTTACTGGACGAGTGCAGAAGAAGTCAGATATTTCTCTGTTCTCTTGGAGCAGGAAGCAGCTCTGACAGTCAGCTTTGTTCTTCCTGTAAACAGACGAGGGGGGGGGGCTGCAAACCTTTGACTTTTCCTATAGATTTGGTCAATAGACTTTCAATTTAACAGTTTTGTTTTCTTTTTTGTTTCTTAAATGTCTTTTCTTTCCTCAGCAAAAGAGTTTGTGGAAAAATATAAGATGGAGTTGATCAAAAGACTGACCGACACTGATCCTCTGTTTGATCTACTCCTCCATCACAAAGTTCTCAGTGGTCATTCCTATTCTGAATTCAAAGCTCTGCCTACCGACAGAGGGAGGATGAGTAAACTGCTGATGGGGCCGTATCTGAAGAGCAAAGCCACCTGTGAGATCTTCTACAACTTCCTGAAGGAGGAGCAGCCGTTTCTCATCGATGAGCTTTTGGAAAACTGAACTCCATGTTTTCAGGAGAGTTAAGGAACAAATCTTCATCTGAACAGTTCTTGTGAGACCTGCTCTGAAAGTCAAAAGGAAAAAAAACCTACAAGAGTTTTTAAAGCTAAAGCAATCATCTCGCCACAAATGCTGTTTGTTTTTATCAATGTCACGTTTCCACAGTTTGACTGACAGCTTTTCTGTCTTCGTTTAATTCTTTGAAGTTTAAATTTCACAATAAAATCTCAGTTTCATCTATCTTGAGAACCCAGTGGATCTTTTGGGTCACAGATCTGCTGGAGCCTATCCTTTCTATTGTAAAATGAAAAACAAAAAAGTGTTTTAGAAAAAACTAAATGATATTAGTAAAACAGAGTTCTAAAGATGAACTTTGCGTTTTTTTGTTGTGAGGTTTGACTGAATCTCAAACCTCAGTACAGTTTCCTTTCAGGTCATGGACTGGTGGACTGGCTCTACACCCTCTTCAGGGGGCTGGAGGGTTGATGGGGGTTTGTTCATTCAGTCCATTTGGGCTTTATGGATTTGGAGAAAGCGTTAAGCTTTGGGGAGAAATTAAACTAAGTGTGTGTAATTCTTTTGTGTGTAACTGTGGACTTGTAATTGTGTATTCACATGTACACTCACGTATCAAAACTTACAAATACAATTAACGAAATTACAGCTGCTTAAACCAAACTACAAATTCAAAACGGCTCCAACACACAAATCTTTAATTAGTATCTACGCAACAATCGGCTGACGCACAAAACCACATTTACGCACAGATCAGAGGGTTGTGATTCTCCAGGTCTGTGCGTTGACGATGTGTTTGAGTGCAGGTAAAATGCTGGGTCATCAGAGCTTTTTATCAGCAACTTTGAACCCAGGTTTTGAATAACATCTAGAAAAAACGTTTATTTTTTTCCACTTTCTTAACCCTAGAGCACCATCGCCGGATTATTTTCACCCGAGCAAAATTATTGACGTGAATTTCAACATGTGGCGTTTTCAGGAGTCTGCGTCTTCATCAGGAAGGCTCACGAGTCCCAGGCACAGGGGGACTAGAGACCAAGTTTCCACATCACTTTAATATTTTTTAGGATTTTTTTCTATAATTTTTGAGTTTGTTTTTAGGAAATTGCTTTGTTTTACTTTTTTTATTTTGCTACACATATCACAGTCGCAAATAAAGAAAACCACTAATTTATCACTTGTTGTCATGTTTCGATGTATTTTTTATGATAAGTACTTTTGGTTGGGTGTATTTTATTGGGTGTTCAAGGGTTAAACAGATACGCCCTGATAAGTGAGAGAAAAATAATCTAAATAAGTGTTTTTAAAACACTTTTAAGTTTTTCAGAATTCATCCCTCCCTCTCAGCAACGCCACCGCCACCGACAGCAGCGCCACTGCCAAACTCTTACCTGAGTGCTGGTCCCCAATCGCGGTGATAGAAGGCGCTCAATAAAGACCTCCTTGCTGGAGGCGCCGTTTAGGAAAATGGAAAAAACTACGCTTTTCCTAGATATTATTCACAAGACGCACCTGCGCTCTTCTTTAGATGCACCTGCGCTCCCCTTAAGACGCACCTGCACTCACCTTAAGACGCACCTGCACTCCCCTTAAGACGCACCTGCGCTCCCCTTAAGACACACCTGCGCTCCCCTTTAGACGCACCTGCACTCCCCTTAAGACGCACCTGCACTCCACTTAAGACGCACCTGATCTCCCCACAAGACGCACCTGCACTCCCCTTAAGACGCACCTGCACTCCCCAGAAGATGCACCTGCGCTCCCCTTAAGACGCACCTGCTTTCCCCTTAAGACGCAACCGGCGCTCCCCTTAAGACGCACCTGCGCTCCCCTTAAGACGCACCTGCGCTCCCCTTTGGACGCACCTGCACTCCCCTTAAGACGCACCTGCACTCCACTTAAGACGCACCTGATCTCCCCACAAGACGCACCTGCACTCCCCTTAAGACGCACCTGCACTCCCCAGAAGATGCACCTGCGCTCCGCTTAAGACGCAACTGCCCTCCCCTTAAGACGCACCTGAACTCCCCTTAAGATGCATCTGAGCTCCCCTTAAGACGCACCTGCGCTCCCCTTAAGACACACCTGAGCTCCCCTTAAGACGCACATGCGCTCCCCTTAAGACGCACCTGAGCTCCCCTTAAGACGCACCTGCGCTCCCCTTAAGACGCACCTGCACTCCCCTTAAGACGCACTGCACTCCCCTTAAGACGCACCTGCACTCCCCAGAAGATGCACCTACGCTCCCCTTAAGACACACCTGAACTCCCCTTAAGACGCACCTGAACTCCCCTTAAGACGCACCTGCGCTCCCCTTAAGACGCACCTGCGCTCCCATTAAGACGCACCTGCGCTCCCATTAAGACGCACGTGCGCTCCCCTTAAGACGCACCTGCGCTCCCCTTAAGACGCACCTGCGCTCCCCTTTAGACGCACCTGCACTCCCCTTAAGACGCACCTGCACTCCACTTAAGACGCACCTGATCTCCCCACAAGACGCACCTGCACTCCCCTTAAGACGCACCTGCACTCCCCAGAAGATGCACCTGCGCTCCCCTTAAGACGCACCTGCTTTCCCCTTAAGACGCAACCGGCGCTCCCCTTAAGACGCACCTGCGCTCCCCTTTAGACGCACCTGCACTCCCCTTAAGACGCACCTGCACTCCACTTAAGACGCACCTGATCTCCCCACAAGACGCACCTGCACTCCCCTTAAGACGCACCTGCACTCCCCAGAAGATGCACCTGCGCTCCGCTTAAGACGCAACTGCCCTCCCCTTAAGACGCACCTGAACTCCCCTTAAGACGCACCTGCGCTCCCCTTAAGACGCACCTGAGCTCCCCTTAAGACGCACATGCGCTCCCCTTAAGACGCACCTGCGCTCCCCTTAAAACGCACCTGCGCTCCCCTTAAGACGCACCTGCACTCCCCAGAAGATGCACCCGCGCTCCCCTTAAGACGCACCTGCTTTCCCCTTAAGACGCAACCGGCGCTCCCCTTTAAGACGCACCTGCGCTCCCCTTAAGACGCACCTGCACTCCCCTTAAGACGCACCTGCGCTCCCCTTAAGACGCACCTGCGCTCCCCTTTAGACGCACCTGCACTCCCTTTAAGACGCACCTGCACTCCCCAGAAGATGCACCTGCTTTCCCCTTAAGACGCAACCGGCGCTCCCCTTAAGACGCACCTGCGCTCCCCTTAAGACGCACCTGCGCTCCCCTTTAGACGCACCTGCACTCCCCTTAAGACGCACCTGCACTCCCCTTAAGACGCACCTGATCTCCCCTTAAGACGCAACCTGCGCTCCGCTTAAGACGCACCTGCGCTCCCCTTTAGACGCACCTGCACTCCCCTTAAGACGCACCTGCACTCCCCTTAAGACGCACCTGCACTCCCCAGAAGATGCACCTGCCCTCCCCTTAAGACGCACCTGAACTCCCCTTAAGACGCATCTGAGCTCCCTTTAAGACGCACCTCCGCTCCCCTTAAGACGCACCTGAGCTCCCCTTAAGACGCACCTGCACTCCCCTTAAGACGCACCTGCGCTCCCCTTTAGACGCACCTGCACTCCCCTTAAGACGCACCTGCACTCCCCAAAAGATGCACCTGCGCTCCGCTTAAGACGCAACTGCCCTCCCCTTAAGACGCACCTGAACTCCCCTTAAGACGCATCTGAGCTCCCTTTAAGACGCACCTGCTCTCCCCTTAAGACGCACCTGAGCTCCCCTTAAGACGCACCTGCGCTCCCCTTAAGACGCACCTGAGCTCCCCTTAAGACGCACCTGTGCTCCCCTTAAGACACACCTGCGCTCTCCTTAAGACGCACCTGCACTCCCCTTAAGACGCACCTGCACTCCCCTTAAGATGCACTGCACTCCCATTAAGACGCACCTGCACTCCCCAGAAGATGCACCTACGCTCCCCTTAAGACGCACCTGAACTCCCCTTAAGACGCACCTGAGCTCCATTTAAGACGCACCTGCTCTCTCCTTAAGACGCACCTGAGCTCCCCTTAAGACGCACCTGCGCTCCCCTTAAGACGCACCTGAGCTCCCCTTAAGACGCACCTGTGCTCCCCTTAAGACGCACCTGCGCTCCCCTTAAGACGCCCCTGCACTCCCCTTAAGACGCACCTGCACTCCCCTTAAGACGCACTGCACTCCCATTAAGACGCACCTGCACTCCCCAGAAGATGCACCTACGCTCCCCTTAAGACGCACCTGAACTCCCCTTAAGACGCACCTGCACTCCCCTTAAGACGCACCTGCGCTCCCATTTAGACGCACCTGCGCTCCCCTTAAGACGCACCTGCACTCCCCATAAGACGCACCTGCACTCCCCATAAGACGCACCTGCACTCCCCATAAGATACACCTGCACTCCCCTTAAGACGCACCTGCGCTCCCCAGAAGATGCACCTGCGCTCCCCTTAAGACGCAACTGCCCTCCCCTTAAGACGCACCTGAACTCCCCTTAAGACGCACCTGCGCTCCCCTTAAGACGCAACTGCGCTCCCCTTAAGACGCACCTGCACCCCCCTTAAGACGCACCTGCACTCCCCTTAAGACGCACTGCACTCCCCTTAAGACGCACCTGCACTCCCCAGAAGACGCACCTGCACTCCCCAGAAGACGCACCTGCACTCCCCAGAAGATGCACCTGCACTCCCCTTAAGCCGCACCTGCACTCCACTTAAGACGCACCTGATCTCCCCACAAGACGCACCTGCACTCCCCTTAAGACGCACCTGCACTCCCCAGAAGATGCACCTGCGCTCCGCTTAAGACGCAACTGCCCTCCCCTTAAAACGCACCTGAACTCCCCTTAAGACGCACCTGAACTCCCCTTAAGACGCACCTGCACTCCCCTTAAGACGCACCTGCACTCCCCAGAAGACGCACCTGCACTCCCCATAAGACGCACCTGCACTCCCCTTAAGACGCACCTGCGCTTTCCTTAAGACGCACCTGCGCTCCCATTAAGACGCACCTGCGCTCCCATTAAGACGCACCTGCGCTCCCCTTAAGACGCACCTGCACTCCCCATAAGACGCACCTGAACTCCCCTAAAGACGCACCTGCACTCCCCATAAGACGCACCTGCACTCCCCTTAAGACGCACCTGCGCTCTCCTTAAGACGCACCTGCGCTCCCCTTAAGACGCACCTGCGCTCCCATTAAGACGCACCTGCGCTCCCCTTAAGACGCACCTGCGCTCCCCAGAAGACAGATCTGCTGGAGCCTATCCTTTCTATTGTAAAATGAAAAACAAAAAAGTGTTTTAGAAAAAACTAAATGATATTAGTAAAACAGAGTTCTAAAGATGAACTTTGCGTTTTTTTGTTGTGAGGTTTGACTGAATCTCAAACCTCAGTACAGTTTCCCTTCAGGTCATGGACTGGTGGACTGGTGGAGCGGCTCTACACCCTCTTCAGGGGGCTGGAGGGTTGATGGGGGTTTGTTCATTCAGTCCATTTGGGCTTTATGGATTTGGAGAAAGCGTTAAGCTTTGGGGAGAAATTAAACTAAGTGTGTGTAATTCTTTTGTGTGTAACTGTGGACTTGTAATTGTGTATTCACATGTACACTCACGTATCAAAACTTACAAATACAATTAACGAAATTACAGCTGCTTAAACCAAACTACAAATTCAAAACGGCTCCAACACACAAATCTTTAATTAGTATCTACGCAACAATCGGCTGACGCACAAAACCACATTTACGCACAGATCAGAGGGTTGTGATTCTCCAGGTCTGTGCGTTGACGATGTGTTTGAGTGCAGGTAAAATGCTGGGTCATCAGAGCTTTTTATCAGCAACTTTGAACCCAGGTTTTGAATAACATCTAGAAAAAACGTTTATTTTTTTCCACTTTCTTAACCCTAGAGCACCATCGCCGGATTATTTTCACCCGAGCAAAATTATTGACGTGAATTTCAACATGTGGCGTTTTCAGGAGTCTGCGTCTTCATCAGGAAGGCTCACGAGTCCCAGGCACAGGGGGACTAGAGACCAAGTTTCCACATCACTTTAATATTTTTTAGGATTTTTTTCTATAATTTTTGAGTTTGTTTTTAGGAAATTGCTTTGTTTTACTTTTTTTATTTTGCTACACATATCACAGTCGCAAATAAAGAAAACCACTAATTTATCACTTGTTGTCATGTTTCGATGTATTTTTTATGATAAGTACTTTTGGTTGGGTGTATTTTATTGGGTGTTCAAGGGTTAAACAGATACGCCCTGATAAGTGAGAGAAAAATAATCTAAATAAGTGTTTTTAAAACACTTTTAAGTTTTTCAGAATTCATCCCTCCCTCTCAGCAACGCCACCGCCACCGACAGCAGCGCCACTGCCAAACTCTTACCTGAGTGCTGGTCCCCAATCGCGGTGATAGAAGGCGCTCAATAAAGACCTCCTTGCTGGAGGCGCCGTTTAGGAAAATGGAAAAAACTACGCTTTTCCTAGATATTATTCACAAGACGCACCTGCGCTCTTCTTTAGATGCACCTGCGCTCCCCTTAAGACGCACCTGCACTCACCTTAAGACGCACCTGCACTCCCCTTAAGACGCACCTGCGCTCCCCTTAAGACACACCTGCGCTCCCCTTTAGACGCACCTGCACTCCCCTTAAGACGCACCTGCACTCCACTTAAGACGCACCTGATCTCCCCACAAGACGCACCTGCACTCCCCTTAAGACGCACCTGCACTCCCCAGAAGATGCACCTGCGCTCCCCTTAAGACGCACCTGCTTTCCCCTTAAGACGCAACCGGCGCTCCCCTTAAGACGCACCTGCGCTCCCCTTAAGACGCACCTGCGCTCCCCTTTGGACGCACCTGCACTCCCCTTAAGACGCACCTGCACTCCACTTAAGACGCACCTGATCTCCCCACAAGACGCACCTGCACTCCCCTTAAGACGCACCTGCACTCCCCAGAAGATGCACCTGCGCTCCGCTTAAGACGCAACTGCCCTCCCCTTAAGACGCACCTGAACTCCCCTTAAGATGCATCTGAGCTCCCCTTAAGACGCACCTGCGCTCCCCTTAAGACACACCTGAGCTCCCCTTAAGACGCACATGCGCTCCCCTTAAGACGCACCTGAGCTCCCCTTAAGACGCACCTGCGCTCCCCTTAAGACGCACCTGCACTCCCCTTAAGACGCACTGCACTCCCCTTAAGACGCACCTGCACTCCCCAGAAGATGCACCTACGCTCCCCTTAAGACACACCTGAACTCCCCTTAAGACGCACCTGAACTCCCCTTAAGACGCACCTGCGCTCCCCTTAAGACGCACCTGCGCTCCCATTAAGACGCACCTGCGCTCCCATTAAGACGCACGTGCGCTCCCCTTAAGACGCACCTGCGCTCCCCTTAAGACGCACCTGCGCTCCCCTTTAGACGCACCTGCACTCCCCTTAAGACGCACCTGTGCTCCCCTTAAGACGCACCTGCGCTCCCCTTAAGACGCCCCTGCACTCCCCTTAAGACGCACCTGCACTCCCCTTAAGACGCACTGCACTCCCACTAAGACGCACCTGCACTCCCCAGAAGATGCACCTACGCTCCCCTTAAGACGCACCTGAACTCCCCTTAAGACGCACCTGCACTCCCCTTAAGACGCACCTGCGCTCCCATTTAGACGCACCTGCGCTCCCCTTAAGACGCACCTGCACTCCCCATAAGACGCACCTGCACTCCCCATAATGCAGAAGATGCACCTGCGCTCCCCTTAAGACGCAACTGCCCTCCCCTTAAGACGCACCTGAACTCCCATTAAGACGCACCTGAACTCCCCTTAAGACGCACCTGCGCTCCCCTTAAAACGCACCTGCGCTCCCATTAAGACGCACCTGCGCTCCCCTTAAGACGCACCTGCACTCCCCATAAGATGCACCTGCACTCCCCTTAAGACGCACCTGCGCTCTCCTTAAGACGCACCTGCGCTCCCATTAAGACGCACCTGCGCTCCCATTAAGACGCACCTGCGCTCCCCTTAAGACGCACCTGCACTCCCCATAAGACGCACCTGAACTCCCCTTAAGACGCACCTGCACTCCCCATAAGACGCACCTGCACTCCCCATAAGACGCACCTGCACTCCCCTTAAGACGCACCTGCGCTCTCCTTAAGACGCACCTGCGCTCCCCTTAAGACGCGCCTGCGTTCCCATTAAGACGCACCTGCGCTTCCCTTAAGACGCACCTGCACTCCCCATAAGACGCACCTGCACTCCCCTTAAGACGCACCTGCGCTCTCCTTAAGACGCACCTGCAGTCCCCATAAGACGCACTTGCGCTCCCCTTAAGACGCACCTGCACTCCCCTTAAGACGCACCTGCGCCCCCCCCCCATAGATGCTGCTCTTCTCTACTACCCTCCACTGACCCCGACAACCCAAAACCCCACAGCCCCTGTATGGGTCAATTCCCCGTACAGATGCATGTGACTGAGGCTTTACCTATCTTAAGAGTTTGTACTTTGGCCCGCTAACTCTTGTCCAGGTGGCGTCTAACTCTAACCGAAGAGTTTTCAAAGTTTTCATTCTGCCGGATTAGGACCAGACTGAAGTCTTCAAAAGGTCTCTAAGTCCTAATGAGGTCAGTGAATAAGTTATAGAAAGTCCTCAAATGGCAACACGTACACACATCCACACACATCGAGCTAAAGGACACTTGAAGGAGATGTAACCTGAACTTCTCTGAGCCGCTGAAAGCTTCAACTGTCTTCTGAAAGCTGCTTTGTTCCTTCATATGTTTTTTGTCCGTGAACCCAGGAGAGGATCAGGAAACATTTGCAGATGTCTTCCTCTCAGAGGTACTGCATCTTCAGGCTGGAACCTCCTCCGCCTGTGGAGCGGGGAGCTTTAACCTTGTCCCTTCACCTCCCGTTTCATTAAACGTGTTGACGTGCTGAGCGTGTCTCCTCTGAGGAAACGCTGGGAGGACGGCGCAGAAACGCTTTCTGGTCATTCAGAGCTGCAGGAGCTGCTGGAGCAGGAGCCCATCCAGGTATGTGCAGGACCCTGACGCAAGCAGAGAGACGAAGCCTGAAAAGCGGATTCTGAAAGGTCAAACAAGACTGGAGATTCATCAGAAAATGAATGAAATTAGTTAGATTGGAGTTTTTTTCATAACTGTTGTTCTGCCATGTTTTTTTCCTTCTGTAATCGGACAAATGAAGAACTTTTTAGTGACTGAACCCGCCTAAAACAGGTTAAAACAAACATTAAGGCAATGATCTGGAAATGAAAGAGCATTTATGCTACTGTGCTTCACCTGTTAGGAGTGGACATATAGACTCTGTTTCTGTAGGTTTTCATCTGAACAGACCTTCGACTAGCGTGCTCATCTTTTTCCTGTTATTTGCTCAGAAGAGACATTTGGTTTAATCACCAGAATTTGTCTCCAGGTTTAAACCTCTAATGTTTAGAAACAGCAGCAGAAAAATACGCAGAACTCTGACTCCTGTGGTGCAGGACGCTCTCACACAGCAGTCAGTCGAGCCAACAGGATTCCCTGTTCTGGAGGTTTGATCTTTTAAATGTCACTTTGTGTTTACCTGCCGTTCTCACAGAAAATGTTTCTTTTCTGGCTCCTCTGTGGTAGAAAGTGAAGCCGACTTCTTTGGCAGCCTGAAGCGGATCTTTCTTATAACAGCGGAGATGTGAAATATTAAGCAAAAAGTGATTTTATGGTCATTTTTCCCCTCTAGGAAGTGAAAGGTGTCAATCGGAATGTTGCTGAAACCGTCCTGCTTGTTTCTGTTTCAAGCTTTTGTTGCGTTCAGGGGTCGTCATGCTCCCCACCAACAGCACGGAGCTGCAGTCGCTCCTGCTCTCCTTCCTGCACCACTGCCTCAACGGCACCAACCTCCACGCTCAGAACCACACCACCCAGCATGCCGTGCAGGCTGGGGGCGGAGTCCGGGCCCAGTCGCAGGGCGTCGTGTACATTTTCCTGGTGGTGGGCATGTTCAGCTTCTGCTCCTTCGGCATCATGCTCAGCTACATCCGCTCCAGGAAGCTGGAGAGCTCCCAGGACCCGTACCACCAGTACATCGCACACGACTGGACCGCCGTGGCGGCGCCGAGCCGGGTCGTGGCCGAGGCCCTCCACAGGGAGGCTGGCAGGGAGGGGCCCATTATCTTCTGCAACCCCGCAGCAGCTGCAGGGGCCGAGCACGGCCTCCAGTGATCTGAACGTAAAAACTGAGGACTTCCTGGAACGTTGGTCACCAGGAAACACGCGACTCAGTGAACGTGTCCTGGAATTACAAGATTAATGTCAGACTTGGACGCACGGACCTGACAAACAACTACAACTGTGCAAAAATACAAGTAACACCCAAAGAAACCTTCTGCTGATGTGGAGGAACATTTGACTGTAATATTATTTGGTTTGACTTCATAAAAAGTTAAAAACAAAACACGCTAAACCGAAACAAAATGAAGGAAAACCACGAGTGACGGCGTATGGCCCTGGACACGCCCTCGCACCCTTTAGACCCGCCCTCACTGTGGATGGACACGCCCCTCATGCTCCCCCTCACTCTCATGTCAGATCTGCATGTGACAAAGTCAGGAAAACAACTTCTTTTCCTCAAATGTCAGCATTTCTGTTGGTTTTATCTCCATAACAACTTCATTGGGAAAAGTAATAAAGGTTTTTGTTCACCAGATTTTATGTCATATTCTTTTGTTCAGCTCCAGTCAACCATCCATGGATTACCTTTTCCCTGTATTCCGGTAAACATGTGCGAGCAACGGCCAAAACACACCTTTGGCGAGCTCGCCGCGCTGACAAACTTCAACCGCCAAGGAGCTTCTCAGTGATGCTTGAGGAGTTGGGAGGTGACGGATCGAAGGCGGAGTTTAAATTTGTAGAAGGTAAAGAAGACTTTGGGGGGAATTTAAACATGACGGGCTCATCCCAAGGTCAAAGGTCATTGAAACTTTGGTTGCGGCTGTAAAGTGACTCTAGCAGTGAGTGAGACATGTTGTGGAGAATGCTCAGTTCAAAGTTTTTTTTATTTTTTTACCAAATTTTCCACTTTGTCACAAAATGGTGGCGAAGGCGTAGATCCTGTGGCCATCCCATAATAATCATCATTCACTTTGTCCACAGTTCAGTTTCGCTGGGTACTGTGTGCATCTCTTGGTGAATTTTATTTTTTATTTGAACAAATGAGGATAAAGTGTCTGAATGATTCAAACAGTCAGAAACAGACACACAGTCAGCAAAAATCCATCCGGAAAGCCAAATAAAAGCCTTTTCATTCATCCTTCTGTCTGTTTGAAGAATCACTAAAGTAGATTCCATGTTTCAGTGTGAAAACATCTGACACTCTAGTGTTTTACCTAGTTATGTTTTGTTGCATTTAAATCACATTTACTGAACAGCTGGACTCAAACTGAGCTTTTTCTAGATAAATGTGGCTTTCTATTCCTGCAGACTTCAGCGTTTTTTTAAATAAAAAGAGGAGGAAGACGAGGAGTGAAGATCAAGCTGTGAAATGAAGGACGGAGGAAGAATCGAGTCCAGCTTCTCAGAAGAAAGTGATGTGGATGAGCGGAAAAATCAGGAACAATGACTTATCGTCATGACACAGGTCACAGTTTTAGTCTGCAGTTACTCGTTTGTCTTGTCATCCTGTAAGTCTGAGCAGAACCAGAACCAGAACAGAATCTGGGTTTCAGTGGGAAATCCAAGCCCTCATCCATGACAGGAGTCCTGGTTTTCTGCTGGTTTTGCTCTTCATCGCTACATTGGCTCTTCTCTTCTCCTCCTTCCTCCTCTGTCGCTCCTCCTCCACCTCCAGCCGGCGCTGCTGCGCCCCTCTGGCGGCCCGCTCCACCTCCCGGGTCAGGCTGAAGTGGACCATCTGCATGCTGAGCATGGGGACGATGAGGTTGTAGTTGTCCACCAGCTTGTTGAGCCGCAGCAGCTCCTCCTGCGCAGACGCACACAGCTCCTCCCACCGCCGCCGCTCGCCGGCGGTCATCTGCTCGCCGAGCCGGGCCCTCTCCTCCAGCAGGCGGGCCCGGATCCGAGCGGCGCCCTCGCGGATGTCTCGCTGCGTGACGACCCACGGCGGCTGGTAGCCGTTGTCGATGAGGATGCGGTTGAGGTTGTGGGTCATGGGGTCGGCGTACGGGTTGTGCTGAAACTTACTGAGGGGTTTCCCGGCGCCGCTCAGGTTCCTGAAGTCTCCGCGGGCCATGGACTCCTGGATCAGGTCCTCCACCAGACGCTCCACCGCCTGGGTGATCTTGATCTTGCGGCTGCGCTGCCGGGTGTCCCGCTCCACCAGCGCGCCGTCGCCCGCCGCTCCCCTCTCGTGCTCCCTCTGCCGGTAGCTCAGAACCTGCTCGGCCGCTCGGTCAACACGGACCTGTCGGTACTGGCGCTCCCGCTGGCTGGGGGTGCCCGAGCCCACGCCATCGAAGCTGAGGTAGTGTCTGTGCTGAAGCGCCGCTCCTCTGGACTTACCTTCGTCCTCCTCTTCCTCCTCGGCCTCTTTGTGTCCGATCTTACTCTGGTGGGTCAGCACGGCCCGGTAGGCCTCTTCCACCTGCGCAAACAGCACGCCGTCCGCCGTGGCCGTGCCTGAGTCTGGGTGGTAGAGCTTGGCCAGGCGCAGGTACGCCTGCCTCACCTGGGCAGGAGTGCTGCTGCCCTCCTCAGGCAGCTGCAGGAGGCGGTAGCTCTCCTTCAGGCCGCGGCTCATCCGGTGACCCGAGCTGAGCCACCGGAGCGCCGGCGAGCGCCGCGCCGACAGAAGACAGCCGTGACGGACGCTGATCCGGGAAGTCAGCAGCTGGACGGTGCCGCTCATCTAGAAGCGGAAAAATGTTTCAGTTATGACAACGAAAAAAGCCAAATCCTTCAGAGGACGGCAGGAAGTGTTGACTAAAGTTTGTGCCGTTTTCCTCTCTGTTTTAAGAATAAATTAACGATAGTAAGAAACGATTTTGAGCAGCTTTTGTATTAATTTCTCCTGAATTTCCAGACAGAAGACCTCAGTTTAATACAGATCACACACTGCAGTAAAAATTAAAATAGATGTTTTAAAAACAGGTGGACCGCAAACTGCAAATATAAATCAAAATGTGACATCTGTAGTGATGACGGTGTAGAAGCTACGAGGTGTTAGGGCCATGAAAGTAGAAAAATAAGCAGATATATGACAATCAACACCTAAAATTATAAGAAAAAAGTCAAAATTTCCTAAAGTTCGAAAACAAAAATGTATAATATTTCAAGGGAAAAGGTGATTCTTTTAGAAATAGAACTTTGCACTCAGCTTTTTAAAAATGTTTCAACAACAAACATTAGCGGTTTAATTCTGAGAAATGGCAGCAAGGCCCGTATGGTTTAAACGTGGGGCCCCAAACTCAGGGCCCCACGTTTAAACCATTGGGGCCCACTTGGCCTTGCTGCCATGGAGCTGTTTTACTCTTTCAAGTTATTTTTGAAAAAGCATAACTTTTTCTTGGTCAAATTGCAACTTTCTTAATCATAAAACTAAAATAAATTCATTACTTTGCAATTTTTTGAGGTAAAAATAATACTCGTATTTTCTTTGATGGAGGTCCTAATATTTTTTCTGAAATGTTTCTGTAAATCCAGTTAATCTGTTAATAAATCCTGTTTTTTCGTTTAGAAGATGTTATTTCTGCCTGAATAAAGAAGCTTGTCCCCACCGACCATGCTGACTTTATTCATCCTCTGACATGTTATGTCAGATCGGAACATTAGAAGCGCTTCCGGTTAAGCTAACTCGGAAACGTCACCCTAAAAGCCGGTTTAACGACAAAAGTTAAAAAGCTCCGTTTGAACGTCCGTTCACGTCTACGGACAGGCGCGTGAACAGTCGCCGTGAAGCCGTCACGAGACTCACTTTCTCCGGTCACACGGGGCGGCAGAGGTACTCCGTGGGCGGCTACTGCAGCTAAGCACTTCCGCTACTTCCGGTCACAGTAAGGGTCCGCTCGTGCGCTTTTTGAATAAAACTTTATTCCACACTGTAAACTGAAGCAATATTTTGTGGAATTATCCGCTGTTCTTATCACGTTTGAGTTGAGGAAAACGAAAAGCTCTACGATACAGTGGGAATTTGTGCAAATGAGCGCATCTTTTCTTCTGATTTTTATTTATTTATAAAGACTAATAGATACAAAGGGTGTGCAATCTTTATAATTACCATATACTATATTAGTAAAATTAAAATGTACAATAGACTGATTAGATTAAATCTATTCATCATTTCCCCCAAAATATCAGTAGAAAGAGTTGTTACTGTCATGATGGAGAATATATTGATGGCAGCAGAGGAGGAAAGACGTCTTTCAGGTCTCTCCCGCATTAAACCGGAGATCATTAAAACCAGCGATGGTAGGATATTTGTGGAAGACGAACTCCTAAACTTTATTGCCGTGAAAATGAGAACACTGAGTCATGATGAAATTGTTTTACTTGTAACAAACAATTTCAGCTCTGAGCGAATTGAATCGTCAAAGAAAGTTTTGTTCGAGGTCTGCCCTAATACCTCTCAACGCTGCATCACTCACAAAGGCACGCAAAAGGATATTAACAACGTAAAGATTTGTTTGAAAGTGCTAAACGAGTGTGGGGACAATATTCCAAGATTTGTCTCGCACTATTTGGATGAACTGCCTCCTGTGTCATTCAACCATGTTGATGTCTCAGCGCTGCTGGCACGGATGGAGCAAATAAACAATGACATGCGCTGCATGAAACTCACTCTGGAGTCTCAAACTACTGCTTATGAAAATCTTCATGCTGTAACGACATCGATGGACAACCGGATCACTATGATGGAGCAGCAGCGCGCCGACGCTGAACCACTCAGCGGTGCTGAGTCAACAAACGCCGAGGAACCAACGTGCAGTAAGGCCAAACAGCCTGCAGGACAAGCTCCGACGCCACTGTGGATTGTTGTTGTGCGAGAAGGACGCCGGCAGAAAGGAATGGATGTAAAACCTGCTTCAGTTTCAAAGCCGCAAGTGAATCGCGCAGCTGGTCGTGCGCGCAAAACTCCCGGTATTATTGGAACTGCCTCTGTTTCTAATATTCACGCAGTGAAGACGAAGATGGTGAGTGTTTTTGCAACCAAATTTGACCCAAGTTTGGATGCTGTTACACTTAACAAGTACCTGGAAGGCAAGATGGGACGGGAAGTTAAATGCAGGAAAATTGAGACTGTTCATGGAAGATTCAGCTCCTTTCACATAACGGCTGAATGTAACGCTGTGGCAGACATGTACGCGCCTGAGCTTTGGCCTGATGGTGTTTATGTGAGGCGCTACTATGAACCCCGCCGGAAAGAACAAACTTCTGCAGCCAGAGGTTCTCTGGCCCCAGAAATCACTCGGAGTGTGAATAAGGCCTCAGTTCCTGTGGGGGATGGCGGTGAATCCAACGCCTAAACCTCTTGTGTCATCTTACTTGACAACAAATCATCATGCGGATTGTATCATATAATACGCGTGGCTTGCGGTCTGGACACAGTGTTGCAGATAAATCCAGTCGCTATGTCGTTGATAAGCTTTTGAATGAGTGTGATGTATTATGTTTGCAAGAAACTTGGCTTGCCAAACAGGACTTGGACAATCTAAACTCATTACATGTGGATTTCCATGGTGCTGGTGAATCCACCACTGATCTGAGTACCAGAATCGTTCGAGGTAGAATTCCTGGGGGCGTGGCTATCCTCTGGAATGTTAAGTATGATGCTGCTGTTAATGTTGTGAGGCTTAATGTTGATTGGGCTGTTGGCTTGGAAATCGACATTGATGAAAAGAAATTTACAATTCTAAATGTCTACATGCCCTATGAGTCTAATCTATTGGAGGACGAATTCTTGCACAAATTAGCATTCATAAAAGCATATATTGAGGATAGCAGCTCCACTTGTGTGTTTGTTATGGGAGATTTTAATGCTGATCTCTCAGATGACTCATCAATATTTGGTAATCATTTAACTTCTTACTGTGAAGAAAATAATCTCACCTTATCAAGTAAAATACTTCTCCCAGATACAAGCTTTACTTATATCAGTGATGCCTGGCATTCCACCTCATGGCTGGACCACTGTATCTGTACTACGGATGCTCATGCTTCTCTGAGTAACATAGAAATCCTGTATAACTTGGCTACCTCTGATCACATACCAATAATCTTCTCCTTAAATGTGGCAAATGTACCATCTCTTGTGGCGAAAGATAATAACGATCTTACAGATAAACTTGATTGGTCCAAAGTTACAAATGAGGACATCAATAAATACACAGCAACCACCGATGCTCAGCTGCAGGCTGTAAAATTGCCCAGGGATGCGCTGGCATGCTGTGATCCAAACTGCAAAAATACTACTCATTGCAATGAATTGTGTAAACTCTATGAAAATATAGTAAAAGCTGTAAAAGATAGTAGTCTTTGCCTACGAAGCAGGAGTCTTAAAAGCTGGACTGTCAAGCCAGGCTGGAATGACTTTGTAGCTGAACATCATGCTGCAGCCAGGGACGCTTTCACACTCTGGCATGAAGCTGGGAAGCCTCGTCAAGGTGCCTTGTTTGAGAGCAAGAAAATGACTACTGCTAGATTCAAATATTCACTTCGCATTCTCAAAAGGCAAGAAAACATGATGAGAGCAGACTCTCTGGCCAGAGGTCTACAAAATAATGATTACCATAAATTCTGGAAGGAGGTTAATTCTATGAATAATCGTAAAACTTCATTGCCATCCAACATTGAAGGTGTATGTGGTGCTGATAACATTGCTGATTTATGGCGTAAGCATTATTCTGACCTGCTTAATTCGGTAAAAAGTCATGCAGTTTCTATTGACAATGTGGATTTTACAGACACAATGGTTATTCGTGCAAGTGAGATTCAAGATGCAATTTCAAAGATAAAAGAAGGCAAAGCATGTGGTCTTGATGACATCACAGTCGAGCATTTAAAATATTCAAGTTTTAAATTACTGCCCCTGCTGGCCATGTGTTTCACTGGCTTTTTAACCCATGGAGTCCGGCCTGATTCAATTCTCTCAGTTGTATTAATTCCCGTCATCAAAGACAAGACCGCCAGTTTAAATAGTCTGTCGAACTACAGACCGATTGCCCTTTCCAGCAACATTTCAAAAATTTTAGAATATGTTTTATTGACTAGACTCGAAGTGCATCTTTTAACAAGTGAGAACCAATTTGGTTTTAAAAAAAGTCTCGGCACTGATATGTGTATCTACGCGTTACAGGAAATAGTTGGGAAATACCTGCATCTGAATACATCTGTATTTCTGTGTTTTATTGATGCCACTAAGGCCTTTGACAGGGTCAACCGCCTCAAGCTTTTTCAGAAGCTAATTAATCGAGGAGTGCCCAAATGTCTTGTACGATTCCTGGCTTTCTGGTATGCTAATCAAACAATGGTAGTCAAATGGGGCAATGTCTTATCAGAGCCTTTTTATGTAAGCAATGGAGTTCAACAGGGGGGGATCCTCTCTCCATTTCTATTCAATGTGTATATTCATGACCTATCCACTAATCTGAATCTGTGCAAAACTGGATGTGTTGTTGGATGTCAAACCTTTAATCATCTTATGTATGCTGATGACCTTGTCATTTTTAGCCCCTACAGTGCTGGGTTACAAACACTTTTAAAGGTTTGCTCTGATTAAGGCAGAGACTTTGACATAAAATACAATCCCTCCAAAAGCAAAGTAATGATCGTAAGGACCAAAGACGACAGAAATGTAAACTTTCCTGTTTTTAAGCTTTGTGGAACGCCTCTGGAACAAACATCATCTATCAAATATCTTGGACATTTCATTACTGACGATTGGAGGGATGATAGAGACATTCAGAGACAGTACTGTAAACTCTATGCTCAGGCAAATATGCTGATGAGAAAATTCAGTGCATGTTCTCTTAAAGTGAAGTGTTCGCTGTTCAGAGCTTACTGCACTCCTCTGTATACGGCCCCTCTTTGGTGGAACTATGGACGTGGGACCTTCCACAAATTCTTAGTGGCCTATAATGATGCTTTTAGGCTTCTGCTACAGGTGCCCAGGTGGTACAGAGCCAGTCAGCTGTTTGTGGACGCTCACATCCCCACCTGTGAAGCTCTACTGCGCAAGCTTACATACAGCCTCATGGAACGCCTGGACAAATCTAAGAACTCAATTATCATGTCTCTGACTGATCCCAAAAGAAGCTCATGCCGCTACACTTCTGCCCTAAGGAAACACTGGATACAGCGATTATACTCTTTTTAAGTTATATCTTTTTACTTTTTATTTATAAATACTGTATTTGTATCTTATGTTTTATTTTATTCTCTTTTCCTCCTATGGACCACCTGAGTCTGAAATAAAAGTTTGAATATTAAACACATCTTTGTACACTGTCTTTATGTATTCTAACAACCCCAACTGTAGCAGGGAAACAAGAACCGAGCTGCTGATGAAGCGGCCTCATTGTAGAGTGGCAACATTGCAAAGCTAAGAGGTCAGCAGTTTGCATAATCACGATTCCAGCATCAAAGCCCATTTATCTGAACATGCACAAACAGGCTATCAGAATGGACTTCACTTCTGTTCCCAGCCCTCTCACTCATGCTTTTTACACCAAGATTCCCCACTTCCCATGAGTCTTAGGGGTTGAAGGCGGGGCTAACCCCCAGAACGCCACAGTATTTATACTTAAAGTAATTCACAAAACAAATGTTATACTACCCACAAAATAAAACAGTATTTTCTTATAATTATTCTGGTAAATATGTATCAAATTTAGTCATAATTTTGGCCAAATATTATGTTCACGAGAAAGGGGTTAGAGAGGGTCCCCAAACCCAAAATGTTAAAGAAACACTTAAAAACCTATTATATCTCTAAAGAAAATTAAAATTGAGTAATCTGAAATTATCAGAAGCAATTACACCATTTAGAACCTATAAATGTATTACTTCTTTTTTAATGTATGTTTATTGTTTTATTTTATTTTTGTATATTTTAACTTTTTAAACGTTTTTATTTGTTTATTTATTTATATGTTATTAAATGTATTACTTCTGACTAGCAGATCTTCATGTTGTTGTATCTTGTTTAGTTTTTCTTTATCGGTTTATATTTTTGTGTGTTTGAATGATAGTCTTGATAAATGTTCTATATTGGTCTATTTTGTACACAAATTTGTTCAAATTTTGTATGATTATTAAACCGTCAATAAAGATTTATTTTAAAACAATACACCTGATTTATGCAACTTTTTAAGAAAGGGGGTCTCTGGACCTGAAAGTTAAAGTTAGGCTTTTAATGTGCTAAAGCACCCATCTATGTTAATATAATGAATTCCTGATTTGGCTGCCAATGTATAAATAAAAAAAAAAAAGACTTTTATCACATGGAAGAAAAAGACCAGCGCTTTGCAAAGGACTTGTTTCTTGAAAAGAAAAATATTATCAGGTGGTAAAGCTTTTGTTACAATCAAACGTTAATTGTCAAAGGTAAAGGGACCAGATATAAAGTGTATAGGTGTTGGGATGTAACATCAGCATTGTGGTTTAAACAGGTGTTAGATCCACTACCATCTGTTGAAAACAGCTGATTTTTAGTGACATTTTCTGAATGAACAAGAAAAAGGATTTTCTTCTTTTTCCTCTTTCAACATTTCAGAGTTCTCTAAGTTCAACTCAAAGCTGAGAAACACACTTTCCATTTTCATGAGTACACTTTCCTGAAATTACTCCTATTTAGGAAATGTAACCCAGAAATATTCAATTCCTCATTTGACAGTTAAGCTTGGTTCCTGCGCAATCCTGCAGAGAAGCAGGAGATCATTGGATATCCACCTTTGAGTCTGTTGATGTGGACTAAGCCCACCCTACTTCTACTCAGCCATAACTGAGAGCTCTCTGTTTACAGGCTCTCCTGCTAGCTTGCAGCTAGCAAGATTCTCAAGAAGATGATAAAAAATGTATCAGATCCAGAACGACTGACAGCTGTTTATTTCTCTGTAGAAGTCTGTGGGATTTTGGCTTCTTAGAGCCAGAAGGTACTTCCTGTTTGGAACGCCAGGGGGGACGGAGTCACTTGGTCAGTGTTATCAACCTTGAAAGGACAGAAATTCCTCAATAACATCTGCTGCTTAAATACAAATGAGCTCCAGCAAAAGTCCTAAACAAATGAAGACTAAAGCAGCCACCAGTAGAAATGATATTTTATTCATTTTTTCCACGTCTGACGTGTTCTAAAACCTGTTTTAACTGTTTCCTTCAAGGTCTTCTAAAAGGTGTTTCTGCTGCTTCTTTAGGATGTTGTAGAAGATGTCCTTGTGGGCGGGGCTTGCCCTCAGGTGATCCAGGAGCTCCCTCATCTTCGCCTGAGAGGTGGGCTTCGATCTGATCAAGTTATAAGCCTCTTGCTGGATGGCGTCTTCCTGGAGAAGCTGATCTAGGATGGGTTCAACGCAGGTGACTCTGTCGATCAGCTGGCTGAAATGTTCGTCCACAAAGTGTTTCCCTGCAGAGGAAGGAGAGAAAATACATTTTTGTGACTCCGTCTACATGTTTTCCTGCTGAAACTCAGGCTTCTGGAAGGGACTAAAATGAAGTTCTAGTTCTCTCAGATGGTTAAGGTTTCTCTCTGACACATTTGTGTTGTTCTATGGTCGACAACTTCAGCAGGGAACAACTGGAACAACTGTAGTAGGTTTAGGGGATGTCATCTGGACTTGGTTTTAAAGTTGGAAGACGTTTCACCTCTTATCCAAGAGGCTCTGTCAATTCAAAGCCTCTTGGATAAGAGGTGAAACGTCTTCCAACTTTAAAACCAAGTCCAGATGACATCCCCTAAACCTACTACAATGGAACCAACCTGGATGAATGAGAGTCTTCATAGACAACTGGAACAACTAGAATTTTAAAAAACGTATTCGTTTTTTTTACAGGGAACGTTCCAGTGTTTAATACACCAAATAATTTAAAAAAATGACTTTTAAGAAATCTCACTTCCTTTGGTAACTGTTAATATAAACCTATGAAAAAAACTGTGAATATTTACCAAATATGCATAAAGAGAAACATCCAGAATCAGTTCTGCTTTTTCAAAGCTCACAGATTTACCTCAGCGTTTACTACTAACATGTAATGATCTGCAATAGATGTACAAATGCTAACTAATGGCACATTAAAAAAAAGGAATAAAAACATGTCAAATATAAACAAATAAACATATTTACTCAAGTGTATTCATATTAAATCAACTAAGTCAATAGAAAAAAGAGCAGAGCTGACCTGAGACGGAACCAGAAGATGAAGATATTCCCGCCTCATTCACTGAAAATAGTAGAAACAGAGTCAGAAAATACTTCATTTAGGAGTGGAACGATTTATTTCAACAACTATTCTATTATAATTAGTGGCTGACAATAGTATTCCTAATCCATATTGTTTCATTCTTAACGATCTGATCCTCTGTCCTAAAGTGGATCCAGATCCTCTTCATCCAAACTTCCAGCAGTGAGACTCAGACAGAAATTCCTGCTACTGAACAGTTTTCCAGATTCTTGGATTTCTTCCAGATCATCAAGTTAATGAAATCTGTGTCCAAACCAACAAGTAAACTAGAATGAATGTCTAATCCATTCACATGTTAGTTTCCTAAAGTTCACCACTGTTGTTTTTCCACATCCAAAGAATCCAAAGGGAACATTCTTAGAACATTCTAGACACTGGATGGTCACATGACTTTATTCACAGTCTGTCCACACATTGGACTGGAATGATGGACTGATCCGTGTTGATGACGTCACACGTGTGTTGTTGCTGTGATTGGTCGGTTTTACCTTATAGTAAATAAATCTACTGTACCTCAATCCGGATGGTGTTTTCCTATATTATCATCAATTTATTTCATTTTAAATGATTTTATAAAACCTAAGGTTGATTCGATTAACAACTTTTCTTCAGACAGATCGATCTTGTTGGACAAGTTGATTACACTTGATTATCTTGCGAGAAATCCAAAGAATCTGGAAAACTTCCCCTGCACTGTTCAGGTTTCTCTGGGTTCTGACTGAAGATGTCCTGATCCACTTTCAGTCAGGGAATCGGATTCAATGGGATATCGACTATGAATCGGATCAGGAACCACAGATTCTGATATGAATGGATCCAACCCTGGTTTCTATAATGATCTGGTGGTTTCATGGCGCAGGGCGGCTTCCTTATGCAGGAACTTCAGACGGAGAAAATGAAAGAACTGAAACCACGAGAGTCCTTCTTTTCCTCTTTTTTTTAATGTGTTCTTTAATCTCCGCTGAAACTAAACCTCTCACCGCAAACACATTCTCAGATGAACTTCATTCTATCAGCTTCACTTCCTTGAACCTTCAGTTTTGCGCAAAGACCCGGTCGCTTCTGCGCCATACCGACACAGCGGAACTAGTTCTTACGGAGCTGCTGCGCCTCCGCCGCGCACTGGATCCCCCTGAGGATCTCCGCGGCCACCAAAAGCGCCTTTTTCTCCGTGAAGGTGGAGACCATCACATCTGCGACCACCAAGAAGTTCTTGTCGTCCACCCTGCCGCGCCGGACGCGCGGCTCCTGCCGGCGGTCCACCAGATCCTGGACGAACTTCTGGAAGTTTTCCTTCGTCAGATCCTCCAGCGTCTCCGCCAAAAGCTTCCTGGGGGTTTTGGACTCCATGTCTCGTCAGTGAAGCCCAGACGGAGCTGGATAGAAGTTACTGCAAACCGAAAGAGGAAGAGGAAGAAGACGTCTGTCTTTCCCGCCTGTTTCGGAGCAGCAGAACAATCTGCGCGCGCGGTGATTTTTAGAACAGAAATATTTATCCTTTTAGAATCTTTTTCACCTTTTATATATTAATAGAGGTGACATTTTCACATCAGTCTACCATGAAAAAGAAAAAAGTTTAATGTTTCCAGCAAAAGAGCAGAAAACAGGAGCGGATTCACAGATTTTAAGGCCCAGGGTCAGTCAAAGACCCCCCTCCTCCCTCCCCCCTCTTGTCATGATGATCCTCTCAGTTTTTTTCAGCAGAGATTTACAAGAAAATGAATAATGAAAACTGACATTGTCTGGTAGAAAAACGAGATGTTAGAGCAAACATCTGTTCTTTTTTGCTTTGGTTGAAAAATAAAGTTTTTCTCTCTTCATTTTTTATGTTTTTTAGAATATACATAAGGAAACCCCTGACTTCTGTTCTTAAACAGAAAAGGCCACACCCCCTGCCACTTGAAAGCAGGCTACATGAAATCCGTCCATCATACATTTTGAACGTTGGACATGGGGGCCAATAGGCTCCACCCACTTCTGTTTATTGTTATTATTTTGAACAAAAACATTAAAAAAAGTCCAAAAAGAAAACATTCTGGATTGTTTTTGTGTCACTTCTTTTAAAAATGTATTTTAAAAAGTTGATTTTATATTTTAGACAAAGAATACAACACAAAAAACTCTCAAAGATTTCTGTAAAACTAGGAAGTGAATGGGATTCGATGTCCTTAATGGAATTATTCGATTGTTGACAGATTGTGACGGATTTCCGAAGTTCTCTGCTTAGATTGTAGAACGTTCAGACGTTCAGATGTTGTTTGGGTTTCATCTCATTTCCTCCTTTTTCTGCTCTCATTGAAGCTGCGTTTATGTTTCGTTGTTTTCCACAGGTGGAAACATCCTTCGGTTTCATCCCAGCATTTAACTCCTCTCCAGTCTGGACACGAGGTCGGGGTGCTGCTCCTTCAGGACGGAGAAGAAGATGTTCTTCTTGTCTTCGTCCTGCAGGTCATCACAGAGGAGCGCGCTCAGCTTCTTCCTCCTGGTCGGCAGCGCTTTGATGTTCCTGTCCCGCTCTGGCGTGATGACGCCTTTGTTCAGGAGCGCTTTGAAAAGGGCTTCCATGAACGTCACTTCCTGAATCAGCTCCCTGCTGAATCTCTCCACAAAGTGCTTTTCTGAGGAAATATGAGAGAAATTATTGTTTCAGGAGAACAATGTTGAAAAGTTCAGAGCAGTTTGTGATTGGACCTGATTATTTTACATTTCTCCCAAACAGATCAGAAAGGTTCTAAGACAGAAAGACAAACCACCAAAGTCTGAAACGATGAGAAAGAACTAATCAATGTTTTAATCCTCATGAATTCTGTGTCCACCATCTGGAACATTTTCCTCCACCACTGTACTGAAACCACCCATTTCCCAGAATGCTTTGCACTAATACAGACATTACCGGAAAAAGGGGAAAAGCAGATGAAGGGACAAGAATGAACCGAAAACCAGACACCAGAACTACACAGAGGATGGAGGACTTCAAGAAGACGACTGATGATCAAAGTTAGACTGTAACCATGACAACAGCCAAGAATAAAAAGAAGGAAACAAAAAGAATATTTCAAGTGTCAAACGTAGAGTTTTTACCAGGGACAGCAGGTTCTGGTGCTGCAACAGACAGAACCAGCGTTAAGGCTTCAACAACAGGCAGTGACGGTCTGTACCACCAGAATCTGGTCCAAACTTTTACGTCTGAATAATGATTTGTTCAAATGTTCTATCAGTTATAACTCTTTAACTTTTACTGCTGTGTTTGTCTACCTAAACAAAAAGGCCTGAAAATCCAAACTTCTGGACTAAATTACATCCCATAATCCTTCCTGTGCAGTCACAAAGAAAAATAGAGCGCTAGCTGCAGACGACTATCACAGGAATGGAACTTTTTCTGGAATTCAGTCAAATCTGACCAAAACTTCAGACTCGCCTAAATAAGAGTTTATGATCCTGCATACATAAAAACGCAATGACTGTTTTGTTTTTCCTCAAGTTCTCTGCTTCTCTTCCTAGTAATCTAAAGATAAAAAGATGAGATTTAATAGAAAGCAGGAAAACAAACTTACATCACTTTCCAAGTCTACAAAAAAAATTGTGTTGTTTTGATTTCATGTTCACAAAATGACAATAATACTAAATCGTATCCTTTGCAATTCTTTGGTGGGTAGACATCATGAAGAGAAGTCGGAGCACAAACAGAAACTCTGAACGCTTTTTATGTTTTTACTGGATCCACATCAACAAACAGGACGTTCTGCTGCTCGCCATGCAGCCCTTTTACCTGACACAACAGGTGCAGATGCAGCTGCAGGGGCAGGTGCAGATGCAGATGCAGGTGCAGGTGCAGATGCAGGTGCAGATGCAGGTGCAGGTGCAGATGCAGGTGCAGGTGCTGATGCAGGTGCAGATGCAGGTGCAGCTGTAAAACACAGAAGAACATTTTTAACAGCATTGAAGCAGATTGTAAACCAGAAGTGTGACAGCAGAAAAGACGACGGTCTCTTTTCTTAACAGACAAGTCTTTCCAGCAGTTAGAGATGAGATGAACAGGAAGTTAAGAGAAATTCAACAAATAATGATTAAGAAGTTGAGGAAAATTATGTTTGGATGTTTAAAGTTAAACTAAATCAGAATCCAGGTTGAAACTGAATCCACACCACCCTAAAGGACAGAAACTCTTACCCAGCTGGTCTGCAAAGCCGCCCAGATTCGCCTCTTGGAGAACCTCCACAGCCACTCTCAGGACGTTCCTCTCAGAGAACACGTTCACCATCACATTTGTGACTTCAATGACGCCCTTTCCCTCCACCTGGTTTTTGTAAACACGCCGTTCTCCTTCTCTGTCCAGCAGCTCACTGATGAAATCCTGAAACTCATCGCTGGAGAGACTCTGCAGACACTTTTTCAGAGCTTTTTTGGCCGACATTTTTCACGGCACAGACGTTCTCTAACGTTCCTTAGATCAGCTCTGATTGCTCCTCTCTGGGGAGGAGGAATGAGAAGAGACGGTGCCTTCAAGTGCAATAGGAGAATTCTATTTCACAACAACTTCCTTGTGTTTTATGGGCCAGTAATCTATCTGGAGTTTTCCCAGAACCACAGAGTAACCACAGGAAGAGGAGCCATCAATATTGTAAGTAATTGGGTAAGGTCTGCACCTGTCCTATATTTCTACAGTTCTGCAGAGTTCCAATGATTTCACTGTAGTCTATAAATCATTTGTTTTAAGGTCAAATTTCTTTTTTCAGATTTCTGTACTTTTACTGAAACTGAAACTAAATCAGAGAATGTTCATAGTTTAACTGATTTTCATAGATAAAAAACTGTTTGAGCCTCAGGAAAAAAAGACTTTCTTGAAACAGAAACAAAAGCAAGAAGATGCCGACATGGAGGCGAACAAAGATCTGATAAATTTAACAGCAACTCAACCGACACACACCAGCATGCCACTCATCGTACGGTTTCGTTTTGAGTCGTGGGCATGTTCTGAAATGTTCTGGTCTATACTCTGTCATTTATAGCCTCATTCCTCACAAACACAAATTTTCAGTATTCTTCAACAAGAACCAACAGATCTGTGCTGTTAAACCCGTCTGAGCTCAACTTCACAATAAGAAACTTTAGTTGTGAAGAAACGCAACAGCAACTTGTGGTTTATGTATATAATTTATTTACACACAACAATAAACACTGCATACTTTTTAGGAAGAACCTAAAAACATGAATCACAGTTTATGTGTGTGAGTTTTTCATCAATAAACATTATCAAAATGAACAAAACATTGAAGTATTCAGTGACAGAGCTCCTCCCCCTTTCTCTAAGGGAGCGCCCAGCCCCCCTAAGGTGGGAAGCTCATAGCAGCCGCTTGTATCCGGGACCTCATTCTTTGGGTCATGACCCAGAGTTCATGACCATAGCTGAGTATTAGAACGAAGATCGTCTTCCCTCACTTGTGAACAAGTCCCCAAAATATTTTTTTCTTCTTCTTTTTTTTTTAACTTGTCCTGTCCAACAGCTGGGCAGACAGATGAGAGCTGAGGGCCTCTTGTGTTGGACATATTTTACTTCAATAATAGGGGTTATTAATCTTCAGACAAACCAGAGGTATGTCTGAATAAACCCCTTTTGTAATTGAGGCCACACTTTATTAATTTCAATCATGTTTGAAAATCTTTGGTGTTGGACCGGACGGAAAAGGAAAGGAGGGAAGAAGAGAGAGGGATGTTAGAGAGAGGGGGGGGAAGGTGATAGTGGGAGGGATAAGACCATGAAGCAGCATAAAGCAACAAGTTTACTGGTTGTTTATCATTACGGTAAGGTTCAAATGAAGCCAATAAAGGGCGGTGCCTGTCCACACACACTCAAATGTTATCAACACACCTGCTAGCTGCAAAAATGTCCACATGTCAACATGTACACAAAACCAATAGTGTTCACACACGCATACCTATGCCTTTAAACCAACTAGTGTGAAATATTTCATTCATTCAATCACACAAACTGTTAGTGCAAAGGTGAGCTAACACCTGTGCTCAGGTGAGTGTTTATGTTCTTCTAAAATGGATGGTGGAATGTGAAAAGAAGGAGGAGGAACGCCCAGCCACCCCAACACCCAGACCCCCGCCGCAGCAGCAGCGGCAGCCGGAACCCCCCAACGCCACACAGCAGCAGGCAGGGGACAACCGCCCCCGGGCAACCAAATCCGCCACCCAGGCCAGGACCAGCAGGACCGCCGCGAGACCCCCAGAGCCAGAGAGCAGGGAAGCACGGGGGGAAAGAGAGCGCCGCCCCAGCCCAACCAGGAGAGCAGCCCCCCCGCCGCGCCGGAAGAGCCCAACGCAGGGCCACACCCGTGAAGGGCACCAACAGCCCCAGACGAGCACCCCATCACCACCCAGGAGTTCCGGGCATCCCCCCGCCCCAACCCCAGGAACGAGCCAGGACCCCCCAAGGGAGACCCGCTCCGCACTCCAGGCAGCCACCCACCCGGCCCACGGTTGGTCCAGGGAGGAGCAAGGCAGGGGCCAGCCACCCCCACCCAGGAGGGAGCACCCCGGGGAAAAAGGGGGCCCACAATGGGGGTTGTAAACATGGCCCGACCAGGCTCGGCCACTGTTGGAAATTTGGCGGGGCCCAGCGCCCAGGGGCAAGGACCAGAACCCACCCCCAGGGACACGAACACCCCCAGCTCATGTGTAATGTGAACCCCCCCCCCCCCCCGAGCGGAGAGAGCACCGCCGGGCCCAGGAAAACAGCACCCAGGGGACACGGCAGCTGTCGCCAAGGGACCCGTACCCCCCACCAGGGAAGGGGTAGGGAAGTCCCCAAAATATTTAAACTCCTCCACATGGGGCAGGGACACTCCACCCACCCAGAGATGGCAAACAACCTTACTCCGGTCGAGAACCATTGCCTCAGATTTAGCGTTGGTGACTCTCATCCCAGCTGCTTTACACTCTGCCACAAACCGCCCTAATGCACGCTGGAGGTTCTGGCTCGATAAAGCCAACAGTACAACATCATCTACAAAGAGCAGAGAGGAAATCCTGTGGTCCCCAAACCAGACCCCCTCCAGCCCCTGGCTGTGCCTACAAATTCAGAGCACCCTCCCCAGGATACCACGGGGTCAAACACCTTTTTCTAAATCCACAAAACACATACAGTGGTGGACAAAATTGTTGGTTGCCCTCAGTTAAAGAAAAAAAGTCCTCACTGAATGCTCACTGAAATGACTTGAAACGTTCAAAAGTAACAAAAAATTAAAATTTTTGGAAAATTAAATAATCAAAATCAGCCATTACTTTTGAGTAGTTGATTAACAGAATTATTAAAAAAAAACAAACTAATGAAATAGGGCTGGACAAAAATGATGGTACCCATAACTTCATATTTTGTTGCACAACCTTTTGAGGGAATCACTGCAATGAAACTGTGTCTGTATTTGTCAATGAGCCTTCTGCACCTGTCCACAGGTATTTTGTGGACCTCCTCATGAGCAAACTGCTCCACTTGTCTCAGGTTTAACGGCTGTCTTCTCCAAATGGCATGTTTCAGCTCCTTCCACAGACATTCAATGGGATTCAGATCTGGGCTCATAGAAGGCCACTTCACAATAGTCCATTAGGAAACTGGAGATTCTAAACAGGACTGTGAAATAGGTTAATTAGATTGGGTCGTTCCTCTTCAGTTTCCTGCACACAGAAATGAATGAAAAATGACTCAGAGACAGTTACTTATCTTTTGTGGAGGTTTTACGTCGCACAAACACGAAGGGGACAGACAGATGAACAGGTGCATTCAAAAGTACGAACCAACGAGCTCAGAGATGGGGTTGGTATATAAACCCTGTATTTGCATATTCAGAAGACCATACACTGAACAATGGTGTGAAAATCACGCCCACAGGTTGCTGCTGGAGAGAAGCTCCAAGGTTGCAATGGAGTTACCTCTGAGGCATCACACACACAGAAAAAGGGAGTATGAGAAGAAACTGTGAGAAAAATAACTTGGCTGTGCTGTCTTCAATGTAATATAATTTTGAGATGATAATACATGCTTAGTGAATTAAGTTTAAACCATTAGTGTAATAAAAGTTAAAGGCAGTTTCTAACTATTCTTCACATATATGTATAGCCCAGATTCACAACAACAGTCGTCTCTATGGGCTTCATATCGGTAATTGATAAAGTGAAACATAAAATCAAAAGGATCATGAATACATAGAGTTCAATAGGAAAATACTAAAATGAACTAACAAACTGACTAAGCTATACTGGCATCCGTGCCCTTAGACCCCCCTTCTCTGTGAGGAAAAACTCCTAAAAAAAAAAAGGATTCTGGAAAAAACGAAGAAACCTCAGGGGTGTCCACATGAAGGAGGGATCCTCCCCCAGGACGGACAGGCGATTTACCAGAACTCTTAGAGAAGAATTAACTTATCTAAATCTACAACTACATATATAAAAGTCCAGCAGACGAGCTTCATCCAGCCGTGGTTGGGGGGACAGTCAAAGGCGCGAGTCGAGCCGGAGACAGGAACCACAGCCAGGTGTAGGAGCAGGAGCAGAGACGAGGTACTCGGTCAGGAACAGGAGCACGGATGAAACAACTGGAATCTTTCCCACTCCCACTCCCACAGAGGGAAAGAGGGACAATACATGAATCGCGAGGCATGGAGAACTGAATGATGAATAATGATAACGAATAGAGAAGAGAAGGTGGGGAGAAGTAGATGGTGTCCTCCTTGGTCGTCTCCCATGAAGTCCACTCTGGCTCAAACCACCACGAATGGTGCAATCTGACACTGATGTACCTGGTTGTTAGGTCAAACTTGAGGAAGCTGATGCTTCAAGTAATTTTATATTAAAAGTACCGTAAATTCCGGACTACAAAGCGCACCCGATTACAAGCCGCACCCACCCATTTTCACGTATAAAATAAGTTTTATACATACACAAGCCGCGGCAGAGTACAAGCCGCGCATGTGTTAGGCGATATTGTCGTCCTGACAGATCACGCCCAGCATCCCAGAGTGAGTGCAATTTATTAGCACATTGTGGGTGGTGTCAGCTTTGCCTCTGGCTCATGTATTTGAATGTATCGACATCTGTCAAACAGCATGGACCTCTATTCTGTTCACAAGTTCCTCAGTTATGGTGTTTTTATTTCATTTTTTTTTTACTTATTGACAATCTAGGTATCATACATAAAATTACAAACAGTAACCATATAATCAACATTACATCCCTCAGTTATGATGAGGAAATTTACATCCGCGATTCCACATTTCCCATGAGTCTTAGGGGCTAAAGGCGGGGCCAATGCCCGGCTCGCCATACTGTTGTACGTGTTTAAGAATGAGTATCAGCAGTGCATGGAGGGGTGAACGGGTAAAGCTCTCCTTCCGCTTGTGTCGCAGCAGTGTTATGGGAGTAACAGGACTGGTTAAAAAACACACCGGTAAAATACAGCAGCGGCGACTGAAAAGCGCGGGCCTCAGCGTGATACGCGCGCCTCAGTGCGGCGCGTGCGTCAGAATTCAGAAGCCTCTGCACTCCGCGGACGCCTCTGCGCTCCGCTCCCGCCCCGCGCGCTCCTTGTCTCCCCTTCCTATCTACCCCGACACCTCTGGCCAGGGCGGCTTCAAGGAGGAGCACTTCGTCCCCATTGCACCGGTGGATGGAGCAAATCGTTTCTGTGCAAAGCAATCGGACTTAATACTGTACGTTTTGTGTATGAGGGGCGGATGCGTTGTTACGTGTGGGAGCCATCAGACTGCCATCGGCCCCGCAGCTCTATAAGAGCAGCAGGAGAAGATGTCTTCAACTCACACGGAGGCTGTGAGTTTTTCAAAGCAAAATTCCGCTTTTACGGTTTCCTTAGAAACCGTAAATGGAGTGTAAATTCACTCCATGCGCTGTTCTCTCCGTCACGCAGCAAACCGGCTTTTGGTTGGTGATGGTGGACTTTTTTACGCTGCTTTTAACGATTGCTTTTAACTTGAAAGCTTCATCATATTGTAGCGGCGATCACGTGCACGTTGGGTCTAATGGCCCCAAAGGATTCTGGGATGCGGCTGGGCATGCGTGTTTCATTTTGTTGAACCATGACTGAAGTGTCTAAGACCTGAAGTCAAGTCCATGCTGTTTGGCTGCTTAGAGGTGTGTTGAATATAAATGTCTTGTGCTTGGTGTTAGATAAAGAATACAAACTATTCACTGAGTTCGAAAGTACGTACATGGCGGCCGCTAATTAAATCCATAAATTAGCCGCGTCACTGAATAAGCCGCAGGGCTGTAAGCGCAGGAAAAAAGTAGCGGCTTGTAGTCCGGAAATTACGGTAAATAAAAACAGAGAAAAAAAAACACAAAAAGAAAAAAATCAAATAAAAATCTAAAGTAAAAATGCATAAAGGTACATTCTGTTAAATTTGAGAGAAAATTAATTTTAAAGTAGTTAAAAAATTAAAGAGAGGAAAAGGAAAGTTTGAGTCTGTAGTGGGCGCGGTATTAATCAAGGTCCAGCTGTGCGCACCAGGAGCAATTTTGAATGAAGTGCATGCGTAGCGCCAGATCAAGCAGAGCTCGAGAGCGATCGCCAAACTTGCGATCCATCTTAATAAACTCATCTAAAAATCTAGTTAAAGGCATCGAACCCAAGGAGGCAGCCGGTTTTTCACCACACATTTATAACCAGCATCTTGCCATCACTGTGGAAACCCCAAGAAATTGAATAAAACAGAAAAACCGGAAAAGTATGTCTGGATAGTGTGTGAAGTCCTGCTCACAAAACTCCGTGGATGCTTTCCCCCTTTCAAGTGGGGTAAAATAACTTGACACTGTTAGAGCTCTGCACGGGACCATTTTCTTCATCCCGCTCCCGCCCGCTGAATTTCTGACCAATCCCGCCTGCTCCTGCAACGTATGCGTTACACTCCCGCCCGCACCCGCAATATGTATGTCCACTCCCGCCCGCACCCGCAAAACTCATAGAATTTAGTCCCGCACAGTAATAGAGATGCATTTATTTTGTATCGTCTCCCGTCCCGCAGGAAAAAAACACGTATTTGTATTGATATTATTAAAGAGATTCATGTCCTCCTCCAGCCTCATCTTTTCATGCATTCCTCTTTTGTGTAATGTGAAACTTAAATATCAAATATATTTTCCCAAATCCTGTTCGGTTAAAAGTGTGCGTACGTGCGCGCGCAGACAGACGGCCTGAAGCGCGCTCTTAGTAAGAGGCGGGGCATTGCACACCCCCAACAACAGGTTAGATGACAGAGGCCATTGGGCGTCTCTACCTGGTGCCTTCACTGAGCTTCAGTACATAAGAATCCAACAGCCGCTCAGCCTAACGTAGTCCGCTAATGTATATTCATGAGATATTCATGGCAGCACTGATCCCGCGGGGTATTTTATTTTGCCGCCCGCTCCCGCCCGCAGCACAAGTCAAACCGCCCAATCCCGCAAGATTTGTGTTGGGTCCCGCGGGACCCAATCCCAATGCAGCCCTCTAGTACCTGGATCTAGGAGTTCACCTTTAAGGTCTCTGGAGGTTGTTCTGGGCTCGTTGGATCCAGTTCCAACTATCCGTCTCCTCAATTTGTCATCAATTTTCCTCTTCCATCATCCAGGGAGGTTGGCTACTGTCCCATGGGTCTTAAACTTCTGAATAATATGTGCCACTTTCGTCACAGGATCTTCAAGCTGCTCAGAGTTGGTTTTATGGCCTTTACTGTCATGGCGGGTTAGACGAGACAGACCCAGATGCTGGAACCCGGAAGAAAAACACAGGTGAGTTGGTGGGTGAGTGAAGAAGTTTAATTCTCTTGACGTAGCGGGAGATCAGATAATTGCTCGTGGCGTGACTGGGGGTTTGTTCGTGGCTCGTGGCGTGACTGGAAGTTTCGGCAGAGGCTCATGGCGAAACTTGAGGCAGGCTTTGGCTTGAAGCGTGACTGCAAGGTTCTCTGAGGTTTGGATCCGTGAGACGAAGACACAGGTGACCACTCGTGGGAATGATGTCCTGAGGAAGAGGCAGAGAGCGAGACTTAGGCAAGGTATAGAGTACATGAGCCAGAGATAATAGTGACCAAACTATACACCATCAGGGGGCAACGAACTGGTAATGAAAGCTGGTCCAGGAGCTTCTTTAGTAGACAGGCAGGTGATGATGTAATTGGAAACAGCTGTGACGCATCAGGGACCAAGCAGAGGAGGGAGGGGGAGGAGTCAGACAGAGGCACCATGAAATGTACCTTTATGATGTTTGTCTATCATTTTGTTTCTAATGTCCTGGGACAATTCTCTCCTTGGCTTTCTGTTGTCCATGTTCAGTGTGGTTCACACCTTTTCACCAAACAGCAACGTGACTATTTGTCTCCCTTTAAATAGTCAGACTGACTGATTATGGGTTTGAAAACAGCTGTGATGTCAATGAAAGGACATACTTGAGTTAATCATGACCCCCTGGACAATTAGTTCTCAGTCTTTTATGGAGTGACCATCAATTTTGTCGAGCCCTATTTCATTAGTTTTTTTTTTTTAATAATTCTGTTAATCAACAACTCAGAAGTAATGGCTGATTTTGATTATTTAATTTTCAATAAATTTTAATTTATTGTTACTTTTGAACATTTCAAGTCATTTCAGTGAGCGTTGAGGACTTTTTTTCTTTAACTGAGGGCAACCAACAAGTTTGTCCACCCCTGTATGGACTAGATAAACAAACTCTCATGAACCCCCCAACACCCTAAAGAGGGTGTATAGATGGTCCACTGTTTTATGACACGGACGACAATTGCACAGCAGTTCCTGAATCTGAGGTTTGACTACTGGAGTCAGAGTGTAGAGGGTAAAACAACAGCTGGAAGAAATGAAACAATTTTATCCAGGTTTTTGAATGTTGCAAATGCAAACACTTATTTAAATTGTTTAAAAGACATTTAAAAGCTCATATGGAGTTTCACAAACATTTCATTGTTTCGTTTGGAATGTACTAAGTTATGTCTTTAACATTTTAACAGTAGTTTGGAGTTTTTTTGGGGTCAAAACTGTGACTTTAGTTTTCATTTTTTTGGCACAAATTTTCCTCCACATCTTTCAAAACTAGAAAGACTTTGTTTATTTTTGCAAAAGATCAAAGACGAGATACGGCTGTTCCTTTTTCAGGAAATCGTAGACGATGTCACAGGCTGGTTTGGCCTCCAGGTACGGTCCCATCAGCAGTTTACTCATCTTCTTTTCATCAGTAGGCAGAGCTTTGATTTCAGAATAGGAATGATCACTGAGAACTTTCTTATGGAGGAGTAGATCAAACAGAGGATCAGGGTCGGCCACGCTTGTGATCAACTCCATCTTGTATTTTTGCACAAACTCTTTTGCTGAAAAAGGAATAAAAAAGATGCTTAAGACAAAAGAAAAAAAACCTTAAACTGTCTAAATTGGTTTCAGTTTAGCTCCCAGTCTTTGATGGACACAGAAAACATGTGAAACACTCACAGTGGATGTTGTTTAATGGGTCTCTGTGTCTGTCTGTTTCACAGGAGAAAACAAAATACAGTTAAACTGAAATCTTAATAACAAGTCAGTCAGAATGAATCAGGCAGGGAAGGAAAACAGTAAAAGCAGCAGAATGTTTACATTTATAAATGTATGTTTTCAGTCTCAGAATGAAGCCCAAAACACGTCAAACACTTACATCCTGCGATGACATGTGCGTCCATTAATGTTCCTGATGGAATTAACAAAGCGGTGAGAATATATTAGGCATCCAGTCATAACAGTAAAAACATGAAAACTTTGGTTTCAGACTTTTTTGGTAGTTACCCACATATGATCTTTTAAAAAGGTGTTAGATTTAACACAGTAAAGTGTAACATAAGTTACACTTTACTGTGTTAAATATATTAATATTTAACACAGTAAATAAGTAATATTGTCGGTTTTAATTAAAAAAGAAACAGGACGTTCTTCTGCTGCTCGCCCAGCAGCTCTTTTACCTCGCTTATATTGGAAGTGATCCCTGAGTCCAGCGGCGGCTGTAAAACACAGAACAATATTTTTAACAGAATTGACGCAGATTGTAAAACCAGAACAGGACATAAGAGGACCAACTCTGATGACCAAACAAGTCCTTCCAGAACTTTGAGACAAGATGAACTGCTAAAAAAACAACTATCTTAGTTAACTGGAAGAGTAAAAACAGCAGCAGTTCTAATCAATATCATAACCTACTTTTGGATCATATCAGCTTGGAGTTACCATCAACAGGGAGCAAAACAATATCCAAGAACTTCAGTTCCTCTGGTCCTCCGTAATTAACACGTCACTTAGTGGGGGTGGGTGGCTTATGTGACTCTCTCCGGGGCATGTTGGTGGGGTGTGGGGGTCTGGTCTTGGCTCCAGGGGTTCTCTGGGGCAGAGGTCTGGGGGCTATGCCATCAGGGTAGGGATCAGTGCCTGAGACTGGGTGGAAGTTTTGCCCTTGGGGTCTGTGGGTTGGGGGTGGGGTGCGGGTGGCATCGCGGACCATGCTTGGGGGAGGGGGTTGCTGTCTCGTCGGAGTGGGGACAGGGGTAGGCGACTGCCCATGCTGGTCGAGACTGCGCCTGGTCTGAGCGGGGCGCTCATCTGCGTCTGGGGCTTCAGCCCCGTCGCTTCTGGTCCCTGGGGTGGGTTTGGGGTGGCCTTAATCTGGCTTTTACATAACCTTGGGAATTGCTTATGTCTTTTATTCTTTATCTATTTATTAATTTATCTATTTTCTTTACATTACATTTTATTTATTTATTACTATTATTTTGAAGGACTATTATTATTATTATCTTTATGTTATTAATATGCTAATCTTTCTATTGTTATTTTACTTATGATATTTAGGTTATGTTTTAATCATTTTACGTATATTTTTTATTACTAATATTGCCATATCTTATTACATTTTTATTTTTATTATTGTTATTATATTGTAATTTTTATTCTGATGTTTTTACTCCAGTGTTTCCTCTGGGGGATCCTTTGTTCTGGGACATTACCCAGTGCCCCAGAAGTGACACACAGGGACACAGACTTGTTTTCGGGGTTTAAACGAAATTTGTTTTTAATTAAAAATGAAACTGGACATTCTGCTGCTGCTCACCTGGAGCCCTTCTCTCTGCCTCCTGTCTGCGTCTGAGCTCAGGTTTAACTGTAAAACACAGACAAATAAGCAGGTTGTTAAACCAGAACAGCACATAAAAGGGCCAACTCTAATGACCAAACAAGTCCTTCAAGAACATTGAGACAAGATGAACAGGAAGTTAATTAAGAAAAATTCACTAAACCATAAACAAAAGAATAAAGAAGAACTTCTCTTTGCATAATTCTGACCTTCAAAGTTGAACAAAGTTTACACATTAGAGTCAACTTTTATGTAATAACGACATCAGAACCCAGATTGTTGGATTCAGACTCAAAGCACAAAACCTCTGCAGCCTCCTTCAGGACATTCTTTTCAGAGAACACGAGCACCTTCACATTTCTAACTTCCAGGTATCCATTGTCTTCCTCTTTGTCTACCTGTTCACCTTAGACGACATCAAAGTGATCACTGGAAGTCTTCCTCACCTTCCTCTGCATTGTTTCCAGCAGCCATTTTTCACAGCACATATGCTCACTGATGTTTTCTGCAGCGTTCCTCTGATCAGCTCTGACTGTTTCACACCTGGAGGAGGAATAAAAGGAAAAGATGCATTCAAGTGCAATCGGAAAATTCGACTTCACAACAACTTCCTTATACTTGATAAAAGTCACCAGGCGCTTCAGAGATATATTTCTTTTAAACATTTGATTATTTAAGGATTTTTCAGACTTTTTGAAATAACTCTGAACTTTCAAGGAAATGTCAGGACTTTAGTCACTTTTTTAAAATGTACAGTTTATCGTAAATCAGAACCAATGACGTTATCATGGCCGTTTCTCAGCCTGATGAAAGGTAACCATGGAAACCAGTTTTAGCTCCTTAGTTTGATATGGATCCCTTTCACATAGAATACTCGATGGGTTAAAATCTACCCCTTTCTAGGAATCCAGGAAAATAAACAAGCTGACTCAATGATTGGTTTTATTTTTATCTTTAAAGTTTTGACACTCATGAACTCTGGGATGCACCGTAGTGCTCTTGCCTCACACCAACAAGCCCCCGGTTCAAGTCCCGGCTGGTGGACTTGAACCAGAACACCAATGGGGGACCATTCAGTGTGGAGTTTTCATGTTCTCCCTGTGCATGCGCAGGTTTTCTTCAGGGACTCTAGCTTTCCCTCACTGTCCAAAAACATGATTTTTATGTTCATTGGTTAATCTAAATTGTCCCTAGGTGTGCATGTGAGAGTGCATGGGTGTGTGACATGTGGCCTTGCGACAGACTGGCAACCTGTCCAGGATGTTCCCCGCCTTCGCTCACAAGTGGCCAGGACAGACTCCGGCACCCTGTAGCCCCAAAAGAAACAAAACGGAAGAAGACAAATGAATGAACCCTCCTAAACTCCTGTCTCATCTGATTAATCAACCAAGACATTGCAGAAGAAATCATGTGGGTCAGAAAAAGTGCTTCCTTTACACAGAATAAATGGCCTCCAACAGTGGTCTCTGTAGAACACCCCCACCACCCACACACAACATCACCAGAAATGTCAAGCAATGTCTTCTAGGAAACAGGAAGCCCTGTGACCCAGAAAGGGACATAAAGGGGTAAAAACAAAATAACAAATTTCAGTTTGGCTTATACGTGGTGACTTTACAGTGTTTTTCTAACACTTTGCATCATTTCCTGAAGCAGAAATGTTATTTTCAGAGCTCTCTGTACTTTTGCCAAAACATTGTATATGGCTCAGCATATCATACACCTTAACATCAGCAGCAAAATGTCATCTCTCTCCTAAAACAGTTCACTCCTGTTTCCAAAGCAAATCTCCGTCTCATTCACATAGAAACACCAAAATGACAGTCATCCTAAACCAGTTTAGGATGACTAAACTGGTTTTAGGATGAGAGAATGTCAGAGAGGACATTCTCTAAACTCTTTGGTCATTCCTCAGAACGACCCGTCTCCTGCAGCACAACAGCAGCAGAAGCTCTTATTGTCAGAAACAAGATCTGAACAAGAGACGATCCAAGAAAATCAGAAGTCTCTCAGTATTGCATGGGCCAAGAGTGGGGAGGTGGGGGGCCTCACCATTCTCCTTAATTGCAGTAGAACCAGAAACATATATATATATAGCCTCCATGCTGGACTGGGACATTAGCAGTGAAATGCTGGCTAATGACATTTCGGTCATGTCTTAGTCTTCTGGTCAGATTGGACCCAGTCATTTCCACAAACACTTGGGTGTGTATGTGTGTGTGTGTGTGTTTGTGGGTGGGTGGGTGGGTGGGTGGGGTCCAGATCTAGTTTCACCAGACATTCAATTACTGCCAACACAGAAATTCATCCAATGTTGGACGACATTCCAGTTACCAACAGGAATGTTTTCTTATTCATGGTTTGGTTTTCATGACATATTCTGAAAACTGAGAAAATGGTTTTGCTTTGGACGACTGAGAAATGAATTGTCTGAAAAGCTTTGAATGTGTTGTAAACAAAAGTCTAGAGATTTGGAGAAATGTAATCTCGGTTTCAAAAATGTGCCAAAGCGGCGGAGATAAAACTGTAAGGTATGTATGTGTGATTGACAGTGAAGATTATGGTCTAAAAATGACAAAACATGTGAAACACTTACAGCTGGGTTGGACACCTGCAATAATGTCAACTTTAGATCAAATCAAGAGAAAAAGAAAGTTAGATTGAAAAACATAATCCAACTAACAAAAAAGTGAGAAAAAAATGGAGTGAATGAATGGGAGTTGTTGTTTTATATGTGTTGACTTGAATCCTCTACAGTTTGGTTATAAGAATAATAATAATAATGGATTGGATTTATCTGCGCTTTTCAAGAAACTCAAAGTGCTTACATTGTGTCCGTTATTCATTCACTCCTCATTCATTCTTGGTGATGGTAAGCTACTGTTGTAGCCTCAACTGCCCTGGGGCAAACTGACAGAGGCGTGGCTGCCAGTTCGCGCCTACGGCCCTTCTGACATCACAGACACATTCATGCACATCCACACACCAGTGGAGCCACACTGGAGGCAAGGAGGGTGGTGACTTGACCAATGACACAACAACAGTTGGCTGGGGCGAGCAGCGATCGAACCTCTGACCCTTCGATCATTGGACGATGCGCTCAACCGCCTGAGCCACTGCCGCCCTCGAAACGACTGGTTAGAGTCTAAATATGACAGAAAACATGGGAAACTCTTACAGGACATGTTGAGCCATGGGTTTCGGTCTCTGTCTGCTTCAGATGAAATTAAGGAAAAACAGTGAGAATGTATTAGGTTTTAATGCTAACATTTTGTGATCCACGAAGAGCACATTTAGAGAAAACAAGTTTGAACTTAAATTTAAGTTATTGATGGAAACAATAGTTGTTAAACCTTTTATTGGTTTTGCAAAGGCTTTAGATTAGACAGACGAAATGTAGGGATTTTCCTTTCTTTTCTGAAAGCAAACTTTAACCTTTTAAGAATTAATGAATTTTTGCTACATAACAGAAATTATGTCTGTGAATGATGTCTTTTTCTTTCTTTTCTGAAAGCAAACTTTAACCTTTTAAGAGTTAATAAATTTTTGCTACATAACAGAAATGATGTCTGCGTATTCACACACACACACGCACACCAAATTGGTCCCCATTCCGTGACTGTGTAAACAGATTGTTGTCCCCACAATGTCATAAATACCAACACACACAAACACACACGCGCGCGCGCACACACACACACACACACACACACACACACACACACACACACACACAGTCTCTGCAATAGAGACTTGTTGGATAAATCAGACAGCAGGGCATTACAATAATCTGAAAGACTGAAGATAAAACATACCACCTGGTAAGGAAGGCAGTGTGAGCTCGGCTCAGTACAGCACTAAAGTCTGATGTTTGATTGAGTGAATGAGAATCAGGTGTAGGGCATCCAGGAAGTGTAACTAAAACTCTTGAGATGGTTCCGCTGGTGACCAGACGGGGAGACAGAATTCTGACTTCTGACAGTACAAAATCAGAATCAGAGGTACTTTATTGTTCCCACACATGGGAAATTTGTACATTACAGTAGCATTGTTATCATAAAAGAAAAAAGAATAAAGAATATTTTAATTACAGGTTTGGGATGTAAAAGCAACTTTATTTTTTGTAGATGTGTTAGATCCACTACCACCTGTTAAAAACAGTTGATTTTTAGTGACATTTTCAGAATGAACAAGAAAAGACACAAGAAAAAAGGATTTTCTACTTTTGCTCTTTCAACAGTTCAGAGTTCTCTAAGTTCAACTCATAGCAGAGAAACACACTTTACATTTCCATATCATCAGTACACATCCCTGAAATTACTCCAATTTAGGAACAGTGACGTGCAGTCAGGAGAGGCAGGTGAGGCACAGCCTCACCTGTCATTATGGGAAGAAAAGAGAAAAAATAAATTCAATTATTATATTTAATCAGTAAGTTGTGCTTTGCGGTCATTTTCCATTTAAATGTACCATTTTTGGGTGTTTTTTCTTTTCAAAATCGCTGAATTCCCGCATTTGCCGTTCAGATACTAAGTGACCTGCGATGAGGCACCAGCCCGCTGAGCCTCACCTTGGATTGCGCAATACCTATGCAGTCAGACGGTACTGCTGTCTCTCTGTATGTCGGTTCAATCACTTGTACTATATGAGCTGAGTTTAAATAATTTAGCAGATGTATATGATGCACAGTGCTTGTTTTTATAAATAACTGTATGTGAGGGACGTGTTTCTTGTGCTGAGCGCTAAACGACGGCGAAAAAGCCGCTGGGTGAGGCCAGACATTCTCGTGCCTCATGTTGCAGTTCTCGTGCCTCATGTTAGGGGGCGCCGGTGAGCCCTGAGATTATGACGCTAAAAATACTAGAAGAAGTGATAGCAAGCGGCAAGTCATTTTCTTCAGAAGGAGCGGCGTATGGACTTTATTTACAACTAAAGGTAAGACGATAATAACGTTTGTGCTTTTTTCTATGCTGCAGTTTGTATATGAAAAAAAACATGTTGAAATTATATTTTAAACAAAACGTTAACTGTTGTCAATCAAATGGTGAATAAGTTACTCAGTTATTTATACTCATGGTTCATATGTTTGTAAATCTGACTGATGACGTCAGTGCCTCACCAGCCATTAACCTCACCGCACGTCACTGTTTAGGAAATATAGCCCAGAAGTATTCAAGTCTTCATTTGACAGTTAAGCTTGATTCCTGGGCATCAAGTTTCTTTAAAGTCCCACTCCAATCCTCTTCTGATCTATTTTCAACTGGTTCCCAGTGATCTTTAAAATGAAAATTAGCCAGTTTTTAGCCAAACTGTAAAAAAACTTGTGTTTCTGCAGAGCAGCAGGAGATAATTGGAAATCCACCTCTGAGTCGTGGGCGGGACTGTTTATGTGGACTTAGCCCACCCCACCAGTGGCGGTTCTACACTAACTTACTCCCTGGGCGAGTAACCCCACCAGCGCCCCCCCCCCCCCACACACACAATTTCACAACATCCTTTTGTGTTCCCCATCTTTTTTTTGGCTATTTTACACAATTAATAAATTAATTTTCTAGACTCGTATTACAGTCGCACAGGAGGCCTAAATTAAACAGACAGGAACATTAATCCAAAGTAAAATCCAGTTTAAATCAACCTTAAATAACGTCTAATGTTTTGCCTTTCCATAAAAATATATTCTGTCAAAATTAAACAAATATGAACATGCTCCAGCGTGAGATTGACAGGCGGATCGGAGCAGCGTCTGTAGTTATAAGCTGAGCCAGAAAGCAAAGCTCTCAATTTACCAGTGGATCTTTGTTCCAACACTCACCTATGGTCATGATCTCTGGGTCATTACCCAGAGAACCAGGTCCTGAATACAAGCGGCTGAACTGAGCTTCATCTGTAGGGGGGACGTGGACTCCCTTAGAGACAGGGGGAGGAGCTCGAATGAGTGCAGGAAGATGGATGGATGGGTCTTATAAAACAATAAAAACTAAACCATAAAACTCATCAGTGGGATTACTCCAAAATTATTTGGCATTTTCCTAATTTTGTGCAACACCAACAGCAAAAATCCTCCAAAAAACCTCAATCCATTCATAGAAATGATTTATAGTTTATTTCTGATGTCATAAAGTGCAGTTGTTTTAGTGCATTACTGCTGTCTTTATGTCAAATACTGACACCAACTAAACCACAGAAAAGACATGTAGTAAAAATTTCCACAATGGTTGGTAAATAATGACATTAACATGAACTGCTGAGTGATCCAACAGCACCTGATGATCCAGGTGTTGCGCAATAGTGCCTGCGCTCCTGGCAGCCTGCACGGCGCCCACTACCCCTCCGTTTTTCCGTCTCTATGACGGGAGGTGCAACTGCTGCCTAGAGTTGATCGTTAGACTGAAAAAGATTCCCAATTACCTGTTAGTGTGATTCACCCAGCCACCGGTGAGTTGTGGCCCCCTTTTGAATTTTTTTACTTGTTATGTTCCAAAGACTACCGCAAAGAGGTGTGGATACAAAAGTCTTGCAGCAGAGGGCGGTGGTCACGTGTACGTCGGGTCTGCTGTGTCGGAGTGGGGAATTGTGGGAAATAATTCCCATTGCCTGCTCTGGTGGAAATTGGCTTTTTCTTTTGCATAAGTGCCTTTTCATGTGGCTGTTTTACGTTGTTACACTCTTCGTTATTTCATCCTGTTGTGTTTAATTATTTTTTTTGCATTATAAGTGTGGAGAGGGGAGAGGATGAAGAGAAAGGTGCGATGTTCAGTGTCAGACGTGTCAAAATTAAAGTGTAAGGTGCCGTCTGTAGAAGGCATGTCAAATAAAAGCTGAAAGTCTCCTCCATCGCTGAGCCACTTCCTTATGTGTAACACTGTGGGAATGCGATTGGAAGTGCGCACCCTGGAAAATGCCAGGATTACCGCCCACTTCTATGAAGGTAATAATGTGTCTAAATGGACGAGCTTGTAAAAATCTTCTACTGTTAACTGGCAAATTCCCATTTGCATGTGTTCATTTAGAGTTACAACTTCACATCTGTGATTACAACTGCATGTGGATGAATCTGCTGGTGCAAATCACAAGTGTGCTACAACTGCGCTCTGACTTCAGACACATACCTTTGTTTATCTTTAAGAATTTTTTCAAATTTAAATATGAATCACATTTGCTCAAAAATGCTCAATAAAGATACTGAAGCTAACAAAGTCATTTTCTGACATGATCTTTGCTGTCGTAAGACAATAGTGTCACGACTAGTCAGTACAGAAAGTTTGTGACAATAGCTTCAGTATCTTTACAACTATTGAGCACCTTAATGATGAATCATATCTCTTAAAATGTGAAAAACTATATAAAATATTTCAAATATGGAATTTCTCACAATATATTGATTGTAGCATGAATATGCTGACAAGTCTTCATTACCAACTCATACAAATGTAGACATTTATCAATTTTTGAGAGTGATTTTTACAGAATGTTTTCACGGAGGTTGCACTTTGTTGACGGTCCGTTGGCAGCCGCCTCACTGCTGCAGTGTCTGCATTTACAGCTGGAAGAGAACAATAGTCATTAAAGTGCTGAAAAAACTATCTTTTTTCTTTACAAATGCATTTGTAGTTCACTCTCTGTGTTAATGCAGAAGGATTGAGATACTTTGTCACATTTGAACGTTTATCAGAAGAGTTATTGAAGCAGGAAGTCTGAATCTGTGAAGACCATTCTAACTTTACCAAATCCTGGTTGACTCCCCCCTCCTCTAACCCTCCCTCCCCCCTTGTTCCATTATCGGACACAGTTCAGTTTTTACACAAGTTTCTCGCAAGGAATGTGTCAGAAGAACGCAGTTGTAGCGCACTTGTGATTTGCGCCAGCAGATTCGAGCACACGCAGAAGCACATCTGATGCCGTCAATGGCTGCTCCTCTGCTTTCGCCTCATTTCCTGACATTTTCTTGGGCTTTGAATTCAGGCTGTGTACTTTTTCCTTTGGGCATGGGGTCTTCAGGGGGACCTAGTTTTTGTCTGTTGGTAGGATTATTGCATTTGATGTTTGGTAAAAAGTCTCTTAAAAAGCTTCGTTCTTCGCCTGAACGTCTAGTCTACTACTGGACCACCAGCCTGCTCTCACGCTCTGTGTTCCAGTCTGCAGCTCATCAGCTAATCTGGATTTCTGCTCCATGTGGTCAAGTCTGCAGTCACCTGCCTGCCTGTCGTTATTCCTGCAGCTCATTACGGACATTGTGATCGCCTATTCCTCACGCCTATTCCAAGTTCTGCCTCAAGATTCAGACATCTCCTCTGCGGCATTTTTTTACGGACTTCCTCATTTTGGAGTTGGTGCCCCACCCCTTCTATGAACTCTGGACTCTGCTCTCCACTCACTCCTGGAGCTCCCACAAGCCTGCCTCCACGACCCCTGGTGTCAAGATTCTGCCTAGCATCCTGCCTGCTCTGGTCCCCTTCTAATAAACTCTGAAGTTCTCATACTCTTAAGTCTATCGTCTTCTGTTGGTCCTCAAGATCTGATTCTGCCATCATGGTCTGTTCATTTTTATTATTGTGAACAAAAACATTAAAAAAAGTCCAAAATGAAAACATCCTGGATTGTTTTTGTATCACCTCTTTTAAAAACGCATTCCAATGATTTCACTGTAGTCTATAAATCATTTGTTTTAAGGTCAAATTTCTTTTTTCAGATTTCTGTACTTTTACTGAAACCTTAGAAAAACATTGAATTTTCGAGGTTTGACAAAGAGTCAAGCCACAAATCAGAGAATGTTCATAGTTTCACTGATTTTCATAGATAAAAAGCTGTTTGAGCTTCAGGAAAAAGAAACTTTCTTGAAACAGAAAAATAAGCAGGAAGACGTCGACGTGCAGGCAAACAAAAATCTGATGAATTTAACAGCAACTCAACCGGCACACACCAGCATGCCACTCATCGTACGGTTTCGTTTTGATTCGTGGGCATGTTCTGAAATGTTCTGGTCTATACTCTGTTTGTCATTTATAGCCTCATTACTCAATAACAAAACATTTCAGTATTCTTCAACAAGAACCAACAGATCTGTGCTGTTAAACCCGTCTGAGCTCAACTTCACAAAAAAAAGAAACTTTAGTTGTAAAGAAACGCAACAGCAACTTGTGGTTTATGTATATAATTTATTTACACACAACAATAAACACTGCATACTTTTTAGGAAGAACCTAAAAACATGAATCACAGAAAGTTTATGTGAGTTTTTCATCAATAAACATTATAAAAATGAACAAAGCATTCAAGTATTTAGTGACAGTGTCATGGTGCCTGTCAGACTCCTCCCCCCTCCAGCTCTGCCTGCTCTGCTCCCTGATTGCCACCAGCTGACGCCACTCACCTCATCTGCCATGCTGCTTAAAGGGAGACCACACTCATCATTTCAACGCCAGTTCGTTACCCCTTATGGTGACTAAGCCTGGTCTTAAGTTTTTGCTCTCATGCTCCTGCATTGCTCTCAGCCTTGTAATAATCCTTGCTCTCTGCTACAGGATTTTTATCATCTCTCGAGTGACGTCAGCACGCCCTGCCATTCTGCTGCTCAGAAGAAGCCAGAAGACTCCACGGTTCACAAACCGCACTAAGCCCTCCAGCCACGCCACCAGCTGTCCTCAAGTCTGGAACTCCTCCAACACTACCACAACCATCCCTGGAGAAACAATAAATCCTTTTTTTCATCAAAAACACTAACCTGTCATCCTTCTGGGTTCCAGCATCTGGGTCCTCGCGCTAAGAGCGTCATGACAGACAGACCTCCTCCCCCTTTCTCTAAGGAAGTGCCCAGCCCCCTAAGGGGGGGAAGCTCATAGCAGCCGCTTGTATCCGGGACCGTGTTCTTTGGGAGTAGAGAAGAAATCCCCAAATCAGACCCCCTCCAGCCCCTGGCTGTGCCTAGAAATTCTGTCAATGAAAACTATGAACAGAACCGCTGATAAAAGGCAGCCCTGCCAGAGTCCAAGATGCACCGGGAACAGGACTGACTTACTGCCGGCTATGGGAATGTGAGATGCGGGGGGATGCGTGCCCACTGACGTCTGGAACCGGCATCCGAGCTCTGCGTTCGGGCTCCGGTGCCAGTGGACCGAGTGAACCTCTCTGATCAGAGCAGCTGGATTTATTAATGTGTTTGAGGGGAGGGTGCTTTGTTATGTGTGCGTTTTGTTGTTTTGTTATTTGTGAGAATTTGGACTGCGAGCCGACCCGCCGCTATGGGTTAGCGGCTGCCGGACTCACGAGGACAGAGCAGAGCACACAGTGTGTGTGAGCTTTTCAGAGCAGAAATGCCGCTCAGTCCTTAGAAACTGTTCAAAAAATCACATGGAATTGTGTTTCTAGTTGTTCCCCGACAAAATAAAGGCTGATGTTATTCCCAGACATTTACGTGCAGCCAGGATGCAGATTGCAGCGGTTCCCACATGGTTTGTCCTGTGCTTGAGGAAACCAAAAACCTAATGTGCAGTGGGAAAAGAAAAATTCACACAAGAGTCTGCATGAAGTTTCAAACTTTAAAAAGGGAGAGCAAGGTGGATCTGCAGAAAAGAAGTGCTCTGCTTCTGCTCTTCTATCCGGGGAGAGGTAGTTTTTATTATCCAACAGAGTAACGTCTGTAAATTAAGTCATGGTTTACAATGGCTCTGAATCTATCCGTATAAGCATTAGATGAAGAGACCAGGGGCTTCATTTCTAAAGGTTGCGTACGCACAAAAGAAGGCGTACGCCACTCTCTACGCAATAGTTGAGATTTAAAAAAAGCAAACTTGACGGGAAAATGTGCGGTCCTTCAAGCTCTGTCCCAGGCGTACGCACAAAAACGGGTGAAATGAGAAACGGCGACACCGTCGGCAGATGGAAGAGACATGTGAAAGTGAAAATGACAATCCTGCCTCTCAGAAATAACATGAAGACTTCACAAAGCAAGTCTGACAATTAACAGCTACACCAACACCCGTTTGATCGATCAGAAGTGAAACACACAAAAAAAATCAAATGAAAATCACAACAGAAATTCAAATGAACACATATTTGCAGAAAGAAAAGTGAAATATGTTCTGCAATATTGGCATGTTGTGCAATTCATCCTCATAAATAATATAGTTAACAGAACGAAATAATGTACAAAACTGATATTCTCGTCAATGTGTGTTGAGGTCTGCAGACGGAAATTAGCTGTGAGAGCTACAGTCTGCCACAAAGAAACTTTTTCTAAATTAACTGACTAAACTAAACCTTTATAAGAATGAGCTCAGAGTGTAGAGGGTTAAACAACAGCTGGAAGAAATTTTATCCAGGTTTTTGAATGTTGCAAATGCAAACACTTATTTAAATTTTTTAAAAGAGATTTAGAAAGCTCATATGGAGTTTCACAACCATTTCATTGTTTCGTTTGGAATGTACTAAGTTATGTCTTTAACATTTTAACAGTAGTTTGGACTTTTTTTGGGGTCAAAACTGTGACTTTAGTTTTCATTTTTGTGGCACAAATTTTCCTCCACATCCTTCAAAACTTGAAAAACTTTGTTTATTTTTGCAAAAGATCAAAGACGAGATACGGCTGTTCCTTTTTCAGGAAATCGTAGACGATGTCACAGGCTGGTTTGGCCTCCAGGTACGGTCCCATCAGCAGTTTACTCATCTTCTTTTCATCAGTAGGCAGAGCTTTGATTTCAGAATAGGAATGATCACTGAGAACTTTCTTATGGAGGAGGAGATCAAACAGAGGATCAGGGTCGGCCACTTTCCTAATCAACTGCATCCTGTACTTTTGCACAAAATCTTTTGCTGAAAAAGAAAAAAAAAAACTTAAAGTGTGTTAATTGCTGTCAGTGATTTCCAGTGTCTGATTGACACAGAAAACATGTGAAACACTCACAGTGGATGTTGTTTAATGGGTCTCTGTGTCTGTCTGTTTCACAGGAGAAAACAAAATACAGTTAAACTGAAATCTTAATAACAAGTCAGTCAGAATGAATCAGGCAGGGAAGGAAAACAGTAAAAGCAGCAGAATGTTTAAATTTATAAATGTATGTTTTCAGTCTCAGAATGAAGCCCAAAACACGTCAAACACTTACATGCTGGGATGACTTCTTTAGCTACCACTATTGCTGATGGAATCAACAAAGCAGTGAGAATATATAAGGTAGTGAGTCACAACAGTAAAAACACTAAAACTTATGGATTTCCTTGTAATTAAGAACAAAGACTTTTGTTTTCAGGTTTAAACTAAATCTGTTTTTGATTGAAAAAGAAACAGGACATTCTTCTGCTGCTCGCACAGCATCTCTTTTACCTGGTTTATCTTGGGTATCAACCATGAGATCAGCGGCGGCTGTAAAACACAACGATATTTTTAACAGAATTGAAGCAGATTCTAAAACCAGAACAGGACATAAGAGGACCAACTCTAATGACCAAACAAGTCCCTCCAGAACTTTGAGACAAGAAGAACAGGAAGGTAATTAAGAAAAATTAAATGAACCATAAACAAATCAATAAAGAAGAACTTCTCTTCTCATAATTCTGACCTTCAAAGTTGAACTAAGTTGACACATTAGAGTCAACTTTTATGTAATAATGACATCAGAACCCAGATTGTTGGATTCAAACTCCAATCACACGGCACAAACACAGAGAAACTCTTCTCCAAAGCCTCCCAAATTCACCTCTCAGAACCCTTGCAGCCTCCTTCAGGACATTCTTCTCAGAGAACACGACCTCTTTTACATTTCTATCTTCCAGGTATCCATTGTCTTCCTCTTTGTCTACCTGTTCACCTTAGACGACATCAAAGTGATCACTGGAAGTCTTCCTCACCTTTCTCCTGATTGTTTCCAGCAGCCATTTCTCACAGCACAGATGTTCACAGATGTTCTGTACAGCGTTTCTCTGATCGGCTCTGACTGTTTCACACCCGGAGGAGGAATTAAAGGAGACGGTGCATTCATGTGCAATCGGAAAAACAGGAGAACAGGAACGGGAAAACAGGTGTTAGATCTACTACCACCTGTTAAAAAAGGCTGATTTTGACAAGGCAGAACACAGGACTGGACTCAGATACAGAGTTTAAGATTATTTTAATTATCGAGCAGGAAATCCGAATCTGTAAAGCTTTTTCTAACTTTACCAAGTTCTCCGAGTCCTGTACTCTGATTGGTTGACTCCGCCCTCCTCTACCCCTCGCCCCCTTCTTCCATTTTCAGACATAGATCAGTTTTTACACAAATTTCTTGCAAGGAATGTGTCAGACGTCAGAGCGCAGTTGTAGTGCACTTGTGAGTTGCGCCAGCAGATTCCTGCAGATGCGGAAGCACATTTGAGCAGTTGGAATCACAGACTTGAAGTTGTAACTCTAAATGAACACATGCAAATGGGAATTTGTCAGTTCACAGCAGAAGATTTTTGCACACAGATGCAGATTTTTGATGCACAAGTTTTCATATTCTATTTTACAAGTTCTCACATCAAATCTACAAGCTCGTCCATTTAGACACATTACTACCTTCATACACCTCGCCCATATCAAAAACTGCCACTGGGGGGAGACCATCACATCTGCGACTACCAAGAAGTTTTTCTCGTCCACCAGATCCTGGACGAACTTCTGGAAGTTTTCCTTCGTCAGAGCCTACAGCCTCTCCGCCAAAAGCTTCTTGGGGGTTTTGGACTCCATGTTTAGTCAGTGAAGCCTAGACGGAGCTGAATAGAACTTACTGCAGACGAAAGAGGAAGAGGAAGAAGACGTCTGTCTTTCCCGCCTGTTTGGAGCAGCAGCAGCAGGACAATCTGAGCGCGCTGTGATTTTTTGTCTTTTTGAAGCTTTTTCACTTTTTATGTTAGACGTGGGGGCCAACAGGCTCCACCCACTTTTATTGGGGCATCTGAGTGGTCAGTTTAAACCTTGAATAACTCGAAATACAGAAAAATATGTGAAATATACATACACGTATACATTTGTACCTTTTAACAAGCTGAGTTTTCCAAATATTTGATAAAAGTCAACTCATGACTACTTTAGCTGAAATGTGTGGCTCAGTGTACTAAAACACGTTAGGGTTTTATTTCAGAAAACATTAACATTAAATCTGATGGAAGTAATCAGCAAAAGTATTGGAGATTATTATTTATATTTGTTTTTTAATTGACTTATCAACCTTATCAATAACAGGTATGATTTAAGTCATGGCACTGGGTCTTACTATCAGGCTTTGCCCTGCCCACCATAGCAACCATAAACCAATCAAATCATTTGTTACATGTTCATTGGCCGTTAAAGATTATAGAGCTGAGATCCTCTGAAATAGCAACCAAAAATTAAAAAAGGAGAAACTCATAGTCTGCATTGATCTACAGTCCCTCCATGATCTCGCGTGCATTTTTGTAATAATTGTGGAAGAAAAAGCTGGAAGTTGCAGATGTTTTTTCTAAAAATGTAATAAAAGTTAAGTAAGTTTTCAGTAATAATTTTCAACTAAATTATTTGATATTTTACCCTGATAGTTGTTTTTCCCTCCAATTTATTAAGTAAGGGTTAATGGCCGACGAAGTGTGCGGTTACTACTTTTTAACGCACGCCGTGGAAGCCTGAACCGTCCGACGCGAATCACAGAGATTTATCAAACTCATTACAGAAATGATTAAATAAGTAAAATGTATTTCATCAAAGTCGTTATGCTTTTATGTTCATTTGAGCTTTTACTGTGAAATTTCTTGCAGTTGCAAACCCTGAAGAAGTCCTGCACCGTAACCAAACTCTGCTGAAGGAACTTTGATGGACAAAAAGCACAACCCTCTGGCCAATAATGTGTTTTTTGGAATGCTCCTTTGTACTGTTGTGTCCTTAAAACAAATTTTATTGTGATGACACTTTGTATGCTGCAGACATGTCATGGTGCCTCTGGCGGACTCCTCCCCCTCTCCTCTCTGCTTGGCCTCTGATTGCTCCCAGCTGCGTCCACTCTACTCATCACCCTGCCAGACCTACTTAAGGAGCTCCAGGATCATCATTCATCGCCAGTTCGTTGCCCCTGATGGTGCTTAGTCTGGTCATCATAGTTTCTCGCTCTATGTTATTGCTCTCGCCTCACGAACCTTTGTCTTGTCTTCAGGATCATCTAAACCCACAAGTGGACGCCCAAATCTACTTCCATCCAAGCGGAGGATACCCCCAGAAAACCTACCTCCTTCCAGCGCGCCGTCTGAACTCCAGGCCTCAGCTCAAGCCACAGCCGAACCTCCAGCCACGCCACAGGCCACAGCCGAATCACCCGCCTCGTCCAAGGTTCACCCGGAGCCGTCACAGGATTCCTGGACTCGTCTTCAAGATTGCAGACGGGTCGTCGATCTCGCCATCCCCTGCCACAACAGGACTACTCATTTCCCTGTAACATTAAATCCATTACTACTTTCACTCTTCTCCTGTCCTCCTTCCGGGTTCCAGCGCCTGACCCAGCTGACCCGGAGGGACTCCGCCTCGCCGTAACTCAACAAGGGATTATGTTAGGACGCCAAGCAGATGCCCTTACCCAAATGGCTTCGGCGCAGCAGGACTTATTTCGCCGCTTAGACGGTTTGACCCAAACACTCCTGGAACTAACCGGTCACTCTGCTAATTCCGCTACAGGACCTTCCGCGCTTTCTTCCGGCAACATTGCAGCTTCCTCTTCCGGTTCCGCCAACCCACCCGAAAACTTCCGGTTACAGCCTGAACCATTCCTGGGGGACGTAGAAGCTCGGGGCGGCTTCTTACTCCAATGCCAACTCATATTCCAGCAGGCTCCCAGGTACTATTACTCCGATCACAGTAAAATCACCCTTATAATTAACTCACTCCGGAACAAAGCTTTACAGTGGGCTCAGGCTTTTGTGTCTGCCAACCCTATCACGCATCTCCGCTACGAACACTTCCTGAATGAATTCCGTCTAATTTTTGATCAGCCCCGTAAACGGGAGGAAGCTACACGAAAACTTCTGAATCTTAAACAACGCAACCGAACGGTTAGCGAACACGTTATTGACTTCCGCATCCTGGCGGTTGAAGCAGGCTGGCCCGATCTGGCTCTAAAAGGCATATTTTATCAATCATTGAACGAAACTATAAAAGATCATCTCTGTACTCAGCCTGAAGCTAACTCCTTCGAAGATCTCGTTACAGCGGCCCTCCGTTCAGACATTCGCCTCAGAGAAAGGCATCATGATCGCCAACAGGCCCCAAAGTAAAAACCTCAACAATCCAGGCCTTTCAACCATCACTGCGCTGCCACCTCACAGAATGGATTTTCTCACCAGCCCCAAACCATCGGAGGAACCTATGCAGATTGGCCACTCCAAACTCTCTGCGGAAGAACGACAGAAGCGCAAAGAGGAAGGTTCGTGCTTTTATTGTGGTGGTCAAGGACACTTTGTTTCACAGTGCGTTCTGCGTTTAAACTTCCGAACCCCCCGCTAAGGGACAGGTCGCGGGGGGGCAACGTCAACTCTCAGGAGAAGCAAAGCTTCCTGTACATTCCTGTCAGGTTATGCTGGAAAACGCAAACTCATGCTTCTAGGGCCCTTATTGACTCAGGAGCAGAACAGAGTCTGATTGATCATGGACTGGTATCTAAACTTGGTTTACCCATAGAACTTTTGGAAGCTCCTGTCGAGGCCTCAGGCTTAGGAGGACAGCACCTCTCCAGGATTACACATCGAACCAAACCAGTACAACTGCTCACCTCTGGCAACCACAGGGAAGTAATACAATTCTTCATTACTCAATCTACTCAGACCCCCATAGTACTAGGTTACTCTTGGTTAAAACTGCATAACCCGCAATTTAACTGGAGTTTGGGACACATCATTAACTGGAGCCCTTATTGTTCTGCTAACTGTCTCTCGTCTGCTTTACCTTCCACGCTTCATCACGCTGTTGACTCTCCCAGTAAAATAAATCTGGATAAGATCCCCTCATGTTATCATGATCTCCGTGACGTTTTTTGCAAATCTAAGGCTAGCGCCCTACCTTCCCATCGCCCCTATGATTGTGAAATCAAGCTGCTACCAGGTTCTACGCTACCTAAGGGTCACCTTTACAATCTATCTGGGCCAGAGAAAATATCGATGGAAAGCTATATTCAGGAAGCGTTAGCCTTGGGTCACATTCGTCCCTCGTCATCCCCTGTAGGGGCCGGTTTTTTCTTTGTTGAAAAGAAAGATAAATCTCTTCGCCCCTGCATTGACTACCGGGAACTCAACCTAATTACTATAAAAGATAAATATTCTCTGCCTCTAATCTCCTCTGTTTTCGACTCCGTCCAAGGAGCTCATGTTTTCTCGAAACTGGACCTTCGTAATGCCTACCATCTGGTTCGGGTCAAGGAGGGGGATGAATGGAAGACCGCTTTCAATATACCCCTAGGGCATTACGAATATCTGGTTATGCCTTTTGGGTTGACTAATGCCCCAGCAGTCTTTCAAAGGCTGGTCAACGACGTCCTCAGGGATTTTCTTAATCGCTTCGTTTTTGTATATCTGGATGATATCCTCGTTTACTCTGACAATCTCACCCAGCATGAACAACACGTCCGTCAAGTCCTCACTCGTCTCTTAGAAAACCAGCTGTTTGTTAAGGCGGAGAAATGCGAATTTCATGTCAATTCAGTACAGTTCTTGGGGTATATCATTGAAGCAGGCCGTATTAAACCAGATCCCTCCAAAATCGAGGCCGTGTCCGCCTGGGAACCCCCTATCAACCGCAAGAAACTCCAACAATTTCTGGGTTTCGCTAATTTCTATAGACGCTTTATCCGCAACTATAGTAGCATTGCTGCTCCCCTCACTCGCCTCCCATCCACCCATCAAAAATTTCAATGGACCCCAGAAGCCCAACAGGCCTTTGACCGTCTAAAGAAACTATTTGTCACAGCTCCCATTCTCATTCAGCCGGATCCCTCACGACAATTCATCGTGGAAGTGGACGCCTCGGATTCGGGGGTCGGCGCCGTCCTGTCCCAGAAGGAACTCACGTCTGGAAAACTCAAACCCTGTGCTTTCTTTTCCAAGAAGCTATCGACGGCGGAACAAAACTACGACGTGGGAAATCGTGAACTTCTGGCTATAAAATTGGCCCTGGAGGAGTGGCGGCACTGGCTGGAGGGGGCGGAGCACCCGTTTATCGTCTGGACAGACCATAAAAATCTCGCATACCTTAGGACCGCCAAGAGACTCAACTCCCGCCAGGCCCGGTGGTGTCTGTTTTTTGACAGGTTCCGGTTCACCATCACCTACCGTCCAGGAACCCGGAACGTCAAACCAGACGCATTATCCCGCAAGTACAGCACCACAGAAAACACCATCACCAACACTATAGTCCCCTCCACGTGCATAATCGGGGCTCTCACCTGGGACATCGAAAATCGAGTTCTCCAAGCCCAAGGTGAGGAACCTGGTCATGCCCCATGTCCTCAAGGCACTCTTTATGTTCCCACCTCCCTCAGAGCGGACGTTATCTCCTGGGGTCATTCCTCCCGGCTGTCCTGCCATGGCGGCGTCAAGCGCACTCTTCATCTCCTCCGTAGGAGGTTCTATTGGCCGTCTATGGATAAGGACGTCCGCGAATATGTGGCAGCGTGTACCACCTGCGCCCGCTCCAAGACCTCCAATTCTGCTCCTGCTGGTCTGTTACAACCACTTCTCACCCCCAGCCGGCCATGGTCTCACATCGCCTTGGACTTTGTCACCGGCTTGCCTCCCTCACAGGGCAACACCGTCATACTCACCATCATTGACCGTTTCTCCAAGATGGCTCATTTCGTCCCTCTAGCCCAGTTACCTTCCGCCACTGAAACCACTCAAGTCCCGGTAGACCAGGTGTTCCGTCACCATGGCATCCCCTTGGACATTGTGTCTGACCGTGGTCCCCAGTTTGTCTCCCAAGTCTGGAAGGCTTTTTGCTCCGCCCTGGGGGCCACGGTCAGTCTCACTTCCGGCTATCACCCCCAGTCCAACGGTCAGGCAGAGAGGGCCAACCAGGAACTGGAGGCAGCCTTGTGCTGCCTGGCGGCACAAAACAATGAGGACTGGTCCCAGTATATAGTGTGGATCGAATACGCCCACAATACTCACGCATCTTCTGCTACTGGGGTGTCACCGTTTGAGGCTGCTCTCGGGTACTCACCGCCTCTGTTTCCGTCCCAGGAATTCGATTTGGCGGTGCCCTCGGTCCAACAACATCTCCGGCATTGTCAACGAGTCTGGCGCCAGACCACAGAGGCTCTCCTCCGCACCAAGGAGAGCAACTGTCGCATCGCCAATCGTCACAGGGTGGTGGGACCCATTTATCAGCCCGGACAGAAGGTATGGCTCTCCGCCCGAAATATCCCCATCCAGGCCACCTCCCGGAAACTGGCTCCTCGCTTCATTGGTCCTTATACGATTGAGAGGATCAATCCTACCTGTGTCCGTCTACGCCTCCCACGAGCCCTCAAGGTACACCCCTCGTTTCACGTTTCTCAAATCAAGCCCGTTCAGGACAGTCCTCTGTGCCCGCCGTCCGCTTCCCCACCACCCGCCCGGGTCATCGACGGCGCCCCTGCCTACACTGTCAGCCGCGTCCTGGACATCCGGCGGCGGGGTCGCGGGCACCAGTTCCTGGTTGATTGGGAGGGTTATGGTCCTGAGGAGCGGTCATGGATATCCCGCTCTCTCATTCTGGACCCGTCCCTCATTGAGGATTGTGGCGGGGTCCCGCCGAGAAAGGATGCAGAGGAGCCAAGGTGAGGAGGATCTGTCTTTATTTCCGACACTGTGAGCACCGCGCAGGACCACGCAGCACATAGCACTCTGTCACTCCTCTCTTTTCGCCACCTGCAGTGCTCACCTTTAAGTGGGATGCCACACCCACGGGGCGTTGCTCTCAATTCCCAGCCAGGCGGCACCGAAGGTGGTAATCATAACATACAAAATACAAACAATAAAACCCGGTGTGGCCCCCCCCTCGGCATCTGACGGTGCCACACCGTCATACCATCCCCCTCCTCTGAGGGATTGACGATGTGCGGCAATCCACTCAGCAGTCCGCCGCCGCGCAAGCCCACACCGAGCCACCAACCCGTTCCGCAGGCGCCCCTCGCCTAATGTAGAGGCCCTGTCCGGTTGGTCTGCAGGCATCAGCGGGACTGTCCTCCGGCGCGTAAACATCCACCCACGTCCTCGCGTCGGATGGATGCACGGGCTGCGGCCGCTCCACGATGGCGATCCCTCCGATCCGCTCCATGGTGCGCCGCTCCGGTCGTTCCCAGCCCCGGCTATGGCCCTTCCGTCGGCCACACGCCCCCGCTGGTCTCCTCCCGGACGGCACCTCAGCCGATCGGAGCCGCCGACAGCAGGTTTCAGGCGAGTTGTGACGCCTCTCCCGGAGCACTCCCCTGACGGCCCGGTAGACGTCGGTCCGCCCCTTGTCCAGCTCCGCGCAGGCCTCCAACGCCCGCATCCGCGGCAGTGGAACCGGGCGGTATGCCCGTCCCGCCTCCGGCCGTCTTCGCGCTCCGGCGGTCCACCCCTGCTGTCCGCGTGGTTCGCCGCTCGCCATGGGCGCCGAGTTGGACACCGTAGTGTTTCTTTCCGGGCCCCTGGCCAGGCCTGACGCTCCGACGAGGCGACCCGGATCCACCCCCTCTTCCTCAGAGGATGGAGTACCTGGAGGAGGCGCTGAGCTGCCGGGAATCGTTGTCCCCACCACGCCGCTGCGTCCTCACCTTTTTGTGGCCCCTCTGCGATCCCACTTCTGACACCATATGTGGCGGGGTCCTGCGCGGTGCTCACAGTGTCGGAAATAAAGACAGATCCTCCTCACCTTGGCTCCTCTGCATCTTTTCTCGGCGGGACCCCGTCACATATGGTGTCAGAAGTGGGATCGCAGAGGAGACCACAAAAAGGTGAGGGCGCAGAGGTTTGGGGTAGAAGATCCACAGGCACAGCTCAGCGCCTCCGTTGAGGAGATGTCCATCCTCTAAGGAAGAGGGGGTGGATCCGGGTGGCCTCGTCGGAGCGTCAGGCCCGGCCAGGGGCCCGGAAAGAGACCTACGGCGTCCAACTTGGCGCCCATGATGAGCGGCGGACCTCGCGGGCAGCAAGGGCGGACCGCCTGAGCACGGAGACGGCCGGAGGCGGGACAGGCACACGGCCCGGTTCCACTGCCGCCGATGCAGGCATTGGAGGCCTGCGCGGAGAGGGACAGGGGGCGGACCGACATCTACCGGGCCGTCAGCGGAGTGCTCCGGGAGAGGCGCAACATCTCGCCTGGAACTTGCTGTCGGCGGCTCCAATCGGCTAAGGTGCCATCCGGGAGGAGACCAGCGCGGGCGTGTGGCCAATGGAAGGGTCTTTGCCGGGGCTGGGAACAACCGGAGCGGCGCACCGAAGAGCGGATCGGAGGGGTCGCCGTCGTGGCACAGCAGCAGCCCGTGCATCCATCCGACGCGACGCAAGGACGTGTGTCTGGCGGATTGGCGTGGGGCATGTGCGGCAGCGGACTGCTGAGTGGATTGCCGCACATCGTCAATCCCTCAGAGGAGGGGGATGGTGTGACGGTGTGGCACCGTCAGATGCCGAGGGGGGGCCACACCGTGTTTATTGTTTGTGTAATGTGTTTTTTTTATTTATTGTTATTTATGATTTCCACCTGTGGTGCCGCCTGGCTGGGTATTGAGAGCGACGCCCCGTGGGCGTGGCATCCCACTTTAAGGTGAGCACTGCAGGTGGCGAAAAGAGAGTAATGACAGAGTGTGCTGTGTGCTGCATGGCCCTGCGTGCAGCAACTGTGTCGGCAATAAAGACCAATCCTCCTCACCTTGGCTCCTCTGCATCTTTTCTCGGCGGGACCCCGCTGTAACCTGCTGTCGGCGGCTCCGATCGGCTAGGGTGCCATCTGGAAGGAGACCAGCGGGGGCGTGTGGCCGATGGAAGGGCCTTTGCCGGGGCTGGGAACGTCCAGAGCGGGCACCGAGGAGCGGATCGGAGGGGTCGCCGTCGTGGAGCCGCTGCAGCCTATGCATCCCACCGACGCGACGCGAGGACGTGTTTCTGGCAGATCGGCGTGGAGAATGCGCGGCGGAGGACTTCTGAGTGGATTGCCGCACATCGTCACTCCCTCAGAGGAGGGGGATGGTGTGACGGTGTGGCACCGTCAGATGACGAGGGGGACCACACTGTGTTTTATTGTTTGTTTGTGTATTTGTATTTATTTAATGTTTTAACATGTTTCCTGTGACCTTCCTGTGGCCTAATGGAGAGCACCGCCCGTGGGAGGGGCATAAGGTTCATAAGGAAGTGTCACAGGAAGTGGAAATGAGGAGTGAGACGGAGGTGACGCGTGCTGGTGCGGCCCTGCGTGAAGCAACTTTGTCCTGAATAAAGAAGGACCTCCTCACCTTGGCTCCTCTGCATCTTTTCACGGCGGGACCCTGCCACAAGGATTTTTTCCGGGCTCATCCTGATCGCTGTCCTGGACCGCCTGGAGGCGGTCGTTGAGGGGGGGGTACTGTCATGGTGCCTCTGGCGGACTCCTCCCCCTCTCCTCTCTGCTTGGCCTCTGATTGCTCCCAGCTGCGTCCACTCTACTCATCACCCTGCCAGACCTACTTAAGGAGCTCCAGGATCATCATCGCCAGATCGTTGCCCCTGATGGTGCTTAGTCTGGTCATCATAGTTTCTCGCTCTATGTTATTGCTCTCGCCTCACGAACCTTTGTCTTGTCTTCAGGATCATCTAAACCCACAAGTGGACGCCCAAATCTACTTCCATCCAAGCGGAGGATACCCCCAGAAAACCTACCTCCTTCCAGCGCGCCGTCTGAACTCCAGGCCTCAGCTCAAGCCACAGCCGAACCTCCAGCCACGCCACAGGCCACAGCCGAATCACCCGCCTCGTCCAAGGTTCACCCGGAGCCGTCACAGGATTCCTGGACTCGTCTTCAAGATTGCAGACGGGTCGTCGATCTCGCCATCCCCTGCCACAACAGGACTACTCATTTCCCTGTAACATTAAATCCATTACTACTTTCACTCTTCTCCTGTCCTCCTTCCGGGTTCCAGCGTCTGGGTCTGTTAGCCTCGCTAGAGTCATGACAAGACATGTATTATATTAAAGATTGTTGTTTTCACTGCTGTGTTGTTTCTCTTTAAACTTGCCTCTTGTTACAAGAAGTAATCAGGCCAGAATATGTTTTTACAATGTAGTTAATTTACCCTTACCAATAAGTTAGCATTGTCTCATTTGGTGAGGTCAGAAGACCAAGTGTGTATATACACTGCACAGGAAGGTAATACGTGTACATGCCCAGCATTTACTGCTGAAAGTACCATGTAATAGAGTGGAAATAGTTCTGACTTTCTTTTACAGTACAGTTTCATTGTACTTAAGGGGTAAGTACCAAGTAATATTCAAGTGTACATACCCGGTATTTAGTAATGAAAGTACCATGTAGTTGAGTGGAAATAGGGCTGACTTTCTTTTACAGTCCAGTTTCAGTGTACTTAAGGGGTAGTTTCTGTGGTAAATTCATGGTAAATACCATGAAGCATGCAGCGAGTGCAAACCTAAAGGTCAAGGTACTTTATTTGTACTTACCTTGTTCTTACATGTGGTAAGTACCATAAAAGACACCTTTGCACAACATGTAAATACCCAGTAAGAATATTATAAATACCCAGTATGTACCACATAGGTATGAACCAAATAGTACCATATAAATACACAGTAAGTACCATGTAAGTACAGAGTAGACACAAAAAGTACCATGTAAGTACCCAGTAAAGTCCCATAGAAAGTACCATGTAAACACACTGTAAGTACCCAGTAAATTCCATAAAAAGTACCATGTAAGTACCCTGAAAGTACCCAGTAGTTACACAATAAGTACCATGTAAATACCACTTAAGTACACTGTACTTTGACTTTTCACAACTCAACGATTCCACCCCTCCCGGCTTTGTTTACACCTGCAAACCACGTTGCACCGGTCGCGGGGGAGGTCTCGCGATATTACATCGCGAGAAGTGGAAAGTCCTGCCGGTTGAGATTCCGTCCTTCAGCTCCATGGAATGCATTGCCTGCATGCTTCCTGGCCCCACCCCAACTGTCCTGGCTGTGGTTTATCGCCCTCCTAAGACAAACTCTGACTTTTTAAATGAACTTGGAACTCTTCTCTCCCATCTCTCATCCCTCTCACCCAAAGTCATAATGATGGGTGATTTTAATGTTCACTTTGACAATAGCCTTCTTCCTTTCACCAGAGACTTCAGCTCATGTTTGGACAGCCTTAACTTCACCCAGCATGTCAGTTCTTCTACTCACTCTAAAGGACATATCTTAGATTTAGTTTGTTGCTCTGGATTAACCCCAACTAACTGCTCTGCTGATGAAATTCATGTAACCGATCATTTTCTTGTGTCATTTAACATCTCCATCACTCTATCTGTCACTAAACCCTCCCGTCTCATGTCTTTTCGTAATGTTAAAAATATCAATGTGAACGCACTTTCCTCACTCATACGTGATACTTCGATCCCTAACACACCAAACCCTGATGAACTTGTCTCCTCCTACAACAACCTTCTTTCGGACTCTCTCAACCATCTCGCTCCTGTCAAAACTCGCCCTGTCTCCTTTTCCAAATCTGCCCCCTGGTTCACCCCTGAGCTCCGTCACATGAAAGCCAAAGGTCGGCAGCTAGAGCGACTCTATAAAAGAACTGGCTTAACCGTCCTCAAAGAAATCTATAAATCACATCTCACTCAGTATAAGGACCTGGTTTCTACCACTAAAACAAACTATTTTTCCGAACTCATCTCCACAAACAAAGGCAACTCAAAAACTCTCTTCTCCCTGATGAACACTATTTTCAACCCCCCTGACTCTCTCCCTCCCCATTTCTTTTCCACTGAAACCTGTAACTCCCTCATGTCATTCTTTAATCACAAAATTCAAGTCATCTACCAACAGCTTAGCTCTTCTCTCCTCCCTCCCATCCCTGACTCTTTTCCCCTCAATCACATATTTTCCTCCTTTCAATTGCCTGACCACGAGGAAATTACCTCCCTCATCCTAAAATCCAAACCCACCACCTGTTATCTTGATCCCCTCCCAACATCTTTAGTTATAGCCTGCCTCCCATCTCTCCTTCCGCTTATTGCTGTCATTATTCATTCCTCGCTATCATCTGGTACTGTCCCATCACTTTTTAAAATGGCTGCTGTTAAACCCATCCTGAAAAAACCCGGTTCAGATCCCAACTTATTCAATAATCTCCGTCCAATTTCCAACCTTCCCTTCATTTCCAAAATTCTTGAGAAAATAGTCGCCTCCCAACTCTATGATCATCTGAAACACAATAATCTTCTTGAACCTTTTCAGTCCGGTTTCCGCCCCTCCCACAGCACTGAGACTGCTCTGCTCAAGATCACCAATGACCTCCTCACTGCAGCTGATTCTGGCCTCCTCACCATCCTCATCCTCCTTATAGTAAGGATGAGGATGGTCTATATGTTACGTGATGCGGCGCATCACGTAACATATAGTACATATATATGACATATAGTCCGCGTCGCGCAGCACCACCGCTGCAGTCAAGATTCGGCGATATATATATGCTGATCGTCCCGATGGGTTGAATAAAGCATCAATTCAGAGGGAAAGTTAATCGCTTACAGCTTGTTTTTGCCAAGATGATGAGGCAAAAAGTTGTTTTACAGAAGCCGGCGCAGTGATACAAATCATTTAAGCTAGCCGCCCGGAACTTCTTTTTTCACCGTGCGGTTATCAGGTTTTAACGCATACCCAGCAGCCAATCAGAATCGAGTATTCACCCGGACCATGGTATAACACACAATTTTATGGAACCTCACAAAAAAACAAATATATTCTTTCTCAATAGTGATTTATTTATTCATTATATTTCTTTCAAATTCAAACTCAAACTTTATTTATTTATATAGCGCCTTTCATTTCAGTTAAAAACACAAAGCGCTTAACATAAAAGCAGATAAAACAGTCATAAAAAATGAAAATGATCAAAAACAGAAAACAAAGGACAATCACACAAAGATGGGACCCCTCCCTCACCACCCCCCACCCCCACCCCACCCACCCACCCAGTGACCCCAGTAGAACCCTGAACAGAAACAAAGAACTGCAGCTTAAAGAAGTTCTGGCTTGGTTCTGCTGTGAGGAAACGATATCATGGGGATCCATTTATTCCAAGGCCCAGTCGGACCACAGGGGTCACCACCACAGTGCCCGCTCAAAGGGCCCACTCCATGGCTATTAGACCACAGAGCAGGACCCCAGCCCGCCCAACAAGAACAGGCACCACAGCAACAGCACCCCCTGCAGGTCAAGCTGGTGGTGCCCCAGGACAATGGATCCCCAAGAGGAAACACGAGTAAAAAAAACATCTGAATAAAAATTAGCATAAAATAACAATAGAAATAGAAAAAAGATAAAAAATAAAATAAGACATAACAATGTTTGTAATTACAAAAATAAAATACGTAAACTGATTAAAACATAACCTAAGTATCATTGGTAAAATAACAATAAAAAGAATAGCATATTAAAAGTAGAGATAATAATAGTCCTTACAAATAAATAAATGAATTTCAATGTTAGTGCAAAGGCAACTGTAATGTTTGAACAATATTATCACAGTATGTTTGATAAAATTTACACAAAAAAACTAACATTATATTTGTGTTTTCTGTAGCTACACAAAAAGTAAACATGTTGACGTTTTATTAGTTTTTCAAAGATGAAGTTTTTGAAAACTTTAACAAAAATATTTTATTTCTTTTAAGATAATTAAATTGTTTCATTTTATTTTAATTGTGTCTGTTGGCGACTTCACCTTAATCCTGTTTCTTAAATGTTGTTATTAATTCTATTTAAGCTTAACTTTTTATTTTACAAAAGTGACTGAAGACTGAAAGCAAATTGATCCTTCAATCCAGACCTTATTAGAAAATTGTTTCAGTTAGAAAGATGACTTGGACCAAACTCTGTAATTTTTTTCCATGTGTTACGCCCCCTTCTGTATCTAGTGACACCGAGGGGGCCATAACATAAAAAAGTAAAGTTTTGGCTACTAATTTAAAATGAACAAAAACACCAGAAGTACGTCTACACACAAAAGTATGACAAATTTATTTACTAAGAAATGAAACACAACCAAAAATAACTAAATGTGAAGCAAAAAGGCTTCAGGGTGAACCAAGACCAAAATAACAAACAAAACCCCACCGAACTGAAATATGTACTCTAACCTGTAAAGGAAAGAAAAGAGAAATCAATGACAAACACTAACCTCCCTAGACTGACAAAAACAGCAGAAAACAATTACTAAAGACAATGGCAGTTCACCCCTACAGCTTCACTTAACATTACTACAAACCAAAAGTATAAACAGAGTGGGCACAAAACCATAAAAACTACAAAATACTAAAACACAACACTAAAGTGCAACACACAACTTAACAAGTGGTGAATTACAAAACAAAATGGAGAAGAGGGCCAAGATGCAGTGGAGACTGTTGCTGCAGTGGAGACTGTTGCTGCAGTGGAGACTGTTGCTGCAGTGGAGACTGTTGTTGCAATGGAGACTGTTGCCACAATGGAGACTGTTGCCGCAATGGAGACTGTTGCTGCAGTGGAGACTGTTGCTGCAATGGAGACTGTTGCTGCAGTGGAGACTGTTGCTGCAGTGGAGACTGTTGCTGCAATGGAGACTGTTGCCACAATGGAGACTGTTGCTGCAATGGAGACTGTTGCTGCAATGGAGACTGTTGCTGCAGTGGAGACTGTTGCTGCAATGGAGACTGTTGCCACAATGGAGACTGTTGCTGCAATGGAGACTGTTGCTGCAATGGAGACTGTTGCCACAATGGAGACTGTTGCTGCAATGGAGACTGTTGCTGCAATGGAGACTGTTGCCGCAATGGAGACTGTTGCCACAATGGAGACTGTTGCCGCAGTGGAGACTGTTGCTGCAATGGAGACTGTTACTGCAATGGAGACTGTTGCTGCAACGGAGACTGTTGCTGCAACGGAGACTGTTGCTGCAATGGAGACTGTTGCCGCAATGGAGACTGTTGCTGCAATGGAGACTGTTGCTGCAATGGAGACTGTTGCCGCAATGGAGACTGTTGCCGCAATGGAGACTGTTGCTGCAATGGAGACTGTTACTGCAATGGAAACTGTTGCTAAATGTGAAGCAAAAAGGCTTCAGGGTGAACCAAGACCAAAAAAACAAACAAAACCCCACCGAACTGAAATATGTACTCTAACCTGTAAAGGAAAGAAAAGAGAAATCAATGACAAACACTAACCTCCCTAGACTGACAAAAACAGCAGAAAACAATTACTAAAGACAATGGCAGTTCACCCCTACAGCTTCACTTAACATTACTACAAACCAAAAGTATAAACAGAGTGGGCACAAAACCATAAAAACTACAAAATACTAAAACACAACACTAAAGTGCAACACACAACTTAACAGGTGGTGAATTACAAAACAAAATGGAGAAGAGGGCCAAGATGCAGTGGAGACTGTTGCTGCAGTGGAGACTGTTGCTGCAGTGGAGACTGTTGCTGCAGTGGAGACTGTTGTTGCAATGGAGACTGTTGCCACAATGGAGACTGTTGCTGCAATGGAGACTGTTGCTGCAGTGGAGACTGTTGCTGCAATGGAGACTGTTGCTGCAGTGGAGACTGTTGCTGCAGTGGAGACTGTTGCTGCAATGGAGACTGTTGCTGCAATGGAGACTGTTGCTGCAATGGAGACTGTTGCTGCAGTGGAGACTGTTGCTGCAATGGAGACTGTTGCCACAATGGAGACTGTTGCTGCAATGGAGACTGTTGCTGCAATGGAGACTGTTGCCACAATGGAGACTGTTGCCACAATGGAGACTGTTGCTGCAATGGAGACTGTTGCTGCAATGGAGACTGTTGCCGCAATGGAGACTGTTGCCACAATGGAGACTGTTGCCGCAGTGGAGACTGTTGCTGCAATGGAGACTGTTACTGCAATGGAGACTGTTGCTGCAACGGAGACTGTTGCTGCAATGGAGACTGTTGCTGCAATGGAGACTGTTGCTGCAATGGAGACTGTTGCTGCAATGGAGACTGTTGCCGCAATGGAGACTGTTGCCGCAATGGAGACTGTTGCTGCAATGGAGACTGTTACTGCAATGGAAACTGTTGCTGCAATGGCAAGGCAAGGCAAGGCAAGTTTATTTGTATAGCACAATTTGTACACAAAGTAATTCAAGGTGCTTCACAAAACAGAAAAATGCATTAAAATCACAATACATCATAGAAATAATAAACATAAAATTTACTTTAAAAGAAAAGAAAAAAAGAAAAAAAAATTGAAAATTGATTTAAAAATAAAGGAAGGAAAGGAAAGAAAAGTGCAGATAGGACCTTTCAGTCATATACACGGCTAAACATAAATGTTTTAAGTCTAGATTTGAACATGAACACAGAAGAGGCCTGTCTTACGACTTCAGGGAGGCTGTTCCAGATTTTAGCTGCAGAATATTGAAACGCTGATTCCCCTTGTTTAGTTCTGACTCTGGGAATCAACAGGAGGCCGGTCCCTGAGGTCCTCAGAGTACGAGATGGTTCATATGGCACTAACATGTCAGAGATGTACTTTGGTGCTCGGCCATGGAGAGACTTGGACACAAGCAGAGCTGCTTTGAAGTCTATTCTTTGAGGTACAGGGAGCCAGTGCAGAGACCTGAGCACAGGACTAATGTGATCATACTTCCTGGTTCTGGTCAGGACTCCAGCAGCAGCATTCTGGATGTACTGAAGCTGTTTTACAGCTCGTTTGGAGAGGCCGGTGAGCAGGCCGTTACAGTAGTCTAACCTACTGGAGACAAATGCATGAATGAGTATCTCCAGGTCTGGCTTTGACACTATGTTTTTGATTTTGGCAATGTTTTTCAGATGATAAAATGCTGCTGATGTTACTGACTTGATATGGCTGTTAAAGTTCAGGTCAGAGTCCATGATTACCCCTAGATTTCTGACTTGATTTGAGGGTTTAAGAGACAGAGAATGAAGGTAGCTGCTGACACTTTCTCTTTGTTTCTGTGGGCCAAAAATAATAACTTCGGTCTTGTTTGAGTTTAGCTGGAGAAAGTTGTTCTGCATCCACGCACTGATCTATTGGAGGCAGTGGCTGAGTGAATCCACCGGCCCATATTCACCTGTTGTCAGTGACACATAGATCTGAGTATCATCTGCATAGTTGTGATAAGATATGTTATTACTGCGTATTAACTGCCCTAGTGGCAGCATGTAGAGGTTGAACAGAAGGGGTCCCAGGATCGATCCCTGGGGCACACCACAAGTCAAGGCCATGTAGTCTGAGACACAACTCCCAATTTCAACAAAATATTTCCTGTCTTCCAGATAAGACTTGAGCCAACTTAGGGCAGATCCAGAGATGCCAACCCAGTTTTGGAGTCTGTGCAAAAGGATCCCATGATCAACAGTATCAAAGGCAGCACTCAGGTCTAGCAGGATTAAGACAGTGACTTTGCCATCATCAGTGTTCAGGCGGATGTCGTTGGTTACCTTGATAAGAGCAGTTTCTGTGCTATGATGGGGTCTAAAACCTGACTGGAAAACATCAAATGAATTGTTTAATAAGAGAAAATCAGTGAGCTGTTGGTGGACAACTTTTTCAAGGACTTTTCCTAAAAATGGCAGATTAGAGATAGGTCTGTAATAATTCAGTACAATGGGATCAAGACCGCTTTTCTTCAGGAGAGGTTTAATGACTGCAGTTTTTAAGGCCTCTGGAAATATTCCAGATTGAAGAGACATGTTAACTATTTGACTAATTGATGGCAACACACTGTTCAGGACAGACTTTAGAAATCTAGTGGGTAACACATCAAGGCAGCATGTAGACGAGCTCAGACGGGTGATGGTATCTTGGACAGTTTGGTCAGTGACAGGTACAAAGTGAGTCAGCTTAGAGTGAGTAGGTGGCCGTTCGATAGTTATATGTGTTGTGGAGTTGATGGCTTTTTTAATGCCCTGAACCTTGTCATTAAAAAATACAGCAAACTCATTACATTTAGGTGTGCAAACCAGTTCTATTGGTAGCTGGGTTGGAGGGTTAGTTAATCTGTTTACTGTTGTGAACAGGACACGAGAGTTGCTGCTGCAACTTACAATGATTTCAGAGAAGTACCTTTCCCTTGTTCTGCATAAGATCTGGTTGTAAGCGTACAACTCCCCCTTATACATTTCATAATGAACCTGGAGTTTTGACTTGCGCCACTTATGCTCAGCTCTGCGGCACAGTTGTTTCTGTGCCCTGATTAGATCATCGTTCCTCCAGGGAGCTTTCTGTCTATGCTTTCTCAATTTAACCTTCATAGGGGCAATGGAGACTGTTGCTGCAATGGAGACTGTTGCTGCAGTGGAGACACGTCGCAGCAGCAGCGGCAGCCGGAACCCCTCAACGCCACACGGCAGCAGGCAGGGAACAACCGCCCCCCGGGCGACCAAATCCGCCACCCAGGCAAGGGCCAGCAGGACCGCCGCGAGGCCCCCAGAGCCAGAGAGCACGGAGGCATGGGGGGAAAGAGAGCGCCGCCCCAGCCCAACCAGGAGAGCAGCCCCCCCGCTGCGCCGGGAGTGCCCAACGCAGGGCCCCACCCGAGAAGGGCGCCCACAGCCCCAGACGAGCACCCCATCCCCACCCAGGAGTTCTGGGCATCCCCCCGCCCCAACCCCAGGTACGAGCCAGTACCCCCCAAGGGAGACCCACTCCGCACTCCAGGCAGCCACCCACCCGCCCCACGGTTGGTCCAGGGAGGAGCAAGGCAGGGGCCAGCCACCCCCGCCCAGGAGGGAAGCACCCCGGGGAAAAAGGGGGCCCACAAGGGGTGTTGTAAACATGGCCCGACCAGGCTCTGCCACAGTTGGAAATTTGTCGAGGCCCAGCGCTCAGGTCCAAGGACCATAACCCACCCCCCAGGGACACGGACACCCCCAGCTCAGGTGTAATATCGACCCCCTCCCCGGGCATAGAGAGCACCGCCGGGCCCAGGAAACCGGCACGCAGGGGACACGGCCGCCGTTGCCAAGGGCCCCGTACCCCCCACCAGGGAAGGGGTAGGGGACAGATGGTCCTAGGTCCCACCTTCCTTGCAAAATGTGTGTGCGTGTATGTGTGTTTGTTAGGGTGTGTGTGTGCATGTGTGTGTGTTTATGTTTGAATGTATATTTTGAGGGGGGAGGGGTGTGTGTACTAAGGGAGGTGCAGTTAAAAGCATAGGGGCCATCTCCCCCCAGCCCAGGGGCCCCATCCCCGGATGCGCCGACACCCCAGGCCGTATATTTCTGATCTTAGCAATATTCCACAGTTGAAAAAAGGCAGTTCTACATGCCTGAGATATGTGAGCCTTAAATGATAAATCCTGGTCAAATAAAACCCCAAGGTTTCTAACTGTGGAATTGGGGGCTATACTTACACCATCCAGGGAGACTATCTGAGCAGACAGAGCATCTTTCAGGTTTTTAGGACCTAGTATATTGACCTCAGTTTCTGGGTTCAAGAGGAGGTAATTAATTGTCATCCAGGTCTTGATGTCTCTGATGCAGGCATTCAGTTTCTCTATATTGTCATTCTGGTCAGGTTTCATGGATAAATAATAATAATAATAATGGATTGGATTTATCTGCGCTTTTCAAGACACCCAAAGTGCTTACATTATGTCCATTATTCATTCACTCCTCATTCATACTTGGTGATGGTAAGCTACAGTTGTAGCCACAGCTGCACCGGGGCAGACTGACAGAGGCGTGGCTGCCAGTTCGCACCTACGGCCCCTCTGACCATCACCGGGATCATTCATGCGCATTCACACACCAGTGGAGCCATACTGGAGGCAAGGAGGGTGAAGTGTCTTGCCCAAGGACACAACGACATTTTGGCTGGTGGGAGCGGGGATCGAACCGCCAACCCTTCGATCATTGGACGACCCGCTCAACCACCTGAGCCACTATCGCCCTAAATACAACTGCGTATCGTCGGCATAACAATGAAAATAATGCTGTGTTTCCTGATTATGTTTCCTAGGGGTGGCATATAAAGCGTAAACAGGATGGATCCTAAAACTGAGCCCAGTGGGACTCCATAGTTAACTCCAGTGCACTGACAGGAATGTCCATTTACATTAACGAACTGATACCTATCGGACAGATAGGATTTAAACCACTGGAGAGCAGATCCTCTGATCCCTATGTCCTGCTCTAGTCTATGGAGTAAAATACTGTGGTCGATAGTGTCAAAGGCAGCACTGAGGTCTAACAGGACCAGAATAGAAAGTAGTCCCTTTTCTGAGGCCAATAATAAGTCATTAGAGACTCTAACTAGTGCAGTTTCCGTACTGTGGTGGGGTCTAAACCCCGACTGAAAGTCTTCAAAGTGGCTGTTGTCCTGTAGGTGGCAGTAAAGCTGCTTAACTACAACTCTTTCTAGGATTTTAGAAATAAAGGGCAGGTTTGATATCGGTCTATAGTTGGCCAAGATGCTAGGATCCAAACTGGGCTTTTTCAGAAGAGGTTTAACAACTGCATATTTAAAAGACTGTGGCACGTAACCCGTTTCCAGAGAGGTATTTATCATTGTTAATATGGAATCATTAATTAGGGGAAAGGTTTCTTTAAAAAGTCTAGTGGGAATTGGGTCTAACAGACAGGTTGAGGATTTGGAGGACGTAATAATTGATGCTATTTCTACTTGATCCACAATAGTGAAGCAGTCTAATGTTACAGAGGTTTCTATGGATGCCTCCATTTCTACCGCTTCAGCCTGCTCTGGGCTGATGGTAGGAATAACTTGATTCAACTTATGTCTAATATTATAGTTATAATAAAAGTCTACTACTATTTTGCTATTGGAAAATGTGAGAAAATCATCTGAGCTGAGAAAAACAGGAACATGTGGTTCTACTGAGGACTGACTGCGAGTTAATTTAGCAATAGTGCTAAAAAGAAATCTTGGATTATTTCCATTCTCTGATATTAAGGTTGAATAGTAATGGCTTCTAGCTCTACGCAGAGCTTTTTTTAAAAATAATTTAATAGGCTAGGTATTCAGAGACTGCTCTGAACTAGAGCGGCGCCATTCTCTTTCCAACTTACGGGTTTCTTGTTAAAGAGAACGTGTTTCAGTGTTAAACCACGGTGCTACTCGGTTTTGTCTAACAAACTTAGGTTTCAGGGGGGCAACAACATCAAGTGTACTCCTGAGGGCTTGTAAGGCATCATTGACAAAGTGGTTATTTATACTAGGACTGATACTATGGGAGCTGGACTCAGAGTATTTTCTCAGAATATCACTAAGTACTGGCTGAACTGTGTGTTTAAACTCAGACACAGAACGGTCAGTTAAGGTTCTTCTAAGCTGTTTCTTATTCACTGGGGCAGAAGGATGTTCCAGTGTAAACTGGAAGGTAATCATAAAGTGATCAGAAATGATGGGGTTAAGAGGAAGGACACTCAGCTGGCTGATCTCTACACCATGGGTTAGAACAAGGTCCAGGGTGTGCTAATGACAGTGAGTGGGTTCATTTACACTTTGGGTTAAACCAACATCATCTTATAAAGCTGCAAAAGCATTTCCTAGACAGTCACTGGGGTCATCAACATGAATATTAAAATCCCCTATTATTATAGTTTGATCAGAATCTTGTCACGGTGCCTGTCAGTTCACCTCCCCCTCCCACAGCTCTCCCACGCTGCTGATTGGAACCAGCTGACCTTCATTTCCTCATTACCCTGCCGACCTTCTTAAGGGAGCATCTCGCCAGAATCCAGCGCCAGTTCGTTATACTCACTCCGGTGCTTATGCCTGGCCTTTTAGTCTTTGCTCTAGTTATGTAGTTCATGTTACTTATCTCGTCTTGTACTCACCTTCAGGTTTCATCCATTGGTCACGCTGGATCCTCATTCCACGCTGATTACGCCATCCTCGGCCTCCTCGCCTCAAGCTGATTACGCCGTTCTCGGCGTCCACGCCTCGCCTCAAGCTGGTTACGTTGTCCTCGGCGTCCACGACTCGCCTCAAGCTGGTTCCGCCGTCCTCGGCGTCAATGCCTCGCCTCAAGCTGGTTACGCGTCCTCGACGTCCACGTCTTGCCTCAAGCTGGTTCCGCCGTCCTTGGCATCCACTCATCGCCTCAACCTGGTCCCGCTGTCGGTAGCGCCCACGCCTCGCTCCCTCTGGTTCCACGCTCCGACGCATCCTCGCATCTCCTCTCTCTGTCTCCGCTGTCCTCAGCGACATCAGCTCCAAAGACTTCAGGATCATTCCACGAAGGAACTGATTATCACATTCTCCTTGAAAACTTTATTCTACACTGGTAAAATAAACCATTTCAAGCACTTCCTTGTTGCAAGTTACTTCCGGGTTTCAGCATTTGGGTCTGCTACGTCCACGACGTCATTAAAAATCTAAGACAATAGTCGTTAGGAAGTCGGAAAACTCAGTTAAAAATTCTGAATACGGGCCGGGGGGGGGGGGGGGGGGGGGATAAATAATTATATCTTCTTTGGGTGATTTATAGACAATATGATGCTTTAAAAGGAGTTAAACATTTTTAACTTTAGGGGTTAGAAGTACGCTAGACTATAATATTACTGCCAAACCACCTTCTTTCCCTGAAATCCTGGATTTCTGATAGTTAGCATAAGTGTGTGTGTGTGTGTGTGTTAGGGGGGGGGGGGTTGGTTCATTCAATCTAACATAGTCTTCCTGTTGGAGCCAAGTTTCTGTTAAGGCTAGTAGACTAAGGTTATCAGTGATTAACTCATTGACTAAGAGGGACTTAGAGGAAATGGATCGAATGTTTAATAAACTACATTTAATGACATCATAAATCTGCTTGTGAGAACTGCTGTCTGTCACTGTCACTGTAAGGTTTCTATGACGCCATCCTTTCACTTGTCTTTCAGCACATAAGCTAAAGCTAGGACCTGCTTGACTTTCCCTGCATGGGTTTTGCACCAGCACTAACACTAAGGGAGGCTCGGAGGAGCGTTTTACACTGCTGCTCTGCGCCCGGGTCTCGTCTCTGGGTTGTCAGGTTGACAGACTAAGGCTAGCGGAAATGTTTCTAGAAAGAAGAGCTGCACCGTCCAGAGTAGGATGGACACCATCTCTCCGCATGAGACCGGGCTTCCCCCAAAACGCGCTCCAATTATCCACAAAACCAACGCCGGTCGGACATCGTCGTAGCCAGTTTACACACCGAAGCTACGTTTAACTTAACCACCTCTGATTGTCTCCGTCGGGCATCATTACGGCCTGCGTGAATCACGACTCGACGGAACCTGGACTTATTCTGAGCTAACATCCTAAGGTTCCCCTCGATGTCACCAACTCTGGCCCCCGGATAACACCTGACTGTAGCCGCTGGGACCTCCACGTTTTAAAATTCAGAAGAGCCGATAACCAGAGTTAAAGGTTCAGCGGGTGTTTCACTGAGGGGGGAGAACCTATTTCTAACGTGGAGTCTTGGGTGCTCTAAGTTCTTGCGTTTAGCACTATCTTTCCTCCCAACCGTTGCAAACCCCTGGGTTTTTCCCGGCTGCTGGGAAAGCGCTTTGGTGCTAACTGGGTTAGCCCTGGTAGCGCCGCCCACGCTACGAGTAACGCCCTGGCTAGCTGGCTTAGCTTCCACTGTGTGGAGCCGCGCTTCTAACTGCTCTAGCCTGGCCTCCAAGTCTAACACAAGACTACACTTAACACCTACCGCTATCTTCACTAAAGGAGGCAGGATCCTCACTAAACATATGGCACATGGGGCAGGAGAGAGGGGGAAAGGTAGAAGGAGTGGTGACCATGCTAGGTTCTACGCTAAGGCAAGCGGTGTTTAGGTAAAGAGAAGTGGTTTATTTAGCAAAATGAGAAAAGTGAACAGCAAGCGATTTAACAGTAGTTTATTTGTTACTAAAAGGTGCTAGATGTGAAAGTGAATATTAAACCTGATAACACTTAAAGTAAGCAATAGTAGTCAGGCTAATGGCAAACAATAGAGCAGCAGTCAAACACGACTAACGCTGGAACACGCTCACCCGGAAATGACGTCACAGGAAGCTAACCAGCTATCTTAAATGTCAGCATGTCTTGCACCTCTCGGCCACCGTAAGTCAGTGCACACTCATGCACAGATTTAATCCAGTTACTCAACCAAGACACTTCAAAAAATCTAACTATGTGAGTCAGAAGAAGAGCTGCTCAACACAGTATTCACTGTGACTTTTTCAGAGAGAGTAGGGTCCAACATCACCGTGGTAACAACAAATATGCTTTTCACTATTAGGTAACTTGTTGAAAGCTCTCTGGTCTGTTTTAGCTGCACACCAGAAAAAAGTACAAATTGTTCCCTTCCAGGTAAATCCTGCCTGCAGCCATTTCCCATGTTTAAGTCAGAGCCACAGAGAGACCACTGGAGGAGGAGCCATCAACACTGACAGAGTTATTGGTTTCAGGAAGGGGCTTGTCCAACAAAACAGTCTTTACCGAGTCCACCTGTCTGTACCTGTCCTCCGTTTCTGCAAACCTTCAAGCCATAAATCAGAGAATATTCATAGTTTATTTGATTTTCATAGATAAAAAGCTGTTTGAGCTTCAGGAAATCAAGGTTTTCAACAGAACAAAAGCAGGAAGACACCGACATGGAGGCGAACAAAGATCTGATGAATTTAACAGCAACTTGACCGACACACAACCAAACACTCATCGAACGTTTCATTTTGATTTGTGGGCATGTTCTGAAATGTTCTGGTCTATATCTTCTGGACTGTCATTTATAGCCTCATTCCTCACAAACACAAAGTCTCATTGAACCGTCTTTTTCAACAAGAACCAACAGATCCGTGTTGTTAAACCTGTCTAAGCTCAACTTCACACAAAAAAAAAAACTTTAGTTGTGAAGAAACGCAACAGCAACTTCTGGTTTATATATATAATTTATTTATGTACAACAATGAACACTGCATTTTATTTGAGAGAACCTAAAAACATGATTCACAGAGAGTTGATGTAAGTTTTTCATCAATAAACATAATAAAAATGAAGAAAGCAATGAAGTATTTACATAAACATCAGATTTTACATGTAAAATATCTGCAAATGCAGCAGGAAAGGTCGGTCTGTAGAGCTGATGAAAAAGTATTTTATTTCTTTTGTTTTGTTTGCAGAGTAGCGTCAAATATCGCGCTCATCCTGCAGTTCTAAGGTGGAAGGAACGCTCCTCTGCAAGATGAAACAAGTCTTTATGAAACACATATGGACTGGGTGAGCAAACTCCCATGAACCCTCCAGCACCCTAAAGACTGTGTAGAGCTGGTCCACTGTTCTACGACCAGGATGAAAACCGCACAGTTGTTCCTGAATCTGAAGTGCGACTACTGGACGGACTCTCCTCTCCAGAACCCTGGCGTAGACTTGTGTTTGACTTGAGTGTTATTCCCCGGTAGTTGGAACACACCCCCTTCTTAAAAAGGAGAACCACCACCCCTGTCTGCCAGTCCACAGGTACAGTTCCCGACTGCAACATGATGCTTCAGAGGTCTGGTGCCAGATGAGTGGAAGAAACTGAAAGGATGGATGGCCTCAATACGATTGGCTTCGACGACACTATCCTGGAGACCCAGCAGAGGAAGAAGACTTAAGATGTGTAGAAAAATGTGTGAATGTCTGTTTGATAAGACACTCATGCTAATCCTCAATGAAGCCCTAGATGATGGAAAGACTTTGGAAGTATTATACTTTGGAAGTACTATGGCACCATTTAAAATTTCATGAAAAAACACAATTTGTTGGCAAACATAGTTGGCTTTTATAAAAGCTAAATTGCTAATGGCTGATGATAAAAAGTTGGCAGTTCATCTGAGACTAGTTGAGCAGCCTTGACCAGAGCAAAGGAGATGGAGTGTATGAGTGGTGCAGTGTAAGTCGTGATAGTCTTGAAAGGTGACAGTAAACCAATTTCAGTGGATTTTTCTGAGAACAGAGCCAGTGACCTTGCCAAAGTTTAAAGCAGGACTGGGAGTTGCTGCTGTCGTACGGCGTCCTTACCCCACATTCTAGTTAATAATAATTATGATGTATTAGATTTTTCTGCACTTTTCCAGACGCTCAAAGCGCTTACATTGTGTCCATTATTCATTCACTCCTCATTCAAACTTGGTGATGGTAAGCTACTGACATAGCCACAGCTGCCCTGGGGCAGACTGACAGAGGTGCGGCTGCCATTTCGCGCCTACGGCCCCTCTGACCATCACTGGGATCATACATGCACATTCACACACCAGTGGAGGCCACACTGGAGGCGAGGAGGGTGAAGTGTCTTGCCCAAGGACACAACGACATTTGGCTGGTGGGAGCTGGGAATCGAACCGCCGACCCTTTGATCATTGGACGACCCGCTCATCCACCTGAGCCACTGTCGGAGTTGTTAGTAAGGTTTGAGTACTGGCTCCTTACTGACCACATGTAAATGTTGCACGGGTGTGCATGTGATACGAAAGTGTCCTGTTGCAGCCGCGTAAGGCCTTCCCATAGGAGGATGGTTGAGGAAACCAAAAACCTAATGTGCAGTGGGAAAAGAAAAATTCACACAAGAGTCTGCATGAAGTTTCAAACTTTGAAAAGGGAGAGCAAGGTGGATCTGCAGAAAAGAAGTGCTCTGCTTCTGCTCTTCTATCCGGGGAGAGGTAGTTTTTATTATACAACAGAATATCGTGTGCAAATCTAGTCATGGCCAAGTCATAGCCCAAGTTTACATCTCATAAATTTACAACCTATAATCTCGTAAATTTACGAGAAAAAGTCATAGTAACTTTTGGTTTATATGTATAATTTATTCATTCATTCATTTTCTGTTCCGTGTTTCTCTTTTGGGGTCAAGGGGCTGCCGGAGCCTTTCCCGGCCACTTGTGGGCGAAGGCAAGTGACTCCCCGGACAGGTCGCCAGTCTGTCACATGGTTCGCCAGTCTGTCGCAGGGTATAATTTATTTACACACAACAAGAATCTGTCATGTGCCTCTGGCAGTCCCCCCTCCCCTCTGTTCTGCTTCCTGATCATCTTGTGAACACTCACCTCATCAACCTACAGCCCTCTTAAGGAGATCCAGATCCAGCATTCATTTCCAGTTCATTGCCCCTTATGGTGGTTAGCCTGGTCGCTCAATGAATTCCATTTGAACTAAAGAACGTTTCAGCTGCATTTCAACTCTGCATGGAAGAATGCTTAGAAGGCCTCAGGGATCAAATATGTGTGCCCCATCTTGACGACATTCTTGTATACAGCAGGAAATTTGAGGATCACGTTGATCATGTCAGACAGGTCCTGCAGAGACTTAGAGAACATGGAATAAAGCTGAAACCCAAGAAGTGTGACTTGTTCAAAGCTGAGGTGCGCCAACTGGGACGGATTGTATCTGCTGAAAGAAACTAAATGGACCCTGCTGTCACAGCTGCAGTAAGAGCATTAAAACACAAGAAACACCATAATGTTGGTGAGTTAAAAGCTATGCAAGGGCTACTGAGCTATTACACGCAATACATCAAAGACTTCTCACGAATTGCCAGCCCTTTATATGATCTGCTCAAAGCACCTTAAGAAACGGTTGTGCAGCCGAGGAACAAAGACAAATGGCGAACAAAACAAAACAAGGCAATCCAATCCAACACACCCATTGATAGGATTTCAGCACATCAGTCAGTCCTTGGACAACTGATAGACTGTTTGACAACACCCTCTGTTCTAGGCTTCCCAGACTTTTCTCTGCCTTTCATCTTACATACAGATGCATCCAATAAGGGACTAGGGGCTGTCCTGTATCAAAGACAGGATTGAAAGCTGCGCATGACCGCGTATGGCAATTACCATCTACATTCAGAGAAATTAGAATTTTTAGCATTAAAATGGGCAGTCACTGAAATTTTAGAGACTATTAGTGTTAGGTCAAACTTGAGGAAGCTGATGCTTCAAGTGAATTTATTTTAAAAGTAAATAAAAACATAAAAAAAAACACAGAAAGAAAAAAAGAAGAGAGAAAAAATCAAATAAAAATCTAAAGTAAAAATGCATTAAAGTACGTTCTGTTAAATTTGAGAGAAAATTAATTTTAAGTAGTTAAAAAATTAAAGAGAGGAAAAGGAAAGTTTAAGTCTGTAGTGGGCGTGGTGTTAATTAAGGACCCAGCTGTGCGCACCGGAGCTGTTTTGGATGAAGTGCATGCGTAGCGCCAGATCAGGCAGGGCTCGAGAGCGATCAGAAAACTCGTGATCCATCTAAAAAAACTAGTCCAAAAAAAACCTGGTTAAAGGCATCAAAACCACGGAGGCAGCCGGTAAGATTCGGTCGTAGTGCGGGGCATAGTTGGTGTGATCCGCTGTGCGTTAAGCGCCGGCTGCGCGTTTCCGCGTCAGCTGCCACGTCATTAAATGTTTCACCACCCCTGAAATCATGACAGAATGATCTGGCCAAACTCCAGACCCAGCTGACCCAGAGGGACTCCGCTTCGCCGTCAGCCAACAAGGCATCGCCCTGGGCCGTCAAGCCACCGCGCTGGATCAGATTGCTTCCGCCCAACAGGAGCTTTTTCGTCGGCTGGACGGACTTAGCCAAACGCTGAAGGAGGATAAAGGTCAGTTAGCTTCCCCGGCTACCACGGCCACACTTCCGGCGCCCAACAACGTTGTCTCTTCCGCTTCTGCCGAATCTCCGGAAAACATCCACCTACTGCGAGAGCCATTTTTCTGCGACGTAGAAGCCTGTGGCGGTTTTCTGTTCCAGTGTCATCTGATCTTCCAGCAAGCCCCGAGGTATTACCTTTCAGACCACAGCAAAATCACGCTCATTATCAACTCCCTTCGCAATAAAGCTTTACAGTGGGCTCAAGCTTTCTTGGGGGTCCATCCCATATCCCATCTTTCTTATGAACATTTCCTAGGGGGATTCCAGCTGGTTTTTGACTGATCCAAGAAACAAGAGGAAGCCGCACGTAAACTGCTGGCGCTCAAGCAACGTAACTGTCCTGTTTCTGATCATATTATCGATTTCAGAATCCTGGCTGTGGAGGCTGGATGGTCAGATCCCGCTCTCAAGGGAGTTTTCTACCAATCCCTCAACGAAAACATTAAAGATCACCTCTGCACACAACTTGAAACCTACACCTTCGAGGAGCTCGTCACGGCCGCCCTTCGCTCGGATACCCGTCTACGTGAGCGACAACGTGAAAGACCACCCCCTTCTCGCAAAAGTCCCATCAGATCACCACTCAATGATCCACCACACATTCTTCCGAGCCCACCTTCCGACTCTCATTACAGTTCGGGGGAGGGACCCATGCAGATCGGACATTCCAGGCTAACCCCAGAGGAACGACAGAGACGTCGCTTGGAAGGTGCGTGTTTCTACTGTGGAAAGACTGGGCACCAGATAGAATCCAGAGCCCCCCGTTAGATGACAGGCCACGGGTGGGTGGAATTTCCTAGGTTAATAAACCTTTTCTTCACGTTCCTGTCAAATTAGTTCACGGTCCCGGAATTATTGATTTACAGGCTTTAATAGACTCTGGAGCTGAACACTGCCTGATCGATCATAGCATTGTTACTCGTTTATCTTTTTTTTTTTTTTTTTTTTTTTTTTCCTTTCTTTAATCATGTTTGAAAATCTTTGGTGTTGGACCGGACGGAAAAGGAAAGAGGGGAAGAAGAGAGAGGGACGTTAGAGAGAGGGGGGGGGGGGGGTAGGAGGGTGATAATAGGAGGGGAAGGGGGGTAAGACCATGAAGCAGCATAGAGCAGACAGGTTTATTGGTTGTTTATCGTTACTGTACGGTTCAAATGTAGTACAGAAAGGGCGGGGCCTGTTCACACACACTCAAATATTATCAACACACCTGCTAGCCGCAAAAATGTCCACATGTCAACATGCACACAAAACAGATAGTGTTCACGAACGCATACCTATGCCTTTAAACCAACTAGTGTGAAATCTTTCATTTATTCAATCATGCAAACTATTAGTGCAAAGGTGAGCTAACACCTGTGCTCAAGTGAGTATTTATGTTCTTTTAAAATGGATGGTGGAATGTGAAAAGAAGGAGGAGGAGCGCCCAGCCACCCCCACACCCAGACCCCCGCCGCAGCAGCAGCGGCAGCCGGAATTCCCCCAACGCCACACGGAAACAGGCAGGGAACAACCGCCCCCCGGGCGACCAAGACCGCCACCCAGGCCAGGGCCAGCAGGACCGCCGCAAGGCCCCCAGAGCCAGAGAGCAGGGAGGCGCAGAGGGAAAGAGAGCGCCGCCCCAGCCCAGCCAGGAAAGCAGCCCCCCGCCGCGCCGGAAGAGCCCAACGCAGGGCCCCACCGGAGAGGGACGCCCACAGCCCCAGACGAGCACCCCACCACCACCCAGGAGTTCCGGGCATCCCCCCGCCCCGACCCCAGGTACGAGCCAGGACCCCCCAAGGGAGACCCGCTCCGCACTCCAGGCAGCCACCCACCCGGCCCACGGTTGGTCCAGGTAGGAGCAAGGCAGGGGCCCGCTGCCCCCGCCCAGGAGGGGGGAACCCCGGGGAAAAAAGGGCGGCCCACAAGGGGTGTTATAAATATGGCCCGACCAGGCTCGGCCATGTTGGAAGTTTGGCGGGGCCCAGCGCCCAGGGGCAAGGACCAGGACCCACCCCCCAGGGACACGAACACCCCCGGCTCAGGTGTAATATGAACCCCCCCACCGCGCGGAGAGAGCACCGCCGGGCCCAGGGAGCCGGCACCCAAGGGACACGGCCGCCATCGCCAAGGGGCCCGCACCCCCCACCAGGGAAGGGGTAGGGGACAGATGGACCCAGGTCCCACCTTCCTTGTAAAATGTGTGTGCATGTATGGGTGTTTGAGAGGGTGTTGTGTGCATGTGTGTGTGTTTATGTTTGAATGTATATATTGAAGGGGGAGGGGTGTGTGTACTAAGGGGGGTGCAGTTAAAATTGGCGAGTAGGGCACTAAGGGGACATCTCCTGATTACTCACAGTGATGTCCCCTCACCCTCCACACCAAGGGGCCCTAAATGTCTAAGGTGCGGTTAAAATAGGCGGGTAGGGTGCCAGGAGGACATCTGCTGCTTGCTTGCAGTGATGTCCAAGCACCCCCCCTACCAAGGACCCTACATGTCTAAGTTGCAAATAAAACCGAAAGAGGGGGGGCCCACTCCATACGGCAACCATAGGAGGGGGGCCACTCCCAAGTAGCCCCCCCCCCAAGGCGCATCGCAGGCTAGACCCCCCACCCCCTCACCCTAATATGAGGTTATATAAGGAAGGGGGTAAGTTGGGGACAGCTGGTAGACTGTCCCCCGGTGGTCAAACAGCCGTCCCCCAGCCCACCCCCAGCAAAGGGGCCAGGGCCACCCAGGCCAGGGGCCCCACCCCCGGAGGCGCCGACACCCCAGGCCCGGCACCACCCACCCCACACAGAGAGAGAGGAGCCAGAAAGCGTCGCCCCCCCCGGAGAAAGCCCAGGCCCCCACCCCCAGACGCCGGCCCTAGAAGAGCTCTGGTCAGGCCTCGACGGGACCGAGGAGGCCAACCGGCCGAGGCAACCACTGATTGCCTCAGCGGAGACCCCGACCCGTTAGCCCCCCCGACCCGTACTAATAATGGGCCCCCCCTCCCCCCCAGAACGCCCCCCCACAGGACAGGGCCGACAAGCCCCCCACCCCACCCCAGACCCCGCAGCCGAAGCGGGTGACACCCAGAGCGACCGGGGGCCTCGAGAGGGTTGTCCCGTCCCGTCCCAGAGCCAGGGAAGGGCCGATCCCAGCCCCAGGTGCAGATGGGCAGCCCATCCGGCGCCGCTGGCCCCCCCCCACCCGAGCAGGCCCCCCCCGCCAACCCCCCCCAGCACAGGCAAAGGGACCACCCCCCCAAGCCAAGCCAGACCACCACCCCACCCCCCCACCACGCACCCCCACACCCAAGCCCAGAGGACCACGCAGCGCCCCAGCCCGCCCCACCCAGGCACCGGACCCGACCCCCCGACCAACGGAGCCCCCCACCGCCCCCGCCAGGCACCGGAGGCCCCGACCCCCACCCCAAACCACGGCAGAAGGGCAAGGAGCAGCGACGACCAAGCCCTCCACCCCCTAAGTCATGGAGTCAACCACAGGAGACCAGAGAGACTGAATTCTTTCAAAGTTACTTGAGCTTTGGGCTGACACTTTTTCCAAGCTGATATGATCAAACAGCAGATTTCTGTGTTGACTTATGTTTATATTTTTCTTTTTTTTCCAATTTATTAAAATAGTTTTTTTGGCAATACAAAGAGTTATGAAAATGATAGATGCTAATCCTTCTTCTATATCGATGGCACTCATGTCACCAAGCACACAAAGTGACGGTGAGGCAGTGATTGAAACCTTAAGCCAGACTGATAAATCGGCACATACATGCTGCCAGAGAGCCTGGACAGGAGTGCAGAACCACAGTGCGTGCATGTAGCTGTCGGGTAGATTATTATCACAGTGCTCGCAAATGTCTGAGTTACTGAGACCCATCTTGAACATCCTCTGTCCAGTGTAGTAAATTCTGTGAAGAGTTTTGAGATGGATTAGCTGCAGATTTGGACTTTTTGTCAGTTTAAAGGTGTTTAGACAGAGTTCTGACCAGAAGCTTTCATCTGTGCTGATGCTCAAATCTGCATCCCATTTTTTTGTTGGAAGGGCAATATTGTTATCTAAATTACATAAAAGTTTGTATATTTTGGAGAGAGTTCTATTCATTGAAAAATTAATCAGAGTGGTAACTACATCTGGTAGCTTTAAATCGTCGTCTTTAATTTTATACTTTTTAGTAATACTTGATTTAAGTTGCTAGTATTCCAAGAAGTTATTTATTCCATGTTTGTCTTGAAGTTCCTGGGGAGTTATGAATCTTCTATCAATAATTACGTGCTCTAGTTGTTTTATGCCCCCTGCTTGCCAAGCTGGGAAGTGAATCATTTTTTTGTTAATAAGGATGTCCGGGTTGTTCCAGATGGGTGTCATTTTGCACGGTTGAATTGATGATTTTGATATTTTGAGAAATTCCCACCAGGCTGTTAAGGTGGCATTTATATTAATGCTTTTGAAACAATCCTGTTTTTTAACTGTTTGGCTAATAAATGGTAGCTGTGACAGGTTGATCTTTCCACATAATGCCTGTTCCAAGTCTAACCATGAGTTGGTTTTCTGGATTATTTTTTAACCATTTTAAGATATATTGTAATCTATTTGCAAGAAAGTATTTGTGGAAATTAGGTAGTTCTAATCCTCCACAGCTTTTTGCAGATTTTAAAGTTTTTAGACTAATTCTTGCAGGTTTGTTGTTCCATAGAAAGCTTGATATGGATGAGTCTAATGTTTTGAACCATTTTAATGGCGGTTGTGTGGGAATCATTGAGAAGAGATAATTAACTTTGGGTACGATTTTCATTTTAACCGTGGCTACCTTGCCCATAAGGGACAGAGGCAGGTTGGTCCAGCGTGTTAGATCGTCCTGTATGCTTTTCAGTAATGGGGTGTAGTTTAGCTGCACCAGTTCTGATAGTTTGGGGGAAAAGTAGATACCCAGATATTTGATATTTCCTGTTTTAACTGGAATTGTGAGTCTTTGTTCCATATTCCTGTTGAGTGGTAATAAAACAGACTTATTCCAATTAATGGAATAGTCTGATATGGAGGAGAATTCATTTATGATCATTGCTGTTTCATTTACAGAATGTAAATTCCTTAAAAACAGTAATATGTCATCCGCATAAAGACTAATTTTATGATGGCTGTGTTTGGTTTTTATTCCTATAATGCTCTCATTCTGTCTTATTGCTGCAGCAAAAGGCTCAATGAATATAGCAAAAAGAGAAGGAGAGAGTGGGCAGCCCTGTCTGGTTCCTCTTCCAAGAAAAAACCTGTTTGAAGTCTGTTTATTAGTTCTAACTGATGCATTGGGGTTGTGATATAATATTTTGATCCAATTGATGAATGCTTCTCCAAAACCAAACTTATGGAGGGCAGCAATAAGGAACTTCCAATTAACTCTGTCAAAGGCTTTTTCAGCATCCAGTGATAGTATAGTCATTTCCTGGTTTTTGATGGTGGCAAAGTCTATTATATTAACTAGTCTACGGACATTATCATCCGAGTGTCTGCCTTTGATGAATCCAGTCTGGTCGAAGTGAATTATGTGAGGAGTGATTTTTTCTATTCTCTGTGCTAGTGCTTTGCAGATAATTTTTACATCTGCATTGATTAGAGAAATAGGGCGATAGCTTGAAGGACTAGTGGGATCTTTGTCTGGTTTTAGAAGAAGAATTATGTTGGCTGAGTTCATGTTAGGTGGCATTGATTGGCTCTCATTAATAGATGTGACCGTTTTATAAAATGTTGGTGCCAGTTGTTCCCAGAATTCTTTATAAAACTCAGCAGGAAAGCCGTCGGGTCCTGGTGCTTTACCATTGGGCATAAGTAACAGAGCTTCATGAAGTTCAGACGGCGAGAGCGGAGAATCTAAGTTTGTGATTTGATCCTCATTTAGCCTGGGTAGGTTTACATTATTAAGAAATGAGTCAATACTTTGCTCTGACGGATTGATCTGCGGTGTGTACAGGTTTTTATAAAAGTTTTCAAATGCGTTATTAATTTTGACCGGGTCATGGGTGACATTTCCTGTTTGGTCCATAATAGAGGTGATTGATGATTTTTCTCTGTTAATTTTAAGCTGATTAGCCAGAAATTTGCCAGATTTATTAGAGTTTTCAAATCTTTCAAGTCGTAGCCTTTGTATTTGAAATTGTGTTCGTTTATTAATGATGTCATTTAACTGCAGCTTTAAATTTTTCAGATCTCCCAGAATGCGTTCCTGTGCAGAAGCAGCATAAGCAGTCTCCAGGGTTTTGATTTTATTTTCTAATTCTAATAAATCTGCTTTCTCTTTGCGTTTTTTGTGCGTTGAATAAGAAATGATTTTCCCTCTCATGACTGCCTTTGCTGTTTCCCAAAGAACGCACGGTGGGATGTCTGGAGTATTGTTGAAGTCTAAGAAGGTTGCCCACTCTTTTTTAAAGAATTCAAGAAATTCCTGGTCCTTTAACAGAGACGTATTAAACCTCCAGGTTGTACCAGAGGGTGTGGATTTTTCCCTAGAAATGTTTACAGAGACTGGCGCATGATCACTGATAATAATTGGATGGATATTGGAGCTTTGAATATTTTTTAAAAGAGAGTTACTGATTAATAAATAGTCTAAACGGGAGTGTGAATAGTGAACTGGAGAAAAAAAGGTGAACCCTTTAGTGTTTGGGTGACATGAGCGCCACGCGTCGCAGAGACCCAGATCATTCATGTACTGCTTTAGAATACTTGCAGACCGCCATGTACGCTGATTTGCTGCTGTGCTGAGTCTGTCAAGTTCAGGGTCCAAAACAAGGTTGACGTCTCCTCCTATAATGATTGTGGAGTCAGAGTGAACTGAGAGTGAGGTGAAGAATCTGTGAAAGAAGGCAGAGTCGTCAACATTAGGGCCATAAACACTCACTATACAAAAGTCCTTATTCTGAATGGATATATTAATGATTACAAATCTGCCTTCTGGGTCAGTAACTGTATCCTTATGAGTAAAATTAAGATTTTTATTAATTAAAACAGCAACTCCTCGTTGTTTGGAGTTGTAACTGGCAGAGTATATAACTGGAAATTGTAAGCAGCACATAAGGTGATCCAAAGAATTTGATAAATGGGTCTCCTGCAGTAGAGCTATATCTGCTTTTAGACCATCCAGGTGATTTAACACTTTCAATCTCTTTGGCTCAGAGCCAAGTCCACGCACATTCCAGCTAACGATGTTAAGACTGTTCATAACTGCTCTGACTGAAAAGGTGTAAAGCTAAGTGGTGCTCGTGTACCAGTCCGTGTGCGCGTGCCCGCATTGAGGAGAACGTTTTCTGGCTATGTGAGCTGCGTGTCGCGTGCGTCCTATGAGAGCCTGTGTGAGGTGATTGCAGTATGTCGGCGTGTGTGTGCGGGATCGCATGTGCACGCCCCTGTGTGCGCTTGTGTGCGCGCGCGCCCGTTCCGTGCATAAATAAATACTTACCGAGGATGAGTTGCTTCCAGGTGATTTACATATGATGAGGGGGGAGAGGGGGGGAGGAGAGTATAGGAAAGAAAAAAAGAGATAGAAGGGAAAACGAAAACAACAACAAAACAACAATAGAAACATGAGTGGGACTGAGGTGACGAAGAAAAAAAAAAAGACTGTTTTCCTGCGATCGAGGTGTGGATTATTGATGATCCGGTTTTCCATTCATTGAAGTTAGTTTAGCGGGTTTCTTCTGGGCAGCGCAGATGTTCTCAGCGCGGATCTGAAAGCCTTCAGCACAGCCAGGGGGTGATCTCCGGGTCCCGGAACAGCCGGCCGTCCACGTAAAGTTTGTCAACGGCCACAATCGCTCTCGAACCAGCAGCAAGATGCTTCCTCCTCAGCGGGAACAGGATCTTCCTTCTGCGGAGGATTTCTGCCGGGAACTGGTCATTAACGCTGTAATGCGTGCCTCTCAGTTCCCGTCCGCGGCCCTTCACCAACTCCTTCTGTTTGAAATGTTCGAATTTAGCCACAATAGGACGCGGGCGCTGGTGGTCGGACCTTCTTCCTCCGAGGCGGTGAACCCTGTGGAAAGAGATCTTCTGCACCTCCTCCTTGGGGAGTTTCAGGTGGACCTCTAAAAAGGATCTAACGGTGGCCTCGGGGTCTTCTCCTGCCTCCTCTGGAACCCCCGCGATCACTAGATTGTCCCTCATGCTCCTCGACTGAAGATCCAGGAGGGTTTCCTTGATGGGTCGGTTCTCCTCGGAGAGACGGGCGGTGTCATTGCCCAGGATCTTGACGGTCTCTCTGAGGGTCTGGTTCTCCGCTGCGAGCTCCCGCACCTGCTGCTGGCTGAATTCCAGAGACTCCCGCAGACCTTGAAATTCTCTATGGAGGATCTCCAGCAGATTGAGGCGGCAATCAAAGCTGGAGAGCTTTTTGTCAATCGAATCCAGGATATCGCTCATTCCGCTGCCCGGAGAGGACACAGCCCCGGGAGAGTCCTCAGGCCGTTCACGCTTGGCGGAGGGGGTGGTGGTGGCGGTTCTGGGCTTCACCATGTTGCAGGTATTAAAACACTCGTCAATGAAATTCTCCAGGTCCTCCAGGCTGACAGAAGCTTAATACTCTTAACAGGTTGTGTTAGTTAGCAGGAAATATTTTAATATGGCGGAAAAATGAAACAAGATCGAAAATGTTTGTTCAAATGCTTACGCGCCGCCAAGTCGACTCACCACACTCGTCTCGCTGGGTCTCGCGATACTACAGCATCACACTCATCACACTCCTTACTCGTTTATCTTTACCTACCGAGCGCCTTCAGTCCCCTGTTAAAGCGGCCGGCCTGGGCGGTCAACATCTGTCAATCATCACGCATGCTGAACTGCAGTTCAGGTGGATTTCAGAGTTCAGGATTAAAGTCAAGGTAGTTTAAACATGCTTCCTGGAATAATAATAGTAATAATACTAATTGATACTTTATTTATCCTACAATACGGTTATTCTTCTCTGTATTTTGACCCATCCCCTGGGGGAGCAGTGAGCTGCGGACTGGCCATGCTGGGGAGAACGGGGATCCATCCACCAACCCTTCAGTTGTTGGACGACCTGCTTTACCGCCTGAACTAAACTGCCGCCCGAATACCACCCTGGTTTAGGTTGTCAATTATCCACACCTGTATTGATTTGCTTTAATAACCCCCCCCCCCCAGTCTAATAGTAGTGTCTGGTCTTCAGTTCTTCATGGTCAGGTCATTTGCTTCGTCATCTTCGTGTTTCTCTGTGCGTTTTGTCGTGTTTAAGATCCTGGTCCATAATAAAACTGTACAGGAGCCATTTCCTCAGTACCATTTCCTCAGTTTTCAGAATGTGTCATTAGAACCAACCATGACCAACCATGATGGGCTGCACGGTGGTGCAGTGGTTAGCACTCTTTACTCACAGCAAAAACGCCCCCAGTTCAAGTCCCAGCTGGGGGACCTGAAACAGAACATCAATGGGGGGCCTTTCTGTGTGGAGTTTGCATGTTATCCCTGTGCATGCATGGGTTTTCTCCAGGGACTCCAGCTATCCCACCGTCCAAAAACATGCTTCATAGGTTCATTGGTCATTCTGTAGCCAGATGGGCGGCAGTGGGACGAGGCATTAGAAAGTGGAGGGAAATTACCAATGTTCCTTTCATTTACCAAAACATTTTCTGTGCATCTTTGTTTTATACACAATCTCTTTAAGTGCTTTTCTTTAAGTGGTTGATAACTTTATCTTGTTTTTGCTCACAGACATTTACTTTACAGTAAAGCCAAATCAATTATTACAACAATTTCCTGACTCTTGTGAGCTCCCTCTGTTTTCAGTTTGGTTTACTTTTTCTTCTGTCAGCTCCACAGATAGGGATCCTCATTTTCATGCCGATGCGCCTTAATGACAAAATGTCTGAACGTTTTGATCTGCAGGACCAACAGACGCTGAAGGGACCGTGTGTTCTGAGGTGCTGACACTCTGAATGACACGAGAACCTGATTTTAGAGCACAGAGGAAGTGTTTTGGGAGAGAGATGAGGTTTTGCTGCTGTTGTGCTGCAGGAAACGTTTTAAAGGGAATGACCAAAGAGTTTAGAGAAGGTCCTCTCTGATAAAAGAAACGAGCACAAGTCATTGAGAAGGTTTATAATGTTTGTTTTTGAATTTAAAACTGTTTTAAAATTATTTTTTTTCAAATGTATCATCTGGTGTTTCATTCACCGTCAAGCTGGTCCTGATGTGACCCCTATGGGAAATCCTCGGCATCATCTGGGCTCAATCTGCCACAGATGGAGACAAACAGCAGAATTTATGTTAAAGAAACTCTAAAGATACAAGTAACACAGTGACCTGAAGATAACAGATATCATATATTTCATTCATGACCACAAACTTCCACAGATTAAACACCAGACTTGATCTTCATCCCAGGAACATGAAGCTTTTGTCTGAGGACAGCAGGTGTCACCAAAGAACCATGTTTCCTCTTTGTTGAGTCTGTGAGGGTTTCACACCTTCAACCCTCTTCACTCTGGTTTCCGTTGTTTCTGTCTATTCGATGTTTTCTCTTTTTCTAGATTCTAATAAAGTTGCTTGAACGTTTTAAAAGGACCCAGATGAAGACTCAGACACCCAGAGAACATCTTTATTTTGATGCACCGGGACAGAAACCCAGCTGCTCTGGTTTGGATCTGGTTTGGTTCAGAAAGCTTCAGACTCAGACAGAGCTGTAATGAAGGAGAAGACGTGTTTAATGGAGCAGATTCAACAGTCTGAATGTCTTCCACCTAAAGCCCGACCACAAATCATTCCTTTCAGATGAGTTTGGTTTGTAAGCTGAAACGTAAAAGTGACCAAACATAATGAAATAATAGAAATCATCTGTCTCACAAACATAAATGTTTTTTATGATTGAGCTTTAACAACATGTCAGCTGCAGTGGATGCTAAAAATACAATTCCCTGACAAATCAGTTGTAAAACATTTTACTGCTCCTGCATGTAAGGATTCTGCACTTTAGTTTGGTTTTAGTCCCGTTTGAGTTTTCTCCTGTCTGTCACTTCAGGTTCATAACAGTCATCCACAGCTGTTTTCATTTCTGTTAATTGTCCTCAATCTATTTAAGTGTCTTGTTTTCAGTTGCTCATCATCAGATCATCCACTTTGTCACTCCTCTGTGGGTTTTTGTCATGTGGTTATTTTATGTTTTAGTTTCTGCTCTCCTGCATGTTTGATAATCCACCAGTTTCTGTCAGAAACTTTCTGATAATGAGAGCTTAAGGGAAGTTTCATGGTTGCCAATTGGCTATAAAATTGTTTTAAAAAATAAATAAAATGAAAGAAATAGCTTTGCTTCATCTAAAAAAATTATAAACCTTGTCTAACATTTATTTATTTCAAACTCTGGGGAAAAAAGTCTACATGAGGTTGTATGCACATTTTTTTAAATTTTATTTTTTTAGACCAATTGTTTGTTAAAAGTTCTTCACACATTGAATCAAAAAGTACATTAAAGTTTTACTAGTTTATTTGGATCCTTAAAATGTTGAGTATTCTTCATGAAAAGTTAAAAACAATAAAAACAACAACAAATTACAGATAATTGATTACGTTTCGTCTTTTTACGTTTACATGTAACTCTGCTGTGTTCATCCTCTCTCTGACTGCTGTAACTCAGCAGCTTCGTAGAAGCGAGTTTTTTTTTTTAACGCGTACGTGAAGCTTTGCTTATTGTTGGACCAGCTTCAGTGGTTTTGCTGTTGGAGAAGCAGACGTGTCCAAAGACACATGTGGACGTGGGCTGAAAGCCCCCCCTGCATGCCTCGTCTATCATCAGCCACCTTGAGTTCCGTCCAATCAGGAGCCGGCTGCTCCTCCTTCCTGCTCCGCTCTCACATACAGTACCGGACCGCCAGGCCCGTCAGAACCCTGGAGGAAGCTCTGGACGGGCCAACAGTGAAGGACGACCCACTGAAAACTGTGAGCCCCCCCGTGATTGATGACTTAGAGGAAATGTGTTTTTACAGCAAACACTGAGGGGCCCGTCGGGTCAGAGCCTTAGAAGTGGGCGGCCGACCCAAGACAGACCACCTGCTAATGAATGTTAGAGAGCCAACTTAAAACAGACAGAACAGACTTTATTGACCTTTGATTGTGTCAAAACCGCGGATGGTTTGATATTTCTGGATTTCTTACTGTAACCACACAGACTGAATGATGGTTTACTGAAAGATTCTTGGCTGTTTCACTATAGAATACAAACAACTTTATATTCCTGGATTTATACTTTAGAAGCATCAACAAAAGGAACAACGGTGATGTTGGAAGACAAAAACAGTTTTGCCCTATCTTTAGGAGATGTCGAAGGACTCGAGAGTTTCTTTCCTCCATCAGCCTGCCTGACCTGCAGATGTTAAAGCTCTGAGTTCTGGTGCAGTCCAAAAACTCTGGTCCACCTCAAAGCCAGGATCTGGCACTTGCAAGTGAATCCTGGTGTGTTTGAGCAACAATGGAAAAGGAAAAAACAATCCAGCTGTGACGAAGTAGCATTCGTTTTTCTGAAAGGCTTCTGTCTTCGTCGGACACACAAACACATTGCTTGCATTTCACAATAAGAGTCCTTTGTCATTCTAGGAGGGCAATCTGTGTACTACATAGAATTGTACTCACTGCCAAGCTCCCCCCACCACAAACTCTCAAACCAGGAAATAATCATTATACTTATCCATTAACACCCAGAAACAGAAAGTGACATCATTTGTCAAATTTGTTTTCTTTTTTCTTGTGGAAAGTATTTTTCCAAGTGAACCTTATTTTTTGTATCAGATGTTAAAATCCAATTTAAAATATTTCCGCTTTTTGTTTTGTTTTCATGAGTCATATTTGCAAGGCAAAGGTAGAAATTTGTTTTGGAAAAAAAAGTTTGGTTTATTGGCCTGTGGGAGGGGCTAAGCTTTAAATGGGCGGAGCTTCTCTTTTTTTTTGGGAACCCCGTCACACCAGCCGACTGTTTACTTTGCTATAACGTCATTTCCATTAACTGTCAACACAGTCATTTAAAACCGCCTTCAGAAACATTACGTTATTACGTTACCCGTAATTTAGCCAGACGTAGCACGACGCCGTCACGACCAGAGTTCTCTATGCTTATTCCAAAAATGGGCAATGGGAGGGGCCAAAGCAAAGTGAGAGTTCTGTTGGGTTTACACATCTGCCAATCAAAAAACACTTCCATTATATCGCACAAATGTGAACACTATTAAAGTCATAATGACTGATTCAAAGAAAATTCAAAGACAACCTGCATCCTCAGTCTTACAGGCAGAACGTTCTCCCTTAAACCATGAACGAATAAACAGAAGGACAAAAAAAGTATTTCTTTTGGGGATAAAGCAATAAAGTAAAACTAAAATAAAAAAACCAAAGAAAGGTTATTGAAAACCCAAGCAGTATGGGGCGGATGAGACGTGGGGCAGAATTCATTTACGTACCGCATGGCTGCATGTTCAGCCAGAGCAGGAACACATGGCGTTGACGATCACACGCTGTGAGCATCGTTCTCCCAACATGAAGACCCATCCGTGTTCTCTGCTACCCAATTCAATTAGAGGTCCCAAAGGAGCAGAGGGCCACGACTCCCCATCAGTCAGAGCACAAAGGAGAGGGGCCGTCTCAGCCAAGGGGGCGGGGCTTGGAGCATGTGGTGGTTCAGAATGTAAACATCAGAGAAAAAAATGTGTCAAAACCTGTTTGATTCATGTTTAACGTCAATCCATCTTCTAGTGCTGGTTCCCGTGAAACTAAATTCCCATTCATGACGTATTAAGTGTCGAATTTCCACAAAACAACAACGCAAACAACGATCTTCTGCAGGATAAAGTCACTTGGATTATCAGCGAAATATTTTAAAAGACAGTAATCAGCCCAGATGCCCTGACTCCCCTTCAAGACAAAGCCCGTCGATGAAGGAGAGTCTTCATCAACGCCTGTAGATGTTCAGTTTTTAGTTCATCCCTGTATTTATTTACCATTTTAAAAAGTATTTTTGTAACAAAAGGGTTTAACCCAAAAAGCTAACCTGTTTTCTTCAGTCAGTAATATTTTTGACCACACTGGACTAAGATCAGAACTAAAATAACTTGATGTAAAACGTTATTGAAGAAAAAAAAAAAAGGTTGCATGTCATCTTTGCACTTTAACACCACAACTTGTTAAATCTACCAAATGATCATATTTTGGAGCTTTTTCTGATCAGCCTGTCGTCACATATCAGGGAAAAGCTCACAGCAGCCGGCTGTTGATGCTTCCTGCTGACTTGGTTTGACTGTGAAGCCAGGCTGGCGTGAAACACGTGACGGGCGCTCTGCACGCCGCCCAATCGTGTGGAAGAGATGATCACAGGGCAGGAACTGGAACTCTCCACTTATCCTCTTCTGTTTCATTCTAAAATTCGCTTTTAGATGTTTTCTGGAAGTTCTGCTTTGATTTTATGAGCCTTAAAGGTCAGATGTCTGAAACCTGCCTCAGTGTGAGACAGAAAGTCTGGCAGAGTTTGGAACGTCAAAGTGGAATCCAAAGTTTGAAAGGACTTCCATTCTTTCATCCAGAGTTAACATAAAGTCTGATGGGTTTTAAATGAAAATGTAAAAAAATGTCCCTTTGACAGATGAGTTCAGACTAGTTCCCATACGCTCTTTTCATGGCGGTACTGACCGAAAAGAAGGAGAATCTTCTGTCAATTAAATAGTGAAATAAACACTATTAAATCCTTACATTTGTAAATCATTTAACGTAAATCGACTGTATGTGAGAACTGGAGTGACCAAGCGTGACATCGTCTGTAGAAACTGCTTCACCTCCAACCAAACTGAGTCAATTCAGTCGCCATTTATTCACGATGTTGGGGCCAGACGTTGTCAATAAGCAGGGATTGGTCTGAATCTGTCTGGGTTAGTGTTTCTATGGCAACCACCCTCTCCAATCAGGAGTGAGCTTGTTGGAAGGCCACATCCCTATCACGTTAAGATAAGGCTAGACAAAAACTGTCAAACATTTTAAATGTTGGTCTTGGGGGCCAGCAGGCTCCGCCCACTCAGTTCACTGAGGCATCTAATTGGTCAGTTTAGAACTGGAATAACTTGAACTACAGAGGAAAGAACATGAAAAAAAGAGGATTATCAAGTAGATGTTAAAAAGAAGGTATCTGATCCAGAATGGTTATTCTGACCAATAGAGTAACAGCTGTTTATTTCTCTATAAGAGTCTTCCTGCCGTCTCGTCTTCAGTTTATCTCTCCATCAGCCGAGCAGCAGGTGACCCCGGCTGCCGGCTTTGTCCCGGAGAAGCAAGGGATTCGAACATTTGAGGTTAAGCATTGCAGGTAATCCAGGCAGCTGTTTTACTGTGATTAAGATAAGGACATCCTTGTGTTTACATCCACTAGGAGTTTCCATGGCGATCGTCAAGCGAACAGGAAAAAGTCTGCAGCACCTGCAAGACTTAAGGGTGTGGCGCCACAGGAACCAACAGGAATCCATTCTTTCATTACTCTGAGCGCGTCTAACATGCTCCATGTTCACAAACATGGAACCAGAACAACGACAAACATGTCTTTACCCAGATCCAACCGGCAGACGTATTATCCAGCATTGAAAAGCCAACGGAACCAGCATGACAATGATCTGTTTTCTAATTTTGACAAACAAACCTCTGAGAAATGTAAATGCGACAGCGACACGTACAGTAATTATGAAGTAAAAAAATTAAAGATTTTCATGAATAGGTATTTTAAGTCGTCCTTTCAGGGGTCACCACAGCCAATCAGCTCTCACGGATCGGTTTGGGATAGATTTTTACATCGGATGCCCTTCCTGACGAAACCCTGTATTTGATCTGGGCGGAAATTAGTATTTTTAGATTGAAGCCTTTTAATTAAAGCAATTGCCGTTCCCTTGAGGCTCGTTCTGCCATCTCAAGGGACGTCATGAAAATGGAACGTACCATTGTTGTGCGTATTGTAGGTGTATTGTGGAGTATTTGTAAGGAGAACGGAAAACAGTTCCATGTTAGCAGTGGAGCGGCTATGAAAGGTGGTCCTTTAACTTTATGTGTGAACCTTCTTGGATTTTTTTTCAAAGACCTTGAGAGTCACTTGTTTTATTTTGTCGCCCTTTGGCCATTTAGATTAGGGATGAAGGCAGGGATACAGATCACAACAAAGAGGAGAAGTTTTGTCAGTTTAAGAAAACGTAATTTTTAGAAATGTGAAGAATCTTCTGTTGTTGCGACACACAATCATCTACAGTCAGAGTGTTGGGTTTCTCTTTTCCAGCTGCTGTGGCCTCGTCTTCCTCTGAATAAGCAGCTTTTAGAGAAGCGGTGGCATCAGAGAGCAGCTTGGATCCAGACGACGTAAACGCCAACCCCTGCTCCTCTGTAGATCTGGACGCCTCCACGGCATGCCAGGTCTGATAAGTGCTGCACTTATGCCTCGCCGCTGGAGCATGTGTAGGTCTGTGTTCTCACCAGCGCAGGTTCCAGGTGCAGAGGCGAGCCGTGATTGGCTCTTTCAGCACCTCGGCCGGCTGGCGTGCTGCAGTGATCTTTCAGCGGGTGGGCGGCGAGCTTACACCTCCAGGCTCACTGCAGTCCTTCAATTAGCAGTTTATTATTGCAGGGGCCCCGGGCTTTGGCTCCCTGAGCGCTGAGAGCCGCATGCCAATACGTCCACAGACGGAGCGCGAGCTGCGTGCACGAGAGCAGAACCGTGCACTGAGCTGCAGACCCAACAGTCACCTGAAAGCTCACTTTCACTCACTTCAGTCGTCAGTGGTGGAGGTCAGAAATGGTCTGTCCTTCAGGGATCGAGCCCGATGAGGTGTCATGATCAGAAATTAATGGACTTTGCTACAGACGGTTCTTTCCTTCAGGAACTGCTGATCTACTGGGATTTTCACCAACAACCACCAATGGTCTTTGGAAAAAACCATAGGTGGTTTTACAAAGAATGGTAAAAAAAAATCAAGTGAACTGCAGTTCTGATGGTAGAAATGGTCTTGTTGATGCCAGAGGTCAGAGGTCAGATTGGTTTCTGCTGATAGAAAGACAACAGGAACTCAAAGAACCACTGATTCTCTGAACAACACGTCCAAGCTGGAGGCAGATGGACTACAGCAGCAGAAGACCACACCGGGTACCCCTGCTGTCAGCTAAGAACAGGAACCTGAGGCTACAATTCACACAGACTCACCAAAACTGGACCATAGAAGATGGAAAAACATTATCTGGTCTGATGAGTCTCCATTCCTGCTGCCACATTCAGATGGTTGGGTCAGAACAACATGAAAGCATGGATCCATCCTGCCTTGTATCAACGGTTCAGGCTGGTGGGGGTGGTGTCATGGTGTGGGGATATTTTCTTGGCACACTTTGGTCCCCTTAGTACCAGTTGAGCACGGTTCCAACACCACAGTCTACCTGAGTATTGATGCTGACCATGTCCATCCCTTTCTGACCACAGTGGACCATCTTCTGATGCTACTTCCAGCAGGATAAGGCTCCATGTCATCAAGCTGGAATCATCTCAGACTGGTTTCTAGAACATGACGATGAGTTCTCTGGACTCAAACGGCCTCCACTTGGTTTAGAAAACCTTCTCACTTTGGAGACTTAAAAAAGTAAATCTGTGACCTTTTCTCTGCTGAATTCTTAAAATTAGCGATGCAGTTTGACTCTATTTTTTGACTAGATCCACCTTCCATCCGTGTTTCTACCCTCACAGGAGCTACATGGAGAAGGTAAACCTTACAAATGTTCCACTGAAGGAAAAACAGGTTTATATGATTTTTAGATTTAGTCCAAATCCAATGATTTGAATTGTTTAGAAGAACATTCATGCAGTTTAAATGACTCACTGAAAAGCAGAAGGGTGTTTGGTCACAAAAGAAAAGACATTTATGTCAAAACAGACAGAAGAATTATCCCCATAATGCACCAGTGACTTTATTTACTGAAGTAAAAGGAGCAGAAATGCTGAGTTTTATTTTTCGTGTTCCCCCTTTGTTGTCACAAAACACATTAGTGTGTTTTAGTTGTAATTGTTTCGGGGGAATAAAAAAGATAAAAGACAGATGTTCTTTTATTTCCTTTTTCTGAACCTCTAAGATGCAGTTCTGGAGCAGTCTAACGCCTGGATTTGTGGCAAATTCTTCAGGCTTCTCTTGTTTATTTATGACTCTTTTTTTCTTTTCTTTTTTGCAGGAAAGCCTGCCCCTCTCCTGCCGTCCCCTGCTGGTTAGATATTGTTAGCATTCCATTTGCCATTTACATTTTCTCTGCTTGACATAATTGAGAAATGGATGCTCTTATGAAAATTAAACTCACAGTCCTCCTGGGTTACTGTAACCCTGTTAAAATGTAATGAGATTCTTTATGCGTCGTCTTGTGATTTTTTTTTATTAAATAGAATATCAGTATGACTAATTCCCCGGGCCCAAATGTGGACTGGGACACCACATTATTGATAGGCTAGTGCATAAGTGGTCTCCCTCGGCCTGCCTCTAATGGCCTAATAATGCATTATACCAGCATCAGTGGGGCTGCGGCTTGCAGTGCTTATTGTCGTTATTGAAAACACCTGGGCGGACCATTCATCAAGGTTAAATCACCAGGGCCTATCCGTTCATTAGGCTGTCAGTAAACATCTTTATTTAGTTTCGCCTGCCGATACTGACAGGACGGAGGCCCGGGGAGCCCTGACGAGCAGCTGCGGCCCCCGGGAGTCCAGGAAGGCATAATGGTGAGGGGGGGCAGCGGGGTGTGGCCGGCCTCCCAGCCCACGGTCTGTCCACATCCGCCGGGCCGGGCCTCCGCTGTCAACTGGACGAGTGATGGAAGGGATCGGGGTGGCCGTTCCTGGAACAGAGGCCATTTTCCGATAGCTGCGTGTTTGGCCGTGCATATTCATCTCCTCACGTGACGGCCCGGAGTGAAAGCAGAAGGAGAGGCCGAAAAACTGTCAGGCAATCTAAATTTAGAGGCTTTTTGTGCCGGTGGCGGATGGATGACGGGCATAACGAAGAAAGATGGTCCTGCTGGAGGATCGGCTGCAGGAACGATTATCCTCATTGACTCCCATCTTTATCTGTAGAGCAACTTGACAAATCATCACTGCACGGCCCCTAATGATACGCTCATCTGGATATTAAGCAGCTGTAATTCATAACACAGCCAAGACAATTGAATTCACCACATCGTTGACGCTTGAAAGGATGTATATCTGTCAAATCTAGACCTGCTTAATGAATATTAGCTAATTCTGCCTGTTGGATGGTTTTCCCTTTAATAAGTTATGGAATAACCCTATAAAAAAATGACAGAAAATTCTAATATTTCTGGGAATTAACATGTATTTTTTAACCCTTTGATGAAATCCACAAAATAATCATTTTTCATGAGATACAGATCTAATCAGTGTAGATACGGTGGGTGATTTGGCAGGTTTTTGCTACAACGATGTTAGTTTAAGATGCAAAGATATTAATACAAGTACCTAGGAAAAAAACACAATTTTTACCCACTGTCTCAAATTTGATCCACACATTTTTAACCTGGTGAAAGTATATCATATCAGCTAATTTAGCATTCTCTCAATAGTAAAAACCAACAAATGAGTTATTCTCACCATAAAGTTTAGAACATTAGAAAAATGTTCCAGCCAAAAGTGTTTTTCAGATTTATTTAAAGCAGCTATTTAAAATGAGTAGGAATGACCCCACCCTACGGAGGGCCAAAGGGGACAAACTGAAATATAATCAGTATAACTGGAAATGCGTAAGTAAATGTGTCAATTATTATGATATGTATGTATTATTATGTAAGAAAATCAGTGAATAACTGACGTTGCCGTGTTTCATGAACTAGTGGGCGGGGCTAACTCCTTTTTCCAGTGCACTGAGTTCTGCATCCTGTTCCTACATCCTCAGATCGACATAAAAGTTAATCGAGATCCGATTTTTGTTTTCGTTAAATTAAAGACTGGACTTATTTTGTTATGAAGGTTTGAACTTTGAGAGTTTAAACAAGAGAGAAAAGTGTAAAAATGTTCACGTGTGTCTGAGAAACGTGGATAAAGTGTGTAAGGAGTTTTAAAAATCCTACTTTGCGAATTTCACCCATACCGGGTTATTTAGAGACCATTTCCTTCCTGTTTTCTGAAGTCTGGGTAACCAATCGGGCGCTAGGTCCCGCCCATTTGACTTTGACAGATCAAATTAATTAATGAAATGCTGCAACACAAAACCATGAAATATTTTAATATTTTTCTTACATGAAATTATTTGATGCATTCATTAATAGATAAATAACACATTTATTTAATTGAAATTAATGTATTTATTACCTTTTATTTCAATTTGTCACTTTTGGTCTATTCTACTGCCCCTAGTGGAAGGATGATGAACTACATGGACCGAGTTATATCCACTGGGTTTTTCAGGAACGTGTGAGTCATGCTAACGAGGTAGGGCTCTCAGAAAGCGTGCATCACATATGAAACGAATGATTAGATCGGGTTAAAGATGATAATTCCTGCAGAAAACTCTCCGACATTTGAATGAAAAACGATCAGACTCAATTGCTTCAAACCGCTTTGACTTTTGCTTTGATTAAAACAAACAACTTTTTCAAATAGAAGAACACATTTGGGTCGCAGCAGGACATTTGTTTCAGCCTGACCCCATCAGTGGGGGGGCTCGCCGCTTAAGGACAGCTTAATGAATAGATTGAGGCGGTTTGGGGGAATTAGTGACGTAGCTGGTCGTGAGCGGAAACGCTCCATCCCGACTTTAACGAATAACGAGGAGAAAATTAAGCGGATGGGACGAAGCCTCGGGCCGTACTTTGAATAAATAATTGAATTCTAAAATACATCAAAAAGCAGCTTCGCATTGTTGGTTTGGATTCCAATCTGGGAAATGGGGTAAAAAAAAAAATCAAACGCTGCCATCGCTGGCTTTTAGGCGCTTCCAAACAAATGGAGTCCCGATCACAAAGGCCTGGTGGGAAAGAATTTGCTGACTTGTGGCTCAGTGAAACAAACGATGTGTTGCTTTATCAGTTTATCACTGACTGTCTGGAAAATGGCCTGATTTACCAGAATCATCAGCAGGGTTTTTAATAAATGCCTTTTCTGCTCCTTTTCTTTTATCAATCCGTCTTTTCTGTGGCAAATGCCAGTTAGCCACATAATATTACGGAGGTTTAATAAGTAATACTTGCTGGACGTATGAGCGCTTTACAGTAAACTTCTGTGTTTAAAGGAATGAATCACAGCCCCCCCCCCCCCCCCCCCCCTCCAGCCATTACTCATAAAACACTGATGAGCCGCCTCCGTGTCCAGCTGCAGCTCTGCTGCCCAAATGACAAAAACTAACATTTACTCTGAAACCACACAGAGTTATGGGGGCTCTTTTCCAGCTGCTGTGTCTGGACGAAGCGCCCATGCATGACCTGCAACGCGGCGCTGGACTTGTGCTGCATATGGGAGCCGGCCGCTGCACGCGGTGCACAGAGGTCAGGAGCTGAGTGCAGCAGCAGCTCCAGCTCCGGGACAGCAGCGGATGAATCCGTGCCGTGGCCGGCTGGAATCCCGGGAACCGGCGGCGGGGAGGCAAACATCTCTAAGGCGGGGGGCGGGGGGCGGAGGGCGTTGAAGAGCCGCACACGTCTGTCACTGAGCGGGCTCGGCCCCGCGGCCTCAGACCAAACACAAACAAACAGCTGCTGCGGCGCGTGAAAGGCGCCTTTGTGGAAAATCCCAGCTATCTGTGGAGCAAAACATCTGGTAGAGGATTCACACATCAGATGAAGGAACGACTGCCAGCTTTGGCATTATTTTACTGAAAACATGCAGGAAAAGAAGGACATGAGCACAAAGATGAGAATAACTGGATATTTTAAAGGGTAAACGCTAAAAATATTACTTTTAAATAATATTTGTTCACCAAATGTGGATGTAAGAGAAATAATTTCAACAAAAGACAGTTTTAGATTAGTTTTGATTTTTAAGTATCGTCTTTTAAATTGAGTGAAACAAATTTTTCATTTTGGTTCAATAAAATCAAACTAATTCACAAAAGAAACGTAATTTCAGCATTTTTGATTCATAGTTATGAATTTTCCTGTTTGTCTTATAACAATAACAAAATGTTGAAATGATTTCAGCTTTGGGGGGTTTGTGTGAAATAATAAAAACAATAATGATTACGTTTAGAGGGAATTAAAATGACATAAATATCTGCTGCAGTCTTTCGCGTCTTCCTCAGGTAAATCCACAGACCAACATTGTGTTTCTTCAGATCCAAACAGGAGTCATCCTCAGCTTCAACCCGGAAGCAGCAGAGGCTCATGCTGTTCCACTGCTCTCCTCTAGGGGGAGATAACAGCCTGAGAGCTTTCTGACCTTCAGGAGAAATAACAAGAGAAAACAGATCTGATGAATTCAGGAGACCAGAGACACACTTTTTTGATTTGTTGTCATTATTTAATTTTTCGGGTCAAATTGACCCGTTTTAAAATTTGTTCATCTAAATCGAAAAATGGTTAAAATTACTTTTTCAGAATGACATGTCTTCTGCTTACTTTAATAAGTGTAATCAACATATAATATATGAATGGTTCATCTCACACATTTGCAACCGCCATGTTTATATCACATAGATACTGTTCGGGTCAATATGACCCAGCAGTCAAACCACAGGTACAAGGGTGTCAGAAATGTCAGAGTATTTCTTTGTTTTTAGCTGTGAGACATATTTCACCCCAGTCACACACACACACACACACACACACACACACACACACACACACACACACACACATTTATGGTTCACAGTACATGTATGTAAAACTACATTTCTACTTTATGTTTCAATGTTATGTAAAACTATTGTATTTTATATGTTGGTATGTCAAAAGTAATAAAGTAATGAAACAAGGAACACCATTGAACTAAATATTGATAAAATAATTGGTAATGGAATATTTACACTGCTTATCAGGATTTTTTTGGGTTCAGAGATCTTTTGGATACTTACACATGCACCGGGTCAAATTGACCCATTTCTGTCCCTCACAAATGAACATAACAGGAGGATTCCTGAACACAGAAAGCACAGAAGTCATCTTTACCTGTTTATTACTTTAATTGCATTGTTTTATTTATTTATTCTAATATTTATTGTTTTATTTTTATTATTCATTCTTACATTTTTTTGGTTGCTCGTAAAACTATCCTGAAAACAAACAAAAACAGTAACTTTAAAAGCTCAGAAGAAAAGGATTTTTTAAATTCCCCGGGTTAAAATACTTTTGTAATTTTATGTCATTTCTATAATGAAAAACTCAATAAATGGAACTTTGATAATTAAGTTTTTGATTTGTGTGTTTTTATACCATTTTCCACAGAAGTGAGTTTTTGTACATTTCATTGACACGTTTCAGAGAAAATCCCAAACCCCCCAAAGCTGCGTTTTTCTCCTGATCCGAGTCGAGCCAGCACTTTTCTCCCAGCAGCCTCTGCACACCAGAACAATTAAAAGCTGTTAAGTGAGGCTGTTTGGCAGCCGTGAGGCAGCAGCTCTCCTGGCACCGCAGGCGGACGGCGGAACCAGGCCTCCGCCGCGGCGTTTGTCATCCTGGCCGGCCCCCGAGAACTTCTGAATGAGTAAAATGATTTGATTATGTTGAGGCTAATGATGAGGGGCGTACTTAAATCCATCTCCACGTTTTCTCTGCTTCTGCCCCTGATTCAGCGCGCTGTCAGCAGCTTGTTAGACAAGTCTTTACTGCAGAAGAATGCTAAGAGAGGGACGCCGAGGAGACAAAGCCTGAAGGATCAGACAAAGCGGGAAGATTTTCTGCCAAATTTAATACATATTTTACATCAAGCAAAATTGTTATGAAAGGGAAAAGACATGAAATTTTCAAAGAAATCTAGAATTAACTTCCATCTGAAAAAAATCAGCAAGATAAAAGAAAATGAACTGAAAGAGTCTTGATGTCATCGTCTCTGCTGCTCCATGCTGGTCGGGTTTCTTCACCTTTAAAAAAAGCTAATAAACCATCTGCAGGTCACCTTCATCTGCCCTCTGCTGCAGCATCTGCAGAGCTTTTCTGCAGCCCTGTTTTCCGTTCAGCAGCGTGAGTTCAACCCCTGCAGTTCATCTGAAGAGTCCCACAATCCCGGATGTCAGGGTTTAAAAACACGCTTGGATGTCTTTCCATGCCTGAATTTCAAAAGATGGGTTAGGCTCCGGCCGCCCCGTGACCCTGAAAGTGATAAAACGGGACTAGTGAGAACCTCTGAGTCCAGACATTTACCGTAGAGAGGTGACAAAGTATGTGACCCCATCCTGACTTTTTGGGTTTTTTGTGTATCTTCTCCAAACAAACCACGACAGAAGGTCCTCCGTGAACGTGAAGGGCAGAAATGACCCAAACACATCAAGCAAGTCCACCTCAGAAGGGATCAAGTGACCCACTCAGGGTGCTGAGTGGGTCGTTTCTGATGGACGGTCCATGACCATGTCTAAATTTAAAAGAATTCTCAAAAACAAATGGGAAAAAAATGTCTCTACAAAAAGGCTGATCACATGCCCATCAGAACCATGATGAGCCATCATCAGGGTGTAGCCCTGACCTGGACTTGACCGAACCCCTAAATCAGTGGGGAGGGTCCCTAATAAATAAAGTCAATGCACTTTTTTAGAAATATTCTTTTATATGTCTACTCTATAATTACTTTTTACTCTGTGGGTTTTCAATGTTTCTTTGGTTTAAAAAAAAAAAAAAGTCACGAATTGATGAATTTCCTGTTTAAGCAGCAGGTGAGGCACCAGCCGCCCGAGCCTCCCCTGCCTGCACCCAGACGGCACCGCACACACATGTACTGTTTTGGTCTTTCTATCATCATAAAAGATGCTTTATTTTTTATTTTTACTCTTTATTGTTATGTCTACAACTGTCTGATTCCATTGGTGGCATTTTGTGACTCATTTGGCCTTTTTTTCCCACTAAAAATGCGGATTACAAATACACCAGGTGAGGCCCGCAGTCCACCTGCCTCAAGGCAGAGGGCGCCAGTGGTCCCAGAGCATGTGACGCCGCGGATAAAGAATAATAGAATTAGTGGCAGCGAGTCAGTTCAGTTCTCCTTTAATATTGTTTAGCATCATTTTCTAAATGGAGGATTTTGTGTCTAAACTCAGGAATTATTGGAGACACGTCTCTGGCAGTGGTTTCCATGGAGACAGAGAGAAAAGGAAAACTTCTCCAGACAGGTTATCCACGTGTTTCCTCAGAGGGAGCGGCACACAGACTTCATTTAGAAGAAAAAGTAAGTCAACAACAACAATTTGGGTGATTTGTTTTTATGCTACAGTTTGTAAACTGAAGAAAAACGATGACAGGTCATTTTAAACAACACACTTTAACTGTTGCCCATCAAATGGTAAATGAGCTTCTCTGTTGGGTTAATTTGTTTGTAAATGTGACTGATGACATCAGTGCCTCTCCAGCCGTGAGCCTCACCGCACAACACTGGTGGGGGGATGACCCTAAGCTGAGTGGGGGGAGTCTCTAACCCTAACCCAAACCCCTAACCCTAAATTTATAAAGATTGCTAAGGAATCCATGAATGAACAAGTTTGAACGTCTAAATGTGAGGTCAGAACCTTCTGATTCTGAGAAGGTGAGCTGACCACGTCTCTGCTGATGGAGTGTTGGCTGTGCAGGCGGGAGTGAAGGTTCTGGTTCTGTGCAGTAAATCAACAGATTCTGATCCGGATTATTGTTTTTTCCTGCTGGTCAGTCACTGGGGAGCCCGTCTGCCCTCATTCGGTGAACCTCACCTGCGTTCACCTGAACGAGAAGCTCCCAGAAGAACGACCGACTCTGGTTTGAGTTGGTGTCCAGCGGAGTTCAGGGGAGCTCCCACAACCCAAAGCCGATGTCCGAGGAGGTCCAGTCTGGCTCTTTGGTCATTGGCTTTCCACCACACGCTTTTCTGAGGGTCCAAACAAAAGTCATTGTTTTTGGAGACGGGAGCCGGATCCTGACGCGGCACACTGACACAAACCGTCCTGTGTGCTTCAGGGACCCAACCCACCAAAACCCAACACCCAGCAGTGCGTCGTCACCAAAACAAAAGCCAGAGACTGACAGACAGTGACCTTTCCTTCCTGCCAGTCAACACAACCAAACAGCTGCTGCCCCCCCCCCCCCCCCCCCCCCACAGCAAATCACTGTAAAGAAAAGCAAATCACGTTAGGGACGAGGGTGAACGTGGAGGACAAACCGGCCTTTTGTCCAGACGTTAGCGTCCTGCTGTTACAGGTGAAGCCGGGCCTGCTGGGATCTTCAGGATGGTACTTCAGACAGAGATGGGGTAACTCCACCCACCCCCCCCCTCCCCAACCAAAATGACAAAATTACACAAAGAAATGTCTTTCTTTCTATACAAACATTGTAAGAATGAGTGATGATGGTTTTTACCCGTTCTGTTGTTTTAACCTGATCGTAGTTTTATGGTCAACGAAATGAGTTTGATTTGAAGGAAAATAATTTAAGGAGGCCAGCATTAGAGCCTCATCTTGACACCCCCCCCCCCCCCCCAAAAGAAAAGGAAATTGCTAGACAAAATGATTCCCGAGTACAACTCCGATGAAGAGCTGCTGCCCCGACTCTGCCGACTGGAATTTTAGCGACAGGGAAATGGAATTTGTCAATCACCAGGATCAGTCAACCTTTCTGCATGTGCCTGTAAACGTGCGTGCTACCCTGCATCACATCAGTGGCGTGGTCAGTCCCCCCCCCAGCCATGCTGAAAAAGACAAAGAGGGAGCGAAATGGAAGAAGAGGAGGAAGAGGAAGGAGCAGAAACAGAAACGTTTCACCGCTTTCAGGGAGACTCTTTAGGTGAGGGACCCCCCCCCCCCCCGGGGTCCTAATCACATTACCCGAGAAAACTTTTACTTATGGCTAATGGAATTCGCTTAAAATTGAACCGCTGGGGCAAAAGTAGATTTGCATTGATCCAGATATGTATAGAGCCAAAGTCAGTCTATCTATCCTGTGAGGGAATTAAAGGCCGCTAAGCCTATAGAGCCAGACTGTATAACCCCACCTTCAGACATCAATACTGGCTGGAACCCACGTGAGCTCTTCCCCCCCAGCTGCACCCATACTGCTGCCTCAAAAACTTCACATTCACACAGCAATCTTTTGGGTTTTCCAAGCCTTTTGGTTGATGGTTCATTCTAATCAGAGAATCTTCTGGAGTTTTAGTTGTCGTCTTCATCCCGACCCCCTCCGTCTGTCATGTCCAGAGCCTGAAGGAAGCCTCAAATCCTGGATCGGGTTTGTTACCACAGGCTACCACAGGCTACCACAGGAGCGTTTACCGAGTGAGCGGCAGCCACTGTGCTGAAAAAGGCTGCTCGGTCAGCAGTTCAAATCCTAGATTGAAAATTCAGCCTGTCCTTAGGCAAGGCACTTCCCATGGACAGCATCCCAGTTTTACTAGGCGAGTCTTAAACCCTCTCCCACAAACTTCACACTGGAAAAGATGACGACTTTCTATGCTAGGAATGTTTTTGAGACTAAACATGGTTTTATTCATGAAAAGGGTCAAGAATCATCTGTTTGTTCAGTCCAGGTGAAAAGTCTCAGGTTTGTATATATATATATATATATATATATATATATATATAATGAGGATATCTAATCTTTGTTTTACTGTCATTTAGACTAAAGATGTGTTTACAGACCCATTCCAGATTAAAGTAATCAAAACGTGGAAAACCCAAGAACGATTTTCTTCTTACCTTTTTTGGGTAGCGGCAAGTTAAAGCAGCCAAATAAGGACTACAAATAAAGATATATATTAAAAAAATTTAATTTACAATAAAAAAAAGAAAAGAAACCTCTGTGGATTCTCCAGGGTTAAAAAACCCAAAAAATAAAGAAATAATTTTTAAAAAATAATTTTTTTGGTGTCCTTTTTATTTCAGATGAAACTGTGTTTGTAGTTTATTAAGTAGGGTTAATGGCCGTCGAAGTGTGTATTATCACACGACGGTTTCAGGCTTCCACTTGCTTCCACGAAGTGCGTTAAAAAGTGATAATGTATCTCAAGGAGCCCGTTAGTGCTGTTCACGTGATGCGTGCACGCTCCCTTGCTGCAGCATAGACAATCCATAGCAACGTTTCCATTGACTATGAAATGGTGATAATAAATCTGGTGTAATTTTTGTTTTAATTACGTCTCATTATTGTTTAACCGAGCGAAACTTCAAAGCTTAAATCAGAGTTGACAACTTGACAATTAAAAAAAAAACTTGTATTTGCTGGGAAAAAAAGTATTTGCGCTTGGAGGAGGTGGTTTTTGAGACGTATAGAAATTGACATATTTCGCAAAACTGTAATGAAACACTTTTTTTGACTTAGATGAATCACATGATCAACAACCTGATAGCGATGTGCTTAGGAACTGGAGGCCTTGGGTGCTGCATATCGGGCGCCACCAGAGGTCCCACAGCGTCACACCGCTCATCAAAAGTTGAGCGTGTCGTGTGGAATTGTTGGATCCACGGCTCCAAAATCACCAACCACCATTTCCCAAAATGGCTTCATCCGTAGCCACTCCCATGTGTGAGGAGCTCGCAGCTCCACGGCCTGGAGAAGACGCCAGTGTCTCCTTTGATCGATGAGGATGAGCGCTAGTGCCGTGGCAGAAATTTAAATGTATCTGCTGTCAATCAAAGTATTGATCACATCCGTGTTTTTGAACGACTCATCACGTGAGTTGGTTTGTGTTTATCCGCATGATCTGGATTTAACGGAAACAGTGTCATTATGAAATTGTGGTTTTTCAACATTTCTAGAATTTTGATAAAGTTTTGTGCATATGTGTGATGGAAATGCAGATAGTGAGTAATTTGTGTGGACATCCTAAGGGCGTCCTGCAGTCACACCCTGAGCGTGCAGCGGTCATAAAGAGCCAGCACTCGCATCCTACTAGAGTGTGGCGTAAGGACGCCGTACAACAGCATCACAAGTAACTTCCATAGGCCTCACGTGTACTATGCGATACACTTACCACACGCACGACAATGCTACGTTCCGTTCCATTTTAAGGCAAGACGCTCCTCTCTACAACTCTTCATGAACCTGGACATCCGTAGGAATTCATGTGACCAAAGCTTTTGGTACAACCAAACCCTGAATTTGAAGCCCCAGGCGGACCCTCATCCACTAGGCCACTGTGCTGGTTGAAAGTAAATGTTTTAGCATGCTAATGCTGCTAACAAAATATTTGGTCAAAAAGTCCTAGCAAATCTGCCCGACCTGAAATTGGCGGGGCAGTTCAAAACCACAACGTTAAAAAATAGACCAGAAGAAAGAAAAGCCGTGTGAATTGCAGCGTAACTTCAGATAAAAAAAAGTCTTCCATCTTTTGTGGGCACAACATGAAATCAAAGAGGAGCATTAGCTAAGTGGTCAAAGCTAATCAAATCTCAAGGTTTTAACTGGGAGACATTGATGAACTGTGGAAAATAATTCCTGCCGGCAGTCCATCAATCTCATCCATATTCACTTCTCCCTCAAACATCTCCACGGTTCCCCCCTGCAAATGCCGAGAATGTGTGAAACACCCTCACACACTGACAGCACGGCTGTGCACACACTCGATAGTGACCTCATTGATGAGCAGGCGCCTGCCAATAAGGCAACACACACTCTGCTCATCAGTCAGGGGGTCACAGCGACCCCATCATCATCACGCTGGCTGTAATGGCCGGCAGCAGCAATGACATTGCTCGTCAGGGGCGATTCTGATGACTAAGAACTCCAAATATGAGATTAGTCCCTCTGACTATCCTGCTCCTAAGTGCCACTCCACACAAATGGGGCCTTAAGAAGATAATAACTGTACAATTGCTTTTATAGGTAGAAAGTTATTCAATTACAAGCCCCTGGAGTGAAATGCTGCTATTACTGAACCTCAGAGGCACATGAATGCAAGCCCAGCAATTTAAAAAGCATCTCAATAAGATCAAAGGATTCTGTTCTTCGGGGCAACTAGACCCTAAGTTATAGTCACATGCACCAATGCGGGGGTTGTCCAGGTATTTTTGATGGTCTCGGTCCATGGAGGGTCATAGAGAGCTGCATCTTGAACGGAGTGTAGGTGTGTCTTGGAGTTCATTGGAAGTAATAAAAATGGAACGTGGAACGTTGTGCTAGCATTTTGTAAATTATTTGTAAGGATAGTTGAAGTTTCATGCACTTATGACGTACAGGTGATTCTGTTGTATGGATCCCCGTGTCCTTACGCCACAGTCTAGTCTAGTATGCATGTGGTGTGCACGTTGCATGTAAGTGGGCTTAGGGCGCCTTTAGGATGTCACCACAAAGTACCCTCTTATTGGCCAATTTCCTCATTTCTAACAGCAGGGCTGCAGCAAGGAGCGCACACATTCACCATACTACCAAAAGTATTGGCTCACCCATCCAAATGATCAGATTCAGGTGCTCTCATCACCTGGCCTGGCAACAGGTGTGGAATATCAAGCACTCAGACATGTTGACTGTTTTTACAAGCGTTTGGGAAAGAATGGGCCACTCTCAGGAGAGCAGTGAATTCCAGCGTGGAACTGTCATAGGACGCCACCTGTACAACAAATCCAGTGGTGACATTTCCTGGCTCCTTAATATTCAACAGTCAACTGTCAGCCCCATCAGAACGAAATAGAAGAGTTTGGGAACAACAGCAACTCAGCCATGAGCAGTGGAGACGCCTTCTCTGGAGTGCTGAATCACACTTGTGTATGGTAATTCATGACCATATCCTGCATATGTGTATAGTTTACTCTGAAAGGCTTCAGGATTAAATGTATGTATTTGGTTTTAGTTTTTGCGTGACTTTTTAAAGTTATAAAACCAATGTTGTTATGTATTTTCCGAGCACTGGCAGCTACGCGCTAACATAGCTGACCGGCCATGATTGAGGATGTCATCAAGCGGTAGTGACGTCCGAATCTGAAAACCCGATTTTTTCCACATTCCGCTTGGCGGGTCAAACTTTTACTCCTGGGGTATGGGGACGCACAGCCTGGTTCCAAAAATCTTCCTCCATGTTTATTTGTGTTATTTTCCCCACAGAAACTTATTGGAGTTTAACATTAATTAAATTTACATGCATATATTATGCCACTTTATGCTATCTTGTTCTTTTCTTTAGTGTGTATTTGTTTATTTTTTTGAGTACTACTGGGCCCCTCCTTGAATTGAGGATTTATAGTACTGAACAGTGCTTTTTTTTTTTTTTTGCGTCTGTGTGAGTGTGTAGCTTTGGCGACCATGTTTTCACTTGTCATGTTTAGACGTCACACTGACACCAGCTCTGGTCTGCCGAAGCAAATCAGACTTAGCACGGATCATTTGGTCGTACCTGGGGAGTACAGAGATTTGACGTGGTCCACATTGACAGATGAGAGCTCACCTGAGAGACTCTTATTGGCAGCAAAGTAAATCCTTGACCTCATGTCACCAACTGCCCAACAGAGCCTCGTCTTTTGACTTAAATGGATTGCTTCCTCAGATCCATTTTGGCTCACATTTTTGAATATTCTAAACCTTTTTATGTAGTTTCTAAAAAAAAAAATGACGACAAGAAAAACGTCAAAATCCTTAAACGTTTGAGATTAGCAGTAATCCTCGTCGGAAAACTTTCTCCCTCACGGCAAACTTCCCTCCTGTGGCTAAAATGGCAGATGAGGTTCATCAAAGGATATTGAGTGAAAGGGAAGTGGCTTAAAAATGTAATGCCACCCCGCACTAAAAGCCCCCCCCCTCACAGTCACATTTTCTTCTCATTTGACTTTCAGAGGCCTTTTTAACGTCACCGAATGCGATCGAACATTCAGGTGCGTGAGCAGCGGCGGGGTAAAACCTCCGTCTTCTGCCTCAGCTCCAATAAGAGTTAAGTGCAGCCGTCCGGCCGACAGTCCAGCTAAAGGAATGAACGTGGTTGACCATTCTTCCTGAGCGCTTTGGCAGCATCCCCTCAAAGCTGTTGAAAGTCGAGAGGCAAGCTCGCCCTCTCCCCATGCCGCTACCTCCACCTTAATCCTGTTTGTCTGCGTTTACTAGGATTGAAGTGGAGAGGCCTCTGAATCTCCCTCACTGCCTGCTCTGCTGAAAAACCCTCCTCTGGACCCCGTCTATGTGCCCTCCTGCAGGACAACTCCTATTACTCAGACATTGCAGGCGTGGTAACCCAGTTACCCGCCGTTGTTCCGTTCTTCTAGAAATCCACAGCGTTTCCTGGGATGACGGTGTAAATCAAGGGCAGCCCAGAGGAAAACGTCCCGCTAGGATTCCAAAATCCACATCTGTTTTAGTCCATGAAGCTTTTTTTCTGCTTCAAATGCAGACGACCTTTATTGCTGCTCCCTTAACAAGTCAAAACAAATCCATGCTATTTTTCTGATCCACGTCTTTAACATGCCTGTTGTCGCATCAATATCATGTGCTCATGGATTATCTCTGTCCTCCAGGGATGAAATCCTTTCAAACTATTGATCAGACTCTTCTTCAGCATGCAGAGTGACATGTCTCCACCTGCGCGATCGTAATCATCTGTCAAGTGTGGAGTTTGGTATGAAAAACCCTGAATCCTTTTTGACCTTTTCAATAGTTAGATTCTGTTGATGATGAGCAAATAACAACAAACGGTTTGGATTTTCACCTTAACTGTGAAAAAATCTGTTTTCCGCCTCATCATACCCCCCCACGGCGGGAACACGCACGTCTGTCGGCCTCACAGCCCCTCCTGCAGCACAAAACCTGGATGCTGCAGCGTTTTCTTTTAAACCAAATACGTTGAATCTGCGGCGAGGACAGAGATGTCGCCGAAGCCGCATACTCCTTCACAGCGGCTATTTTTACACGCTGGGAGAAAACTTGTTCTCGGTCAACCGAAATGAGGCCTTCCTCTGAGGCGTTAAAGAGAAGAAAGCAGCTTTCTGCAGAATTCACCGTTACAACATCGTTTTGCCCTCTAGTACCTTCATTTATGATCCAAAAATGAACACTGAATGTTTATTTCTGCAGCACCTTTCTCAGATAAAAGAGTTGCCCAAAAGTAAAAGAGGGCACAAAAACCGAAAATAAGAACAATATTCTCATCCATGGGACAAAACAGGATGTAGAAACAGGAAGAGACTGTTTAAATAAAAATAAAAAACTCTTGAAATTTAAATGTCTTGACTTTACGAATTCAATATGTCTTAATGACAAAGGAGGGGCGTTCCAAAGACGAAGGGCGACTATTGGAAAGGCAGGGACTCCTCTGGTTTCAATGCAAGTTTCTGGAACAGAAGGATGAAATGGGGTTAAAAGGTCAAATTAAGGGGCGCTGCATTGTATGTGGGTCCTACCTGCACCCCTTTGCCCCACCCTCACTGTGCATTCTCATGCCCCCCTAGTTAGAGCTGCATGTGACAAATTGAAGAAAGTAATCCACTATTTTTTTTATTTAAGTGAAGACTTTCTGTTGTTTTTATTTCCATAGCAACCATTTTACTTTTTGGTTTCGTGACAGATAGGTCGATGTGAATTTTACAAGAATCTGCAAAAGTAAACTGTTGGGTTTCCTTGGCAACAAAGGTTATTTTGTAAATCATGCCCCCATTCCTAATTTTGGTCATACCGCATGTCACATAATTTCACTGAGCCTGATCCAAAGAATCATGTATATTTAACATTTACAGTATTCCATTAAAAAGTGGTAGAGCAATAGTGGAACAACATGTTTGCAAGCTCGCCACTCTAAGGCAAAAATCCATAAAATCCACACATTTTATTTGCAAAAAAAATAATAATTCATTCTTTAAAATCAAAGACTGTAACACAAATTAATTCATGACCAAATCGGAAATAATATCGGCAACAGTCAGTAGTTAAAAAATAGGAAAGAATGCCCTTTTTAGGATTTGGCTAAAAACGTCATAATCACTATAAAAATCTTTGAAAACAGATCAGAAGATGATCAGAAGGCGACTTCAAATTTGGCATGCCCTCAGTAATTAGGGCAGATTTATACCTAGCCACTTGATGAGCTGTGAGTCGTACTGATATGAGTTAATTTGGAGCTTAAACAGCATCTAGATATATTGGTTCCACTTTTTATTAATAAGGCAGCAACATGTTTTAGCAATATTCACAATATTTTGCTGAAATTTAAAAAATGTGAAAGTATATCTGCAGGAAATCGTATTTATGGGATTCATCTTGGAAACTCTGTTGTTTTACTGTAAATGTTAAAAAAACAAGGACATTTCTGAACAATTTTTACATAGTTTTTTTTACTTGGTAGTTTAAAAATATACATGCAACTAAATGAAAAGAGCATCCGTCATGAAAACAAGATCTATTTAATAAAAGTGCAAAATTGTTACAAGCAGAATAAATTAGAATAAATATACATTTTTTATATAAATGATGATTGATGGATCTCAGTCATTGTGGGAAGGACCAATCTATATAAAACAAATAGAATATTGTCAGTTTATATATACAGTATACTGTGTGACGTAAGTTCAGTGTGATCACCTGCACACCCACCTTGTGTCTCCTCCATGTTCCTCCAGCCGCAGACCTTAAGGGCAGCAAGCTCACTAAGTAGCCAGCTAATTAGCTAATAAGCTGCTAATCAAATTGGCAGCTGGCAGCTCTTCAGAGGCTCAGGGCCGGACCGCCAGCATCTGCAATCGTCCTCTGGGCCGCGACCCGTCTGATACCCGAGCTAAGGGCTCCACGGTCCTCCGCCCATGTGGCACTTTTCTCCTTTCACGGACGCGTCTGATAACAAGCCTCTGACCGAAATGAAATGTCTCTTTAAATGTTTACAGTAAATGAGACACACACACACAGACTGAGACACAAACACAACTTGCCTCTATAGCACAGGGCTCTCCTCGCCTCACCAATTAGGCCTCTAATTTGGCTAATGGAGCATTAATGGAGAAAGAGGCCGCTGAAGACCCAAGCTCAGCACAATGTCCTCCAAGCCACACACTCACACACACACACACACACACACACACACACACCCCACACACACACACACACACACACAAACACAAAGTCAAACACAGATTAGATGGAACTAATAACAGAATCACAATGGCTCTCTCTGGAGACAACGAGCACAACAAAAACGCCAAGAAAAGTCACTGATATTTGTTTAAAATTCCACAGGAACCTTAAAATATGCTTTTTAAGCCATTTTGGTTATCTTAATAAGGACCAGGATTTTGATCCCCACTCCGAAATTGGTCCCCATTCCGTGACTGTGTAAACAGATTGTTGTCCTCACAATGGGATAAAACCAACACACACACACAAAGTCAAACACAGATTAGATTGAACTAATAGCAGAGTCACAATGGCTCTCTCTAGAGACGATGAACGAAAACCCCAAGAAAAGTAACAGATTGTCATTTGTTTATTTCTTGATTATAAACCCAAACCCATGAAAACTAGATGGAAACAATCATTTCAGAAGAAGTGCTAAAGAATATTTGGATCATTGACCTCCGGATGAGATGGCAGCAGATTATCTGTGCTGCTCTCAGAAGTATTTCCCAAAGTGACCTTCATCAAACCGAGACGATGTTTGAGGCCACATACCAGCCTTCTGCTGCATTTTCTAAAGCTTATTAAATCAATGAAACTCTGAGCTTACGTTTGATCAAACTCATCAATTAGGGATCCAAACCTTCAGCTCACAAAGTACGTTACTGTTTTTTGTTTTTCTACAATCTTTTCGACAACTTTTAGTTGCTCAGGAATTTAGCGAAATTTTGCAACGTTTGTCATCAGAAATGAAAGACAAAAGACTTTTCACTACTGTAACATCAGGATTCAAGAAGGTTGAACTGTTGCATTGTTCAACATCTTTACAAATATTTCAAAATCTTCACAAAATTTTTGAAATGTGCCCACGTTTGAATTTATTTTTTACATAATGGAAGTCAGTAAAGAGGAGCCCTGACTACCTCGCCTTTGAAAAACATTTATCTTCAATGAGGACATTTGATCACACATGTAATAATCATACACTGTAGATGTTTACTACTGATCATGATATGCACCTGCACCTGTTGATATATGGGTCTTAGCAGGACGTCCCTGATCCAGTTATTTACGCCGTTCAGCTTTGCCACTGTTTGTTAAACTTTTCTCACGGACGCCCCAGTTTGCACGCGTTCAGGCTAACCTAAGAATTGCCTTATATTTTCTACCAGTTTGAGCTCAGACTGATTTAAACAACACCTTTATTTGGTTGTGTACATTTCCATAAATCAACAAAAACAGGAGATTTTACCCAATATCTTAAGCCTGGGAATTGAAAGGTAAGAGAAAGTAGAAAAAAATGCCTGCCCCTTTTACACAAGAGTGAAAAAAGCTAATAATAAATATTTAGTGTCTATATAGAATATAGACAATAGAAAAGGCAGTGTCATATCTCTAGATTTGGGTAAATTTGAAATTAAGCAACATATTCACTGATTTTTTCTTTTTGTAGCAGCTCTTGTCTAACAACGTTTCTTTAGCTGATTGTTTTACATTTTTCCAAACCTTGACTCTTTGAATTTAAACTCATCTTTTATGTGTTTTTATCCTGAATTTTAAATTCCAAATCATCAATTATAATGCTAGATTGTAAAGTTTAACACCCAAATGGTGTTTTTCACATGTTTCTTGTGATAGAGGACACACTCTATGATAAGAAAATTAAGCTTAAAATGACATCTCTTAGTATTTCTTTAATTAAATCGTCGTGAATAAGAAGCTGATTTTTAAAAAAGGCTCCCTGCTCCGAGCTCTCAGCAACAAGGAGGGGAATGGGGGCGGAGTTTCTTTGCACCACCAGTCCCACCCACAACTGAATTTCTAATGAACTCCTGTCGCTCTGCAGAAACTTTGTCCTTGAAAATATCAGATTTTTAGAATTTGGCTAAAAACGTCATAATCATAACTAAAAGACTTTGAAAAAAGATCAGACAGCAACACATTTCAACAATATTCACAATATTTTGCTGAAAATTACAAAAATGGGAAAGTATATCTGCAGGAAATTTTATTTATGGGGTTCATTATTGGAAACTCTTTTTTTTACTATAAATGTAAAAAAAACTTTTTACAAAGTTTTTTTTTTTAAATGAAATTATGATTTTCCTGTAACCCCATGGATTTCTACGTCACCACTGATTGTTGACGGGTTAAGATGAATGAATATTAACATAAAGGACGAAGGTGAGGACACACCCACATGCACTCGTTAACAGAAGCAGACAGCATGGGAACACGGGAACCGCAGCTGGGAAGACGACCGGCATGGCGCCGCTCTAGTGCCTCTTATCGAACACCCACAAGACGCACATGCTGTTCTTCTTCTGTATGTGAGCAGAACCGCATCGGATTCTCCAAACACAGATGACCTAGACCTTTGCTTCATCCAACATTCATCAGGAGGAACGTTTGTGTCTTTTAGAGACCAGTCTGAGTGTAAACCCGGCATTTTAAACATCTGTGAACAGCTTTCATGCAGAACGTTGTGCTGCAGCTGAACTCCCATCATGCCGTGCTGTGGAGGAGTTTCCAAGGCATGACGGTGCTGGCGACAGCCATATCTGACTCCATGACCCTTTTCATGTCTGCCGCTCACAGCTGAATCTCCCTTTCACACACAAAGACACACACACACACAACCTCCCCACAACTGCAGATAGTGTCACTTCTGCAGTCTCCAGGCCTTTGATAAGGAGAGCCCACGAGCAGAAAACGGGGGGAGTGGTGAGCGTTAAGGGCGGGCCTGCGAGTGCAAACCCAGAGAGGGAGCATGCAGTCGTCCTAATCTCCAGGCCGGCTCCACAAACACCGCTGTGGCCTCGCAGGCACGGATCCCGGGCAACGTCACGCAACGCAGCCGCCATCGCTGCTGCTGCTGCTCACCCACAGGCAGATTAGGCTGGGCGCTGCGATGATGTCATCTGATGGAGTCTGAAGGGAAAAGCAGTGAAAACGACTGTGATGCTTCTGTAACCCCTTGGCATCAGACAAGCCATCAGACTAACTGTGAGCACCTGGCCCCGCCCTTATTGTGAGAGGCCTGGTGTGTATATAAGTTCTTGGTCAGCTGGTGCACTTCCTGCTTGCTGCTTGCTACTTCCTGCTTCCTGTTTCCTGCTTCCTGTTGGCTGCTTCTTGCTCTCAGCTGTTGCTGCTGCTGTGGCCACACCAGGACGCCTAAAACATATTACGAATAATACGAACAAAAACGAACATATTTGGACACCTCAGCATTTACCTTTGGACACTAACTAACCCCAAAGAGACCTGCTCATTGGTGAGTTTTTGCGGTCGCGACACCGAAACCAGAAAAAAGCTTTATCATAGTCACAGAGCTAAGCTAATGCTGCCTCACCTTTGAGACTTTGTTTTATTTAATGGTTCTTGTTTGGTTTGTTTTTGAATTCAAGCCGAAGCAATTTTGTTAAGTCGCTTTCCTCCTTTTGTGTTAATTGAACACTTTGAACTGTTACTTTTATTTCCATGATGCCAAAATGGCCACTGTCTTTGAATTAGATAATGGAATGAAAAACCATGTTGCGCAACATTTGAAATTTGAAAGCTTAATTTGTTTAAAATTATTCTACTTTGATTAATAATGGGATAAAATTAATTGGTAACTTCAGAGTACATTTTTGATTTAAAACTTTTATCCACTTACCTTGAACCTTGATATGGAATTGTTTGACTTGTGTACACACTTTGAATTCTATTTGAAACGGTTATTTGATTTTTTGATAAGAATATTGTTTCTCTTGTTTTTACTTTCTACAATGATGATTAATCTGACCTATCAGTATACCCAGTGAAATGACTGTGGCTTGTTTTTGTTCAATTCTTGATTTGTTTTTTCTGACCCTTTCTAGGTCAGGTTTTTGTTATGTATTCTTTGATCTACAACTTGATGGCGAGCTACCCAAATCTGAGATCCTGATACTTCCACCCTCAATAACAACTCCTCACCTGCAGCAAACCTCAACTACATCCCAACCAATAGACTTTTGGAAACCTCTCAATAGGACTCAGACCCATATCCCGGTTCCTTTTGTTGTTGTTCTTTTGTATTGTTTAAATGTCTATTTTCTGTTAATACAATCGATTGCCTTTTACTTTCATCGCTGTCTTGTTTTCATTTACATACTTTGGGCTCCCTGAGACGAATTCTGATTATTGCGTCTAGTCCCATAACCTGAGAAGCGTTACACTTCTGTGAAAACGAGAAGAAATGACTTAAAAACAAAAGTGTTTTGCAGGTTTTAAGTGAATTTGAACTGTTAGCCTTTCTGCTTATTAGAGGACAACAGACAATAGTTAGTGAAATAACAGACAACTGAGAAGTTTGACTCAAGAGAATGCATATTAAAAATGAGGCAACGTGGACCTAAAAGTAAGAGGGAAGTAGATGACGGGTGTAGGTGTGGTAGAGATTTTTAATTCACCCCCCCCCCCCCCCCCAATCCTGCAGACTGTACAAGGAGCTGTTAGTGTTGGTCACGTGGCTTGTGCACTCTCCTCGCCACAACCTGACTGTTAGAAATGAGGAAATTGGATAATCAGAGTGTAGTTTGTGTGCGTGTGGCGTTTGTGCACGGTCCGTGAGGAGCCGGAACGCTCACTTAAAGGCCGTGTCACAGCCATTAAAAGTTGGGTCTTTCTTTATACATGAGTGACATATGTCATGTATGTTTCTTGCGTTCGTCGTTCATTGATGCACACAGATGTCCGTCGAGTGTTTTAGCTGACGGGTCTTTACGTGAATTAAGAATTATGCAGTTTATGCGTAATTATCATAGTTTATTCATAATTATTATGTAAATCTTACACAATTGTGTTCCACGTATTTCTAATGGATGTACGCATATAACCCCTGATGCATGTCTTTTGTATCACATATACGGCGCATATATCACATCCAAATTACGTAATTGAATCGCGCACGGTTCATATTATACTCTGGTTTACGTGTTCTTGGTTTATTCATGGTTTATTTGTACTTCTGTGTTTTTAACGTGGTTCATCCGTGATACATTGGGGAAAAGGATTTAATATTTTATGAAAAGAGCTGCTGGAAAACAATTTTCTTGTGCACTGCTGACAATAAAAAGGTCTGATTTTGAAAACTCTTCTAAATTATTTCACATTTATTCACGTATGACCATTTTCATCCACACAATACGTGCACAATGTCCCCGTAGGCTGTGGGACACGAGCTATACAACGTTTAGACCAGGGGTGGGCAATTAATTTGACTGGCGGGCCACATAGGGTTATAAAATTGGATTGAAGGGCCGGAACACTGGCAGATGCGTGGAGTAAGAAAGACATAACATGGAATCTGGAGGAAAACATTTGGATTGAAAATTATATTTTAAAAACTTTTGTTCTCATTTTAGAGCCAATTGCACCAACGGCTTGATGTACCTCGTTTAAAACTGGGAGAAATGCTGCGTTCAGGTGGTTTTTGAATGATGGGAAGAATGAAAAACAACAGATCTTCAAACACCACTGATGCTAGAGCGGAGTCCCCAAACTTTTTCTTGTGAATAACACAAAAACTCCTTTTCTTTAAACTTCTTTTATCTTTCTTTTATTGTAAAGCCCTATGATAAAGTTTTACTAATTCATGATCCTTTTAATAAAATAAATAACACTATTTATGAAATAAAAAATCACCAAATAACTCTCTCTGAGAAAAAATATACTGATTCATTAAAAAACCAATACATCGTGGATCCTCTACCGCCATTTTCCCACTGAGACTTTGAAGATACGGCTCCTCACACGTCTCACAGTTTGCACTGAAACTGAGACTGAAACTGTCCTGCACGTCTGTTTCTCATCCAGTAATAATGAAAAGCTAATGTCTATGTCTTCTGCTGCAGCTATACATATATTTGCGTTACCTTTGTACCAGTACAGAGTTCCCTCGTTTATTACAGGAGTTACGTTCTAAAAATAACCCGTGATCGGTGAAATCCACGGAGTCTGATTACAGACGTTTATGGCAGTAAAACTCCTCACTGTTCACTTTCTACATTTTTCTCACACAGACATGAATATTTTCACCTTTTCTCTTGTTTAAATTCTCAAGCCTTCATAGAAATTAGGTCCAGGATCTTAGAATGAAAACAAAAATCTGATCGATCACAGATTTCTGATCTGGTGAGATCCGTGTTTCTGTACAGGAGACATGGAGGAGATTAACTGACCAGGTCTCCAGCCAATCAGGACACAGAACAGGGTGCACTTTTAAAAAAAAACAGCATAATCGCTCTAAAAGAATCAGCTAAACCAGGAAAGATGAACTGTGACGTAGAAAGGAAAGACTGTCTGAAGCTTTCTGGTCAAATCCACTGAAATCCTTTAGAAAGCCTGGCCGCTCAGAGCGTTCCCTGCTGCCTAGAGCGTACATCATCTGCATGTAAAAGTCTTAACATCTTATCTGACGCTGCATTCCTTTAAACATATTATTATTGTCTACACTTGATTTCTCATTGGAAGGAAAACAAGAGCTCCCACTGCGGCTTCTGCTGCGACTGTGATTGGTCTGAACCGAGCCCAGCGCTGGCAGAAGCAGATAAGGGCCAGAGCCAGACCAAATAAAGACCAACAGTCTGTTAACATTCCTCGCGTTTCCCGATATCCCTCCACCACACACAGACACGTTCTCCTGAGGCCTCAGGAAACCGCTAACATGGTTTTTGACTTCTAATTCCAGTGCGACGTTGTTGAGGTTGGCAAGTCTACGGCCAACCGGGCGGCAAACGTTCATAAAAAATGACCCTTTCCTCAGCATGAGCACAGAGGATGGACCCAATAAAACTCATCACTGGTTACAATGCATCTAAGAAATGAGGTTTTCTTGACCTGCTAGAGAAACAATTTCATTTGAGGGACCCTGTGAAAAGCGTGGTAATGATTTTCTTTTTCCTGTTCTCTAGTGGATCCACACAGATCCTGGAAAGGAAATGTCATCTGCTGTTGGTAATTCTAGAAATGTCAGCATTCTGCTGTCAGACACGTGTGATGGAAATGGCAGGTCAAACTCACGGCAACGACTGAAGTGCTGGCTGACAGGACCGTCTTGTCAAACGTAGTGGGTTCTCTGCAGTATTTACTAAAAATAACCCACAAGGTACTTCTAGGAACATCATTCTGCTTCTTCATCCACAACATACGAAAACGGACACCATGAACTGACGTCCACAGCACCAGTGGAAAACGGTATTTCATCATATAGATCAGGGCTGGCCAACCCTGGTCCTCAAGAGCCCTAACCCTTCCTGGTTTTCAGCTCTCTCTGGACTGCTTGATGCTGACTACCTAAACCAGGTTTGTTCAGTCAATCAGGATGTGGAATCACCTGAGTCAGCTAATCAGCAGCAAGCTGGTCAGGGAGGACTGGAAGTCAGGCAGAGTTTTGGCTCTTGAGGACCACGGTGGACCAGCCCAGATCTACACACTCTGCTGACTGCAAGATCAAGTCAATATAAACATGGGTTGTTTCCAAATTCCTTCACTACTCACTACTTAGATCTCTATATAGGGCCTTTGTCATTTTGTCGGGGTGTTCGAATCCACAATTCTAAAATCCACTACACTAGAAATTTCCCAGAAGTCCAGCTGACGTCAGGTTTCTAAAAAGGCGAGAGAGAAGCCTTTACGAGTCTTTAAGTGGGTGTCCATTTTTTTAATCTTCCACTTTAACCTTTGAAGGTAAAGTTTATCTTCATCTTCATCTGTTGCTGCTTTCAATTTTATGTGTTCACTAGATTTCATATAGGAACCATTAAAATGTGATGTAGTTGTGTTAACCCATAATGTGGAAGCTTAAGAATCAGACGCCAACTTCAGCCTCGTCCGACTTTAAAGGTATGATGGATAAAAAAAAGATTCCTATTTTAAGCGTAGTATTATGATAGTAAATGTGAATCTACAGTTTGAACAACTTTATTAGCAGCAGATGCCATTGAAGTGCAGACTTTCAGCTTTTATTCCATGGGTTGAACAAAAAGATTGCATAAAAATGTGAAAAACTAAAGCATTTTTTAAACACAATCCCTTCATTTCATGGGTTGGTACGTAATTGGACAATTGAAATAACTGAAAAAAAAATGGTCATTACTATTATTTGGTTGAAAGGAAGGAGGAGGAAGAAGGCTTAGCCAGGCTTAGGAAGAAGGTGGAGATCTGTGAGCAGCAGTATGGTCTCATGCCCCGTAAGAGCACCACTGATGCCATTTTTGCTTTGAGAATGTTGATGGAAAAGTACAGAGAAGGTCAGAAGGAGCTGCATTGTGTGTTCGTAGATTTAGAGAAGGCGTATGACAGGGTGCCGAGGGAGGAGCTGTGGTACTGTATGAGGTCGTCTGGAGTGGCAGAGAAGTATGTCAGAGTAGTTCAGGACATGTATGAGAGAAGTATGACGGTGGTGAGATGTGCTGTAGGTCAGACAGAGGAGTTCAAGGTGGAGGTGGGACTACACCAAGGATCAGCTTTGAGTCCTTTTTTGTTTGCTATGCTGATGGACAGGCTGACAGACGAGGTCAGACAGGAATCTCCCTGGACAATGATGTTTGCGGATGACATTGTAATTTGCAGTGAGAGTAGAGAGCAGGTGGAGGAACAGCTAGAGAGGTGGAGGTTTGCTCTGGAAAGAAGAGGTATGAAGGTCAGTCGTAGTAAGACAGAATACATGTGTCTGAACGAGAGGGATCAAGGTAGAAGCGTTAGGTTACAGGGGGCTGAGGTGAAGAAGGTGCAGGAGTTTAAGTACTTGGGGTCAACAGTTCAGTGTGATGGGGATTGTGGAAAAGAGGTGAAGAGGCGAGTGCAGGCAGGTTGGAGCGGTTGGAGGAAAGTGTCAGGAGTGTTGTGTGACAGAAAAGTGCCAGCAAGACTCAAAGGAAAGGTGTACAAGACAGTGGTGAGACCAGCTCTGCTCTATGGGTTAGAGACGGTAGCAGTGAGACAGAGACAAGAGGCTGAGATGGAGGTAGCAGAGATGAAGATGTTGAGGTTCTCCTTAGGAGTGACCAGGTTAGACAGGATAAGGAACGAGTACATCAGAGGGACGGCTCATGTTGCCTGTGTTAGCGACAAAGTCAGAGAAGCCAGACTGAGATGGTTTGGACATGTTCAGAGGAGGGATAGTGGATACATTGGTAGAAGGATGTTGGAGATGGAGCTGCCTGGCCGGAGGGCAAGAGGACGGCCAAAGAGGAGATATATGGATGTCTTAACAGAGGACATGAAGTTGGCTAACGTTAGGGTAGAAGATGTCCATGATAGAGTGAGGTGGAAAAGGATGATTCGCTGTGGCGACCCCTGATGGGAAAAGCCGAAAGAGAAAGAACTATTATTTGGTTGAAAAGCCTTTGTTGGCAATGACAGCCTGAAGTCTTGAACTCATGGACATCACCAGATGCTGGGTTTTCTCCTTCTGAATGCTCAGCCAGGCCTTTACTGCAGCGGCTTTCAGTTGCTGTTTGTTTGTGGGCCTTTCTGTCTGAAGTTTAGTCTCCAACAAGTGAAATGCTGCTCAATTGGGTTAAGATCAGGTGACTGACTTGGCCATTTAAGAATATTCTAGGGCCCCTTGGTGTGGAGGGTGAGGGGACATCACTGTGAGTAATCAGGAGATGTCCCCTTAGTGCCCTACTCGCCAATTTTAACTGCACCCCCCTTAGTACACACACCCCTCCCCCTTCAATATATACATTCAAACATAAACACACACACATGCACACAAACACCCTCTCAAACACCCATACACGCACACACATTTTACAAGGAAGGTGGGACCTGGGTCCATCTGTCCCCTACCCCTTCCCTGGTGGGGGGTGCGGGCCCCTTGGCGATGGCGGCCGTGTCCCTTGGGTGCCGGCTCAGTGGGCCCGGCGGTGCTCTCTCCGCACGGTGGGGGGGTTCATATTACACCTGAGCCGGGGGTGTTCGTGTCCCTGGGGGGTGGGTCCTGGTCCTTGCCCCTGGGCGCTGGGCCCCGCCAAACTTCCAACATGGCCGAGCCTGGTCGGGCCATATTTATAACATCCCTTGTGGGCCGCCCTTTTTTCCCCGGGGTTCCCCCCTCCTGGGCGGGGGCGGCGGGCCCCTGCCTTGCTCCTACCTGGACCAACCGTGGGCCGGGTGGGTGGCTGCCTGGAGTGCGGAGCGGGTCTCCCTTGGGGGGTCCTGGCTCGTACCTGGGGTCGGGGCGGGGGGATGCCCGGAACTCCTGGGTGGTGGTGGGGTGCTCGTCTGGGGCTGTGGGCGTCCCTCTCCGGTGGGGCCCTGCGTTGGGCTCTTCCGGCGCGGCGGGGGGCTGCTTTCCTGGCTGGGCTGGGGCGGCGCTCTCTTTCCCTCTGCGCCTCCCTGCTCTCTGGCTCTGGGGGCCTCGCGGCGGTCCTGCTGGCCCTGGCCTGGGTGGCGGTCTTGGTCGCCCGGGGGGCGGTTGTTCCCTGCCTGTTCCCGTGTGGCGTTGGGGGGGCTCCGGCTGCCGCTGCTGCTGCGGCGGGGGTATGGGTGTGGGGGTGGCTGGGCGCTCGTCCTCCTTTTCACATTCCACCATCCATTTTAGAAGAACATAAACACTCACCTGAGCACAGGTGTTAGCTCACCTTTGCACTAATAGTTTGCATGATTGAATGAATGAAAGATTTCACACTAGTTGGTTTAAAGGCATAGGTATGCGTTCGTGAACACTATCTGTTTTGTGTGCATGTTGACATGTGGACATTTTTGCGGCTAGCAGGTGTGTTGATAATATTTGAGTGTGTGTGAACAGGCCCCGCCCTTTTTGTACTACATTTGAACCGTACCGTAACGATAAACAACCAGTAAACCTGTCTGCTCTATGCTGCTTCATGGTCTTACCCCCCTTCCCCTCCTATTATCACCCTCCTACCCCCCCCTCTCTCTAACGTCCCTCTCTCTTCTTCCCCTCTTTCCTTTTCCGTCCGGTCCAACACCAAAGATTTTCAAACATGATTGAAATTAATAAATTTTGGCCTCAATTACAAAAGGGGTTTATTCAGACATACCTTTGGTTTGTCTGAAGATGAATAACCCCTCTCGTTAAAATAAAATATGTCCAACACAAGAGGCCCTCAGCTCTCATCTGTTTGCCTAGCTGTTGGACAGGACAAGTTAAAAAAAAAAAAAAAAAAAAAAAAGAATATTCCACTTCTTTGCTTTAATAAACTCCTGAGTTTCTTTGGCTGTATGTTTTGGGTCGTTGTCCATCTGTATTATGAAACGCCGCCCAACGAGTTTGGCTGCATTCACCTGGATCTGCACAGACAGGGCTGCATTCACCTGGATCTGCGCAGACGGGGCTGTATTCACCTGGATCTACGCAGACAGTTTGTCTCTGAACACCTCAGAATTCATTGAGCTGCTTCTGTCCTGTGTCACGTCATCAATAAACACTAGTGTCCCAGTGCCACTAGCAGCCATGCACGCCCAGACCATCAAACTGCCTCCACCGTGTTTTACTGATGATGTAGTGTGCTTTGGATCAGGAGCTTCTCCACGCCTTCTCCATACTTTTCTCTTGCCATCATTCTGGTAGAGGTTGGTTTTGGTTTCATCTGTCCAAAGAATTTTTTTCCAGAACTGTGCTGGATTTCTTAGATGCTTTTTAGCAAAGTCCAATCTAGCCTTCCTATTATTGGCTCGTACCTGGAGGCTTCTGAGTGGCTTGCATCTTGCAGTGTACCCTCTGGATCTACTTTAATGCAGTCTTCTTTTTATGGTAGACTTGGATATTGCTCATCCTACCTCCTGGAGAGTGTTGTTCACTTGGTTGGCTGTAGTGAACGGGTTCCTCTTCACCATGGAAATGATTCTGCCATCATCCACCACTGTTGTCTTCCGTGGACGTCCAGGTCTTTTTGCGTTTCTGAGTTCACCAGTGCTTTCCTTCTTTCTCAGGATGGACCACACTGTTGATGTTGCCACTCCTAATATGTAGCAATTTCTGGCATGGTTTCACCTGCATGGAGAGCTTCTTTGACTGCATGTTGTTTCAGTTCACAGCAAAATCTTCCAAATGCAGCACGAGTCCTCTAATCCACTCCAGGCCTTTTATCTGCTTCACTCATAATGACATAACAAGGGAATTGCCCACACCTGCCCATGCAATAGCATGGAAGTCAGTTGTCCAGTTACTCACCAGCCCATGAAATGAAGGGATTGTGTTTACAAATGCTTTAGTTTTTCACATTTTTCTGCAATCTTTTTGTTCAACCCATGGAATAAAAGCTGAAAGTCTGCACTTTAATGGCATCAGAGTTGTTTTATTTAAAATTCACTGTGGTAATGTACAGAAACTAAATTAGAAAGAATGCGTCTCTGTCCAAATATTTATGGTCCTGACTGTATATATAAAGGCTGTAGCTAATTAAGGGTCGCTATCGACCCGCCTGTCAGACAGAGCCTTCGACCAGTGAACAGTCATCCTTGGGTTAAACAGGATGTACCTCTTCCTGTTCGAGGCTCAGTCGTGTGGATTTAAAACCGTGTTGACTTTTCGGCGTAGATGGATGGGGATCTGTCAGATTCAAGACAAAAGATTCCGAGTGGGAACCAGCAAGGACGCGCCGCGCCGGGTCGGCTCTCAGAACTTTCTTTTCCTGAAGAAAACAGCCGACGTCAAACAGGCCGAGCAATCACAGTAATAAAATAGTTGGAAAAAGAATCCCATGGCCTCTCACACTTTCTCTCATTGGTGCCAGGGGAAGTTGGCTGTCGTTTGTTACACACTTTTGTTTTGCTTGTGTCAATTTTTACAAGCTCACTACATGTTGACTTCCTGTTCCTCCTAGCTTGGACCACCCAGCCTTGTGTAGCAGCTCAGAAATGCTTCTGATTGTTAAACTGAAGCTTCTTCATCATTTATTTATTTTTCTAAGGGTTTCTTTCTGTGCCTGTTTTTAATGAAATATTTGTCTAAAAAAAGGCCTGCAGTCGTTCAAAAAAAATACAAAAGCTGTGTCTGAAAACACTTTCAATCACTTCGTCTGTCATCGTCCTCTTAACTGAGAGTAATTTGGATAATTACCATCATTAGACCTAAGTCGGAGCCCTTCAGATTTCTAATGACAGACATAAGCTCCTGGCCTCTGTGACCCTGCTCAGAATGAAATAAAAGTGTTCAAAAATGAGCAGCAGGTAAGACGGGTCTTGTGTGAGGATTCAGGAAGCTTTCAGAAGATCGCACAAATTGAGGCAGGTGTGTTATTTCAATTTACTGAAACAGAATCAGTTAACGCTGCAAAATAACCTGAACTTTAGAAAAAAGTCTGAGTTTAACATCAGAACTGTTTCATGGCTATTTTAACTGACTATTGTTGGCTTGTGTGTGGGCAGCTCAACTCTTGGACAATCCTGCAGACTTGGTTCTGAAGGACGGAGAAAACCAAAAACTGCTAAACGTTGGTTTGGTTCTTTAGCGGTTTGCCTTTGGGGAGTTTCTGACTCACTCACACAACAGTTTACCTGCAGGTGAATCCAGAGCTCCAAAGATGCATGGACTCTAGACCATTGACTGTATCTGAGAACTGGACTGAGTGACCCCCTCCCCCTGGCGCTCCAAACAGGAAGTACCTGCTGGTTCCAAGAAGCAAAAATCCTATTGACGTCTATAGAGAAATAAACAGCTGTTACTCACTCATTCTGTTGGTCAGAATAATCATTCTTGCTCTGATACCTTTTTTTTTAAAACATTTTCTTGATAATCCTCATTTTTCTTCATAATTTTTTTCTGTAATTCATGTTATTCAAGTTATTAACTGACCAATCAGAAGCCTACATGAAAGCAGGTGGAGCCTACTGTTCAAAATGTTTATTTGACAGATTTCATGTAGCCGCCTCTCAAGTGATAGGGGTGTGGCCTTCCAAAAAACTAACTCCTGACTGGTGAGAGTAGTTGCCATTAGAGACGTTGACTCATACAGACTTGGAGCAATCACTGATTACTGACGACACCTGGCGTCAGTAATAACGTCCATAAGGTGAAAATGAATTGACATAATTTGCTTGGAGTTGGAAGTGAACCCTTTCCATTGGATGATGTCACACTCACTCAGTCCAGTTGTGTGATACAGTCGAAGGTCAAGATCAACCATCTTTGAAGTCAACCAACTGTTGGATTCTGAATGGCAGACATATGTGGAAGGGGGTGAAGGGGGTATGGCCATGTTTGACTGGAGTTCACTCTGCCAAAAACAACTGATTGAATGGAACAGAGTAAAAGAAGAAACTTTTAACAATTCTTTCCAGTCTCCAATCACCAAAGAGAGGACCCCCATGTGGGACACAATTCTGAGCTCTGAGAAGAACATACAAGTCCATTCATTTTGCTTGATTAGTTTTTGTTTGTTCTAACATTTGCCTTTCTTTGAGTGTCTGTGCTGGCTGGCCGTGACTCCGCCCATTCACCTGTTGAGCTGTCACAGCTGCCTTTGCCGACACAGCATTCAATCTTTCATGGAGCCTTCAGAGTCGGCTTGTCCAGGTTCCTCCCTGCTTTTCTCCATCTATGTACTATTAGTATGTGTTCTGATAATTCATTCTTTGTTACTTCTTTGTTTGTTTTTCTTCCCGTCATCGATATTCTCACACAACATATCAATGGGAAGTTTGTCTTTGAAACCAGCCCCTAGTGGGCATGTGTGAAACTGCAACAGTGGGCACATCAATTCAGGATATCCGAGATACAGACCACAGATGTTAAAACACGAAAGATTCTCACCATGCATGGAGGGTTCCATCCCAAATCCAGCACCCTGAGACTGTATGCTAGCCGCAAGGAAGCAGGCCGAGGACTAGTGAGCGTAGAAGTCACTATCCAGGATGAAACATCCAAGATGTATGAATACATCAAGCTCAAGGCCCCAACTGACAGTGTGCTCAATGAATGTCTCAGGCAATGGAGAGCAGAGGATACAGTGCTGGAGGACAGATCGTCATGGGAGGACAAACCCCTGCATGGGATGTACCACCGGACCATAACTGAAGTGGCTGATATCAAGAAGTCCTACCAATGGCTAGAAAGGGCTGGCCTACAGGACAGCACTGAAGCGCTCATCCTGGCAGCTCAGGAACAAGCCCTGAGCACCAGAGCAATAGAGGCTCAGATCTACCACACCAGACAAGACCCAAGGTGTAGATCTACCACACCAGACAAGACCCAAGGTGTTGGCTCCTCTACATGGATGACATCAAGCTATATGCTAAGAGCGAGCGTGACATTGACTCCCTGATCCACACCACCAGGATCTACAGTACTGACATTGGGATGTCATTCGGGCTCGAGAAATGCAGCCGGATCGTGACAAAGAGAGACAAGGTAGTCCACACAGGAGGGGTCTCACTCCCAGAAGGACCAATAGCAGACATCGAGGACAGTTACAAGTACCTTGGAATTCCACAGGCAAATGGCAACCTGGAGCAGGCAACAAGGAAAGCTGCAACAGCTAAATACCTCCAACGAGTAAGGCAAGTCCTGAGAAGCCAGCTCAATGGCAAAAATAAGACCCGGGCAATAAACAGCTACGCACTGCCAGTTATCAGATACCCTGCAGGAATAATAAGATGGCCAAAGGAAGAGATACAGACCACGGATGTTAAAACAGGAAAGCTTCTCACCATGCATGGAGAGTTCCATCCCAAATCCAGCACCCTGAGACTGTATGCTAGCCGCAAGGAAGGAGGCCGAGGACTAGTGAGTGTAGAAGCCACTATCCAGGATGAAACATCCAAGATGCATGAGTACATCAAGCTCAAGGCCCCAACTGACAGTGTGCTCAATGAATGTCTCAGGCAATGGAGAACAGAGGATACAGTGCTGGAGGACAGATCCTCATGGGAGGACAAAACCCTGCATGGGATGTACCACCGGACCATAACTGAAGTGGCTGATATCAAGAAGTCCTACCAATGGCTAGAAAGGGCTGGCCTACAGGACAGCACCGAAGCGCTCATCCTGGCAGCTCAGGAACAAGCCCTGAGCACCAGAGCGATACAGGCTCAGATCTACCACACCAGACAAGACCCAAGGCGTAGATCTACCACACCAGACAAGACCCAAGGTGTAGATCTACCACACCAGACAAGACCCAAGGTGTAGATCCACCACACCAGACAAGACCCAAGGTGTAGATCTACCACACCAGACAAGACCCAAGGTGTAGATCTACCACACCAGACAAGACCCAAGGTGTAGGCTGTGCAAAGAGGCGCCTGAAACAATCCAACACATAACTGCAGGGTGTAAGATGCTGGCAGGTAAAGCATACATGGAGCGCCACAATCAAGTGGCTGGAATAATATACAGGAACATGTGTGCAGAATATGAACTGGAAACCCCAAGGTCAAAATGGGAAACACCTCCGAAGGTGGTAGAGAATGAGAGGGCAAAGATCCTGTGGGACTTCCAGATCCAGACTGACGGACCAACCAGACATTGTAGTGGTGGATAAAGAACAGATGAAAACCGTTGTGGTGGATGTGGCAGTGCCAAGAGATGGGAACATCAGGAAGAAGGAACATGAGAAACTGGAGAAATACCAGGGACTCAGAGAAGAACTGGAAAAAGCCTGGAAAGTGAAGGTGACAGTGGTGCCTGTGGTAATTGGAGCACTCGGGGCAGTAACCCCCAAGCTGGAGGAGGGGCTACAACAGATACCTGGAAAGACCTCAGACCTCTCAGTCCAGAAAAATGCAGTGCTAGGAACAGCTAAGATACTGCAGGACCCTCAAGCTCCCAGGCCTCTGGTAGAGGACCCGAGCTTGGAGGAGAAACCACCCGCGGAGGGTGAGAGGGGCGTTTTTTTTTTATATATATACATGGACCTAAAAGCTCAGTGTGAAAGACGGGCTTCAGTAAATAGGTTGGTGTCTGAAAATGTTGGTGTTTTTTTTTTTTTTATTTAAGTATATTTTCTGTTTAGTGTAAATGCGTTTAATGTAAAATAACCACTATTGAGCAGCAAAAACAATCAAAACTGGTGAAAAAGTTTATTAAGACTTTGTTTGAGGACATCTTTAGGTTCCAATTATGTGAACATAATGGGAATTTCTTTAACATTTACAAACCTTTAACCAAGCAAATCCGCACGCTTTCAAAGTTCAGCTTAACAGGAATAATTCAGCTCTGGTCTAATTATTGTCTTCATGTCTGACAAAGACGTTGAGAGTACAGAAAGTCCACCTTTAGCGGGTAACGTCTCCTCTCACTGAGGTCATTGACAAGCTGTGACTCACACGTTGGCTTTGATCTGCGGGTGTTCACACCTCTTCTGCGAGCGAAGGCGCATCAGCAGGTGTTAACAGACCGATTTAAGGAAAAGTCTCTCAGAGATGACCGCAGGCTACCCACAATCCCCTCACTTCAAAGAGCTCAGACAACCCTGCTGTACCTGCAGCACAAACTGCTTTATGTCCCATTTCTGGCATCCATCGGAGCAGACTTAACACAACACAACAGCCTTAACACACACAACTGTGTTGTTAAGGGTGGAGCTGCAGCCACGGCCTCGGGCGATCCGCTGACGGAGAGCCTACAAGCCACACAAGAGGAGCTAAGCCCTGCTGAAGGGAGGCTGTCATCCTTCCCACCTGTGCAGACTGGCCTGCTCCTCCAAAGGCCAGGCAGGAGCAGGGAGCTTTGCCAGGATTTGGGTGAGAATGGGAGACCGCGTCGCACCTTAATTCAGTAAATGCTTCAAATGAAGTCGACATGTTTGGTATCGAAGCCTCAGGGGAGGAGATGAAAAGGAGACTGGAGGCAGGAGCAGGGAGACCGAGCTCACGCCATTTTAGGAGGCGAACCGCACGGAATTCTGGGATGGATTCTGCCCTGTGACTAAATGAGGCGAGGCAAGGTGTCCGTTTGAAAAGGAGGTTGTCTCTGGGAATCTTACTCCTGATCCTCTGCTGCTTTTTTCATTCCATAAGTGAGAATTTTAAGTTTATGACAGCGGCGATTCGAAGTTTGTTTGAATGTTGGCTTTCTTAGGAAAAACACGACTGTAAGGAAACTCAGACAAATAATCTCTAAAGTCTGACAAGTTCGTTGTTCTCCTTTCGGCATCTACTTCAGGTGTAACCATGGCGACACCGGTGGTTTTGGTAGAGAGTTTTACGCCAGATGGCTTTTAACTTTTTGTTTAAAAAAAAAAAAGTAAAAACTGAGCTCAGCTACAGGTCACCAAGTCACCACCAGGGTTTCCCGACTCAGTGAGTCCCGCCTCACTTCCACTTTAAATAGCCTAATTGAACTGGTTTCAAACCTTTTTTTTTGTCTTCAGGGGTTAGATTTGTTCAGGCTTTTATGAGACTTGTCTCGAAGATGAAGGTGTGGTCTTTTGATCTTTTGTTCTGCTCATTCGCCAGTTCCGGCAAAAACTTGCCAAAACGTTTTTCAACCTTCAACGTTTTTCACTAGTCTTTCTGTTGCAGAAAAGCTGGTTTCAAATGTGACCACAGGATTTATCCCTCTTTTTCCAGTCATCCCTCCAAGTTTAGTTAAATCCATTTACCTTCACATGTGCAACATGTTCATCTGTGTTTATTATTTGGCTGCATTTGTTTTTGTTACATGTTTTGAATTTATGGGACAAAATGAAGTGAAAGTTATTAAAAGCCGTGTCCCACAGCCACTTTTATGTGTGCACCTCACAAAAATCACCCACAATTTCATAAGATCTACAGAGAAATTGCTTATAAATCACGTTAAGTACAGATGAACTGCGTAATTTCCAACCCACCAAAAATTGTAAACAGCTCAAAACCAAATTCACGTAAAGACCCATCCGCCGAAATCCTCGATGGACATCTGCGCACACCGACGAACGAGGAACACAAGAAACACTTAGGATTTACGTTCGTCACGCATGGATCAGGAAAAACGCACATTTCACATGCGCACAATGTGTATGGTGTCTGTGTGACACTGCCTTTTTTCAAAACTGAATGGCAAAAGCTTTTGTTAGTTGTATTCAAATGCAGCACCGAAAATGGGCGGAGTCAAAAGCTTCCTGCTCCGCCCCTTTCTGATCATCCACCTGCAGACCAACAGATCCATGAACGTCTTTGTTTTCCTGGTCTGAGCTGGAATCTGGATCAGAACTGGACGGCTGGATGTGTAAACAGCGTGTAAACAGAGAGCTCTCATGAACAGGAAGAAAAAGAGGGGGGGGGGGTTGCTCTGTGCCCACAACTCAGAAGGGAATTTCTAATGAAATCCTGCCACTTTATTCAGAAAACCACACCGTTTTTGAGATTCTGGCTAAAAACGTCATCATTATCTTTAAAAGACCACTGGGAACGCTCCGAAAATAGATCAAAAGATGATTGCAGTGGAACTTTAACACATTACAAACAAAGAAATACCAATTTGAAACAGAAAAACATTTCAGAATTTAAGTTTTTTTTATTGTTTTGCTGAAGAGACACCATTAGTCCATGGAGCGCTCAATCTCCTCCTTCCAGAGCCGCCGCCTCCACAGAGGAGCGTTTCACAGTCTGGTACTGCAGATTTGTTTGCACACTCTTAAGCCCGATGTATTTATTACCAGGCCGCCTCCCGGCCGCTCAGTCACTCAACCCTCTGCCTGAAAACTGCTTCCTGACAAACAGCCTCACAAACATTTGCACACTTATGGATTTCACGGAGAGCGTTTGGCTCTCACATTTTTCCTCCAAACACGCCGCTCCGAAGTACTTAGCGCATTAGAGAAGTAAAACAGATGGACCACTCAGCACTCACTAATCCTCAGGCATCCAGCTCTGGGATGCTGTGCAGGCCGAACTCTGCATCCCAGCGGCTCTGCAGAGACGGAGCGCCGTCTCACTGCCGAGCAGCGGGTCAGCGGTTCAAGTGACCTGTCTCTGGATGACACACCACTAGACACGCTACTAGCCAAGACATCCCTCACTGACAAAAAAAAAAAGCAAACGGTGAGCCTTGAGAGTCATTTGGACTTTTTACAGTTTTCTGAAAAGAAATCTGGATGTTGGATCCACTTTTGATGTTGATTTCCCCCCATGTGGTCATGGACATGGTGGTGGTGGGCGTATTCAACTTTTCAGAAGCTCAGCAGATGTTAAAGATGTAGAGCAGGGGGGGCCCTGGCCCGTGCCCGGGGTCGGGGTGGGGGGATGCCCAGAACTCCTGGGTAGTGGTGGGTTGATTGTCTGGGGCTGGGGGTGCTCTCCTGGGGCGGGGCTCCGTTGCTGGGCCATACTGGCGCTGCGGGGGGGCTGCTCTACTGGCTGGGCTGGGGCTTGTACTCTCTGTCCCCCCATGCCTTACATGCCAACTTGTTGCCTTATGCTGCTTCATGGTTTTACCCCCCCCCCTCTTTAATCACCCTCATACCCCCCCCCCCCCCCCCCCCCCAGGCATCCCTCTCTCTTCTTCTCTTTTTCTCTTTTCTGTCCGGTCCAACAAAAGACTGTTACAGAAATGAGTGAGATCAATAAAGTTTAGCCTAAATTACAAAGGGGGTTTATTTAAATATACACCTAATGAGTCAAATGTTTCATAACTCCTTTTCTAACAGTAAAACACAGGAGGCTTTCAGCTCTCATCTTTCTGCTCAGCTGTTAGAGAAGTTAGAAAGAAAAAAAAGATGTAGAGGAGTGGAAACTAGACCCAAAAGTCTGAGACCCTTGTGGGGTTCAAACTATCAGGCATCCGGACAAGTTTCAAGGAAAAGATTAGGACGATAATAAACCAGAAGAAGGAACCAATAGACGAACACCATGAAGACCGGACCTGATGAGACTGGACGAGACGCTTGATGGGCAGTCTGCAGCTCCAAAACGGTCAAACCTGTACAAGGAGCTCTTTAGAGCTGTTCACGTGATACGTGCGCACTCCTCGCTGCAGCCTGACTGTTAGAAATGATAAAATTAGACAATCACAGGTATGTTTGCTTAGACGTCCTATGGGCACTTATGTATCACTTGCACACCTCGTGCATACGGTCAGTAAGAAGCCAACACTCACACCTCACTAAAGACTAGAGTACGGCCTAAGAAAATCGTACGACAGCATCACCTGTACGTCATAAGTGCCTTTAACTTCTATTAGTCTTACAAATACTTCACAATACACTAACGTCATGCAACAATGGTACGAGCCTAAAGGGAACTGAAAGACACACCTGTGCTCCCCTGTGATGCAGGCGCTCCTCTCTACGACCCTCCATGGGGTTCCAGTTGGTGGAGCCAGGTTTCCTTGTTGGTTTGTATTTCTATTTTCACTTTGAGTTTCATTATTGTGTCATTTTGTTGGATGGAGGGATCGGGAGGGTTGAGGGCATTCTGTGTGTTGTTATCATTTCTTTTTACATTTTTTTAAACCGGTAAAGACCTTTGTGGTTCAGCAAAGTACTTTATTAATAAAGTTTGATTTGAATTGACGAATAAAAAAGCCATTTTAGTGAGCCAGTTAGGGGACAAGACAAAGTAAAGTCATATATCAAACTCTTGCTAACAAACACTCACTGTAAACTTTTATAATAAAAATAATAATAATGATTTTTCTTTAAAAGCGCCTTTCAAAACACTCAAGAACAATCATTGATAAAAGAAGAGAAAAATTTGTGATCTGCTAAAAGCAAATTTAAACAGATAGGTTTGAGTCTGGATTTAAAAATGACAAAATTATGTGAAGATGATCCATAAAACAAGTGGATTTCTTCCCAATCTCCTGGATAACTGATGGGGAGACTCCCGTCTGTCTTTCTCTCAGCTGGAATTCTAAAACTAAACCCTTTGCAACTATTTCCAGAATACAATTGTTATGTTACTATTTTTTATTGTTATTAATATTAAAGCTTGATCCAAAGACGTCTCTGGAGTTCTTTAACTCTATTGCAGAAAAAACGAAACGTTTGCCACAAAAGTGGATGCAGACACTTTGAAAAATAGAGACACTTTTAATCCAGTGGAGGAAAAATGAAGGGACGAGTGAGTGTCTGCAAAGTATGCCATCAATCACGAGGCAGGAGAGAAGGCCGGCGGTAAAATGTGCGAGCGGGAGGCAGAAATGAGGGCCGGGGTGGGGGGGTTTGGGTGCAGATAAGTCGGAGCTCTGGTCCTGGGACTGGTTTGAAGGACAGGCCCTCTGCTGTGGGCGCTTCTGGAAGATCTCAGCGGCATCCAGACGTGCCGTCTGCGATTCACACGCCTGCAAACGCCGATGAGCAACACAGACGCATTTTGGCTCTGCGTTTCTGATTCTTACATCAAGCCGGTTATTTCCCGACTTCGTTAGTTTCTCTTTCCTTCAGCGTTTCAGTGAATCGTTGGAAGTTCAGAGCCAAACCCTCCGGATGTCTGTGTGCAGCGTCAGGCCTCCTCGGCCTTTAATCAGCCGCGACACGAGTTAGCAGGTCTGTTTCACACCATGACGCTCTCTCCTGCTGCTGCTGGCAGGTGTCTGCTGAGGAAGGTGACAGCAGGCGGTGTGAAAGTGCTGATAGGAGGGCACTTTTCCAGAACATTCCCGCCCGGAGCGTCTGCGCTGCATGGCAGCGGGAATGCTGATCCGCTGGCAAACCTCCTCGGTGTCTGCTCGTCCTGTCAGGAAGACGTGGAGAGGATCAAACTTCCATCAACGGAATGTTTTTTAAAGATTCTGGGAAAGGTGTGAAGTTGAGTCGCGACATTTGGACTAAAACTAATAAAAAGGTTTCACCGCTCAGCCAAGTGTCTCCATCGGTCTGTTGACCTGCTGGTCTGCAAATGGAGGCAGCGGCCTTCATCAAACTGATGAAGACTCTTAGATGAGGAGTCTAACGTGCAAAAAAAGAAGATTTTCAAGACTTTGTCTTGAAAATCTTCTTTTTTGCACTCCAACTCCAGCACAGGAGTTGCCGTATTCTTGTAGTTTCGCTCTTCGTATTGTTGACTCCAAAATTGCCAAGAAACGGACATTAAAACTTTGGCTAAAAAGTAAAAGTGAGCATGGAAAAAACAGAAATAAACAGCTGAAACGACTTCAGCATCAGCGAGGCAAGTGCAGCCAAGCGGCGCTGTGACAAGTGTTTTAGCTCCGCCTCTCCACACTGCTGTTCTTCCACGCGTTCATCCAAGGCAATGCTTCTTTTGTTCATGGAACCAAAACAGACCCGAGCAAGAATATTCAGAAAAAAGCGACGCTGTGGACTGTTTCCATGGAGACGCATCATCACTGATTGACATTTCTCCTTTTTATCTTTTATTTACATTCATACACCACAGCTGAAGTTCTCTGGAGGCCGATCTGGTTCAAGTTTAGAGTTTTTGCCTCTGAAGGTCCCACCACTTTGACCAGTGATTGGGGGGGGGGGGGGGGGCACACACACATATGGAGGTCTGTTCAGTGTTTAATCATCATTGAAGACCCACCAAAAGCTTTTCTGACCAACAGCCTCATCAGCGTGCCGGAGCAAAGTGGACCGGGACACTCCATTGATCTTCTGCGTACGGATCAAATGCTTTTGCCTGTGAACCGCCTCGGAGAGGGAAGGCGAGCAGCATTTCCCAGAAGGCCTTGTTGGAGCTGCCTTTGTACTGAACGGTCTTTTTGCTGCGCTGTGGGTTCCTCCTCAGATGCTGGTAGCTCCATTGTGTCTGGGGTTTGTCATCTCCTGCTTTGGGAAGCTTGGCTGTGGGACAGCTGCCTTTGTGTCGGCCTGGTGTTGAGCTCCGGTGAAAAGGCAACAGGGACCAGGCAATGAGCTAAGTGATGTTTAGCTCTTTGGCTGCCTCCAGTCAATGCACACACACACACACACACACACACACAGAGCAAACTGTACACGCACAGTCACAACAATACACAAAAAATCATGTTTTTGTGCTGAGGAGCCATTATGAGAGGCTTCAACCCTTTAAGCCATCATCACACACAGACACACACACACGCAGACACACACACAGACACACACATCCTTCGTCAGGCTGCAGGTGACGTTGACAGGCCGCTCTTTTGTCCATCATTCACCGAGAGACGAGAGCACAAACAAGGCCGAGCGAGGGAGAGATAAAAGCCCTCCCCCCTGCCCGCTGTAATCCAATTACAGGCCTGCAAATTTGATTGGCGCCCCGGGAGTGTGCCTTCAGCTGTCCGTCATTAGCGACTGGTGAACGGGGGTGGGGGGGTTGGTTCGGAGGGATGTGTGTTGTGTCTGAGTGTGACGGAGCAGGACTGACACTGCGTCTGCGTTGGCTCGCGTCTCCTCCGTCTTCATGTGCCAGCGTCCGATGTTTGCCTCCCATTAGAGCCCATCAGAAAAAAATGAAGCGCACTGAAAAATGCCTCTATTAAAACATTCGTCAGATTATCAAACGAGCGGCGGCTTTGTTTGCCAGGACTCTGGTCTCTGCAGCTGCAGAAGGAAATCCAGCTTTTCTGATGTTTGCTGGTTGAAAATGAGGAGAAGAAAAGCTGAAGGTCATGAAAGATCATGAAGATCAAGAATTGACTTGGATTCTGATAACAGTCAGAATCGCACACAGCTGTGCGTTTTATGTGCAGGTAATGTTGGAGACCTGTGTCAAGACTTCCATCAAGCCTCAGTTTGCACTGCAAACTATTGGATCCTGATAAAGATTTCAAATATTGTTTTTAGACCCTTTAGCAGGTTTGTTGTTACTTCTCTTTGCTCTACACTTTCACAAACTTTTCTGATAATCAGCACAGCCTCATTAAAAACTAGGATCTGAAAATAAGGAAACAATTCTAAAAACTTTTCTCACTCTTGACCGTACAAAACTTGATTTGAGACCCAAAAAAGTCTAATTTCACTGTAATTTTTAGTTCCATTTTTAAGGATGTTGTTTTAAAGTATAAACTGGCATTTATTGTCATTTTTTTGAAGAAAAAAAAGTTGATTTAATTTTAAGGAATCAGTGCTAGTTTTAGATTTAATGAGGTTTTCTGAAGGGGGCCGACTTGTACTAAAATTCATTTTGGTCACATTTTAAGCTCATTTCCACGGTTTTATGTCCTAAATTAAAATACAATGAGGTTCATAAAAACAAATACAAATCGTTAGCTTAGAAAAATAAAAATTGCTTCTTATTGGGCAGAGTACCTTTACATTGGAAGAATCAGTAATTAGTTTGTGTTTTTAGTTTATTTTTCCTTTTTGAAAGCTTGTGTGGAAATCTCTGTTTCTAGATTTTTATATTTTATCACCAGATTTCTTGAGTAAAAGTGACTTGATGCATGGTCAGATCATTTCTAGTGGTTTCTATCTTTAGGCTTCCACTTTTGCTGTGGTGAGAAAAGTGGAGAAAAATAGTTGAGTTTGTCCATTTAAAGACATTCTCAGTAAAACCAAAAGTCTCACAACGTATTTTTGTCTCGTTTCTTTTTATTACACCCGATGGAAAACAAAAGAAACTTTTGGGTGAGAAATAAAAACTTGTTTGCAGACGGAAAATCTTGAGCATATATCATCTTTTGTTGTGCGTTTTTAAGCATTAGTGTTTTTTGTAACTTTGTTTCAAAAAAACAGGTTTGTTTGATTTAAAGAAAGCTGGAAAGTTTTTTTTGACTCATCAGACATCTAATTTTAAAAACGTTTGATTCCAGTCTCACTTTAAGAGGATTTAAAGATATTTAAGACAGAGTAAAAGACTTCAATGTGAGCATCTTTGGCTCATAATTTCATTTTAAAAGGGCAGGACAACACAACTTATATGAAGAAATCTCCTCAAGACAAATTCCACCAGTTCCACCTTCTGATTTTTTCAACAGATAAAAAAAGTATAGTATTTTTTTTTAACTGACTTGACGTTACTTTAAGCACAGAATGTAAATGTAGAGCAATCAAGTATTTAAACTGGTCAAAACGAATCTGTTTTCTGTTCTAAATGCAGCTGGCAGAAGCGGTTCTGTGCAGGAAAACCGGTCCAGCTGTGAGCCTGAAACCAAACAAAAGCTCCAAAATGTAGACAAAAAAGCCTTGAGAGGCCTCGAAAACTCAAAGTGGGAACCTCGGAAAGATGAAACACATAGAAAAGATTTTTCATTTCTAAAAGTTTCCTGAGCTCCAACAGTGACGACATCAGACATGCGTTGATCAAACAATAATCTTCAAGTCAGTCGTCGTGGCGTCCTGGCTTCCTCTAGAAACTACCAGCAGACGTGTTTCGCCCGTCCATTTGGTGAACAGACCTTTCAGATTATTAAGGCAGGCGCCTTTTCCACCCAAACCCCTCCCCTCCGTCCTCAGGAGACCTCTAACTGGATTTATTGCAGATTTGTGTGAAATTTGCTGCACTTTTGGTAACGTTGCACAAACAAAGACGCTTTTCCATGTAGGCCTCACTAGCATTTTCTTCCTGTAAAACAATAACCTTCTTCCAAGCGGCTTTGAGTTGTGACGGTGTTCCTTGTCAATAAAGTTTGTTTCAGTGGGAAAACGTTTCAAGCAGATCTTTTCTGGTCAACTGGAGTTGTTGCCGCTGTGGAAACACCACTTTTCAGGTGTGAAAAAAAAAAGTGGTTGATTTAAACCGGCCTTGTGGAGGTGGGTCCGAATCCTTTCCTTGAACCAGAGGGGATGAATCCGCTTGAATGAGGGTCTCTGAACAGGACACATCTAGATGCCAGTTAGACGCCACACATATCAGCACCGTTACTCATATCTGCCGAAGGAAGATCAGTGAGGAAGTCACAGACATGCCCCTGGTCTTATCTTTTATTGGCTGGCTCCTCTGTCAAGCTTATCTTTATTGGCTGGCTCCTTCTGAGGATAGCCTGTGAGCTGTGCAAAGCTGAGGTGGTGGAGGAGCCACTGCCAGCATGACTGAGACCAACGCAGATAGCTCTATCTGCAGCAGTGTGGGAAAAACACAGAAGCCTGTTTCCACCTTCAGGACAAAGACACACATCAGCAAAGTCTCTGCCGCAGCGTCTCCTCACTTCCTGGACTCCCCAACTCATCCGCTGCCGTAGTGTGGACCCCGCTGCTCTTAAAGCCGGGCGGTCTGCCGGTGAAAATTGGTCAAAGCTGCACTGGCCATGCAGGTGAGCCGCGCCACATAACAAGGTCATAGACCACTCACTGGACTAGACTGCAAGGGAGCCCATTAGTGCTCTTCACGTGATAAGTGCACACTCCTTGCAATTAGGAAATTAGACAATCAGATTGTAGTTTGCATGGACATCCAACGGGCCCTAAGGTATCACGTGCACATCCCATGCATGCGGCATTCAGGACAACATACGGCAGCAAAACCTGCACGTCATAAGTACCTGGAACTTCCATTAGCCTTACATATACTTCACAATACACTTACCACACCACAATGGTACGTTCCATTTTCACGGCGTTCCCAGAGGCGGTCATACGAGCCTCAAGGAAAGAGCAAGACGCACCTGTGCTCCCCCATAAGATGCAGCCGCTCCTCTCTACGACCCTCCAAGGATCCGGACAACCTAAAAACCCACAGAACCGGAAGGGCCAACCCATTGTACGGGTGCATGTGACTATGGCTTACATAACTGACTGCTTTCATAGCAGCTGTCTGTTTTTCTTCCTCCAATGACAACCATTTATCACAGTTATCTAAACGTGATCAGAACTATTTCACATCACAAAAACTCTGTCTGGAAAACGTTTAACTGTCCTCTGACTGTTGTCGTTTTTTATCTCTCTGGTTCACTCACAACAGAGATTTTGTGAAAGAACAGCTAAAAGTGTAAAAGGAAAAAATCTTGTTGGAAAAATGGTCTGAAAATTTGATTAAAATTAGATATTTATGCATTTACTGTAAGCTCTGACTATAGCTTCATCGTGGCAGATTCCTGCACCCTTTGCTTGTTTTTCTGAAGCTGAAGTTTTTTTTCTTTCACCTTTTCATGTTTTCTTTAAAAAAAGGGAAATTTTTCCTGTTTGTTTTTAGCTGCAGAAACTTTGACTGCACGTGGCTTTTGGTTTGTTGGTGAGGGGAATCTAATGGACCATTAAGTTTTGGAGACGGAGAGCAGAGTGTCATCGGCATAACTAGAATGGGAAACAGTTGTTTGATCCTGAAGGAGCTTGAAAAAACTCAACAGAACTACATCAAAGTTGCTAAAGGTGGATGTCTGGCTTGGGGACTTGGATGTGACTCACTTTCATGTCTTACTGACTTGGACCTGAGCTTAAAGCTTGAGGACTTTGGGACTTCAGTGTTACTTCGTTTAGTGTTCTTCGAGGATGTGAAAGTCTGACCCAACAAAGGGGGACTACATCTTATGGTGGTAAAGGTAAAGGTCTTTGTAGTGACATTCTGGACTATTAGACTTGAGACATGACCTACAAGAGGGGATGTATGAGCATTTCTGGTGCCTGACAGTTACACTTTCATCTCTGTGGAGCTTTTCTGCTTGGCAATGATGAAATAATGAGGTTGATGAAACACGTTTGACTGATTTTATACAATGAAATGTTATTTGTACGTAACATGCAGTAAAAATGTGCATTTGTCCCAAAATAATGTTCACTGAACAACAACTGAGACCAGAAATGGGTCCATGTTGAGTTTATGTCTCTGGGGAACTGCGTAAAAAAGAGATTATGTTTGTATTGTTGAAATCCCAACAATTAGGAAATGGTCATCTGTAGTGAGAGGTGTTGACATTATCTTTGTATTTTAACACGAACTCACCTTTTTTCCTCATTTCCTGTCCAGCCGCCCTCTGGTTTCCAGACGATGACGCTCTGATGTGCTGCTTTCAATCACCAGCCTCCCTTTAGCTTATCACATGTGGCATCACTCAACCCTGCCTAAATGTACAGTATGTGTGTGTGTGCCTGTGTGTAAGATGACAAAATAAGACGCTGTTCTCAACACTTGCTTCCTGGAGTCTGGTCTATCAGCCAGATAAACTGCAGGTCTTGTTTGGCAGATCTGTTACAGGAACTGCTGTCCACAGGCGTTACACAGTTTTATCTTCCAGAGCTCAGCTGATCCGTCTGAGCTGACGGAGTGCTAACAATAATTAGCTTATAGAGGTCTGAGAACACTAAGGCACCTGCTGGTAGACACCATACAGTATTTGAGCTTTAGTGTCCCATGAGGGGGTTCATTTAAATCCGCAACAAAACACTGTTGTCAATTTTACAAAACTGTAAAACATAAGCTGTTAAAAATGTCAAAGAGCTGGAGCCTCAAGACCTTCAGCTCAACCTGATCTTTGGGTTCAAGGACTCTGGAAAACCATCTGGATTGGTTGGTACTATCCAAAATCCATCCTGATTGGACAAGCCCTCAAAGTATTTAGGCAAATCCAACTTTCACTTTCAGAAGGGCATTCCACAGGGCTCTGTTCTTGATCCTCCCCTCTTTCCACAAATCTTGATATTTTTTTTGCTAAACTTTCCGTTGCGGAACAGCAAAACCATCAACTCTTGGTCCTCCAGAATCCCCCCTACAAATTCTCCAAGAAAAGTCAGAGTCATCATAAACAGGAAGTTTAACTTTACACCATCGGGAAGATCCAACATAGTTCAGTTTCCTCATCTCCTTCTTCAGGACCTTTTCTTTGCTTGGCTTGATTTTTGTAAAATTCTTTTAAACGTCTTCCAGCCTTGAGATCCAAAATGCATCTGAACATGTCAGTTCTAAAAGGCTGAAGAAGGATAAACGTCGGAGTCCGGTCCAGATCGCCACACTGGGATCCTGGCTTCAGCTCAGTCATATTACAGCAGTGAAACAAACTACAGAACTCTGCAATAACAACTGCACTCCCAGCAAAAAAGGCTGAAAATGAACTTTTCTGTTCTTACCCACCAAAAATAAATTTCCCCACCCGCCACTGACAATTTTTGCAGTTTCAACCGTTTTCTCACAGCATTTGACCTTCAAAAACCTTGCATGTTAGTTTTTTTTTTTTTTTTGGGGGGGGGGGGGGGGGGGGCACAGATATCTATTATGGGACTGAAAGTAAAATCCAGATTTTTTAGAAAGGAAAAAACAGAAAAAACATCAAATGCGCTCTGAATTGCATGTCATAAACAAATGTTTCAAACCTCTTGAGACTAAAGGTGTCATGGTGCCTCTGTCAGACTCCTCCCCCTCCAGCTCTGCTCCACTCTGCTCCTGATTGCCACCAGCTGCCGTCACTCCACTCATCACCCTCTGCTGCTCAAAAGGAGACCCAATGCCACAATCCAACGCCTGTTCGTTGCCCATTATGGTGACTAGTCTGGTCTTGTCTGGAACAAGGATATTTTGTCTTGCAATCAGTTCTGGCTCTAATTCTGTTCTCCTGCCTCAGGAATTCTACCCACGAGTGACGTCAGTGTGGACCAACTACCTTGCTGTCTTGAAGAACCGGAAGACCACTCGGACTACGCCGACCGTGTTTGTACCTCCAGCCACGCCACAAGCCCTTCACGGCTCCGGACCACGCCTCGCCAAAATCATAACTATCACTGGGGAAAGAAATAAATCATTCTTACCTGCAACTTACCTGTCCTCATTCTCGGCTCCAGCACCTGGGTTCGCCTAGCTTTGAAATCATGACAAAAGGATCAGTATCATAGTGCACATGTGTACTGAAACATTCTTCTGGGACATTTGCACCACAAAGTATTTGAGGCTAAAAGCAAACACCTGTAAGGTCGCCTGAGATATCATAGTGTTATCTCATTGAAGACCACCTGACAGGTGATATGGTTTATATGTCTCCTTTCTGGATATCTGGAACCATAGGAGACCCAGCATCACATTTTCAGTATCACAGGATGTTAATCTGCTCATGATATGATCTGCCCTCAGTGTTCCTTCTCAATCAGGGGGCTGACATCCCCAAGGATGTAGGTCTGGGGATCTGGCCCCCTTTATCAGCCCCCTCCCCACCAAACAACGCTGCCCACATCCCTCTACAGTCATCTTTGTCCTCGGAGTCTCCGAACCCTGAGATAATGTGCGTGAGTTGACATGACTGCGTCCTGCAGTGGCCCCCGTCTGTCTCCGTGGCTTGAAATGACATCACAGGGTCTGGAGATGGTGAGTTGTCTTTACGTTGCCATGACAACAGCATCATTCGTCCTCAGGGAGGGGAGAAGTGGATGCTTATCACACAGAAAAGCTTTTTAACAGAAAGAAATAAAGTAGTTGAAGCTTTGGGAAGCAGTGCCTGATGGGTAACTCAGTTATCCATAATCTATCCCAGTTCCCGTATTCTCTCGTCATCGGCTGAGTGCCGCATGTGCGGGTTTTCTCTGCATTTGTGAGGCTTCTGCGGCCCACGGCTGCCCTGTTTTTTTTTGTTATCATTAAATTTAAACTTTAGGGACCAGAAAAACATCCCGAGTCCACCTCAGGGGGGAGAGGCTGGAGCTCCTCCTTCTGTTTCCTTCTGAAGGGATTACTGAACATGTATAATGATGAATTTACCCAAAAACTCAACTTTGACCTCATGTTTACATTTCATTTATTCATTTATAGAGAACCGTCCACCAGCTTCAAGTGCTGTACTGCACACAATATTACATTAATAAATAAAAAATGCTAAATAAGAACAATTGAACAATAATTAAGAACAGAATGATTAAAATGTTGATGCATAAGAGGATAAAACCGTCCTGGCATGGTCCTGGACCTTTTACGGGACCTTTTTCACCTCGATGGTGGACGTCCCACCATGTCACATTCCTGATTTGGTTCTGCAGGTAAAGTGTTTTCACACTAAGGAAATCTAACAAGAAGAATAAAAAAAACTGCCTCATTAAACACAAATGTATCCACAAGAATCTTTATTTCAATTATTCACACTTTTTGAGTTTTGGTCATATATTTTTATCTAAATCTGTTCCTTCGCTGTATCGCGGTTCATCTTTTCCGGTCTGACTGTTTCGCAGATTGTGTTCTTTGTCCTGATTGGCTGTTGACCTTGTCAATCAATCTCCTTGCTATGACTGTTGTCATATTTGTGTTTTGCCGTTTCTCTTTATATTTTTATAGCGTAAGGTATGCAGGTTCTTTTCATTTGTTTCAGGTGCTCTGGATTGGAGGAAGGTAGATTGGTGGTCGCTTGCGATTGGAGGATGAGGACTTAAATACCTGGCTTCTTCACTGCCCCATGTGGAAATCTCACCAACATTTAATAACAAATACAGTATTTGAAGACGCAGCAACACCTCAACAGAAACGGAACCACAGACTCACAGTCCTTTTCTATAAACTAACAACAGACTTTCAAACAGAAACTGACTGTTTTCATCTTTAGAGGAAAAAACCTCCCGAAAAATCCCAAAACTTTAGACGAACTTTTTACAGATAAGCTATGGTACGACTTCTCTGCCATGCTAGCAGACGGTCACATGACGCCACATTATGTGACAAAGTTTTCATACAATTTTAATTTCACAGTCATTGTATTTTTTATCCAAATTGTCGACCATGTTTAAAAGAAATTCATTTTTTTGATTAACTGAACTTTGTCTTTTTTTTCTTGTACAAAAAATATACATCATAATTTTACTTTGAAAATGTCTTTACTTCCTGTGACAGGGGTGCATTTGGGTTTGTTTAAGTATTCTTCTGCCTTTCAGTTGCATTTTCTGAAGTGTATTTTTACAAAGATCACGAATCTGTGATCTCAGATGTCGCAAATGTTCGCAGTCAATTTTTCGCAAACGGATCGTGAATTTCTGAGTTTTCGGATACTTGGCACAGCCCTGGCGCTGACAGCTGTAAACATCTGTCCCCTTACTCTTTATGAGACTGAGACCCAAATGAAGCCAGAAGAGCCCTGAAGACCTCATCAACACGCCTTTCATGCTGTTTGACTCCCACCATCCACACATCCCTGCTTATCTCTCAGCTTCTCGGACAAATATGGAAAGTGCCGTCAGCGCCATCCCAGTAATCCCGGTATGGGCCAGGACTGTGGACTGTGCAGCTTTCTCCTGACACACAAACAGATGGGGGATGCAGACCTGCCCCCCCCCCCTCCCTGGGAAAGTGCAAAGGGGGGAGGACAGAGAGCCATCGTTGTTGGCGTTACATACCACTCAGAGCGCGCTCAGATAAGACAAGCAAGGAGCTGAGTCCTTCAGGAGACCGACAGATCCAAACCGAGAAACAGCCCCAGAATTCACAGACAAAGGAGTTTGGTTTGGTCTTCACATAAAACAACACTCAACGTTCCTGATGTTCTTGCAGAGCACGCTGTGGGGCTCAAGAATAAACCTAATGAAGGAGGACTCAACCTTAAAGGGAGATCTCTGAAGACAAAGTTCATCTGACCGACTCGGACCAATGACTGCTCACTGGTGACAAAGTAAACCATTTTCTGTTTGTGACATCACACCAACTCCAGATCATTAGTGTTCATTGGTGTGCACAACTTTTATGACAAGAAGTCAGCTTTAAACCTTCCTGATTATTTTTTTAGTCGCATGGGCCCGTTCTGGTTTTTTTTGGGTTGTCCGGGTCCATGGAGGGCGGTAGAGGGGAGCGGCTACATCTCAAGGGGAGCACAGGTGTGTCTTTCAGTCCTCAGAGGACCACTGTCGTTAGTACTGGCTCTCTGCTGACCGTGCACAAACGCTGCACGCATGGGGGTGTGCACTTAATAAGCTGGTGCCCGCATAGGACCCCCGTAGCTGTTATTTCTAACAGCTAGGCGGCATGCAAGGAGCGCGCACGTATCCCAGGAACAGCACTAACGGACTCCTCACGCAGTCCACAGGATCTGTGGATTTGTGGAAACTGAGAAAATGAAAAATCTGTACGACACGCCCGTCCCCCCCCCCCCTTACTTACACTCACACGTTGTACAGTGACCTGCGCCTGCAGTATGCCTGTCGAGAAAAACACGCATGAACATTTTCTCTCTATGGGTTCACTGACTACGACCTGTTTGTCCCGTACAGGTTTGACCATTTTCCCCCCGCATGTAGCTGTAAGGGCAGTTAATAATTCACACTAAATATACTGTTTTATTCCCCGCTCTTCACATGTATCAAACCAGATTTGCATCAGTAAACCTTCCATCTGTCCAGAATTGTTCCCAAACGATAGACTTTCCTTAATCCAAAATTGTCTGACAGATCTCTCACAAGAGAAACTGTGTGACGGACGACTGGAGAGTCAAAGGTCATGTATTTTACTTTCCCAGATAAGCAGCCGGTTTTACAGCTGGTAACTCGGCCTCTCCCACACCTCAAAGCCCAGACCGCTGGAACCGGCTCATGCAGGCAGGTGGGCAGAAAAGGACTTTGTCAAACTTATAGCCGATCAGTTTCACATTTCTTACAATGCAGTGTTAAAACAAAAAACGGTGCTCAGTGCTGATATGAGGAGACGGTGGGGTTGGGTGGGAGGAACCACAGCGGCGGCGCTGATAAAGGGAAAGATGAGGTGTCACTCTCAATTGTTGGCTAATTTAAGACTTTTTCTAATCGCGGCTCACTAATGGCTGCCATTAGGATTTGTAAGATACTTTATCTGTGAGCTGACAGAACACATCGGCCGCTGACGGTCAGCGAAGCCGAACGCGGCGGTGAAAGTCATCCAGCCACGCTTTAGGGGGCGGAGCCAACGAACAAAACATCGTAACACAAACAGAATATTCAGTTTGTTGAAAAATGTGAAAAAAAAGTAGAAACTCTGGACGCCATGGTGCACGCACCACAGTGCATCTGTAAAATGAAACTATGGATTTCAGCTCACGTTTGGGAGACGTGTGCACGTTTTGTGGATGTAAACAACTTTGAAACTGATAAAAATGAATCTTAGTTTCCATAAATTGAATTTAAATCAGACCTCCTTTCTGAGCCGCCGAAGGTCCTGTCAGAACGATAAACACATGGTTGACATGTGGCTGGAAGAGCAGCCTCCTAAATCAGAGTACAGGCTCCTGCAACAGGACTGGGGGGGTCAGCAGGTCACAACATGAGGCCCGCGGGTTCAGGCCGCGGCATCTGTGGGGCTTATCCTTCAGGCTGCACACTCCTCCCATCCCTGACCCCTCCATCACAACACTTGTTTTTTGAAAATCAGAAATCTTTGCACATTTCCGTCGTCAGAACATTTTTTGTCGTGTTTGATTGTCAGAACAAAGATTCCCCAGACCGAACGCACAACAGCATCAGACATGCACCGCCGTTCAGCTACCAGAAAGCCGCCGTACATCTTTCACTCGCAGGGCGGGGGTCAAAGGTCGCACAGAAGGTCATGCAGAAACAGGAGTCCACAGCGACATCTATCTTTCATCACCTCATCCGTCTACACCTCCTTCAGCAGGAGACAGCGGAGCAAAGTAGTGACAGAGTCATCAGCACTTCATTTCTCAGAAAGAAAGTTTGTTGATTTGTGCTGCTCCTCCTTTTTAAAAAAAACACAAAAACAAACGACTGAAAGTCCGTTTCCTGATCCAAACACCCAGGAAGAGAAAAGGGCCGGCTCCATGGGTGTTGGCGGCGCTTCCTGTTATTTCAGCTCACTCACCCTGCAGGAAATGCATGTGTTTATGGAAGCAGGTACAGATAGAAGCAATCAGCTGCTTTCCCTGTTGATTCCTCTAAGCATGACTCTCAGAAATGTTGAAACTGCAGCAGTAAAACCCGACTGAACATCTCCTACATGTTAGCATCCAGCTGACCCGGACTCCAGGTCAGGTAACGACCAGCGTCCGGATGAAAACGTGCCTTCAAATTCATTCTTGCTCTCTTATTTCGCTCGAATGCAACGACTTTCATGCCTGTTGCACAATTTTTCTGTGGAGTTGCTGGATTTAAGAGTCTCTCTGCTCATGTAATCTCCATGTAATCCTCCGCTGCCTGCAGAGCTCTGCTGCCCTTAAGCCGGGGGCTTGCAGCTCTTCTTGGGGTTTGACAGGAAAACGTTTCAGGTATTTTTTTTCCCATTTGCACTCGTATTTTTTTTTTAAAAACACTTAAACAATGTTATCACCTTCCCATGAGGACTGAGCAATCAGAAACATGAACTAGTTTAGCGTGTTCTCAGACAGGCATCGTGGTTGAGTTTATATACGTTTTTAAACCTTTATGTTTTTAACAAATCAAGTCATTTCTGTGAGAAATCACCTTTAAATCAACTTTTGTTCAGCCCCCACTGGTCTCTGCACTAACCGGTGAGTTTTTCAATCACATCAGCTGTTTACAGAAATATAGGAATGACTCTGACCCCCCCATTAGGAAAGTTTTTATGTTTAATATAACGTGAAAAAAATGTATGTCTGAAAGGTTTTATTTATAACTAACATGAAAAGAGTTATGGCAAATCATTTGAAAACACCTTGAAATAAATCTTTGAAACGTTGTACACTAGAGTTTATGGAGCTTTTCCAGTTTTTTTTAAATATTTTTAAAAATACTTTTAGTTTTATACATTTGTATTTTGAGTTTATTCCTCTTATTTTTAAGGAAAAAATAATAAGTGAAATATCAGGATAAATATGATAAACAGAAAGAAAGGAGAACAGTAGAAGAACTATGTTTTGATTGATAGAATAGATTGCTGGTGAGTTCATAAAGAACCCCCTTTATGACTACTTGTTTTTGTAATATAGTGGCTCCAGGTAGGGCAGTACTAGCACGCCATAATATATAAAATATACTTAGTACTGTGATTGATTGTTTGATTGATTGATTGATTGATTGATTGTTTGATTGATTGATTGATTGATTGATTGATTGATTGATTGATTGATTGATTGATTGATTGATTGATTGATTGATTGATTTTAAGCATTGCAGTCAAAGCAATGAAGAATGTACACAGATTTATCAAACTCATTGCAGAAATGATGAAATGCATGGATGAAAAAAAGCAAAATAAAACAAAAGAGACACTTTAATCCCATTTGCTTAATTAAATATAGTGATCATTAACTAAAGTATAAGTAGAGTTTGATTTATTGCTTGAAAAAGAGCGGGAAGAAGCACGTTTATATAATCCCACCCCTGCTGAGTTCATGCATTTGATAGTTTTACAGTTTTTGTGATCCAGTTCTGATTTGATAAGATTCTTTTCAAGTAAGAAAATCCATTATCAGTAACGGTACTGATATGTAATCATTGATCATTAAACACATGATCACATTAAACCAATAATTTTTGCAAAAGATTCAGATCAAGTAAATAAAATCAAGAGCTTATTGATTGTAATTCAAACATTACAATGTAAAACTCATTGATCGTAATCAAAGAGCTTTGATTATTTCACCACAATCAAGTTCACACAATTATTCAAACACCTGTTGATCCTTAAATCCTCTTATCTTCATATCCTGAAATCACAGTTTCTTTATACATTTTCTTGAATATTTGAACATTTTTTGAGCTCTTTACTGAACCCGTTCCAAAGTTTAGTGCCACACACCGACACACAGAAACTTTTCTTTGTGGTTCGTATCAGTTTGATCTTGAAGTTCCTACATCCCCTCAGTCTGTAGCCTCCTTCATTTTCTAAGAACTGTTTTTGGATATTGAATGGTAACGATTTCCCACTGACTCTGTATAGAAGCTGTTGATGTAAAAATCCACAAGGTAATACTGTTTTTAAAGTCTACATTGATCAAATAAATTGTGTGATCAAGATATCAGCCTTTATGTACAATTCTGACGGCTCGTTTTTGAAGTAAAAAGAGAGGATGTAGTGAGCTCTTGTAATTATTGGTAATATTAAGGAGCAGTACAATAAATATCTACTGTTGTATCCTAATACATGTTTAGATTTATTTACGATTGAAATACTTTTTGAGAGTTTAGCTTGTATGTGTCCAATGTGTTTCAATTAAGATATTATTTATTTCAATTGAGAGCTCTTTATTGCCGTTGCAGGTACCAAAAACATCACTTTGGTTTTATCTAGGTTCAAAGATCATTTGTTGTAATTCATCCATAATTTATTTTTTGTTTAACTTTGTGTTCACCACATTGATAAGATCCCTATGATTGTCTGTAGAATAGAATATATTTGTGTCATCAGCAAATAATAAGTGTTTTAAAAGTTTTGACACATTGAATATATCATTTCTGTAAATATTGAATGGCAGTGGGCCCAGAATTGATCCTTGTAGGACACCACAACTTATCTCTGTTGCTTCTGATGTAAATTCATCAATCCTGACAAATTGTTTTCTTCCCGTTAGAAAAACGTTTGACCCAATTTAGCGCTAGTCACATTCAGCAATATTTTTGTCAGTTTGATGTTTGTTACAAAACCTAAAACCGGTTAGATCTCAATTTTTCAATACTTTAGCTGTAAAATGACTACATTTACCACTTTCTTTTCTTTCTTTTTTTGGAGAGTTTTGTGTTCATTTAGGAATAATAATATAATCAAATAAAAAAATATCTGTAAAACAAAAATTTGAAAATAATAAATAGTAAAAAAAAAAGATTAACATCCAGGAAAAGCTTTAGAGATAAATTAAAGTTGAGAGCGGCGTTGTCTGGGCCTACAGGCCCCCCCCCCCCCCCCCACCTGCTCATCTTTGCCCCCCCCCTCACTGGCTAAGCGGCTTCTACACACCCCTCACTCCCCCCCCCCCCCCCCCATCTAGAGCGGCACCTGACAGATTCATTCTGTCTTTTTTTTAGAAGAATCTGCAAAAGTTAAATTTTTCTATTTTCTTGGCACCAGGGGGTTTTGGCTAGCCACGCCCACATTCCTGATATGGATTGGTTTTGTTCAGCTTGAGCCAAGAGTTCATGTATTACGTTTTCGGTATACATTCCCGTCAGAAATGTGAGAACACATTTTTGTGATGCTGTTGAAAATCAACTATTTTTCCCCAGTAGCTTCAAAGTCATGCTGGAGGAGTTAGGAGGAGATAGATGGGAATCCCTGGGAGGAGTTCACATTTGTAGAAACGTCAAGTTGCTGAGGTCAAAGGTCAAAGAAAATATAAACGATTTATGAATGAATAAATGATTAAATGATAAGAGAAGGCTTAAAAAGGCCCGGACTGCGGCGAAGGGTCAGTAAACCTTTTAAAGGAGGGATTTCCGTGACACGAGTCGTACCGCGCATGGACCTGGCGGCGGTGTGAGCACAGCCCTGAAACCTGAACATGTCGCCGCAGAAGTGCCGCCTCCAGGGACGGCCGAGGTTCTTAGCAGCTGCTCGGTGTCTCTGTGACACCTTTTCAGGAGTGCTAATGCTGGAGAGGCATTTAACAGCCAAACGGGCCCTTTGGCTGCCAGAAAACTGTAATGGATGACTGGACAGTGACAGAGCTGAGCTGGGGGGGTGGGGGGCGGTGGTCCTGATCCTGATCCCATGGCGGCTCTCCTGCTGCGCTGGATGAAAGCTCCCCGACCAGCCGTCGTCGCGGTAACTAATTTACTGAGATTTTCTGCTTGACTGGAGGCACGAGGAAGATCCCCCCCCCCAACCCCCTCCTCATCCTCACATCTGACCATCAACTTCCCCTCAGCTCCCCCTCAACACTCAGAGTCTGAGCCGCCTCTGCCCCTTTCTCAGGGATCACCCTGTGAGGCTTCCAGGAGAAATCTTCATCGTTTAGCAGAAACTCTTGAAGATAACACGACGACAGATCAGAAAATCGTTTTTACAACCACACTACAATTATCAATTTGGTGTCAAAATGCTTTTAAAATCAGGGGCACCGTTATTGATCACTTTTTAGAAGTTGGGAAAGTAAGGAGAGAATTCTGACACAACCTTTATAGAAGGATTCAGCAGTAAAAGCTAATAACACTGCATTCAAAAACCTTCCTGCTCTCTCATTGGAGAATCCGAAACACGAGGTCCAGGTTTTAATGCTCTGTGCTGTAATTTGTCACATGTTTAAACTTTGTTGTGGAAGAAAAAAGTCATCAGTTGGAACAAACTGAGGTCTTCACCCAAGAGCAAGTTGACAGACTGTAACGGGGACAATGAAAGCTGCTGCGGTTGACATAAATTCTCTGCAGGAGAAACGCAGCACCGCTTCTATTAGTTTTAGTTCTTGATAAACAGGAGCAGGACGACTGGAACACGTCCAGACCCTGCAGAAGGCTAATGGCAATGACCGATACATACGACACAGAAGAGACACCTCCTCAAGACCAAATGAGATCCTCCAGGCGGCTGTGACCATCTCCAGGGGGGCGGGGCATCCAGGAGATGGTCACAGCTTCACCTGCTCACAACGAAAACCGAAACACAAAAGGGAAACCAGAACAGCATTTTGAACAGCCTCAAAGAGCAGCCTTCACATGCTGGCTTCTTGAAAAACATTTAACATTTTCAAAGTTAAAGTTTTACAATTAAAATAAGCAGTTTTGCGGAACAAACTCTCATCACAAATCTATGACAGTTTAGCGTTTGATCAAACACAAAACCTGAATGAACTCCAAGCTTCTTGAATATTTCATCTTCTAACATTTTTTTTTGTTTGCAGAACTTTTCTGACATAGATTTTTGGTTCATAGTTTTAATCAAAGAGATAAAATCATGACCTGCCTCCCTTTCTCTTTCACGGCAGTCAGTCATCTGGTTAAGACTTCCTCCTGGTTACTGTTGCAGCCTGTAGGCCTCACATGGGTCACGGGCAGGAAGCCATAATCCTCTCCATGACCTCTGACCCATGATGGCAAATTTAATAAGGTCAAACTCTGGAAGCAGATCACATCCCAACCAGAACCACAAACTCTGGCTGTGTCTTCCCCAAGTACTTCCTTTACGAAGTACGTTCCCTATTTGTTATTTATGTTTATTTATTGTTGTTTGCGCCAAGAACAAAGTTCAGTTTTCCAAGCTTGTTTGGAGCTATTTAATAAAAGTGATGAAACGACAAAAAGAGGAAGAACAATAAACTTCAACAAAGAGGCTTCAGTCCTGCTGTTAAAAAATAAATCTTATTCAGTGTAAAATCACTTTATTCATGGATCTTTATTAAAGAAAAGGCAGTAGAGCTAGATGTTAAGAACTGGATTATGGGATGGGATTATTTAAATTGGCTTCCTCCTATTCCTCCATTCACCCACAAACACACACATTCACACACCGATGGCGGCAACGCTGCCCAACACTGGCGCCAACCAGAAAGGTCAAAGGCCACCGATGCGTGGGCAGGTGGGACGGTGGCCGAACCTGCAACATTATGGTCAGAGGTCGACCGCTCTACCTCTGCGCCATGGCTGCCCCTAATCTTTGATCTGAGGGTTAATTTATCACACAGAAAGCGTGTGTGAGTATGTGTGTGTGTGTGTGTGAGTGTGAGTGTGAGTTCCCGCTTGTGCAAATACGAGAGGTCCAGCTAATTCCAGGTAATTCCAGGCAATAACAACACTGGGGCAACAATAGGGCTTTTGTTTGAGCTGTTCCCCCCCTCCCTCCAGTGTCCTCTGGGTTATTTTTGAGGTGATGCTAATCCCACTTGGAGCGCCGTTCAACCAGCAGAGCAAAATAAACCGTCTGTTTGACGGCAGGATTACGGCTTACATCCCACACGGTAACCTGGATGACGGCTCGTGACCACATCTCTGCATGTATGTTCTGACGATCCGCCTGGACGCTTCTTATGACTGCATGTAGCCTCAGCTGAGGCTGGACCAGAGGAACCTTTAGGTTTTTGTGCATATGGGAAAGTTAAGGGACATAAGTTAAGGGACATAAGTTAAGGGACATAAGTTAAGGGACATAATACCAACTCAAAAAGACGACACTGAAGTTGGCTTCTTACTCACAGCTTCCGAGTGGCGAGGCCACTAAAGGAACATTCCACTGCATTTTTCACACCAAGACCACCTAGAACTGGGTCCTGTTCAAAAACCGCTGGACCTGGACTGCTCCAACCTGGATTCAATTATGATTTAGATAGTTAAGAATGCAATAAACACAGTTTCTGATTTGTGAAAATGTGAAATAGGACCATTTTATTGCATTTTATGCACCGAGTCCACCTCAGACCAGGTCCTATTGAAAAACCGCTGGACCTGGACTGCTCCAACCTGGATACATTTATGATTTACATGGTAAAGAATACACTAAACAGAGTTTATCAAGAAGAAAAGAATCCAAGCTTGAATTTTCAAATGTCCCTGCGTCTTCCTTTTGTCTTCTTTCGGTGTCCAGAGCGAATTTGGGCTCCTCGCAGACTCGTGCAGGCGACGGTTCAAACGCGGTGCTAGAGGTTGTTGTGGTCTCTGAGTGTATAAAGGTTGAAGTTTGCTTCACTGACAGGAGCTCTTTGCACATCAGGCAGCACCCTCACCTCCCTTGGTGAGCCTGATGTTAGCACCTTTGCATCCTCTGACTCCCCACATCCAAACTGTTTCCCCGAACGAACCCGACACAGTTTCACTCTCACAAATCAGGAGGAAAAAAAGGATGTTTGATGCCGTAAGCGTTCATTTAATCTTTATTTTTTCAGAATTACACATTTGTTTTAAGAAATAAACTTTGTCTGTTGTATTTTCTGATGTTAATACTCCGATTACAATCTCAAAAAAGTAATCTGAAAGGAAATTAAATAATTGAACTGTTTTATTTGAGTCTTGTTACGTAAATAATGTATCTTGTAAATAATGACAGAAACCAGAACTGATGTAGAACTCACTGAAAAGGTTGTTTTTTTTACTTTGGTTTCCTAAAAAAAGTGGATCTAAACTCCACGGTTTTCAAAGTTTAAGGCTAACCTTGGCTGGCTGAAACTTTCCGGCGGCCGTTCTCCTTCCGTCTCCTTGCCAAAGTGAAAATCTGTGGAACTGAAGTGTGGAGTTCTGAAGTGGAGGTCAAACTAATAGAAGGACACAAAGGTGAAGCCCACAGGCTAACATGCAGGAAGGGCTGCCGCTCGCTCTGGCCTTATTTAGATATGTGACTCTTGGCACATCTCAGGATCTGCCTCCCCGGGGGGTCAGGCGGGTCGATCCAGTCTGCAGGACCGCAACACAATTACAGCCCTGCTTCTTAAAGAGATGTTTCTCTGAAGTCCGTCTGTTAGCTTTTAGCACCACGCCCCTGCTGCTAAAACCTCATGGTTGTCCGTGCTATGCTGCAAAAAGGGTTGGGGTGTTGCGGTAAGCGTGTTGTTGACCTCTCGCCGCCGGCGTCTGTCGGGCTCCCTCCCTGACAAACGCCTGTAAATGCACATTAATCCCCCTACTTTGACCACAGAGCTGCTAAATAATTCAGCAGCAGCGCGGAGTCAAACATTCCCATCTTAAGATCGAACACTTGTTTGACCAGCTTGATGTCTGATCATCGTGTCGAGATGGAGCAGGCGGCTGGAACGGGGCGGGGCATCAGACACTTTAGAGGCTGACACAGTTATGACATTCAGATGAGTCCGTTTACTTAGGAAGCGCCAGTAAGGCTGACTGAAGGCCAGACACAAAGACATGGAACCACAAAAGAGGGATTATGATCCAATCATCAGAACCAAACTTCAAGAACATGTTAAAGCCAAATTTCCAATGAAGCGTCACGACTTTCTTCAGCTGGCTCCCTTTCTCCAACAGAACAATAGATCCTTTTGGGTACTTTTCATGGTACGGCTTCTTCTTTTCCATCCGGTCCAACAAAAACACAGGATACAAATGTAATCCATATAAAGAAAGGTTGGACTAAATTACACAGGTTTGTTTTTTTATACACCTAGTGTGTTAGAAGATCCACAGACCCTGTTGTAACAGTAAAAATGTCCAACACAAGAGGCCTTCAGCTCGAGGCCTGAGTCGAGCAATGGAACAGACGTTCCCAGGTCTACGTTTCCCAACCGCCCTCTTGACTTGGGCTGTGTCCGAGTTCCCACCCTAACCCTGGAAACGCGAGGTAAAACTGTGAAGAATGAGAGGCAAAAGTCCAAAAACAGACATATAAATATAAAGTATCAGCGTGAAAATGGAATCGTTTGTATGGAGTTTTAGGGGGTGAACAATGCAGAATGACATAAAGGAAATGTTTTTTGGAAAAATTTGCCAAGTCAATGAACTCTCCAACGTTTCTCTTTTGTTGTTGTCATACGATCCTGACGTTTAAAAAGTGTTTCTGCTTTTGATTCCTTTCAAACTGCGTTTGACTTCTGGTGAATCCACTGCTGCTCATCGACCCTGCGATGATCCATCACATCCTCTTCCCTCTTGTCCCCGTCCTCCTTCCATTTGACCTGTCCTTCACCAAGCTCCACAGCAATCCCACTGAGTTTGGGCAAAACAGAGCTGAGGAGGAGGAAGGAGGAGGGAGGAGAGGGGGTGAAGGTGGGAGCAGGGTCAGGAGAAAACTTCTTCTGCTCTCCAGAAGTCAGCTGTGTGCTCCGGAGGCTTTTTCTGCTGCCTGACAGGATGTTGTGGGTCTTATGGGGCTGGAACACCTTAACCTCTGAGATCTTTCTCAGACAAAACTGTCTGCAAATCAGTCTTTGATGGCACTTTCATTTGTTTCCTGCCAGATTCAAGCTCTTTTCTTCACAGTTAAACTACGCATTTAGACCGCTTTTTTTAATGCAAACATAATTCAACATTTTTAACTGTTTTGCCGTGCTGCACCTGCCAAAAGAGGAGGGTGGTGTTTTCCACATTCTATCCTCCAACATCCTCGTCAGTATGGAGGATAATCCTGTGCTTTTTCCACTGTGAGATGTATTGTATAATTTATTTTCAAAGAAGTCTTGATTATTTCTTTTCTTTGAGTTTGTTAAAAGTTCTTTATTTCAGGTGCAAACCCTTTTTTTCTCTGATGTGCCTCATGTCATGTCAGCTGACTCCCAACCTGCTCTCTTTGATTTGATTTGATTTGAAATGGTTTAATTTCAAGCAATCAAAGCAAGAATAATACATAAAAACAACACAATCAGCAGTTATACATTCATACAATGACGTATCAAACTTGGGATAAATAGAATTCAAATCAAAGATTGCTTGAAATTCCACCCTGTTCTACCATAACCATTTTCATTACATGATTTATCATCATCCAGTTCATAACTTTTATCAGACAGAATTAGGAATGACTATGATTACAAATAACAATATCAGTAAAAAACAGACATATCACTGTTTCTGAAATATTTATAGCAAATGCAGATCAAGTATCAAAAGTTAAAAATATGTACAAATTATTTTTCATTAGAAAAAATCATGAATCCATTTTTGGGACACGTGAAGTGATATAATAAGTGATCAATCACTTTGACCACCTTCAATAATTTCATTATTATAAGGTAATGCTGTGAAATTAAAGGGTCCCTATCCTGTCGATTGTCTAAGGTTGGTATTCCTTGTTCTGCTGATTTACAGCCGTCCTTCTGGATTTAACAGAGCTTTTCAGTTCTCGGCGCTGTAACGTCTGCAGACTTAGTGTAAGGTTGTGCAAAGCCACCAATTTGTGTACACATCTCGCAAAAATCAATTACAATTGTGTAAGATTTACATAATAATTGCGTATAAACCAAAATTCTGAACAGCTCCAAACTGAATTCACGTAAAGACGTCTGCGCACATCGATGAATGACAAACACAGAAACACTCATGAGTCACATGAATCACACATGAATCATGAAAAACTGAAATGTCATACATGGAAAATGCGCAGTTTGCACGTAGCGGCCTTTACGGATCAGGGGAATCTGACTTTTTAATGAAAACAAAGTATTGTTTGGACCCGTGGCGGGAGCTGACCGTGGTGCTGACGCCATGGGCTCACTGCTCAGTGTTCTGAACGTTAAAGGGAAGAAATTCAATAAACGTGTTCTTTACATGGTTTATTCATACTTCTGGGCTTTTATTGTGGTTCATTCATGATCCATCTGTGAAAATTTCACATAATTTCATATAAATTCTGCGTATTTTCTTGTATGACCAGTTTTCGTCCGTGGACAACACGCGAGTTGTACATAGCGGCGGTGACATATAACCTTTAGCAAGAGACTTAAAAAAAAAAAGTGAGACCTGTGAGAGTCTGCGTTTGTGAGGATTCTCGTTGTCGGCGGATGAAGCTCCTTGGATGAGCGGTAAAGGTTTCAGCGTTCGTTGGAGCACTTTACCTTTCCATCAGCAGACCGCAGTGCTGGGGATTGGACCACTGATTGACCTGAAAAGAGGATTTAGAAAGTCAGGAGAGCTGAGGACCAACAGCCTGAAACAAGAAACTGTGAAGTTCTGACTTCAACAAACTAATGTGATGAACGCAGCTGGAGACGCTCTCCATGTGAGCTCGTTCCTAATCTGTCTCATTTAGTGTTCCTCACAAGCATGTAGTCTTCACACTCATCCGTTGGTTCAGCTTTACGCTGTTTTTGCAAACTTACTGCACAGCAAATAATTGGACTTCTGCAAAGCTTCCTTTGTCCTTTTTGGCTCCGTTTACCTGCAGCTGCTTTAGAAAGTGACAAAACACTCGGTTAAGCTCCTCATGAGAGAAATGAGAAGGGGGGATAAGAGCGTTCAAGTAGAGGTCAGCGGTGGGGGTCAGGGAGTGGTGGAGATGTGGGTCCTGCATTTGAACTTAACCTGACTGTGGCCGGGACTGACGCAGCAATTAGCACCAGGGATCAGCTTCAAAAGGAACGGCACAGTGTGAGGCTGGTCTAATTAGTCATATGAACAGAGGCAACAGACCGACCACTGCATGCCTCAGGCTCTGTGCATGTGTGTGTGTGTGTGTGTGTGTGTGTGTGTGTGTGTGTGTGTGTGTGTGTGTGTGTGTGTGTGTGTCATGGCAGGTGAAAAAGGCTCCACGCTGGTGAAAGTGCTTCAGATCAAAGCTGTGTTGGCAGCTAACGAAGGATCCAAACTGATTTGGTTCCGAAACGAGAACAGAAGACACGTCCTGGTGATGAAATTCATTTATTTGGTTTATGTTCGGCAGATTTCGGCTCTCGATTATGGAGATTGTTCAGGTCACTATGATCGTCAGGTCAGCCCACCAGACACTTTGAACATAGTTTTCTATATTTTTTCACAGCAGCTCAGGGGAAGAAAAAAGAGTATTTAAAAGCAGTGAAAAGGATAACAAACACGCTTTGTTGAAGATGAGCTTTTTTTGATTGGCAGGTGGACTGTCCAATGGGTGACCCCAACAGAGCTTTAAATTTCCTTTACTCCAACCAGTGACTGTATCTGAGAGCTGGAGTGAGCGACTACTACCACCTCCAACCAAACGAAGTCGCCATCCTTTCATGATACGGACATCGCCATGTTGGAGCCAGACGTCGTCAGTAAGCAGTGAGAGGTCCGAGTCGGTCTGAGTCACTGTTTCTATGGCAACCACTGTTATTAATCAGGAGTGAGCCTGTTGGAAGGCCACACCCCTCCCCTTGAATCCAGGCTACAAGAAATTCTGTCAAACGTTTTGAACATTTGACGCGGCGGCCAGCAGGCTTTGTCTACTTTTATTGAGCCACCTGATTGGTCAGTTTGTAACTTTAATGTCTTGAACTACTGTCATGACAAAAACAAGGAATATGATGATGATGTTAAAAGGTATCAGATCCAGAATGGTTCTTCTGACCTACTGAATGACTAACTAACAGCTGTTTCTTTCTCTGTAGACGTCTTTTGGGTTTTGGCTTCTTGGAGCCAGCAGGTACTTCCTGTTTGGAACGCCAGGGGGGAGGAGTCACTCGGTCCAGTTCTCTTGATCGCATGCTACTTTAGTTTTGATTTTTTTGTCCCCTGCAGAATCTGGGACTTCAGAAAGGAGTTTTTATGGTTTTATTTCTGTTTCTATGACTGAAAAAGGGAAGAGTGGGGTGTTCCAGAGACTCACCCATCAGACCCAGATTCCTACCAAAATTCAATGAGTTCATTTCTCTGAATCATTTTGGGTCTGCTTTCAGAGCTTCTGCAAAAGACTGAAGTTCTGGCCTGAATCCAGACGCAGTTCAGTCCAGTCTGCCCTCAGAGTCACAGAGTCTCTGTGTTTGCTTGCAGGAAGCAGACGACTGACTGCAGACGTGTGACGGGGGCGGGACGAATCTGGGAGTGACACTGAGCGTCAGATAAGAGCCAATCAGGAAGTGAATGAGGATGTCTGTGTCATTGTTACAAAAAGTCTATGTTTCAGCCTGTCACCAGCTCTAATGGACTTTTCCGTGGATGTTTTCGCCCAACACTTTGGCTCAAAGAAGCGGCATCTTTGGGGAATCACTTCCTGCTTCACGCTGTCTCAGGTTTTTCATGAGATTGATGCTCATTTGAAAGGCTATTCTTCAAAACAAGACTGTTTCCTTTCTGTGAAGAGTTGTTTTTTATACTTTCATATAGGTGGAAAAATGCATCAATTGGGATTCCCAGACAGGAGCCCTGTGGCACCCCCACAGGTGGGCGGCAGCTGTGATGGGGATTTACATCCACAAAACAAAAGCATGCACATTTATTCAATGTATTCCTGTAGGCAAATAGTCACCCCTGCTGCCTGCTCTGTAATCTGGTAAAAAATGGCCAGGAAGGCGAGAAGGTCGGGTCGCAACAACAGCCATTTCATCAGGGCGGCCCGAACGCCCCTGGATTCAATTCAATCACAGGGCGATTATTTTTCCTTAAGTCTCACTCTGCAGGGAATTGGCCGGCGTTTGCTGCTGACCTTTTCACACCGCGGCCATTTATCCGCCGAATAATTGTTCAGACGGTTTCCTGGTCATATCCCTGAGTGCTGCACGCGCTCGCCGTCACACATCCAGTTAACTCAGCATCAAGCTGTCGACTCATCAAGATGAAACTCTGCTTAAAACAATTTCCTCTTCTACTTTCTTTGACAGGTTTTAAGAACATTTGATTTTAAAATTATCATTAAAGTGATTTTATCTTTTTTTATCTTATTATAACATCCTTTTGCATCATAATCTGCACTAGTTTTTGTTTTGTTTTTCTTATTGCACTCTTCCAAATAAAGGGACTCGTTCATGTTCATCACCAGCATCAGAATATGTGTATTTAATTCAAGAAAATTTCTAAAACTTAATTGTGAAAGGAAAAAGAAGTGTGAGAATTTCCATAAAACACCCGATGACCTTTATTTAACCAGGCTCAATGAAACTAAGAAGCACAAAGAGCTTAACGAAGAACTGAGCTGCATTTGTGCCCTAGTTTTTTTTTCAAGCTTTATTAAGTAATCTGTTAGTCACAGAGAATTTCTCTCAGTCTACTTAAACTAGAATCCTGCAGAATATGTCCAATAATGTTGCCTGCTATTCTAAAGATGTGAAATATCACTTTATTTTGGTCAAATGGCGACCTTGAGTGCCCAGAAAGGCGCCTTATAAATAAAATGTATTATTATTCTTATTATAATTTTGCAGCTTCTAATCTTTATGTTTGAGTTCAGCCAGAAACCCCCCAAAAAGTAGCAAAAACTCAAAACTCGTTGATCTGTTTTATGAAAAGCTTCAGCTCTGCGCAGCATCTGTGTTTCATCTCCACGCCGTCTGTCGCTTTAAGGCGGCGCGGCCTCCAAAGTGTGAATAATATTCAGTAAGGAGAGGCGCTTAAGTGGGAAAGCTTTTAGCACATTATCCGCTGGCAATTGCAAGGTAATCTCATTTTCCAGTGCAGGTCTCCTATTAAATATCTGCAGCAGAGGATTTGCATTCAGGAGTCTCCTAACAGGTTTAGCCGGTGGGCAGATCTCCGCCTCAGTGTTTATGTGGGGGGCCCTCATCCCGGGGAGGACAGGAAGTGACATTGAGGACACAGACGGAGACCCACAAACAGGCACCTTTAGGAAAATATGAAGTCAGCGCCTCGACGAGGCCGTGCCAGGAGCTCCTTGAAAGCTTCGGCGGCCTGATTGGCCCTGGAACAGCCAGACGGTGCTGCGTGGCGTGGATCCGGGAAAAGGAGGGAGGCGTGCTGTGTGTTTGGGGAGATTAACTCCTTCCTCTCTGGACTCCTCTGTGTTTGTGGCACATCATGGAGCAGCTGAAGGGTTTTCTCCCGGTTCCACTGCGTGGAATGTGACAAACCACTTTCTCCTCGTTGCAGCTATTTCTGGTTTATACAGGAAAGAAAGGTTTTCTGTTCAGCATCACTGACTTAAAGATGGGAAAACTAATGATAGATTTTCTTTTGCACCAAAATCCAGCATTCGTTCATTGATGAAATGTGTTTCATTAATTAGCGTCCATTAAAACCTGGATATAGAAACTTGAATCATGATTTTTTGTCCATCTTTTGTCTGCTTATTAGCTCTCTGACTGTAGATCACGATCAGTGCTAACGGTCTCATTCCGGCACGCGGTACAATGCTGTGGTCATCCCAGTCTTTGACGTCGTCCGTGGAATTTAACTCTTCTCATTTTAGGCGGTTGCTGGTTCCAATCCCAGCTACTTCAGAATAAAAGGGGGAGAAAAAGATTTACCGTTTTTATCTTTTTCATCTCCATTTAGGCTCTATAAAGACCCCTGACCTCTGACCTCTGCTCTGCGGTAGAAGAAACTTCCTTCCATTTCTCAGCAGTTAAAAAGCCTAAACTGCAAATTTCAGCACATATAAAAATAATTCAGGACAGAAATATTTGTGAGGAAAAACCTGAAATAAAATAAAAATCATGTAAAGCATGAACTTCTTCTTTTTACATCAGACGGTCAAACGATGTTTTAAAATTATTGTATTGTTTTCTAAATATGTTTTAGAAATTATTTCATCTGCTGATCATAAAAATACCCATAAATGTTACTTATTTATGAAATATAATCTAAAGTATGTAAAGGAATCCTGTAAAAATAAATATTTTTCTGCAGTGAACTAAACGGCTCATTTTTAATTCAGGATAATATTGTCTCCTTATTTTGTCATAAAATGACTCAAAAAGTGACTAAAAATCATACAATGTTTTAATAAATCTAAAAACAAAATCTGTTAAAGTGAGAAATTTTTTTTCTTCGCTCGACGTGTTATCTACCAAAAATAAAAAAATAAAATTTGAGATAAAAACCAAGTAAAAATGAATAAAAATGATTAAAATGTCAACAGGTGGCGCTATTCAGTGTTTCCTGACTGAAATAAAATACAGCGTTTCTCAACTTAAACTAACAACGAGGTTGTCTTATATGAAGGTCAGATTCATAAGGTTCTTTCATGCGTTTTATGGGAACAAATTCAAAAACATTCAGATTTTCTGTGTTTATTTGGACAAAATATTTCAATTTTATGCAAAAATCTGTAACTTTTGCTATCAAACTAGAGATAAAATCGAATTATTTTCTTAGATGAAACCAGAAGTGTGAATAAAAAGGATTTCCTGTCAGCCTCACAGAAACTCATCTGGGGGGGTATTTTCTTTTTTTTTGGCTCCTCGGTAGTTAAACTCCTCCCGCGCGGGCTTCTCCGTGGCTGCTCGCGCGCTCAGGGCCTCCGCTGGACAGGATAGCGTGACGTGGACCCGGGGCCGTGATTGGAGGGGGGGCTGGAATTAAAACGGGAGTGCAGCCTCCCCCCCCTCATCTGACAGCCGCTCTGCAGGACTCCGGAGTCAGACTCTACCCGCGCGCCATGAGTCCAGCGCGAGCGCACGTCCAGCCGTGACGCACCGAGTCTGCGCGCAGACAAGGGCCCCAAATCTGGACACCTCCCGCAAGAGTTCACGCCAGCTTTCCCCGAGCGTCTTTCTGGAGGATTTGATCTTCGGGGGGTTATTTCTGCGTCCAGACCGACATGGAGTTCACGGCGTCCCCCAAACCGCAGCTGTCCTCGCGGGCGAACGCCTTCTCCATCGCCGCGCTGATGTCCAGCGGGAAGCCCAACAAGGACAAGGAGGCGGAGGAGAACACCATCAGACCGCTCGGTAAGACCGGACGGGACCGGACCGGACCGGGGCTCCAACACAAAACCACCGAGAAAGGAAAAGAGGATTTTCAAATAACAATCCCAGATTTTCCGGTAAACCATCAGATTTACGGGAAACCTGAAAATGGGAAAGTTGAAGGAAAACATGATCCCGGTGATCGGCGGGTTATTTTAGCAGCAGAGATGTTTAAGCAAAACGCAGCTCTGGCCACGAATAATTATTAAATTAAGAATTATAATGAATCCATGGAAGGTAAAGGAAAATTATTTACTGATTTGGAGGCTTTTTCCATTTTTAAAACGATGAGCGATATTTGATCAAAGCTTTCCTTCTTTTTCTGTTTGATTTATTTTAGAACCGCTTTGTGTCTGAAGGGTCAGAAACCACACATTTTATTTTGATGTAAATATTGACATTTGTATTTTTTCCTCCTATTTCTTTTTTGTTAAAAAAGAAAATGAAAACAAGAGAATTGTTTTGTAAAATAGTGTTTCTCTCCTGAAAACTGTCGCTTCTTATCATAACGGAATAAATGCAACCCAGACGCGCGTTTCTCCTGTTTTTGCTCCGCGGCCACAGAGCAGTTTGTGGAGAAATCCTCCTGCAACCCGCAGCCTCTGGCCGACCTGTCCACCCTGGACGCGCACGGCGACTTCAGCGGGAGCGCGCCCGCGGTGTGCACGGAGCCGCTCATCCCCACCAACCCCGGCCTCCCCAGCGAGGAGATGGCCAAGATCTCCTGCAGCCTGGAGACCAAGGAGCTGTGGGACAAGTTCCACGAGCTGGGGACGGAGATGATCATCACCAAGTCTGGACGGTGAGCGGCGGGAAAGACGCGTCTGCCGGTTTAGCCGCTTTTTACTTTAGAGGCCACAGTAAAAACGGCTAACAGTTTTTTAAACAATGAATATTAGTGCTACCAGGCTTTAGGTGCATTATAAGAAACTTCTATAAGTAAAGTAATTAAAAAGTCTGTATAAAATACAATATAAACGTTCTGCAAAATATAAGTCCTATAAATTACACGTTAATTTTGAGAAATATTAAATTTCCACTTTAGAATTATTATAAAAAATATTAACATTATTTAACAATAACGATTATAAACTATACTTTTTATTTAAAAATAGTTTGTTTTTGATTATTTGTTCATTTCATGAAGATCAGCACCAGAAACAACATCTTCATGGAAAGGAGCAGTGAGGAGAATTAAACTCCTAATTTATTTCTGTCCGAAAACATAAAAGAAGAAAAAAAGACATACATAATTAAACACAAGAAAAATACGTTAAAAATATATATTTTTAGGCTATTTATATTTTCAATGTCAAAGCCTACAAGCTTTATTTCTCCTTAATTTTAGATTATGTCATTTCATGGCCCTTATCCACTGTTTTTGAACTGTACTCGACAACAACAGCAACAACAACAATAATAATAATAATAATAATAATAATAATAATAATAATAATAATAATAATAATAATAATAATAATATGGTGAATTTCTCCGTCAGGAGAATGTTTCCAACCATCCGGGTCTCCTTCTCCGGGGTGGACCAGGACTCTAAGTACATCGTCTTGATGGATATCGTCCCGGTGGACAACAAGCGGTACCGGTACGCCTACCACCGCTCCTCGTGGCTGGTCGCAGGGAAAGCCGACCCGCCTCTGCCCGCAAGGTAAACGCACGAGACAGGAAATGGATGAAAGAACAACAAGGAAGGAAGAAAAATGTTCAGGAGAAATGTCTAAAGTGAAGAGTAAAAGGAAAGAGATGCGACCTTTAGGAAATCCTAAAGATTCCCTTCAGGAAACGATCTTTATTTTTGCAATGAGCTTTAATGAAGGAGCTCCAGAAATGTTGGATTTTTCCTGTGATGACAACACGTAGCCTACTTATTAAAATAAAAAAACTTTAATATTTATTGCCATCACAATTAATTTTAATCTATATTTATCGTTTTTCTTTTTATCAAGTAAACACACTTATCAAATATTTCTTTGGGTCGATGACGTCACAGGTTGACAACCACCTCTTTAAAAACTCATAGTTCTGTTTGTGTTTTTGTGAAATATGTTAATAACGGTTTTTTTTTAATTCAGACGCAAAAATGATACTTTTTATCTGCTGACAAAAAATAAGAAAAAACAAAAAAACGAATAAATTACATTTTTGAGATGGGTTTAATTTTGAAAACTGTTGCTAAGTGATCCGAAATTTTGCCAGCCTCATGCGGTCGAATGCTGACCGCTGATTGGTCTGAAGCCAACACTTGTCGACCAATCAGCGGTGTCGCCTTCCGTCTGACAGGTTGTACGTGCATCCGGACTCGCCGTTCACCGGGGAGCAGCTGAAGAAGCAGATGGTGTCGTTTGAGAAAGTCAAGCTCACCAACAACGAACTGGACCAGCACGGACACGTGAGAACCTCCCGCTGCTCTAGAACCGGACCGAGTAAAAAAACAAACAAACGAAAAACAATTCTTCCGGTTTTTTTCTGTCATCTCAGGAGGACCAGAAACTAGCTTAAACATTAGCAGACCGTCGACAAAACCCAGCAAAGATAATCACGGTCGCTTTTATAACGAGGGTGTTTTGTTTGTTTGTTTGTTTGTTTGTTTGTTTGTTTGTTTGTTTTCCAAGGCGGGAAAAGATCGTGTTAGATTTTTATTTGTTCTTTTTGGGCCACAAAATGGAAAACGAAAAGAAACATGTCAGCGTTTTAGAGACACAGTTTTTTAAATTATTGTTCAGATAAAATGAGGATTTTATTTTTAATATTTTTATTTTTGTAGTTGGTAGAAACCTATAATTCTTTATTAAGAATCAGTTTTTGCCGTTTATCCTTTTTTTAACTACTATAAATGCAAGTGAAATATTTTACAAAAGCATGAAATTGTAGAAAAAATCCTTATTAGTCAGAAAAAGGCTGAAAATAAATCACAACTAAAGCTATTTAAAAGAAAAAACTTGTGTTTTTCTGTAAATATATAAAGTCATATTTATCTAGAATTAAGTCATACAGACGGAATAAAAACCAACACAGGTTAACTTTTTTCTGTTATTTTAATTTGGGAAAGAATGTTTTAAAAAAACAAACGTAAATTTGGTTAAAATAGAATAAAACTTCTTTTGTAACCCAAAAATACATCCAAGAATTTGGGTTGAAGAAATCAGTTTTAGGAGCGAGATGTTTGTCTGTTTAACCACTTTAGTTTCTGCAGTTTGAAAGCCTTTTTCTCACCTTTTCTATTTTTGTTTAGCTGTCAGACGTCACATTTCGCTGAACTAAGTCCTTATTTTTTAAACATCCTGATGCTGACAGAAGCAGATCTTTCCATAAGAACAGAATCATGAATCCACACATTTCACCAGGATCCCTCTAAAATAGGGCTTTATTAAAAATAAATGGTATGTCTGCAGAAACTATGGTTGCAGGAGGGAGAGAGTTAGTCAAACAAACGGCAGACATGTTGATGAAGGACTTTGTCAGCTGCTGCTGTGGTTCAGTGGCCAGCAGTCTGTGGGATCCAGCTGTAAACGCACAAACTGTGCCGTATTCGTGGCGGTTCTGGGAAAACGTGGGAGAGGACCTTCTGGGTTATTTTCAGCAGAGGTGGGGTCTAACGCAGCCTGTCTGTCATGGTCTGTAGATCATCCTCAACTCCATGCACAAGTACCAGCCGCGGGTCCACATCATCAAGAAGAAGGACCACACCGCCTCGCTGCTCAATCTAAAGTCCGAAGAGTTTCGCACCTTCGTCTTTGTGGAGACGGTCTTCACCGCCGTCACGGCGTACCAGAACCAGCTGGTGAGTTCTGCTGCTCTAAAGGTTTACAGCGCTCTGAAGTTCACAGAAATGTTATGACATCATCATTTTAAATTTAGTTCCGTTTAGCCCACAGAGCGCCTCATCAGAACCGAGGTGGTCTCAAAGACGCTACGCAAAAATACGAGAATTCTGACGTTAAAATAATCAGAATGCGGACAGACTCTGATCCAGTCCAACAGAAGTTTCTCATTCTGACGTATTTTTAATCCATTTTAAAATGACGTCACATTCAAAGTCCTTCAGTGGAAAAGTTCATAAAGAAGAAGTCTGACTTTTTTATCATGAAGGCTAGTTATGTGTTTATGGAAAAACAATGACTGGATATCCATGCGGCGCCCCCTGGTGGGCTCAGACTGTCCCCCACAGGTCCAGGGTTGGTAGTTTGAATCCACTGGAACGAGTGTGAGCTTCATATTTTACATCAATCTGGACGGAGAAAATCAATTCTTGGGGTTTTTCGTGGTCATTCAGAGCAGCTGAGGCTTCGGCGCCTTTGATGTGACGTTTGCTGAAGCAGAAACCGATGAAGACTCCCGTCTATCCTCCTCCTCCTCTTTCAGATCACCAAACTGAAGATCGACAGCAACCCTTTCGCCAAAGGCTTCCGGGACTCGTCTCGGCTGACCGACATGGAGAGGTACAGGGGATTCTGGGTCCTGCATGGGGGGGGGGCGGCTCTGTTTCACCTTCCATCACTTCCGTCTTCAGGTTTTATGCTTTTTCTTCTCTACAGGCGGATGTTATTCACACCTATTAACGTGCAACCAGCACAAAAAGTGAAGGAAGTTCATGTTGGCATCACGTCATACGTGCAGATTTCTGCGTGTGCCCCACACATTTAAAATAAAAGTCTCATCATCTGTCATGCATCACGTGTGTGAAATCACATGTAAACGTAATCCTAATCGTAACGTCTAGCTGTTTGAGGCTGGCCTCACGTATTTAGAAAATTACCCGCGAATAGACGCTTTCTTTTCTATATTTGTCTGTTTTTTCTCCCCCTAATGAGTTTTTTATTCAGTCTTTACATTCTTTGTTTTTTTGAAATTGTCTTTTATATTATAGTGTCGTTTCTGGAATAATTATTGCTTATTTCTTTCCTTAAAAAAAAAGTTTTTTCCACCCGTTTTTGTCTTCTGTCTGAATTCCTTCACCATTCCCCCTCCCTGTAGACGACTATAGAATCTCTGGATGTAAACGTAATTCACACGCATGACGACTACTTTCTTATCTCACGCCAAAGACGACATCATCCATTTGCTGAGCCTGATCAATGTTTCACAGAGGCTGGTCATGAATCCGCTGTGCTCTGATGACAGAAACTTAAAAAAATACATTTACATACATTTATTTTATTGTCAAAGGACAAATGGTTCAGTCACAAAGCATTCTGGTTGATATTTATCACCGTTTATTTGCAGAGACTTCTGGGAAATTTCCAGGGCTCTGAATTTTGGAAATGTAGGGAATTCAGACGCTCCTGTTTTTGGTGATTAAATCTCTTGTTTCCCTGATAATCTTTCCATTTCTTTGTGCCCCCCCATTTTCCAAGGACGCTCCCAAAACAAAACCTTGACTCCGGCACCGGGTCCAAAACCGTCCGAGCAGCTCAGGACCTCCAACCCTTTTCCCTCAATCAGAACCCCCCCCCCCAAACCGGCCGGCCCCCCAGCACACACCCCTCCTGTCCGTCTCTTTGAGGGCTGTGAATTAGACCTGATCAATTGATCTCAGAGAGCTGCAGAAATCACATTAGTCTGGAGTCGCCCACTGCACTAAAACACACTCTAATTCAATCCGCCGCAGTGACTGATTGAAGCCAGCACGCTCCACCCCCCTGCCCCCCCCCACTCCTCACCTCGCTCCCTCACCCGCCGCGCATTGTGGGGGATCTCTGCGCCGCCTGGGGGGGGTCCGACGCTGATAAAAACACACACATTTGTACTCGTCTGCTGACAGATATTGCACTATCCTAACCTAATTGAAGGGTCGGGGGGGGGGGCTGCTAATGCGGGCGCATGGTTCTCATGATGCAGGCCACACGCCTGTCCACTCACATGCACACAGTGCCCCCCCCCCCCCCCTTTTTACAATTTGTGTCATTGTGTTTGCAAAGTGCTGTCTGACAAGCCTCAAATGAGCTAATGGGCTTTGAAGGCGCCGATGACGCACACGCTTATGCACACGCTTATGCACACGCTTATGCACACGCTTATGCACACGCTTATGCACACGCTTATGCACGCGCGCGCACAGGTGGTCCACGCTTTTCTGCCCCGCCCTCTGACTCCGGCTGTACCGCATCCTCCGTGAAGTTTAAGGAAAAGCTGAGGAGCGGTTCCTCCTCTGACGCCTTCCCGTCTTTTGCTTTGGTCTCCATCGGTTTTTCTGTGTCGTTTGTGTCGCCGCACGACCGCCCCCCCACTGGAAGCAAAGAGATTTATTTTGGGGCTCTGTCTTTGGCTTTTGCTGCAGGGAAAGTGTTGAGAATCTGATCCACAAGCACTCGTACGCCCGCTCGCCCATCCGGACCTACGGCGGCGACGAGGAGAGCCTCGGCGAGGACGGACACTCCGCCCACAGCAGAGGTGAGACCCAGGAACCCACTGTTTTAGATGGTGCCGCATGGGGGGGGTAACCAACCAAGAAACGGTGCTTAACACGAAATCATTGAGATTTGACCTGGTTCCAGTCCAGCCCCCCCCCCTGGTTTGGATTCACCGTAAAACTTTCAGCAAGAAGTTTGCAGTTTGATGCTTTTCCAGGAGAGAATATGGGTTGATGCTATATTTCTGAATGGAAATGAAACTTAAAGGGTCAGAATTGGCTAAATAAATGCTTAAATTTGACCTTAAATAAAGTGAAAACAGCACAATAACAATAAAGATGTGTTTGGGAAAAATGCCAGACCCGGGTATCGAACCCGCGAGCTTCTGCACCAAGGACTCCCCATTTATTTCAATGGAGGCAAAAATCCTGGAATATCTGGAAAAGTTCAAGGATTTGAAGGAGCAAAAGTCACAGCTGGGAAAAGCTGAAAGAGCTGAACATTTGAATAGTTGGATGGTTGAAATAGATGAAAAATTGGAGAAGTTAAGAGGTAAAAAACAATGGAAGATACTAGAATAAAGAAAGAGAAACAGGAAAACAAGGATTGAAGGATTTATGGGATTCAACCCATTATGGCACCAAAAATCAATGACAATTCAAAATACAATAATTTTGCTAATTTGTTAAACTTTGTTTTTAAAAAATGTTGGATTAAATTGTAATTTTTCTCATATCAAATTGTAAAATGGAAAAAGCAGTTACTAATTGCACATTGAATTGAATTATGGGTAAAAACTTTGACTAAAATGACATCATCAGAATTAAAGGCCACTGATCAGAAGATGATCAGAGCGGGAATTTAACATCTTCAGGTTCTCGTAAAAGTACCTCAGAAGCAGATCCGATTGTTTTTTTCCTATAAATAGAATCCATTCATTTCATTTAGAAATGGTTTTTAATGATGGTATAGGTGGACTCTTTGATCAGAAATCCCCCCCCCTGAACACGCTTTGGTTTCTCCTGAACTATGGTAAAGATCTTCTTTGAACGTTGCAGTAAAATCCGTCACTTCCTGCTTCTCCGCGACAGTTTTTTTAGTCTCTCTGTCAGCTGATCGTCTAAACGCCGGTCTGCCCGCAGGCTCCGCCTTCACCGCCTCGGATAACCTCTCGCTGAGCTCCTGGGTCACCACCACCTCCGGCTTCTCGGGCTTCCAGCACCCCCAGTCTCTGTCCGCCATGGGCACCGGCGCCGCCTCCCTCCCCCACCCCATCCAGGGATCCCTGCCCCCCTACAGTCGCCTGGGCATGCCGCTGGCGCCCGGCGCGCTGGCGGGGACCATGCAGGGCAGCGGGCCGTCCTTCCCCGCCTTCCACATGCCACGCTACCACCATTACTTCCAGCAGGGGCCTTACGCCGCCATCCAGGGACTGCGCCACTCTTCCACGGTCATGACCCCCTTTGTATGACTGTGAGGAGAGGCTCTGCCCATCGCTCAGTTTTGTGTAAATAGTTTCTCCGCAGCGAGTGACGGCGCGGCCGACGAGACGGGGGGGAAAGACTCGACCTCGGTACAAACTGTGAAACTGAGCGCCTAGCATGTTAAGAACACACCCCTCTCCCCCCTGCAGACGGGAAGCGGTTGCTACCGGCAACAGCGTCTGGTGGCGTGTGATCCATCACAGGGACGCCCCTCTGCAGGCGGAGCTCCGGCCGCGTGGGAAGCGTTCACATGTACAGAAACACGGAGGTTTAATCCCGGCTATGCTCACAGTAGACTGACGTAATCCCATAGGACGCATGCTGACACACCTTTACCTCAACAGGAAGGACTTTTACTTTGAAGAGCCACTCACGCCACAAGTTTCATTCCACAAAAGTAGTTATTTCAAAATAAAGGCAGATGAAACTCTGACTATTTATGAAGCAACACGCCGGTCTGCAGCCTCACAGCAGCTGAGGCTGCAGCTGCGCAGCTCCATCCGTCTGCAGATGAGAGAGTCTCATTCGGGTGGGATCCAGGTGGGCCGGCGAACCGACCCGCTCCTTCGCCGTCAACAGGACGTCCGCGAGGATTCGAGGCCGCCACGTTCCACCCTCACACACGCACAGAGGAGACATCAGAACTGAGGTCGTGACCTCCATCGTTCACACAGAAACAATGGAGACTCTGCTCAGCTTTCAGTTCGGTTCTGACCCGTTTCTCTGAACCGTGCTCACAGAAACTCTGCATCCAGGAGGAGGAGCTGCATCCTCTGGAGTCACAGTGTTGATGTGCCGTGGAGCCGATGGGCGTGTCTGGATCTTCCTTTTGTCATGTCTCGGTTCAAACACACACGTTGTGCTTTGAGGGTTTTTAAGTGCAATATATTTATTTTGCTCTCTGGAAACATTGCGCTGTAACACTACGCGGCATTTAAGACGTTATTTGTAAACCGTGAGAAGTATATATAAAAATATCACCACCGAACTCTCTGGAGCGACTCTTTTATTGTTTCCGCAGCACGTTCATGTTGTTGATGAATCCCACACACAAAAACAGCAACAGGAAATGCAATGACTCCTGGTTTTACTGAAGGGTTTTTGGAACGTTATGACTGTGCTTCAGCGCTCCACACTGCCCCCTTGTGGGCAGTCTCCTTTAGGGCAGCCGGGGATCCATCATTCAGCTCACAATTCTCCTTTTCAAGTCTGAAGTCTTTGTGTTAAAGTTGAGGTCGAGTCTTGGAGAATTTCCTGTTTCTGAGGAGTTTAATGAACCTTCAGAAAATGTTGGCATCAATATCATTTATGCAGCAAACGGAGAAATCTGTTGGAGGTTCAAACCAAACTTAATCCTGCAGATTTCTGCTTCAAGTTGCAACAGGAAAAAACATGAAACGATCAAGAATTTCCCCTTTGAAGAACTCAACTTTAGACAAAGGTTTGTGGCCGTCCTGCAGACAGAAAGGAGGCGGAGTCCTGAACCGTAGAAACGCCTCAGCTCAGCCACAGAGGAAGCCTTCAGAAGAGATCTGCGTGTGACAGGATGAAGACTAATCCAAGAACCGCATGTGGGTACGAAGGTGATGTTGGCACTGAAGCTGAATCCAGATTTTCTCAAATGACCTTTGATGGCTGTTCTGGGAGGAGTAAACTCCACGGTAAGAAGGACAAACGTGAAGTTCTGTTCCTGCATTTGTAGGACCTCATCCTGCTAAAAAATAATAATAAAGCTTCAGTTGCAGCTGATCAGGCAGGTCCAGCTGCACACTGAAGGTCGCTGAAGGTCACTGAAGGATCACGCCAGTCAAGAACGCTTCCATCTCAGAAGTAAGTGCTCCCTAACAGAAACGTGTCACTAACACCACGATTATACAAACATGATTAGAGAAAGGAAATAAAATCTAAACACAACGACACTCAATTCATAAATTCTGTGGATAAAATTGGAGATTTCTTTGATTTTAGGTTTACACATTAAAAGCACAAATTAAACAGACGTCATCTAAGATAACACCCTTGTGTTATCTTAGATGACCCCTCCCCTTCCATTGAGGTGTTCTCCCTACCATGACAAAGGTGGATAAAGGTGGAAAGATTTCATGTAATCCATGGACACCAGTGAAGATCATTGAAGAAAAAAGGTTCAGAGCTCTGTCTAGTGGGTCTAGATGACCCAACTCCCAATGTTAAAGTGCCTAGGATAGCACAAGGGTTACATGAAATCTGTTTTTAATAAACAGTGAAATATAAAACACTCAAAGATGATTAGGATCTTAATAAGGTGTTAACTTTTTACTGCTTTAAGCCTTAATTTTTCAATAAAATATGTCCTTTTATAATATTTGTAATGATGGAGGACGAGTGTGAAGAAAATTAAGGTCAAACTGACATTTCTGAGTATTTCTTTATTCAAATCTTTGTGAATCTGGAACAGATGAAAAAATGGTGTTTTAAAAAGGGGGGCCGCCAGTTCCAAGCTCCGCCCCTTCCCGTCTGATGCATCCACCTGCAGACATGCAAATCCATGAACGTCATTGTTTTCCTGGAATCCAGATCAGAACTGGACGGCTGGATGGCTCCCATGTTGCTCCCCATTTGTGTTGCACCGCTAATGTTAGCTTGAGGGGCTGTAAGCTAGCAGGAGAGAGCCTGAACAAAGGGATGATGGGACATCAGCGGAGGCTTACTTCCTCGCCAACGGTCCCGCCAACAACTCAAAGGTGAATTTCTAACGAGCTCCTGCCGCTTTGCAGAAACCAGGTCCTAGAAAAGCACTGGGAAGGATTTGAAAATGGATCAGAGGATGATGGGAGAGAGCGGTCTTCTCTGGAATGAGGCTTCTCCATTTGAGAACCTGGCGGTTTGCAGGACGAGGCGACCCAGCTGGGCCTTCCTGGTTGGGCGTAGGGCGATAGCTTCTGTCCTGGACGATCCTTTCCAGCTCCTCCAGATGGAAGCGGTCTGCTTGACCTCCTGGTTTCCCCTCCACGTGGTCCTTGGTCTTCCTCGTCTTCCTTTGGGGATTCCAGGTGATGCTGGAATGGATGATGTTGGTTTCCTCAGGATGCCGTCTTCTTCTTCTGGTCTCTTCTTCCACTGACATCTGGTTTGGGGTTTTGCCAGGATTGTCTTCAGGATTGTTCTTTTGATGAACCTACAAGAAAAAAGTGGTTTTGAGGGATTCTGGCTCCTCCTAACCAACATCTACACCCAGTTTAGCTTCTGAGCTGCAGGACGTTCCATCAATCAGTCATCTGAGCTGCCACAGTCCAAAGCTATCTGCACGGGATTGGTGTCTTCCACCAAAGCAAAAGGAACTCTGGCATCAGTCGGTTGTCTTGGGACGAGGGAGGGCAAACGCAGGAAGAGCAGACGAGGTTCAGATCCTGACAAATGCAGTAGAGCTTCAGCGACTGCGGCGCTCACGGACGCACGCGCGGCCGTCTATCAGCAGTAGCATCAGCCGCCACCGCAGACCAACTGACGGATCGATGGCTGGACGTTAGTCACCGTTTCACCAGGAAGGAAAGCTCTACTTCTGCCCCGATAAGAATCGCTTACATCCTTTGAAAATAAATAAATAAACAAATAAATAACATCCAGCGTGGCCCTGATCGGATTACAGGGGGGGAGGAAGGGCAGGACGAGCCGCCGTGAGGAATGGCCCAACAAATTGGAGCCAACAGTTGGGCTGGAGAGTCCATTTTGGGGCCTAATTTACACAGTGAGGAGCAGGAGCTGAATCTAATCTCATTTCCATCAATTTTGCATTTTGGCCTTTTTTTCCCGCTCCCGCAGGCTTTTGGCGGGCTTTCGAGGTGGAGGACAGTCGGCGAGCATTACCGTGTCACAGACGAGGTTCTGCACGGCGACAGCAAGAGGGGCTTCGTTATGTGACGGGCCGCAGAACGCCGTGCTGCAGCCCAACGTATGCTAATAGGCCAAGAGCTCCGAATCCGCCGAGACAAGCTGCTTAATGGATGTTTTATCTGGAAGCCGGGAGCCGCAATCTCCTCTGACGAGACGTGCCAAGTCAAATTTAGCGATAAAGCGCTTTTAACAAACAGGCCAGCAAATGCTTGGGGCAGGACAAAGGACACCGACACGCCGAGCGGCTTGTGCTGAAATGTGGGGCCTGTTGGCAAACGGCAGAAAATCGTTGAAGGGAGGGAAGACGGCGAAGGAAAAGTTGTCTGAGGACAAACGGGGGCGACAGGACTTCCTGGCAGAGCCCAAACTCATTTCACTCTCTGCAGAAAAACAAACGCAGGACTTTAAGGTTCTGAGCCTAAACTGGGCCTGACAGCGAGGCGGCTGCAGTTTCTTCTGACGCATTTGCTCTGTAATGCAGTTATGAACACCAGCAACGCTAAAGGGCTCAAATCTGAGGGGGTCAGGGGGTCCTGAGGGGTCATATGCAAAGAAATGTAAAGAAAACGTAAACGATAAAGTGACAAGACATGCATTGATTGTGGAGGTTTCAAATATACCAAGTTTAGAACCAACTTTTTAAGGATTTTATTCATTAAAGATCAACTCTGATCTATTTCCAGCGACTGATAGATGTGACTGACAGATGTGACTGACAGATGTGACTGACAGACCAAGTGTTTGGTCTTTTATCCACTGTTATGCCGTCTTTAGCCAAAATCATATAATAATATTGGTGCTTCATCAATATCAGATCTATCCGGTTCTGATCCAGATTCCCGCTCAGACCAGGAAAACAAAGACGTTCATGGATCTGTTGGTCTGCAGGTGGAGGATCAGAAAGGGGCGGAGCATGGAGTTTGTTGCTCCGCCCAGCATATTTTCTACGTCACAACAATCTTTTTCAAAGGGCGTTTTCTCGTCTGCTCTGAGAATATGCAGTTTTAATCTTAATTTTCTTCACAAATGTCCTCCATTATCACCAAAAACCCCATTTTCATTCAAGAGGGTCTTTAAATCTCGAACTAAAATATTTTACCTCAAGTTAAACATTTTCTCTTTTAAAGAAAAACAGCAGAAATTCAAGGAAAATGTTGGTGGTTTTTATTCTTCCTGTTGTTCAGTCGTCAAAATTACACATTAAGTCTCTCAGTTTGTGCTTTTGTACATACTGTATATTTTATTCTAAATCTACTCCATAACTCTAAAACATTTAATCTTTCATATTTTTCTAATCTAGTTCACCTTTTAATTAAATAGACATAAATGGCTTTTGTTCTTCTCATTTTTATCTGCATCATACCTTTAATTATGTCATAACCTGTGAGCTGGTGTTATGTGTAGCTTCTGCACTGATGGTGACGCCTCATCTACTGACAGTGAAGGCGTCACGGGTGTCACCCAGCATCTCCCCCCTGTGCCAGCCGCCCCACCAAAGAGAGCGAGGTCTGAAGGCGTCATGATGATGATGATGATGGAATGTCCTCCCTCCCACCCCTCTAACCCCCAACACACAGCTGTGGGGGGGTCCTAACCAGATTGGTGTAACCGCATCAGGAGTCGGTCAGTAATTGGACCTTCTATGAGCGTCTACACAGGAATCCATGGTCATTTGATTAGGGGGTTCCGGGGGGGGGGGCTCTGGAGTGTATCAGTCTGAGCTGCCTTCCTGACCCGACACCCCCCTGAACGAGGGCGCTATCAGGGGTGAGTGTTGCGCCATCCCAGTCTTTTTTTTTTTTTTTTTTTTCAGTTTTATTTTATTTTTATTTCACCTTTGCAGAATGCAATAAAAATATAACATTTATAACAATACAATACAAGATTAAAACACAGTTCTGCAAATCTGCGACTTTAAACATCCTGCACATTTTTTTTTTTTAACAAACTTTATTGTACATTTTTCAATTTACAGACATTCACAGTCACTTGCTCAATAAACAATTGTAATATCAAACACACATATAAGACTGAAAAAACGAAAAATAGTAATATTTTTAACAATGTGTGTGCCTTTTTTTTTTTTTTTTTTTATAGATGCTCATATACAAACCAAATTAGGGTGAACAAACGTTATAAATGCACATATAGAAAGAAAAAGAAACAAAAATGAAATAATAGGCAAAGGCAAGGCCAAAACAATTCAAAATAATAATACTTTTGATATATTTTGATAAATGACTGTAGTTTTCTTGTTTTTGTTAGGAATGCATTTAAGACACTTATAATAATCAGAAAAATAATTCAAAAAAATACTAAATAAAGGGCATGTATTTTTCCATTTACACAAATGAATGAAATGTTTGCATAAAATAATAACAACATTAATGACATCAGAAATTCCCGGGTCCAGATTTTCCATATAGAAAAGAACATCATATAAGGAAAAAAAGGGAATATTTAAAATTTTGAGTGACAACCAATTGTGTATATCAGACCAAAATATTTTAACCTGGTTGCAACTGTAAAACAGATGTTCTAATGTTTCAGTTTCAGATGAACAGAATATGCATAGTTCCGATTCAAATTTGAATCTTTTATGTAAAAAATCTCCAACAGGGTAAATTTTAGATATTATTTTAAAATGTGTTTCTTTCATTTTAGGAGGAAGTGGGTACTTTGTGTATAAAGAAAAAGATTTGTTCATTTGGGTGGTTTCTAAATCGCATCTATTGTTTATACTAAAGTTGCAGAAAATTAATTGTTTAAAGGTTAGAGTTATTAATTTATTGTTGCATTTTTTATCTTTTAGGGGAATATTATTAATTTTCAGCTCCGAAAGTTTTGGTTTGATTTCATTGTATTGTAGTATGTTTTGAATAAGATTAAGTAGAGGTATGGGAATTGCTTTACAGACTTTGTTATAACAGTTACTAGAATCCTTAATCTTGTATTTGGTTACAAACTCATAGTATGATAACAGCCTTCCATCAGTATGCATCAAGTCATGGACAAAATACACACCATTACCATACCATTCAGACATAAACAAGGATTTCTTGTTTACAGTTATAAATCTGTTGTTCCATAAAACAGTGTTGTGAGGGGAGAAGTTATGGTTGAAAAGCATCTTCCCAAATTCTAAGGCTTGTTTGTAAAAGTTTGATAGTTTTATTGGTACTTTTGAAATATTATAATCACACTTCAGCAAAAACTCCAGTCCCCCGACCCACCGAAGAGTTTGTTTGGGATATGATACCACATAGAATGAGGCTGGGAAATACAGCCTTTTAACCATTTCAATCTAAACGCTACAATCTGTGATTCAACATCTAAAGCTTTTAAGCCGCCATTTTTATAATCTCTGACCAATTGTGATTTTCGTATATAGTGAGTCTTATTTTTCCAAATAAATTTAAAGAGAATAGAATTAGACAACTTGATGTTCTTTGGGGATGTATATAATGAGTGACAGGGATACACAAGTCTTGAAAAACCTTCCGCTTTGGATAATAGAATGCGGCCAAATATTGATATATTGATAGGCCACGCCCCAACCATTGATTTAAAGTTTTCTGTATTGTTTTTAGTCTGGGAGTGATATTTACACTTTCTCTATCATTACTATTTTTTGTTATTATTAGACCAAGATATTTCACTTCACTTTTTACAGGTATGTTTTCAATAATACTTTGATTGCAGGTATGTATAGGTAAGATTTCACATTGTTTGAGATTTAGGGTAAGGCCAGATGCTCTTGAAAACAAAAGTATTTTATTGATAACAACAGGTACCATATTTTTATTCTTTAAAAATAAAGCTGTGTCATCAGCAAATTGACTAATTTTAAATTCCCTGTCTAAAATGTTAATACCCTCAAAATCTGGAGAATATTTAAGAAAGATGGCTAGTAATTCCGCTGAAATTATGAACAACAGCGGGCTAATTGGACATCCTTGGCGAACGCCTCTATTAACAGGAAAACTGTTTGAGAAACCTCGGTTGAGTGCAATGTTGCTACTTATGTCTTTGTAGAACATTTTAATTATGTTACAAAATTTTGATTCAAAGCCAAAGGTTTTCAAGGCATTAAACAAAAAGGCGTGTTCTAATGAGTCGAAGGCCTTAAAAAAATCCAAAAAAAGGATAAGACTTTCCTGAGGAATAATTTGATTGTAATCTAATATATCTAAGATTAAGCGAGTGTGGTGGTGAATATGTCTCCCCTTAATAAATGCTGATTGTGATTCGTCTATGATCTGAGATATTCCTGATTTCAGTCTGTTAGCATAGATATGTGCTAGTATTTTATAGTCACAACAAAGAAGTGTGATTGGTCTCCAATTATCAATTAATAACACATCTTTGCCTGGTTTGGGTAAAAGGGAAATAACGCCTCTTTTCATTGTAGGTGACAACATCTGTTCGTCGATGCATTCATTGAACGCCTCAAACAACATTTCTCTGATGTCAGTCCAAAAGTGTTTGTAGAACTCAGCTGTAATTCCATCAGGCCCCGGTGATTTACCACTGGCCGTCTGGGAAACAGCTTTATCAAGCTCATCTATAGTAAGTTCAGATTCCATGAGATCTCTGAATGTCTTGTCTATTTTAGGGACTTTATCATAGATTAACCTTTAAAATAAAAGTGTGTTTTGATTTGAATATTGAGTAGTGTAAAGATTTTTATAGAAGTTGGTGATATAGTCCTTAATATTGTTTTGATCGTCTACTAGAGAGTTTTCTATCTGTAACTTAGTGATTGTTTTTTTCCTTTTTCTGCTTTTTTCCAAGTTAAAAAAGTAAGTTGAATTTTTTTCTCCATCTTCCATCCACTTTGCCTTTGAACGAATAAATGCTCCTTTGGCTTTTTCGGTATAGAGTTCATCTAATTTAGATTGCAATTTGTTAATTTCAATGACATTTTCCTCACTCAGTTGAGTTAAATTACACAAAGTGTTTAATTTTGAAATTATTTCAGTCTGTTCTTGTCTTTTTTTTCTAGCCAAAATTTTTCCTTCTACAATTGCAATTTTTCTAATATTAAATTTCAACCACTCCCATCTATTAATAGGAGACAGGTATTGTATTTCTTTTATTTCAGGAATAAGTGATTTGATTTTTTTACAAAAATTTTTGTTATTTAAAAGGCTATTATTGAATTTCCAGTGGGATGTTCCATTTTTTGGTTGATTTTTTTCAGGGGAAAGAGCCAAAGTGATAGCAGCACAGTGGTCAGTGAGAGGAGAGTGGGAGATATTACAATTCAAGGTTGAAGATGTTAGATTACTTGTTACTAACCAGTAATCTATCCTTGAGCGTTGAGAGTGTTGAGAGTTATTCCAGGTGTATTGAAGCTTATTTGGATTTTGTCTACGCCAAATGTCGATAAGGTCGAGAGAGTTAGAAAATTCAGAAATAATTTTATTGAAATGAGGAGAGTTGTGTTGAGTTGGATGTCTGTCTTGGTTTTCATCTGGTACTACATTAAAATCACCTGCAACAATAATCTTGTCAGTTGCATACATCTGTTTCCAGTTGATTATCTTGTGATTTATGTTTGTGAGGAATTTCTGATTTTTTGTCCTATTATTGAAACCATAAATGTTAACAAGAATATATTTAGTGTCGTCCACCTCAATGTTAACCATTAGCCAATGACCTTCTGTGTCACTTTTATGATCAACAATTTTACCATCAAAATGATGTAAGAAAATTGCCACTCCTGCTGAACGAGGACTGCCATGAGATAAATAAATGTTTCCACTGCCCCACTGAGATTTCCAAAAATCAAAATCTTCTTCACTACTGTGTGTCTCTTGAAAGAAAAAACAGTTCACGTTAACTTGTGCCTTACAGTAAAGAAAAATTGCCTTGCGCTTTGTTACATTCTTAAAACCACGAACATTTAAAGATAACAAAGAAAGAACCATAAAGAATAGCTGGAAAGCAATTAACTCCATAAAGGGCTATAATGCAATTTCACATTTTTCTAATCGGTTTTCTCAAAGCTGTAATAACATTCAACACAATAACATACCAGCTTTGGATTTATTTTCTCTCTTCTCCTTCAGGAAGATGCCTTTGTCCATTCCGTCTAGATGAAGGAGTGTTGGTTTCAAGCAGTGACCTGATGACCATCGATGACCGCGTATCCGTCCTTTAAAAAGGCCTTGAGTCCTCTCTTCCTCGCCTCCTCCACTCTCGGCCAAAGACGCTGACGAGTCTCCCTGTCTTCTTTGCAAAAGTCTTCTTTGAAGCGAACATTTAGATCTTTGCAGATTTTTGCATTTTTTGACATTCTCCAGACTTGGTCTCGAACAACTCTCATTCCAAACTGGATGATAATCTGTCTTGGTTGGTTATTTTTTCCTTTCTGTCCCAGCCGATGCACTGTGTCCACTGAGTGTCGTAGTTCCTCAACGTTGACCGACATCACTTTGGAAAGGATCTTGAGAGTTTAATCACGTGTGATTTCCCCTTCTTTCTCAGGAAGGCCAATAAGTCGCAAAGACCATCTTCTTTTATACCATCCCAGTCTTCCCAACCTGGATGAACCAATCATCCTGATGACCAAAACCCACTAGCGACCTGGAAATTTCCCAGAAGTCCCTGTGAAAAATCAGTGCGCGTCGATGCTCACTAGATCGGCCAATATAGACCACAATGCATTGCGTCTGAACAATTTTTGCCAAAAAAAGAAGTACTTAAATGTATTTTTTAAATAAACCATCAACGTTTTTATCTTCAGCAGACAGTGGAATCATAAATAATCGTCTCAAAACGCTCATATCAATCAAATTTTAACTTTGTGAAATCGATGACGTCATATCCGCCGTTTAAAAAATAAAGTAGTGAGCGTGGCCAATGAGTTCTAATGCAAGATATTTATTATATATCTATATATAGATATATATAGAGAGCTTATATATATATATATAGATATAGATATAGATACATAATGTATAATATAATATATAGATAGATAATTTGTTGTTGTTAAATAATAGAAAACAGTCAGCCTTTAAAGCTCAAACTTTAATGAAACATACATAGTTGCAGGACAAATTAAAAAAAAATTATTACAAATAATTTTTAAAAATAATTTCTAAACATTTATAAGTTTTAAACCTCTTTGACATGTAATTTAAATGATTTAGAAAACCCAACAATAAGTCAATAATAATAATAATAATAAATAGAAAAATAAATAAATAAAAAGTCAACAAATAGTCCAAAAGTCAATAACAGATTTACCCTTAAAAGAAAAAAGAAAACCAATAGATTTCCTGATTTATGTGAGTGATCAATTTGTGTAACACAGATGCTCTGGTGTCGGGTTTCAACCTAACAGTCTGGCCTCTTATCCAAATCTGTTTCCACAAATGTTTTCCACAAATGTTATCCAGACTGTATTACTAGTTGGTACCACACTGATCCATCTGGGTTAGCTCTTTATTGCTAAGACCCACTTTCTCCTGAAGTATGAATCCATTAGAAACCTGCAAGAAAAGTTCAGTCACTGAGTCAGAAATGTATAAATCTATATAACTATAATAGTCTAGTCCTAGTATACTGTATTTAGGTGTAACACAATAAAGTTTACATTTATGTCGACAGCAAATTATCCGTACATCATGCAGCATGTTGATGATAGCCCTGCAGCATCATGCATGTCAACATGTGTTCTATTAATGAAGCCCCTGCAGCAGTAAAAGAAAAATATTATAATCCAACTTACCTGTGAAATGTTATGCCTTCTTCCTGGACTAATTTTTCTGATTTTGGCAGTTGAAACCCTCACAATGAACTGGCATTTTGCAAAAAATGTGTTCACATGCATTCACTGCAGCAGAGACTTGACCTCACCAAGATGGCGGTGCTCTCCTCCCATGAGGAATCACGTGACGTCTCCTGTGAAAAGGTTTTTGTTTTAGGTGCATTCATTTATTTTTGTCAAATAGCACAAGGTTTAACCCTTGTGCTATCTTAGATGACCCCCCCCCCCTTCCATTGACGTGTTCTCCCTACCATGACAAAGGTGGATAAAGGTGGAAAGATTTCATGTAATCCATGGACACCAGTGAAGATCACAAATCATTGAAGAAAAAAGGTTCAGAGCACTGTCTAGTGGGTCTAGATGACCCAACTCCCAATGGTAAAGTGCCTAGGATAGCAAAAGGGTTAATATTTTAAATTTAGAAGCAGCACAGGCTCTTCTGTCTTTAACATCTGCAGCTTTTGTAATAAAACAATTTTCTTTAATTTTATAAATAACAATAAGTTAAAAACCGTATAATTTCTACAGCAATTTCTTAAAAAGATCTACAGTAAAAACATTAAATGCTAGAAAGTCACTTGATAAATAAAAATGTTCATTCTCTCAAAACATTTTTCTCACGGCTTCAAAAAATCTGACTTTGCATCGAGGAGGGCGTGGTTCAAGTCCCGCCTCTCCGAATAAATAAAAGGTTCATTGTATAAACAATGAGGGTCACTGAATCAGATGACTGAAGGCAGATGCTGCCCCTACAGGACCATGAGGGTAAAGCACAGGAAGTCCAAATCAATTCAAAGTTTTTTATTCAAAAAGCACATAATCAAGAATCAAAGATGCATATACTTACACGTGTTAAATACATAAAATGTGCTTTAGTAACTGCTGCACCCACGTCAACACCCTCCCTCCTTTCAACTCTGAGTCCAGTTTCTCCATAAAAGCTTCAGAACCTCGACACCGTCCAGGCGGGAGGACGGCTCCTCAATCGGTTCCAACCGTCGCCGTCATTCAGGAAAAGAAACACCACAACCTTCAACCGCCACGTTCTCTACACCGTCTCTCTGAACCACTTCAAATGTTGGCAGCAGACAGATGTTCTGACGGGTTCTGGTCACTCTGGAGTGAACAGGTCCATGGAGGTCAGAAGCACCTGCTGGAAGCTGTGGGGGGTGGGGGTCTAGTTAGCCATGTGGGGGGGTCTCTCAGGGAGGAGTGAAGTGAAGAAGGTGCTGATGAAGGACCACGCTGTGGTCAGTAAGCTGGGTTCTGGCTGAGCCGCGGCGAGGGCCCGGTCCTCCGGACCTCCCCCGCCCTCCTCAGCACTTTCCTCATCCTCCATCCCCTCATCCATCAGGCGCTCCTGTGGGGACACGTCTGGTGAAACTTCAGTTTGAAACCGGTTTCTGTGCTCCGGCTGCAGGCCGACTGACCGAAGGCCAAGGACGGCAGCAGAGGGCGGAGCCTCACCATTTCCTGGATGTCCTGCCGTCGCTCTGCCTCCCCTTGTGGAGCACCGACCCGATCCACTCCTCTGAAGTTCTGCTGCTCCGGTCTGAAGATCGCCCACCCCGCCTGGTACCTGAACACACCAAACACTTTTCACTACTTACGAAACCAACAGAGACGAATACAAATATAGGACGACTTTTATTCTGAAACAAAATTATTCTGAAGTATGTTGATCGAACCGTAGAAAGCTAAACTTTCAAAAATAAAAACAGGTTTTCTTTAGAACAGTTAAAAAATATGCTGTGACGGACAGCTTTGACTGACGGATGCGACTGACGGGTGCGACTTACAGGTGCGACTGACAGATGCGACTGACGGGTGCGACTGACGGGTGCGACTTACAGGTGAGACTGACAGATGTGACTGACAGGTGCGACTGACAGGTGCGACTGACAGATGTGACTGACAGGTGCGACTGACAGGTGCGACTGACAGATGTGACTGACAGGTGCGACTGACAGGTGCGACTGACAGATGTGACTGACAGGTGCGACTGACAGGTGAGACTGACAGATGCGACTGACAGATGTGACTGACGGCTACAACTGACAGGTGCGACTGACAGGTGCGACTTACAGGTAGACTAGCAACATGGCACCAGCCACCATGACGAAGCGGCTGAAGGAGGAGTAGAAGTAGACGATGCTGAGCAGCACGCCGGCGCGGGACACCGTGTACAGCCAGTCCAGCCAGTCGCGGTTCAGCTCGTCATCGTTCAGCACGGGCCCGCCCTGTGCGTTCATCTGGATGGGGTTGGCCGGCTGGTCCTCTGGCAGGGGGTTTTGGGCGGGGCCGAGCGGCTGTACGGCTTCATTGGGCTGAGCAGGGGCCATGGGCGAGGGGGATGGGGCAGGGACTGGCGGGGCGGCGGGCTGGGCGGAGGCCACAGCTGCGTGGCTGAAAACCAGAGAAGCAGAAAAATGAAAACGGGCAACGGGACGTCCCAGCAGCTAGAGGGCGGTCACACTTACTACTGTAGGTAGTAGTGACGCGCGTACATCTGCTGCCACCACAGCATCTGCAGGGGCATGTACACGGGGTGAAAGGGCACGTTGGGGGGCAGGCCGCCTTGTAGAGGGACCTGCGCTGCAGCCGGCCTGTGGAAAGGAAAGCCCCCATCTGAAGTCTGAGGCCTCAGATCCACTGAATGAAAAGGAAAACTTCACAAAAACTCTGCTTACCACTGAGCATTGGGGGGGAGGCGGTACCTCAAACCTTCATGACTTCCTGGGACAGAGGAGGAGGGGGCCGGGAGGTTCTCCGTGCTCGGTGAATCGTCTGAACTCTGAAACACACGGAAACAGTCACTCGGCAGCACAAACAGTTCTTCCAAACAGACAGAAAATCCAAAAGAAACGGACGGTTAGGTCCTCCACACATCCACCGACTGTTCTGGGGTTACAGGCAGCAGCTCCTGCAGGAGGAAACAGGAGGAGGCACTCCTGGGAGAGCCAGGAGGCATCTTCCCCAACGTCCCGGTCAGGACCCCTCCCACATGGTCAGGACCCTCCCACATGGACATACCGCATACCAAGGAAGACGTTTGGTGGAGTGGAGAGCCCAAACCAGCCTGACTGGCTGAACATGAAAGGAGCAGTTAGAGGAGGAAAGCTTTTGCTCACGCTGGAGTCGGAGGAGCTGGAAGGAGTCCGAGGCACCGGAGACGCTGGAGGACTGTGGGAGGCGCAGACAAGATGCATCATGTGGTATTCGTCCTTCTACAGGAGGGGGGCACCAGGAGCAAATGAAGACGTTGGACAAAAAAACAAGAGATGAGAAACAAAAGACAGCAAAAGGAGGAAGGAGTCCAGCCGGACAGAACGCTCTGTGGAGGAAATCAGCTGTTTCTGTCCAACAGCAAACAGGACCAGCGTTAAAAAAGAATTATTGATCATTAAAATTGAGTTTTCCTATAGTTTCTATATTAAAACATCTAAATTTAATGAAAAAGTTCCACTTGTTTGAGTGGAACAAATGATTGTTTTTCATGGATTGAAACTGTGCAGCATCCAGCCGTACTGAAGGGAAAAGGTTCTTGATAGAACAGCATCAACAGCAGACAGACAGAAAGGGTTCCTCTTCTGTAGACCGGGAGCTTTTCCAGACTCCTACCTTTCTGAGCACGTCTCTGAGCTGCAGGTGGTCCTGAAGGAGGCGTCCCGAGTACACCAGCCGCTGGTCCCTGCAGAGCTGCAACACAAAACGGTCGGCTTCACAACTAAACGCCTTTTGCAGGTCCTCTGCGTCAAACCCAACTCTCCCCTCTGACAGCGGCTGCTGCACATCTGTGCAGAGCCTCAGACAAGACTGAGATCTGCTCCGCAGGAGGAAGAGGAGCTGCAGCTCAAACCTCAGCCCTAAACAGGAAGTTGCAGCTCACCGCCGGGAAAAGGAAGCCAGGCGGCGTCTCGGTCACTCACCGGTCTGCTGGGGTACACGTTGGAGATGTGGCTCTTCAGCCTCTCCACAGTCCAGTTCAGGAAGCAGTTGATGGTCTGGTCTTCATACTTCTGGTTGGGGGCCTTTATGATCAGGGTCACAGGGCTATCCACTCCCCCCGAGTCCATGGCTCATGTTAGAAGAAAAGCCGACTCCGTCCTGCGACGGCTACAAACTGAAGGCTGGAGCCGAGTTTGTCCTTTTCTTTTCTGGGTGGGGCGGTTTGCAGAAACACATGAACACCAGCCAGCACATTACTTTAAACCAGCAAGACGGCATGACCCCCTTATGCACCTAATGACTGACGCAACAATATTTGCAGAATCCATTTTAAAAACTATAACATTGATAACAATACAAGATTATAACACAGTTCTAAACACAAAATGTGGAATAAAGTTCCACATAGATGTGCAGTTGTTTCAATATTTCTTAACCCAGATTACCTTGAGTGTATTATTAAGTGCATTGAAATCAGTACAATCTTTGTCAGAGGCATTAAAGCAACAGATTTTCAGAGGAAAATTTTTTCACCATAAAAAGTTATATAATCTTTGATAAACTTCATTACAAGCAGCTCCTTCTAGTTTCTAAACATGTCTCTGGTAAACTGATCCAACAACAGAGCCTCATTGGACATTGAAAAAGAAATTATTTCACATAAAACGATTAATTATTAAATATAAACAACAGGAGGCTGTTAAAAAACACACGAATGACGTCATTTTTAACGTTCAAGTCCCAGATGTGATGTAAACAGATTTTGTGACCGGGGGGGGGGGGGGGGGGGGGGGGGGTCACGAGCTTCGGTTCACTTCCTGCACCTGCCGCGTCGTGTCACCTTTCCTGTAAACTCTACCGGACTGCTAAGCGCCGCCCCGCGCTCACGCGCCTCCCGGTGCAGTGAAAGTGCGGTTCCACCTTACCGAGAAGGACGGTCTAAGGGCCGTTTAGCCAATATCTATGGAATTCTTCATGTTTATCATAATTCCCGGTATGAAGCCCGTTGAGACGGCTGTGGTTGTAACATCGGGCTGTAGAAACTAAATGGAATTGACGTCACACACAGACTTGTTGTCAGAGCGGCTCGGTTTAAATAAAGCTTGACTTTTATTTAGAGCTCGGTTAGCATAGCACAGCTAGCTCCGCGGCGGGTTGGGCGGCACCGGACCGCGGGGAGTTCGGATCAAACTGTCTGTCGTGTTGAAAGCAGCCTTTCCTCCCCGTCCAGAACCCCCCCGTACCTGTTCGTTCCTTTGACCGTCTCCTCGCGCCCCCGCTGCTCCTCCGAGCTGCTCTCTGGTTGTCGGAATGTCGGCCCGGGAGCGGAAATCACGTGACCGATTCAGCGCCAACAGCTGACGCGAGGGGCGGGGTCAAAGAAACAAAACAAAACAGCAAGACCAAAACATTTTTTATAGATGTCATTTCCTGCAGTTTGTAAAGGTTTAAAAATGATAAAACCTTTGTGAAATGTCGACAACTATAAGTATTTAGTGATAACTATATTTTTACTTATTTATTTAAAATGTTAATGTGAGTTTTTTCTTCAAAAAATGACATCTTGAATTTTGTTTAACAAAATTATGCAAATTAAAGAAAAGAGAGAAAAACTACCAAAAGGAAATGTAAAAGCCATATTAAAATTAATTACAAATAAGAAAACCGATTATCCGTTAGTTACAGTACTTCTCTGTTTCATAAACATCTTCAAAACTAGTTTTTAGGGTTTTCGGTTAGTTTGACTCCTTTTGACAAACTGGTGGATCAGGAGTCTCTTTAAAAAAAAAACTAATACAGCTTTTTTATGATTTGGAAATAAACAATACAAGATAGGATTTCGCTTAGCAATTAAGTGTACTACAAGTATACTTAGTCTATACTAATAGTAAGGCAGTTGCTTTTTATATTTTATCTATATATTGTACACTTAAATCTAGTCTGAACTATTCCGTTTGTATACATCCTATACTACGTGTACATGGTCTATACTGAAGTATGCTTGATGAAATAAACTTCAGGTGTTGGGGTTCTAATTTATCGCTAAAGATTTTAAATTATTTTGCAAAGTGTTGTATAATTTACAAATTAAACACTAATTTGAGAAAATAAATCAGTTATTTTTAATGAAGTCTTGTGATTTATAAATACATGAGTAAAGGCTAAATAAATCATGTAATTCCTAAAGGTGATTATAAAACAGATGCATTTGATAGTTGGTTTGGCAAACTGTGTTGCTTTTTCTCTGAACTTTTGCGACCTCTCATCCTTTAAAAGATAAAAACTTCTGCTCATTTCTGGTCCCCCATTACTTCACTTATAGATAAAGTTGGACTGAAACCCTCCAAAATGTTCACCATAAGAACCACCGGGATAGATTTTTATTGGTCTGGCAACAAAATGCAAAAGAAAAAGGCTCATTTATGTGTAGAGGATGTGGTTCTGGGGCTTGATGATGCCTGTTTTTGGTTCTGGATCTTGCACAGAACCTCCCTGGTTAACTGTTTGCTGTATCGGTTGATCTTCCAGTGTCCCGGCATCCATCCCAGCAGAAAGCGGTGGAAGTCTGTCCACGCAAACGCGAACATCTCCCTCCACTCCTTCTCCAGAGCGTCGCCGTCCACATCCCGCCTCACGGATCCCCTCAGCTCTGAGAAGTAGTGCTCCAGCAGTCCCGGGACTCTCCTTTCACACTCCCTCTCGTCCATGCAGCTTCCGAGGAAATACGCCACATCTTTCATGCCGCAGCCGCCTCCTACGTACTGAAAGTCCACAGCCGCCACCTCCTGTCCGCTCGGGGAGAAGCAGAAGTTTGCCAGCTTGGCGTCTCCGTGGACGATGGTCTTGAAGCGACATTGGCTGAGCGGCGGCTGCGGCTTTGAGCTCGGCGTCGTCCATGGCCTCCAGCTCGTCCGGCCGGGTCTCCAGGTGCCAGTAGGTGCCCACAGGCCACAATCCCTCCGGTTCGACACCCAGGAAGAGAGCGTGGAAGTGGGCGAGCCAAGCCAAGCAAGTGTAACAGGACGTGATCTGTTCATTTTAATTACACAAAATATTGACTGTCTCTAAGTTTCTTTCCCCCCTTGTATTCTGTGTTGGGTTTTGTAGCCCCTCCTTAATGTGTTCTTCTTCGTGGTTTTCTCTTTATAAGGTTGGCGCTTTCTTTCCCTCTCTCCTTTTTGTTTTACTGTCCAGCGGGAGAGGTGGGTGTCCTGTAATGTTAGCCATATGAATCCTCATTTTATGTTAATTATTGTGCCATATACTGTTATTATTTGGAATCTGTTGTGAAAAACATAAAAACCTTTGTAGATGTTAACTGTTTATTTCAGAATAAGAATTTCCTGTTCATGTTCTGTGCTCCCTCTACCTCTCACCCTCATGTAGGAGCTAATACGGGATGCTAACACCGTAATTTCTATTTTCTTTTTGGAATATTGCCAGATACGCAATAAACGGAGGTGGTCTCCAAGGGTGCTGATGTGTCCCGAGATCTTTTGACTTCCTAAACACAACGCAGAAGTGATGCGGTTACACTTGGTGCCGTTAGACCCGTCCTATCGCGGATCAGCAATCTCTGTCGCCATCACCGTCTCTGCATGATCCAGACCACCTCGCAGGCGGCTAACAGCGGCAGTTTGTAACGGTTGAACTGTTCCCTGCACATTGACTTACAGGTTTTTCAACAGCCCATTGAATAAGGGCGCAATTTTACCTGTGCTCTGACTGACAGGTGTTTTTTTTGTTTGTTTGTTTTTTGTTTTTTTTACATGCGTCGGCTTGCTTATTGTCAAGTATGTTGTTACATGGCAATCAACATTTCTGATTTTTTTTCATGAGTTAATAAGAAACAGTTTTTCCCCCCCATTCTTTTTCTGTTTTTAAGTACTGTGGCTGCACCAACACAGCATATTTTCTGTTGAGGTGATTGATATTTGTGGGACCCTGAAACCGGAAAATATGTCTGAACAAAAGTTTACCAGTCATCAGATTTGTTCTGGTTTGGGGAGGGGTCAGCCCTTGCTTTCATTTGGGAGGGGAAGATTTATGAGGCCCAGCAACTTTCATTGTGTCACAGAACAGTCAGAAATTTCTCCTCCTCTAATCCCTGCTGCAACTTCCACACCTGTTGCAAATGCCCCCCCTAGTCCCACCCAAGTTATTACAGTTGAAACGCTCAGCACTGTAATTAGCGACTTGGCAAAACAGATTGGGGACAATATCACAGCAAATCTCAGTGTGATGCAGCACAACAAACCTGTCCAATCACAACCCGCCGAGAGACAACCCTCAGAACACAATGAACAGTTAAGAGTGGTGATCCAGCCGGAAGCTAAAGCACCACCGTATTTTAGGGGTGACCAAACAGATACCTTTTCTATTGATGAGTGGGAAGATATGATGAGATGTTACTTGTCCAGGCTGAATTGTGGATCTCAACAAGCATTTGACTTAGTGATGTCCAGACTGATGGGCAAGGCCAGGGATGTAGTGAAAGTGTCTCTGCGCTGCCATCCCACACTGAGTGATGCTGAATTGATGGATGTTGTTTTTGACATTTTGAAGCGCAACTTCAGTGAGCTAACATTCTCTGATCTTCCAATGAAGGACTTCTATAATACATTGCCATTTCTTGGTGAAGACGCAATGGATTATTGGATCCGCCTTAACAAAGCTATGGATGTTGCCATTGAGTGCCTTCGAAGGCGAGGCAGACTTGTGGAAAACCCAAGTGCTGAGGTTGTCATGATGTTTATTAACCACTGTCCTGACGCCCGCCTTGCACTGTCTTTTCAGTTAAAAGACCCTCACGAATGGACAGCAGCTGAAGTACAGAAGAAATTGGACAGCTATTTAGGCAAAATCAAAAGCTCAGTCCCTCAGTCAAAACATGGTTTGAGTCAAACCATTCCCAGTCAGAATGCCCTGAGTTTTACCTGTCAGTCTCAGCTTGATTCTAATGCAGTCGCTTTTCCTACAAAAGATCAACACTGTCATCCTTCGCAGGTTTCACAATCAACCAATGTCAATGGCCAACATCAGTCTGTTGGTGATGTTCGAACCCCTCAACACTCAACGGTGACTGCTGATTCTGCTGCTAATACATTCATTTCTTCACAGCCCATAATTGAACATGCCACCCAACAAATGGTGAACATGTTTGATAAAGTTCTGTCACTGTGTACTTCTTCTCTTACAACTGATCGTCGGAGACAACAGCAAAATGGCCGTCCACATGGTCAGCAAAAATTTGAACATTTCCCATGCAAGGTCTGTAGTTCAAAAGACCACACTACCCACGCTCATTGCAGACTATTTAGACTATGCCTCAACTGCTTTGGTTCAGGACATGTGAAACGTGACTGTACATTGGTGGCTCAGAAACCACCAACAGTAGTTCCCTCTTCTAGCACTGATTTAAACTAGCAAGCCCATGTGAAGAGAGGGGCAGCATGGGTCACACGGGAAATACCCTCAGAAATACAGTAGACCCTTACGCAGTATATGTGAACTGTTGTGAGTCATTGTCAGACAAGAAGACTGTGATTTTTGTTGGATCACAACGAGTAGATCAGGCCTGTGAGTTGTTCTACACCCCCGTGTCTGTTGGAAACAGAGCCGTTTTGAGAGGAATGCTTGATTCAGGGAGCATGTCATGCACAATAAGTGAAGAGGCAGAAAGCAAACTACAGTCTTTTGGTGTTGTACTTACTCTCAAATCTGTCCCCGAAAATGTGGTTATGGTTGGTTGTGGTGGCCTGCTAACACGCCCAAAATGCATCTACAATTTGGATCTTGAAGTCTATGGTTTTCGATTTGAAGTGCCAACTTTTGTGGTGCCAGGACAGAGGGATGAACTGATCATTGGTACCAATGTACTCCGTCCAGTTATACAGAAAATGAAGTGTGACCCAAAATATTGGGAGCTGATATCATCAAGGACTTCAGACCCAGGATGCGATGAGTTTCTCCAGCTTCTCAGTTGCACCTCACGATGGTCTGGCTCCGAGCAACCAGACAAGATTGGATCTGTGAAGTTGAGACAAGCTGTCACTTTACTGCCACAGAAGGAATATGTGGTGTGGGGGAAACTGCCATCTTCTACTCCAGTGTCACCAGGGTGCACTGTGATTGTAGAACCATCTTCAACTCGTTCAGCCCCAAAAAGCATCCTTGTTGGTCGAGTTGTGACACCCATGTGGGGTGACCACTGGATCCCAATGAAGGTTCTCAATCCCACACTCAAACCCATAACACTACGTCGAAACACCAAGATTGCTGATGTATTTTCCTGCGTAGCTGTTGAAGATATGACTTTCTATCAGGGTTTGTGCAAAAGTGTGTCTGACTTTTCAGGAGTGCCCACTGTAACACCAGATCCAACATTTGACCCCGTGAAGCTCCTTGCTGAAAGAGGTTTGGGGGACATCGATGTCCAGAGCTGTGAAGTGTCAGATGAATGTAAGAGGAAACTTGCACATCTCCTGTTGACATACCAAGATGTATTTTCCAGAGACAAACTCGACTGCGGTGAGGCTAAGGATTTTGTCCACCGCATTCATCTCACTGATGATCGTCCATTCCGCCTCCCATATCGACGCGTACCACCAGCCCATTATCAGCAGCTGCGTGAAGTGCTTTCTGACATGGAAATCAAGGGCATTATCAGTAAGTCAGTCAGCGAGTATGCTTCACCTCTAGTAATTGTCTGGAAAAAGTCAGGTGATTTAAGGATATGTACTGACTTTCGTTGGCTGAATGCCAAGACCGTCAAGGATGCTCATCCCTTGCCTCATCAGGCTGACTGCCTGGCTGCACTTGGTGGTAACATCCTTTTTAGCACCATGGATCTGACATCAGGATTTTACAACATTCCACTTCATGAGTCTGACAGACACTACACTGCTTTTACAACCCCTCTTGGTCTTTATGAATACAACCGCCTACCACAAGGTCTATGCAACAGTCCTGCTTCTTTTATGAGGATGATGCTCAGTATCTTTGGTGACCTGAACTTCTCCAAGCTCCTCTGTTACTTGGATGATCTCCTGATTTTTGCACCTACAGAAGATGAAGCCTTGATGAGATTGCAGATTGTTTTCAATCGTCTGAGAGCTAATAATCTTAAACTGTCACAGAAGAAATGTCACTTTCTTCGGAGCTCTGTGAGATTTTTGGGACATGTAATAGATGCTGATGGAGTCTCGGTTGACCAGGAAAAGGTCAAGGTTATTTCTGCCTTTGTGAAGAACGATCTCATGAACCCTGATGGCTGCACCCCATCTCAGCAGAAAATCAGATCATTTCTTGGGATGGTACTGTTTTACCAACACTTTATTCCTGGTTGCTCACGTATTGCGAAACCTCTTTATGCTTTGACAGCAGGACAAAAGAGAAAAGCAAAGGGGCGTGGCAAAGCTGGAACCTATCGTACACTCACCCCTCAAGATTGGACACCTGCTTGTGAGAGAGCATTTGAGGGGCTTAAAACTGCGCTACTGAACTGTGTGATGTTGTCCCACCCGGATTTTGACTCCCCCTTTATTCTCTCAACTGACGCATCTATGGATGGGTTGGGTGCTGTTTTATCCCAAGTTCCACCTGGTGAATTGAAAGCTAGGCCTGTAGCCTTTGCCAGCAAGTCCCTCAGTCGCAGTCAGACCAAATATCCTGCACACAGACTTGAGTTTTTGGCATTGAAGTGGGCAGTGTGTGATAAGTTTTCCCACTGGCTAAAAGGTCATAGCTTTACAGTTTGGACTGATAACAATCCACTAACTTACATCCTCACTAAGCCCAAACTTGATGCTTGTGAGCAGCGCTGGGTCTCTAAACTTGCCCCATACTCTTTTGACATCAAATACATTCCTGGGAAACAGAATGTAGTGGCAGATGCTTTGAGCAGAACTCCCTTTGTGACCCCATTAGCACAGCGCATTTTGGCAGAGCCATATTCTGAGCTTTTGGAACAGGTTTGTGAAATGAATGGTGATGTAGTGCAAGACTCATTTCATTTAACCTGTCAAACACAGCTGTTAGACAGTTTGTCTGTTGCCAACAATGCCGACATGTCCATGTCACAAGAGGACGTTTCATCTGTTTTGACTTCTCTGATTGATTGGGATTCTGCTTCCAGGCAGCGTGCAACATATCTGGCTAACCATTTGACAACACTTGAAAAAAAAGACCTGAACATCTCCACTGTCTTTGACCTTGCCGACTTACGTTCTAGACAAGAACAGGATCCTGTTGTTTCAAGGGTGTCTTTCTATGTTGAACGTAAGCAGCGCCCATCAAGGCGAGAACGTTGTAATGAGAGCCGACAAACATTGAAACTACTCAAGCAATGGGAAAAACTTGCCTTTCTAAATGGTATTCTCTACAGAGTGACAAAAGATGCAATAACAAAAAAGAAGAGGTTCCAGTTTGTCGTCCCTGGTTCTTTAATAGCTGCAGTGTTGCGCGGTGTTCATGACGATGCAGGTCACCAAGGACAGCCACGAACATTATCACTTGCCCGTCAGCGGTTTTTCTGGCATGACATGGAGAAGGATGTGCGAGGGCATGTCAGGAACTGCCACAGGTGTGTCCTCAGTAAGACCCCAGAACCTTCAGTAAGAGCCCCTTTAGAGAGCATTAAGACCAGTGCTCCACTAGAACTTGTGTGCATTGACTTCTGGTCAGCAGAAGACCACAACAATAAATCACTGGATGTTCTCGTTATTACCGATCATTTCACAAAGCTTGCACATGCTTTTCCATGTCAAAATCAAACTGCTAAGTGTGTTGCCAAGAAGTTGTGGCACTGCTTCTTTTGCATTTATGGTTTTCCAGAACGTATTCACTCAGATCAGGGGGCCAATTTTGAGAGTGAACTTATGACAGAACTCCTTCAGTTGAGCGGTGTTTCTAAGTCTCGCACTTCACCTTATCACCCTATGGGTAATGGGACGACAGAGAGATTCAATCGCACTCTGGGGAGCATGTTGAGGTCTCTTCCTCCAAGATCAAAGCAAAAATGGCCACAGATGATTCAGACTCTGACATTTGTTTATAACTGCACCAGCCATGAGACCACAGGTTTTGCTCCTTTCTATCTAATGTTTGGTAGAGTCCCAAGGCTACCAGTCGACCACATGTTTAAAAGTGTTCTAAAGGACGACAACATTTGTGACTACAATGTTTATGTCAAAACACTTGTTGACGACCTGCGTTCGGCGATGCTTCATGCACAGCGCAATATTGCAAAGGAGCAAAAACATCAGTCTGACCAATATAACAAGAGAGTGAAGGGTCTGCCTCTTTCTCCAGGTGATCGGGTGCTGGTTGCAAATAAAAATGCCAGAGGCAGACGGAAACTATCGGATAGATGGGAACCCATCATCTACACAGTTGTAGCGTCTAAACCCGCAATTCACATTTACAGGATCAGGGATGCCCATGGAAATGAGCGAGTGGTGCACCGGAATCTCCTTCTTGACATCAACTTCTTACCATTGATGGTTGATATAGATAACAATGCATCCTGCTCTGTCAGTGAAACTGCAAACACTGCTCAAGAGGGCGCAGCATTATCGGTTGTGGATGCGGAGGCTGGAACAGTTGAATCTTCTTTGGCTGAGTCTCTGACCTGGCCTAGTGAGTCTGCTGATGACCGTACATCAGAGTGGGTCAGACAATTCCCCACATCTGTGCCTGACAATGTCACATCACCTGGAGTGCAATCTTGTGATGATTCAGTCCACCCTATTTCATGTCCTTCAGAGCCGCATATCGTAGAGCAACCGACAACTAGATTTGGGAGGGTTATTAAATCAGTTTGCCGGCTTATTGACTCTATGGCTCAGATAGAAATACTTTTGGACGTATGAAACATACAGTTTTTTTTACATGCATAGGTTTTCTGAATGCATGAAAAACTCGTGTTTGACAGAATTCCTTGTATTTTTATTTGTTTTTCTTGGATGCTTTTCTTTTTTAGTAAGGGAACCTGGAAATCTGTATTTTGTGTAGCTAAACGTTAAGGTGTAAAAGGCACCTTATAATGTCTGGAGTTTTTATTTTTGGGAGTGCTATGACTCTAGCACATCTCAGGTCTCTAACCTTTCATTAGGTAGCATGTTGCTGATTTGTTTGGCTCAGTTTATTGATTCCTCAGACCAAAGTCACGTATGCTTTTGTAAATATATTTGTATTTTGTGTAATTCTAAGGGGGTGAGTGTAACAGGACGTGATCTGTTCATTTTAATTACACAAAATATTGACTGTCTCTAAGTTTCTTTCCCCCCTTGTATTCTGTGTTGGGTTTTGTAGCCCCTCCTTAATGTGTTCTTCTTCGTGGTTTTCTCTTTATAAGGTTGGCGCTTTCTTTCCCTCTCTCCTTTTTGTTTTACTGTCCAGCGGGAGAGGTGGGTGTCCTGTAATGTTAGCCATATGAATCCTCATTTTATGTTAATTATTGTGCCATATACTGTTATTATTTGGAATCTGTTGTGAAAAACATAAAAACCTTTGTAGATGTTAACTGTTTATTTCAGAATAAGAATTTCCTGTTCATGTTCTGTGCTCCCTCTACCTCTCACCCTCATGTAGGAGCTAATACGGGATGCTAACACCGTAATTTCTATTTTCTTTTTGGAATATTGCCAGGTATGTGTTAGCGGGCCTTTTTGTTTTACTGTCCAGCGGGAGAGGAGCTAATACGGGATGCTAACACCGTAATTTCTATTTTCTTTTTGGAATATTGCCAGATACGCAATAAACGGAGGTGGTCTCCAAGGGTGCTGATGTGTCCCGAGATCTTTTGACTTCCTAAACACAACGCAGAAGTGATGCGGTTACACAAGCTCTGATCTCCTTTTCCTTCACGCTGGTGCTGCAAAAAAAAAGATGTTTGATGAAACGCCGGCATCACCGCCTGAACTTGCTTACTCTGGGTATGTCGGTTCCAAAAGACCGGATATGAGTTATTGGACTTAGTGACCCTGGGTTGATGCGCCGATATCTGGAGTCACCATGGAAACGCGTGGAGAACAAAAGAGAGCGCAATACTTCAGTGAGTCTGAGATTTTAATGACGCAAATGAAGATTAAACGCCCATGAAAAAAGTAACACGGCTGCATCATCGGCAAAAGAAAGAGTTTCTGTTTGGAGAAAAAGAACAGACAAAGTAAAATATGTAAATATATATATATATATTTACATATTTATTTAACTAAATGTCATATTACTCCAATTCAATTAAATGTTTTTCTATCTCAATTTATTATAATTCTTGAACTCTCATATGTCTAAGTTTGAGTCTGCAGATATTCTCATTTTCATATAATTCAAATAAATGATACAGTGTGAATTTACGATATATACCAAGCATTTAATTATCATAACTCTGACTCTATCTTCAGTTCTCTTTTTCTACAGTTATACTAGTGGTGCTAAATATCCTCATCCTCCTCTCCCTCCCTCTCACTCATGGTGCAGAAAGAATTAAACATAACAGGACAAAATAACTCGGCAAAACACAGTAAAACAGTTAAACAATTAAACACATTTGGTCAAAAAGCCACACTTAAACCCAAATCCATCCAGACAGGCAAAAGGAATGGTATCCCACAATCCCTTGCGGTGCCGATCTAACAGCATCACCAAAGTTACACCTACATAATTGAATTAATTTGAATGAAAGTAAAATAACTGTCTGAAAACTACGTGTTATTTTTAAACTGACTTAACAAAAAAGAATTGATTTATCTTAACTGAAGCAAATCACTAAGTTAGATCAAAGTATAAAGTTTCTCTTTCCAACATCCATATATGGTCTTATCAGCCTCTCATGGTGGAAAAAGTATTATCTGAGCTTCTTCATCCACTAAATCATCTTCAAATGGACACGCCATGCTGCTTCACCTCTCTGAAAACAAACTAACCTTCAACTAAACCTGCTCCAGACCAGGTTATGTTCAGAGCATGAGTTGCTATGGCAACTTGACCTACCCTGAAACATACCTCCATTTCTGGAACTGAAAGCTGAGGTTATCAACTTCCTTAGCCTCAAACTTGCCGTGGGAGTTAGCATAACCTGCTTTCTGGAATCCCCCCCTGGTTTCAAACTGCAGCAGACTTTGGTTTGAAAAATAAGACTTAAGAGGAAACATGTCCAGAATATACAATCACATTTTGTAGTTTCAATCAGAAAATGGTAAAGAAAATGAATTCAATTTTATTTGTATATCCCCCAAAATCCCAACAACAGTCGTCTCAGTGGGCTTAATGTACACTTTAAACTTTTACTGTTAAAATTCAAAAGCTAAAGTTAAAAATTAACTTTAAGTTTCTGAAAACAAAATAAACAAAAACTACATAAACATCTAATGTTCTGTAAATCATTTAATCATACCGTCTCCCATCAAATCCCGCCACATCCAGATCCTCCAGGACTATCAGCATCTCGTCGCCATGGGAACAGGCCGCCAGGCAGGCGGGGATGCGGCAGCTGTCGTCGGTGGAGAAGTTCTGGTACCAGTTCGTCTCCACCTGGTAGGATCGGACCTTCCGTCTGTGGGACCGGTCCGTGTTCCCGCCGCCGGCGCCGGGGCGCCCCGCCTCCTCCGGGAACTTCACGTGCTTGAGGATGACGGAGGGCCGGCGGCAGCCCTGCAGGTGCACGCGCACAATCTCCCCGTAACCGCTCCACAGGCTCTGGATCGTCGCGCCTGCGCACAGGGAGGAGGCTGCGCACGCCTGCAGGATGAAGTCCCGCTGCTCCGGGGTCATCTCCACACCCACGGACACGAAGGAAAGACGCGAATCACAACATCTTCAGCTGGAAGACGCTTTTTCAGAGTCCAGGCAGAGGAAGGCGTGAAACCCGGAAGTAAAAAAAAAAAACAAGTCCGAGGAATTTAAAGAAACAGGCTGTAAATTACAAACCGAATGGACGCTACTGCCCCCTACCGGTCAGGTGTATATTTACTGGTTGACATATTTCACAATTATCCTAATTTTTATGTAATTACTGATAATTTCAATAAATACAATTTTTCAATTAAATGACAAACATTTTATATTAATTTAAATCCAAGTACTTTCAAACTGTTTTCAAGGAAATAAACAAAATATTTAAATGGATAAAGAAAGTTTTATTCAAAGTGATCCATAAACAGAATTTACAGGAGAAAATGGAAGCACGGTTATTTATTTCACCCTTTTGTCCTTGCATTAAAATTAAACAAAAGAAGAAAAAAAAATATTAAAAGCCGGTTTCAATTCAGGAGAGCCGACATGAAATAAATCTGATCAAACAGAAAAGTACAGACAGAGCCACTGAAGGGAATAAATACTACTTCTACTGCTATATCCCATAGTTTTTGACTGTTAAAATGTTATTCAATGCTAAACAGTACAGGGATGAGGATGATGAAGAGGATTTTGTTGTTCCTTTGCCTGGCAGTGATGACAACTAGTGACTTTATGACATGTTTTTAAGATTGCGAGTGTATAAATTGGAAATCAATGGAGGACTCAAAGATTCACAGAGAAGCATGAACTACAAACATGTAAAGATAAAAATGAATACATTACCAGAATAAGACTGTAGTTCAGGTCATTGATGTAGAGGTGAAGTCCCACGATGAACATCTTTTATCTGTTTTTCATTTAAATATGATAATAAAGTTTTTAGACAAAATAAAGAAAAATCTGTCTCGTTTTTAAGGACATAGTCTCTGCAGAGCAGCAGGAGTTCATTGGAAATTCACCTCTGAGTTGTGGGTGGGTGGGACTGTTAGCACAGAGCAGCCCCGCCCCTCTTCCCATTGCCGAAGGCTGGACCTGCTCTATATATTTTCTCCGTCACAAATAGGATCTTTTTCACACCTTAGTTTTTTCGTCCGCTCCTAATTTCACCACAATTTGAAAGAAGAAATACTCAGAACTGCAGTTTGGAGCTGAATTCTCTTTTATCCATGTCCTCCATTGTCAGAAAACGGTACAAGAAGATGTCAAAAACAGCGTTTTCATCAGAGTTTGTCTCTAAGAAGCCGCCTGTCGTCCTCATCGTCGTCCCGTTTTGTGGGTTTTTTCTGGATTTGTTCTAATTGGGGGACGTTTGTTGTTCAGTTTCTAGTGTTTTCTTCCAGACATTTTGGTGTTTTTCTTTTGTTCTGTTAAACCTTTGGATCTTTCCCGTCGTTTGTCCCCTGGATCTCATTTCCCGCTGCTGTGACACCGACACACTGGAGTGTTGGAGGTCATCTCTTCAAAGCAGCACGCCGCCCGAATGGAAAGTAGCCGACTCCAACTCTTCCTGTTCATGCAAACCGGCCCTCACCTTTGCATGTCAGTGCCTTGGGGGGGGGGGTGATTAAACAAAACCTGGACAGCTTTGTTTAGCTTTACAAAGGATCACTGCGGGAAAAGACACATTCCTGATTCCACGACCACACAGTGAGTTTCTACGCCTCAAACAAGCCGCCGTCAGGTGGAGGACATGCGATGTGGGCGTGGCCTCAAAGTGTGTCCAGTTTTCTTTGAGGAGCAGAAAATGTGTAAGGGAATCATCTAAATAATAATAACGAAAGAGAAGCAAATCTAGTCACCTTCTAACAACTACAATTGTGTTTGTGCGCTCACACACATCTACGTTTGCGTGTTTTTCAGACACTTCCAGGATTGTCTCGGCTTTGCTTCGTGAACGCTTTCCCGTCGGACCCCGTCCTCCACCTCAGTTGGAAGTGGCCGCCCGTGGTCTTCCTCAGCTCCGTCTTCATCTGTGGAGTGAGAATGAGGAGACGTTTGTGTTCGGGACAAACGACCATCTTCCTCTCCGTCTGAGGCTGACCTGCTCCAGGAGGCTCTCCTGCACGGTCGGGTCGTTCAGATCCAGCGTGGCGTCCTGAACTCTGACCTTTACCTTGATGAAATGCAGATCCTTCATGGCTGTCGCATAAAAAAATAGAAAAATAAAAAAGAAGGTTGGGGGTCGTTTGAGGTCATGGCTGCATCTTCATCTGTACTCACTGTAGGAACACAGGAACGGCCTTTCCACGGTGCAGTCCATGTCTCGCCAATGACCCGACTCCCCGCTCAGCAGCGCCACACACTTCTCGGCGTACGCCGTGTTGACCGTTTGGGTCGGCCTCCAGAACCTCAGCGAGGACTCGGTCTGGTCCGACCACTCCCAGGGGTCTCTGCTGAGGCCGACGTAGACGTCCTGGCCTTTGGAGACCCCCTCCACCGTCTGGTACTCGGCATGGTTCCTCAGGCTGGTCAGGTCTGTGTGATGCTCCCGGCAGAAATTCTGAGCGGCCATCCATTTGGTTTGCTGTGGAATCAGGACGTACCGATCCGCTCCCTGTTTGGTTCCTGAAACGGGAAGCTGAGTTTGTCATTCGCCACGATTGGAAGTATTCCTTTGACTTTACGCACCACTTGTGCTGTCTTGTCTTGTGGGTTTGTGTGTTTAGCGCACTGTCTTGTGGGGTCCAGATGACCCAACTCCCATCGCTAACGATGGGAGTTGGGTCATCTGGACCCCACAAGACAGCACTTCAAATATTTACCCCTTCATCTCCACGCTAGAGTCCATTTATCGGGGTCTTTGGGACTTTAGACGAGTCCTTACCGTCAAAGCAAACGCCCCCACGGGGGTCTTCACACGACCTCATATGCAGTTTCCCGTCTTTGAAAGTGACGCAGTTGTTGTCCGTCACTGTGCCCCAAATGAAATGGTTCTCCTCCCCCTCCCCGTAGAGGTCTCTGCCGGTCAGGGACCAGTGCCACCTCAGCGTGGACCCCTTGGACAGTCCGATCCACACCTCCTGGCCGTCTCTGCCCTGGACGGCTGCCAGAGCCCCCTGCATCTCCTCCATGTCGGCGAAGGAGGCCAGGTCTGTGAAGTTCTCCCTGCAGAAGATCCGCGCTGCGGCCCAGCTTTTAGGAGACCGGATGAGGACGTAGTGGCGCTGGGACCCGCACACAGACACACAGCACAGTCCTGTGGGCGAAGAAATGCCACAAAATGACAATCTTAGTACAAGCTGGCCCGTCCTAATAAATCCTCCTAAAGTCTAGAACCATTACTTTTTCTAAGAACATAAATCTTCATTTTTGTTTCCAAAATAACGACAATAAATGCCAGTCAACACTTTGAAAAACAACCTTAAAGTAAAAAATAAAAAGTTTGTGACTCCGAAAAATCCGCCTAAAATTCGGACAAATGATTCCCGACATAAACGACACCTGTAATTATATTCAGTAAGAAAGTTAAAGTTGACATATTCAGAATAAATGCTAACTGACCTGTTAGTAGCAGCAGAGTCTTTCTCATTTCCATTGTTGCAATATTGTTCTTAAAAGTGCCTCAAACAAAAGCAAAATTAATGGTTTTTTTTGTCAATAAAATGTCAGAAAAAGGCTCGAGAACGAAGAGAGTCTGAGGATTCCTGCAGATTTGACTCATCCGCTTCCTTTTCTGACTTTATCCTCCTCTGTATGTAAACCATATGAAAAGTCTGCCTTAAGTCGCTCCTTAAACACCAAATTTGCTTAAAATAAGTTCAGTTCTTTTATATTTAAAAGAGACTAATGCAGACTTTTTCAAATCCCCCTTCTTCATGTCTGGGGGGTGCAAATATCTTTTTTAGCACGTGCTTCTTTTTTTTCATCTAAAATTTCATCTGCATCGGAATTTTTTTACATTTAAAATGACTATTGTAACATTTTTGTAAAAAGAGACACGCAAGTTTAAAAACATACGAATGCAACATTTCTTTAAGTCTGTCAATCACTGAAGGGACTCCTGTATGTCTTAAGCTTGTGCTTTAGGCTTCATATGTTTGTTTTTGTCATTTTTAAAGGATAAAGGAGCAGACATGGTCAAACTTTTACCATCTGCCTCCTGTACTTCACTGAAACAGCTCTGCTAGTCCTCAGCCGTCGCCACGCTGTAGGACCACAGTACATCTCTGACACGTTGGTCTGCACGGAGCGTCTCTGCGAATCGTGACGATGAAGTTCAAACCCAGGATAAAGCCGTTTGTATTAGATGAACAGAAAGATGTCAAACTGTTATGGGTCATTTTAATGTTTGTCTTTCTGTCTTTTAATGGAATTTTTCTTCATTTTGAATTACCTTAAGCATTGTTTGTTTTATACACATAATATTTCCTTTTTACGTATCAAAAAACGAGTTCAATTAATTTAAAACTAAGAACATTTTATTTGAGTAATCTGAATACTTTCTCGTAATATTAAAAATTTGTGATGCTGATGATTAAATCAAAGCCTGATAATAGAATCAAACTTTTAATTCAATTTGGGCTCTTTAATTTGTCATATCTCAACGACACGATAATTTTATTCTCTATGATGCAGTAAATGATCTTCTTTCTGCAAGAAGCAACATTTCTATGAATCTATTCTGAATTTTTATTTGTTATGCGATTTCTAATGTAACCCAGAAGAAACAAAGGACTATTTGTCTCTGGGATCTTTTTCACGTAAATTCTTTATTTTTTATAATTTTTATCTATCTTCTTGGTTAGCAGCCATAAACAGTAATAAACAAACAAAAAAAGATTACAATAAAGAAATAAATACACTTTATTTAATTTAAGTAAAATTAATTTAATTTAATTGAATTACTTTGACCCCCGTGCTCTCCGGGGGTTTTCAGTTCCCAGACACTAGGGGGCGCCGCTGAGCCGCATGTTGACTCACATTCCTCGTTTGGTTCGAGCGAAGAAGAGTCCCAATTAGCATCCCGTCCATCAAACCCGACAGGATCGTGGAATAAACGGCTTTTACTGAAAACAGGGGAGTTACATTTCGGTGACTGAAATTCCTTGGACTCCAGGAAGAGCCGCCATGTTTGCTCCTAAAAAAGGAGACCTTTCTCCGAGCGAAAAGGAGCTGTTTGAGGTCATTAGCGCAGGTAAGCTTCTCGAGCTAATCCCGGTTAGCTTCGTCGTGGATAAAAACCTGATGATAGGAGAAGAAGAAAGTCGCTGCTGTGGCTCTGAAATTCACCAGAATGTAACCGTGTCTGACCAACAACTATGTCGTTTGTCTTCGTACAGATGGTTTTCTGTCTGAGTCTTATTTTACACATGTTTCTGGAAAAGTTTAAGATCTAGAAGCGTCTATTTGTCTTTTATTTTGAAATGCAAAGACCACGCAGCGAACTGTGGGTTTGCTTTGCTGACGTCATCAACTTGCTTGGAACTGCGTAGTTTTTCAGTCCAGCTTTGATGCTCACAGCGTCTGTGGGGAGCAGAGATGGAGCTCTGCTGGTTTCAGGCTCTGCTTCAGCTGCAGATTTTCTTCTGCGAGTTCCAATCCTCCTCCTCCTTGTTTTCTGCTGGTCTTTGGATCAGCTTTAACGTTGAAGTTAGATCTAAATCAGGGGGGACGCTCCTCTGACTGTCCTCCATTGGAGTTTGGACTCAGCCTGGTGGTTCAGGGTTTGGTCTCACTGCCTAACCAAAAATATGCAGACATTGATATAAAAGTCCCCAAAAAGAAAACAGATTTGAGTCTGGAAGCCGGATCAGATCATCTGGGTCACAAAGCCGGAGGAGGCTGGTCAAAGTGCCACGCTCAAAACCGCCACCTTCAAGGCTGTGGAGTCACTCCGCCTCTGACTTTTAGTCTGGACAAAACTCTGCTGCACCTCCTTTAACCGTCACTGCTGTTGGAGCTTCACTATAGCATCTGCCTGTCCGTCCATCCATCAGCATTCATCCTCCTAAAGCTTCTGATCCCCTCCACCTTCACTGAGCAGCTCACTGCTGCCCCCCAACTGTGGATCCACCTGCGTCTGCAGACATCCTGCTTCTCCTCTGCTTCTGTGTCTAAATCTGGTCCTGAGACCTGGAGAGGACAAAGTTCCAGATGAAAACGGTTCTGATCTGTTTCTAAGCTGTGTTCTGGTTTCTTCCTCTGTGGTAAAGTTCACTCCCAAACACCAAGGAGGACATGGTGACTCCTCAGAAAGGGTCTCCTCTCTGTGGTTGACCCCCTGACCTTCCTTCAGGCCCAACGACCGGATCAAAACTCTTGGTGTCTTTCAGGAAACGTTCAGGAGGCCTCCAGGCTGCTGGGCTGTAAGGACGTCCGGGTCAACTGTCTGGATGAGGTAACGGGAAAAAAATCCTTCTTTCCTGTTTCTGTTTGGACGAAAAAATAAAACCAAACTCAAAACTCTGAGACCTTAAATGTCTCCAGAGGACATCTGGTTTCCTGCTTACAGTCTGTTCACCTTTGACCTTTTAAAAGAACCATCTGGACCCAAAGATCAACATTTTAGTGGAGCTTTGTCTTCTCTTCTCGTCATCAGAACTGACTGATTACAAGACAAAGTTCAGAAAATCCTACATTTATTTGTCTGCATCTCGTTTCTGCTTCAAAATTCATCATTTTAGCAACAAGACGGACCCTTTTTTCAGATTAAAATACTGCTTTTGTAAAATCTCTCCTTTTATAACCAAAACCTGCAGCTTTTCCAGCTGAAAACTGAGGAGGAATCCCTAAAACTTGGAGTCAACAAAGAGCAGAAATGTTTGTTTCTGTTCTCAATTCATGAGAACTCAAGGCTTTTATTCTGAAATATATTCACTTGCAGCTAAATCCAGCTGTGATAGAAGCCAAAAACATGTATTATCATCTTGTAATAATGTTGTACAGCTGGCTTCATGCATTTATGCCTAAACACATAATAATCTGTGTTTTTCTATGCAACAGAATAAGAAGGCGTGGCCTAAAACTCTGTAACAGTGAAAATGACCTCCTGCTGAGCTGTCCTCTCCTCCACAGTACGGCATGACCCCCCTCATGCACGCCGCGTACAAAGGCAAAGCGGACATGTGCAGGCTGCTGCTGCAGCACGGCGCCGACGTCAACTGCAACCAGCACGAGCACGGCTACACGGCGCTGATGTTCGCCGGCCTGTCAGGTCGGTTCACGGGCGGAAATAACGCCGCGCCTCCGCTTTGACCCCCAGCGTCTGACATGAGCGGCTGCTCTGCGTCCGCAGGGAAGACCGACATCACCTGGATGATGCTGGACGCCGGCGCGGAAACGGACGTGACCAACTCCGTGGGGCGCACGGCGGCGCAGATGGCAGCTTTTGTCGGTGCGTTGGGATGTTTTCTGACCGTTTAGAAAGATCTCATCCCGTAAACCAAAGCAGATTCTGAGTCTGAGCAGGAGATCATGTGACGGGTGGGCGGAGCTTTCACACCTCCAGTCGACTGAACTCCATCTGAGGCTTTCCTTCCTCCTCTTGGACCTTGTATTTTATTTTGAAAAACCTCCTGCTAGTTTAATCTGCTGCGCAAATTAAAGTATTCTAATGTTTTCAATTACATTTTATCTGGATTATTCGAGTCCAAATCAACCAGAAATCTTTTAAAAAGTGTCAGAAAAAGAACCGGGAGAATTTTCACAGAAAAAAGGACTGTCTCTGCAGATTTTGATTCTTCCGCCCCAACCACCGCTACCGCGGCCTGGAACCGGACGGGTTGCAGAGACAAAAAAAAAAACGTTAAAATCTGATTCTAAAGGAAGCTTTATTTTGGAAAACTCCTGGATTCTCTCCATCACATCCGACTTGCTCGCTTGGTCACTAAAATTCATCCTCTACTTTCTTAAAGCGGCTCCTCTGAACTGAAACCCTCAAGTTAGCAAAGTTAGCGAAAATAAACGTATTCGGAAAGTTTCCTTTTGGAAAAAAGAGGAAACGGAAGAAGAGCCTTCCACTTCAAAATAAAAGCTGCATTTAACAGACAAAAACCTGGAGTCTTTACTCCTCTTGATAGTTGTTGGCCACAGATCATAATAATAATGTAGAATATTCAGCAACTAATAAAGTTATTCAAACGGTGGATTCATGTTCATGATCATATTTAGAAAATACCGGTTTGAGTGACAGCTTTATTTGTTTTTGTTTCTTTTTTAGTTCGGCCGAGGCTGAAGTTGGCGTCTGATTTGCAGCTTCCACTTTAACAGATGGGGGTTTAGGGACAATCTGTCACATTTGAACGGTTGCTGCACAAACTCTAGTTTGTTAACAAAGTTTAAAGCTGCTGCAGAGATTTTACAGAGGATGAAGATGAACTCAAACGTTAAACTGGAAGCTAAAAAAAAGATAAATCAGACTTCAGCCTTGGACAGGCTGGTCTGACATCAAACTGAAAAAGGTTAGAGAGCACATTAGTGGAAGATGAAGATGCTGTAGAGCAGTGATGAAGATCATCTGATGATTATTTTAGTGAATCTGTTCTTCTGACAGAGAAGCAGCTTCTTTTCACATTTTTGACCTTCAGAGTTTAGTGCCGTTTTTTTTTTTTTTGCTCCCCCCTGGACGGAGGAGCGTCCGGCCGCTCTTGAACGCGGTCCCGTGTGAAACCAGCTGCTCCCGTTTCCTCCTCAGGCCAACACGACTGCGTCACCGTCATCAATAACTTCTTCTCGCGCGCCCGCTTGGACTACTACACCAAAGCCCAGGGTTTGGAGAAGGAGCCCAAGCTGCCGCCCAAACTGGCCGGGCCGCTCCACAAGATCATCATGAGCACCAACCTGAACCCCGTCAGGGTAAGGCCCGTCAAAGGAACCGGGAGCCCCTCCCTCCCCGTTCCAGGATAAAAGGTTCTGGTGTCCTCCAGATGGTGCTGCTGGTGAAGGAGAACCCGCTGCTGGCAGAGGCGGAGGCTCTGGAGAAGTGCCGGCGGGTGATGGAGCTCATCAGCGAGAAGTGCATCAAGCAGCAGGACATGAACGAGGTCCTGGCCATGAAGATGCACTTCATCGGCTGCGTGCTGGGGAAGTGCGCCTCCTTCCTGAAGGAGCGCCAGGACGGGCTGGACGCGCTCGTGAAGAGGTCAGCGTGCGGCTTGGGCGTCGCCTCGCCGCCGCTCCGCAAACCTAACCGCCGGTCTCCCCCTTCAGTTTGCTGAAAGGTCAGGACGCCGACGGCTTCCCCGTCTACCAGGAGAAGTTTGTGCGGGAGTGCATCCGGAAGTTTCCGTACTGTGACGCCACCCTGCTGCAGCAGCTGGTGAGGAGCATCGCGCCCGTGGAGATCGTGAGTCTCTCTCTCTCTGACCGTCCCATCACACCGCCGTGCTGATCAGAGGTCCAGGTCGCTCCGCCTCCAACCCCCTCACACTGAATCTGGGGGGGTGGTGGTTGTTCCATCCTGGACCAAAGGGCCAGATTGTTTCTTCTTTTTTTTTCTGCTGCTGAGCAGAAATGTGAGGCCGCCACAGAGTCAGAACCTCCAGAATTAAAGAACAACCCTTCCTCAAAACATGATGACATCACAGCGGGAGAAACTGTCACAGAAATGAAACTCTAATGGGGCTCCACTAAGAAAACCAAATGAAGGGGATGAACAGGGGAGGTACGGCTTGGTGGCCGTTTGGGGCAAAGGGAGAATTTTCCCCTTTTACCACTAAATGGGAAAAGAAACTTTTGTTGGAGCAGCTCCCGTCGTGAGGGCATTCCTGAATCTGAACTTTGCTCTCCTTGAAGGGAAACGACCCCACGGCTCTGTCGGTGCTGACCCAGGCCATCACGGGCCAGGTCGGCTTCATGGACGCAGAGTTCTGCACCACCTGCGGCGAGAAAGGAGCCCAGAAGAGGTGCTCCATCTGCAAAACGGTGAGCGAGTCCAACCCGCCAAAGCCATCCGGTGAGGAAAACAGGAAGCTGAACACACTGTTGTTGGTGTTTTTTCTCTCCAGGTGATCTACTGCGACCAAACCTGCCAGAAGATGCACTGGTTCACCCACAAGAAGGTTTGTAAGAAGCTCCAGGAGCAAAGAGAGAAGCAGGAAGCTGAGGCGGCCAAACTGAGAACGCAGCAGAGCAAAGGTGAGAGTCGAAGCGGGAACCTCCCACTCAGAGTTCAACCTGCAGTTTCACAGAAAAAGTGGCACCCGGCAGGCGGATGGCCTCTTCCTGCTCTACCGTGCCGGTGTCGAAGGGGGGTCCTGGCTACCACTACCGCTTTGGGTGTGTGTGTGGGAGGGGGTGAGAGATAGAGAGAACTGGAGTTGTGAAGATTTTAACACTTGATTATGTGTGTGGACAGGCCCCGCCCCATTTTGACCAACATTAACACCAGACTGTGATGATGATGGTCCTCCAGCATCTCCTTGCTTCATGATTGTGCCCCCCCCCCCCCCCCCTCTGTAATCATCCTCCAGATGTCCTGAACTCCTTCCTTACCCCCTTTCTCCAACATCCCCCCCCTTCTTTGCCATCGAGTCCAACAATAAACATTTATCCAAATCGACACCTAGGGTCTCAGGAGACCCAGAACCGCCTGGTGGAACAGGAAAATATGTCCAACATCAGACGCCTTCGGCTGCCGTCTGTCTGCTGAGCTGTTGGACAAGTTAAAAAAAAGGGAAATGAGCGTCTGTGGGAGGTTTGACCCAAATGGCCGTTTGTGTTTCAGAGGACAGTGGAGCCGTTCAGGACGCCATGCAGCAGCTCTCCGTAGAAAGCAGCGCAGACGCTGCAGAGACATCAGGCCCCGCCTCCGTTCCAGCCGCCGACAACTGAGGAGAATCTGGAGGGTCTCCAGGAGGAATCCACGCGGCGAGGAGCCTCGCCGACCATCTTCTCTCCAGATGATCCCTTCCTTTGTGTTTGTGGGACATCCTCGCGTTGAAGATGGAGTCCAACTCTGCCTTAAAACTGTAGCAACCTGCAGGAGGGAACCAAGCAGACACCTGAGGGCGTTTCTGAACATGGCAGTGTTCTATGACGTCACCAGGTTTTACAGAACTAGTCCAGCTCATGGGATGTTTGTGGAAAATCCGTCATGGCAGCTCCCCGCTGTGGTGCTTTAGGTCGACCTTCGTGCAGCACGAAGGAGCAGAAAACATCTGGACCGCTCGGTTCCAGCTGCTGCTGTCCGTCAGAATAAAGACCAGCCGGAGACCTGATGTCATGATCTGCTGCGTCCACTCATCCACATTTCCTGTTGAATTATGTCAGCTTTATTCGTTTATGCTGATGAACCAGAAACCTTCAGTGGAGTCAAAGGTGTTGTAGGTGTTTATACGTCCAGCAGGGGGCAGTGTGCCACAGGAGGCTCCATGTGGTTCACTGACTAAAATGTCTGCATAAAGAGATGAAAATAATGTCATCAGAAACTTTTACTTTCATCTTGTAAATCTATTTTTATCAGCGAATAGAAATCACAAAGTTTCAGACCTTTGGTAACAGATTCAGGTTGACCTTTAACAAATGTTGAAACTTTTTAGTTCAGTTACAGCAACCGTGGGAACACAAAACTTTATGTTTAGCCTTAATGATGACGAACAACAGAAAAGCTCTGTTGTCAGAACAGACTGGGCTATTCGAGGGAAACAACAAACATGGAGTCATCTCCTCTGAGCTGAAGGCTTCAATATTTAACAAGAAAAAATAAATACAGGTCATGTTGATGAAATAGTTTGGATTGTTCTTCAGAACCAAAACCAGAATTCAGCTATAATTAACGGCAGTTTCTCCATTTAGTCACTCCTGTAACTTTTAGAAAACTGGACATTCCTGTTTTTTCTTTATGTTAAAGAGCAAATAGGAATGTTTAGGAGGGAAGTCAATAAGATCCTCTTATTTTCTGATCCATTCATAATTAAGGTCTTCAGTAGATTTTAAATATCTATGTATTTGCATTTTTCCTTTGTTTTTTATCACTGAAATGGCTCGAAATAAACTAAAAACTAAAATCAATGAATCAAAAGCTGGTTGTCTAGATAAAAGTAAACCAAAACCATGCAGTGTTGTGCCTTAATTGATTGTAGCCACAAAACTAAAGACACCCCTCAGTTAAACATAAAAGCCATTCGTCTTATAAATGGTAAATGGCGTATACTTATATAGCGCCTTTCTTCCTACAAGGACAAAGCGCTTTACAGTCACAGACCCATTCACCCAGTCACACACACATTCACACACTGAATTACATAACTAAAAGGCCTGTCAAGGGTTCAATACTCGTCCAAATGATCATCTTAGGGTATGGAAAGGCCGCCGTCCTTCAGAGCTTGCATTTTGACTTTCTCCGTTTCCCGTTTGGCCTGCTGCTGCAACCGCTGCTCCTTCAGGATCTCCTCAATTGAAACCTGATCCAAATCTGTTTCCCCAAGCAGAACTACATTTTCTCCCCTGCCCGTCACCCTTCTTTTATTTCTTTCTTTCTTTCTGTCTCCATGGCCCAAACCCTCTTCCGTAAGATTGTTAACACCATATGGTGTTTCCTGATTTCTCTAAAGCAGAAGCTCCATCACAAATGTACAGAGCAGAACATCAGCTCCATCATTAAGAAGGCTCAGCAGAGGATGTACTTCCTGAGGCAGCTGAAGAAGTTTCACCTCCCTGTAAAGATGCTGGTAAACTTCTACACTGCCATCATTGAATCCACCCTCACGTCCTCCATCACAGTCTGGTTCGCTGCGGCCACAGCCAGAGACAAGGCCAAGCTGCAGCGTGTCATCCACTCAGCAGAGAAGGTGATCGGCTGCCACCTCCCGTCTCTCCAGGAGCTGCACATCTCCAGGACCCGGAGACGGGCAGCCAGGATTGTAGCCAACCCCTCTCATCCAGGACATAATCTCTTTCGGCCCCTCCCTTCTGGCAAGAGGCTCCGGTCCATCAGGACCAGGACCTCGCGCCACAAGAACAGCTTCTTCCCCACTGAACAGTACCCCAACTCCCCCAGGTGACCCCCCCCCCCCCACCACCACCACCAAAGGACTATCGCTGCTACTTACAGACCATCCCAGCCCACCTGTGCTCCCACCTTACTCAACTGTATATAGTGTGTTGTTGTGTTAATTTAATTTTTTAACTTATTTTAATTGTACCATACACCAAGACAAATTCCTCGTTTTGTAAAGTGCGCTCTACTGAACCTGGCAATAAAACCTATTCTGATTCTGATTCTGATTCTTCTGATTATGTTCTGCCTCTCCAGGAGCCGTTTCAGTTTGGCCACTAGGTGGCGCTCACGCTGTAACATCACACTTTATTCAAGAGGATTGGAGTAAAAACCTGCTTTAGACACAAATGGTTACTTTAAAAAATGTTTCCTTGAAAGAGTTTGGAGAATTCCTGCCTGTGAGGATATGAAGCTGTTCATTTATTTAGCCGTGTGTGTTTAGGTCGACTGAGTGTTAGCATTAGCCGTCCTATGGGAAATTCCATTATACGTTAGCATCAAGCTAGCAGACTTTGGCTTTGCTGCTGCCATGCGTTAATGGCATAAAAGATCAATCTCAACTTTTGTGGGTTGACTTATAAAGCTTGAATGGATTCAGATGGATTTGATCCACCCAGCCCTGGATCTGTCTGAGTCACGCGTGAACCACGTTAAAACCACGGAAGGAGTCTGAAGAAACCACAAAGAACACACAAACTCATGCTTCTTCGTTGAATGCCTCCACTTTGACACACATTTGAACACTGGGCAGAAACCCCGTGGCGTCAGCACCACGGTCAGCTCCCGCCGCTGGCCCCCGTCCCTGGCCCCCGCGCTGGCCCCCGCCCTCCACACTTAGTTCATTGTTAATGTATTGAAAGTGGTCGCTTGAAGCCAACATTATGGTTGTTTGGTTTCAGGTGTTGTTTACAGCTTTGATGGCCCTCTGTTCACCATCAACACACCCTCCATTATTGCCCCCCACTCCTGCTGTTGACTCAACCAACCTTCATTTCCTGTGAGGGGGGGGGGGGGGGGCGCAATAAGGCCCTGTCTCTGAGTTTACCAGGAAGGGGGGGGGGGTCTCTCTTTCTTCACACACTGAGGACACAAAAGCTGGCGCCTGTCATTCAGCTTTCAGCATTCATCCAGCCCAAAAGCCCCAGTGGGGGGGGCGGGGGGGGTTGAAGTGTCAACAGTCCCCTGAGAAAAAACGACCGAGTTTTCCCCTCAGAAGTGGGCTGAATGAGCCTCTCCCGTTTGCGTTTGAGGAGAGGAAACAATAAGACCGTGTGAAGGCTGGTGGCCGACGGCGCACCTGTGAAACGTACAGGTACAGGTACAGGTACAGGTACAGGTACAGGTACAGGTAGGTGAGTGTGGCAGTGCAAACAGCAAACCAAAAGACTGAAAGGGCGGGACAGACTGTTTTAAAGAAGTTTTGCCACAACCTTTTCATTCATAAACACACTCAAGAACACGTTTTTTTCAGCTGTGAAGGACAACCGATTGCTGCTGCTTCACAGCAGTGGATGCAGTTTATTTGTAGGAAACACAAGCGTAGAGGTTTATGTGTTTGTGGTTCATTTATTTTTAGAAGAACAGTGTTGTTTACAAAAAACATGTAAGCATGAAGTTGCATTTTACAAATTCTTAAATTGGAACGTGTTTTACCTGCCAGGAGTCTGCTGAAAAAACATGAAACAGATGCTAATTAGATGTTTTTAAATTTATTAATTTTCCATTCAGACATGAATGGTCAAATTGCTTCAATAAAACTGTTTCCTTAAAGGGTTAAATGGAAAAAAAGGCATGGATTTTGTTGTTTTTTAATCCGTACATCTGCTCTGAACAATGAGCCAATCAGGAGACAGACAGCAGGAAGTGATGTTTGCTGGAATTCATGCCATCAAACCTTTTCTCTTTAAAAAATAAAAGTATCTCAAGTAGATATTGTTACAGAATTAACCAGTGACATGCAGTCAGGAGAGGCAGGTGAGGCTGTGCCTCACCTGTCATTATGGGAAGAAAAGAGAAAAATAAATTCAATTATTATATTTAATCAGTAATTTGTGCTTTTGCAGTCATTTTCCATTTAAATGTACCATTTTTGGGTGTTTTTTCTTTTCAAAATCGCTGAATTTCCGCATTTGCCGTTCAGATACTAAGTGACGTGCGATGAGGCACCAGCCCGCTGAGCCTCACCTTGGATTGCGCAATACCTATGCAGTCAGACGGTACTGCTGTCTCTCTGTATGTCGGTTCAATCACTTGTACTATATGAGCTGAGTTTACATAATTTAGCAGATGTATATGATGTACAGTTTTTGTTTTTATAAATAACTGTATGTGAGGGACGTGTTTCTTGTGCTGAGCGCTAAACGCCGGCGAAAAAGCCGCTGGGTGAGGCCAGCAGTTCTCGTGCCTCATGTTAGGGGGCGCCGGTGAGCCCTGAGATTATGACGCTAAAAAATAATAGAAGTGATAGCAAGCGGCAAGTCATTTTCTTCAGAAGGAGCGGCGTATGGACTTTATTTACAAGTAAAGGTAAGATGATAATAACGTTTGTGTTTTTTTCTATGCTGCAGTTTGTATATGAAAAAAAACATGTTGAAATGATATTTTAAACAAAACACGTTAACTGTTGTCAATTAAATGGTGAATAAGTTACTCAGTATGGTTCATATGTTTGTAAATCTGACTGATGACGTCAGTGCCTCACCAGCCATTAACCTCACCGCACGTCACTGGAATTAACTGTCAGCAATCCAGCGTATGAGAACATGTATGTAGCATGTGCACTAAACTCCACATGTGATCAAAGATGGTCCAACATGTGAGCTGATTCTTATTCAATCTTGTAAGGAAAAAAAGGAAATAAATTAAGTTTGTTACACAGAGTAAATAAATGTGTGGTTCCTAACTGAACCCATATTTTCGGATATGATTTTAGTTATTTTAGCTCGTTTTTTTCAAACACGATATTACATGTTTAGGCGCTTGTTGTCTTTGTTTTAAAGAACTTTTCTAAAATTTTGTTTGTGTGCAATATAAGCAAAACAAATCCAAACATAAAATAATGAAAATATGGTAAAAAAATGAAGCAAAGACAGGAAAAGAAAAAGTTAGGATACATTAAAGTTTGCTTCATGTTAACACGTTCAAAGTTTTTGAATATTGTTGCCGTTTGTTTCCTCATTATGGTCTGCTGTTGATCATTAATTAAAAAGTAAACGCTTATTTGTTGGAGTAAAAGCATGGACAACAAACATATAAAAACAGAAATCAGAAAAACAAAAGCTGCCATGAATTAGTGGAAACCTCTCAGGGGGATTCAGGAGAAAAAAAACAACGATTTACATTTTCCATCACTAAACTATGAGAACACAGGTGATAAAAAACAAAGAACAATAAACTGTACATCAAGTGTTTAAAGTAACTGTCAGGGTGGATAAATACACAAAAATAAACGTATATTCAATCATAAAGCTGAGCGAGATGACATGTTATCATTGCTTTTTTGTTTGGGGGAAATAGAATGTAAGGATGAATGATGAAGCAAAAAAATGGGAGCTTTCTTGCTAAATTTAGTTTTGTGAACATGATGCTTGGTTAGTAAAATCAGGAGATTTATTACATAAAATTAAGATGATCACCAAACATCTTCAGCCTCATGACGTTTTCTGCTTCACGGGTCAAATGGGCGGAGTTTTCTCACTCCAGCGACCAATCAGAAGCTCCTGACGGAGACGCACCTGAGCAGCCGCCTGGCTGAGGCGGGCCGGCTCCTTTAAAGCAGGCTCCGCGCGCGCGCCGGCTCATCTCCGCGCGGGACCCCGACGCTCCTCCGTGTCTCCGCTCACGTGCAGCCATGCAGCTCAGCGCGCAGGAGTCCCGCCGGGCCCTCTTCTTCTTCTGCGTCCTCCTTAGAAGCTGTCACACCTACAAGAACGACGCCACGGAGCGGCTCTTTACGCACGCGGGCGCGCCGGTGCCGGTGACGGAGCTGCAGAGCAATGCGTCCCTGAACCGAGCGCGCGCAGGGGGGAGAGGAGCGGGGGGCTCCGCGCACGACCGAGCCGGTAAGCTGGATTCTTCTGTTGGAGCAAAGGATCCGCTTTGATCCAAAATGATCTGTTGCAGATCATGAGAGAGTGATCAGTTTAAGGGACAGGAAACGAGCAGGTCCTCCAAAATAAAAGAGTGGCACAAAAACAACAATAATAAAATACATTATATTTATATCATTTTATATTATTTAATGTGTGTTGTTTAATACGATCATATTATTAATATTCATTTTAGTTTCTTTATTTTCCTTTATGTGTTGTTATTATTTGTTTAACTTTCTTTACTTTTTTATGGGGGGGTTTCAATCAGCTAAGCTTCTGTCTGCTTCCTTTCAAAGATGTTTGTATTATTGTTTAGCTAATATTATTGTCATCACGTTTAAGTTTGCATCTTATTGCTTTTATTATAATTTTAAACATGTTTGAAACAAATTGAATTAAAAACTTTTGGTCAATTTAGACCAATTTACAGGAACACTGTTGTTAAACTTTTAACGGCACATCATCAAACCAAATAAACACTTTAACAAGAAAATCAAAAGAGTGAAAGGGAAGAAAACAGGAGCAGGTGGAGCTCAGGTGGAGCAGAGGAGCAAAGGTGGGTCTTAAATGTGGATCCAGGAGATGTTCTGTGAGCAGAACAGCAGCTTTTGGTTCTGACCCGTAGCTTTCTGCTCCCTGTTCAATCCTGTGCCAACAGTGAATTACCGACATGCAGGGTTTTAAAGATTCTGTTCCAGGAGGTGATGTTAAAAAAAGAACATTTTTAGTTGTTTTTCATAACTTTAAACTAACCCTAAAACAGATATGGTTTGGCTCCCTGACTTCCATTTGACTCTTTTTCTTGCACTTTTAAAAAATCCGATAAGTTTCCTCCAATGTTTCCTCTTGTGTGATGTGACACTTTGTTGAAAATCCCGAACAGAACAAGAGCAGTTTGCCATCTCTTGTGGGTGGAGTCTCCCTGCCCCAGGTGAAGGAGTCTAAATACTTTGGAGTCTCGTTCACGGGTGAGGGAAGACCGGAGCGTGAGATTGACAGGCGGATCGGAGCGGCGTCCGTAGTTACGCGGTCGCTGTATCGATCCGTTGTGGTGAAGCGAGAGCTGAGCCAAAAAGCAGAGCTCTCAATTTACCGCTCGATCTTCGTTCCAATACTCACCTATGGTCATGAGCTCTGGGTCATGACCCAAAGAACCAGGTCCTGAATACAAGCGGCTGAAATGAGCTTCCTCCATGGGGGGCGGGGCGCTCCCTTAGAGATAAGGGAAGAAGCTCAGAGTAGAACCGCTTCTCCTCCACATCCAGAGGAGCCACCGGCTCGGGCATCTGGTCCGGACGCCCCCTGGACGCCTCCCTGGAGAGGTGTTCCAGGCATGTCCCACTGGGCGGAGGCCCCGGGGAAGACCCAGGACACGCTGGAGAGACTATGCCTGTCGGCTGGCCTGGGAACGCCTCGGGGTCCCCCCAGAGGAGCTGGAGGAAGTGGTGGGGGCGGGGAAAGTCTGGGCATCTCTGCTTAGACTGCTGCCCGTGACCCGGTCCTGGATAAGAGGAGGAAGATGGACGGATGGAAACAAGAGTTAACGTTAAAATGTTAAGTTTAGTCTCCTCCATCTCCTCCTTCCTCTCACCTAAAGGTTAAAGTGAAGCTGTTGGATTCAGTTGCCCCATCCAGGGGGGGCATGAGTCACTTTAGGACAGCCTCCCAACACCTTTCAGCCCTTCCTCATCACATTTTTTAAAGATGATTTTAATATAATTGTTTGCCATACAAGACCATACGCTACATCCCCAAAACGTGTACGTTTTTTTTATTTACATAAAGTTTGGGTCCTTTTTCTTTTCTCTGTTATTGTTGTTTAGTTGTTAAAACAAAATTTTGTAACAGAGAATCTTGTTGAACATCATCTGTGGAAATTTCCACCCTCCTCTCAGCATCATGACTGCAGAGATTCCTGCTGTGAAAGCTCATTCAAAGGCCTTAAATGGTCACCATTATCTCTGCAGAGATGCAGACATTTAGAAGAAATGTGACCTCAGTGCTGAGATTTTTTCCCGGCCTCATCGCCATAGTGAAGGCCTGGCATCACCGACTGCACGCCCGGCTGGCTGCAGAACAAAGCAGACGAGGCCTTTTCCTGAGCTCTGCGTCTCCACACCTGACCGGGATGGATGAGGTGGGGGCGGAGGGACAGGAAGACAGAGCCCATCGCCACTCCATTCATCCAGAGCTGTCACCGACGTGCCTTTAGCTGTGTGAATGGAGCCAGTCTTGGGTTACAGTGGTGGCGACTGTGTTTGTAGCCTGCAGGATGACAATGCTGCCTGCACACAAGCTGTCCTCCTGCTAATCCCTCCTGCAAGTCCGTTCTGAAGAAGTCCCGGTGTTCTGCTTCTGGTGTTCATGCCTCGCTGAAGGCTAGAAACTAGATAGGAGAGTGGGGGGCTCTGCCTTTTGTCTGAGTGCGGCTGCATTTTAACACCTTGTCTGTCCGCAGAGCGGAGTCACGTCGGCTGTAGAGAGTTGAGATCCACAAAGTACATCTCTGATGGCCACTGCACCAGCATCAACCCCATCAAGGAGCTGGTCTGCGCAGGCGAGTGTCTACCCGCCCAGATGTTGGAGAACTGGATCGGTGGAGCCCGCGGGAGGAGGTACTGGGCACGACGGAGTGGAAACAACGACTGGCGGTGCGTCAACGACAAAACCCGCACGCAGCGCATCCAGCTGCAGTGCCAGGACGGCACCACCAGAACCTACAAAATCACTGTGGTCACCTCCTGCAAGTGCAAGAGGTACTCGAGGCAGCACAACGAGTCTGGTGGCAAGTTTGAGGAGGCCGCCGCGTTACCCCCAAAGCTTCTGCACAAACACAAATCCAAGAGCAAAAGAAGGCTGGGCAAGGGCCGAATGAGTGAGAACTGGCACGAAGCTGAACCCTGAGAGGTGCAGGACTTCAAAGACTCCAAACCCTCTGAAGGGAAGTCTCTGGGATGTCCAGTGTTTGCAGTTGAGGATGATCTCTGAGACACGTTCAAGCTTCTGACAATCAAATCCATGTTTTAAAGCAATGTGAAAAATAGTTTACAGACAGTAGTTTTGTAAAGATGCACGGTCCCGCCTGCCCCTTCCCACCTGCCCGTTCGCGTCTGCACGGTCCCGCCTGCCCGTTCCCGTCTGCCCGTTCGCGTCTGCACGGTCCCGCCTGCCCGTTCCCGTCTGCACGGTCCCGTCTGCACGGTCCCGTCTGCATGGTCCCGCCTGCACAGCCCCGCCTGCACGGTCCCGCCTGCACGGTCCCGTCTGCACGGTCCCGTCTGCTCGGCCCCGCCTGCACGGCCCCGCCTGCAAGGCCCCGTCTGCACGGTCCCGCCTGCACGGTCCCGTCTGCACGGCCCCGCCTGCACGGCCCCGCTTGCACGGCCCCGCTTGCACGGCCCCGCCTGCACGGTCCCGCCTGCACAGTCCCGTCTTCAGTACGGCTGCAGAAATTCATTCTAGGAGTTGACATAGGTTGGCACCAACTTCTGTAAAACACCCAAACCAATCCTGTGTAAATACCTGTACATATATCAAATGCTAAAGACGGACCATATGAAAAATATTTACTTTTGTAAGATTCATAGTGTATGATGTAATATATTTTCACAGGGAACACATCGGATATTAAGTTCCAGCTCAGAAAGTGTTCATTTATCATTCCTGTAACAACTTTGTATGAAATAAATTCAACTTTTGTATTGCACAGTGTTCCATTGAATACTTGACTATGACGTCTGATTAAAAAGAAAAGTTGTAAAATAAGTTAGTAATAAATTATCCCTGAAAATTTGAATGCCAATGAGGCAAGTCAAAAAAATGTTGTAGTGATTTTATAACATTTGGACCGAATCATAATTTGTCTTTTGCATTTAGGTTTCACATCCTTGGAAGCTTTAAAAAAGTCTGACATTTATCTAGTAACTGAAATTACCTGCTTAATTTTATTTAAGCCATTGAATTGGGTAGCAACGGTTACATTACATGGATAATCGTAGTCAAATTTAATCTAACTAAACCAAATTAAAAAAAATCTACCAAATGCTATATGGACCTTAAAAAACTCTAAACAACCAGATTCATGACCGGACTTGTCTCAGGACAGTCATAATTACAAATGTAATTAAAATGATAATCATCATATTGATTCCGGTTTGAATCAACAAAATGCAGCTGGAAATGTTTACCGAGTTCATTTAAAAGGTTTCTATTTACCATCTGTTCATTTCAAACTCCAATTAAAATATCGAATGACTTTTTCTTTTTTTTTTTTTTGACTTTTTCTAACAGATGGTTCAGACAGGAAGAAGAAACTTGCTCTCAAATACTCGAGCTAAGGGGTGTTGCTTGGGGTCGGGGGCCGGGGTTTGCTCTGCGGGGGGAGGCGCTTTCTTGGCTCCTCTCTCCTTGTGTGGGGTGAGGGGTGTGGGGCCTGGGGGCTTGGCGCTTCAGGGGAAGGGGGACGGTTGTCTCGTCACCCGAAAACAGTCTACCAGCTGTCCCCCATTTACCCCCTTCCTCGTATAATCACTTATTAGGAAGGTGATGCACCTTGGTGGGAGGAGTCACTTGGCACTGGTCCCCCTCCCCTGGTTGTCGTACGGAAACACCCCCCCCCCCTGTTTTAATTGCACTTTAGACATGTGGGACCCTTGGTGGGGAGGGTGTTTGGGCATCACTGTGAGTAATCAGGAGATGTCCCCTCAGTGCCCTACACGCCAATTTTAACTGCACTCCTTTACCCCTAAAAAATATACTCTCCAACACATACACACGCACAAACACATGCAATACAAGGAAGGTGGGACCTCGGACCATCTGTCCCCTACCCCATGCCTGGTAGGGGGTACCAGCCCTCTCCACACGGGGAAAGGGATCCCTGTTCTCTCTGGTAAGACCGGGGGCCGAGGTTCACATCACACCTGAGCCTGGGGGTGTCCGTGTCCCTGTGGTGTGGGTTCTGGTCCTTCCTCTTGAGAGCTGGCCTTCTTCAAATTCCATCTATGGGGGAGCCTGGTCGGGCCATGGTAACAACACTCCTTGTGGACCCCCACCGCTCTGGGGCGTCTTTCTCCTCGGCAGGGGTGGCTGGCCCCTGCCTTGCTCTCACCTGGACCATCAGCTCTCATCTGTCTGATCAGCTGTTGGACAAGTTAGAAAGAAGGAAGAAAAACAAAACTAAGTCAGCCATCACTTATCAAACATGCCGTGTTGCATCTATTTCCTCAGTTTATCATCTTATAGTAAAATATCATATTGCATTATTACTTTTTTTGGTAAAATTAAACTATATTTGTGTACATTTTAATTAACTTCAGACGAAAGAGCCTCTGATGCACAGCTGGGATGTCTTATTTTGAAAGGATCTCCCGGAAGTAGCGTCTTTGTGGGTCTGGGATTGTTGGCGCTGATTTGTCGGTTCTGCACTCTGAGCTGCGGGATTTCTAGAGCCCCGCCCATTACCGCGGCGTGAACTGTTTTTGAACGGTACGGTGTGCCACCCCCACCCCCCCGCACAAATTGATGGAGGTTCTGCATCCTAATGTCCGGAACAAATGTGAGGGACCGGGCAGGCCCGCCAATCCCGGGGTTTTCCTTGACGGACGTGCCGGCAAAGGGGACACCTGTTCGGGGGAACCCTCCATCGACTTCCCGGTGTCAGTGGTTCTTCCTGCCGGCGGTACCGGAGAGAGAACCGGACTCCACACACCCAAACAGTTCTGCTCTTTGCTTGGCAGGCCGCTCATAAGCTACACTATCCAAGCTTTCGAGAGGTAGGAGATTAAAAAAGCGCGGTAACCGTCTTTTTTGCCGGCGAAAAAATAAAACAAGAAATCACACACATTTCTGTTCACGGGCGGATCCACAGAAAACCGGGCCCGCGGGGCAAACTTTCTGATAGTGGGCACCTTGAAACCCCCCCCCCCTTTTTTTGTTTTAGTTCCTCATAAATCACTCCCATTTTTAATGTAGAAAATCACTTTATCAAATGTGAATGTGTATGGATCATTTTATTTTTCGTCAGACGAACCATTCTAGATCAGATAAATTTCCTTAACGTCTTATTGATAATCCACCTTTTTTTAATAGTTTTTCTATAATTCAAGTCATAAACCGACCAATCAGAAGCCTCAATAAAAGTAGGTGGAGCCTGCTGACCTCCACATCCAACATTCAAAACATTTGACAGATTTTGTGTAGCCCACTCTCAAGTGGGAGGGGTGTGGCCTTCCAACAAGCCCGCTCCTGATTTGCGAGAGTTGTTGCCCTAGAAACGTTGACTCAGTACGAATCGGACCAATCGCTGCTCACTGTCGACGCCTTTGTGCTCCTTCACAGGGTGTCGTGGATACAACACATCGTGGTCGTGGTCGCCAAAGAGAGCATGGGTCTGATGGCGGACATCATCCAGCGGTTTCAACATCATAAGGTTCTAGTGGTGTCAGGCGGCTCAACCCGTCACCGCTCCATATGCAACGGAGTTCTGGCGCTGGACGAGGAGGGAACGGCGCCGGACAGACCCAGGGTGGTCATCATCCACGACGCTGTGCGGCCGTTTGTGGAGGAGGGCTTTCTACGCGAGATCGCCGTGGCCGCCAAAGATCATGGGGTCGGTGCAACAAGCGATTCGTGTTTGGTCAGATTGTAAGAGCTGAAGATCTTTTGGAGTTGGGATTTAACCCATGAACACGCGCTCTATGGCGTGCTGTGAATCATTGAATGTTTATGCGATCAACGGGAATCTGTCAATTCTGACGCTGATTTTCATATCGTTTTTTTGTGAATACAGCTGGAGTAAAAGTGTTGCATCACAGCTGCTTTTCTCCCCTTCAGAATCTGATAGAATTGCATGAATTACGTAAAGATCTGATTACGATGGTGGAGGGAGTGGAAACACCTGAACTCAAGTGTTAATTCGCTGAGAAAAGCTGAACTTTACCACAAACTAAACGTTCACAACAAATACTCTATGGATTCATGAAACAAAAGACGAACTCTTTAGGAACGTTTGCATCTAAAGTCAAACATTTTTGACTGAGAGCATGTTTTTAAGGTGAAGTATGGCGGTGGTAGTTTCATGGTCTGGAGTTACTATGCAGTTTTAGCACTTTAGCAGCTTTTTAATATTTAATGGAATGATGCATTTTCTTTTTCTCTGAACAGTATTTTTTAACCTCTCTAGGATGTCTGTTTCTAGAAAAATGAAATAAAGTCAAAGTCTGACCTTTAATGGAACGTGCACAACGTGGAGAGACACAAATTTGTGTTTGCATCACACAAAAATCATGCACAATTGCGTAAGATTTACATGATTGCTTATAAACTACGTAAAATACAATTTAACGTAAAACCACTAATAAAATAATATTAACCAACCAAAACCATTGAACAGCTCGAAACCGAATTCACTTCAAGAGCCTTTGGCCCTCAACAAACATCTGCGCACATCGGTGGACAAAAACCAAAAATCAAAATGAAAGCCTCTGAAGTCTTTTCTGTTTTTAAGCTTTTAATGTACAGACAAATGTGTTTAAGCAAACCCCCCAGGTTCGAGTTCAGCTAGAGTTCAATATTTTTGTTTCAAACAAAAAGTTAATATTGCGGTTTTGGGTTTATTTTTTACAACAAACCTGAACTCTGAAGGAAACTACAAAACATTGCACTTTATTTGCGGAGTAATCGATCTTACCGATCTTTGTTTGGACGCTTCCAAATGACTGATGTGAGTGAGGACAACCATGCGGCGCAAAACCGTATCAGTTATCAGTCCTGCTTCCACGCCGATGTCAGGACGTCCGTCTTCACTCGGAGCCAACAGATCTTTGGCTCAGAGTTGCTTCTTATTAGCAATTGCTTAAATATCAGTCAAGGATCACACATTGTTCTGATTTTTTTGCTGTTTAATTTTGAGCTTCAGAGTTCAAATTAAAAAAAAGCTTTGTAATTTAAAATGTTTAAATTTAACCCTTAAGATAGGAATTTTCTTTAAACAAATCTCCTCTGAGATGCTTGTCAAGTTCTCTTAAAGTGAAAAAAATAATCAAAAAAGTGTCAAATTCATATTCCACGTTTGTTTTTTGACACAGGCAGCGGGAGCTATCCGACCTCTCGTTTCCACGGTGATAGCCACCACATCGGAGGGCTTCCTGGATCATTCTCTGGAGCGAGCCAAGTACAGAGCCAGTGAGATGCCTCAGGGGTTCACCCACCATGTGATTCGCCAGGCCTACCAGAGGGTAAGGCCTGCTCTCCTGGGGGCCTCGGCTCGGTCGGAAGCTGCTGGGAATGTGGGATCTGGGTTTTCCAAAGCCACAGGTGATGCATGTGACGGATAGCAACTGATCCGGACCAAAAGTCTGAATTGATGATGGACAGAAAGAGACTTAGCTTCGGTCTGCTGTGGAGTGACAGAATTTATGAAGTGTTTGGACCCAGGATGGCTCACATTTGCTTTAGAGGAGCTGCAGAACTGTGGACTGAATTGAACAGAGGAGGCAGATCAGGAAGGGAAGGAGGTGAAGCTCACTGTTTCAGCATTTCAGCAGGAATAGAATGTAATCTGTGTAATCTGTGAAGACTCTGACTCGGCCGGCAGAAAAGGGTTTTAACAGGTCACCTGGACTTGGTTTTCTATCATTTGAAGACGTCTTGTGTCTGATGGTGTGGCCGTGGTGCTTGGCTAGGGCGGTCGACCTCTGATCGGGAGATTGCTGGTTCGATTCCCCCTTGCCCGCCCATGTGTCGGAGTGTCCTTGGGCAAGACAGTGAACCCCACCTTGCCTCTGGTGGAAGGTTGGCGCCAGTGTTCAGCAGCGGAGCCGCCACCAGTGTGTGAATGTGACTGTAAAGCGATTTGGGCCTTAAAGTACTTTTTAAATATACGCCATTAAAGTATATGTCATTGAAGTATACGCCATTGAAGTACACAGCATTGAAGTATAAACCATTGAAGTATACGCCATTGAAGTATACGCCATTGAAGTATACGCCATTGAAGTATACGCCATTGAAGTATGCGCCATTGAAGTATGCGCCATTGAAGTATACGCCATTGAAGTATACACCATTGAAGTATACACCATTGAAGTAGACGCCATTGACGTATGCGCCATTGAAGTACACACCATTGAAGTATGCGCCATTGAAGTATGCGCCATTGAAGTATACACCATTGAAGTATACACCATTGAAGTATACGCCATTGAAGTATGCGCCATTGAAGTATACGCCATTGAAGTATACACCATTGAAGTATACACCATTGAAGTATACACCATTGAAGTATACACCATTGAAGTATACACCATTGAAGTATGCGCCATTGAAGTATGCGCCATTGAAGTATACGCCATTGAAGTATACACCATTGAAGTATACACCATTGAAGTATACGCCATTGAAGTATGCGCCATTGAAGTATACACCATTGAAGTATACACCATTGAAGTATACGACATTGAAGTACATGCCATTGAAGTATACACCATTGAAGTATACGGCATTGAAGTACATGCCATTGAAGTACACGCCATTGAAGTACACGGCATTGAAGTATACGCCATTGAAGTATACGCCATTGAAGTAAGCGCCATTGAAGTACACAGCATTGAAGTGTACACCATTGAAGTATACGACATTGAAGTACATGCCATTGAAGTACACGCCATTGAAGTATACACCATTGAAGTATACGGCATTGAAGTACATGCCATTAAAGTATGTCATTGAAGTATACACCATTGAAGTATACACCATTGAAGTAGACGCCATTGAAGTATGCGCCATTGAAGTAAGCGCCATTGAAGTACACGGCACTGAAGTATACACCATTGAAGTATACGACATTGAAGTACACGCCATTGAAGTACACGCCATTGAAGTACACGCCATTGAAGTATGCGCCATTGAAGTATACACCATAAATGGTAAAATGGCGTATACTTGTATAGCGCCTTTCTTCCTACAAGGACAAAGCGCTTTACAGTCACAGACCCATTCACCCAGTCACACACACATTCACTCACACATTCACACACTGATGGCGGCTCCGCTGCCAAACACAGGCGCCCGCCTACCACCAGAGGCAAGGTGGGGTTCAGTGTCTTGCCCAAGGACACTTCGACTCATGGGCGTGCAAGGCGGGAATCGAACCTGCAATCTTATGATCATGGGTCGACCGCCCTACCGCTGCACCACGGCCGCCCATAGAAGTATATGGCATTAACTATATGCCATTGAAGTATACACCATTGAAGTATACACCATTGAAGTATACACCATTGAAGTATACGACATTGAAGTACATGCCATTGAAGTATACACCATTGAAGTATACGGCATTGAAGTACATGCCATTGAAGTATACGCCATTGAAGTACACGGCATTGAAGTATACACCATTGAAGTATACGCCATTGAAGTATGCGCCATTGAAGTAAGCGCCATTGAAGTACACGGCATTGAAGTGTACACCATTGAAGTATACGACATTGAAGTACATGCCATTGAAGTACACGCCATTGAAGTATACACCATTGAAGTATACGGCATTGAAGTACACGCCATTGAAGTATGCGCCATTGAAGTAAGCGCCATTGAAGTATACACCATTGAAGTATACACCATTGAAGTATACGACATTGAAGTACATGCCATTGAAGTATACACCATTGAAGTATACGGCATTGAAGTACATGCCATTGAAGTATACGCCATTGAAGTACACGGCATTGAAGTATACACCATTGAAGTATACGCCATTGAAGTAGACGCCATTGAAGTATGCGCCATTGAAGTAAGCGCCATTGAAGTACACGGCACTGAAGTATACACCATTGAAGTATACGACATTGAAGTACATGCCATTGAAGTACACGCCATTGAAGTACACGCCATTGAAGTATGCGCCATTGAAGTATACACCATAGAAGTATACACCATAGAAGTATATGGCATTGACTATATGCCATTGAAGTACACGCCTCCGCTTTGCATCGGATGGTTCAGGCTTCCACGGCGTGGGTTAAAAAGTGATAATGCACACTTCGTCGGCCATTAACCCTTACTCAATGCACACCCAGCAGCCAATCAGAATCGAGTATTCACCTAGCCCATGGTATAATATTTACTATCTATCCAAGAGACTTTCTCCATTTCAGGCGTGTGTCGCTCCCTCGGCTCAGATTGATGCACTCGCACCAGGCTATCCCGCTTTGTCTGAAATGCGCTGCTTCTTTGCCGAAGTGAGTTTGTTAAAGATGTGGAAGTTTTTTTTCCAATATTTAAGTTTTGTTTCTACAGCCTCGAGGTCCTCAGAGGGTTTTTGAAGCTTTAGGGAAAATAAAAGGTGTGGCTCCAGCTGGTACCAGCTATTTTTGTTCCTGGCACACATGGATCTTCAGACTGCTATGAGAGCCTCATGTTGGCTTTGGCCTCCTCAGAAAATGAGCTCATGCTTCTGCTGCAGCTTCAAGGCCCGCCGAGTTAAAAAAAGAACAAAGTGGGACGGTCAACTGAGGTTCTGTCAACTTCAGGAAGAATAGAAAGTCAGAGGGATCTGTCAGTTAAAGACCGTAGGACACACTCGCATAAAAATGTCCCATTTGTGTTTGACGTCCATTGAAAGGAGAAGAGCAAAAGACAAAAGGCCAGATCCACTGTCCTCCATCAGGGGGGTCTTTTGTGTTTTTAAAAGAAAAACTAAAGCTCATGTTACGAGGAAAGCAAAATCCTGTTTCTGTTGGAGGTTTCTGTCTTTTCTAGTTCAAACCTAAGGCCTTTTCCTTTTAAAAAGAATCTAAACATCATCATATACTTGTAGATTCTGTAATTGAAAAAGGAGTTTCCCAAGACTTTAGAGATTTTATCACCAACCACTTTATATTTTTTAATTGTAATGTAGCCACGTGGGGGTCCAAGCCAGTGTCTCATTGTGCCAGTCCCAAGCCTGGATAAATGCAGAGGGTTGTGTCAGGGGGGGCATTTGACGTAAAATTTTTGCAAGCCAAATATGCAAATCAGACGCTATGAGATCCATACCAGATCAGTCGAGGCCCAAGGTAGCAACAACCGCCATCGGTGGTGTTCACCGACGAGGACTACTGCCGGTCGAAGGAGAGGCAGTCCTCCCCCTGGGCAGGGGTGGCAGGCCCCTGCCTTGCTCTCTCCTGGACCAACTGTGGGCTGGGTTGTAATTATTGGAAGCTTGATGCATTTATTAGGTTTCGATATTTCTTTAGATGCATCTTGAAGTGTTTTAGTGGGCTGGGTTGTAATTATTAGGCTTTATGACCCCCCCCTTTCTATAATCACCCCCTCTCTAACATGCCTCTCTCTTCTTCCCTCCTTTTATTTTCCGTCTGGTCCAACAAAAAACTGTTACAAATATAGTTAATATGAATAAAGTTTAGTCTAAATTACTAAAAGGGTTTATTCAAAGATACACCTACTGTGTCAAAAGACTTCAAACCTTTATTGTAACAGTAAAATCTGTCCAACACAAGAGGCCTTCAGCTCTCATCTGTTTGCTCAGCTGTTGGACAGGACAAGTTAAAAAAGGAGAAGCAGTGAATGAAGACATGGAGGTAGCTGGTGTTAGAGGAAAGGATGCAGGAGACAAGGTTAGATGGAGAAAACTGATTCGCTGTGGCGATCCAAGGAAAAGACGATGACCTTATTTTGTACCTTTATACTCAGAAAGTCTTGACTTCTTGGTTCTTTTGTTATCAGACACGGTTGTGTTTTTTCACATACCTAACATGTTTCGACGGACGTCTTCTGCAGAGAGGAGAGTGTTCATTGGACCGCGGCTACCCTCAGACTCCACAGTATGGCTTAAAGCCGCTGTCCGTTTGGCATCTCAGAAATGACAAACAATTTGTAGGAACTCAAATATACATTTTCCTAAAGTAATATTGATGTACGGCGTTCCCTCATTCATCGCAAAAATAAGCTCTACAAATAATCCTTGATAGACAAAATTTCTCTTCATTTTTTTTACAATAATTCTCACTGCCCACTTTATCCACTTCTCTCAGACAGACATGAAGATTTTCAGGTCTCTTCTATCTTCTTGTTAAAACTCTCAAAGTTCAAACTTTCACAGAAAAAAAAGTCCAGGATGATGGAATGAAATCCAAGATCTGATGACCATCAAAGATTTCTGCAATATATCAAGGGAGCACTGTATTGTAATCCCGGGTTGTCATAAACGCCATTTCTTAAGTTGCACCAGCATTATCACTGCTGACAAACGTTAAAAAAGGCTCATTGTGCCGCAGCCGCAGATACTTTCACAAACCAGGAGATTCAGGGTTTACTGCTCTCTGTAGTTACCACCATCTGCATCCTAACGATTTGAACATGGATTTAACAAATACACATAGACAGCAGATGAAACCTGTCCTTGTAAAAACAAAGAAGAAAGAATCTTATGTATCTGATGGAACTAATCTTAATACAGAAAGATAGGAGTCCAACTCGGCTGTAGCTCGGCTGGGTAGCTCGGTTGGTGAGGTGAAGGACTGACATGCAGGAAACCAGGGTTTGACTCCCGGGGGGGGGGCAATGAATAAGCATGCAAATGGTGAGCAGTTAACACCACCCAGTGAGGGCCCTTGGGCAAGACCCTTAATGCTACTGCCTACCAGCATGAATGTTCCCAGGGAACTGGCAGCAACGCCTCCACCATCACCAAGTATGAATGAATAATGGACACGTTGTTTGGTAATTGGGCTTTGAGCGTCTGGAAAAGCGCAGATTAATCCATTTTTAAAATTAAGTCTTATCGGCCAAAGAAAACAGTATGTGCTGAAAGGTGTGGTGATGGCAGTGGAGTGTTCTGAACCTCTGCTGCTCAGCAGGACTTTTATCAAAGCTCAGAGAAGAAATGTTCACATTCCCTTCAGATCGTAGTAAAAACCTGCAGCTAAACAGTCACCTGCGTGGCTCTGAACATCGTTTACCTGCAGACATCCCGGATCCACCCGTTTAGGGACGAACACTAAACCACCAACTGAAACTGAGTTCATATTTTCTTTCTGGTGATTTTCTTTTTACCGTTAATCAATCATTTTCCAAAATGAGGGTTTGTTGTTGGAAGCTTGATGCATTTATTAGGTTTCGATATTTCTTTAGATGCATCTTGAAGTGTTTTAGGAGGACAAGACAAACGTCCTGCCGGACTGTAGATGTCCTGAAACCAACAAAGCCATTTAGAAAATCCAGCGTCGTTCCAGTCCAGGGGTGGGCAAACATTCTGACTAGAAAAGGGCCAAACCAGGAACAAATATGTGATTTGCTAATCTACCTCATAAGAGACAGAATTAATATTGGATTTGCATGAAAACATGCTTTAATGTTGATTTAAAGAAAATAATGCTTATTTTTTAAAATGGAACATTTTGAAGTTTTAATTGAAAACTTAAACTCTTGTTCTCATTTTGGTGCCAATTGTTTCCTATGGGTTAATGTCCCTCAGGGAAACAATGCAAACTTAATGCTGCGTTTATGTGCTGATGGAATGATGGGAAAAATGACCGTCTGACTCGGGAAAACGCGCATGAGCATCGGAAAAACAACAAATCTGCCGACACCACATGAATGCAGAGCAGCTTTCTGCATCTAAGCAAAGGTGAGTGTTTCTGTAGAACGTCATCTATGGGGAGACACAAGAAATACAGGGAAAATAAAATGAGAAATACAACTGTCAATATCATTTATTTAATTTGGCGGGCCAGATAAAATAGCTTTAGGGGCCTCTGGGCTGTAGTTTGCCCACCGCTGTTCGCGTCTGTCATTTGGGATTTGTGTTCTTAGGGCTTCAATAATGGGATTAGTAGGATTTCAGTTACTGTAATGAGAGTCCATTGTAGTCAACACACACCCAGAGCGGCCTCTTCTTTTCACCCCCCCCTCCCCGCAGTGCACCGAGGCCGACTTTGAGTTCGGCACCGAGTGTCTCCATCTGGCTCTGCAGTACTGTGGCACCAACGCAAAGCTCATCGAGGGGCCGCCAACGCTGTGGAAGGTGAGCTCATCGGCGTTTGGGAATCGATCTCCTGGCTGATCCATCTGTACACCTGCCACTCATTTATCACACACACAGAAGGACATCTGGGGAGTCAACCATGAATGGTTGCACTCATGCTGGGAAATTCAAGGAAAGCATGAAAAACTGCAGCTTCATTCCCACCATCAAATCCATACATCCTCAGATATGATCACCCCAGGTCTTTCCTGAGCTCTGTTTCTGGTTTCTAGAAGATCAGGTCCAGAAAATGACAAATAAAACATGTATTCTCCTTTATAAACACTCTTCATAGAAGCAGCTACAGCTGCATTGGTTTGTAAACTCTGTTGGCACAAAGAACAGCAAAACCAAAGGATGCTTCTGCTACAAAAGATCTTAATTTCTTCAGAAATATTGCAATTACGAGAATATGAAACTAAATGAAAATATAAAAATACCTACAGAGGAAAAATAAAAGTAATAATTAGTTCCAACACCTAAAAGAAACAAAAAAACGACGCAGTAAAGTATCCACAAATTTAAAAAAAAAACTGTATTATCTGCATTTTTTAAATGCAATTTTTTAAATTCATTTTCCTACCCAGAAGTAAGACTACTCGAACGCTGAGGCTCCGCCTCTTGCTGTCTGTGGGTGCCGCCCATTTCATCACGTCATGCATATAAAACGAAAGCGTTTAGCGGATCACCGCTAGCTCCATGGAGAAGGTGGGTGTTAGCCTGGGGGGCGGGGCTGGCAGCGCAGACTCTTCCTGGAAGGGGCGGTTCCTCACTTTGTGATGTCACACACAAAGGTTTCTTTTCGTGTGGAATGAACATTTTAAAATACCTAAAAGCTCAAAAAATAGATTTTGCGTTATGAAGGCCCTTTAATCTCCTCCCTACTCACTTTATCCACTTTTCTCTCGGTTAAATTAAGTTCAGACCTTCATAAAAAATGAGTCCAGTGTTATTGAACGAAAAAAAGATCTCTGGCAATTGAAGATTTATGAAGCCGATCAGGACGGAGTCTCCTGATTGGCTAGAAAATGCACTAATAAATATGTACGAACCCACAGGACTGTTACAGGAGAGTCATGTTATAGCCAGGGAACACTAAATTAAAATGACGTAAGAACGAGCTGAAGCACGCGCCTCCCTGAAAAAGAATAAAGCTCTGATTTGACCCCCAGGTGACCTACAAAAAGGATTTAGCTGCTGCGGAGTCCGTCCTCAAAGGTGAGTCACAGTCCTTATACACCTGCATTTGCACTGTTTTCCACATGCTTTGTACAAAGTTATATTTTTTCCCGTCTTTAAAGTTTAAAAGTGCGCGTTCTCAGACGGCTTAAACGCCAACAGACGGGCAGAACAGGCGAGGTTTCGTCCTCTTTGTGGGGAGTAAAAGGGCGACATTGAAGCGAGGCTTTCGCTGAGAAATTCCTTTGTGGGCTTGTTTACCTTCAAATGAACAGGGCGGGAGACAGCAGTCTGGGGGGGGGGCAAGTCAGGACAAGGGACACCACCACCAGCGGAGCAGTGGAAATAAACACAGCCCCACATTTCACCACCTGGACCAACATGTACCTGTTTGACGGTGACAGGAGGAGCACAGCCGTCACTTCCAGAGTGAATGAAGTCATTGTGTGATTTCAGGAAGGATGTGGAAGGAAGTTCTGTCAGTTTGAGGAATGGCCGGCGGGGTGCTTCAGGCTCCGCCTTTGAACGCTCCGCCTGATTCGTTAGCGGCCGTCTCCTAAGCGAGATGTTGGAGGTCTGCGATGACACGATCGTTAGGTTTTGGCATTTCTCATTCTTCTGTCTTCCAGTTTGTCTGCAGTTTTAATGTTATTTACATCCAACTTTGTTCCCTTTTTTTCTTTTCAATTGCGTCTTTGGTTAAGTTTATTGCTTAACTTGCTGTGTCTTGTAGAGTTTTATCTCTGGAAGGAATGTCTTGCTGCTTTGATTTGCTGGTCCAACTCCCCCTGTCCTGCTGAAGGCTGTCTTCCTCTGAAGCCCAGCTTTGCTTTATCAGCCGCATGGATCAAAATCAAATTACTTTGTTTCTAGAGCACCTTTCATGACAAGAGAACAGCTTAAGGTGCTGTAAACACCAAGTCCTGCATATGCAATAAAATAATAGAATTATCCCCTCATAATAAAAGACACAAACACAAGAGAAATGACTATAAAGAGCTAAAGAAGGGAACCCAGAAGGCGTCGGCGCCCTGTCCTCCTGTTGGTTGGGGTGTCGGCCTCTGAGCAGCACAAGCACAACTCACTTCTTCTACAAAGAAAACACCACTTCTTTTTATGCTAAAGGACATAATTGAGGAAGGACTGAAGCATCTTTTCTGCAGCTTAAGGCCTGCCATTCAGGCTCCACAAAGCCCTGATCTGTGCAGGTTTCTGCCCAGAGAAAAATGGTGTTTACCCAGACTCGCTGTGCTGTTTGCCTTGGATCTTTTCTAATAAAGGTAGAGAAAGGTGTGCGGCTGCTTCCTTTTCCTTTTCCGCTGCAGTGAAAGATCAAACAAAATGTGGTTCTTTGGGATCACCTGGTTTAGCCAAAGCAAACTGCTGCGGTTCACATGAAGCTTTCCCAGAGATTTCTTCATTCGTTTGGTATCAGAGGGTGAAGCAGTTCATCAATGGGGAGCCGTTCTCAGATGAAAAATCACCAAATGTTTCCCGTTATACTAAACGTGTTACAGAAACACTTTAAAACAATTGAAAACCTTGTGTTTCCATGACGACCAACGTCGTTTTGAGCTGCAACGTTAAATCCCAAGAAGTTTGGGAAGAATTTTCCAAACACTTTCCAGGGTTTTGAAAAAAACAACAACACAAAAGTCACTGAATGGATTTGTGAACAGTTTCCAAACACGGTGAGATGAGTGGAAGTCAGTTCACCGTTGATATCTTGGAACACATCAGCTCTTCTCAAACAGGCTAACAACCTGTCCCTTTGTCGGTCGTTCGTCTGTCCACGAAGACACGCCCTGTAAACCTAAAGCTCTCATGCAGGGCTGACATCTGCCGGCAGCTCCCGAAGTTCTGCTGCGTGTCTCTGCTTGTAGGAACAGATGTCCTTCCTCAGTGGGAGCGTGCACAGCTAAAGCAAAAAGCCAGAGCTCGCCGTTTGGATGTGAAAATAACAGTGTAGTATTCCGTGAGGTCATAGATAACATGGACCTTTCATAGAACTCCACTGTTTTATATACACATTCATAGTATTTATAGAATCTGAAAACTGGATGTCTAGAACAGCCACAGCGTAACACAACACTGGTGTGGTCACGTGCACCGGTGCGGCGTTTGACCCGAGCAGGTGCGGTCCGTGGAGGGTGGTAGAAAGGAGCAGTTGCATCTTAGGGGCAGCTGTGTCACCTCAAGGGACGTCATGAAAATAGAGCGCACCATTGTGGTGTGTGTGGGAAGTGTGTCATGAAGTATTCGTAGGGCTAATGGAAGCTCCACGCACTTCTGATGCTGTCGCACGGCGTCCTGACGCCACGCTCTAGTGCCTAGTGAGGTGTAAGGTGTGAGCTCTGGCTTCTTACTGACCACGTTCCAATGCTGCACACACGTGATGCGTAGGATATCAACACACACTACGACCTGCTGGTTTTCAGTTTAGGTCTGAACTGTGTTCTCCTTCCTCTCCTGCTTCTGGTGCTCAGCATCATGTTGAATCATCAGCCTGACCCCCCATCGGTCTTCTGGGTGCTTCATCTTTAGAAATGCAGTTTACAGCAGACATCCTCTCCTTTCACCCAGCGGGTGACCTTTCTGTTAGTAGCTGGGGGGAGGTAAGGCGTTCAAATCGGCGGAACGCTGCACCTTTACTTTTTCCTGATTATTCTTTGATTCTAAACACAATCTTGTCTTTTTAAAAAAATGTTTTTTCATGTTTGAGTCATTTTGTTTTGCATGGCAGTACAGAAGATCTGCTTCGTCTCTCCTCAGAGTCTCTGTCTGAGTCCGCCTGCATGATCACCGGAGGGCGGACGGCGGCGGCGGCGCTGGCCGAGGCCTTCCAGAAGGCGGCTGGAGCTCTGCATATGGTGTGTTACCAAACGTCCACAGTTCTCCTTTTGTCTCCCTGGTCTGTCTTCACGTACTTCAGTCTGTGAGCTCCGCATGGGTGGCCCGGTGAGGAATCTGCTCCTGCGGCAGACCTCATGGTGTCCAAACTTTCCCTCCTCGTCTATCCACATCAGAGCAGAGGACGGTCAAATACCAACCGTTGGAGTCTGCCTTGATAATGGGGTGTTATGGAGGACTTGTAGTGAGTTTTTTCTCTTCATCTCCCTCCTACTTCACCGCCGTTAACCTCTACTATCTCCAAGTTCCCAGCTTTCCCTCCAGACACCCGTCATTGCTGTTTCGGTGCATCTGATTTCCATTTACTCCATTTACTCTGCAGGATTGTTGTAAATGTGACGGCATAAAGCGCTCTGCAACTGTTGGGTTTCCTCTCATCAAGAGTTCTCAGACTTCCTTTGAAGAAGGTTGGGGTTGAATACTGTTCAGAAGCAGCCGCGTTTTTCCATTGTTGCTCCACACAGCTGGACCTTCTGGAGAAACGTTGGTTAGAAAGGTGTGACAGCTAATGGGTTCACATGCAAAGACCTCAGGCTGCCGACAGCGAGGTGGAGATGAACAGACGCATCTGCATTCTGTTTTATTTCACTCTGAAAAGTTTGAAATGTCTCCGTCCAAATGCAAAAACAGAGAATTCTAATGTGATAAATGCCATTGCATCTTGACAGAAGAGCATATCGAAATGAATTTATGGGACTCGCTGCTCCAGCCGGACATGAACCGCAGCAGGGGGGGGGCGCGGTCTTTTAACCAAATCTCCTTTTTTACCAGATGTGCTTTCTTTTGCTGTTATGTTAAATGCTGCTCAGTGGAGCTTAATGTAAAGGATTCTGGGCAGAGCCATAAGAAAACAAAACATAAAAACATGAATCACAATCTATTAAAATTTAGAGATAGGAGACGTATTTCCTGACCTGAATGCACCAAGAATCTCATCTTAGCAGCTTCCTCTGATTCGATGGTTGTTTCTATAGGGTGACAGATGATTGTTTGGATGGACTGCTTTAAAAGATCAGATTGAAAAAAAATGAAGTTTTGAGACGTCTCACAATAAACGCTAATTAAAGCTTTAAGTCGGACAAAACTAAAGAGCAAATAAGCACAACAAGTACATGTGCAAGCATGGTGGTGGAAGAGTCATGATGTGGACTACTGCCAACCACTCGTCCATTTATTTATCCATCTATTTATTCTTGTATGCAACTTTCTATCAATCCATTCATCCATCCAATCATTCATCCTTCCATCCGTCCAGTCCCAGTCCCAGTGCAGTGCTGGCTAAACCCTACAATGACTTTGGTACAGTAATGGTAAACGGGACTGTAGTCAGAAATCATGTTCTAAACCTCAAAGTACATATTACTGTATACGATAACAAAAAGAAAAAGCTGCAGACTAAAGTTATCAGTTCATTGACTGTTAAACTGGGCGCAGTGTCCTAAAGAAGTAAGTTTTAAGTTTGAATTTTAATGGATTAAATGGCTTTAGGCTTCGCCCCCCATGATAGGAATGGAGAAGATCAGCCAGATATGGGGAGCGAGGTTACGTCATACTCTGCCTGGAATACCTATTCTAGTTGTTAAAGCTTATAGTGTCAAAATGAATTTTAAAGTTGTGTTATTTCTGTCATTTTTACTTTGATTCTCAGGACCCCAAACGTTGCCAGTGATCATATCTCTCTGTTTATTGGCAAATATGAAAAAGGTCACAGAGTTTGTCTGCAGCCTGTGATTCCCAATCACAGATAAAAATGTTTGTGGTAACTCTTTGATCATAAATGCCTTTATATTTGATTTTAATATCCTGTTTAATTAAAAAACATAAATTATTCTCTGTTTGGTTTAAATGAGTTCAAGTAAATAGATGTTTGAATGGGAAAAAAGCACACAGAGTTCATCTTAGAAAGACTAGCCAAAGCTCCTCCTCCTCCTCCTCCTCCTCTTCCCTATCGTCATTAATCCTCTTATCTTGATGTATACGTTCAGAAAAAAGTAAAAGTTCAGGATCATTTGTCAAGTTCTTTTTTTTAAATCCCTTTAATCTGCTGAAACATTTTTCATTTTCAGCAAATAATGTCGGAACATTTTCCTATTTATCAGCCCAAACATTTTCTAGTGGATTTCACTTTAAAGGTTAGTGTACCACCTTTAGATATATTTTAGGTTTAAGTTCCTGACTGAAATATGAAGCATATATTGTGAATAGAAAACAGAAGTGAATGAGAACTTTGTAAACTGGTGAAGAACGGTTTATGTTGTTTATTCTCCTCAAAAGTTTAGCGTTTTCTTTCCTGCTTAAACAAGCCTCCACCCCAGCGTCTCCTGACAAAACCAGAAACCCAACATCAGCAGTGAACTAATAAAGTGGAGCCAATGGTGCTTCGTTGTCATTTGTGTTAATTAGTCAATCAGCCACAGCAGTTTTGGAATGTAATAAATCAGAAAGTGATTGATGGCAGGAGAGCAGGTGTGCTTTCTCAATGAACAACCCAAGAAGTGGCTGAAACAGAAACCAGGCTCCTGGTCTTCCAGCGCTGCAACTTGACCTCAGTCACATTAAGACCGTGGGACGGCAGCACCTGCCTCACCAGTTATCAATCACACTTCACCTCCAAATGTAAATGGTGTCTGTTCCAGGGGCTGGACCCCATCCCAGATGTGACGGCAGAAAACTCCAGGTACCTGCTGAAGGAGTCCAACTTCATCCAGGTTTCTGTAAGTTTCCATGTTGGCACAAATTTGAGAGACGTGAAGGAAGCAGACGTGCATTGATGGTATTGGCTGTTGTTTGTCTCCAGATAAATGGTCATTGTTTGTCTGAAGTGGAGGCTTTAATCAAAGCGTTAGAGGAAGCTAATCCAGCTGCTCTTCACCCGCTGGTCATCATTTGGGTGAGTTTGCACCCCGATGACGGACACTCAGCCATTGACTCAAACATCTAGTTAGACCAATAGAATTCAAAGTCAAGCGGAACTCCAAACCTGATCCTTGTTAAGGAAATTTCCTTCTTAAATATTTATAACGAGTCGTAAAGAAACCTGCAGACAACCAAAACTCTGGTGCCCTACAGCGAAACGTTCTATGAATCCCATATAGGAATAATGAATCTTCCCAGGAAATCATTTCACATAAATCGAATATGCTGCTTTGACGTTTTACTATGTCTACTTTAAAAAAGGAAAGTTCTCTTCAGGTATTATGCATTGAAAGTATACCTCCCAGTATTTCCTTAAGTGTGCATGGATGGAGACCTGCAACTGTAAGACGGAGTGTTTGGTTCTTTTCTCTGCTCGTAAAAGCGTCACCTGCAGCCGACCTCCGCTCGCTTTATAGCTGCCAGGAAACTGTATCCATCCCAGGGGAGTCGTGCAGCTCAGCCTGGCTTACTGCTGCTGCTGCTCCAAACACCGATGTGTGACGGAGACCTTAGATATGACAGAAGAAGAGAGTTTCAACTAAGAATCAAAAATGTTGAGAAATACCCAGCTGTCCTGTTGCACACTCAGCATAAACAAAGAACAATTGAAAAGGTTTAGGGAAGTTATTTTTCTTGATAAAACTTCTTCCACTTTCGGCTTCTCCCATCAGGGGTCGCCACAGCGAACAAGTCGCATGGTAAATTTTGGCAATGTTTTACGCCGGATGCCCTTCCTGACGCAACCTTCTCAAGCCGGGCTTGGAACCGGCAGAGGTAGAGAAGGGAACAGGGAGCAGCCCGGAGTCGAACCCGGGTTTCACGGACGGAAGGCGCCGCAAACCAGCACGAGCTAAACCGATTTTTCTTGATAAAACCTGAAATGTTTATGAAGATTGTTCATAGGTGCATTTTTGACCTTAAACTGTTTTGCCATAGTTGTTATTTTTTATCAATTCCATCTTTGGTCAGTCAGAACTTGACCGCCTGCCTTAGTTGTCTGTGTGAGTCAAGGATGTCAAGAACCCTGCAGATGTCCATGCAGATGTTTTTATTGACTGATAGAGAGTCTTGACACTTTTTACTTTGTCTCCAACCTATTTCAAACTACTCTGTTATTTTGTTTTGTGTAGAAAGTGCAAAGCAGGTATGTGGGGTCTGATGACCTAAACCAAGAAGAACAAGAAAAGCCTTCAAGTGATTCAATCTGAGACTCTTCCTGTCAAAATGTTGCTCAGCTCTTACATGACATGAACGTGCACCCCAGACACATTTGAGCCCAAATACAGTTTTTGAGTATTGCAGGACTGTTTCAACTCAAGCCTAAGTCACAACTGCACTTACGGTTGATATGGAGTGTTTTTCTTTTTTTTTTTTTTTTGGGGGGGGGGGTGTCAAATCCGTACAGGGCACGCAGGTGACATTCTGAAAATATCAAGATCGTAGATTGTTGACTGATGAGTGTGCGCTCTTGACGTGCGGCCTGACTGTTAGAAATTAGACGCTCTGAGTGTAGTTTGTGTGGACATCCTACAGGCGTCCTACGAGCACTTACGAATCACGTGCACGTATTTGTATGAGGTTAGTAAGGAGCCAATACTCACGTCTCACTAACGACTAAAGTGAATGACAGCATCACCCGTACCTCACAAGTATGTGTCACTTCCATTATCCTCACGAATACTTCACAATACATTTACCACACACACAACAATGGTACATTCCCATTTTCATGGCGTCCCTTGAAGTGGTCGTAGAGTCTTAAAATGTGGCCACTCCTCTACGACCCGGACAACCCAAAAACCCAACCAGGGGTTGGGTTTTTGGGTTGTCCGGGTCGTACAGGAGGACAAACCCCTGGACTTAAACCCCTGGTTTGTTCCACAGCCACCGCGTACATTTACCCATATTGCAAGGATGAACACTTGTCATACGTGAATAAACATGAAAAAAGTGAGAGGTTATGATCTGTGTGTGAAATTTATCACAGATGTATCACAAATGAACCACGTTGAAACCATGAAAGAATACGAACAAACCGCGCAAAGAACACGTAAATCAACATAAAAGCCAAATCTGGCCCCAAATTTGTGCACCGATTATGTCATTTTAACGTGATATGTGGGCTACACAAGTTACACATCGGTGATAAATGTGTGAAAGGTCTGTCAGACATGCGTGGAACGGTCTTGGAAAGCCACCAACTTGTTTATGCATCTCAGAAAAATCACGCACAATTGTGTACAATTTACGTAATAATTGCGTATAAACTAAGTAAAATATGCATAAACGGCATAATTCTCAACCGGCCGAAGATTCTTAAAAAACAAATTCACGTAAAGAAATCCTCGACGGACATCTGCGCACACCAACGGAGCAGTTATGAATGACGTTCATCACGCATGGATCACGGCAGACCAACAGTTTGGTCCTGATGATCCAAACCTTAAGTCACAGAGAGGTGATAGTGATAAAAGACCATGGAGACGATCATCACATCTTCAGTCAGACGGCCTTAATTTACTCTCAACACAACAGAGTACAAACCCTCTGTTTGCAAACGTTCCCCACAGAAAGAGAGCTGCTGTTTGCAAGTGTGTCCTGCTGGTCTTTTAGATGCGCGTGCTCACCGAGGACGAGGCGTCTGACAGCAGCACGGCGGCACCGACATCTGCACTTTTGGACATGGCCTCAACAGCCAAGCTCCATCAGATCCTTCTTTATGGTATCCAGTTTCTTCAGTCCAAGGTAAGGCCTTTGTCTTTTCCTCACCTCTTCTCTTTTGTCTTTTTTTCTCTCCAAATAGGGCTCAGAGTTCCCAAGGAATGTAAATTAAAGAGAAGCTAAACAAAACAAGATGGGAAATGTTCTTTAAGGGTCTTGTTCCCATAACTAGCATCGCTGCAGGCCATGTTGCTGTCTTTTATCACCCTTCTTTGCTGGCTGGCGCGCACGCTGCCTTTTGTTTGATCAGCAGAGCAGGACCGGAGCGTTCTTCCTCAGCCGCATGTGTCGAGCTGTGAGGCTAGCAGTGGAGCTTCAAGCTTTACGCTCATGGAGCTCAGTAGCTACAGTCGCATTCCTGGTCTTTCAGGAAAAAACAACAACAACAAAAAGAAAATGGGAAGGAATAGATTAAAAACCAAAACGACATCTTATTGATTTTTTTATTCTTTAAAGATAAAAGTTCGTTCTCTTGTTCTAATAAATACAGTTACCCGGCTTGGAAGCAACAGTTGGAACAATTCGTTTATAATGGTTGGGAATAAGTCTGACTATTTCTAGACCCTTTTGTTGTGTTAAAAGCTTCATTCTGCTGAAGAAAACCCATTTCTGGTTATGTCAAGACATCCAGGCTTTCATAAGACTAGTGAGCCCCACACCATCACACCTCCATCTCCGTGTCTGACTGTTCCGATGTTCTTTTTTCCGGAAGTCTGTTAGGATGCGGATGTCACGGTACTCTCTCCTTCCAGAAAGTTCCTGTTGTGTCTCATCGGTCTGGAGGTTTTGTGGATAATTAGTCCAGGAGTTTGTAGGTAGTCCAGGCCTGACCTTCTTATCCTGGATGAGTCCTCCATGTTTTACAGTCAGTCACTTCGTGGAGGTTCTCCACTGTTGAGTGTTCTCCATGTGGGGATAAAACACAAATGTTTTTGAGAACCTTTAAGGAGGAAACTTGATGGAGATTGTCTGTTCTTGAATTTCTTCAGATGCAGCACGATGTCTTTGTTTGGAGATCTTCTCTTTGCTTTTCTTTGCCAGACTCCTGACTTTCCTCATTTTAATCAATTAGACAGTTTGGGTGTTTTTTAAGTAGTTCATTACAGTTAATGTGTGATTTAGATTGTTAATGGATTACCTTTTCAAATTGAGCAGATCTAGGGGCTTTTGAAAGGGCCTTTTTCTTACTTTGGTCATCTATTAGTGATGATGAAGATCTGGCTCCTTTCTAATGTGGTACCGTTTAAAATAAAAATCAACAGGCTGTCCAAAAGAATAGCTTTTATTTCCACAGAGTGTTGTTACAACAAAGAAAGGATTGACCCAAACCAAATGTCCTGACTACTTCTCAAAGTTTTTCTAAAAACCAGAAAAGACAATCAACTGGTTGTTGTGGAAGTCCTCTGCTGTGTTCTCTGCAGGATGGATGTGGTTGGAGTCCAAACGCTGCTGCTCAGTAATGACAGGATTACTTGAAATTACATCCTAAGTCATTCAGAGTTACAAATGTCAGGATTCCTGCTACCAAAGCCGTCGAATCAAATCCTGGGCTTTTTGGCAGATTTGCGCGACAAACCCAAGAGAAATGTTGAGCATTTTTGGCGTAGTCGGCCTTAAATATGACATCCATGGTGATAAATGTTCTCGGCTGACTGCAGCAGTGTAATGGGCGAGGTTTTTGGCAGTTGCTTTCCTTTGCAAATCAGTGGTAAAAGCCTGTTGTGCCTCAGGCGGGTGGCTCCGTTCGCTCCAGCCACAAAACTCCGATTAAAAACTCAAATCTGACCTCCGGGAGGCCAGCCTCGCTCTGTGGTCAGTGTAATCTTGGCGTGCCTCGGACTGCGATATTGGAGCACCCTCTAATTAAAAGTAGATGTTTGCTCCGAGCCAGGCGCGCAATTCCCCGCTCTCCTCCATATGAATTTGATTCCCTCTGTCAGGTTTTGCACCATCATGGCTTTTCTCTGAATTATGGAGACTAATGCTGTTAATTTGTCATCCAGGTCCACTCCTCGGAGGAAACAGAGGAAGGGAAGGGAGTGAAAGCAGATAACGCATGCTCCTAAATTACAAAATGCTTTGTGAGATAGTGGAACAACAAGGGGAAACAACCCCGTATACATCAATGTTTGCTTTTAACTGTAATGAGGATAAGTCTTTCCAGATGATGGGATTCATCCTTGTTGAGATGTCTGCTTACATTTCTTCTTTCAGCTCTTCAGCATACATGCATGTTTCCCACAAAACCTTGCAGTCATTTGTTTTCCTGCTAAATGAAATCAAGCGCAGTGGATCCAAACAGAAACCCTGTTCTTTGCTTCTCTGCCATATAGAATTTTAAACATCCAGAAAATTAGGATGTTTTCTGTTTGGTCTCCAGAGGTCAAACCTTCTGTTTTTCCTCATGAAAGTCTGGATTACATTTTGTGTTCCTCACTGAGAAAGGTCTAGTTTTTATCCTGGACGCCCGAGTGTTTCTCTGTAAGAGACCCCAGCGTAGACGGACAGCTACATTTGTCTTTCCTGTGAGCTTTGGCACTTCAATAATTCTCATGAAACTCTTTTGCTTCGTTTTTTTTGTGCCAGTTTAATCACAGCTGCTTGTTCCTCAGACTTGTGGACTAAACGGGTGAAACTGAAGTCTTTCAGCCTGACAGGTTATCCGACTGTCCTAAATCTTCTTTGAATGAGTCATTTTTGATGGAAGAACTAACAGGTTTGAGACATAAGCTGCATCAGGTGGGATGCTGGAACTGCTTTCACTTTGTGTCTTTGAAAGTTTGCCGACATTTACAATGTTCAGATGGTAGCCGCTTACTTCACCCAAGTGTACCAGAGGGGAGGAGCATTTGTTTTGGGTTTGTAAATCGGGGTGAATGGCGTATACTTGTAGGTATACTCAAAGGCCCAAAGCGATTTACAGTCACACACTGATGGTGGCTTCGTCAATCATCCAAGGCAAGGTTGGGTCTTGGGTCTTGCCTAAGGACACATCGATATATGGGCGGGCAAGGCGGGAATCGAAGCTGCATCCGACCACCCTGCCGCCCCATGAATGAAGGGATGAAGCAGAGTGAGTTCAGGAAAAGGAGACGTCTTTTTGAAGTTTGACTCTCAAAGCCTCATATAGAAACATGTCTTTCTCAAAACTAGTGAAAAATATAGACGACTTGATTTCTTCAAATAAAATGTGAAGTCCTGCCCTGTTAAGTCCAAATTAAGTCATAAAATTAGTTACAAGCTGTCATGTTAGGTATATTACTCTTGCAATTGGAAATACTATGTCTGAAAATAAGCGTTTATTAAACGTCTATACTTCCCCCCTTAAAATGATCCTAATTTAAACGCTAAGTTAGTCCAGTTGCACTTTATTTTTTAACCAACTGACATAAGACTAGAATTACACATTATAAAATAAAGTTGTCAAAATGTGTAAAATATGAGTCAAAAACTAGTTTAATTAGAGATATTACTTGAAACGAATGTTTTTAAAATCACATGACCCATTAGGATATTAAAGATCATTGTCTTGTATTGTCGTAATGGCGGATGCATCAGAATGGGGCAGACCAGGGAGCTTGTGGCCTTCCATTGTAAATTTTACATAGTAGCCAAAAGATTTTTTTCCCAACTGCAATTTTTTATCTGCTCCTGATTCACAACAATTTGAATAAAGAAATGCAGTTTTAATCTTTATTTTCATCAGAAAAATGTTAAAACATGTTAAAAACACCAAAAGCACAATTCTTATCAGAGCAAATCTTATAAGGGGTAACTTGGACGTGGAACTGCTCCCTTCTGGAACCAGCTTAGTGGTCCTTTGAGGAACCAAACCTCTTGGTATCTCCTGGGTTGCATCAAATCCACGGACAGGAGGTTCTGAATTTTGATTAAGAGGTTCTGCAACAAAAGTAAAGCGTGGAAAAAACAAACAAAGCGTTCTGTCTTCTTTACAAAACAAACCAATGGGATGGGAAGTGTCATTGGATCTCTCCATGCTCTGGGTCTTAGGGACATGTCATCCACTGAAAAGGGAGTTGTCTCTGTGATATATGGGAGGAGTAATCCTCACACTAAGAACCCTGATGTTTACCCAACCCCACATTTCCTCCTCCTCAAAGAGCCCGGACCTGGAACTCTAAAGCTCAGAACAGGTCATGAAGAAAGAAGGGAAACAAGAGGAGGAACAGGAGTGCGCTCTGATGGCCTTTTCTCTCCGACTTCTTCAGATTTGAAAGGCAGACACGTGGAATCATACCAGAGTAGTTGGACCCTGGCTGAGTTCAAGGGAGGTCGCTTCTGTCCCCTCTGTGAAGCAGAGGGCTTGGTGAAATTCATTTGTTGCTCTTGAAGTTGTTGCAATTGTACCCAAAATTTCCAGATTGTTTCTCTGCCTATTTAATTCTCATGTTTTTGTATTGGAGCAGATAAAAAACAAAAACAAAAACACTAAGTCAAATTGAGACGTGAGACCCAAAGAGTGTTGCGTAACTGTCATTTCCTCCTTTGGGAGTATAAACCCAGATGAACACAGTCTAGCTGCAATCTATATTGAATCTTGGTTTCTACCAATGACTGTGTATAAGAACTTTACTGTGTGGCCCCGCCCCCCTGGCGTTTCAAACAGGAAGTACTAGATGGCTCTAAGAAGTCAAAAACCCATAGAGAAAATAAATAGCTTTTACTTAGTCATCCTATTAAATGGTAAATGGCGTATACTTATTTAGCGCTTTCTACCTTCTTTCGAAGGCCCAAAGCGCTTTACAGTCACATTCACTCACTGATGGTGGCTCCGCTGCCGAACACTTGCGCCAACCTCCCACCAGAGGCAAGGTGGGGTTCAGTGTCTTGCCCAAAGACACTTTGACACATGGGCGTGCAAGGCGGGAATCGAACCTGCAAACTTACGATCATGGGTCGACCGCCCTACCGCTGCACCACGGCCGCCCTATTACTCAGAATAACATTTTTTGATCTTTGTTTAACATGTAGTGGTGTGGCCTTCCAACAAGCTCCCTCCTGATTGGTGAGAGTGGTTGTCATAGAAACGTTGGCCGAATCCAAATTCAACCCCTACGGCTTTTTGCTACCCCTGCATTAATCCTTCCAAGCAGAGAGATGTGGAAAAAAAGTCTCTTCAAATTCCAGCGTTACTACCGCTTGAGTACGGCATTGATAGTCGCCGTCATCTATGTTAGCATATAGCTCCCACCGCTCAGAAAATACATAATAACATCGCTTTTATAACTTTAAAAAGTCATTAACGGTACTTGCATTTAAATTTAAACGTCTGTGCTTCAGGGCTTACCCACGTAGCGTTCTCCTTTGGGCCACAGCGCGACCTTAATAACCCTAACCGCAGAGGGATATCCAGCCCCAAGTCACTACGGCTCCTCTGTAAATAAAAACAAAACAAGTTCAGACACCACTACAGCTCCAAATGGCCCTAAAATTGGAGCAAGGGAGGGGGGGGGGGGGGGGCTCCAGAGGGGGAGGGAATAAATTTGGATTTGGTCGTCGACTCAGACTGACTCGGACCAATCATTGCTTACTGATGACATCTGGCTCCAACATGTTGGCGTCCATATCCTTAAGAAATGGCGACTTCATTTGGTTGGAGCTGGAAGTCAACCATTTTCTGTGGATGACCTCACACTCAGTCAGTCCAGTTCTCAGATACAGGTGAGGGTTTCCACTTTGCAGTCACAGCTGTTGGTCTACCATCCACCCAGAACAGAGCTGCAAAGGATTCGACAGTTCCAGGAAGTTCCAAAGTTATGCCATTACATTTCCTAAAATGAATAACAGATTTTAATCTTGATTAAAGTTCTGGACCCACTGTAGTCTTTATTGCACCCATTGGCATTGGGTGAAAGAAAGTTAATGATGATTTTGGAGCTAAAAACAAACATAGGAAAACACCACATCCTGCACCTTTACTTTAGCATTAGACAGGGCAGGGGTGCCTAAAGGACACCCTTGACACTAGGAGTTCACATCCTGACTTATGGCGTCCTCCTAAAATTCTGTGGCAACTCTTTGAGAACGAACACCATCTTACCCATGTTCAACATCCATTAAAATCAGCTTCAAAGTAAAAAAATAATGAGGATTTACTTCATAGTCCCATAACTACAGTCTGATCCTCCTGTTAGTGCCCTCCAGAGGAATTACACACTTCTCAGGTATTCTCTAAATGAGGAGTGGAGGGAAAATGATTTCTCCAGAGATGCTTTTCCACAGTTTTTTCTCACACTGGATATGTCAGGCTAATCCTGTTGAACTCAACAAGGCAGACAGGTGAAACCTGACACAGGGAACCAAAGCTCCTGCTGTGACACTCACATTTTCATCAGTGGAGGGCCAGCTGAGATTAAGGATGGCTGCAGTCTCACTACACTCCCACAATCCAGCCGTTGTCTTCAAATGAAAAAGTGGCTGGTTTAAACCCGCCAAGATAAATGAGAGTTGGAATCTGTCATGCACTACAAGAGCCTTTGCTCATTAAAGCGCTTATAAATAGGAAATTATGCACATGGGGGAAATATTCAGACCATGTGATGTTTAAATCAGACACAGTTGTCTTTTTGACTTATGGACTTCAGTGAAGTAGTAGGAAAGACTTCATCAAACAACTGTGTCTGAACGAGCCAGCTCTCATAGATTTTAATATTTTTTGTCAGTTGGACCGCTTGATAGGCGTTTCTTTAGATGTGGAATTTTCACGGTAGATTCTAAAAGTTTCCTTAATACACTTTCAAATATAAAGCCTTCAAGCACATGCAATTGTCCTAGCTTTTATGTGAACGGATCTGTTGTTTTTCCATCCAGTCTGTCACCATACAAAACAACAAAACTTCTGGGCCGAACTGATTAGCTACTTCGTTACTCGCATGCACCCGAATGGGTGCCGTGGGTTTTGGGTTGTTTAAATGTTCACTATGACCTGTCGCCAGCAGCATGCCCGTTAACAAAAAATGAGCATTTTTCCCCTGTAGGGAGCCCGTATCCACCCGTAAGGACAGTTGGGACTTAGGTTTTATGTCTGTCTGTGTCTGTAAATGGGAATATACCAGATGAATGGATGGTGTGGTTAAAACTGGTTTGTAAAAAATGTATAGGAAGCTGATTTTTCTGTGTGCATAACGTGTCTGAAAGATGATGTTGCTCTTATCCACACGCCTACAACTCAGTGCCCAATGTTGAAAATACACATTTGAAGCTTCTAGAGACGTCGAGTTATACCAGTTTTTAAAAGTTGAACTTAATTTTTTGTAATTGTTTGGTTTCACCACATTGCTTTATAGGGGTGCAATAAATCGATTGATATTCCTACGATCCAACCAGATCAATCTGTCTGAGGCAAGTTATTAATCGAATCGACCTAAACCATTATAAAATTGTATAAAATATATCGATGATATTGATTGAGGTGAGGTAGGTTTGTTCTCCTATAACGTAAGTGCAGAGTCTCAAATTGGACTTCCTTAAAAATTTTGAAACCCCTGACTGTCCTGACAACTCTGTCCTAACCTTCACAGGATTTCTCTCTGGAAGTGAGTTGGTGCACTTGGCTCCATCTGTGACATATTTACACCTTCACACAGACAGAAGCTCAGGAATTACTCACCCCTTATCCGTGTCTTTTTAGAGTTATAGTCGTAAACTTGGGAGAGACTTGTGCTGCTGTGGGCTGATGCTGTGAAAAGCTCCAGATGTGTGAAACTTGGCAGCCGAAACTTGGCTGTTGGAATTGGACATAGCAGAGCGGTGTTTACTCAGCTTTGATTGCTGAAAAACAGCAGCAAGCCCTCTGTTTGGGCTGATGCGACCCCATTCAGGCCGCATGTGTTTGGTATAGTCATGCCTCACCAGTTCTTCGGTTTGTAAATATTCAGTCACTTGGATTATAGAAAACATGCATTTAAAAGGATTCTGAGTCATTTCTAACCACCCACCATTATGGCCCTGGTGTTTTTTCCTTCCAGTTAAGCTGGAGCGCTGCAGGAATTATGCTTTATCAACACATCAATGGGTTTTTTGTGCTTCTGCCTTCCTGCTCTACTGGGGCTTTTGTTTGCAGGCGTGTCTTGGTACACAGACTAGTCTGGATGGTTGTGGGCTTAGGAAAAAAGTTGGGAGTGTCCTAAACTGTGGAGACAATTTCACAATTCAGACAAACCTATCTAAAAAAAACAACCTATAAAGCTGTAGTCCCAACTTTCCTTACGGGTGGGAACGGGTTGTTTGGGGGTGAAAGGACACGCAGGTGACCCGTATGAAGTATCAAAGGCGTAGACCGCTCTGTGAACCTGTTGAGACAAAATGTTCACGCACGTTTTTTCTATGTTTATGCTGCGGGCGACAGGTCATAGTGAACACTTATACAGCACGTGAGGGTGAGTTAGGAGGAAGTAGGTGAGAGGCCGGCGTGTTAGACTGAGAAAATTAGCCAATCAGAGTGTAGTCTGTGTGGACACCCTACATGCCTATCGCATGTCCATCCCGTGTGTACAGTACTTATGCATGGTCAGTAAGGAGCCAGTACTCACACCCTACTAATTGATAGTGTGGCGTAAGGACAGCATCACCCGTTCATCAAAGGTGCATGAAACTCCCATCATCCTGACAAACACTTCACAATACACTGGCAGTTAAGCAGGCTATCCAATGATCGTAGGGTCAGCGGTTCGATCCCAGCTCCCCAGTCAGCTGTTGTGTGTCATTGGGCAAGACACTTCACCCTCCCTGCCTCCAGTGTTGCTCCACTAATATGTGAATGTGTATGAATGTCCCGGTGATGGTCAGAGAGGCCGTTGGCATGAACTCTGTCAGTCTGCCCCAGGGCAGCTGTGGCTGCATCAGAAGTAACCATCACCAAGTATGAATGAGGAGTGGATGAAGAATGGACACACTGTAAATGCTTTGAGCGTCTGGAAAAGTACAGATAAATCCAATCCCTTACTAACCGCATGCACGTCCATGGTACAGTATGGTATTGACCCTAACCCGTGGTAAAGAGTTTCACTTTTTTTAGTATTGGTTGTTGGTGTGTCGCAGGATTTTAGTCAAGGAAAAAGTGTACCTTGGCTCAAAAAAGCCAAGGTACAGCCCATACTGCTGTTTAGTCTGCTGTAGACCCATATATTGACAAAAGTACAGAAAAACTGTTGCACCTTTGTGTTTGGCCTGGAGCCTCCTGTGATGACAATCTCCGTCTTGTATTTGGGGGTGGAAGTGACGCCACTAATCCTCGGCCGGGAGGAGAGCTGCTGAGCGTTCGGCCGGTCACAGACGTCTCATTTGGGACGTTACTGCTCCACCTGCGGCTGACCTCAGACGCCCTGCGATCCGCCGGCTTTTCAGCTCTCCTGGGTTTCTGTAAGTGATGCAGAACAATAAGTAGAAACAGCATTTGCAGAGGTCGTGTGATGTGGGCCTCTTTCACCACGTGGTCGATGAGGTACCCCCCCCCTCAGGAATCCCACCCATGCCTTCATGCTTTCATGCCTCTACAGCTAAACATCCATTCTCCTGCCGACTGTTTTGAGGTTTGTCCTTCAACGATCTGAATTCAAACAGTTGTCTCTCAGCAGAGCGTGTTTAAAAAGTTCTCACAGAAGGAATTTGGTGGAAATGCACCCTCCATTTAGTGTCCCATTCTTCTGGGGGTTAACCTTCTCTGAAAAGGTCCTGCAGGAAGAAAGAAGCCATATTGGCGTCGACTCACAAACTGCTTTGTTTGCATGAATCCGGACAGGATATTCGGAAGACGTACCTGAAAGAGATGTAGCAGATTTACCGTGAAGGGTTTGCGCGGCACAAGCCGTCCTCAAAACGAGGTCTGAGAAAGCAGTTACATAAGTAAAACGTTGGTTTACAGAAGCTCTGTGGGGAAGCTCAGAATTTCCAAGAATCTAAATGTCACACTGAAGTCTTTTTCACAGAAGTGGGAGTGACATGGATAAGTCACGAAACTCCATGTCAAATTTTAAAATGAGCTCACTTTTTTGTCTGAAACTTCTGGGTGGCTTTTTTGTTTAGATCCAAAAAGTAATGAAACAATAAGAAGTTGTCCTGAAGTAGATGGGATTGAAACTAAAAATGTCACCAGCAGTTTAGAAGAGTTTTGTAGGTTCCTGCGAATTTTTTTTAACAACATCAGAAAGAAAACATGTTTCCAAACGTCACCTCAAGGTACAAAAAAGTTGATATAGTTAGAATCTGATCTTTTCCATATGGAGAGAAATTATACTCAGTCAGATTTGTGCGTGCATAATTCTTGATTTGTGCGTAAATTAGGATTTTTGCGTGATTTGTTACTCACATAATATGTTTTGTGTATAAGTTAAAAAAATACAAAATGAAAAAAATACAAAATGCAATTTACGTATGCACAAATTAAGATAACAGCTTGAAACTACTTACACACACACATCTTTAAAAAACACGCACGAATCCCTCGTTACGCACACACGAAGCCAAAGTTACGCACGGATCTACCGTGAGACTGTTTTCACGTCTCACAAATTCGTCCGTAAGTGCTGCGTTTAAATACCAGTGGAATGCTCGGTCATTAGAATTTTCCTATCAGCCTTCCCTTCTAAACGTTTTTCCTTCAGTGGGTGTAGCAGGTCTTAAAAAAACTTTAAAGGAAAATAAAAATTATTATCTGAGAATATGACGTTCAATTTTAAACGCTAATATATATATTAAAAGTATATTATTCTCCGAGACACCGAATTGATACAAAATGCGTAACAGGAACGACCAGTAGGGGGCACTGTTTTTTTTTCTTCCGGAAAAATCAAAGGCTTTGAGAGTCACGGGAAGAATGGCGGCCCATCTCGGTGGTCAGCGCCCCGAAGTAAGTAGCCTCTATGTTCAACACTAACATCTACTGTCTTCATGTATTGATTGAGTCATTGTCTGGATACGTTTGGAAGGGAAGGCTGATAGGAAAATTCTAATGACCGAGCATTCCACTGGTATTTAAACGCAGCACTTACGGACGAATTTGTGAGACGTGAAAACAGTCTCACGGTAGATCCGTGCGTAACTTTGGCTTCGTGTGTGCGTAACAAGGGATTTCTGCGTGTTTCTTTTTTTTTTTTTTTCTTCTTTTTAACTTGTTCTGTCCAACAGCTGAGCAAACAGATTAGAGCTGAAGGCTTTTTGTGTTGGACAGGTTTTACTATCACAAAAAGAGGTTATATAGCTTCAAGAAACTAGAGTGTAGATTTGTATAAACCCCTTTTTGTCGTATTATTTTTTATTTATTTGTTACATTTAGTGTGTGTGGGGAGGGAGAGGGGAAGAATGTGAGGGGAGGGTGGAAGAGAGTAAAAGGAAGAAAGGTGAAAAGGTGGGGGATACAAGCACTGATTTGACTAAGTTATTAATTTAAGCTGTAACAATTATACCAGATCTGCTGGAAAGACGAATGTTACATCAAAGGTAAAAATCTGACACTAAGATGAGCGAAAAAAAATCTGTCCATCAATACACTGTAGGTAAGGAGGAGGGATGAAGCAGACAGGGAGTGTGGCAGTGTGCACGTGCACGTGGGGGTGGAGATACATGCATGCTGCCGACGTGAACCGTGTGTTCATAAAGGGAGCCAGAACCTACCCAGCCAGACCAGCCAGACCAGGAAAGGGGAGGAGAGCCCCCCAGGCCAGAAGCCCCCCCAGCATCCGGACCCAGGCAGCCCGGGAGGGGAGGAGGAGGGGACCGCCCACCCCACCAGCCAGGCACAGAGAGGGCCCCCCTACAGGGGCCCCCCCAATGCCCAGAGGCACAAGCGAACCCAGTGTCCGGCCCCCAGGCCACAAGACAGGAGCGCTTAGCCGTACCAGGCGGCAGCCATGGGGGCCACCGGGCGCCGGACCCCGAGACAAAGGCCCGGGACGAAGCCAGGGCCCCCGGAACCCATGAGCCAGCCACCACCCGACCGGCGCCCCGTCCCCGCAAGCCAGCCCAGGCACGCGACCTTAGCAACCCAGGGATCGCCACGCACCCACAGCCACAGCCACCCCCCTAAAACCCTACGCACTACAACCCCCCCCCCGCCATAATATCTGACCCCCCCTCCCCAACCCTCTCAGTGCCCTCCCCTCTCTGTGATGGGGAGGGAAAGCCCCAGAGGGTCCCAGCGAGCCAGCCCCCAGGTCGGTCCTACCCATGCACTCACACACACATACTCACAATCATCTGGTTACCCTCCCTACCCCCGCCGCCACGCAGTAACCCCCCCCCCCCAGCCGGCCGACCCCCAGCGCCGCATGCCCGACCCCTCCCGCAGCCGACAGGATACCCATAAGCCCGGCCGCCCTGAGAGGACCAGGCGGGTGAAGACCGGCCGCCCCCCCCCCCCCCGACCCCACCCATGTATGGAGGTGTGGGAGTGCTGTGTGTGTGCTGCAGGTAAAATAGGAGGTCACCAGTGTGGGGGGCTCCACCGCTGCCAAGCCGCAAAGCCCCCCACTCCGGAGTCCCTCTGTGAGTGGTGTGTATTTGCTGTGTGTGTGCTGCTAGCATGCAGTGTGTGTGTCTACAGAGGAAGTTAAAATTGTGGGGGGGGCCAGCGAAAGGTGAGCACGGATGTTTCACCGTGCCCCCCTCCACCAGACCCTCTCCACAAGGCCCTAGATGAATCAGAGTGTCTAATATGCAAGTAAAAAGCGGGGAGGAGGGCGGGTGCCAACGAGAACCCAGAGAGGGGCATCCCCAGTGAGCCCCGCCAGCATACCCCTCCCATCCAGATCCCGGGGCCCTATGTGCCTGTGTGCAATATTTGTTTGGGTGAGAGCGGGGAGGAGCGGGCAGATGGGCACAACCGGGGGAGAAGGCTCCCCCGAGCGACCGGCCCCCCAGCCGGCCGCGGTAGGCGCCCCCCCTCCCAGAGCGGCCGGGCAGCCAGAAACGGCAAGCCAGCCGCAGTTGGAGGCCAGAGCCTCGCGGCGCCGAGAGACCGCCAGCGAGGAAGGGTCCCGGCGCCAGAACGGGGGGGCAGGGGGTCCAGCCCCACCATTCATACCCTGGCCCCCCTAAGGACTAGCACACTGCCCCCCCAGGCCCCCCCCCCAAAATAAATAAATAATAAAATAATAATAATAATAATATTAATAATAATAATAAAATAATTAATATAATAATAATAATAATAATAATGAAATAAACCCACCCAAGTGAACCCATTAACCCCTGCTGTGACTGCGGCGTCGACCCCCGGGGGGCCAGGCCACGCGCCAACCACCGGCCACGGGCGAAACACCGGCCACGGGCAGACGACCCCAGGCCCCAGAGCCCCAAGCCCCCCCCCCAGCCCCCGCCACGGCGACCAGCCACCCAGCACGGCACCCGGCCGCCGTTCCCGGTCAGCCGCACTGCCTACCCTGCGCCCAGAAGGCACCCGCCCAGGAACCCCTGCCAAGTTGCCGGCAGAGTGTGCGCCCCCACCACCACCCCACCCAGGCAACCAAAGCCCCGAGCCGGGAGAACGACAGGCCCGGCAGAGCCCACCCCCCCAAACCCACCCCGGCCCACCCAACCAGCCACGACCCGGCTCAACCTATCACCATCCCACCCCCACTAGGTGATGTGACTAACCAGCTGGAGCCAGGGAGAGTCTGAAGCCGACAGGTTTTTTGTGGAGGACATTATCTCTGAACTAATATGCTCTGACATGAGGTTTCTGTAGTGGTTGATGCTAAGATTATTTTTAGATTTCCAGTTTAGGAGGATAGTTTTCTTTGCGATACATACAGCGGTGAGAACCATATAAGCCTTGTTAGATTCCATGTTGATGTTATTCAGGTCACCTAATAAGCAGAATTTGGGGCAAGCAGGAATCTTATGATTAAACCAGATTGATAAATCCTCACAAACCTTACGCCAGAATGATTGGACAGGTGGACAGACCCACAGGGCATGCAAATAGTCGTCTATGTTGTTACCTATGCACTGTGTGCATATAGCAGACTGATTGAGACCCATTTTAAATAACCTCTGTCCGCTGTAGTGAGTTCTGTGGAGAATCTTGTATTGAATAAGTTGCAGATTAGGGCTTTGGGTCATATTAAAGGCATTCAAACAGATCTGTAGCCAAAATTGATCACTAAAATTCAATGATAGCTCAGACTCCCATTTTGTCATGGGTAAGTAAATGGTTTCATCTATGTTAGATATCAACTTATAAATTTTGGAGGTGAGTTTGGATTTTTAAGGTCCATGAAATGTGTTACTGTAAGGGGAGGGTCTAGGTCTATTTGGGTCAGGCAGTATTTAGTGCTTATAGCTGATTTAAGCTGCTGATATTCTAGAAATTTGTTTATATTAATTCCATAGGTTGAGGATAACGTTGAGAGGGACATAAATTTTCTATTCCGAATGATATGCTGGAACTGCTGGATTCCTTTGTTCTTCCATGAAGCAAAATGAATCATGGTTTTGTTAATTAAAATGTCAGGGTCATTCCAAATGGGGGTAAGTTTACATGGAAATAATGTGAGGTTGTTTTTTTTAAGAAAATCCCACCAGGCTGTTAAGGATGAGCTGATGTTTAAACTTCTGAAGCATTTGTGTTGTTTAATTTTAGAACTGAAGAAAGGTAAATTAGAAATATCTAGGTTATCACAGAGATTTTGTTCAATGTCTAGCCAGGATTCATCTAGCACACCAGGATTCAGCCATTTTTGTACATAACACAATCTGAGTAGTAGTCCTGGAAGTCTGGAAGGCCTAGTCCTCCTCTATCTTTAGGTTTTTTAATAGTTTTTAAACTAATCCGTGGGGGTTTACCTTCCCAGAGGTATTGGGAAATGAATGAGTCTAATGATTTGAACCAAGTAGTTGGAGGTTTGGAAGGAATCATTGAAAATAGGTAGTTAATTTTTGGGAGAATCATCATTTTTATGGCTGCAACTCTCCCGATTAGAGAAATGGGTAGAGTTTTCCATCTAGTGAGATCAGCCTCGGTTGTTTTAAGTAGTTGGGTGTGGTTTAGCTTGAGTAGATCAGAAAGCCTAGAGGAGATATTTATACCTAAGTACTTTATGTTGCCTGTTTGTATTTTAATAGATGGCGGATTTAGATAATTGCAATTAATTGGTAGAATTGTGCTTTTAGACCAGTTTATGGAGTATTCTGAGACTGAGGAAAATCTATTAATTAGGGAGATGATTTGGCAGATGGAAGATTGTGAATTAGGAGTAAATAGTAAAACATCATCTGCATAAAGATTTATTTTGTGTTCTAAATTTTTGGTTTGAATGCCTTCAATGTCTCGACTTTGCCTAATAGCAGCAGCTAGAAGTTCAATAAATAGTGCAAATAAAGACGGAGATAGTGGACAGCCTTGTCCGGTTCCTCTTTGTAAATTAAAGCTTGGAGATGTTTGATCATTTGTTCTGATACGAGCATTAGGAGAGGCATATAGTATTTTAATCCAGTTAATAAACGATTTTCCAAAGCCAAATTTGTTCAGGGTGGCTATTAAAAATTTCCAGTTGACCCGATCAAATGCCTTTTCTGCGTCCAGTGACAAAATGGTTGCTTCTCGGTTGTTGATGGTTGTATAATCTATGAGGTTGATTAATCTGCGCATGTTGGTAGATGAATGTCTACCCTTTATAAAACCTGTTTGGTCAGGATGTATTAGAGAGGGAACTACCTTCTCCAGCCTTCCCGCCAAAGCTTTGCAGATTATTTTAAGATCTGCATTAATCAGCGATATGGGTCGATAGCTGGATGGTGATGTGGGATCTTTCCCAGGTTTCAGAAGTAAGATTATATTAGCAGAATTCATATTTGGAGGTAGATAATGGTTGTCCTTAATTTCTATTGTCATTCTGAGAAAAATGGGAGCTAAGATTTGCCAAAACTCTTTATAAAATTCTGCTGGGAAGCCGTCTGGTCCTGGGGCTTTTTTACTAGGCATGTTGGTTAATGCTTTATGTAGCTCTTCTTTAGTAAAAGGGGACTCCAGGGCTGTGATTTGTTCCTCTGTTGGTCTAGGCAAATCTATGCTATTGAGAAAAATGTTGATGTCATTGTCAGAAGGATTAATTTGGGATGAGTAGAGGGATTGGTAAAAGTTTTTAAAAACTGAATTTATTGCAGCTGGATCATGTGTTGCATTTCCTGTTAGGTCTATGACTGATGAAATAGTTGTCTTCTCTTTGTTTATTTTGAGTTGATTTGCCAAATATTTCCCAGATTTATTACTGTGATCAAACCTCTCCAAGCGTAGTCTCTGTAATAAAAACTGTGTTCTTTGATTAGTTATTTCATTTAATTCGATTCTTACTTTCCTTATTTGTTGTAGAGTTTGATCATCTGGAGAGTTGCTGTAGGTTTCCTCTAACAGTCTGATTTTTTGCTCTAAATCCACTAGTTTAGAGTTTTCTTTTCTTTTTTTGTGGGATGAGAAGGCGATTATTTTTCCTCTCATGACTGCTTTCCCGGCCTCCCATAAAAGGCACGAGGAAATACCTGGGTGGTCATTATTTTGAAGATATGAGGACCATTATTTAGCAAAGAAATCTATAAAGTTAGGGTCTCTGAGCAACGATGTATTGAACCTCCAGCTCCTTAATGAAGGTGGTGATGTTTTGTTTTTAAGAGTCAGGGAAACTGGTGCGTGGTCGCTGATAGTAATGGGGTGGATCTGTGCTTCCGTAGCTATGCTCAACAAGGAGCTGTTAACCAAGAAATAATCTGACCTGGAGAATGATTGATGAACTGTGGAGAAAAAGGTATAAGTTCTTTTCGTGGGGTGGAATAAACGCCAAACATCACAAAGACCAAAATCCTCCATGTACTGTTTAACAGTGTTTGTGGATTGCCAGATTCTAAGATTTCCTGTGTTATTTAGCCTATCCATCTCTGGATCTAAACACATGTTGAGGTCACCTGCAATGATTAGCGATTTGTCTGTATGTTCAGATAGCGCAGAGAAGAAGGAATGAAAGAATTTAGGGTCATCTACATTGGGGGCGTACACATTAGCTAAACACAGCTGCATATTTTGAGTGGAAAGAGTGACTATTATAAATCTTCCTTCTGGGTCTATGACTGTACTAGTTTCTGTGAATTTAATTTCCCTATTTATCATAATTGTTACTCCTCTCTGTCTAGAATTATAACAGGCTGAATATACGTTGGGAAAATCTGCTGTGGCGAGAATATTCACTGAGGAATTAGACATATGAGTTTCTTGAAGAAACGCAAAATCAGTTTTGAGGTCTTTTAATTTGCTCATTATTTTCAGTCTCTTCTCTCTGGTTCCAGCTCCGTGCACATTCCAAGTAACTAACCTTAGGGTGGACATGCTGCTGTTGAGGTGAATGTTAGAAACTGTATGTTATTGATGGAGGCAAAAATGAGTATATATGTACACATAATGGTGTGCTTGATGTTGCTATGAGGCTTAATGTGTAATGCACAGTGCATGTGATGTAATGCTGGACATCCTGAGTGTCTGAGTGTGTTGTGCAGATCAGTACTATTGTAGAGTGGCTGGGTTATGTGGCAGCTTAGGTGAGGCGGAGGGAATAGTGTGTTAAAAAGGAAAAAGGGAAAGGAGTGCAGAGGGGGGGATAAATAAGGAAACAGGGAGGGTAGAAACAGAACAAACCTATCATGAACAGGCTTGAAGCTGCTGAGGAGACTGGGGGTGATTTTACCTAAAGTGAAAACCTTTATGCCCCGTGAGTTCTGCCCAGTGTGTCACATATACGCATAAACTGACACCTGTGCAGAGAGTGTAAAGGGTGTGGATACATATCTGGTTTAGAAGAGCCAGGGAGTGACGTTTGGGTCGCGGTGGAGCTGTCCATTCACATAGAGTCGGTCCACAGAGATGACAGCGCGGGCCCCTTCATTCAGAAATTTCTTCCTGATGGGGAACAGGATCCTTCGGCGCTCCAAGATTTCTTTGGGGAACTGGTCATCCATCCTGAAGTCGGTTCCCCGGAGCTCCCTGCCACGGCGCCTCACCTCTTCCTTCTCCTTGTGAAGGACAAACTTGGCCACGATGGGTCTGGGCCTGCGGTTCCCAGGTCTCACTACTCCCATGCGATGCACACGGTGAAAGTTTATGGTTTTAACTTTTTCCTCTGGAAGCTTTAGCTGGGTTTGAATAAAGTTTTTAATTTTTTCCTTGGCGTTTTCTTCTGGTGTTTCTGGTATTCCCATGACCACTAGGTTATCTCTCATGGATCTTGATTGAAGATCCAGAATGGACTCCTTGATCTTCTTATTTTCTTCAGAGAGTTGGCTCATTCCATCAGTGATGGACTTTACCGACTCCCTCAGCGCTGAATTCTCCGCGGTCAGGGTTTCCACTTGTTTTTGGGAAAATTCTAGAGCATCCTTGATCTCTTGAAATTCCCGGTGAAGAACTTCCAGGAGGGAAAGATGGCTGTCGAAGCTGGATAGTTTTGCATCAATGCGTGTTTTTTAAAGATGTGTGTGTGTAAGTAGTTTCAAGCTGTTGTAATCTTAATTTGTGCATACGTAAATTGCATTTTGTATTTTTTTCATTTTATGTTTTTTTAACTTATACACAAAACGTATTATGTGAGTAACAAATCACGCACAAATCCTAATTTACGCACGCACAAAGCAAGAATATGCATACACAAATCCTAATTTACGCACAAATCAAGAATTACGCACGCACAAATCTGACTGAGTCTAATTTCTCTCCATATTTCCACTTCATTCTAATCAAGAAATGAAATCAGCCTGTTGAATAATCAAAAGGTTACAAACTGTAAAGTGATCAAAATGAACTGAAATAAACAAGGCCACAATAGAGCGAAACCACTGTTTTCACACAGAGGCACATGTTCAGTTCTGAAGAGTCCATTGACTGAGTTGACTTCATTTAGTTGGAGCTGGATGTGAACCATTTTCTATGGACAGGCATGAACCTTCAGCAGGAGGGTTGCTGGTTGAAGTCTGAGGACTGGAGTAATGGTCAAAACATAAATATTTGATCTGTAGAGCTGACAGTGACCAGTCTATTTAGAAGAGGTTTGACTGAAAATAAGAAGTCTGGAGAGACGTTTTATTTGAACAAACTCAGCTGATGCAGAATCTTAAAGCCGTGCAAACGTGTGAATTATTACTCTCCCTCTGTTTTGTTTTTATGTAAATGAATAGTTGACATGTGAGAGTAATCCAAGATCAACTTTACAGGATAATCTTTCAAACAGTTCATGTGGTAAATGACCTTTTCTGGATTAGATAATCCATATAGAAATATTTACAGTGGAGTGACTACATCAGGGTGTTTTGGCCTAACAAGCCAATTCCTTATCAGTGAGGAAGAATGCAAAGTTTATTGTGGTGTCACTGAGGTATTATTATAAAAAACACGTTTTAAGTAATGAAGTATTTTTTATCTTCCTAAAAATGAATATTTTCCCCTCAGTGCAGAGTTTTAATTCTCTTGAGGACTCCTCTCCTCTCCTGTAGGATTTGTTTTTGCTGCCAGCTGGGCTATGCGTCTTCACACCTCCTTTTCTCTGAGCGTCCTGGACTTGATGAATCCTCTTTGTCAGACGTTCCACCTGCTCTGGAGATGCGATTTACCGTCGGCATAAAACATGGAGGAGTCAGACGATGAGCAAACAGGAGGCATTTCTATGCGGACATTTAACACAGAAAAGCCTCGATTTATTCATATGTTTTATTTTTACAGCTTTAACATGTCGCAGTGAAAAATTACACCTGCTGAAGACGATTTAAAGCCGGTTCCTTCTAAATGCTGGTGATCTGGAAAAAACAAACTCACATTGATGCACTTAACACTCCGATCTTCAATAGGATAGGATTTATCATGATGTCTTTGTATAATTACAATAGCATACATAACAAATTGATGGTAAAGTTGTATATATTTACCATGGTTTCTATGCCTCTGTTCAGAAAGGTATGCAAACCTCAGCTGTTTCACTGTTTCAGGCTGGAAATATTTTCTGTCAAACCTTGATCACATTAACATAAACATTTCTTTTTCTTACTTTTTAAAAATGTTTTCATTGTCACATGTTCAGCAAAATGTAAACGGAGCTCTTAGGTCAGTCCTTAAAAGAATAACTAGATAAATGACAATAAACAAACAGTCCATCATTAAGTCATTGAAACAATTGACTATTTATAAAGACTGTTAAAATTGTTAAAACAAGATTAATATTAATAAACGTACTCTGTACCAGATTTTCACCAGATTTACACATGATTTTCCCCAGATTTACACACAATTTACACCAGATTTACACACGATTTACACCTGATTTTCCCCAGATTTACACACAATTTACACACGATTTAAACCATATTTACACATGATTTTCCCCAGATTTACACCCGATTTACACACGATTTAAACCATATTTACACATGATTTTCCCCAGATTTACACACGATTAACAGCAGAGTTTCACTAGATCTACACCAGATTTACACCAGATGTACACACAATTTACACAAGATTTACACCAGATTTTCACCAGATTTACACTCGATTTACGCCTGATTTACACCAGATGCCCAGCGTATATGTAGCTTTATGAAATAACAAGGCGGCACCCTTTTATCATTTTGGATGTTTTTGTCACAAAAAATGTTGAAAAAAGTCAAAAAACAAAGTATTGACTTTCAAATGTTATAGTTTTCAGAGAGTATTGGACCTGATCGTACTAGAATTTTATGTGACATCAAAAACATGTGAGAGAAATATTGGATTCCTTTTTCTTTTTTCTTTCATTTTCAGTTGAAAAATGGGGAAAAAAGGGGGGGGGGGGGGAGAAATGAAAAAAAAAAAGATTCCATTGGATTCCAATAAATCTTTGATGCACGTTTGAGCCAAAATATCTCAGTTGGATTTGTCGGTTTTGGTTCAATGTTTGGTTCAAATGTTCAATACTTTGGGGCCACAGATAATTCTCAGATATTACATTGTTCATGATTCCTCAAATGTGTCATTATACACATTACGTTTATTATTGTTATCTATATGTTATTCAGCACAACTTTAACATTGTCACTATTATGGACTTTATTTAATGACGATCTGGGGTTTCCTAGTCATAGAAGTAGCAGGTACCTGGGTTAAAGTTCAACGTCGCCTTTTTTAAACAAATAAACACAATTAAACCAAATGTAAAATGTGAAACCTCAACAGCTCTTTTATTTTTAACCCCTGAACCTGAAGTGAATGTTATACTGACCAGTAACCGAGTCTGCAGTCTCACATCTCAGTTTGGCCCCAAGCTCCTCTCTGTCTGCAGTACTGGGGGGGGGGGCACTTGGGGACAAGCTGTCAGAAACCCTGAAACTCGATCTTCTGACGGAATAAAGCAAAGGCTGTTTTATGTCTCTGCCTCTGCGTGAATTTAACTGAAGGTTTCTCTAATAAAAGAGGAGAAGTCTTCTCAGCTGCAGAGACGTCGTCCGGTTTGGGATCTGGAGGTGATGCTGCCCTCAGCTGGCTGATTACTGGAGCGATAGAACTCTGAAACGTTCTGCTGGGACTCAGTCGTCCCTTTGGATCAAACGTTTTATTAGGAACCAAAGGACTTCTAAAGGGTTTGGGTTTTTGTCGCAGCAAAACTGTCTGGGACCTTCAAAGGCAGCCTTCGCATCTGGCAAAGTGCTGCTCCTGCTGGATGGAAAGGTCGATCGCAGAGTTTACAGCTTCGTTTTGTGTGGTCGCCGCCCCCTCTCGACCCCCCCCACAGCCTCTCCCCCTTTAAACAGGGATCAGAAATAGAAGCTAATGGTTCAAGTCCCATTCTGTGCTTTTTATAAACTAAGAAGACAAGAGTTTACGAATGTCGACATGTGGGAGCGATTGGGAGCATTTTGCTTTTAATCAAAGCACTTGTTCATATATTTAAGGAACGTTTTAGTCTTTTTCTTCTGATTGTATCTTCTCCTTTTCATGAGGCCAAAGAGAAGTGGCATCCATAAAGCATTAATGGATACAGCAGAAACACAGAGGGTTCAGACTGTTGCCTATGTCACTTTGTCTTCCAAAAATGGAAACTGTCACCTGACGATTCGGAAAATATCTTAGGTAAGAATTAGGAAAAAGTAATTATTGGAGAAATGGAAACTAAAAGGAAAGGAGACAAAAAGCTAAATGATCTCCTCTGTTGGAAAATGTGAAGATTTTTCCAAAAAACCAATGAAGCCACATTAGCTCAGCTATAATGATCTGTTTTTATTTTAAGGTATTATTCCTGTAAGCACTTTTCCTTACACATTTGTTTTCTGCAGTGCGGCTGAGTTATTTTACCTGCAGGGTGGATTAATGGAGTGGGGGGGTTAGATTGGTCAGATTATGTGACGTCCTGAGACCCTCTGGAGCCTTCAGTCTCTGATCGATCGGTTGAGCCACAGTTTTAAGGGAACAAATCCTGGATCTGTTGTGTGGAAGTAACAGCATGAAGAAAAAATATTTAGAATGAAGAACTGGTGCATTCTGGGTTTTTTAGGCACCCCAACAAACGTTTAGAACAGTCACTGTCGGGACATGTTCCTCAAATTAAAACTCAAGGCATTTTTGTAGAGATAGAATGTAGAATATATCAAATTAATATGTGAGGGACTGACAACAGCACAAATAAATTAAAAAAAGTAAAAATTAAACAACAAGAGACGTTAAATTCTGTTCTAGGTTTGCATTTTACTCACTGTAGCGGCTACCATGGCTAGACAAACGTGAAGGTATGGATGGAGCAGAACAACAACTATGCTAGCTAGCAGGATGCTAGCAACTATCACAATAGGAGGCAGAATTGTGTCCCGTAAGTCACATGACCACCGGTTGTTCAGGAGGCAGTGAAAAGGGCTTGTTTCCATTCAACAATCACACCAACACTAAAATAACAGTGCTGTGGAAGTAACCATGTGCAACCAACGACAACACAAAACCAAACTTTATTTCCCATAATGCCTCACGCTGGGTCATTACTTTACTTCACCAACACAACTAAATCCCAAATAAAAGTTGTTGCTAGTTTTAGAATTTCCTCCCACTTGTCATATCCTGTTGAATAGCTATGATAGCTGTTGGATTCACTCTAACAAGATTGTTGCACACATTCTGAGTTCAGCTCGGGATCAAATGTCCATTGAATTGATTGACAGTTCTATTGCTAAAGATTTCTTCCTGATCTAAATGTGAGGTTCCTGTTTTCCCTAAATTAGATCATAATTAGCTTGGTAGATCTCATTTGAGAAATTGACATTTTTTTCAGTTTCAGGTTGATGGAAACTTTAGAGTAGCTAGAGATGGTTTGAGTAAACATTTAAGATCAAATCTTTGCAAGTGGTTTAAAAAATTTCTAAATTTAGGCTAACATTTCATGGCAGTGCCTCACTGACGAAACGAAATAACCGCAGAACAGTTCTCAAAGTCTGTTCATGTTGACATTAGTATAGACTGTGGAATTCACCAAAACAAATTCATAATGACATTTCGAGTCCATACAAGTAAAAAAAATAAATAAAAAAACTGGGTTCCTTTTTTACACCATACACACGAACTGGGGTTGACCCGTGTAGTGTACCCGTACTGAAGTTGACCCGTATTGGAGTTGACCCGTACCGGTACCATTGCCATGTGTGTGGTCAGTGTATCGTAAAGTGTTCGGAAGGCTAATGAAAGTCACACTCACCTATGGCATACGGCTGTCATATCGCGTCCTTACGCCACACTCTAGTGACCCGTACAGGTTTCACCATTTTTCACTTACAGACAGCCTCTATCCACCCGTTGGGACCAGGACTTTTAATGTTGCTTTCTTCATGCATCAATTCTCCATACTCCAGCTTTTCCAAGCCCACTCCCCTCTGTGCTCCATGAGCGCCATGGTATCATGTAACATCAAAGCGCCAACATTTCAATATGGTTCCTTCATTCAATAATCCACATTTGTGTCTCTCAGACTCACTACTTGATGTTCCTCGTCTGTTTACAATCAGTTTTCCTAAAGTCTCCACATGTGCGGATGTCTGGCGGTTCTTCATTCTTTGCATGTGAATGCTGTTACACGCACAATGAAACATCGCAGTGAGTTTTACGGTAGATTTTCTGTGATTAGATCTCACCACACTTTTGAAATCTTTGATCCGGATCTTTTTGTTTTCTTTAGTTTGTCCTTGATGATGATGATGATGATGAGTTTCTACTGTAAGCAATGAGAAGCTGCTCGCTGCATTTCGCTGCAAGCTGAAACCTATTTGCCTTAAAGACTCTTCTGTGGAGCACAAAGCAGTTGCACAGTTTCAAACCAAAGAGCACTCCTAGAAAGGCTCATCTGTTCCTGACCACCGGCCTTTATTTGATCACTTCTCTCTGGTAGTTTTGGTTTCAGCAGAAACAAATGTTCTGCCTGGAAAACAAGGCTCCCTTCACACCCCTCCAGTCTCCGTCCAACTCCTGGACCGTTTACTCTATAAATGGATTGGAACACATTTTTTTTAAGTAATTTACTGTATTAGCAGAAGACCGCTTTTCTCTGTGTCAGAATCAGCTGTTAAGTGTTGCGTATCAGCGCTAAGCTGCGTTCCTCGGCTTCAGAACTTGTTAGATTTGCGTTAACCATGTAAAAGGATTGAAGAGTTATGGTCATTCAAGGTTCGCCAACACTGGAGGTAAAGGTCTGATGTTAACGGGTTAAAGGGGCTGAGTTTTGGTAGACCTGTGGAGTTGGACCACAGCACAGTTGAATGAGTTCTGGGACCATACAGAACTTTACTCCGTGCATTTGTTGGTAAACCAATGAAAAAGCCTTACTGCCACCTACTGTTTGTGGGAGAAACTGTAGTATCCTCTCTCGGGCCTGCTGGTAACGGGAAATAGGAGGGACGGGTTGAGCCAGCAAGAGGTCAAACGAGGTACAGAGCTGCGTTTTCACGTGGTTGGGACAACATCAAGGCGGTCGTGGTGCAGAGGCAGAGCTGTCAACGTCTGACAGGTCACCTGTTCAGTTCCCGCCGTGCCTGGCCATATGTCAAAGTGTTCTTGAGCAAGGCACTAAACCTTATGTGGCTCCTGGTGGTTACAGGTTGGTGCCTTGTAAGGTAGCATCAGTGTGAATGTGTGTGTGTGACTGAATGGGACTGAGACCATAAAACACTTCGGGTCACAAACAAGGTAGAAAAGCGCCCTAAACGTTTACGCCATTTACCAAACCGCCTGATGTTAGTAGCTGCTCCGTCTTCTCTGATTGACCATCCGCCGTATGATGCTTCTCTACAGCCATTCCACGTGGAACGGCCTCATGGGACTCGGAGTTTGTTGCTTTTCAGAAATTCCATCCTGGTCTGGACATTGTTTCTTAACCACAGCTGAAGCCTGAGCGGCAGCTGTGGTTGCCTTGAGCTGAGGAACGAGTCGACGAAGAGCTCAAGTCCTTCTGGCGTTCCGCTCTGCAAGCATCCGCTTGATTGAACACGCTGTTTTACGAAGCAGGATTCATATTTCCAAAAGCCAGATCAGTGGAGTGCAAATAATTTAGTACTGGAGCTTCGACAAGCTTAAACCTTTCATCCTCCTTGGTGATCTTAATTTGCTTTCCTATCATTTGGGTTCCATGTTTTTTCTCCTCGAGTCTCCAGACAAAGCTCTTATGATGGAGGGCATAGCTGTGCTCGTCTTTATCACACACTCCCAGCCTTGGTGACTCTCCCAGGTCCTGGTCGTTGCAGCACTTGGGTGGTTTGTGAGTCGCCTGATCAGCGCATTCATCACATTCATCGTGTAAAATGTCTCTTTCTCTAAAGATAACAACTGGAGGAATGCTTTGATCAGACAAACTTTCAGATTAAAAGCTCATATTGAGCCTGAGACTGATGCTTTCCGCATCATTGTGTTGACTGCTCACAGATGCTTCTTCTCAATTCTTCCTAACGTTCTGCAAACTATCCAAGCTCTGTGACAGACAAAGAGCATGCTGGGTAAAGCTTCAAGTAAATTTTCCTTTTTAATTTCCTTTTGTTGACTTAATTAGTAAGGCAGAATTTACTGCTCTGACCTTTACTTTCTGAGTTTTTCTCCAGAGTCGCACCATTCTCCCTCCGCTGGTTCTGATAGGGCCGTAGACCTTCAGGATTTCTGAGTCACTGGACTTTTGCTTCCTTCAACACCATCCATCCATTCAAAGTCGTTGCTTTCCCATACAGTCCTGAGTTTGAGGTCAACTGGAAGACTGGAGTGACCTTTGCCCTTTATCGGTGGAGCGTGAGCTCCAGTGTTTACATTTTTTCCACTACCGTAACACTTCAACCATTTACGCCATTGACATATTTCCAGGGAATTCTGAAGCAGATTTTCTCCACGATAGAATCAGCTGATGGTCAAACAACATGTCAGGGAGCGCCGGTGTTAAAGGGTTCAAATACTCGGGTTTCTTGTAAGAAATTAACCAAATTATATATATAATATAAAGTACTAATACTAGAAGATCAGATCAGCTGCTGTTTTCTGATGCAGCTTCTGTCCTTCAGGACTCTGAGCGTTGGCAGAGGTCCGTGACCAGAGCGGCCGAGATCACCAGGACGCTGATCCGGGAGAGGAGCCCCGCTCTGGTGGGACAACTTCTGCAGGCGTGAAGCTCAGACTGAGGAGACCTTTTATGGCGGCTTCCTCCAACTTTGCAAAGGTGGACTCAACATAAACCAGGAGAATTTCCAAATAAAGGTGTTTTGAAGAAGTATCACATTCACACTTCCTCTTGCTTCTTAAACCTTTTTTAAAGGACAAAGAAATCTTAGTTGAAATCTTAGTCAACATACAGCAGGTTAGATGTTCCCTCCCCCAACCTGATGGGGTCGATTCCATTGGAAGATGCGCCTTGATGATATCGCTCGTTGGCTCTGCGGTCAGCTGCTTTCATCTGCAAACAGGAACAGGAGATCAGCCCTGAGACGGAACCAAGAAACAGTTTCTAGAGATGAATCTCTGGCGGGTTAAAAAAGAATAAAGGAAACTATTTTTCATCATCTGGATTAATGTCTGTGTTCTGCTGGACAGACAATGTTTCTGCAAATTTTTTACAGCATCTGTGGAAAGAAGGTTAAGAAAAAGTTTGTCTTTTAATAGCCGCTCCCATGAAAATGGTGTTTTTTTGTGTTTTTAACGTTCTTTTAGCATTTTCCTCATGATGGAGGACACTAAGATCAAAAATGTTTTTCACCAAATCAGTGTGAATCAGGAGCAGACAAAAAACGCTGTTGAAAAAAAAGATTATATTTGTGACGTGGTACAAACTCCCTGCTCTGAGCGCTCAGCAACGGGGAGGGGAAGAGGGGCGGGGTTGCTCTTCACCAGCAGCCTAGAAAACGACAGGTTTTTAGATTTTGGCTAAAAACGGCATAAATATAATTAAAATACCACTGGGAATGTTTTAAAAATAGATCAAAAGATGATTGGAGCGGGGCTTGAAGAGATTGCGTCATAGCGTTTACAAAAACATCAAATGCAGGACGTTGGGTCTACAGAATCAGCTGAGCGACAGCTCAGAGAACGTGGGAAGGAAAGCTCCAGGACAGAACTGCTTCGGAGATAGCAGCGTTTGAAATGTCAGCCCTTCTTCAGAAGCTGCAGGTGCTCAAACGATGATGACTTTCTGGTGCTCCCATTGTGAGCCTTGTGATCAATGATGGTTCTGTTCTAATGATCTAAACGAACAGATGTTTGTTCTTTCACACGGACAGAAGGAGAACTGAGATCAGAAAGCTGCAGCTTTTACAGGAGAAACCCACCTCACAGAGACGTCTCTCGTTTGCTCTCCGTCGTTGGGATCTGGAGTCTCCTTCGGATGGTTCTGGAACATTCCTGAGATGAGAAGCCAAAGGTCCGCGAACATCTCCTGCTGTTCCAGTTTTTTTTTCAATGTTTTCTGCAGGGATTCAGCTTCTGAGAGAAGCGGGGAAGACCGCCGGAGGCCAGAGGAGCTCCGTCCTCGTGTTCTTCCCCTGATCCGGGCGTGAGCGCCACAGGTGATACGGTTACCTGGAGCTGTCGCCTCCAGTTCAGCAGGGCAAAGATGGAACAAAGAAAAGCTTAAACCTGAAGGAATAAAAAGTAGATGCAGGACAATTGAGTGAAAAAGGCTCCCTTAGCTCATATTTTTGATTATAGTGACACCTACTGGACTAAATCTGTCAAACAAAATGTTTTATTTTTTACCTTTTAGAAAAATCACTTTTTGAATGTTTTTGAGGCCTTAAATATAGCTTTAAAATATTGACATTGATTCAATTATAATGGAATTTTATTTTACTTTATACAAGAAAACATAAAAGTGACTTTCAAAATAAAAGAAGCCCCTATGTTAAAAAAAAGATCCTGCTGATTTACTTAAACATGCAAGAAAGTCAAACATGTTTTCTGTCATTTATGGCTTTGGTTTGTCATCATTATTTTACTTATTTGGAATTTTTTTTAGAAAAATGTTGCCTCTAAACAACAACTGCATTCTGTGGTGCTTTCAGTTTATTCTAAAGACAAAGATTCCAACCACAGACCCTGTGGGGCACAGCAGCTGAATGCAGCTTCTCCATGTTTGGACTCTAGGAACCCACAACTGACCGGGTCCAGATCAGCAGAGAGTTCTGGTTGGTACATTCTGGGTCAGGAGGTCAATCGTGTCTTTTGGTGCTAAACCATTCAAAGCTTTGGGGGAGGGGCCTCTGCTGTCCATGTGTTCTGTATCTGTGCATCATCTGCTAACTAATAAATATAAATATAAATTCAGATGTTTTTGTTTTTTATGTATTTAAATTTTCTCCATTTGTAGTGTATTATGACATTTCACATCAATGTATGGTAAAAATATTTCACTGTAAGGTTATTTATAAAGTATAAAACACAACAAATCACAGATTATCTGCAGATCAAATACAAAAACTTCAGTCTGGATCAGTAGTTTTTCTCTAACGTTACAGAAGTTTTAAACAAAGTTCTATTTGAGAAATCAACAAAAATGAAAATATACAAAATAAGTCAAATATAACTATAGTATTTTATAAGCTATAATTAAAGATTTAATAAATATTTAAAATTCAATTATATTTATTTACTTATTTATAAAAACAATAAATAAAGGAATACTAAATCGGACGAACGAACGGATGGACAGACAAATCTATTTTGTTATCACTGATCCACTGACATTTAAAGTGGCCTTTAGATTTCTGCAATGTTTATAAAATAAAATAAATAAAATACACAATAAAAAATCATAAAAATACAACTTGAAAACAGTTTATTCCATCAAAACCAAAGTATAAGTTGTTTCTGTTGGTTCTGTTCTATTAGAAGGTCTGAAAAAGGTTCTGATTGGACGGTTCAGAGTAACCTAATATCTTTTCAACCCGATGGTAGAAAGTTTCTTCCAGGAACGGCGTCCTGTGGCGTCCTGTGGCGTCCTGTGGCGTCCTCGCTCTGTGCTTCTTCTGTAACTCCGGGGTTATTGGTGCTGGCAGATGCTTCAAAGCCGCCCGCTGCCCTAGACGAAAACCAGAGCCCAGCCGTCAACGGCGCCGCCACCTGCACTGCTGAGAGTGAGACCAGAACCAGGTCTGCTGCTTCAGGTCCGGCTTTACGACTCGACACAGACTCTGCTGTAACTGTGAAACTTTCACAGACTGACGGGACACCTGGAATCTGAAGCTTTATCCCAACAGCTTCATCCCAACAGCAGCTTCATCCCAGCAGCTTCATCCCAGCAGCTTCATCCCAGCAGCAGCTTCATCCCAGCAGCTTCATCCCAGCAGCTTCATCCCAACAGCAGCTTCATCCCAGCAGCAGCTTCATCCCAACAGCTTCATCCCAGCAGCTTCATCCCAACAGCAGCTTCATCCCAACAGCTTCATCCCAGCAGCTTCATCCCAGCAGCAGCTTCATCCCAACAGCTTCATCCCAGCAGCTTCATCCCAGCAGCAGCTTCATCCCAACAGCTTCATCCCAACAGCAGCTTCATCCCAACAGCTTCATCCCAGCAGCTTCATCCCAGCAGCTTCATCCCAGCAGCTTCATCCCAGCAGCAGCTTCATCCCAACAGCTTCATCCCAACAGCAGCTTCATCCCAACAGCTTCATCCCAGCAGCAGCTTCATCCCAGCAGCAGCTTCATCCCAACAGCTTCATCCCAACAGCTTCATCCCAGCAGCTTCATCCCAGCAGCAGCTTCATCCCAACAGCTTCATCCCAACAGCTTCATCCCAACAGCAGCTTCATCCCAACAGCTTCATCCCAGCAGCTTCATCCCAGCAGCAGCTTCATCCCAACAGCTTCATCCCAACAGCAGCTTCATCCCAACAGCTTCATCCCAGCAGCTTCATCCCAGCAGCTTCATCCCAGCAGCTTCATCCCAGCAGCAGCTTCATCCCAGCAGCTTCATCCCAGCAGCTTCATCCCAACAGCAGCTTCATCCCAGCAGCAGCTTCATCCCAACAGCTTCATCCCAGCAGCTTCATCCCAACAGCAGCTTCATCCCAGCAGCAGCTTCATCCCAACAGCTTCATCCCAGCAGCAGCTTCATCCCAGCAGCAGCTTCATCCCAGCAGCTTCATCCCAACAGCAGCTTCATCCCAACAGCTTCATCCCAGCAGCAGCTTCATCCCAACAGCTTCATCCCAACAGCAGCTTCATCCCAGCAGCTTCATCCCAGCAGCTTCATCCCAACAGCAGCTTCATCCCAGCAGCAGCTTCATCCCAACAGCTTCATCCCAGCAGCTTCATCCCAACAGCAGCTTCATCCCAGCAGCAGCTTCATCCCAACAGCTTCATCCCAGCAGCAGCTTCATCCCAGCAGCAGCTTCATCCCAACAGCAGCTTCATCCCAACAGCTTCATCCCAGCAGCAGCTTCATCCCAACAGCTTCATCCCAACAGCTTCATCCCAACAGCAGCTTCATCCCAACAGCTTCATCCCAACAGCAGCTTCATCCCAACAGCAGCTTCATCCCAGCAGCTTCATCCCAGCAGCTTCATCCCAACAGCTTCATCCCAGCAGCAGCTTCATCCCAACAGCTTCATCCCAACAGTTTCATCCCAACAGCTTCATCCCAACAGCTTCATCCCAACAGCAGCTTCATCCCAGCAGCTTCATCCCAACAGCTTCATCCCAACAGCAGCTTCATCCCAACAGCAGCTTCATCCCAGCAGCTTCATCCCAACAGCTTCATCCCAGCAGCAGCTTCATCCCAACAGCTTCATCCCAACAGCAGCTTCATCCCAGCAGCAGCTTCATCCCAACAGCTTCATCCCAACAGCTTCATCCCAACAGCAGCGTCATCCCAACAGCAGCTTCATCCCAACAGTTTCATCCCAACAGTTTCATCCCAACAGCTTCATCCCAGCAGCAGCTTCATCCCAACAGCAGCTTCATCCCAACAGCAGCTTCATCCCAACAGCAGCTTCATCCCAACAGCTTCATCCCAGCAGCTTCATCCCAGCAGCAGCTTCATCCCAACAGCAGCGTCATCCCAACAGCAGCTTCATCCCAACAGCTTCATCCCAGCAGCAGCTTCATCCCAACAGCAGCGTCATCCCAACAGCAGCTTCATCCCAACAGTTTCATCCCAACAGTTTCATCCCAACAGCTTCATCCCAACAGCAGCTTCATCCCAACAGCTTCATCCCAGCAGCTTCATCCCAGCAGCAGCTTCATCCCAACAGCTTCATCCCAACAGCAGCTTCATCCCAACAGTTTCATCCCAACAGCTTCATCCCAACAGCAGCTTCATCCCAACAGCTTCATCCCAAAGCTTCATCCCAGCAGCAGCTTCATCCCAGCAACAGCTTCATCCCAACAGCTTCATCCCAGCAGCAGCTTCATCCCAACAGCAGCTTCATCCCAACAGTTTCATCCCAGCATCTTCATCCCAACAGCAGCTTCATCCCAACAGCTTATGAGGTGAGGACAGACCAACACAGCCGAAAAAACCCAGCAGGTTCTGCAAAGAAGCTCGGAGATTTCCATTTTTGTCTCTTCAACATCTGTGGACAGCAGCGCCATCTGCAGGACACCTGAACTGAAGCAGGACCAGCCTCACCACTGAAGATGTTAAGATGTCCTTCAAGAAGCATTTGATAACGAGAAGAATCAGAAAAGCAGAGGGACCTTCAGGCTGACACCTGACCGTCTGTCTGCATGTTCAGGTTTGTTTCCTGGCGGCAGACGGTAAGAAGGAAAATGTACCAAAAAGCCATCAGACTGACAACAAGCAAACACTGTCTGTCAACAGGAGCAACCAGGATGAAAGATGAAGCATTACAATAACTGTTACAAGTTAAAAAAAAACTCACTAAACGTGTAATCTAAGATTTTATTTTATTTTAAATCCAACAAAATGTTTATTCCATTTAAAAAAACTGCATCTTGATCTCCCGTCCTTCAATGAACATTAGCGCGATGTGGCACATTACCAGTAGGGGGCGCTGCAGGCTGGGAGCTTTCTGGCTTCTTGTTTTCCAGATTTTTGTGTATTTATTCACCAGAATCCGATTTAAACGAGAAATCAGATTAATTTTTATGATGGATTAGGAATAAAAAAAAATAAATATAAAGGATTTCTGAATCAAATAAAAGTAATAAAAGTGAAAATGAAGTCTGGCAGAAAATAGTCTGTCTGAACATATTTATCAGCCTAAGTTTCCATTATTCTTAATCACACTAGTTTACAACCAATTATCATAATCGCATTTCTGTTGCCATTTATTCTGACATCAGAAACTGTTATTAAACTGTTAGACATGGAAAGAATAGCAGTGGGTTCAGATAAGCAGCTGCAGCGAAGACAAAAGGACATTTTCCCATCAATAATCACTCATGAGGCGTTCACTGACTCTGTGAAAGCAGCACCTTGTGAAAATGCCACGAGGCGTTCACAGTCCTGCTCAAACACTAGAAAATTTAGTTTAATAAAACAGAAGTTTGTAGAAATATCAATAAAATGAAATATGAAGTTGAGTCACAGTAACTTCAATGAAATGTTTCGCTGCTGACAACTTCAAGATGAATGAGACCTTCACTGACATCATGTTAGATTTTTAAAACCTTCACATTAAGAAATAGTGAAGAAAAAATGACTTTTTAGAGCAAATAAAACTGAAAGACGTGGATTTAAACTTTTTAGAGAGTGAGCCGACTGGAAGAAACGAGTCCAGTTTGTGGGTTTGACCTCAAAAACTCTTTTAATTAATTTAACTCTGACTTTCTGTGAAGAAACTTAGATCACAAAACAAATTAAAGGGTCCAGAACTAAAAACAGTCAAAGAAACTTTTTATTTTTTCAGTATTAAGACACAGCTGAGTCACTTTACATTAAAGTCTTTAGACCGCAGTGATTTATGACTCTTTGCATTAATTGCTTTAATTATTTAAGCTGGAAAAACAGGCATCAGAAAACACTGAGAATCATTCACCACATCAACAAAACAAGAAAACATTCCTGCAAAAAATACAAAATAAAAGCCCACAGCGCTTTTTGATGTTCTCATTAAAATAAAAGAAACTCTGAAGGAAACATAAACTTACTATAAATTAGTTCACTTCAGGAGTTTTTTTTTAAATAAAAAAGCTGCCTAATATTTTAATTTGAATACAACCTTTTATTTCAGATTTCTTGTCTTCCACTTTAAAGGCATATTAGCACGAATAATTAAAAAACAGTTTTATGGAGAGATCCTTTATTTAAAAATTAATTTTCGGTCAGTGCATCATTCTTTTATTAAAAACGAGAATTTACCACAAAATAATTTATGACAAAAGAGATAAAAAGTGCCTCATCAAGTCAATAAAAACAAGAAGTTACAACAAATTTATTTATAGCTAAATAAAAATGGCTTTGGTCATTAAAAAACACAATCTACAGTCAATAGGAATTTTAAAAAGGTTAAAACCAGAATAAATAACAATAAATATGTCTTATTTTGAAAAGTTCTCAAAGGGAATCCAGAAATAAGCTACTGTGGGTTTTTTGTTTTTTCACTGTTTTCTTTTGTTGAATAATTAACTTTTTAACTCTGCATATAATTACTTCACAGAAGAAAGTGACATTTCACTTAAATCATGTTTGAAAACCTTAAACATGAAATATGTCAGGTATCATTTTATTTCTTTACATTCAAACTTTTCTCAAATATTAAACGCTTTTGCTCTGAGATGCTGAACACGAGAAACTGACGACAGGAACCAACAAGTTGGAGACTTTCTGATGTTAAGTGACCTCAACAGCAGAATCCAGCAGATCTTTAACGTCAGGATTTGATTTTCTTCATCTGTTTGGTCCCTCGTTCTGCTCCTGGAGGCCAAACGATTTCCAGATTTCTCCACGTCTGATCTGCTCCACAGGCCTTCAGAGATTCTGCCGGCGGGACGCTCGCATGCCTCGCTGACTGCTTCGTCTGCTGAGGCCGTTCGGGAGGACCGGCCCCGGGGCCCACGGCGGTCCGGCCCCGGGGCCCACGGCGGTCCGGCCCCGGGGCCCACGGCGGTCCGGCCCCGGGGCCCACGGCGGTCCGGTGGGGAACCACAGCTGTAGGTTAGCTCCTGAGTCAATCAGCAAGATTTAATGTAATTTCTTTAAATTCTGCAGTGTTATTTAAAGCTATTACTAAAACTCGCACACAAAAATGCAAATTAACAAGAACTTAACTTGGATTCATTTAAAAATTGTATATTTTAAAAAATTAAATGAGACAATCTCACATCTGGAATGTCAGATTCTCTGTTTTTGTCTCAGTTCCTGACAAATTTCTCATTTCCTAAATATTTTGGAGCCACTTTGACTTTTGTCACAACTGTTTGCAGCAAGAGCAGCATTTTAAAGGCAGCAGCTGATGAGAGGAAGACTCCTCTCTCAGTCAAAGGAAGAGCGGCAGGGCGGTCCACGCCATGCAGCTCCGCAGCAGCCGGAGCTGCAAGCAGCGGGTTTCAAACCTGCAAAGTTGGGCCCCACAGCTCACCACCAACCAGATGGTTGGAGATAATCCTGCATGGAATATCTTGAAAAGTTCAAGGATTTGAAGGACCAACAGTCAGAGCTGGAAAAACTGAATTTGAATAGTTGAATGGTTAAAATAGCTGAATAATTGTAGAAGTGGCAAAAACAAAAAATGCCAGAAGATAGTACAATAAAGAAAAAGGAGAAACAGGAATACGTTATAGCATTTCCTGCGTGTCAAAAGGCCTGAGCTGCTCATGACATCCCAGTTTTGACGCTGATCCTGTGTGTTAAACTCAGAAATGTATTTCTACCCACAAGCAACAAACTTTATTGGTGTAAAAACATTGAATGAAAACCTTGTTGGTATTATCAAATCATTTTAAAGTAGTTTATGAGGGAAACTAGAAAGCGTATTTGACATCAAAAAACACCTTTTATTTACATTTTTCTTAAGATCATAAATAAATACGACATTTTACAATCAGACAATCAACCAGGAAATATCTCAAAACATATTTAAAAAAAAGATTTAAAAAAATGAGAAAAACCTGCACAGAAAATTTAAATTTGACATTTTTACTAAATAAATTTAATTCTGATTTCAAACCTGCTTATTGTTTTATAACAGCATTTTAAATATTCTTTTTATCATCACGTTGATCATTATTATTATGGTTTTATGTCTTTTTTTTTTTTTTGCAGAGCCCCATTTTCAAAGCATTTTCCAAAGTATTTGTTTTTTATTTCACATTATTAGTATTCAGAAGGACTTATTTATGTCTGTCAATCAAACCAGAAAAGGCCGAGACTCTTTTGTGATTGGCTACTCCTTTATCAGGAAGAAGCGAATCGCAGCCAAAAGTTGTGAAAACATAAACTTAAAACTGAAAAATTGGTGTTTAAATTCAAAATAAAGAAAAACAAAAACAGACTTTGAAAAAGTGAAAGATTTTCTCTTCATACGTTTTTTTTTCTTCAACTTTTTGGCTCCTTTCTGGTGTGTGGGGGCGGAGCTTAGATAAAGGACATTGAGAAAGATGAGGCAGGGAGCTTCAGCCTTGATGCATTCACTGACAGTGGGAATTTGGATAATTAATACCAGAAAATTAAAACACTAACTATTCAAGCGGTCGTTGTGAACAAATAGACACATATTCACCCTTTAAAAGTCATTCAAACTGTGTTATTCAATAGTAAATGACCACATCTTTAAATTAGTCTGGATTTGTGTCTGAAAGTGTCTAAAATCAAGTTCCTTGGAGTAATTCTGGACGATAAAATAAGCTGGAAACCACAAATAAAGTGGGACAGAGCTAAAATTGCTAAAAGGATAGCAATGTTGGGAAAAAACGCGCCATACTCTCACAGAGCACGTTTACTACTATATTCATCCTTAATACTACCATATAGATAGATAGACAACTTTATTTATCCATTTGGGAGGTTCCCGCATGGAAATTGACAAAATATTGTAATATAAAAATACTGTAAATATTGACATATTTACAGTACAGTGTAGACGTTTGCGGAAATACTTATAAAACAAACCTGCAGTGTTTATATATCTTACAAAAAAAAGCTGTTTGAATTGTTCATGGAGTGGATTATGGGTCACATACAAATATTCTATTTTTAAAGTCGGGTTTATTGAAAATATGGGATCTAGTGAAACTGAAAACAGCTCTTGTCATGTACAAAGAAAGATACAACTTACTTCCAATAAATTTACAGCAAACGTTCAAAGTTACAATCTAAGAAAACAACTGAATTTCAAAAAACAGTGCATTCCCACTACAAAAAAGAAAATGTGTTCATCTAACTGTGGTGTAGATTTATGGAATGGATTGGATGAAGGTTTAAAACAAACCAAAAGTCTACATGCATTCAAAGAAACCTACAAGAAGTCACTAATAGAACTGTATAAGGCCAGAAACGATTAATTAAACAAAAAAATGTCACTTTAGCACAGTTGCCATGCAGAATTGTGCCTTGAATGTTTTGTACCTATCTGAAAATAGCAATAAGCGTATCAGATACGTGCATCATCAGGTTTTGTAAAAAGGGGTGGGAGCAGACGAGATTTCTCTTCAAGCCACTCCTTTTCAAGCACACTGTATTATTTTATGTCTTTTTTAAACCACTGTGTGTTGACTTTTTCATTTGTTTTGTGTTTGAAATAAACTAAACTAACTCTTCTTAAAAACATCTTTTTTATTATCAAATAGCTGATCTAAACCATTGTCTGGGGTGTGTAGGGGGATCATTTTCAACATAACACCGAACTTTCCCTTTAAAAAATGTTCTAAAATTTTATTCATAAACAACATATTAAAAACTAAAGTGTAAAGGCCAAGTGGATTAAAAAAACGGACGTTCTTTTCTGGCTGTTTTTTATATGCCGCATGAAGGCGTGGCTATCTGGACTTCAAAGGGATTGGTCCCGCGTGAGCGGCTGGTCACGTGATCGACGCACCTGCTGCTAAATGTGATTGAATGCCGGTGTGTTGGTTTGGCTCAGGTCTCCGGGATCCAGCGGCGGATGTTCAGGTCAGTGGTTCTTCATTCTGCCAGGTTTGTTTGGGAAAATGTTGCTTTTAAACCAGAATTTGGAGTAAGATGTGATGTTTTATGGATCTGCTCTCCTGCTGTGCGGATGTTGGAGGTTCCTGAGCGAGACACACAGGAAGGTTTAGACCGAAGGCCCTTTTCTGTAGAGGAAACATAGTCACTTTTGCTCAAAACATTTCCATAGAAGTTTATTTTTTTCTTTTTAAATCGTTACTTAATGATTCCAATAATACACCTGTATATTTAGACATGTTGTAGCAATGTAAGTTACGTTTATTGTTACAGATTTATCCTCAATATTATTCTAAACAAAATTAAATTGTATTCAAATCTTTCAGTAGGGTGAGTTTTACTGTTTTTTTAAAGCATATTCTTAGTTTTTTTTCTCCTTTTTTTCAAATACAGAGCATTTGTTGGCCATAGTTACAAACAGATTCCTATGATGGGAAGGAAGTTAGGATTTTTCTTGCTGAAGCAGAGCTTAATTGTGACTGTATTCTGATTTCTTTCCCGGGATTCCTTGCTGAAAGTGCGGCACATGACCAGGGAAAGGAAAGTGGGCCTAAATCACATAAAGAACAGGACAAAGAAGTTTCTCTTATAGCACTACGTTCAGTCAGAAACCTGAAAGATGTCTGACCATGGAGGCTTCAGCTCTTCATAACTACTTAAAGATGATCTTCAACCTGTAAGTCCTTCATTTCTTGGTTTGGCTGCTGTGCTGATCTTCTTTTCTTACAGCTTGCAGGTGAGCTTCCACTGATTGGATGTTTGGTTTAGTGCAGCAGTAAATGCTCTGCCTTGTTTTGATGGGTCACTATGAGGTTAAAACTTATTGTTTTAGTGCCTTTTCAGCTGAAAGGTGCACTAACTTTTCCTCCTGCAGGTCTTCTAGATCAGGGACCTGTTTCAGAAAGGAGGTTAAGTGTAAACTCTGAGTGCGTTAACCCTGAAATCAGGGAAACCCTGGGTTTTCCGTTTCAGAATGGGAGGTTTGTTAAACCAGAGTAAACAGAGTAAGTCAAACCCGTTTCTGAAAGAGAGGTAACTTATACTCGGAGTCAGTGTCCATGGTTACTTATGCTGTGAACCTAACCTGGTCGGGAGCAGGTTTTATTCTCTAAACTCAAAGTTTCTGCCGGTCCCCTCCCCTTTTTAAAGCGGTATTTTTCGCTTTAACCTTCATTGCCCACATTTCTGTCACACAGAGACAAGTGACAAGAATGGCTTGTCCTTTTTTGGAGGACCCAATAGACGAGGAGGCTGCATTAATTCATAGAGAATTATATTTACGTCGTGCGAGGATTTTGAGACCTAGACTCGATTTCTTGTCATTTCTCCATACGTTTTTGTTTGAGCGTTAACGTTTTTCGTTGCAGTCAATTACATATATAGAGGAGGGTCTCGCCCGGGGAGTAATTCAGGGTAGAACCGCCACTGCTTTAGGTGAACAAAATTAGGTTTGGTTAGGTAATGCAACCACAAGGAGCACAGGCCAGTCCCAAGTCCGGGTAAATGCAGAGGGTTGTTGGTTATCCGACGTAAAACAGGAACCAAATCTAGTGTGGTCAGTTAGAAATGGTAAATGACTGCGGTGGTCCAGAAGCGACCACTTCATATCAGGATTTCTATTTTTAAATATGCAACAAAAGTTGTTAAAAGTGAAATCTAAACAAAAGCTTAAATCACGTTTAAAATACGTTTCAGAAGCCAGAGATGGAGAATTCCCATCCGCAGGTTGTTTTCCAAATGTTTGTCACCGTTAAAATCTAACTACAGCTTTCACTCTTTTGGTTTTTAACATAAAAGAGAAGAAGAAAAAAAGTTTGATCTTTCGGCCCAACAGGATCGCAGTCCTGGATCGGCCATCGCTTCCTCTCCAGGATCTGTTTACAGCTGCCATGTTTCAGCCTCATCGGTGTCAATAACTCGTTTTTACGCGTCTCTGAGCAAGTTTTTAGGTCAGTCTTCTGTCTTTATGTTCAAAACACACAGTGATCGCTTATTGATGGTTGAACCAGTTTTTATGGCTGGTATGGATGGCGTCCTTTTTAATTCACGCATGTTCCAACTATTTGAAAAGTGATCATGATGGAGAAATGAATAGTTTATGGCAGACTGGTTTCATGATGTCTTCCCTCTGCCTGGCCACGTCCCGCAGCTGAAGGCTTTATAGCGTTTAATCCATTAGTGACAGAAGTAAAACGTAGAAATGAGAAAACCAGCAAAGAGAAATGACTTCAGGAGAAAAAGGAAGAAAAGAATGAATCCTGTTTGTAAAGAAATCACCTCCAGAAAAGAGCAAAAAATAAACCAAAGTAAGGAGAGAATAAACTATTTAATGGTTAAATAATGAAAAGTGAAACAGCAAAGACGTTGAAGCTGCTACTGAACCTCCTGACGATGGAGGTTCACATCACATGTCCTAAATCCCCAAACCTTTCTTTGTACTTCAGTGTCTTTGGGGGAGAACAGAGCTAGTTGGAAGCAGCTGAGCGTTTGGGCCGAGGACTAACCCCCCCCCCACCCCCACCCCCCCGCTCCGGCAGCATCTCCATCACGCCGACAGGACCAGACCATGAAAACGCCGACGGGGTTGGGCTTCTCCTCCCAGCATCCATGTGCGGCGGCTCAGTCAGGCCCGCCGCCAGACGGCCCCTCCGTCCATAACGGACTGCGCCCACATGAGCATGGGAACACGGAGAACGCGTTCATCACGTTAAGCCCCGCCCCGCTCTGCTCTGCACAGCTTCTCCATTAGCTGACCTCCTTTTTCGTGGCGCTCTGTTCTTCAACGTTTCTGTGCTGCAGAGCAGATTTAGTTTGGAGCTTCACCAAAACTCATGTGGACCCAGTTTGCATCACTGGTTCTATAAGACGGGATAAAGTGAAGGGTTTGAGGCACAATTCTTTTATTTTTTTTAGGTTGTCTGGGTCTGTAGAGGGAGAGGAGTGGCTGCATTTTAACAGTTGCGTCTGCAGCTGCGCATACGGCCTCCTTAAGGGACGCCATGAGAATGAAAAGCCCCATTGTCGTTCATGTGGGAAGTGGATCATGAAGTTTCCAAAATTAAGGGCACTTAAATGTTTGGATTTAGTTGATCTTAGTAAAGGACTTTTTATGTTTAAAGTTAAACAATGTGTACTAAGGTAACACAGCAGTCAGAACTAATGCAATAAAGAATAGTATTTTTGTTCAGGGGGGTCAACATGTGGAATTTAATGTGACGATCTGATCAAAAATATCTTCTGGACTGAGAGACTCGGTACATAAGTGCCTGTTGGACACAAACTACACTCTGGTTGATTTCCTCCTTTCTAACAGTCGCGCTGCAGCGAGGAGCGTGCACGGATCACGTGAACTGCACTAACGGGCTCCTTGTTCAGTCTGCAGGATTGGGAGGGGTTGGAAAACATGAAAAACCTGTACGACCCGCCTGTGTGTCACCTACTTCATCGTACGCTACGACCTGTGGCCCTCTTTACGGTTCACCTGTGTGTCCCGTCCAGGGTGGACCATCTTTACCAGCCCGTCTCCACCCGTTGAGACAAAGTTATCACCACGGCTTTAAGTACAACATCAGTTGTTTCTGGGCCTTTTGGATGACTTTAACTGAAGCAGGTCTGCATTTTTTTGTCTTCAGTCGTCAAGTTTGTGAACTTTTCCCCGAAACTCTCCAGGCCAATCGGGTAAAAGAGGACGAACCTCACGGCTGTTTTTGAAAGAACCGCATAAAGCAACAGAAAAGCGGTCCATGTCCTCTCTGAAGGGGGTTTGCTGCTGCAGGACAGAACCTTAAGTCCACGTCTGATCAGCCTGTTGTCCCTTTAAAGCTTTCGGCGCTGCATAGCTGCATCTCATTGCGTCGGTGGACAGGAACGGCTACAGCACAGATCGGTCAGCCATGAACCCCTCCAGATGATGTAAAGACAAATGCAGGTCAGAGGGATTTAAAGTTCACCTTCAAATCCAGACGTTTTCCATTTTATTACATGTCCACTTTTTTAACTTCTCAACTCAGAAGCAACAATTCTAGAGGTGAAGACTTTCAAAATAAGAGCAGAATCCTGAAGTTCGGTTTGAACTGATGTCAAATGACCCGTTTATGATATAAAGTTATTTCAGTCCAGTTGGACTTCTAAAGATCCACTCTGATCCTATTTAGATCTATTTTGCTTAAGTTTGAATTATGATTACGCTATTTTTAGCCAAAATCCAAAAGCCTGTGTCCTTATAGGACAAATCACCCCCCTGCTCCCAAACTACTAAAAATCCATGGATATGTTGCTGGACAGTCTAGTGCCCTGGATTTTAAGGGATTCAGACTCAATGATCACTTTTGTTTTCTTTAAACGTTGAATATGACTGATGTAGTCGATGTGGTTGTTTAACTGCAAACCATCTCATAGGTGTTAGTATTTCTTTCCTATTTTTCTTTCCTATTTCCCATCATCTGTTTATGCTTTCCTGCTAGCTTACAGCCCCCCCCCCCCCAAGCTAACATTAGCAGTGCTAAAAAGATCTTCAACAATTTCGGAATTCAAAGACGTGCATGAATCTATTTGTCTGCAGGTGGATGCATCAGAATGGAGCAGAGCGGGGAGGTTTTGGCCCCGCCCAGCGGATGTTTTGCGTCCCAAATATGATCCTTTTCATTTTTTTCATCTGCTCCTGATTCACAACAAATAAAGAAATACTCAGAAATGCTGTTTTGATCCTGATGTTTTTACAAATGTCCATCAGAACACCCCTTTCCTCAGAGTGGTCCTCCACGTTCCTTCACGGCTGCCCTGAAACCGTTCAGGCGGGACAGGAAGCGCCTCTCCGTCCCCCCGCCAGTTCCTACATCCGCTTCCTCCCCCGGATTCAAACAAACCTCAAACCCAACCGCGGACCTGCCATCTCTGTGGTCTGATGTCTTGATTTGCTCCATAAGTTGCGCTCTGCGCCGCTCGCCGCTCTTTCAGCGGCGCCCGGAGGCGGATCCACTCAGCAGCTGGAGGACACTCCTGGACCTTTTCACCAAAATGATTCATGAGACCCAATCATTCACAGCGCTCCCCAACTTCCTGTCTGTACAAACGCAGGCCCCCTCCTCAGCTTTGTACCGTCACGTCCCGTCTGTGGAATTAAGTGCATCCGTCTTGTCCGCACACGTGTTTCCCAGCGGGAACCGATGTTCCGTTTGACCGTCCTCCTTCAGATTGGACAGCTTTTTCACTTTTTTATGCGCACACTCACTGCGTGTTCTTTCATATTTCCTTATTCTGGCAGAGACGGAGGCGTTCCTGCTGACAGATATACAGCGTCATGTAAGACTCTCAGGCTCCGAAGTTTAAGCCTTGGCCTGGAATCTGGCGTCGCTGTTTTTATTTTTTAACTGCCTTCTGAAAATGCTCTTGTCTGACACAGATGCAGAAAACGTCTGCAGCGGGATCCACTCTGAAACGACGAGACAACAAAGGACTCTTCCTCGCTCTACTGGAATTCATCGACACGCCGTTTCCAGAACCGACCCGGATGGCCTTTTAGCGGCCCTCCCAAAATGGGTGCTCAACCGCAACCTTCAGGTCACGAGCGCGGCTGTAAATCCTTCTGGTTTGCCGCTCTCTAACGTCTTCATCACGCCAGCCGTTTTGTCAGCACACGGTTGGGTGTAACAGAATACCAGACCGACCCACATTTAGGTCATTTCCTCCTCCACACAGCAGATATTGCTCTGCCGCAGAAGGTAGCCGTGTTGCCAGATTGGAGCTCTGGGTTTGCTAGATTGGGGACCCGGCTAATCTAATTAGAGAGTAAAGGAAAGAGGCCCGTGGGGCCCGCAGGGTCCGGGACCGTGGTGGAGCCAGGACCGGTTCCCCCTTTGGAGAAACTGCACACCGCAGAATACGATGTGGTGAGGTCTGCGGGCCTAATTCTTCCGGACGGGCGGGAAAGAACCGGACTCTGTGCTGCAGACGGCCACGTCGCTGGCTCCGGAGAGAGGAGGATGATTTACGTCCTGCTGTGCGAGCGCAGAAATAAATCCTCAGACCCAAAACAGATGGGGGTGGGGGGGCTAAAAAGAACTGGATCAATTCAGAACTGGTTTCCATTTTTAAAAAGCCAATAGCTTTGTTTCCTGTCATCAGGCCTTTTATGATGGTGCTGTGACTCCTGGTGTGTGTGTGTGGGGGGGGGGTCTTCTGGTCCCGACGTCTTTGGGTCTCCTGGGCTCGGCGGCGGTGCTGACGGCTGCGTGGGGGGCCCTTAGAAAGGCGCCTCTCTTTGAGTTGTGGATGTTATGGGGGGGTTTTAAAGCCGTGCGCCTCACCTCCAGCTCGCAGCGATGCGTGGACCCCCCCCCTTGTGGGTGTCGGGTTTTCCTGCACGAACACCCACACGTGCACCTCAGGGAGCCGCACATGGATTTCACACTCACTCTGCTGCCATCAGCTTTTACGAGGGAGGGGCGGGATCCGCTTTCCACCGCCCCGATGCTGACCAGTAAAACGATCGCCACGCTCAGGCGTGACCCTTGAACCCTGCCGCAGGTTGGACATCTGAGGAACCTTCACCGTGCCATGAAAGCATCACGCAGAAGTATGATTCTAGATCTGCAGGTTTTCTCTTCTATGCTGTAAAGAGACGACATGAAGAAAAGAGATCAAATATCCAGAAATAAAGGAGTTTGTTGCATTTATTGCAACTTTCTGATGCTTCTCAAAAACGACGTGGAGTTTAACTGTTCAAACATTTTAATAACAGGACGCAATAAAATACAGAAAAGCTAATCTTTTAATGTCAAAACAGTTGTTTTCTAGGACGTTGTTTCTGCAGAGAAGTTCACATCTGGTAAGCAGGACTGTTAAAGCAGAGCGAACCTGCCCCCCCCTTTCCTGTCACCATAACACTCTCTCCCTCTAGTTTACAGCCCCTCACACCCCAACCCAACCTTAGCGGTGCAGCAAAAATGGCAGCAACATCGTAGCCGTCCAGTTTAGATCCAGATTCCAGCTCAGAACGACGTTGATTCAAATGAATTCAATTTAATTTTATTTGTAAAGCCCAAAATCACAACAGTCGTCTCGATGGGCTTCGAAGTGAAACATGAACTCAAAAGGATCATGAATACAAAGAGTTCAATAGTAAAATACTAAAATGAACTAACAAACTGACTAAGCTATACTGGCATCTCTGCCCTTAGACCCCCCTTCGCGGTAAAGAAAAACTCCTAAAAAAACGGATTCTGGAAAAAACGAAGAAACCTCAGGGGTGTCCACATGAAGGAGGGATCCTCCCCCAGGACGGACAGGCGATTTACCAGGGGGGTATTCCAGGAAGCATATTTAAACTAGCCTGACTTTGAGCCTGAACTCTGGCTGAAATCCGCCTGAACTTGCTTACTCTGGGTATGTCGGTTCCAAAAGACCGGATATGAGTTGGCGTAATTACGCTCGACTTGGTAACCCTGGGTTAACGCACGGTACATAAAGACATTCTCAATAGATCGCCGATTTCTGGAGTCACCATGGAAACGCGTGGAGAAAAAAAAAGCGCGACACTTGAGACGGAAGTGAGACGGAGTCTGAGATTTTAATGACGGGGGATAGAAATTATAAGTCCATCAAAAAAGTAACACGGCTGAAAGATAATTTAGTTAAATTTATTCAAACTCAATAATTGTTTATACAACTCAAATTTACGTATTTATCTAACTAAATGTCACATTACTTCATCAATCTTTTTTCCATCTTAATTACTTATATTTCTTGAACTTTCATATGTCTAAGTTTGAGCCGGCAGATATGCTCTTTTTTATAACAATAAAAAGAACGGAAAAAAATGCACGGGGTGCAAAAGTTTATCACAGAATATTCCATCACTGTCATGACAGGTTTGGGTAGTAGAGGTGCTAAATAAACTCATCATCCTCTACTTTACTCTCACTCATGGTGCAGAGACGTAAGCATAGTAGGACAAAATAGCTCAGCCAAACACGGTGAAACACGGTAAAACGGCTAAACAACTAAACACATTTGGTCAAAAAGCCACACTTAAACCCAAATCCGTCCATACAGGCAAAGGGAATGATATCCCAGAATCCCTTGCGGTGCCGATCTAACAGCAGCATCAAAGTTACACCTACTTAATTGAATTAATTTGAATAAAAGGAAAATAATTGTCTGAAAACTAAGTGTTATTTTTAAGGTGACCTAACAAAAAAGAATTGATTTATCTTAACTGAAACAAATAATGAAGTTAGATCAAAGTAAAAAAGTTTATCTTTTCAACATCCATATGTGATCTTATCACCCTCTCACTGTGGAAAAAGTATCATCTGAGCTTCTTCATCCACTAAATCATCTTCAAATGGACACGCCATGCTGCTTCACCTCTCTGTAAACAAACTAATCTTCAACTAAACCTGCTCCAGACCAGGTTATGTTCAGAGCATGAGTTGCCATGGCAACTTGACCTACCCTGAAACATACCTCCATTTCTGGAACCGAAAGCTGAGGTTATCAACTTCCTTAGCCTCAAACTTATCGTGGGAGCTAGCATAACCTGCTTTCTGGAATACCCCCCAGAACTCTTAGAGAAGAGTTTACTTATCTAAATCTACAACTACATATTTAAAGTCCAGCAGACGAGCTTCATCCAGCCGTGGTTGGGGGGACAGTCAAAGGCGCGAGTCGAGCCGGAGACAGGAACCACAGCCAGGTGTAGGAGCAGGAGCAAAGGCGAGGTACTCGGTCAGGAACTGGAGCACGGATGAGCCAACTGGAGTCTGGAAGCACTCCCACTCCCCAGGAGGGGAGAGGAAAAGAGGGACAATACATGAATCACTGCACCAAACAGAGGCATGGAGAACTAAATGATGAATAATGATCAAGAATAAAGAAGAGAAGAAGGCTACAAGTAGATGAGAAAAGAGGACAGAACCCCAGAGCACCATAGTTACCCCAGCTTCAACTTCTAGCAGCCTTTTAAAACAAACAGTTATTATTAAGTTTAATTTAAACACATTAACATTAAGTTAATGTGTTTAAATTGATGGATCTGTTTGTCTGACAGAGGATGATCAGAATGGAGCAGAGCAGGGAGACCTTTTTTAATCTGCTCCTGATTTAAATTAAGAAATACTCAGAAATCCTCTTTCTATATGTCCTCCATTAGAAAACTTCCACAAGAACATGTTAAAAAATAAACCTAAAACATTTTTTTTATTCAACCTTTATTTAACCAGAAAGTCCCATTGAGATTTTTTTTTTGTCCCTCTGAGATTAAAAACCTCTTTTCCAAGGGAGTCCTGGCCCAGAGGCAGCACATTTCATTACAAAAAATACATAAAAACAAATATCATTAAAACCACATACTTCATAAAAAGCAGTTGCACATCATTGTTCATTCAGTCTCTGATGCTTTGAGCTTGTTCTTAAAACATTGAAAGATACCAGTTCAGTCAGTTTCCAGTCTTTCTGCAGCATTTTCCAAGCAAAAGCAGCAGAGTGGACAAAGCCCCCCCCCCCCCCCCCCCCAACTCTGTGCAGCGACTGGAACAGATGGTTTTCATGGGAGTGGGTCTTTAAAAAATAGACTTTCTCCCAAACTGCTCCAGTCAGTTACATCCGCTGACAGTCTGCGGATGGAAACCTTTAAGCCAGAAGTGCAGAAATCCGTTTCATTTTCCTTTTTATTCAAAAGAAATATTCAAAAAAAGAATGAAAAGGATCTGTATTTTGAGAATTCGTCCAAAGCCGGCATTAATTTTGCCTCTGAAGTTTAAAAATTAAAAGCTAAAAGAAAATGAGGATTTTTTTTTTAAAAAAACAGCAAATACATGAACCAAATAGTCAAGCAAAACAAGCTAAATACAAAGCTTTCTTTAACTTGTATTTGCTTTCAAATTAAGAATGGTGCTGAAACTAATACTAGCTAGAAAGACGCCTTGACTAGTAACATTTATAGGAGTAAAGCAAAAGAATCGCTTGTTTGTCAATAGACAAAGGTTCCATTATTTTTTTGCTCTCAAACAGAAAATTGGCAAAAAAAACTGAGCTGATATTTTAAATTGGAACAGAAAGCAACTTATTTAATTTTTCCTTGATTAATTGGAAAATGTAAGTATTAAACAGTTAAGGAAGTCAAACATTTGCCTAAAGAACTTTTGAATCGCATGTATATAGTTTTATGTCACCATAGGGTTAACTAACAGTCATGCAATCTTCTCACTAAATGCTTTGTTTACCCTAATTGTTAACACGACTCCGCCAATTATTTCCCCATATTCAGCATCTTTCATGTTTACGTTTCCCACCACGGAAAGAGAAACACATACACGTTTAAAAGCGTCTCACAAACACAACTGATGAATGGAACACAACTTTTTTTTTACATCTGAAAATCATAATCTATTCATCTGAGTTATAACTTCACCTTGAGCAGGCTGGAGCCAATCCTAGCCAGGCTGGAGGCGGGTAAATTCTGGACATTTATACCTGCAGACGGTGCAGAAATGTATGAATGTTTAGTTTACACTAAAGCAGAAGACCTTCACCACCTGCAAATGAATATAAATATTTAGTATTTTAACTTTAGTTTAAATAAATCCTTTTAGTGTGATTGGAAAACACAAAAGTACATTTAAATTTAAGATAAATGTTTTATTTCAACCAAATTTGCACTATTTGCTCCGCCCCTTTTTATTTACCATTGGATGATATAGTTGACTGTATTTAGGGTCAGGGTTAGGGTTAACCCTAACCCTTAGTTATTACTGTAATTTATTATCAGTATTCTTATAGTTGAATGATTTTGTTGTTTATTTTTCTACAACTTTGCACAGAGGTTTGAGAGGACGGTCATTAGGTTAAATATCAGTGCTACAGTGGCCCTGAAGGCACAATCGCAACTAATCACGTGACGTAAAAACATGTTAAAGATCATGATGAACATTTAAGAAAATCTAAACTCAAAATGAAAAAACGTCACAGAAATAAAAATTCCAAAAACCAAAATGTAACAAACTTTTTTTTTCATTTTCTTCTATGATGGCTTGATCTTTATATCTGAGTTTTACAGCCTTTAAATATCTGTCATCAAACTTCACCTGTCGGGTTATTTTTAGAACGTAGTGGGGGAACACTGTTCTGCACATTTGACAATAGATAAATCTTAGTCACCTGACTTTAAGGAGAAAACGTCGTTTTTATGGATCTGGGAAAGAACGACCCGTCCCGCCTTCTTTCTCTCTGGCATTGACTAATCAGGCAGGAGTCAGATTAAAGTGACCAGATGCAGAACCCAGTAAACCCGCCGCTTGGTTTCTGCGTCGCCTCTTTCTTGTGGAGAACGGCAGGAACGCCGGCCATGTTCCCATCAGCGCGGGACGCCTCAACAAGCTGACTTGAAAAGGCTGTTTACACTGAAACGTTACGCTGATGTGGGATAGATTTATTACTTATTTACTCTCCGGCTTGGCTCCACTGGCTGCTGGTTCCATTCCTGATCACTTTCGATGCCTGGTGCCAGACCGCGAAGTGATGGCGGCATGTAAACAGTGGGCGCCGCAGCCCTGGAATGTGTGTGTTTGTGTGGGTGTGAGAATAGAGCAGGAAAGCTCTGCAGTCACGCCCACGCGTGGACGCGTGTTTGCATCCACACGCAGTGGGTGATTCCGCGTGCACGTGCCCATCTGCAGGGTTTTACTTAGTATCTGTGCGTGTTTTTGCCTCCCACCCAGCTTTGTGTAATTACTTGTAAAATCAGCGCCTTATAAAAGATCAATCAGGTGGAAGATAAACACGCTCTGCTTGTGGGATACACTTCATTAGGAGGGAAAATGGGGCTGTGTGATCACAGAACGCCGTTTTCACACGGGCAGAATCTGACGCCATGTTAGTCCTCTGATTATCGCGGACTCCAGGTGGATTTACACATCCTCAGATATACTTTTATCTGGTTATAAGTGGAACTTTTGCTTTGCAGGTTGGCGGGAAAACCAACAGAAACATGAAAGGATGTGCAAACCAAGATTTAGTATGAATACATGACCTAGATCTGGATGCAAAACGATGATTCTTCCTGTAAAACATGAAGTTAAAGCAGGAAGTTGGTTTTGGAAACTGTCAGAGGTGTTTAGAGCAGCAATTCTAACTTTTTGATATGTGTGGTTTGTAACTTCTATAATACAGTGGAGTAACTAAGTATTTGATCCCTTGTTGATGTTGTAGGTTTGCCCACTAAAAAAAAGAAATGAACCACCTGTCATCCTAAAGGAAGGTTCATTTGAACAGTGAGAAATTAGAAAATAAAAACATCAACTTTAACGAAATTATGCAAATGGAAACTATTTGATGTCTGTCAGGTTTTGAGTGAACTGGACCCAAAGCAGATGGGGATTAGGTTGGAAGTAGTGCAGTTTATTAAACTTAGAAACGTGGAGGGCAGATCTCTGCTAACTCCCCGTTTACATTATTGTAACTCCCTCCTCTTTGGTCTCCCTCGAAAGACCCTCTATAAGCTTCAGTTGGTCCAGAACCCAGCGGCCCGCATCATCTCCAGAACCCCCCCCCCCCCATCAGTCACCCCAGTTCTCCACCGGCTGCACTGGTTCCCCAGAACCTCCAGAATTAAATTCAAACTCCTCCTTTTTACCTTTTAAGGCCCTCCATAACCTGGCTCCTCTGACTCTTTCCGACCTTCTTCAAATCAAAACCTCCTCTCCGGCCCAACCCGTCACCATGGGAACCAGAGCCTTCAGCTGCTCGACTCCCAAACTCTGGAATTCCTGACCTCCGTAACAGAGACTCTGTACAAACTTTCAAATCATAACTGAAAACTCATCTGTTTATTTCTGCCTACTCCTCTTGATTTTCTGTCCATTTCTACTTATTGTGCTTTAAATGATCATTTTTGATCTTTGTTTTGTTTTGTACAGAGTCCTTGGGTTCCTTGAAAGGTGCTTTTAAATAAAATGGGTTATTAGTAAATCTAGTAAAGTGCTCTCTTCCCCTCTGCCTGTAGAACGGCGGTGGCGAGGCCCTTCTGAAGAAGAGTCATCTAGATCCAGGTACTCTGGATAACTCTACACCTGCATCCAAATAACCGTTTATTATTGGGAAATGTGTCGTTATTCAGCCACAGGACAAACCAGAGAACAGACAGATGGTGGATGATCTTAAGCTTTAGACTCACAGAAACGTTGTGTTCTTGTGCTGCTGGAACCTAGTGACAAATTCCTAGTTTTGGCTTTTTTTCACTCCCCGTATTGCCGTTTTGGAGAGAAGACGTTGCAAAAGCACGTATCATACAACGATTTCAATATTGTCTGTGACTGGAAACACAAATTTGTTTAAAACTACACACGCCAAAAAACGGTTGTGGAACACCGCGGACCAAAGCTGTCGTGTGATGTCTGGTGTGTTTTTAAAAAGCCGTGGAGTCTTGTTCAAACTGGCTGTGGATACTTTTTTTTTGGGCCGGTTTGAGGAAAGGAAACAAACGGACGTCAACCAGACGTAATTATATGCAGATGTTGTTTGCATGCTTGGCAAGAGCCCAAAAATATGCAACGGAACATCAAAAATGACATTCAGTGAGCATTCTTTCTCTTTCTCAAAGCGGTGCAGAATGAAACGGAAAATGAAGAAGTAAATCAAAGGCCATTTGGGATTCCGGAGACAGTTTTCCCAAACTCCTTCCTGAGTGAGTCTGTTGCTGCAGACGGACAACATCTCTATTGTTTTCTGCAGAATGATGGACTGCAGCGGCACAAGTGCCAAACCCCAGGTGTTGCTCTCTGCTTCACGAAGCAAAGCCGGTTCACTTTGAACGGTTCCGTGTCCACATTTTTCACAACCGGCAACATCTTGTGTCAGAAAGCGACTGCAGACAGTTGTTGCAGTCGCTTGTCATCGCTGCTGACTAATGGATTTCTTCATTGTTGATGTTTTTGGCCCATTCCCTGCTTGGGGAGAAAGCAGAACCGAGATGCTTTCCAGTTGGCCCACAAGCTTTGTATAACCCAGTTGTCATGCCTGATAGTGACGGACATTGAAACGTGCGACGTGTGAGTGACTTTGGCTTCTCCAAGTTACCCAAAACATTTTGAAAGTAAAGTTCAACAAGCACAGCTCCAAATTCACCAGGAGCAAAGCGTTGCAGTGAAAGCTACGACTCCGGCTGTTTCCACAGTCAATGAAGAGTTTCAGAAGAGTTTAGTTCTGACGGAATCATCAAGGCACAACAATCTCATTTCAAGATGTCATCCTTAAAGCTGTGCTCTTATGTCTGTCATTGTTATCTAAGCGGGAGTCGGCGTTCACGGTAAAAAGATCTTTAAGACCTCTTGTTGGGATTCTAACGGCGGTCCACGTTGCTCCACCAGTGAACAACAGAGTGAATGTAAACGCCTCATCACAAAGCACTGCTATGACGGTTGTGTTTTCCAAGTACAAAATAAAACGGCGTGCAGCCCGGTGAACTGCGGGAGCTCGCTAAGCAAACAATAGCACGGACATGTAAACATGTAAACACGCCCGTCGAAATACTCCGCCCCGATCAGACTCAGTCAGGTCAAAATTTCTTTCCTATCAAGATAGGTGGGTTATGATGATTGTTGATCCGACCGTGGATCACTTCTGCCCTGGTTTTACGTCATGCATAGACGGTGTGGAGCGCTAACAGGACCGCCCGGCTGCCGGACTCGTAGCTTCATGTCTGCGAGCGGGGGAGGGGGCTTTGTTACGACGTACGCTCCAGAGGAGACTTCGCACCGCAGTCCGTGAGCGAGCTGCCAAACTCAGAAGCGTGCTTCCGAGCAGAGGAGCGGCTTTGTGACGGTGTGCGAACTGGCGGAGGCGGCTTTTCAGTGCAGAAATGGTGTTTCCTGAGAAACCGTGTAAGCAATCATGTGAATTTGTGTTACCAGTCATGTCCACACAATACAGGCTGATGTTATTCAGCCTGTAGATGCACAGATGCACATTGCAGCCTTGGCTGCATGGAATTAATCCACAGCTAAACTTTGTTGGCATGAAAGCCTTCCGCCGGCTCCATGCAGCCAAGAATTAAACACTGGCCGCACAGATTTAGAAAATTATCAGCGAACAGGCACTTAATGATGATCATGACAATATTAAAAACACCTTTAGAAAATCACAGAACTCCCTTGAGGTTCGTATGACCACCTGGAAGACACACCTGCCCTTCAGATGCTGCCGCTCCTCCATAGACTCACCTGTACAGGTGCATGTGACCAACATTTGTAGAAGACTGTGAAGAGGCGCCTGAAGAGATCAAGACATTTGCACCAGAAAACATCTGTTTTCATTTACTTCACCTGTTGGTCACTGTTTAAGTTATTGAGTTTATACCGGAGGTGAGTGTGAAAACACATGTAAGTTGTTTGTCTAATTGATCCTCCTGTTGATTAAAAGAGCTCCGAGCTAATAGGAGGTCATTGCTCATGATATGTCTCTCCACTGCATGAAGGAGAACAGCCAAATCCAGCATTTGGAGCTGCAGTCCTCGTGAAACGCTGCAGTTCCTGTGTGGTCATGGCCGCTCTGTTGCTCTCCAGCAGGAAGTTCCGCCTCCTCCTTTTGTTTTAATGAAACCCCTGGGATGCTCTGGAAAGCCCTGGAACCGAGCGCGCTCCATCCCGTCCAAGCCGTCGCCCCCTGCTTTCAGTCCCGGACCCTGCTCTGCCTCCTGCCGGCCCGTCCGGTCTCTGTGGGGACTGGACGGGGGTCCTGCTAGCAAACCGGTCTATGGTTTCAGCAGATGTGGCAGCAGAACAGGCTCCACTTTGGTCAGTTTGCAGCCTGACTGCATGGAAATATTGGGAGGGAAACACGTTTTATAGATTATAGCGGGGTTCCTTCATGCAGCCGCGGTTATCATACTTAAACGCTGGGATGACCTCAGCTGGCTTAAAAGTGTCACTAAATAAAATTCAGGAAATGGCCACTTTATGGTGTAACGGCATATGTCATCCCAGCAGTATGCAGCCCTTTATGGAAAAGCCTTTGTATCCTCCCATTGTCCTGCCCATGCGTCATGTCCACACGGCTGCGGCCAGCGGCTCTGCTCTCCTGATTGGCCTCCGCCTTGGGACTGTTCTGCGTCCCAGTCCAGGGAAAATGCTTGGGAACTCCACTCCCCAGCGTGAGAGGAGACAGAGAGCAGAACAGCTCCCGGGAGGCTCGGCCCGTGACCTCCGCCAGTGCAAAGTATGCGAGAGGTCAGTGGGTTTCTGCGGCGCGGGGGGGGGGCGTTGGGTCCATCTCACTGACAACCATAACCCCTGACTCCATAACTGCTGGTGAGACGGCGTTCATTTAGACTCAGACACACGGTTCTGTACCTTTGAGCAAAAAAAAACCTGCTGAAAACAGGTGGGAGGAGCAATTTCTGCTCCGCATGAGGAATGAAGAAGGAAATGTGCGTCTCATCGGTCTGCTGGGAAAGCTGATGAACAGTTTGCATGTCCACAGAGACCAGAACACAGAAAATCTGCACATTTTAGCATTTATGTCTTCAGTTCAGGCCAAATTATGCAAATGATATTCTGACCTCATACAGCAAGGATTATTTCATTTCTATGACAAACTGAGTTGTTTAAAGGCATTTTAACAATGATTCAAAAGAAAAGTGCTGCTGTAATAGTTTAATGATATTTTTAGGGAGGTTTAGACTCTGACGTTTGTTTGTTTTTTACCCTTTTTCCTTCTCTTTCTCAAGCGTTTTGTAAAAAAACAAAAAAGGAATATTGGTCGTAACCTGCCTGGATAAATAGATAAATAAAGGTTAAATAAGAACAATTCTAAAAACGTTTTCATAGATCCTGACTAAACTGCTTTCTGATCAGGTGCTGTTGCCCATTTTTGATTTTCGTTCCCACAGTCGCGGCTTCATCTTTAAGAGGAGCACAGCAGGTTTTCATTTGGCGGGTAGAAAGCGTGCCTCGAGTCTTCGGCGCCTCTGCTCTGGCGAACAAAAACTGCTGCAGCTAAACACTGACGAGGCGTCTCTGCAAACTAATCATTGGGTGTTTAGACACACATTCACAATCCTCTCTGAAAATCAGCAGAAGGTGCAAAGAGACGTTTGTGGAGAGAGCCGTGAGAGGAGGACGTCTGCTCAGGATTCCTGAGGAGTTTGTGTTTGGGAAGAACAAATGGAGGATGAGCACCAAACCTTTCACTGGTCCTAGATCAGACTGGAATATCTTGCAGAAGTATTTACCCACATTAAAATGATCAAAAAATCTTTAAAAGAACACGTGGGATACACCAGAGTAGATGCAAAACGTCCTTTAGCAGAAGTTTTTTCTTTCCTTTGGTAGAAAAAATTGATGCAAAGTAAAAAGTAAGAATGGGTTGTGTTGATGTTGGCAACAACAACTGATTGGAGAAGGTTTGTTTCATTTTAGACACATTGGAGAGTTTAACGCTCTAACAGAGGAACTGTAGTGACTCTTCAGCCGTTTGAGTGATCGACGTGAATCAGCTGACTGTCGCAGAGCAAAACAGTGATGTGCTGCATGTCGGTGAAAAGCTGCCTTTCTTCCCGTCAGAATCAGCGGATTTACGCTGATTGCTCAAACAAAGGATTATAATTTGTCAAAGAGTTTGTGTTTTTAGGTCATCGGCAACATTGTCCGGTGTAACAGGGTTAAAGGTCGAGTAGAAAAAGCTTCCCCTGATCACATTATAAAATGGGACTAAAACAGAAACGTTAGTTTGTCGCTTGGATCCTTGTTCTGTCCAGAGCTCAGATGTTCTTTGGCCTGAGGCATGGACTGTATCTGAAAACTGGACTGAGTGACTCCTCCCCCTGGCGTTCCAACAGGAAGTGGCTCCAAGAAGCCAAAATCACAGACTTCCATAGAGAAATAAACAGCTGTTATTCTTTTGGTCAAAATAAACATTCTGGCTCCGATACCTGTTTGTTTTTTATTAAACATCTTCTTGATAATCCTCTTTTTTTTCTTTTTTTCTTTATAACAAGTTATCTAAGTTATAAACTGACCAATCAGATGCCTCAGTAAAAGCATGTGGTTCCCACTAGCCCCCACCTGAAACGTTTAAAAAGTTCTTTTACGAGCCCGCTTTCAGTGGAAGGGGGTGTGGCCTTTGAACAAGCTCACTCCTGATTGGTGACAGCAGTCGCCATAGAAACGTTGACACGGACGATTCTGACCAATCACGGTCGTCTGGCTCCAACATGGCTGCGCCCGTATCACGGAAAAACAGCGAATGGATCGGCCTCATTTTGCTGAGGCACTTTCTAAGGGTGACGTCACAGCCGCTTTGTCCAGTTCTATATACAGTCAACAAACGGATGGAGGACATTCTCCTTCAGGACGGTCTGGTACAGTTCCACATTTTTGGTTAAATTAATTCAAACTTTACCTTCTAATCCAGTCCAACCCAATCCGATCTGTTAAATTTCTAAGTCACAAAGCAACCCCACACCAACATACTACTGCCTCCATGCTTGGTTCTTGTTATCTTTTCCTGTTTGACTTGGGGAAACTTCTTTTGAGAAAGCGATTCTTCTGATCTCTCAGAATGTTTTGACTAAAAATGTTTTTTTCCAATTTTGTGTTTTTTCTAAAATATTCTGACTGAAACCAGGAAGGAGGGAAATCCTCTGTTCACACAACAAAGTAAGGATTTTGCCTTTTGCCTTTTCTTCTGTTAACTCCAGCAGCTGTTTAAAACTACTCATCTGCAGCGTTTTTATTGCTTTGACTCCCGAATCTCTCAGATTCAGTAGCTGAGACTAAAATCCCTTCTAGTCCCTTTTAGGGTGAAGCTTTAAGCAGAACATGTTACCGTGGGCTTTTTTTCTGTAAAAAGATGAGTAGATGATTCCTAATGGAAGGAACGGCTCTGACCAGCAGGTTGCTGTGTTCTGGAGCCACATGTGGGGAGAAGCACAGCATCTTCCTCTGGAGGGCGCTGTTCTCCTGGACTCAGGGTCTCTTCAGGTCGCTGGGTCACAGTGTGGACACTGCAGAAAAAGCAGGGCGGATGCTGAGTGCAGGAGAAACAGAAGCAAACCCTCCACAAAAACTGTTTCACAAACCTAAATATTTATTAATTTGATCAGTTTTCACCAAATAAATCTGAAAAATGTTCAATACATTCTTTCAGTTTTGGTTTAAATCATCGATGTTCGTCTCTGCCGGTGACATAGAATAACATTTTTTTGTTCCCCCTTATCAGACATTTTAAAATAAAAAATACATTTAATACGTTTACATTAAACATTGTAAGGAAGACGGGTACATCCAGGTAAAGAAATGAAAGACAAAACACAAATATTTAATCACAAATGACTTTTATTTTGAAAGGCCGTTCATGCGTTTTATTAACGTCCAAATATCAAAACAAAAACCTTTTGCTCTTTTTTTTTGGTGTTTCACTGCCAGATTTTCTTCATTGTTGCATCATTACATCCAGATTTTAAGATAACTGACTTTAAAATATAAATGTAGTCATTTTAATACAAACACCAAAAAATTAACAGCTGCTCAGACGGGCGAGAAGAGGTGTGGAGATTTTAATTCACCTCGACATTTCCCATCACGTGTTCTCTGGATGAACATCCGTGTATTTCTACACACCTTCGCTTTTCTTCTTCTGTTTGGTCTGCTGGACGGTTCAATGGCTGAGGTCGCTCTCACGCCAAGATGATGCCTTCGTGGTCACAGCTTCATGCTGGGTGCTAACGTAGCTAACAGCAACGCACGCAGTTTGTCTGAACTCACTCACGCATTTGGTTTATGACCGTGGGAAATGGTGCAATCACCCTCCTATTTCCTTAACGCCCCCCCTTTCTCCCTTTTCTGTTACCCCCCCCCCTCCCCTCTTCGTCCGGTCCAACAAAAAACTGATACAAACATAATCAATATATACATAGTTTAGCCTTTACAAAAGGGGTTAATTCAAATATACACCTTGCGTGTCAGAAGATCCAGAACCGCCTGTGTCAACACGAGAGGCCTTCAGTTCTCATCGGTTTGCTCAGCTGTTGGACAGAACAAGTTATAAAATAGTTTTAAAAAGTGAGCGTTTGTCTGAACTTCATTAATGACCCTCTTTGGTGTTTTCAACGTGTTCTTGTAGCATTTCTCTGAGGATTAGGAGTAGGGTTGGGGGGTTTCTCTATTCAGCTTGTTGTGAATCAGAAGCATATTCACCACAACTCTGAGGTGAATTTCTGATAAACTCCTGGCGCTCTGCAGAAACTATGTCCTAGAAAACGGCACAGATTTGAAAACAGATCAAAGGATGATGGGAGTGGGACATGAGGTGACCAGATCATCCGACCATCCAAACTATGTGCAGAACCAGACTCAGGTGCAGACCACTTCCTGTCAATCAGCAAAATACTGAGAGACAACTTCAGTTCTGATCGGAGCCAAAAACAACAAGCAGACATTTGGTTTGCATCAGAGATGTTCATTTGCAGCTCAAATGCTGACTCTGCAAAAGTTTAGGCCTACATTTTGTCAGCTGTTGTGATGTCGTTCTGTTTTTGTTTTTCATTTTTTATGTCAATTATTTACATATTTATAGTTTATATATTGATGTACGTGACTTTAGCCTGAACCAGATGTTCTCGGGACTAATCTAAAGTTGCACAGTTTCATATTTTTTTGATGAACCGTCTCCCGACAGATCGATTCTCTACGTTTTAGGAGCTCCTAACGTGTATTTTCTGATTATGTTAATGAAAACCGTTTCCTTTGGGAGCCTCAGGAAGTACGGCTGCATTGAGGTTGTTGCTAGGAGACGGCGTATAATGATGTAAGAAAGCAGAAATGCCCCTGATGGCAGGGAGTCAAATTAGGTGCTAATGAGATTCACCAGTCGGAGAACAGGCTGATCGCCGTTTACCAACCCCAGTGGAACAAATGCTTTGGAAGTTCTCCAGAACTCCCCAGGAACCAAAAGAGATGGAAGCGTGGAGGATGAAACGTTGACTTCATTTTCTTATTGGAACAGCATGTGGAAGCTGAGCCTGCACCGGACTGATGCAGCGTGGCGGGGCTCTTCGCCGCGACTCGCAGGGCAGGAAGCTGAGGCTTTTGGTTGGGAGGTGGGCCATTCCGAGCCAACAAATAAAAGGCACTAATGGTCTGGAGCTGGTCTCCGCCTGGCACCTTTCCCCAGCCGCTTGATGGAGCCGAGGAGGACGAAGGAGGGCCTGGGAGGCAACCAGCCTCCGTGGAGTCGCTGCTGCTGTCGGGTTTTTTTTGGACCGACTCCAGACTCAAACGGAGGTTTGAGCGCGGCGACCCCGGGCTGTTTGAGGTGCGGTCTGTGTGTGCGAGGGCCCTGCACAGCTTCACGCACGTCTACGAGGACTGGCGCTCTCGGGCCGAGAACCAAAGCCCCAAGCAGGTCCAACCGCCCCCCCATTATAGATGATGACATCACCTCAGCCGTCTGCGGCTTTTACGCGACTATAAGCAGCAAGTGTGCCTAGTAACACCTTTCAAACAGCAAAACAGAGTCAGGAGACGCTCGCCTTCATCACTCAACTGAGTTTTAGATATCTGACACATAAATAATATATTTCTATAAATGTATCTTATAATTGAAATTGGACTTTTGCGTTCGGAAGATTTAGGCTTTTTTTTTTTTTTTGCGGAAATAAATAAAAATTACATTTTATCTTCTGCCATAAATTCTGGCAGCAGAAAAATCTTTGTAGTTTAAGCATAAATAGAAAAAAAATCTCTTAAAGGTTTTAGAGCAGTTTGGTTTTGGTGAAATGGGAGGTTTGAAGAGAATGTTTAAATGAATTTAAAATGAGAATAAAGAGAGTTAAAAATATATGCAATAACATTAATATAAGGTTTGTTTAAAAATGGATTTTGAATTTCCTAAGACTGTAAGCATCAGTGATTACAGTATTTTATTTTATTTTTATTCAAAGTAGGAACACATATTCTGTTTGAGGCCAGGACATGAATGTATTTTCACTGCGGAGAGTTTTGTGATCCACACAGACGCTCTAGACGCTCTGAAGGCGGTTTGTTGTGGACCGCCGTGTGAAGAGCCCGCCTCTGCATGGAGCGCATTTTTCCGTCCACGTCATCCATCACTGCCGCTCGCCTCTTCATCTGCTGCTCAACAGGAAGCGAGGAGGAGAAGCGGCGGCGGCGTCGTCACCCCAGAGTCATCCTCAAAGCTGAAAATCCTCCAATGTTTTAGACGAGCATCAGTCTGGAATCTCATCAGTTTTGTTTTTAACAGGCAGAAATACAGTTGCTCAGTTTGTTTCATCCAGTTAAGGACGTTTCAGCTTCATAGCTGCTCCAGAATGAACCGATTCTTTTTGAACTAAAGGATGTACTATAGGAGTAAACCTAGAACGGCGTACGCTCTGAGTGTTTCCAGAGGGAGAAAACTTCTTATGTTCCAAAAAACTGCATCAAAGACTTTTTAAAAATCTTTTTAGTAAATTATAATGTTAATTCCTCACCCCCAAAGTGGTTTTTTAATCTGTTCATGTATTTCTGAGGATTCCTCTAAAAATATCCTGTGAGCACCAGCCCCTCCCAATCCACAGAAGGACGTGGGTTCTCACATTGTGATGTCACAAAGTGGGGAACCGCCCCTTTGAGGGGTTCCATTTCTGAGCCCGGTGTCCACGCAGCATTAGACCTATTCAATTTAAAGTCCTACATATAGGACACGTTTCTCCAAATCCAGAAAAATCAATCAAACAAAATGTCAAATGTACCCAAAGGGAGAGGACGAGTGCGACAAGTGTCGGAGCTCGCCGTGTCATCGCAGTCCATTTACCCTGAGGGGAAGAATTGTTGGTCTGGTTACTGGTTTATCCATTTGTTGCGGCTGATCGCCATCCAGTGTTTCCTCGTTTATCGCGTGAGTTACGTTCTAAAAAGATCCCGCGATAAGTGAAATCTGCAGTCTTGGTCTTTTATTTATTTATTTATTTATTTATTTGTTTACAATAATCCTAGATGTTTGAAGGCAGTAAAACTCCTCACTTCACACTTTTTGCACTCTCAAAGTTCGTAGAATGTCAACAGAGACCTGATCCCGATCAAAGATTTATGCCGGATCAAGAGAATTCAGTACAGGAGACGCAACACAGAGGAGACTGACTGACAATCAACAGCCAATCAAAACACAGAACACAACGGGCTGCAAAAAACGATCCGTGAGTGGGTGAGGGTCTACCTGACCCTCACGAAAGGACTTGATTCACATTATTTTTCTGGAAGACTCTGAAATCTCTCGCTCTACTTCTCAGACGTTCAGAGATTTCACGTTGCTTCTAAAGCCTTAACGCAGCGGTTCCCACCCTTTTTAACGCCACGGACCGGTATGACATCACAACACTTTCACGGACCGGTCTTTCAATTGTTGGCGGATGATTATTAAAGCAATATTACGATAAAGGAGGAACAGAGGCGTGGCTAGACGACCCCTAAGCTTTGTTTTTGACACGCGTGACATCATACATGACACAGGTGTGATCATCCTCTCCCCTTCCCTCACTCATGGTGCTAAAAAAACGTACCGTCTATTAAATGTAGCTTTCTTTATTTAGGAGTGGAAGGCTCCTCTTCTGTCTCCTGGCTGGGCCAAAGAAACTTTCCAAAGACCTTTGTTTTCTACTCATTTTGCTAGCTCCTGGGTTTTATTTTAGCGGTGTCCTATCACGTGACAGAGAAGAACGTCTTGGCCTGCGTCAAGAGTGACAGATGGATGGAGCAGAGAAACGGGCAATTTTTCAAAATTAGTCATGTAAGTTAATTTTTCTGTCTGTGCGGCCCGGTACCAAATACCAACGGGGGTTGGGGACCGCTGTTCTAAATGATACGTTAAGCACAAATGTTACAACAAAATCAATTTTTTATTCATTTTTTTATTCATTGTTCTTCAAGTGTGCGTTTAGGACTTTTGCATCGCCAGTATCTATGGCCCTAATGTTGACGACTCTTCCTTCTTTCACAGATTCTTCACCTCACTCTCAGTTCACTCTGACTCCACAATCATTATAGGAGGAGACTTCAACCTTGTTTTGGACCCTGAACTTGACAGACTCAGCACAGCAGCAAATCAGCGTACATGGCGGTCTGCAAGTATTCTAAAGCAGTACATGAATGATCTGGGTCTCTGCGACGCTTGGCGCTCATGTCATCCAAGCACTAAGGGGTTCACCTTTTTTTCTCCAGTTCACCATTCACAATCTCGTTTAGATTATTTATTAGTCAGTAACTCCCTTTTGAAAGAAATTAAAAGTTCCAACATTCATCCAATTATTATCAGTGACCATGCACCAGTTTCTGTTACTATTTCAAGGGAAGTACCCAGACCCTCGGGTTCAACCTGGAGGTTTAATACATCTCTGTTAAAAGACCAGGAATTTATTGAATTCTTTAAAAAAGAGTGGGCAACCTTCTTAGAATTCAACAATACTTCTGAAATAACTCTTTGCATTGCTAAAAAAACTATTTTAATAAATTGGAAAAGCAAAAAAAATATAAATATAAGTCAACACAGAAATCTGCTGCTTGATCATATCAGCTTGGAAAAAATGTCAGCCCAAAGTTCAAGTAACTTCGAAAGAATTCGGTCTCTCTGGTCTCCTATAGCTAACTCCGTGACTTAGGGGGTGGGGGGGGCCTGGTCGTCGCTGCTCCTTGCCCTTCTGCCGTGGGCCGGGGTGGGGGTCGGGGCCTCCGGTGCCTGGCGGGGGTTGTTGGGGGCTCCGTTGGTCGGGGGATCGGGTCCGGCGCCTGGGTGGGGCGGGCTGGGGCGCTGCGTGGTCCTTTGGGCTTGGGTGTGGGGGTGCGTGGTGGGGGGGTGGGGTGGTGGTCTGGCCTGGCTTGGGGGGGTGGTCCCTTTGCCTGTGCTGGGGGGGGTCGGCGGGGGGCGCTGCTCGGGGGGGGGGGGCCCAGCGGCGCTGGATGGGCTTCCCATCTACGCCTGGGGCTGGGATCGGCCCTTCCCTGGCTCTGGGGCGGGACGGGACAACCCTCTTGGGGCCCCCGGTCGCTCTGGGTGTCCTCCGCTTCGGCTGCGGGGTCTGGGGTGGGGGTGGGGTGGGGGGTCTTGTCGGCCCTGACCTGTGGGGGGGCATTCTGGGGGAGGGGGGGGGGTCCACTATTGGTACGGGGCAGGGGGGGTTGACGGGTCGGGGTCTCCGCTGAGGCCATCGGCGGTTTCCCCGGCCGGTTGGCTGCCTCGGTCCCGTCGAGGCCTGACCAGAGCTCTTCTAGGGCCGGCGTTTGGGGGTGGGGGCCTGGGCTTGCTCCGGGGGGGGCCGGCGCTTTCTGGCTCCTCTCTCTCTGTGTGGGGGGGGGTGGTGCTGGGCCTGGGGTGTCGGCGCCTCCGGGGGTGGGGCCCCTGGGCTGGGTGGGCCTGGCCCCCTTGCTGGGGGGGGGGGGGGGGGGACAGCTGTTTGACCACCGGGGGACAGTCTATCAGCTGTCCCCAACTTACCCCCTTCCTCATATAACCTCATAATAGGGTGAGGGGGTGGGGGGCTTAGCCTGCGATGAGCCTTGGGGGGGGGTTTACTAGGCAGTGGCCCCCCTCCTATGGTTGCCGTATGGAGTGGGCCCCCCCTCTTTCGGTTTTATTTGCACCTTAGACATGTAGGGCCCTTGGTAGGGGGGGTGCTTGGACATCACTGCCAGCAAGCAGCGGATGTCCTCCTAGCACCCTACCCGCCAATTTTAACCGCACCTTAGACATTTAGGTCCCCTTGGTGGGGAGGGTGAGGGGACGTCACTGTGAGTAATCAGGAGATGTCCCCTTAGTGCCCTACCCGCCAATTTTAACTGCACCCCCCTTAGTACACACACCCCTCCCCCCTCAATATATACATCCCAACATAAACACACACACATGCACACACACACCATCTCAAACACACATACACGCACACACAATTTGCAAGGAAGGTGGGACCTGGGTCCATCTGTCCCCTGCCTCTTCCCTGGTGGGGGGTGCGGGCCCCCCTTTGCAACGGCGGCCGTGTCCCCGGGGTGCCGGCTTCCTGGGCCCGGCGGTGCTCTCTCCGCGCGGTGGGGGAGTTCACATTACATCTGAGCCGGGGGTGTCTGGTCCCTGGGGGGTGGGTTCTGGTCCTTGCTCCTGAGTGCTGGGCCCCGCCAAATTTCCAACTGTGGCCGAGCCTGGTCGGGCCATATTTATAACACCCCTTGTGGGCCCTCTTTTTTTTCCCCGGGGTTCCCCCCTCCTGGGCGGGGGCGGCGGGCCCCCTGCCTCGCTCCTCCCTGGACCAACCGTGGGCCGGGCGGATGGCTGCCTGGAGTGCGGAGCGGGTCTCCCTTGGGGGGTCCTGGCTCGTACCTGGGGTTGGGGCGGGGGGATGCCCGGAACTCCTGGGTGGTGGTGGGGTGCTCGTTTGGGGCTGTGGGCGTCCTTCTCCGGTGGGGCTCTGCGTTGGGTTCTCCCGGCGCGGCGGGGGGGGCTGCTCTCCTGGTTGGGCTGGGGCGGCGCTCTCTTTCCCTCCGTGCTTCCCTGCTCTCTGGCTCTGGGGGCCTTGCGGCGGCCCTGCTGGCCCTGGCCTGGGTGGCGGGCTTGGTCGCCCGGGCGGCGGCTGTTCCCTGCCGGTTCCCGTGTGGCGTTGGGGGGATTCCGGCTGCCGCTGCGGTGGGGGTCTTGGGGTGGGGATGGCTGGGCACTCTCCCTCCTTCTTTTCACGTTCCACCATCCATTTTAGAAGAACATAAAACCTTACCTGAGCACTGGTGTTAGCTCACCTTTGCACTAATAGCTTGCATGACTGAATGACTGAAATATTTCACACTAGTTGGTTTAAAGGCATAAGTATGCGTGTGAACACTATCTGTTTTGTGTACATGTCGACAGGTGGACATTTTTGCAGCTAGCAGGTGTGTTTATAACATTTGAGTGTGTGTGTGGACGGGCCCCGCCCTTTTTGTACTGCATTTGAACCTTACCGTAATGATTAACAACCAGTAAACTTGTTGCTGTATGCTGCTTCATGGTCTTATCCCCCTTCCCCTCCTGTTATCACCCCCTACCCCCCCCTCTCTCTAGCGTCCCTCTCTCTTCTTCCCCTCTTTCCTTTTCCGTCCGGTCCAACACCAAAGATTTTCAGACATGATTGAAATTAATAAAGTTTGGCCTCAATTACAAAAGGGGTTTATTCAGACATACCTTTGGTTTGTCAGAAGATTAATAACCCCTCTTGTTAAAGCAAAATATGTCCAACACAAGAGGCCCTCAGCTCTCGTCTGTCTGCCCAGCTGTTGGACAGGACAAGTTAAAAAAAAAAAGTGTGCGTTTGTGCCAGATGACGTGGGTTTGATCATCATTTGTCGATGATGTTTTTGTTCTCCATTGTTGGATGTTTTTCCTTGAGAAAGGGGTGGGGCTTCTGTTGTTTGAGTTGATTGGTTTTTGTCTAATATCTTTGTCTATTCATATATCTATACATCATACATATGTTATTTTAGAAAAAACAGACAACAGAAAAATGTATCTTTACCTTCGATCATTGAACAATATTTGTCAATAACAAAGTTAAAAAAAAGTCTTATTTTATGGTTCGTTTCCCTCACATATTTAGGTTAAATAAACTTTTATGTGTTTATTTTAAAACACCGACAGTTGAACTGAAGCTCCGTTTTCTTAGAAGGGTCTGCAGAGCTGCCGCACGCCGCGCTCGCCGCCACCCCTCCCACCCGTGTGAGTGACAGCCACAGGTTTTAGCAGCAGGTCCACCTATAAGGTCATCATCACATGCCCTCCTTCACCTCCCCTGTGCTCCGGTCCTTACCCCCGTGGCCCCCTGTGTCATTTCACGTGTCGTCACGCGAGGAGCTGGAAAAACAAATGGCGTCGGGGGCCATCGGGGGTCGTCTGACGGTTGTGTCGCTGCAGTCGAAGCCACTTTTCAAAGAATGCATTGAGGTGATTTCAAAGAGTAAAACCTGGTGGACGTGTCCACGTTCACACGCCGAAACCTTTCAGGCTTTGGTGCAGCGTCTGTAAGGCGGGTGCAGCCCACAGCCCGGACGGATTGAAAACACGTGTGCGGCCATACCTGCTCAGTCCAGGCAGATATACGACCCGCACTAACCCGCTAATAGCCTTTATTTGTAAGATAAACAGTAGAAGAGTTTGACGCTCACTCAGTGAAGGTGCCTTTCCTCCGCTGCCTTCAGAAGGCCTGGGGGGGCGCGGGGAGCAGAGTTACCGCCTGTCTCCGCTGAGCTATCTGTTAAAGTCATTTTCTCTCAAAGAGGAATTAATTTCCTTTCTCAGGCTGTGGGCCGGCCAAGTCCTTCCCCAGAGCGGGCAGTTATTGTGAGCGCTCCCCCCGTAAAACGTCTCGGAGCTGCGAGTTCTCTGAAACCGCCATCAATTTTATTTGTTTTCTATCTATTCTTTGAGGCTAATCTGTAAAGTAAATGCCTTTGATTTACGCAGAGCGCTGAGAGGAAGGGCGGAGAGTTTGGTTCACAGGAAGGATTTTTCTGTTTCTGTCATTTCTGATCCAACGGCAGCTCCGGTTGGTTTCTGTTCTGCCCGGACTTTCAGGACAAAACTAACGTCTCACAAAGTTTTATTTTTTTTATTTCTCAAAGAATTGACAACAGTAGTTCTGAGAAGGAACTTTAATTTTCCAAAAGCTAACACGACTTTTAATAAAAACAAACAAAGCCATATTTAGAATTGGTCTGGTTCATTGTTTTCCCTCCTTGTCTTCTTCTTTGGAAGTCAAAAACATTATTAAGTCAAACGTTTTTGACTTAAAAATGCCTAAAACGGCTTTATGAGCAGCAGATCCTTAGCGAAGTCTTTTACTAAAAGATATTTTTATTAAAATATTTGGAAAAATGTCAGCAGCAGAAGATGTAAAAATTATTTGAGAAAAACAGTCCCCCCCCCCCAACTGGGTTTGTTAAAGACATCATAAAGGCAGAACAAACATTCAAACTATTAACATTTACAAATTTGGTTTTATTTATTAAACCATAATAGGCGTTTCATAAGAAAAACAGGGAAAACTCAACAGCATCGAGTCGTTTTTTTGAATACAACCACAAAAAAAGAACCAACTAGAAAACAAAAACCACGGAAATGTTTCGGGACATTTTGGAACCAACAGCATGGCATTACAGGAGCGTTGAGGAGTCTAAAGTCTGAATTCAGTTTTTCTATGAACCACCTCTGTGATTTCTGACTCTGGGTCGTCCGAGACGCAGCACTTCAGTCTGAAATTTAAAAAAACAAAAACCGAAGTGAGTTAAGCGTTTTCTAACGTTCTCCATGGATAAACGCTGATGTGGAGCACAGATTGACGTCGAAAGTAATAAAAGAATAACACCCGTTTCTCCATATGGTTTTCTATAAATTTAATTTAAAAGATTGGAAATTTACAGCTTTGTTTTCATAAAAGTAACTGAAGGGCAGGGGAAGATAGAAGATAAAAATATATCTCAGCATCATCTGCATATGTGGACTTTTTCTTTTTGTTATTTTGAAATGTTAATAAAACAGTGAAACCGGAAGAGGACCTGCATCCGGATTGTTGAGGCGCACCACAGGTCACGGATGCTGACCTGAAACAGGTCCATGCTTAGAAACAGGGATCCATCTGTCAGATAAGTCCTCAGCCGGGTTTAAGGGTGGCGCTTTGCGTACAGACGCCCCACCCCGGCTGGTAGACAGGACTTTGGCGACTTTGCTTTATGAAAAGCAGCTGTGAGGAAACGGCTGGTTCGAGTCCGGAGTCAACAGTCAGAGAGGCCGCTCTAAATCCAGATTCAGTCCTGTCAGATTCACCCCTGAACTTTTTGAATCTGTTTTGTTTCTAACGGAAAACTCCCAGACTGAACTCTCAAGAGATTTCAATAAAAGTGGTACTTCAAGACTTTTAGTTTGTAAAAGCTCAAGATAAATTCATGCACTGGAAAAAATGTTCTTCTAGAAAGAAACTAGAAAACTTTGTTCTTAGTAGGTTGGGTTGTTCTGCCTTAGAGACTACATTAGGCCTGAAATGATCTATAAACACTAAATTTGATGTGTTGTCTTTGTTATGAGAGCAAAATACATTTTAAGCTAACTTTGTCTTGACAAATGTGTGTTTTATGAGTCAAATGAGACTTTCCAGTTTTCTTTAAATCAAGCAAATAGTAAAAACTTAATTTCATTAGATATGTTTTCTGGAGACTCAAGATATTCGGGTTTTATTGTATTTAAATAAATTGTTACAGGAAAGTTACTAGTTAGTTAGTTTTGTCTTGAATTGAGCGTACACTAAACTTAAAGCCGTGTTTTGTGGTTTTGCTGTAGTTCGTGGAGTTTTTGTGCTGCTGTTCTGACCGGGACCGACCCATTTTCCTCCCCGGGTCGGGATGCAGCAGACGTGGATGTCGGGGGTTTGATCCAAAGCAGAAGTTCTGAATGTTTTTGAAACATACTTCATCTCAAAAACTTTTTTTTTTTTTAATCAAAGCCGAACTTTTCTGGTGTTTCAGGTGCAGCAGGTCATGACTTAAATGTTGCAGCTTCCTTTCGGGACGGCGCTGGACGTGTTTGGCACGCCAGGCCCGCTCCGGACTCCATCGTCCCTCAGAACAATGCTCGCAGGAAGCGGCTAATGGAGACAACAAGCATCTCCGCCAGCATCCACACAGTTCTTTTTTAAAGAGGTCAAACCTGACAAACAGAGGGGGGCGGGGCAAATTAACCCTTGACACCTCCCAACCTCTGCATGGTGTCCCACTTTCCCCCCGTGTGACCTCCTGCCAGCTCCGCCCACGAACCATCAGGATCTCAAAGAACGCCGAGAGGCCAGCGGAGGTCAGGTCCAAAGTGAAGCGCCGTCTTTCCGTCCTCGGCCGCTTTAACGCCACACGTTTATTGTGCTTTGCGTTTTGGAGGGTGATGGCGTGTATGTGGTCAGGAGCGCGTTTGCAGTCTAGGACCCAGCCTCCCTCTCACGTTACACCCTATTTATAACATCCCCTCAGCCGGCTCCCCTCGTTCTGCAGTTCCTCCGAACCTCCTCGTGCTTCCAGGCTGGAGCTCCAGCCCCCTGCTCCTCCTGACATCTGAGAGGCTCAGCTGCAGCCCGTCCCGGGATAACTGTTTACCCTGTGAAGCCTGGCAAGCGGCCGCACGCTCCGGATTACCGCAGGACGCCACATTTCAGAGCTTTGACTGCAGGAGAAGTTTGGGGAGAGTACGGGGAAAAGGAGCAGCATCTGGGATTTACGTTTGTTTTTCCTCTGGCTGGTTGAGCTCCTTCACGTCCAACCCCCCTCTGTCTCCTCTGGTGGGGCGCCATGGATCACGCTCTGTTCAGCTGCCTGCGGAGCCCCCACGCCCCGCCGCAGGCCCTCCATTCCGCCTTCACCCAGTCTCCCCTGACTCTGCACGGACGCTCGGACCACATCTCCTACCCCGACCTGGCCTCCTCGTCTTCCTCCTCCTCCACCTCCTCACCTTCGCCGTGCGTCATCTCCAGCTACCCGGCCGACGACGGCCTATTTCACGGGCAGCACCCCCACCACCCCCACCGTGGCCACCTGACCCCCCAGCAGCAGCATCACCCCCCGCCTCAGCACCACACCTCGTGGCACGTCCCGCCGATGCCGTCGCCTGGCGGCGGCGCGCGCCACGGCCTCTGCCACCCGCATTCACACGCACCCCACGACAGCGGGCCCGCGCCCTCTGACCTGGGCCATCCGGGTGCGCCCAGTTTGTGCGCCAGCACCCCCAGTTTGGGTGGCGGCAGCACCCCCTCGGGGGCCTCCTGTGCGCCGGCGGACTTTGGCAGGCAGACTCTGTCGCCCGCCGAGGCGGAGAAGAGGAACGGCAAGAGGAAGAGTGACAGTTCAGGTAAGACGAGACTGTTCCGGCAAAAGCCTCCGTCCTGGAAAAATAAGCCTCTGAGTGGAAAAACCTGGAGCCGAATTCTCCGCAGGTCCGTCTGCTAAACACGTTCTGCTCAAATAAACAGGCAGAGCCAAGAGCCACATCTGCACTCGTCACCTCCAAAGGGCCGTCAGCTGACGCGGCGCCCGGCTGCAAGCGTGAAGCAGACGGCCACATGATAACAATGAGGGCTCATCTGACTGCCGGCGTGATCGAAAACCCCATCCCAGGAATGACTTCCTGTCACGGACCGTAAACAGGAAACGCCCCCAAAAAAACCTGAAAACAACTGAAGGAGAGATTTCAAAATAATGAACTGAGGTTTGGGATAAATTTAAGAGATGACTAAATATTAGATATTAAATAAATAAAAATTATATTTTCAAAAAGTTCACTCTGAATTATTTCAGGCTAAAAATCATTTTTAATTAAAACATTAAAAAAAATTTGTTTTTTTTAACTAAAAACTACTTCAGACTAATTTCTTCTTTGCAACTCAAAATGAGTATATAAGATAATTAGGATAAAATATAAAGATTACTTTGTGATCAACCAAAAAATAAACAAGAGAAATGTTTAACTCCTGAATTTGTGGGTCAGAGCTTCGTCTCTTTGGGCTCAGAGAACCTCTGTGGGGATCAGCTGAGCGGTTCCGCTGTAGTCGCAGACAGAACCGGAGCGGATTCATGTCAGGGTGTTTAGGGATGTTTTTTCCGCTGGTCTTCGTGGTCCTGAAGCTTTGCAGACGACACGTTTCTTTGATTCTTTCAACCTTCATTGGTCACTACAAAGGTTCTGATTTTCTGTGAGCATCCAGACTGAAACCACTGGACATTTCATCCAGAAGAGTATAATCAAAGCTTTTCACTGTGCCTGCTGTCAAAGAGGCTTTTTAAAGACAAATCCATGGATCTCCTGTAACCACTTTATTTTTTATTGACACCGTAAATGTTTGTGACTGAGATCTTTGTTCCTGAATGTAGTAGAAGTTAACTCACAACTGTTGACAGCAGTGGAAGTAATCTGGTTTCTATCCTATACCATCATTTATTCTGCAGGAAGTCCAGATGAAAGTCAGAAGGAGCCGGCATGACAGTTTTTTTGTGTTTAGTCTTCAATCGCTTTGAGTGTTGCGATCCCGTTTATGGGTCGGCCTTCCTGATCCCTTTTCCAGTTCTACGGGCTCTGAATCCCACCGCCGCGCTTCTCCCCACGCCGATGGTCAGAGCGGGCTGCTGACTCAGGCAGCTGTCTAAATATCAGAACCCTTCGCACGAGACCCTGCTCACATCGGGTTTCACCGTCCGGGCCAGAAACCGGAGTGAAACCTGAATTTAGATGCAGCAGAACCTGAGAAGTCCCTTCACGTTGAACCCATTTCACCCGTTTGTTGGTGTTTCCTGCCGTGAAGCGGCGGCGTGAGCGGATGAGTCGGTGGTATTTAGTTTCAGGGAAACTGCCCCTCTTTCCCCCTTTTTTTGGGGGGGGGGGCTCGGGCCTCGCAGAGGGAGGGCAGCTCAGCCAAGTTTATGGAGCTGTCAAGGGAGTGGTGGCGCTTTTAAAAAGTTACCAGATTTTTTTGTGGAACAATAAAAGGTGCTTGAAGTCTTACTTTGCGGAGGCATCGTCGTAAAAGAGCAGCAGGAAAGTGTCCGATGCCTGAAAAAACAAGTCTGAGAAGAAAAGCCGTTTGTCCTGGAAAAAGCAGGAGAAAAGCTCGGAGTCGTGTGTGAAGAGCTTCCCTCACGTCCCCAAACGGCATGCCCCGTCTGGGTTTCCTATGTTTTTCTCAAATTATTCCGGCTTTTTTTGTGGCAAGATGAAAGTTGGAGCAGGGACCTAATTGCTGTGGTGTAGCGGCTGCGCCATAAAAACCTTCTGCTGGTTGTAACTCCAGCCCTGCTCGGCGGCTGCGTTACGCTCCGGATTTTCCTTATTTTTTTTTTTTTTTGGTCTTTTGAGGTGGTGTCTGAGGGAATCGGGGAGAGCAGAAGTTTCAGAGATGGAGTCAAGGTCAAAGGTCACCAGAATGCCAGCGGCAGGCCGGGAAGTCACGTGTCTAGTGTCGGAACATCTCAGGAGGAGGACTGCATCTCAGAGACAGCAGAGAAGCTGCAGGTCCGACGGCAGGAGTAACGCACAGAACCGGACCGCAGATGAATTAGCCGGCAGTTGCTGCTGCCATCCACCACCGTCTGCACTTGAAGCTCATCCAGCAGACAAACCGCAGCTCACAACTGGAAGGTTCTGGAAGCCAAACGTGTTTTCTTTGGAAAGTTGTGGGAAATATCCACAACACAAAGCGTTTCTGCAGAGCTGGAGGGACCGCGACTCTCCAGCCTGAGTTGTGCACTTTTGTTGTTTGAAACGATTCCGCCTCCTGAAGGAGGATTTTCCTGACAACCAGTGAGTTTAATGAAATGAAAGCTGCAGATTCTTCAAATCAAATCCCTGTTGGGAGTGAGGGCCCGCCTGCAGCCGGGGGCCTCGCCGCAGGCCGCCGCCGCATGTGCTGCTGTCGCCCAGCCGCTGAAAGAATTCGGAAACACTGACAGGCCGCTCTCCCCGGTGCTTTTAGTTTGCCCCACTGTCCTGCACCTGCCCCCCAGCTCTGTAAATCTGCTCCCATACCAACTCGACCCTTTTCTGCTTTCAGAGTCCCAGGACGGGAACTACAAGTCTGACGGCAGCGGCAAACCCAGGAAGGAGCGGACGGCCTTCACCAAGGAGCAGATCCGCGAGCTGGAGGCCGAGTTCGCCCACCACAACTACCTAACCAGACTAAGGCGCTACGAGATCGCCGTCAACCTGGACCTGACTGAGAGACAAGTAAGTCGCAGCTTGGTCCCCCCGGGTTTCCCTCCATTAGCACATTAATGCCGTGTTGTGAAAACAGAGCTGGCCTCAGGACGACGACTGGCTCTCTGTAGCTCCGTCTGGGGGCTCCAGATGTGGCCACGGGACGGGGGCTCTCATGTTCCAGATGTTCCCTCGGGCGGAGGGAAGTTCTGTGGAGCTCGCACTTCCCAACACCAGAGCAGCAGACAATCGCTTCAGGGAAGGAAGCGGCCCACTACCTGTTGTTGTCGGGAAACCTTCTGCAGGAAAGGCAGAGGAAAATCCACTGCTCCCCAAAATATCACTTGAGCTTTTTTATGCTGCTTTTCAAATCCCAACCACTTTTGTGTTTTTATCCGATTTACTCTTAAAACATCCACAAAGAAAATGTCCCAAAATGGACTTAATTTGTGTTCTTAGATGTTTCTAACCTTTTTCTTCTCCTCTTTGTTGGCAGCAAACAAACATCAGAGACATTTTTCCTCCAAAGTAGATCCTTGAATCAAATTCTTCTATCGTTCCCAAAACTGCAGTTAACAGTCAAAACAAGCAGGTTGTGATGATTTTATCGGCATTTGTTTCCTGGAAACGGATCCAAGTCGACGCCGTTCTGACGGGTCTGTTATTTATGAATCTTTAGCTTCATTCATCAGAAACGCTTTAAGGATTATTTGAAGAATGAAGGTAAATTTGAGCTTTATATGATTTGAGATCATTTACACTTTTTAAAATTTCTCTTCTGGGTGAAATAACCCAGTGATTTTACTGAAAAATGTTGAATATTTTTATAAAATAAATTCAACTTAATGTTTTAAATATTTGATATTTTCACTCAGACCAGACGTCCGTCTTCTAAACCCAAACAAACAACATTAAACGACAATGAGCTTTATTTCTATGTGTAGAGTAGTCGGATTACTTACAAACATATTTAAGTACAAAACATTTAACCAACTTTATTAACACCTAGTAGTCTAGAATCTGTTTTAGATTTTATTTCTACTTTACAATTTGCTCTAATAGTAATCTTTAAAACTGTTTTTTTTTATCGATCTACAGTTTTTTAAAATATATTTTTGATTATATTAAACAATATTTCTTCAATTAACCTAATAATGGCCAAATAACAATTTTCAAATGTTACATTTCTCTCTTTTTTTTAACTGCAAAAATGACTCAATTAAGATCAAACCCCTTTTGTGTAAATCTAAAGACAAAACAGTCAAAAAATGAGGAAAATGTCTAAATAAAACAGATGAAGTTTCACAAAACTGTGTCCAATGTTCCAAAGAGGATCAGTATTTTGTGTCATAACTTTTGGTCTGTTTGTTTTCAACCACAACTTTACAAACTAAAAACATCCTGAAGCGTCACATAAAATTTTGAATGAAAGCTGCACTCAATGGGGGGGGGTCAAAGTCATTCCTGCATCAATGTAAAGTGACAAAGGGATCAGAAAACTCAGCAGTGAGTTCAGAGACACATCCAAAGAAATCCTTTAACACTGCAGACTCCTGCTAAACTCTTCTTCATGACATGTAAAAATGTAAAGAAACATATATGTATATATATATAGCAAACTTAATGTTCATAAAGAGCCACAGAGTTTGAGCTGAAACAGGTTTGATATTCTCCCTCAGAGTGAACTGGAACACTTTTGGTTCACATTTCTGAGGAAAACCTGCCGCCTCGTTTTTGAAAAGAGTGGAGAAATGTTCAGACCGCCTTAAAGAGATTCAGATGTTCGTTTGAAAAAAAGGCCCACAGGTGTGCTTTCAAAGTAACGCAGCTCCTCGGCCTGAAAGCACCTGTAAACCACGGCTTGAAACATGTCAAACGCTCCATAAAGCCTCTGAGTGCAGCTCCGCCTTTTGGTTTCAATTACAGACGTGCACATGGCCACCAAGAGCACCGTCTGCCACCTTAAATCTACTCACAGACTCCAATCAATCTCTCTGCGGCCTCAGCGTGTGCGTAAAGGGCCGGCGGCTCCGGCGGCGCACACGTGTGACCTCGGTTTGTCAGCAAAAATATACAGCAGGCTATTGTGAGGTAAATATTGCCCACATCACGTCTGGCAGCGGTGGAGGATGTGTGAGCAGCAGAAGAAACGGCAGGGGGGCAGAAACCTCTCCTGTTCAGGGTTTAAACTGGTTCAAAGGGAAACGCTGGTTTATGTCTCTGAAGCATTTATGTCTGAGGAACAGTGAAGGTTTAGGAGGTCAAATCTGCATAAATGGTCTGAAATCCAGAATCATTTAGAAATGTATTTAAAAACATCAGAATGGGATTTTTTTTTCATCTGCTCCTGATTCAAAATGAACTAGGAGCTGCTTTTCCAGAAGAAAATGCAGGGTTGAAGGTTGTATTGCTGAATGAAAATGAAACTTAAAGGAGAATAATTGGCACACACAAAAAAAGAAATGATCAAAGTGGACCATAAATAAAGTGAAAACAGCACAATAACAAAAAAGATATGTTTGTGAAAAATACCAGCGAGTTTCTGCACCAAGGATTCCCCATTTATTTAAATGGAGGCAGAAATCCTGGAATATCTAGAAAAGTTCACGGATTTGAAGGACCAAAAGTCAGAGCTGGAAAAAGCTGAAAGAGCTGAACATTTGAATAGTTGAATGGTTGAAATAGATGAACCATTGTTGAAGGAGTTAAGCTGCAAAAAAATGGTGGAAGATCCTCGAATAACCCTTGTGCTATCCTAGGCACTTTAACATTGGGAGTGGGGTCATCTGGACCCCACAAGACAATGCGGCGAACAAGCTACCAGCTGTCATGCCGGGTCTAGATGACCCCACTCCCAGCGTTAACGTGCCTCTAAGCCACGTCAACGTAGGGAGTTGGGTCATTTAGACCCACTAGACAGTGCTCTGAACCTTTTTTCTTCAATGATTTGTGATCTTCACTGGTGTCCATGGATTACATGATATCTTTCCACCTTTATCCACCTTTGTCATGGTAGGGAGAACACCTCAATGGAAGGGGGGGGGGGTCATCTGGACCCCATAGGATAGCACAAGGGTTAAAGAAAGAAAAACAGGAAATGCTTTATAGCATTCAATCCATAAATACTCAAATGCAATTTTAATCTTAATTTTCTTTGCATGTGTCCTTCATCTTCACAAAACTGCCACAATTATGTTAGAAACACCATTTTCATGGGCTTGTGTCTTTATGGACCTCAGGAGTTTAAACTGAAGCTTTTATTTCTTTAGATTCTGTTTTTTAGACCGTTTGCATTTTCCTTTTGAAGCCTCAGTTTAAGGTGGTGGTGGTGGTGGTGGTGGGGGGGGTCAAACAGAAACCTGTTTGGGTTGAAAATCAGCTCCAGAACATTTCACTTCATGGGTCTCAGAATGACACCCTCCCAAAATAACGCCCCCCCCCCCCTATTAGAGGGTCTCTGCTGCCACTTGAGACGGACTAACCGCTCGATCATCAGTCCGAGGCGTTACTGAATCTGTTGAGTCGACATGCATGGGGGGTCAGGTTCCAGATGTGGCAGCACCTTTCCAAACGTGTCTCTGCTTGTTTGACCCCCCCACAGGTGAAGGTGTGGTTCCAGAACCGGAGGATGAAGTGGAAGAGGGTGAAGGGCGGCCAGCAGGGGGCGGCAGCGCGCGAGAAGGAACTGGTGAACGTGAAAAAGGGGACCCTGCTGCCGTCGGAGTTCTCTGGCATCGCGGCGCTGCACCACTCCACGGACTCCTTAGCCAACGAGGACAGTCAGGACAGCGACCAGAGCTCCGAACACGCCCACTTATGATGCACTCACCCCACCCCAACCAGGAGAGGACCCTCCTCACCAGGGCTGCTGTTTGCTGCCATCGTCGCACAGCGATGCTAAACAAGTGTACAGTCGAGAACATTGACAAAAGAAAAAAGCTTGTCGTAAATACTAACGTGTCAAATGCATTATGGGTAATCCTGTTAACATTCCATGCTGTGTTTGGAGAAGCAGCTTTGATTTGCACTGTTGACCCACAGTCTGCAGCTCCGATGGCTTTCTGCTGTACAAAGGGTCAAATATTAGCGGGATAGACGGAATCGAACCCGCCCCTTCAATGGTAGCGATCTGTACATATTTCTCAGCCTTACGTTGGTGATTCGATGCCTTCCTGTTTGGTTCCTGCATCAATAAACGGCGACAGCTCTTCGGCTGACACCTTTCTGCCCCCTGAAAGCTGGACTCTCTTCGGTCCTACAGAGCCGCTGCAGACCGAGGGGACCGGCTCTCGGTGGGAAACACCTGCAGATCCAGGTCGTAAAGGCGTCCCGCTCAGCCTGGTGCTGAAGTGGAAGGGGACCGGGGGGAGCCAACAAAGGATTCATTTACAACAGCCGGTAAAAAAAATCCTCTGGCGGTTTGACCTTCCTCTGCCGTGCGATGGGCTCTGTGCACGTATTGCTTCTGCGTCGGACGGCAGGTTTGGATGGTGTTTACATGAAAATGTCATTGTTCCCCAGATGTCTGTCAAAATCTGGCTCCTCGGGTGGACTTATCAGTGTCAAGGACATATTTGTTGCTGCAGTGTTTCCGTCAGCCACTGTGACAGAACCAAACGTGTCTAGACTCCAACAACAGACAGCAACGCTGCATCTTGTAGCAGCTGTAACTTATTAAATACCGTCTTGAAAAGCTCAGCATCTCTGTAAAGGCACACATTATGTACTTAACTGTGTTTCGGTTGCATGGCTCCGTTGGTGTAGGACTGGCACGTGGCGAACCAGGGTCCGATTCCCAGCGTGGGTCCTTCGCGGCACTGCCTTACTATGTAGCCACAATGGGGTCCGGGTCTTGGTCTCCCTGTGCCGGTCCACAGACCAGATAAAATACAGGGTTGTATCAGGAAGGTCATCCGGCGTAGAACCGTCTGCCATACCACCTGTGGCGACCCCCCCCCCCCCCCCCCCCCGACATGCTGAAAGGCGAACAACAATGTACCTAATTACTGCGATTCTCACACCTAGACTGTTTTCTGCTCATCTTTGCCATTAGCGCTTAGCATTAGCACAGTGTGCTAATGCTAAGCGCTAATGATTTGTGTTTCTGTATAATGAAACATTATAGCTAACCTTGTATTAAACCTGATGACATCATCAGAGTGGTCTTAATTTACCTGGAGATACGGTTCCGTGCACAGAGCCCATTTGTGCATTTTTAATTGGTCGAGGCGGCTCCTCAGTCCTCACTGCTCCCCCAGAGGTGAGGAAAACAACTGCAACCCACTGCAATACAGCCACTACACAGTCATTCCTTAACCCTTGTGCTATCCTATGGGGTCAAGATGACCATTGACGTGTTCTCCCCACCATGACAAATGTGGATAAAGGTGGAAAGATTTCATGTAATCCATGGACACCAGTGAAGATCACAAATCATTGAAGAAAAAGGTTCAGAGCACTGTCTAGTGGGTCTAGATGACCCAACTCCCAATGTTAAAGTGCCTAGGATAGAACAAGGGTTAAACCTGAGCATAGAAGACCCGTATCGTTTGCAGAAGCTTTCCAGAAACAACTGGAAAGGTTTTGTTTCTTCAAAGGTCACCGTGTCAGAGCACGCCGTCCGTTGGCATAAAAGCTAAGAGCACGAGTTTGATTCTGAATAATAGCTTTTAACTTTGGCCTGGAAATTTCTTTTTACTCATATAATTGAGTGACAAATAATTTTTTTCTGTAGAAAACCCAAACTTAAATTTCTTGATATTTTTGATTGAGAAAGTTAAAGAAAAATTTATTAAAATTGTTTGACTTTTAGAAATGGCGGCTCCGCCAAAATAAAGCGTAATTTTAGCTTTAATGTGAGTAAAGTATTTGGTTCTTCGGTTATACTTTTAACTTGAAGTTGGTCTCACAAATAGGGTTGAAAATCCCTCTTCAGAGACGAGATGTTCGGTTACCCATAAGTCACTTTGAAGGTTGGATCTAAATGAAAATTGTGTTTGGTAACTTTTTAACCGACCATAATGAAAACAACAGATGTGATGCACACTGGAGGGTCACATGACCTTGCGTGTGAATCTACAGTTGTCAGGCTCATCTTTAGGCTGAATGTAACTTTGCGTGTCGGACGCTCCCCCCGTGGCATCAGCAGGGAGCCCACAAAGAAACAGATTGAATCTTGAACCCGACGAGGTCGAGTCGGGCCTTTAAGCTGCACAGAGGGGAAATTCCCCACATGTAACAGCAGGACAGTACAGACAGTACACTGGCAAAACACACACTCTACGGTGTAACCCTTGTGCTATCTTATGGGGTCCAAATGACCCGATCCTTACTTTGACGTGTTCTCCCTACCATGACAAAGGTGGATAAAGGTGAAGAGGATTTCATGTAATCCATGGACACCAGTGAAGATCACAAATCATTGAAGAAAAAAGGTTCAGAGCACTGTCTAGTGGGTCTAGATGACCCAACTCCCAATGTTAAAGTGCCTAGGATAGCACAAGGGTTACACATCATTGTGGAGGGAGATGACATTCTGGAAATATTGATGTAAAGTTCACAGAAGTCGGTAAAAGACGCCCAATTCCAAGAATCTGAAACCTGAATGACTTAATATGAGAGCGACAGGTAAATGTTTAAAGGACGCAAGGTGTGAACAACCAGAAAACCTACAACCAACGGAAACATGTGAAACATCCAAGTCAAACATTTAACCGTATACTGTATTTGTAGATTTGCCTGAAAGTTTGAGAACTTTAAATGGTTTAACAGCGTAACTTGAGAGATTAGTCACAAGAAAAGTCTATCTTATCCGATTTTAGGGGGGGAGGGGGGTCAGTTATAAACTAAAAATGTAAATCCTATAACTGAGAATATTTAAACGACATACATTAAAATGTTTTTCAGAGTGATCATAGTTATAAAGGATCCAAATTGAACTTTTTCTGCCGTGTTCCTGCATATAATGCCCTAAAGGTCTGCATTCATTCATTATGAAGGAAAGTATTGAAGACTTTGAACTTCACACATAGGATCCTTAAAGAATTAACAAACTACAACATGAGGCTAAAGGTCAGGTTAACAGTATTCCCTGTGTCGTCAAGTTAGATAAGCAAAAATAGAGCGACTCTTGAGTTTAGCCATTAAATTTAGGCCTGAAGCCAAAAGACAGTTAGTTAGGAGGCCAGAGGAGACAGCTGTTTGACATTTGCACTTGGATTACGACACCAACCGGGCCTTCCAGGTAAAAAAAAACAGAAGCTTGAGGGCAAAGATTGGGTCTTATGTAACTGCAGATATTCCAGGCAATCTAATGAAATAAAAAAAAATAGGAAACTGAAAAATAAGTGCACTGAGCAATGTAAAATGTCTGCAGCAGTGTAAAAATGCATGCAAAAAATCACAAAACCACAGCAAAATTGCAATATTTTAGATATTTACAATCCAGCACAACATGCAGAACATTCGTCAAATGTACACAATGATCTAGAATGCAGCTGAAAACACCTTCAAGGGATTTAAAAAAGTAGTTCTGTATTTATTTGCAATATTTTATTTTTACTAAAGTGCACTAAAGTTAAAAATTCGGCACAAAAACTGTCATAAGTTTATCATCTTTGCTTAAAGTTGAGTATGGTCTTTTCAAGGTTATTTATCCAGTAAAAATCTTTACCAATCAATTTTTTGCATTACAGTTCATTTTTACTGCCCCTGTTTAAGTAAAAAAAAACATTATGTGGGAGTTTTTTTATTACACGAAATGCATCAAAACTGAGGCCAAACATGTGAAAATAACCCAGCTTTTTATCAGCCTTCACTTATGAAGATACAAACAAACCACAAGATCTCGCGAGATAAAACGGGACCTTGGCGCCGTGGTCAAAGGTAAACTGTCGTCCTGAAGCTCAGGAATGGTTGAAGTAAATGTTCGCAGTGTGGAGCCCATGTGGACGCTTTCAGTCGAGACCAATTGGCTTTTCTGCTCGTCACGAGTTTGCTCATCTGCTGAGTCACGCTCCGCCTCGCAGCTGACCTACTTTCCCGACAAAATAAAACTCCGGGACTTTGAAAAGTTGGCAGAACACTCGGCTCGCCCGCTCCACTTCCCGCCACCACAGGAGAGCCCACAACACCTGCGCAGGTCGAGCGGCGGACACCGAGGTGCTGACTGCAGACATGGGGTCCCGTTCGGTGTCTGTTGGCCTCCGAGCCATGTTTTCAATGCTAACACCAAACGAGTCGTCGTTTGAGAGAGTGGAAGAAGTCCCGCCGTACGTGCAACAGGTGCGAGCCTCCTTTCATTAACGTCTATTGGTACGCTCCGTGAGGTATGGAAAGCCGTTTGTGCCAAAAAAAAAATACAAAACAGACATGAAGAATAACCTTTCCTGCAAAAACAAATTATGGCATATTATACATTAAACACTGCTATAAACAGTTTAAAAAGTTAAATATAAGCTACTTAAAGTAAAAGTCAGATATTAATTGTAAAATATTATTTAACAAGTCTGCTAAAATGACATGTATTGCTGTCGAATCCTTAGCAAGTCTGCTAATAATATTGAAGTGTAGTAATAAGAACACAAAAGGGAGAAATAAGTTAAATTCATCCTGATGGTCAGAAAACAGAACTATTAAACAGATGTTAATAAATGAGTGTATTCTTAATTGGTAAAGCAATTTTCTTAGCTCATAAATAGGGGAATAAATAAAAACAAAAACATAATTGGAACAGAGTCAAATGCTTGAAAAACAACTTCTGATATCAAGAAGAATAGAAAGTTGAAGAGTTTGCAAATATGAATGGTTCACAATAGAATGTGAAGACTTTCAAAGCACCCCCCCCCCCCCCCCAAAAAAAAAAAAATTGAATAAAATATAAAATGTAGTTTGGCTTCCAAAACAACTTTTACTTTAGCAAAATACATTTCCAAAATAAATTATTTATATTTATGTGCTTTGCCCAATACGTAGAGCTATATGGGTGTTTTATACCAAAATGGTTTTGATATCATCTGGAAGAACATGCTGAACATGTGTTTGTAAATACATTCATGTTTTTTAGGAATTGTGGAAATCAGTTTGTACATATGTTGAACTAAATGTATGTGTTTCTTACATAAACTTTAAACAATTTTGCATTTCAGAAATACCGTTTTGTGTCAGTGATGCACACAATAACACATTTGTTTATTAGTTCTTGGTTCTTCCAATGCTGCATTTTCTTAAAGAACAAATTAAATGACTTGATTGACCCGATAGAAGCAAAAGCAGTTTTTCTCAGTGTGAAAAACTTGATAACAGTTTATATTGACCGTAGATGAGTTGAACCCGAGCAGGGAAATGTCTGCCATCTCTTTGCTTATGTATCCGAGTAAAGTCCCGACTTTAAATCTGGAAATTCAGAATTCTCCTGACTGTTGTGGATGAGGTTTTTCTGGATCAAAGCGGTCTAAAGCTCTCACTTAGTGTCAACTGATAAATCCTTTCATTTTCAGTTAAAGCGTCTGCGGTGGAGGCAGTGGAAGCTAATTGATACACCGTATCCATGAAGTTTTGCTTTTTAGAGTTTTTTTTTGTGCTTATCCCTTATTAAATAATTCATGCATTTTTTTTCACTTTTTCCGCTCTTTGAACTGCCGGGACTCCATTTAAGCAACATCATTTCAACAGATTCTGACGCGAAGAAAAGCAGCTCTGCGCCGTTATGCCACTCTTTCGGTTAGTGTACATTCATTACGTAACCGCTTCCCCACTGCAAAGTGCTGTTTGTCAGCACCAAGCTGCTCTCCTCCTCTTCAGATCATTTTAGAATGACGTAAATTGCGTAAACGATTAATATGGCAATGGAAAGTAGCTAAACAGAAGCTAAAGCTGGAGTGTTAAAAGGGTAAACGACCTGAGGCCCCCCGTTGGGCCCTCTGGAGCTTTCACTCTCTGGCCCCCTATGCCTCCCTGCTCTCTGGCATGGGGGGGGGGCATGTGGTGGTTTAAATTTAAACGACTTTCTTCCAAAATGAACATGATGATGAGTAATCATGACTCTCTCATATCAAAGTAACCATTTATTCTTTTTGGTAGTTTTTGAGACAGGTTTCTTTTTTTTTTTCTTGGAATCCCTTTTTTGTGGAGCTTGCACTTTGTAGACGGTCCCTTGGCTGCGGTCTCACTTCCGCTTCTCTTTTGGCAGCACAGACAGCTCATTCGCTTTAAGAGCGAGAAAAAAATGCCATCTTTTTTCCTTTGACATGAATTTGTAGGTCGCTGTTTGCATTAAGACACTTTTAAACATTTCTATGAAGAGTTCTTGATCCTGGAAGTCTGAATCTGTGAATATCTTGTTAACTGTGTCGTACTCTGCCGCCCTTTACGATAGTAAAACATCGCCATGCAGTCATGCAATGCAGACCTGTAGAAGAGGATTTATATGTAATAACGGGGTGTTGAGATATACTGCTGATCATAATAATGAGAATAAAACAAATATCCGAACCCTGATTGCGATGAAAATTTCAACGGGGTCTGAAACGGCGGGATGGGCTGGATTTCTGATCACATGGTCGGAGGGGGCTGCAGAAAAACGTTTGTTTCATTGGCATGAATGATGGTGACGAGCTTTAGGTTTAGGGAAAACTCTGATGTGACGCTGATGGTGCAGTCCACCTGCTGATTGAACGTACTTCAGTTTAAATCACTGCTCATAGAAGCCCCCCCCCCCCTAACAGCTGTCCCTTTCCAGTGTCTCAATTACATTTTATTACAGCAGATGTCTGCAGCAGGTTTACCCACACGTGTTTGTTATGAGCTTTTATGGCACTTGGGGAGAGAAAACCAGTTGCCCCCCCAGCAGGCGTCCATGTCATCCAGCAGCAGTCGCCACCAAGTCAATTAGTTTTTGCCGCCGGCTGGTTGGCGGTGAAAGTTTGGGCGTGCCTGAGTGGCTTAGTGACTCTGCTGTGTTTACAGTTTGTTGGTAGTTCTGCGCTGCTGCCGTTCTCCAACCCACTTGTGTTTCTTTTTGGAAAAACCAGAACTTTTGAACCTGTCAGGAACCGTTCGGGACTTCTGGGTTTTTCCCCGGATCTCTCATCCATCGATTAAAAACAGAGTTTTTTTTTCCTCAGACGGCAGTGATAAAAGTGAGCTGTCGGCCTACACTTTCAGCCAACATCAGTCATCTGTGACCTTATAAAGAAGAAGCTGCTTGGGAAAACATCTGCGCTGCAAATGTCATGCTCCATGTGTGGCTGAGTTCTGGGATAAATAAAATGCTGTTTTGGAGCACCGGCGCATTGGAAGGCTTTAGCTTCAGCAGACGAAGGCTCAGAAATCAGAACGAGGCGTCTGAGTGAACGTGAGGGACGACCACAGGTCAGGGGTCCCCAAACAACGGCCCGCGGGCCGCACCCGGCCCGCCCACCCATTTGACCCGGCCCCCTGAACGATACCAGAGGGGGGTCTAAGGGCAGGGATGCCAGTTTAGCTTAGTCAGTTTGTTAGTTAATTTTAGTATTTTCCAATTGAACTCTTTGTATTCATGATCCTTTTGAGTTCATGTTTCACTTCGAAGCCCATCGAGACGACTGTTGTTGTGATTTTGGGCTATACAAATAAAATTGAATAAAATTGAATTGAATTGAATTGAGAGACCCTTTTTTTTCTGCATTATTACGGGGGAGGAGTCAGACCTGAAACTGGATGGTATTGTGTACTTAGGCTACGTTTACACTGCAGGGCTTAGTGCTCGATTCCGATTTTCTTTGAAAAAATCCGATTCTTTTTTTTTTTTTTACAACGCCGTTCACATTTCCAATTAAATGTGAACTTTTATGATCTCCTGTGTGACCGTGAAATGACCCAGAAGTGACCTGCATGCGCAGAAGAGTACCCACTGGTGAACGACGTCACTGTTGTTTGTGGAAGTAGCTAACGTTAACAATGGATGTCAACAACAGTGTTGTCAACAGCGGAGCTCTTTTTGCATTATTACATTTATTTTCTCAAAGGAGCAGCACAATTACAATCTTCTCATTTTAAGAAGGCATTGAAGCCAGGGTCGTCTGGACCCACTGTTGTGGAATGGGGATGTTTATGTGCTGCAGCCGCGAGCGCGTGTGTGTAAGAGAGAGAAGATGGGGGGGGGGGGGGGGGGGGGGGCAGTGGGAGTGTGCATATTGTGTGTTACGGAGGAAGGAGTACGATAATAAAAGAAGGTTTACCCCAGAATAAATGCTATTGACTCTTTATTAACCCGCTCTGGAGAATCTGAGGGTCCGAACTGGGAAGTGAATCCCAGAGGAGGATCCGCCTTCGGTCCCCCGCGCTTCTGACCACGGTGGGAAAGGGGAAAAAAGTAATAGTGGGAAAGGTTCAACACCACGCTCGGACATTTAGCTGGAAATATTTTCAAAAACCGCCCGGTTGCGATCAGAGCCCTGGAGTTTGGCCTGAATAGAGCTGTCACCCCAAATATGAATCCAATCTGTGACCTCACTTCCCTTCCACTGACTGGTCTCAGCAGCATCGTCCACCATGGTTGATGTTTATGTTCTAGTTCCCGCCTATTTCAACGCAGAATGATGACTTTTGTAGCGTATCGATGACGTACGGGTCGGATTCATGTGGCCTGGCCGTTTAGACGGAGGTCGCATTTGAAAAGATCGGATACGTATCGGATTCAGGACCACATACCCAAGTGGCCTGGCCTGGGAACAGATCAGATCTGTGTCGTCCAGACTGTCATGAAAAGATCAGATACAGGTCGCACAGGGGCAAAAAAATCGGAATTGGGTCGTGTCAGCCTGCGGCGTGAACGTAGCCTTAGCCTACATGGGAACAGATCAGATCTGTGTCGTCCAGACTGTCATGAAAAGATCAGATACAGGTCGCACAGGGGCAAAAAAATCGGAATTGGGTCGTGTCAGCCTGCGGCGTGAACGTAGCCTTAGCCTACATTGTTTCGGGTCGTTAGGAGTCCTTTGTCCTCAGGTGGGGTTGGGGAGCCAGTGACTCCCTCCCCAACCTGGTCATCTCGTTCAGCTGCTAACCACCTAGGTGGAACTGGTTCGGTTCGTTTGGGTTTCAGAACACTGCTGTAGATGCAGTTTCAGGTCTGACTCCTCCTTCATAGACAAAGCTAATTTGAATTGAAATGTGAGCCAAGCTAAAATGTTGCTACTGCAACCTCACTTTGCCCCTGTCACAGAAACGTGAACGTGTCCCGCCCCGCCATCAGAATGGAAAAGTGACAAAAAGGTTAGGTAAGGGAAACATTGATCCAGCATGCAGGTATTGATCAGAGAGAAAACAGTGGCGTCTATAGGTCAGCCTCCTGAAAACCTCCAAACCTGGATTATAAGGAAAGAAGACAAAAGCCTAACCCAACCCTAACCCTAACCCTAACCCAGAGACTGTGAGTCATTCAAGAGATTCTGCTCTACAACTGAAGTTGAACATCTACCTAAGAGTGTGCATGGACAACAGAAGCTTTATTTCTGTGAACAACCCACAGAGAGTTATGTGGTTATTTAAAGGCTCTTATTATATATATTTTTTGGTGAAGAACCCAGAGAGGATTATTTGATATCAGATTGGGTTTTTAATATTCGTTTATGTGTGGCTTTTAGTTTACATTTCGGCCTCCCTGCGATCGTCACACTTTTTCTGTTTCAAACTGACCCTGGCCCCCCATCACAGAATGGAAACGTCATGTGGCCCTCACTGGGAAAAGCTTGGGGACTCCTGCCATAGGTGCTCGGGCCCCGTTCAATAACTTTGTTCCCAGCTGTGGCGCCGGGGCTGCAGAGAGGAGGAAGAAAAGGAGGGAAAGTTTCAGCCTCACAACCCCCCCCCCCCCCCCCCCCCCCTCTCCCTCTGCGGGTTTGGAGGAGGCCTCCAGATGTTGGACGGTTGCGTGTGATGGCGGGTCTTTGGAGCCGCTAACGCCTCTGCTTGCACACACACCTGTACATTCATTCACAGGGGGATATGCGCTTGCATGCATGCATGCACCCCCCCCCCCCCATCCACTCCCACCACCTGGACATGTGCTCCTCTGCGGTCTCAGCTGGCGGGGGCCGGGCGTCCCACGCCGTTCTTTGGTTAAGAGAACCGGCGGTGCTGCCACGCTGCCTAAAGTCGCAGTTGTGACCCCTTTGGCTGACCCCCCTCCCTCACTAATTAGTTCCATGTTTGACAGACCCGTTAAGAGGTTATTAGGCATTTCCAGAACGCTCAGGAGTAAAGGCCCGTCAGTGACCGCTGGCGTTTCGCCCCCATTCGCTTTGTCAGAACTGGTTAGCAGAAGAAATCTGTCAGTTTTTCAGTCGTTCCTGCAAAAGCTCAACGTTTGAACACGTATTATGTACCTTTAAAGTCCCACTCCCATCATCTTTTCATCTATTTTCAAGGCGTTCCCAGGGGTCTTTTCATTATGAGGATGCCATTTCTTAGAAATTCACTTCTAAGTTGTGGGCAGGACTGTCGTAGCTACCCACCGTCCAGTTCTGATCCGGATTCCAGCTCAGACGAGGAAAACAAAAACGTTCATGGATCTGTCTGTCTGTCAGTGGACGCATCAGAATGAAGCAGAGCAGGGAGACGTACTTTCAACGTCGATCTTTTTCAAACTGCCTTTGTGCAGTTTTTCATCTGCTCCTGGTTCACAACAATTTGAATAAAGAAATACTCAGAAATTCAATCTTAAGCGTAATTTTCTTCATAAATGTTGGACAAGAACGTGTTAAAAAACCCAAAACACCATTTTCATTGACCTTTTCTACACTAGTTGCTGTAATAAGTGTTTGGTTTCCGAAATCAGAAAAGTAATCTTTGGGATCCTCCTTAAACTGAACCTGCTGACGTGGCACAAACCCAAGTTTACGTTTCTGAATCTGACAGGAAACGTTTCCATACATTTGTTTGCCTCTTGAGTTTTGCTCAAATAAACAATATGCTTTTCCTGGCGATCATTTACTGGACGCCGTCGTCTTCAGTTGATGTGTTCAAAGATGTGAAATGAGAGAAAATGAAGAAAAGCAACTTTTGAACTTTTACAGAGGACAAAAAGTAAATAATCTTTACAATATTTGTCTTTGTAGACTTGTTTTATGAATAAGAATTGGAATAATCCTTGGTGAGCTGCTCTGATCTGAGGAACCGAAAGGGAGTGGCGTCCTCAGGTGGAGCGATCTGGAATCTAATGCTGTCTCACGGGAATCGAACCGTGTTCTGCTTTCAAATACAGACGAACACAGACCCCCAACATTCAGCCTCCGGAGGCAGGGAGCGCTTTTCCGGTCACACCGATGTCCCGTTTCACATCCACTAATGTCGCTTCCTGAAGCAGACATGCTTGAGTAAACGTGCCCGATGGATCATCTTTGCCGGAATAATGAAATAATCCGGAAAAACCACGAGTCCTTCCAAAGAAATGGGAACAAACGTAAAATGGGATCTGAACAGCTGTGATAAAGAAAGTCCTTCGGTTCAGTCTGATGTTTGTTTTTGGTGTCATCAGAGACGGGCGGCGGCTGTGGATCAAATCTCAAACGCCCGATAGCCGTAGTCGAACCCTTGCTGTGAAAAGCAGCTTTGTGCTCAAATACAGCACTTCACGGTAGTAAAGTGCTCCCATTTCACTGTAGGCGCGTGTGATGTGTTTAGTGACAATAAAGGCATTCTATTCTATTCTATTCTAAAATGTTTCAAAAATAACTGAAACTTCATGTTCCTGAAAGACCCGAACGCGCCCGTCCTCCCTGACCTGAACGTGACCCGGTCGGGCCCCCAACTCTTGACGAATGTGCAGAAACGAGGCGGGTCGGTGTCTTCTTCCTTTCTCTGTGAGGCAGCTGACCTCGACATCGTCGGCACACCTCACTACTCAGGTGCTGACAGCGCCTTTAAGCCCTTCAGACGGGAGACCTGAACCTTCCTGAAGGTCACAGGAGGGACCCCTGGTTTCATCACGGTGACGGATTAGGTCAGGCTTGCACACCGGCTCCAGTGTCTGTGGTTCATCCGGTCTGGAGAGCAAAGCCAGAAGGCTTTGAAGGCATTCCGCCTTCAATTTTGAACCTGGAAGTCTGAGGTGATGGATTCAGTTTGTTATTGAGTTCCAATTTGAAATATGCATGACGACTTAGGATGCTTAAGTTCAGAGTTTGTCTATTTTTAAATGACACTAACAACAACAAAAGAATAGAAAGTGATTTTTGTGAAGCCTTACAATAAAAGACCCAGACTTGTCTGCAAATTTGTAACCAAATAAATTTAAATCGATCACTTTATTAATACAATTGATTAAAAAACAATAAGCAAAATATTGTAAAAGGATAAAAAAAAATTGATTTACAACATTTGTTTTTGCTAAAACAAAAAATGTTCAACCATCTGTTTATGGCAATTAAAACATGTCACTAAAAGAAGGTCTAAAATGCATCATGTGCAGTTTAAAGTCATGTTATTAAATTGTGTGTATTTCTCATGGCTACGAATAAATGATACCAATCTGTTCCAAAGAACTATCAGGACAAAAGTCGCTCATTAGCCTGAAAGATAGATAGATAGATAGATAGATAGATATTTAAAGTCATTTTTTGTCATGAAATAAATGTGAAACCCAAAGTTGCCAGATTTGGTCTGAAATTCCCTTAATGTTGACTTAAGTGTGGGGTTGCCATTTCTTCCAAATACAAACTCTAGAAGGTTTCCTGATGAATCTGAAAAGCTGCTAGTCTCACGCCTGTTCTCATTTAGGCAGCTTTCCGTTTCCAGGTAAAGCGCCCCGGTTGCCCTTGTCGCTGTGCGCTGAGGTCATTTCCGTCCGCGCTGTTCAAGCAAACATTTGTGTTTTCCAATCTGCCAAATCTCTGGCCTGGTATGCCGACGCAAACGTCAAGGACCACTAAACATGAAAGTCCTGCAAACCCTCAGCTCATCTGCCAAAGCAAACGTGCAACAAGCCCGGCGAGGAGGAGGAGGAGGCGCTGCAGCGCGGGCATGACACTGTCACGGTTTTTTGTGTCTGCAGGCCACGCCTTTCTTTGTGGGGCTGATGGTGCTGGAGCTGGCGGTGGGCCTTCTGAAGACGGGGCGCTCTGTGGTCACCATCAGTGACGGAGTCACCTCCATAGCAGCTGGAATGGTTTCCAGACTCCCACTGTGAGTCAGGACTCTGCATGCTTTCACTCTCCTGGAGGCAGAAAACATTTAGCTAACCAAAAACTGCAGCAATTCTGCCGTTTCAGCGACAAACCTCCAGTTTCTGGAAGAAAGACACTGAAATCAATGTTTTTATGTGCATCAGGTAGTTTGTTCCTATGTGACTCGGTTACCTTTAGCTAATCTTTATGAACATCTGGTGTTTTAACAGCCCTGTTTGTGTTTATGAGCCTCAAATGACAGCAGTGAAGAACTTACCTGTGTGACACACCTGTCATGTACCACACATCCAGCAGAGACTCCTGTGATTCAGAACATTACAGAAATGATGAGATAGATGATATAAAGATCACTTCAGACACAAACTTTGGATCTTAAATTGAAAAATGTGCAAAAACTGCCTGAAACTTGGTGAAAAACGACGTTTCCCCCTTTATTAAAGTAGATTATCTTGATTTCTGGATCTAGATCTGAGAGCTGTCAGGTCTGGGAAATCCAGAAATCTCCCGTTTCATGAAGTGAAGAAGCTGGCTGGATTTCAAGGAAATTTAAAAACAGACCAGGAACAAAGTATTTGACGTGTTTCCATCTGAGAGGATCACAAAGACGTTCCTGCAGTTCTTAGACTCCAGAGAACCTCATAGAGATCTACCTCTCACACATGGAGAACAAACATCTGGGACTGTGACATACGAGTCCACTACCAGGAGTCATCCAGGACGCCGTCAGAGGAGCAGGTTATGGATGAGAAGGTCCGACCTCACTGGACTCAGTTCAGGCCAGAAAGAAACCTTTGGACAAACGTGAAGCCATGGAGAGTTCCAGGAGAAAGACGCTCCTGAGAAGCTAGAACATCTGGATGATCCACTAAACGTCTGGACTGATGTTCTGAAGAGCAAAAAGGAGAGTAAAGCACGGCGGAAGTGCTTTTAGCAAAGGGAGCTCAGTCTTCCATCAGATCCTGACATCGCTCTCTAAATGACAAAAATGATCTAAACACAGTAAATCCAAATGGATCAGAGGAGAAACATGGCGGTTAGGAGTCAGAACCGGGACGTGAATCTGATGTAGATGGTCTTTGATGGCTTCTGATGAAAAGGATGCTACGTCACTGCCAAATCCTTATTGGTCAAAGTTCAAACTGGTTTTTAATTGCTGTGCATTCTGAAAAAGGACTTGGAAGCCCGATACTCATATACATGCACTTAAAAGTGGGTGGAGCCTGCTGGCCCCCACATCAGTGGCGGTTTTTGATATGGGCGATGTGGGCGGTCGCCCAGGGCGGCACTTAATGGGGGGCGGCATTTGCCGTGCCTGAGGCGTTGCACCTAATGTGCTACATACTATATTCAAAGAGGAAGCTTGGAGCTTTTAATTTGAAATTGCTTCAGCAGCCGACACTTAATGCTTTTAGTTTGACACATCAGACTGTTAAGAATGTCTTCCTCCTATTTCCTCTTCACACTTATGGTGCAAAAAAAAAAAAAAAAAAAAAAAAAAAAAAAAAGAATACCTCAGAGTGAAACAACGTAAAACAGGCACATGAAAAGGAATTAGGCAGAACAAACATCCGTGCTCAACCCAATTTCGAAAAAAGCAGGCAATGGAGATTATTTCCCACAATTCTTTGCTCCGACACAGCAGACCCGATGCGCACGTGACCACCGCCCTCTGCTGCAAGACGCTTGCGGCCACACCTCTTTGCGGTAGTCTTTGGAACATAAGTCAAAAAACTCGAGAGGGGAGCGCAACTCGCCGGTGGCTGGCTGAATCACACTAACAGGTGATTGGGAGTCTTTTTCTATCTGACAATCAACTCTGAGCCGCAGCTGCGCCTCCCGTCATAGAGACGGAGCCGCGTGTGTGAGAGGGAAGGGGAGGGGGGGGGGGGGGGTGGTGGGCGCAGACCATTTTATTAGGATTGAGTTTTTTTGGAGGATTTCTACTGTTGGTGTTGCACAAATTTAGGGAAATGCCAAATATTTTTGGAGTAATCCCACAGATGAGTTCTAAGATTTAGTCTTAAATGTTTTATAAGACCTAAACATATTAATCACAATAAGTTTTTTTTAGATCTAATCCCTCTGATACGTTTCACAAAGACACACACAGGACGTCACACATTAAGAAATTATTGCTAAAAATGAAGCAGGAGTCCAGCTCTAAAAAAAATGCTCTAAAAAATGATGAAAGAGCAAAAAAATGGAATTATTTGATATGTAATTTCTTATTAATATTTCCAGGCTTTCTTTGCTTTTTGTCCTGCAGCATGTTCATATTTGTATAATTTTGACAGAATATATTTATATGGAGAACAAAATATTACAACTTATTTAAGGTTTAACTTGTGTTCCTGTTTTTATTCATATTTATGTTCAAAAAGTTCAGTTTAAAAGGTTTAAAAGTTTAGCTTTAGTGTGTTCAGTAAACATTTATCTTCTTCGGCCCAAAAGCGTGTTTTTAACTTAGGCCCCTGTGTGACTGAGTTTGACCCCCCTGTAATACAAGTCTAGAAAATTAATGCATTTTTTGAGTAAAATGGCTAAATAGAAGATAGGGAACACAGCAGGATGTTGTCAAATTTTGTATGTGTGTGTGTGTGGGGGGGGGGGGGGGGGGCGCTGGTGGGGTTACTCGCCCAGGGAGTAAGTTAGTGTAGAACCGCCACTGCCCCACATCCAATGTTCAAAACGTTTGAAAGATTTCTTGTAGCCTGCTTTCAAATGCTAGGGGTGTGGCCTTCAAACAAGTTCACTCCTGATTGGCCAGAGTGGTTGGGTTGTTAAAATCACTGATCAATTTTCAATCCATAAAAGTAGAGATTGATCTTTTTTATTGTTCCTCTTGCAGTGACCTAACACATAACAGCAGTAAAGCGAAAGTCCGCTAGCTTGATGCTAATGTATAATGGAATTTTTCATAGGACGGCTAATGCTAACACTTGGTAGACCTAAACACACATGGCTAACTAAATGTACAGCTTTATATCCTCACAGGCAGGAATTCTCCAAACTCTTTTACGGACTTTTATTTTTAAAGTAGCTATTTGTGTCTAAAGCAAAGTTTTTTACTCTAATCTTCTGGAATAAAGTGTGATGTTGTAGCTTGAGCGCCACCTAGTGGCCAAACTGAAACGCCTCCTAGAGAGGCAGAACGAAATGATCTGTACATTTTTGTTGGAGCTTCTGGTTACATAACACTGTATGGAAATAACAATCTCACTGGTTTATTTCACTAATAATTTTTACAATACGTGACCGGTATCAGAGTAATATGAATGTCTTCAGCACATAAATAGGTTATTGTTGTATTTCTATACAAATATGTCTAAATGCTCGTAAAAACAATCGAATTGACACGATCAAAAGAATTAAAAAAAATCGTGAAATTAATCGTTTCTGGAAATCATTGGTAATAAACCCCGCCCTGCTTACTGACCATGTTTGGCTCCAACATGGCAGCCTCTGTATCGTGAAAATATGGCGATAAAATTGACTTTTTTCGGCTGGAGCCGGAAATAAAGCCTTTCCTATGGGTGAAGTCACACTCACTCGGTCCAGTCCTCACATACAGTCGCTGGTCAGAACACAAGTTGGTCTGGAGACCAACGAGACTGAGGGTCTGTGAATGCATCAAATGTCGGTGCAGCCTGCTTCATTGCTAAGGGATCATGTTGAAAGGTTGTTGCACCCTGTGAGCTGAACCCTGGTTGTGTTCTTCAGGCTGCTGCTGAGAGGCTGCGAGCTGTCCGCCTACATGTACGTCTGGGAGCATTTCCGCCTGCTGGAGCTGCCCTGGGACTCTGCCTGGACCTGGTGGTTCACCCTCATCGGGGTCGACTTTGGCTACTACTGGGTCCACCGCTTTGCTCATGGTACGGACGCTCCTAAGTTACTGCATGAAGACCAGAAACGTTCAAACCCTAAACACTCTTATGAGGCAGTTCAGCACATTTAAAACTGTTGGTCCTTTTCTTCAAGGACGTGTGTGTGTTGCCAATAACAGCCAGCCACCCGCCTGCATCAAACCAGCCATCTTCAGCGTGCAACAGTACAAACAGAGACTACAAAGTTAGCCGATGATAAATGACTCTGAAATGTTGATTTAGTTTCCGTCCCTGCTGGGCGGAGTTGTGAACATGGCACTCACATCATGTTTTCCTGGACACTGCAGAGGAAGCAATTATTTTTGAGTTACATCCAGCTGCTTTGGAGCCGTGCAGATGTGAGGGGCCTCGCTCTGCGGAGGGCTGTGGTCTAAGCTCGCCGCTGCCACGGCAACGGCCGCTACACACCAGAGCTGCTGCAGCATCTCTGACCGAGAGGGGCGGGCTGGTGGGGGGACGGTCTCCGTCTGTTTTGGTTCAGTGATGGACCTTCCGAGGTGTTTGTCTGCAGAGATGTTTATTTGTGTCAGGGGCAACCCCCCCCCCCCCCCCCCCCCCCCCCCCGCTTCCATAGCTCTGGATTAAAGTCCACTCCGCTGTGTTGATGTTAGAATTTAACTAAACAGAAGCTGAGCCCCAGCTTTGGAGGTGAGAACATCTCTGTGGAATGCAGTTGGACATTTTTACCTTCACTTTGATTTCAAAGTAAAAGCTCTGCAGTCTTTTTTTTTTTTTTTTGCTCACTCACCTGCACAGTGGATGACTAAGGCTTTCACACCCGGCTGTTTGGATCACACTAGGTTGGTACAAAAAAAAAAGTCATCTGAACTTTGGTCCAAACAAGCAAACTGTAGTCCATCTGAAAAGAGGGGGTCTCTGTGAACGCAGACAAACTATAGAAAAGACAGAACAGTGGGGAAAAACAAACGGCGTTGTGCATAAGAGAAAAAAGTGAGGATGTAGTGAGAAGGTGAGGAAGCTTGCTGATGTTCAGCAGTCCAAATATGACAGGAATGGCCAGTTTTCTTCACTTGTTGCACTTTCTTTTTTTACTTCCTGCTCAGCGCTCACATCTGTGTGATGTGTTCCAGTGGTCTGCTTCAGTTTTTAACACTGAAAATAGTAATTGTTCCCCCTTTGTGAAGCATTTAAACTGCTGAGAACAGAACCATAATATTACAAATAAAATGGTGGCTTTTTACACTGAAACTGTTGGAGTCATTAAAAAATTGGAGAACATCTTTTTGTTTGAGATAAAGAAACTTAGGTTTACGCTAGCTATCCGCAGCTTCTGCTACGCATCACTATGTGGTTATTTGTGTTTATCTCTGGTCTAAAGTTATTTTAGAGCAATATTTTCCCAACACCAAACCCTCCCGACATGCTTGTTTGACAAGTTCTGAGTCGCCTTTCTTCAACAGACTTCTGACCAGTTTCCTTATTTCAGGGACAGCTTTGTGCAGAATGCAACTTCCTACTAAAAGGAGCTGAAACAATCAAACCTTTGCAGCCATTTGCTAAAAAAATTAATAATAATACTAACAGAAGAACTTGAAGTAACACAAACTGAATAAATCATCTAAAGAATTAATTAGAAACACATTAGAATGAATTTTGTTGCAATGGCGACTCAGCAGAGACCCCATATTAACATTGTGGCAACCAGCCCTCCTCTGCCCCCTAGTGGCCTGCTTGGCTTGTCCCTGATGGAGATTTTGTGCCATCAGAGGCTCTTAATGACCACTGGGAGAAATGTGGCAAATGGAAACAAGGTTATATTAGGAGCATGGGTTAAGCAGAAACTGATGTTATGCTCATAAAATTCTAACAGTTTGACTTAAACCAGTAGCCCTTTAACACCTGAGCTGTCAGCGGCGACGGCAAAATAACACACGCCCTTTAAATGTACGTAACTCTCAAAGTGTTTACGCAATTGACGTAATTCCAACGGATTCCACCGTGGAGAAATGCGTCTTTGTGCCAATATGCAACGCATTATGCTAGTTGTGCTAGTTACTCCGATGTGCTGACGTAAAGTGTTGCAAATTGTCCCAAATCGACGGTTGAGTTGCGGTAAATCAAAGAACGTCAACACTGGAGCTGAAGCTCTGGTGTTAAAGGGTTAAATCGTTTTGTTGCTATCCTAACATGTAAGATTGAACCTGATTGGTTCAGTTTCATCTTAGGCTTCGCGTCATGAATCCTAATGTTGTACGAGAAGATCGATGCTTTGAGGCTGCGGTTCATTTCTGCCACATCTGCTTAGACACATGGATAATGTGAGAAAAATCCCAAACATACGATAAATCAGTGAAGGGACTACAGTTTGTAATGTCTTTTAATCTATTGCTATTACTTTTACGTTATTTGGGGAAATTCAAACGGAAAAAAACGTTCCTGTTGGGTTCATTTGAACATGACCGACCTGCAGGTGGCGCAGACCTCTCCTTCATGGGTGCGTCACCCCAGCGTGTGACGATGCCCGGAGTTTCTGCCCGCAGGCGTCCGTCCACGAAGTTCGGTTATGTCTGATGTCGGACAAAACTTTCCATTTTTCTGAGCTTCCTCCTCTCCGAAGCTTAGTGGGATCGTCATTGGAACATAGTGGGGTCGTGGATAGTCTTGTAAAGCCAAGCAGCCCCCACCCCCACCCCCACCCCCCCCATATTGGACGCCACCGCACAGTCCTCTCCTCTTACTCTGGTTGGCTTCAACCAGCCAACCTCATCCAGAGGAAGGATGTGAAGGATGCTTTTGGGCCTCAAAACAGAAGGAACATTCAGTCTGGACTTTTATTTTTCTTTACAATAATAGAGCAATAAATCTTATTATTAGCAGCGAGGGAAGGATTAGAACATAAAAGTCGGAGAAGAGGCAGCAAATGATTTTCTGCTGGGGAAATATGAGGCGGCATTACCTCAGCATAAAATACCATTTTCAGTTTAACCGGTTTTACGGCCATTTTCATAGTTTCCCTCTCATTATTTCTACATGAAAAGACAGCTCAGGCATAATTAAGCGGAAAGTTCTTGGCAGTGGCCCCCCCCTGATGACATCTCCACCAAGGAGACAAAGCTGCTCCTGCTGCCAGGAGCGGATCTATGCGATAGCACTAGTTAGGAGGAAGGAAAAAAACAACCCAGTCTGGGGGGGGTTAATTCAGCACGGAGGATTTTCAGCCCCCCCCCCTCCCTCATGTGGCTGAGGCCTGCAGCTTCAAATCGCCTGTATGCCCAACTCCTCTGCTGTTTGTTTACATTCTATGTAACATATTTCCCAGAATTCCTTTGAAGCTTTATTTAAAACAAACCATCAACAACAACTGGGTTCAGCTACTCTGACACTGAATCTGCTCAGAACCTGGTTCTGGCTGAGCGGGAGGCGGACTCCCTCCCGGTGCGGCCATGTTGTTGACAGCCCCGTTGATTCTGTTTATTGTGACCTCATATCGCCAGCGCCACTAATAGCAGCTCTGCTGGCGAGCGGCGTCTAAATCCAGGCCCGGCAGCCAGCGAGAAGCCATTAATCAGCCGGTCAGCTGTCTGTGCGCTGATTATACGTGAGGTAATGGAGGCACGCTGCCGTCGTCTCACCGCATTCGCTGCTGCGCCGGCCTTCACTTTCCGCCCAGAAGCAGCCGAGCGCCGCTCAGAAATGCTGTCGTTACATCCGCTCAGTCAAATAATTTGAGAGAAAGGTAAAAGCTGAAATGAGGAAAGCAAAAGTGAACATTTTTGTGGTTGGGTTTGTGTTTTCTGGCAGCCGCTGTGCTGTTTTCAGTGTAAGCCAGAGAAAGCACAGATATTTGGTCTTTTTTTTAGGATCATAAAAAGGTTTTGGTTAAGCGGATTAACAAACTGAAATCTGTTGTTAAGGAAGAAAGCATAAAAACAAGCTATGCTGCTGTTTGTTTGTTTGTTTGTTTGTTTGTTTGTTTGTTTGTTTGTTTATAAAGAAACAAACAGGGATGTCCCGATCAGACTCAGTCATTTGATTTAAAGAATCTGCAGATCAGGGGGGTATTCCAGAAAGCAGGTTATGCTAGCTCTCACGGTAAGTTTGAGGCTAAGGAAGTTGATCACCTCAGCTTTCGGTTCCAGAAATGGAGGAATGTTTCAGGGTTTGTCAAGTTGCCATGGCAACTCGTGCTCTGAACATAACCTGGTCCGGACCAGGTTTAGTTGAAGGTTAGTTTGTTTTCAGAGAGGTGAAGCAGCATGGTGTGTCCATTTGTAGATGATTTAGTGGATGAAGAAGCTCAGATAATACTTTTTACACCATGAGAGGGTGATAAGACCACATATGGATGTTGGGAAAGATAATTTTTTACTTTGATCTAACTTAATTATTTGTTTCAGTTAAGATAAATCTTTTTTTTTGTAAGTCAGTTTAAAAATTACACGTAGTTTTCAGACAGTTATTTTAATTTCATTCAAATTAATTCAATTAAGTAGGGGGCAAAGGATTGTGGGATATCATTCCCTTTGCCTGTCTGGACGGATTTGGGTTTAAGTGTGGGTTTTTGACCAAATGTGTTTAGTTGTTTCGCTGTTTTACTGTGTTTCGCCGAGTTATTTTGCCCTACTGATCTTACGTCTCTGCACCATGAGTGAGAGTGGAGGAGAGAATGATTAGTTTATATAGCACCCCTACGGTTTGAAGTTGCCCTTTTTTTTCACAGTTTGGCAAGGGGTGCGACTTATACTCCGCAACGACTTATATTAGATATAAATTGAAATAAATACATTGTTAACCCTCCTGTTATGTTCATTTATGAGGAACAGAGATGATGTTCCTGGGTCAATTTGATGTATGAGGTATGTTAAGTGTTAAGAGTATGTTAAGTGACTCAGAGAATCAGCAAACCTTTTTTTACAGTAAGATCTTGAAGGCTAACAACATAATATTCTATTTTCCAATGATTTCATAGATTCAGAAATGCAATAAAAATGACAACTGTTTCTACAAATACAGGATGAAAACAGAGTATTAGTTGGCCAATGATGCTTCATGAAAGGAATAAATAACTAAGTATGAGAAAGAATTACTGTGAAATTATGAGATAAACAGTCTGCTATGATTGTGTCATATAAGGTTGTGCAAGTTATTAGTTCTTGGTCTCAGATTTTGTCAAATAAATTTCCTGTCAAAATGCGACTTATAGTCCAGTGCGACTTATCTGTGTTTTTTTTCTACTTTATAATGCATTTTTGGGCTGGTGCGACTTATAGTCCGGAAAATACGGTAATTCTTGCAAAGAGAATTTACAATAAGTCATTATTTCTTCTTGTAGGTTGTTGTCTGCGTTAAGACAAACCAAAGAGACCCTTGTTGTCAGCTTTAAACGTTTATTAAAAGTTGCTGATCCTGGACGTCTGAATCTCTGAATATCTCGCTAACCTTTCCAAACTGTTTTTGAGCTCCTGCTGCGATTTACGGCAGTAAAGTGTCGGGATCCATTCATGCTTTAGCGTTAAAAAATAAACCTGACATGGCGCTGATCACAAGGATGAGAATAAAATAAATACCCGATCCCCGATTGGGAGGAATCTGTTTCCGATCGAGTCTGAAGCAACGTGATTGGGCCGGTTTCTGATCACGTGATCAGATCAGTATATTTCTAGTAACCAACATGATGAAGGTTCAAAAACCCCTCATACAAAGCATTTAACCAGAAATAAACAAGAATGTTGACGTCAGTATAGTTACAGTGAAAAACTAAAAATTAGAAAAGTTAAGAAAATGCGAAAGACGAAGTTTCTTTCTTTGTTTCTTGCACCAAAGTTGGTTTCCTGGAGTAGTCCAGTTCACTTGACAGGTGTAACGCTTACCTGAAGCAAACAACAACAAAATAGTTCACGGTGCAAATCCATGGGAGGACAAATCCCAGCAGGCTGTAGAACCTCTACTGTGATGTAGGGAGGAGTGTGTCCGAACAGCAAAGCACAAATAAGTCACGGTTCTCTTCTTCTTTACTTCAAGCAACATGACAACAATGAGTCACTTTAAGAACAACATGACTGTAGTGCAGTGGAAACTTTACAACAAAAGGAAAGGAGGTCCTGTTTCGTCGCTGCTTGGCTCCGCCCCTTCATCAAAACAACCTCATCACTAATCAGGCTGAGCTAAACAAAACATTCAAATGTATTTTAGCTGAAACAAGTGGACCACAAAATACCCCCCAATGTACAGCAATTGCAAAACGAGAAGAAAGCATTTTAAATTTAAAACCCAATCAGTTGCTGATCCAGGAAGTAAACAGGAAAACCACTGAGAGCATCAGGTGACAACAAAAACACAACAAACCCACTGACACTGTAACAAACAAACCCCCCCTCAGACCCCCCCCCACCACCACACACACACACTCACTGACAGACTGGGGCTCTCCAACCGGAGGAGGAGCAGGAGTTTTGACCTTTGACCTTTAACCTCATGCGATTGTCTCCTGGTCAGGGTTGATTTTAGGCGGGATATGACCTTTCCGGACCACTGAAGACCCCTGTGGAAAGCAAACTGTGAAAGGTTGAGATAAGGGTGGACCCTCCGCTTCCTGAAAGTTGCGGGTGGAGTGTGTTTGCTGGGCCCGGGCCCCCTGGGGTCCGTGTCCACTGGGCCGACACCCTTCCTCGCCACTCCGGCCTGCTGACGAGCAGCAGCTGTGCTGACAAACAGATGAGCTCAGCACTCCGTGTCCTCCGTGCTGTTGGAGACACGGCCCATGTGGATGTTATTGTTTGAAAGGGAGCTGCTCCGCGCCCCCCCCCCCCCTCAGTAAACAGCTCTCTAAAACCCCCCCAAGTTCCTGGATGGGTGCAGGTTGCACGGCTGACAGAAATCCAGGCCCCCGCTCAGTTTGCTGGCGGTGTCGGTGTGCCGCATCAGGATGGGCGGTGGGGGGGTCAGGTCAGGTCCCACACGTGCCGTCCGCCGCTGAAAGAGAGGACAGGAATGTCATTTTAGGGATTACCGAACTGCTGAACCTCAACATCGCAGAGATGATGTCCTCAAGATGTAGATGTAGTGGTCCTCAAACTTTTTCTCCTGTTCCCCCCTTTGGAGGGAAAAAAAATGCCCCCCCCCCCCCCCCCCCCACACACACACACACCGAGAAAAAACTGACAAAATAATCCAACATGTTCAACTTTAATGCCACATGAACATCTTAAACGTTCCTGCTGCTAAAGACTACAAAACATTAAATAAAGGAGCATTCACTTTATTACAACAATAACATTGAACCTGTGTGCAAAAAGAAACACAAAGTTGTGTTCATGGCTGCAATGTGTCTGCTTTGTGCTACACATCTGTTCAAAACCAGGTTGCAGGTTTGTTGCTGCAACTCTCAAGTCCCTCTCAGTGTTGAGCCTATAGCTCTGTTCTTTGATTTCAAAGTGGCAACAGCAGAAAATCTCACTAAGAGAGGACGGAGAATGGAAGCAGAATGCCCCCAGCCTTCTGCCCCATGGGGGGATGCCCCCTCTCCTACCCCAGCAGAATTCAGGGGGAGTTTGTGCTGTGAACCTCATCCTGATGTGATTTCAATGGACTGATCCTCCTCAGCAGCTCCAACCAGCTGCTGCTGCTGCATTCATGGATCTGTCAGCCAGTCGTACTGAGCTCTGCTGTCTGGGAAATATTTGAGACAGAATCCTGCAGGAAGACGTGAACAAAGTGAAAGATCCTTCATAAAAGTATAAATCAATGAGATAAAGGATCATTCACTTTGTATGTTCTCAGACTGGGGGGGCGTTGAGGCTTTACATCCATTCTACATGCTTTTCTCCATTCTTCAACCAATCTGATCACAGTTGCAGACAAAGGCAGCTGTAGGTATCCAATCCTCACCGGTTGCATGTGTGAAATGCATCAACGTCCATTACCGTTCTTTGAAGACGTTAAAACCAACAATAATTACTACCTGAGTGGAACCTTTGATCCTATAGACCAGTGTTTTTCAACCTTTTTTGAACCACGGCACACTTTAACCTTGACAAAAATCCCGCGGCACACCAGCATCCAAAAAATTAGATAAATTAAAAAAAAAGAAAAAGCTCAGTCTGTATTGATCTACAGCCGCTCTGCAATCTCACATGAATTTTTGTGATAATTGTTGCAGAAAACGCTGATAGCTGCAGCTGTTTTTTCTAAAAGATGTATTAAAAATTAAGTCAAAAGATTCAAAAACTGTTTGATGTGTGTTCGTTGTTTTAAGACGTTAAGAGGAGAGACTCATTGTGCGCTAAGACAGTCACTACTGCATCATGGGAGATGTAGTGCCCGTAATCCGCCGACCGCAGAAAGACCAGCGTCTTTGAGCTTCATTGTTTTGTTCACTTGTTCCAGTCTGATACCAGATTCTGTGGAAAGCTACACCGCTAAAGACGAGCTTTAGCTGGTATTTCTGTTAGAACAGAGAGACTTTTTTGCGCTAAATCGAAACAAGGAAGTGAATACTTTAACCACTTCTGATTGGTCAGACTGATGACATGTGATTAAGCCTTCAAGAATGATTGGTGGAGACAATTAAAGGGGCGGGACTTTTCCTTACACAGTTATAGCTGCAGCTAAATCGCGGTATCCCATTATTCTTATCAAAATGTCTTTAATAGAATCATATAAACACAAAGAAAAAATAATTTTATGATATTTCATATTCTTAAATTCTCAGTGTTTTATCAGGGCCTGTTTGGATGAACAAAGAGCTGATTTCCTGGAGATGGTAATTGCTTTTAGATCAGTTAATGAGGGCAATTTCTCACGGCACACTTGACCATCTCCCACGGCACACTAGTGTGCCGCGGCACACTGGTTGAAAAACACTGCTATAGACCATGAACTCCTCTCCACAGGCTGGAGTGTGGCTGGGATAATCAAGTTCAGTTCTTATCTTGGGAGGGTGGTTATCTCATTTCCACCGGTGCTCATAAATCTGAGAGTCTCCTATTAGGGTGGGATTCTTGGACCTTCAGTCTTACATGCTCCCTCCAGGTCTGATTATAAACTCTGAAGTCCTTCCAACTTCACTTATGAAGCTCTTCACAATTTCTGCAAACCCAAATGTGATGTACAGTTACATAGAATGAAAGAAGTATTAGTGATGGTGTTTAAATTAAACGTTACTACGTGCTATTCTTGCAAAACTCTGAAAACCAGACGGCCAGTCACCGCTTCACTGGCCTAGAAAGCTGGTAAATAAAAGTTGGCAAGTCGGCCACGGGGTCTGTAGGTTTTGGCTAACGTTTTATCGTCGGTTGTTTGTTTTCTGTGCGGATGTGTGTGCTCGCCGGTGACCTCGCTGTCTGACTTTAGCCAACTTTAGTCAGACATTTAAAAAGGGCTTCAGTGTAAACACAAGAAATCTGGTTACGTTTCAGATGCTCAACAGCTCTTTGGTGGAGAGTTGCAGGTTTTTTTCATTGTCTGCAGTGTCAGAAATCAAATCAAATCAAACTTTATTTGTAGAGCACATTTCTCACTGATGACTCCAAGTGCTTCATTTTTCACAATAGTTTTTTTAATTTAAAAACCCAAAAGCAAGAAAAAAAACCGAAAGATTCTGATACAAATCCAAACCCAAGGCGTGTGAGAGAGAAATGGGCGGTTCTGTTTTCAAGACGATGAACGGTGGAATGAACGGTATGTCAGACGCTGACTGAAGCGTTTCTGTTCCTCGGCCGCTGCTGTTCGTGCCTCCAAACTGTGTTTATGGTATCTGTAAGTGAGCCTGACGATGGCTGAGTGTGTTTAGGTTAGAGTTGTGTGGAAATTGTGAAATATGGCAGCCGGATTGGTCGACTGTCCCACCAAGTCCAGCGTTGGCTGTTTGGGTTGGCAAACTCTCCGACAGCCCTCCAATCCAAACAGTTGGGGGGGGGGGGGGGTCTTCACAGGCTGTTACTCCTGTGACGGACAGGGCGACCCGCCACTCACAGATGCCACATCCCTGCCGCTGGGGTGCAGGACGCCGAGTGACGGGACGGTCGGGGCATTTTTGAGGTTTGGGTGACGTTCGATCTCATTGAGCTGAGATGTTTTTGTCTGATTGTCTTTTATAGTGCCTGCGTTTCCGATTGGCCCTCTGGAGCCTGACTTTATACGACTCTGGTTATATAAGTGTCACGGGGTCGAGTGTGGTCTAATGTCAAAGTCTAACTGAGCAGCAATACATGTCTAAAGGTGGCCTTTGGCGTGTGTCATAACACCGTTAAATGAGTCGCTACGTTGCATCATTTTACTGCAAAACTGTTCCTTAAACTGGTCCAGCTCTTCTAAAACGATCAGATAAACTTATCCTAAAAAAGGAAAAAGTATGAAAGTATGTCGCTCTTAAAAGGATCAAACTTGATCGTCTCAGCTGCCTTTTTCCCACAAAACTGGATTTATGTGAAACTTCCTGCACTTTTTTTTATTTTCTTTTCTTTAATGGCAGTCCTTCAGCGCATCTTGATGTTTTAATACAGTCAGCATCACTTTACTGTGTTTTGTTTTCTAAAGTGGCAATAAAAATGTTCCCTGTACCACAGATCATGATGCTGTAAATGATCCCACGGCACCGGTGCTGTTTGTTTTAACCGGACTCTGTTCATGAAAACCACACAATTCAGGGCTTTTTAAAGCTCGTCTGAGTCCACCTGAACTGAAAAGGCAAACAAATCGCTGCTGATGCGTTTGTCCTCTGCAAGATTAAAAACAATATAGCAAACATCCAGTGTAGTGAATTATGGCAACTGCAGTATAGAGAAGGATAACTAAATCAGCAACAATAACCCAACTAAAGCTTTAGCCGTGGTTCACCGGTTTGCCTAAATATCAGGCTGCAACTAGGAGCGCGCACGTCCCACGTGAACGGCACTGACGGGCTCCTGGTGCCGTTTGGAAGGGGTTGAAAAATGAGAAATGGTTCGACACGCAAGCAGCCTGCCATCTTCTTGTTCTTAGAGTTTTAAAACTGTTAAAGACTTTTTTTGGAGACTTTTAAGAGTCAGAATCCCATTTTGCGTAGGCGTGGCGTTACAGATGTCTGTCACGTGATCAGCATGCACTGGTCCTTTTCATTCCTGAGAAATGAAGAGTTAGAGCTCACTGGAGACCCGCTGGAAGCAGCGTCTTCAGCATTTTTGCGCTCTTGCTGGGAATGCGCGCTCTGTGGCATTGGTTCTCACCATTAACAGGACTTCCCTCCTGAATAGCCCCTGCCAAACTATGCGACGTCCTGCTGAGTCCAGAGATGAGGACATGGGCTTGCAGTCAAGCTTAGCGGTTCAGACTTCCTATCAGTGACAACAAGCATCAATCTTGAAGGCCCTTCATCCTGGACGCTGGCGAGCATGACTCCTGCAAGCGGGACAAAAAAAGGAAAACGCCTCAGGCCGCTGGAATAAAACAAAGGCTGGATTATCCTCCCGGTGTGTCCCATAGCGGGACAATTCATCTCTGAATCCCCCATGATTCCTAGCGGAAGACCTGCAGTCATTTTCCTGTTTTTTCTGCTGCTGTAGATGCAGTAAGTCTCACACTCTGACATTATTAAATGCTGCCGCTCTCTCGGAGAAAAGCAATAAATAAAATCCAACCTTCCTGCGTCTATTTGGATTTGGTAAAAAAAAAAAAATATGCCTTTAACTTTGAGAGGCTTCACTGTCACACAAACCCTCCCCAGACGACCAGCAAGACTTAAAGACATTGGCGGGGAGCTCACCTTTGTTTTTTAGCGGTGTGTTTGTTCAGGTGCAGCGGAAAGGAGACGTTTGGTTTTATGCCGGCCGGCTGCAAAGAAATTCAGAGAAGAGGCCGCTTCTCTTGAAGTTGTCCTTCAGTGTGCGGGTGGGGGGGGGGGGGGGGTGATCAACTCCAAGAGTTCAGTCAGAAACTGCATTCATTTTTCGGCGCTGAATCGTCTGTGAAGACCGTGTCATGCAGCCACTACCTACACTTTGTGCATATTTCACGGATGAAAATTGTTCGAAGGTGAAAATACGTGGAAAAAGTGAGAAAAGTTGTGGTTTTTACGTGACGTTTTCACAGATGCATCACAAATGAAACACGTTAAAACCACAGAAGTACGAATAAACCACACAAAGAACACGTAAACCAACGTAGAATATGAATCATGTGGGATTATTGTGCTGTTCCTATGCAATTATTTATTGATTTGTGCATCAATTATGTCATTTGAACGTGACGTGTGTGCCGTATACGGAACATAAAAGTTAAACATCGGTGGATCATAAAAGTCCATTAGACTTACGTGGAACGGTCGTGGAAAGACACAAATTTGTTTATGCATCTCACAAAAATCATGGACAGTTGCGTAAAATGTACGTAATAATTGGATATAAACTACGTAAAACGTGCGTAAACTGTTTAATTCTCAACTGACCAAAACCTTTGAACAGCTCAAAACCGAATTTGCGTAAAGATCCGTTGACCAAAATCCTTGACGGAGATCTGCGCACATCAATGAAGGACAAACGCAAGAAACACTCATGAATGTCGTAAATCCCAGATGTATAATGAAAGACCGAAGTGGCATACGTGAAAAATGTACAAAAGTGAGTGACACTGTCTAGAAGCACTGAGGGAAAAATCTAGCATAAATAAAATTCAGACTCATCACAAGAAGTATTAAGATAAGAACTGAAAAGGGGAAGCTGCTGAAAGAAACTTGATGCTGTCATCTGAAGAACGTCAGGAACACACGAGAAGACCTCTGAGTGCATTTAAAGTCTTTGGGACTCCAGAAAATCACTTGGAACAGTAGAGAACCTTCCAGGAGTTTGACTGACCAAACTCAACCAGGAGGTTATCAGAGGAGCAGAAGACACTGTTGAGCAACAAGGACACAGAGGAACATCTGGATGAACAGTTTCTATCCAACTGCCATAAACATCTTAAACCTGGACCTCTTCTTATTATATTAGTTTGGGAACTTTATTTTTTTGTTATAAAGATTTCTCTGGTTTTATCCATTTTTATACATATTGAAGCGCTTTTGATGTAGTTGTATATATTATTGTAGCAGGAAGTTGTTTATTTATATAAATGTAGAAATGTTGCACTTTTAATTTCATTGTACGTATGACAATGACAATAAAGATGGATAAGTAAAGTCGATCGATTGATCTTTGTCATCCATCCATTCTTCTGGACTAATGTTCTGATGAGACACGGGGAACTTTCTGGAAGGAGAACGTCTCCAAACATCTGGACTCTTGGCGGATTGTCAGAGCAACTGTCAGACACGGTAGTGGTTGTGTAGTAGTTTGGGGCGTTGCAGTCTGGATCTGTGGAAGCGTGGTTGTGATTTGATGAAACCATGTCGTCTCATGTCCTCCGACTATTCCTGACCTCACGCTCAAGAGACTCGCTCGCCCGAGCAATCCGCCTCTGAGTGGAGGAAAATGTCTCCAAATGTTTAGTTTATTTTTATTTTCTATGCTGGACATGAATGTGATTTTGATTCTGTGCGATGACCTTAAACGGTCATTCATGGAAGAAAATCCTCCAGAGTGTCAGAATCCTAAATGTAGAGAGTGAAGCAGAATTCCTCTGCAGACGTAAAACAGCCTCTTTAGCAGCTTTGGAAAGACACATGTACTTTTTGAATCCCGCGGGGGAGATTCTTGCTACAGCTGCAAATACAATACAGAGTTACGCCCAGAGAGGAGAAGGAGCAGATGCTAGCAGTTGGTGCTGCATCTTCCTTTTCTTTCAGCTTTCCCCTTCAGGAATCGCCACAGCGAACCAGCTTCCTGTTGGTGCTTCAGAGGGGGGCAAAACATTTGTTTGGAGGGGCTATTTTTTTCAGTGGGTGAAGCCAGATCATTATTTTCCCCATTGAAAATGTTCTCAAAACTGCCTTGAAGTTGAGTCAGAGCAGCTTCTTCCTTGAAACGTTTCGCCGCTCTGAAAGCTTCAAGACTCCACCTGGACAAATGGGAAACTTCACCAACATGTCGCTACCCTTTTTTATTTGGGGGGGGGGGGGGGGGGGGGGCTGCAAAGATTTCAAAACCTGCTTTTTTTTAATCGCAATACTGATCTCTGATATGACATATCGCAAGTTTTCCTCACATCGTGCAGCACTAGCGGAGGAATTAGGCGAACAGCAGCTCTGGGACGGGCTGGATGCTGACCAGCGTGCCCCCCCCCCAACACGCACACACACCTTCCACCAATGAACTTTTATTTTGAAAGTGTGTGTTTCCTCCACAGCTGGCAGGAACAAACCTTTCTCCTGGAGATGTAAATGTCCTGATGAACTCTCTCTTGCAGAAGTGGCGGTCCTCTGGGCCGCCCACCAGGTCCACCACAGTTCTGAGTACTACAACCTGACCACGGCCCTCCGACAGTCCGCCGCCCAGCAGTTTGCCTCCTGGGTAAGCTCTTCGCCCCCTTCAAGTGCAGCTCAGCGCGTCCGGCTAATTAAAGAGGCTGATTAATGGTTCTGACCCGCAAACAAAGAGACGAGCGAAGCCACTTGGGTTTCTGTTGCGTGCCGCGGGACGCCACGTCGTCCAACAGCCATTAAAAAGGCATCACTGACTCATGGCGTTGAACGCAGTGATCAGCGTTTTGTTTGAGCTCCACCATCATGCAGCCGTAGAGCCTCACTGCAGCCCCCATCTGGAAAGGCTTCTGCTTCCGTTTGATTAAAACAAGTTTTAGTGACATTTATTAAAACGTCCAAACTGATGAAGGCAAGAAAAAAAAAACATCTCAAATTCTATAAATCTGTGGTAAAAGTTTTAGGGTAGTAAAGAAATGGTTTTGGAAAACCCTTTTCTACGTTTGAATTATTGCTTTTAAAGCTGAGACTGGAGTCATTTTTAGGGCTGCTGGGAATCTGTGGAACAAAAACAGGAAACCGAAAGGCAAACGAGCCATTTTTGTCACATTTGACCTCAGTTAGACAGACGTTTCACCAGTTAATTGCAAATACAAGTATAAATGTTAGCTAATGTTCATCCTTCCCTGCAGATTGTGAGCCGCGTTTTGGTAATAATGGAATAAATCTCCATCAGCTGCTATTGTTGCTCAAATTTAGTTCACAAAATGTAGAAAAAAAAACAAACTTTTTCTGGTATTCATCATTCATTATCGGGTTCTTTAAACCGGTTTCAAACTACTTTTGAGCTAGTTTATGTGTTTCCAGTGTGATCTGTGAAACTAAAATGAGACACAGAGCAACTTTTCCATCAAACGCTGAACTGACAGGAAAGCTAAGTCCAACTTTTCTGGGAAACGTTGCAGCTCAGCATCAATAAACGACCTTCTGTGGTTCAGATCATGAACCGTCTTTGTTGCTGTTTTTCTTTAAAGAGCGGTTCTTCTTCTGTTCTCTTTTCTTCAGGTGTTTTACCTGCCTTTGGCTCTGGCTGTGCCTCCGTCCATCTTCGCGGTTCACATCCAGCTCAATCTGCTTTACCAGTTCTGGATCCACACGGAGGTGAGCACCGCCTCTTTTATTCCCGCTTTCTGAATTGTTTCTGCATCGGCACACAAACATGCAGTCATGCATCTCCTGCAACAGATGGGGGTAGCCCCTCCCTGCACTAAAGCAGGCTTTTCTCTATAATATTTTATTTATTTCTATAATAATGTAAATATTATTAGAAAATGGTGTACATTTTGACTATTAAAGAACCCATATTATGCAAAATGAACTTTTTGGGGCTTCTAAGTGTATTATAAGGTTAATTCTTCACAATAAAAAAAACCCAAAGTGAAATTTTAATCCATCTATTTCTCACTAGTCCTTTAAAAACCTGCGCTCTGAGAAGAAGCCCCTCCCAATCCACGAAAACAGGTGGTCCTCACCAATAGCTACCGGAATCATCTTCGATTCCATCTACTCTATTCGATTCAAACGTTTTCATTTACACAGTTGACACATTTAGACATATTTGTATTGACATAAAGCAAGGATCTAAGTATGTTTTGAAGATATTCAGAATATTCTGTAAAGATTCTTAGTGAAACAATAAACCAGTGAGAATGTTAACACCACACAGTGTTACGTGATTTCTCTAAAGGAAAAAATGTCAGATCATCATGGCCTGCCTCTCCTGGAGGTAAAAATCCTGGAATATCTGGAAAAGTTCAAGGATTTGAAGGACAGAAAGTCAGAGCTGGAAAAAGCTGAAAGAGCTGAACATTTGAATAGTTGAATGGTTGAAATAGATGAAAGATTGTAGGAGGAGTTGAGCAGCAAAACATGGTGGAAGATACTAGAATAAAGAAAGAAAACAGGAAACAATGATTTAAAGCATTCAGCCAATAAGAAGGATTCCCATGTCCTGACAAACAAACAAAAAGACAGAACAGAATGAGATGCTTTAAAGTCACAGTGTCCAGTTTTCAGCAGAATGCCAAAGACACGGTGCAGCTCTGAGTCTGCCTGGATTTCCTCTACAGAGAACATAAATCAGGTTCTCCAAAGAAACGTCTGAGCTAATCCATCAGATAGGTGGGGCTTTTGAGGGTGGAACCTGTGTTCAATAAAAAATAATGAGATTTTATGAAACAGAAGCATAACCGCTCTGTCTGCCTTTAAAGTGACTGAATATCACTTTTACAATCGTTACAGGCAATGAATGGATTTGGAGCGCCTTCCATCTTTTAGTGCACTATTAGGGAAAGCGCTCGTAATAGTCACCGTTTTCTGAGGGCTGTAATTTATGCCTCCTTTATGGTCATTTTTTTTTTTGATGTCGTGTAATTTGCTGGCGTGCTATTGGCTGCAGCTTCAGAGCTGGGGGAGAAGTGCTGGAGACCCCTTTGATGGCAGATAAAACTCTCACGCTCGCCTGCCAGACGCACTCATTACATGAAGTAATGAATGGCAGGAGGGAAAAACGTGCGGCGCTCGGACACGCTGATGTGAACCGCCGCCGAGGAGGAGGGGGAGGAGGAGGAGGACGGGACCCTTCAGCGGGAACATCTCCATAAACCTCCTGGATCTGAGCGGGACACAACAAGATGTCTGTTCAGATCAGACGTTAGAGAGCTTTTAACTCGATTTCAAGAAAAGTATTCAACCGTTGATGACTCGATATATAAACTGATCCATAACGTTGCAGTCCGAGACGACGTCATCAGTTCATCTGCTCTGACATGTCATTAGCAGGTGGATGGTCTGAAACCCACCAAAGGTGGGTGCTAAAGCTTTGTAGTCCCAGCTGCCCTCGTAGGGGTGGATACGGCTCTCTGCACGTCATTCTGCGGTCGAAATGAACAAATGAATAATGAATAATAATAATAATAATGATAATAATAATAATGAACAAATGAACAAACGAATAGAAACCAACATCTGACATGACATCTGTTAAAGGACGGACGCAGCTTCTAGGAAAATCTGAGCTGAACCAAACCCTGACGAAAAACCGTCACGACGACATTTTCAGGTGGACTTGTTCTTGAGTTGTGTTTGATCGCTTGTGTGTTTCAGCTGATCAGAGACCTGGGACCTCTGGAGTGGGTCTTCAACACCCCCAAACACCACAGGGTTCATCACGGTGAGAGAAGTTTCACAATAAAAGTCTCAACTGTTTGCTGAGTGTCACCCAGCCTTTTATGCACATTTTGTGCATTTTCCACGTATGACTCTTTCGTGATCCATGCGTGAAATACTTCATTCTTGGGTGTTTCTTTTGCAGTTGTGCGTGATTTTTTGCGTGACGCATTTGCATCTTTCCACCACCGTTCTACGTATGTCTAGCAGACTTTTCAGATTGCGTATACGACGCACACATCACGTCCAATTTGACGTAATTGACGCACAAATCACTAATGAATTGCATACAAACAGCGCAATAATCACACACGGTTTCTGGTCCACGTTGGTTTACGTGTCCTTTGCCTGGTTTTTTTGGTACTTCTTCCGTGTTTTTAATGTGTTCATTCCTGAAACATCTGTGATTTTCCGATAACGTTGTCGTCATTTGAACAGGAAGGAACCTTTATTGCATCGACAAAAACTACGGAGGGATCCTGATCATCTGGGACCGATTTTTCGGTAAGTAAAGAAATCTGGATTTTTCCTTTGATCCTCTCAAAGAAATTAGGAGATTGTGTTTACTTATTATGTTTTCTTTCTTGCTGTGCTTTTATTCATTTCAATTTGATTTCTATAGCCCAATATCACAACAATAGTCACCCAAATGGCCTTTAAACCGCTAGTTGTGTAATAAACATGAATCAGAAAGAACAGAAAGTCATAAACTAAACAGACTGAACTAAACAGTAGAGCCTCCTTCTCAGTATTGAAAATGAACCTTCTCGTGTTACGATAATCGCTCTCAGAGCAGATATTTTTCTGTGTGAAGCAGTTTAAAGCGAGCCGTCATTTGTAACCGTCTTAAACTTGTTTTGTGTGTCGTGGAAGTTTTGGGCTCCTGGTTTTCACAGCTGGCAGAGTCTGTTATTGTTTCAGTGGAAAGTTGAAGGATCCTCCATTACTGCAGCGATGAAAACACAACCAAAGGAAACAGAGACTCTGCAGGCGCGTTCGCCTGCAGCCTCTGGAGCGCCAAATGCTTATGCAACGCTGCCTTTCAGCGCCGCGTTACTCAGAGATTCCTTCAGCAGAGATTCAAAAGTCTGCCGTTTTCCTTTGAGGCTTCTCTTAGGACTCCTGATTGAATCCGATCGTCTTTTATTTCAGCTTGAAATCCTCCATGTTTGCATTTTCCTCTGATAAATTCTCACTGTGATGTTTTGTTTTTTTCTCTCCGTCAGAGGTCAAAAGGGAAACTGTTTTTTTGTTGTTTCCCTTCAGGAACCTTTGCTCCAGAGGAGGACAAAGTCATCTACGGCCTGGTGTTTCCCATCAGGAGATACGAATCCCTTTTTGTGCAGGTCGGTTCCTCATTATAGCTGGTCTGATGAGATGAAACATGAGCTGGCGTTTGCCAGAGGTCTCTTTCTAACCATAACATTATTGCAGCAGCAGCAGGTGGATGTTTGTGTGCTTTCTGCTGCCGTCATGACCAAAGCTTCTGCACAGGCAGACACAAACCCGGCTGCTTCACGTTTCATGTTCCAGAAACTGTCCTGAGGCGGATCGGCCCCCCCCGTTTGAACGGCAGATTCTATTTTATTCAGAAAAACTCGACTATTGAAGTAAAAAAAGTACAGATTGGGTTAGGGATCAATTCTGTTCTGATGGTTTTCCCAATTCTTCTTTCTTACAAAACACTAAACCCAAGTTCATTTTTAATATTTGTCTTTTCAAAAAGTGTTTCAAAGGGTAAACTATATCTGCATATATAATATTTTACCTTTGGCCCAATAAAGAATGACATTTTGAGTAAATATTAGTTAATTTTCCTACCCAGAAGTGAGACGACTCGATCTCTGAGGCTCCGCCTCTCTCTCCTTTTGGGTCCCGCACGTTTCATGACCTTTAAGAGTCGGCCTCAGCAGCGTGTCTGCGTTTCATCTGAACTTTAGCAATGATGGATGTACATATTGTTCATTGAAATGAAAGCGGTTAGCCGATCACCACTAGCTCCATGGAGAAAGTGGGCGTGTCTGTTAGCCTGGGGGCGGGGCTGGCAGCACAGACTCTTCCTGGAAGGGGCGGTTCCTCACTTTGTGACATCACAATGTGAGGACCCACTTGTTTTCCTGGGTTTGGAGGGGTTGGTGTTTTTAGAGGAATACTCAGAAATGCATGAAAGGATCAAAATACTATTTCTAGTGAGGAAAAAACATTATAAGGCCCTTAAAAACTCTAAAATATTTCCAGTTTAGCTGATATGTGTGTTTTTATGCTGCTAAACTGATTCCTTCTGTGTTGGTTTGATATAGAAATGAATACAGAAAAAGAAAAAGACTTTACGCTAAATCTAGGTTTAGTTGCAAATGAATGTCTGAACTTGTTTGTTCCGTTCCTTTTTCAGCTGCACTACTACAGATACTTGTGGAAAAAGTCCAAAGCTTACAAAACCTTCAGCGACAAAGTGTCCACCTTCCTGAAAGGACCCAGCTGGAAGCCCGGCAAACCTCGGCTCGGCGACCACGTCGACAATCCAAAGGTTTGCATCCCGTCTCTTCCTCCAAAACGAGCTGCAGCATTCCTGCCGGGAGAACCCGTATATTCGAGGAGCTTTACGAGAAAGTGCCACATGAAAACGGAGCAGCAAAGCCTTTGTTGGGACATCACAACGAGCCGGGCCTTTGTGTCTTCCAGCGGCGGGCGGCTGTGAGACTGAAACCGCACGCCGTTAAGTGTGAATGTGCGCGCTGAGCCGTCCAGACTCCAGCGCTGCGGTTTGCTTTGAAACTGTCACACTTTTAGCCCTCCTGCTAAAAAAAGGAGAAATGCTTTGGTGACTAAAGCCCGTGCTCCATGCCAGCAGGGTGATTCTGCTGGTGGAAAACAGAAATCTGAGAGTTTGGGCTTCTTCTTCTTGATATCTGCCGCTGAGGAAGGACTGAAGAAAGTCAGAGCCTTTTGGCAGAGCTGCAGGTTTCAAATGAGATGTGGAGGGAACCCGAATGTGCTGAACCGGGTTCCAGGAAGTACACATGTTCCTACGTTTGCATACAGGTGTCCAAGAGGCGGTCCTAAGGAAGCCACCTTCAGCCTCTCACGACACAAAGTGAGTCACAGCATTCTTACTGAAGGACTCATTTATTCCCGGGTGTTTGGGGGAAACCGCAGCACCCCATAAATCCAGGGCAGCTTTGTAGATGGAACACAACAAGCTCATTTTCACCACGTTTGAAACTCGGCCTGAAGGAGACCGAAGGTCTTAAAACAAATATGAGCCCCTTTGGTGTCAAACATTCGGCTGGAGAAATGCTTCCTCCTTTATTCACTCTCTTTTTTAAAATCTTTTTTCTGTTCAGGAGGTGTTGGGGATCTTTGTTTTCTAGCAACGAACTTATCGATTCTGCTCAAACTTTGGTTTCAGTGCTTGATGAAGGCAAGGCAAGTTTAATAGTATGATTTTGTACACAGAGTAATTCAAAATGCTTCACTAAACAGGAAAATGCATTAAATTAACAACACATAACAGTGCAAACATTAAAAACCTACATTATAAAATGAAAGGAAAGAGAAAAGAAAATGAAAAGAGGCGCCAATAAAGGAGCCTTCAGTGATAAACAGTGTTAATTGTGCAGAAAGAAAAGGTAAATCCTTAAAGATCTGCTCCTGTGAAAACTGTGTTTTTGGTGTTTTGGACACCTTCTTGTGGCTTTTCTGACGATAAACGACAGTATAGGAGTATTTCTTGATTCAAATCGTTGTGAATCAGGAGCAGACGGAAAAATGCAGTTTGAATTTGTGACAGAAAAGCTTGTGGGCTCCTCTCCGTTCTGATGCATCACCTTTTCCACCAACGTCTTTGTTTTCCTCGTCTGAGTTGGAGTCTGGACCTAAACCGTTAGACTGGAACCTAAAGTCAAATCTGAAGTAACTCCTGCCGCTCTGCAGAAACTATGTCCACAGTTTTTTAGGTTTTGGCTAAAAATGGCTTCATCGTGATTAAAAGACCACTGGGAACACTTTGAAAACAGATCAGAAGATGATTGGAGAGGAACTTTTAGAACGAAATGAGACCAAAAGCAGAGAAACAAATGTCAGTAAGTAAAAACAAACCAAAACCTGCAGAAGCACAAATTTTAAATATTTTATTCAAACATAATAAATGCAGTTTGCAAAAACACATTTTACTAATAGTTCATCGCATCTGATCTTTTTTATAATGGCTCTCTTGCATTTATTATATAGATTGTTTTTCTTCATTGTGATTTGTCATATTTCGTTCTCCATAGTCATGTTTATGACACTATTTTCTGTCCTTTTAACCAAGTAAAGATCATTGAAACTCCTTGATCTTTCTAAGCTCCTTTATCCCATCTTCTAACTCCTGGAATTTGTGCTTGACTGACCGTTTTAGAGCAGAAATGGACGTATTTGCACAGCTGTTTAATAAGGTGTCCGGTTGCAGGCTCCTCGCTGATCCCTAACTTAACGGCCTTTCCTGCAGGACACCTGAACGTGAGGCGACGTGGTTGGAGCACAGCTGTCCAGAGGATGCTGATGGAGTATTGGAGGGTTTGGGGTATTAAAGGTGTTTGTTTTGCCTGGGCAGGTTACCGGGAGGGAAGTGCCCCACCGTCCCAGCTGGTCGCTGCCCCTGCAGGCTTACGTGGCCGTCCATTTCCTGCTGTTGCTGTGGACTTACCACGAGTTATTTCAAAACAAAATGGTGAGTAGGGGGGCCAGACTGATGATTGGAAACCTGTTTGGAGGTGTTATTTTCTTTCTTCTCATTGGCCCGGTGGTCCGGACTTTTCCATGTTTGTTTGCCAACATTATTTCGGCCAATTACGGCGGTTTGTTGTGGCTCCTTCGTGCCACAGTGGAGTCCTCTACTTATCCGGCCGTAAAAGACTACCTCTGTCTAAGATCATGACAGGATGACGGATCGGCGCTCCCCTTTAAAACAACCTTTGTCTATTATTTTCCACTCAACAGGCCAAGAGACCCCCTTCTTCCTCCGTCAGAAAAAAAGGAAAGGGTCTCCTCAGCAGTTATCTTTGGACGGCTTTTTTTCCCCGCGGGCATAGTTTTGGTTAGCCAGAAAGTGCCGTCACGCCCATCCTCTTCAAATTCCCAAATAAAGTTTCCCGTCTTTTTTTTCCTCCTCCTCCTCCTCCTCCTCTTCCTCCTGATGGCTGCCTCCACCACCTCCTTCGCTGCTGCTCCTCTCTCCGTGAACGAAATGCCAGCTGGTGGTCCAGCAGCGAACACAAACGGCTTAATTGCCGAGTCAACCATTTCCCAACCCAAATAGCCTTCAGGATGCAGCAATCAGGACTTGGAGGGAAAATAACAAAGCCAGCGGTCCGGCCCGACGATCAATCATGTCACTCTTGTGTATTTATACCCACGCGTTTGCAAGCCTGACAATCGGGGATACACTGCAGGACGATTTATGGTTTTTGAGTGAAGCTGAAGTCATGAAAAGCTTTCAAACAATTCTGAAATGACTTTAGATCAGCGCACATATTTTATTAAATGGATGCTATTAGAGGCAGAGGAGGAAATTGAGCATGACAAGACTTTTTATCTGCAGAGTGAGCCTCTATTAGTGCTTTCATGTTAGCTCAAGTTATGCAAACGATCATGGACGTCAGAATGTAAAGCGCTACAGAGAGATGCGTCTGGTTTTGACAGACCGAGTGTTTCCCACGCCAAAGCACCGAAAGGTCGTTTTTTTCCTGAAGGTTTTGTTCACCTTTGCAGGTGATTTGAAATCCATCTTTTAGCCTTGAGCTGCGTTCACACCGAACACGGTCCTGCGGTGCGTTTTGGGCGTCAGGCGCGGCGGTGTGTTTGTGCGTTGCAGTGGGGCGTGACATTTTAGGAAATGTATCAACCAATGAGGAACTGATCTTTGTCCCCGTTAGGTGTTGATGACGTCATCAGTGGGTGGATGCAGGAGGGTGTGTTCGTTCTCGTCCTAAACTTCAGGATATTTTTCTTATTTGTATGGAGACGGTAACGAAAAGACCCTCTCATTTTATTCTTATTTGAATTTTTATTCCTTCTCGGGATAATGCGGGACAGCGAGTCGTCAAACTGGGTCACAGAGAGAGGAAAGTGCCGCTCATTCAGACGCCGCTGCTGCAGCAGACGGTGACGCTTCTCCCTGAATGAACCCAGACATGGAGACGGGAATACGAGACCTGATCTCCACGTCATCCGTGTCCTCCGTGTCCTCCGTGCGTTGACTGGATATGAGATAAACAGACAGTCGATGTTTCCATGAGGCGACGAGGCGGAAAACTTTTGGACAGTAGCTCCTCCCACTTTTTTGGACAAGCGCCGAGCAGCAAATGTAATATACGAATCGCGTTCTTTGTGAACACAGCTTTGGTCGCGTGGACCCGTGCGGGTTCTGCGGGGTTTTTTGGGTCGTCCGGGTCTGTGGAGGGAGGTAGAGAGGAGCGGCTGCGTCTGAAGGGGAGCGCAGGTGTGTCTCCCACATCCCCTAAAGCTCATACGTCAAGGGACGTCATGAAAATGGAACGTACCATTGTCATTCGTGTGATAAGTACTTGTAAGGAATGGATGTTCCACCCACTCATGACGTACGGGGGATGCTTTGGTATAGTGTCCTTAAACCACTCTAGTCGTTGGTAAGGTGGGAGTACTGGCTGAAACCAAATGCTACACGTATCACCTGAACAGGTGTGCAGTCTGCAGGAAAATCTGTCGGACACGCCTGCATCTCCCCTACTCCTCCCTTATGTGCTGCAGAAGCGTGCATGGCGGTACGACAACAAACATTGTTTTCTCCATAGCTGATATTTCACGCGGGTTTGACCATTTTTCCCCTGCAGACAGCCCCGAATCCACCTGCATAGGCGGTACATTTCGGTTGTTTTGCACGTTTCAATACGGCTTGATGAACATTTTGGATGGAACAAACGTCCCTCCTCCATCGATGACATGTAAGGTTATCAAAGCAGACTTTGGCAGCTCTGCTGGCTTTTGTCGGTTTTCGCGTGTCCTAGTTTTCCCAAACTGATTCGTATTTATTTTTTTCATCTGTCCAGCTCTCCTGGAGCTCCACCGTGACGTCTGAAATAATCGTCCGAATAATGAGTTAATCCGCCGGCTCCCCGGGGACGGCAGGAAAACAGGCCGGGCCTTCTGCTCACGGCACAGCGCCGCCACCAGATGTTACCTTTTCCCTCTTCTGCCTGCCGCACATTAGAACTAACTGGATTTATTTAGCTGTGTTTATTTTTTAAGAAAGTGTTACAAATGGAATTTGACTCCGCCGGATGACACTGAAGGATTTCATCTGACCGCCAACAGTGAGCGAAAACTGAAAAAATCAACACATCTGGCGCTCCCCCCCCCCTCGAGATTATCAACCAGATAAGTTCACGTAACCATTTTTGGCAAAATAATTCTTCTCTCATTACACTTCCTGTCATAAAAAACTTCCAGAACCCCTAAACTCCAGAGATGGGAACGTTTTCACCCTAATAGACTTTGACAGATGGGAGGGGGGGACTTTTTTCTGATTTGGTTTGATTAAAACTCTTTAAAACGAAGGAATAACTGTCATCTCGGTCTTTTAGGGGGAAAATCCTTCAGAATGATTGTTTGGTTTCCTCCTGTCGGTGGCTCCACTGCAGCCGGTGTCTCTTTGGCGTCTAGCAGCAGGGAGATTTGGCCGCTGGGGTTCGTATTGAGTGTCGGAGAAATGCAAACGCGAGCTGACAGCCCTCTGCATCCTCAGGAGGCGCTTGGCTTCCAGCTGCTGCCCTCAGCCAAGGCCTTAGGTTAGAGAACACAAATTACCTCCGCGCTGTGGGTCCCAAATAGCTCTGAGAGGGTCAGTGAGAATCAGCGTGGAACCGCTGCTCCCATGTTGGTTGTTTTGGCTCGTTTTTAGGGAATTCAAACATCCGTCTCCTCGTTTGTGGTCCAGTGCTCCGCTTGTATCCATCTGGGACGACTGTAACGTCAGCCGAAGCTGTCAGAGCGCGGCGGAGGCGGAGTCCATCTGCTGCAGCGCTCTGTACGTGCCAGTGCACTCGCCGCTCAAGGTCGGGCGTGTTTTGGCGTGCTCTGCCAACTGAACCTTTGTGGTCGGTGGGCGCTCTCCCTGGAAGTTCTCCCAGGATGACAACCAGACCGTCCCCCGTACTGATGAATGCTTTTCTTCCTGACCACAAGTCTCCTGCTTTCCTAGATGCTGTCGCAGTCGACCCTCCTGGGAATGATCTGCTACATCCTGCTCACCCTCACCTCGCTGGGATTCATCATCGAGCAGAGGTGAGGTCTGTTTGTGGGCGGAGACTCTTTTGAGCGGCAGCTATGAATTACACTGCCGGTGCAACAGAACTCTTACCTGGCCGGACTCAGGCGCACGCACCGATCACTTTCACCACGCACGAGTGTGAACTGCAGGCTCACACTTCAGCGGATGGGTTTCCACTCGCTGACGTGCGCCGACAGCTGCTCCACAAACGGAGGACACGCCCACTCCAAAGTGTTCCCAAACACACAACATTCAGCAAGACTAACAACAATATCACAGCTTTTTTTTAGCGTGTTGCTTTGCTTTCCAGAGTACCAAATCTTTGGATGTGATTTGCAAACCAGCACGTGATTTTGAACAAATGAAACCCAAATGAACAACAAATGAAGGGAAAATGAGCAGTTATGCGCCAGATTTGGCCGTATTAATAATAGTTTGGTTTGAAAACCGTCCTGGTGTAGATGTGTGTGTTGTGTGTACCTACGCATCATTGTATATGTGTGTCTATAACATCTGTGTAGATCAGCCGAATTAGTTCTAAAACTTGGATCCACTAAACTTTTATATTATATGAAATAAAATTGAATTCTGTTTTGATTTTGATGATGATGCTTTCAGATCGTTAGAGCCTCTGAACATTAGAAAGTCTGTTTTTCCTCCTTGAGGCTCCAGCAATTTATTTATTTATTTACAATATTCAAGTTTTTCAGATGCTGAATTTTTGAAGATTACAAGAGATTAAGGTTCAAAATATTGATTGGTAACACATCACAATAAGGCCCATTAAATTAACGTTAGTTAATAAATATTAAGCATTAATCAATTATTAAATAAAGGCCTAACAGCTAATATTCCTACATCACTCAATAAATGCATATTTTTAGTTAAATTATTGTTGTTTACACTTACAACAAAGTTCAAAGCATTACTTAACCTCATTAACTAAGGTTAAGTAATGCTTATGAGGACAGTCGCCTTTTTTAAGGGTTAGATTAGGATAAAAACAGTCAAATGTTGCTAACATTTTGCTTCCTAAGGTCAAAACCAAACCATAGTAAAGTGAAAGCTTTGCTGTTTTTTCTGATGTTCTTTTCTTCATAACAGGCCAAACTCTGGGTTCTTGGAGACGTTTCGTTGTGTCGTCATGGTGATGATGCAGCGGTACAACTGCCTGACCCCCCCACTGCCTTTTCTCACTGTCCCTACGGAGGTAAGATGAGTTTTAAATCTGCTTCAACTTTACCCTGAGAACCAGAATTGTTGTTGTTTTGACTTCTTTATTTTTGTCGATTTCATTTGTTTCACCGTATTTAATGTGATTTTAGTGAATCATTTTTCTTTTTTACCTGTAAAGATCGCTCTAAGGATCCCAAACCATCACAGTTTGAAACATTTTTTGTGTTTTTTTTAACATGTTCCTGTGGCGTTTTTCTGACTGTAATGTAGAAAATACACTGGGCGGAGCCACAAGCTCCCTGCTCCGCCCCATTCTGTGGCGTCCCCTGTCAGATCCATGAACGTCTTTGTTTTCCTCGACTGAGCTGAAATCTGGATCAGAAATGTACTTGGTTATGGGTGATGGGGAGGGGGGCGGGGTTACCCCACGCCCACAACTCAGAGGCAAATTTCTGATGAAACACTGCCGCTCTGCAGGAACTATGTCCTAGAAAAGGACAGCCTTTTTTTCCTAAACATCAAAGTGGGACTTCAGCTTCAGTGTTTTTTATCTTTTGACGCCCGAAATTCTTTGACGTAACATCAAAGGATTCTGACGCGAAGACGATCATTTCTGTGGTGATATGCAACACTTCATGTAATGTTGGTTATTTAGGTACTTTGATAAATATTTGTAGCCGTGACCACCATGAACCTGCTAACAGTGTTTATCCACGTGTTAAAAAAAAACCATAATACAATGTTAGCAGAGGTTTAAGATCTAAAATGCTCTTTAAGCTTTTATTTAAGCAATATTTTTATTTTATTCCTCATTGCACCAATAATGGATTGATTTAGAAAAACAAACCAAAAAAAACCCAAAGTATGTGATGTTATTTAAACTTTAGGTCTTCTCCTGAACTGAAGATGCTCAGGGCGGCAGCGGGGGGGTAACGTCCGACCTCCAAAGGAGCAGACAACACAAACCTGTGTTGTGTTCGGCTGACAAACTGTTCACTGCGAAGCCAAAGTGAAGCGTGTGTGGAGTCTGAGTCTGTGAAACGCTAACGTCATCACGAAGGCTGTGTGCAGCCAGCCGGCTGTGGCTGTGTGGTCCGTTCGCTGTGTGTGAAACCCGTCAGGCGCTAAGTCCTGCCCTGCAGCTCTGTGATCTACCAGTCCAGATGCGTGCTGCAATTGACCATAAAATTGGCGTTCCTTTCTGGCTCCGGCGGCTCAACGGTAGATGGCGGCTGACCTCTCATTACTTGGCCTCCCTCACTTCACATCACCTTTTCTTTTTTTTGGTCACTCGTTCGTTCTGCTTCTTACCTCCTCTGAGTGAGAGCAGCACTTCTGGATCCAATTAGCGACGTCCAGGCTGATCAAATTTGCCTGAGAGATTGGAAATTGCCCCTTTTATGTCCTCCGGCTCCACATCTGTTCTGCTCAGGTGTTAAAATGACAACTCGAGGCTTTCCCACCTTCACTTTTCTCCATAAAACAGAGAAGGAAACAATTAGAATGACTTAAAAAAAGACGTATGTCGAAGTGAGAGCGTTTGGTTTCATGCACAGGGTTCCTAAAGCAAATCACGTTTAGCCAATAGAGCTGTGATGCCTTCAGGTGTGGCTCGATAAAAATCCTCTCAATTCATTTTAAATGGTTCCTGACACGTTTGCCAGCTCCACACCCCCCAACCTTAAGCCTGTATGATATATAGGCCTGATGCGTGGGGGGAAAGAGCACGGCGTTTTGAAGTTCGGCCGAAGAAAGGAAGGGGGGAAGCTGGCATTTAATTGTGTTCAGGCTGACTGTACATTTGGGAAGGAAAGGGGAGGGGGCACAGAACGCAGAAACTACAAAAACCCCGTCGGTTTGTGGTCCTTGAAACCCAGCGTTGTGATATACTGCACCCTCAAAGCTCGCAGCGGTATTTATAGTGGCTCTGGAGATTTCCCTTGTAAAGCTGCAGGCTTGACCCGTAAACCGGGGCTGCGCCGCCGCAGCCGCCCAAACCCGCCCGCGTCTGCGCAGCTCACATGAAAGCCTCGCAGCTTCACGCAGGCCGCGCTGCTGACGGGGAGAGCTGACCAGTGGGTGTGTGCGGTTGGCGGCGGCGGCTGAAAAAGCAGATGTTTCGATTGAATTTTCAAATAAAAATGCGTTTTGTACTGGAAGTGATCAAAGACCTTAAGACGTTTATTTCTTATTTATTTTATTTTTGTTAGACATCGTGAAGACTTCATAACTAATATCCAGATGATTGTTTTCCTGTTTCTCTTCATTTCTTCTATATTTACTTCCTGGTTAAAGTACCAAATGTTCTTCCTTAAGTAGAACGGAGACGATATTTGTTGTTGTTTATTCAACCTAGACCACCTGTCAATCAAAAAGAAGTTTTTATTACTAGTGACATCAGAAACATGTTGATCAGGAAAAGTCCAAATCTGATTGAATAGTTGTTGCCTCCTAACCTGTCATCTCGCCTCCCCACCAGCAGCCTACGCTCCATAAGCTCCGCCCCCCTGAAGCTTCATTTGCCTTTTATTACGGTTTCCGCTGAAACAGGCCCGATAACTCGAGTGTCTCCTTCGCTGCTCTGAGACGGCCTCTTTCTGACTGATGGCTCTTCTGAGGCTAAGGTGTCGGTCTTATTGCCTCTCATACTTTTACCAACTGGGAGTTATCCCCCCCCCCTGTGATTTTAGCTGTAAATGCGTGGAAGGACGTTCCAGCTGTCCTTCTTTCCCCGCCTGGGTTTGGGTTTCCTCCGTGACATGCAGCCCGGTCTTTGCATGGTCGTGGTTGGACGAGAAGCCGGAGACGTGGCTGGTTAGCGAGGGAACGGCGCATCCGTCTGCTGAGTCCCATCACGGAGAGGGGATCGGCTCCGTTTGAGGATGGAGACTGCTGGGGGTGTGACTAAATCCTGGATGTAGGCTTGAAGCTGTCTGTGATGGTTTTGGACGTCAGCGGGACAATAAAGTTGTTCAGTTATTCCAGGTTCAGCTGCAGTAAAATCCACAGGTTTTCAAGCCGACAGAATAAAATGGGTTTTGGTTAACCGGAGCGGACGTGTGGGCCCGCTTTCATTTTTGTTTTACGACAAATCCCGACACAATCTCTGATTTAGTGACATGTGTGCTTCAACTGTGCAGTCAGCGTGACGATACCGGCCTTTATAATACTATCACCGACCCTTTAACCCTGGAGCTTCTGCATTTTCTAGTTTTCTGTTTGTTCAGGTGAAAATAGAAACACAAACAGCCTGAGGATGCCAGTGCAAACAAACCTGCACCCTGATCCAGGTCTGGACCCGACTCGCATCCAAACGGGTTTCATAAAATCATTTTACTGAATTCAGACTCGAGTGATGATGAAGCTGCTTTTTAACGAAGATCTGCAGAACCGAATTCATGAAATCTTTAGGATTTTCTATTATCTTTCATTTGTTTTAAGCCTTTTTTTAACGACAGTATCTTCTCTAGACATTGACTTTGGAAATGTTTGTTGTATTTTTAACAGCCAAGCATTTTTATGACGATGGTTTTGCATTAGTTATTACCAAAAAATGTTCACATTTTTACTGAAATGGTGTTCTGTCAATCATTATAGCAATGATAATAACATATAGTTCTGTTTCAGTAATACTGACAAAAAAACATATTTAATAATGTATTTAAACTAAAAAGATGGAAAATCTCTATTCCAAAACGAGTGTCATAAGTAAAACTCATAAAACTTGTTTTCTTGGAGCAGTTTCTGCTAAAGTGAAGATAGAAAAAAAAAAAAGAGTGAAATTCCACTTTCGATTTGCTCCAGATTCTATTTCAGGTCTCAGGGCTAAAATATTTAAACCAAATATTGTAAATCTGGCAATTACATGCAAATTATTCCTGCCTCCGACGTGTTGTTTTTGCCTGTTTTTTTTTTTTGGGGGGGGGGGGGGGGGTCCAAGCCTAAGTGGGGGTCAAACTCTGTAAGACTATCTGTGGTTTCTCCTGCAGCTTTCTGCATGTGTGTGTTTTTCTGGTGGGAGTATTTCTACGCTTTCCCCCCTCAGGTCATCAGAGGAATGACCCCCCCCCATCCACTTTTATGTCCTTCAGTTCATAAAAAGTCATCAGTTTTATATAAAAATAGATGCTGGAAGAACTTCAAAGGAATTTGTTTTTAGAAACACTTCAAAGCTTTGTGCTTTAATTTGACCTAATATATATATATATATATATATATATATATATATATATATATATATATATATATATAGGCAAGGCAAGGCAAGGCAAGTTTATTTGTATAGCACAATTCATACACAAAGTAATTCAAGGTGCTTCACAAAACAGAAGAATGCATTAAAATCACAATACATCATAGAATAATCAACATAAAATTTACTTTAAAAGAAAAGGAAAAAAAAAGAAAAATTGAAAACTGATTTAAAAATAAAGGAAGGAAAGGAAAGAAAAGTGCAGATAGGACCTTTCAGTCATATACACGGCTAAACAGAAATGTTTTAAGTCTAGATTTGAACATGAACACAGAAGAGGCCTGTCTTACGCCTTCAGGGAGGCTGTTCCAGATTTTAGCTGCAGAATATTGAAACGCTGATTCCCCTTGTTTAGTTCTGACTCTGGGAATCAACAGGAGGCCGGTCCCTGAGGTCCTCAGAGTACGAGATGGTTCATATGGCACTAACATGTCAGAGATGTACTTTGGTGCTCGGCCATGGAGAGACTTGTACACAAGCAGAGCTGCTTTGAAGTCTATTCTTTGAGGTACAGGGAGCCAGTGCAGAGACCTGAGCACAGGACTAATGTGATCATACGTCCTGGTTCTGGTCAGGACTCGAGCAGCAGCATTCTGGATGTACTGAAGCTGTTTTACAGCTCGTTTGGAGAGGCCGGTGAGCAGGCCGTTACAGTAGTCTAACCTACTGGAGACAAATGCATGAATAAGTATCTCTAGGTCTGGCTTTGACACTATATTTTTTATTTTGGCAATGTTTTTCAGATGGTAAAATGCCGCTGATGTTACTGACTTGATATGGCTGTTAAAGTTCAGGTCAGAGTCCATGATTACCCCTAGATTTCTGACTTGATTTGAGGGTTTAAGAGACAGAGAATGAAGGTAGCTGCTGAGACTTTCTCTTTGTTTCTATGGGCCAAAAATAATAACTTCGGTCTTGTCTGAGTTTAGCTGGAGAAAGTTGTTCTGCATCCACGCACTGATCTGTTGGAGGCAGTGGCTGAGTGAATCCACCGGCCCATATTCACCTGTTGTCAGTGACACATAGATCTGAGTATCATCTGCATAGTTGTGATAAGATATGTTATTACTGCGTATTAACTGCCCTAGTGGCAGCATGTAGAGGTTGAACAGAAGGGGTCCCAGGATCGATCCCTGGGGCACACAACAAGTCAAGGCCATGTAGTCTGAGACACAACTCCCAATTTCAACAAAATATTTCCTGTCTTCCAGATAAGACTTGAGCCAACTTAGGGCAGATCCAGAGATGCCAACCCAGTCTTGGAGTCTGTGCAAAAGGATCCCATGATCAACAGTATCAAAGGCAGCACTCAGGTCTAGCAGGATTAAGACAGAGACTTTGCCATCATCAGTGTTCAGGCGGATGTCGTTGGTTACCTTGATAAGAGCAGTTTCTGTGCTATGATGGGGTCTAAAACCTGACTGGAAAACATCAAATGAATTGTTTAATAAGAGAAAGTCAGTGAGCTGTTGGTAGACAACTTTTTCAAGGACTTTTCCTAAAAATGGCAGATTAGAGATAGGTCTGTAATTATTCAGTACAGTGGGATCAAGACCGTTTTTCTTCAGGAGAGGTTTAATGACTGCAGTTTTTAAGGCCTCTGGAAATATTCCAGATTGAAGAGACATGTTAACTATTTGAGTAATTGATGGCAACACACTGTTCAGGACAGACTTTAGAAATCTAGTGGGTAACACATCAAGGCAGCATGTAGACGAGCTCAGACGGGTGATGGTCTCTTGGACAGTTTGGTCAGTGACAGGTACAAAGTGAGTCAGCTTAGAGTGAGTAGGTGGCCGTTCGATAGTTATATGTGTTGTGGAGTTGATGGCTTTTTTAATGCCCTGAACCTTGTCATTAAAAAATACAGCAAACTCATTACATTTAGGTGTGCAAACCAGTTCTATTGGTAGCTGGGTTGGAGGGTTAGTTAATCTGTTTACTGTTGTGAACAGGACACGAGAGTTGCTGCTGCAACTTACAATGATTGCAGAGAAGTACCTTTCCCTTGTTCTGCATAAGATCTGGTTGTAAGCGTACAACTCCCCCTTATACATTTCATAATGAACCTGGAGTTTTGACTTGCGCCACTTTCGCTCAGCTCTGCGGCACTGTTGTTTCTGTGCCCTGACTAGATCATCATTCCTCCAGGGAGCTTTCTGTCTATGTTTTCTCAATTTAACCTTCATAGGGGCAATGGCATCCAGAACATTCAAGATGCTAAAAGTAACAGAATTCAGAATTTCATCAACATTGGCACCAGAGGCGTTTTCAGGGTTTATCATTTCTACAAACTGGGCCCTAGTGCTCTCATTTATTTGTCTCCCCTGGACAACTGCAGGGCCAGGCGGTGGTTTGGGAGCAACAGACAGGTCAAAGAATACACAGAAATGATCAGAGAGGGCGACATCAACCACACTGACATTGTAAATATTAACCCCCTTTGTGATGAGCAGGTCCAGAGTGTGCCCTCTGCTGTGGGTGGGGCAACTTACATGCTGAATTAGATCAAAGGTTTCAAGGACAGCATTGAGCTCTTTTGCATTTCTGTCATTGACATTATCAACATGAACATTAAAATCACCTGTAATGACTAGACCATCAAAGTCTGTGCACACAACTGAGAGCATTTCAGTGAAATCATCAATGAAACTTTGGCTGTGCTGAGGAGGTTTGTACATAACTATGCAGAGTAAGGGAGGAGTTTGTTTTAACTCAATCTTAAAGGACACATACTCAAATGATGAAAACACACCAAATGATAGTCTGCGGGTTGCAATATTATCTCTAAACAGTGCAGAAACGCCTCCACCCTTTTTATTTTCTCGTATTTCTGATACATGTTTGTAGTTGGGGGGAGTTGATTCGACTAGAACTATGTTTCCTGTGTTTTTGTCAAGCCATGTTTCAGTTAAAAACATAAAATCAAGATTAAAAGAAGAGATAAGATTATTGATTAAAAATGATTTGTTGCATAAACATCTGACATTGAGTGCAGCAAGTTTGAGATTAGTTTCCTTGGGACTGGTCGAAACCTTCTTGCTGGGGATATGAACTAGATTTCTTTGATTGGACGGTCTAACTGCCCTTTTTTGCATTCTACGTGGTGCAACTACAGGTATAGCACCAGAAGGAAGCTGTTCATCACAGGGCCCCAGTTTGACATAACCTTTCCTAGGACACTGGGGGCCCGTTTCATCCTAGCTCTGGGGGATAGCACGTCTAGAGGCGCGCAGGGGAGGTCGAGTTGAGGGTAGTTTGGGTGTTGGACCAGGAGGAGCGGGAGCTGGACGGGATTTGGGTGAACGATGGAGGGGGCGCGTTGGAGGGGCTTTGGATGAAGGATGTGTTGGAGGGACTTTGGGTGAAGGAAAAGGAGGGAGTGCTGGAGGGGTAGGAGAGCTCCTGTGTGGTGTGAGGCTCACAGGTGTTAGGGGAGCCATCTTAATTCCTGACTTAATGAGGCTATCAAAATGGCTAGGTAGGGCCATGGGTGAAAGTGGGGGGGACGAAAAGGAAAGTGAGTCTTCACTGGGAGTAGATGTAGCAGGGGGCGCCCACAGCTGGTCAGACGGTGGTATTTCTGGGGCCAAATCTGGTGGTTGTTGTTGTGGTTCTGCGGTTGGGTCCTTAGCTGGAGGTGGTTGTGGTGCTGGTGCTGCCGGATCCAAGTCTTTGACCGATGGTGGTGGTGGAGGTAGTTGTTGTTGTTGTTGCCGTTGTGCTGTGGTTCCTGGGACACTGGCTCGGTCCTTCCTTACTGCCTTTTCAGGGCCTTGGCCTCTATGCCCCAGAGCGTGGAGGAGGTTCTTCACTAACTCTCTTGCTCCACCTCTGTTCAGGTGTGGGCCTCTTCCCATGAATAGGTCCTTTCGTTTCCAGAATGTATTGAAGTTCTCAATGTAATGCAATCCTCTGGAAGCACACTCTCTGGAGAGCCAATTGTTCAGCTGAAACAGACGGCTGAACTTGAGTGACACCCCATCGATGTTAGGAAGAGGTCCACTGATGAATGCTTCAACCTCTACTTTGTCAATCTCTTCAAATAACTTGATGAAGTCTTTTTTCAAACGTTCAGATTGTTCTTTTCTGATATCGACAGCACCTACATGGATGATTATTCGTTTGACTCCTTGGTACAAGACTTTAGATAAGAGTCCTGTAATCACTGGAACAGTAGAACTTGGGCAACATAAAGTTTGCATTCTTCTGTGGCTGACTCCACTGATAGCGCCATCTCCAAGCAGCAGCGTATCTCTGACCTTGACGTTTGGCACAGATTTTCTTTCCGCCTGTGCTTTGTTTCCAACATTATAACTCCTATTCTGTGGTCCAATTTCACTTTGTTCTTTAACATCACATTGTGTTATGGGTAAAAATCTGTTTGTGAGCTTTATTTCGGATGTTCTGTCATCTTTACGCTTTGGCTTAACACAGAGTTCCTCCACACAAAGTTTCGGAAAGGACACAACATCACTCAGGTCTATGTCACTGTTATTCTTCTCATTTGTAGTAAGAGTGGGCTTCTTACCACCCGATGTTACTGGAAGGGTCTTGTGAAGTCCATTTTCAGTTTCCAAAGTAAATATCCGTGTTTGTAGCTCTTTTATTTCTTGTTGGTAGATCCGACAGCGTTCACAGTGGGAGTTTGTTTTTCTTCCTCTTCCGGACATGTCGCTGGCTTGTCAGACGTAAAAATATTGATTTGTATAGGTAGAAGTCACAAAAAAGGATGACCAGTCTGATATTCCAGGAGTTGTGGATGAAGTAAAATAATTAAAAATGATTAATTAAATGATTAAAAAGCAAATAAAGCAGGAAGCGGCAGGAGCAGGGGAAAAAGCGTCTGCACTCTTTTGCAGGGGGAGGAGCAAAAGAGTGCAGATATATATATATATATATATATATATATATATATATATATATATATATATATATATATATATATATATATATATATATATATATATATATATATATATATATATATATATATATATATATATATATATATATAGCCGCTGTGTTGCATCATCTTTTGGTGCAAAAAGACAATTTAGAAAAAAAAGTCTAGATCTGTTTTAGAATAATTTGTGAACTTTAACAATTTAAAGAAAAAGAAGCTAAAATGTTGAAATAGAATTAAAAAACAAAAATCGGGATTCTACATTTAAGTAAAATGGGATTCAATGAAAAAAGGACAAATCTAGATATATGTGAAGCCCTGTTGTGTTTTCTGTCCTTCCGGGCCTTTCTGACCCTGTTTCCCAGACTTCAAAGAGCGTTTTCTCTGAGGGGATGTGGCCAAACGTAGAGGTGGCGGCGTTTTTCAGTCTGCGTCAAACGCCGTGGCACCTGAACATCTGTCCGACAGGACAAATCCCGCCCTCTTTCCCAGCATTCCTGCCAACAGAAGTCCGTTAGAGGTCAGAGGTTTGCGTTATCTGAGGCTCTCTTTTTCTGAGCGGGAACGTGTGGCAGCCAGAGGCAGCGCCGAGCTTGGAGCGTAGCGGTGGAGGCTGGCCGGGCATGACATCATCTGGGAGCTGACAGGAATGGAAATCTCCTCCCAGGGAGAAAACGGAGGGATTTGAAAAAGAAACACTGGTTAGGACTGCTCCGATGGAGCAAACAGCGGGTGGTCGCGAACGCACACTGTGTGAAATATTATCACTCAGAGCGCAGGGGATGGCGTCCGTCAAAGGGTAACCGCTTGGTTTATGTTGTCACACTTGTTGCCAGGTAGAGCTTTGGAAATCCTGCAGCAAGTGGTCCTGAGAGAGTTTTCCTGCAAAGTTTGGTTTGGCAAAGCGAGCTTCGGTCTGAACGTTCTCTTAAATGTATCGACTCGTTTTATGCCTAAATTTAGGTTTTAGCTTTGAAATCCATCAAAACAGGGTTGGATGAAGACTGAACGCACGTGTTACATCACCTGCAAGCCTTTGTCTTTGTTTAATCACCAGCATCTCATGTTGTAGTGAAAAAACAAACTGTTTACAGTCCATCTTTCCTGAGGAATTGTCACGAAAAAAAGACGTCCAAACTGTCTGGAGACAAAAAGCTGAATTTGGATAATAATAAATTTAGAATCTGAGGCTTCATGAAAGTATTTTGTATGTAAATTTATTAAAGTTCCACCAGATTCGTTTCCACCATAGTGAAAAGGCCAGATGAGGAATGGGGTGACTCCGCCCCCCTGGTGTTCCAAACAGGAAGTACACGCTGGCTCCAAGAAGCCAAAATCCCACAGACTTCTTGTTACTCAGTCGTTATGTTGGTCAGAATAACCATTCTTGCTCTGATACCTTTTATTAACATGTTCTTGACAATCCGGATAATATTTAGTTGACTCCCATAAATCCTTCAACCGATAGTTTTCCTGTTTCTCTTACTTCATTTTAGTATCTTCCTCCATTTTTCGCTGAACTCCTTCTACACTTTTCATCTATTTCAACCGTTCAACTATTCAAATGTTCAGCTCTTTCAGCTTCTTCCAGCTGTGACTTTTGGTCCTTCAAATCCTTGAACTGTTCCAGATATTCCAGGATTATATGGATTATATGTCCTGTCCACTGTATCTGGTTGGTGGCGTAACGCCATCACACGTGAGCTGTAGTGCACAACTTCACCGGTTATTCAAGTCGTAACCTGCTTACTGACGACGTTTGGCTCCAACGTGGTTAAGACATCAAACGCTTTGCTTCCCAACGTTTTCTTCTGCTGGACCTCACATCGTACAGTTTTTCCTGACATGAATGCTGACTTTGAGATCTCTCATGGTGACAGAGGTCTTCCTCTGAGCTCCTTCAGCTCTTCTCTAAGTCAGTCAAATGGCCCAAACAGTCCAGCAGCTTCTCTTTCAGTCTTTTTCGTCGTTGACGTTAGTTTGCTTCAGGTTTTCTACTTTTTCAAAAATCCTCTCCTGATTTTCTTGTTCCTCGTCCAAACCAAAAACTCAGATTCAGGCTGACAGAGGAGGACTTTTCTCCTGATTGTTGAGCCGCTTGTCCTTGATTAGTGCCTCTTTGGATTACCCAGAAATCCACGGTTGTGTCGGGGGGGCAGAATGGCTTCAGCAAGAGCGGGGATGAAGCACAGACTCATTTCTCTAAGTATCAGTGGGCGGATTGAAGGAGTTGGGGTAGATAGTCTTCCAACAGGTCCTCGGAGACGCATTGATCTGAAGGAATTTAACACCCAGACGTCTCCTTTCTGCTCCATTTAAATACAAGCACGGCTTCACCTTTCAGGAGCATTTCTGACTTCCTGTCCGTTGAAAATTCGCCGTTTGGCTTCGATTGTCAGTTGTTAACTTCTGCAGAAATCCTCGACATCCCCCCCCTCGTATGTTCTTTACCACCACTTTGGCCACCAGGGGAACTGTGGGTAATGATGAGGAAATGACCTGTGCTGTTCAGGCCCGTGTGTTTTTACAAAGGAGAGAACAGAAAGTGACTGGAAATGGCGTGTTTTAGGGATCTGATGGGGTGGATATTCACTCAGAAGTTTACTTGGACTTCTAGATCTTCGCATCGCCATTGGCTCTTTGTGCTTCTCAGAGCTGCAAAACACGGCGGCGTGTTTCGTCCGGCAGCGCGTGGGAGTGTAACGGAGATATTTCTCATGGCAGCCTTACAATAGCTGCGGCGGCGGCGGGTCTCTGCTGGGACCTGCGTCTGCAGCGCCGAGGCTGTATATCTGCTCACGATGACCAGACAGGAAGTCCTCGCTGTGTGGGCGTGAACGCCGCTGACAGAAAGTTTTCCTCCTCCTGCGTCAGATTTTAAAAAGCTTTTGAATTTCATCGACACCCTCAAAAAGCTCAACTAAAAGAGCAAGTTTTTTTAACCAGAAATGTTGATTTGAATCATTGCTTTGAGCAATCACACGACTTTCATCCACTTGTTGATAACTGGATTTGTTCAGCACTTCTATGCAGCAGTTGACATAAAAGTGCTGAACACAAGAAAGACAAGAAAACAAACACTAAAACATGTTTAAACACAAGATTACATATAAGGAGATTAAGCAACAAAAACACCCTAAAGGTAACAGATACAGAGAGAACAAAAGTGGCCCTAAAACCGGTCCTTGAGGAACCCCATAAGAAACCTGAGCTGTGGTGAATTTAAAACCACCCAAGCTGACACACATGGTTCTTTCTGCCGGGTAAGACTTAAACCAGTCCAGTGCAGAACCTCGGATCCCCACCAAGTTCTGGAGCCTAGACGTTCAGATACTGGGGTTTACTGTGTGCTATGCTGCTGTTAGATCCAGCAGAACCAGGACGACATCGTCTCCAGCATCGTTAGCCAGTAGAATGTCGTTGCTGACTCTTAGTAATGCCGATCTGTACTGCGCAAAGATCTAAAACCAGACTGGAAGACTTCAAGAATTTGATCTGGTTTAATAAATCCAGAAAAGATGGAAAATAGTCTTTAAGCACATTTGAAGGCCAAAACTCTTCTTCCTTCTTCCTTACGCCACACCGGAACGGTCCGGATCAGCCTCAGGAAGGTCAGACCCGCTGATCTTGTGCAAACACAAGTTTTGTGAAACATCTACCCAGCTCTGCCAGTAATAGATTACAGTTTAGAAGTACGTTTTAATACACTTTCTTTTACAACTTTTTATTTACCAAACACTAGAATTTACCAAATATTTTTGAGGAAAAGTAAAAAAACTGAAAAGGAAATTCTGAGAATATACAGGATTGTAGCTGAACATAGTTTCATATGTATAATCATATGTAAAAGTACCAGACATCCTGGATGTTTCACTTTCCAACTACTTTCACCATAAAAATCCTCCCAGTTGTCCCCGACCCCCAGACCACAGACCAATACCGCCCGCGGGTCACTTGGTACCGCTAGGATTAAATAAATGAAAAGTTACATACTTTTATTTTTTCGTATACTTCTCTGATTGTGAAAGACGTTTTATTTTGTAAAGTTACCAGATTCTCTTCTCTACGTCCGTCTGACCAAGTCGCTCGCCTCGGTCATGTGACCTCAATACGTTTGATAACTTCTTAAAGCTTCTGCTACGACTGCTTAACCGACTCTAGAATGTTACAAAGACGTTGCTGATAAAGTTGTGTAGTCGATGGATTAATGCTAGCTGTCATATTTAGAAAAAAACACAGTTTTTGTGACGGTGTCATCATTTTGTTTGTATTAATTATCCTCTACAAGTCGGACAAACGTCTGTTTTTCTTTTTTCAGCTTAAACTTTCAAGGTGAAAGTGAAATGTACGCCACATTTAAGGCTGTCCTGCTGGAAATCTAGAAAACAAAGAAAGTCTAAACCCACTGCAGACGTTTTACAGAGAATTGAGATTCTATAAAACACATTTCTGCTTTGTTAAAGTTTTCATTCTTAAAACATGTAAAGAAAACAGGGAGATTTAGAGCAAAACTAAATGTAAAAACATTAGCATAGAAAATAAATTTAAAGAGAAATACACAACAGGTGAAGATAAAAACAACAACATTAAACTAGGAATTAATGCTTTTGCTCTGAAGGATAAACCTGATTTGATTTGAAGTGTTAAAAAGTCAATTTATAAAAAATAAAAAACAACTTTGAGTTTTTTACAAATCCAAAAAATCTTTTGTTCATCTTCTGGAAAGTATCTGCAGACGTCTTTTTACTTTGGACTTAACTGTGGAGCGTTGTGATGAGAAGAATAGTTTTTACTGAAAAGAGCGGCTCTAAAAGGTTTTGGGTCGGCTGAACCAGAACAGAACTTTCACGTTTTTCCCTCCAGCTTCAAGCCTCCTGATGTTTTTATTCCCACAAATATCTGGAGCTTTTTTTTTTCCTTCTCTCTGTGTTTGAACACAAAAAGCTGTGAATTATTATTTTCCGATGCATTTGGTTGTGGCGGGCTGTATGCAGCCATGTGGAGGGGGGGAGGGGGGGTCTCTGGAAACATCCCTCTGCTCGTCGTATATCACGCCGCTGACAGCAGCCATTTTGCCTTGTTTTCATTTTAATCACGAGTGCAGCTGTGCTGCAGAGCGGCGCGTTAGCCCGCCGGGGGCTGGAGGGCCGTTACCGGGCCACGAGGAGCCCCCCAGGAGGGGTAATGTCCAGGCTTCACGTCCATCAGCAGCACCCACAGCCCGTACAGTGTGGGAGCATGGGAAATTAAAGCTTTATCTGAAGATATAAGAGTCAATTAAGTTTATTTTTAAATCATTTATGGCCTATTTGTGTAAAAAAATGTCTGCTAATGTAGAAACATTGAGTCTTTTGCTCTAAGCAGCCATGAAACACTAAAAGAAAACTTTAAGCACGGACTCACATCTTCCTGAAGTCACATTAACACAGTTTTAAAACCATAGAAATAATAAATAAATGGTGTTTCTTCTGACTGACGTTTCAAAGTTATTGAAAAATAAAAATGACATTGCCCCCCCCCCAGACATCAGACAAATGTTTAAAAGAGCAGCTGTAGTGAATCAGACCTGCAGCATTGACGTTTAAGAAATGACACAGTAGCGTACGTTTGTACTTTCAGTCTTTTTGAAGCTTTTTTTCTCTGCTAACTGTTGTCCGTAAAACACAGTAGAGACCGGCGCTCATTTCAGGCCACATTTTCTGAAATCATGACTTAATAAACTCTGCAGCTTCCTCAGCTTTTCTGGTGTTCACCTCCGAGCTGAGAAATGCACAGAAAGTCAGACGGAGCTGCCGGATCTCCCAGGAAGTCGGAGACGCCAGGAGATGAGTTTGTTCTGCAGACTCTGCGTCGAGCCTTTTGAATCCCATGCAGGCGCTCCTCCTGCATTTTATTCAAATAAAAGAGACGTCTGTAGATTCTGCAGTTTGAGATTAAAGCACGTTTTGTTCTCAGCTTTAAAATAAATAACAAATTTCTGCTTATAAGGCTCAACTGTCAAGCGAAGCTGTCAAAAAAGCGACAAAGCTCTCCGTTTATTGAATCTTTAGTCCAACCTGTTGTTGGTTTCAGGACGGTCACACGCTGCAGAACCTGAGGTGGAATGTGGGGAAAGGAAACAGCATTTCCTGGAGATCAGAGCAGAAAATGATCAAACGTTGTTGAATCCAAAACTCTGCTTTTCACTTCCGGTTTAATACGGAATTGATTTTAAAATCTTCATCTTTTGTACATACATTACTGACCTTTAATCCACTCTTCATCAGCGCGATCCTTCGGGTCTAAAAAGCTCAGCTCTGGTCTCTCAGACTGTCGCTCCTCGTCTTCCTCTGTCGCTGCGTCAGATCAACTCTAAACTCTCCGATGTTTCTGTTCCGAAGCGCTTTCGGTCGATCTGATGGGGATTTAAACGTTTCTCCAGTTCTGCCAGCGTTGAGGTTTTAAAAACACTTTGTGATTGGATTCTATGGAAAGGCTTAATCAATAAAGATTTACTCACCATCTGCCAAAAATCAAGATGAAAGTTTATTTTTATGAAGATTTTTATCCCAAGAGAACGTTTGCTTTTTACACAACCATCTTCAAAGATTCTAGTAAAATGTGTTTTTAAATAACAAACAAATATTTTTGGATCAATAATTAAAAACTTTGCAACAAATTTAGAAACTTTAGCTTTTTTCTGACTAAAATTTCAGACTTTTGATGGAAAGATTCTGTGAAAAACAGCTTTTTTTTGGCTTTCCTTTCTACGTTTTCAGCCTTTGGCCTCCAGCTTTAGGGATTTAAACGTCAACCTTTGCTCAGTTTGAGTTTCATGACGGTTCTATGATTTAATGCAGTTTGGATGTAAAGTGAACTGAAAATGACAGAAAAATGGCTCAAACTCTGATGCTCTTTAACCGCCTGCGACAGCTTTCAGACCGGATTCTTTTTCTGAAAATGTGTCTGCTTGGTGACGAAGAGGAAAAGGTTCGATACCCCGGAGTCGTCTTTAGTGTTTTGCATCACTTGTGTTGTGAGGAACTCTGCGCACGCCAGTCTCCCCGGGTCACAGATGCCTCCAAAGCGCCGTTTGCCCAGAACCAAGAGAGTGTGGGGCGCTCTGCTGAAAACAGCTTCTTCTCTGTAATCCGTCCCACATGGATCTCCACGCCGTCCATGAAAGCGCGGCGTGGAGGCAGGCGGGATGGATGAGGAGTGGGTGCCGTCCCGGTTGGCCTTTGATGGAAACCCTTGTCATGTTTCTGGTCTGGAGTCTGAGTGGGACTTGATTTGCGAGGTTCTGCCAAGCCCGCTCTGCGGCGGAGGCTGACGCTTCCCGCCGTCCTGATCTCCCATCTGCTTCGACTTTGGGGAGTTCTGTCTGTCAGGCGTCATGTTTGAACTGTGCGAGCCGGGAAACGGCTTCATCCAGTGGTTCTCAATGGAAGCCACCTGACGGCGGCGCTTCAGCGGCGAGGCTGAAGCGCCGCCGCCGCCGCCTCGCAAAAAACCCAGACGGCAGGAAAAAGCTGCAGCAGCCTAGAGATAGAAAGATCTGGAAAATCAAGTTACAACTAAAGAATAAAGATGATTTTCCTTGTTATAAATCAAAACAAATCTGCCAATAAAACAGATATTTGTAGATTTGTCATCTTCTTCTCATTTGAGACCAAAGAAAACCTTGAAATTAGTAATAAAAAGTAAACATAATAAGAATTTTATTGTTAGAAATCAGCTTAATGTGTTTAAAGCAGAAACATTTATATGCATATTTATACTTTTCCTGTTTTAGGCGCTTCAACAGTCCAGTCTTTAGTTGTTTCTACATCGTTAAACAGAAAACTAGAATAAGACATTTTCAATAAAACTGTTGAAATTCCATCTTTTGGTACGTAAAGATGATATTTTCATGATATTTAAGATTTAATGTTTTTTAAAAAAGTTGTTGCATTTTCACTGAAAAGTTACTAGTGGTTATTTTTGTCTCATTTTAAGAGAATTAAAAATTTAAACTAGACAAAAAAACTTTCGATTTGTAGGCCTTAATGTTCTGAAAGCACATCCGTGTTTTGTTTAGCCAAACTCTAAAAAGACAAGCTCTTCCTGTGAAACTGACCTGATCTTGAAATCTTTCATCCTTTATGGAACGAGGAATAAACTCAGTTTATTATTTTGTTAAAATTGAATAAATTAGAGCAACAATTCTCCTGCAAATTAAATAGGATTTCTTGTATTTGAGCTGAAATAAGAAATTCAATGCCTCTGTGTTCCGGTTGAATCAATAACTTTCATTAATGATCAGGTTTTTTGGGTTGTTTTTGCAGATTATGAGTGTAAATTTAGTTTGGAGGATTCCAGAAATTAATTTCATAAAGACTAAATTCATCTTTAAAGAAAAAAAAGAAAGAAAAAAGTCAAGTTTCCAAATCTATATTATAGGCAAGGCAAGTTTATTTGTATAGCACAATTCGTACACAAAGTAATTCAAGGTGCTTCACAAAACAGAAAAATGCATTAAAATCACAATACATCATAGAATAATCAACATAAAATTTACTTTAAAAGAAAAGAAAGAAAAAAAAAAAATTGAAAACTGATTTAAAAATAAAGGAAGGAAAGGAAAGAAAAGTGCAGATAGGACCTTTCAGTCATATACACGGCTAAACATAAATGTTTTAAGTCTAGATTTGAACATGAACACAGAAGAGGCCTGTCTTACGCCTTCAGGGAGGCTGTTCCAGATTTTAGCTGCAGAATATTGAAACGCTGATTCCCCTTGTTTAGTTCTGACTCTGGGAATCAACAGGAGGCCGGCCCCTGAGGTCCTCAGAGTACGAGATGGTTCATATGGCACTAACATGTCAGAGATGTACTTTGGTGCGTGGCCATGGAGAGACTTGTACACAAGCAGAGCTGCTTTGAAGTCTATTCTTTGAGGTACAGGGAGCCAGTGCAAAGACCTGAGCACAGGACTAATGTGATCATACGTCCTGGTTTTGGTCAGGACTCGAGCAGCAGCATTCTGGATGTACTGAAGCTGTTTTACAGCTCATTTGGAGAGGCCGGTGAGCAGGCCGTTACAGTAGTCTAACCTACTGGAGACAAATGCATGAATGAGTATCTCCATGTCTGGCTTTGACACTATGTTTTTGATTTTGGCAATGTTTTTCAGATGATAAAATGCTGCTGATGTTACTGACTTGATATGGCTGTTAAAGTTCAGGTCAGAGTCCATGATTACCCCTAGATTTCTTTTTTTTTTTTTTTTTTTTTTTTTTTCTTTTAACTTGTCCTGTCCAACAGCTAGGCAAACAGATGAGAGCTGAGGGCCTCTTGTGTTGGACATATTTTATTCTAACAAGAGGGGTTATTCATCTTCAGACAAACCAAAGGTATGTCTGAATAAACCCCTTTTGTAATTGAGGCCAAACTTTATTAATTTCAATCATGTTTGAAAATCTTTGGTGTTGGACCGGACGGAAAAGGAAAGAGGGGAACAAGAGAGAGGGACGTTAGAGAGAGGGGGGGGTAGGAGGGTGATAATAGGAGGGGAAGGGGGGTAAGACCATGAAGCAGCATAGAGCAGACAGGTTTACTGGTTGTTTATCGTTACGGTACGGTTCAAATGTAGTACAAAAAGGGCGGGGCCTGTTCACACACACTCAAATATTATCAACACACCTGCTAGCCGCAGAAATGTCCACATGTCAACATGCACACAAAACAGATAGTGTTCACGAACGCATACTTATGCCTTTAAACCAACTAGTGTGAAATCTTTCATTCATTCAATCATGCAAACTATTAGTGCAAAGGTGAGCTAACACCTGTGCTCAGGTGAGTGTTTATGTTCTTCTAAAATGGATGGTGGAATGTGAAAAGAAGGAGGAGGAGCGCCCAGCCACCCCCACACCCATACCCCCGCCGCAGCAGCAGCGGCAGCCGGAATTCCCCCAGCGCCACACGGGAACAGGCAGGGAACAACCGCCCCCCGGGCGACCAAGACCGCCACCCAGGCCAGGGCCAGCAGGACCGCCGCGAGGCCCCCAGAGCCAGAGAGCAGGGAGGCGCAGAGGGAAAGAGAGCGCCGCCCCAGCCCAGCCAGGAAAGCAGCCCCCCGCCGCGCCGGAAGAGCCCAACGCAGGGCCCCACCGGAGAGGGACGCCCACAGCCCCAGACGAGCACCCCACCACCACCCAGGAGTTCCGGGCATCCCCCCGCCCCGACCCCAGGTACGAGCCAGGACCCCCCAAGGGAGACCCGCTCCGCACTCCAGGCAGCCACCCACCCGGCCCACGGTTGGTCCAGGCAGGAGCAAGGCAGGGGCCCGCCGCCCCCGCCCAGGAGGGGGGAACCCCGGGGAAAAAAGGGCGGCCCATAAGGGATGTTATAAATATGGCCCGACCAGGCTCGGCCATGTTGGAAGTTTGGCGGGGCCCAGCGCCCAGGGGCAAGGACCAGGACCCACCCCCCAGGGACACGAACACCCCCGGCTCAGGTGTAATATGAACCCCCCCACCGTGCGGAGAGAGCACCGCCGGGCCCAGGGAGCCGGCACCCAAGGGACACGGCCGCCATCGCCAAGGGGCCCACACCCCCCACCAGGGACGGGGTAGGGGACAGATGGACCCAGGTCCCACCTTCCTTGTAAAATGTGTGTGCGTGTATGGGTGTTTGAGAGGGTGTTTGTGTGCATGTGTGTGTGTTTATGTTTGAATGTATATATTGAAGGGGGAGGGGTGTGTGTACTAAGGGGGGTGCAGTTAAAATTGGCGAGTAGGGCACTAAGGGGACATCTCCTGATTACTCACAGTGATGTCCCCTCACCCTCCACACCAAGGGGCCCTAAATGTCTAAGGTGCGGTTAAAATTGGCGGGTAGGGTGCCAGGAGGACATCTGCTGCTTGCTGGCAGTGATGTCCAAGCACCCCCCCTACCAAGGACCCTATGTGTCTAAGGTGCAAATAAAACCGAAAGAGGGGGGGCCCACTCCATACGGCAACCATAGGAGGGGGGCCACTCCCAAGTAGCCCCCCCCCAAGGCGCATCGCAGGCTAAACCCCCCACCCCCTCACCCTAATATGAGGTTATATAAGGAATGGGGTAAGTTGGGGACAGCTGGTAGACTGTCCCCCGGTGGTCAAACAGCCGTCCCCCAGCCCACCCCCAGCAAAGGGGCCAGGGCCACCCAGCCCAGGGGCCCACCCCCGGAGGCGCCGACACCCCAGGCCCGGCACCACCCACCCCACACAGAGAGAGAGGAGCCAGAAAGCGTCGCCCCCCCCCGGAGCAAGCCCAGGCCCCCACCCCCAGACGCCGGCCCTAGAAGAGCTCTGGTCAGGCCTCGACGGGACCGAGGAGGCCAACCGGCCGAGGCAACCACTGATTGCCTCAGCGGAGACCCCGACCCGCTAGCCCCCCCGACCCGTACTAATAATGGGCCCCCCCTCCCCCCCAGAACGCCCCCCCACAGGACAGGGCCGACAAGCCCCCCACCCCACCCCACCCCAGACCCCGCAGCCGAAGCGGGTGACACCCAGAGCGACCGGGGGCCCCGAGAGGGTTGTCCCGTCCCGTCCCAGAGCCAGGGAAGGGCCGATCCCAGCCCCAGGTGCAGATGGGCAGCCCATCCGGCGCCGCTGGGCCCCCCCCACCCGAGCAGGGCCCCCCGCCAACCCCCCCCAGCACAGGCAAAGGGACCACCCCCCAAGCCAAGCCAGACCACCACCCCACCCCCCCACCACCATTACCCCTAGATTTCTGACTTGATTTGAGGGTTTAAGAGACAGAGAATGAAGGTAGCTGCTGACACTTTCTCTTTGTTTCTGTGGGCCAAAAATAATAACTTCGGTCTTGTTTGAGTTTAGCTGGAGAAAGTTGTTCTGCATCCACGCACTGATCTGTTGGAGGCAGTGGTTGAGAGAATCCACCGGCCCATATTCACCTGTTGTCAGTGACACATAGATCTGAGTATCATCTGCATAGTTGTGATAAGATATGTTATTACTGCGTATTAACTGCCCTAGTGGCAGCATGTAGAGGTTGAACAGAAGGGGTCCCAGGATCGATCCCTGGGGCACACCACAATTCAAGCCCATGTAGTCTGAGACACAACTCCCAATTTCAACAAAGTATTTCCTGTCTTCCAGATAAGACTTGAGCCAACTTAGGGCAGATCCAGAGATGCCAACCCAGTTTTGGAGTCTGTGCAAAAGGATCCCATGATCAACAGTATCAAAGGCAGCACTCAGGTCTAGCAGGATTAAGACAGAGACTTTGCCATCATCAGTGTTCAGGCGGATGTCGTTGGTTACCTTGATAAGAGCAGTTTCTGTGCTATGATGGGGTCTAAAACCTGACTGGAAAACATCAAATGAATTGTTTAATAAGAGAAAATCAGTGAGCTGTTGGTGGACAACTTTTTCAAGGACTTTTCCTAAAAATGGCAGATTAGAGATAGGTCTGTAATTATTCAGTACAGTGGGATCAAGACCGCTCTTTTTCAGGAGAGGTTTAATGACTGCAGTTTTTAAGGCCTCTGCATTATAGTTAAAATGATCAAATCAAGTCAGGAAATATTTGTACAATTAAAATTTGGTTTTAACACCTTATCATTTTAAAAGCTTTGCCTTTAGATGTTTCATCTTTAGCTTCATCACATGTTAATATGAAGAGCAGAACTCAGAGACCGTCTGGGTTCTGGTTCGGACCGGTTCTGGGTTCTGGTTCGGACCGGTCGGTCGTGCCTTTCTCTGTCCGGTCTGAGCAGAGATGCTGCTGCGTCAGGATCTGCGTTCTGCCTTTGACCTGCGCACTTTATGGCGCGGAGCGCGACGGGGGTGGGGGGTGTGGAGGACCGGGCCTCCCGCCTCCTGCTGCTGTGACCTCTGACCCCGTGACGGGACCTGCTCCTTAACCCCTGAGCCGACTCCCCGCCTGGTCCTGAGAGCAGCAGCCTCTCTGGTTCCCCTCAAAGTCCTAAATCCAGGAGAGCTGCTGGATTTCCTTAAACATGTGTGATGTTTGTGTTTGATGTTGATGGGAAAAGCAAACATATTGAATTGTTTTATTTTATGTTAGTCGGGTCTTTAAAATGAAGCAAAACTGGAATATTTCTTCATGCATTTGACTTTAAAAATGCTGATTTGTGGAGAAATTTGCAGAGGTGGAGGCAGAAGCCTTTGGGTCGGGTCTGGTGGTTCTGAGCGGTTCTGTGTGCTCTCTTGCAGGCCTTTGTCTCCCTCTCCCTGCTCTTCTGGGCTCTGCAGAGCTTCTCCCAGGTTCTCAGCATCAAGAGGAAGTCGGACTGAGGAGCGGGAAACGCTGGAGCACAGAGGGAGGACAGAATTCCACACTAACGGGCTTTTCTGAGGATCCAGAACGACGTTCTTAAATGTTTTGTAGAAGCAAAAACAGAGAAAAGGTTGCAGCTTCTTCCTGATTATTTGTAGCTTTTTTGAAGCTTTTAACACCTTCAGCTTTTGGTGCTTTAGATTCATTTCAAAACCTTAAACTTTCTACACTAGAGGTGCTACTCAAATGTTGATTTTTATCTTTGACTTGCAATAAAACCTTTTTATTTCACCTCACTTGTCGTCCTTTAAGATCCAAAGACCTGGTTCTGGTTTTTTCCTCTTAAGGAGGTTATGGAGTAATATTTACGCACACAAAACTTTCTAAGCTGCAAATTTAAATATTTGCTTTCAAATACTTTTTTCTTTTAGTCATTCATCTTCTTGCGGGTGAAGGCTGGGGACGCCCATAAGTGGACAGGTCGCCCGTCTGCTGCAGGGACACAATCGCACACAATCACACACGCATGCACACTCACACCTAGGGACAATTTAGAGTTTTTGGACGGTAGGAGGAAGCCAGAGAAAACCCACCATGCACGGTGAGAACACGCTAACTCCACACGAACTGAAACTTATAAACGCAACATCAAAGATAAGGAAAAAGCGAGTGTTTGTGTTGAAATTGCAAAAATTGTTTTTGAAAACAAAAAAAAAGTTTTTAAAAAGAAAATAAAAATTTTGAAAGCAAGAAAAAATTGAAAGAATTTTTTTTTTTTTTGAAAAAGAATAAGTTTTCCCTGTGTTCCCTGGGCCCGGCAGTCCTCTCTCCACGCAGGGAGGGGGATCCCTGAGCTTTCTGGCAATGCTAAGAGCCGGGGATCACATCTGAGCCTGGGGGTGTCCGTGTCCCTGTGATGGGGGGTCTGGTCCTTGCCCCTGAGTGCTGGGCATCGCCAAATTTTCCTGGTGGGGCCATGTTTATAACACCTCTTGTGGACCCCCTCTTCCCATAGGTGTCCTCCTCCTGGGCGGGGGCGGCTGGCCCCTGCTTTGCTCCTTCCTGGTCTGGAACAACCGTGGGCCGGGTGGGTGGCTGCCTGGAGCGCGCGGCGGGTCTCCCTTGGGGGGTCCTGGCTCGTACCTAGGGTTGGGGTGGGGGGAGGCCCATGACTCCTGAGTGATGGTGGGGTGCTCGTCTGGGGCTGTGGGCACTCTTCTGGGGCGGGGTCCTGCGTTGGGCTGCTCTTGTGGTTGAGCCAGAACTGCACTCTCTGTCCCCCCCATGCCTCCCTGCTTTTTGGCTCTGGGGCCCCCGTGGCGGTCCTGCTGGCCCTGGCCTGGGTGGCGGATGTGGTCGCCCCCGGGGGCGGTTGTTCTCTGTCTGCTGCCGTACAAGCGTTGGGGGGGTTCTAGCTGCCACTGCTGCTGCGGCGGAGGTCTTGGTGTGGGGGTGGCTGGGCACTCCCCCTCCTTCTTTCCACATTCCATCATCCATTTTAGAAGAACATAAACACTCACCTGGGCACTAATAGTTTGTGTGACTGAATGAAATATTTCACATTCTCTATTGGACCTGCAGAACAGCAGGTCTATGCTGGTCAGAAATCTATCTGATAATCAAGTGATCAAATAATTATTTGTCACAGTAATGTACAAATAAATTGTTTAAAAAAAATTGTACAAGGTGATTTCTGAATGTTTCTTCAGATTCTGTCTCTCACTGTGGAAATGCACCTATGATAAAAATTTTAGACCCCTCCTTGTTTTCTAAGTGATCAAATACTTATCGACCTCACTGTATGCATTCAGACCAACTATCTTTGGAGGGAGCTGAAATTCCGAGTTGCTCAGCGAGACCCCCGAACCCTGACAGATCTAGAGAAGATCTGTATGGAGGAGTGGGCCAAAATCCCTGCTGCAGTGTGTAGAAACCGAGTGAAGAACTACAGGAACCGTTTGACCTCTGTGATTGTTAATAAGGGCTTCTGTACCAAATATTAAAGTTGTTTAACTCAAGTGACGTGTATTTCATCTGAACTTCACCTGTAATGATTGTAACCATCCAGAAAGTTGTTGCTTTATGCTGCTTCATGGTTTTACACCCCCCCCCCCCCCATAATCACCCTTCTACCCCCCCTCTAATATCCCTCTTTCTTCCTCCCCCCTTTCCTTTTCCGTCCGGTCCAACACAAAAGATTTTCAAAATGATTCAAATGAATAAAGTTTTGTCTCGAAGGGGTTTATTCAGACATACTTCTGGTTTGTCAGAAGATTTATAATCCCTGTTGTTAAAATAAAATAACACAAGAGAGAGAATTTCAATGTCTGCGGGAGTCTCTGGAATTCAGCCAGCAGCAGGTGCGGGAGCTCGCAGCGGAGAACCAGGCCCTCAGAGAGACCGTGAAGACCCTGAGCAATGACACCGCCCGTCTCTCCGAGGAGAACCGATCCATAAAGGAAACCCTCCTGGATCTTCAGTCGAGGAGCATGAGGGACAATCTAGTGGTCGCGGGGGTTCCAGAGGAGGTAGGAGAAGACCCCGAGGCCACCGTCAGATCCTTTTTTCAGGTCCACCTGAAGCTCCCCAAGGAGGAGGTGCAGAAGATCTCTTTCCACAGGGTTCACCGCCTCAGAGGGAGAAGGTCCGACCACCAGCGCCCGCGTCCTATTGTGGCTAAATTCGAACATTTCAAACAGAAGGAGTTGGTGAAGGGCCGCGGACGGGAACTGAGAGGCACGCATTACAGCGTGAATGACCAGTTCCCGGCAGAAATCCTCCGTAGAAGGAAGATCCTGTTCCCGCTGAGGAGGAAGCATCTTGCTGCTGGTTCGAGAGCGATTGTGGCCGTTGACAAACTTTACGTGGAGGGCCGGCTGTTCCGGGACCCGGAGATCACCCCCTGGCTGTGCTGAAGGCTTTCAGGTCCGCGCTGAGAACATCTGCGCTGCCCAGAAGAAACCCGCTAAACTTACTTCAATGAATGGAAAACCGGATCATCAATGATCCACACCTCGATCGCAGGAAAACAGTCTTTTTTTACTTCTTCACCTCAGTCCTACTCATGTTTCTATTGTTGTTTTGTTGTTGTTTTCGTTTTCCCTTCTATCTCTTTTTTCTTTCCTTTACTCTCCCCCCCCCTCTCCCCCCTCATCATATGTAAATCACCTGGAAGCAACTCATCCTCGGTAAGTATTTATTTATGCACGGAACGGGCGCGCGCGCACACAAGCGCACACAGGGGCGTGCACATGCGATCCCGCACACACACGCCGACATACTGCAATCACCTCACACAGGCTCTCATAGGACGCACGCGACACGCAGCTCACATAGCCAGAAAACGTTCACGCGCACAGCGCTTCTCAATGCGGGCACGTGCACACGGACTGGTACACAAGCACTACTTAGCTTTACACCTTTTCAGTCAGAGCAGTTATGAACAGTCTTAACATCGTTAGCTGGAATGTGCGTGGACTTGGCTCTGAGCCAAAGAGACTGAAAGTGTTAAATCACCTGGATGGTCTAAAAGCAGATATAGCTCTACTGCAGGAGACCCATTTATCAAATTCTTTGGATCACCTTATGTGCTGCTTACAATTTCCAGTTATATACTCTGCCAGTTACAACTCCAAACAACGAGGAGTTGCTGTTTTAATTAATAAAAATCTTAATTTTACTCATAAGGATACAGTTGCTGACCCAGAAGGCAGATTTGTAATCATTAATATATCCATTCAGAATAAGGACTATTGTATAGTGAGTGTTTATGGTCCTAATGTTGACGACCCTTCCTTCTTCCACAGACTCTTCACCTCACTCTCAGTCCACTCTGACTCCACAATCATTATAGGAGGAGACTTCAACCTTGTTTTGGACCCTGAACTTGACAGACTCAGCACAGCAGCAAACCAGCGTACATGGCAGTCTGCAAGTATTCTAAAGCAGTACATGAATGATCTGGGTCTCTGCGACGCGTGGCGCTCATGTCACCCAAGCACTAAAGGGTTCACCTTTTTTTCTCCAGTTCACTATTCACACTCCCGTTTAGACTATTTATTAATCAGTAACTCTCTTTTAAAAAATATTCAAAGCTCCAATATCCATCCAATTATTATCAGTGATCATGCACCAGTCTCTGTAAACATTTCTAGGGAAAAATCCACACCCTCTGGTACAACCTGGAGGTTTAATACGTCTCTGTTAAAGGACCAGGAATTTCTTGAATTCTTTAAAAAAGAGTGGGCAACCTTCTTAGACTTCAACAATACTCCAGACATCCCACCGTGCGTTCTTTGGGAAACAGCAAAGGCAGTCATGAGAGGGAAAATCATTTCTTATTCAACGCACAAAAAACGCAAAGAGAAAGCAGATTTATTAGAATTAGAAAATAAAATCAAAACCCTGGAGACTGCTTATGCTGCTTCTGCACAGGAACACATTCTGAGAGATCTGAAAAATTTAAAGCTGCAGTTAAATGACATCATTAATAAACAAACACAATTTCAAATACAAAGGCTACGACTTGAAAGATTTGAAAACTCTAATAAATCTGGCAAATTTCTGGCTAATCAGCTTAAAATTAACAGAGAAAAATCATCAATCACCTCTATTATGGACCAAACAGGAAATGTCACCCATGACCCGGTCAAAATTAATAACGCATTTGAAAACTTTTATAAAAACCTGTACACACCGCAGATCAATCCGTCAGAGCAAAGTATTGACTCATTTCTTAATAATGTAAACCTACCCAGGCTAAATGAGGATCAAATCACAAACTTGGATTCTCCGCTCTCGCCGTCTGAACTTCATGAAGCTCTGTTACTTATGCCTAATGGTAAAGCATCAGGACCTGACGGCTTTCCTGCTGAGTTTTATAAAGAATTCTGGGAACAACTGACACCAACATTTTATAAAACTGTCACATCTATTAATGAGAGCCAATCAATGCCACCTAACATGAACTCAGCCAACATAATTCTTCTTCTAAAACCAGACAAAGATCCCACTAGTCCTTCAAGCTATCGCCCTATTTCTCTAATCAATGCAGATGTAAAAATTATCTGCAAAGCACTAGCACAGAGAATAGAAAAAATCACTCCTCACATAATTCACTTCGACCAGACTGGATTCATCAAAGGCAGACACTCGGATGATAATGTCCGTAGACTAGTTAATATAATAGACTTTGCCACCATTAAAAACCAGGAAATGACGGTACTATCGCTGGATGCTGAAAAAGCCTTTGACAGAGTTAATTGGAAGTTCCTTATTGCTGCCCTCCAGAAGTTTGGTTTTGGAGAAGCATTCATCAATTGGATCAAAATATTATATCACAACCCCAATGCATCAGTTAGAACTAATAAACAGACTTCAAACAGGTTTTTTCTTGGAAGAGGAACCAGACAGGGCTGCCCACTCTCTCCTTCTCTTTTTGCTATATTCATTGAGCCTTTAGCTGCAGCAATAAGACAGAATGAGAGCATTATAAGAATAAAAACCAAACACAGCCATCATAAAATTAGTCTTTATGCGGATGACATATTACTGTTTTTAAGGAATTTACATTCTGTAAATGAAACAGCAATGATCATAAATGAATTCTCCTCCATATCAGACTATTCCATTAACTGGAATAAGTCTGTTTTATTACCACTCAACAGGAATATGGAACAAAGACTCACAATTCCAGTTAAAACAGGAAATATCAAATATCTGGGTATCTACTTTTCCCCCAAACTATCAGAACTGGTGCAGCTAAACCACACCCCATTACTGAAAAGCATACAGGACGATCTAACACGCTGGACCAACCTGCCTTTGTCCCTTATGGGCAAGGTAGCCACGGTTAAAATGAAAATCTTACCCAAGGTTAATTATCTCTTCTCAATGATTCCCACACAACCGCCATTAAAATGGTTCAAAACATTAGACTCATCCATATCAAGCTTTCTATGGAACAACAAACCTGCAAGAATTAGTCTAAAAACTTTAAAATCTGCAAAAAACTGTGGAGGATTAGAATTACCTAACTTCCACAAATACTTTCTTGCAAATAGATTACAATACATCTTAAAATGGTTAAAAAATAATCCAGAAACCAACTCATGGTTAGACTTGGAACAGGCGTTATGTGGAAAGATCAACCTGTCACAGCTACCATTTATTAGCCAAACAGTTAAAAAACAGGATTGTTTCAAAAGCATTAATATAAATGCCACCTTAACAGCCTGGTGGGAATTTCTCAAAATATCAAAATCATCAATTCAACCGTGCAAAATGACACCCATCTGGAACAACCCGGACATCCTTATTAACAAAAAAATGATTCACTTCCCAGCTTGGCAAGCAGGGGGCATAAAACAACTAGAGCACGTAATTATTGATAGAAGATTCATAACCCCCCAGGAACTTCAAGACAAACATGGAATAAATAACTTCTTGGAATATCAGCAACTTAAATCAAGTATTACTAAAAAGTATAAAATTAAAGACGACGATTTAAAGCTACCAGATGTAGTTACCACTCTGATTAATTTTTCAATGAATAGAACTCTCTCCAAAATATACAAACTTTTATGTAATTTAGATAACAATATTGCCCTTCCAACAAAAAAATGGGATGCAGATTTGAGCATCAGCACAGATGAAAGCTTCTGGTCAGAACTTTGTCTAAACACCTTTAAACTGACAAAAAGTCCAAATCTGCAGCTAATCCATCTCAAAACTCTTCACAGAATTTACTACACTGGACAGAGGATGTTCAAGATGGGTCTCAGTAACTCAGACATTTGCGAGCACTGTGATAATAATCTACCCGACAGCTACATGCACGCACTGTGGTTCTGCGCTCCTGTCCAGGCTCTCTGGCAGCAGGTATGTGCCGATTTATCAGTCTGGCTTAAGGTTTCAATCACGGCCTCACCGTCACTTTGTGTGCTTGGTGACATGAGTGCCATCGATATAGAAGAAGGATTAGCATCTATCATTTTCATAACTCTTTGTATTGCCAAAAAAACTATTTTAATAAATTGGAAAAACAAGAAAAATATAAACATAAGTCAACACAGAAATCTGCTGTTTGATCATATCAGCTTGGAAAAAATGTCAGCCCAAAGCTCAAGTAACTTTGAAAGAATTCAGTCTCTCTGGTCTCCTGTGGTTGACTCCATGACTTAGGGGGTGGGGGGCTTGGTCGTCGCTGCTCCTTGCCCTTCTGCCGTGGTATGGGGTGGGGGTCGGGGCTTCCGGTGCCTGGCGGGGGCGGTGGGGGGCTCCGTTGGTCGGGGGGTCGGGTCCGGTGCCTGGGTGGGGCGGGCTGGGGCGCTGCGTGGTCCTCTGGGCTTGGGTGTGGGGGTGCGTGGTGGGGGGGTGGGGGGGTGGTCTGGCTTGGCTTGGGGGGGTGGTCCCTTTGCCTGTGCTGGGGGGGGTTGGCGGGGGGCCCTGCTCGGGTGGGGGGGGCCCAGCGGCGCCGGATGGGCTGCCCATCTGCACCTGGGGCTGGGATCGGCCCTTCCCTGGCTCTGGGGCGGGACGGGACAACCCTCTCGGGGCCCCCGGTCGCTCTGGGTGTCACCCGCTTCGGCTGCGGGGTCTGGGGTGGGGTGGGGTGGGGGGCTTGTCGGCCCTGTCCTGTGGGGGGGCGTTCTGGGGGGGAGGGGGGGCCCATTATTAGTACGGGTCGGGGGGGCTAGCGGGTCGGGGTCTCCGCTGAGGCAATCAGTGGTTGCCTCGGCCGGTTGGCCTCCTCGGTCCCGTCGAGGCCTGACCAGAGCTCTTCTAGGGCCGGCGTCTGGGGGTGGGGGCCTGGGCTTGCTCCGGGGGGGGGGCGACGCTTTCTGGCTCCTCTCTCTCTGTGTGGGGTGGGTGGTGCCGGGCCTGGGGTGTCGGCGCCTCCGGGGGTGGGCCCCTGGGCTGGGTGGCCCTGGCCCCTTTGCTGGGGGTGGGCTGGGGGACGGCTGTTTGACCACCGGGGGACAGTCTACCAGCTGTCCCCAACTTACCCCCTTCCTTATATAACCTCATATTAGGGTGAGGGGGTGGGGGGTCTAGCCTGCGATGCGCCTTGGGGGGGGGCTACTTGGGAATGGCCCCCCTCCTATGGTTGCCGTATGGAGTGGGCCCCCCCTCTTTCGGTTTTATTTGCACCTTAGACATGTAGGGTCCTTGGTAGGGGGGGTGCTTGGACATCACTGCAAGCAAGCAGCAGATGTCCTCCTGGCACCCTACCCGCCAATTTTAACCGCACCTTAGACATTTAGGGCCCCTTGGTGTGGAGGGTGAGAGGACATCACTGTGAGTAATCAGGAGATGTCCCCTTAGTGCCCTACTCGCCAATTTTAACTGCACCCCCCTTAGTACACACACCCCTCCCCCTTCAATATATACATTCAAACATAAACACACACACATGCACACAAACACCCTCTCAAACACCCATACACGCACACACATTTTACAAGGAAGGTGGGACCTGGGTCCATCTGTCCCCTACCCCTTCCCTGGTGGGGGGTGCGGGCCCCTTGGCGATGGCGGCCGTGTCTCTTGGGTGCCGGCTCCCTGGGCCCGGCGGTGCTCTCTCCGCACGGTGGGGGGGTTCATATTACACCTGAGCCGGGGGTGTTCGTGTCCCTGGGGGGTGGGTCCTGGTCCTTGCCCCTGGGCGCTGGGCCCCGCCAAACTTCCAACATGGCCGAGCCTGGTCGGGCCATATTTATAACATCCCTTGTGGGCCGCCCTTTTTTCCCCGGGGTTCCCCCCTCCTGGGCGGGGGCGGCGGGCCCCTGCCTTGCTGCTACCTGGACCAACCGTGGGCCGGGTGGGTGGCTGCCTGGAGTGCGGAGCGGGTCTCCCTTGGGGGGTCCTGGCTCGTACCTGGGGTCGGGGCGGGGGGATGCCCGGAACTCCTGGGTGGTGGTGGGGTGCTCGTCTGGGGCTGTGGGCGTCCCTCTCCGGTGGGGCCCTGCGTTGGGCTCTTCCGGCGCGGCGGGGGGCTGCTTTCCTGGCTGGGCTGGGGCGGCGCTCTCTTTCCCTCTGCGCCTCCCTGCTCTCTGGCTCTGGGGGCCTCGCGGCGGTCCGGCTGGCCCTGGCCTGGGTGGCGGTCTTGGTCGCCCAGGGGGCGGTTGTTCCCTGCCTGTTCCTGTGTGGCGTAGGGGGAATTCCGGCTGCCGCTGCTGCTGCGGCGGGGGTATGGGTGTGGGGGTGGCTGGGCGCTCCTCCTCCTTCTTTTCACATTCCACCATCCATTTTAGAAGAACATAAACACTCACCTGAGCACAGGTGTTAGCTCACCTTTGCACTAATAGTTTGCATGATTGAATGAATGAAAGATTTCACACTAGTTGGTTTAAAGGCATAGGTATGCGTTCGTGAACACTATCTGTTTTGTGTGCATGTTGACATGTGGACATTTTTGCGGCTAGCAGGTGTGTTGATAATATTTGAGTGTGTGTGAACAGGCCCCGCCCTTTTTGTACTACATTTGAACCGTACCGTAACGATAAACAACCAGTAAACCTGTCTGCTCTATGCTGCTTCATGGTCTTACCCCCCTTCCCCTCCTATTATCACCCTCCTACCCCCCCCTCTCTCTAACGTCCCTCTCTCTTCTTCCCCTCTTTCCTTTTCCGTCCGGTCCAACACCAAAGATTTTCAAACATGATTGAAATTAATAAATTTTGGCCTCAATTACAAAAGGGGTTTATTCAGACATACCTTTGGTTTGTCTGAAGATGAATAACCCCTCTTGTTAAAATAAAATATGTCCAACACAAGAGGCCCTCAGCTCTCATCTGTTTGCCTAGCTGTTGGACAGGACAAGTTAAAAAAAAATAAATAAATAAAAAAAATAAATAAAATAAAATAAAATAACACAAGAGGTCTTCAGCTCTCATCTGTTTGCCCAGCTAATGAACAGGACAAGTTAAAAAAAAAGGATTTGAAAGTAAAAATAAAAATTTGAAAGCAAAAAAATAATTGAAAGCAAAGAAAAAGTATTTGAAAGCTGGTATTTAATAATTTCATTTGCAACTTAGAAAGTTTTGTTTGCAATGCGGTGGCGTAAATATCACTCCATAGGAAGTCTGCTGATGGAAGGAAGCTGGAGATCTGCCCCCCCCCCCTCCAGATCCTGAGTGGGAGTGAGGAACGCCTCGCAGCAGATGGAGCCACTGATGGACTCTGGATCCTCCTGTTGAATGTTTGGTTCTCCAAGACGTTCAAGTCCCAGCAGAGATGCTGCAGGGTCTGATAAAGGCTCTGAATTATTTAAGGAAAGATGGAACACAGTTGAAATATTTTATGCTTTCTCTTTACAGAAAAAAACATAAAAAATGAAATTGCTGTTGAAAGTTTTCTCTCCCTTTTTTTATTAATCCAAAGGCTTCAGTTGATCAAAAGTTTAACTCTGAATATTGATTTTATGTATTATTAGAAAAAAAAAATCCCATTTCCTTGTAAATAAAAAAAAGACAAAAATGTGAGGCAATAAAAGTGTATTTACTCAGGTTTTGAAATGATGCATACAATACACACTTAGGTCAGATTACATTAAATATAATGGTTAGTAACTAAAATCAAGTTTGACTATTTGCATAAAATGAGTGGGAAGAAGAGAATCTTTAAAACTCCACCTCTACTGAGAGATATCGATTAATCTGGAATCTGCAATTTCATGCATCACCACGAGGAGGCAGTGCATTAAAAATTGTGTTTAGTTTAACTCGGGGGGGTCAAATTCATTTTCACTGAGGGCCACATCAGCATAGCGGCTGTCCTCAAAGGGCCAGATATAACTTATACATGTAACTAAATGTAATGAAAAATAAGTGTAGCTACTCCTTAATGTTAAATAACTCGTTATTTAGTCATTATAATTTTTTAAAGTGATAATTACAGTTGCATAGAAAACATATGTTTGCTTGTTACTTTAGCATAAATCCTTTTACATTTGATTCTGTCAGGTTAGGTTATATGGACAGTGTTTAAGTCTTAATTTATAGTCGCCCAATCAGATATTTCAAGTCCGGACGCATGTGGTTCACCTGTATGTCTCAGAGGAAACTTGGTGCTTCTTGAGTGTCAAATGAGCAACAGTAAATATACTTAAATGTATAAATTACTTTTATTTTGTTACGTTTAATGATCAAATGTACAAATTTAGACTTTGATTTCCTCTTTAGTCTCTTTGGTTTAGTTATTGTTCCTTTAATCTGAAATTCTAAATTAAAAAACAAAAGAAACTTAGATTTATTCTAGATTTCTTTAATCCTTTAATATAATCTCATAAATGCAAATTTTAGAAATTTATACTGATTTTCTTTGAAGTTGTGTTTTAAATTTTTCAATAAATGATTCCCGGATTTGAAGAGACTTTTTGGGGATTTTCTTAAATGCAGGTACCACTCCGCGCCTCCAGGGGGCGCTCGTCAGCCGACAGACGCTTTATTGTCGTTTCTCCGCGCTGAGGCGTTAGCTTAGTTAGCTTCTTTTATTTCTAAAAACATTTGTAGCGAAGATAAAATGTGTAGTTTAACAGTTTTTTCCATGAAAATGTCGAAGACACAGAAAAGAAGAAAGACTCACATTTTAGTGGATGAGTCGAGACTTCATGTAAAGGTAAAAATTGTCAATTATTTTCGTATTTTTATCAATTAAACCAAATGTTCGACGAACTCAAAAACCTCATTCAGCTTTAGAAAGTACAACATTAACTTTAAGGGATTTTTTCCCCCTAAGGGAACATCTGTTATTAAAATTAATTAAAGCTTAATGTAAAGAAAAAAATACGCTAAAGTCATAATTAAAATGTTGTTTAATGTTTAATTTTTTTTAAATAAATAAATGTTTTGGTAATTTAGGACGTAAAGAACGAGGAAGACATTTGCTTTGTTTTCTGTCTCCACTTTAAAAATGTTTAAAAATGTGTTATTTAATGATTGTGCACGTGAAAGATACAGTGAGAGCCAGGATGACTATGCTAGTTTTTTTAAATTAACTTTATTGACAATAAACACATTTACAGAATAAATGGAATGCATCCAAAACGAGGCAACCACCATCCTTTTTGTTTGATTACTCAAAATAATTAAAGCAGAGGGGACATGGTTCTAATAATTCATGTATCCTCGAATTAATAGGACCATGTCCAAATTACTGAACCATGTCCAAATTTCCTCACTATTCCCGAATGCCTTAAAGAATTCAGTGCAGGACTTTAAGGTTTTAAGGTATTTTAAACACACGCTCGCCACTTTTTGTTTTCATTCTTTGTTTGATGGCAAAAATAATGCCACCCATTTGCTGAAATAAAAGCCTAATATATACAAACATAAAATATATTTATATACATTTTCTCCAAATGAGAATTAATTCAAATGCAATGCATTGTGGTCTATATTTGCCAATCTAGTAAAAATCATAAATGAACACTGGTTTTTCGCAGAGACTTGTGGGAAAAATTCCAGACCACGGGATTATGGAATTGAAGATTCCGACACCCCAAAGAAATAAGGAACGCTCAGTATAGTGAACTAAGTTCGGAGGAAATAATTTGGACACCTGATTTATTTATTTTTGTTACAAACTGTTGAACGGACCGTTAAAACAACATTTTTTGAGGCTAAATTTGAAATTAAAAGTTAAATAAATAAAACCACAACATTAAATGTAAAACCACACATAGAAGCTACTTTGTAAAGAGACGGAGGCAAATTCTGCTCTCAGGCTCAGATGATTGAATTTTTCTTGGTTTACTGCAGATCATTTTCAGTGTCTTTGCGTTCCTGTTTGTCGTACTCATCTGTGATGTGAATCATTTTGCTTCTCCTGTTTTCTGTCTTGAGACTGTAATAGATAATAGTTGTTTTTTGCCAGTACTGTAAGGGGCGACTCCTTCACAGCACAGCAGGCGTCTGGAGCCAGCTTTGTGGTTGTCATGGTAACAGCAGAAATTGACAGCCAGCTTGTTTTACCATTTCACTCAGAGGATGTGGACGAGCAGAAAACCCTTTCACATATTGCAAAATCTGTGAACTTGATTGTTAGGCTAAACATCTTGTTATAATGAAGCTGATGCTGATCAGACTCTCATCCAGCTTTACAGCCAAACATTCCCCTCTTGCTGATTGGGTAAGGAGGGTTTGTTGTGGGCCAATCAGAGGCAGACGACAAACATCCAGTGAAGGCAAATCTGGTGTCCACCAATGACAAGAACAAGACAAGAAATTAACCGTAGTAATGTTTCTGTTGCTAAAGAGTTTGTATTCTCATCAAACATCTTTTATTTAGGAAGACGGCTTTGTTGGCGACTCATTACTGTCAAAACTGCTAAATCCTTAAATTGAAACCATTAGATGTTCCTTTGTTTTTTTCCTTCTGTTTAAGTCTCTAACGTTCCTTCAGGAATCAGCAGCAGGCGTCTTTTCTGTGCATTTTCTTTTTCTCCGTTTGGGCCGATGGGAAGAAGGACGGAGTGTGATGTGTCACCGCGGAGCCACAGCATGACCGTGTGACTCATCCACAGATAATATACTTCAGTGCTCTGCGTGCAGCAGAATGAAAAGTGCCTCTGAACAAAACCGTGCATTCAACAACAAGCAATCAGCGCACATCTTTGTTTGTCTGAAGCCTCATAAACTGTAGAAATGCAGGAGCTGGATTGACCATATATAGAATTATGTTACTGGGATTAGATAAGACTTAATTTTTTTTTTTTATTATTTGTGCGATCAATCTACATGTTTCCTCTCTGATTTCCCTTACAATGCTTTCAGTTCCTATGCAGCACCAGCAGAGGGCAGTATGCGCTGGAGTTTCCTACATTATCAGTACGCTAGAGCGGATTAGCCGCCTTTAGATCAGCCTTTTATTAGCATTTTGGTGGCATGTGCACAGATGTGAAAGCAGCATCTCTGCAGATCCACATCAAAGCTCTAAGAAACAGGAGATCCTGCTCCACGAAAGGAGGTCCCTGGAGCTGAAGACTGACTCAAGTCTGCAACCTAAACTCCTAGCTACCACCTGAACTTTCTTTGGGTCTCCTCTTGTCATGAATCTCCAGAGCAGATCATCTTCCTCTACCTGACCCTGTCCTCTGCATCCTCTTCTGGCATTTACCATCTTCATTTCCTCCTTAAATAAATCTTCTTCTTCCTGTCTGACATCTGCAATCTTAGAATTACGGATATGTTTTTATCTCCAGCTGCTCCTCTGGTTTTATCTCAGGAAGATTTAATGGGAGAAGTTCCTTTCATCTGTCCTGTTTCTGACCCCATCCATCTCCACTCCACAAAGAAAACCCCCCTCTTCCTCAGTCACGCCCAGTTCTGCGGCCCGTGGTCAGAAAATACAGTAATACATAAATATTGAAATTATTTTGACAATAATTCAAATGTTTTGACTAACCAATAGGCTCAGACTGAAGTGAAGCTTCTTAAAGTGTCTTAAAGTAAAGGATGTGAGCGTGGCTGCAGGGCGAGGCTATTTTAGTGCCTTCAGATCTTTCTCTGATCTCAGTGTAGTAAAAGCCCCCAAAATAGAAAGTAGAGTGTGAAGCCCTGATGTGTGGACGCCCCCCCCCCCGTGACCTTATATAATGGGCCCACTCTGATGCTGCAGGCTTCACACACTCAGGCTGCTATTTATAGCTCGCAGGGCTAAAAGTGGGCTAGCATTGATGTGTGAGCTGTGGACAGTGGGGGGGTGGTGGGGGGTGGGGGGTTTGGCGCTTTTCTTTGACTGCCAGGAAACGTTCAAATGTCTCAGACTGTTGACGCTCTGCAGCCGTCTGCATCGAGCCGTGAATGCAAACTTCATTATTTTATACAAAAATAGACTTTTATTGGATAAACCAGAACTAAGAAACACTTATTTTATTTTTACTGTGTTGATATCAAGCTACGTTTGTCTTTGTTTTAACGAGGTGTTTAGGCTTGTTTAACACAAATGCAAATACTCTGTGAATGTTTCATCCAAACTATGGCCAAACAAAGAAACGTTTACTTGGGATAATCCACAAAAATGTAATTATTTGATCATAAATAATTTATTTGTCAGAAAATGTTTTGGGAGGAATACTCAGAAATGGGTCAGAATACCACTCTGGGGTTTCTTTTTGTGAGGAATGAACATGATAATACTCTTAAAAGCTCAAAAAAATGATTTTGCATGGTAAGGGCCCTTAAAGAAAAGTCAGGATTGTCGTCACTTTTCACCCACCAGACAAACCCAGTGGGGTGGAGTTTTGTAGCGGCCAGAGTCTATGTTAATGAGAAACTGAAATTTACGCGACAAATCTGATTTAACTTGTGGAGTTATTTTCCCCGTAATATCTAACATCAGAAACAAACATCATGACTGAATCTGTGTGTTTGTTGTTTTTACAGCCCGCTGAGCTAGCAGCTAGCTACTAACAGAAGGAGGTTCATTACGACCCTCGTCGTAAACGATTCCTGTAATTCAGTCGGGTTTCGATACGGGTTGTTAATCTTTTAACTAGCACACGTTAGCCCATTTCTTTCATTTTAGGAAGCTTTCTGACCAACACAACCTGCAGATTCGGTTTGATTAGTCTGACTTTCACACCTATATTTACTCTGTTATCACACAGACTTTCTGAAGGACATAAATCTAGAAACTTGCCGCTTAGGGACCGAAAAGATGACCGTAGTTATGATCACGGCCATCAGTGGTATTACTACCTGTTGCTTTAAATAATCCGTTTTTTTCTTTTTAAGCTGGAGCTCTTTTGTCAAGTTGTTTCTTTGTCCCCATCTTTTCTTTGTATTGTGTTGCTTGTTTTTGATGTTGTTGTTTTTTAAAAACTTTTTATTTAACTGGAAATACCACACACTCTTTAAACTATCGGTAGTCTTTAACTGTTGACACAGTCGATGTAGTTCCAATGGATTCTGAGGCCGAGAAGACCAGCGCTGCTCCGATATTTATCACTTTATTGTAGTGAGGTTTGTTAGCAACACAATTTACTGGAGAGAAAGTAGGAGACTACCACCCGAGCACTGAACCCGGGAGGCGTTGACTGAGAGTGTGAGGTGATGAGGACGGACAAGGCCGCGCCGATCTTCCTCATAGATGTTACCATGACCTCCGGATCACAAAAGATGATTCTCAAATCCACAAATACCCCAAAGCAGGAGACACGTCTGTGCTGACAGAATAGTTCAGATGATTGTTGTGTATGACAGTCAGAAGCACATCGTTTGACTCGTAGTGTCTTCATGACCAGGTCCATTTAGGTGGTAAACATATGCACCGTTCTTGACTGGAAGCAATAAGTCATGTTGGAGATGTGTTTTTTCTTTATTTCATAAGAAATTGAAGACTTCTCCTGTACTTTGAAAGCTTTTGTGTTTGCTGTTCTACTTATAGAGCCCCTCCTGGGGGCCATAAGTGCCAATTAACAACCACAGGCTGGGCAGACGACCAAAATTCCCCTCCCACACATTAACATTTCATCAACAGAACATCCTGAGGAGAACCAAACTCCTGCAGGGGGCTACTGTGGGACATCAGAATTAGAAAAATGTGCCCCCCCCATAAACATGTTCAGGGGTCCAGCTACACTGAAGGTTCAGCTGGTCTATAACAATTACACGACTAAGCGGCCAAACAGCGACACTCCTGAAAGACAAGCAGCCGTTCGTCTGAAAGGATGAGTTTAACCAGATTAGCAGCTACATTTCTGATGATTACATCCGTGTGATCAAGTCCAGTCGTCTCTCCTCTTACGTCGTCTGCTGAATGGCTCGTTTTAACACAGACTGGAAGGTTTTCCCCCCCAAACTGATCCAGAAAGGGAAGTAGGCTTCCACATCCTACTGCTTCGTAAAATCCCAAATGTTGATCATGCTTCCCTTTAGGGGAGCTCTTAATCTCAAACACATGGTGTGGACAATTACAGTCAATCTTGTTCTATTTCTATGAAGGAGATGAGATTTAAATATAGATTAATTTGTACATTTGGTCCAGTTAGTCTGACCTGTTTGTGTAATGATCTCATGACGATGGAGCTCTGACGCACTCTACCGACACGTGACGTCGTTACTCGGTGTCATACTCCCAAACAAATCACCTTTCATTTTTCCATTTGGGGTTATGTTTGGATGGATGGAGACACTTCAAAGTACCCCACCCCATCACAATGCCTCTACCATAGTTGAGTGTTCTTAAAACATTTGTCCCTGAAAGTCTGTTAGTTTGAGTCCAGATACCGGAGACTCTCCTTCTTCCTTTTCCGTCTCATCAGAACATTAGTCCAGAACTTTTGTGGTTCTTCTGTGTTCATGTTTCTCAGTGGCGTAGCGATAGATAGCGACACTGGCCTGATCAGACTCATGCAGATCAAAATTTCTTTCCGATGGAGATAGTTGGGTTATGCTGATTGTTGATCCGAACGTGTTGCATATAAACAGTTTATTCCTAACCCTGCTTCTTCCGTGTTCGTTCGGCAAAGAATGAAGCGCTGGCCGCACTGATTAAAAAAGCTATGGGCCAACCAACAGGCACTCAAGAATAACCATTAAAAATAAGAAAAGCATATTTAGAAGATCATCTCACTCTATGCCGCAGCTTTGTTTGTTTACAACGGAACTTACTATTTCTTCTTCTATAGTCTTTTCCGGAGAGTTCTGCGCATGCCCAAATGAGTTATTACGATCGAAATTGTGGCGTATGTAAACGTTTGTTATAATCGGATAAAGTTTTCTGCGCCCATGTACACAGTTCAATTCTTATCCGATCTTTGTTTGGATCAAAAATCGGATGAGACATAGCAACTGTGGCGGGATGAATGCAGGCTCATTAACTCAACGTTTAACCCAAATACATCACCTGTCCGGAACACTTATCAGCGTACCTTCATAGCCAACGCCTTCTTAGTAACCGCCTTGCAGCATGCCTTCGCCGTACCAGAGTAGCAAGTAGAAGGGTTGTACCTGACGTTGACAAAGAAATAGAAAGTTTATTCTGGCAAGGGTTGCAAAACGGAGGACTTCCATCATTCTTTCTCTCGTTACTTTGCCCCGACGTTGTAATTCTGGACTGAAGAAGTGTTTAGTCGTGTGTTTTTGTTGACAAGCTTTAGTTCAAATCAGAAAGGTCAGGTAGATGGTAGTCTGAATACAGACCATGAGCGAAGTTCAGGACTCGATCCAGACCAAATTAGAAGGACTCTGTTCGGACAAACAAACCTCTTCATTCTGAATAAACCCTAAGTGCTCTTTCAAAAGTATGCCAATGGACAGAAGAACAGTTCAGCAACACTGTTGACAGCACAGTAAACAAGAACAATCCAAAAATACATCAGCTTTCCAAGAAAAGGTAATTAATTCAGCAGAAATATTCACATTACACTGAAACCGTCAACACCACGATTCCTGAAGACGAGCAAAGCTACTCCTCTGCAGTAGATAAATGTCAAAGATACAGTAGAGTGAAAGGTCCATTGATGCCCTGCAGGTACCCTCTGCCAGCAACATGTGAGGGAGCTGTCAATACTGGAGCAGAACCCCCGCATGACCCACTCAGAGAGCCTGGAGGCAGCACTAAAACACAAGTGTTATTGGTAAACTGGTCAGCTACCACCTCAACACGTCAGCCACGTTTGGATCACTGTTCACTGATCTTTCCTGAAACTCGATTCATGCTGAGGCTTGTTGCTCTCATTAATAGTTTCTTCCCATGGGGTGGAAGGCCACACAGAAAGTGCCGGCAATGCAAAGGTTATCTAAAGGTTGGCTGGGATTAAATCCGGTGTTTGTATTTTCCAGGAACAAGTGCAGGTCTTTTTTCTTCCTTTAGGTTGATCAAAGAGTAAAATAGTTAGATACCTTCTTTATGACTTTTGCAGGGAGTTTTGGTTGTAAACCTTTAAACCTGCAGCACAAATGCAGTAAAAAAGAAAAACTTTTTATGCCCACTGACTAAATTCCATGCAGTTCTTCCGTCTTAATAAAACAAATGATCTTTTTAGCTTGAATCACATGTCTGATGCTGCTAACTGAATTAGATGGTCCAGAAATGTCCATGCTTACGTACAAGTAATGCTGGGGGTGAGGTCAACAATTTGTAAAGAAAAACCTGAGTCCTGGACATGGACTGATTTCTAAACATCTCATTCTTCTCTTCTGCCAAACTTGGACAGAAAAGCTCTTGTTCGGATCCGGAGTTTCAAACCTCTGGGAGCATAACTGCTGACTGAGGCCTCATTTAGCCCCACTCTACATCGCTGCCAATGAAATATTCAAAGAGTCAGAAGTGAATTGACTCTTATTGATGAAAGAAGAGCACACTTTACTCGTCAGCTTGAATTTAAAGAAACAGTTGAAAAACTAAAAGGCAGCATTTTTTTTTTGTCGTGTGCTATTTTGGTTCTATCCACCCATCCAACATCCCACCCATCCATCCATCCATTCATTCACCCGTTCGTCCGTCTGTCTGTCCATCCTTCCATCCATCCATCCATCCAGCAAGTTTTCATCTTAAGAACACATTGGAATCACAAATAGTCTTCGTAAAATGTTCATATTTATTTGGTTATGACTTCAGCAAATGGGTGACGTCATATTTGACGTCTAAAAAATAAAGTACTGAGCATGTGACTGCATTGAAATCCAGAGAATTGGATAGTCCTGTACTACATGGTCATTTAGTGAGCGTATCTAGTCAGAGTCCACAGTGTGAATTGCTGACTAAGGTATTCATCCTTGTTTTTCATTCAGTATTTTTCTTCCTCTTAGTCTAATTTCTGTTTAAACGGCTTACTTCTGCCGTCGTGTGTGAGTGACGTTGCACTCTTGGAAATGGCTTGAAAGAGGAGAGTTAAATCTGGGGGGAGTAGGACCTCAGGCTGCGTAGATGTGGGAGGGGACGACGAACTCCGGAGCAGCAGAGGGGAGGGATGGAGGGATGTGACGTGAGAGAGCGGGAGTATGGAAACTGATGTCTGCAGGCTGAACCGCGTTGGATAATCCTCCCTCTCCTCTCCCTCTGTGTCAGCACCTCACATTCCCGGTGATGCCGCTCTGAGCAGACGCCGCCGGAGGAGAAGCAGCGGAAAGCTGCAGCCCATCACAAACACCCGCCTGCCCCGCAGCCGGGGGAAGATTCAGCGACGGACACGACGGAAATGTAAGAGATCTGCAAACATCTGCCTGGACGACTCCTCCCTCATCGCTCCTGGTGTTTATCTCCATCGCTGCAGCAGGTGAGCAGCATGTTAATGTGTGTGCTCATTTACTCACCATGCAGCCACCACCTACTGTCATGGATGCGCACGTAACCCACGGTTTGCGTCCTCGCTGCATCGCTGGGGAGGATGTGGTGACATTTGCAGAGCTGCATGCAGGGTGTTTGTGAGGATGCACTGCAGTCATTTGAGCGCACAGCAGGTATACAGCTCACCTGCTGCAGGCTGCTATAGTTTGGAAATCCCTCTTTTTTGCTTTGGGGCACATCAGAGTTTGATTCCCTCATACTCATCGCTCAAGGGGCAGATCATAGTGTTTGTTGTTGCTCCAAATATTTCTAAAGATTTGTGTCACTGTGTGCAAGAATGAAAACGTCACAGTTCTTGTTGTCATGAGTTGTAATTCTGGGCTGTGAGTGGGTTGAAGAAATCGACAAAGAAAATGTAGCATCAGAAAAAAACAAACAATTTTTTTTTTTTTTTTAACTTGTCCTGTCCAACAGCTGGGCAGACAGATGAGAGCTGAGGGCCTCTTGTGTTGGACATATTTTACTTTAACAAGAGGGGTTATTAATCTTCAGACAAACCAAAGGTATGTCTGAATAAACCCCTTTTGGAATCAAGGCCAAACTTTATTCATTTTAATCATATTTGAAAATCTTTTGTGTTGGACCGGGCAGAAAAAGAAAGGAGGGAAGAAAAGAGAGGGATGTTAGAGAGAGGGGGATAGGAGGGTGATCATAGGAGGAGGGGGGGGTTGTCAAACCATGAAGCACCATAAAGCAACAGGTTTCTGGATGGTTATCCTCATTACAGTGAGGTTCAGATGTAATACAGGTCTATAAGGGCGGGGCCTGTCCACACACTCAAATGTTATAAACATACATGTTGGGTCCAAAAAATATTCCCATGTCATCATGTAAACAATACAAATAATATTCACACAGGCATACTTATGCATTCAGACCAACTAGTGTGAGATATTTCATTCAACCACGCAGAGTATTAGTGCAAAGGTGAGTTAACACCTGTGTTCAGGTGAGTGTTTATGTTCTTCTAAAATGGATGATGGAATGTAAAAAGGAGGGAGAGTGTCCAGCCATCCCCACACCAAGACCCCCGCCACAGCAGCTAGAACCCCCCAACGCCACACGGCAGCAGGTAGAGAACAACCGCCCCCCGGGCGATCACATCCGCCACTCAGGCCAGGGCCAGCAGGACCGCCACGGGGCCGCCAGAACCAGAGATCAGGGAGGCATGGGGGGGGGGACACAGAGTGCAGCTCCGGCCCAACTACCAAGTTGTTTTAATGCAGTCGTTTTTTTTCCTTCTCAATGTAAAATGCAAAAGAAAAGGCCAAGAAAAATCATTTAATCCACACTCTAAATTTAAGACTGTATTCCAAAAATATCCAGAGTTAAGAGCAAACAGATGCTAAATAATAATTTTTCTGCACACTCCAATGTAATGATGGGGAAGGGGGACAGTAAAGACGGTAACTTCCTTCTCTGCTCAACTTTGAGAGTAGGATAGTCTGGTGGATTTGTTTGGGTTTGGGTTCCTTCAGTCAGTCTGGTTTACGTTCACATTAGTTCACCAGACTTGGTTTGACTGAATTGGAAATGCATTACGACGCACGCGGGGCTGGTTTGATGCTGCTGAAGTTATTCAAGCTATAAACTGACCAATAAGGTGCCTCTATAAAAGTGGGTGGAAACCCGCTGGCTCGTATCACAGTAACACTAAAGTCTGGGTATAAATGGGCTTCAGAGGACAAACCAAAACCGAACAGACAAAACACGAGGTGAAGTAGATCCACGGTTAGATTTTCTAACAAAGTGCTTTTGTAGAAAGGCTGGTGTGCAAACAAAGCAAAACCCTTCTTTGGTTGCTACTTATGTAAATGGTAAATGGTGTATACTTATATCGCGCTTTTCTACCCTGCTTTAAAGCCCAAAGCCTCAAATCTCTGGATTTTTCTTCCACTCAACTTGACGTACTGCGTTAGTGCTGCTTCCCCGCTTTAGCTTGTCCTGTTAAAAGTCCATGTTGTTTCACGCTGTTGCAGAAACACACCAGGGTTCACTTGCATGTGGACCTAGCCTTCATATTTAAGGTGGACCTGACTGCATTTGTTTAACCCTTTAACACCCAAACATCACACGATCTTTGACTTACCGTACTGTAAATCCTCAGTAATTTACACGATCAACCTAAATCAGCTGATTCTGACTTTACTCGTGTGAAGCGTTGCATATCAGGAGCTCTGTGAAATCCTAGACACTGTGGCACATAGCGACCTCAAAGGGGTGTCCTTTTGTTAGAAGACCATCCTTGTTACTGAGGCACTTTATTTTGAATATCTAGCTGATTCTTTCAGACCAAAAAGGAGGTTTATGGATGAAGGACGACATGAAGGTAGCTGGAGTTGGAGGAGAGGATGCAGGAGACGGGGTTAGACGGAGGAAGCTGATTCGCTGTGGCGACCCCTGAAGGGAAAAGAGAAAAGGAAATTCTTTCGGGTTAAGAACCTGCAGGTTTTGTTCCCTCAAAGTCTGAGGATCTGCTTCAGTTTATGTTTTGTCTGGTCTGTCGTGGATTTGCTGAAGAGTTTTAAATCAAAGTTGTCCTCTGAAGCCCATTTTACTTAATCCCCAGATTTATGTGGAGGAGTTTTTCCCCCACCAGGGCTGAGCACTAAACCTACGTTTTCTCTTGATAGGATTTCTTTTAACACCAAAGTTTATCTTCATGATGTTTTTCTAACTGTGCACAAATGAATTTCCCTATTTTACAAGCTGACTGGGATGTGGAGATTCTTCTAGCAGCCATGCTGGCAAAGACCTTCAGGTTGATAGTCGTGCATGAATGTAAATATTTTTGTCCTTAGTTGACCACCGTATTTTCCGAACTATAGGATTTACGGATTATGAAGCACACCATCCATGAATGGTCTATTCTCATATTTAGGTCCTATTATATAAGGCATATTGAACCTTAAGTGAGACAAAAGAGTCAGAGAAAAGAATGTCAGACTTGAATAATATTGATCCCAGTAATTCCAGAACTTGTTTGTGACAGGCCAGCTACGTTAGCTTCGTTAGCTACGTTAGCTGCACTACTAGCACTAGAAAAACGTTACTGTGACCACGCTAACTGTCAGCCTTGTCAGGAACACTGTTAAAAACACAGTCTGACATCCATACATGTTAGCAGCGTTTTCACAATGACACCCAAACTGGTTTGCAACTTCTAACAAAATAAAAAACAGACTGACATTTTGACGGAGCGCCGTGTGCCTCTAAAGATCGCCTTGACAAATACATATGAAGGCAGTCTGGATTATAATTATAAAACTGTTGTTTTTTTAACAAAAAAAAAATGAAGGCTCCTTCGATTAATGGGTTTTTGTGAAGCTACATTTGCTTAAAAAGGATTATTGTTGAATAGAGATGATTTTCTATAGATTTAAAACACACTGCAGAAACATGTTTGTCTTTTAGGATGATTTTTATTTTAATTAAACACTGCTTGTACACATTTGTTTTCTTTTTTTTTAATGAATAACTTTCAGCTTTTAATATGTTTATTTTTTAATTATAAACAATTAGATATTTCTTAACTCTATACCTTTTAAAAAACAAAAAATCAGAGATATATCTCGTTTAGTGTTCACCCGAATGCGGTTGAGTTTATTTCTCATAGGTTTGTTGACTTCTTTGTTATTCCTGCTGTTGCTGTTCATGCATAACTTTTTTTTGACATGAAATAAACGTCCACTTGTTGATCCAGGCTTTTAGTCTCCTGTAATTGAGTCTAATGCGTCACTGGGCAGAGGACACACACGTAAACACAATTGCACACATAAACACAACCACACGGATGTGCCTGGGTTGAAGCTGCTCCAACATACCATTAATTCTTCTCTTCACAACAAAAGGAAAACAAGCTCTTCTACATTTTATCAGCAGAAATGCCTCCTGGGAGCTGCTGTGCTCCTCTGCAGGACCCCTCAGTGTGTTTGCATTGACCTGATAATTGGTGCTTTTATCAAATGACAAGGATGGGATGCAGTTAGGATGCAAATGACGGCAGACGTTTTTGTGTTTGCAGAAGTGCATTGTCCTTCCGTAAATGTCCTGCAGCCTCTACAGTTGTTTCATTAAGTAAAAGCTACTTCAGTTCAAAAGTACAAATGCAAAAAGAACAAACATTAGGAGGTTGGACTCGACAAAGGACATCATCGTTTTCTCAACATGGTATCGTCTCCAGTTCTTTTTTCTTGGCGCAGCACTGATGGCGCCTTTAATGTGACTCCTTTCTCAAGTCATAAAGGGGGCCTCCACTTTAGTTTTAGTGATGCTTCTCCCTAAACGGATACGCTGCTGTTCTGAAGACATTTTCTGAGGACTCCATCAGCCGTAAAATTTCTGTTTTTTAGACGGATTTAGTCGGATCATTTGTCCAGTTTGTGCTGTACTCTTGTGAGCAGAAGCTCTCTTCGTAAATCCACATGCAGCTCCATGCTGCAAACATGTTTTCTAATTTCCCCGCCGACGCAGCAACAGTTTTCACGCGGCGCACGTCCCCCTAACCCTTATCCTTTGGATTCATGCTCTAAAAAAACTGTTTGTTTTATGGGTGAATGACTGATGGATTACTAATATTACAACACAAATGTGGCTGCGTCAGTGACACGGTGCACTATTTGAATAATAAATGGGCTTTAGAAAGAGGAAAGGATGCTAAAAGCTGCTAGATGGAGGATATGAAGTGGATTCTTTGAACTTCTTTTCAAACTGGATTTATAACAAGTTTTTAGGAGTTTTTAAAATGTATTCAGTCCTTTTATTTCTTTTGTTTATTAACATTTTACACTTAATTTAAAATGTTAGCAGCGCTCAGAGTTTCTAAAGCTTTCTTTTGTTTTTGTTTTTAAGTAAAGACCCGCTCCGCAGAAAATATGTCCTAGAAAACAACAGTTTTTTAAAAAGTTTACACTAAAAACTGTATTATTATAGCTAAAAGACAGAAGCGGAAAATAAAGCTTTTGCTTAAGCAACCACCACCAAAGTTGTGTTGACCTTTGACCTCGGGAAGAGTCCGCCATCCTGAATAAAAACAAAATCATCTTTAGTACCAGAAACTAATTTAACCTTCTCCTGGGGATTTTAACCTATTGCCCTCTGACTCCTGGAGCATCGGTGGGAAAGAAATGCTGGAATCAGAAGTTTGTAGATTTTAAACAACATTGGCTCAGTCTAGGGTTGGGCGATGTCCCCTAAATTGGCCGTTGACGATGTTTGCCGTCAACCATCGGGATGGACGATGACATCGTCGGGGGGGGTTATTTTTACATTTTTCCTTCTTATATAACTGCTATTCGTTATTTTGCTTTTTTCATTTTATTTCCCAACTAATGGTTAATCCGCGATGATCCAGTATAAACTGAGGGAAGTGACTTTAACAAAAAAAGTAACAAACAAAATATAAAGAAGTAGTCCGCTCCCGCACTTAACTAGCGAAGTGGACCGGCGGAGTGCGGATTTACAGCTTTGTGTTTGAGGGGGAGGGGGGGGGGTACATGAGCGGTATGTGTGGGAGATTTAGGACTGCGATCCGTCCCGCAGCTCTAGGGGTACAAGCAACCGAACTCAGAACCGGGTCTAAAAGTGTGTCTGAGCACAGCTCGGATCGTCAGCAGACACACAGCGGTTTGAGCTTCAAAGCAGAAATGTCGCTCAGTCCTTAGAAAACATTCAAACAATCACGTGGATTTGTGTTCCCAGTCGTGTCCCGACTAAATAAAGGCTGATGTTGTTCACAGCATGCAGCGCCACCCAAAGCTAATGTTGTTAGCCCGTGTGTTAGCATACTGCTAATCCTGGCTACGTTCAGAAAAAGCACTGACCACACGGATTAAAATTCAAATGATGAGCAAAGAGGTGTTTCATAATAACCGTAACATTATTAAAAGCACGTTTAGAAGATCGTCTCGTATTTTACCGAGCTGACATGTCAATATATATAGCCGCTCGGCGCTGTTATCGTTTTGTATTGAATTGTCATATTCAATAAAGTTGGGGGAAAAAAGCCGCTCGGCGGAAGTTGTATCCCTTTCCGGTTTTCAAACTGCGCATGTGCGAATACTGCGCGTGTGCGAATGATTTATTCCGACCGAAATTGTGACCTTAGTGAACGTTTTTATATTCTGAAAACATTTTTCTGGGCCCATCTACACGGTTGGATTCTAATCCGGCCATTGATCCCATCAAGATATTTTGTACATGTAACCGCGGCTTATGGTGTCGACGCGCAACGTGGCGGGGGCGTGGCATCACGATGGTGGTCTCTCCATCGGGATGTCAGTCACCCATCACGATGGACGATGATCCATCGGCACAACCCTAGCTCAGTCTGAACAAAAAATATAACTTATGAAATGAACGTATTAGAAATGTGGCTAACGAAAAACCTTAGTTGCCAAAGAAATACAGAATTTACTTTCCTGATACTTCTAAAAATTACGGAGACCCCCAGACGATCAGAACATCAAACAGTTGCTATGGAGATAAAACCAACAGAAAAACTGCCATTTTGGTTTCTTTATTAATATTATTTGTCTTGTGCTGACCGGGGTGGCAGGGGCAGAGGGGGACAGTCGCTCAGTCACTGGGGGCAGTATCCACATTTTTTCTAAAATCTTGAAGCTTTTTCTTTCTCCCAGACTCCATCTGAACCAGCTGAATGAGAGGAAATCCTTTCAAAAATTCAAATTCTTTGTACTTTTCCTCTGAAACTGCTCAGCGACTGCCTGCCCAGTCCAATGAATCAATCTTCCAATTGACTGGTCAGCAGGAAAGCCTGTGTGGAGACTTTTTCTTCCAGCAGCAGATAAAAAAAAAACACAGACGTTCTGAGACTAATGAGGCTCTGCCAATGAATGAATGAAAGCCATGGACTGGCTGGAGTTTAATAACCCACCGGATCATCTCGGAATTTGTTTTGGACTTTTATTTGTTCTACAAGTTCAAAGAGATTAAAGAGACATGACACATAGACATCATTATATAGAATTCATAAGTAAGAGTCATTAACAGCATTGCTAATACTTGTGAGTTTTCTGCAGTCGTCAGAAAAACCGAAATGAGTTTTTTAATGTGACTGTAATGGTATTGAAATGACTCCCTTTGGTTTGTTTTTTAAGAAACTTGTTAACTTTTAAAATGGTCATCAAGAAAAGAGAAACACTGGAGCAAAATCAGGAGATGTACTTAAAAAAGAGACTAAAATGTTTGTTTCCGTCCTGTTCTTGTTGTGTGTCACGATTACAGCAGCTTTGCTGCCACAATTAGACAAAACAAACCCTAACGGCGTCTCCAGCTCCATGTTTTCTATCACACCTTTCTCTTCTTTTGCTCTAAAAGCCTAAAAGAACAAAGTCGATGTTGCTAATGGAGCTTGTTTTCTGGTGTTTTCAGTGTAGGCGCCCCCTCCCACCACCGCCGCCAACCTTACACGTGTGGGTGTCCAGAGAGTGCCGAGAGGACCCGGAGACGCCATGAACAGCCAGGACAAGTGGGTCACGCTGACCCCTGCTGAATTCGCTTTGCTGCAGGAGTACACTCAGTGTGAGTCAGGAGGGTCTCTCTGCCTTATTATCTTCTGTTCCTCTAACAGGATCATTTGGGTTGTTTTTTTTTTTCACAAGAAAAGATTCAAACCAAACAACTTTGTTTATGAGCTTCATACATTCTGCACAAGAAACTGTATGAAAGGACAAAAGCAGGTGATGGACAAATAAGAAAAGCTCCTTCAATCAGACCAGCTACTGCAACAAAACAAACAAAAAAAATCATTTCATTTCATATTAGCCCAGGTTTTATAATACTTATAAGGTAAGAGATTATTTTCAGACCAGTAAAAGTATAATATGCAAATATAAACCAGCTTTATTTCAATGAAATGATTCCACAAAATAATATTTCTATGGTAACAGAAAAATACAAAGAAAAAAGACACAAATAAAAATACTAAGATAAAACTGATTAAACTGATTTAAGATATTCAGTCATAAATGGATTGGAAATTGAAGAAAACAAACCAAAAAAAGATGTAATTTCCCTGACATTGTAATGATAAAACAGGAATGGAGTTATTCTCAAGAAATACACTACTCACATTAAATTTAGGATGTTGTTCTTTTCATATTTGTTTCACCAAATGTTGACATTGATGAAACATTGAAAAGGTTCTTCTTTTAGAATTTTGGGGTTTTGGCTCCAATATGTAAAACACCTTCTACACATTGAGACCATGTGGAAAACACAAAATGAAATGTGTTCGTCACCCCAATACAACCCCCTCCCAAAGACAATCCCTAACTTATCACATATATTCATTTGAAGATATCACAAAAGGACGTTTTCTGAAGCTTTGCTCTGGTGATTTTGGTCTAAAGAACGAACAGCTTCAGTGCCTTTAATTATCCTACATGTTACCACAAAGCAAACACTCACAGACAGTCTCTGTGCAACACGAACCAATGAAATTACTCTTAGCTAGCATCAAACACTCAAGCCAGCAATGACAAATAGGGCAGTGTAAACCTCAGCCGGGCTTCAACAATAACTTTGTCTTCTCCTAAAGCAGTTCCTCTGCGCTCCGGACCGCACGACTTCCAGTTTACGGGTGATGTGTTTACCAGAATGTGCTCTGGATGCCCAGAGTTTACGTTACGCCTGGAGATGTTGAAACAATCCATCACCTGAAATGGTTGCTGGAATGGAAAAGATGACGCTACCTGGGAAAGGAACTTTTCACAACCCACACACACTCAATTAGACTGAAAGAAAAAGCAAAAATAAAATCAACAATTTCTTGGCAGAAAAGGGGTTTTTTATTCAACATTTAACTATCGGCGAGCTGCTCTTCTGTCACTAAAAGGCAGCTGGATATATGTCACATCTATTTAAGAGCTATTTTAGTCACTACCTCCGTTATTGCTATTCAGAGCAGAGACTATAATTCTCAATAATTAATGCCTTGGATCTCGTGGAGCCATGTTTCTCTTGGACAAGCCTTTTCTTTTTCTTTTTTCTCTCTAATTGCTCTAAATCTTTCCTAACATTGAGCTTTACTTTTTCTTTTACGGAGCCCCCCTCCTCTATTTGCCTTCTGCATGTGATGTCTTGCACATGAAGGCACTCTGCAGACACTTTTTGGTATCATTTCTGCCGCCGCGGGTCATTAAAGCTGCTGCTCCCTGAGCTGTAACAAGGAACACCTAATCACCTCGGCTGGCATGGACTCACTGCATCGCTCTCCTCTTTCTCATTAACAGAAACATTCATAACGTTTTAATAGCTTTTGCAGGAGAACATCTAACCGCGCTTTTACAGCTCCTCTGATATGTCTGTGGGGAGCAGAGGCGTCCTTTATCTTTAAAGGTAAAGAGGATCATTTGGCAAAGAAATGTGGTGATGGGGAGCACTTAAGAACACAAAAATGACCACAAACTGTATGATAACAACAAAATCTGGCAACAAGCAAAGGGAGGCAGAGGGAACAGATGCTTAGTTACAAAACCTCTCTATCCAAGTTGATTGTTACGCCTGAGAAATTAACTACAAATTCTGAAATCAGGGACTGCACGGTGGTGTAGTGGAAGATCCAGAATCACACCACAGCGTGTTACATGTTCTCTTCATACATGTGTGGGTTTTCTCCAGCTGTCTTCCACCGTCCAGTTAACCTTCATGGGTCTTATACGTCTCCTGCATATTTTTTAACTTTGACTTTGACTGTTTGGACACTTAAAAAAAACATAGTTATCCTAACCTTTCTGTATAACATCATTATAATTTGGCATTGCACACATTTGCACACAATAAAAAGGTTACTACTACTATTTCTAAACATTTTTGGTTTCACCACATGCTGTGTCTGATTCTCTCCATGCACTAATGATCAACCACTCTTTTAAATCAGATTCTAGTTTTTATCTCAAATCAGTCTGTTTAGTTTCAGTTTTAGTCTTGGTTTAGTCTCAAAATAGTCTGGGTTTTGTCTCAGTTTAGTCTTTGATTAATCTTGGTTTAGTCTCAAAATAGTCTGGGTTTTGTTTCAGTTTAGTCATGGATTAGTCTTGGTTTAGTCTCAAAATAGTGTGGAGTTTGTCTAAATTTAGTCTTAGATTAATCTTGGTTTAGTCTCAAAATAGTGTGGGTTTTGTCTCAGTTTAGTCTTGGATTAGTCTTAGTTTAGTCTCAAAATAGTCTGGGTTTCTTCTCGGTTTTTTCTTGGATTAGTCTTCGTTTAGTCTCAAAATAGTCTGGGTTTCTTCTCGGTTTAATCTTGGATTAACCTTGGTTTAGTCTCAAAATAGTGTGGGTTTTGTCTCAGTTTAGTCTTGGATTAGTCTTGGTTTAGTCTCAAAATAGTCTGGGTTTCTTCTCAGTTTATTCTTGGATTAGTCTTGGTTTAGTCTCAAAATAGTCTGGGTTTCTTCTCAGTTTATTCTTGGATTAGTCTTCGTTTAGTCTCAAAATAGTGTGGGGTTTATCTCAGTTTAATCTTGGATTAACCTTGGTTTAGTCTCAAAATAGTGTGGGTTTTGTCTCAGTTTAGTCTTGGATTAGTCTTGGTTTAGTCTCAAAATAGTCTGGGTTTCTTCTCGGTTTATTCTTCAAATCAAATCAAATCAACCTTTATTTATATAGCACTTTTTCGACAACAGATGTCACTCAAAGTGCTGTGCATAAAATACAATAAAATTTTAAAACAAGATGACAAGACAAACCGTGCGACAACCCCCTCCCCCCCCCCCGCAAAAACACACACACACATCAATAAATAAATAAATAAATAAATAAATAGAAGAGTGATAGAATGATAGAATGTAGAGACCTGGCTTTGTCCTGAGGTGGGAAAACGATAGTTTGGGGACATGTCCACACCAGCGACCCCCCAACCCAAGTTCACGGAGTACACCACCACAGAACCCCCCAGATCCGATCAAAAGAGTCAGACCCAGGAGATCCCACTGCAGCGACCCCGCTCACTGAGAAGGGTCAGTCACCGATGTGGAGGATCCCTCAGAGGAAAACACTGGAGTGTAATAAAATGTAAAAGGAATAAAATTAAAATGTATATAAAACATAGACAAAAAACAAATAATTACATAAACCTTAATAGGCATATGAAATAGTAAGAGCGACTTAAAAATTAATAGAATAAATAAATAAATGTATTTACATACACATATAAAACTAGTTAAAAGAAAAATAAATTAATAATTAAAATATTTAAAAATAATAATAATAATAAATTAAAAAAAAATAATAATAAAAAATAAAAATAAACAAATGAAAATAAATAAATAAATAAAACAATTAAAAATCCTAAAATTCAACTAAAAGCTAAATTAAAAAGGTAGGTCTTAAGCCTTCCTTTAAAAACATGAACAGTCTCTGCGGCCCTGAGGCTCTCTGGGAGGCTGTTCCACAGGCGAGGTCCGTAAAAACTGAATGAGGCCTCGCCGTACGTTTTTGTTCTAACTTTTGGGATAACCAAAAGGCCTGTATCAGAGGACCTCAGGGTCCGCGAGGGCTCATACTTTAAAATCATGTCAGATAAATATGAAGGCCCGAGACCATAAAAACATTTGTAAACCAATACTTGGATTAGTCTTCGTTTAGTCTCAAAATAGTCTGGTTTTCTTCTCGGTTTATTCTTGGATTATTCTTCGTTTAGTCCCAAAATAGTCTGGGTTTCTTCTCGGTTTATTCTTGGATTAGTCTTCGTTTAGTCTCAAAATAGTCTGGGTTTCTTCTCGGTTTATTCTTGGATTATTCTTCGTTTAGTCTCAAAATAGTCTGGGTTTCTTCTCGGTTTATTCTTGGATTAGTCTTCGTTTAGTCCCAAAATAGTCTGGGTTTCTTCTCGGTTTATTCTTGGATTAGTCTTCGTTTAGTCCCAAAATAGCCTGGTTTTGTCTCGGTTTATTCTTGGATTATTCTTCGTTTAGTCCCAAAATAGTCTGGGTTTCTTCTCGGTTTATTCTTGGATTAGTCTTCGTTTAGTCCCAAAATAGTCTGGGTTTCTTCTCGGTTTATTCTTGGATTAGTCTTCGTTTAGTCCCAAAATAGCCTGGTTTTGTCTCGGTTTATTCTTGGATTATTCTTCGTTTAGTCCCAAAATAGTCTGGGTTTCTTCTCGGTTTATTCTTGGATTAGTCTTCGTTTAGTCTCAAAATAGTCTGGGTTTCTTCTCAGTTTATTCTTGGATTAGTCTTCGTTTAGTCCCAAAATAGTCTGGGTTTCTTCTCGGTTTATTCTTGGATTATTCTTCGTTTAGTTCCAAAATAGTCTGGGTTTCTTCTCGGTTTATTCTTGGATTAGTCTTCGTTTAGTCCCAAAATAGTCTGGGTTTCTTCTCGGTTTATTCTTGGATTAGTCTTCGTTTAGTCCCAAAATAGCCTGGTTTTGTCTCGGTTTAGTCTTGGATTACTCTTGGTTTAGTCCCAAAATAGTCTGGGTTTGGTCTCAGTTTAGTCTCCAAATGTTCTCCGGTTTTTCTGTTTCTGTTCAAGAGGTTCCAAACAAGAACCCTCCAAATCCTCACTAGTGTCTCCACTGCCCTTCACCTATTGGTGGTGGACAGTGGAGACATAAATCTGCAAAGTGATCACAAAGCCACCTTTGACTCTCCAACAGACATGACCCGAACCTTCATCTCACAGTTTTCTCCGGATGTCTTCTGAGTTTTGAGCACCTGGAAACCCCTCTTCTCATCAGTTTACCTTTGTCAATCACTTTAGCTTGGTAGGAAACCAACTCTTAAAAAAGTTCTCCTATATTTTCTTAACTATCTGATCTGCTTTTACAAATTCAGGAATTGTTCATTTTTTTTAGGTGAAACCTTTCAACCTTAAAAGCAAATCTGGCCTTTTTTTTAAGGCAGAACTAGGAAAACTTTGGCTGATTTTCACAAACATCATAGGAAATTCTCACAACAGCTGCATCTTTATTACATCCTTTTATCACAGATCAATTACCTGTCAAACCTAATGGTGATTGATCAGAGACAACAGCGACTGAATGTGGGTAGAATCCAGACCATGTTTGGCCCCGTTCTGCCTTCACTGATAATAATATTATTTCTATTCATTAGGATTTTCCTTCCTTAACCAGCCTGGATTGCTCATTTCAGAGATAACAGGTGTTTGGTTCTGCCTGAGAAAAGGAACCAGCAGATCCATAATGGTGCTCCTGTGTGTAGAAATAGACCGCTAATAAAGATGATTAGCAGCGGTGACACACTCTCCACTGTCTGGCTGTTATTTGAAAAACGGATTCAGAGAAAATCAAAGATTCAGATCCATTAGAGCAGGAGGAAGAGGAGGAGGAGGAGGAGGAGGAGGAGGAGGAGGAGGAGGAGGAGTGCTTTTGATGATGCACAGAAAGTCTGCTGTGATCAAAATCTGCCTGGAATTGGGACTTCAGTGACGGGAAAGCGTGAAGCTGGTGGAACACAGAGACAAACATGTTTTCATTGCAAAAAACATAAATAAATGACAGCTATGGCTCATAAATGGATCCAAAGGTCTTTTTATTCCTTAGTAGTATCATTTTTTCAGACAATGTCAGTGTTTGCCTCTCCTTACCTCTCAGTCCAGGTTTGACCGGAGAAATGAATAAACCTGATTATCATAAACCTCCGCTGAGAATCAGATGAATGGATCTGAATGAACTTTAATTGGTTCAGCTAATTAAATGTGTAATTAAATGTGTTCAGATTTGGATTCTCAAAAGAAGATGATTTAATCCAGTATGAATTAGTTCAACAGTTGCTTCTCTTTTATTATAACTTTAAACCCAAAGTTTGTGTGTCTTAGTTAAAGAAAAACATTCATTGAACTTTTATTGAAAGGCTGGGTTTAAAAACAAATTCATTCATTCAGTTTTACCCCAAATTGATTCACAAATTCATTTGTTTTCAGATTATTTTCCTATCATATGAAAACCAATGTATTTTTCCTAATTTTCAAAGTCTTATCAATTACATTTGATCAATTAGACTATACATACCAAATCTGAGCTCTGGCTTTGTTTGCCTAAGAAAACTGTTTACAAGAAAACAAGTTTTTTGTGTTTGTTTCAAGTTAAATTCAGTCAAAAATCTGAATTTGGCAGCCCTGCTTGTTTTCCAGAACCAACATTTTTTTTTCTGGTTTCTATCTTTTTCTCCATCAGACCTAAGACATTTTACTTTTTACACAAATTTAAGAAAAGATAAGACGAACGACCGTAATGTTCATGGAGATTATTAAAGAGGATCCTTAAAGAAATGACTAAACACTTTAGTTTATACTTTAATAGGATTAACAATGTTTAAAGTAAAAGAGTAACATGAGCTTTGTCCGGATTTCACTGTAGAACTTAACACATAACTAGATTTTCCATCATTTGAGCAGAAATAATAGCCACGTTGCATGTAGACCTGTCTCTTTAGGTGAAAATGAATCATCTCTCACTGTTTCTTCAGATTCAACCAAAAAGCTGAAGGATGTGCTGCAGGAGTTTCATGGAGATGGAATTCTGGCCAAATACAACCCAGAGGAGGTGCGTTCTGAGCTAACAACAAAAAAAGAAGCTTACCCTCCCATGCATGAACGCTTGTGTTCCAAACAAAGCCAGAACAGAGAGCTCTCCTCCAGCAGAAGTGATGCTCACCGTGTTTTCTTCCTCTTTTCATGCTCCCGGCTCCAGAAACAAGAAATACTCAACCAGGTGACTGCTTTGTTCTTCTTTGCTGGTTTGACATTGAGGCTAAAATATTCACAAATACATTATATTTCAAAGCACAATATTGAATAACGTGACAAAAAACTAGCTGTTCACGTGAGGATTTTACTCGGGCTATTAGTAAAGTTGTTGGCGTGTGACAAAGCAAAGACAGACTGTTTACTGCGATTTCCTCCACAAGCTGTTAGTTCTGATTTGGTGTCATCTGCAATAAAGTGCAGATTTACTTCCTGTCCGTTTGTACTGTTTCGGTTCAGGACAGTCAGGAGTTCAGAAAAACCATCAAATCTGAAAACCACAAACACAGACATTAGATTAGCAGCAGCTCCTCCAGAAAAACCCGGACGAGCTCATGAAATCATTTATAGCCACATTTAACTATGTGTGTTCTGAGTTGAGGGGAAAAAAAACACCTGAAAGGTAAATCCAAGAGTCATACGTTTGCTCATTTTTCCAAAGTTTCTTTTCAAACTAATCAAAAATGTTTTTAAGAATCCCAAATTGACAATGGCTGCACGGTGGAGCAGTGGTTAGCGCTGTTGCCATTGTGGCCCCCGGTTCAAGTCCCGGCTGGGGGACCTGCAACAGAACATCATGTCCTCCCCGTGCATGCGTGGGTTTTCTCCGGGGTCTCCGGCTTCCTCCCACCGTCCAAAAACATGCTTCAGAGGTCAATTGGAAACTCTAAATTGTCCCTAGGTGTGAATGTGAGAGTCAATGGGTGTGTGATTGTGGCCCTGCGACAGACTGGCGACCTGTCCGGGACGTCCCCGGCCTTCGCCCATAAGTGGCCGGGATAGGCTCCAGCAGCCCCGTGACCCCGAAAGGGACAGAACGGTAGAAGATGAATGAATTTGACAATTGTCAAAAATCAGAAGGTTGTTGGAAATTAACCCAACGCTGATTTTTCTTCAACTGTAAGCAGTTGTATTCCTCCGTTTTCTCTTTTTGCTGTGTCTGAAAGTGTTGCAGTAGAAAAAATAAAGCAGTTTTACCTATTCGGAGATTACATTTCGACATCATTTCACTTTGAACTTGTCAACTTTAGTCCTCAAAGTACTTTTTTTTTGTCAAACATTATTCATTTGTATTGCAATCTGAGATGGATTTTATGGAAGTGTTTCTGTTGCATAGTTAAAAATAAAAGTCAGTTCCAGAAATGCTTTTTCATTTTCTAAATGAAGCTGCGTTTGACTCAAAAAGAAAATGAAAAATTAATTCTTGCAAAATTCAATTCCAGTCAGCATTTTCAGGAGGGAGGCGGGGCGTTGTGAAAACTAAAATGCAATCCCCTATTTTATTTTTGTTTTAATTATGTCACAGAATATGAGGTGTTGAAGCAGAAAATGAAAAACCATCTTGGAGGATTGATTTTTAGTTTTGACTCATTTGATGCAGTTCCATTTTGATAACGAAAAAGCATTTATGGTTTTGAATTTTATTTTTAATTATGCTACAGAAACGCTTCCATAGAATTTCTGTGCATGCTAAATGATGAGGTGTACCACGTTTTTAATGCAATTAATGTTTGATTGTCACTCTAGAAAATAACTGGACACTTTTATGTTACACCATGTTAAATTCTTGTCAAATCTATTCATTCAATTATCTTCTTTCACTGTCATAATGAATAACAATTAAGACAGAATCTGTTTGGCCTGAGGAAAAGTTTTTTAAATGCTGAAGTAATCTGATCGACACAAAGTCGATTGGGAACCAGACCTACAGAAAAACGTCTGCAGGGTTAAATTTGTTTAGACAGAATCCCGCCGACTGCTGGCGTTCTAACAGACAAACGACACGTCTACGTTTCAGGAGATCGACTACAAAGGCTTTAGGGTCTTCATGCAAACCTTCCTGGAGAGTGAACTCCCCGAGGAATTCTGCCAGCACCTCTTCTTGTCGTTTAGCAACAAGGGACCCAAACCCAGTCCTTCATCTCTGGACAAGCCTCGAGTCTCTGGTAAGTGTTGAGAGTCAGACGGCGCCTGTGTTTGTGACCCCGGCGTGTTTCATGGTTACGGACAGGAGCCCTCTGCAGCCGCCGTTGCTATAGAGACGTCAGACGTTGTTTGAAACTCTTTTCTGCTTCTGAAGCTTCAGCTCTTTCCATTTGAAGCTGAGGGAAGACGCCTGCCAGCCGCCTTGGCAGACACATTGTTTGTTTGGACCATTAACGGCGATATCTCATTGTTGTGGGAAAAATACCAAAGAGACTTAAAAAAAAAAACACATTAGAACTGAAACCCCATGCGCCACTAAACTCATTCCTGGCTTTAATATTCACTCCAGTTCTTGGAAAATACACAAATATTTATATAATAATATAATATATGTATATGTATCTAAATCAGCTTTGAAGAAGACCCCCCACCCTCAAATATCCTTTCAAACAGAAGTAAACGAGAAGGAGACAGATGCTTTCAGGTGTTTGTTAAATGCAGTTTCTGCTTCTTCAAGCTTTGATCTTTAAAACGATGAGGTGAGGCTCTGCTGGCGTTTGCCTCCAGGTGCCCCCCCCCCAGCTGATCGATGGCGGCTGCAGTCTGCCGCCCAAATGCCGTCTGACCTTTCAATTGGTTTGTCCCTGCAGGACTGAAGCTGATCAAAGCCAACTCCACCCCTCTGAAGACCCCGACCCTCCCCAGGCCTGTGGACTCGGTGCAGCTTAAGGACATCGTGTTTTACCTGTCACTGTTGGAGGGGGGGCGTCCTGAGGACAAACTGGAGTGTGAGTCTTTTAGCCCTGATCAGGAATTGCTGTCAAATGAGCTGGAAAATATTATTTCCTACAAACCTGAAGTAAATAAACAAAATCAGATGGAGGGGGGGTTACCGATCAATTTAAATTGAATTATATTTGCACAAATAAACGTAAACTCGATATTTATATTCTAAATATTGCATTTGACATCAAAATGATAAGAAACATATATTTTTCTCTGTGGTTTAAAGTCCAGCAGACCTGTTGTTGTTTTGGGTGGTCGTCTTGTTGCAGCTCCGTCCTCATATCGGTTTTGGGTTCTGTGTTTCTTCTTTGTCTGTTTTTCCCCCAAAAATGTTTCACAAACATTTGCTTCCAGGTTTAACAGGAGTCTGTTTAAAGTTCTGCTTCTCTGCTGTCGGTCGGTCAGAGATTTGCAGAGCAGATCGGCTGTTTTTGTCGCCTCTGTGTGAACGAGTTCAGCTGTGGCAGTGGCTCCCCCTGCTGGTCATTATTCAGATAATCAACTATCCTGTACTTTTATCTTTCTTACTTATTTGCCAAACTATAAAGGTTCACATTTAAAAAACCAAATAGTAATGCTATAATTGATTACTAACCAGCTTTACATGCAATAAAACTATTTAAGGAAAAGATGTCAAACCTCCTCCAGCTTAGAGTAAAGATGTTTCTGCTCCTTGGAACCTGTTCTGCAGTGTGATGGTTGTTATTTTTTACTAAGATAATGGTCATGAAACCGAAAATTATTATTAGTTATCAAGACTTTGACTGGAAGACTGGAGTTTTGCTTCTGTCTCATCAGCCAAAATATATTTTTTCCAAAAGTTTGAGAAGAAATCCAGATGTTTTTGTTGGACGGGTTTTGGGGTGTTTTTGCTGTGCTGGGTCATAGAGTGAGGCCCGCACTTCCATCCGTCTTTTTCTGCTTCTCTTGAGGACCTCCTGCAGGAGTCCTGCTGGTGTTCTTGGACTCATTTTGGTGGGTCAGTCCTTGCTGTGTGTCACCGTTCTTGTCTCATTCCCAAAGCTGCAGAGAGGTCTCCATGACTTCCAGACTAAAACATGTCGTGACTGTTTTTTTTCCTCAAACCCGTTGGACTTTATCAGCAGCTTCTTTAGGATTCTGGATTTGGAAAAAAGGAAGGTAAGTTTGAGGGGCAAATAGTGTTTAACAGCACTGGGAGAAACCTGCATCTAGTTTGTCTTTGTAACCCTTGTTCTGTCCTAGGCACGTTAACGTTGGGAGTTGGGTCATCTAGACCAGTGGTCCCCAACCACCGGGCCGCGGACCGGTACCGGGCCGCGGGACACTTGGCACCGGGCCGCGGGAAATTTTGGCACCGGGACGCACAGAAAGAAAAAATAATTTCCATTTTATTGTTTTTTCCGAAAAAAAGTTTTATTTTGAAAAGTGACCGTATTCTCTCTGTTACATCCGTCACACTTAACGCACGTCAAAGTCACGACACCAAACATCACGTGACACACACCTTGCGTTGCACCTGGGAATAGTTCTTTTCCCACCCCCCACCCCCCCCCGTTATGTATCAACTCAAAAGAATCAAGTCTGCACCTGCAGGTGTGGGGATGTTAGGTCACACACACACAGACATGCTTTACACTGCTAGAACAGCCTGGGGTCAAATTGACCCCAGATGAACAGCAATGCATGCAATATGTGTTCAGCACATCGTAAACAAAAATATCATCATGATAACTTAATCAGTTCTCCTCATCAAATTAGGAAAAAGTCATGAAATAGGAAGCAAATATTTTTGAGTTCTAAACACTGAATGGGGTCAAATTGACCCCAAGGATAATAGGAGGGTTAAGCAAAATTATCATATCAATTATATCATATAATTAAGCAGTTAAATTATTTTTTATCAGACACTGGGTTTGTTTTGTGTAAAACCTACAAACCCTGGTAGGTTTGAACTGCTTTAGGTTCTGTTTTTGCTCACAGAAGCTCTGTTTTCCTCTGCAGTCATGTTTCGCCTCTACGACACCGACGGAAACGGCTCTCTGGACAGCTCGGTAACAATCTTTGTTCCCACTTCAGCACGTTTTATGGGGTGGGGTGGGGTGGGGGGGGGGGGGGGCTTTTGTAAGTCCTCAAAGACCCAATCTGATGAAAATGGTTTTTTTTTTGGCATTTCTCTGACAAATATAAAGAAAATCCAGCTAAAAATTGCATATCTGAGTCAGGAGCAGATTTTTTTTTTTAAAAGGAAAGGGGGGCGGGGTTACTCCATGCCATTGGCCCCGCCCACAACTCAGAGGTGAATGTCTGATGAACTCCCCAGCATAATCATGATGAAAAGACCACTGGGGACACTTTGAAAAAGATCAGAAGATGATTGGAGTGGACCTCTGAGTGGATTTTGTTTTTTATTAAAAAAAAGGGCGGATTATTGTGAAGCATTTTTGCTGCAAAAAGAAAATCACAAGTAAAGGATTTCTGAACGAAGACCAGAAACGTAGACGTTCTGGAGAAACCTGGATTTCCTTCTCTACTGACATTGACAGAAAACAGCAACCCCCCCCCCCCCCCAATATAAGCAGCCATTGTAATTACTGCTTCAGCCTCCGAGCTGTTTCCCATCATGCCTCTGTGTTCCTCCGTTCACCCTCACAACCAGCGATTGCTGGCTGCTGATGGGTGGACTGGGCCTGGGGGAAAGCTAAAGACTGTTTGAGGCGTTTCATGGCTGTCTGCTCTGGCGGCAGGAGCTGGAGCACATCATCTCCCAGATGATGCGGGTGGCAGAGTACCTGGAGTGGGACGTGACCGAACTCAAACCTGTAAGAGCAACGCCGTAGTCCCTGAGGAGAAGTGAGACGTGTCGCCGACTGAAGAGTCTCCTCTGAATTATTCGTAGATCCTCCAGGAAATGATGCAGGAGATCGACTACGACCAGGACGGCACGGTGTCGCTGGAGGAGTGGATCCAGGGGGGGCTGACCACCATCCCGCTGCTCGTCCTGCTGGGCCTGGAGACGGTGAGTCCGAGCAGAAAGCACCACAAACCCAAACCTGCAGGTGACCAGATGAGAAATGAAAGAAGAGTTTAGAGAAAAGAAAACAACAACACTGAAAAAACGATAAAAAAATTAACGTTACAGAAAGGAAAGGATCCGCAGTGCAAGAAACGACAAGAAAGACATTCATAAAAATAAAAAATGGAAGGAGGAAAATGTTCAGATGTTACGTTTTATGTTCATTTCTAACAAAGTTTTAGGATTTCTCAAATAAAGTGAAGAAAAACAAAAGTTAATTCTCACTATTCTCACTTTATTGCATTAAACGTGTGAAAACAATGAAAAGAAATCGTTCAAACGTTGCAGGATCGTTATTAAGGTGTTGATCCCATTCCTGAATCCAGATCAACGTTTCACACGTCAAACCACTATTCTTGCTATACAGGAGATCAAAATCAACAAAACATAACAGATAAAAGCACAAAGATTTAGAAAGAAGGGAATATTATTCATCACTTCCTAATTTGCATAAACGTCTCTGTTGTTTTGAATCCTTTTAGGATAAATCCAGAAAATGTTCAAAGATTTTCTGACTACAGTAGATCCATGACTAGAAGACAATAAATGAAGACGCAGCAACACCAACGTAGAAAGGGAACAACTAGAACAGACTCTCAGTCCTTTCCTCTGAGTTTCCAACAGAAAACATGTTTTACAAACCGACTTTTTTTCATCTTTAGTGAAAAAATAAAAAAATAAAAAACTCCCAAACTTCAGATGAACATTTTACAGACGTGTTCCGGTACGACTTCTCCACCACGCTAGCAGACGGTCACATGATGTCACACCGTTGATCACAAGATTTTCATAATTATATTATTAATAATATTATTATTTTATATTTATGTTTTTTTATTCCAATAGTGTATTAAATTTTAATTTTATTAAATGTAAAACGAATGTATTTATTTAATTTATAACTTATTTAAATAACCTGAACTTTATTCTTATTTTTCATCTGCAAAACTTGATACTTTTACTTTGAAAATATCTTCATTTCCAGTGACAGTGGTGCATTTGCTTTGTGTAGATAATATAAATAACTTTAACATTGTTTTTAGAGCAAGAATAAAATTATCTGGATTTTATATTTACCACACTCTACTATATTTATAAACATCTGTCATTTCAGAAATAAAACGTGTTCTATTTTTTTTTCTGGAACAAATACTCGCCTGTTTGGATTTTTACAGCCTGAGTCTATCAATCCAGATGGATCCATTTGAGGTGTTTTTTTTTATCATTTAAAGTTTCTTTTGATCTTCCAGGTTTGACTAGAAAAAGAGGAGCTCAAGATCCACTAAACTGATGGTTTCTTCGTCTCCAGGTTCCTTATGACTCTGAACATCCTCTGAAGACGACTGTATTCAATAAAAGATCCCATAATTCCCTTCAGCCACGTTGCTCCAAACGGGGTGTTTAATTCTAACACGATTAACACTAAAGCCCTCAGTCCAGGCCTTCAGATTCCTGCGATAGTGCGGACGAGCAGCTGTTCTCGTGGGGACGACCTTTTCTCCAACCAGAGCTGCAGTGCAGCAGCCTGTTGCACCCTGTGTTTCTGTGGTTACCATGGAAACAGCTGAACCTAAGCGATAACCTGAGAAGTGTCTGAAATTTTGGACAAAAAAAGCAGAGAAGAAAAACACATCTGTGAATCTGACCCTTTTTTTTAATGTCCAGACACATTTCAATAAGGAGAGACATTAGTAACACGAGTAAAGATTAGTTTGTTATAGAAAAATGTGAATAAATTAAGTCCATAACCTGCAGTGGAGGTTAAAGGGCGGGCCGTTCCAGGTGGAGGCGGACCTGCAAACTGCCTTTACATTCATGAATGTAAAGGCAAAACTACGATTCTGATTGGCTGAAAAGAAAGGTGGCCTGTTTAGCTTCTGGTTCATAGTGAAGGTGTAGAGTGACGTAACGACGCACCGTACCTGTGAGTGAGGTGAGGCAGATCCTTCTTATTTAATGCGCCAAAGATTCACTAAACTGTTTTTAGCTTCAGTTCACATCTACAGCTTATTATAAAAGTTTATGATTACTTTCCATCATTTTCAAAAAAACCACAAAAAATGTATTCATATTGATCTTTTTCATTTTACTGAACAGTGTTTTTTGATTCTCTTTGCCGCTAAAAAACTGTTTTTTGTGTGCAAATAAATAATTTAGGAAATCTGCTGTAGTTTTAAACAAAACCCAATAGACCTTTTTCACACTTCCGCATTTTTCGACCGGAAATACGTCAATGACGTGTAAAACAACTTCCTGTTAGCGTAGCAGCAGATATGAAGAATGGCAGAGTCGAAGAGTTGCAGTCTCTGTTGCGTTCCAGGCTGTTCGTCTTCCTACCAAAAACAGCCTTACTTTTCATTTCATTATTTTCCTGTGGATCCAAACCTGAAACCCAAATGGATATAGGCGATGCGAAGAGATGAAGGGCATAGTTTTAATGTAAACACAGGTAGCACCCTCTGCTGCCGGCACTTACTAACTTCGCTCCGGATGGGGTGCGGCTGCGTCGTTCGTCGCCTGAAGAGTGGTGTCGTCCGGAGTATTTTCCCTTGGAAAAACTTTACTGCTCCTTTGAGAAGGGAGTCAGTATATGACAGAACCTCAAACGTCAGTCTATGCAGCTATGCTGTGAAGATACTAGCATACGGTGGCTAAGCTAAGGCAGTAAAGATGGATCAGGACTACGTGACACAGGTAAGGTTGTTCATAATGTGTTTGGTTTACGTTAGTCAACTATGTGTACCGTTATTGGATAAATGCATTTCTACCTGAAAAAATTAATATTTATAATAAAAGATGTTCATGCTCTCACCTATTTTAATTACATGTATTTAATCACTTTTGAGCATTTTGTCATTTTGTAATTTCCTTAACAAAAATAAATTAAATGTATTTGTAATTAAATACTTAACATACTTTTCAAAACATGATTACTGTGTTGTGTTGAAAGGTAGCATAAATATATTAAGACTGATTTTTAATTTCTTTATCTTCACATGTGCTCTGGATGAGGCTTTGGATTACATCCATGACTTAGAAGCCAAGTTCCTTTGCTGGACCCAGGAGACGATGTCATGGCGGACAAAAGTTCCTCGTTCAAGACCTCCTTACTGACATTGGATCTAAGATCATCATTCCACCTTTTAAGCTTTCAGCTCAATTCAGCAAGGAGGAAAATGAACAAATCCAAGCCATCACCCGCCTCAGAATTATGGTGGAAAGAGTGATCAGTAGGATAAAGTCCTTCCACATCAGGGACTCTCCCGTGCCGCTCACACTGATGGGCGGTGTGAATCAGATCTGGCTTAACCGCCGTGTTTTGGCAAATTATCAAGGACTTTTTTGTTTTGAAGAGTGAATTAATGTTTGGTATGTAAATAATGTATAATGTTCAAATAGTATGGAAAAATTTAGTGTTTCCACATATTCTTAAAATCTAATTAAATATAAATGTTATATTCGTAATATTTTTCTGTTGAAATGTGACTGACTACACAAAAAATTAGATGAACTAATAAAACAATTTTGGTCAAAATTGTGCCTCATTTAATTTTTTGGTATGCAAATAACATCAAACATTTACAATAAAAAATAACATTACAGATCAACAGTAAGACAGAAGGCTGAACTGATTGTTAAAGACAAGATAAGTGTAATTTAAGGTATGCATTCATGCATTTGCCACAATATATATCCAAGTTCTCTTTCATTCCATCTCAGAAACCCATCCAACACAGCCATGAGAGGTTGGGGCTGCACCTGGCATAATCTGCTTCCAGATGCCATCAGATATGGATCTGGCTGTGGTCCTACACAAGGGAAACACAACACACAAAAGTTAGACATAAACTGTCAACCAGGACAAAACTGAAGTTTTAATCATCGGTTCTGAAGACAAGAGAGAGATGATTTTACCACATCTTCATAATTTTAAACCTTCTCCATGTGTGAGAAACCTGGGCGTACTTTTTGACTCTGAGCTAAATTTTATCCCACACATTAAAAATGTCGTTAAGACAGGATTTTATCATCTCAAAAACATTGCCAGAGTCGCCCGTTCCTCTCTCTTGCCAGCACAGAGGTACTAATGCATGCTTTTATTTTCAGTCGTTTAGATTATTGTAATGCCCTTCTCTCTGGTTTACCCAAAAAGTCTCTTTCAAACTTACAACTTCTACAGAACTCAGCCGCACGAGTTCTGACGAGGACCAGAGGGCGGGAACACATTACACCGGTTTTAAAATCGCTGCATTGGCTCCCTGTGCGTTTCAGGATTGATTTTAAAGTTCTTTTAATGGTTTATAAATGTTTTTATGGTCTTGGGCCTTCTTATTTAAATGATATTCTTTTAAAATATGAGCCCTCGCGGACCCTGAGGTCCTCCGGTGCTGGCCTCTTAGTTGTTCCCAAGGTGAGGACCAAAACTTATGGTGAGGCTTCGTTCTGCCATTATGGTCCTGGCCTGTGGAACGGCCTGCCGGAGAACCTCAGGGCCGCAGAGACAGTAGAGGTTTGTAAGAAGAGGCTCAAGACTCACCTTTTTAATTTAGCTTTTAGTTGATTTTAACTGCTAATTTATTCTATTAGTTTTAATATATGCTATTTTATGTATTTATTTTAATTTTATGCATCTTATTCTCAATTTTATGTATTTTTTTTTCTTCTTTTTTATGTTTTTAATTTTAGCATCTTATGATTTTAGCCCCAGTGTTTCTTGAGGGGATCTTTTCCTCCAGGGATTGCCGGCTTGGTCAGCGGTTGTTGCTGCAGTTGTTGCCCTTGCTGGGGCGGCTGGGGTCTAATTTTACAGCTTTTGGGTGTGAGGGGGACCCCGGTGTTGTCCCGGTCTGGGTGGGCGCTGTGGCGATGTTCCGGTGGCCGGGCTGGCTCCTGGTATGAAAGGATTCCCAGATACTGTTTCCTCACAACAGAGCCAAGCCATGCTTGTTTGTTTGTTTATTTATTTATTTATTTATTTATTCTTTTACAGTTACATAGTCATATTTCATTGTACGTGGGAGCCATGGGTCATGTGCTTTAATGGAGGGGAGTGGGAAGGGTGAAGGGTGGGTTGGGGTTTTTATTGTAATGTTGTGTGTTTACTGTTTTTAGTGTTAAAGCGCTTCGAGCTGCAATAAAGTGCATGAGAAGCGCTATTTTATAAATAAAGTTTGATTTGATTTGATAAGTGCATAACTACATTTCAATTTAATTCATTATATCTGCTGTAACCATAATTTGGTTAGTCATAAGATTAGAAAAAAAACAAACTTAACTTGCTCACAAAGCAACAAAAAGTGAATCACCTGTAAATGCCTTGTACAGTGTGGACCTCAGACCGTCTTAGCCAACTGTTTTGGGCTTTTGCACCATCAGCTCACTAACCGGTTCAGGATGGATTCCCTTATAAGTAAAAGGCAAAAAGCAATTACAGTCTGTAGTCACTACTTGGGGTGTTTTTATAATAATTTAGAGTTGTTCTGGATACACATCCGTTCTTAAAAAATAATGACAATATGATCACAAACCCACCTGTGCTCTTGGTCTGTGCCATCTTTGCAAGCCACTCGTGCAGGCCGGGGGGGTGGAGCAGCCTGCAGACCCAGCTGTGAATAATGTGCGCTCTGGAACAGGATGGCAACTATGTGATTGCAAAATCCTTTAGCAGCCACACAACTGCAGAAGAAAGCTTTCAGGTTGGCACATTCTGCATCCAGTGATATCTAGACACAATAAATTAAATAGGTTGAAATTAAGACATACTTATGTTGCTACATCAATGTAAAATGAAACTATAACTTTCAGTAGGGTGACCAGATTTGAGTTTGTAAAAAACAGGAGTGAAGTGAGTTTGTGAGATATTTCATCGAGAGTAATTGGTGTTCAGAGCTGCATAAATGAAGCAAATATAATTACATTTCATCTATGTTCAATGTTATTTTATTATATAAGTATCAAAAGAGAGGACATGTCCAGGAAAAGAGGACTTCTGCTCACCATACTTTCAGAAAAATAATACTAGTAAGTGAAGAAAGTGCCGCAACCGCAGCAAAAAGAATGAAGACGCATTTGGGCAACTTAACATTTCTTATTTACAGCTTCACCAAATTTTTGGGTGTTATGTTAATCTCATGCCTTTTCACTTAAACATACACACAACATATTCACTGCGATGCCTTATATTACAAATTAATAACACCAGGATTTACAGTTGACGTAAACAAAGAGTTAGCGGTGATGCGGCTATGGCTAAAGCTAGCTGAAGCTTACCTTGGTAATGGTGGATAAACTCTTCGTGGACGAATTTATATCCCTTGTCCAATTTGTTTCCTTTAGTGGACGAATGCATCTTTACACTCCTCATCACATCGGTGCTGGTGAACTTCGGAACACAACTCAGGCTCTTCGAAAACACTCTAGGCTCTGCCATTCCTCCGCAAGCGAAGCACAAACCGGAACTAGGTTTACACGTTGATGACGTACTTCCGGTTTTTGCGAAAAAGGTCTATTCATTATTAAAACAAAATGACAGTTCATATTTTATCCTCTAGGTGTCAGTATTTGACCAACTTTGATCGTTTTGGGGGGCAGCTGCAGCTTTTTATGGATCATTTTGTCAGATGAATTCATTTCTGCAGATTTCCAGACTTAAAAGAAAAATCACAACAGCAGAATAAATAATAATTCACACTGTAAAACACACAAACAAATGTGTCGACGATAAACAACTAAATAAAAAGGAAAACCATCGGATCAGACCTTTTAGCAAACAGTAGTCAGTTTAAGTGTCTTATACTGAAAGTCAGGTGGTATACCTGAAGTTTATTTGGTTTAAATCTTAAAATGTTCCAAGTTAGTCTAAAGAAGTATTCAGTCAGAATACTTACTCAACTACACGTCTATAGTAAACTTGCTGTACTTATACTCATGTACACTTTAGTAAATTCAACTTCAAGTGTACAACTTTTTGTTATGATCAAATTCAAATGCAATGCATTGTGGTCTATATTATATTTTATCTAGTGAGCATATAATGCACTCTGGGAATTTACAAATGGAATTCATTGGAATTTATGAAAGGCCTAAATAGTGCAGTAAGTAGTGAGCAGTGAAGGAATCTGAACAAAGCCCAGCTCTCCTTCTGGAGTCAACCCTGCGTATGTACGTTCATACAAACTTCTCTCTGAGATCTGAGGGCTTCAGCTCTACGGAACAGATCTCAACGCCGGATCTGGCTTTAAATCTCTGCAGGAAAATCCTGAATAAGCTGGTTTGGTGAGTCTGACCAGGATTGTTCCTGCGGGCTGCAGGTGTGTCGTTCACCTGCCGCCCGTTCACCTGCGTTGCTGCTTAGACTCAAACATGGAAGATGTAAGGCTTTGTTTTAAACCCAAAGCAAACAATTGAATTGTATTTAATCTTAAGTCTTTAAGTCCATTTTCATATACTGATAGCTGGAATGAAAACAAAAATATGATTGTAAATCCTGAAAACCTGTGAAGACGCTTGGATCCGACGTCTGGAGGAATGAAGCTGTCTGTTCACTTCTTCTGTCTGTTTCTATGCATTTGTCTTCTCGCGCTCCTGATCGTGTCTTCATGTAAATGACGAGCTTTACATCCTGACAGAATGTGCTGAAGCGGCTGCTGAACCCCATAAACATGATGGATCCTCACCTGTCCGTCTGCTCATACTCTGGAGAGATGGAGGAGCATCCTAACATCCATCTCTTCCCTCCTTCACCTTCAAAGCTCATCTACTGGTCTTCCGTCTCCTGAGAAGCTGCTTGTGTACATCTAACAGCTTCTTCTGGCTTATTAATTCCATCTACAGCCTTTGTCATGTTTGCTTCAGGTGTTCAGCACTCTGCGGCTAAAATAGGTTTAATCAGCCGTTACGGCGCCGTAGCATCAAAGCTATGAGCCAGGCGGTGCTTTACTTCATATTTGTGTCTTATGATCGTGATTAGAGTTTTAAAAAAACTCATCTTTTCTCAGGCTTTTAACTCCAGTAAGCGGATCTAGTGGACCAGCTTATTCATTTTATTGTTTCTTTATTGTATCATATTGTTTCTGATTTTATGTTGAGCACTTTGGTTGCCTCTGCTATACAAATGATTGATTGATTGATTGATTGATTGATTGATTGATTGATTAGAAGCACCGTGTCCTTCTCCACTCTCGTAAATCGCTTCCTCAGTCGTCCCTAAAACGTTCAAACTCTGCGTTTGGTTTGTTGTCAGGTGACACTCGATTCGTTCACAGCCAAGACGGAATGTTCCTGATCGGGGAAGAAGTTTGCAACAGGATCAGAAAAACGATTGTGATTGTGATGGTAGAAGTGAAAAATGCAGCAAAGGAATCTTTTATTTTGGAAACAGTCATTCAAAGGAGAATTGATCACACGTCATTTCAGTCCACGTTGGAGCCAGATGTCGTCAGAAACCACGATGGATCCGAGTCGGTCTGAGTTTCCATAGAAACCACTCGGGCCAATCAAGAGGGAACTTGTTGGAAGGCCACACCTCCACCTGCCAATCTAACATTTTGAATGTAGTATCCACCCACTTTTAATGTGGCATTTGATAGGTCAGTTTATAACTTGAACACTTTAACTACTGAAATAATATCATGAGATTATCAAGAAGATTTTAAAAAAGGTGTCAGATCCAGAACGGTTCTTCTGACCAATAGAATGACTAACAGCTGTTTATTTCTCTATAGAAGTCTGTGGGATTTTGGCTTCTTGGAGCCACTTCCTGTTTGGAACGCCAGGGGGGCGGAGCCACTCAGTCCTGTTCACTGGTTTAGAGCTCTGGTCTTTCTGCAGAACGTCAAAGACGACGGGCAGCACGTGTGGAGACTGAAGCACTTCAACAAACCGGCCTACTGCAACCTGTGTCTCAACATGCTGATCGGTCTGGGCAAGCAGGGACTCTGCTGCTCCTGTGAGGCGGCATCTTCATGTTTTAGAGTTAAAAAACCCCAAAAAACAAAACAAAGACGATAAAGTCTGCCACTGTCCTTTTCTCAGTCTGCAAGTACACCGTCCACGAGCGCTGCGTTGGCCGAGCTCCTCATTCCTGCATCAAAACGTACGTGAAGTCAAAGAAAAACACAGAGGTGAGTCTCCTCGCGTCACCTTTTCCTGTCATGGGCTCATTTTAAAGATGGCGGCAAACGCGGCGCCACGTTTATGCTTTTGGCACTTCACACTGACGAGAAACCTGATAAAAAGTATATGAAAAAATGACGCAACTTTCAGCTCTGAATGCGATAAAACTCACCAAATCTGACATGCAACCAACATCTGAAAAATACATGTTTGGCTCCGCCCACTGCATGATGTCACCATGACAACAGCACAAAATCGGAACATTCACACAAATTACTCTGTGAATATTTCCAAAATCTAAGAGCTATTGCAGAGAAGATGGCCTCTAACCTTTGAACAGTGCGCCATCTTGAATGTGACATGCAGGTGACGGCGTGTTTACCTGGGCTTTGGGGTTTTTTCTTACCTGGACCTAGATTTTTATTTTTTTTTCCAGATGTGGGAACCAAACGTTCTCAAACCCGTTTGAAATGACCGCAACAGTTTTTCTGATGCCGAGATGGTGGCGAAAAATGTCCAATCGACGCAGAACTTTAGAAGATAAATGCCCGACTCGCTGCAAACGCAATACTGTATGAATGACTATGACCTCATTACCGCGTGGGCGTGGCTAAAGTGGTTGGAGAATAGAGAATTTTCATTTGAAATTGAGCCACGAAAAATGGTAAAGGGAGTTAACTGTCTGAAACACACAAAAAATCCTTTTTTTGTGTGTTTTGTCTGGTTTTTGTGCTTTTCCGTCTCCCTGGCTTCGCCTCACAGTGTGTCGCCTCGCCTTCCCTCCACAGATCATGCATCATTTCTGGGTGGAGGGGAACTGCCCCACCAAGTGTGACAAGTGTCACAAAACCATTAAGTGTTACCAAGGCCTGACTGGGCTCCACTGTGTGTGGTGTCAAATAACGGTAAGATGCCACCCGAGGAGAAGCAGCCTTTTCCTCATTATATTCCCACTGCTTCTTGTTGTTTAGGATTCGCTTTTTTGCACCTTTGATACCTCACAAGTCATTGCACCAATTTACACTCAGAAAACACTTGTTTGCAGCCGCGAAATGATAGAAAATAAAGCAACAGCAACAACACGTGTGATGCAAATAAAAGCACGAAAATACACTGCAGAAAATCATGCGGCCGTTGATTCCCTCCTCTGCCTCCTCCAGCTCCATAACAAGTGTGCCTCCCACGTCAAACCCGAGTGTGACTGCGGACCCCTGAAGGATCACATCCTGCCCCCCAACTCCATCTGCCCCATCGTCTTGGTAAGAACGCCCTCCCCGGCCGGTCAGCGGTGCCGCGGCTGAGCCAAGTCGAGCTCGTTTGAGAGTGTGAGCCGAGGATCCAATCATCGGCCCGTGTGCCCCCACTGAGCTCCCAAACAGCCAGGCTTTATTTTGAAAGGCTGTTTCCCAAACTGAGCAGTCTGGCTTTTTTAAGGGTGGAAAGTGTTCCTGCGCTGTTAAAGCTCCGACCAGCAGCAACACAAACTTCTGCGCTAAAAGTCGAGGCAGAAAATCCGGATAAACGCTAACTAAACACTAAACAAAATACACTTTCATTTTCTCTGTTTCATTGAGTCGTTTTATTTTTAACTTTACACAGCTGAATAAATAGGAAATCTGTTTAATTTCAGAAGTTTTATTGCTTTTTAAAACCCAGTGGGGAGGGGGGGGTACGTTTGACTCAAAACGTAGCTCCGCCCACCTGGTCATTCAGCCGCAAATCATCAGTCTTCTCACTCTGACGCCATTATGTTTGTAAAATGCCGTTTCAGTCAACAACGAAACCCAAAATCTGTCCCGCCTGGATAAATAAGATAAACATTTGAGGAAAAATACATAAATATTTAAATAAAATAATATCAAAGCATTCTACTTCCTAGACACTTGTTTTTTTGTTTTAAATATAATGACTTTGAAAATAAAGGAGTTTGGTCAAAATATTCACAGACTGAAAGTTAAAGTCATGTTGTGTATTTTCCTTATTTGTTGTAAATTAGTTAGGAGTTTGATTTTCCCCCTCAAATAATAAGTAAAAATCATGTTTTATTAAGCAGAGTTTAAAGATTAATTTATTTTTATTATTGTTTTAAGTTTTCTCAAAACCTAATTTTTACTTTAAATAAATGTGTTTTGCAGTTTCTGCTTTGGACCAGCAGGGGGCGGTGTATCCTCTTCTGCTTCTTCGCCACATTAACCAGATTTTATGATTTTATTTTATTTTTCTCTCGTTTTTTCAAGATCTCAGTAAAAAAGAAAAATCTCCTGTAAATATTTATCTCGCTTTGATATTCATTCAGTCAAAATCTGCATAAGATAACAAAAAAAGGTGGACCAAATCATGAAAAACTCTTTATTTTTCAAATTTAATGTTTTTTGTACTTCTGCACGTTTTTATGCACAGAAAATACTTAAGCCTTAATGCAAATTCAGAAGAAGAAACAGGTTAATGGAAAACTGCGTTTTTAAATGCATGAATGATAAACTAAAATAAGAAAGAATAAAACCATGTGGAGGGTTGGTTTGGTTTGGTCTGGCCTGGTTTGGTTTGGCCTGGTTTGGTTTGGTCTGGTTTGGTTTGGCCTGGTTTGGTCTGACAGAAACTGATTTCTGGAGCTTTATGTGGAAACATAAAATAATGCAACTAATGCAGCAGGGCAGAAGGTCAAACAGACCCGGACCGATGAGAACAACACATAAGTGATGCTGCTGGAGCATTGAAGGCCTCACGGATCCTCTGACCCTTTGACCTCTGGCTTCAGGAACGGCAGTCCACTCTGAGGAAGGACTCCCGATCCAGTCAGTCGGGGCGAGGAAAGATGCAGCGGGCCAACTCGGTCACGGTGGACGGACAAGGACTGCAGGTCAGAACACCCGACGTCGGTCAAACACAAATGCATTTTCACAGTTTTACAACTCGGAGTCATTTCCCCCAAATGAAGCCATGAAACCTGTTCTCTAAAACTCACCGTCGACGTTTCTTCATCGTCAAACATCAGGTTTATAGGGAAACACCCGCAGAAGGTGTCGTCTGCTTAGACGCACCAATGATGGTGCGGCAGAGCTCAGTCCGGACATTCGTCAGGCGGCGTGGAAACCTGTCGCCGTCCGCAGCGACCGCTCGTCTCCTGACAGGAATGTGACGGATCACACGGCGGACACATCCATCCGTGCCTCTCGCTGCTAACCAGCGTAATATTCAAGATTATTATTTATAATTACAGGAAGTAATGGATCACTGCGGACCGGACGGGAGCTCGTTAATTCCCCCTCGGCCTGCTGGGATTGCAGACGGGGGGAGGGGGGGTTAAGTGCTTCATCTGTGTCAGGCAGGACGGTTCGGCCGACGCCTGCCGGGTCGGAGACGATCAGAAACACTGAAGCAGGAGCGATGACGTCATCAGGATCGAAGGCCTCAGCCGAAACCTTCAATCCGTCATCTCCATTCAGTCAATGACATGAAAACCACTTTTGGAAACCTTTACGTTTTCTCACCTCTGACCGATTTGAACGACGAGACGAGCTTCACGGTGAAACGGTAAAAGATGCAGCAGATCACAGATTACGCTGGGATTACGTCTCACCAAAGAGCAAAACAACAAAAACTGTTGTAAATACTTAAAAGATAAAAAAGTCACTAAAAAATATCAGTTAGAATAAATAATGGTTGTTCAAAGTGCAACGTGATGACAAAACGGCAGACAGATTTTCACCTCAAAAATCCAACAGAAGTTAGGAAATACTTCCACAGAACCACAATTCAGGTATTTGTAAATTATAAATATTTCCCAGTTTTAAAGGATAAACTAATCTGTGGTTGATTTTATAAGTAAACTTCATGAAAATAAAGTTTTAGGTTGAATTATAAAGACGTTTCTGTGTGATGTTCATCACATCTCTTTGAATTTATCAGGTAATGTTTGATAGTATTTGTGAAAACATGTTTAAAGCTAAACTATAACATTTTGTTTTCCAAAAAAGGATCATTTTTTTCTGTTTAAAATGATGACTTTTTAAGGCAGTAATTGACAGCTTCATTCTTGTAAAATTTTGACTTTTTTCTTATATATATATATATATTTTTTACGCTGGTCATAATACTTCGTCGTAGACGGGCTCCAAATCGACCTTTTTCTGTCCAGTAGACAAATAATAAAGAAATACTTGGATCAGAACCATTTTATTTATATCAAACAACAAAAACTATAAATCTCTCAGCCTATTTTAAATCAAGGAGTTTAGTAATTGGAAAAATAATTTTTTCTAAACTTTGGTTTGTTTTTTCTGATTTAAAAAAATCTTTTAAATGAAAGAAGAATAACAAATGTGCTTATTTGTGACCTGCATTCCACTTCAGCTCCTTATTCTCATGTTTTTTCCGTCTTTCTTCGCCTAAAACCTGCAGTTTCTTTTTGCGTCTCTATGGAAATGATGCTGAGTTCTTGGTCCAACTCCGCCCACTCATAACCAGGAAGCTGTTTGAACAAAACGTTGTTTTTTCTTCTTAGTTTCACTTCTCGTTTCATCCTTTTCTTGCACTGATATCAGCCTTTTACTCCACTGTTAAGTTTTCTTCTTTTCTTTCCCCCGTTTCGCTCTGATATCCGGCTTTTACTCCCCTAGAAAACAGCGTTTAACACACAGTAATGTTTTTGTTTTTCTGAAAACTGTCTAAGGGAATCTGGTTGGTGTCAGTTAAAAAGTCTTAGTTCTGGACATAAAATCTCAGGCAGGAGGACAAACAGGACAAAAATATTCAACAAACGGTTTATTTTTTTATCTACCTAATAGTAGGAAGTATGGAGCAGAGACGTTTTTCTCTAAAGTAAATGGAGTTGATATTACCACCCACATCTGGACTTTACTGACCCGCAGCAGCAGTTTGTGACGTTATGAAGATCTAAAGTTGCTTTTAAAAATCTATAATGTTTCAAAAGGCCGACACTTTTAGACAGTTAAAGACTTTCCCAAATAAACGTTTCCCAAACTGACTTTCAAATGATTTGTTATTCTTCAAGTTATAAACTGACCAATCAGGGACTTCAAAGCCCAATGGCTCCCCCACCTTGAACATTTGATTGACAGGTTCTCCCTGAGCCCGTTTTCTTTTTTCGTGGAAGAGGGGACTTTGAACAAGCTCACTCCTGATGGGGCAACAGTAGTTTCCATGGAAACGTTGACTCGGACCAATCACTGTTCACTTGCGTCGTCTGGCTCCAACATGGCGACTGGACTGACTTCATTTGGCTGGAGCCAGACGTAAAGCAGCATCCATGGGTGACGTGTGACGCCACCCATGGATGCTGGTCCAGTTCTTTGTTCTATTTAAATTAACCCTTTAACGCTCTGCTCTTAAAGACGCTGATGAGCACAGAGTGTGTCGGAAAAGCTACATTTGTTTAAAAAAATTGATGATAAAACAGAATCCATGTTTACAATGATGGTTTTTTCTAACTTGTCCTGTCCATCAGCTGAGCAGCTGGGGTTGGACAGGTTTTACTGTTATCATAGGGGGGTATGGATCTCCTGATGCACGAGGGGTATATTTGTATAAACCCCTGCTGTGTTTGAGGCTAAACTTGATCTATATTAACTATGTCTGCATCTCCAGCTGGACGGGACGGAGAAAAAAGATCTTTGTCATTTTCTTAGTATCAACCCAAAGCTGCAGCTCCTTTTTCAGGAGCCACTTTCGGCCCTCGCTAGTTCACAGATTCCAGGAGTTTGAGTCAAACCCAGGTGAGAGCTTTTCCTCAGGTGGAGGAAGAGCGAGCGCTCGGCCGGCTGACAGGAAGGCGCTGCAGATGGTTCGCTGCAAAAACCTGATAGAAGGGCTTGAAAGCGAATTCCTGTGAAGCTTCCTGCAGTCTCCAAACACCAAGCGTTTGTTTTGACATCTTCCACACAGATCACAACAATAGAGGGCACTCATCCTCTGCTGGTGTTTGTCAATCCGAAGAGCGGGGGGAAGCAGGGGGAGAGGTAAGAACACAACCTGTCTCCACAAGAGGCCTGTGAAGCCCCGACAGCCGCGCTCAGAGGGGGGGCGCCGCGGCCGGGACGGCCAGAGTTTGGAGCTTCTCGGGCTAAAACAACATTTACTTCACATAACACACACGTTTACTCACACACGCGTGCACGCTCACATGCACGCACACACACATTTATTTATGAACACCCACACACGCATGCCCACACACACACGCATGCACGCTCACATGCACGCACACAAACATTTATGTATGAACACTCACACTGGCATGCACACTCACATACACACACATGCACGTTCACACACACATTTATTAAAGGATACTCACACACGCAAACACACGCAGGTTCGGTCACTTGCATGCGCACACACACAAACATTTATTTATGAACACACACACACGCATGTGCACGCTCACATACACACGCACACACACAAACATTTATGTATGAACACTCACTGGCATGCACACTCACATACACACACACGCATGCACGCTCACACACACTTATTTAAGGACACTCACACACGCAGGTTCGGTCACATGCATGAGCACACACAAACATTTATGTATGAACACTCACACACGGATGCACACTCACATACAGACAGGCACACAAACGCATGCATGCACACGCACACGCACAAACATTTATTTATGAACACACACGCAAGTGCACGCTCACATGCATGCGCACACACACAAACATTTATTCACATTCGCACATGTGCACACTTGCACATACAAACACATGCACATGCTTGTTTAAATGCTACATGCTCACACACGCATGTATGTATGGAAACACAACAATGTTCAAGAGTTCACACACATATGCTATCTGACATGCACACACACTCAAACACACACAAAAATGTATGCATGTGCACAAACACATGTCCACGAGGTCACACATTCTCAAATGCACACACACCAGCACCAAGGCATGCACACACACCCAAAAAAGCATGTACAAACGTATGCATGTTCTCATACACACAAAGCACAACTAGCACACATGCGCACGCGCGTGCACACACACTCACCCTCTGCGGTTGCTGACACGTCGCTGCCTCATCCTGGGCTTTAACCCAGGGCTAATTGGGTTATTACTGAAACATATTCATTCACTTCTTATTATGCCGACTCTCATTTGTTTAAATTATGAGATCAAAATACGACTTCAGCCAGTTGGTATAATGAAATTGAAATTAGAATGAATTAGTCTTTCTAATGGTTTGTCCTCAGGGGGCCGTGGGCCCGTCCCGCCGTGCTGTCCGGGCCTCCGCCGCCTCGCTTCGCCTCGCCTCGCTCTGATTTGAGTTAGGCGTTAACCTGAGCGGCTGCTCTTCACTCACCGCTCTTCTCTTCTTCTTCAGGATTTACAGGAAGTTCCAGTATCTGCTGAACCCGAGACAAGTGTACAACCTGGCCAAGAACGGACCCATGCCGGGGTAAGAGGGCTCCTCCCACAGTCCAAAGCCAGGCTTAGAAAATCCTCCTCAAACCCAGAAGATCTAAAGCCGTTCATGTTTCCCATCAAACCCCTTTCTTTCACCTAAAGGGATTTTATTTGATTTCAGGCAAAAAACTGTTTATTCTGTCAACGTTTCACCTTTTCTAGTTTCATCCACTTAAAGTACAACAAGTTTTTCAGGAGCAAAAAAATGTATTTAAATAGCAAATAAAAAATAAATCAAAACAAGTTTTGAACTCTTGAATTGAAATTAAATCAGTTCAGTTTTGTGGCAGAGAGGCTCTATACTTAAACATTTTCATGTCATTTAGAGTAAATAGAAATGCAGTTTTTTCCAAAGAAAGAATGAGTAATTCCATCCCAGATGATTAAAATTATTTATTAGGCAGGCTCAGACAGAAAACCTTAAAGTGTGTGAGGTTATAATCTTCTTGGTCAGAAGTGACCTCATGTTGGAAGAATATAAAATTCTAACAGATTAGTTTGGTTGGGATTCATTCCTGAAGCGTTTCCATCAAACCAGCTGAGATGTTTTCCTTTGATATTTAGACACAAATGCTTTGTGTTCAGTGTTTCAACCTGGTAAAAAATATAAAACCTTATTGCCTTTTTTGATTAGATCAACATCAGTGCATTAGTATTGAACGACAGAATAAAGGTAACAGATGAACTCTTATCTCAAACCTAAAGCTGCTAGTCTGTTCATCTTCACCAGTTCAGCTTTAAAAATGCTGTATATTTGTATTTAAATGTATTTTAATGTTGCTTCATGGGTAAAAAAAAGGAAAAATCCGGACGAAAAAGAAAGTTCTTCAACGCTGCTGTTGCTAATCTAGTGTTTAGATTTCTAATGCTGCGTCTGGCGTAATAACCACGATCAGATGCAGGCGTCGCCTTGGCATTAGTCACTTCCTGCTCCGAGGACGGCCTCAAATGAGGCGAGTTCAGACATAACAAACGCTGGGGATGACGGCATCAACCCTCACGCCAGCGGACGGTTGTGTGACGGATGAGACGGGTGACTCTCTCCCAACGCCACGTGTGATCGCGCATACCGCCGGCTCAGGCAGCCGCCGCCGCCGCCCGCGGGCCCTCCACAGTTCACACCTGTCATTAGGAGGAGGAGTGGATCATTACATGCATGCATGCTTCCTCACAGGAATGCTGCGGCGCCGTGCCGCCTCCTTGTTTGGCTTTGATTAAGTGGCATCTTTGTGGTCCTAAATAAACAGCAGCATGGAGCTCGCCGACGCCGCCGTTTCAGGGACCCTCAGCCGTTTTCTAAAGCTTCTCCATCAAGCTGGCGGGGTCCCAGGTGACCCTGGCCTGCTGGTTAATGTTGAGTCAAGCGTGTTCACCGCAGCACGCATTAGCAGGGCGGACGGTCGCCGTCGGACACTGCAGGCCGAGGCCGCCGCGCACTGCTGACAATTAGCTGCCTCTGTAATGCAATTAGAGCAAATGAAGTGTTTGTTTCTTGGTATTTAAACATCTCCAAAGTTGCCTTTCATGTTCTCGGCCGTCTGTTTTGCTTCTAATAAGGTTTGTAGCCCCAGTTGGAGAGTAATTGAGCGAATCATTTACCCGCCATACGAGGCTGGGAGGCTGGCTCATTCAGTTAGGGATTTGTTATTGTGAAGGAACGGAAGAAGTTGGTCTGAACATTGCCTGTCATGATCCAATTAGTCCCTTAACAGGCAGGCGAGCTCCCTGAATGAATAATATCAATGCAACATGTGCTGTTCTGTGGGGCGAGTGGGCTTTGCAGCGTTGACAGCGGTGGCTGTGCGCCTTGTGACATGTGAAAGACCGGTCCTTCAGTGCACGTGACTGTGTTTGCTGCAGGCTGAACTTCTTCAGGGACCTTCCTGACTGCAGGGTGTTGGCGTGTGGAGGAGACGGCACCGTGGGATGGATCCTGGACTTTATCGGTACTTTTTATTTTAATCCTGTTTCTGTCTTTATTTATTAGTTTTTATATCCAAAGCAACGTCCGTTAAGTGAAGTCCTGTTCCAGCTCCTGGGTTCCTAACCGTGGACTGTATCAGAAAGCTGGACTGAGTCACGTGACCCACAGAACAGGATTTTACCTTGCCCATTCGGGCGCCCCCATGTTGGAGCCAGACGTCGCCACTCGGCGTTGATTGGTCCAAATCGGCTCGAATTTCTATGTCAGGCAAAATCACCAATCGGGAGGAAGCGTCGGCGGGCCGCACCCCCACCACTTGAAAGCGGGCTGCACCAAATCTGTCAAACATTTTTAACGTTCCAAGTAGGCTCCACCTACCTTCATTGAGGCTTCCTATTGGTCAGTTTATAACTTCAATAATCTTGAACCACAGAAGGAAAATGAGGATTACCAAGAAGATGTAACAAAAATGTGTCAGAGAAAGAATGGTTATTCAGAGTAACAGCTGTTTATTTCTCTATAGAAGTCTATGGGACTTTGGCTCCTTGGAACCTGCAGGTACTTCCTGTTTGGAACGCCGGGGGGGAGGGGTCACTCCGTCCAGTTCTCATATAGAGCGGTCAATGGTTTTATAACACTCTGGGATGTATAAAAGGTGCAAAAGGAGCAGTTTTGGCTTGGAACAACCTTTCTCCCAGCCGCCCTTGCAGGTGGATACGGGAGACCGTCTGTGGGTGAAAAATGGTCAAACCTGGACACACAGGTGACCCGCACAGGTGTCAGGCTGGTAGACGCTCAGCGAACCCGTAGAGAAGAAAAAATGTTCATGCACATTGTTTTCTGCAGGCATGTTGCAGCGACAGGTGAACATTTCGACAACACGTGGGGGGGGGGGGGGGGGGTCGGCGCGACACACACATGTCATACAGATTTTTCCTTTTATGGATTTTTCAGTTTAGAAGAGAGCAAATAAGACCATCAGGATATCTAATGTACGGATCAGGTGCTGGCGAGCCACTGAGAAACGTACAAACCCAACATATTTACCCACAACTGATTATGTTTCATATCAGCATAACACAGGTTCATGTGCACAGCGGTTGAGTATGCCCCCCCCCCTCAAAGAAACCCACTACAGATGGAGGATACACACCCTCACACACAGACACAACCTACACACTAGTCTACCTTTACTTGTGTCCTTCTGGGTAAAAATCTCTGTGACAATGGCGTCAAAGGCGTCCTAATCGTCTTTAAGTTTCATAAGTCCGTTGGTCTGGAGCAGGACCTGTCGGTCCGGCATTGATCGTCCATTATTTATTACTTTACGCTTTGATTAAAAGTCCAACTCTGAGACATTTTCTAGTGAGATTACATCCGCCATTTTTGCAGTCAGAGCAAAACATAAAATAATGGACTCCTATTAAACTTTATTAGCAACCACAGAAGAACAAACGTGAGCTCAAAGGCGCCCTCCACCTTCTGTCTTTACTGCGTAGCTCTGTGTCAGATTCAAACACTAAATAAATGAGGACAAACGGGAAATACTATAGAAAGTGAGGATGACAGCCTCACTCGCTGTTCAGAGACAGTCTATACGTCATACAGCTTTTTTCCTGTACATTTTACAGTTGTTTTTTTTTCTTTGCTCTGTTCCCTTTCTGTTTTGGGAAAAATGCACTATTTTTAAAAGTATTCCTTCCTCTTATTGTTCATCCCATGAGTCACCTTTCTGGGTTAAAAATAAACACTTTCATTACCTCCAAGCCTGCGCACTTAGAGCTGCTCAAATAAGATGATTGCCTGAGTAAGAAAATGACATATTAGTCGTCATTTGGAGGAAGGAAAACTCACCTGTGTGGTCCTGAAGACTTGTTTTCATGCCATCAAAAATTGCTTCAATTTTTTATCAATCAAAACAAAGACAGGTAATCACCATCAGGCAAAATGTGTTTTTGAAATAGAAGGTGGATCTGGAAATTTTCCGCTTGTCTTTGGGTTTGACAGGCAGACTCACAAAATGGGTTTTTCTTTTGTGCGTCGCTCATATTTGGTTTTATTTAGCAGCTTGTTGTTGATCATTGTCCCTCAATTCTAGATAAGGCCAACATGGACAAGAACCCACCTGTGTGCATCCTTCCTCTTGGCACGGGCAACGACCTGGCCAGGTGTCTGCGATGGGGAGGAGGTACTGATGCCACAGCATTAGCAGTCTGCTAAAATATGAAATAAACCTGTTTATTCATCTGATAGGGACAATAAATGTATTGTAATTGTTGTTTTCTGCAACAAAAGTGTAAATTTGGAAACGTTTGATAAAAGAAAAATGACATTTGAAAGTAGTTTGAAAGGCTAAAATAAAATACACATTGTAAGTTTGAAAGAAATATTTTAAATTTAAAAATAAATTTTAAGCAAACAGAAAACTTGAGTTTAAAGTCCCACTCCAACTCTATTTTTTTCTTTTGTAAAATCCTTCCCGTATTTTCTGCAGCGCAGTAGGAGATCGTTAAAATCTCATCTGGGTTGCTACGTTGGTATCCCAGCATGCCTTTCTCTACACTCTCTCCCGTTAGCTTATAGCTCCTCACAACGCCAAGCTAACATTAGCAAATAAAAACGGCGAGCAGGTTTTGGCCCACCCACGGCAGTGGCTGCGTCAAAAACCCGAACTTTTTTAAACCGCGAGTTTTTATCTGCTCCTGATTCATCACAATTCAAATATTTAAAATTAAATTCAAATAAAGAAAAACTCAGAATGCAGTTTCATTCTGTAATTCTTTTCTATATGGAGAAAAATGTTAAAAGAACATTTGGTACGTCGGAAATGACGCCGCCAAAACCAAATGTCAACCAAAGGGCTCAAAGCTCCGCCCACATTTAATGTTAACGCAAAAAGTCTGAACTAAAATTGTAAACTGAGACTAAAAGCAAAAAGGGAATGACAATTGTGTAAAAATAAAACTGAAAATGTTACTATTAAACATTATTTTTGTTTGGTTACAGTATACTTATTTTTTACACTTTTTTTTTACAATTTTATTTTTTGTCAAATTATTTTTTTTATTGAAAAAAATATATATTATTAGTGTAATTTTTAAATATATATTTCTTTATTTTCAACGACTTTTTCAAATTTACAGTCTGTTTTTTAATTTACTGTAAGCTGATTCTGATCGACTCCAAAGAATTCCTGTAGTTTTAAAAACCGCTCATATTCTGCAGGTTTTTTGTCTTCCCGCCTCTGATAAACTCTTGATGCGCCTGTAGAGCGTCTCCTCCGGCGCTGCGCGTGTTTTAGAGTCTGCTTCCTGTTTCTCTGAGGTTACGAGGGCGAGAGCCTCTTCAAGATCCTGCGGGACATCGAGAACAGCACCCAGGTGATGCTGGACCGCTGGAAGATCGACGTGACGCCTGCTGACAAAGAGGAGCGCGGCGACCCGGTGCCCTACAGCATCATCAACAACTACTTCTCCATCGGAGTGGTGAGTCTGCCACAAACATGGACACAAAAAGAGCTGCAGACACAAAGGTCACAAAGTGTTGGACTGACGCCGACAGCGTCACAGAAGCTGAGCTGAAGAGCTCCAGACGCAACATTTTACACCAAACACTAATACATAAATCATCTTTGCTGGAGGTTTTAATTGTAACCACATCTGCAGAGCGGTAATTGACAGCTGATTGCACGTTGCCTAGCAACTGCATGATGCTTCTCTGACTGGGCTGCGCTCAGTCTCACATTTAAAGTGTCAAAAGAGACCGGCTCCCATGCTGAGAACAAACGGCGAGATCAACCGCAACACAAACGCCACACGACCAACCGCCTGAGTGACTCACACCTTCATCATCAATACAACGAGAAAAGAGGAGAAGTTTTCAGGAAAAACACCTTGAAGTGAAGGAAAAAAACACAAAAACAGCAGCTGTAACACTAAAAATGATTAAAATAACAATCCTCTCCATGCAACAAATATTTAATGAAGATGTACGTCCATAAAAAAAAGAGAAAAAGAATAAACTCCACAACTCCATGTTTCTGTTTTATTAATATATATATATATAGATATAGATATAGATAGAAAGATAATATTTATTTATTTAGCTTCCAGTTTAATTTTTACAGCTAGAGTTTATCTTCATAAACACAAAACTGCCAAAGTGTTTCCTCTTTTCTGCTAAAAGAAACTTTCCAAATAAGTTTTTTTTTGTTAACTTTGCTAACTTGAGGGTTTTTAGTTGCTGTGTAGCTGCTTCAAGAAAGGAGCGGATGGATTTTAGTCACATAATGCGGTGGACAGAATCCAGTAGTTTTCCAAAGTAAAACCTCCTTCAGAATAAGATTACAAAGAAAACGGAAAAAATTGTGGGGCGTGTTTTTTTTTTCTCCTGTGACTTGGTACAAAACTATCCACAGCCCAGCGGTTGAGGACCATCGTTTGTAGAGTTTGACAACTGTATTTAAAAAAAAAAACGGTTGGTAAAGGTGTAAACTGAGTCAACATGCGCTCGTCTGTTGGCCTGTGAGCGGCGGCCAGAGGAGCTCAGGCCTCACCTTAAAAATATCTCTCTGGAGGAATAAATGGCTCGGCTGTTAAAACGTTGTCTTGAAGTTTGTGCCTCACATTTGTGGAAAATCCTTGAAAAACAAAAACTAATAATAATAATAAAACAAAAATTTCAGGAAACTCATCAATTCCTGTTGAGAAAAACAGGATCTGAAAGATCAGAAAACTTATCAGGTTTTAATCAAACTTTTGGTTGGTTAATGTTAATCACTGAGAACAAAAGGTTTGTTTTTGAGCAGAACAGAGACGTTCCTCCTCTCAACACATCCATGCAAACACACCTGTAATGAGATCACCTGTGAGCGCCGTTAGGAGAGTTTCAGCACGCCGAGCGCTGACGGCAGACGAGGAGAGATCACACATGGCGGCGACGCGTCTCAATCGTCAAGGCGTTTAGAAGATAATAGGACGAGTTTTGCCAGCTAAACCTTTGGAGTCGGTTAGCTGCCAGTGCTGTGAAGACGTGAGAACTTCTGAGAGGAAAAAACTTGGTTTTGGTCGACCAGCTTTTCTCACACCCATTTCAGATTTAGAGTAGAAATACAGAAAGGTCATTTGACATGTTGCTGGTTAAATGTCTAAAAATAAGTCTATCTCACGTTCTCACAGCTGCGGAAGATTCGGCAGATTTCTTCACGGGTTTCACGGCAACCTTATTTTGATGTCACAGTGGCAGTCATGTCACGTGGGGAGTGTTTTCGGGTTGTCCGAGTCGGTGGAGGGTCATCTTAAGGGGAGCGCTGGTGTGTCTTAGAGTTTGAGGCTCATACGACCACCTCAACACGTCCTGAACATATAAACGTACCATTGTCATGTGAAAGTGTATCATTGAGTTCGTCAGGTGAATAGAAGTTCCTCGCACTTACAATGTACAGGTGATGCTGACGAAAGGCGTCCTTACACTCTAGTTAAAGTCCCATAATCTGTCATGTCTGTGTGAAATTTGTTCTCTGCATTTCACCCTTCCCCTCGGGAACCCCCCCAATCCAACCCCTTAATGATGAGTGTCAAGCAGGGAGGCATTGGCTCCCGTTTTTAGAGTCTTTGGTATGACTCGGCCTGGATTTAAAACCCACAACCTTCCAGTCACAGGGTGGACACTCTACCACAAGGCCACTGAACTGGTAGTCATTAAGCTACATTTACAACGCCCTCGGCAACGCGCTTTCAAGCGAACACTTTCAATGTAAAGTCTATGTCAACGCTCGCATGTGTGCGATTTGAGCGTCCGCCCTCAAAAATGTCGCATCACTACGGAAGTTTCTAGGGACTGTTTTAGGGCTCTACCTGGAAAACATTAAACAAGTGCAGGTTGAACTTTGACCAATTGGGTCTTGAACTTCACACTGATGTATGAATGGCGTCCCTTTTTATTTGCAAAAAGTGCCAACAGTTTGTAAGTTGATCATGAAGGAGAATTCAGTCGTTGCGGTTTGTGTCCAGCCGGAACTCCTCAGCATCTTTCATATATCGGAACAGAGCCGCGAAAGAAAAGACATGAGCTAGTAAACAGTAGTAGAAGAAGAAGAAGCCCCTCCCTGTTCGTCCAGTGTGAACTAAAGGTGCGTTCCAGAACGTGTGCCACCTGCCTGGTGTAAACATTAGTAAGGTGCGAGTACTGGCCCCTCACTGACCACGCATGATATATAAGTGCCCATAGGACACCTGTGCCTGTCTTACTTCCTCATTTCTAACAGTCAGGCTGTAGCAAAGAGCGCGGGCACAGCACTAACGAGATCCCAGCGCAGTCCACAGCTTTTGGGTGGGTTTGCAAAAAGGAAAAATCTGTGCGACACGCCTGCGTCTCACCTACTTTACCCTTAGGTGTTGTACAAGTGACCTGTAGAGTAAAAGAACCTTTTTCTTTCTATGGGTTCACTGAGCGGTCTACGACCCTGAAACGGTCACCCGTACAGGTTCGGCCCTTCACCTGTAGACGGCCCGCATCCGCCAGGACCGTTGGGACTGCAAATTCAGTGAAGCGGACGGCCTGAGGAGCGAGCAAACATAACGTTTCCTTGGCCGTAATTGCTCCTCTTTTCTCAAAGGTTTGAGGTGGTAGATGCTGGAGCACCTGCCAGAGCGGCGTAATCAGTCCATTTATTTGTCCTGATCAAATTGTAGTTAGGCCTTTATTGAGATGTGCTCAAGCTCTAACCATCCCTGATCCATAAACAAGCCCGGTTGTGCGTCTGCATGGAGTTACGCGGCCCCCATCACCTCGCCTCTCCATCTCCGACATAATGACACTGATTTCACGTTGCTCATGTGGGCCATTACTGATAAATGTCAGGGGGAAATATGGTAATTGACATTTGCAGGTGGCAGAGGAGGCGGCCACTGGGGGCCGTGGGGTTTGAGTGGACTGTGACGGGGGCGTAAGTGATGCATGGCCTCACAAATGTTAGTTGAATAACACCTCCAGCCTGGGCCCCTAATGACCATGTTTGAGGATATTAGCAGACAGGTCTTGTTAACATTGTGATAGACGAGAACAATGTGTGTAATCGGCCTATAGGGCAAACATATGGCGAGGAGGACGGGGGGGGGGGGGGGGGGGGGGGTCATTGCATCCATTTGTGAACCCTAAAGAAGAGTCGCAGCTTCGTTTGAACGGCGGCATTGAGACAGACCCGGCTGTGCAGAACCACCTTAAGACAAGGCAGAATGCAAACCGGAACAAGTCTGTTGAAGCTCTAAAAAAACAACAACACATCAGTTATTTATGGTAAACAATTCAAAATAAACAAAATGTATTAGGAAAATCTAGAAGGTGCTTTGTTTCCAGAATATTGAAGTGGTCCCTCGCTATACTGCGATTCATCTTTCGCAGACTTTTTTCTGTGCAAATATTTAACGCTTCTTTTTTTACAGTGTGCCGCCTGATTGGCGGTTGACCTTGTCAATCAATTTCCTCAGTACCATGTCAGGTGTACAGGATGCGTTCAGTTGGCCGCATTTACATAAATCTTTACTCACGAACAGATCATTGTTTGCATTCTACAATCCTCATTTTCTACAAAGCTTTCTCGATAAAGTTTAGACATGAGGGACAAGTCTAAAAAAAAGTGGATAAAGTGTGTAGTGTGTCATCTTTAGAACGATAAGCCACCGTACAGACAGAGAGTGTGTGGAGTCCCTCAGAGTCCTAGGGTCCCTTCAGACTGGAAACTCCTTTGTTCCGGATCGAGTCCAGAACCTGGCGTTTGGTCCGTATTCAGACTGGCATCAAGCGGATCATTCTGTACGGGCCAAAGCTAGTAAACACATGACGAAAGATCTCGTCAGTCATTGGCCAGGAGCTACGGGTCAAAGCAACAAGAGAAAGACGGCCGTGCTGCGCTTTACAGTCCTAATCGGTACAGTTAACTTATGGGTTGAATGTTATAAAGTATCGTTTTCCTGTTTTTTTCTTTATTATTGTATCTTCCTGCCGCTTATCTCCTCCTACAATCTTTCATCTATTTCAACCATTAAACTATTCAAATGTTCAGCTCTTTCAGCTTTTTCCAGCTCTGACTTTTGGTCCTTCAAATCCTTGAACTTTTCAAGATATTTCAGGATTTCCAGGATTTTTGCCTCCATTGAAATACATGGGGAATCCTTGAAAACCTTTGCTTTTTTTCAACCATTATATTTTTAGATAGAGACACCATTCAAACTACAAGACTTTAAAGTGTTTCCAGTTCTTTCAGATTTTCAAAATGTATTTTAGTTTTTGAAATAGAAACCTTTAAACTTTGTGATAATTTCAGCTTTATAATGGGTTTCAATGGGAGAGGCATCCGGTATTTTCACCAAAGTTCCCGCTGTTTGGGAGCTTCTTATTTCGGCATTCTTTCAGCTGGAGACACCATTAAAACGTCAAAATGCTCACAAGGCTTTGGACTACAACATATTTTAATCTAGTGATTATGCAATGGACAGTCTTTTTACAAATGGACTTCAAACTTTGATAACTTTGCAACAATCTCCCCTGATCTGGCTGGCGTGACATCACACGCTGTGCCGGTCGACGGACGAAAAACGCCTTCAACTTTAACAAACAAAGCTCCCTCACATCTAGAATGTCAAATCAATCCCAATAAAAAATCAATAAAAACGTAGACATTTTTGTTGTCTTTTCAAAAATGGATTTGGTGTCAAGATGTTAGTTTTACTTTTCTTTTAAATCATTGCGTATCTCAGAGTTGCTGCAATGCTTAATGATCAAAGACAGCTGTAATAAGTCCCGCCCACTGTACCTGGTTGATGACATCATGGCACGACACGTCAGCTTTGGTGCTCAACTTTGCTGGTTCAATTCTTGGCACCTGCACTTTTCACAAACATCTTTTTTGTTATTGTGCTGTTTTCTCTTCATGATCAACTTTGATCATTTCTTTTTGCCAATTATTGCCCTTTACGATTCATTTTCATCCAGCAAGTCTGGATCACTTTGAGGGGAGCAAATGTTTGCAGTCTGGATCCAGCCTGAGTTTGGGCTCCCTACATTTGATCTTTGTGCTTTTATTTGGTGTTTTCCATCACAAAGATCGTGAGCATTTTGCCATTTTAAATTACTTCATGCTGATGATGGTTTTAACTGTTTAACTTCATTTATTTTGGAAATTGGACAAAAAAATTCTTTGATTTTTGTTTTCAGTGTTTTTAAAAATACGTTTAAAACATTTTGTTTAGTTTAAACGTTTTTTTTTTCTTTTTTCCATCCTTATTGATTGAAAGTTTTTTTTTTTAATGTTCTTGAACTTTTTCCCCCGTAATGAAATGAAAAACCCGTTTTTTTATTGTCTTCGTCTTTTTCTGCAGTTCTTGTGAATGAAACGGCTTATGGAGCATAAATCCCTGTTTTTATGCTAAACCTGTAATTTACTGTTTGCAGTTATAAAAAACTGATGCTACTTTCAATTAATAGCTTTGTTTTTCAGCTGAGAAAATGAGTCCAACTTTACATTCTGGTGGGTTTTTGTTTTTTGGTAATGATTATAAATTGAGAGCGTTTTCTGCACAGTCGGCGTTCTCCGAGCAGAACCTGAGCCGGGTCGGTGCTGCCGCTGCAGCAGATGAAGTCGTTTGTGGGGATTAGGAAGACGCTGGGGGGTTTGGGTGTGATGGAATATTTACTCGGCAGAGAATCAATGTGGAGATTAGGTGACGGCTCAATCCTGTAATTACCTCTAAGATTATGCAGATTTCTGCAGCGTGCGCCGAGTTCTCTCCTCCTTCCTCGAAAAGGCGGCCCTCCTTCTTGTAAGGGTGGATTCAAATGGTGGGGCGGGGCGTGGCGGGGAGGGGCGGGGCCCGGCTGCAGGGAGGATTAATGGCGCCGTCCCTTTGGGAGGATGTGGAAGTGACGTGAAGTGTAATGATCTCAATCAGAGTGGGGGTGAGAGACAGAACTAATCACTGAGCGCGCTCCGCTGCCATAATGCAGTCAGTCTCCTGCATTATGGCAGCGGAGCGCGCTCAGTGACCCCGGCCCCCCCTGTCAAAGCCATTACTCTCCCCCCCCCCCACTGTCAAACCGCTGGGGCCGCCTCGTAATTGGACTAAACTTTGAGATATGAGGGAACATTACACACGGCCCATATTAATTTCTACATTGTTAATTATTTGGGGGGGGGGGGGGGTGTTGTTGTTAAAATATTCAAAGTGACATTTTTTCACTTTTTATGTATTCATTTACAAAAATGATCCTAATAAATAAAAAAATTCAGTTAATCAAACCTCACAGGAAGTTTATCATCAATGAATACGAATCAAATTAACTTTATTGTTCCTCCGTTAAAACAACAAACTGAAAGCAAAACATCAAGTTTGCAGGTTTGTTTCAAGAGTTTAAACTCCTTCGGTGTGAAAACAGAAAGTCCCACGTAATGATGTTTTTAAAGAATTTATTTAAATTAACTGATAACCAAATATTATGAAACTGAACTGAATTAATATTTAAATGTACAAAAAAAGTAAAAGCAGCTCTTAGATCAGTAAACAATTGTTTGATTGTGAAAACTGTGAGAACAAATAACAGAATGAAAAACAAATATTTACTAAAAAAAATTAAAAGAAAATTGTGAAATATATTTTATTAAATACTGACAGACGTTATCTTTTCCACAGGATTATTGTAATGTATTAACCTTTTTAATTACTTCAAAAAGGAATATTTTATAAAAATGTCTGATTTAATAAGCAGAGTGTAGGGATTAAACATACTCTTTAGCTTTTTTGTGAGAAAAAAAAAGTCATCAAATTGTCTCCATATTTTGATCATTAGTTTGCATTTAGGGGCAAATAGACTTTTAGTTCTTTCATTTATCTGACTGTTTCTGTGAAATTCTGTTTTATGAACTCAGTTAAACCATTTTGAGACATTTTCGTTTCCCTTTTACTTTAATCTGAACCCCAAAAGCCTCAACCTGAGGTCTGGAAGCAGCGGCCGGCCGGCCGGGCAGATGAACGTTGAAGTGAATTTGTGTAGAAATGGGTCAGACGTGCGGCGCCGAACTTTCTTCCGATCGGGTTCTGCATCTCTGACGCTCCTCTGAGTTGTTGCGGGACGACAAAGGGCTTCATCCTCTGCTTGAAACGGCTGTGTAGTTCTGCTCCACTTGTACAGATCTCAGATAATAGAGCTCAAACCAAAGGGGAGACAACCTCTCCTCGCTTTGGCTCTCTTGTCTGCTGCTATTGTCCTGTTTGTAGGAAAATCGAGTTACAATCTCTCAGAAACATCCATCACCTCACCCTTCTGGCTCCCGTTGGACGCTGCGAGGCGAGTCTGCGGGGATCTTGAAGAAAAGCGTTTGGTCTGCAGCTTACAGCGTCTTCAAGAGACATCAAGAGAAGGCCCATTGATTTTTCTCTTTGGCTTCTCCTGAACGTCTGTACTGAGAGCCGGCATGGGGTCCTCTCTGTAGGTGCCGTTTCAATAGTGCCACTCAAACCGGAGCGGCTCAAAACACTTTGGGGGGAAGGGGAACAAGCCCGAAAAGTTTCACGGCAACTTTTCATCCCGCTCTCCTGAGGTGTTGTTCAGAGCAGGATGGGCTCCTCAAAGGCCGCTTCAGCGTTCGTCTGCTGCCTCCTTTCATTCCTCCGCGTTCCCGTCATTAGCTTTGCTTTCAGGGCCTCACTTTGTCACCAGAAAAAACACATTTACAAACTTTCTGAGGCTTTTTGGGGTCAAAAGGAGCTGGAGGACGTCTGGAGAGGATCCACACCCACTAAAAGAATTTCCTTTAAACACTTCATCCATGGGATAACACAGAAAATTAGTTTTAGTTTCACTCCACACAAACCCAAACCTAAAGGTTTTCCTGTTTCTGCTCTGAAAGGTCGGCTTTCTAATGCGCTTTATTTTGAAAAGCTGTTGAAATGCACGTGCTTCCCTCAACGTGAGGGTCTGGAAACATCCTGAGGGGAACGTTTGGCTTTTGTTTCGGATTTTTTGGTTGGAATGGATCAATATTTCTCAATAAAATCTGAGATGTTTTGTACAAACTTTAGAAAAGATTAAACAATTTTAGTCCGTTTTAGAAGAAAGGTTTGGTTCCATTTACCATATTTTCCGGACTATAAGTCGCTCCGGAGTAGAAGTCGCACCAGCCCAAAAATGCATTATAAAGTAGAAAAACACACAGATAAGTCGCACTGGACTATAAGTCGCATTTTGAAGGGAAATTTATTCGACAAAATCTGAGACCAAGATACAATAACTTTCACAACCTCATATGACACAATCATAGCAGACTGTTTATCTAATAATTTCACAGTAATTCTTTCTCAAACTTATTTATTTATTCCTTTCATGAAGCATCATTGGCCAACTAATACTCTGTTTTCATCCTGTAGTTGTAGAAACAGTTGTCATTTTTATTGCATTTCTGAATCTATGAAATCATTGGAAGATAGAATATTATGTTGTTAGCCTTCAAGATCTTACTGTAAAAAAAGGTTTGCTGATTCTCTGAGTCACTTAACATCCTCTTAACACTTAACATACCTCATACATCAAATTGACCCAGGAACATCATCTCTGTTCCTCATAAATGAACATAACAGGAGGATTAACAATGGATTTATTTCAATTTATTTCTAATATAAGTCGCACCCCTTGCCAAACTATGAAAAAAAGGGGGACTTATAGTCCAGAAAATACAGTAGTAAAAGACTTTTTAATCGTTTGTCTAATAGTATTTTGATTTTTCTTAAATTCTGGAGACCTTTTGACTAAAAGTTTTCATCGTTATCCGCAAAAAAAAAACTTTAATCGTTAAAATTTGGAAGATTCTTATAAAAATGTATTTCTTTATTTTTTGGTATTTACTAGGAAATAAGACTTTATTCATGAGTTTTAATGGACAAACTTTTTTCTTTACATTTATGTGAAATGACTTCACATAAATGTAAAGAATTTTTTTTTTTACTAAAAAAAAATAAATAAAATAAAATAAAAATTATTCTCCCACCGTCCAAAAACATGCTTCATAGGTTAATTGGCAACTCTAGATTGTCCATAAGTGTGAGTGTGAGAGTGAATGGATGTGTGATTGCGGACATTCTACCCTGGGACAGACTGGCGATGTGTCCAGGGCGTCCTCTGCCTTCACCCACAAGTGGCAAGGATAGGCTCCAGCATCCCTGTGACCTGGAAAGGGACTAAACGGAATAGAAAATGAATGAATGAAAAATAATTTCCGGCTTTAGTTTTTTGTGTTAGAATTAGAAAATTGTTTCAAATTAACCCTTGTGCTATCTTACATGACCCCCCCCCCCCCTTACATTGACATGTTCTCCCTACCATGACAAAGGTGGATAAAGGTGGAAAGATTTCATGTAATCCATGGACACCAGTGAAGATCACAAATCATTGAAGAAAAAAGGTTCAGCGCACTGTCTAGTGCAGGGGTCGGGAACCTATGGCTCGCGAGCCATATATGGCTCTTTTGATGGTCACATGTGGCTCGCAGACAAATCTTTAATTATACTTTTTTTTTCATTAGACCAGTCCTTCTCGGGAGCGATGCGATGCCAGAGGCGCGCAGTAGTAGCGGTGCTTGGAGAGAAAAATTCAGCGCCAGCACTGTCAGTTTACTATTATCTATTATTTCACAGAGTTTGTACCAGCCGGAAACCTGTGAATTGCCGTGCCTAAAACTGCGCGCTCCCGTCTCTGAGAAAGAGCGCGCAGTTGCGGGGACGGGATGTGTGGGGAAGAAAGCAGAGGGTGGGGGGTTGTGGAGACAGCAGGTGAATCGCGCAGGGATTGTAAAAACGTAAAACCCACTACCTGTCACTCACTGCAGCGTGTGAGTGTGTGTTTGGCTCCATGTCTGTCTCACATCTACAGAACATTCAGACCTACGAAGTCTCAACGCCTGCATGAAGCAGAAACTCACCACGTATCAACCAGACTAGACCATCAGCAAAACTACTACGAGAAATACTCATCATTTATTAGCAACAGCATAACAATGTTATTAAAAGAATCCACAGACTTATTGTACTTTAAAAGTGTTGAAATTACATCAAATACACATATTCACTTGTATATTTAGTTTTAAACATATTGTAGCGGACTGAGTTTAACTTGGCTGTTGGGCCGTCTTATAAGTTCTGGAGTTCATTGAACGCATCGATCAAGCAGAGATCTGATTGGCTCTCAGTTCTGTCGCTCAGCCTGTTGTTAGGTAATTTGGACCAATGGGGTTCAGCTATGGGCCGAATAAGGGAAAGGGGAGGGCTGGAGCAGGACGGGGGAATATAAAGTTGGGAGAAGCGCTCTCATCTCGTCTCGGCGGGAGAGATTCAGGAGTTGCTGAATTAATTGTTGGGCGTTTGTTGTGGTCTGCAGTAACCAGAATAAAGAACCTGAAAAGAGGTTAAGTCTCCGTGCCTCAGTGTGGGAAAGGGACACTACATTTTTGTATGGCTCTTTCGAAATTACATTTAAAAATATGTGGCGTTTATGGCTCTCTCGGCAAAAAAGGTTCCCGACCCCTGGTCTAGTGGGTCTAGATGACCCAACTCCCAATGGTAAAGTGCCTAGGATAGCACAAGGGTTACAATAAAAAAAAGGACAAAAAGTTGCAGGAAATGACTTCACTACCTTTATCTGCTAAATTCAATTCAATTTTATTTATATAGCCCAAATTCACAACAACAGTTGTCTCAGTGGGCTTCGTACGGTAATTGTAAGGTAAACATACAATCAAAAGGATCATAAATGCATAGAATTCAATAGCACAAGGGTTAAGTTAAGTAATCTCTGAATACTAACTAGTCTGACAATAATCCTGTCCACAGAGGAATGTTTTCAGTCTAGCTTTGAATGTAGAAACTGAGTCGGCCTCTTTTACATGAGCTGGGAGTTTATTCCATAAAACAGGGGCTTGGTGGCTAAACGCTCTACCTCCAACCGTACTTTTACTAATTCTAGGAACCACAAGCAGTCCTGCATTTAGTGAGTGAAGTGTTCTGATTGGTTGGTAAGGGACTATGAGGTCAAATCTGTTGCACAATTTGTGTTGCACATTAAAATGAGTTTAGCCAATCAAAAAAGCGAATAAAGGGCGTCGGTTTCATCTTGCCGCCGCGATTCCTCCCATTTTGGGATTGAAGGATTTGACTGGAAATGATGAGCTGCTTATCAGTGTCTCTGTCTGTCCTCCACACGGACGTTTCACGCAGCAGAACAGTTTGTAGCGGGCGAGCCACAAAGAAAAGAGAAAAAACGCGACCCACGTTTATTTCTAACCAGGTTCTGAAGGAGATTTTATTTTGGAAAACCCCCGGATTCTCTCCACCAACTCGACTCGTTCATGACGCTTGTCAAATTGGTCGGTTGAAAAATTCACCAGCAATTTTTCTAAAAGTGGCTGCTCCGACAGCTAATCTAAGCTAGCAGAGTAAACAAAATCAAAAAGTTTCTTTTGGCAGAAAAGAGGAAGAAGACTTCAAAATAAAAGTTGTGCTTAACAGTCAAAAACCAGGAGTCTTTACTCCAAGCATAGATTTATTGTAACAGTCACATTAATTTACTAATAATGCAGAATATTCAGCAATATTATGTTACAAGGATGCTGCTAATAAAGTTGTTGAAACAGTCAATGCATGGTTTTTATTATATTTAGAAATGCCTGTTTTGGTGAAAGTGTTTATTTCTTGTTTTGCATTAACTCGTTGAAGTTATTAGAATTTTAATGGTTCCCAAACATTTAGTTTCCAAATAGAGTTCAAACCAGCTGCAGATATTTTACAGAAAAAGGAAAACGTGGGGGGCCAACTTTAGCTTCGTACGGTCTGTAGAAATATAATCTGACATTAAAACGGAAATGGTTGAAGACCACTGATGTAATGGATGCAAAGCTTTGAGGGAACTCTTCACAGAAGTCCATCTAAGATCTGGAAGATGGGCTCCAACAGAATCGATTTCCATCAATAATAAACTGGATTTCTTTTTCGTAGGACGCCTCAATCGCACATCGGTTCCACGTCATGAGGGAGAAGCATCCGGAGAAGTTTAACAGCAGGTATGTGTGCGCCCTTCATTCACAGGAAAAACCACACTGAAGTCCCCTTTACCCATAACTCACTGACTCCTTTAGCAGCATCGTATCTCACTTCATGTTTTACGCGATATAAAAGTTAGACGTTGGTTGTTCGTGCGTGACAAGTCCGTTAGACATACGTGGAGCGGTCGTGGAAAACCGCTAATTTGTGTATGCATCTTGCAAAAATCACACACAATTGTGTAAGATTTACGTCCTGATTGGGTATAAACTCTCGACGGACATCTGCGCACATCAACGAACACAAGAAACGCTTATGAATGACGTATATCACGCATCTATCACCAAAGACCGATACTTCATACATGCAAAATGTGCGTAGCGGCTGTTGGACACAGCCTGCAAATCAGCTCCACTGAGGATGTTGTTGCATCATTTGGCCACCAGATGTCCTCATTCTGAAGCCTCGACACTTCAATGGTTTTTAGGTCCTAAATTAAAATTTCAGAGATTTTATATTTTATATATTTTTTTGTCACAGTTGTCCTCCAAAAACACAAACTGTTGTTTTTGTTGGCTTTACCAGCAAGCCCAATCTTCGTCTGTGGTTCTGCGAAAAGTCGTACAGATTCTGTTGCGTTTTATTGAAGAGCCACATCGTCATAAGAGTACAAATATGTATATATTTTTGTAAACATGCTTTTGTTTAGTACAGAGAAACTCAGTTTTCTTCTCACTCTAAAAAGGAAACTTTTGTCATCGACGAGCCTCCAGAAATATTTTATATTTAAACATTTTTACAGTAAAGATTTGTCAAAGGCGCGTCTTTTTTTCGCTTCGTCTGTTTTCTCGTTACGGTTTCTGTTCATGAAAAAGTGGCAGCTGCATATTTGGCGTCTGTGATTACCGTCAGGAGATTTGCTCACCTTTGGAGACGAACAAATGTGGCATCTCTGTTTGCATCAATATTTAACGTCTTCCATGCATCTCCACTAGTGCCAATGGGAGTAATTGCAGGCCTAATTGAATTTGCTTGGCTGGTTTGACATCATGGATCAGTCAGACTGACACACACACTCCTAATAATCTCATTTGTACTCATTATCATATTTTACTTCAGTTTTCCTTCCCGTCTGCAGAGCTGCAGCTCAAACATGAGGACGAAGTTTCAAAAACACAGCAAAGTCTTCCTCATCGGCGATGGAGGACAAACAGGCTGCATCTGTGTTGTCTGACAGCATCCTTATTATCTGAAAAATGATTGAGATATTTTAAGAAAATCATTCTGTCTGTTATTTGAATTCAATTAATAATTCAAGCAGGGGAATGAGTTTAGGATCTCTCTATTACACACTATCTTTGCCGACTTAATAATGCATGATTATAGTTCTTCAAGGTAGCACAGATTTGTTGGATTTGTCCAAAGGGCTCAGACGCATTGGAAGAATATTGCAACTTATCAGCGAGTCATTTCCCTGCAGCTGGAAGCTCTTTCTCTGTGATCTGTGTGACGGTTAGAGGAAAGTGCGGTTTGTCCAGGAGCTAAGGTTTGATTTGACGGTCGTCAAAACCTTGTTTAGGAGGTTTTTTTAGGGGCTGCAGGAGGAACGGGTCGTTCTTCATGCTTTAGTTTCATTAAAAGATTGTGATGGTTTTGACGGGTAAATCTACATTTAAATATGGTGAAAAAGTTCTTCGTTTATGCCGCTTATATCAGAAGAGGATTATTTTATTTTTTCCCCAATTATTATCCTTTAAGGTTAATTTCCATACAGGGACACAGCATTCAACGCTGCAGTTTCTTCTGGAAATGCAGCTCCTTCTAGTTTAAACTGTAATATTTTATGTCGTTTTCATGATTACAAGTGCAAAAAACCTTTAAAAATCCTTAGAAAATCAGAATGAAATGTCCGAGTCTGGTGGTGTCACACCTGAATCCTTTAACCCTTGTGCTATCTTAGATGACCCCCCCCCCCCTTCCATTGACGTGTTCTCCCTACCATGACAAAGGTGGATAAAGGTGGAAAGATTTTATGTAATCCATGGACACCAGTGAAGATCACAAATCATTGAAGAAAAAAGGTTCAGAGCACTGTCTAGTGGGTCTAGATGACCCAACTCCCAATGTTAAAGTGCCTAGGATAGAACAAGGGTTAAACAGCCGCAAAGGTTTCCTGAGTCTGGAAAAGACTGCTGACATGAAGACAGTCACCAACACCCTTCATCACGAGGGACAGGCTCAAGAGGTCAACGCTGAACGAGCTGATAGTTCAGAGCGCTGTGTCCAAGCATCATGGTCGAAAGGCAAAACTGCTCTGAGAAGATCTTCCAGAGAAATCCACTTAGGAATGTGGTGGATGGTCACAAGGAAGTGAAGTGAGGCTGGAGATGAGCCTCCACATGCAGAAGAAGAAAGACCTCCGATGAAAATGGTGTTTTTAACACGTTATTGTGGCATTTTTCTGATAATGGAGGACATAGATAAAGAAAATAAGCTTAACTTTGTGTTTCTGAGTATTTCCTAATTCAAATCAGACGGAAAAATGCTGTTTCAACCAGGTCGTATTTGTGACGTAGAAGACAAACAGGAGGTCACCATTGGTCTTTTCATTATGACCATGCCGTTCTTAGACCACGTCGTTTTCTAGGACATAGTTCTGAAGAGCGGCAGGAGTTGACTAGAAATTCCCTTCTGAGTTGTGGGCGGGACCCCATGACCAGTCACCCATCAAACTCCAGGCCTGGAGGCCCCGCCTCCTGCTGGTTTTTCTAGAAACCCGGCCTCGTCTGCTGCTGACGCCATCGCTCAGATTCCAGCTCAGACCAGGAAAACAAAGACGTTCTGGTTTCTGTTTATACAATAGGAAATGTCAAGACACACTTACGCCCCAAGCTATAGTTGAATAAAAATAATAATATTAACAAAGTTGATTCTGTGTATCCTGGTGGAAAAAAATGAATAAAAGGGAATTCTGCAAAAAAACAAAACAAAAAAAAAATATTTATAAAACTGTAGGAACTAATAGGATCCATTGATAGTTGGGCGGCAGTTTAGCTCAGGCGGTAGAGCAGGTCGTCCAACAACCGAAGGGTTGGCGGATTGATCCCCGCTCTCCCAAGCCAGCTGTTGCCTCCCGAGCACGGCTAGTCTGCAGCTCACTGTCCCCCCCCAGGGGATGGGGGGGGGTTAAAAATGCATAGAAGAATTTCCCAATTGTGGGATAAATAAAGTATCAATTATTACTATTATTATTTAGTTCAGGAAAATCAGAGTGAGGGTGCTTTCATCCAACAGCTCTGACGCCTCACATAAACACAAATCTACACACTAGAGTTCTCTGACCTTCAGAACAGAGAACATTTAATCAGCTTTAGGCACCAAACAGAAACTGGAACTCGGCGGCGGCCATACTGTCTGTCCTCTCCTTTCTTTCCTCTCATCCATCCATCTTCTGGATTTGCACCTTGGGGTGATTACCAGGGTTAAGGTGTGAAGATTTGACACTCGGCAGATAGATTCATTTACTACCACTGCCGGACCTGGAGGTGATAATGAGGTCGAGGATTAAAAGTAGACAATCAGTCGGCCTGTGATGAGGCCTGCAACACCTCCTCCCCCCTCGCTGCCTTGTTAACGTATACTGGCCTCCTTTTTTCTGCTTTTCTGCTGATCTCTCATATAATTACATGCTAATCGGTTACTCTGAGGAGTTGGAGAAAGACATCAGCTGAAAGGAAACTTTTCCATTTGCTTTACTTATTCTTTGATATGAGAGAATGTTTTATTATACTTTTGTCACAGATTACAATCCAAAGATTCTTTAAAAATATTTGTTTTTCCTGCTGGTTGAAATCTAAATGCCTCATCGAGGTGTTGAACTCAGAGCTTCTGGTTTCAATCCATCAGAATGTGGATTTCGCTATAAAACACAAACCTTTTAGCTGTTGAAGCGGAAACCAAAGCAGAAACAAACTTAGCATTTTAGCTAACACACATCTTTTGTTTTTTGTGTATTAATTTCACCTCAGTTGTTATAAAACAGGATAGGACGCAGCTCTGTGTGTTTGTCTTTCTCTAAGGCTGTAGTAGAGCCTCTGCTGTAAAATCACACCAGGATAGTCTCTGCTCTGCTTTTTCGGTGTTAATCTAGCCAAGGTTTTCATTTTTGTTTGGTTCAGTCTCATACTAAAATTTGTAAACTAAAGCGTATGTGTGCCAATCAATGCACCCGTAAAAACTTGGGTTTAATCTCAACATTTCGACTTTTTTCTCAAAACTTAATTTCTCGACATCTCGGCTTTAACCTTGAAATTTCTACGTTTTTCTAAACTTAATTTCGACTTTAATCTCAACATCTCGGCTTTATTTTCGACATTTCAACTTTATTCTCGACATTTCAACTTTATTCTCGACATTTCAACTTTATTCTCGACATCTCGACTTGTTCCTCAAAACTTAGTTTCGACTTTGACATTTCAACTTTTTTTTCGTAAATTAATTTTGACTTTAATCTCCATATCTCGCCTTTATTCTGCACATCTTGACTTTTCTCAACATCTCAACTTTACTCTCGTCATTTCAACTTTATTTTCGACATTTTAACTTTATTCTCAACATCTCAACTTTATTCTCGACATCTTGACTTTTTTTCGGAAGTTAAATTCGACTTTAACCTCCATATCTCGCCTTTGTTCTCCACATCTTGACTTTCTCAACATCTCGTCTATATTCTCAAATTATATTATATTATTTCACTTTATTCTTGACATCTCGAATTTATTCCTGATATCTCGACTTAAATCTCGAAATTATGACTTTATTCTTGCCATGTCGACTTTTCTTTAAAAACTTAATTTCGACTTTAATCTCAATATCTCGACTTTAGTCTCGACACGTCGACTTTAATCTCGACATTTCAACTTTTTTTCCTCTAACTGAGGAACAAAAAGAATTATCCATCAGGATTTTTTCCTCTCCTTGGCCCTAAAACTCCGTCTGCATTTAACCATGGAAGGAGTTCTTACGTTTCCATCTGCCGCAGAAGCTGTGAAATCTCCAAAAACAAACAGCCGTCTCCGGTGTACACGTGTAATGTGGTTTCCCTCTTGATCCAGGTTCTTCTCACTTCTCCCTGTTTCCCGTCTTTGTTTTGGAAACAAAATCTGCAGCCTCTTTTGCGTTTATCACACAACATGGGATCTGTGAGGGAAAACATCTGATTGGAGTGTTTACTCCGCGGCGCACGCCGCCGCACCTTGATGCTCTCCTGATATTTGCTCTTCATACCCGGCTCTATTTTTGGTCCTGAGACATCTAACGGCGCCAGCGAGCTCCACGCCAGCCTCCGCGCGCCCACAGGCTCCGGCTGTGCTGTAGAACTATCCCGAGTTAACCTTTCCCGAAGGCGCAGGGAAGCCCAGGATGGAGCGCTCTTTAGCATAATGAGCGCGTTCATCAAAGCCCTGCCATGTGCTGCGCGGCGCCGCCAGACGCATCAACACAGCCGTGTGAGAGCACACCTGTCTGCGTGTGCCGCTCCCGCTGAGCCGGGATCAGAACCGCAGGCCACTGCTAACACACACGCACGTGCACGCACACACACACGCATGCAGGGTGGACCTCGGTGACGGACGCCCTCAGACCTCATTTGAGGATGAAATCGTTTGTGTAGCCAGAGTGTCATCTATAATTAATGACTACTCGTGTGTAATTTAGAGGGTCTCACCTGTGGCCCTGTCCCCAGCTCAGTGGGCACACACACTTACACACACACCTGTAGGAATACAACACATGTAAAAAGTTTCAGAATAAACAGTCAATTTTGTTTTATAAGAGTTTCCAACCTGAAATTTTTGAATACTTCCACTTTTTACATTTTTAGTCCAATAAAAATCTAGAGGTTATTTTCATTTGCCAACAAGAAAAAACAATATTAACATTTGTTTTGCTAATTTATCCCACAATTTTACAAACTGTCAACACAACAATATAACTGCAGATATAAAAACATCACTGGTTGACCTTTTGACCACAGACCTCCTAATGAGTCACATGGTGACTAACCTGAACGGTTGATGGTTATTGTGTAGAAAACAGCCAGAGTCCCAGAAACATCCAAGTTCTGTGGGTTCTTTAACCCTCGTGCTATCCTAGGCACTTTAACATTGGGAGTTGGGTCATCTAGACCCACTAGACAGTGCTCTGAACCTTTTTTCTACAATGATTTGTGATCTTCACTGGTGTCCATGGATTACATGAAATCTTTCCACCTTTGTCCACCTTTGTCATGGTAGGGAGAACACGTCAATGTAAGGGGGGGGGATCATCAAAGATAGCACAAGGGTTACGTAAAACTTTCTTTTTTATGGACTTTAATCACAGTTTCATGTTAGGATCAAAGAGGGTGCTGAACTTTTCAGGTTTTTTTAAAAATACTTTCAGAAAACAAAGCTTCAGCAAATGAAACAGTTCTAGTAATGAGTTCTAATGCTGCTGTTTCTTAGTTTAGATGAATTTTACACTAAAACGCCTCAAGCCTACAAAATAAATCAGATCTTTGAACGTTTGGCATTAGTTGGTGCATCCTGGATTCATGTGGCATCACAGAAACAACACAACCGTTGGAGCAAATGAGGGAAATCCTCTGATGGAACTCAACCGTCTGACCAGAACCTGCAGAACTGATGCTGGATCACTGTTTTTTCAGCTAAAGACAGAGAAAATGTGGAGGAAACCACTCATTTGGACCGAACCAATTCACTTCTGGTTCGTGTCGCCATCCACTACAGGACAAACCTCCTTCAGTTCTGACTGATTTTTCTATCTTATTTTTAACCATTAAAGCCTCAGATTAACAGATGACTCATATAGAGGCTCCAGTCTGGATTTTTACTCTTCCTGGAAGGGGCGGTTCCTCACTTTGTGACATCACAATGTGAGAGCCCACTCTTTTTCATGGATTGGGAGGGGCTGGTGCTTAAAATATTTAAGTGCGGCATCAGGGAAGTCTCCAGATTAAAACTCAGTCTGTTCTTTGCCATAACTTCGTTAATATTTAATAAACATTCGATAAAAAGCTGGTTTGTTTATGTTAACCCTTGAGCTATCTTAGATGACCCCCCCCCTTACATTGAGGTGTTCTCCCTACCATGACAAAGGTGGATAAAGGTTGTAAGATTTCATGTAATCCATGGACACCAGTGAAGATCACAAATCATTGAAGAAAAAAGGTTCAGAGCACTGTCTAGTGGGTCTAGATCAGTGTTTTTCAACCAGTGTGCCGCGGGAGATGGCCAAGTGTGCCGTGGGAAATTGCCCTCATTAACTGATCTAAAAACATTTCCCATCTCCAGGATTTTAGCTCTCTGTTCATCCAAACATCCTGATAAAACACTGAGGAGTTAGGAATATAAAAGATCGTAAAATACCTTTTCTTTGCGTTTATTTTATTTTATTAAAGACATTTTAATAAGAATGACGTACCGCGATTCAGCTGCAGCTCCGGCTGTATATTGGAAAAGTCCCGTGTTGGGGGGGTTAATCACATGTCATCGGTCTGACCAATCAGAAGTGCTTAAAGTCTTCACTTCCTTGTCCCGATTTAGCTCGTAAAGTCGCTCAGTTCTAACAGAAATACCAGCTAAAGCTCGTCTTTAGCGGTGCAGCTTTCCACAGAATCCGGTATCAGACCGTGGAACAAGTGAACAAAACAATGAAGCTCCGAAAACCGATCTTCGGCCGTTTTATGCACTACATCTCCCATGATGCATTGGGTTGTGAGAGTGACAGGGCACAAGGAGATCTGTTGTTAAACGTCTTGAAACTAACGAACACACAAACTGTTTTTAAATCTTCTAACTTAACTTTTATTGCATCTTTTAGAAAAAAACAGCTGCAGTTTCCAGCTTTTTCTGTAACAATTATCTCAAAAATGCATGTGAGATTGTGGAGGGAGGGGCTGTAGATCAATACAGACTATGAGTTTTTCCTTTTTTTTTAATTTTTGGATGCTGGTGTGCCGCGGGATTTTTTTTAAGGTTAAAGTGTGCCGTGGCTCAGAAAAGGTTGAAAAACACTGGTCTAGATGACCCAACTCCCAATGTTAAAGTGCCTAGGATAGCACAAGGGATAAATGAGGAAACTTAAAATTTACCTGTAAGAAGAAATTATCCATGATAAAAACACATTCAGAGGATGTGTTTGCTCATTTTTGGTCTCTGAATCACCTTATTATAAATATTTCATTGACCTTCACAGTTCTAGTAAGTGCTTGAATTAGACCTTGAGGTGAAGACATTTACAAACCAAGACTTAGTTTTGGTTATCCAACCTTTAACAGACATATAAAAGCAGAATAAACTTCAGTGAAAACACCAGGAAGACTTTCTGTTGTGTTGATTAAAAACACTTTTTCGGTGCAAATGAGGAAAAGACATTTTTCAAGCTGCTCGCTGCGTCTCTTCAGGCAGAACGCCGCGGCTCGGATCATTCCTCAAACTGCCATTCCGGCGCCAGCGCTCAAGGCGCTGTCACGTTAAACAAAACCGTGCAATGATGCAACGCAGCAAGAGTTGCTTATGTCAACGCGATATTTATCACCTCTGATCAGGAAGAAATTAGTGTGAAAATAAGGTCGTAGATCACAGCAGGGGAGATTGTCAGAGGGAGTAGAGCGGGTCGATACCCGCTCGTCCTGCGTTGTGGTAGGTGGACGGCGCGTTTGAAGGGGCTGCAGGACGGCGGCGCTTCGCTGATCGCCTTTAATACGGTGGAGGTGCAGCGGCGGGTGGACGAACGCCGACTCCCTAAACTTTCCCGTGTTCACCTCTGTTTTTACAATCCTCTGAACCGCACGCTTCTCTTTTTCCATGTGTTTGTGCAAATGGTTGTGAGCGCGGCGGCGGGAACCCGAGCCGCTGTTGTGTTTGGAGCTGCGACTCCTGCCGCTGAAGTGACGGCTGCTTTGCATGGACAGTCTGCACAGACGATCAGGTTTACGAAAGGCAAATGACCGTTTCCTGGATAGACGCTCTCATAAACACAAATACACTCCACCTGTCAGCTGATTCACTGCAATCCGATCCAGCCCATCAGATGTTCCTAAGTACCCAATGAAGCAGTGATTTGTCGCCATGGCAACCTTGTTAGGTTAAGTGGTGAGAATCGACAGGAAGTGATCTCTGACTGAATCTGAGTTTAACAGTCATTTTAATGCCAATCATCTCATTTGACTGATTTACAGAATCATATTTTTTCTGTCTTTGTTTCCTCTTAAAGTTCAGAAAAAAAGTCCAGTTTGACTGAATGGAAACAAACATAAAAGATTTCTGTGGGTTTGGTTAAACTGTCCGCGTTCTGCACAGGAGATGCGGCAACAAGGAGATTGATTGACATCAGTTTACAGCCAATCAGAACACAGGACACAATGCGCTGTAAAAAACGAAACAAAAAAGGATTCAAACTCCAGAAAAAACAGCGTAACGACAAGACTGCCAAAGGTGAACCATGAAATAGTGAGGGAACATTTTAAAAAACACTGGAAAGAACACTTTTCTGAAGAAGAAAGGGATTTAAACGCTCCAGTTTAACCATGAATGAGAAGGTCACAGGTCATTTCATCGTCATTCTCTTGTTGTTGCCGCGTCCATTTCAGTCTTAGGTGGGCGTTAAAACCCGTCTGGGAAGCTTTGAGGAGCTTACAGGTCATTTAAAGATACTGACGTGCTCCAGAACCGGACCTGAGACGTCAGAACCAGCGTCAGAACATGACGTCTGGATCTGCAAACAGCAGCAGAATCCATTTGAGTCTGTGGTTTACAGGCCCATGATGAAGGTGATGATGAAGGTGAGGAGATGCAGGAATGCGATGCCCTGTCAACCCCCCCTCCCCTCCTCCATCTTTCGATTGGCCGCGTTGCACCTTATAAATCAGCCTGGAGAAGCTGCAAGTCTCCTAATGAAAGCTCATCTGTAAAGTGGCTAAATGGTCCTGACAAAAGTCCTAATGAGGAAATCAATAATTGGGTGGTTGGAGCTCTGCTTATACTAATACGCCGCTTCCAGGGCGCCACGATTCCGGCCAGGACACGGCCATTCTTTACTGCACGCCGTTCTGCACGTCAGCAACTTCTAGAGGATTTCTTTCTTTTCTCTTCCAGATGAAAGATGACTTTCTGTCGCAGAAACATCAGAATTCATCTGTGGGAAGAACAAACCTGACGGGTCTCTAAGATCAAAGACGGTTTTGGCGTTCCTCTCTTTGGCGTTACGGCTCTCTCCTCTAGATCATTGTTGTTCAACCAGTGTGCCGTGGGAAATTGCCCTCATTAACTGATCTAAAAACATTAACCATCTCCAGGATTTCAGCTCTTTGTTCATCCAAACAGGCCCTGATAAAACACTGAGGAGTTAGGAATATGAAAGATCATAAAATACTTTTTTCTTTGTGTTTATTTGATTCTATTAAAGACACTTTGATAAGAATGACGGTACCGTGATCTAGCTGCAACTATAACTGTATTTAGAAAAGTCCCGCCCCTTTAACTGTCTCCACCAATCATTCTTGGAGGCTTAATCACACGTCAGCAGTCTGACCAATCAGAAGTGGTTAAAGTCTTCACTTCTTTGTTCTTAATTCTGCTCATAAAGTCTCTCAGTTCCAACAGAAATACCAGCTAAAGCTCGTCTTTAGCGGTGCAGCTTTCCACAGAATCCGGTGTCAGACCGTGGAACAAGTGAACAAAACCATGAAGCTCAGAGAAGAGTCTCTGACATCACTTCATCTCCCATGATGCATTGGGTTAAAGTGACAGTGTCTCAGCGCACAATGAGTCGTCCTTGTTAAACGTCTTGAAACCACAACGAACACACATCAAACAGTTTTTAAATCTTCTAACTTAACTTTTATTTACATATTTGCTTCCAGCTTTTTCTGCCACAATTATCACAAAAATGTATGTGAGATTGCAGAGGAGCTGTAGATCAATACAGACTAGGAGTTTCTCCTTTTTTTTAAATTTTGGATGCTGGTGTGCCGCAGGATTTTAGTCAAGGTTAAAGTGTGCCATGGCTCCAAAAAGGTTGAAAAACACTGGTGTAGAGGGCGCCACACAGAATCGTCTCTGTGATCAATTTGGGTTTGGTTTTACTAAACCCTTTCCATTTTATCCAGACTTGGGGCATGACAGTTCTGGATTGTGCCCCCTTGTGGTAACATTTGGAAACTTTTTGTGAAGATATTTCAACTTTTTTTCTATTATTTTTATTCATAGGTACTTTAACACTGGGATTTGGGTCATCTAGACCCACTAGACGGTGCACTGAACCTTTTCACTGGTGTCCAGGACTACATGAAATCCTCTCCACCTTTATCAGGGGCCCCTGCAGTCAGTTTACTGGGGGCCCCTGCAGTCAGTTTACTGGGGGCCCCTGCAGTCAGTTTACTGGGGGCCCCACAGAGTGTTTCAATCATGGAGGATCAGCATTAAAACGCTTTTAGGCCGTTTTCTGGTTCTGACCCGCTCTGATCTTTTCCAAGGTTTTCCGTCTGCATGAACGGTAACGTGTTCGATTCCGTGTGTCGTGACAACGGTACCGGACGGTTTGCAGACAGATGGCGGCTCACCGCTACCAGCTCATTGATCATCAACATTGGTAATGGGGGGGGTGTCCCAACCCTCAGTTAATTGCTGGGGCAGCTGCATTTCCCTCCTCTTAAGGAAACCACTGCACCCCCCTGCAGCGTCTTCAGCTTCACCGCGACGCCTCCATAGGTGATTGATGAGCGGCGTTATGCATTCTGTAGACTAATGACCATTTTCTGCGAGGCTGTTCCTCCGGCGCAGAAGTTTCTTTTTAGCTGGGAATCGAACCGTTTCTGTGAGGATCTCCTGAAGGGCAGACGAGCGTTTTAAGGTGAAGATAACTCCCCCGTTTCCTTCCTTCTCGGCCCCGTTGCAGCTCCCGGTGTTTTGTTTGTTTTCCAGAACAAAGAACAAGCTGTGGTACTTTGAGTTCGGCACGTCGGAAACCTTTTCGGCCACATGTAAGAAGCTCCACGACTTTCTGGAGGTTGAGGTAAAGCCGGAGTGTTGTCTGTGAAACATCAAAAGCTTGACACTTTCCTTTTTCCTCTGCTTTGCTGTGTCAGGACGGTTCTTTTCATTCCTCTCCTCTGGTTTCTGGTCCATAAAAAGCTCCGTTTCACGTTAGCTTCACGCTCTGACAGAGTGTTGACGAGTGAAGGCCGTCCGAGCGCCTCGCCGCCCGCGCTCATTGCTCCTCCGCTCAGCGGCGGGGTAATTAGCCCTTCATGACCCCGCAGTGTGTGATATTGAGTGATAATGAAGCCGGCGTGACCCGACGGTCAGGAGGAGGAACAAAAAGGTCTTTTCAACTGTTGATTCAAAAATGACAAAACACTCAGTGATGAACTGTTGGGTCAGAACAGAGTTTCATGTCATTAATGCATGAAAAATTACATTTATTTTTACTTTAAGAGTGCAGCAAATCAATCAATCCTTCATTTTTACAACATTTCTGTTTTGTTTTTTTTAATAATCAATGCATTTCTAAGCTCCTGTTACGTTTAAATTTACTGGTTAAATTATTGTTTCCTTATGAAACAAAATTGTTTGGGAAGTTTTTTAAAAAAATAAGAAAAAACAATTCCTATTGATTATATCAGTTCACCTTTAAAACGAGATGAAACTGATCTGCAGCTCGGGTCACTGGCTCAAATGTTTCAGTGAATCCAGAAACGTGTTTCAAGAATACAGGGTGGTGCAGCGGTTAGCGCTCCCCCCCTCGGTTCAAGTCCCCACCCAGAACACCAATGAGGGACCTTTCCGTGTGGAGTTGGCGTGTTCTCAGCGTGCATGCGTGGGTTTTCCCCGGCTTCCTCCCACCGTCCCAAACATGCTTCATAGTTTCATTGGTTACTCTACATTGTCCATTGTGGCCCTGCCACAGACTGGCGACCTGTCCGGGACGTCCCCCGCCTTCACCCACAGGATAGGCTCCAGCAGCCCCGTGAAAGAGATAAAACGATTAGAAGATAAATGTGTTTGTAGAATACGTAACGTCTGTATGAAGCGAGGGAGTGAGGGCCTCAGATCAAGATGTTTGTTTTTTGTTCGTATGAATGATTTTCTCATTTCAGACAGAATTTGTTTCTGATCTGATAACTTCAGGAAATATTTTGGTCCCTATTAACTTCCATTTCCTCCCTCTTCTCCTCTCTGCCACTCACAAGTGTGACGGCGTTATTCTGGACCTGAGCAGCATCTCCTTAGAAGGAATCGCCATTCTCAACATTCCCAGCATGCACGGGGGCTCCAACCTTTGGGGCGAGAGCAAGAAGAGGAGGGGTCACCGCAAAGGTGGAAAGAAGAGCCAAGAGAAGAGGACGCCGGTGCTCGATCCCAAAGAGCTCATGTTCGCCGTTCAAGGTACGCGGCCGCCGGTCAGAGTCCTGGACCTCCTGACGTCGACGTGATACAGGAAGTACCTCTGACTTTCTGTATTTTCTGTTGTGTTTATGAATAGAAATACATTTTTTTTAGGATCTTAAGGTGCTCTCCATGAAAACCTGAGAGGCTCTAAGGGGTTCACAGCTCTGTGGAGGTCAAGGTTCAAACTTTGGACGTGACCTGAGGCGAGAAATATTGGGAAGAAGTCCACATGCTTTTATATTCTAGTGGACAGACTCTTAAAGTCACTGGTTTAGACAAACTCCTGTGGGCTTTGCCCACACCCTAACCAGAATCTAGATTTACCTGGGCCGGATCAGGAGAACGCAGAGCCGTAACATAACCGAGCTTTAATATTTGATTCCATTTATGGACACCAATATGCATCCGTAAATGAAAATATCCACTTTTTCTTCCACAAAGGTCTGAATGAAAGAAAACGACCATTTACTGACCTGTACTCTGGAGAAAAGAATTGCCTCCATCAGGGTAATAAATGATTCTGTCCTTGCTCCAATCAGATGCACTAAAGTTTCAGCCAAACTTTGCAGAAGCCCATGAATATTTCAGTGATGACAAGGTGAATCACAGCCAGCAGGTTTTGTTTGCACAGAGGAGGAACAGTGATGTCACGGCGTGGAACTGTCACTGGGGTATTAGTGGTTGTTTAGGCTCCGGTGGACAGGCTGGGTTAATAGGAGCGGACTGAGGGGGCCGTCGGGCTTACCCCTGAATCCATTTACGTCAAAAGGAAGCCCATCAAGAGGAGTGTGTGAATGAACAGAACTGAATGAGTCAGCGCCTCTGCGCTACAGAGGAAAATGACTTGAACCAATGAAGAAGCAGCAGCCGTTGTAGATCCTTTGGTACATCCATGAGGCGGTTTGGAGCTGGAAGCCTAAAGCACCGTCAGGACTCCCCGTACGGCGGGTATGGGCTGTCTGCGGGTCAGAAATGCTCGTGCCTGGGATGGGACATTCCATTTTCATGACGACCCTTGAGGTGGCCGTACTAGCCTTCAAAGGTTAACCCTAGGGTAACCCTGACCCCAAACCCTAACCACTGAAAAAAAAAGATGCAGCCGCTCCTCTCTACAGCCCTCTCTGGACCGGGACAACCCAAAAACAGAACCCGTACGGGTCAGCATCCACGTACGACTGCTTAAGACGAAACAACTACACCAACAGGGCAAAAATGAAAATATGGAGCATAGGGCAGGAATTCTGTGGCTTCTTTTATCCGTTTTCTTCAGTAACGCACAGAAAGCTGTTGGAGCTGCAGAAGGACCTTAGTGTGTTTTGGATGAGAACACTCAGCACATCTCTAACATGTCAAAGTGAACCTGGAGCGTGGATCTCTGATGAGACTTCACGGGTCAGAACACGACAAGCAGAGAAGCACAAAAGGGTTTCTTGTCCATGGATTACATGAAATCTTTTCACCTTTGTCCACCTTTGTCATGGTAGGGAGAACACGTCAATGGAAGGGGGGGGGTCAGATAGCACAAGGGTTAATCCGAGTTTAGACTCGGTGAGCAGCTTCCTGTTTGGTTGAAGTCCATCTCAGCTCCATCTCTTCTTCTCAACAGCAGCATCTTCATCTCATGAGCTTAACATCCACAACAGTTTGTTGGATGACAGTTGACTCAGGGATGATGGGTTCAGAGTCCAGCCGTACGCTGATGACAGCTCCATTAGTCCTCCACCAAAGGAAAATCAATCATCTCAGTGTTCAGGACTGCAGAAGCGGCGCGGCCCGAACCGGGGAAGGCTCTTAGTGAAGAACATGTCCTCGGCCTTTATTGACGTGCAAATGTAAACAATAAACGTCCTTGGGAGAGGTGCCCTCAAGGTCCAATTTGTTCAATCCTAGGCGGCGTATGAACAGGTAAACACGGCAGCACTTTCACCCCTGGGGGCGCCGCTGAGCATCATGTCTGTTAGAGAGGGTTTTAGTGTGTGCAGGTGAATGGCTGAGGGGGGAAAAAAAGCCGTGACCTTTCGGGAGCTGTTAAATCGTCCCGCTGGTGACACCAGGAGACAAGCCCCTCAGGTGGAAGGGAATGGCTGCAGAGTGAATTATTTAGAATGGGACTGAGGTTTGGTGAGAGCTGGGGGGGGGGGTCACACGTGGGCGGATGGGTTGATGCCAAGGACTGTTCCCGCGTGACAAACCCCATGAAGTTTCTGTTGGATGATCGGCCTCTGCGCCCCCCCAACCCCCTCTGCTCTCAGCTGATTGGCTGCTGGTCCCGCTCCACGCTGTCACTGCCTGTTCGCACCCCCCCCCCCCCAGCCCGTCGCTCCACATGTGTCAGTGCCGCGCAGCCCGACAGCTCCTTGTTTGTCTGTTTCTAAGCACAAAGGAGTGAGGCTGGCTGCAGAAACTTCTCAGAGTTTGTCTCCTTCAGCAGCGTCACACGTCAGGATCACAAAGTTTCTGTTTACTACAGAGAAAATACTGGATGTCAGTCATATTTAAAGCTCCACTCTGATGGAAATGATGTTTTTGTGGCTTATTCTGATGAAGGGGGGCAAATATGAAGAACATTGGGATTAAAAATACATTTCTGGGTATTTCTTTATGGATTTTCATCTATTTCCACCATTCAACTTTTCAAATGTTCAGATATTTCAGCTTTTACCAGCTGTGACTTCTGGTCCTTCAAATCCGTGAACTTTTCCAGATATTCCAAGATTTCCAGGAGTTTTGCCTCCATTGAAATACATGGAGAATCCTTGGTGCAGAAGCTCGCTGGTTCGATACCCGGCTCTGGCAAACACATCTTTTTTGTCAATGTGCTGTTTTCACTTTAAATGGTCAACTTTGATCATTTCTTTTTTTCTTTTTCTTTATTTTGCCTATCATTACCCTTTAAGTTTCCTTTTCATTCAGCAATATAGCATCAACCCTGCAGTTTCTTCTGGTTAAACTTCTTGTGAATTAGGAGCTGGAAAAAATGCTGGGCGGGGCCACAGGCTCCCTGCTCCGCCCCTTTCTGATGGATCCACCTGCAGACAAATAGGTTGGGGGTGTGAGGGGCTGTAAGCTAGCGGGAGAGAGTGTAAACAAAGGGATGATGGGAAATCTGCTCAGGCTTACTCCATGCAAATGGTCCCACCTTCACCTGTTTGTGATGAACTCCTGCTGCTGTCCTATCAGAGTAGGACTTTAAGACTGGACTTGTGGAACTTGTAGACCTGTCACCTGGTGTGTGATTGTGCGTTTGTCTACGTGAAGAATCGTCTTTGTGTTTGAGGAGCCATAGCCGTTGTTGTTGGTGTACAAAGACCATCTCAGTCGTGGACAGACGAGTGTTTTTGCACACTGACTGAACCGAGTTGTGGGTTTGTTTCCACGGAGACTTACATGTCAGCACAGGTGTGTGTTTGTGTGTTCACATCAATGTGAGAAGGTGCCGTGGCAGCTTTAAAGCCCAGAGTCAGGGGGTCAACCTGCTGTGGACCCCGTCCACTCCCCCCCGTGACCCTGGAAAGCTCCCCACTCACAGCCCGGCGCGTCGATCGGGTCAGACGCGTGTCCATCACGGCGGTGACAGCTGGACAGCACAACTCGACAACACGTTCTCAGCACAGCGGCAGCCAGGCTCCGACAGGAAACCGCCGACATGACGGCAGCGAGGAGACTTCGGAGACGGCGAGCTCTCACGCGGCAACAGCCTAAAAATGGCTCTTAGTTTCAATTAGGGTTGGAAAACTCCCAGCAGAGCGGCAGCAGCTTCTTAATTTGTGGAGGGACGAGTCGATGGAGAGTCGGAGGCAGAGCGGCGGCTGGAGCAGATGGGCTCTGCGTGACACGGGGCTTCCAGCGGCGCCGAAATCAATGCTCATAACGGAAAAACACAGCAGAAAATAATAATTACACCATCATAAGATTGCTCTGCATTGCCGGTGCAATCTAATTAATTGATGCTTTGTTTGTGTCTTTCTTTTTTTTTACGGAGAAAATCAAACATCTCTGAGGAGAAGAACCTCACAGTTCTACACCTGCTTCCCACTTTACTCTTTCTGCGGTTTTACGAGCCTCTTCCGCTTGTTGTGCCGTAGATTTGTCCGACCAGCTTCTGGAGGTGGTGGGGCTGGAAGGCGCCATGGAGATGGGTCAGATCTACACGGGCCTGAAGAGTGCAGGGAGACGCCTGGCCCAGTGCTCCTCAGTGACCATCAGGTCTGTTGTCATCCCAACGCCACACTCGCGTTCCACCCCATCCCTCATCGCTGAAACGCGTCTTTCTTTCTCAGGACGAGTAAATCTCTTCCCATGCAGATTGACGGAGAGCCTTGGATGCAGACTCCCTGCACGGTAAGACACGCCTTCGATGCTTGACCCATTCACCCCTGGAGCCGTCGCCGGCGACAGCAGAACAACAAAATCAGGCCCGGTTTGTACTCTGCAGAGATTTGAAATCGCTCGGACTGAATTGGTCACAAGGCCGCCGGAAGGGAACCGCCCCCTAAACATGACACAAGCTGATGACATCATTTGGCAACCGCGTGCGAATCACGCCCTTTAACCTGAACTTATTGAGCAACAGGAAGACACGACGGCAGAGTAAACTCCATCCACAAAATCCTTGTTTCCATGTTCCAGGATTTCTATTAATGCATTCTAAAGGCAGCATTTAGAATTTCCTTCTGAATCAGTAAAAAAAACACACATTTCAAAGCATTTTTACGTTTTAACGCAACTATGACTTCAGATTTATTCCATTCAGCAGCAGGCGGCAAACTATTTCAGATGTGGTTACCGTATTCTCCGTAGTAGAAGTCGCACTTTGAAGGGCAACAAATCCAACAAGCGATGCTGTAACGCTGCCTCCACCCTGAACGCCAGTCGCACGCCAAATTAGTGTCCACTGCCACTTTTGACGGCAAATGTGACGCTCAAGGCGTGTCCAGATATGTTTTCATAAACTAGACGCTCCGGTTGCGTGTGGGAGGAGCTATCGTTTTCAGCCTCGACTGTTAATCTCATTTCCAATGCACGGAAAACACGGATGTATGGATGGATATTTCTGCCACCACGTTGCACACAAAAGGTTCTAAGTCGCAAATGAAAATAGGAAATATTTGCTTTTTGATTATTTTTTTATTTTGCTTTCAATTTTCTTTTTTAATAATAATAATAATGGATTGGATTTTTCTGCCCTTTTCCAGATGCTCAAAGCACTTACAGTGTCTCCATTATTCATTTACTCCTCATTCATTCTTGGTGATGGTAGCTACGGTTGTAGCCACAGCTGCCCCGGGGCAGACTGACAGAGGCATGGCGTTCGCGCCTACCATCTCTGACCATCACCGGGATCATTCATACATTCATTCATACATTTTGTGCTTTCAAAAACGTGTTTTGCATTAGCAAAACACGTTTTGGCATGCGTTGTGTGTCATCTGACTTTTTTCTTATCTTTGATTTTGCTGACATTAGTTTCAGTTTGACATGACAAAGCTGCCATCAAACAGCTGCTGATTGGTCCAGATTTTAACCAATCAGGTGTCTCTGTCTCATATTGACGGTGCTTGGAGGCAGACATGGACTTTGGCCTTTGTGTCGGTGCTGTTCTAAACAGGGTTCTGCCGTTTTCAACCATTCTGGCCCGTTTCTCTCAAAGTAAAACCCAGAAGGAGCAGCAAAGCAGCTACAATAAAACAGAGTTTAGTATTTATTAATGTCAGTGTAGGGACCAACGTGTTTAACCCTTGTGCTATCTTAGATGACCCCCCCCCTTCCATTGACGTGTTCTCCCTACCATGACAAAGGTGGATAAAGGTGGAAAGATTTCATGTAATCCATGGACACCAGTGAAGATCACAAATCATTGAAGAAAAAAGGTTCAGAGCTCTGTCTAGTGGGTCTAGATGACCCAACTCCCAATGGTAAAGTTACTAGGATAGAACAAGGGTTAAAATGTCTGCAGCAGAAAAAAATGTCCGAGCTCCAGCAGGAAGTAACACTTTTTAAGATTTGTATCTGAACTATTGTTTTATTTTAATCAATAAATGTTGAAATATTACGAGAAAATAGCATTTTTTCACGAGTATTTTTACTTTGGACAAACACGAGTTTTAAAACATGAGACACTAAAAATGAACATAAAAGTTCAAAATGCTTCTTCTGTTAATTACATTGAGGTTCCTTTGGTGAGCCGTCATTCTTTAGCTTATCATTGCTGCTCATCTAAGCCCAAACAGTTGTGCAGCATGAAATAATATGTGCTTTGAATCTTTTATTGTTTTGTTTTAACAAACAGATCTTAAAGAAAATCAAACTTTTTACCAACAATTTGCTCTGCAGGATTCAAAGATCACAGACAGATCTGTTGATTTATTGTCAGCAGATAAACTTTACAGTTTCAGGATATCGTCAGCCATAAATTCACAAATCTGACTTAATAAAAATTAACCAATGTGCTAAAAAAGAAAGAAAGTATGAATTATTGTTAAAATTGTAAAATAAATTGAAAAAGTCTTCATGCAAACAGACAAATTTGAGGGTAATAAGAAAAAGAGCTGGTTCAGCCTCTGAGCCTCGGTAGCAGACACCATGTTAGATAAATACAGCCGTTTGATTGGTTAGAACCTGGACCAATCAGCAGCTGTTTGATGGCAGCTTTGTCATGTCAAACTGATACTAATGTCAGCAAAATCAAAGATAAGAAAAAAGTCAGATGACACACAACGCATGAGAGAACTTTTTTGGCTGTGACACTTATATCACGCTAAGTCGCGCTCAGAGTGGTCAACAAAATCACAAATTGACACAACGCACACGAAAACATGTTTTGCAAACGCAAGAAAGTTTTCGAAAGCAAAAAAAAATTTTCTACAGCAAAATAAAAACTAATTGAAAAACAAATATTTTATACTTTCACTTGCGACTTAGAAAGTTTTTGTGTTTAACGTGGTGGCAGAAATATCCCTCCATACGCATGAGTTCTACCAAAGCATCTGTAATGGAGCCTCCATGTCTGGGTTCATGACATCATTCAGTCTTTTCTTTACCTTCTGGGATCTGCGTCTGAACGACGGCGCTTTCAGCGGTACTTCCGTCTCTGTAAGCCAGTTTGATGACTTGCTGTCATCCAACAAGAACCAAAAAGTCTCACTGCAAGGACAAAAAAGGAGAACACTGTTTGTTTTGAAAGGCTCTTCTTCTGGCAACCGGTTGTTGGTGGGAAAATAAAAAAAAATGTGAGCCTAAAAAATCACAAATAAGTTGTTCCCCTTTACCCATCTATGAAAGAAAAACCTGGACTTATACTCTGGTAGTTTATTAACGTCATCCGTGTCTTCTAGGTGTTGACTGGATTTGGCTTAAACAGTCAGTGCTTCAGTGGAGCAACGCGGTTAAAGCTCCTCCCACCCGTGACGACTTTATAACGACATTTTTGGACAAGCGCGGAACAGCGAATTCAACGCAGGTTTCACATTCAGTGTTAAAGTCGTCTGTTCTGATGTAAAGTGTGTCAGAAAGCGGTTCGGTAACAGGTGGAAGTCTCTGCACCGCCACACGGCGTCTGTTGGAACATCGTGACTGAAGTAGCTTTCTGTGCTGAAATGAGTTTTTACTGTTATCGACTCACTAAGATTTTAGGTTTCATTAATTATCCAAACATATGCTAATGCAGCCCCCTTTCCCAGCATGCATATCAATGACATCATTAGCATTTTGTTGCAACAAACAAGAACGTCTTCTGAAACTGTGTCTGCTGCTTTAAACAGGTTCAAATGTGACGTTTCTATGATTTATTAAAATGTTCTTTCAGGGAAAAACAGATGCTAAATCTTCAGAACGGCGCTTAATTAACTTCCACACGTCTTCCCAGGATTCCCTTAGATCTGCTCCTTCCTCTGAGCGGGAAAGGTCAGGATGTGACGAGGTCCATCCCACTCGTTAGCATCTCTGACTTCACCTGAAGGTGATTGGCAGCAAGTCAAAGAGCAACGGCAGGAAATGGCCGTTTTCCTTTGAAAGCAGGTGGAGCGATGCTCCTCCCATCCTCCCTTTAGGTTTTAGCTAAAACCGACGGATAGGAGTTACACATTTAGTCTGAAGGATGCACTTAAAGAATAAAGATGATACGGTGGTGTAGTGGTTAGCCTCACAGCGAGAGGGTCCTGGTTGAAATCCCAGCTGGGCCCTCATGTAGGCCTCTAACGAGTATCCAGATTCTCCGTTTTCCACAATCTGTTCCTGGAAATAAAATAGAATTAGAAAGTTTTTATGCCGGCTGCCCTTCCTGACACAATCCTGTACTTTTAAGGCAGATATTCTAACCTAAGTGGACATTTTAACAAGACCTGGGAGGTAAACCCAGGTTCCCTGCATGTCGGTCCTGCACCCAGTCAACAGAGGTATCTAACCGCTCAAAGGAAAAGAAAATACACTTCAGGTGATGTCATTTCTGCTCTAAAATTCAGAATAATGTTGGATTTTATAAACTAAGCAAACCAAATGTGCGTCACCAGAGGTTTGGGTCAAATGGCCTAGAAATTAAATCTCATATCTTCAAACTAAATTGGATTTCCAATTTTAATCATTTTTTTATTTTTGGTCCCTTCTTTCATTTCTTAACCAAAAATTACAAATGACAGTAGAATATCTCCTTTGGGAGATATTCTCTATCTATAATAGATATTTTATATATCTCCTCTGACAGCGGCATATTTAAGCTCCTTTCAAACTAAAATAATCTGTAAACATCCTGATGCAGCTGCAGTTCTGTCATGAACAGAAACTACTGTATAAGAAGGCGTGTTCTAAACGTGTTCTTATAAAAAAAAAAACACGTCCTCAGTCGTGTGACGTGTAGCACAAACCTTCTTCAGTTAGTGTCGTGTCAGGTGTCAGTTTAGAATTTACAAAAAGAAATTGAAAAAATGACAAAATTTAAATAAAACTGACCCCCCCTCCCCAATATATTCTTTAAGGGGGGGGGGGGGGGGGGGATTCCAACTTTTACTAGAAGTTGGTTTCAAATTTAGAGTTCATGTTGGATCACAAATAATTTTTTACTTAAATTTCCCCTTACAGGTTAATAGAAAACAAAAGCTAAGAGATGTTTTTCTTACTTTAAACCAGCATGTGGTCTAAAAACGGTCGGGGGCCACAGGACAGGGGGCTTTTAACCATAAAAGAACCAACCTGAAGTCCACTCCTCCACATGGAAGTCTGGAGAAAGTAGAGAAATCTTTCATCTGGAGGTGATAACTAGTCAAAAACCGTCAGAGCCTCCAGGAAAACTTCTAAACTGAACGTTTCTCCCAAATGTCAGATTGAGATCGTCCACAAGAACCAGGCCCCCATGCTGATAGGACCACCTCAGAGCCGGAGCTTCTTCTCCTCCGTCCTCAGACGAAGACGCGCCGACAGCAAAGACTGAAGGCCTCCGAGATCCCTCACCTGTTCCTCTGACGTGCCCTCAGAGCGGCTCAGATACAGCCGGCGTGGGAAACGGCGAAGGAGGAGGAGCCGGTCTACTGCATGTAATGTCCTTTCTACTGTAAGACTTTCTAGAAGTGCTTTTAAGTTGTCGTGCTCCGTGACGTGGAGAGAAGCCACAGATGAACGTGTCGGTGATTACTGTATATTTCAATAGAAATTGTATTTATTTTTGCACATTTGGTTGTTATTTATGTTTTCTAAAGTTTTGCTGGTTTCCATGCATGAAGGGAGACTCGACTGTGATTTCTAAGGACCGAATGTCGTTTTTTTCTTCCACTTTTTAAAGACGGAACTTTGGTGAAGCGTCTGATGCTTCACCAACACATTTATAGTTGAATCCAAACCTCTGCTCTGCTCACGGATGCAGAAAAGCTCCGTTCATAAGGCCTTTCTCTGAGTCCAGACGACATTTTGATGCTTTATTCTCCAAACACGAACATGAATCCTTTCTCCCTCCTGCAGGCGTCGGTTTGGTTTACAGATAAATCCTGAATGTTAACAGTCTGAGGATCATAACTGACTGGATTTGACATTTATCTCATTAAAGTAGATTTTCTATTCTGACGGTTTGTTGAAAGCAGAGTCCTGCATGTTTTTTTCACGTTTCTTAGAGGCTGGATCGTCCGGTAAAGTGCCACTAAAAGTCTGTTTCTTTGTACAGCCAGCTTGTATTTTTGTTCATTATTCTGGAACTCACACCCTGTTCAAAAAAGAAGTTGGGCCCGCTGACGAAACCTAAGATGGAAACCATTAAAGAGGGAAAAAGATGGTGGTTTTTACTGTTGGTGTTTGATTGTTGATCTGCTGAAAACGTCGAGTGCGTTAGTGAGTCCACAACAGACCAGCTCCTGTGATTAAACAATGGGAACAGTGTTGGTGACGGCTAAAGACATTTCCCGCTCCTCCTGCTGTTGATGACCTATGGGGTCAATTTAGGATCAGCTTAAAGTGAATTAAGTTGTTTTTTATTTAGTTACATTATAACCTTTTAAATACAGTGTACCATCACCGTTTCACGGTTCACCTTTCACTGATTTATATTTTTTTATTTAGTGTATTGTGTTCTGTGTCCCGATTGGCTGTTGGACCTTGTCAATCAGTCTCCTGTGCAGAATGGGTCCGGTTTTACCAAATTGATGTAAATTCTATAAACCTGGCCGTGTTTTTCTATGAAGGTTTGAACTAAAAAGGAGAGAAAAGTGTGAAAATGTTCACGTCTATCTGAGAAAATGTAGAAAGTGTGTAGTGAGGAGTTTTACCGCCTTAAAAAATCAAGAATTATTGTCAGAAAAATGACGACTACTGGGCAGATTATTTTTGGAACCTGACTCCCGCTACAAACCAGAGACCACCGTCTTGGAAATTACAACAATGGGGGAGCGTTATCGTGACTGAACCCACACCAGAGGAGGGGCGACAGAGACAGATGCTGTTCTGGAGAGGAAATGATGTCATCATAACCCGGTAGCCAATAGGATCAAAGCCCCGCCTCCACAAGTGATAGTTTTAGTTTTTTATTAATGTATTGTAAACATTTTATTATATTCCAAGTTTAAAATAGTTTTGAAATATTCAATCTGGTTTTTAACAGCAGGAAAGTCCAGTCTGAGCTGCAGGAAACCAAAGCTTTGAGTTTAGAGTAAAGATATTCTAAACGTTTGTTTTTTTACAAACAAAAACCTCAGAGGTATCATTTATGTATTTGTACCTGCAGGAGTACTGCAGTAAACTCTTTCCTTTTTACATTCGTAACTTCACTTTCAATTGTTGCAGAAAAACCTGGTGGGGGGAAATTGACCCGACAGCTTTTCAGGTTTCTGGAAACATCTGGAGCAGCTGTGATTCTCCAGATGTTTGTGAAAACACTCAAACTCACGTCGGTCGGGCGTTCCCCTGGTTCCGGCGTGTGGGCGGCGGCGTTTGACCTGCGTTCAGCATGAGTGGCACGGCGCCTCTCTTCACATCACCTTCACCTGACCGGAGCCGACTCCCACCTGGATCCAAGGTGACACCAGCGTGACCACGGCGGACTTCTGATGCGCCCGCCTTTCTGTCAGCGTGACGTTCCCATCAGAGAATCGCCTCGTTCTGGAACACAAGTTATAAAAAGTACTTCTATTGACAAGAACAAAGATTTCAGGTAGCAGTTTGGTTCTCTTAGGTGTGGACAAAGCAGAACTCTGATTTATAACTTCAAAAATAAAACATCAAAGTATATTTAAAGGAGAGAGAACATCCACAGATGTCCGTCATCGCGTTCCTTCTGGTGCCCAGGAAGGAATTACTTAGAGAACAAAACACCTTTTAAAAAAGAAAAGAGTGAAAGTTGTTTATCTATTCTTTTTCTGAGGGAAATCCTACAGAAAACTCCCATCATAACAAAAAAACTCTCTTTACTACATTTCTGTACAGGGAGGTGTTGTGAGCTTTGCAGGTCTTCAAAGAAACTGAGGTGCAACAACCCAAAATGGAAGAGTTATGACCCCTGGAGCACACTTTCCCAATGTGTGCAGCGATTACAGCTTTAAATATATTTGTAAAGAGTACTGATACAAATACAAAAGATTGTTACTAGATAAACAAAATCTTTCCAAAAATGATACATTTCTCAGGAACTCTCAGTTCAGTGATGCATTCATCGAGTACAATTTTCTTTATTTTCTCCAAGTTTCATTCTTTGCTAAAACTTCCACTTGCTTGTCCATTTCTCTGCAGCCTAACCTAGTTTGTATTTTGAGTGGTAGGGGTGTGGCCTATGGCGTTTCATGGCTGCCATTAATTGAACGAGGGCAAAGATAACTGAGCGGGTGGATTCAGGAAGTGAGTGAGGAACCCTTACAACCGCGCAATGCTAACCGTTGCAATCCTGACGCTCCTCCTGAGCGCTCGCTGGGTTTGCCAGTGGTGTTCAAGGGGGTGTGTTTCTCACTTGGGGGGTAACCTTTCTAGTTGATCTGATTGGCCGAAATTTGCAGGTCAAATCTGGCAAGGCAGCGGGGCGGGACTTTCATTCTTTTAGAGGCTATAAATGGGAAAAAAACGGCGGATGTGACGTGGATTAAAATGTTAACAGCCAAGACCAAGGTAGGAAAGAGCAGATTCATTTGATGCTACATGGGTGAGATGCTGCTCCGTTGTTAGCATTTGTTAGCCACATGCTAATAGACGCTTCCTGTACTTTGAGTTGTGCAGCAGCTCTGTCTCGCGCTAACTAAAGTGTACATGTATTTTTACGTAGTAAAGGGATTTTCACATGAGAAAAACTTACAGCACAAAAATACCCGCTGCACTTTCTTACCGTGTTCTTGGCCGTTCGTTAATGTTGAAAAATGAAAGCCCCGCCCCGCTGCCTCGCTGGATTTGACCTGCATATTTCGGCCAATCAGATCCACCAGAAAGGTTACCGCCCCCAAGTGACAAACCCCCCCCCCCTGAACACTGCTTGCAAACCCAGTCAGAGCTTTATGCTCACTCAGTTCCTGAACACAGTCGCTCGGTTTGTTTCTGTGCTCGTTCAGTTAATGGCAGCCATGAAACGCCATATTGACCTTCCAAAAAGGTCAATCCTGATTGGTGGGAGTGGTTGCCATAGAAACACGGCTTACTGACTCAATTTGGTTGGAGCCGGAAGTAAATATTTTTCTGAGAGTGACGTCACACTCACTCGCTCCAGTTCTCAGATCCAGTCAGTGGGTCTGACTGTTGGTGTGATCGTTTCCAAAAGTCTAAATGTGACAAACATTCAGTCATAGTTTCCTCATCTGCTGCCGTCTGCAGAAATGTTGCTTCTCTTGCTGGTTTAGGTAAAAGCAGCAGATGAATGTTTTTGTCTGAGCTCCAGACTCTCTTCCGGGTCCGCCCGTCCTGCGCTCCCGCCTCCCTCAGTACAGTTTCCTCCACTGTGTCAATTAAAAAAAAAGTTTTTTTATTTTATTTAATACTTTCATGTCCCTTTAGGGGTTCCGTAGTGGAGAGAGCTGGCGCGCGCGCAGCTTCCCCTGGATTTCAAAACACCGTTTCTATGGTCACAAACTTCCGGGGGGGGGGGGGTTAAAAAAAATTGGCGCTGATTAGCAGAAGCGCAGTTCGTATTGCAAGGCGCGTGACTGACCGTCAGAAACCTGATCCCGCGTTCCGCTGAAGGCGGAGCCCCCCCCTCACAGGAGGCGCGCCTCTCGGAAGCGGCGCGCAGGCGGCAGCCGGACTGCGCACACCCCCGGCCGCAGCCGCTCTGTGGCTGAGAGCGGAGCGGCACAGACAGGTAAGCGCGTGCGGCTCCCATCACGGCGCGAGGAGGACGCGTCCCCGCGCGCGCTCGTTCATATCACGCACGGCGCGTAAATGCGAAGTTACTGTTGTTCAGCCGTTTCTGCGCGAACTCCGACCCAAAGTTCCCGGATTCTTTTTTCATCCGTTTTTCTGCGCGCGCGCTCACTTTGCGCAGCAGGATGGACGCGTTTCAGGACCAGCAGGTGCCAAACTCCAAAGTGAGTAAAACAAACAGCAGAGTGCAGCAGCGGGACTGGAGTTCAGGGGGTCAGGCTTCTGGTCTGACGCGTCTTTCCTTCCTCCAGAAGCAGCGAGAGGAGACGGGAGGCTGCCAGAGACCCGCCGACGACAGGAGGAGGAGGAGGAGGAAGAGGAGAGTCATTGACCTGGCCCTGGACTCTGAAGGTGAGGAGGAGTTCATTTCACGGCTCCTAAACATTTAGCAAAATTCAATGGGTCTGTCTGATGACAGCCGGTGATGATTCCCACAATGCCTTGCACGTCAGTCAGGACTTCCTGGTGCTTGTCTCCCTCCTCAGAGCTCTTCCAGGACCTCCGTCAGCTGCAGGAGACCTGGCTGGCAGAAGGTGAGTGTCACAAAAGAAAAGGAGGAGAAGTGGGTTCAAATGGGAGGGGGGGGGGGTGCCTAGCGTTGCAGTCCAATTAAAAGGCTGTGTGGAAGAGGCACCTCGTGTGTCATGCATACATTAGAGAGCGGGGGTCTTGAGGGACGCCGAGGAGGCTCTACCCAGAGAGTGTCATCACAAATTACCAGGAGAAGCTCTCCGACGCTCACTGTCTCTCCTGCTTTTGGCAGCAGCTGAGGCGCCGCACGCCAGCCTCCACCTCCACCACCACATCTCTGCTGCACCCCCCTCCTCCACCTCTCTCCCTTCCTCTCTCATCCACACCCCCCCCCTCTTCTTCCCTGCCTCCTCTCAGAGCTCCTCTCTTCATCTTCTCCAGCTGTACTCTGCCATCTCTTCCTCAGTTTCACTTCTTGGCGGCAAAAAGAAAATAATGGATCTATAATCCCTTTTTTTTTTTCTTGCAAACTTTTTCCAGGTAGTCTTTCAGACTTTTTCTTCTTCTTTTATACATCCTCCCTTCTTCTGTATTTTTTTTTTCCTCTAATGGCAAGACTTGCTCTTCGTGGTGTAACTAAGACGTGATGCTTCAGGATTTAAGCGCCAGCGTCCTTTTTCCGCCGTGTCTCCAGCACCGAACTTTTGGTTAGTGCGGGAAAAAGAACCCGGTCTGTGTTGTGTCTTTGTGTGCATGCTGATGTTCTGACACCTGGAAGTTTCTGACGACCCGAGTACGAGAAGAACTGACGGAAATTGTTTTTTTAAAAGCAGCGTTAAGGCGGGAAGTTTTTAAACTTTAATTTGGTGTAAAACGTTATAAATTATTTTTTTTAAAAGGGTTTCAGTCAGAGTGAGACTTTATGTCAGTTATTTAGTGTTTAATGTTATTCAGCAATAAAAAAAATGTCACTTCCTAAATTCACATTTTTCCATAATCATGTAGAAACTTCTGATTAAATTTGAATTCAAATCAAAAATGTTCCAAAATTTACTTTTTAATTATTTACGCCTTCATTACTTTAATTTTGCTGCAACATTTTTGTTTTTGAGTCGCAGAAACAGCAAATATTTGATTGATTGGCGGCTTTTCCTTTCCTCTAAAGTGACCTCCAGCTGTGGAAAGTGACTTGAACGACTGTAAAAGCGGTAAATCTGCAGCCAGGCTCGATCATTGATGTCAGAGAAGGTTGGCAGCCCCAATCCCAAGCTTTTAAAAATGAGAAATATTCTCTAAAACAGCCGAGCGAGTCGGAAAGGCGAGGCGGCGCGCTGGACGGCGAAGGGGGGGGGGGAGAAAAAAAGGCAGGATTGAAATATTTCAGGATCTGAAGTGAGAGGAGAGTCTGCTGTGGTTAAGGGTCACAGTTCTGCCCGTCACGGATCGATGTGATGATGGACGGCTCCAGCTTGGAGGTTTAATAAATGACTTCCTGTCCATTAAGATAAAAAGGAATACCTTCCCATTTGTAAGATTTATTAGCTCAGGTAATTGGAACAAGAGGAGGAATTATGAGCGGCCGACTGAATTTCCGACTTGTAGAAGTTGATGGTTTTTCAAATGACATCTGGCTGGAATTTAGGAGGATTTTGTTCCCTTTTCCAGAGAAAATAGTGTAAACGGGACGATCTTTTACCCCTGCATTTGCTCTAAACGCCCTCGACCGGCGTGAAGACGTCTCACCGCTGCGGTTTTCCGGTTGGCCCCCCGCCTTTTTTCTGTTTTGTGAATGGCGGCGGCTCTGTTTGGTGCAGGGATCAGCTGGTCCGTGCACAGTCTGAGGCCGTGACTCATCCGTCCTGTACTTCCTCTCACACGCAAACACCGACGGCCCTCCGTCCTGCCGTCCAAGTCACGAAGCGTCCGCTCCGTCAAAGCGCGGCGTTGGCTCCCTGGACCTTCAGAAAATGCTCTTCTGCTCGCAGCCCTACAACCAAAACCGCATCTTCTCCCTTTTACTTTCCATCTGTTAAGTGTTCACACCTCGGGTGAGAGGAGAAAGGCCGCTCCTGACCATCTGCAGAGGCGCAGAGCTACCAAACCGTCCGTTTTTGATTTCCGTTGCAGAGCCCAGACATGTCGTGGCAGGATACCGATGCTGCGATAATGAGGATCCACCTCTCTGTGTGCAGAAATAGACGTGCTAATGACACTTTTGATTTTTTTTCCCCTTTCCTCGTTTTGCCAGAGAGTCAAACTTGAGGGACTGTCACAAAGTGTAAATATGTGTGATATCAATATTTGCGTGGCTAATTGGAGGGAGGCGGGCTTCATTATTTTAGCATTAGCCCAGGCAGGCGCAGGTGAGGCGTCGGAGGATTTGGATGGGGACCCAGCTCTGCAGGTACAGGTGGATTCAGCAGTAGGGAACAAGCCAATTAGATACTGTTAACAATGGGTGTTGGGCTGCTGGCGAGGACCGAGGCGGCAGCGTCCAGCCAGCGAGGAGCTCAGGAAGTGGAGTTAGGAGGGAGACGGACGGCTCTCCCTGTCAGGCGGGGCGTGTTTGCAAATGTGCAGGTATTTTCTGCTGAGGTCTCGTAGATTTCAATAAAAGGATCTAGAGACGATCAATAGAGAGAAAAAGATTGGTTGACTATCTGAGAAGAGAGATATAATCTGTTCCAAAAAGTCCTAGAGCGTTGCAGAAAACGGTTTAGGATTTATTGGAGGGGAGGGAAATGATTTTATAAAATTGGTCCCTAAAGGAGCAGAAGCGTCTTCTCATTTTTAAATATCGTAACGACTGGCTCAGATTTCCTGTGAAACAAATCCGTGGCGTTTGCGAGGTTTGCCGGCAGCAGACGGGCGCCGCATCAGTGACGACCCTTCTCTTCTTCTCGTCTTCAGCTCAGGTTCCCGACAACGATGAGCAGTTTGTTCCAGACTTCCAGACCGAAAACTGTGAGTAAAAGACCCCGCTCTGCCTTTCCGTTCCGTCTTTGTGTCGCCGCCTCTTTTTTCCTGATGCTTCTATTATTTATTTGTATTTTTTTGTGGAAAGCCCCCCCCCCCCCCCCCCCCCCCCATGCTCAGGTGAACCAGGTGGGGGTCATCCTATTCCTGCTAGTTATTATTACAGCCACATATTTGCATCAGGAAAACCAGAATCGTGGATGTTTTTGGTGGTTTAAAGGATCAAGCTGCTAGAAAATAAATCAATATTTGTTTAATTCTCCTTTTTGCAAAATTCATTTTGGTTTATTACCGTTTTTTCCCCACAGACTTTATAAAACACATTTTAATTTTCTCTTCAACTTGACCTTTTTTTATGTTGTCCCTCAAAAATGAATTTTTATTTCTAAAACTATGGTAGCTCTTCTCCTCCTGTGCCTGACAAAAGCCAGCCTCGTCCCGTGCAGATGAGGCCGTTAGTCAAACGCGGCCTGATTGCGAACGCCGATTTGCACGCCGCGGCTGATGACTTGGCACGGCCCGCCTCTGGAAGGAGCGGTGCCAAGGTGGGGGACAGAAATTGAGCGAGTGGAGCTCAGTGGGACCCGGAGTGAGCACATGTCTTTCTGATGAGCCAAAAGGCGCATGAAACTGTGAGAAAAACCCACCAAAGTGTGTGTCCGCACCCTGCGTCCCCCCCACCCTCCCTCCCTCGCCCTCCACGCCCTTTCACCTTGAGAGCTGAACAAAAGCGAGAACTGTTCTGCAGGAATCTGGGCTCCCTTTACTGCAGAGCGAACCCAAAATGTCTGTTTTTATCAGCTCTAAAGAGTTGAACTCTTTATAATCCACCTTAAAACCACAGCTGCCCCTGTAGATTTGAACATAATTCATCAAATATTTGCTTTTTTCCCCCTCTGACCTCATTTTTCACCGCTGAAAACCCCCGTAAGTAAAGAAGTGAGAGTTTGGGTGCGGCCTGTGAAGGTGAGGCAGCGTGGGGAGCAGCAGTGGAGCAGAGGTCACCGCTCCCGTCCCGTCGTCCTTCAGAGGGGCAGCCGGGGTGGTGGGTGGCCGCCATGGCAGGAGACTGCTGACCATATGAATTGTCCTGTTGGCAAAGCCGCGGCAGACCGGAGAGGCACTGACAGATGGCAGGAGCGCGAGGGCACCGTGGCGGGGGCGCTTGAAGCAGGCGTCCCAGCCGGCGCCGCTCCCATATGGGTCTCATCAGCCCCAGAGACGGAGGGGACGCTCGGTTTGGTACCGAGAGAGAAACAGGTGTAGGTGAGGCGTCTAAACAGACGGAGAACGTGAGGAGAAATGACCCCAGAACCTCGTCAGGTCAAAGAAAAGTCCTACTTCTGTTGGAGGAGCGTTTTCTTTACGGCATCACCTCAAATCCATCCAGAAAATACGGTCCACAAAGACCAAACTGGTTCTATACATACATTTGATTCATTATCAGAACCTAATCTATTTTTTTATGCAGTTTGTTCCGTTAAACATTCGATCCTTTTTAACAGTTTGTGGAAAAATTGTAAATTTGTTGACTTTGGACCAAAAATATCAACATTTTTAGCAAAAATCTGGACGAAACTGCTTGAAATAAATTTTTAGGAACATTTAAAAAAAAATTACATTTAAATCAGAAATACATGTAGACTAATAGTAAACAATTAGTTTACAAAGCTGTTTTTGTGATTTTAGCTAGCTAACATGCTAGAAGAATTAGCGACATATTTATGTGGAAAAACAAGGTTTTAATAAATATGAATGAAGATTTGATTCATATTTAAAACTTTCATAAAAATGATTTAATATTTCATTTATGTTCCTTGTTTAGGATATAATTCAATCAAAACTTTATTGTCATCAGTTAGTTTTATATAAACTGCTTTGTTGTGGATTCAACAAGATTTAAATGAAATTAAACATTTTTTTATTGTAGTTCAACTGAATTTGATAATTCTTTTCAATGACTTTTGCTTACAATGTTCAAAATGCTTGTCTAAATAAGTTTAAATTTTATAATTTATTCAGATAAAAATGATAATAAAAATGTCAGTACAGAATATTTATTTCCTATATTTAATTTCCATTATGAATTTTACGGTTTTTACCTGTAAAACATTTTCTTAAGTGTTTTTAAAAAAAAAAAGCTAAACTCAACGCTTGGGAATATTTCAGTGGTTTGTCGTCGTGCGCTCTGGCGGTTCCTCTCAAAGTCAGCTTCACACTTTGCAGTGAAAGCAGCATGTGAGCGCCTCCGAGCTAAAGCGTCCCGAGGCTAACGGAGGAGAAGAAGGAGAATTTTCTTTGTCTCAAACTCCTCCACAGATGCTTAGCATTAGCATAACTTAGCGGGGAATGAAGGAGCAGAGGAGGTGTAAAATGAGGCCACACTTTACCAGCAGATCTCAGCCTCCATCATTTGACAGCAAAGGCGAGCACCTACGGCAGGTGAAAATGGAACGGAGGCTTTTTTCGCTGTTGCCAAAAGACCTGAATTTTTTTTATGAATGGACTGGAGAAAGATCTGCCAAACGTCGCTCTCTGCCAAAACTCTCGTTTGAGGGGCCAAGTCGTTCTGTTTTACAGCTACAATTAAGTGTTTTCTGATTGTATAACACAAGAAAAATGATTTTCTTTCCACTTTGTGAGACAATATTTGAACCAAAAAGACGTTTTTAGGTCGACGGAAGAGAAAAAACCCCAAACATTTGCATTGGAAGTAGAGCCAGTAATTGTCTTAACTGCTGCTTCTCCTAAACTGCCTCCCATCTTGATGAATCGATATGTAGATAATGAGAGCAATCAGGCAGGGATAGGCATGACATTCTGGACTAAAAAGGAAGTCTCTGTTGTAGTCAGACGCGATGCCCTCGCTATCGATTTGTGTACCTTGGCACCCCACTGACCAAATCCATTGTGACATTTCAATCTCCAGCGTAAGACGGAGCGCGGCGGCTCCCCAGAAGCTGCTGTTTTCACAGACCCGGACGCTGCAGCGGAAAAGATGGAGAGTGCGTCAGCAAAAGCTTTAATCCTGCCAGACCAACGCCGGCTTTTGTTTGGACTACCAGCCTCTGCCGCGCTGCGCCCGCCAGCCGGCCGGCAAAGGTCTCCCCTCAGGAAGTGTCTTTCTGACCTTTGATCGATGACCTGGAAAGGTCAGGCCCCCGGTGAAGGCTGCCAACAACCCCCTAAGCTCCGTCACGCCGGGCCGTGTGGCCCCAGGGGCTCGGCTGAGGGGGGGGGGCAGATCGACCCCTGCTCACGCGGCAGCTGCCAGCCAGGCGTTTGAAAACTCCCCAAAACATCTCCTCCTCGCATCCGCAGTGAAGCCCCCTTCATCCCATTCACACGGCTGAGCCGCGATGCGGGGAGCGGCCGGCCTCTCAGGGGTTTGGTCGTAGCGCCGTACAGAGACCCCCCCTCCCCCCCTCCTGCCGCCTGTGTTGGGTGGCGAGACGGCGAGGAAACCCGATCCCGACTTCATTCTAACTGACTGGGTTTTCGTCAGAGACGCAGCCAATTGGGTTAGCGTTGATCATGACTCAAGACGATGGCGTGTTAATCTGGACTGATCAGGCACTTAACGGCCTCTCAGATGCACCGTGGGGGCCGTAGGTATACCCCCCCCCCCCATCTCTTTTCAGATCAATGAGCCCCATTGTTGTCGTCAGGAGCGTATTGACAGCAGCTGAAAGCATTTACAGGAGCTCGCCACACACTCACTTTTATGATTGTCATATTTCACTACCAGACCCCCCCACCCCCGGCAGGAAAAAGCCCAACAAATGAGATTTGAAGCCAGTCAACTGCATAAGTGATGGCCTGAGACGTCAGATCTGCCTAAAGGGGGGTGGGGTGGGGGTGGGGGGTGGGCTGCAACAACCCTCATTTCGTCTCGCCGGGTCGTGGCGCTTAGAAACGCGTGGCAGGGACGCCGTGAAGGAGAGATGCTCCCCACAGGAGAACCAACCGCTTCCTCTGCTTTCCCCTTTAGTGGCGTTCCACGGACTGCAGCTGAAGATCAAGCGGGAGCTGCACAGCCCCTGCTCCGAGCTGAGCTCCGCCTGCAGTCAGGAGCGGCCCTTCAAGCTCCAGTATGGAGAGAAGGGCCCCTACAGCATCAGGTGGGGGCCCCGCCGTTCCTGCCATGAAGGCACAAAAAATCTTTGGTCTCCGCTTTTGACAGATGGACTCGACTGACGCGCCAAAAGAAGGAAAAATGGGAAAAACAGGACAGACCTGAAGAACCCGCTTTAAGGAGTGAAAGATGTGGAATTATAGAGAAATAAATCAATAAAATTTACTCTAATCAGTCAATTAAACTTAGAATTTATCAAACAAAACATGAAAACTGGCCTCACAAATAACAAGAATTCAAGTTCTCAGATTAAAAAAGAGAAGATAAAAGACTGAAAATTAAACAAAAATGCAGAAGTGATTGTAGTACATTGCAGTAAAAGTATTCCTGTTAATGAAAAACGTCTTCTCCCTCCTTCCTGGACGATTCTGCGGCTCTAAAAGGGTTTTTCACAGTTTTTAGGTAAAAGGTGATAAATCTATAGCTATAGTTGATGAGCTCAAACGTCAAGTATGTTATTTTAGGTGTTTTAAATACCTTTTATATTTTTGAAAAAATGAAATAATAATTATATATATTTTTGACTAAATCCCACAAAGAAATACAAATTAAATGCTTTAAATATTACCAAATTTTTTTTCCCATAGTTGATAATTCTATGATGTCATTTGACAGTGATGTAGTAAAATTAACAGGATTTGATGTTTGTCTTTTTGCAGCAATTTCATATGGTTCATCTGCTTTTTATTGGCATAGACAGATTTTAGGTCCATAAAAGTGCTCTTTGGTTAGCGGATCATTTATTAATAAAAAAAAAGAAAATATGAAAAATAAACAGAATTCATTTAATCATTTAATCTCAACAATTCATTTAATCATTAAAAAAAAAGAAAAGAAAAAAAAATACTTCACAACCCTATAAATTCAAAATGCATCATTTTGTTATTAAAAGAAGAAAATTCAACTAAATAAACTACAACTTCTAAAAGGTCAATGAAAATAAATAAAAATACTATTACTAAAGTATTAAAATAGAGTAAAAATGAGCGAGAAATTCTTGAAAAACATAAACATAAACTTTATTTTGAAAAGCTGTTTTTTGTGAAATATTTGGAACTTAAAAGAGGATCAGAAAGTCAGTCGTTAAAGAGTGAAATTTAATTCAGTTTCCTTTATTATTATTAATATTATTACTATTTGCGCTCTAGCCCCCCACATACATTCAGGTTATTTGACATTTAAAGCGGGTCAACACGAGCGCATATTGCAAATATGTGTATGGAAATTCAATTCCCACAGAGTTAAATGAAACACAAATGACACCATGAACTCCAACCAGCAACATTGCAGCACATTTGACTGCAGCCTCTGTCGCTTCCGCAGTGCCTATGAGCAGAAGCAGCTTGCAGGAATGAAGCCTTCCAGCCCGGTGACGCCTCCCAGCAGCAACCCCGTGTCCCCCATCCACCATGGCTCGCCGACGGCGGCGCCGACCCCTAAACCGGAGCGAACGTTCGGCCACATGGCGCCCTCGCAGCCGCTGCCGGACGGCGCCTACTCTCTGGACCACAGGTACCGCAGCCGCTGACATTTACATCCCGTTTACATGCAGGTCCAAAAGCTGCAGACTGAGCGAACCCGGACGACTGACCATCACACTACAGCCTGTTAACGTGTTCAAATTTATCAATCAACTCAATGAATCAAGCAGCTGTGTTTAAACATGGGTGTCTATTTTAATTAAATACAAATCCTGTTTTAAAGGTTGTTATATCTGTTGGTTGGTTTTCATATCTAAAATAATTTTTATGTTTTGACAAATATCACACGGCCAAATGCATTAAAAATAAAAAGGAAATAACTGTGGTAATTGTTATCTTTTGCATTTGGCATCATATCTTCTGAAGCTTTGACCATGTTGTCAGACCTCCAACTGCGTATCTTCCCCCCCAGGTTTCGCCGGCAGCTCTCCGAGCCGTGCCACTCTTTCCCCTCCCCGCCGTCGATGGCCCGGGACAGCCGGCCCATCTACCACCGGCAGATGTCGGAGCCCAACATCCCCTTCCCTCCGCAGGGCTTCAAGCAGGAGTACCCCGACCCCCTCTTTGAGCACCCCGCCATGATGGGAGCGCCGCTCCCCCACGGATACCCCGCCGGCATGATGATCAAGCAGGAGCCCAGGGACTTCACCTACGACTCAGGTGAGAGGCTGCTGAGTGTCAAACACGACAGAGGCGGATTCTCTGCATTATGGTGTAAGGAATGAGAGATGACAGGCATTTATTGAGTTTGCTCATTATTGGGGCAGGGGCTCTGGTTTGGATGGGTGTCTGCGCCGCTGACCATTTCCTGTGAAGCTCTAATAGGCCAGAGGGGGGGTCTGGTGGCGGTCCAGAATGGGTCCTCCCACGCCTGCGCGCTTCCTTTGGGTTAGACAGTAATCATTTGGCCCTGCAGAGCCCGAGGCTGCACCGGGACATGAATGAACGCTCGCCGGGTTCATTCACGAGGCCACGCAGAGCTGAGAGGAGCCGCCTCGTGGCAGCGAGCCCAAGAAAAACCGCTCCAGCCAATTTGACGTCTCTTCTACTGCATGTTACATCAATCAATCTTGATTTGTAGAGCGCTTTAACATCTACCAGAGATCCAAAGGGCTGCACAGGCATAAATATGATAAGTACAAGTAAAATGATCAAACGATAACAGTCAAATCAACGTTAATAGAAACAGTAACAGAGCTGGCCTGATGGTCATCCACTCTGGTGTTAAAAGCCAACGTAAAAAGAGGAGTTTTTAAAGATTTAAACTGATATAAGGATCTGGCTGACCTCTAAGAACAAGAGTTTAGTGGCAGCCACTGAAAAAGCTCCGTCACCCTTAGTCACAAGTCGAGTCCTGGGAACCACTGAGAGCGTCTGATCTGCAGATCGCAAAACTCTACGAGGGCGACGATTCTACAGGAGCTCAGTAAGACAGAGCAGTTCTAGACCATTAAAAGTCAAGAGTAAAATGTTAAAATCGATTCTAAAAGAAACAGGCAACCAGTGGAGAGAGCGTAGTGTTGGGGTAATGTGATGACATGTTCGATACGTCTGCCTCACAGTCGTTTCTGTTGTAAAAACGAGGACCTTCAGCCTTTCCTTCTGCGTTTTCTCGCTTTGCGTCTGCAGTTCTTTACAGCTGGGAGCACCTAAACGCCAATTAGCACCTCTTGGATGCTTCCAGAGGAGAAAAAAAACAACAACACACAAACAGAAATAAATCTTACTTCCACTACAAACTCACATTCCAGTTCCTGCAGAGCCAGGAGAGCACAACAGAAACCCACACCAAGCCTGGATGTTGCCATCATTTACAGAGGAATCTAAGATGAAGGATGCCCAACCGTCGACATGTCAAGAGGTCGTGTGTTTGCGCTCCTGCTGTGCTGTAGCGAACGCGCAGGACGGAGAATGGCGGCGAATTTATTAGCAGCCAGAACGGAGCATGTTGACTGGAGCAGGCCTGTCGGAAAGGATGGGTGGGAGGAGCTGGTAATTCCATTAGCGCCAATTTCCTCTACCAGCCCATTACTTTGATGAAGCTCAGAGAAATGTTTACGGGCCTAAATGAAAGGCCGCAGTGTGTTTATTGAATATTCACTTTGTAACCTGTTTGGCCAGTTTTTGATGTCAGCATCACGTCTGCAGGAATTCACAGATTGAACACAATTTCACGTGAGAAAAGTAATGTTTTATATGTAAGTGTGTCATTTTTTTAATCAAACAGACGGTACTATATGAAAACGGGGATTTTGGCGCTTCATTTCAGACATGTCAGTCACTTCTATTCAATTCAGTTTTGCCGTACCATTCTAGCCAATCATTCAACCCTATATAAGAATGGGTGTGGCTGTGAGGGTGGGCGGAGCTTCAGTCAAAATGCCAAAAGCGAAATAAGCAAAGGTTTGGCTTTAATTCACACCAAAAAGATTTTAATTCATCAACCTGATGGGTTGGCCTCATGTGCGCAACGCTCCAAAAAGAAAACAAGACCGTTGCTGTGGTGATGAGCGGGGAAATTTGTGGTTACGTCAGAGAACATGAAATAAAGCATCTTGGGAACATTTGAGTGCTCTTCTTCATCCTGTGAGGCCGCTTCATCACACTTAAAGGCTTTTGGGGGAAAAATTGGTGTGTTTTTCATTTTAGAAGCACTGATTGGAGCACCTGAACCGGTTCAAAGGTACTGGTTCGGCACAGGAAAAAATCCCTGTCATAGCGCCTGTATTTATATTGAATTAAGTAAAGAACAGATGTTCAACTTTATCATAAAGAATGACAGAAAAACATTTAAACCTAAAAATGTACGTTAGCTAGCAATCTAAAACCTAAGATGAGAAAATGAAAATCCTGCAATCATGGAAAAAAAAAGATGAGACTCGACTTTGTGTGTAGTTTGAATTAAATCTGGGGGGAAAGGCATAATTTTAGGACATTATGAAAAACTTACGTCATGTCACTCTTTTTTCCTATTTGATGGAAGATCTTCCTCTAGGTAGAAAGACTAGCGGTGTGTGTTAGCGGAGTGAAGCAGCTCGCGCCGCTAATGCCGGAGGGGATACTGTTTCATCAGAGCTCGCAGTTCATTGAGGCTTCATCTGCAGCCTCTGGTAGTTCCCATCATGCTGCCTCCGGGCCCTTTAACACCAACTCTCCTTCTTGCCTTGGTTTCTGCAGAAGTGCCTAGCTGCCATTCTGTCTATTTACGTCAAGACGGCTACCTGGCTCACTCTAACAGGACTGAAGGTACCAGCGACGGCACCTCCGCAATAGTCAACCTAGTTTTATAGAGTATTATATGAAATGTATGTTTTTCGTCCTATATTTCAGGGTGCATGTTTGACAAAGTGGCGAGGCATTTCTATGACGACACCTGCGTGGTGCCCGAGAAGGTGGAAGGTGAGTCCCTGGTAAAAGGTCGTCCCGAAGCGTTCTGTGTGCCGCCGTCTTCTTTTCCTGAACCACAACTGTGATGGAGTCCAGCAGGCGACATCAAGCAGGAGTCGGGCCTGTTCCGGGAGGGCCCGTCGTACCAGCGCAGAGGCTCCCTGCAGCTCTGGCAGTTCCTGGTGGCTCTTCTGGACGATCCGTCAAACTCCCACTTCATCGCTTGGACCGGTCGCGGCATGGAGTTCAAACTCATTGAGCCGGAGGAGGTGAGAAGTTTGATGCCTTCATGAAAAAAACAAAAACCCAAATAGTGGCTTGGGGAGGAGCCATTGACCTCCAATTGCTTATGTGTTACACGTGGTTTCTGCTAACATATTTGTCCAATCTGATTGGTTACCTGAGTTACCGCCCACTTTAAAATTTAAAATGGTGAACATTTCTGGGTGAGCTTTACAGCAGCATCAAACAGTCAGAGACACAGAATTAACTTGTTGTATTTAAGTAAACTCCTCCTTGGAGACACAACAGTTTACATTAAACTACAAAAGCCAATTTTTTTGTAGCTAAAATGAGGGATTTTGACAAATATACAGGATTCTCACATGTTGTGGCAAATTAAACCAGAAGAGTTAAATAAATTACAAAAGAGTACGATCGTGGCAACAGCCTGAATTTAATACGATGCTGATATTTTGTTTTCTCAAAGTGTTTTAGTTTGTTACACCCAATTTAGAAATGTCGCCTGGTGGAAGGAATGTAGCATTCCTGAAAACTGAGGGATATGGGCGAGTATGTGGCGGAGGTCCATGCAGCCTGGTGGTGGAGGCAGATGTGCATAAAAAAGGGGGGTCCATTCACGCCGTGAGGGCACCAATCGCCTTAAGACTAACATTACAACAACTACAACTGCTGCAAAATTCAGCAGCACGCATACTGACGAGGACTGGGGGGCGGGAACACATTACACCGATTTAAAAATGGCTGCATTGGCTCCCTGTGCGCTTCAGGATTGATTTCAAAGTTCTTTTATTGGTTTCTAATTGTTTTTATGGTCTCGGGCCTTCATATTTATCTGATATGATTTTAAAGGATGAGCCCTGGCGGACCCTCAGGTCCTCTGATTCAGGCCTTTTGGTTATCCCAAAAGCTAGAACTAAAACATACGGCGAGGCCTCATACAGTTATTATGGGTCTGTGGAACAAACTCCCAGCATGCCTGTTCAGGTTTTTAAAGGAAGGCTTAAGACCTACCTTTTTAATTTAGCTTTTAGTTGAGTTTTAGGAATTTATTTGATATTTTAATTGTTTATGTTCTCTTTTTACTAGTTTTATATGTGTATGTATTTAAATTTATTTATTTATTTGTATTTATTCATTTTTTAATTTTTTGTCACACTTACCATTGTATATGTCTATTAAGGTTTATGTAATTATTTGTTTTTTGTTCTTGTTTTAAATATATTTCAATTTTAATGTTATTCCTTTTACATTTTGTTTGTAACTCCAGTGTTTCCCTCTGAGGGATCCTCCACATCAGTGACTGACCCTTCTCAGGGAACGGCATCACTGCAATGGGATCTCCCGGGTCTGACTATCTTGATCGGATCTGGGGGGTCCTGTGGTAGTGTACTCCGTGAACTTGGGGGGGGGGGGGGGGGGGGGGGTGTCCACTGATGTGGACATGTCCCCAAAATATCGTTTCCCCACTTCAGGACAAAGCCAGGTCTCTACATTCTATCATTTTATGACTCTTTTTATCATAGTGTATGGATGTATGTGTGAGTGGGGGGGGGGGTTGTCTGCATTGTTTGTCATGTCATTTTGTTTTTAAATTTGATTATATTTTATGTAAGGCACTTTGAGTGACATGTGTTGGAAAAGTGCTTTATAAATAAAGGTTGATTTGATTTGATTAGCTGACACCTCCTGGAGTGTGGGGTATGGGTACAGAGAAGAAGAAATGATCCTCTGTTAGGGAAAAGAAATGGTGGCAGAGTGGAAAAACTCCAAAGGAGAAGCTATAAGAAGCGCCGTGTTTGGACAGCGAGGACGGATGGTGGGTGGTCTGGTAGACAGGTGCTGCAACATCTGCTGCCTCCACTGCTGGGTGTCTGACAAGCTCCTAATGAACACATTCCTGGTCCAGTCTGCTCTGGCTGGACGCGCCTTCATTACTGTTATTACAAACATACTAATTATTAAGTTTGTCCAACACTTGTGCTGTAATTGTCCTCGTGTTAAACTAACTGTGCTGCTTTTGTTTTGCCCGTTTCGACAAAGGTCGCTCGCCGCTGGGGCATCCAGAAGAATCGTCCAGCGATGAATTATGACAAACTCAGCAGATCGTTGCGTTACTACTATGAGAAAGGAATCATGCAAAAGGTAAAAAAAAAAAGCAACCTTCTTCTCAGCAGAGAATCAGATCAGGAACCGTTTCTACGTTTGAAACCTGAACAGGCTCCTTTTTTAAAAGAACAATTCATTTAAGTTTAAAAATGTAAGCTTAAGCTTCACGGCAAACATCAACAGACAAAAGACTGGGGGCATCAAAATTAAAAAAGTTAACATACTAAAAATGTTATCTTTTTTTGCTTACTTTTCTATATTTTTGTTTATTTTGACAGATGATTAAAAATATTCACTGTAAAATTTGTGCTTTTAGTTTGTTCCATTTACATTTTGCATTTACCATGAAGAAGTATTCACCTAAGATTTTATTTAATCTTTTTTTTTATTCTTCCATCCCATAATGTGTCTTATATATTTACTCTTCTAACTACCACTTTGAGAAAAAATTAGTTGGGAATATTATACATAAACCGCAACAAAATAGGACTAAAATAATAACTTTTTCAGTCACATTTTCCATTAAATTAATGCAAAAATGTAGATAAATTGGTTTCTGGTTTTCATTTCTGATATTAAACTATGGGGGACAAAAGTAATTGATGTGTAACGTAAAGGAAAGGAATGTGTCCATCGCCCTGCAGGTGGCTGGTGAAAGATACGTCTACAAGTTCGTGTGCGACCCCGAGGCCTTGTTCTCCATGGCGTTCCCCGACAATCAGCGGCCGGTGCTGAAGACAGACGTGGAGCGGCAAATCAATGAGGAGGACACCGTGCCGCTGTCGCACTTCGATGAAAACATGGCGTACGTGCAGGAGGGGCCCTACTGCCAGCCACACCCCTACAGCGAAGGCTACGTTTATTAACGTCAGCGTTCAAACCCAAACCTCCACTCTGACTCATTTAACTGAACACTCCCCTCACAAGCACAGAGGCACGCCCCCTTTTCGTCAGTATGCTAAACATTAGCGCAACCTTTCTTCTGTTCTCCTTACGGACGTTCAAGCTGCACAGCAGGGTGGAGAGTGCACTTTATGGACAGGAATCGGACTGGACTTGGCTTTTGATCGTTGTTAATGTTCGTCCATGAACGTGGAAATCATTCTGTTTTGGGTTCTTTTTGTTTAAAATTCTCTTTTGAGCATGTGATGAAGAAAAGAACCGATGGATGGAGTTTCTTTTTTTTCCCCTTTTCAGTCGGCCGCCTCAGCATCATCTCACCATGGAACTTTTGTGAATAAAAGACATTGTTAAAAGATTTGGAGAAAGAACTATGAAAGAAACGGAAACACTTCCCCTTGTCTGATAAGACTGTAGGTTCTGCTGTATCTGGGTCATTCACTCATAAGCTAACAAACCCCACGAGATCCCGAGGGCCTTTGAGAAGCCGGAAGCGTGTTGAGAACTCTCTGCATCACATGTGAATGGCCTGTGTTTGGGAAAATCAGCAAAGCTCCAGGCTGCTGTAAAATAACTCTCACTGTTCAAATTATTTTAAGTTTGTTTTTTGGTAATCTTTACGTGCAATTCCAGGGGGTACCGCAATCAATCAGAGAAAATGTTCACCCGTAAATTTTTTCTTTTTTTCAGGATTAATGCAAGAAAATCTAAAAGATCCACCGGTTTTATTGTTTGTTTAAAGCATTTTGTTCCATAAGAACGTCAGGTGTACACTTTGTTTCAATGTTGTTGCTTTTCATTAATGGGTTTCTTTTTGGTCCAACAAGAAGAACTATTTAAAGTTTAATAATGTGGTGAATAAAAAAAAAACAAGTCCTATATTAATAATCCACTGTATAATTAGGCAAATTCACATTTTTGTAGCTGCTTTCTGTTGTGTTTTTTTAAGGCTGAAGAAAAAGTCTTTGGCTGCAGTTCTGCGTTTTTGTTTTTTTATTTCCTTTTTCTTTGGTTTAAGCATTAAAGAAGAAGTCGGGTCTGTGGAGCGTCTCGTCTTTGAAGTTCATGTGTTCGGGATGGGATGGAAAAAGAAAAAACATTCTGTAATAAAACAAATCTGAAAAACTGAAAACCCACTTTACAGGATTTGTGCAGCGGACAGTCAAACGATGGTCCGTCTTGTCTGTCATGATTGTAACCCTTGTTCTATCCTAGGCACTTTAACATTGGGAGTTGGGTCATCTAGACCCACTAGACAGTGCTCTGAACCTTTTTTCTTCAATGATTTGTGATCTTCACTGGTGTCCATGGATTACATGAAATCTTTCCACCTTTATCCACCTTTGTCATGGTAGGGAGAACACCTCAATGGAAGGGGAGGGGTCATCTAAGATAGCACAAGGGTTAAATTAGATAAAGCGATTCATTTTTGTACCTTTTCTTGACAGACACAAAATTTGAATTTGAAATTTGCTAAATGGAAGAAACTCTTGGGTTGGATGGATAGATAGATAATAGACTATTCCCAAGTTGGAGGGAAGTTTCCCAACCACAAGGCGTTTAACCAAAGTGACACCTGAGCAAAAATCAATGACTAATTTAAGCCAGCGCCTTCTTCATGTAGGTGAATTGTTTCTGTTCTTTTGTTTCTGCCTCTCATCCATGGCTGGCAGTAATGAAAAAAGCAGCAACACCCCCATAAAGTTATTATTTCCTTCTTTAAGGAGTCACTATGGCTAAAAATCAATGACTAATTTAAGGAAGCGTTGTTTAATTGCTTTCACTGATGGGAAAAATGAAAACGGATGTGTAAGTAATGAAAAAACACTCGTTGCCTTAATTTGTCAAAGCAGGATTACATGGCAACCCTATACAGTTGGAGTTATTTATTGATCGTATGTAGTGTAGGGAATTGGTCTTAACTTTAAACACCTGATTGTTTCCCTGAGGATATTTAACAAGATCTAATCCAACATCTACAAAGCTAAAATCAGAAGCATGCGTGACAAATGGCACATCCAAGAGTTTTCCTTCACAACCAGAAAAAATCCAGAATAATAAGGAAAATGCTCATATTTTACAGCAGCACTGTAGGCCTTCCCTCTTAACACAAAAATGAGGCTTTTATGAAGATGTTTCATTTTTCACTTTAACTTGAAGGATAGGTGATGATAAATATAAAAAGTCACTGTCTTGTCACCATCAGTCTTGTGAGTCCAAACTTTTGACTGGCGGTGTATTTCCTCAAGTATATCCTCCGATTTTAAGAATATCAGAACAGCATGATGCCAGGCGTGGACATTTATTTATTTTTTAGGGTCCTGGGCACAAAGCAGCTGAAATTTTAAACCACAGTTGAGTCAAATTAGGTCACATCATTTCTCACATTTTTAAGAAATGCAAGATAACTTTGTGAGGAGTTTATGATCCATTAAAAAGCTGTGACTGTTGGACGACAAAGATAAGAATTGTCTATGATGTCAGTTAAAGAAAACTCTTTCGTTTGAATCGATTCCAAATTACAAGATCCAATATCATTAAATAATTTCAGTAATTGCTTCTCCTCTGATTTTATTCTTCAAATTTTTGGTGCTGAAAACTCCTTTGTTGTTTGCTGCGATTGTGGGATTAGAGTTAAATATTTCAAGTTTGACATTGTTCAGTTTAAAACATTGATTACCTGAAAACCTTTTCCTAAACAAGCAAAATACATTGGTATTCTTTGGACAACAGGGCAAAACACTAGTATAATGGTGCAAATGGCACACTTCCATGGTTAGAAAGACATTCTAACCGTATAAACAATTATAAACCCTTGTCCTATCTTAGATGAACCCCCCCTTCCATTGACGTGTTCTCCCTGGATAAAGGTGGAAAGATTTCTTGTAATCCATGGACACCAGTGAAGATCACAAATCATTGAAGAAAAAAGGTTCAGAGCACTGTCTAGTGGGTCTAGATGACCCAACTCCCAATGTTAAAGTGCTTAGGATAGCATAAGGGTTACCCACCTTTTGTTATGGTAGGGAGAACACGTCAGTGTAAGGGTGGGGTCATAGGATAGCACAAGGGTTAAGGGGATCATAATAATCTTGAATTCCCTATTAGCCCAAATCTTACCAGGAATTTGTGGTGTTTGTTTAAAACCATTTTTCCAAATTGAAAGTTAGTGCCATTTTTTATTTATTTTCATGCTTAAACACAGTAATCAGTTGTTGTACAAATACAGCCTCGTTGGGCTTCACATCTAAAGTTTTATCAACATTTGATGTGAAGCCAAGATAAGGTTTGATTGATAATGATTTTCAATATTTTCTCTTTTTTCTTGATTAAATTTACATAACCTTTATTTTTTAAGTTAAAGCTCTGCTTAGTAAACTATACAAAACGTTAATATTGTTAATAACGTTAATTTCCTAATTTGAACATTTACTCTACCTTTGGCTTCCATGTTGTGTCGGTAAAAATGTCCACAACTTGAAAGATTGTTTTAATTTTCTCAACTCCTAAAGGAATTTCTTAGGCACCATTTTGAACATTCAAAATGTGTTTGTGTAAACATGACTAAAACAGGTTGGTGAACACAAAGAAGAGTTTTTGTTGTTAGTTGGAGTGTGTCCTAAAACTGATATCATTATTTCAAACCAGAGTTCGACTCGGGAGTAGAACCTGCCAGCCTCAGAGCCTGTGGTCTGACTTTTGTTCAAATGAATTTCACGGTGACCGACCAGACACAAATGACTGTGGTCTATTCAAACTCCCATCATTAAAATCCCATGCAAATCTCTCGATGCTTCACATCTGCGGTGACTTTCCCACAGCTGACGGGACTCGGGGAAAAGATCCTGAAGGTCACCTGCAGGAGACAAGTCTTACACCTTTCAAAAGGCGCCTTGTCTGCGGATCAGAGCCGCTCAGATCTGACCCCGGTTATCAGCGTGTTTACCGTTTATGGACATATGCTTTACATCCTGTGCTGCCAGCCAGAGCCTCCCCTCTTCTTCTGCTCTACTGGCTACTATTCTGTGTATCTGGGCTGTGAATTGTGGTCCTCCCCCACTGTAACAAACAGATGGCCACTCGATCTTGAGTCATCACAAACCCATTACCAGAGTGACTTGTCCTCAGCCAGGCCCGCCTTGATTCGTGCCCGAGGGCTCTCGCCAGTGTTTGTCCAGGCTCTTAAGTTATCCTCCGGCTTCGTGACACGCCGTGTTTGCTCAGGTTAAATGGCCTCTGTGGCCCCTGATTGGCTGTGACACTGCAGTGTTTGACAAGTGAAATGACACCAAGTGGTCCAGCGTCGTAGCAAATGTGTTTGGCTCTTTGAAACAAGTTGGTTTTTCATACCCGGTGTTTACACACCAAAAAGCTCTAAGTGGGTTTCTGTCTGTGTTGCTAGGGTCTATCAGCGGCCACACCAGTGAGCATAAATCATTCAGAGGTAATTCGGAGAAACAACAGGGGGTTTAACAGGAAAAAGCAGGGAAATTATAAAGCCTCTGCTGCCGCCATTCTACTTTAAAACGGCCTCATGAACACTTTATTATCTAGACGCCTCTGTTTAAGGCCACCGATGCGTCTGTCCAGAATCACCACATCTACAGACAATTTTCAGCTGTAATCAAAATCTTTTCCATGCATCCTCCTTTCCATCAGAGGATGCTAAAATTCAAAGCAGGAATTTTCTTTTATTGTCAATTACTGATCCAGGTCATAATTTATATTTCAGCGGTCTGTTTGCGTTCACATCAAAAGTCAGGGGGAAGCTGCTGACTGCAGAAACAAGCCTGGCAGTAGTCTAATTAAATAGTGTCTGCCGTGTCTTTAAGAAGGTTTAGGGCAACGCCACAGGTTCCTCACTCATTACCCTTTGCTCTCTTGTTGTTCGTCTTCCTGCTTTCGAGACGATGAAACAAACGGCGCCTCGCCCCCTTCTCCTCAACACAAAGCTGTGACAGTAATAAATAGTCTCTGTGATCCAAGTTTAGAAAGCTGTGAAATTGGATATTAAGATGCTCTCTGGAGCCGCAGGTCGGGAGTACTTTCAGACTAGACGGTGGGAAATGGTCTAATCAAATCCTTGGGAAAGTAAGACGGGCTGATCGCCCAACGGGTCGGGTCTCATTCACCCGCATGGATCTGGAAGTGGAACGCTGTCTTAATAAGGAATTCTTTTTAAACTCTCTTTAAACCATAAAACCTCGAAAAATGTGTCGGTGTCTTCCAAAGTGTAAAACAAAAGAGAAATCCCATCCATTTTATGCTACTTTCACAGCATGAAAGTAGAGCAATGCTTTGACCAGCACAAAAAGGAAAGATGTTCCACCGAGACAGCCAGGCAAGATGCTTTCCTTTTTGCGACTTTAGAATGACAATTCACGCTAACCACTGAAAGCGCTGTGTAAAATATTGGGCTGTTATATAAACACACTGTCTTGGTGCTTGCTGTTCCATAAAAAAAGCTTAGATGTTAACCACACTTTATATTTGCAGCTCTATTAACTCTTGCTGCTTTGACAATTTTATTTAAATGTCACTATTTATCTATTTTAGTCAAATTAAAGAGCATGGAATAATTGGTAAGCTGAAGCGTTCTGTTTATTTTACAACAGCAACCACACACCATAACCCTCCCTCCACCAAACCTCTGCATGCGAGACCTTTACACCTCAGCATTCTATATTTTTACCTACACATCTCTGCATTTGATAATGTGTATTGCACCTGCTGTTGTTGGGTTTGAAGGCAGCTGTTCTGGTATGAAAATCCATTTCAAGAAGCTCTCTGTGTTGTTTTTGAACCAACCTAAAGGCCGTATGACATTCTGAACCCCACAGTGACCAATTCTAAACAAAAAAGTTGGTGTTTTTGTGTGTGTCCCCCTTGCTGGCTGAGTTGTAATAGTTTGCTTTGTTACATTAACGTTGACTGTTTACTCCTGAGAGAGTCCAGATCTTTCACTAATGTTTGTAGAAACAGTGTTAGAAACAGTGTGGATGTCTCGAGGGTCCTATGGACTGGCCACCATGACAGTGATTGGAGTACCTAAATGAAAAGTGAGAGAAAACTCCTGACAATGTAACGTAATTAACTATGCCTCACTGTACTCCCTCCAAAGACCCCATACTGAACTGTTGAAGAAGGCAGTTACTCTGAACATTGCCTCTGAACCACCTGAAGAGGTAAGAACAGTGCTGTTCCATAGACTACTAGTATTTTTTGAAAAAGACGTAGCAGCATCTGGGTTTTATGATATGTCTAAAAACTTTGAAGTAATGCCTGTGGGTAAATACAGCACTACAGTGAAGCCTGCTCAGCATTAACAAACAATCCTTATTCTGTGATGGAATGGAGGGTCAACTGTGTTTCGTTTCCCACTTTGGTCCAAAACCAACAGGCAGCACAGTGTCTGATTGGTAAGATTGGTAAGTTCTCTTAAAGTTCCCATACATTCTGCATCAACAGACATAGTTTTAGGCATATTGTCCTGTTACTATCCAGAAACTACATTTTAAACACAATCCCTGGATGTAAACCATTGTCAGCCTCAAACAGACATTGTGGCCACAGCCACCCAGCAGGATAGCCAGCCATCTGTCACCGTGGCCCCCAAGTCCTTAGGTAGAAGAGGGCTCGACTCCACCTCCCTCCTGGGACCTATTAGCTCTCCCTAATGCACCCAGCGCAGCTCCAGGAGGGGGCCCTAACAGGCACAAAATGGGCCGATACTTATCCGCTTTAACTCCCAAATGAGTTCTTTTTCGCAAATACATAATTCATGTCTTGAAGTCTGTTGCTCTGAGCCGTTTTGCAGATACGCATGTTTTGTACAACTCTGAGATGTGTAAAGGTGGTTGCATCTGCTGTAAACTGTATGAAGAGGAAAATATGGAAATAAAAAGCAAATTAGTGTGGAGTCAGTCATCCAAAAAGATTTAAATAGAAAGCAGGGAGCCTGGAAAAGTATACTAATGTAGTTAGATGAAGACAGATTTCATGGGGGGTAAATTTAGACCACCTCACATTCATAATACCTAATGCCCTTTAAATAGGCCTAAAAGGAGGACTAGAAATAGGCTCTAATAATGAATTACTCCCAGTAGATTTGCTTCTTCTTGCTTTCTTTTCCACGGGTATATTCATTCTTTCTCAGTGAATTTGTGGCAGCCTGGTCAAATCTACTAAATAATGCACTTCTTTCAATATACCTTTATTTCTGTGAGGAGGAATCTGCAGTGGATTCTGTTTTAAGAAGATTAGAACAAGCTTTTTTTTACTTTCATGCATAATGTGAGGGGAAAAAAAGTGGATCTGGATGTGATAAGCAGCTCGCCTTGACCCCTAAATTAGCACAGCAAACACGCCCGAACTAAAATAAGCGATTGTCAACACCAAGGAGGCTGAAAAAACAAACACTGTCATATTTATGAGCTAAATCTCCAAACATGTGTCATAAATAGGAGTAGCAAAGATATCTCTGGCTGTCGCATAACCTGCAAAACACACAGCACAAGTGCGCCCTTCTTCCTGCAAGCCGCATGACAAACAAAAGACTAGTGTAATGGTGCAAATGGCTGGCTTCCAGGACCCCCTCCACATGGCTGACGGTGGCGAGGCGAGCGAGCGAGCACGCTGCTGCTGCTGCTGCAGCCGCGGAGGGCCTGCGAGTTCAGACACAAAGGCTCCAGGCGGAGCTGACCGTTACCCGGCCACCAGGGCGAGGAGAGGTTCTGCTCCGGACCCCCGTCGCCGTGTTTTGGCAACGGAGGCCAGAGGGAACGCGAGCTGAGCCAGGACAATATGTTTTTTCAAACACCCTTCGGCCAATATTTATTTAGCTACAAGCTGGCATGTCTGAGGAGCCCGACGCAGCCAAGACGAGCGCGCAGGCGTGACTTCCAAGATGTCACCAACATCAGGCTTCAGTGTGATCCTCACCTTACTAATATCAAATAAATTACAAATGAGTTTTTTTGTGTAACTGCTGCAGCCCAGTTCTGATGATGATTATGAGTTGGAAGCCAAAGCAAGAAACAAATCAAGAATTCTTTTTACCAGGAAAATTGATGAAATGAAATACTTCTCTGAAATGAGAAATTGCTTAGTTTTTCATTTTGAAACAATTTGAAAGGCCACTGAAGGCAGCACAGATTGCATGCAGTCAGCAGTAATTTTGGGACTAGCTGTAGATTGTAAATGGTGTGTAGAGAGGCGCAGGATGATAGCAAAGCTTCATGTTGAAGACTTATGACAAAAGTGGTGCTAGAGGGAGCAGGAAAGGACCACAGAAGGAAAAGAGGGGCTCCTTCTTATTTCTTTCTAGCTTTCAAAACAGATGGTTCCTCGTGTGCTGAGCGGAAGTGTCTGTTAACTCGGTTGGCTCGCTATTGGTGGCTGCCGGCCAATGACAACAACGGGATCTGGGAGTGTGAGCAACAGTGCCGTTAGCTTTCTTCAGACTCTCTGCGAACAGAAGGATGGCAGCCTGCAGATACTGTTGCTCGGCCACTCAAACACGGCCGTGCCAGCGCCGCCACCCGCTCCGCCGCGTTGCCGCGAGCGTGGATTACAGGGCAGACTGGCCAGAAATGTCATAAAATCTAGAAAATGTAAAAAAAAAAAAAGGTTGTCCTATTTTCTTTAAATATTTGATATAACAAAATGTTTAGAGGGGAGGGGCTTGAGATGCCTGTAATGACTGACTCCAAATCTCAAATCTAATCTTTTTTTTTAATTAACTTGTCGAAAACTAACTAGAATGACCAAACGATTGAACATTTCTATCATTCAATTGATAGAAATAAAGCAATATTTGTAAAAATAGGAACATGAGATGAAAAACTGAAACTCATCAATTTTTATGAAGTAAATCCCTTAAGTAAACTTTGTCAATTCTGAATTGACAAAGCCTTTTGGATAAGAGGTGAAACGTCTTCCATCTTTAAAAACTAAGTCCAGATGACAGCCCCTAAACCTACTACTACGATGGAATCAACCTGGATGAATGAGTCTTCATCGACATGTCCCTAAAATAAAGTTTTATATCCACCTTTAAACCTTTTGTGGCTAAAAGTAATCAGTCTCTTCAAAGGATCGTTAAGATAGTCAGAAACAGTCTAAGAGAGGAAAATGTTAGAAAGTTCACACAACAGAGCAAACATTACACGTTTACAACAGTTGAGGGTTTAGAGGCCAAAACTAACTTCGATCAGCTTAAATAAAAATCAATTATAAAAACGAGAACAGGTGAGTCCAGACAGACATAAAAAGGAGGAAATGCTGTGGCTAAAATTTGACCAGGTACTGTATAGAAGACATAAAATATTTAAAAGACCAATAAATACACTAATTTATAAATAAATTGATTAAATGAGTTACTTAAAAGTTAAGTTAAAGAGATGGGTCTTTAAATTTACAAATCTCTACAGAAGCAGAAATTCCTAGATCTTCAGATAAGTTGTTCCGCAAATGAGGACCAGTGGACTGAAAGCAGGCCTCGCCATGAGTCCTGGTTCTCCTAGTGCGTAGAGATACAGTGAACATACATAGATTTCACATGAACAGCACTAACGGGCCCTTGCACAGTCTGCAGGATTTGAGGGGGTTGAAAAAATGCCCGTCTCACCTTACCCTTACGTGTTCACTACAACCTGTCGCCCGCAGCACACCTGTAGAAAAAAGTTTTTTTCTCTACCAGTTCACTGAGATGTCAACAATCTTGACATTTCCTGTAGGCGACCTGTGTGACCTGTACAGGTTTAACCCCTTTTTCCCCCACAGACGGCCCTTATCCACCCTTAAGGGTAGTTCAGGTGATCTTTCACACCTACCAAACAGAATTGCCAATCTGGAAGCTTAAAAGATTTTTTATAAGGTACACACCATCAAGAACATGTACATGTGTAACCCTTGTGCTATCCTAGGCACTTTAACATTAGGAGGTGGGTCATCTAGACCCACTAGACAGTGCGCTGAACCTTTTTTCTTCAATGATTTGTGAACTTCACTGGTGTCCATGGATTACATGAAATCTTTCCACCTTTATCCACCTTTGTCATGGTAGGGAGAACACGTCAATGTAAGGGTGGGGGTCATCTAAGATAACACAAGGGATATACGGTAAGTTTTACGTTTGTGAGTGGAATAATTGGAAGATGAGGAATTATTTTTGATATAATGCAGACTAAAATAATAGCATGAAGCCAAATGCTGCAGTTTCTCCCTGACATCTAGTGTTTTGAAATGTTTCAGTAGAAATAATAACCTTAAAAAGTGTAGATTTGCTTTGTATAAGATCAAGAGCCACACACACACATGTGAAGTCTTCCCACCAAGTAGTCTAGGAGGCATAATCAGTCTATAGGAAATTTGTCTAATTAGCCAACTGATGAATCACTATGCTAATGAAGCTATATTGATACAGTTCCACTCGCCTGATTTGGGTCTGTTGTGTAATGAGATCGAATCAGAGCAGTGGGACAGTTGTTAAAATGATACAGAGGCTGTCAGGCAATATGTTCTTCCACACAGAGGTACAAAAACAAACACACACACACAAACACGTCTCTGTCGATCCATATGGTTGAATTTGTAGGGCATCTGGTTCGGCATATACAGTTACCGATCTATATCTCCAGTTGTATTCGCACCTCGAGATGCCATGCGCAAAGTGAAAATTAAAGACACAAGGATTGTGTGACGGGATTAATTAGACGGAGGCCAAGTGAAGTCACACTCCTCGTGGCAAACACGCTCCAACCCTCAATTACTCACAGTGAACAAGGCAATTAAAAGGTCTGTCCTACGGAGTTACCCAGGACTGGATTGTGAGCTGTCTATCGTGAAAGCCCCAGGGGCCAAGAGGGCTCCGCTAGCTAGGTCCACAGGTAGGTAATTACTATTGATCAACTGGCATTAGAGCATGTGAAACAACATTGTTATTTTTGCCAGCGATCTATTTCAGGTGTGCACTTCAGCAGCACGGTTGTTTAGCTCCTGGTGTGCTCATGTGTGAGACTCAAATAAATGGATTTATGCAAACCCAAATTAGCAGCACCGATGAGGCTCTTCCCTCCAATCCACGGCTGGTTATTGCATTACAAACTCAGGGCACCTCACAAAGATTGAAATGCATGTTTCGTCCTCAACAATGCATAATACTATTCAACCATGACAAGAATGTGCAGTAATTTCAGTGAGGAAGAAGAGTAACCTGAGCACTGATGTCTTAATTATATGAACTCAAAATTGGCACATTCTAACATTTAAAAGCCAGAGAAGGAGGTTTGTACCATATCAAACTGTTCGTAACAGTACTTGTGTCTATTTTACATGAAAAAGTCTAATAAATGTGATATTAAATGCTATAGTTGACATTATGAGACTGAACAGTTCAACAGCCTTGATTTAGTTCCAATAACAGAAGCTACAAGTGGTTTCCATATTCTGGCCAAAGAGAACGCAATAGTGTTCCTTCGCCATTTCGCGGTTCAACTTTCGTAGTCTCGCTGCTTTGTGGATTTATTTCAACACAATTTTTTTTTTTTTTCAAAGCAAACTATGTTCTCCGTCCTGATTGGCTGTGGACCCTGTCAACCAATCTCCTCCATGCCATGTCGCTGACATGGCATAAGTATAGACAAACTTTATCTCACTTCCCCTTTGGCCTTTTGACTTAAGCTCCACCCACCCACACAGCCACACCCATTCTTATATGAGCCTGCCCACATTGCTGGAAAAGTAAAATAATTAGCTAGTGTTGTACAGCAAAGTCATTGACATGTTCGGAACAAAGCACCGAAATGAAGCATTTTAATCTGTGTTGTTACACGGTATCGGTGGTACCATATAAGTCAGTACCGGTACCAATTTTGCGCAGAGTTTTGGTATTCATCCCTACCAACAACAAGTACAACGTAAAGCCCGGAAGTGAATGAAACACTAAAACGAGAACCACTGCAGTGCAACATATTATTTTCGTTATTTTGATGGAGTTTGTTCTGCGTTTGTGTAAAGAAGAAAGGCAGCATGCGTTTGAAGAATAATTTTAAATATTTTAAGTTTTTTTCTGTTCCTTGGTTTACAATGTTAATTTCATTTAATAATTGTGTTTCTGTAAGGTTCCGTTTCCCCACCCCTTTGCGCTGCCAGTAAATATCTCAGCATTTTTAATAAATGTTTGAGTTTTAGCCATGAAGTCTGTACTGACTTCTTTTTAAAGATGCACTAATTTAGTATGCAGTTTTTCGGGACACTGTATAAAAAAAAACAACTGGGCATATTAATAATACGTTGTGGTAATGCAATTCTACCTCAACTCCAAGCCTCAGTGGAAACTAAAAAAAAATTTCTATCACAGTCACAGTACTCTGTGTAAGGCACTATATGATTAACCTTTAAAGACCAACTTCAATGAAAATTCTGTTTTTGGTGTTTTTAACGTGTTCTTGTTACATTTTCTCATAATGGAGGATATTTAAGATTAAAGCTGCATTTCCGAGTATTTCTTAGATTGCATTGGATCAGGAGTAGATGAAAACCAGGTGTTTGAATCAGTATCATTTATTGTCATTGTACATGGTGATACAATGAAATTGTAGCAGCCTTGGAGTGGTGAAGATAAAATAAAAATTCTGTAACTCACATGTCTAATCAAAAAATGTACACTATGTAAAGAAACAATTAAAAACTGAATATGTATGAACAAAATAGAATGGAATAAGTTGAGTTGCCATGAGCGCAGCATAATAGTATGTTATTGCACAGAGACCCGGTTATTCCACAGAAGTCAGAAATTTAGACTTTTGACCCAACTACTGCGGTGGGCAACAATTTTCAACCCTCCACTTGCAGTTAATAGATCTATGTACGTTTTCATTTTCCTCGTCTGAGCTGGTATTTGGCTCTAAACTACGCAGCTGGATACCTCTGGCGTTGCTAGCTGTTTTTTGTTACGCCAACATTAGCTTGAGATTGTGAGGCGCTTGTCACTAGTAGGAGAGAGTGTAAACAAAGGCATGCTGGGAAATTAGCTAAGCTAACTTTCGCGCCAATAGTCCCACCGACAACCCAAAAGCGAATGTCTATGAGCTCTTGGAGCTCTGCAAAAAATGTCTAAAAAATGACACGGCATTTTGGACTTTAGCTAAAAACGGCATAATCATAATTAAAAGATCACTGAGAACAACTTGACAATAGAAAAAATATATAGTTGAAAGTTGACCTTTAGCTTGAGCTCCAGTGTTGACACTCCTCCGACAATCTTAACGCTTTAAAAATGTACACAATTAGCGTAATTCTTGTTAATTCTGAAGCTGAGAATTGCAGGTTTGTGCTGATATGCAACATTTTACACAATCAACGTAAATCTGTCGTGAAGCAAAGTGCCTTTGCGCTGTTATGCAACGTAAAGTGTAGCATAATGTCGGAAAGCCAGCATTGACAAGCTGCTTTCCTGATTCAATGTGAATGTGTGAATGGTCGCAGAGTTACAGTACGTCAAGGAGAGTGTGTTATTCAGGTGCAGCTGGCAGGATTCCCAATGTTAAAGAATTAACAAATCTGCAAATCCAAACGTCCACGTTCGACACAAATCTGAGCCACGCCACCACGGAAACAAACGCAGTTCTCCTCCCAGCCAGTTTGCCGATAAGAGATTATGCAAGTGGATTTCCGAACTAAGATGGACTTCCTATCTTCGGCTCACCCTTCATTCCACTCTCTTACCATTTGTATAAAGCTGGCTGTCCTTGAATGGACCGATTTGTCCTGTTTAGCAAACAGACCCACCTTTTGTACACAATGCTCTTTTCTGAACTAAACCGTATCCTCCTGCTGAATGGACTCATTCAAAGTCAGATATATGCTCATGCATGTGAGGCCAGGCCAGTGACCTCGGAGCAGAGTACACCCTGTCACCATACTGATGCCACCCACCCCTCTGCGCACACACCGCCCCACACTTGATTGACTCAGATTGATCGTCCCTGTGTCGTGTTTAGTCGGGAGCCAGATCGAGTCCCTGCCCACCCGTGCTGATGATGTTTACTTCATTTGACTCCTTGACAGAGCCTTTGTCCTATTCAAACTCCCGCTTGACTTTTTCCTCTGTCAGACCTTCTCTATTTTTACTCGCCTTCATTTTCTCCTTGCCTTTCGTCTTTCCTCAGCTTCACTCACTTCTCCTGAAGCTATTTTTGGCTGGGAGCTATGTGCGGTTGCTCTCCGCACCAAAAAACAGAAAACCTTGAGGGTGCAGTGATTGGAGAACAGATTTTTTACCTCAAAAATCAAGAGAAAATGTTCAGACACCAAAATGCCATCTGTAACCCTTGTGCTATCTTAGGCACTTTACCCTTGGGAGTTGGGTCATCTAGACCCACTAGACAGTGCTCTGAACCTTTTTTCTTCAATGATTTGTGATCTTCACTGGTGTCCATGGATTACATGAAATCTTTCCACCTTTATCCACCTTTGTCATGGTAGGGGGAACACGTCAATGGAAGGGGGGGGGTCATCTAAGATAGCACAAGGGTTAAAAGTGCTGGTAGCGATGGCCCTTGAAGGCTTTACCAAGATTATAGGGATGTACCTGAGCCGATAAAGAGTTTCCCAATATATATCTCCTCAGGATCAAACAAACCAATGTTTTATTCTTCTTTTGAAAAAGTATTTTCCACACACCTTGGTTGTAAATCAGGACCTTGAAGAATCTCTGTTTAAACCATTTTCCAACAAGATTTTCTCTGAAAACAAAATCTAAGAGTTATTCTTGTAAGTAAAACACAGAAAAAATTAGTTTCTCTCAGAAGAAGATCAATAACCTTTCCATTCCCTCTCAGTTTTAACATCGTATTGAACCGGTAACTTTTGGTGATTATCTGCTGCACAAACTACACTTAAGTTGCAAAAGTGGGAAATGTTGATGTGGTTAAGTGAAGAGAAACGGTTATTACGAGTAAAAGCTGGTCAGCTTCTTCTGATTATCCTTGAATTCTATTAAAAATTACGGTTAAATAAAGCAAGTAAGTTTCTACCTTTTTTTAAAAGTTCTGGTATAGATTTTAAAAAACTAGAGGGAAAAAAAATAAAATTTAAGCAACATAAATTTAATTACACAAAAAAAAACACAATAATATTTCAGACAATATTTCCAAAACTTGACATGCTGTTGTGAAAAAAAAAGGTCTATCTGACATAAACAGCATTTATTTAAATCTCTCTCTACTTCACATCAGCTTAGGTCATAGTAAAAAAAAAGAAAGTCTGGTGCACTAAATGGTTAACTTCTTAAGACCAAGCTCTTGTTAGAGATAACCCTATACACAGTCGTCACAGGGCTCTAGTTAAAGTACTACTCCAAATTTCTTTTGCCTATTTCCAAAGCATTTCCAGCAGGTCTTTTAATCACAATTATGCTGTTTTTAGCCAAAACACCTGTCGTTTTCTAGGACATAGTTTTCTGCAGAGTGGCAGGAAATCATTAGAAATGCATCTCTAAGCTTTGGGCGGAATGTTGGTGCAGAAATTAGCCATAGAGTTAGCCTCGGCTAAATTCCCATCAACCCTTTGTTTACACCTTGTCCCGCCAGCTTGGACTCGCGTATCGGCCCGGGCCTCAATAAACACACACCCACACCCCTACACACCCACCCCCACACCCCCACACCCCCACACACCCACACACACACACACACACACACACACCCCGAGGGTCAGAGTGGTACTCCGATGGTGATTTGCTGACGATTAAAAAAAAAGAAAAAAAATCATTTTATTTGATCTACCGTCACATCCTTTGTGATTGACCGGCCGATCGCGATCGACGTAATGAGCAACCCTGATTTAGAGGGTTTTTCTGTCTGGAGGAAAGGAACAGGTTGTCACAACCAAGCCAACAGGGTTCAAGTTGGATCAGGTGCGGTGTTTCCATGGTCATTGTGGCCATAAAGTCAAGCCAAACCGTGTGACAGAGTCTACCATTAATGTCGCTTTAGGTGACTTTTCTTTGACTTTACCGTTTGTCCAAAACAGCTGGAGAATTATAGAAAATAGAGTGTGCCACCGTTCTCAGTCAAAGTCTCCATGGGTGGTTGTTGTATAAATGAACTGAAGTAATTTGGAATACGATTCAACTGGATTCAGCAGCTAATGATGAACTTTGAGACTAAATATACAAGAATGTCTCTGGGTTACACAAAAAACTCTGAATGTCTGAAAAATTCTACCTTGACAAGAAATAACTGTGACCAAAAGTTGGTCTTGGTAAACAAATGTCCTACCTTAATCGTCTTTTGATCTATTTTCAAAGTGTTTCTATTGGTCTTTAATTATGATTTTGCCGGATTTATCCAAATATCAAAAACCAGTGTCATATTTTAGGACTTAGCTTCTGCAGGGTGGCAGAAGTTCATTAGAAATTCACCTCTGAATTGTGGATGGGACTGTTGGCACAGACCAACGCCACCCCCACTTCCCCACCCCATTGCAGAGCAGGGAGCTTGTAGCCAATCCACTATATTTTCAACATCATGCTCCTGATTAACAACGATTTGAATAAAGAAATACTCAGAAATGCAGATTTGAATTTAAATCTCTTCATACATGCCCTCAATCATCAAAAAGAACATGTTAAAAACAGGAAAAACACAATTTTCATCAGAGTGGGTCTTTAAAGATCCTTCAAAATGTTTATTTAGTAGAAACATCATGTTCATATTAAAGCTTAAGAGTCCCCCCTAAAGAAAACCCAAGACTTTGACGGATTGTATTGTTTGCACTTTCATAAATGAAATTATTTAAAACAAGTTTGATCCACCAACGATAAGTATTTCGATTTTTTCCAAGAAAACTGCATGAAATTGAAAAACAGAAGAACAGAGCGCACCCACACCCATAAACAGACGGTTATGTTCATGTTTAAAGGTTGGATTGGCAAAAATATCACTGACAGCATGACAGTAATATGTTTTTCTATATTTATTGAAAACATTAATCACAATATTGGTGTGATGAACCAAAGCTGCTGCTCTCAGGCGCTCTGCATATGCACTCCCCATTAACTGCAGCCATTATTTATTTATTCTGACCTTCAGACTGCAATTATTATCCAAAGCAACATGAAATGACTTCAAAAAAATGGCCCAATAATTTTAGCAAGTATGTAATGAAAACAGAAACGTCAATGACTCTCTGACAACTCCAGTTATTATACAGGCAGTTTAGTTACTATAATCTTTAAATAAATAATTTTAAAGTCCTGACTCAACTTTTTTCATGCTTTTTAAAATTTCCAAAATTTAAAGGGCCTATATTGTGCAAAATCCAACTTTTTGAGCTTTTATAATGTTTATTTCTCAGGAAAAGAAACCCCAAAGTTGTTCACGCAAGTATTCCTCTTAAAACCTGCTCGCAGTCCAAACAAACAAGTGGGTTTCTACATTGTGACATCACAAAGTGAGAAACCGCCCCTTCCAGGAAGAGTCGGTGCTGTCAGTTCTGCCCCCAGGCTAACAGAAACACCCACTTTTTCTGTAGAGCTAGCGGGCTTTCATTTTTTAATGCACAATATTCACATCCATCTTTGCAAAAGTTCGGATGCTGTTTGTTTTTGTGGAAGAACCGCAGACACGCTGCTGAGCCCGACTCAAGGAGGACGTCATGAAATGGGCGGCACCCACATGGACAGAAAGGCGGAGCCTCAGAGATCAAATCGTCTTACTTGCCAATGGTAATATAGTTATATACATGGATATTCTTTACTATAAAAGGCTTAAGAATAGCATAGTACAGGTCTTGCCCCCCACCCCCCGTCCATTATCTACAAAAATTTGACTTTTAGACCTAATTCTCTTCTGTATATGCCCTCATTTATCAGAAAAATGCCCCAAGAACATGTTAGAAACACCAAATACTCCATTTCCTTTGGAGTGGGGCTCTAACATGAAAATATATCTGGAAAAGAAAAAAAGTACAAAACTTAAATCTGAGGATTAATGCTGTTAATCACAGTTTTCATGTCATCTACTGGTGGTATTGATGTTTTAAACAAAAACATATAGCCAAGAAATACTGGACTAGTTTCTTTTAGCCAAGATTACTTCATAAATATAAAAGCTGTGCCAACAGCAACAGTTGGTGCAAAGTTGTTTGTTTTTCATATTTCATATGTCTTTTCAGTTCTTGATTTCATCAGTCAGCAAAATGCTTATTATCTGAACACACTTTGAAAACCAGAGATAAATAACCTGCGAGGTTAATGAGAATATGTTCCAGGCGAATGCCGGTGTTGGAAAACATTTACACGGCTCCTTTCCTGTTCGGCAGCAACGCATCAATCAGGGATCAGAAATTAATTTCTTGAATATCAGATGGACTCAGAAACAGCTCTGCTTCTGTTCTGCTGCTCCCCATGCAACGACACGGCTAACCAAATCAGACCCCCCCAGGAAAGACAAACAGGCTCAACTTCGGCAATCCTTGACTTAATTCTCATTGAAGTCCCAAATTGACATGTCTCCCTTATGATCTTGACATATTATTAAGATTTAATGGTGGAATTATGACCATTAAAACAACATGACTGATACAGGGGGGTAGATGATGAGCTATTCATTTAACCTACTCTTCCTGTAATAATATTGAAACAGACAGTCTGCCAGTTATTAGATCATAATTAGCTGGTGCAATCTGTACGGAATCCGAGGAAATGACAGCAAGTTAGAAAGCCGTGTGCTGATCGCACGCCATTTAGCCCGAAAGAGACGAGCAGATGACAGCAGAGGGGTTGAATGTTCTCTGTCCTTTTCAATAAAATGCTGCTGGTGGAACATAATGGGCCAGATGGTTTTTTTTATCAAAGCAACAACTAATATTAGTGGTGGTGCTGCCACCCAAATATTTGCTTTGTTTGTTTTATTTGAGTATTTTTAGCAAAGGAAAACATTTAATTTGTCATTAATTGGGTTAAATGTAAAAATTAAACTCCAAGCTTCTTGTTTTACGGCCAACACCCCCCCATTCTGGCGGGGGGTTTTCTGCATCTACATCCACTGTGCCAGTTTAGCAATGACAAATCTGCAGCCTCAGCTGTTTTATCTTTTACTTGGAGAGACCGCTCTCCCCCCCCCCCCCCCCCCCCCCCCCCGCTGCCCCCTCAGGCATTTCTCCAGGTAGCGTTCCACAAAAGTTACCCTATTAATAAGCAACATATTTGGTTTTCTATGTGAAATGTATTATCCCAGGCATCTACGTGGAGACGAGAGGCGTATGGTCGGGGCAAAATTATTCAAAAGAGTGTGGGAGAGGTGTCGTGTCGCCCTGGGGCGCTCAACATGCTAGGGGTGGGTGAGAACGTGGAGCTGAGAACATGGATCTCACCACCTCAGATGCTCCAGGTGATCAGAGATGTGAGAGTGCCAAATCTTCCTGTTATAGTTCTTTTTGTTAGAAAGTGGATTGTTTACCTCACGTAGGGCAGCCCACAAATGCTTAGATGGGTATTACGAAAAAGATTTAGTTTATGTGCAAAACGTATAAAAGTGCCTAAACGTATAAATGTCATTCATTTTCTCATAATTCTTTAACTTTTTCCATAAAGTTTTCATTTTTGTTGTGTCGCGGTTGTAACGTTACAAAAAAATGTGTTAAAGCTAAAGCTTAAGGCATCCTGGGTTTGATTAATTGATTGAGAAGTTTGTTTATTTCAAGCAACTTTAGGAACAAAAAATTAAAATATATAAATATTTAAAATCTATTAGATATTCATTTATAAGTGTATTTGAAAATAAACTAGAAGGAGCAGCATTTCCAGAAGAAAATGCAGAGATGAATGTTGTATTGCTGAATGAAAATGAAACTTGGGTGATAATTGGCACAAAAAAAAAACAAAGAAAGAAATGATTAAACCAGCGAGCTTCTGCACCAAGGATTCCCAGTGTATTTCAATGGAGGCAAAAATCCTGGAATACTGTATCTGGAAAAGTTCAAGGATTTGAAGGACCAAAAGTCACAGCTGGGAAAAGCTGAACATTTGGATAGTTGAATGGTTGAGATAGCTGGAAAACTATAGGAGTTAAGCAAAAAATGGTGGAAGATACTAGAATAAAGAAAGAGAAACAGGAAAACAATGGGTTGAAAGATTTATAGAATTAAACCATTTAAATAAAAAGATGCTTTCTTCTTGACATGATTCAATACAAAATCCATATTTATAACTGCTGACGTTTTAGAAAAAGTGTCATTTTATTCTTTTGTTCTTTATATGACACAATGTAAAAAGGAAATTTAGAGCTTAACATTTTAAATTATTTTAAAGTGTTGTTTTAACAATATTTATTTATGCACTTTATAAATGTGAAACAGAAGACGTATATGGATATATAAAACATCTTAAAACGTTTGTGCTCATTTTTTTATCCTATTTGTTTATCTTATAGAGTCAAACCTTTGTCTGCTTATTCTCTATGATAAATACCCTGGACTCCTGTAAATTTATCTGTTTAAATGTTGCACATATCTTTATATTTTTGATATTTATTCTTTTCACCAATTTAAGCTGTGTGTTGTCTGTGTACATGAGAGCATAAAGTCCTATTCCTTGCATGTGCACACGTACTTGGCCTATCAAGCGGGTTCTGGTTCTGGTTCTGATATCTGTGTATTTTGTATTTGTCATTAATAGGATCAATGAGCGTTCCTTTGGTCTTTCAGTAGGTTGCATGCTCCATCACTGTTCTGTTACGTTTTGCTGTAAATCAAACCGTTTGTAGTTAAGCTCAACTTTCTAAGACATTGTATTGAGTTGATAGAGAAAACTGTAATAAAACACAAAACTTGCTGTGCAAATCTGGCCTTCAAATGTGTTTATTCTTCTATTTACCCCCCCAAATTTTTACATTCAATTGGCATTAACAAGATTCTTTTTTGATCTGACTTAACAGACTTTGTATGCTTTGCTCAGCTTCAGATCGAAGGCCAAGAACAGCCATCAGAGGACACAAAACCTACTTGTTTACATTTCGTAAATGTTGTAGTATTGTTTGTAGTAATGTAGTATTGCAATGTAGTATTGCGATGGCTTTTAATCTCATAGTACCTGTGGACAGGGACCATAAAGACATTCCATTCTATAATATAATTTTTTTTTAAATGATTTAACTCCCACATTTTTTGCTTATTTCGTAAAAACAACTTTAGAACGCCACAATAAAATATTAAGTGCTATGACAAATATTGTAAATTTTCTTTAAGTGGATTATAATGAGCTTTTGAATTATGTTTTTTTTTTTTTTTTTTTTTTTTTTTTTTTTTTTCCTTTTTTTTAACTTGTCCTGTCCAACAGCTAGGCAGACAGATGAGAGCTGAGGGCCTCTTGGGTTGGACATATTTTACTTTAACAAGAATTATGGGTTTTAATACCAAATTGTTTTAAAGCACTTTATGTGTACAATAATAAATATTAATCCAGCCCAAAGCTGATTGCTAAACGTGCAGATTTATGTCAGCCTTACATGTAATTCGCTTTTTTAATGCAATTTTTTAACCTCCAGATATTTAGTATTTCAAGTCTACACAAGAAAAGATGCAAATAAAAACTATGTATTATTCAAATCATAGACTTAGAATCAAACAATTTAAAAATATTAAAAAGGAGTCCTGTATCAGCACTGGTGCTCCACAGATGTTTTTTTTTTTATTTAACTGGGGGGAAAAACTTTAAAAAGTATATCATAAAAGTAAGATTGTGGACATTACTCATTAAAAGACTGAAGATTATCCAGGTTCTTATTTCGTGTCTTATTTATGAACCATTTTATGAGGCATTGTGTTGTGTGCGTGGGGGTTTGTGTGTTACCAATTTTGTGCGCCTTTGTCTTGTTTTTAATATGTAAAGCAATTTGAGTTGCAAATGTTTTAAAATTACCTTATAAATAACATTTTATTTAAGAAGAGAATTTCCTTTGATGATTTTTTTCGGAGGTTTACTCTCTCTTTTCTCTTCTTTTGAAAAAGATGTTTTTTGATATGTACGTGTTTTTTTCCCCTCTTCTTTTGTGATGTAGACGGTGACCTTTCAACGTTTGTCCTTTTTTCCCGTGGATGTGCTTAGGTTGAAGTTTCCTGTTAATGTCTCCATAAAAAAAGTATATGTCGAGACGGTAAGGTGAGCAGCACGTCTTCAATGGAGGAAGTTATGAGACAAAACAATAAGATGAGACGAGAACCTGCTGTTCAGGCCGATGCTGCCCTTGGTTAGGGAGTGGTGAGCAGCGGTGACTGTGTCCTGTGCTGATTACAGTACTGATGGGCCTCCGTTTGTCACTGCTCCTGCTAGCTCCAGCGCAGACCAGCAGGGTTCCTTGATTACTTAATTGCTTGTAAGAGCTCATTAAAGCTTCCTATCCATCATAAGTCGTATGGCGAGTATCAATTTCAGAGCGAGGAGTGAAGGGAGAAAGAGACAGCAAGATGCTAAGATCTCTGATGAGCAATTAGTGGCGAGGAACGCCTTGGAATTGTTAGTTTAATTTTTTATGAAATATGTTGAATTCATTACATGGATGGATGCTGCTGCGCTACCAAATAAAAAAAAAAAACATGCCTGTTTCAAAGTTTTAGCGCAAAGAAAAAAGTGAGCTTTTCTTTCAAATAGATTTTCTAAAAAAAAATGTTATTTTCCTGTTTGAATTAAACAAATACTTGTTTCTGCTATTTGTGGCACAGCTAAACAGACGTATTTATGTCATGCAGTGGGATTTTGTTGCTGTAGGCGAAGAATGTTACCCCCTCAGCTAAATTCTGTTTTCATCCTCTGAAGCACAAACACCTTTCTGGCTAAACTGTCGTCTTCGTGGTTTCCAGCGATGTTGGTCTAGATGGGTTATGGACTTCCGCCATCATTTTTTTTCTCCCCCCCCCCTCCATCTTTGACTCCAAAAGGGAGAGGAAAAACATCCAGTAATTTAGATGGCTTACAAGAGCTTTACAAGACATTCACAATCTTACCAGGTGCAAAATTAGAATTGGATGCTGTTCGTATTAATTGGTGATCATTTGCAAAGCGGGTGGAAAAAAACGTCTTTTGCCAAAAGCAAGTCTTACAAGCCCCCAGCTGGGGTTGTCAGGGGCAGGCTTGTTGGCATTGTGGCAGCATATGTTTGGTGCCAAGAACACCATTGATTTGCATTTCTTTTATATGAATTTTACAAAGCAGAAATGCTCTTTTGTGTAGAAGTGATCCCAAAAGTAAGTGTTGCAATTAATCACAAGTGAAATTTATCGGCTGATGAAAAGCCATAATTCTACTTGCAATCTTTTTTTTTTTTTTCAAAGAAAAAGTGGCAGCATCTGCAGTGCAGTCGCTTTTTGATGAATGTGGCTTTAAAGCGGTGCAGTGTGGCTCCATTTAAAACTGGCTTGAAGGAAGAAATGCGATCTTTCAGATACTGCAAATGTCATAAGTCATGAAAATAGTTCTTCTGTCTGACAAAAACAAGCAGCGCATAATGTCGCAGAGTGACGCAAACTTGGAAAAAAAAAGTGCTTGCATGATTGAAGTGCGACTGCAGCGAGAGCCGATGAATATTATTTTTAGAGGCTGAACTACGACTGGAAATACAAATGGCACACACATTTAACCATCTCGATGCACCTACCGCACATCAACAGCACCAATTGGGACATTTAATTGATCCAATTAAGCAATTAATTCTTTGGTAGGATTAGACACGATCAGCTTTGTATGTGCAGAAAAGAAAAGGTCCCTGCCAGGAGATGGACAAGCTCCAGGTTTTCCCCCTCATCTCCAAGATGGCTCCAGATGGGTTGGGGGCTTGAGATTTATCTTCGGCCAACTGGTCCAAACCTCATGCTGAGAGTAGCCTACAGTATCACAGAAAAGGCTCCCTAAACATATGAAACATATTCCCCGCATCTACTTGTCAGTATTAACACAAAATCCTAATTAAATAATCTATTTTCCCTTCAGACCAGTCTCCTCTGAGCTTTACCGATTTCCATGGAGCCCTGTTGAACAAAATCTGTTCAATCTTATGTCTATCTTAAGGTCGGAAAAACCTTTATTATCAAGACTCTTCCCATAGAAAAAAATATATAAACATGTAGCCATGCACCGACTAATTGGACAGAATCTAAAACAACCATATTTATGATCGTCGCATATTTATAAGTTTAACCAGTTTTTGTCTGTGTTAATATTTATGGATCAATGAATTTGTTTGTAAATTGTTTAAAAAGGCTGCACGTCACATGCAGCAAAACAGACAGTAAGATTATTGACATGCACACAAATCAACCAAAAGAAAAACAACCAACGATAAAACAGATAAAGCTTATCGTAAATGTTGCTAAAGTTAGACCCCATAATCTACAGACCTCAGGAGACTTTAGTTCACTTTGACATAAAGGGTTATGCAGCGCATTGTGCCCTGGGTCCTGATTGGCTGTTGACCTTGTCAATCAATCTTCATGCGCCGTCTCTCTCCGTGACAAATCCCCATATATCTTCAATTGCAAGCAGATTTTTGTTTTAGTTTAATAAAATTAGACTTGTTTTTCTGCAAGGGTTCAAATTTTAAAGAGTTTAAACTAAAGAGAAAAGTGTGAAAATGTTTATGTCTGTCTGAGAAAACCGTATCATACATGTAGTAAATTAAAAAAAATAAAACTGACTCCTTCATGGATTTTAGAATACAGCATGTAAAGACAATTTGCAATTTTTTTCTTTAAGGTTGAAGGTTCTTCTTCTGTTTCTTTCAAAAGACATTTGTTTTGGGTTAGCTTAGCTAGTTTAGTAGTTTTAGTTCAACAGTAATGTCTTGTATGTTTATGGCAGGAGTGGCCACTTTAACTGAGAGGCGTCCCAGACAGATGGGGAGAAGAGAATCTGGTAATTTTACAAAACAAAATTATTGTTCAGAATTAGATGGTAAATAAAATTGAAAAAAGTAAGTTATGTGTTCTTGCCATGTGGCACTGGTACCACTTGGCCCACAGACTGATGGCGGTTCACAGCCCCAGCATTTGGAACGGGCCCTACCTCTGTGCCTCCCCAACAAAGGTAATTCTACAGTCTAAAGACCAATTTTAGTCCCAGTCCACGTTAAATTAAGACAGCTGTCCTTAATACAAATGTCTAACATACAGCTTAGCAGTTCTAGCAAAGCATCACCTCAATGCCAGTCAACAGCATATCTGTAATAAAGTTAAAAGATTTTCATTATGTGGAGAAAATCTGAAGTTATTGGTTTAAAGATCTTAAAAATTGCAAAAATGCTAAGCTTTTCCAGAAAAAATACATAAAAACCAGATAAGAGTTTGTCAATGTGTCATTGGATTACATGTGTCTGCACAAATATTATTTAATGGTAAAATTTCTTTAGAGACAAGTTCTTCAGGACTGAGCCTAAGACATCTCCTTAATGAGGTATGCCACAGTTATCAATTTAAAACTGAACCAAATGTTACACCTTTGTACCGAATTGTGGGGAAAGTGAATCGTTCATTTCATTTATTTGCAGTAAGGAATCATTGTATCCCTGTTACAAACGTTTTCATGAAAATTGTCAAACATGTGTAGTGCTAAATTTAAATTTAATATTTTTTATCAACCTGAAAGGGTTTTCTTTATTAATGACTGCTTATTAGCATTTTAAAAAGAGGATTTAATAATTCGTAATACACAAATCCTATTTCGAAGCAAAACAGAACCATGACCCAAATATCAAGGTATGAAACGAATTGTGTTCAAAGTGAATCGTTGCATCCTTGGTATCCATCCCTTCAAATCAAACTGCATTTGTGACACTTTAGAGAAAAGTAAACCAGTTCAACAAAGTTTCCCAGCCTCTACACCTTGTTTGTGCCCTCCAAGAGATCCCTGATGATCAATATTAAAGACAGGAAGGACTGAGTTCCACCAAGGGCTTCGTGGATGAAACTGCACCCATCCTCCTAACTGGAGTCACTCTGAAAGCCTTGAGATATATTCCTGTAATTAACGAAATATCCACACTGGCTCTGTTCCACTAAAAGCTCCAGCACGAGTCCCTGTTGTATCTCGACAATCATCCCCACAGATAAGACGCAATCACAAAAAGAAGGAAAAAAAATAAAAGATGCATCAAAACAAACTTTAAGCAATGACCCTGCTTCCTCTGTGCAACTTTTTTCCCCTTATGCCCAGCGTTTGTCTTCTGTCATGAGCATAAGGGCCAACACGGCGCGTCCCTTTTTTCCTCTTCTAAGGATAATGATTTACAAAATGCCTTTCATCAAAGAATTCATTAACAACGAACGTTAATTAAAAAATAAATGAGTAAACATCAATATCAAATCTCAGCACTGTGGAAGGGAATAGATTATGCAGAGTAATGATGTTTGATAGGGGCTTTAGCACCTCTGTGGGACTCTTTTAAACCCCTTACCTCTTAGGCAGTTGCTTATTTTGCAACCCTTTGTTGTTTAACAACAAAGAGAATGGGCTCTCATAATGTTATATTAATCAGCGGATTAATATTTCAATTTGATTTGCTTTATAGTTGAGGTGCTGTTGGCATTTCCATTTTTCCTCCATATGTGCAGCGATGTTAAGTGGTATCATTACCATTTTCTACCTGGGGGTTTGGGGAGATAACAGGCACCAGTGATAGCTCTATTCTGTGGAGAGAGAGGGAGACTTTTTGGGGGTGAGGGGGGGCATTCATGCATTTTTAAAGGTCCTTGTTTGGTGTGTCTTCACATCCATTATTCTCAAATGTTGCATGCAAACAGCTGAGTCACAGCCTTTCTGATCGCCACAGGACAACAAGAAACCGTAACTATCCAAAAGCCTGATTTGACGGTGACCTTTAAAAAGATGCTATTCACTTATGATGCGCGTTCGGTCCTAATTTTGTTGAAAACTTTTGCTTCTGGCGGATGAGGGCAAAGGAGATATGTTAGCAATATTCAAGAATGATATTTATATTTATGATTCAGTCAACTGGTTACTCAACGTTTATAAAAGTGTACATTTTTCTTAAATAGTTAAGAAAAGGACATAGAGCTTGAAAGATAAAGCACAACTTTGACAGGAATGTAATGTGTTTTTGCACTAAAGTCTCTAAAGGTGCATTCATTACTTAAATGGGGGAGTCCATGTGTCTAAATTGGGGTGAATATGTATTTGCAAATAAGAGCTTTTTGACTGTAGGACAGACCAGCAGGCGAGCAGAAAAAAATCTTACTTGGTACTGAACTATCAAAATATCTTGGAAACACTAGCCGCGGTTACGTGTGCAAAATATCTTGATCGGATCAATGGTCGGGATAGAATTCAACCGTGTACACGGGCCCAGAAAACCTTTTTCCGATTAGAACAAACGTTTACATGCGCAGCACTTTCAGTCGGAATAAATCATTTGCACATGCGCCTTCTGTATAGAATACCGGAAGAGGAAACGAGTCCGAGTTGCCACACACATATACGTAGCAGCTCCGTAATATAAAAGATGATCTTCTAAACGTGCTTTTATTATTGTTATGTCATGATTTTTATTTTTTTATCTGTGTGGTCAGTGCTTTCTTTGTGGCATAACGAAGCCGGACGAAGGGTTAGGTGAAGGCTAACATGCGCTAACAACATTTAGCCTGGATGAACATAAAAGCAATGAGGGAAATGCCACAACTTGGCTGCACATAAATATGTGGGAATAACATCAGTCTTTATTTTGTCGGGACACGACTGGAAACACAAATCTATGTGAATGTTTGAGCGGTTTCTAAGGACTGAGCGACATTTCTGCTTTGAAAAGCTCATACACCGCCCTAAAGCCGTAGTTTGAGCCGGCGGCCTAAGCTCTGGCCGGAGACGGGACACACGGTTCTCCTGAATTCGGCTGCTCGTTCACCCAGAGCTGCGGGACGGATGGCAGTCCGAGGCCTCCCACACGTAACAAAGCATCCTCCCCTCACCTCCAACACAAAACTTTAAGTCCGGCTGCTCTGCTCAGAGACACAGTTCGCTCCGTCCACCGGCAACCATGCCCGGACCGCGCAGGGTCCAGACGTCAGGGGGCACGAAGCGCTTCCCCCGGCGCCCCTCGCGAGGGGTGTCGGAAAAGATAGGAAGGGGGGGGGGGGGGGGGGGGGGCAAGGGGCAAGGGCGGAGCGCAGAGTAGGCCTGGGTGAAAAATCGTTTGAATTAATTCATTTGATTTTTTTTTTACAGCCGATTTCAAAAGTAACTAAATCGAGTTTTTGTGTAATGGCGCATTATTGGCTCCAGAAAGTTTCCGTAGCGTTAGTTTCACACGGCGGTATGGCAAACGACAAACAACAACATCATAGCACACACGAAACAGCAAGCGACAGCATGGCTACCGGTGAGAGTGGGAAGTTTGGATTAGGATTTTGTGTTCAGAGGCGGAGGCAGCGGCGGCGGCAGGGAGGGGCTTGACCGCGACTCCTGCTGCTTCATCATCTTCTCTGTGGAGAAGACAGGGTTTCTTAAAACCTTAGGCCCCAGATATGTATTGTTAGTCCTTTAGAAAATGGTGCTACTCTCAAGGTGAATGTTTGTCTCCTTTTAGTCTAGACTACAAAGTGTGACTTAAAACGCAGCTGGGACTTTAAGTAAGTAACCTTTTTATTTTGGACAAGTGAAAACAAGTGTAAAATAACATCTTCTTTCACTTTCGGCTTCTCCCATCAGGGGTCGCCACGAAACAACCGTCCCTCGAGGATGAGTCGCATGGTTAACTTGGCAATGTTTTACGCCGAATGCCCTTCCTGACGCAACCCTCTCAATCCAACCGGGCTTGGGACCGGCACAGCAGCAGAGAAGGGAATAGGGAGCAGCCCGGAATCGAACCCAGGTTTAACGGACGGAAGGCGCCGCAGACCAGCACGAGCTAAACCGGCCCCCCAAGTGTAGAATCACATAATAAATAAAAATTATATACAACAAGAAAATTATATAAAACAAAATTATACAAACAACACAAGTCCAAAAGGGAGTGAGAAGAAGAAAAATCCTATACTTAACTTTGATTCCAAGAGTGTGTTGATTTATTTATTATTCATCCCAGAAATGGGGGTTACATTTGTCTTGCATTTGAATAAATAAAAGCAAAATGTACTTTAAGTTGTCTGCCGTTTGTACTTATTGCTTTCCTTAAGTGGGGGGGGGGAGGGGTTAGGCCATATCGCCTCTTCAGTTTACTTTCAGCATTTTTTGGATGCATTTACAATGAAGTGCATCTCACCAGGGTTCATTTGCAAGTAAACCTAGACCTGCTTTTTCAAACCATCCTTGTTGAGTTCATGGCAGAGTTCAGGTGGGCTTTCACACTTGATGAGCAGAGTTGAAAACTTGAGGAAATGAACTTTACCAATGACAAAACAAACGTGCATGGATGAACCCAAAGTGCTCCAAAGGGCAACGGCTATACATTAACCAGACAAAAAGCTTTTGCAGAAGCTAAAGATAACCTGCATCACAAGTTCCAACTTCTCTTAACACATTAGTCTAAGCTAATCACATCTTATCAGGAGTACACACCTTAAAGTAAACAGATAAGCAATTAGAACATGGCTTATTTGTCTGAACATCATCCACTACCATGCAAATGCAACATAATTGCCCAGTCGACCTTGAGTGACAAGTCATTAAATGATTGTTCACTACGGTTGATTATGATATGACAGGCGTTTCGCAGTGGATACATAACTAAAGTAAAGTGTGGATCACGTTATCGTGCTTCTGTTTGTCATAAAAACCTTTATGAAAGGCAGCCTTGCCGCAGTACAAATATTGATGTTGTACTTTCACAGCTGCAGAGGCTTCGGAGAGAACAGGAAGTGGAGAATGAGCAAATTCTGTGCATTTTTCAAAAAGGAAACAACATAAAATCAACAACGTGCTTATTTTAAGCGGTTCAGTATGTTACATTCATAAAAACAAATGTTAAGGCTAAACGTCATCATTGAAATGACTAAACTGAAGACCGTCAACCCTCCAACAGTGACTGAAGTAAAAAGTAAGTAAGTATGAAACCCTAGTACTTTTTATTCATTCCTCACATTCCATTACGATCAGCTCCAAACTATGGAGCAAACCTTGTAGTAGATGATGTTGCAGTACCTCCAAAGGACCAGTGGAGGCTGGCTTCAGAACAAAGCTATTCCCAATTAACTCCTTTGTTAATAAATCAGACTTTACACCAAATGTAAACTACGTACAGCACTGTGTCAAAATCCTTTTGCAATGCTGATCTGTTCATAAGAACTAGGCTGGGGAGTGTTTTTTAACTATCATATTTTCACAGCCATAGGGCGCACTTAAAAGTCCTAAATTTTCTCCAAAATGTACGGAGCGCCCGATGGTGCAGTCCCCCTAACGTGATGTTGCGGGGTTTTCGGTAAAGAGGACGTAGGAGAGGACAGCATGAGGTCAAGGGGGAAGAGAGGACGTGAAAGAAGCCACCCCCCTGAGTAGTACTAAAGTGCAGGTATGTGCATTATGCAGAACCACATCATTTTGGAAACTCAATGAAGCACAGTTTAAACTGCAAGCTATCAGCTACGTGGAGGAACATGGGAATAGAGTAGCTGTGAGAGACTTCAAGATGAATGAATCCATGGTTGGCAAGCGGAGGAAGCAGGAAAACGAACTCCGACAAGTCGAGAAGACGCAGCTGAGTTTCCGCGGAAACAAAGCGATGTGCCCCGAGTTGCAAGACCGACTGGACCGATGGACTAACGATCAGAGAACAGCTGGGAGAAGCGTCTCTACAGTCATCATTCCACTGAAGAGACACGATGGATGACGGATGGCGAACACACTTTAACTAAACGTGGGAGGCAGCGCCGGCAGAGTTACGTCACAATTTGTGAATGAATCGTAGATGCTTGGGCTAGAGCAGGGGTGGGCAATTCCAGGCCTCGAGGGCCGGTGTGTCTGCATGATTTCCAGATAGTCTTGCCCTACTCATGGCTGATTACCTGGTTCAGGTGTGTCCAGCCAATAATCTTGCCCTACTCATGGCTGATTACCTGGTTCAGGTGTGTCCAGCCAATTAGAACATGCCAGAGCAGGGTATGCTGGAAAACATGCAGGAATGCGGCCCTCGGTGCCCACCTCTGGGCTAGAGTGTCTCCTCGCACTGTTCTTGGAACTTTAGCAAAAGCCGGCGTCATTCATGAGGAGCCGCACGGCAAAGAGGCGAACTCTGACGATGACGAAAGGGAACCTGGCGTGTTTGATAGAAACTTAGCCCAGCTGCTCATTTCAGAAACAGAAGATGAGGAGTTTGATGGATTTTTGGATCCTGATTGATGACTGAAAAAATTAAAAATAAATCACAACCAACTCAGTTTTGCTCCCGCTGCCTTTTTTTAAAACACACACTGGTGTGCATGTTTTACCAGTATGTGTCAATACCCGTGCACTGAAACCCGGTGCGCTTTTTGTATGTGTTAAATATCAAAAAGCATCCATAACTGAAACTGAGCCCTGTAATCCAGTGCGCCCTATGGTCGTGAAAATACGGTAGCTTTTTTATTAGATCTTAAAAATTAAAGGCATTTCTTTATGTTAGGGGGTGCACAAGATAAAAATTAGTGTTCCCTTGTTTGTGACAGTAGTTACATTCTAAAAAACATGCAATATGCAAAATATAATTATGTTTATTTTTTACAAAATTTCTCAATGTTTTTTAAGGATGTTAAACTCCTCACTACACACTTTACCCTTTTTATAAGACAGACATGAACATTTTCACACATTTCCTTTAACTATAGAAGTTTAAACCTTATTAGTTTCTCTTCCATGATCAATTTATAAATAGTTGTCACTTCTGTGAATTAAAAAGGTCACCATCCATACGTCACTACCACATCCTCGTCCCTAATTGGTCAAAGTTCAACCTAGTTTAGCTTGCAAAGTGCATTCAATGTCCCCCTATTTTGTATGTAGAACCCAAAAACAGTTGTAGAAACCTGTGTAGCAACGTGTGAACGAGAGAGTTTCAAACATGGAAACCCGAAACGTACATATGGGCATGTTTACAAAGACTTTTCATTGGAAATGGTCGCTTGAATGCGTGTGCAGAGGGCAGTGTGAACCTGGCTTCACACGCAAAACTGCACACAAAAAAATCAGCAATACTGCAAAACCGCAAAAGGTCAACGACTTTATAATAACGAAGGTCCCACCCTAATGTTCTACTCTGGTATCAACTGAGTTGAAGTTACACTTAAGGTAATATGGAGCAAGCCCGTTCATTCTTGAACACACACGAATACACACAAGAATTTGAAAATAACTGAGACTTTGACCTCCATCCATCAATTTTCTTAACCCGCTGTATCCCTTTCAAGGTCACAAAGTTGCCGGACCCAGTCCTGGCTACTGTTGGGCAAAGGCGGGGTACACCCTGGACGGGTCACATGATCACTCCCACACATATTCACACATCCACACCTAGAGGAACGTATGAAGCAGGTTTTTGGACAGTGGGAGGAAGCCAGAGAGCCCAGAGAAAACCCACGCAAGAGCATGCAAACTGCAGACCCAGACCTGTGATTTGGATTTCAATATCTGATTGGTGTGTACATTTATTACTGATTTTCTAATAGAAAATGTTCCTACATGCACTTCTTCAGGTTAACCCACCTTGTCATGGTCAAATGAAGTCATTATTCCTCCTAATTACCCCGATGACCCTTTGTCTCCATCTGTCTGCATGGGTGTTCAAGTATTTGCGTCTATGAGCACGTGCACCACTGCCCTTCATAATCAGGGGTCTAAAAGCCCCCCCCCCAACGCTCTTGCAGTGAATTGCTCACAGCTGTGGGCCCCTTGTGGCGTTGGCAGCCTCTGCCCCGTCATCAAGCGTCCGTCGATCTGACCTGCTAATTTGGAGCATATGTAAGTGCTCTTAAAGTGGCGGGCCTTTTGACACTGCGCAAACAGCAGCTGCGGCAGCTGCCCCCAAGGAAAGCTTTATTTAATTCAATTACGTCTTTTGGAGATATGTAAACGAGGAGGTGTGGGAGGGGGCCCTGTTCAAGAATGGAGGCTATCGCTGCCTTTAACTCCTTCAGATCCAATAAGATCCCCCCCAATCTTGTTTGATCGCCTCTTTTCCAAACAAAAAAAAAGTCCATGCCCAGGTGGCTCAATGGGCTTGGCTTCAACCCCTCCACACTTCTTCTAACTGTCTCTGTGGTGGAGGGCGTCTGAGGGGGTGGGTAATCAGGGTCAGGATCCTCTGCCACACTGATCAGTGCATCTCAACCCCCGGGCAGCCCTGCAATTAATGCGCTGTTGAAAAGGAGCAAAGATATTCACCATCTGGCAATTAGTGCTCATCGGCTCCTCTCCGTTGCCTCTCTGAGCTCTAAACACAATTGTGATCTTGTTCTTATTCCAGCATCAGCGCCTCACACTGACTGGCCCAAGGCCCATTTGCCGCTCAGAGGGTCTATATAGGAATGAACGAGTGCAGGATCGCAATCCAGGGCAATTCAGAAAGCCCTCTCGTTCTCGAAATGGAGCCGTAATAACAAGTCTTTTAGTTGTTTTTTTTTTTTTTTAGTCCCCCTCCCCTTCACCGCTCAGGATTCATCCCATTGCTTCCAGCCCCAGCTGCTGCTGGCCTGAAAAGGGGCTTTGGAGAGACTGGTGTCATCAAATTAACTCTTTCTCTCTGGATGGGAGCAAAGGTTGCCGCCATCGCCCGTCACCACTCTTTTTTTTTTTACCACATCAATGATGTTATGATTAGTCATTTTGCTGCCAACAATGGCCACCAAATGCGTGTGAATGCCCTTTCCCGTCAAAGAGGATGGGGGAGCTGCTGAAAGACATTGATTTGGATAGAAGTGAGAGATGTTTCCAGGGTGTTTTTTTTCTCCCCCCCTCACACGCTCATTGTGAAATTCAAATCTGGCGATGACAAACAGAGTGATTACGTTTGAAATTGATCTGGTGAGGTTTGAGCTGCAAAGGCTTAACCTCCTCATTTGGCTTGAGTGAATCCAAGTCAATGGTACAAAGGAGAGGCAAATATGAGGAAGTGGAGGGTTTGGAGAAACAAAAGCACGGCACAACCAACATTTGGCCACAAGTTCCTGCTGCAAAGATTAGAGTGAGAAGATGCTGAAGTTGCATCACCTGTAGAGGTCATCGACTCGAGAGGAAACCTCACGTCTCCCCTTGATCCGCTGACCCCCCATCTCTCTCATCTTTAATTGCTACCACCACCCCTACAGCAAGCCGCCGCTATTGTGCTTTCCTGTAAAGTGATAATTACACACATTGAATTATTAACAGTCATTATCAAAGCTTGTGCTTAACTTGTTTTGTTGTAGAGGGGGTTCCTGTGATCTTGGGCAGTCATTACTTATTAACAAACTGGATGCTTTTCCCCCCAGTCGCTGCGTGTCGATGCGTGGCGTTAATGACACTCTCATCCTGTTTGCCCTCGTTTCAGCTCCAGATAAATGGGAAAAATAATATTGGGGTTATGACTGAAGGAGGAAGGCGACGCAAAAATTGCTATTTATTGGCCTCAGATGAAGTCATTATCATAAAGGGAAATTAATTAAATCAGTATTTTCAGTTGACTGTTTACATAGCCAAGAAGTGTCTTCTTAATATTGGTTTGGCTGAAATAAATTCTGTTTGTTTGGGAGATGTGCAGTAATAAATAAATATATTAATGATCAATCAATGCAACAACTTCCAGTTAATGCTCTAGATGAATGTTGACACATGATAGGAGGGCTTTCTTGGGCTGGAAACAAAGGTTACTAAAGCTTTACTCTGCATCTGTACAGGGGTTGACCCATATAAGGGGATGCAGGTTTTTGGGTTGTCCGAGTCCGTGGGGGGTGGTAGAGAGGACCAGCCGGATCTAAAGGGGGGCGCAGGTGTGTCTTCCAGTTCTCTTGAGACTCGACCGGCCCACCTCAAGGAAAATGGGATTTACGTGTGATAAGTGTACTATGAAGTATTCATAAAGCTAATGGAAGTTCCACGCACTTATGACATAAAGCTAATGCTGTCGTATAATGTTCGTACGCCACACTCTGGTTGCTATGCAATTCCTTCTGTTGTGACACCATTGATAAGAAGTTCATTCTGCATGCTGACCCAAAAACATGAATCGAAGAACAACCTCAGGACAGTAGAATAAGATGCTGAACACGGAATCATGGAGTCTTCAGACCTTGAGCTGCATGGAACGTCTTTGGGTTGAACTGGACAGAAGACTGAAGAACTTCTGCAGGAGACTTGAAAAGGACTTTCTCAAGAATATTTCCATCTATATTGCAGAAAAAAACTGCAAAAGTGTTCAGCTGTTTTTTATGTAAAGGAGCAAGTGTCAAAAGTTTAGCATAGTTTGGCATTTAAATCAATTCCAGGACATTGTTTTTCAATTGAAAAACAGGAAACATGATTATCAAACGTTTGGCAAATCAGTTCAAACTTTTAGGTGTAATAGATGTGTTTTCATTTGACTCGCAGCCTCCGTCATACAACACAAACGCTAAACCTGCCCAAAGTCTGGGCCTTGAGTGAACGTTTGTGGTCGACTTGTTCTGAAATATCCTCCGTGACCTTCAAAAAGCAACCATCTGCCTCTAAACTTGGCTTTACCCAAATGGAGTGAGCGTATGGAAATAGAAAGACAAACACTGAGGGCAGAAACCGTGTCAGACAACTGTGACCAGGGTACCATTTCCAACCCCTCCCTGCACAGGGGACGTCTGCTGGGGACTAGCGGGGGCCTAAAGGACACAGGTATCAAAGATGAAAACAAGTCTGAGGAGCCCTTAAACAAATCTCAAACAGGCTGACCGCACTCATTGAAGAGAGGTGGGTAGGGAGGGGGGCGCACATGCAAATGTGGCGTTTGTGTGAGTGGCGTGACGAACCGCAGCCAGACAGAGACATAGAGTCGCAGCGACTCCTCACCTGCAGGACTTCCTCTCAACCAGAACCCCAACATTCATCCGCCTTTCTCTCCTTTTATGCCTCTTTCCGCTCTTTTGTTTTGCCTTTGTTAGCAGCTTTAGTTCAGACATAGGTCACCAGTGTACATTCACTCAAACAGACATCGCCGTGTGTCAGGTTTCATGTTTCCTAGAGAAAATGAAAGCATTCCTGTCAAAACTGATGCTTACAAGTCCCTTTTTCTAAGTCCGGTACAGTACCAGTACCAGTCAAGATAACTTGAAACCACACCTGAGTGTTCAATTCATTTCTAATTTTCCATTCAAAACCAATTTTCTTTGGTTCCAAGCTGTGTTCACATTACTAATGATGTAAACTGAACAAAAGGGGGGCTTTAATTACTTAAGTTAAGGAGTCTTGTATCTAAAACTAAGAGAAAGACACTTTTTCTCATTAAAAAAAAAAAATCACAGAAATCACAAGCAATTTTCTATTTTGCAAGTCAGAAAGTGCAACAAATGTTGGCCAAATTAGTGTGGCATCGTCAGACTTGTAACTGGAGAAAACAGAATCCAACATCTAGTTGACGTTTTCAGAACTACCTGAATATCAGAATATTTTAACCCCAAATTTCATCAAAAGTTTGTGTATGGTTTTGTAGAAACTTTTCTATTAAACTGTGGCTTTTGTAATAATAACAATCAAGGAAAGGTGAAAACATGACTGGAAAACGTTCATGAAAATGTTTGTTTTTTTCCTCTAAAGACAAAAAAGTCGGTTTGTAAGACGTATTCTCTGCTAGTTTAGATGAAAGGACTGTGAGTCTGTTCTAGTTGTTCTGTTTCTATTGAGGTGTTTTTTTTTGTTTTTTTTGTTTCTATTGAGGTGTTGAGCATCTTAATTTATTGTCTTCTAGTCATGGATCTACTGGAACTAATCTTTGAGGATGGAAAACTGTGGAGAACATTTTCGAGATTTGTTGTTTAATGATCCAAAACAGCAGAGATGTTGATGTTTTTATTTCCTGCTGAAGTCAACCAGGAAGTTGACAGAAAATATTAAGAGTGTGACGTTGCTTAAATTCATAAATAACATATCCTTCTTTCTAAATCTTTGTGTTTTTATCTGTTTTGTTGGTTCTGATCTCCGGTTGTAATAAAGGTTGGAATGACGCTGATTGAGTCCACTTTAATTTTCACACATCCAGGTTTGCTCAGTGAATTGTTGATCTTGATTGATGAATCGGATCGCAGTTTTAATGAGGGAGGTGTTGCTTTGTCAGGTGAGTAATCATGTTTAAATCAACAAAAATCTTCATTGTTTCATGTCTTCTAGCTGCCCCCCCCCCCCCATTCTCTTCTTTCTCTACATTGAACAAATGGGTAACAAGCGCCACTTTGTACCTCTCTTCTCCCTTAGATCCAGAGTGAGGAGTCTGATTAAATAATCATCGGAGGAGTGGCGTGCGTGCGGCTTTCCCCCTACTCCTCACCTTGGGGACATATTGTCCCCTGTCACTGAAACCTCGGGGACAGAAGGCTCCGCCGTGGGGAGGCTCGACGGGGGAGCAGAGAGCTGATGAAACGAAGATCGGGTAATGAAGGCATGGCCCGTGGCTTCCGCGGCTCCGCCATATGTTTCACCAAATGCAAATTGCCCCCCAATTCAAACAACTTTTTCATCTTGATATATGCAAATGTGTTTATAAACGCTGCCTTATAAATATAGCATTACAGTTTATCCCGAGCGAGCTTTGCATCAGTCCCTCCCTCGCTCGGGTGAAGTGGCGGCGCAGTGTGACGAGCGTTAACAAACAGGCGGCGAAGCTGGAAGTGCTTAACGGAGTCCTGGGGGACAGGAAGTACGATGGTCAAATTGGGAGAGGACCGCCGCCTGACCTGTGAGCCAATGAGAGCAGCTCCCGCAAACGCATCATCCAATTGGCAGGCATCACTCAAAGCCACCAATGACGATGCAGCAGGCGCACGTGAGGTGGTCACTAACTTGAACTTTTGACATTCTCGTTTTGTTTTCCATCTGAACGTGCAAAAGTCGATCACAGAAAAACAAATGCATCTCAATAGTTAAAGCCGCTTGTGTGTGTTTGTGTTCGTTTGTGTGTTTTGTGCTCACAGCAACAAATCCCAAACATCCACATCAAAGCTCCAAAATGTTAAATAATGACTGCAATCTAATTAACGTGATTGAGCTAGCCAAGAGCTAAACAGCGTTCTGATCTGACCTGGAAAAAGTTTGTGACACGTCTTCATCACAAAAGGGGGGGGGGGGGGCGTAGTTGTTTTTTTGTTTGATTTTCATGAACGAGTTCCATCGCCGCTGTTCAGGCCTCTGGGGGTGTGGTCAGGTGTCAGTCGCTGTGGAGATGATCAGATTGTCACAGCCTCGCTGGTCCCCTCAGAGACAGAACCTGAGGGGACGCCTTTGCCAATGTCTTCATCGTCGCCCACGGCAACAGCAGCTGGCAGCTCTGGACCGAACGGTGGGCGACACGGGCCAAGTGGGTCAAACCTCACAGAGCCGAAGAGGCATATGGCGTGCTGATGTCGTTGCACGGAACAGCGCATTATAGGAAGAGTGGGAAGGACTTAAAAAGTTTCAGCGAAGTTAAACCACAACACGATTGTTGTAAAAGAATATAACAACTGCACAGAAATAAAGTAGATCTTTTCTTGAACTAACATTACAGAGCGTTTGATTATTTTTGGCTCTATGAAAAACCTCTAAATTTCAAAAGTTCAAATGTTTCATCAGTTATAATTTCAGAAACTGCTTTAAAAGTTCTTTTTGGATTAGTTTTCATTACAATCCAAACATTGGCAGACTTTATCTTCCGTTTTAAGTTTTAAGTTTTAAAGAAATAAAAAAGAATCTTTTATCAAAAGATGGGGTTTAATTTATCCTTCACCCTGAGAACACACCAAAAAAATTCAAAATCCAAATCTGTTGATTTAAATCTGTATTTTAAAGCTGGAATTGACGAAGAATCCACACGTTCTTATCCCAAGATGGCACTATATTGATGATCTATATTGATGATTGATGATGAATGGAGGGGGGGGTCCAGTACCAACATGCTCATGAAGTTTGAAAAATAAACAGAAAAAGTTGTTTATATTCCCCGGCAGCAGTGGATGCAGTTTATTTCTCACAGAGAAGCAGCTTTGGAAAAAAAAAACTTACAATGAAGCTTAATATGCCGTACAGGTCTTTAAACTGGTGAGTGTTTGACCGCCTCCAGCATTTGGGCTAAAAGACTTGTGTTTGTGTTTGTGTGTGGCTGTGCGTGTGTCGCATTTGTGTGTGCAGCAAACAGCGTTCACATGGGCCTGTATGGAGTAACGTCGGGCAGGCAGCTCTACTTGAACACGGGTCTGCAGTAGATTGAAGATCACAGATTAACAGTGATCTTCAATCTACTGCAGACCCGTGTTCAATTGATCCCAGACGAACTGAAAGTGATGTGAAAGAGAAGCTGCAGTTATGTGTATTCTGAAAAACAAATGTTTTATGAATGATTCCACCTCTAAACAATAAGTCCTGGTGGGTTTGGTCAAAAACACTTAAATTAACCAATCAGAAGAGACCTGATTAGTAGTAGGGGTATCACCTATAAATTCTAAGGAAAAGTGTAAATATTGGTGCTTATAAGAAAACCTAAAGTGAATGCTGCCATAAAGGTTCATCTGATATGATTGAAACAGTTTCTGCTTTAGCATCAACATTTCCTTTTAAAACATTCTGTAGTTGGGATGAGTCTAGTGAACCCTGAGGGGCGGCTTTAGTGCTGGAGGGGTCTTTTCAAGTATCACAGACTTAAATGTGAAATTAATATAATTGCGTGTTTTATTTATTGCAGTTCCAAGCGCTATTTATTGCAGTTGCGTGTTCGATTTATTGCAGTTTATTGCAGTTACGATCTCTATTTATTGCAGTTGCCTGTTGATTTTAGCACACTTGTTTTCTCAATTTGAACCAGTTTGGACTAAAACAGATCTCAATCTACATTAATTGAATCTATTCATATTTTTCTACAGTTTTTTTTATAGTGTAAACTACCTAAATTAAAGTAATTAAAATGGACAAAATCTCGTCTAACCAGATTACCAGGTTTGTTACCAGGAAAATCCTTCAATTAAAAAAATAATTACATTTTTTGCTCAAAATGAAATTTATTGGAGTTTATTTTAGGATTTGAAGCATTTTAGCCTCAACTGAAGCTAATGACTAGTTAGCAGCTACAAATCTTTACAGCCAAAGAACAGAAAGCAAAAACCAGTCACCCAGTCTAACAACACCGCACCAGCCAACTATCCAGGCCTTGATGGATGAGCTGGTTAACCTCCAAGTTCGCCGTCGGCTCATTAGCCCGAGTGCTCTTCTGCTAATTCAGAGGGGTTATGAACTGGATGCTAATTAATCACAGACAGAGATGAGCTGACACGCAACAGCAGACAAAGCAGCGGTAATGCTCAGGTGTAGTTAGTGAGCAAATGCAGCGCTGCGAGGGCCGCCGCGTACGCCGATGTGCAAAAAAAACACGAGTAAGCAAAGAACGCAGCGAAGCAACTGTGTGATCACAGGGAGTTTGAAGCGGTCTACACAGAACGGTGTGACTCAAGCTCTTAATTGATCCTGTAGGAGAACGTGATGCTGTGGAACAGACTGACAGAATTTGTTCAAACATCTGAATTTTGTCACTTTTGACAAAATCAGACAAAACCTTTTCTGTTTCACTTATTGTGAAAGATGGATCAATATGAAAACTTCACGGTTTCCTGATACATTTATTAATTTATTAGGCTTTTACTCTTCAAACCGTCTTTTCCTTCTGAAATTTAAAAATTCCTAATTCTGTGGAACCTTATTGTTTTCTCATTTATTCGTTTTAATGTGTAGTATTTTTTCAGACTTCAAGTAACTCCACAGTTCAGGAGGATTTTTGTGGCCTTGCTCACCTTAAATTAAAGGCTTTATTTATTCATTATATGTATTTATGATTTATAAAAGCTTTAATTTATTGTGATAATATATGGTATGTGTACACGACTTTTCTAGAAAGTTTTACTGCGAATAAAAAGAAAAAGAAAAACCTGAAGTAAAAACCACCAACAGCAGATTCATCAGTTAAACCTGAGACGAAAACAACAATTTTGACGACTTTTTATTCCCATTTATAGGATCATTTAGGGAATAACAGCTGACAGCTCATTCAATGCATGTCTGCTGAAATGTGTCTAGAGCTACAATGGCTCCCTCTAGAGGACTAAGGCGGGAAGGGAACGGAGGCAAAACTCATGAATTTAGTTTAACAGTGAGTAAAAGTTTATTTTTGTCGAACCATTGTTTTAGTTTCCCTAACTCTGTATTTACTATTTTTACTACTTCTCTGAGTATTTCGACTTTAGATACTATACTTGTGTCATCTGCATATAAAAAGTATTTGAGACCATATAGCAAACTCATAGAATAATAAAATTATAGAATATTTTATTGTTTCTCCTTTATTGTTTTAGGAATGGGCAAAACACCTTGTGCCTCATAAAAAAAATATGAATAAAATGATTAAGGCCTCACATGTTTACCGGCAAATATTTCTAATGAAATTCACAAAAACTGGAGTCTGAACAGAAAGTCATGAAAGTAAACTCGACATTGTTGGGAAGCACTGTCTCAGGGCAAAGAGCCTCCACAGCAAAAACACATTTTAATCGCCTTTGGACTTCAGTCAATTCCATCTAAAGATTGTATGTGCATTTCATCTTTGTGTGACCGAGAGAATAAACAAAAATCATCCTAAACAAAAGGGTAACCGCTGTGCTCTGTGGTCAATCTGCTGTGTCTTCATATCCAAACGTTCAAAAACCCAAACAAGCACAGAAACATGGATGCTCCACTGTCCTCTATCATTGAAAAGCCCATTTTAAATAAGATCTGGATTATTTACCTCAAGACATCACACCCTGATTCCCTTTCCATCATTTCTTTTGCATAAAATGTTTTATGATGCCCCAAAAGCTGCTGTTAATGTTTGCTTTGTTCTGTGAGGAGTTTGACGAGACGACAAATACACTTTTAGGATAAAGCAAACACGTCTCACACAGTTGTCAAACGAAACATGCTGGGAGCAAAGGTAATGCACAGAAACCGGGCAGGTTGCAGCACTTGCCCACCAGAGGGCAGCAAAGGGCAATTTGGGTTTCTATGACATCCCTGTGGAGGTTTAGCATGACACACTTTTTCTTTAGAACAGACAACATTTCCTATTACCGAGATGTTGAAGACGTGAGGACCAGCAGGCTCTGCTGCTGTTTCTGCCTACAGCTCCAGTCAGCTTTGTTCTCTCTCTGCGGTAGCAAACATATTGTCTTCTTGACCACATTCAGTACAGTTTCTCTGACATCAGCAGAACTTCGGAGGGCACCCGCCCTCCAGCCCGCTTTTTACTTGCATATTAGACACTCTGATTCATCTAGGGCCTTGTGGAGAGGGTCTGGTGGAGGGGGGCACGGTGAAACATCCGTGCTCACCTTTCGCTGCCCCCCCCCACAATTTTAACTGCATGCTAGCAGCACACACACAGCAAATGCACACCACTCACAGAGGGACCCCGGAGTGGGGGGCTCTGCAGCTTGGCAGCGGTGGGGCACCCCACACTGGAGACCTCCTATTTTACCTGCAGCACACACACAGCACTCCCACACCTCCATACATGGGTGGGGTCGGGGGGGGGGCGGCCGGTCTTCACCCGCCTGGTCCTCTCCGGGCGGCCGGGCTTGTGGGTGGCCTGTCGGCTGCGGGAATGGTCGGGCATACGGCTGGGGGGGGGGGGGTTCCTGCGTGGCGGCGGGGGGTGGGGAGGGTAACCAGATGATTGTGAATATGTGTGCGTGAGTGCATGGGTGGGACGGACCTGGGGGCTGGCTCGATGGGCTTTCCCTCCCCATCACAGAGAGGGGAGGGCACTGAGAGGGTTGGGGAGGGGGGCTCAGATATTTTGGCGGGGGGGGGGGGGGGGGGGGGTTGTTGTAGTGTGTAGGGTTGTAGGGTTATGGGGGGGTGGCTGTGGGTGCGTGGTGGCTCCTGGGTTGCTCGGGTCGCGTGCCTGGGCTGGCTTGCGGAGACGGGGCGCCGGTCGGGTGGTGGGCGGCTCATGGGTTCTGGAACTTCGGAGGTCTTAACTTTAGGTCTTAACTTCCTGTAACTTCCTCCGGGAAACAAAAAGACCGATATGCAGCAATCAGAGCAGAGACACGTCTGACCTGGTGGGTTATCAGGTCTGTCAAATCCAAACAGCTAGCAGCTTTCATCCTCACCTTACTTTATCTTATTTTTTTGGATGCTGTAGTATCACGAGACCCGATGAGACGTGTGTAGTAAGATAACTTGGCGGCGCGTAAATTGTGAACAAACATTTGCCATATTAAAATAATCCAGAAAGTTAACTAAATCTGACAATTTTGTTAAGCATTTGTCAGCCTGGAGGATTCGGAGAATTACATCGACAAGTGTTTTGATACCTGCGTCATGGAGAAATCCAGCGCCACCGCTCCTTCCTCCAAACGTGGCCGTCCCGAAGATTCTCCCGGGGCGGCCTCCTCTCCAGGCAGCAACATGAGGAATAGATAAAAGGCTCTACAGCCTCGATTGCCGTTTAAACTTGCTGGAGATCCTTCACAGAGAATTCCATGGCCTGCGAGAGTCTTTGGAGTTCAGCCAGCAGCAGGTTCAGGAGCTCGCAGCGGAGAACCAGGCCCTCAGAGAGACCGTCAAGACTCAGAACAGCGTCACCGCTAGTCTTTCTGAGGAGAACCGCTCCACATCAAGGAAACCCTCCTGGATCTTCAGGCAAGGAGCATGAGGGACAATCTGGTGATCTCTGGGATTCCAGAGGAGGCAGGAGAAGACCTTCATAGAAGCCCAGCTGAAGCCCCCCAAGGAGGAGGTGCAAAAGATCAGTTTCCATAGAGTTCACCGGCTCGGAGGAAAGAGGCCAGACAACCAGCGTCCGCGTCCAATTGTGGCTAAAAGGGCCAAACTATCCAGCCTCTTTGGTCACCTTAATGTACACATTCCTGAAGCGGTCGGCAGCTCCAGAGAAGGCTGCAGCATCTTCACCTCGACACCCCAACAAGCCCTTTTCTGTTTGCTGAAACCGTCATTAAATAAGTGTCCTTCCTGAGGTGTGACATGGAGGACAAAAGGACAAAACTAAGGAGGAGTAGTTCAGATACATTACATTAGAATAAGAACTCTAGACTTGAAGACGTTGAGAAAACGTTTAAGCTTATTTCAAGAAGGCAAAAAAAGGGAATTTTTTTATTTCATTAAATACTTATTTTGGGTGTTGATGGGCAGTAAACTTAAATGTTCAAAGTACAAAGAACTAAACTGCTAACTGTGTTTGTGAGTAATAAATCTATTTTATGTAACACACTTTTCAGGGTCAAAAGCTCAACTTCTCCAAAAATTATCCCCAAACAAAAACCAGAAAAACACAAATGCCCTCCAATGGTGATAAAACCAACATGCAGATGTTTCTGCTGGTTTACGTGGAGTCCAGCAGATACTCCACCTGTGCTCCTGACCAGGTACAGCCGTTCCTCACAATCTGCATGAATTCCCATGGGCTTTGCTTCAACAAAGGCTATGTGTGGGTCAAGGGTACGAATGACATTCCAGCGTACTCTGTCACGTTTTACACTCACAGCAAACATCTACAGCCAAAGCCAGTGTTCTGAGCTCCAGAATAAAATGCTTTCATTCACAGCAACCAAACAAACCGTCCTGGGGGGAGGGTTTCTATATTCTATAGCACAGAATGCAATGAATGCGTTAGGGAGGCGCTAACACTATCTCAGGCTAGTGATAGCTGGCTGTGTATATGTACACACAGACAATTAAGCAGCCTTAGTCCCTTTTTACTTAAAGCTAGGTCTTGTAAAAAATTAAAAAATAAATAAAGTAGTGTTCCGTTATTAGGGCTGTCACGAGTTTCTAAAAACTTTCGAGATCTGTTCCCAAAAAATTGAGAACAAATATTTGTGATGCTCAAGATGTTGATATCAATTTTCGTAAAAACAGAGTTTAGTAAAAAATCACTACAAGCAATGTAAATATTGCTCTAAAATCCAGAACAATGCTGGATTTTAAGTTTATTATCTAACAAGCCAAATGCACTACTTAGGGCCGCAACAAGTTCCAAATAATCGAACATCTGCGATCTATCCCAGAAAAAACTGGTACAAATATTTGTGACTTTTGGGATCGCTTATTCGTGATCTTCATAAACGCTGTAGTGTGTAGTAAAAGAACACTTCAGGTCTTGTAATTATTGCTCTAAAATGCTGAATAATGTTGAATTTTATGTTTCCATGACAAACATTAGAATTATTGCGGCGGAGGTTGTATTTTTGTGTCTCTGTTTTCTGCTGGAGTGGGAGGCTTCCTGTTTTTGTTTGCAGACTGGTGTCCAAATTGTCCGGAGCACCTGATTGGACCAGGACCTCCAGCTCATCTTTTAAATACTGTATCATCATCTGTTGGAAATGTGATCCAAAACAGGATATTTATGTCTTGTTTACTGCGTAGTGAACCAGGAAATGACAGAAAAACGTTTGAGTGTGACATTGTTTAAAGTGACGAATATTAGTGTTTTTAAATCTTTGTGTTTATTTGTTTTAATTCTGATCTCCTGTTCTAAATAACGGTATAAATGATGGGGATTAATACATATTATCCTAATTTTCAATACTTCCAGGAGAAAGACAAACACATAGCAACCATTCAATCATAAAATATTAAATAGTAAGAATCATGATTTGATCTGTGAATCGTTGATCTTGATTCAGGAATCGGATTAACAGCTAAATTAGGATCCCAATGGTTGCATAGTTTTAACGAGCGAGTGACCAATCCGTTAATCCAATTAAAACACAGAGGACTTAATTTAGCTGCTTTCCACAGAGGCTTAAAATCTCTGTGGCCGCAGGGAAATTCACCGCAGCTCTTAATTATGTGTGAGGTCACGACTTTCGAAAGAGCGCAGATTCATTTAGCCTAAAACAAATGATCTCCGTCTCTATATTTGCTGAGCTTTGAGGGCCTGAAGCTCGAAGCTCCACACGCCCAGCAAAGCTTCTTTCTGCTGCAACTCTCACCGGGATGAATGTCTTGATTATCCTGTGAGCTGGATTGCAGTTAGCCCATAAGCAATGAAAACACTCGCGGAGACACTCTGCTTCTCGCCATCCTCTCATGAAGAGAAATCCCTCCAGACACTCGTTCATTAAACAACCAGAGAACTGATGTTTGCTCGGGCTGTAATTGCAGAATTATAAATTCCTAAACTCTGGTGTTGACTTTAGCATCTCTGATCCCCGAGTGGATTCTTCTCACACGGCTGTTTGGTGAAGAAAAATGTTTTAAACAAACCGCACTTTCGAACGAGTCCTGCAGCCCTGCTGTGGTGAAAGGAACACACGGTGTAATTGGGTCCTTTTACACGGCGATAAATTATGCATGAGTGTAATGGTCGGGGACTGTGGCCCCCGCTGACATGGAAACTGCAGGGGAACGAGACTCTTCAGGGAGGCAGCAGAAAAACTATAAAGTGCAATTGCTTAAGTGCAGACTCATTTAAGTTATTTGTGGTTTCTTTACGACGTTCTCATGAGGTCCAGATGAAAAAAAAAATAATAATAATAAAAGCAGCTTCCATTCATTTCTAAGAAGTCAAGCGCTGATGCATTTATGCGAGTTCACACATGAACATCAGCCGGAAGTTTAAGTTGTGTTTTAGCTCGTAGGCAAACCCTATAATCAGAATGAAGTGATTCCTGATTGAGATTTAGGGAAAAACGTTTCAGCCAGATCCCTTCAGAGTTACGTTTTTTAACTGAGTGCGACCCGATTCATTTTACTCTTTTCCTGTTTAATGTATGAATGAATAAAAGGGCTTAAACTAAAGACGATGTGCAGACACACAGATTTACTCACTTTGTTTCATTATACAAATAAATGCTTATAATAAACAATAGGTAAGATCATAAAAATTCTCCCAGTTTTGTAAAGTTTAAAAGCAGAGGAATCCAGCAATATAAATTTTATTTGTCTAAGTCAGTATGTGAAGTCAACCAGACAGGTGAAAACTAATCTCCACTGCTGAACTAAGAATCCCTTTCAAACCAATGTCTTGGCGGCAAATTTTACTTCCTTTAAACAAATGTTCATGGGATTTTATGAAACTAGAAGCAAATATCTAGAATTTGGTTAAAAAATCCCGACTCTGTGGGAACCGGTGTAGGAGTTATGGCGGTTTGTCAGGGGGGTAAGCACGGTCTGTGTACCCGTGATCACTTCTTTCATATAAAAACTGCAATTATCCGGGATAAGACGTTAAAAAAAAACTGATGTCTGGGTTTAAAAAGCTGAGGCTGCTCCCACGTTCCTGCCTAACCTGAGTGGCTCACTCATCTCAAAAGATTCGCAGGAATTATTTGTCATCACATTATTTGTGCATTTTTGAACAGCAGTTGTGGGTGGTGCTGGGTGTGTTTATTTGTGGTTGAAACAGGTTTGGACTTGAAAACAGTGTTGAAAGCTCTAATTTACACAGAAGAAATGGTCATGTCAAGAAATGTGGATTTACACCAGTAGATTTGACTCTCAAACAAAGGAGCTTCAAAAGATCAAATGTTCTGTTAATCCAAATCCTTTTCTCTCACTGACACTGAACACAGCTTGTTAAGTAACAGGACAAAAGGTCAGGAACTTATAATGACGATGAAGGCAACTGCAAACTCATCCAGCCAGCCTCAGATATTCAACAGTCTGCAACTGGATGTGCAGGACAGTCATGAAAAGATGTAGAAGGCTGCAATCTCACCATAAACATTTAAGCAAATCCAAACATTTGCCCCAGATATTCACTAAACGATATTCACGACCTGTTTCAGGATGAACCCCACCTTCACCCAACAGGAGCTGGGTTGGCTCCAGCTACCCTGTGACCCCAAAAAGGATTCGACTGGTTTAAAGAAAAAAGGACAGATCCTGGTAGTGAACAAATGCAAATAGGACTCAATTTCACCTGCTGCTCTCAGTCTTTGAGATACATTTGAGAAGTTCAAATTTCACATATTAAAGTGATCAAATACATTAAAGCAAACGTATTCACTTGTGTTTAACTGACTCGACATGTCGGAAGATTAGGTTCGATTACTTGACAGGTAAAAATACAGAAGTGGATTTGCGGCAGTACTCGTACAGAAATATTCATTCTTAAATGTTAAAATATACCTTCTGCCAGTATACCTGGTATCACTGGTGGGAAATACACTCTGCAGCTCTTTGCCCTCAGCATCCGTGCAGATGTCCTTTCCTGTCCTTTCAGAATGTCGGGGAAACTGCAGAGCAATAGATTCAAGTTTGAACATATTTTGTAAAAACAAAAAGTTTAGGTTAAGCGACAAATGAAAATATCTTTAGGTGTTTGTCTGTTTTTTCGGTTTAATTAGGTTAAATAGTGTAATAATTAGGTTAAAAATAGTGTTAGGATAATTTTCATAAAACACTGATGCTGAGCCTGAGATGACACCTGAAACCTTACAGGAGAAATTTTAGAAATAGTTTGCAACTTGAAGATTTAATGCAGTGCAGGTGCTGCACATTCTCTCCTTTTTTAGTTATTTTATACAATTTTCAGTTTTTTGGTTGAGAAAATCGAAGCAAGATTCCTAGTTTGGGAGTAAATTTATGTTTTTTTCCTTTGATTTAAGCAAATAATAGCTGTGAGGGTTTAATGTATTTCCCTTTGAAAAATGGCTATTATCACATTTAATTACAAAAATCTTTTTTTTTAAAAGACAGATTTTACAGATATGTTTAAAGCACTTTCTTTGCTTTAGACTCAAATTTTCCAAATGCATAATTAATGTATTTACCAACATTATTTCTTTATTTCTTCTAAGACCATTGGTATTTAAATTTAAAGGATTTTTTTTTCATTTTTACAGACTTAGTAACTTTATAGATCTAATGGAAACAAGTTAGTCTAATTGAGATACTTGACAAACAAAATGCTAATAAAATTACATTTAAATATTCATTTATTCATAAATACCTGCTTCGTGGATCCAAATTATCATTGTAAATGACGATTAGTTCTTAATTAACGTGCATGGGTTTTAAGAAAGTTAGTTAAATGAATCCATAACACCACTGCTCAACACTGAAAAGATTTGTTCAATGTTATTTCTCGTTAGACCTCATAACCAGTCATCACGGCATGATTGTACAACCCGCTGCTAGCATATGGTTAGCATAAAATTAGCTAACTATAGTTCAAATATTAGGCAATACACAACCGAACAAATATACAAAAAAATTCCAGCAAAACATGACAATTTTAATTAGTTTTAGACAAACGTACCTAAAGATGTCTTTAGACGAGACTTTTTTGACCGCTGACTGCCGGTAAGATACCTGCGTTTCCGGTTCGCGGGCTTACTACTTCCGGAAATACAGGAAGTAAGACAACAAAATCATGAAATGTTTGTTTGTTTTCTTAATTTTTAATTTCTATATATCTATACATCACCACAGTTAGTTTTTTTTACAGTTTATTTAACCTAAACAGTTTTTCATTATTTTACATTTTTTTGTATTTTGATTTAAATTTGATTTGAAATATTTTATTTCAAGAAATCAAAGCAAGAATAATGCACACAACAGATACAATCAGCAGTTATACATTCAGAGAACGTATTAAACTTCGGATAGTTAGACATAAATTATAATTTGAACTAGAATTATATTCTAATTATAATTATAATTATAATCAGAATTAGAATTATTAATTTTTATCTAATCAGAATTAGAATTATTATTAGACATTTTTTTTTATTTTGTTTGTTTGTTTGTTTTTTGCTGCCATTTTAATTTTATTTCTCACTTGTCAGAAATAATGTAAATCTAAGACTTGACTTACACTTCTACAATTTGCGAAAAAGATGCAATGGTTTACTACATTATTTTAATCTCAATTTAGTACTTTTAAAATTTAGCAAATAGTTTTAAGTTTAACAAAATTCTCTTTCTTGATTAAAAACAAATTTTGCATTTTAACCCAACTTATACCTCCTAAAATTGGGGAATGAAGCTCATTATAAATAACATCCCTATCTGACACTTTCAGTTTATATCAACACACGAGAAAAAGTTCTTACTGATAGAGGCCAAAATGAAATATAAACATGAAATCATCTTTAGTCAAAACTAAAGCAACTATAACTGATTTTTCCAGACGAAAGGAGCTTGTCTTTGTTAGTCCTATTCAAGTTGATGCATAAGTAATTAATTTAGGGAAAAATATGGAGTGGATTTATCTTCAATCTTTTTTATGAGTGTGAATCTTTTTATAAATGTTTTTTAAATTTAAGTATATATAACATTTGCTGCAGTCTTTTGAGATTATTTCAAAAGTGTTCCCTTAGTTGGGTGTTGGGTCATCACATCCTGCAAGAACGAAGCAGGTCTTATGCTTTCCAACCTGTGAGCCACCTTAACCCACTGTATATCAAAAGTGTATTTTATCTTTACTGGTCAGCCACATAGAGTAAGTAAGTAAGTAAGTAAGTAAGTAATCTTTATTTATATAGCACTTCTCACAGAGAACGACTCACAAAGTGCTTCACAAAGAAAAAAAAACAATATAAAATCAGTAGCGATACACAATAAAACGCACACAGGCATAGAAATAAACAAACAGGCAAAAGTGAACACAAGTAAAAGTCAGCTAAAAGCTTTCCTAAATAAAAAGGTCTTAACTTGAGCTTTAAAACACTCGACTGAGTCAATCTGGTGCAGAGACAGGGGGAGGTCGTTCCAAAGTCGGGGAGCAACTGCCTGAAAGAGTCCCACACACACAAAGCTTTGATAGTAACTCTTTTGACCTGCTTCCACCTGACTTGCTGACTGAATTTCGTACCAGCCACAGAGCGTTACCACCCATACTCCTCAGCATTTGTTTCTGTCTGTGAAAGGCAGAAATTCTCTCATAAATCACCACAAAATATTTGGGATTAAACCAATTGACCATGAGGTTACAAGGCCTTCACGTTTGAACAGTTGCTGATAAACTGGGTTTATCTCTGAGTCAGAGTCTTTGTGTCACACGGAATGACAAACGGGTAAATGGTTTGATTTAGGGTCATTTAGGGTTGAAAAAATAAATTTTAATCTCCTAGATAAGAGTCTTTTTGGAGAAATAAAGGAGCAAACAGAAAAGCTCCTCAACACTGAAGACTTTTCTATATCGACAGATGAAAATATAGTTTTTCTGAAGCAATGTATTATCATAATAATGAGAAGCAAATACTTTTATAGACACAGCACACAAATGGTCGCAAATTTAAGCATTGTAAATAAAAGAAGAGGTAATTCAAATAGTGATGTAATAATTTAACAAAAACAGAGAAAGCAGAAAGTTCAGAACGTTTTTGTGTTAGTTTTGAGCTATGGTGAATGCAAATCCCATCAGTCTTTCTCTCTCATTTGCTTCTTGTGGGTCTGTTTGTTTAAAGTTCTCTATTCTTTCACTAAAGAAGATTATTTTTAGATGTGAAAGTTTTTGAATGATTATAATTATGGATTTGATGCTAAATCACTGCGATTACAAACCAACAATTGTCCCACAGACGTTTTTTTACACAGGCATAAGATACAATAAAGAACTCGCCCACTGCGGCTCATTTCATTGCTTTTCTTCTGTTTATTCTTCATGAATGAACACAAATACTGTAAGTTTACTGAAATATAAATAAATATGTGTTTTATCCTGACACATCTGCAGTAATTACAGCTGTTGTCCACAAAGTGCGGCATGTTCCTGTTTAAACAGACCCACCTACTTTTTATGAAGTGTGGTGCTCTTATAAGTCCCGCTCCGATGAAAATCGTGTTTCCTGAGTTGTTGACATGTACCTGGGGCATTATTCTTATGAAAGAGAACAAGAATAAGAAATTGTTTCATTTCTGCATTTCTGAGTATTTGAACTCTAAATTGCTGTCAATCAAACTTTCAGAAAGAAGCACATTTTAAATGAAACTTAAAGGCTTCCCATCCTGCAGCGGGTCTCTGTCTGGCGAGCTCGCCTCCCGGGAGCCGGCATAGCGATCGCTCCAGCTCCATGGGCCCTGCGATAGACTGACCAGGGTGACACGCCTTCACCCAACAGTAGCCCATCCTGAAAATCTGGAAGCCGAAATTGCACTGCTGCTAGATCTGTGCGCCGCACCTGCCGCTCAAATCGCACCGCTGGACCTCAGATCATGTCTGTACCATTGACTTAACATTAAAGCTGGTGTGAACGCAGCTTAACCGTAACCCGTTATCCTAGACTTAACCCTCCCTCTGGATCCATATGGGCAAAGAAAAAAAAAAGTTCAGAACTGAACTTATATCAAAAATTCACTTTCTTTCTGGCATTTCATTGCAATTTTACTTGCTGTGCAAGTGAATTCATCAATCTACATGTGTTAGCATCAAAGCAGTTCAGAGCTGCTCGCTGCTGCAATGTAGCCTCAATTATAATGTAACTCACAGCATTTTCTAAGGACTTATCAAAGTTCTTTTTTGGTGTGTAATTTTATTAAACTGCAGGGTCTGGTACACACATTTGACATTCCACATATTGTTCAAAAAGTGTCGATTTGGAACCAAAAACATGTCATTTTTCAAATTTAAATTTGAATTTTAAATTTCCTCAGGGATTATTAAAGACCTATTCTATTTCTATTTCTATTTCTACTGTTTCTGTTTCTCTACACTTTTGAGAAAAGAGACTGTCAGTCAGTGTTTTCTGAGTCGCCCCTTAGGTAAAGCGCTTTGCTCATGCAAACCACAGCTATAATCATCAGAAAGGGGGGATCGAGGGCAGGGCCACTCAGCTCATACCCATTGGCCACACCCATGTAGGAGAGATTTAGGAAGCAAAGACTTAAGGTAAACATGAAACATGGCTTTTTAAGACCTTTAGGTTGGTGGACTTTGGTTAAAAACCTCATAATCATAATTAAAACACCACTGGGAACGTTTTAATTGAAAATAAATTGTCATAGGGGGACTTAAATGAACTTTTCTGATCCCACTGATCACAGCAGGTTCTCTTTGTTTTCCTAAACCATCATGTTCAGAATTATTTTGAGCAGCAAATGATTTTATGTCTTCAAACCCAGAAAGCCTTTTTCATGTCTCAGCGAAAAGGACAAAAATTTACACAAACCCTGAAGTAGATCAGATTAACACCCATCAACAAGCAGCATGAATGATGATTAACCCCTGTGCTATCTTAGATGACCCCCCCCCCCTTCCATTGACGTGTTCTCCCTACCATGACAAAGGTGGATAAAGGTGGAAAGATTTCATGTAATCCATGGACACCAGTGAAGATCACAAATCATTGAAGAAAAAGGGTTCAGAGCACTGTCTAGTGGGTCTAGATGACCCAACTCCCAAAGTTAAAGTGCCTAGGATAGCACAAGGGTTAAAATATGTCCAAGAATTTGAAAGTCTTGGATATAAAAGTGACAATTCTCCACTGAGTTCACTATAACCTGATGCCATGGAGGAAAACATGCAGGTTGTGCATAAACAAAATCCAGAGTTTTCATCTGAGTTCTGCATCCTTTCATCAGCTGCTCTGATGCTGCACAGGAGGAACAATAATCTCTTACCATCTCTGAAACACAAGATATTTTTATTAAGAAGAGGACATTGCATATCAATGAACATTAAAAATCAAATATAAACGAGTCAGATTGTGCCAGACCACAAAAAGTATAACTGGTTATCCTTAAAAACTAAATATAGTAAATAAATATAAGGAATAAAGTTTGCATGATGCAAGAAAAAAAAGTGTGATGTAATAATTACAGAAATATTAATACATCTCATTTAAAAACACCTAACGACACAAAACATCAAAACATAACAAATAAAGCAATTACCTATGAACACAGGAATGCTAAATGCTGACGCAGACTATTAATGACCATCAATGAAAATATGTGGCGCTGCTGGTATTTCCAGTGGAAGCATTAGAACACTTGGCTTGCAGGTTTTCTGACTGATCAAAGATCAAATCAATCAAAGATGACTCACTCTGATTTGTGTTTATAAGCTTGTTGTGTTTATTTTATAAGAATTGCATGTGAGTAATGATTTTTGATGAATGGAGCAAAGGGTTCTACAGTTATACTAACACTTTGAAGGTTTGGTTGAATAAACAAGACATTCACTGCAAACCAGACCAAGAAAAAAATTTACTGGAAAAATGAAAGTAAGGGGAGCAAATACCCACAAGGTGCTTTGATGTACACGTGTACATGGACTCTGGTTCTAAAATCGTTTTTCTCTCTGTAATTATATTACAGCTTCCTAGGAGGGAATTTGATCAACTTTTTAAAGTTATGTTAAACTTGAGAACTTGATTGTGTTCAAACAGGAAATGTAGCTTTTAATTGACAGGTATTCATTTTTACTGAATGTCTAAACCAGATGTCACATGCATTTGCTTTGCCTTCTTGTCCATTTTCAGAAATTTGGGAGTTCGGTCAAGTTTTGTTTGGCCAAGGAAGAGTCACTGCTGAAAGACTAGCTTCAAATAGACTCAATTCAAATCACTGTCATGTGAACGTATACCCAATTACAATGTTCTATCATGACACAGCATTACAGTAAATAGGAATCTGCTTAGAGTTTGATGCTAATATCTACTTCTATGCAGATGACACACAGCTTTACGTATACAGTATGTTGTAAGCCTGACAGTATCCATTAGCTTTAATTAGTGATGCTTTCCCTGCATGGCATAAATGTATGTATGATATCTTCTGCTTTTAAATTTAAGTAAAACTGTTTAATCTGAAACGTTGGATTTTTATTTTAGTAGAGTCTCCATCCTTCCATCCATGCCGTTTGATCCCTTTTGATGTCACGGGGCTGCTTGGAGCCTACACCAACTACTTTAGCGTGAAGGCGGGGTTCACCCTGGACAGGTCGCCGCTCTGTCACAGGGCACCATCCAAACGTTTCAGCTAAAAAGAAACGAAAGCATGAGTAGTAAACTTTTACATTGTCCTACATTTTCCATGCGTTGGTCTGAGTCCTTCTCCCTGAAAAAGCATGAAAATGTGTTAACAAAAGAACAGATCTCCATAGTTTGCAGGAGGACCTTTGCATGTTAATTTGAAGGGTTGTCATGCCAACGATCTAAACCTCCAGTTAAAGTAGTAAATCCAGATAACGATGCTTATCTTTTAGTCATTAACATTGAACAAATTTATGACTGAATGAACTAGAAATGACCAGAAATGTCCATCATGATCACACATATAACTTTACAATTACCGGTAAACTCTTTTTTTCCCTTCATGGGTCGCCACAGCCAATCAGCTTCCTCCATCTAAGTGTCTCCTGTCCCCTCTCTGCTAACACCAGCTACCTTCATGTCACTGCATCCAGAAACCTCTTCTTTGGTCTTCCTTTGGCAGCTCCAGGCTCAGTATCCTTCTACCAATAGATTCACTCATATTCAATAAATATAACTTTATAAAACTAAATTGCTATTAATTTAATTTTTGGTGAAAGCGATATTATACATCGAAGGGTTGACCCTTTGAAAACCCTGTTTCTGAAGTTGATTCCTGTTGTTGACATAGAGTTTCATAATCCCCTGGTATCCCCTTTTGTCACAGACAAACATTGCTGGTGGCTGATATCTGCCCTCATGAGCCTTAATTTGAGGTTTTGAGTTACGTTTTTGTAGCTGGCTCACTGCACCTGCGAGGACTACGAGGCTGTAGGAAGTGCTTTATTATTAACCTGCTCCTCTTTGTGCTCACAATGTGACATCATGGCGAGTTATCGGCCGTGAAATGGAGGTCTGTTTGCTGAAGAAGATGCAGACAAATGAACAAAGAGACCACAGTTTGGCTTTTAACCACGGCGGCTCTGGATGCCTCTCAAAGGGTTTATTTTAGAATAGGCTATTCTGATATAGTAGGAGGCAGATTGTTTACGTTCAATAAAGCTTTTGTTAAAAGATTAAAGTCAAATGTTGGTTTAAATGCAGAAAAGTGTCCTTTTTTGTCTCTGTTCTGCAGACATCCATCCGGATTCATACATTTTCCGATGAGCTGGAATCATAAATGGCTTCATATTACGTAGTTCCTGTTACTCATCATGGAATCTAAACTTTATGCAAACCCATAATTCCGTCTGTGGCTGAACAGGAAAAATATCATATTGTGCTGAAGTAACATCCCGGTGGTAAAAATGTAAATTACTGATATAATATATTTGATGTCAAGCGAGCTGAGGTCACTATGCAAAATCAGTAAAGATCACAATCCCTTTAAATCCTGACCTTCTCCAGGATCCGTGTTGCATAAGCCACCATGCTTCCTGGTTGGTGTTAGCAGCAGAGTGCATGTCCTACTCCCACCTCATTAGAATGTAAGTGGGTCTGCCGTCCCCATAGATGTGAGGGTCTTTGTGTTGAAGTGGAACCCATTCATCCCGCTGTCTGAACCAGCACACAGGAGCGTGATGGCGGCGGGTCGGCCCGGCCGCCTCCCCCACTCTGAACACACGGTCTGTGGGCATTTGGACTGCAAGAGAACCATGGAGAAGGACGAGAGGAGAGGAGAAGGGCGCAAGTGGGGCAACTGCTTTTACCCCGCTGGGAGAGGGACACATGGGGGCAAATAGAGGCATTACAACAGAGCATCCTGCTTTTAAAAGCATTAGCTACATACATGACATTTCCCTGGTCGTTATTGTAAATAAAAACATGTTCTTAATAGCTTCTCTGGTTAAATAAAGGTTATTATTGTTGTTATTATTATACAAAATTCTCTTGAAAACTAAAAAAAGTTATTGCTTTGCTAAAATGTTTAAACTAGCAAAAGCTGGTTGGATCTGAAAGAAAACAGATGTTTTTTTAGAAAATTAAACTTCAATTTTGTCTTGAGTTCATAAGCAGAGGAAGGAATAAAAAATAAATGAATTGGACAATAAAGTTTTAATGTTCTAAACAAGATGAAAAAATAACTAAAATAACCATGTAATGCACAATTGGTGAGGTGATTACACTTGAATATTTTCTAACATGAAACACAGATGATTAAACTACAAACTCATATTTTTCATTTGTTGACAAATACAGAATATAGTCTGTTCCTTCTGAAGTTTACTTTTCCCAGAAATAAGTCACCTTAAAACTTTTCCTTCGTTCTTGTCTGCAAACATTCAAGCTGTAATTAGATTTTCGAAGCCTTAATTATACAGGAGTTAAGTGTAGAGTTCAGTTAAGACACAGTGACTCATTTGTTGGTCTAAACACATACTGTGTGTCAGTTTGCTAAACACACTAATGAGTACGTTTAGTGTGGGCGACAGAGACACTAAGTTCGGAATCTCAAAACAAACTTATGTGCAAAACCAAAGATTTAAGCAGAAGTTTCTTCATCAAAAAGAAAAATCTGCCATGGCTTTAAATGGGACCAAAATCCACCATCAACCATGTCCGGTCTTGGAACAGTACAAAAATGACAATCTAGTTTAAACTAAAATACAACAAGATCCATAAAAACCTTTGGACAATCTGACGCTTCTTAGCTTGTCAAGAAATTTTCACATTTTTTACATTAAACTTAAGACCCACCTTCCATTCTAGTCAATTGAAAGATGTAAGAAGATGTAAGAACTGGACTGAGCAACCCCTCTCCTGCTCCAAACAGGAAGTCCCTGCTGGTCCCAGAAAGCCGAAATCCCATACACTCTTATTTGGAAATAAACAATGATTAATTACATTTGTCAGAATAACCATTCTTGCTCAACTACCTTTTGGGAAGATGTTCTTACTAATACAATTTTTTTCACGATATTAATTATTCGAGTTAAAGGCTTATCAATCAGATGCCTCAAGTGTAGTCGGTGTACTCGCGTCAAATATCCGCAGCCTTTGATTGACAGATTCACTTTCAGTGGACGAGGTGTGGCCTTCTAATGTGCTCACTCCTGATTGGAGAAAGTGGTTGCCATAGAAATCTAGATTGACCAACCATGTTGGGCGACAACATGGCGACAGAGTAAGGCAAGCCAAGCAAGGCATTTTCCATGGGTGACACGAGATTCATACAGTCGTGTTCTGGACATAAACTCAGAAATATTAAATGTTGCAGTTCCTCAAAATACCTGTAGGGGCTGGTTCCAAGAGGGACCAATTTGCTGCTGAATTCAGTGTCAAAAAGAACAACAACAGATCAAAAAGACATATTACAGCCTGGTGTCAAAGATTTATGCCTAATTTGACTTAATTGGAGTTCATATTTGTGTTTTTTCACAGGTAGTTCCAATTATTGGCAGGTAGGTGGACCCAGAGGTGAATTCCACATATGTTGTCAATTCACCCTTTTTTTTAATTTCATCAAGTTAAGCTTATTTATTTCCATTCATTGTGACCGACCCACTTATGGCTTTTGTTTTTGCCTGTCAATCAAGTGACTTCATGGATTATGGGAGCGGTTTTTATATAGAAATAGCTTTTGTTTTGTTTGTTTTGTTAAATAGTTGCTATGATGACAGTAGAGATAGGGTAATTGATGTGAGTAAAGTAAAGAATATTCCATGTCTAATTATTTTATTAACAAAGTGTTTTTTGTTTTTATGAATGAATTTTACTAATCCTAAAAAATTACAATGCGGCCTTGCACCTGTGAGCCTGGTGACTTCATGATTTCTGGAAAATGTTACTACATCATATCAGATTTGCAGGGAAACCAGGAGTGAGATGTAAATCCTGCAGCCATCAGACAGCATCATGTTTCCATCCTGGACGCCTCCAGAGGCTTTGATTTCTGCTCACATCACAGTTTCAGAGTTTCTCCTGGAACAATAAAGTCCAGTTCATCATTTCTAAAGATGGTTTTGAAGACGTTATCCCACTTTAACCTGCAAAGCTTCAGTGAAGAAAAATGTTTGGCCTTGGCGCTCACCGCTTCAAGAGAAGGAAAAAAACCAGACAGGAGCACATTTTTGTCAGCACACCCAGATTGGGATTTGAAGCAGCTGATCAGAGGAGGAACAACGAGAAAGTCTTGAAAATGTGTGTAGGTTCGGCAGAAAGGACCAGAACCGATAAGATTCGGTTTCCCAGAACTGCTGCTGTCCACGTGCTGCTCCGTCAGAGAGAGTGCAGCGACCGCCGCTGAAGACTTCCTGTAAGACCAGGATGCACCTGTTCTGGTTGGACGGGTCTCCAGTCCTCCACCCACGTCACGGCTGCTCCCAGTGGGGAGCTACCATTGTGTCCAAAGCTGCTGAACTTGTAGAACATTGCGGACAAAAACACCAGCACTGTGTTCTGGTGTCGACTGAACCCAAACACGTGTCTCCCAAACAGCAGAAATAGTTTCTGACCCACCCAGTTCCATGACAGGAATTACAAAGAAAAAAAAGTCAGTGTCTTGTTATTCAGTTAAAAAAAAGGCAAAAAAGTTGTGTTTTAGTTGTTTGTTACCCAGTTGTATTGATATTCATTTGCTCTTGTAGCTTGTTTGTACACTTAAATTGTCTGTATTTTTGTAGTTTTTTGCACTTTTTAAAATTACTTTAAATTAAAAATCAAAGATATTCAGGAGTAATTCAGTCGACTCAGTTTTAAAAATAATAATATAAAATAATAGTAATACATTTTTGGTGTAATTCTCAGACCACAAGAGATGATGTTCCTGGGTCAATTTGATGTATGAGGTATGTTAAGTGTTTAGAGTATGTTAAGTGACTCAGAGAATCAGCAAACTTCTTTTTACAGTAAGATCTTGAAGGCTAACAACATAATATTCTATTTTCCAATGATTTCATAGATTCAGAAATGCAATAAAAATGACAACTGTTTCTACAAATACAGGATGAAAAAAGAGTATTAGTTGGCCAATGATGCTTCATGAAAGAATAAATAAATATGAGAAAGAATTACTGTGAAATTATTAGATAAACAGTCTGCTATGATTGTGTCATATGAGGTTGTGAAAGTTAAAATGCGACTTATAGTCCAGTGCGACTTATCTGTGTTTTTTTCTACTTTATAATGCATTTTTGGGCTGGTGCGACTTATACTCCGGAGCGACTTATAGTCCGGAAAATACGGTAATAAAAGCAGAACAGTTAGGACAAGGTACAAGAGTACAAGAGGAGGAAGAGTAGGCAGGTGTGAGGAGGTGAGTCCATCATCCAGAGGTTAAGGGGAGGATGTACAAAGATGGGGGGGGCAGTGCGACCGAATGCTCCCCATGGCCACGAGGTGGGCGGTGGGGATAACTATTGGAGGGAGAAGGAGGAGCTAAAGGTCGTGACCCACAGCCACTACGGACATTTTGCTCACTTTGCACAGACGAAAATTGGTCATACGTGAACATACGTGGAAAAAAGTCAGGAAAGTTGTGGTCTTTATGTGAAATTTTCACACATGTATCACAGATGAAAAGAACATGTAAATCAGTGTAGAACATGTGACCTGTGCATCACAGTCATTTGTGCATGATTTTAACGTGAGATGTGCGCTGCAAATGCGATATAAAAGTTATACATTGGCGGTACGACAGTCGTGGAAAGACAAAAGTTTGTGTCTCGCACAAATCACGCACAGTTGCATAAGATTTACGTAATAATTGCGTATAAACTCCGTAAAAAATACGCGTAAACTGCATATTTCTCAACCAATGGATAATATTGAACAGCTCAAAACCAAATTCACATGAAGACCTGTCAGCCAAAATCCTTGACGGACATCTGCGCACATCGACGAACGCAAGAAGCACTTATGAACGACGTAGATCATAGTTTCATGTCACACGGTCAGGAGCCAAAGAGCATATCTGATCTGATCTGATCTGATCCACACGTTGAAGCCTCGTGATTCCGATTCTTCTTGTGTTTCGACTCCATTTTTATGGGTGTCTGGACTGGAAAATACCCAGAAAAAAACTGCTCTTTCTGCATTTCACAAGCGCATAAGGAGTTTTTTTAGCTTTTTGGGTTTTCAGGGTGCAATCGTTTGGTGATTAGGCGGCATGGCGGTGCAGAACAATGCTCTGTGTGTCTCCTCCAAAGGTGCACTCTGCCCACTTTTGAAGTCTTTTCTTTCAGGAGCCTGAGCTGCAGAATATCAAACGCTGCTCGCTGACAAAGCTGCTCTGTGCCGGGATTTTTTTTTTCATCACAACAAAGATAGATTACTAATGAAGCTCCAGTGTCTCGACTGGGATCTGGCTCTGGGACTCTCAGATTTCAGCTCACACTAAAACAGAAAAGAAGAAAAAAGGAACTTTATCAGTTTGGTCTCAGAATAAATGCACACAAAGAAGTTCATTCAGTTTTTCTATGGTTCAGGTTAAACATTCTTATTTAAAAATCTCCACCTGCACTGCCTTTTCCTCTTCCTCAGCCTCCGTCTCGTGTTTTTGTTGTCTCCGTTTGGGTTCCTAATCTGTAATCTTGTTTAGCAAAAACCCTCCGTAAAGAAACCTGTCCGACCACAAAGGGGGAACTTTGTTCAAGGTTTTAGAGGGAAAAACGAAGCGGAGGGATGTCTATGGAGTTAATTCAGTCTCAATAATCAGAAATGCACACAACCGGTTTTACAAATGCACACGCTCCGATTCACAAATGTCATTTTATGCAAACGTGAAAAATAAATTCGGAAATACACACCCTGTGTTTCACAAACACACACATTGTGTTTCACAAATGCACACTAAATGTTTTACAAATGCACAATAAGTGTTTCTCACAAATGTGCACACTGTGTTTCACAAAAAACATTTTAGAAATTCACAATAAATGTATCAGAAATGCACAGTAAGTGCTTCACAAACGTGATTTTTAGGTACACATGTGATGTGAACTCACAGATCATTCGAACTGCAAACTGTGCATTCAAAATCCCGTTCTCGTTTGTGAATCTCCCCGTGTGTGTGAGAGATTTTTCTACGGTGAATATTGAGACTCATCTGACGGAGCGGGTCAACTAATCTCACCATTGGCTAGTGAATCTGTCAATCAAACTCATCGGGAAAGCAGGCGGGTTCGCTTTTAGCCAATCCAATGGCCCCTTACACTTTCTCTACGCTTTCTGCGGGTGGCAAAAGCCCCGCCCAACCAGTCGGTCGTTAGCGTGTTAGCCCTAGCATGGCTTGTCGGTTTATTGCCTTCGGTTGTCAAAAATTACTGGCTTGTGCAACTTTTCAGTGGACCTGGAAGCAAGGCAACAGTGGTTGAATGCAGTTGACATAGAATCCATCGAACTCTGTACTGGTCATGGGATTTACAATGAACGTTTCACTCGGGATTGTTTGTACGTTATTCTCTTAGCTTTCATGCTAGCGTCATTTCAACACTCAGACACGGTTTTGATCATATGAAGGTGGAGGAGAAAAATCTTCAACTTCCACAGGTTTTGTGGAGAAACTGGCATCACTTTGCTCCATACCACGCAGTGGGACTACATTACCTCAAGTTCATCTCACTGTCAATCACAGATACCCAATACACCCCCCCTGCTCAGCCCGAAGTCACTTTGCTTGACCTTAATTTTATTTTTTTAATAACTCAAATGTAATTGATTTTATATTGTAACCATATACATATACACCTCTTGGCCAGGTCACCCTTGCAAAAAAGATCCTCATCTCTCTGGGTTTTATAGCTGGTTAAATACTACACAACAAAAGATGGTCATAGAACAACAAAGTGCAAACATTCACCCTTTATTGCAGAGTAAAATTCAGTGAAAACATGGACAGATTAAAACATCAAAATTTAAGCAAATGTGGGATCTCTACTGATTTGAATTTTATTTAAACTGGAACTAATTTTCATAACATCCTTACATACAATGAAGTCCCTTGAACAATACAGCAGTATTGATTTGAACTCTGTCTTGCCCCGCTCAGTCTCTCTTCTTCTGTATGTAATTATGTCGCCTAAATTAAGTTCTAAGCACACTGGACAGTAAAGATGTAGGTCCACTCCCAAACGGTCTGAATTCCACAATGGATTGATGTCGTCTTGCAGTTCCAACATTTGTGGACCCAAAAGAGGACTGTCCCATACCAGGACATTTATCCCAGGATGAGGTTCAGCCATGGATCCACTCTCCTCCCATTCAATCTCTGGAACCAGCATACCCTGACAAAAAAAAAAAAAAAAAAAGATACTGTTTATGAACAGCACTGTTTTTTTTGTGTTTTAGATTATGTAGGAACAGTGACCGACTAATAATAACTTATATTGTTGCTTGCAGGCAGACCTCATATCTCCATAACTGTTTATAATTTGCAAATAAGTGAACCTTAACAAAGTAGTGACATTAGTACATCTGATGGCTCATAATGCCATGCATTGTGATGCATTTTGAACTTGCAGATGTGCTATTCTTCCTACAAACAAACAATTTAGGGAAATTGTTTGCACCACACAACAATAATCCTTTTCATTCATTTTCGATGAAAATTCACTGTAGTCATTATGATTTCATGATACTCTTCTTGATACTTTCCACTTTAGTCAAACTGCACACAAATCAGTTGTCCAGTACAGTGAGATTAAATAAAGCACTTACCCGGGGATCAGAAACAGGGTTCTGGGTCAAGCCCAACTGCCACAGCTGATTTGGTGTCATGCTTTGCTCCGTCCTGATTGGATGGCTGTCCCACGCATCACTAAAGACATCCAAACTGGCCTGAATGTGTGGTAGAAAAATGTAATGGCAGCAGAATACGTGATGTGACTGATATTGAGCAAGTCTTGGTCCTCAGGAGAGTGCAGGATGTTGTAATATAAACCAATAACACTCACGAAGACATCACACCAGAGGAGCTCAATCCTGTATTTGGAAAAAAGCAAAAAGAAATATTATATTGTCAGATTTATTTTTAATACATCATTCACTTTTATGTATCAGGGCACGAGACTAACTTTTTTCACTAGGAGCACAGTGGCCCCTAACTGAAAATTTTAGGGGCACAACCAGAAAATTTAGGGGCGCATACCGTAAATCAACATGCTAACCAAATCTACTAATTTCCACTGTATTACAAATAAATACTTTAATAATAGATGCAGAAATTACAATGTGCTGTTTCTAATTCAGTGTCACATTTTAATCTGCACTTTTGAAGATGCAACATGAAGGTAAACTGACATCACCATCGCTGTCACGACAGTACAACTAAGTAAAAATAGTAAAAAAAATACCATACATTTAGAATAAAAAAAAGTTTTTAGTAACAAGTGATTACCGTAGTAACCTTTCGTAATTTCACAGTTTCAAACAATACTTAAATGTATGTAAATATTAGAGGATGGAAATTCATGTTGGTGACACCAAATAGGTTCAGTCAAGATGCACAATAAGCATGTTTGAGATCACCCAGATGGACGCAACGCTGCACAGATCACCTGGTGTGAGACGTATGTTTTTGTTTTTGCTCCAACATCACCTGTCAATCAAAACAAAAATATCACGAGAAAGGGGTGAGAGCAAGACACCAATCAGAGCGAACGCAGCTGGAAATTTAGTATTGAACTGACTAAAAGCTGCCCTACAGACTAAAAAACAATGCATTATGGGACATGCGTCCTGATGGGTTTTTTGTAGTTCACTGATCAATTAAAATAATTTAAAATACCAACTGATTAAAAAAAGGCTACATCCATCCCAAGACAACTCCTAATTCCTGGTCTCTTTCAGTCTCGCTGCAGCTTCGATTTCATGCGAGTTTGAGACCCCTGCTGTACACTCTGGCACTGGTACACTAGCTGCAGGTCGGAAGAACGAATCAATAGTTCGCTTGCTCATAGCTCAGACGCACATATCAGGTTGTGATGATATTTGTCTCCGTTTCCTTCCCACGGATGTTAGGCCCCGCCCCTCCACATATTTTAGCCACTTGCAGTGACTTTCCCTATTCTTCTCACACGCATTGGCCGCCTCAGGCATCACTCAATGAAACGCGAGTGTGTGCTCGCGTGTGCTCCAGTCTCATGAGTATTCGCGCGAGTGTGTGTGTCTGCCTGCGTGCGTGCTCGCGTCTCATTGATGATTTCATCTCTCATTTCATCGATCATTGACGTGCTCCTTTCATGTTTAATGTATAAAAAATACGGAGGGTGGAGGAGGCAAATTTACTGGTAGCACATGTGCGACTGGGTGTAAAATTCAGTCGCACACTCTCAAATTTTGGTCGCAAAATGCGACCAAATGGACGCAGTCTGGAGCCCTGTGTATATATTAAAGCTTCTAAAACTAGGTTCAACTCACCGTTGATTGTGTGTACACTTTTCCTGCAATGAAGCTGTTTGTGTCAGTTCTACGTACTGTGAGCATTTACTCGGCTATGCCCACATTTTCTCCTCCGTGATCTCCTCTCACCCTGACAATAACATGAAAATCATGTCTCAAACACATAATTACAAATGCATCGCCAATACGGTACACATCAGTTTAAAATGTAATGTTCTTATGTATGATGCCAATAAGTAGAATTTCTAGGTTAAAAAAATTGCAGGAGTGGGTTACATGTATCACTGGGGAAAAAAATGAGGTGAGAGAGACTGTTAAGGGGGGGTAAAATGTTATTCATGAGGGGAAAGTTTTAGAGTTGCCTTTGTTTATGGAGAGGAGTCTAAAAAAAGTAATTTTATTTTGTACAAATAACCAAGTACTTATACTGCCTGATATGTGAATAAAATATTTCTTTATGAATAACATGAATACCTCAGAGGTAAGCCATAAACGTTCACAGCGTCACTGAAGAAGGCCAAGTGGGTGTCTGCACAGTTGTTGTCTGCCATCTTCTCAGGTACAGGATACATGGAATACAAGTACAAATACTTTCAACTGACAGATATTTACAGGGGCAAAAATGCTAAATTCCCAATTGACAGGTAAAACAGTAATACAATAGGATGATAAAATATGAAATAGAATAGAAGGGTATTTAATAATCCCTGAGGAAATTTTTTTAAAATGGCCATCTTAAAAAAACACATAAACACACATGCATTACAAATAGAAATATCACAAAATAAAAAGATTGATAAAAAAAAAGGTAAATAATTGGAAAATCAGTGGGTAAAATTAAAAGAAATTACTTGTAAGATGCCCTGCCAGAGAGTTGTATTGCCTGATGGCACGAGGAACAAAAGATTGTCACGCTGTCACATTCAGTAATTCCTAGAGAATAAATAAAAACACAACAAACATGGATTAGATCATTTAGCTGTCTTATCTTAAATTACATAATTTTCAAATATATGAAAGGGGAATTTTTTAAAACACTCTTGCTATGATTACTTGAGCTTGTAGTAAAGAACACCTTTAAAAAAAATCAGAGACAAGACACTGATCACAGGAAGCCTGTGTGTAATACTTACAGTAACTTCTAGTCTAATCACTGTTGACAGCTGATTTCTCCCATCCACCCTTTCTGTGACTACTTATCGACTACAAAACAGCCTAAAAACATAATGTTTGGGATTCTTGTCATTACGTCATTGGAAGTAAAGATACGGGGATTTTAGTGGCTGTCACTCTGACACAATCTCACAGGGCTGGTCATCACAATGAATACGGGTTCTAACGTTAGAAACTTAATGAGGCTTCTTTCATTCAACAGTGGATTCATGTATGTTATATTTAAAAAATGCCGTTTTCATGAATGTCATGAATTAACTTTGTTGCACAGTCCACCCCGTCTTATTTAAGTCTGGGTTGTGAAAATGCTGTGTCTAACTTTAACCCGGATCGCGTTTACATAAAGGCAGCACACGGAACAACTAGCTAGTTAGCATAGCATAGCATAGCATCAGTGTTTAAACAAATCGCCGTCTCCAAATCAATACTTTTTATTAAACTTTCTTTGCTGCTGTAAATCCGGCATGCTTTTCCCCTTAGTTCCTTATGAATCATGTTAAGAACCTACAGATCATTGGCTATAGACGCTAGCTTGAACCGACACCGGCTTGAACTTCACTCACACACTCACAGGCAGCCACAACTTGCACAGGCTAAGCAAAACAAAGCTAAGCTAATTTGCGGTGGGGGGTACTCTGCAAACGACTCGGCTGCAGTGTTCATAAAGCATTCACACATGTCACTTGGCAAAGGGGAACGCTTCAACTTAGTATTCAATAACATTACAGGACGTACAACGAGGGAATGATCAAATAAATGCATTACTTACGGGCTGAGACTGATCCCGTTCAGAAGACCTCTCCGCCATGTTTGCCGACCGCGTCCTTTCAACTGCTGTGTTGAACAGCTCCCTCCCTCGTCACTTTGAAAGTGAAGAGTGTAAGGGGCCATTGGATTGGCTAAAAGCGAACCCGCCTGCTTTGCCGATGAGTTTGATTGACAGATTCACTAGCCAATGGTGACATTAGTTGACCCGCTCCGTCAGATGAGTCTCAATATTCACCGTAGAAAAATCTCTCACACACACGGGGAGATTCACAAATGAGAACGGGATTTTGAATGCACACTCTGCAATTCGAATGATCTGTGAGTTCACATCACATGTGTACCTAAAAATCATGTTTGTGAAGCACTTACTGTGCATTTCTGATACATTTATTGTGAATTTCTAAAATGTTTTTGTGAAAAACAGTGTGCACATTTGTGAGAAACACTTATTGTGCATTTGTAAAACATTTAGTGTGCATTTGTGAAACACAATGTGTGTGTTTGTGAAACACAGGGTGTGTATTTCCAAATTTATTTTTCACGTTTGCATAAAATGACATTTGTGAATCGGAGCGTGTGTATTTGTGAAATATGTTGTGTGCATTTCTGATTATTGAGACTGAATTAACTCCATAGATGTCATCCGTCTGTCCCTGAATCACTGCAAACCAGCAAAACAATGGTGGAACTGAATTCATTCAGCAAACTGCAATAATAACAGCTTTCATAAAAGACAATCAAGATGAATTGCAATTAAAAGAATAAATATAGCTGAAGTCATGTGTTTGTTTTGAAGACACAACAACCCAAAGTATGTAAACATGGTCATGTTTACCTGCAGCGTGTTCGTGCACGCTTTTGGACAAAAGCGCTGACTCATCACTGTGATTTTCCACGGACGTGTGCACATGTGCAGAGCTGGGGGGGGGCTGGCAGAACTCTTCAGGAAAATGTCGTCCTTCAACAACATGCTGAAGTAAAAAAAGCAATTAGTCCAATCAGACAACCTCAGATTTAGAGTCTAGAAGTTAGAGGATATTAAAGATATTATATAAAAGGAAAATGATGCTGTTTGAACAAGAACATCTTGTTTTTCAGTAATAAATCAACCAAAATATAGAGTATTGAGAGGCGTAAACAGAAACACCAGCCGCCTCTGACAACATGGCGGCTTGTTGCAGAGGCGAAGCTGAGGGCCGCAGATGTCTGACTCTTATCTGGCTTTTTGTTTAAAAATGAGAGATTAAAACATTTATTTCAACATGCAGGATCACATTTAATAACAAATGTTTAAACTTTAGATAGTTAGATGCCTTTTTCATAAAAACTCAGGTCTAGCCGGTGTCAGTAAAAATAATTTATCTGCAAAACTCCTCTGGTGGAAACTTTTCTTTCTGAATAAGCACAGGTTTAGATGTTCCTTTTCATGTCTAATTCAGAGAAAGTGATTCAGGTACAGATAACTCCCACACTCATGCATTATGAAACTCCAAAATGCTCATATTCCAATAAATGAAGCAGTAAAAAAACAACGAGATATAAAGACAAACTGGAAGGAGCTGCATTTACGGAAGAAACTGCAGGGTTGAATGCTATGCTGCTGAACGAAAAGGAAATTTAAAGTGTCATAATTGGAACAGCACAATAACAAAAAGCTTCTGCACCAAGGATTCCCCATGGATTTCAATGGAGGCAGGAATCCTGGAAATCCTGGAATATCTGGAAAAGTTCAAGGATTTGAAGGACCAAAAGTCAGAGCTGGAAAAAGCTGAAAGAGCTGAACATTTGAAATGTTGAATGGATAAAATAGATGAAAAATTGTAGGAGGAGTTCAGCTGCAAAAAATGGTGGAAAATATTAGAATAAAGAAAGAGAAACAGGAAAACAATGATTTATGGGATTCAACCAAATACTAAAATAATCACAAGTATCAATTTAGAATGCATTGACTTACTATTAGACATTAGATATAGTATTTTATTTATATTTTTCATTGATAAAATATTAAATATAAAGAGGTGTGCTAATATTTGCAGGCATAAAGCAGGTTTTGAATGTTTTCTTAAATAATGAGATGAATTAAGAAGCGTCTTCGTTTGCTGTCAGCAGTTGATTGATGGGTCTGTCGTCCACCTTTTCTCCCACAAGAAGAGAGACCACAGCTCATGTTTTCAACTGCTCACATCAGATTAGGTCCTTCCAGATGCCTTTGCTTCATCCGGGTCACTGAGCTGATATAACCGACTTGGATTATTCTACTTTCACCGCCTAAAGTCATTGGGTCGGTCTTTGTGTCAGGAGGAAGGGTCAGGTCGGAACTGAAGGGGGAACTTCCTCCCTCCAGCTCAGCACTGCAGTCATGTGAGACGCCATGACGGGATTTGAACCTGCAGAAGCTGGAGTCAGTGCGTCTGACAGTCTGATGTCTTTGTGTCAAGCAGTTCACGAGTCTGACATGAAAGACTGGAGTTAAAGGACCGCAAGCAAAACAGCGAGCTTGATAAGAGGCCGGACAAAACCTCCTGGAAAGAGGAGGAGGTGGAGGAGGTGCAGTGAGTTCTTGTTATGCCTCCGGGATTAGCATCCTTTATCCCACACGGGGCAAACCGTTCCTAAGCGGTCTGTCACGGTGGGCTTGCTCTATGTCCAAAAAGTGTCCCCAGCCTTTGTCATCTGCAGAAAAGAGGATGGGATTTTTAACCCTTTCCAAACCCAGTCCCACTCTTTTGATTTCTGTTTGAAAAAAGACGAGCTTATCAACTGTGACACGAGTCACATGACAGCTGATTACAGCAGACGTGTGAGATCATGAGAAAAAGCAGACAGAAAAAAGCAACGAAAACAAATAAAAAAAAAATCCACTTGATCCTTTTATACAACTAAAACAGTCTTCCAGTCAAGAAAAGGATTTTAGGCGTTTCTGACACAGAACATGGAGCATAGAGTCTGTTTGTCAGTCTGTCCTCTAAAATGTCATTTAAAATGAAGAAAAACCAAGTTTTCATACCAAATTCTGTTTTAAAACTTGAGACTTTCAAAATAAAGATGTTTTCCTGATTTTTTCAGCTTTCATCAGAGCGTCATGTTTTCAATGTCTTAAGATGTGCCGCCAACTTACTAAACCAGCCTAAGATTATTCCTGATGAAGAAAAAGAAGATTGAGAAAATGAAAGGTTACTGTTTTATTTTGATGTTAACTATAGAGAAAGTTTATGTTTTAATCCACTGTAAATTCATGATAGATTTCTTGTAATGCGGATTTACTTTAACTAATCATGATAGAGATGCATTTTGGTGGATAATTGGTGGATTTTCTGACATTTTCGTCTCCTTCTGATAATGAGCAGCTCACCACTAAGCTGTATAAATACTTACTGTAAGTGATCTCCTTCAGAAAAACACCAGTTTGATAGAATTACAGTGTAATCAGGTTGTGAAATTTACAGGATTAGGTTCAATTTTAGCCTTTTAATGGCGATGGTTAGACAGAAATCAGCAGAAATCCCTTCGGCGTGTGGGGATGGGAGCTTTAATCTTCTGTTGTTTATGATGCTCCAATCACCTCTTTGAGGGTTTGCTCCGTGTAATTTGTGCTTTTGTGGATGGAAATGCAAATCTAAAAGTCTGTGACCCTGTTGAAGAGGAGGCTGTCAGTTTATTGCCTCTAATTCAGCTGCCATGAACAGAAGAGCAAAATCATCCGGCTTGTCTCTGCGGCGTTTGGACACAAACGAGGTCGCGGACGTCCGGCGGGACCTCAGAAAACTGACCCTCATTTTTGAATGAATGCAGTTTCTGCACAACGTGAGGAAGAGTCCTGAACCGTTTTCATTTGGATGAAGGCTCACGTGATTCTGGGTAAAAAACATCCAACGTTCTCCTGTCAGACGGGGCTGGGAGCACATATGTGCTTGACTTTAATTTGCTCTGATTTATGACTGTGGGGGCAAAAGGACACAACCCAGATCTCCACCCACTTTGCCTCACCCACTGTGTGGGAGGCTGGTTCTCACAGAAAGCTGATGGGTTCACACACATCTCTGACACAGCAGCAGGAGACAGCTGATAAGATTTCTGGGAGAACCAAATCCTGGCTTTTGTGATGTCCTCCGGTGTCTCCAGACGTTCCTGAGTTTCTGTTCTCTTATCTTCTACCCCCGTGCAGCTTTTGGGACAACCGCAAGCTCAGCAGTTTGTTTGTTTTTACCACACTTCCGTTCAGGCGGGCAGAAATCCTGAGCTTCATGAAGGCAGAAGCTGCCCCCACCTTTTCTCCAAAGAGGGCCCCCTTATTCGTCATCCACCTCTTTCTTCACAGAGAAAATCCTTCAAGACCTCCGGCAGCGTCCAGGGACACTCGTGTTGTTAACGCCCAGGCGAGGGGGCGGGGCTAGACGGGAAACCAGGGGTCGATTCAATTATGGAACCACGTGGTTCCAATAAGACAAACTTGATTTGAGGTGAAGTGCGAGGAGATGGAGCTTTATCCTCATGACTACCAGAAAAAATGTTGTCCTATCAATTCACAAAAACTACAAACCCCAGAGTTCCACCCGTGTGGGATTATAGAAAAGCTCCAAATGTCCTCTGTGGAAACCAAAAGGAGTTCATTCACTAGAGTGCAGTGGTTGGGAGATATTAAGGTTAAAAAATGTCTTTTGTAGAGGATAAATTTGCATTGCTGGCAGTCATGGGTTATGGTGTCCAGGAGGGACAAACTTAAGTCTGCAGTTAGAGACGGTTTTAACGAAATATTCTTGGTTCAGCATCGGACAAACCAATAATCTGACTTTTCTGGATTAAAAAAAGTTTATCCTTCCAAGGAAGAAGACTTTATTGGCGTCCATAAATAAAAAAAATCTGCTTTTATTTAAACTTTTCTAATAGCTCACCGCATGGGCGGAGCCACAGGAAAAAGCTTTGGCCCACACTTGCCCCCTGAATTTTTGAGTCAATAAAAGTCTCATTATTGTCAAAACTTCTTTAAACATTGCAAAAAAACTGACGGATTATTTTTTTAAATAAAATAAAAACAATTAGATAACCAAACTGTTAGAAGACATACTTTTAATCCTTCTACTTAATTCTTTCGCAACCCTTCCAAAGTCTTCTGCCCCCTCAAATAAAATAATCTAGCTCCGCCCCTTATTTAGGGATAACTTTTACGAATGTCCTGTAGTTTAAAACAGAATTCATGATGGATGTTTACGTTTAGTCCACCTTAGTTCATCCGCTGTGAGTTTATTCAAATACATTCACTGACTTCCACTCCACAGGAAGATCTTTAAAGGTGGAACTGGAGCAGCTCAGTTCTTATATAAATAATACTATAAAAATAATAGAAAATACAAATAAAACAAGTCAAAACAATTCTATTATTTGATTTCCTTCCTGCAGTTTTCTCACTCCTCTAATCTTTGGTTGATTTCATGTTTTAGTTTTTCAGTTCACATTAGTTAATTCTTAAATCTGTATTCAGTGATTTCTACTTAATACCTATTTCTGATTTAAATCCTGCAAAGGGTCAAACAAAAGCAAAATGAGTTGATATTATTTTTTCACATAATTGACCAGGTGACCCTTTAAAGTTCATCTTTCAAACCTGCGTTGATGCAGTTTCCTCTGGGCTTATGTTCCTTTCCTCCTCTGTGAATAAACCCTTCCTGCTAACCTCCTACAAAAGTGATGACCATCTCCATAAAGCATCTCGGTCTCATCCATCTGCATCACTTTGCTGCTTGTGAGCAGAAATGCGGTGAAACATGCGAAGGGAGAAGGTGTGACCTCGGCGTGAACTCACACATGCGCCTCTTCTCTGCCGTTCGGGGGCTTGAAGCAGCGCCGAGGCTTTCAGGTGAATCACAGCATCTGATTTGAATTTCAATGATGCTGCAAGCATCCAGACAACTGCTCTATGAGGCTTCTGACGTGTGAAGGTCTGCTGCTCTCCTCGATGCACCATTTCTATTTTTTTATAAATCAGAACATTGACGTTTGTTCCTCAAAAGAACGCTCAGTATTTTCATTTTCTCAGGTCTGGTCTGCAAACATGAAGCACCGGGAACCGCAGTCCAAACTCGGCGTAATCCCCGGTTTCCAAACAAGACCAAAGGCAGATTTCACAGCTCTGTGCCTCACAATGCCCTGGCTGGTGGGTGGGGGTGGGGGTGTCTGGACGTGGGGGTGTGACGGCTGTTCAGCAAGTCTCTGAGGTCAACACCATAGACATTTATAAAGTGATCATACCCTTATTCCCACTTACAGAGCTATGCTGTTGTGTTCTATACTATTCTATTAATTCATCAGATTCTTCTGCAACGCTCAAACTCAAAGTACATTCAGAATTTTACCATCAACCTCTGAGCCCAACGGTGTTGGAAGGAAAATCCCTTTGAGAGGTCAAACAACAACGGCACTGGACAAATCCTGATATTTTGACAATTGTCAAAAATATTCTGGAAGAATTGCTATGAGGTTCGATAAAGGGTAGAATGTTGCATTCTGGGTAAACATCCAGCCTCTGAACAGCTGAAAGAGCCAAAGCATCGACACATTTATGTTCATGCATGAGATTTGTATAAGTTCATATAATAAAAACATGACGTGACACATCATTGGTTTCAGTTTTTAACTAGATTTTAACCTTTGCTTTTTGTGTAATAAGTTAGAGTTGTGTTCCTGTTAGCATTTTCAGCTGGCTGTGGTTGCCACGGCAACGTCTGTGCAAGTTGTCAAGTAATGAAATTCAAATCAGGTCTAGCCTGTGTGGCATCTAAAAAGTAGTTGTAGCATCTCTAACATCCGTCTCTCACCCCTGGTCGAAAAATAAACTCATCCAAAGATAATAAAATAAAGTTTAGCCTCAAATACAAAAGGGGTTTATACAAATATACACCTCATGTGTCCAAAGCTCCGTAACCTTCTATTGTAACAATAACATCTGTTCAAAACAAAAGACATTCAGTTCTCATCTATTTGCTCAGGACAAGGCGAGTTAAAAAATATAAAATAAAATAAAGTGGCTGTAGCAAAGACGTTCAGACACACACATGAAAAATAGAAAATCCTGTACGCAGATGACACTCAACTAATTTTTACAGAGCAGACGGCCCTATAACTCATGTCCAAGCTTCTGCACAAACTGTCAATTGACAAAGTTGGGTGTGGTTTACGTTACAATCCAGCAACTTTTATGAAAATTGTTCCCACCATGCATGTGACCGTGCACATTTTTTGTCTTGTTCTGCTCACGGTGAGCTGAGCAAAAGGGGAATAGACTGTAAAACAGAGACAACACAGATGGAGACACTCACTGGTGGAGAAAAAAACTGTGAGGTCAAAGTTTGGAATACTTCTAATAAAGCTCTACATCTGTCTTTTTAATACAAAGTTAATAAAAATGGACTTTACAACTCAAAGCTAATGGCTAACACTGAAAAATCTTGCAGGTTAAGGTGAATGGGGCACAAATGTTTGTCATGTTAAATTAGAAATTTTGTGACGACTCCTTAAAAAACAATTTCAACTGCCTTATTGTTTTCATGAATTTACTTAATTCTGTTTCAGTTTAATTGATTGAGTTTAGTTAAATTGTGTCAAAGCGCCACACAAAGGGAAAAAAATACACACACCAGAGTTTCATAATTTATGAATGTTATAATCCAAGTCAATCTGGAAAACTCCAACAGACCCAGATTATGCTCATTGTTTACTCACAGCCCATAAAAGTGGCACAGACTTTACATTAAAGGGTTTTTGGTGCTATTTCTGACTTAAGAATCAGAAAGAGACTGTATTTTAAAGACAAAATTATTATTGTTGAAAAGCTATTTAGAATAAAATGAATTAGCAGAAAATAAAACATTGTAAACAAAGTTTTCCAAAACTGTGTGTTTCTGGTTTGTGAAAAATGATGATGTTTCCTAAAGTGACAAAAACCTTTGATGGTTGCAGCAAGATGGACATCTTTTATGTGACTATTCTGAGAAATAAATGTTGCTTTAAAAGTTTTAAGCGTGTTTACATTTTCAGAACCGCAGGGAAATTCTGAGATTGTCCAAGGAGTTGAAGACAACGCTCAGGAACATTTCTAAATGCTGTTTTGTTTTGGGAACAATCAAAGTCTAGCTGGAAGATGGACACATCTGTTTGGTGCAGATGTCTTTGTATCAAATTTCCATGTCCTCTTAAAGCTGATCAGACATCTTTGCTCGCCCTGACGTCTCATAATCCGTCTGTGAATCAGATATGAGGTGTTCACATCAGAACTGGATGTTCTGTGAGGCCGAATGTGTTCAAAAAACATTTCCAAACAAAGAAACAGTTTGACCCGGAAAGATTCAAGTGACCAAAAGAAAAACCAAACAACCATGGAGAGTTTGGATGGAAAACGGTGGCTAAGGTTTGGAGGATGCAACTTTACCCCCCCAGAAGTGATTTCTCTGTCGCTTCATTCTCGTTTGTACGGTACGAGAAACCTTTTTTTTTAAATCTTTGTTCTTAGAGTTCTAAAAAAGACTGAGAACCAGCATTTTGGGATTTACAGATTTCTCTGCAAGCTGAAGGAATTTTCCGTTTTTTTGTCTGTTGTTGCAGAGCCGCCTGAATGTGGCCCTGGAGGGGTTGAAGCAGCTTCTTGTATCTGTTCCCTCCTCATCCTCCTCTCACGGCGGCGTCCTCCCCCGCTTCCCCCGTCCTCTGGTTGCAGGTGGCCTCGCCGTCTGCTCCGAGCGTCGCTGCCTCAGGAATTCACATGTAAATAGGCCACTCTCTCCCCGCAGAGCGGGGAGGAGAGATGAAACTAGAGGGGGTGCACACTGCAGCGTTCCCATTTCCAATGCACAACAGGATGAACCCCAGAACTGGCCTGAAGCCTCTGGACGGGTTTGTGGTTCAGTTCTGCTGCAGAACTAAACCCTGACAGAGTCTGGTTAAGGTTTGCCAGAACACATGAGGCTTCATGAGGCTTGAAGTGTGCACGTGCACACATGCACACAAGCACACCTGTACACGTGCACACCTGCATACCTGCACACATGAATACATGCACACCTGTTTACGTGCACACCTGCACACAAGCACACCTGTTTACGTGCACACTTGCACATATGCACACCTGCATGCATGCACACTTGCATACCTGCACACCTGTTTACGTGCCCACCTGCACTCAAGCACACATGCACACCTGCATACATGCCCACCTGTTTACATGCACGCAGGCATACAGGCACACATGCACACCTGCATACATGCACACCGGCATACGTACACAGATGCATTCACTGCTGCATCTGACGTCATAGTTTGATTTAAATGTTTGATCATGAAAAATTGTTCATCTTAAATTTGCATTAGTTCATGTTTCAAAACCAACATTTTAATGGTGTGAAAAAAGTATATACCCCCTTCCTGCTTTTTTACTTTTATTTTCTATCACAAAAAATATAGCAGAATAATGACCCAAAGACAGTATAGTTGTTACATGATGATTGCATTTATAATAATAATGTAAAGCACTTTGTGTTATATTTTTATATGAAAAGTGCTTTATAAATAAAGTTTGATTTGATTTGATAAAGCTAAAAAAAAGTCTGCATGGCTCCACCTGACTAAGTAAGTTCCCCCTTCTGATTACTGTCAGAATAAAGAAACTACTTAAACAAAACACAGAGTGAAGAAACTGAAACGTCTAGAAAAAAACTCATCTGCCTCCACATTACGTCACATCAGAGGTCAACTTTAGGATCGATCACCAGAGCACAACAGTCATACATGGGGGAGGTAGCGTGGTGGTCTGGGGTTGCCATCATCACTGGAATCCCATTAAATTCCTGAAGACTGTTCTCCATCAGAACAAAAGGCTCATCTGCTGCAGCACATCCAGCCATGAATGGACCAACATGAAGGTTTTACAGCAGTGTTAGTAAAAAAAAGAATTATGTGTGGTGCCAAAAAGGATTTCCCTCTTTGCTTCTTGTGTAACTTTAAAAAGTACGTTTCATCATAGTTTCCTGCATAAAATGTTTAACAGACGTCCTAGCTTAGATCTAAACCCACAAATACATGCAAAAGTTTGACACGTAAGACAAATAAATCACCATTATTAACATCCCAGTTTTTGCTCTTTGCAAAGCTGAAGTAGACGACAGTTTGGAAACCTTCCAGATTTATTTCATTCTTTCATCAAATGTCTCCTTTTTTTCATAATTAAGTACCAAAATTGTTCAGTTTTCAGATTAAAAGTCAGTGACATGTCAACAGATTTTAAGATTTTAAAAACCATGTAAGAGTCATCACTGAACACACTCCTCCCAGTCGTTTTAAAGGCTGAAAGGCGAGGCCTCTGACACTGTGACCACTTCCAAGAATAACTGGGGGAAGCTGTGACTCGGGAGCGATAACACAGACCTACGGCGTGACACGGGCCTCCATGCCCCCGCCTGATAACCAGAGTTTCAAGGGTGTGACTGCGTTGAGCAACCCCAAAGATATCGTTAAAAAGAAACCTTTGACCGTGCCGATCCTCCCGGAAACCTGCGGCTCCTCCCACCTCGCAGCTGCGTCATCCAGCTTGGAAAAAAATATTGTGTTCTCAGCGGGGGAACATTTTGTGCAGCTGAATGGAGCCCAACCTGAAACGGCCGACCTGCATCCTGCCTCAGGCGTCTGCAGAGGAGCGTCTGCAGAGGAGCGTCTGCAGAGGAGCGTCTGCAGGAGCTGCAGTCTGACGTGAAACCAGGAATGGAGAGGAGCTGAAGGCTCTGCACTCACGTTAAATCAGAATCAAACATTCCTACCTGGATAGTCAGAAGACAGAGACGCCCCTTCAATCAAACACCTCTGAGCTCCTCTCTTCAGTCCAGTCTCAGAAACTTTGCAGTGATCTTCCACAAATTCGCGTCTCAGGAAAGACGTTCATGACAAATGTGGTATTGTCCGCACTACAAGGCGCGTTTAAAAGCCTCAAGTCTTTTCCAAAAATCACAGACCTCCACAATGCCTCATTAACACTGAACCATAATCATTATTGATTTTTCATTTTTACGTGAATTCTTTGTAGTTTTATTTATTATCTGTTGTTTTTATTAGAGCTATGGTAAGTTCTATTCTTTAATCCAGAGAGCCTAATATATCGTGCCGTGTGAAAGTATTCGGTCCTCTTGAACTTTTAAACGCTTTGCCACATTTCAGGCTTGTGAAACAGAATCTGGGACCTGCCTGGTGTGTTCCTTGTTCTTCATGATGCTCTCTGCGCTTCAAACGGACCTCTGAGACGATCACAGAGCAGGAGCATTTATACGGAGACCTGATGACATCCAGGTGGATTCTGTTATCATTAGTCATTTAGGTCCACATTGGATCATTCAGAGATCCTCACTGAACATCTGGAGAGAGTTTGCTGCACTAAAGGGGCTGAATCATTTCAGTTTTTCATTTGTTAAAAGATAAATTTCGTTCCACTTCACGATTGTGTCCCACTTGTTGATTCTTCACAATTACTGTTATATATCTATGTTTGCATAAAGGGGTGTGGCCTTCCAACAAGCTCATTCCTGATTGGCTACAATAGTAGTCTTAGAAACGTTAACTCAAACTGAATTTGAATTCACTGCTCACAGTCGATGTCTGGCTCCAACATAACGACATCCACATTGCGAAGAAATGGCGACGGAATTGACGTCATTTGGTTTGGAAGACGTCACGCTCAGTCCAGTTCTCGGATACAGTCAATGGGAGTTCCAAGTAACGTTTGTTTTAACATTATTGCTCATACTTTCTTTTCCTTCACGCATTTAAATAAGGTTGGAAGTTCCAGGTAATGTGAAAAAGCTAATGCGGCTAACGTGTAGTGTTACGGTTTCTGGAATTATACGCCGGTAATAAAGTTGGAGCGAGACAAAGAGTCAGAGATGAGTCCGTCAGTCAATGTGCCACACATGCAGTAGGTCAAGAGCTCAAAAATAGACCAGTCATGGACGGAGCGCCCTATAGTGTGGAAAGCACGATAACTGGAGATGATTGCATGTCCTCTTGTTTAGAGAAAAGCTCTTTAAAACGTCTGCTGGGCCAAGCTTTCAGTTGGAACCAATAGACCACCTCATCGACGGTCTCTGCTGTCCTCGCCGGTCACATTTTTAAGTTTTACTTCTAGTTTCTAGAGCCGTACACGGACAACCCCCTGAACACACTGGTGACCTTTAACCTCTTCCTCTTCACGTTTGAACTCCACAAACCAAAAACCTAGAACTGTTCCCAAGACTTGACGTGAGATCGAGCCTTTTGCCGATTGTAAAACGGGTTTTATCGTCACATAATCCACACAAAATCTTTTTTTTTTTATTTCCTGTTTGTTTTGTTTTCTGATTGAGAAGCATTTTGCGATTTTATCTAGGAGAGGTGCTTCCGAGGTAAACATGGCTTTACTAACTGCACCTCCATGTTCATTAATGCGGCCCGAGGAGAAAGGAGAGGAAAACAGAATCAGGAAGAGTGTGAGGAGGCCTTTGTGCCCCCGAGCGTTTCCTTCCTCGGCAAACGGGTGAGGAAGAGGCACCTGGGCCTCCCGAAAACAGCACGCCATCCACGTTTGACAGAACGAGGCGTTCCCAGCAGCACTTTGACCATCTGTTAACGCTCAGAGGAGGAGGAGGACTGAGGAAGAGTTCTGCTCCGTCATAACTCACATCAAGGTGAGGAAGTTCGATCATGAAAGCTGAGCCCCGAGCTGTTGGCTCTGAGGACAAATGAGTCCGGATGACGTCACATTAAAAAAAACAGGAATAGACCGATGTTTTCAGGTGAATACGTGGGTGTACATTCATGTATTTGTTACTTAGTCTTGATTTTGGGTTAAAAAAAACAACAACTTTATAAATGTTTTAAATATATAATGGAAGGGGGGGGGGGTCAAACCCATTTGCTGAGAGACTTTGATGAGCGTTCAGTTCAGAACAACAAAAAAGTTTCTGCAAATGGAAACTAAACAAGTCACAGCAAGTCGAAAATCCAACGTAACCGTTTTCACGCTCTTCCTGATTCATGTGTGTGTGTGTGTGTGTGTGGGGGGTGCTTTATCATTTATAGTCCTAACAAAAATACCTTTTAATTCAATTTTAAATGTTAAAGATCATGATTAACATAAATATCACTATAATCACTTTGTCTTCAACTATATCAGTTTTAAATCACAGAATTAGCGACTAAACTGAAATCTTTTTGTTTTCCTACTGTTGGTGTTTCTCTATTTGCACATTCTACTTTTCTTTTTACCTACTAGGTTGCATTTTGTCAGCCGCACACCTTTAAAAATTAAACTTATCGTCCCATCAGCTGTTCACACTCCAAGGCGTGTGAAATGGGTTCTTTGACCCCGCCCCCCGAGGAGCGGCGAGCTGCACGACGCTTTTACAGTCGTACGTATGCGATAGCATAGCCAATTCAGTTAGCATGTTCCCGGGTTGAATGTAAGAAAAACAGAGAAGTAAAATAAATAAAAGTGCACCTTTTGTGTTTTCAAATGAAACAAACCCTTTAACACCAGAGAGGCTGCCAGCCTCAGATCACACGCTCTGTAGTTCTGGAACCGTTTACGCCACAAATCAGGACAGAAAAGTGATACGCAACACTTTACCAGACATACTTTACTTACTTTACGTTCACTCATGTAAAATGTTGCATAAAAAGCCGCTTTTCTGCACTTCAGAATCTGCTGGAATCCCATTAACCGCAACAAACGGCTGAAGAGTCACGATCAAAAGAATGCCAACAGCGGCGGGGCGCGGCGTGATGCGTTTGGCCCCGCCGACCGACCGGCCTGACCGCATTTTTTCAAAGGCCTCCTGGAAAAGCCTCGGCTTTGTTTCCTCTGATCGCCACAGATATTCCAGTCACACGCCGCCAGCAGCATTTTCACAGAACCACGCAGAACCCGTTCTGCAGCGGTTCCGAAAGGTGGACCGAGCCCGCCGGCTCCAGAGGGACAGACGTTTCCGCACAGCCAAATTTCATCTGAGGAGGCTGAGACACACACTCATAATCACTCTGAACTTTATTTAACGCATGGCGGCTGCAGAGATCGACTGATCTGTAAAAAGCAAACGATATGAACTCTTTTGATCTGTAAACTCCGTACAGGGTGATGACTAAAGTGCTTCCAGGAAACAGAAGACAGATGGAAGGAACTACAATAATACTATTTTCACTAAAGACAGTCCAGTGTTTCAGCTTCTTTAAACATATAAAACAGTGATATAAAGTCCTCATCTGTTCCGTTTGATCCTTCAACAACTCCAAGCATTACAGTCCTTTTTTTTTTTGGTAATTTTCGGAGCAGCGGGTAAAAACACGTCCTTTCAACAGCGTCTTCTGCCCTCCTCCACCTGCAGTCCTCAGAGCTTCCCAACGTGACCACACCTGTCTGCGACCTTCATCCTCATCCCGACCTCCTCCGTGTCCACTTCCTGATCCACGCACCACCAAGACCCGGAAAACCCAACGCTCCGACTCCGGCTGATAAAACTCAGCGCTAAAAATCCACCGCCAGGAAATGTTCTCCAACCCTTTAACGACTGCAGGTTATCTCTTCCTCTTCTGCTGCCGCAGCATCCTCCTCCTCTTCAGGACCATTTCGTGGAGTTTGTCCAGCCCTTCGCCGAGTCCCTCTCCGATGATGGCGCAGGACGGCTGCAGGTGCCAGGGCGTGGCGGGGCCCAGCTCCTTCAGCGCCAGCAGCTTCTCGATTTCGTCCAGACTCAGAGAGTTCCTCAAGTCCTGCTTGTTGGCGACCACCAGTAGGGGCACGCCCTGGTTCTCCGAGCTCTTGGCGATTTTGTGAAGCTCCGTCTTTGCCTCCTCCATGCGCTCCGTGTCCACAGAGTCCACCACGAAGATGATGCCGTCCGTGCACCGCGTGTACGACTTCCAGAGCGGGCGGAGCTTCTCCTGACCGCCAACGTCCCAGAAGTGGAAGGTCACAGTCCTGCTGCCGGGCAGCGACAGCTTGACCTTCTCGGAGTTGAACCCTTTGGTGGGAACGGTGTTGACAAACTCGTTGAACTGGAGTCTGTACAGAATGGTGGTCTTTCCGGCAGAGTCTAGTCCCAGAATGGTGATGTGAAAAGACTGGAAGAAGGACATGCTGGACAAGTACTTGGGTTGATCAGACAGTCCATTCCCCATCTTTCCACATGGGGCCAGAGAGAGGACTGAGGCGGTCCAAAGGGCTTCTTCAGAGGAATCGAACCTGAAAGCACAACCACAGTTACTCTGCTGAAAACAGGGACTCGAGGGGAGCGGCAGCGTCGAGACCACAAGAAATCAGGCAAACGACAAGTCAGTCGCCTGATACCAGAAGATCCATCAGCCTGAAGGCCACAGCTGGTCCAAAACAACCACGTTTGAGTCCAATTTACAGAGTTTTTAAAGACGTCTAGCTTCTGGACCAAACAACCAAAAAAACAATCAGAAGCAAAAACAAAATGATATCTGATGTTTGACTAGTCCATCTCCAAAACGCTTTCAGGGAGGTTTTGTCCCAATGAAAAGTCTATTTTTGTAAAAAAAAAGTGAGGAGGTCAGACGTGGAAGAGTCCACTAGATAAAAGCGAGTCAGAACAGAACCACAAACGTCAGCAGAAGATGAGTAATGTCCACCAAAAGCAAACACAATCAGGTGGCAGGAAATGCCACACGCTTCCAAAATAAGATGGTAAAGGATAGTCACAGAAAAAAATTGTTTTTCAAAACAAGAGTGTCTCAACTTAAACCTGGTTAAAAATAAACGAAAATAAAGGAAAGTGGTCGTTTTGGGCGGAACAACCACAGCAGATTTCAAAGTAAAGTGTCAGCCTGTGGTTTGTGTGCCAAACAGAAAATCAGTTTTTCTGCGCAACAATTTCACGACAAAAACAACAAACATATCTATAAATCACAGACTTTCGAGAAGGGCCAGTAAATACAAAACAAACAAAAAAAAGATTTTATCTTTACTTTGATCTATTTTTAGACATTTTAGCCCAAAAGACTAGATTTCCTGATTGTTTTAGGGTTAAATTTAGCTCCAAACCCATTAAACCACAGACAGAGGCATAAAAAGGGAAAATGCTGAATAATCAGCTTTGATTACATCAAAGCAAAAACAAACAAACAATTCTATGTCCTTAAATTCAGATGTGCTTAAAGTCAGAACTGACCTCATTTAACCACAACTGGACACTAAACTAGTTTCTATGACTTCATTGGAACAGGGTTGGCACGTTTTGGCATGATTTCGGCCCAATAGCACACCTTAACCCGGACCAACTCTGCTCAGGATGACAAGTGCATTTCGACCCCGGTGGGAAAATCCCTCCGTACCTACCAGTCCGAGCTTCCTCTGTGTGGACAATACGGAACCCAATCCAACTACGATCGATACCGCCGACTCGCTTGTCCGGCTACCGCAACGGCGAGTGGAAAACCCAGCAGGAGGACCCAGAAAAACCGTCCGTCCGTTCGAGTCTCCGTCCTCCGAGCCGCTCCGCCGAAAACACCGCTTCTGTGTGAGCGCAGAACAACACCCCACTGAAAAGCACTGCGGACGAACCCCATTGGTGGACGTGCTCCCTGCTCTGCCACCTGATTGGCTCATTGGGCTGTCAATCACCGTACAGCCCGGGAATAAGGATCACCTGTTGCTCTGTGGCAACACGTACTTTTGACATAAAAAACACAACACTTGAAACAACCAAAATCGTATTTTATCATTTAAATTGTTTTCGTTTTAATTTATGAGTCCGTCCAGGTCAACAAAAACATAGATTTTTACGTAAGTACTGCGCATTTGTCTTTTAAGCTAGTAGCCAGACAGGACTTTTTTCTTTTAATGGAGGCTCGTCTTCCCTTCCAGTCGACCTGAACCAGCGCGTGCACAGAGGAGGGGGACATGAGCCCCCCTCCGAACGCCTGTTTTCCTTTAAACTGATTGGTCAGAAAACCGGAAAAGCGGCTCGCTGCTGCCTCTCGCCGTCCAATTACGGCGCTAGATTCTGTTTCTCTGATATTTTCAGTTACTAAAGTTTAATCTGCTGATTTACGGTCTGGAATTGTTTAATTATTATTATTTTATTAGCAATCGTAATCATTGTTTATTAATCGTAAATATTTAGAAAAGTCACTCATTCCTTTTTTAAAATCATGTTTTTATTATTCATTTTTTTATTTTCTTTGTCAAAATTAAAAAAGACATTTGTCACATTATCCATGAAAATTGACTCCTGATTCTCCCATGCAAAAACACTTTAATGCACATATTTCTACCGTAAATAAAATATATTTATTTAAACCAGATTTACAGACCAAATTAGAGATGCATTTCTACTCCAAGCAAGGAGACTCAAAACCCAAACCGGGTTGTGTTTGGGACTGGGGTCATACGTGTCCTAGAGGTCATGAGCAGGGCTTAACTTGGGGTGAGTCACATCTCTACGTCTGGCAGGGCGCTGACGTCAAAACCCTATCTTTGTCCCTCTAGGCGTTGGGTGGGCTGGGCGTGGTTCTCTAAAAATGAGCCATATCTGGAAGATTTTGGTCTTCCTTCGAACAAGAGTTATCTTTTAAGGCTGGTTTTAAGCATTTCATTCTTAAAAAAACAAACAAAACAAAGCAAAGTGACGACATCTAAATCGTTTCTTTTGTCAAACATGAACATTTATGACCAAAGAAAGTTGGAGCATCTGAGTTTTAACACATTAAATCCAAAAATAAACAAGAAAAGCATGAAAACAATTTCAGCTTGTTGCTTAATATTGTTTTTTTTTCTCTTGATATTGGATCACTTAGTCAAACAACCATTTTTTCCGAACCAAACTTACAAACATATTAAGCATCGCATTCGTGGATTATCGTTAAAAAAGCTGAAATATTCCTGTTATTCTGGACGCATTAACCCCAGAAGAGCAGCTGCAGGCTGCTGCAGAGATTCCTGCTATTTTTAGTCTGTCTTATGTTATGAACCCCTCCAAACACATGTGTGCAGCTATTTCTGACGTGTTTAAACACGCACCGGCTGCACGTGCTGATCATTCTCTCAGCAGATGCCGGCACGCCATCCGCCCGATCGCGGACGCCGGGAAAGCCAGCAGGCTCTGTCACGTCCCGTCCCTCTTCATCTGAGAGGAGGAGGAGGATGATTTGAATACCGGCACTGGTTTTTGTGCTTCCACGATGCATCGTTTAATCAAATGCAGCAAAAAGACCCCACTTTAGGATAGTAGTTCCCAGACAAACTGAGTTTCTGAGGGACAAAGTCAAACTAAATCAGGCTGTGGGAATAACTGTAGGCCAGACAGGGGTTGAAACCGGAAGTTTACAGATTGTCTCCTCCTCTGAAAGCTGATGGATGTTTTATCAGACATCCCTTCCTGCAGCATCTGATGCAGCAGCACGCCATCGCTTCGATCTTTTGGGAGACTCGTTTCCCCAAACGAACCGTCAAAGTTGCTGTGACTTTCTCTGGATCTGTGTTTTTCTTTTCAGAGGAACTGGTCTCTTGAGGTCTAGTTTTTCTGAAGAACAGAAATCCTCTGATTTCTTTTAAAAGTTTGTTCTGACTATGGCAGAGACTTTGACATAAAATACAATCCCTCCAAAAGCAAAGTTATGATTGTAAGGACCAAAGACGACAGAAATGTAAACTTTCCTGTTTTTAAGCTTTGTGGAACGCCTCTGGCACAAACCTCATCTATCAAATATCTTGGACATTTCATTACTGACGATTGGAGGGATGATAGAGACATTCAGAGACAGTACTGTAAACTCTATGCTCAGGCAAATATGCTGATGAGAAAATTCAGTGCATGTTCTCTTCAAGTGAAGTGTTCGCTGTTCAGAGCTTACTGCACTCCTCTGTATACAGCCCCTCTTTGGTGGAACTATGGACGTGGGACATTCCACAAATTCTTAGTGGCCTATAATGATGCTTTTAGGCTTCTGCTACAGGTGCCCAGGTGGTACAGAGCCAGTCAGCTGTTTGTGGACGCTCACATCCCCACCTGCGAAGCTCTACTGCGCAAGCTTACATACAGCCTCATGGAACGCCTGGACAAATCTAAGAACTCAATTATCATGTCTCTGACTGATCCCAAAAGAAGCTCATGCCGCTACACTTCTGCCCTAAGGAAACACTGGATACAGCGATTATACTCTTTTTAAGTTATATCTTTTTACTTTTTATTATAAATACTGTATTTGTATCTTATGTTTTATTTTATTCTCTTTTCTTCCTATGGACCACCTGAGTCTGAAATAAAAGTTTGATGAAAGATGGAGACTCTCAGCAAACGCTGTGACAGATCAGATGGATCTAAAGTTAGAAGCAAACAAACACTTATAAAAAAAAAAAAAAAAACATCCAACTCTGACGTTAACGGTAACAAAAAACAGCATCAAAGTTTTTATCCTCTTGTTAAAAAATATTTATACCCTGGTCCGGGTGAATACTTGATTCTGATTGGCTGCTGGGTTTGCGTTATGTAAGGGGTTAATGGCAGAGGAGGTGTGCATTATCACTTTTTAACGGACGCCGTGGAAGCCTGAACCGTCCGATGCAAAGTTTTCACCCGAACCATGGTATAAAAAGCGATAACGCACGCCTAACAATGAAGTTCTGATCACACAGCTTAAATGTTGTGTATCACTGCGCCGGCTTCTTCAAAAAAACTTTATCTTCATCGTTTGGACAAAAACAAGCGGTTAGAGGAGAACTTTCTCTCTGAACTGATGCCTTATTCAACACATCGTGATCATCAGCATAGATATCGTTTCCCTTTGCCGCTGCAGTCGAGGTTGGAAGTCGGAGAGGCGGAGCCATGACAACAGTCCGCCGCACCACACAACAATTTATATTTACAATTTATTTAAACTTTACACTTAAACATTGAAGCATCACTCTGATTTAAAAAGTTCTTCTTTATTCAGATTTTAAAGATCTTTTTCTGCCAGGATGGACAGAAAAAGGGAAGAAGAAGAGCCATCTTTAAAGCCCATTTTTCTCCATGTTCCTCTGATACGGAAGTCCACCTAAGACACGTTGGACCAGACTGAGGTTTTTCTGTTCTTTTTTTTTTTTTTTTTTTTTTACTTGTCCTGTCCAACAGCTGGGCAAACAGATGAGAGCTGAAGGCCTCTTGTGTTGGACACATTTTACTTTAACAACAGGGGTTATTAATCTTCTGACAAACCAGAGGTATATCTGAATAAACCCCTTTTGGAATCGAGGCCAAACTTTATTCATTTCAATCATGTTTGAAAATCTTTTGTGTTGGACCGGAAGGAAAAGGAAAGGAGGGAAGAAGAGAGAGGGACGTTAGAGAGAGAGGGGATAGGAGGATGATTATAGGAGGAGGAGGGGGGGGGGGGTTAAAACCATGAAGCAGCTTAAAGCAACAAGTTTCTGGATGTTTATACTCATCCAGAAACAGAGAGTGCAGCTCCAGCCCAACCAGGAGAGCAGCCCCCCCCCACCGCGCCTGAGGTTTTTCTGTTCTGAGGTGAGACTGATTTGTCCCCCCCCCCCGTGTGTTCAGGCCAAGCACTGCAGGACAACGCAGAGGTTTTCACCTGAAGGTGCAGAGTGTAGGTTCCTCACAGGGTTCTCCTCACAAACATCATGTGGATGTCAGCAGCAGCATCAGGAGGCCTCAGGAGGCCTGGTCCATGTGAAACGTTCCTCCTCCTGTGCTCCACGTTGAGCAGAAAGTTCTTCCTAACGTCTGATTTATTATTTCAGGAACAGACACCTGTGATGAGAAACCTGCTGCTCTGATGCTCCACATATTCTTCTCACTCAGGTTCTGGCAACATTCTAGCAAAGGAAACCTGTAGACTTCCAGGAAAACAACAGTTCTATGTCAAAAGAGAACAAAGTCTTTGGGTATCAAACCATTAAGAGACATTTAGAGTGAATTTGAGGACATTTCTGAGAGGAAAGTTGTGATTGTTTTAAAAATTACATAACTTTAGAAAAGCTGTGAACACAAAGCATGAAGCCTGTCACTTGTTAGCAAGTGTCTTTGTATTTTTAGAGGGGAAAAAAAGACTCAGGAAAATGTACAGGCGTATGGGAACCAGATTTAAAGTAAGAATTGTTTTTTTTTTTAAAGGCTGATCACTGTTGTTTTATGATTTCATTAAACTAGATACAGAAATGATCAATATAATATTTAAAAAACAGTTTTACCATTAAAACCTCAAAGCTGTACCAGGATAAACAGTTTTTTTATTTTGCTTGAAAGTATCTGAGTTCATCAGCTCAAAAGAAAAACATTTAAAAAATTTTAACGTTTCTTTCAAATAATCCTAGATGACCAGTAGAGGGCAGCAGATCCTACTAAACTCTATTTGTGTCAACCTGAAATAAGCTGGGGGGTATTCCACAAAGCAGGTTATGCTAGTTACCACGGTAAGTTTGAGGCCAAGGAAGCGAATAACCTCAGCTTTCGGTTCCAGAAATGGAGGTATGTTTCAGGGTAGGTCAAGTTGCCATGGCAACTCATGCTCTGAACATAACCTGGTCTGGAGCAGGTTTAGTTGAAGGTTAGTTTGTTTGTTTACAGAGAGGTGAAGCAGCATGACGTGTCCATTTGAAGATGATTTAGTGGATGAAAAAGCTCAGATAATACTTTTTCAAATATATATATATATATATATATATATATATATATATATATATATATATAGTACAGCGGTAGGGCGGTCGACGGCGATCGTAAGATTGCAGGTTCGATTCCCGCCATGCACACCCATGAGTCGAAGTGTCATTGGGCAAGACACTGAACCCCACCTTGCCTCTGGTGGACGGTTGGCGCCTGTGTATTGCAGTGGAGCTGCCACCACTGTATGGGTGAATGGGTCTGTGACTGTAAAGCGCTTTTTCCTTGTAGATAGAAAAGCGCTATATAAGTATACGCCATTTGCCATATATATATATATATATATATATATATATATATATATATGTGTCACAATGAGATATAAACTCGTGTGTTTACTTTGTCCGTTCTTTGTCTCCAAGCAGAAACTCTTTCTTTTGCTGATGATGCAGCCGTGTTACTTTTTTGATGGTCTTATAATCTTCATACGCTTAAATTAAAATCTCAGACTCCATCTCACTGAAGTGTAACGCTCTCTTTCTTTCTCCACGCGTTTCCATGGTGACTCCGGAAATTGCCGATCCATATATATATATATATATATATATATTTGTGTGTGTATATATATTTGATTTTTTTCATATATATTTGATGCTGCTTAATGCAGACACGTTTTACATTTATAAATCTAAGTTTTTAAAAACAAATCACTTTTTCATGTATTTCATTAGGAGATCTGTATTTTTTTCTAATTCAAAGAATTTATGAAACACAAAAAAAAGCAAGAAAAGCGCTTTATGAAAACCCTCAGCGTGTTTTTATTTTATAATGTGTCTGTATTTTACCATCTTCTTTGGTTCAAGAATGTAAACAATTTGTTTTATCCTGTTTCGTGTTTAAATGAATGTGTTCTTCTGTGTTTAAAACTACAGTTCCCAGAATGCACCCCTAACGTTGCCAAAATTGTTTTTCCTGCTGATCTAATGGTTGAAAACAACATTAAGGCTGACAGTGACAGAAAATCTTTCTTCTTTTAAGTCCAGCGAACAGAAGTGTGAAAGAAAAAAAAGTAGTTGTAATGGAAGTGGAAGTCAGACTTTTGCTTATTAAACTGCTGCTAAAATATTAAATAATAAATTAGGAGAAACAGTTCAGGTTGTTTTTTTCGTACCTGAAACAAACAAAAACTTGTATTATTTTGATGATGAAGATCATTCATGTCGTCATAGGAAGGTTCTGTCTGCACACATAGAAGATCATCAGTTTTTCTGTAGAAATCCCCTTAAATCTTCATTTTTCCTTCATTTCTCTGCTTCTTAAACTTTCTTTGCAGTGAGAACGAACCTTTTCTGAACAGAGGAAAACATGAGGAAGTATAAAAATCATCAACTTGCATTTATTCTGTTCTGTGGATTCTTCATATTTGAACCATCTTTGACACTTTGGTCCCTTAAAATTAAAATAAAGTTTATGATTTCTGTGTTTTAACAGGAACTATGTGTGCAACAGTTTCTTCAAACTGTATTTCCATCATTGTCGCTTTTTAACGGACACCCAACAGCCAATCAGAGTCCAGCATTCACCCGGATGTGTGGCGGTCTTCAGCGCCTCTTTCACCCAGAAGCAGAGAGACCAGGTCAAAGGTCAAGGCTGTGTTTTTCCATCCCAACACTTTAGGAAACATCTGAGGATCCTTTTATTGAATGTTTTTGTATATTAATGTTGTTGTTTTTTGTCTGTTTTCTTGTTTGAGTCATTTTTCAGCTGAAGCTAAAGCAGAGAATGGAAACAGAAGTAACTACCCAGAAGCCCCCAGCTTGGCTGACACGGCCCCCCCCCCAAAAAACATAGCAAACGCACATCTGTTTTAGCGCTTTGAGGCGGTGATTGATGACTCGCCGCTCGCCGTTTAGCCGCATCTGAGCGCGTCTGTGTTCCTTCAGAAAGTATGAAACAACACGTTTGCTTTCTAACCTTTTTTAGTGTCAGAAAGCAAAGAATTCTGGGTAAATTCTTTGCTTTAAGTGTTTGTAGTTAGAGACAGTCGTGTGATGTTGGTTTGAAGCTCCCTGAGTGAAGACAGACGCTCTGGAGGCTTTCATTCCTGAAAAAAGTGACTAACTTTTTCATTTTTATTGAACAAAAACAGTTTTCTTTGAACATGTTTTCTGTCTTCAATTCCTCTCTTTTTTAGCCGTTTGAACCACTTTAGAGAGAGGCGTTGGAGGTCGGGGTCACTGCAGGCGGCGCTCCTCCTGACTCGCCACCGATGCTGCAGACTCAACAAGAGGGAGACGTGAAGAAAGCCGACCTTCCTCCTCCTCCTCCTCCTCCTCCTGCTGGATTCTGCAGGAACGGCTGGAAAGATGACACCCGGAGCTCTGCTGAAACTTCTTCTCCTTCTGGTTTCACCTCTTCAGACCGCACGCGCCCAAACAGGTGAGGACGTTTCTGTCAGACGTCCAGCCTCCCTAAACCCTCTTCACCGTCTCTGTGCTCGCTGGCGGCTGATAAGCGGAGGTCAAAGTGCCGATCGCTCAGGTTTCCTGTGTTGTGGTTCCTTCCTGCATCTTTTGCCTCTGGGTCACAGAGACAGACTCACCTGCATGATGGACGGCCTGCACGGACCTATAGGAGGGGGGAGGGGGGCGGCAGCTGACCTTTCAGGTCAACGGAAAACTGTCAATCATCCTGTCAGAGTTTTATGTCGGTTTGAACATCAGATGAAGTTTTGGAGTAAAAACGAATTATTTGACCTGTAGAAATATTACGTAAAAACAAAAATGTGAAGAGCAAGTCAGCGGTCTGTGTCCACACACACACATTTATACACACACACACTTATACACAAACACATTTATATATACGCACACATTTATACACACACACACTTATACACACACACATTTACACAAACACATTTATAAATCAACACACACACATTTATACACAAACAAACACACACACACACACACATTTGTACACAAACACATTTATAGACAAACACACACACATATATAAATAAACACACACAGATAGACAAACAAACACACACAGAGATAATCAAACAAACACACACACACATATATGTAAACAAACACACACACACACACACACACGCACACACATATATATATATATACATATACATATACATATATATATATATATATATATATATATATATATATATATATATATATATATATATATATAAACAAAAACACACACATCTATATATATATATACAAACAAACACACACATCTATATATATATACAAACAAACACACACACACACACACACATATGACATCATGATACTTCGTCCTTCAAACAAAGCTGGGTTCTCTCTTTTTTAGGTTTTTTCTTCTTCTTTATTCATTTCTCTTTTACTTGTGTTTGTTTTTGTGTATTTCATTGTGCGGGGCTTATTTAATTATTTTATGGCATGAATAGACGTTGGTGTTTTCTGCATTCTTGTTTGTTTTTATGTACAGCACCTTGAGCTGTTTTTTACATAAAAGGTGCTTTAGAAATAAAATTAATTTGAATTTTAATTTAGATAGACGTCAATGTGGGCGAAATAAAAGCTTCAGAACATGACTTAATACTGCCACAGCAGTAGCAGCAGATGACCACAAGAGGGCACCAGAGATAACTTTTTGTTTTTTTACAACTGACCTATATTAAAACAATACAATATACCAATCTAAGTATACATATACACACATATCATCAAATACTTTGTTCTAACAAATCAGAATATAAAACAGTTATATCTTGTTACAAAATAATCAAGCCAACATAAATAAATGACGTGAAATAAAGACACTTATAATATAATAATTGCCAATTAGAAAGTTCTTTTTGATTATTTGTGATTTAACTTGTTGTTATAAATCTATTTCTTTAAAAAAAGTTAGTTGGGGGGGCTTTTCTCAACCCTTTTCTCCTGTGTATATTATATTTTGTTAATAATATAATTAGAGTTTTTGTAATAATTTCATAGGAACGGAAGATTGGGTCATCAAAGAAATATCGTATTTGTAGATGAGGCAACATTTTTCCCCACTTGTTCTTGAGATTCCCTCCATACAGTGTTGCAGTCGTGACATCCGTTCTCATGGTTTTCTCTCCTGATCATAGACTGTAAGTGAGAACTGGACTGAGTGTGACGTCCCCCATAGAAAATGCACATATTAAGGCCTGTTCACACCGGGACGAATTTCGCCGGCGATTTTCGCCGACGTTTAACGCCTCGTGACTAAACAAAGGGCACCAATGAGAGTGTGCACACCGACGCGAAAAAACGCGACGCGTTAAAGCGTCAAAAAAAAAAAACGCCTCGGGTTCGTTTTTTTTTTTCGACGCGTCGCGTCGAAATCTACTCGACCAATGAGAATGGCGCTTTTGCTCACGTGTCTGGAGCTTCTGAAGTTACAGTAAAACACAACTTGGGGGCGCTCAAACACAAAACTGCCTTGCTGAGCACACATACCAGCGAAGAAGATAGACGCCAAGTAGCGTCTACACAGCCGCGAAGCAATAATGTCGGACATTCTAAAATATCCCCGAACCAAGCACCAGTTGGACCTACTGGTGCTTGAAATATTCATGTTTTCGTTGTTTGATTCTGACAAGCGTGTAAATACTTGCTCTCTTCTTCTGAGTGAAAAGCGACTTTAAGAAGCGTAAAGTTGCGCAGCGCCACCTTGTGTACAGGAGTATTTCTGTTTTACATTAAGCGCCATCTAATGTCAGGGAATGAAATTGCATGTTCGCTCCACTCATCGTCAGCGAAAATCGCCTGGGTGTGAACACAAAAAACGTGGCGAAAAACGCTGGCGAATATTCGTCCCGGTGTGTACGGGCCTTTACTTCCGGCTCCAATCAAATCAAGTCAATTCAGTCGCCTTTTTTCTTTTTTGCAATACAGACGCCGCCATGTTGTAACCAGACGCTGTTACTAAGCAGTGATTGAGTGGATGTTTCTATGGCAACCACTCTCAAGTCAGGAGTGAGCTTGTTAGAAGGACACACCCCTACCACCTCCAACCGAGCTGACCAAATCTGTCAATCAAATGTGGAGTCAAACTGTTACGTCTGAAGAGCAACGGAAGACAAAAAAAAAAAACAGCTAAATAATCTGAAAAACGTCATTTAAAAAAGTTTCCACACCTTCAAAAAAGTTTAAATTGATTGTTGCAATAAGGTGGAATGCAAAGAAATTTGACATAAAATGCTTTCTTTCTGTTTGTCAGAGGTGCTAGACGCGTCCCCCCCCCTTAAATGCTTCCCATAACTATAAAAAGTCTCATCCTTTTTATCCACTGTACTATGTTTTAAAACCTGACCTTCTGCATCTTCCTGCTCGTTTCCTCCCAGAGGGACTCCCCCCCCGTCCGTCCGTCCCCGTGATCGTCTCGGAGGCGTCGGGTCACACTGTCCTCCTGAGGTGCCGCTTCCAGGCCAGCTCCGACCGGTCCCTGGGCTTTGTGGTCACCTGGTCCCGCCTCTCACCTGAGGGGACGAAGGAGGAGCTTAAGCAGGAGACCACGCTCCACACCTCCGCCGTCATAGAGCTGGACGGCTTTAACCTGCGGTTAGGGGACGAGGTATCGACTCACCGAGTCCAGCTGTTGCTTATGAGGAATGACGCAGGTTTTAGCCCTTGTGTTGTCTTGTGGGGTCGAGTTGACCCCACAAGACAACATCTAGACCCACTAGACAGTGCTCTGAACCTTTTTTCTTCAATGATTTGTGATCTTCACTGGTGTCCATGGATTACATGAAATCTTTCCACCTTTATCCACCTTTATCATGGTAGGGGGAACACCTCAATGGAAGGGGGGGGGTCATCTGGACCCCACAAGATAGCACAAGGGCTATTAGTACTTTTTCCTAGTAAATGAAAGTACTTTGACATTTTTATGCTATTTTTTTATAATAGAAAAACATGAAAAAGCTCAAATATCATCTTTTATTTCTGTGAGATTCAGGATTTTCTCTAATTTTCTATTAGAAATTCACGTTCCAGGAATAAAGTTTTGGTTCAGTCGGTTTAAAATGTTTCCAAAAAAATGAAATGTTCGATTCTTCTCTGCTCTCAGATTTTCTGCTCCATCTCCAGTTTCTTCCTGGAATCGGCCGATGTTCGGGGGGAATCCGTGGAAAGTCACTTTTTTGCCGGGATCCGGGTAAAAATGTGGTTTTTAAATGGATTCAGATGTAAACAAACAGCACAAGCATGAGGTTTTCAGTTAGCAGACGTCCTCCGTGTTTTGTGTGGATCCTGCAGCTGAAGCCTGCAGTGACGGTCCTGTCTGAGGACGCCGGGCTGCACGAGCTGCTGGTGGGGGCCACGGTTCCGGTCCCGTGTCCTGAAGGCTCCTTCTCCTCCACACACAGCTGCACTCTGCCTCTGCAGATCAGCACCAAGAGTCAAGGTGAGGTCAAGAGTCAAGGTGAGGTCAAGTCCCACAGACGTTTTTTTTCACCCTTCATGCAAAGTTATATGCAAATCACAATTTCCGCTTAGAAACTGCAGTTTGAAATTTAAAATTCAGTACTAAAAAAATGACATTTCAGTATTTTATTTTGTTTATGAATTGTAACTTTTCATATTGATATCTAAATTGCAAAACGTATTTTCGTATTCCAAGACTGAATTGCATATTACTTTTGAATGATGGATGAAAAGGCTCCTCCCACTCATTTCACCTCGCCTCCTCTTTCACACAATAGCAACAAATCAACATCTTTCCTCTGAAAGCTAAAAAAATTACTTCAATTTCAGATGATGAGGTCAAGAATGCTTTGAAAAGAAGGTAAATAATGTCCAACAGTACTGTGAAAAGGTAAAAAACAATTCCATGTTAACCAAAGACGTTTAAAAATAAAGACTAAAAACACTTATAAAAGTACTAACATTACTACAATATGTACTAGAAAGACTCTGGGAGGAAAACAGGCCTTAAGGAAAATGCTGCACGAGATGGAATGATTTAAAAAATAAATGACAAAAGCTTTTATTTTATGTTGTTTTTAAACTTTTTAAGTTAGTACAGGATTTTCAAATAAAATAAATGATCATTTTTATTGTTTAGGCAGCTAAAAATGTGAAAATAAATTTTTTTTAATAATTATTGTATAAATGTGATTTCTAGAATAACGAAAAAAAACGTTAAAAGCAAAGCAGTAAAACACTAAATGATCCTCAAAAGGCTACAAATAAAGCCTTAAAACCTTATAGAACTTAATTTAAGTACCTTTTAATGTTGTTCTGTTTTCCTACATTCTAACTTAATATTAAATTTGTCATATATTGTTCAGTTTTGAGACAATGAATGACTTCTTATAAAGAAGAAATGAAGAAAATGATGCTGAAAAATGTCTTTGAAGATTAATAAAAATCTAAATGAATCAAAGACGGAGAAGGAACGCTTTGAAGAAGCGTGACGTAGTTCCTTAAAGGGGGTGGAATTAGTTTGGGTTAAAGTCTTTTGATCTATTTTCAAAGTGGTCTTTTGATTACGATTATGGTGTTCATCTGAAAAATCAATAAACCTGAACATAGTTATAGAACATAGTGTCTGCAGAGCGGCAGGAGAAAATTAATCTCTAAATTGTGGGCGGGACTATTGGCGCACAGCAGCCACGCCCCCTTCCCCTCCCTCTTCCTGAGACTTCAAAGCAGGCAGCTTGTGGCCCCGCCCAGCGTATTTTCTGAATCACACATACAATCTTTTTCAAACTGCATTTTTCCGTCCGCTCCGGATTGAAGACAATTTCAATAACGAAATACTGAGAAATGTAATTCTTAATTTTCTTTCTTAATGTCCTGCATCGTCAGAAAAATGCCACCGGAACATTCTAGAAAAAGAATTTTCATCAAAGTGGGTCTTTAATGACAAACAGACTCTGGGTTTGAAGCCACCGGCAGGTTCCTCACTGTTTTCTGTTTAATGACTCTGAGGTACCTCAGGGTTTAGTGTTGAGACCTGTTTAGTTTGTCATAAACACAGTGGGTAGTACTACTGAGTTACTTTTATTCAAATACATTTACTTGTGTACCTTTTTTTACTGTACTCTATAGAGTACTTTTCTAGAAGTTTTTATTTCAACTTGAGTAGATGAAAGATTAAATAAACTACAATCGTGTCTTTTCCTTTCTTTCCTCAGAAAATGTTTTATTTTTTACTGCAGTAATTCAGAATAATCAGCGGATGATTGTATAAAAAGGTATCCATCAGCGTTGGACAGTCTGAGAAGTTCTCCATCACAGTTTAGCTTTGACCTTAGATCCACATCAGACGTTCTCTGTGAAGATCGACAGGTCCGACTGCATTCACCGTGAAAGAAGAAAGGAGGAAATATCATCAACTTGAGTAAAGTTACACATACTTATGCACATTTTTTTGGACTTTCTACCTTTCTGCCTTTGGTTCAATAAATCAGCCTCTTTGGGCACCAACGTGGGTTTGGTTCTGGTTTTCGGTCACACTGATTCTCCCAGAGCATTCTGGTTCTTGAAACCCGTCTCCTGATACGCTCTGTTCTAGATGAGGACGCGTTGGGGCCGGACCTGTCCCTGTCGTCATGTGTGCTGGTTCTGTCCCAGGCTCCCTGCACGGATGGGCTGTGTGGCAGCGGTCGGACCCACTTCAGTGCCATCACAGACTTTGTCAAAGACGACAACAGGACCACTCAAATCTCCATTAAACCCATCATTTCCCGCAGTTTGCTGTGGAACGGATACTCGCCAGAACCCATACAGGTAGACACGCCAAACCACAGGCGGTCTCATGGTGGCGCTGGATCCTAGATTGTTATTTTTGTAATTTTTATGATGATCCCAGTTGTAACTGCTCAGGAAACGTGGCTGGACTGTTTCCTCAGGTTGTGGTTCGGGACGTTCCCTCAGCTCATTGCTACGCCTTCACGGACCCACACATGATCACATTTGACGGCAGGTACACCCGAACAAAATGAAATCTGCCTTTTGTCTGCCTCACATCATGTCAGGTCAGATTGTTTTGGTTGGAATTACTTCTGTGGTTCCTGCTTTTTCTTTCAGATACTATGAAAACTACCAAATAGGAACGTTTGTTCTCTACAAGAGCAGCTTCTGGCCGTTGGAGGTCCATGTCCGCCAATGGGAGTGTGGCAGCTTGGAGCACGCCGCCTCGTGCGTCTGCGGCGTGGTGGTGAGGGATGGCGGTGACGCCGTGGCTTTGGACATGTGCAACGGAGTGATGGGCGAAACCCAACCTCAGCTGACGGTGAGGAGCAGAGACCCGAACAGAAACGGGATCCGGATCGCTGAGTCCTACCAAGGGCGCAAAGTCACAGTGAGTCCCGACGCAACCGAGAGACCCGAACCAAGAACCCCCACATGTGGAAGTGAGCTGTCAGCCAGCAGGACAATCTAATCCAACGTTCTTTGACGTTCTATTCCATCGTATTCAGAACTACAGAAATGTAGCTTTGCTCTGATAAGCAACACTTTGAAGAAGTAAACACGGCGATAAGCCACTTCCAGATCTGTTGGAATGATGTTAGTTGCATAAATGGTAAAGAGCTACACTCGTTCAAACGGCGTATGTTGTTTTTGAAACTCAACTACCATGAAGCGTTTATGCAAATAACTTGATGATTTACTACCGTAAAGTGTTGCATAGTGGCGCAAAACTGCATTTCTCCAAATATAAATTGGTTGAAATTACGTTAAATGTTTGTAGTTGTAAAAGTGTGCCTTATTTGCGTAAATATTTTACGAACGTAAAGGGGTTAATGCTCAATTTCAAAAGGCTGTTGTTTTTTAGGTAAAATGTGGTGTTTTCTTCTGTTCATTTGTGTTTTTTTAAGCGATTCTACTCTTTTTCAGTCAGTTTTAAATTCATCTGTGAAATAAGGTTGTTTTGACCATTTTGTTTTATTGTTTTACCATCGATCCACTTTATCCAGATTCTTTTTAAAGCTCATTTAAAATTTGACATTAACAGAATCTCTCTTTTTTTGCCGTTAGCCTTGCAGTATTATTTTTGTAGCCTCCATTCGTGTTTCCTTTTTTAATTGGGTGTCTCATTTAATGTTTCGTTTTAAATTTAAGTATTTTTATATTTTCATTTAGCAATTTACAATTGTTTGAATTTTATAAAAAAGTTTGGCTTTTTTTTAAAATATAATTTAGCAATTTTGCATAATTGAACCCTTTTTTTTATTCTTTACTCTTTTTTTAGTGCAGGTGTTCACTCACTTTTCTACGGAACGCAGAACTTTCTTCTGTTTCGTAGAAATGTTTGGCATTTTATTGAAATCGAAGCGATGAAACGGTTGGATCTCTGAGGCTTTTCTTGTTCCCAGATGACCTTGGCATCGGGAGCGTTTGTCCGTGCAGATGTGTCGGACTGGGGGATGAGTCTGACCCTGAGGGCCCCCGGCTCAGACCTCAATCACACTGAGGGACTGTGTGGGACCTTTGACGGTCAACCAGACAATGATTTCCACTCAGCAGGGGGCGCCACGCTGGGGGATCTGCAGGCTTTTATCTCAGAGTGGAGGTCAGACGTGAAAAAGAAATGGCAGAATTCGCTGTGATGCCGTTTGTCAAACTCCTCTCCGGTTTTCCTCAGACTCCCGCCCGGCAGCAGCCTGTTTGACCTTCTGCCGTCCCACCTGGACTCATCGGAGGGCCACAGTCAGTGCACCTGCCAGAAAACGGCGTGCTCTCGTCACGCCAATGTCCGTTTTTCCGGTGTCATTCCCGCTCTGGATGTCACAGCCAAACACCTTGCCTCGTTGGAGCGACGAAACGACACCCTGCAGCTCCATCCCGGTCGCCTCGCCCAAAGTGTGCAGAGTGGAAGTTCTTTGTTCAGAGCCTCTAGAAAACGGGTTCCAGCCTCCTCCCGACGCCGCCACAGAGGCAGGACCCGTCGCAGCGTCCCCAACTCCCCACGCCAGCTTCAACGCCACAGCTCCTCCTACTTCTTCCCAGAGGACCACGAGCCGGCAGCACAGCCAGAAACGCCGCCGGTGTGGCCCACTCCCTCCGGCCTGACTCGGCAGCGAGCCGAGGCCCAGTGCCGCCGCGCCGTGGCCGAGTCCGAGCCGGCCAGCAGCTGCAGGGGCCTGCTGGGCGAGCAGACACTCCGCCGGGCCGTGGCCATGTGCGTCTCTGACCTGCAACTGAAGGATGACAAGTCCTGGCTGAGGGCGACGATACCGCTGCTGGAGAACGAGTGCGAGAGGAGGCTGGAGGAGGAGGAGGCGGGAGGGTGGGAGGAGCACCAGCAGGCGGTGGACGTCCTCAGGTGTCCAGACCTGTGCGGCGGGAACGGCCAGTGCTCCGAGACGGGCTGTGTGTGCTTCCCAGGGTTTGGGACGTTTGACTGCAGCGCCCTCTCTGGTAATAGAAGGAACAACACAAAGATAAAATGTCTGCAGGATCACAGAGACTCCTCTAAACAGGATCTCCTCCTCTGAAGATCAGATCCCAGAGATCCTGGAGCTGGAAAACGAGGGTCTCTGTGATGTCCGTCAGAGAAACTGCTCCACCGTCCAGGTGCGCGGCCGGGCCTTCGAGGGTTCAAGTCAACTCAAGTGTGAGTTTGTTCAAGAAAAGGTACTTTGGTTTTCTTAGTCTTTTTTTTGTACCAGCACCTCCTTGTGGTTATAGACCCACTCTGATGAAAATCCTGTTTTGGGGTTTTTTGGCATGTTCTTGTGGCTGTTTTCTGGTGATGGAGGACATATAGAAAGAAAATTACTTTTACATTTCTGTGTATTTCTTTATCCAAATCATTGGGAATCAGGAGCAGACGTAAAAAATCCCATTTAAAAAAAGATCGTATTTGTGGCTGGGCGGGGCCACAAGCTAACCTGCTCTGCTCCATTCTGATGCATCCTCTCACAGACCAATAGATCCATGAACGTCTTTGTTTTCCCCGTCTGAGCTGGAATCTGGATCAGATCTGGACGGCTGGATAGCTCTGACATTGCTCGCTGTTTTTGTTGCACCGCTAATGCTAGCTTCGGGGTTTGAGGGGCTGTAAGCTAGCAGGAGAGTGTAAACAGATGGATGATGGGATGTGAGGCCAGGCTTACTCCATGCCACAATTCAGAGGTGAATGTCAAATGAACTAATGAACTACTGCTCTGCGGAAACTACGTCTTAGAAAACAAAACCCTTAATTTTTTTATTAAAAAAATGCTAAAATTATCATGCTGGATAATTCGATAATGGACTAAAATTACATTTATATTCCACCACAATGTTTCTGAAATTGTCGTAAATACTTTCTATAGATAATACATGTGAGTCTTGAACAGACTGACCGCTGACCGCTGCCATTAAGTCACATGAGGACATTTTTGTCCAAAGCAGAGACGCTCACCCGCCGTCATTGCTTCTCTTCTGGGGTTTGAACCAATAAGACGGGCGGACTTTCTATTCATGAGTGAGAACATTTTAAAGGTTCAAATCTGGCCCCTTGTAAGCAAACATCTCTGCCTCACCTCTGTGATCTTCATGGTTCCTCCTCTTCCTCAATGCTGCTTTAATATTCCATATTCCACTGCCTTCATCCCTCCGTTTGTGTCATTAAGTTTAAGGATGGAGGGTGGCTTCAGGGGGCGCCTCGCTTCGTCCCCGCCTCCTTTGTCAATGCCACAGCTCTGGAGTGCCAGCTCCCCCTGGAGGCAGGCCCCGGTGCTGCAGGTCTGGACCTGGAACCCGGACGGGGACCGCTGGCCCGCTGGCAGATCAGAGTCAGTCGTGTTTGTCGTTTTCTTAAAGGACTGATGACTATGAGAGAATGAGCTGTAAGGAGGAGTGATGTCAGACCCACAGGTTGTTTCACGATGATAAAAACCGGCTTTTGTCATGCCAGGTTTCAAACGACGGACACAGCTTCACCAACGCCAAGATACTGACTCTTTTTGACGGCGCCTGTCAAGTGTGCAGCCTCGCCGCGGACGTCCTCTGTTCTCTGAGGGTGAGGGTTCAGGCTCCGCCCCATGGACTGTCAGAGAACCGGACTGAGTGAGCATGATGTCATTTGTAGAAACCGGTTACTTTTTCGTGATACGGACGGCGCGCTTTGGAGCGAGACGTTGTCAGTGAGCTGTGATTGGTCCGAGCCGTTTACGTCTCTACCAAATCTGTCAAACCTTTTGAACGTTGGGGCCAGCAGTCTCCACCTACTATTAAGGTTTCTGATTGGTCAGTTTATAACTTGAACTACAGAGAAAATATTTAAAAAAAGAGGATCATTAAGAAGATGTGAGGGGAAAAAAGGTTCTTCTGACCAATAGAATGACAGAGTAACAGCTGTTTATTTCTCTATAGAAGTCTGTGGTATTTTGAAGGTACTTCCTGTTTGGAACGCCAGGGGGGAGGGGCCACTCAGTCCAGGTCTCATATACAGGCCATGGTCCTATAACTGGATGGACAATCTGTACCTGTGCTTCTTTACTCTTGAAGACCTCCCGTCCAGGTCTTCGTGTCTCTAACCTGCTGCTTTTTCCAGGAGAAAACCTGCAGCATCGACGGCTTGTGTTTCAGGGAAGGAGAGTCCAGACCCGGAAGTTCCTGCCTGACGTGTCGTCCGGACTTGTCCCGTCACTCGTGGTCCAGAGCAGAGAGTTCGTTCATACGTGATGTTGTGTTTTCCCCTTCAGTAACATCAGTCCAGTTGACTCTTGATGAAGTTTCTCTCCACTGATTAAACTCGAGTTCAAACGAGGTCAGACAGCTTTCAGTTCAGAAGATCAACACGAGAGTGACGAGATGATTTCTTATTTCCTGGACATTTTGAAAATATCCCTCCTGAGCTGCAGTTGATTCGCTTTACGGTCCTGCGTTTGTCTGCGCAGAGAACCGGCCTCCTCTGTTCCGGCCTCCACCCTTCCAGCTGCGCTCCATCCAGGGGGAGGCCTTCAGCGTCCAGCTTCAGGCTCAGGACCCTGAGGGCTCCGCGCTGCTCTACTCCCTGGTGTCCGGCCCAGAGGGAGCATCTCTGTCTCCGTCCGGCCTGCTGACCTGGAAGGCGGCGGCGACGGCGGTTCCCACAGACGCTCACCTTTTCCACTTCGCTGTGGCGGACGAGTGCGACGCTGAAACCAGAGCTTCTGTGGAAGTGAGACCCGTCATGTCGGTTCTGGGGAATTTCTGTGATGAAAAGAGGCTTCATTCTGCAGTCCTAGCCCTTGTGCTGTCTTGTGGGTCATCTGGACCCCACAAGACAGTGAACCTTTTTTCTTCAATGATTTGTGATCTTCACTGGTGTCCATGGATTAAATGAAATCTTCCCACCTTTATCCACCTTTATCATGGTAGGAAGAACACGTCAATGCAAGGGTGGGGTCATCTGGACCCCATAAGATAGCACAAGGGCTAGAGGCCCGTTTCTGTGTGTTTTCAGTCAGTGCGTCTCTAATCCACGTTTTCCAACAAACGACAGTTTCTTTCAAAATCAAAAATCAAACTTCAGTGAAGACGGAAAACATTTGACAGACTTTTATCACTTCTCCAAGTTATCTAGTTTATTATTTGGGGTTTAAATTAGATTTCGACTAGTTTGAAAATGAAACTCAACTGCATTTTTCTGTATATTATTGTAATGTCTCCGGCAGAACGGAGCTCATTTCAATACTTCTGAAGCAGCTTCTGCATCTTTGTTACAGTTGAATTTCTTTCTCCGTTTTCCTGCTTTGAAACATTTTTCTGAACCATCTGCAGGTTTCCGTGCTGACCTGTGACTGCCTGAACGGCGCCCGGTGCGTCCCCGACGCCAGCATCCCCGCAGGCTTTAGATGCGCGTGTCCGGAGGGGTTCACGGGGCGCCGATGCGAGGCGGACGCCGACGACTGCAAGCCGAACCCCTGCAGGCTGGGACGCTGCGTCGACGGACCGAACACCTTCTCCTGTGTCTGCCCCCCTGGAATGACGGGTGCGCCCCCCCCACCTTGCCTTCTGGACCCAAACACCATCACAATGCATTCCTGTGGAGATCAGAAGAGAAACCAATGTGGTTGAAACTATCTGAATATTCCTCAAAATGATGAGAAAACCTGAGATCAGAACTGAGGGTCCAGAGTTTCTGGCGTGGAACAGAAATGCTTTGAAGTTCTCGTGGGCTTCATGACTCTGCTGGCTGTCGCCTTTAGGCCGCACATGCAGAGAAGATGTGGACGAGTGCGCCTCCCGGCCCTGCTTCCCCGACGTGGTCTGCAGAAACTCCCCAGGCTCCTTCAGCTGCGGCGCGTGTCCTCTGGGTTACAGCGGAGACGGAAAAACCTGCAGCCGTGAGTCCCGGCAGGAACCCCGCAGAGCCTCAACCTCTGTTGAAGACGGCTATTTAAATCCCTAATGACCTAAAGATGACCTTTCCACAAACGTTTCTATCAGGAGAGAAGAGATGTTTCAGAAAGGGCATCACAATAGATAGTTTTTAACTTGTTCTGTCCAACAGCTGAGCAAGCAGATCAGAGCTGAAGGCCTCTTGTGTGGGACAGATTTTACTGTTACAGCAGGGGTTTATGGATCTTCAGGCAAACAGAGGGTATATTTGTATAAACCCCTTTTGTATTGGAGGCTAAGCTGAATCAATAATTATAATATTTATATTAATGGCTGCACAATATGAGGAAAACATGCAATATTAGTGATCAATATTTGCTCTTGTTTCCAAGGAAACACAGAGTCTACAGGCGTCCCGCAGTTTTCACGGAGGCCCAAACGGCCGGACCCAGCGTGGAGCACGGCGCCGTGCAGCAGAGCGCCGTGTGACCCGGGGGTTAAGTGCTTCCAAAGCGCTTTTGTATCAGCGGGTTTTGTCTGTGGATCCTGCCCACCTGGTTTCCATGGAAACGGCCTCACCTGCACCAGGACAGGTAAAAGTCTTGACAAAATTTTAAGTCACATCTGTGAAGAAAATTGTTAATAAAAGAAAATCCAACTAAAACTAGTTAAAAAGACATGAAAAATTGGTGCTAAACACATTGTTAAATTGTCTAAAACACTAAGACCTCAAAAACACAAAGAGGCTGAAGCCTCATCTGGTTCTAAATCAGAATTTGGGGATAACTGGAAAAAAATGCTAAATAAAAATCATAGTGGTTATGCAAAAAGAAATTCAAAATTAATTTAAAATATTTATTAACTATTTATTTAGTTACTTTAGTTTTTTGATTGAATATTCTAAAAATGTTACAATATTTCCTCAAAAGGCCAAAATAATTAACAAAATGCTCATATGGGTGAAAAAATGCCTAATTTATTTGCAAACTAAAATAACAAAAAAGCTTTTTTATTGAAGAAATTTCCTCTAACTTCCAGTTTCTTACAGGTCAGGAGTCCGTCAGCAGAGAGCCACAGAGTCACATCCACAAGTCCATCATCAGCAAAGAAAGGAAGCCCGTGTCGTCTTCTTCCTCCACCTCACCTCAACAAGTTCCTGACAGGGGGTCCGGACCAGAACCGACCCCCTCTGGATTCCAGAGAGTTTCCTTCACAAAATATGAGACCGTGGCTCCAATTGAGAGTGGACCCTCAGGCAGAGGGAAGATGACCCCTGACCTCTCGGCTGCAGCCAGGAGATCACCGACCCGTCCCGTGATGTGTTCGGGCTCCGCGTGCTTTCCTGGGGTTTCCTGTGAGACGTCAAGCTCCTTCGGGTGTGGCCGATGTCCGAGCGGCTACACGGGCGACGGAGTCACATGCAGAGGTAGTTAAACGAGACATGGGAACAAACGAAGAAAAGGTTTGAGAAGGACGTGGAAAAGAATAAAAGATGAATCAGAGAGATCACAAATGTGGAAAAAGCTAGATAATGAGAACTGGAGGCGGAGTCGTGTGAGTCCATCACCATCCATCGGTGCTTGTTCGGTATCTGCATCCCCTCTTGGTCTCTGAGTGTTGCTCTGTTGTTGGGTTTCAGCCGTCTGCAGGCATCCGTGTGGGCCCAACATGGAGTGCAGTCAGCCCAACGTCTGCACCTGCAGAGACGGTTACACCGGATACCGCTGCCACATCGGTGAGATCCAGGCGGCCTTTGGGTTTCAGGTTGATGGACTCATGAGGATTTGGATTCTCAAACTCTGCCTTACTCTTCCCCCCAGCTCTATGTCGACCGGACTGTCAGAACCAGGGGAAGTGTGTGAAACCGAACGTGTGCGAGTGTCCTGCAGGTTACAGCGGCCCCACCTGCGAGGAAGGTAACCTCAAACTCCCCTTCGGACGCCACCAACCCACCATCCATCCATGGTGACGAGTGTCTCTGTGCCGCAGCGCGCTGCGACCCGCCCTGCCAGCACGGCGGCGCCTGCCAGGCCAGGAATCTGTGCAGCTGCCCGTACGGATACGTGGGACCCAGATGTGAAATCAGTGAGATTTCATTAGCATCTATTAACGGGTTTGTGTAATGTCCACGAAAAAAAGGAGCAATTCAGACTTATTGCAGCAAAAGCATTAGGATGTTAAAACTGACTTCAAATTGCTTCAATATTAAATGATGATGTTGTGTTAACATTAGCATCTTTTTAAATGGTTTTGAATAATGTCCATGCAGAGCAAAAAGCTGATAATATTTCAAAATTCTGATAGGAAAAAAACATAAAAACATAAATTAAAACTTTCATGTTCGTTTTATTTTTTTGCCATATTATTATGCTGCGCTGATCGTAGCATTAGCTTAATATGCTACATTAGCTAGTAATTATTTTATACATTTTCTACTTCAGAAACATAAACTTTTCCGTAACTACTCACCGCGCCTTATGCAGGAGCTCTATTTCCAGTCCGTTGACGCGTCATCCGCGGAAAAAAGCCGGAGAACCGGAAATAAGTCCGAGTTTCAAAATAAAGACTTCCCTTGTGCTTTCAAAATAAAACTTAAAAATGTTATTTTATAAGGTGATGTGCCCACGCGATAATGGACATTAACACCGCGGATAATTGTGTCAATTTTGATTTTGGAGGTACAAAATACATATCTGTTGTAAATACATACAACAAGAATTTTACAAGGACTCGGTGAAGAAGGAGAGGGCATAACACCTGTTCGCTGTGTTGGATGAGCCAAGAGAGGGGGGTGACAGAGGGGTGCCAGGACAAACCATTCCTCCGGGAGCCGGGGGGGGGGGGGGGGGGGGGGGGTGAATGTGTGAATAAGCCTTTAGTCTAATGCAGACCTTCTATACCAGCAGGGAGAATGGAAATCAGTACCAGAATTACTATTGCCTAAAGCATTAAAGTATGCAAAAATCTAAAAAACACAGAGTGCATCAAGGGTTGAAAATAGCAGAAACCCCCCCTCTCTGTGGAAAACGTTCAAATTCCGATTCCAATTGTTTAGATTGCGCAAAAAACATTTATTTCTGTTTTTTTAAACTAAAGCAGTCAATAATATTTTTCAACACACCTCACGTCTAATTATTTTACTTTGATGTGTCATTTAAAATAATTTTACATAATTATTGTAATTTTTTTTACTTGCTGATTTCTACGAAGTAAGAGCTTTTTCAAAGGTAAATAATTGCAAATATATATATATATGTAAAAAAAAAAGAAAAACTAGTCCCAGTGCAGAGCCCTGTGGAGGAAAAAAAATACTTACAAAAGTTTAAGACTGAATAAACCTCAATTAACATAATTTTGCTTCATTTGGGACAAATAACAGAACCTCGATATTCATCCGAGTATTTAATAAATTTGGTTCAATGTTCATGCAAAGGTTACCAGGAGGCCGCTGATTTAATATTATATATTGCAAACCAGCTGATTTTAGTTAAGGTATATAAAAAAGTCTGAAATGAATCCAGTTTTTTTCATATATATATATATATATATATGAATTTTCTGAAACATATTGAAATATGCAGGAAGCTAATGCTGCTTCAGAATAAAAATGCAGATAAAAATCACCCATCGTTGTAGCAGTCCGACTGATTAAGTTCCTGTTGTTTCCTGTGAGAACTGATTGTTCGTGTGTGTCAGTGGTGTGTAACAGGCACTGTGAGAACGGAGGGGAGTGCATTTCTCCTGATGTCTGCCAATGCATAGCCGGCTGGTTTGGACCAACATGTCACTCAGGTACAGGATAATATCTGGAGTCCAAACAGCCTGCAGCTCCACTTCACTTCTGTTGTGCTCCTTACCCAGGACTCCGTGTTGACCATTGGTAAAATGTCTAAATTAGGGAAGAAAGTAAAGCCAGAAGACACATAGAAAAACAAATGACACTCAGAACATGCGACAAGTTAAAATGATTTTTAATTTCCTTATATGAGAAATATTTTACCTTTTTTTCGTATTGGCTGCACTGAAAAAGATGCTGTGTTACTCGGGTTTTAAATCAAATGAAAATAAAGCTCCTTCTACAACTTCTATTGAAACAAACGTGCATCTGTGGTTGGTTTGGCAGCTCTCTGTGATCCCATCTGTCTGAATGGAGGAACCTGTATAAAGCCTGGCGTCTGTGCGTGTCCCCGCGGTTTCTACGGCTCTCAGTGTCAAATCGGTAAGCCTTCACCGTCAGTGCAACGCCCAGAAGGATTTTTGCTTCCGTCACAGAGATACCCTTCACTTGTCTGCTTTTGTTCAGCTGTTTGCAGCCCCCCCTGTAAGAACGGCGGTCAGTGCATGAGGAACAACGTGTGCTCGTGCCCTGAAGGCTACGCAGGTCAAAGGTGTCAGAGGAGTAAGAGCCTCCAGTTTGAAGTGATGCTCACCTGTTGGAGGGGGGAAAAAAAACTCTTAAATCTGTTTCAGGTGTGTGTGAGCCCACGTGCATGAACGGAGGAAAATGCGTTGGAGCAAACACGTGCTCCTGCGCATCAGGATGGAGGGGGAGGAGGTGCAGCATGCGTGAGTAAAACTCCACATTGTGCTCAGGGGGAGGTCAGAGGGAGTTTCAACCCATATCCAGCCCTGCATGGATGGTGACGTCTGTCTGAGGAGACAGCAGGAAAGAGACGCAGACGTCTAACACCAGAGAAGAATGCCATCCATCTCACATCAATTATAAGAAGAAGTCCAATTATTTCATGCTAGACGCACGGAATGAGATTCAGCCTCTTTAGTTGATTGGTTGACTAAGAAAATCGGCAGAAAATAAATTTTTAGACAGAGGATTTAGGAAACGGCCTCACAATTTCTTAAAAAAATGACTATTTGAGGCTGATTTTAAAGTAAATAGTGTAATGTGAGCTTTTTGTGGAGTTGAGGGGTATGAGGATCATCTCTGTTTATCGTGATGAGAAGACCTTTCTAATGGTTTTGCATTTGGGCTGCAGTACATCTACCATACATTAGACGTCAGAGTTACATCCACTGACTGCATGTAGGAACTGTTAACTCGCGCGTGTCTGCCACCTACAGTTGGACGAGACTTGGTGCTAAATGTGGTGAAACTTGCTCCAGGCTTTTACTTTCACAGCTCTATTCTGATATGTGAAAGACCGGACACAAACCAAAATTATCCATTTTTTCCTGCATGATTGGTTGTGAATTTAGCAAATTAAAACAGACGCCATCCATGCGTAACTCCCAAATCAGAGTCCCAGATTGGTCAGAGTTTGACCGGGTTTACCCATCAACACGAGTTCAATCATTTTATACGTAGAACCCAAAAATAGTCGTAGAAACCTGCATAGCGATGCGTGAACGCTAGAATTTTGAATGCATAAGCCCAAAACGCACATATAACGCTTGTTTTTGTAGACTTTCATGCTGCGTTCACACATGGCCGTGTGTAGCGCTATACACAGTTTCATGAACGCGCATTCAGCCGGTGGTGTTCACACGGGACACGCAGGGAGCAGCAGGGAGGGGGATTCTTCTCCTTTTGTTTTATTTAACGTTTACCAGCGCTTGTCTGCCCCAGAAGACGTTGCTCAGTGGCGGTTTTTGGTATGGGCGAGGTGGGTGGTGGCCCAGGGCGGCACTTCATTGAGGGCGACATTTTCCGTGCCCGCAGAATCACACACAATGAAATGCCAAATTCAAAGAGGAGACTTTGAGCTTTTCTTTTGTACATGCCTGCAGCAGCCGGCACTTTGCGCTCTTATTTTGACACATCGTTACATCGCACCAATGTCTTCATCCTCTCCCCTCTCCACACTTACGGTGCAAAAAAAAAAGGATGAAATAACTCAGAGTGAAACAATGTAAAATAGCCACATGAAAAGGAATTAGGCAGAAGAAAAACCCATGCGCAAACCAATTTCAACTAAAGCAGGCACTGGTGATCATTTCCCACAATTCCCTGCTCCGACACAGCTGACTCAATGTGCACTTGACCACCGCCCTCTGCTGCAAGACACTTGTGCCCACACCTCTTTGAGGTAGTCTTTGGAGCATGGTGGCTGGTGGGGTTACTCGCCCAGGGAGTAAGTTAGTGTAGACGCCACTGAGGTTGCTACAGGCTTTTTGTTTTCACAGATCTCTTCCAAGTGATCGTTTGCCGCGATTAAGTTTCAAGAAGTTCAACTCGTTGAACTTTCAGCACGGGACCATTACGTAGAGCCCCCGACAGGACTTAAAAACTTGCGTAGCAATGCGCGGTCACTGGCCGGACGCAGAAGCCAAACATTCTGGTCTACGTGAGTCGACACAGCCGGTGTGAATGCAGCTTTATTGGAAGGGGTTGGTCGAATGCGCGTTGCCGGGGGTGATGTGAACACAGCTTTAGGGGTGACACCAGCACCCCAAGGATACAAGTCTGGTCTGCAAGGAGCAGCTGTCTGTTTCATAAACACTCCAGGAAGACAAAATATGATGGAACCCCTGTTCACCTCCATACCGGGTGTTTTTGCAGCCGTCTGTCTGCAGAAATGCAGAAACGGGGGCGAGTGTGTCGGACCGAACACCTGCCACTGTCCCGTGGGCTGGGGGGGCCTGCAGTGTCAAACAGGTGAGCCTGCAGAAAATATAACACAGCCGGAAAATTCAGCCGGAAAACTCACAAGCCTGGTTTGCCTCTGTGCAGCCATCTGTAAGCAGAGGTGCCTGAACGGAGGCCGGTGCGTTCTGCCCGACCGCTGCCACTGCCGGAGAGGCTTCCAGGGCCTCACCTGTGCAGCAAAGGTGAGACTGCAGCTTCACCTGGAGACCGGAACTGAGGTGGAGCAAAAGAGTATTTAGTAGTCACTGGTTCTGCAGGTCGTTCCACCTGAATGTTTGACTGTCAGACAGAATTTAAAAAAAACAACATTAAAACGATTTTTAAAGAATTTAAAAGACTTCAAATCTCTTTTTTGCTCCACCTACAGACAGACATGTCTGTAGGTGTTGAACATATTCCATCTGTTAGCCTTTGGTAATACAGTGAAATAAAAGAAATTAAAAGTTTTGATTGCTTTTTATGTGAAATGGTTTTTTTCAAGCAATCACAGAAAGAATAATGCATAAAACAATACAATCAGCAGTTATACATTCATACAATGACATATCAAACTTAGGAGTAGTTCAACGAGACAGTAAATCAAAGATTGCTTGTAATCCCACCCTGTTCTACCATAACCATTTTCATTACATGATTTATCATCATCCAGTTCATAACTTTTATCAGACAGAATTAGGAATGACTATGATTACAAATAACTATATCAGAAAAAATAGACACAACACTGTTTCTGAAATCTTCATAGCAAATGCAGATCAAGTATCAAGTTAAAAATATGTACAAATGATTTTTCATTAGAAAAAATCATGAATCAATTTCTGGGGCAAGTGAAGTGATCTAATAAGTGATCAATCACTTTTGACCTCGCTGTAACGTCCGCAGACTGTCAGGGTTCTCAACCTTCTGCAGCTGTTATCAGTGCAGCTGAAAGTTGAGGTCAAGTTGTCTGCAGGTCAGAACTCTGATGAAAATCAGCGTCACTTCAGATTTTAGAGATAGCACAGATCCCAGGTGCCATCGTTCTTAAAATGATATTTGGCTCTTTGATTTATTACTGCATTGGTTATATCAAACACTTCTCAAAGTCCTTCATGTTGTTGACAACCAGTACCTAAGTCAGGTGTAATATAGCTGAAAACTTTACAGTCATTCCAAACGTTTGTCGGCCCCTGACCTACAGACAGGAACACAGTAAAGTGACAGATGCAGTCTCTGAGTGGGCGGGGCTTCAGCTATTCCATTCACGGTTCATTTGATTTTTCTTTCAGGCATCGTCTGCATGAGCTGAGGAGGATGAGAGCAAAGCGCCAAAAGCAAAGAAAGACAGCATCAGTTTGTATGGTGGATGTAACTGTAGGTGTGTGCTTTGTGTGAGCTTGGGTGGAGTGGTTTGCACTTGTTCTCCTATCCGGTGTTCCACCACCTCAGAGCTTTTCTGTCCGCTGTTCTTCGTGCAGAGATGATTGTGTTTGTACGTTCTCTCCGTGGCAGCTTATGTGTCTGAAGGAACCATAGGTCAGTTAGGAACACTGGAATCGACCACGAGTAAAGATTCCATCCACGTCATCAAACCCTAAAAAGGTTTTACCCATCGACTGTATGTGAGAACTGGACTGAGTCAATGTGACATCGTCCATAGAAAACGGTTTACTTCCAGCCCCAACCAAATAAAGTCACTATATTGGCCAGTCGGTCTTCGTTTCTATGGCAACCGCTCTCTCCTATCAGGAGTGAGCTTGTTGGAAGTTGAAACCGCTCCCACTTGAAAGCGGGCTACATCGCATCTGTCAAAAGTTATAAACGTTTGTACAGGGGGGCCAGCAGGCTCCACCTACTTTATGGAGGCTTCTGATTGGCCAGTTTAGAACTTGAACTACAGAAAAATATCATGGAAAAAAAAGGGGATTAGGAATAGATGTTAAAAAATAAAGGTATCAGAACCAGAACGGTTCTTTCTGACCAATAGAACGACTGACTAACAGCTGTTTATTTCTCTATAGACATCAATGAGATTTTGGCTTCTTGGAACCAATGGGTAGTTCCTGTTTGGAACGCCGTGGGGGAGGAGTTACTCAGTCCAATTCTCTTGGTTGCAGCTGAAACTGACAGTTTTTTAGTGCCAGAATGATGTAGATTGCTGTGACTGTGTCCTTCCGAGTTCTCCGATGTTCTCTCAGCTTCTGTCAGTCACGGTTGTCCCAGATAACTAACCCCTCCCACAGCTGTCCTAGAGTGGCGTCTTCCTGGACTGGAACCGTTTTCCCAGCGGGTCTCCAAACTGATGATGTCTAGAAACTTTCTGTCACTTTTCAAAAGGTCTCTGAAACACTGTTCTGCTTCAGAAAATCTCCATTTCAACTCGATACCAAGAAAATGAGACTGATGGATGTTTAAATTTCAAAACAATAAAACAACGATGTTGAGAATCAAACAGAGAGGTGACCTCATTTCTTCATTGGCTTCGGTCTTTAAGCCCATTTGTAAAAAAAATAAAATAATTCTGTATCTGGTCCACAGCACAGACACAATTGTATGGAAGCATTTCTGCTGCATAATTAATAATACTTCAAGCGCATAACTTTAAACATTGAACGACGGACAATGTCAAAACAAACTCAAATTCAACCAAAGAAAGTGACGCCCGCCATGACTGCTAGTGCTAGCCAAACGGACGAGCTAGCAGGCGACCAGGTTTCAGCACAGACTCCAGCTCTCATTCACGAAGTGACCCGAAGCTTTACAGAGATAATAGAGCAGAAATTCTCTAAGCTCTCAGAGACTCTGGAGACAATCTCCTCTACGCTGGAAAGTAATACTGCTCCCATTACTGCGGCAGAACAGAGGGTTTCTGATGCGGAGGACACGGTTGCCGAGTTAGCCGGGAGGTTAGCCGATGCAGAGAAGAAGATCAAGACAATGGAGAATGCTCTGGATGATGTGGAGAACAGGAGCAGACGGGAAAACATCCGCATTATCAACCTGAAGGAAGGTACGGAGGGGTAAAAACCCCATTCAGTTCTTTGAAAAGCTCCAACTTCAATTATTGGCAAATTTGGTCATCTCTCCAGGTATAAAATTAACTTTGATAAATGTGAAGCATTGCCCTTGGCGGATCAAAAACAGTGGGTTCCTCCCGTGGATTTTCCTTTTAGGCGGTCAAGCGCTGGCTTTACCTATTTGGGTATCAGAGTTACTGCAAAGTTACTGCTGAGCTGAACAAATTAAATTTGGTCCAGTCCTGGCTTCGGTGAAAAGGGACCTTAATAGGTGGTTGTCATGGCTAAGTAGAATAAGTTTGATAAAAATGAATACCCTTCCTAGGGTACTGTATCCTCTGCAAATGTTGTTGTGCTGGAAATTTTGTTTTTTCTTCTGTTGCTATTTGTTTTTCTCAAAATAACAATAAAAAATGTTGAAACCAAAAATAAAAGTCCATACCAGAAATGCTTTTTCATTTTCCAATTGAAGCTGTATTCATGACTCAAAATTAGAATGAAAAGGCAATCCGCCAAACCGCGTTTTCTTTTTCAACACCTCTCATTCTGTCACGTAATTAAAATGATAAAGAAAATGGTATTTGACATTTCATTTTCAAAAAGCTCTCTGGTAAATGTGTAGCTAAATTTAAAACAAAAAAAATCACAATGGAACTGCATCAAATGACTCAAAAATAAAAATTAAAAATCAATCTTCCAAAATGCTTTTTTATTTTCTACTTCTACATTGTCACATAATTAAAGCGAAAATGCAAAAAGGGGCTGGCATATTAATTTTCACACCCCCTTCACAAAAAGTAGCATAATTCAATTCCAGTCAGCTTTTCCAGGAGGGAGGCGGGGCGAAAAAGCATTCCTGGTGTTGATTTTTATTTTTAATTATGCTACAAAAATGCTTCCATACACTTATGGTTTATGATTTATCTAGTAAATTTCACTTGTACATTTCTGAAAACAGTACATCGGGATGACATCCGTTCCATTTCAGTAAATTCTCTGCAACGTAAATCAAAAACACGTTGGATTGTCTTTTTTTAAACATTTTAAAAGCTAAATATAACATTTAATATCCAAAAAAGCAGCACTTTTTCCTTCTAAAAGAAGAACTTTTTGAAATGTATATTTAAGTCTCCTGATTTGTTGGATTTCTTTCATAATCGACAACTTAAATCTTGTAAACCTTTGATTTTTCTGATGATTTCAAGACTTTCTTCTGTTTATTTTTCTTCTTTTGTGGGGTCCCCAATACTCTGTCATACATTTACATCAACACTTTATTTTTATGTCTTGATATTCTACATATTTATAGTGATACTAAATTTTCATCTTGGATCAAAAATAAACTTTTTTACACGTTTTTGCAATAGATGAAATAGGGAAAACATTTTTTTCGGTCACACTATAGGCCTAAAATACTTTTTCTTTCATACTTTTGGGGCTCTGGAACTTTCCTGTAGAGATGAAGCAAAACAAAAAAAAAACACTCCTTTGATGTCTTTTTTTATCAATTTATTCCACCTTTTAATACAAAACCTTACAGAACTGCTGTTGAGACTCTTCCTAAACCTTTTTTTTTCATTGCATTTCACATAAAACAAAAACCCTCCAGGTTTTCTGTGGTAAGCGAGGTCGATCCTCTGGCCGGCTCTAGTGGATCCTCTTCCTGTCTCCACAGCGGGGTCCGGAGAACGGGGGTCTGCAGCGGCACTTGTTGGGAGAAATGCATTTCCCGCCGTTCATGCAGGCGCGGCTGCAGACGGCTGCAGCGCGGCACAAAAGCAGCCAGTGAGAGACGCCGTGACCTCCGGCAGCGGAGACGTGGAGCGGATCGACTCACCCGTGTGGCAGGCGCCGCCCAGCCAGCCGTCCGGACAGCTGCAGATTCCTGGGGCCACGCAGACCCCCCCGTTCCTGCAGCCCTGAGGACAAATGGCTAGGGGTGGGGGGGCAAAAAAAATGCAGAGCTTTGAGATGCTGCCGGTTCTCCAGATCCTCTGGATGCTGAACTGATCCCTACCGTGCTGGCATTTGGACCCGGTCCAGCTGGACGGACAGACGCACCGGGCCGCTCCGTTCACGGCCAAACACTCGCCGCCGTTCCAGCAGCCGCCGTCACAGGTCACTGCAGAACATTTGATGGTTAGGACCCGAACGCAACGAGAACAAGAACTTTCTGCTTTTCCCAGTCAGTCCGGACAACGTTCTAAAGAGCAGAGATGAGGAAAACTTTATCAAGGTTCTATGTGAATTATGTTCTAAAGACCTAAATAAGAAAAACTGTGTCCAGGTTCTCTGTGAAAAATCTTCTAAATCCCTGAAACAAGGAAAACGTTCTGCAGGTTCTTTAAGATTCGTTCGTTCTAAGGAGGACAACTTTATCCAGGGTTCTTTCTGAAAAACGTTCTAAAGACCTAAATGAGGAGCATGTTCTGCAGGTTCTATGTGATCTGTGTTCTAAAGACCCAAATGTTCTGCAGGTTCTATGTGATCTGTGTTCTAAAGACCCGAATGTTCTGCAGGTTCTATGTGATCTGTGTTCTAAAGACCCGAATGTTCTGCAGGTTCTATGTGATCTGTGTTCTAAAGACCCAAATGTTCTGCAGGTTCTATGTGATCTGTGTTCTAAAGACCCAAATGTTCTGCAGGTTCTACGTGATCTGTGTTCTAAAGACCCGAATGTTCTGCAGGTTCTATGTGATCTGTGTTCTAAAGACCCAAATGTTCTGCAGGTTCTACGTGATCTGTGTTCTAAAGACCCAAATGTTCTGCAGGTTCTATGTGATCTGTGTTCTAAAGACCCAAATGTTCTGCAGGTTCTATGTGATCTGTGTTCTAAAGACCCAAATGTTCTGCAGGTTCTACGTGATCTGTGTTCTAAAGACCCAAATGTTCTGCAGGTTCTACGTGATCTGTGTTCTAAAGACCCGAATGTTCTGCAGGTTCTATGTGATCTGTGTTCTAAAGACCCAAATGTTCTGCAGGTTCTACGTGATCTGTGTTCTAAAGACCCAAATGTTCTGCAGGTTCTATGTGATCTGTGTTCTAAAGACCCAAATGTTCTGCAGGTTCTATGTGATCTGTGTTCTAAAGACCCAAATGTTCTGCAGGTTCTATGTGATCTGTGTTCTAAAGACCCAAATGTTCTGCAGGTTCTACGTGATCTGTGTTCTAAAGACCCAAATGTTCTGCAGGTTCTATGTGATCTGTGTTCTAAAGACCCAAATGTTCTGCAGGTTCTACGTGATCTGTGTTCTAAAGACCCAAATGTTCTGCCGCTGGTTCCTCAGAGGAAGCTGTACCTTTGTGACAGTATCTCCCTCCAAATCCGGGGGGGCATCTGCATTTCCCGGGACGGAGACACGCTCCTCCGTTCTTACATTTGGGGAAACAGTTTGCTGCAGATCAACAGTTTGTCAGCATCTGACTGTCAGTGAAACACCAGATTAAAGTACGGATCAGGATTAAAGGTTTCCGGTGAAGAAAGTGAGCAGGAACATCACCGTGTTGGCAGGTCTCTCCCTCGTAGCCTTTGGCGCAGAAACACGTGTTGTTGCGGATGCAAAGCCCCGCATGTCTGCACGCAGGCTCACACTTGGCGTTGGGGTCAAAGACGAACCCCACCGCGACCCCCCGGGGGGCGTCCGAGCCCCCGGAGCAGACGGCAATCAAAGCCAGAGAGAAGGCGAGTAGGAAAGCGGCCGAGCCCATGGTTCCGGTTCCGATCCGGTTCTGATGCGCGGCTGATGGCAGAAAACGTCTCCAGAAGGAACGAGACTTCCCAGGCTTGCAGCAGCTGGAACGGGGCGGGGCGGGGCCAGCGGACACGCCCAACGGCTGATGTACAGGCGATGTTCCCCGCCCCCTAGCGGTCATCCCGAGTAAATGCAGCCCGTTAGGAAGGGGAAAAACTGCGTCAATAGAGACGTTAAAAAAGAATATTGTGGTTAATAGAAAAACTAAATAGTTTACAAATAAATACATAAACCACAGAAGAGATTTAAGTGTTGCTGTTGCTAGCTTTGTGAATTATTTAGCCACATGTTTTGCTTTGCTAACTTGTGTGACGTAATTTTGTGTATTAAAAACCCACTCAGATGAAAATTGCGTTTTTGCGTTATTTTTATGTTCTTGTGGTATTTTTATGATGATAGAGGAAACAGACAGAAAATTAAGATTAAAATAACATTTCTGAGTTTTTCTTTTTAACAAATAATTGGGAATTAACAGCAAAAGAAAAAGAAATGAAAAAGATTGTATTTGTGATGTAGAAAATGCGGTGGGCGGGGCCACAAGCTCCCTGCTTTGCTCCATTCTGGCTGTGTCCAAATTCCTACCCTAATCCCTAACTACTAAAACCCATATGGTGCGGCACTATATAGTTCTCTTATTTCTCAAAGCAATTCGGACACCCGTGCTTACTACTTTTCTCTTTCGGGTGTTGTTCATAAGGCGCTTGACACAAAAACAAAGTGGCGCATTACCGCCACCACCTGGTCTGGAGGCAAACTACTTCTATTTAACGTGGAGAATGACACCCATTTGTCAAAGTATAAACATAATAAATATGAACATTTTACGAAGACTATTTATGAATCTGCTGTGTTCTGATCATAGCTGATTTATAAATAATAAAATTACAAACACATTGGTGTTGATTTAATGTATTTGTTCAGAAATAAACCCCCAAGATATTTCTCCATGGCAAAAAAAAATATTTTTGTACCCCTGAACGATTTACGGGCTCTTGCGAGGAGGCATGTTTTTCTGTAGTTTTCTCTTCTACTTTACTGAAAATAGCTTTGAATGTGAATCTGTCCGTGTTCCTGTTGGCAATAATTCAACCGTTTTTCGTGAGATCAAACCGAAAACGAGCAGATATGCAGCATAACAGGGCGGCAAGGAGAAGCAGACGTCTCAGAAAATTTCCTCTGGATGCCCAGGCCAGACATGAACAAGTTGTGAGTTAAAGTTAAAGTTGTTTTTTTAGTTAAACTTAAGCATTTGTTACTAATGTGTTCAAGGTTACACAGTCTGCTGGGTAACAGTTTAACATTCTTTTTTCAACATTGGATTATGAGTTGTATAGTCTAATCAAATGAAACACTTGTGAGTTCAAAGTTTATTATTTTTTATTCAGAGTCAAACCATATCACTTGTTTAAAACAAAAATACTTTCATATTTTAATAATTTCATTTTAAATCCTTTCACAGGAGACTGAGGTCCTGGTGTTTCTTTTCTGGCTGGCGTGCGGCACATCTTACGGTGTGGTAGCCAGGGCCTTTGACATGCCACGGTCCACTGTGAGGGACGTTGTCCACAGGACAGCAGACCGCATCCTCCAGCTGATGAGCAGGGTCATCCAGCTTCCCAGTGGGAATAAACTGCCATTAGTCACCACTGTTTTTTTAGCAGCTCGCTTGGTCTTCCACCTTCCAAAAGGTCGTGGGGAGCATCGATGGCTGCCACTGAAGAATAAAGGCTCTAATGCCAAATTTATAGATATTTTTGTTGGGAATCCAGGATCCAGGAATCACGGGTTCTACGTAAAAGCCCAATTTATGTAAATAAAACATTACCCACCTGAAGGATCCTTTTGGGTGATGGTGGGTATCCCTGAATTGCACATCCCATCACACTGCTGACACCCTACAGGGAACCCATGAGGAATGCGCTTGAGGCCCGTTACAACCATGGCACGCTCTGTGGTGGAGAGAGCATTTGGCATTAAAGAAGAAAGAATAAAGAAAGTGCTACTTTCTGTCACAAACCTAGGTGTGCGAAATTTGTTCTTTGACCCATCCCCTGGGGGAGCGGTGAGCTGCAGACGAGCTGAAGACGAGGAGGAAAGCAATATTTCTGGGGGCACTGGAAGTAAAACAAACCTTTGCAATGAAAATCATTGCCTGCAGTTCAATTCTGCACAATCTGTGCATCAGTGAAGGGGACTGCTTGGAGACACAGATGTTGGGCCACAGCAGGACGACACCAGGAACCATCAGGATGAGCAAAGTGGCGTCCGTCTGCGAGGACAAATTTCTGCTTTCCTTTCAGCTCCAACTGTGCCACACGTGACTCTGGAGGACCACAATTATTGTTAACATGTATAAAAATGAATGTTAACATCTAAAAACAAAATTGTAAATATGTACATCTGATATTTATATAAAAATCCTTTTGAGATTGTTAAAAATGGCTCAGGTTTAAATAATACATGTAAATAATTCATTTTTGTTCATGCATTTATTAACCTAATTGGAAAAACGACGACGACATTACATTTTTTGAACAATATTTTCAACTCAAGTAAGCTTAACGGACTCTCCTGTCTCTCTTCCTCCCTTCTTGCCCTTTCCTCCTCTCTCCTTTGACTCTTTCAACAAAAACCTTTACCCCAATATGACAACCATTGACCGTTTATTAACAAATGAAGACAAATCTGATCAAGTGTCTCTTACTCCGACCCATCCGGCATGAGCTTGCCTGAAAACAACCAGGCTATCTTTCTCCATCAACAGATGGATCAGATTTTCTTCATCCTCGTCTGTCCCTACATATTTAAACACATTTGAAACATGTGTTAATAACTTATGACTACGGTTAGAAGTCACTGCTTTTTGATGTAATATCTACAGCGTTTGTTTTTAGCCTTCGGCGCTAATTCGCGTTAGCTTTAGCATTACCGAAATTGATGAGCTTCAAAACAATGTAGGTTGTTGATTGAAGAATATAACATATTACACGTCATCTTACGTCTTTACAAATATATTTTACAACCGATACTTGATACTTTTAAAAATACTTACATGTTTCGGTTGTCTTCCTTGCGCAACCGTCCACCATTTTCGAATAATTCAGACGCAATGCATTGTGGCTCATACGCATTGCATTCTGGTCAATATTCGCCAATCGAATGAGCATCGATCCACACTGGTTTTTCGTAGAGACTTCTGGGAAATTTCTAGTGCACTCGATTTTTGAACTGTAGATCCGGACACCCCTTAAAACAAGGTTCAGTCTGCTGTCATCACATCTCAGGATCTTCAAAGTTTCATCTTCATAAACCAGATAAGGTCTCGATTTTAAAATGTTTGTACCAACTTTAGGTATTTTGCTAATTTTTCTGTGATTTGCTAATGCATCATTACTGTGAGGAGGCGTCACTCTGCATTAAATTATGTTCTATGTTTTAAAACAGCACATCACCCCCGCTGTTCTAAAGCTGCAATCACCTGAAATGCGATGCTTTCTGAAAAGAAAAAAGGTTCTGCATCAGAGAGGAAGCTTTCTGTTGCAATATTGACTGCTGCTGCAAAGAAAATCCGTATTTTTTTTTTTTTTTTGCAAAAAAACCCCCCAAAAAACTGAGGACCACAAATTTAGTTCTGAGATCCAACCAGTTTTGACAGGCCAGATGAATTTTCCTGAGCGGAGGCACCAGACGGTGAAACATGTGGAAAAGCCATTTCCTGCTGAAAGGAGCAGCAGACATTCATGAACTGTGCGGTTGGAGGCGGCTGGAACGCCAACAAATCACAGGCGGATGTGGACGTCTGTACTGCGGGGCCCCTCAGAGGCTTCAGGAATCAACATCTTCCTGTAGGAATGTTTTCCATGTTGGGAGTTGAGTTTAAGCAGCGCTCGGTCACAATTATAAGTCTGAAAAAAAAGAAGTTCAACCATGAAAACAGGAAAAAAATGGTCAAAGATTCAGGAGCTTAATCCAAAAGGAAACCAAAAAGCTTCATGTTGAGGGAAATTTACACGGCAGAGAGTGGAAATGTCTAAAATGTCAAATATTTCTGCAATGTAGTCGTCAAACGGCTTTAAAACATGCAGCAGAGAAAAAAGGATAGAAAAAAGAATGATCTTGATGGATGGATACTTTGTTCATTTAGGGTATAAAATAAATAAGTGTTGAAATTGTTAAAACCAGAATAAATAAATAAAAATCACGTGACGACAGCACAGCAAATTTTAAAATATCCACCATTGCAAAATTTCAGCAGATGCAAAAGAAAATGTTTCTTTTTTTAGTTCATATTTCTTGCCTTTTTGAGGTGTGATCACAATGTTTATATCTCAATTAAACGATGTCATCACTTTTTTAAAAATTGAATTTAAACTGTAAAGAGTCTTTGCAGTTAAGAATTTATTCAATTGTACATGGATTCTTGAGTTATAGATCATGTTTAGTAAACCGTATATTTGATGTCACACTTTATTACGGATCACAAAGTTGTATTTCACAGTTTTTTAACATCCATCTGGAAAAATCTCAGCAGTGGATCGTTAAAATGCATTAAATGAATAAAATCGTTTATGGAAACAATGTTGAGTGTTTTTAAAAATCTGCTTTGTGGACCAGTTTTACCAGGAGACGAAGCTCAGATTTGTTTGATTGGTGCAAATCAAAGTTGGTCTAGGAAGAAGAAAAAAACGTATGTTAAAACATTTATTCACAACCTTTGGGATGGTTGTAAAGCAGGACTGAATGAAGGACTGAATCTGTTCACTTAGTTCACCAGCCACACATCTACTCCAGAACAGAGAAAAGGCAGTCTGGACGAAGAGACCGGGCCGTCTCCTGTGGACGTTGGTATGAAGGCATCTGCTCAAGTCATCAGAACAGCTCCCGTCCGTCTTCTGTGAGGTCCGGCTCAGGGGTCTGGACCACAGTACGCTCTTAGAACTCACCTTTTCATGAAGACTGAACTTTAAAGGCAATGCAGCTTTAGACGCAGAAATAAGTTTAAAACAAGGCGTATGACTGTAAAAAACAAAAGAAAATCTCCTCTGAAAAGCTCAAGTCTGCAGGCTGAAGCAGACCTGCACTGAGAAAACCACTTTATTCTGAGCGGAAAATAACTAGATGGAGCTGCAGTGGACTGGAATAACAACACAAGGTGGAGTTTCTTTGGAAAGAAAACACAAGACACGCACTAAATATTCCCTTTTCCCTCCCCCAACATTGTTTCTGGAAGGTAGGTCTTTAAAATCCCTGTAAAATAATGATCATTAAAAGTGAAAAACAAAATAAAAAAGTAGATAAAGTCCTTATTTATCAAGAAAATGTCAAATATTATGTTCAACAATAAATCTTTGATTATTTTATAAATATTTGGAGAAATGGATGCATTTTGTCTTGCGGATCCTTACTAGTTAACAGTTTGACTCTGTCGCCCCCTGGTGTCCACATTCAGAATGACAGCACCCGTTTTGAATGAGTTTATTTTCAGCTTCATGCGTTAAAACCACAAAACCACTGCATAGATGTTAAGGGGGGGGGGGGGGGGGGGGGGTGTCGACGTGGACGCAGTCCTCTGGAGAGCAGCAGCTTCAGAGAGTTGAACCGGTAAGAAAAGTTACATGGAGTTGGTTTTTATTGTCTACGTAAACACAAAACAAAACCTCAGGAGAGAACTTCAATGTCTTTAAAAACAGCAAACACATCACAGCTGCTAAGCCGACCCACGAAAACGGAAGCAGGTTAAAGGAAGTCAAGATTCTCAAAAGCGAAAACAAACCCGTCCATCACCAGCATTTGTCTGGAAACATCTCTTCATCTTAAACGGATTAAAAACGCTCTAAAACTCGGTTCTGTACCATTTTAATCCGTTCACTTCAGGAGGAAAAACAGGGTCTATATTGCACTAAACGACATCAACCATGAAGGGAATAACGGAAAAGTTCAGTGGTTTGACTCCCACCGCATCCAAATCCTGGTCTTTCTACATTTCTCTGAGGAAGAGGAGGACTGGGGGGGGGGGGGGTCTTCCTCGTTCTCTGCTGATGGAGCCTAAAGTGCCAAACGTTTGCTTCGTTAGGACGAGGATTCGGGAATGTGCCGTCTGCAGTTCTGTGGGACTAAACTAAAGAGCGGACAGTGGTTGGGGGGTTTGAAGGGGCTCTGTTCAAACGAAGCAGATGAGAGGCCCCCGCTGTCGGCGCCGTCCCGGGCGGGGCGGGAGAAGCCCCGCCCTCACTGGTAGACCTGCACGTTCCCGTGGAGGGAGGTGGTGTTGCCCCCACAGTCCACATACTGGTACATCTCCTGAGAGACCTGCTCCGTGTGGCCGAAGTACGAGGTGGTCACCGTCACCCTGGAGACAAAGACGGAGTCGGTCCCAGAAGAAACAAAAACATCGCATTCTTCACGTTAGATAAACGCTTTTCAGTGACAGGAGACGCTCCAGACTGAGCTCTGACTCTCTGGGGGCAAATCAGTCAATAAAAAACCAGGGGGGTATTCCAGAAAGCAGCTTATGCTAGTTACTAGGGTTGGGCGATGTCCCCTAATTTGGCCGTTGACGATGTTTGCTGTCAACCATCGGGATGGACGATGACATCGTCGGGGGGGGGGGATTTTTACATTTTTCGTTCTTATATAACTGCTATTCGTTATTTTGCTTTTTTCATTTTATTTCCCAACTAATGACTAATCCGCGATGATCCAGTATAAACTGAGGGAAGTGACTTTAACAGAAAAAGTAACAAGCAAGATAGAAAAGAAGTGTAGTCGCTCCCGCACTTAACTAGTGAAGTGGACCGGCGGAGCGCGGACTTAAAGCTTTGTGTTTGATGGGAGGGGGGTACATGAGCGGTATGTGTGGGAGATTTAAGACTGCGATCCGTCCCGCAGCTCTAGGGGTACAAGCAACCGAACTCAGAACCGGGTCTAAACGTGTGTCTGAGCACAGCTCGGATCGTCAGCAGACACAGCGGTTTGAGCATCAAAGCAGAAATGTCGCTCAGTCCTTAGAAAACATTCAAACAATCACGTGGATTTGTGTTTCCAGTCGTGTCCCGACTAAATAAAGGCTGATGTTATTCTTACACGTTTACGTGCAGCGCCACCCAAAGCTAATGTTGTTAGCCCGTGTTAGCATACTGCTAATCCTGGCTACGTTCAGAAAAAGCACTGACCACACGGATTAAAATTCAAATGATGAGCGAACAGGTGTTTCATAATAACCGTAACATTTTTAAAAGCACGTTTAGAAGATCATCTCGTATTTTACCGAGCTGACATGTCAATATATATAGCCGCTCGGTGCTGTTATCATTTTGTATTGAATTGTTACATTCAATAAAGTTTGGAAAAAAAGCCGCTCGGCGGAAGTTGTATCCCCTTCCGGTTTTCAAACTGCGCATGTGCGAATACTGCGCATGTGCGAATGATTTATTCCGACCGAAAGTGTGACCTTAGTGAACGTTTTTATATTCTGAAAACATTTTTCTGGGCCCATCTACACGGTTGGATTCCAATCCGACCATTGATCCCATCAAGATATTTTGTACATGTAACCGCGGCTTATGGTGTCGACGCGCAACGTGGCGGGGGCGTGGCATCACGATGGTGGTCTCTCCATCGGGATGTCAGTCACCCATCACGATGGTCGATGATATCGTCCATCGGCACAACCCTACTAGTTACCACGGTAAATTTTGAGGCTAAGGAAGTGGATAACCTCAGCTTTAGGTTCCAAAAACAGAGGTATGTTTCAGGGTATGTCATGTTGCCATAGCAAGCCGTATTACTTTTTTGATGGACATATAATCTCACGCCGCTGGTTGGCGACAGGGTGTAGCCGACCCCGCCCCGCAGGAGCCGGGAGTGGCTCCAGAAACCATGAAAGGGATGTAGCGGGTTTAGAAAATGACTGGAAGGCCGGTCTGCCGAAGAAGTGTTCAATCCTTTCCTCCTTTTATTATTAGTCTATTTTGAAAATTATTGTATTTTAAAAAATGACTGGATGCGGGTGCTAAATTAGTCCAGTAGGGACTGATTATGTATAATTAGTTCATGATTCATTGTACTAATTATTTATTTAGATATGCAAGTGACCCCCCCACCCGGCGTTTTTTTTTGCTGTGTCTGGCGGTATTTAGGAGACTTTTGGGCTGGAAAACTGTGATACTATCTGGCAACACTGGCTGCACTTTAGTTTTTTCGTTCCTCCTTTTCTTCACTTCCCGTCTGAATTTAGACTGTCGGGTTTTAGTTTGTTTTCTCGCCTGCAGATCATCAAACTGCACTATAGTTCACCTTTTTTCTGTCATCAGCTCCCCGCTACCAACATCCTGTCCGCCAGGCGGCGGAGGGGCGGGGCCGAGCCCTGGAAGCCTCCACCGCGCGCTGAAGCAAACAACTATCTTCAGATTCCTGAAAGTCGCAGCGCGTCTGAGAGGTGATCACGCCGAAGTAATCACGCCGTCGGCTCTGCAGGTTTGACTAAACTCCGCCTTCAGGAGACCTTTTCATTTCTTTGTCATCAAAATGACAAATTAACGTTTCAAACATTCAGATTGTTTGAACTCTGAAAAGCCAAAAAGCTTTTGGTCGTCTTTGTTTGGGACGTTTCCTCTTTGATGAACATTTCTAACCACGGCGTTCTAAAGGATCTGGAGCCGCCAAACAGACCCGGTTTAAAGGGACCGTTTCTTGTTTTTCCCCCCTCACAAAAATGAAGCACTTTCCTTCATTTCAACTGTCAGGAGTGGGGATGGGACCCGAACCGACTGTGCCGACCTGGTCATGGCACCGACCTGTGCAGACTTATCAGAACCAAATAAAAATGCTGCGTGGTTACGGACCCGTCAATCACTGCATTCCGTTCAAACTTGGTGCACAATTCTAGCCAATCATTGGACCTTTCTGGCCGTTGTGGGCGGGCTGTATAGGTAGGCGGAGTGAGCAAAGGTTTGGCTGTACTCCACAAGCCACCTGATGGATAAGCAATGCAAAAAAAAAAAAAAAAAAAAAGAGACGGTTGTCATGGCGATAAGCTGCTAGATTTGAACGTGTTTTCCCAGCAGGTGGAAGTAATGATGTACCGTGTTCAGAAGCCGAATTAAGGTTAATCTTTCACAGTCTCTCCGATTTTTATTTGTGCAGTTTGCAGGACTTTTTTTTTCTAGTAACGGTTCGTATTCTGCATCCTGATTGGCTTTTGACATTGTCAATCAATCTCCTCTGTGCCGTGTCTCCTGTATAACATGCGTTCAGTGTGTCTATCGTATCCATCTGTCCAGTTCTGATCCGATCCGGATTCCAGCTCAGACCAGGAAAACAAAGACGTTCGTGGATCTATTGGTCGGAAAGGATGCATCAGAATGGGGCGGAGCAGAGAGCTTGTGGCCCCGCCCAGCATAGTTTTCTACGCCACTTCATCTGCTCCAGATTCACAATAATTTTATTAAAAAAATACACAGAAATAAATTAGATTATTTTCATAAATGTCCTCCATCCTCAGACAAAAGGACATAAAAAAACCACCATGTACGTCAGAATGGCTCTCTAGTGTTTTTTTGGGGGGGATGTTTTTTGTTCATTTTTGAAGCACCATTTAGGCACCAGAATCGTTTAAAAGTATCGGTTCGGCACTGGATAAAAGCCAAACGGAGCAGCAGCTGGAAAAGCTGTGAAGCCATGAGTTCTATGGCAGGAGAGGACAAAGGCGCGTACTCACTGCATCATGACCACGATGTTGTGAACTTTGATGGTCGGTAAGGTGCAGTAGTCACTGGAAGAGAAGGATCTCAGGTGTGAGGAGACGTTCAGGCTCGGACTGACGTTTCTTCACACATACTCACAACATGTAGCTCATCTCATCGGCAATGACGGTGGGAACAGTGTAGTCCAGCTGCAAGAAAGCCTTCGTGAGAACTTCAGGAGCAAACTGCTGTAGACGCGCCGCGTGGAGTTCAGCTCCTACCTGCTGCTCGCCCAGAGGAACGATCCCCGTGACGTTGTTGAACTTGGCTTTGCCGATCACCGTCTTGGAGAACTGGACCTGAGCCGTGATGCTGGTCACTGATATGGAGTAGTAGTTGTTGTTGGTGATGTTCAAGGTGCTCTGGAGGCAAGAGGACAGGGGGGGACGAGCGATCATTAGGGTGACGGACATCAGTTCTCATGACTACGCTTCTTCACCTGAGACCGAAAAGGAAAAAAAAACCTGAACTTCATGACCACAGACATTTTCCACTCAAGCATCCCGTCAGCTGATAACTTATGAGCCTCTCAGGAAACAGAAACAGTTCCTTCCTGTCTGATGTGATCAAAGCAGCAGTGTCTGATGGTCGCATCGCAGCAGCGCCGTCACACAGACACCTCAGACCACAGCTCGCCTAAATGCTGATGGCGGCTGGAAACGATCAGGACTTTGAGCCGCAGCCGTTCTTAAACCAGTACTTTTGAAATGGTTCCGGTCCCTAAACGCCGCACGAACCGGCGCTTCAAAAGTGGAAAAAAAAAAAAAAAAAAAAAACAGAAGTGATTTTTTCCAAAAACATTGAAGTGTGATGAAACAGTGTGACAGGGTGAAGGAGAGCGCTTGAATGCGCCTAAGATGTTTTACTTCCTTCTTTCTGACAGTCTGAGGTGCATCATGCATTTCACCGCCCATCGCCATGACAACGGTCTTTTGGAGCAGTGTACATGTCATTCTGATGAGTCTGGTCACTGAATTACAGTTTTTTTTCTGTGGAGTACAAACTTTCACTCTCATCGCCTTTAGTGTTTTGACTGAAGCTCCACCCTCATACATGATCCCGCCCACAATCGCTGGAAGGGTAAAACGATTGCAAACCTTATTGAATGAAATGACAGAAGCACTAAATGTGTTTTTAATCCAGTATTGGTAGTTCTGCATGCATCGGGACCGGTACCAACTTGGCACAGAGTTTGGTACTCGGCCCTCGTCTCTTTCAAGTCTCGACAGGCGACCGCAGCCCGCGCGTCCTCACCGTGATGTTCAGGTAGACGATCCTCTTGCCTTGGTCGTAGGAGACGTAGGCGGACTTCACTCCCACATAGGTGACGTCGATGGAGCGCGGGAACAGGAAGAACACGGCCAGGCCGGACAGCAGCAGGCAGAGGGTCACCGATATGGTGACGTAGAGCTTCCTGAAGGCGAAGGGAGACAGGAATGAGACCCTGAAAGCAGCTGATGCCTTCCAGGCCCGTCGTGCAGAGCAGACTCACGTCCTGCTGGGTCGGAGCCGCTGATCGCTGTACGGGATCAGAGCCACCAGCTGGTTCTCCTGACCTGGAAGCAGAGCACAGGAGGGTTACAGGACGCTCTCTTTTACTCAACCTTTTGACCCCAGAAGGTCCTGAATTAACTGACAGCTGTCACCATCAACACAATCAATGAGCACAGAAAGATTTACCAACTTAAAGAAGCGAACATTTGCACAGTTTTTACTGGTCGTGTTGATAAAACTCGCTTTTCGTCATACACACGCAAATGTTTTATGTATGAAATTCTCGGCTGGTCGGTGGACATGAGGGCAGCGCGGTGATGTCAGGGGGCAACCATGCAGTCCAGATTCAGAGAAAGCTTCTGATTGCTGGATTGCTTGAGGTCAGAGGTTTCTGCTGCTCGCCATGCGAGCGCGCTTAAACGGCGGTTCCTCTGAGAGGAACGGAGCTGCACAGACCGCATCAATGCATTTCTGCGTCCAACAGGACGTCAACTCCAATGTGTCTTTTCCTGAAGACACACCTAACTGAAAGAACGTCGGCTTCCCTTCTGCTTTCTGGTACTCGTGCCAAAGCTGGCACGTTTGACCACGCTTGGGTTTTTGCAGACAAAGCCGCCGCCTGTGCAGAGACAGACGACAGCAGGACAATAACAGGATGGAGGGAACATTCCTGGACCAATCTCTGACAACAACAACCTGAAGCCTCACGTGGAAAAGGAGCCTGTTCAGAGGCTGAAGCTTAGAGCTTTCTGAAACATCGAGAACTAAACCAGTTGTTCTCAAACTGTGGGGAGGAATCTCAGCGGCGGCACACGTCACCCGGTGGGACATGGCTGGGAAGTGTGTGTGTGTGTGTGTGTGGGGTGGGGGGGGGGGGGGGGGGGGGGGGGCAATATTTGGACGTCTGAATTTTATTTGGAACATAAACAGACCGCACTTCAGGATCGCACATCGTCTCACGTCACTAACAATAACCTAATCCTAACCGTGACATTTGAAGACGTAATGTTTGTTGTTTACTGCGGTTTTAACGTCTTCAAAGAACGGTAATGGACGTTGATGCATTTCACACATGCAACCGGTGAGGATTGGATACCTACAGCTGCCTTTGTCTGCAACTGTGATCAGATTGGCTGAAGAATGGAGAAAAGCATGTAGAATGGATGTAAAGCCTCAACGCCCCCCCAGTCTGAGAACATACAAAGTGAATGATCCTTTATCTCATTGATTTATACTTTTATGAAGGATCTTTCACTTTGTTCACGTCTTCCTGCAGGATTCTGTCTCAAATATTTCCCAGACAGCAGAGCTCAGTACGACTGGCTGACAGATCCATGAATGCAGCAGCAGCAGCTGGTTGGAGCTGCTGAGGAGGATCAGTCCATTGAAATCACATCAGGATGAGGTTCACAGCACAAACTCCCCCTGAATTCTGCTGGGGGTGAAGAAGGTGAAGAGAGGGAGCATCCCCTCATGGGGCAGAAGGCGTGGAGAGGAGACATCCCCAGAGAACCACTGAACTAAAGTGTTCCATAGGAAGGAGAACCTCAGAACTTAAAGTTCGACGCTCAGCCTGTTGTGACCTGAACTTTCATGTTGCAGTTGGAAGTTACCTCGGGGGATCCTGCCGGTGCCTTGGCATGTGGGGCACGTGACGCTGTCCCGCCCGGTGAACTCCACGTACGGAAACTGGGACACATCTCCGTTTTTGCCGTCATCCTCGCCCGGGCCGTCTCTGCACTCGCCGTCCGCCGTCAGGGCATCTTGACTCTCACCCTTGTGTTTGGTCAGGTGTGACTGGGCCTTGCCCATGGCTGCGGTTCTCTGTGAGAAGCAGTGAGGGTCAGAGGTCAGAGTGGGAGGAGCTGCAGCCCGTTGTGTTCTTGCTACAAACACAGATCCTCTGTCTTTTAACCAGAGGTTCTGTTAAAATAATAAAACCATAAAGCTGAATAATCATCACTTCTTTCTAGGGGTTGTAACAGTTTAACAACCATTGGATTCATATCAACCTGTGGTTGCCGATCTGATTCATAGTTGGTGTCGGTTCATTTTGAACGATCCGATTCTCTGACCTAAAACGGATCCAGGACATCTTTAGCCAAAACTCCAACCAGTGTGACTCAGAGAGAAATAGCTGCTACTGAACAGAGCAGGTGAACTTTTCTAGATTTCTCGCATTTCTTTCCGTTTCTCTTAAGTCTATGGTTTCAGTTTTTAGCCTGCCAGAGTGGGAGGGAACACTTGAACTTGTCGCCCCTTCGGTTGGTTTGATTCACGCCTTACTTTGAAGAGCAGACTGAAGAAATTCTGAACTTTGAGCTGAGAGTCACGCGTTCAGATTTCAATGTTTGTCTTTGTTTCTTATCACGTTTCACACAAAAACACAGAAATGCACAAAACCATCGGCCATTATATGTTTTGAACTACCATCTTTACAACTAAATCCGTTTTTCCAGAACTTATTTCAGTAAACTGACGTTTTCCATCTATGAAAAACACTTGAGAATGAAAACCTTCACTGACACTTTACTTTGAAAATCTATTTACTTCCAGTGACAGCAGCATTCGGTTTGTTTAGTTTATTAAATAAAATCAAACTTTATTTGGGATTTTGGAGCAATAATTATTTTACCTGAAGTGCGCCTTTTACTACAATCTAAAATGTTTATAAATATCACAAAAAACAAATATTTGAACCCCTTTTTTCTGTAATAGATCCCAGATATCCACGTATTCCAAAGGTGTTCCATCCCTAACAGGAATATAGTGAACACAGGCAGAGACATGCCCATTCTGAAGGGTGGAATCTACACAAGATAAACCAGACAAACACATCTGATCAATCTTCTGGATGATTAGATATTGAGCAGGTTTCTAGTTTCATTTCTGCTGTTACCACCAAAGGTTTGGCAGGTTCAGTATTTCGTCAAACTATTTTGGAGGGAGACTCCAAGGTGAAAGGTGAGCGTCTTCTGCTCCATCCTCACATCCTGGGTGGATTACAGGACCTGACTCCATCTTAGGAGTCGCTCTCGGCTCTCCAGAAACCTGCGGCCCGGGTTCTGGTTGGAGTTCTGGTGGGGAACCACAGTGGTGGCCTCCTCCGCCCTCCTGTTCCGAGTTCAGCCTCTCCTGGAGGATGTACCAGGTACCTCCTCTGTCCGTCCTGGGGGAGGATCCCTCCTTCATGTGGGCACACCTGAGGTTTCTTCTATTTTTCCAGAATCCTTTTTGGATGTGCAGTTTAGTTTAGCCATTACCTATTAAATTCTATGTTCTTTAAGATCCATGTTTATTCCATAATTACCGGTATGAAGCCCATTGAGACGATTATTGTTGGAAATATTGGCTATATTAATAAAATTGAATGGAAAAAAAATTAATTGAATTGGAGGATCCATTACTGTGAATAGTTGAATTAGTTCGTGGTGAACTACTTTGATCAAAAGTTAATTCCATTTATGATTTTATGTAATTTATTTTGGACCTTATTTTCAGTTCGTTCAGTTATGAAAAACGAACAAATGTTTAGTTAAAAGATCAAAAGCTGAATCCCTGTTCAAAACGAGTCGGGATTAAGAAAAACAATGAGTTTAGAGGAAAATCTACCGCCAAACGGTCCAATTGGAGCAAACACGGCAGTAATGGAGGAGGACTTCGTCTGTCTGAACACAAACTACTAGCGCCGAACTTCAACGTTTCCGCTGCTACACACCGGGCCCGGTTCTCTAGCACTAAGTTCTCCAGAGCTAAGCACGACCGTTCGGACTAGGTTCGCTGAGACCACACAGCAGCAGACCGACCCACCGGGGACCGGGGACGACGGTCCGGTTAGCACAACAAGAAGAGGGACGCGGCCGCCATGCCGCTGCTGACAACACGGCTACCGAGGCCAAACAGCAAAAAATAAAAACGGCCATTCCCCCCTCCCTAACATCAGGGCCTCCAAAAATTCAATAAATAAATCAAAAGTTGTACCGTGACACCTGTGGAAGGCTTACCTGTGACTGTTTTATCCCGAACAAACTGCCATCCGCGGGCCTAAGCTGTTTGTTACGGTTCTCACGCAGACACCAGGCAGAATAAAGATAGACCCGCCCCCCTCGCTCCTCATTGGACGAACTCGGGGAGAAAACCCTGTGATTGGTTCCCTGAGTTGCTCGCTCCTCAGCAGCCATTGACAGCAGAATCCAAAGATGCAACTGATTAAGAATAATTATGGTCTTCGAAGAGCCGCTTGATGAGCATTAAACGTCCCGTTAGGCTAAACTTTTAGATGAAAGTCCACCAGACAGCACTGACGCGAGCACATTAAAAATCAAAATAAATGTGAGACGAGGAGTCTGTTGATTGTGTGGGAGGGTTTAATAATGAATAAGTAAATGCCACGACTCCATCTAATAAAACAACAGTGAAAAAGTGACAATCGTAACCAGGAATATCACCGAAGCTAATATTTTAACGAAAATTGAGCTTAAAATTACATTTTTGAGTAATTCTTTGTTCAAATTGTTGTGAATCAGGAACAGACGAATGCAATTTCATCATTCAAAGCAGTGAGATTAACAGATTAATTCAATTCAATTTTATTTGTATAGCCTAGAACCACAACAACTGTCATCTCAACGGGCTTCGTGCAGGCAATTGTATGGTAAACTTAAAATCATAAGAATCATGAAGACATACAACTCAATAGGTAAATACTAAACTGAACTAACTAAACAGACTAAATCAAACTGGGCATCCCTGACCTTAGACCCTCCTTCTCAATAAGGAAAAACGGATTCTGGAAAAATAAAAAATAAACCTCAGGGGTGTCCACATGAAGGAGCGATACTCCCCCAGGACGGACAGGCGATGTACCAGAACTCTCAGAGTAGAATTGACTTATCTAACACTACAACTACATGTATAAATAGCTGAGACACAGCCAAGTACAGGAGCAGTAGTAGAGGTGAGCCAGAGACAAGGTTCACGGTCAGGTAGAGGAGCACGGACGAGCCGACTGGAATCTGGAAGCACTCCTGTTCCCCTGGAGGAAAAGAGGGACAGTACATGAATCGCACTGCCCCAAACAGAGGCATGGAGAACTAAATGATAAGTAAATGTTCAAGAATAGAGTAGAAGTAGATGAGACTAGAGGACAGAACCCCAGTGCACCATAGTTACCCCAGCTCAAACTTTTAGCAGCCTACTTACAACTTTATTCTTATTGTTAAGTTTAATTTAAACACATTAACATTAAGTCAAATAATCTCTGAATACTAACTAGTCTGATAACAAGCCTGTCCAAAGAGGAATGTTTTCAGTCTAACTTTGAATGTAGAAACTGAGTCGGCCTCTCTTCCATGAGCTGGGAGTTTATTCCATAAAACAGTGGCTTGGTGGCTAAACGCTCTACCTCCAACCGTACTTTTATTAACTCTAGAAACCACAAGCAGTCCTGCATTTTGCGAACAAAGTTTTCTGTTTGGGTGGTAAGGGACTATGAGGTCTTTAATATAGGATGGGGCCATACCATGTAAGGCCTTATAGGTTAACAGGAAGATTTTGAACTTGATTCTAGAATCGACTGGGAACCAACTTTGATCACTTTTTTATTTGTATTTTTTAAATTTTGACTTAAACTACTGAGTTGAACTTTCTGTCTGGGTTCACAGACTTTTGTTTTTGTTAACATAACATTCAGGGTAAATATCTGTCTGTCTGGACGTTGACAGCTAAGTGTAAAATTTGAATCTGGTTGTTTCACTACACTTTTTTATTGTTTTACTTTAGTATTGTTTTACTCATTCCGAGGCACACGAACTTTACCACACATGTATATTTTTTAATTGTATTAGTGTTTAGTAAAACCTGTTGCCCCTCATCTAAGCCGAAAGTCCTTTGTGGCACATTTAAATGTTAGACTGCAGGTTTGTAACGCAGTGCTGTTCTGAAACACTTATGTTGTCAGATAAGGGATTACTTTTGTACAACAGTAACATATAACTTGTCTTGAATTACAGCTTGGAAGTAACTTGTAGAACCCTGTCTGAAATGGAGAGTAAGCATGTTTGGCAGAATTTCTTTTCTTCCCTTTCTTTTTTTTGATCATTTTAGCTATATCAGTGCCATGAAATGCTGGTACAATCAAGGAAGGTGCATTTTAGAAGCCAAGCATTTCTCATGTGCTTATTTCACATGTTGTTTGGCATCGTTCATCCAGATGATGGCACTGTGTCGCCGTCTGTGAATTCACCGCCCACAGGCCTCCAGTGGTGCTGCAGAGTCCCCTCAATCTTTAAAACCTGTGAGCGAGCAGCAAATTCTACTGATAACAAATGTGTTTTAATCTGTCAGTTTTCAGAGCAGCCAGTCTGATTCATGATGGGAACATTTCAGCTGCTCACAAGAACAGGAGTCAGTTGTGTGCTCAGAGGTGAGCTGCAAGCAGTCAATATTTTATGGTTGTTTTCTGAATTTATGCAGTTTTTGTCAAACTCGGTGACATTTATAAATGGCGGCACAGTACAGTTTGTGTGAAAAATACAGAAAACATGCAAAAATAAATAGGACATGCTTTTTGGCAGTTTTAGCAACACTCTGCTTGGCATCCTGAACAGGTTTGTACCGAAGCCAGAGCTAAATGACAGAAATCAGCATCAGCGGCGTCCCTGAATATCCCCCTAAGTACGGATTTGCTGTCAGAGAGTAGATGTGATTTTAATGACGAGCATTCAGTGTATTTTCTTAATGTTCTACGAACCATCGAGACAGTCAACCCCCCGGAGTTTCCTTAATAATTATAGAAAAAAGATGTACAACAAGAAGCAACAGTACCTCCAGGCTGAACCTGGGGGGCTGACACAAAAACCTGCTGATGCTCGGAGTGGGAGGGTTTCTTTTTTCATCTCCATCTTTGGATGTGCCAGAGCATTGATGCAAGTGGGTTTGTCAGATCTTCAGGCTCTAAGACCAGAAACTAGGCGCTGGTCAGAGCTCCAAAGGATACCATCAATGCCAGACATTTCTGTGATCTGCAGATTATTCCTTTTTGCTGGTCAGGAAATCTTTGTCTGGACATAAGATTCGGCTTTTATATTATTCCTGCAGGCTATCTGGTAAATGTTTATTGCCCGGGTCTTGTTCTTGCCATTGAGCTGGCTTCCCAGGACTTGCCTTACGCGCTGGAGGTATTTAGCCGTTGCAGCTTTCCTTGTTGCCTGTTCAAGGTTGCCATTTGCCCGTGGCATTCCAAGGTACTTGTAACTGTCCTCAATGTCTGCTATTGTTCCCTCTGGGAGTGAGACCAGAAACCAGGGAGACCCTGATCACTGACGAGGCTTACTCGCTTATGTGGAGTAAATGCACAATGTAAAAAATTCTATACATAAATGTAAAAACAAAGATCAAAAGAACATGTGGACCAATCCAAAGTGATCCCCCAACCCCTCTGGTCCTCCTTATTGCTCCAATTATGGGGGGGTGGGGGGTGGAGTTGTAGTGGTGTCCGAAAGTGTTTTTTTAAGGGGAATCTGTACTGACTTAAGGCTGGGTATCAACTCCGCTGGTAGGGTGTTCCATGTCGCGCTTGGGAGAAACGCACTTGTTCACATGGGTGTGCTCTGAAGCAAAGAAGTTTACATTTAATTGCAAATAATAAAGTTCTAAAAACAATATTATGTGTCTTTCAAGCGCTGGCAGCGAACCTCAATGACCAGCGACTATTGATGACATCATCTAGTGGTAGTAATGTCTGAATTTGAAGACACTGGCTGTGTCTGAATTTCCGCCCTAACCCCCTAACTGCTAAAAAACTAGTGCAGCACTATGTAATGCCCTGAATTTTAAAAGCAATTCGGATGCCATGCTCACTACTTTTTTTTTCTTTTCTAAAAACGGTGGATATGACGTCATCGATTTCACAAAGTTAAAATCTAATTGATATGAGCGTTTTGTGACGATTATCTGTGAGTCCACTGTCTTCTGAAGATATAAACGTTGATGGTTTATCAAAAAATACATTTAAATACTTTTTTTTTTGGCAAAAATTGTTCTGACGCAATGCATTGTGGTCTATATTTGGCGATCTAGTGTGCATCGATGCACACTGGTTTTTCACAGAGACTTCTGGGAAATTTACAGGATGCTAGATTTTGGAATTGTACATTCAAAAAGCACTCTGCTGCCCTGAGGCATTCTGGGAGTTAACTGAAGGTTTGACTCCAAGAAGACTATTGAGCCCAAGAACCAAACTCTGGTGAGAATCAAACCCACCTCTCTGTGACATCAGGGTCTTTTCCTGCACCTTCCCCATAAAAATCAGGGATTAAACTTTGCAGACAGTCTATCCGATCCCAACTTGACTTTGTCTCAACGTTTGATTCCCGGCACCAGCAGAAATGGTCAGATTTAAACAACGACACTTAACAGGCCCACTCCAATGAAAATAATGTTTTTTCGTGTTTGTTAAAGAATGTAATATTACAACTGAGTATCTGAGTATTTGCTTGTTTAAATGGTGGTAGACCAGGAGCAGATAGAAACCCACCATTTGAAAAGCTCATATTTGTGACGCTGCAACTAAAAACAGGTGGGCCACAAACTCCCTGTTCTGCACCCTACTGGTGCTTCCACTGATAGGATCCATGCACGTCTTTGTTTTCCTCTTCATGGCCTGGAATCTGGATCCAAACTGTACGGATGAATATCAACGATATTTGCCGTTTTTGTGACACTGCTAATGTTAGGTTGGCGGTGTGAAGGGCGGAGGCCTACGTCCGTGCTAACAATCTGGCCCACAACTCAGAGGTGATTTTCTGATAAACTGCTGCTGCTCTGCAGACGCTGTGCTAATAACTAAACAGGTTTTAAGACTTTTTGGGGTAAAAAACTGCATAATTATGATTAAAAGACCACTGGAAACACTCAGGAAATAGATCAAAATAAAGTTGGAGTGGGACTTTAAGGTTTTGCAGAAGAAAGTTTCCTTTGGTTTAGGTGAGATACCTCCTGCCTTTTGGGGTTTGACATTCCTCAGTCCATGATAACCAGGATGTTGTAACTTTTCCTTCCATTTCCTCTCAAACAAACAAACATCTCGTCTTTGCAGAGAACTGACGTTTGCATTTTCATAGGGAGAAAGTTTGAAGCCCTTCTTCCAAGCTGAGGTGCGTGTTTACCTGAGGATTGTCGGGGTGCAAACAGGTTAGCAGCCCCTCATTTCCATCTTCTGTAATCTACAGCTGCAAATCCTGGAGCCAATGCCACCACACAGAGAGCTAATTCCTCCATACTGAAGCTGTGAAAACACCTGAAAGCTCATCTGAGGAAGCAGGCTGGAAGTGGCGGCGCAGGTCCAGTCTGCCGTGTGAAATAGGCGCCTGCACGTCCTCGATAAGAGCGAGCAGGCGAGCGGCGAGGACACAACAGCCCGCTTCAGGTGTCAGCACTACAGACTGGAAGTAGGGCTTTAGAGGAAAAGTGTGAACGTCCATATAGCACAGGTGAATACGAGGCCCCTCTGAGTTTGTAGTGCTTGATGTTTGGTGTCAAGTTGTTCTTAACCTAGAAAAGAAAAATAAAGAAAAAAAAGATGGAGAGGAGACACTTTGAAAACTCACTGCTGCTCTTTTTGTCTGGACTGGCAGGCCTGTAGCTGTTTATTAGAGCCGTTTACAGAACCGCGGCGAGACCACACGCTTTACTTGGCAAGCATGTGACATCAAGCTGCTTTGAGTTAATGAGCAAATGCATGCATCGTCGAGAGGCAAGGAACCGTCAGTCAATACAGAGCTGCTCGCAGTAAGCAGGCGAAGGGGACAGCGATGGTGAAGCTCTTTGCCACAGAATCCAGAGCGAATCAGAACAGTGCTTCAAGTTTTTCTTTACATTAGGATAGGACAAAGCCGTGAAACTCTTAACCAACTCTCCTGGATACGGGCTGTTTGTGGTTGGACAATGGGCAAACTTGTACGTGGCATGCAGGCGACCCACATGGGGGTAGGCCGCTCATTGGACCCACAGAGAGAAAACGTTCAAGCACACTATTTCTGCAGACATGCTGCGGGTGACAGGTCGTAGTGAACACTTAAACAACACGTTACGGTGAAGTAGGCGTGGCGGAGGCGTGTCGTACCGATTGGAACTGCGCGGGTGTGTCGTGGGTCCCTCCGGGAAACAAAGGCAGAGGAGCCAAGGTGAGAGTGTTCTTTCTTTAATTCAAGAACTACAACTGCTCCACGGAGGGCTACACCAACATATGGCACCCTCCAACTCTCTCTCGACATTTCCTGTGACACTTCCTTTTCATATCTTAAGCCCCTCCTACTGGGCATTGTTCTTCATTAAACCAAAGAAAACAGTCTTACGTTGTTTAGCAAGACATAATTAAACATACAAAAATAAACACTGTGGGTGCAGCCACTGTCACAGCGGGATACGTTTGCGCTCCTTGTTTGCAGCTTGACTGTTAGAAATGAGGGTCAGACCAGTCTGTGTGGACGTCCCACGGGCGCTTGCGTATCACATTCACGTCTTGAGCGTGCAGCATTCGTATCCGGTCAGTAAGGATCCAGTACTCGCACCTTACTGACGATTAGAGCAGATCTGGGGGAACTATGCGGCCTGTCAAACCATTTAATCTGGCCCGCCAAACTGGATTAAATTACATTGAAAATCCTCGTTAATGGTTTTTTTCTTGTGTGTAACCATCGATGGTGCACTATGAATACATTGACCTTTGTTTGGGTGCAGAAAGTTTTTATACATTTGTGTGGTGTCTCAAGATTTGTTGTTTTTCTGGTGTTCATGTGTTTTCTTAGTCAGAAAGGCATTTTCCCGATCATCCTAATGGCACACGAACGCAGTTTTTCTCTACGTTTGCATTTTACCCATCGGTGCAATTGGTACCAAACTGAAAACAAAAAGCCACAGTTCTGAAATCAAAACTGCAAAATGTTATGTTTTTAAAATATATATAAACCAAATTTCAATCACAATGTAAGTGTTTTGAGCCAGATCTCATAATTATTTTTTCTCTTATGAGGTGGATTACCAAAACACTCCAAACATCTGCTCCTGGTCCGGACCTTCTGACAAATTTTTAGATCCCTATGTGGCCCACGAGTTAAAACGTTTTCCCTACCCCTGATCTAGAGTGTGACGTAAGAACACGGTACGTCACCTGTCCGTTATCACTGCGTACAACTTCCATTAGCCTCACGGAAACTTCGCCTTGGGTTGTTCGTCCCAGCCTCAACCCAAAAACTTGCAGCACTTGTACAGGTGACTGAGGCATAAAGTGATTTTAAGCATGCAATTTTAATCTTCATTTGCCTTATCCATGCCCTCCATCATCACAAAAATGCCACAAGAACATGTCTTGTCAGGAAGCAGAGCCACCCACCATCATTGTAAGAATGAAACTCTCATCAGAGTTGAAAAGTGCTGAATAAGTTTGCCACCAGAGTCCTAAACCTTTTTTTTCAGCTGCCAGCCTCTCACTTTGATTTGCTCGTCACGCCTTTCAATTTCAGGCGATCAATTAGATCCTCAAGGGGGAAGTGATTGATGTTTATATAATGTGATTTCCTGTTTTCTGCACCCTTGAAGGTATTCAGTCTTTGTGTCACCTGCTGATGCGGAAGATTCCCATCAGAATATGAGGCGGGGTTTACATTTTGAGTTGACTTGCAAAATATTTTGTCCTGAGAAAAAATGATTCTGTTCTTCCAGACGATGGAAAATGTTCAACCAAAATCCCAACCAGAGAGCTAAAACGCCACAAGGCGGCGATTTCTTCCTTTCTCATTTAAACAACTCTTCTGGACACCCCTACCCTTCCAAAGGCCCCTACAATTGGACGGACAGGGAGAAGCCGGAAAGTTAGGGGGAAGAATTCTGATTTGCCCAAGACATCATGACACACTAAAGTCATGTATGTTGCATGTTGAGTTTATTCTCTCGTAAAACCAGATATGTAAAAAAAACATTTCTTACATAAAATACTTGAAGTGTTTGTGTTTGTACTCTTGGAGTACAATGTGTAAATATATATTTTACATGGTTGTAGGCAAGTACATATGTGTGCACAAGCTGGAAATACAAAAAAGTCTACAACTAAATAAAATACTGTGACATTTCATTGGTTTAGTTAAAAAAAACAACCTTCCAAAAATGGGACAAGGATTTGCTTTTGCCTGATCTGAAAACTGATCTGAAAAAATGTTGATTTCAATTTCAAGAAGTGGGCCTCAACCCCCCCCCAAAAAATCAGAAGAACTGTTTGAACCTAAATGGAGGTCCAAACATGTTTTAAGTGTCACACAAATTAATTTAAAACAAGAACAAAAGTTTTGATCCCTTCCCATAAACTGATATGTTAATTTGTTTTAACAAGAGCAGGATGAATCAAAAAAGGAAAATCAACCGTTGAGCAGCCAGAGCAGCCGCTGCTGTGCATCAATATTCAGTGTGAGGGCTTGTTCTGGGTTAATGTGCCAAATGGGATGTGGCCATCGGCTTTTACTCTAATCTCCTTGATCACCTTTTAATTTTCCAAATTGCAGCCGTGAACAGGGAAGAGGAGAGGTGAGGGCCAAAGCGGAGACACCACACGTATGCAGCACAGGAGCCCTTTATCACCGCCCTGCAACCTACAGAACATTTACATCTCATTTTATCTTCTCAGCTGAAACCTGCTTTCTTAAAGTCTCCTTCCAAAGACCTGGTCTGCACAGAAGTGATGAGGTTTTAAACACACCCAAAAAAAGATGCCTGGAAGCTTGATTCATAAGCTTTACCAGATTTCTGCGGGTGTTTTTCAAAATCAGATCAAACAAAAAAATATTACCTCTTTGGCAGCATGGAAATGGGAGGAGGAGGTTAAGGGTAGTTGCTATGGTTACTGAAATGTAATGTGAAAATATGATTGCTAAATAACCTTAACAGTGAACAATAACCAGTGATTAAATGATGGATTTTTGTGGGAATTATTAGTCCATCCTGCTGAGAGAACAAACAACGGGGATCAATGATGGAGTGATGACATCCACGCTCAGCCAGCAGCGATGGCTCTCAGTGTTTGTGGCTGTTGGGCCTGTTCCTGTTCAATCAGCACTTTATTTTTGTACACATGTTTCTCTGGGGATTTGCTCACAGTTTGCCGTTTTTAATTGACTCACTGATGAAACCAGAGGAAGCTCAAATGCTTTCTGATTTTCCTAAGCGATTCACAGATGCTGCCCTCTCGCCTTTGGTTCAACCCTGATGCATTTGAAGGGAAAACACTGACATGATGAATCAAAAGAAACCACTTGTCAAAACAGGAAAAAGGCACCTGAGAACAAACCGATGAAATAAACGTCAATATGGACAACACCACCCAAAGAGGGCAGCACTAAACAGAAGAAAAGAGGCTGGACCCAACAGGCGGCAGGTGGGATTAAACTACACTCAGGTGTTTAGAATGAACATGGAGCACGGCGACGCATAATAGGTCAACTTAAATATAGAAACGCCATGTATATGAAAGCACTGAAACAATTTGAAAACATTAAGTACACAAGACAAAACTGACATACAGGAAGTAATGTGGAGGACAATAAAATCATGTTTAACATAAGAGATTATAAGTACTTGTACTGAACTGTACTAATTATTACTACATGTACGGTATGTACAAGTGCAAATATGTTTGAGGATGTAAATTATCAATCAGCTATTGTGTTTTATAACTGATTTCATGATTTGTATTACTAATAAAACCTGTTGAGACAACTATTGTGATATTGGGCTATAATATATTTTATTTTCCAATCAGTTCACGACTTATAATTATCCTAAGTGTGATTTATCCATGTATATAGATATAAAAAACTGTAATTAATTTAATAATTTTCTGTAATTAATTAATTTTCTTTTTTAAAGCATTATTAAAAGCTTCATTTATTGACATTTGCTCTGTTTAATTTTATTTCCTATCCCAAATCAGCCTGCTATTTAAACAGACCTCTGTCCTTGTTTATTGATGATTTTCTTTATGAATAATGTATAAGTAATTGGATTTTCCATGCATCTATCTATCTATCTATCTATCTATCTATCTATCTATCTATCTATCTATCTATCTATCTATCTATCTATCTATCTATCTATCTATCTATCTATCTATCTATCTATCTATCTATCTATCTATCTATCTGAAAGCTTTTATTTTGATAGTTGCGGTGCAACTTCCTGTTTGTTCGCGCCATTCCTCTCGGAAGACGGCAGAGGTGAGGTGAGCAGGGGTTCTCCTCTCACCAATTGTAAGTAAAAACTGCACTCAAAATGTAAAATGAGCCTAGAAATGTTAAGTTATGAAGTCAAAACGTCCTCCACATAATTTCTGTCGTGGATACTTGTTTAAAATACCCATCTAAATGCTAATACAGCACCTAGAAACATGCTAGTCTTAGCAGAGGTACTGGGCTAGCCTAGCATACATGGTTTCTCATGTGACTGAGGTGCTTTTTACCTTTTTTTCTTTGACACCTTATAGTCATATGTGTAAGTAAAATTCACTAACATGGATATATTGATAATAAATTTATGTTTTATTGATCAACTGTACCTGAGAACTGACGCCATCTGACATCATCCGTAAAAAATGGTTCTCTTCCGGTTCCAACCACAAAGCAGAAACCTCCATGACGGATGGAGCCAGACTACGCCCCAAATGCAGTGATTGGTCTGAGTTTCTATAGCGACCACTCTCACCAATCAGGGTTGAACTTGTTGAAGGGCCACACCCCTTCCACTTGAAAGCAGACTACACAAATACTGTCAAATATTTGAAACGTTGGACAGGGAGGTTAGCAGTCTTCACCCACTTTCATTCAGGCATCTGATTGGGCAGTTTAGAACTTTAATAACTTGAAAAAAATTAGATTTATCAAGAAGACATTAAAAAAAGGTATTATAGAGCCAGAATGGCTATTCTGACCAATGGAATGACTGAGTAACAGGTGTTTACAAAGACAAAGACTGTGGCAGACAATTTAATTGACAAAATTAACACTGATCTGGAGTGAGCGACTTTTCCATTAAATTTCAAGATTAAAACAACAATGACACAAAAATGTGTTAAAAATTACGAATCACACTTGTATGCATTAAGGAAGTAATGTATTAATTTGTTAAGCCCAGATTTAGAAATTAAAGACCCAAATGCAATGAAACAAAAGAATATTCATGGTTTATTTAAAAAATACATAAATACATTTTTTTAGTAAGTATTGTTCTGACGCAATGCATTGTGGTCTGTATTCGCCAATAGGGCGATGTCCCTTATATTGGCAGTTGACGATGTTTGCAGTAAACCATCGGGATGGACGATGATATCGTCGGGGGGGAGGGGGTATTTAATGTTTCGTTATTATATAATTATTATTCGTTATTTTACTTTATTACTTCATTTATTTTATTTACCAACTAATGACTCATCCCCGAAGATCCAGTATAAACTGAGGGAAGTGACTTTAACAAAAAAATAACAAACAAAATAGAAAAGAAGTACTCTGCTCCTGCACTTGAGCAGTCAGGTGGACCGAGCGACCGTGTCTCTGAGCAGAGCAGACGGACTTTGTGTTTGAGGGGAAGGGAGGATGCTTTGTTACATGTGCGGTATGTGTGGGAGACTTTGGAATGCGATCCGTCCCGCAGCTCTAGGTGAACGAGCTACCGTACTCATAACCGGGTCTCCCGGTGAAAGCGTGTGTCCGGGCAGAGCTCGGACTTAGCTCACACAGCGGCTTTGTTTGGGGCAGTGTGCGGACTTTTCAAAGCAGAAATGTCGCTCAGTCCTTATGAACCGTTCAAACAATCACGTGGATTTGTGTTTCCAGCCGTGTCCTGACAAAATAAAGGCTGATGTTATTCCCACATATTTACGTGCAGATGCAGATTGCAGCATTTCCCGCATGGATTTTATGTTCATCAAAGGCTAAATGTTGTTAGCCCGTGTTTGTTGGCCTCTCTTAGCCCTGGTTTCTTCCGGCTCCATTCTTCAACAGAAAAAGCACTGACCACACAGATTAAAATTAATTGATGAGCAAACAGGCTCTTCATATTAACCGTAACATTAATAAAAGCACGTTTAGAAGATCATCTAGGATATTAAGGAGCTGCCAGATATCTATGTATGTAGCCGCTCGGCTGAACTAATTCCCTCTTCCGGTATTTCAAACACTACTGCGCATGTGCGAATGATTTATTCTGACTGAAAGTGTGACCCATGTGAACGTTTGTTATAATCGGAAAAGGTTTTTCTGGGCCCATGTACACGGTTGAATTCTAATCCGACCATTGATCCGATAAAGATATATTGCACATGGAATTGCAGCTTATGGTGTCGACTTGCAGCGTGGCGGGGGCGTGGCATCACCATGGTGTCTCTTCATTGTGATGTCAATCAGCCATCACGATGGACGATGGTATCGGCACAACCCTATTTGCCGATATAGGTAGCATCGATTAAGGTTGTCATGATTCTCCGATTGCATTTTCCATTCTAAGGTCACGGTTTGATTCAAATCTGGATTTTTACATTTATTCTTTTTAAAGCACAGATTATCACTTTTCAAACTAAACTTTTATGCAATATAATATCTGACCTTTGTTTGACAATGTATCACACTACATTGTCAAACTTACAACTTTTATTAACAACATATTGTAACAATAACTTATATCTTTAGTCAGTTGAAAACTTAAAATAAACTGCCATCCAGTTTCTCTTTTGTAAGTGCAGTCTTCTTCACAAAAGATGACATTCAAGTTCACAACAAAACAAACAAAAAACAATAAAACAGACATGTCCATAGTCTCTGAACAAGTAAGTGTCTTAAACTATTTCTGAACAGATGAACAGATACCACACTGATAACTGCTTTCTATCCCCTGAGAATGATGACTGCATTTTTTCATTCTTTCATGTTCTTCCTAAAGATGGATATATTGTTTAGAGCTGCTCTTTGAGTTGTCAAAAACATTAACATTTTTTATATTAGAACACAAGACAACTGTAACAATTGTACAGTTTTAAGTTCTTCTTAAGGAGGAATATGGAAACAGAACTTCTAACATATTACTAAAATATTAACTATTTACATTTCTATGGGCAGACGACAACTGTGATTATTTTTAAAATATTTTCATATTCTTCTTTAAGAAAATGAGAATGTCCACATTCTCTGGAGAAAGGGCTGCTCTTTGAGCTGTCACAATGTCCCCTGCTGTTGACAACACTGTCTCACTTGCCACACTTGTTGCTTGTACAGCAAGATAATGTTTGGCAAGCTTGGACAAATGTGGTTTCTGGTGCTCATTATCTTTCCACCATTTCAGTGGATTTGAATCCACAGAAATGACTTTAGCCATTTTGTATAGCTGAATGTCGTCTTTCACAACATCAGGCCATGGTTTGGTTGCTGATGATGATGCAGTGGAGGCTGTACTGAAAAGAATCACCAAACAGTTCACTGAGTGCTGTTCTCTTTGCTGGGGGGGGCTGTCTCTGCTGGTCGCTACAGTTTCTTTCTTTCTCAGATTCTCTGCAGGGTTTTGGCTGGACCCTTCTCCCGAGGCATAAGACTGAAATAGTCACAGAAAACACAGTTGTTTAAGGTAATGCACAGGCAGAAATTATATTTAAGTGTGACAACCGGAAGCAGAAAGCATATTGTGATTATTCCTATTCCTGAAATATTATGAATATGAAGGAAAAAAACAACTACTTTACAGAATAAGATGGTTATTTCATCGCTAAATGCATCACATACCTATGTGGGGGGCTCTTGCAAAATTTTCTCCTCCAGACAATCAAAGATCTCATTCCGAGATTTGGATCCAAGGCAGTGCTCTCATTCAGGAACTGTTGAAGTCTTGGGTCTGAATACCTCTCTTCAAAGTTTGCCTCTATAGCAGATTTAACATCCTTTACAATTGTTGAATCTGTGTAACTGTGTTTCATAGATGTCAGGATGGTGTGTCGTAGGGGCATGATCACAAACACGGTAGGCTGCTGTTCGAGCTCATCAAGGTTGTGACTGTTTTCAGGGGGCTTCAGTACCTGACATACATCTTCCAGAACAGTCGCATCTTGATCAGAGAGGGTGATAAGGTCTTTGGCATTTTTTGTTATGTCTTTTTCTGCAAGTGCAGAATAGACAGCAGCTTGTTGCTCTAAATAGCGTGTGATCATGTCATAGCTGGAGTTCCACCATGTAATGACATCTTGAACCAGCTTGTGAGGAGGAAACTGATGCACGTCTTGTTTTGACTTTAAGATGGCCGCTGCAGTGGTACGTCTGAGGAAAAAAAGACGGGAAATCTGGTTTAATCCCAACCCCTTCTGGGAGGCCAGATTCACAGTGTGGGCTAAACATCCAATGTGTGGAGACAATGCTGCTGCATTTGAGGCATTGACGATGTTCTTAGCATTATCAGTTGTCACAGGGTTGGTTGAGTTTTGTCTGTCCAACTTCCATTCCACTACCACTTCCCTCAGCACTTCTGCTAAATGTTCACTTGTGCGTGCTTCATGTATGGGGCGAGTTTGAAGGACTGGATTTTGAATTTCCCAGTCATCATTAATGTTAATGTGCTGTGACAGTCATGAAGCTCTGTGTTGCTCTGGATGTCCAGCAATCTGTAGTCAAGGCAACTAAATATGCGCTGCTCAGACCTTCAATAACTTTCTTTTTTACATTATTGGACATGGAGGGAATCACCGCATAGCTGTGAGATGGGTTACTTGGGATTTCGTAGCGTGGCTCTAGCACGCTAATTAAATGCCTAAAACCGGAGTTTTCCACCACCGAATAAGGTCGCATGTCCGCGACTATGAAAACTCCTACCGCACGCGCAATTGCATTTGCACGAGCTGAGTTGCTTGGAAGTTTAATTCCAAATGAAAATGGAAGAGTAGTTTGTGTAGTTGTTGGTCTAACAGATAAATCTATGTTTTTGTGGTGCCTGCGGAGATGCCCTGCCATGTTAATCATGTTGCCAGTGAGAGAATAAGGTACACGCACATATCACAGCTTGCAAACTGTTGTTTTTTTTGTTGACAACGCGAACTTTGTCAACATAACTCACTGGAAATCCAAAATACTTACACACTGGCGACTTCAGGGAAAGAGGAGGGGATTCGAGTTCTGTCGATGGGTCTCCTGCATCTGCAGTTGGCATGCTATCTTTTGATTGGCTGTTAGAGGAGGTTGCCTCGCAGCACTCCAACACGTTTTTTTCCGCTTGGCAAGTAACCAGACGCAACATGGGGGCGCGCAGCATCGATGATTCCTTTTTTTAATTCGAAGTTTGAGACTGTGACTTAATTTTGATCGATTTTGATTTATACTCGACATTGTGACACCCCTAGCATCGATGCACACTGGTTTTTCACAGAGACTTCTGGGAAATTTCTAGGGCACTGGATTTTGGAATTTGGACAGCACTACAAAATGGCAAACGCACTATATAGTGAGTAGGGAAGGAATTTGGACACAACCATAAGAATAAATATTTTAGTAATCTTTTAAATAAAAACCCCTTCAAAAATCTCAGTCATATTAAAAGGAAATTTGTTCTATTATTCTATGAGTAAATCACGCTAAAAGCTACATTCCTTCACTACCTATTTGTCATTTTGTTGGGGTCTCCAAATCTATAATTCCAAAATCCAGTGCCCTGGACATTTCCCAGAAGTCTCTGCTCACTAGTCTGACAAATATAGACCACAATGCATTGCATTTGAACGGTATGTCATTTTAAAAAAACTGTAAGGAAATTTAATTTACATATATCACCTAAGTTTTCCTCATCAGATCACAGTGGATTCACAAATACTCTTCATTACATGTTGTAAATATTGTTTTAGATTTAATCATGAACTGTAAATAATGGTAGGGTCCTGGAGCTGACAGTGAGAAAAGGCAAAGTTAGGCCAAAGACAGCAGCTTCATGAGTGTTTTGGAGAAACGTTGCATTGCTTGTTGTGAGCATTTTTAGACAGTACAGCGTTTGAAATGAACATTGATTGTGAGTACTATGATTATGAGTCCCGCACAGAACAGGATAGAAGTTACAGAACTAATTGATGCATAACCGCAAAGGGGGGGAGGTTTGGAAAGGGTGGGGCAATTTCCTCATCCAGCAGAAAATGAAAGCAGTGGGTTTTACTAGCAGCTCCGCAAATAGACCTGTGGAAGATAGAAAGGGATTGGAATATTTGGGCTATATTGGGGAAAATGAACCAATTTTCCAGCTTTTGCAGTTTATTGTTGCACTTGTTTGCGTCGTGTCCCAGTTTCTTATAAGGAGCGTGCAGCTATTGATCCACAACCTCTGCGATGGATCGGAGCTTTCTTCCTCTGATGAATTCACCTCCAGATTATTTTAAAGAGCCAAATAAACAGCGGTTGGGAGCTTCATTTGATACTCGGCTGCCGCACATGCACACGCAAACTTTTGCCGCCACTCTCACTTTGGCTGGAGTCTCTGTTAAGAAGCATAGCAACAGCACATTGAGGAGCTAATGAGCTTTTCTTCACCAACAGAAGGTAGCTGAGAATTTGCACGCACAAATAAACTGTATACTCTCAATGAAACACCCCCACACCAAAACACATGCACATTCCTGCCTGTCAAATCATATTAACATCAGGTCAGGCTGCTGTTTTTTTTTTAGCTGGTTGCCATGGCAGCAGCAAGTGGAGGTCTACAGGTCGCTCCTGCAGACGTCTCCGGGAGCAGGGCTGCAGCCGTTGCGATCGGTGGAACTTACTGAGATCGCTGTGGGTTGTTAGCGGAAGAGCGATAATAAAAAATGAATGAAGTGCTGCTGATTTATGTGAAACAGGGTAATTTGTCATTTTAAGAACTGGTTGAAAACCATTGAGACTCACTCGACGGGGTATAAGGTTTGTGTTATTAGTCCCCACTGGTCTTTAATGTGATCCTTTAGAAGGTTGGAAAAGGCAAAATTGACAACTTTTCTTGTCTTTTTGTTCTAGTTTTTCATATTTTTTTGGCAAATTGGGGAAAGTTACTATTGTGGTTTGGTTACTTTTGGCTAATAATGTAATAATGTCTTTTATTTTTTAAAGTTTTATTTTTATTTTATTTATCTTTTATATATATATATATATATATATATTTCTACTTATCCTGTCCAATAGCTGAGCAAACAGATGCGAGCTGAAGGCCTCTTGTGTTGGACATATTTTACTGTTACAACACGGGTTATGACTCTTCTGACACAGCAGAGGTGTATTTAAATAAACCCCTTTTGTAATTTATACTAAACTTTATTCATAATTATCATATTTGTAACAGTTTATTGTTTGAGCGGACGGAAAAGAAAAGGAGGGAAGAAGAGAGAGGGATGTTAGAGAGAGGAGGGAGGGTAGGAGGGTGATTATAGAAGGGGGGGTAAATTCATAAAGCATCATAAAGCAACAAGTTGCTGTATGTTTATAATTATTACAATCAGGTTAAGATGTATAACAAATCTACATTTTTTTAAGTTTTAGTTGTGTTCCAGTTCTTTTATTTTTTATTCTTTTGTTGATTTATCCTTATCTCGATATCAAGCTGTGCAATGTGCCTAAAAACGGCCAAATAAATGGTTACTTTGAATGTGCTAAAAAAATCTTATGGCAGATTGAAGTATTTCACAAATCAAATAAATCCCTTTATGCATTTGATCAATCGGATGGACTCCTTTACATCATTGACCAATCGGATTGGAGCCCTTTTATGCTAAATGCTCGTCTCCTATGCAGACAAGGGTCATTTGGGGTAGAAAGTATGCTGACTTACTTAAAAAAATCTGTTGTAGTTAAAGGAAAACATGTACTTAGTTGTTTTGCTATTTGTTCAGGTATCGCTAGTTATTTCGTCAACGCAACGTTAGTCATTAATAACGTAAGTTGCGAGTTTTCCTCATCTCGTGTAGCCCTAATGCAGTATATATTTTACTGTCCGTGTTGTTTGCCATTGAGTTTCTCTTCATGCTTTATAGAAAGTTTTGTCAGAGCTGTTTCTGCAGTTCCCTTTAGCCCTATCATTCCACGGAATGGGTTTAAATTTAAAGGCCGTTTCACATTTTGCGCATTTTGCACGGATGAAAATTGGTCATATGTGAATACATGACACATACCCATACCACATACATGGACACAACCATAAAAATGAATATTTCTTGCCTTCTAAATGGGGTTGGGACCATCAGTTGTGTTGTGCAGAAGTCAGGTGGAGACACAGCTGATAGTCCAACTGAATAGACTGTTAGAATTTGGATTATACCAAGAAAAAAGCAGCTAAGTACAGAAAAACGACTGTCCATCACTACTTTAAGAAATGAAGGTCAGTTAGTCCGAAAAATTGGGAAAACTTTGAAAGTGTCCCCAAGTGCAGTCACAAAAACCATCAAGCGCTACAAAGACACTGGCTCACATGCGGCCCGCCCCAGGAAAGATAGACCAAGAGTCACCTCTGCTGCAGAGGATAAGTTCATCCGAGTCAGCAGCCTCAAAAATGGCAGGTTAACAGCAGCTCAGATTAGAGAGCAGGTCAATGGCACACAGAGTTCTATCAGCAGACACATCTCTACAACAACTGTTCAAAGGAGACTGTGTGAATCAGGCCTTCATCCAAGAATATCTGCTAGGAAACCACTGCTAAAGAAAGGCAACAAGCAGAAGAAACTTGTTTGGGCTAAAGAACTTAAGGAATGGACATCAGACCAGTGGAAATCTGTGCTTTGGTCTGATGAGTCCAAATGGGAGATTTTTGGTTCCAACCACCGTGTCTTTGTGCGACGCAGAAAAGGTGAACGGATGGACTCTACATACCTGGTTCCCACCGTGAAGCATGGAGGAGGAGGTGTGATGGTGTGGGGGTGCTTTGCTGGTGACACTGGGATTTAGTCAAAATTGAAGGAATACTGAACCACCATAGCTACCACAGCATCTTACAGCGGCATGCTATTCCATCCAGTTTGCGTTTAGTTGGACCATCATTTATTTTTCAACAGGACAATGACCCCAAACACACCTCCAGGCTGTGGAAGGGCTATTTAACCAAGAAGGATAGTGATGGGGGGCTGCGCCAGTTGACCTGGCCTCCACAGTCACCGGACCTAAAGCCAATCCAGATGGTTTGGGTTATCTGGACCGCAGAGTGAAGGCAAAAGGGCCAACAAGTGCTAAGCATTCTGGGAACTCCTTCAAGACTGTTGGAAGACCATTTCAGGGGACTACCTCTACAAGCTCATCAAGAGAATGCCAAGAGTGTAAAGCAGTAATCAAAGCAAAAGGTGGCTACTATGAAGAACCTAAAATATTACATATTTTCAGTTGTTTACACTTTTTCGTTATGTATCTAATTCCACATGTGTTAATTCATAGTTTTGATGCCTTCAGTGTGAATCTACAATTTTCATAGTCATGAAAATATATAAAACTCTCTGAATGAGAAGGTGGGTCCAAACTTTTGGTCTGTACTTCAAATGTGCAATTCATTACTGATTCATGTGTCTATTACGGACCAGAGAAACCAGGGAACACGCCAATACCGGAGTACCAACCCCCACCCACCGCGGCCGAAGAACGTCTGTCACCGATCCTTACTCATCAAAAACCCTTTTGAAACCTTTCTGATCATCTGTAAAAAATGTATTAAAGAACTTTGGAATATGGCTCCAAGAAGAAAAAAAGTGCGCTCAGTGTAGTTGATGTAGTTATGGGAGATGATTCACAGACAGACTCCTTTTTAAATATATATATTTTTTATTATTTATCTTTGATGGCTTGCAATCTACCGTCACATCCTTCAACGTAATAAACACCTTGATCTAGATAGTCAGATAGGACCCAACATGCAGGAGACCAGGCTTGGTGACGGAAAACAAACGCTTAACAAACGGAAACATGACAAAACCATGGGGAGCAACAAAAAGGTGGCAAAGTAGAAAAGAGCAGATGACCTGACAAGGATGAACAGAAACCAAGACACTTAAATAGGCTGAGGGCAATTAACTGAACGGAGACAGCTGTGGATCATGAACCTGAAACTGGTGTGACTGACAAAAAGGAAACCAAAAACATTAACAAGAACAACAAAACCAAACCAGACCACAGAATACTTACAGGTTTAGCTCATTGAGAAGTTTTTTAAAACTGAGATACAACGTTGACTTTAACGCCATAGACAACTACAGACCAGTCTTCTGTTCCAGCTTTCCTTTTTTTCTGCCTCCTTTGAGAAAACTCTAGAAAAATACAGATGTTTTATTGTTTAACTTTCCAAAGTTGTTCTTCATCATCAGGTTTTTGGTTCACTTGATAATAAAAAAAACGTACAAGTGTAGGATTTCTGCATCATCTTTCTGCATTTCCACTTCAACGGCCCCCGTCCCTGAATAAATGGCCTGATTGTGAGTTCAGCTGAACCTTGAGTGGTCAGGAAGATGCTGTGAAAGCTGCCTGATTGGAATCCAGAAATTTAACATGTGGGACGAATTTTTCCATTTCCCGTCTTTTGTGACTGACCTGACAGAACAGCTATTTAAGAGTCATTCCTGTCTGACCTCGTTCTGGTTTGGCTCAGTTTTGGAGGTTTTTCAGAAAAGCTCTGACCCACATCTGTGGTGAGAGTGTGAATGACAGCCACTAAGAAACATGATCAGAGTTTTTTGTCTAATTAAAATGAAAAGCTTCACCTAATTGTTTGTTTGAAGTAAACAAATTATTCTTTAAGATGATTAACTATGAAGGCTAGAAATTATGTTTGTTGGTAGACTTTACAAAATGTTTAGTTTTGTAGTTTTGCAGCAACGATAAATTATTCAGGTTGAAGTTTTTTGATAATTGTTTTCTAAAAATTACAACAGAGTTATAGGGCCAAAGAAAAAAATGAAAAAGTAAATTTACAAGATTTAAAGTCGTGAATTTACGAGTGTTTTTCACCAATTTACTAGTTTTGTCTTGTAAATTTACGACATTAAAGTGGGAGTGACACTACTGTGACAAGTGAATGCCGCACAACTGCAGAGCGGACCGACCGTATGTGAATGAAAAGGAAAATTAAAGTTGCTGTCCTCTTCAGCCAAATGTGTCTCTGAGCTCCTTATTTTACTTATGAAACTCCGCTTTACCGTCACCGAATCTTGGAAAGACGGCTACACAGACAAGAATCTGATTTTGAGTCGCCAAAACATTCTTTGTTTTTGAAACCTATCCAGAATCAAAGCTTCATAAAGAATATTCCACATCTGCCATCTTCTTGCTAGGCTCCGATAAACACTGACAACTTTGGGGTTTTTTCCTCATTAATTTATGACTTTTGGGAAAAAAACTCGCAAATTTACAACTTTATTCTCGTTATTCAACAGTTATTACTTTTTTTCCCGTAAATTTAAAAGTCGTAATTTAAAAAAAAAGTTTGTAAACGGGCCCTAAAACTAAGTCGTAAATTTTTTTACATTTTTTTCTCATGTTTTTTCTCTCTTTAGTTTTCATCATAACAAATACATCCTTGTAAGTAGATCAGTCAGTTATTGTTTCTTCCTGAATCTCATCCAATATAAAAATTCTTTCTTTCCTTTTCATTTTTTACCCCCCCCCCCGCGTTCTTGCCCTATACTCCCTGGGAGCAAAGTACCTTTTGTACCAAGTACCGTTTGTTAATCCCACAAGTCTTTGTGGGATATAATAAGGCATCGCCCTTAATGTTTTTATCAAATCATTTTTTTTCCTGCATTTGGGTTAATCCAAATCACATTGTAGCAGCAGGTCTGACACAGTTGTGCTAAAAATAGTGAGAGCCAACAAATCTAACCTTAAATTCATTCAAAATGACAAAGGGGAATTAAAAAACCCCTGAAAAGTTTAGCCGTGCATTACACATCTGTGATTCCATGTTAGGAGTCTAAGAAAATCCAACACTTTGTTTTTATATTTAGACACAGTCACCTTCTAGCTGAGGTCTTTGTTACTGTCACACCCCCATAACTGCCCCACCATTGAGAGTATTTTAAGGAGTCCAAAGCAACTGTGTCCAGTTATGAGTGATCTGAATGGGATTATTAATCCAGATTTGGCTAATTTTACAGGAAAAGTCATCACTTTTAAGATGTAGTTGTCATGATCCGAAAACGAGACAGACCCAGATGCTGAAACCCGGGAGGAGGACACAGGTAAGTGGTAAGATGAGTAATAAGGATTTATTTCGATCCGATGAGATTAAGAGTTTTGGCGTGGCTGGAGGTTCTGGCGAAGTTACGACCGTGGCGAGGCTGGAGGTTCTGATGTACTTTGGAGTTTGTGGCGTGGCTGGAGATCTTGGCGAGTGGCGTGGCTGCGGATCTTGAGGAGGTAGGTTTCCTCAGGAGATTCAGGAAAGTAGCTGCTGCTCGTGGAAGCGTCTGACTCAGGTGACTCTCGTGGCATGAAGTCCTGAGGCAAAAACAAACAAAGTTAACAAGGGAGCAAGACAAGGGGGCCAGACGTGAGTATAGGGATAGACTAAGCACCATCAGGGGTAACGAACTGGCGATGAATGCTGGAGCTGGGTCTCCTTAAGTAGAGCAGAGTCTTGATGAGTGGAGTAGTCACAGCTGGAGGAGTCAGGAGCAGAGCAGGGAGGGGGAGGAGAACTGACAGAGGCACCATAATAGTAGTCCTCCTAACTGTCCTTAGGGGTGGACACAGACCGTCTCCAGGTAAAGATAGTCGAACCTGTACGGGACAAGCAGGGACCTGCATGAAATATTGAGGTGGTAGACCGCTCAGTGAACAGTAGAGAGAACATGTTCATGCATATTTTTTCTATGGGCATCCTGCAGGCGACAGGTTGTAGTGAACGCTTCTACAACACGTCAGGATGAATAAGGTGAGACGCAGGCGTGTCGTATGGATTTTTGTTTTTTTACCCTTCAGGACTGTACAAGGAGCCCGTTAGTGCTGTTCATGTGATGCGTGACTGTTAGAAATGAGGAAATTAGAGTGTAGTATGTGTGGGGAACCTATGGGTACTTTTGTATTCGTGCGCAGTAAGTAACGAGTACTCAAACCGTACTAACGACTTGAGTGGCGTGCTGTTATCCTAATGAATGCTACACGATACACTTACCACATGCACAGCAATGGTACGTTCCTCTTTCATGACATCCCTTGGGGGGAGGTGGCGTACAAGCTTTAAGGCAGGGGTTCTCAAAGTGCGGCCCGGGGGGGGGGATTTTTTGTGGCCCTTAATAAATCCTAAATAATGGTTATTAAACCAGCTTTAGATTGCTTGGAAAAATATTGTTTCGTGATTTCTGGCGACATCTGCAGTAAAAAAAGGTAATTGCACTCGGGTGTCAACGGTACAGTATATTACTTTTACCACAAGAGGGCAGACAACATTTTCTATGTCACTGCCTCTGCTAAAGGAAGGGCCGTGACGAAGGCAGTGGAAAAGGAATCACAGCGGGATTCGGAGAGAGAGTCAGAGCAGGTTCCTTTTGAATAAAAAACGTGTTGGCGAGGAGAAAAGGCACTTTCAAGCTAAGTGGACAGATGCTTAGTCGTATCTCCTGGGCTGGAGAAAGTCCTTTGCCTTATTTGCAAGCAGGTAAATGCAATGCTCAAAGAAATCAATATAAATAGTCACTGTTACAAATTGTAAAAAAATGACAAATTTACTGGCAATATGGTCCAAAAACTACAACGAGGCTATGCTGCACAGCAGATGTTTACAAGAATGGCTAAATCCAGTGAAGCTGTGACAGAAGCTAGCTTCGTTGTGGCTTTGGTTTGGAAATGGCCCGGCATAGCAAGCCCTTCAGTGACGAGGAGTTTGTAAAAAGAATAAATGCTGAAAGTTGCTGACACTGTTTGTCCAGAGCAAAAGAAAAAGTTTGAAGGATTAAGTCTGTCAAATGATACAATTACTAGACGAGTAGACGTTCTAGACCGCAACCTCCGACCGCAACTGGGAAAACATCTGGAGGGCCTGGTTAATTGTACAAATGACACTTGGTCATTAAAGTTATTAAAAACAATTTTTTCTGTTATCAATTTTTTCCACTTAAACTGGCCCCCACTCTAATGTCGAGTTCCTAATTTTGCCCTCAGCTACAAAAACTTTGAGAACCCCTGCTTTAAGGGAACTGCAAGATACACCTGCACCCCTCTTCAGACGATTCCTCTCTACGACCCTCTACGGGCCTAGATAAGCCAGAAGCACGCAGCACCTGCTCCTGACTAAGGCTAAAGAGCTGGAGCGCTTTACACCGATCTCATGCTCCTCTGAAGATTCAATTCATTTCAATTCAACGCCATTCAACTGTATTTATGTAGCCCAAATTCACAACAACAGTCGTCTCAGTGGGCTTCGTACGTCTTGTAAGGTAAACATGCAATCAAAAAAGATCAGAAATGCATAGAGTTCAATAGGAAAATACTAAAACTGTAACTAAACAGACTAAACTAAACTGGCTTGATGCTTCAGTATGATCTACACTGCAGTCTCTGGAGGCAAACAGAAAGATTTGGGCCAAGATAACTACAATATTGTGGTTTTGGAAAAACCTAAAGTGATGAAGGGCTAATTATTGGTTTACAGAAGTTTCACAAACAAAAAAGCAGACAGTCAAGTTTGAGAGAATCTGCATTTACAAAAATGTATAAAATGTCGTTTGTTTAAATCTTGGTGTTGTTAAGGTTTAGATGTATTTTAACTAACTGATACCTCTAAAGTGATGATAATCAACACTAACCTCCACGCTCAGAGGTTTCATGTGAAACTGTCTGAGTTGCTGACTTGTCGTCCAGGAAATGACTATCTCTTGGGGTCAATCAGTCAGTCGCCGCTCTCCCTCCAGGTCTCCTGTAAAATGAGGGTTTACATTATTTAGTGAGCTGCTGGCCTGTGAGGTTCGCTTGTTTGAAATTCTGCTCAGCTCCAGAGTTTACAGATATCACATCATATTTAGCGCCTATTACGGTAAAAAGCGACAACAAAACGTGCATGCAGTAATGAAAACACGTCTATCACTTATTGTAATTTCAGAACACATCATTGTAGAAACAAATGATTTTTTTGCACTTCAAACAAGTTTCTTTTTTTAACTTTTACATTATTTTTACATGAAGCTGAGCTGAGTTTTATCTTCAGAAAAAAAAAAATCCATGAATAGGAGCAGTTCTGACGGAGTCAAGCAGCTAAAGTGTTACCTCGTGTTACTTCCACCTCAAGGAACTCAAATCTGTAAGAAACAAAGTCACTAATGTGATAATGTGCAATCCTTCAGTGTTGAAAATGTAAACAGTTGAGCAGAGAAAAGGGAAGCCAAATTCTTCCACTTTTCTGTTCAGGGTGGTTTTACTAGTGATCCGCTTTAAGAGGAATGATCACGTATTTAGGTCCTACTTTCTTTGTTTGCCACAGCAGGTTTTATTTTTTAATCAAACTCAGCTGCTGCTAATTCAGTTTTAGTTATTTCTTACTGTTGAATTAAATCTTTTTACTAAGTATTTATTGTATGAGTCTGTAGTTGTTCATTATTTTATTTGGATAATTGTGCAGAAAGTAAGGATTTCTCTCCAACAAATTAGCAAGAATTTGTCATTTACAGACCTGTTACTTGGTCTTTCAGAACCTGCTCTTTCCTCTGCTTGTTACCTGTATTAATGTTGCGTTTGTGAACTGGTTATCTGTATAAACACACCTGTACACAGCTTTAAACAGTCAGGACACCAATCCTGAAGAGCTCCAAAGATAAAACCAGCACAAAACAGGCCGGTCAAAAGTTCTGGACGATCCAGAGGAGGTCATGTGGTCAGATGGAACCAAAATGGAAATCTTTTTAGGGGGAATAAATTGCAGATTCATTGACTTATAAACATTTTTTCCTTTTCTGTAAATCATTTTATTTTCTTCCGTCCTCCTCTCTTTTTCTTGCTTGGGGCACCACAAACCATAACATTTTCACAGATTCTCATGAATATGTTGACTTTTATTTAACCTTTTAAATCATGTTAAAAAGTCATTTTGCATTTATTACCATATTGTGCGTGTCGTTTAGTCATATCAGGAGTTTGGATGTTTCCCTGGCTGCTGACAAACAATAATCCACGTTTCTTGAACACATCATTCCAGTGTTGACGTCCACAGTCAGACTTTCTGTGTCGTAACACCGTCTGCTGTACTAGTTTCTCCTGTCAGTGTTACTTGTGGACAGCACTTTTGTGCGTTTAACCTTTGCTCAGGTTCACACTGTGAAACAGCTGGAGCCAAAATCAAGAGAACATCCTAAGCGTGAGCTATGTGGGCTCACTCAAATCCCCAAATCCTATTATGCAACCACCTATGCATGTTCCTGCCAGGATCGTGTTGGCAGCAGAGCCACATGCATGATTCAGAGTGATCCGGGTGGTTCTGTTCAGTCCACGCTCTTCATCCTGTAGATGAAGATGATGTCTCCTAGGTAGTGACAATGATTTTACTATCAAACTTTCTCTGAGGGTTTTATTCACCTGGTAGCAGAGGGTAAAACAAAGACCCCTGTTTGAATCCCTCAGGGCAAAGAGAATATGTGCAGTTCGGGCACCTTTTATTTGTTTTTCAGCTGAACATTGTAGATAAAGGAGGGAAGTCCACAGTGGTGGACAAAATTGTTGGTACCCCTCAGTTAAAGACAGAAAGTCCACAATGTTCACTGAAATTACTTGAAATGTATAAAAGTAACAATAAATTAAAATTTATTGAAAATTAAATAATCAAAATCTTTACTACTTTTGATTTGTTGATTAACAGAACAAACTAATGAAATAGGGCTGGACAAAATGATGGTACCTCCATAAAAGACTGAGAACTAATTGTCCAGGGGGTCATGATGAACTCAGGTATGTCCTTTAACTGACATCACAGCTGTTTTCAAACCCATAATCAGTCTGTCTATTTAAAGGGAGACAAATAGTCACGTTGCTGTTTAGTGAAAAGGTGTGTACCACAGTGAACATGGACAACAGAAAGCCAAGGAGAGAATTGTCCCAGGACATTAGAAACAAAATTATAGACAAACATGATAAAGGTAAAGGCTATAAAACCATCTCTAAGCAGCTTGAAGTTCCTGTGACCACAGTGGCACATATTATTCAGAAGTTTAAGACCCACGGGACAGTAGCCAACCTCCCTGGACAATGGAAGAGAAACATTGATGACAAACTGAGGAGACGGATATTGGAACTGTATCCAAAAAGCCCAGAACAACCTCCAAAGACATTAAAGGTGAACTCCTAGATCAAGGTACATCAGTGTCAGATCGCACCATTCGTGGTTGTTTGAGCCAGAGTGGACTTCATGGGAGACGACCAAGGAGGACACCACTGTTGAAAGGAAATCATAAAGAAGCCAGACTGGAATTAGCAAAAATGCATGTTGACAAGCCACAAAGCTTCTGGGAAAATTATGAGACCAAACAGGAGCTTTTTGGTAAGGCACATCAGCTCTATGTTGGTAGACTCAAAGATGAAGCATCCAACCAAAAGAACACTGTCCCTACTGTGAAACATGGAGGAGGCTCAGTTCTGTTTTGGGGCTGCTTTGCTGCATCTGCCACAGGGTGTCTTGAAGTTGTGCAAGGTAAAATGAAATCTCCAGATTCTCAAGGCATTCTGGATAGAAATGTGCTGCCTAGTGTCAGAAAGCTTGGTCTCAGTCGCAGGTCATGGGTCTTCCAACAGGACAACAATCCAAAACACACAGCCAAAAATCCCCAAGAATGGCTCAGAGAAAAGCGTTGGACTATTCTGAAGTGGCCTTCTATGAGCCCAGATCTGAATCCCATTGAACATCAGTGGAAGGAGCTGAAACGTGCCATTTGGAGAAGACACCCGTCAAACCTGAGACAACTGGAGCAGTTTGCTCATGAGGAGGGGGCAAAAATACCTGTGGACAGGTGCAGAAGGCATATTGACAAACACAGAAACCGTTGCATTACAGTGATTGCCTCAAAAGGTTGTGCAACAAAATATTAAGTTATGGGTCCCATCATTTTTGTCCAGCCCTATTTCATTTGTTTTTTGTTTTTGTTGGCTGATAATGTGATAAATAATGGCTGATATTGATTATTTAATTTTCAATAAATTTTAATTCATTGTTACTTTTGAACGTTTCAAGTCATTTCAGTGAACATTGTGGACTTTCTTTCTTTAACTGAGGGGTACCAACAATTTTGTCCACCACTGTAAATTAAAGTTTCAGTGAGCTCACAGAAACGTTTTTTATTTTCCGTTTTTTTTAAATTACTTTTCCAGGTTTTTATCTCAACAAAATGTGACTCAAACTTTGTTTTTGTTTTTTGAGGAAGAAAAAAAAAATAGAATAATAGAAAAGTAATTTATCCTCTTTAAATCATTTGGTGCTTTGAATCAGCTACAGACAGAACTTGAACTACTAAAGCCGGAGCTGCCTTCTTTGGTCTAGAGTTAAAGGAGAACATGGCAGTAGCAACCACTGCAGTCCCTCAAATGATCACATGGAGCAGGTTACAAAGGAAGCTGTATCCACATGACTTCCATGTTAAAAAGTCAAGTTTTAAGCCTAAAATAAGCCTATTTTATAATATTTTCTAATACATTTCTCCTTTTTTTATCTACACAGTAACATTAGAGGACGTTGGCAGCGGAATAATCACGCACGGTTCATGTTCTACTTTGGTTTCTGTGTTCTTTGCGTGTTTCATTCGTACTTCTTCCCTGATTTTAACGTGGTTCATTCGTGATACATCTGGGAATATTTCAGGCAAAGACCTCTCTCTTTTTGCTCCATAGAAGTAACCAGGGACAACATTTCCAAAAAGGTTTACGAGATTAATATTTGACTAAAGCTGTTTAGCATTTCTAAAAGCATCACAAACTTCTTTCTTCTGCCTCATTTGAAACCCCCCCACAAGGTCTTTGTTGTGCTTCCCGCTGTGTTGAGTTTTTTATGTGTTTGTTAGCTATGATCGCAGGCTAGCTTTGCATTTATGTTAAAGAGACGACGGGGAGTCCGAGAATATCAAATTGTCTGAAATGTCTGATGCCGTCCAGTAGATTAACTTTCATTAAAAAATAACATTACAAATGTTTTTTTTGTTGGAGTTGCCAGCAGATGCTTTACATTGTTGCGTCAAACACACTCAAAGGCAAAAAGTTATTCTTGTTAAAAAAAAAGGTTTGTTTGAAAAGATTCTTATTAAATTAAAATGTAGAACAAAAAATACACATTGCGAAAATTCAATAAAATGATAAGTTAATCCCATTATTTGTATCTTTTTATAGTTCTATTAGCCAGTTGCCATGACAACCATGCAAATTAAAAACACGTGCAAATGTCCTCCTCATAAAACCAATAGACTTTTCTTCAATATGATCATTCACAATAATATACTTTTTTTTAATTTTTTACAATCAAATGGTTTTTAAATGATGCTACACACGTGGCATCATTTAACAAAGTTCCAGACTGGAAGGGATATAGAGCCAAACAGGGGAGCTTCCTCAAACAAACTCATTAAGCAGAGGAATTCTGCTACGTTCACACCTAACGCAATTTGCGATGACAATTTGCATCTGCATTCTGCAGCCTCTGTTTTCATGCAAATTTAATGCTTGTCCAAAAGTTTGTTAATAATCCCGCTACTAACATGGCATGTGGGAGGAGCTACTGTCCAAAGTTATTAGCCTGCGTCTGAATGACGGTGCTTTCATCGGTGGCAAAGGGTGTATTTCAGAAAAAACTCAGAGTGTGCAGGATTTTACTGTCAGCAGAGAAAAAACTGTACATACTTGTCACACAACCCCCAAAGAGTTTAAACAACGTGATGTAATTCCGACAGTAACGCAAGACAACAAATGTTGTGTTTTTTGGACCAAAAAACACTCATCTCGCCAACGGATACAAAACAGTACCCAGAATGCCTAGAGGGGGCCAACAGATAGAGGATTGGTCAGATGGGTTGATGGGAAGTTTTTCTTGGGAACTGTGTTGTTCTTCATGTTATAAACACCAGTACACATTTTCAAGTGTAGCATTGATCTTTTTCATTTTCATGGAGGATGTTCTGGTAAAGTAGAAGTAACTGATTCCAGATCTGTGTCCCACAGCTCTGTGATGCTCTGGCTGAAGCACACTGACCCGATTGTGTCAAAACCAGCACGTTCAGCCTACATTTCCACTCTGGAGAAGGCTGACGGGGAGCAGTGATGTTGACCACTATCGGGCCTCCCCCTCACCTCTGACTTATCGTCTCCAGATCCAGTGAGTAGCTTGTTTCTCACTTCCACTCGACCTCATGTCCCTGTCATTGTCCTTAGCTGCCAGTCATATTTCAGGAAACTCCCTCTAAACTGGAATTTCTCATTAACAACAACAATCTTCTTTGATCTTTTGCAACAAATAAAAATCACATACATTTAGGGGTAATGACTGAGTAATGGCCTCAGGGAATTCTTTTGTTTCTTCCTTTTGCTACTCAGCCAGTCCCTTAGCTTGTCACGGGTTCTTGTTTTGTGAAACCATCTTGAAAATGAAAGACCACAAATGTTAATTTCCTGCAAATTATTTCTCCTGAACAAAACAACACCTTAGAAATTTACAAAGCTTTTTTGTTAAAACTTTTCAAATAAAAGGAAGTCTGAAGTTAGTGTTGCTTTCTCAAGTGACCTTACTGTGGATATCGGCTGACAGCAGGTGAAAAATGGTTAAACCGTACGGGGAACGCAGATCGTTTGGACAAAATATCAAGGTGGTATACTGTAGAGAGAAAATGTATATGCACATTTTTTCCTATTGGCATGCTGCGGGCGACAGGTCGTAGTGAACACCTGGGTTCACCTGCGTTTACACCTGGCTCGGAAATGCTAGTTCAGGTGACTGCTTTCAACAAAAAGTCTATGTAAGTCTATGTTTTTTGGGCTCTACGTCAAACGTCAAACCAGCTGAACATTGACCATTCAGGGACTCAGATTAGGTAGTCATTCTTGGTAGCAACCACTTTAACTCATGGAAGTGCCAATCCTTAGAAAGCCGATCTTGCAGGACAAATAGATAATTGTGGTTTGTGCCCGGCTGGAGTTCTGTGATACCAAGTCTTTCAAATATCGACATAGAGCTGTGAAAAAAAAAGCCTGGAGCAACATTCACCAGATTTGACATTTGATGTATCGCACCAAGCCTCTTCCAGCTGTGAGTACATGCGCTAGTTTCAGGTAGCGTCAGTGAACACCATATGCTAAAAACCCACTCTCAGTGGATTCTTGAACGCGCAACACTTACCTGGTGTGTACGTAGCATCATGCAACACAAGGGTAAGTCAGGGTGACGTAGGTGAGATGCAGGCGTGTCGTACGGATTTTTCCTTTTTTCACCCCTCCCAAATCCTGTCGACTTTACAAGAGGCTCATTGGTGTTGATCAAGTGATAAGTACACACTCCTTGTGGACTGAGTGGTATAATAACAACCGTGACTGACTTGGAATCATTTGGATTGTTATCATGAATTATATATTTATTCTTGGTTTCTTTGTGTAGTTTCTTGAAATGTCACCAATGAATTTGGTAAATGATTGTAAGGCCTAAGGCATGAAGTTGGCTAATGTTAGGGTAGAAGATGTCCATGATAGAGTGAGGTGGAAAAGGATGATTCGCTGTGGCGACCCCTGATGGGAAAAGCCGAAAGAGAAAGAAGATTGTAAGGCCTAAGGCATAACCCAAAGGTGACGTAAACTCAGATGGATAGCAAGGTGCTTTTTTTTTAAAAAAACTTTTATTACATGAGAACAAAACACAAACCACAATCAAAACAGAGGTCAATTCTGGGTGCTTCTTGGGTGTATTTATTGTAATGTGTCCATTGTTTCCACTTTCTGTGTAATTGTGCCTCTTGCAGTCTCAGCCTGTATGTTATTGTTTCTGTTAAATAGATACCGTTCATTGATGACGTCCATTGCTCCTTTGTGACCTAACTTTAAACAAGTACTTGTCACTTTGGTGGATTGAGTTTCCCGAGAACATGTACAAATTAAACTGTTCTGGCTGATAAGGAATTTTATATCCAAGCACTTTGCATGCTATATCACCGACCATCTTCCATAATCCTGGTACATTTGGACACTTCCAAAATACATGAGAATGGTCTACATTTACTTCTCCACATTCACGCCAGGATAGAAAGATGTTTAATTTGGGTAGGGGGATGACATGTGAGGTCCTCCTCAACGAGAAGTGACATTCAACTCCAATCCAGAAAACCAATCCAGATACAGGGTTTGGGTCCAGTGGAAGAGGGCCAATAAAGAAAGGCAAACGGGGTACAATGGGCAAAAACTCACTCAAACAGAGCAGAAAAACAGAGGGGAACTCTTCCATGACGACACAATCAGAACAGGCCGGAGTAAAAGCACAGACAGCTTGGTACACTCTGGACCAGGTGGAGGACAGAGAGGAGCTTAAATGGGAGGAGACACAGGTGAAGTGAGTCAGGCCATTAGGTGACTGCAGTGCAGAGTGTGCAGGGCGGCTGCTGCTGCAGGTTCCAGAATTAAACAATGTGGCTGAGAGCCTGATTATTAAAAACTTGAAAAACTATGAATGAATGGTTTATGGTTTATTGTTCACGCCATAAATACATTAGCCCTTCTTTAGGCTTGAACAATCGGAACAGAATGAAGAAAATTATTATATAATCCGTCCCTTTTACACACAACAAATCTTTCAAAACCTTACATTTCTACATGTCTATCCTCTGCCTAACTCATCTAGGTCTCCAGCTTACGTTTGTGTTTTTCCTAGTTAATTTTTTTCTGCTTGTATTTATCTAATATCCCATCTTTAAACGTTTTTTGAATGCAACTATACCTTTAGTTTCTTCCAATGCAGTGCTCAGTGAGTTCCATACATTGACTCTATAAACAGATATATGTGTCTTTCTTAAAGACTTTGAAGTTCTATTTCCTCTTGTTGCTATCATCTTCTGAAACAAAAGAATAAACTAATCTTTGGGAGAGTTTTTAAATTTGGCTTTTAACAAAAATAATGAACTAAATCTGAAAACTTCAGCAGTCGGGATCCGGCAAACAGATCACTGGTGTGTTCTCTGCTGCCTTCCTAGTTGATTATTCTCATTGGTGTTTCAGGAAACACCTGTTTGTTTCTGCAGCAGAAGTTGTTTTAGTGTTTGTATTTATGTAGTTTGGGAGGCCTTCTTTAAGCGGGAGCGGGAAGGATTAACTGAACAAAGACGTCCCGGTGTGAACTCCTTCAGCAGCAGCAGATCGCTTCAGCGGCGGAACAAGAACTCACCTGGAAAAGTCTGTTTAAGCAGGTGATATTTTTAGAACAGCCGTCAGTTTCTTCTGCTTTGCTGCCTGTTTCAAAGACGAGAACAGTCTGCTCTTTTTTTTCCTGGAGGATTTTTTAAACCGTTTGACTTAAACCAGAAAATGCAAAAACACATTATAATTGGGAGAAATATAAACATTCGGATCTGCAGCAAACTCCTGCAGCATCCCTAGACCTCGTCCCAAGAGCATGTTAGTGTTGACTTCATGTATATTTAATGCCACTTTCATTTCGCTGCTCAAACTGCGTTTAGTGTGAATTCAGCACCATTTCTCACTAACACACCTGAAAAGTACAGTTTTATCAAATCCAAGTTAGCTTGTTGCAGTCTTGGATCCAGACTTGGGATCCAGGACTGCAACAACTAGTGATTTGAAGTGAAATTGTTCGTATGTTTCGCTAAAAAACTAGATTTCTCATATGTTTCATGAAGCTAAATAAGCTAAATATGTTAAGCCGCTTTTCTCCGCTTCAGAATCCACTGGAGTTACAATAATTGCGTAAACGGTTGAAGAATTAGGGTAGGTAATAGAACGTAAACACTGGAGCTAAAGCTCTGTTGTTAAAGGGTTAACAAATACATATTTTGTGCGCTGTTTTAATTGCTTTGACGCACACATTTTTTAGGTTGCCCACATGTTTTCCCCCTTTGGGGTTTTTGCCTTCCTTTTTTTCTGCACTCTCATGTTTACTTTGATTTGTTGAAAGGTCAGCGGTGAGCTGTACTCAGGGATCCTCATGCAACTTGACCGTTAAAGAGGAATCATTTGTTAACTTAATGAATAAAAGGAAATCTAGAAAAGTTAAACTACAACAACCTGTTCAGCACTTGGGGTCTGGTTTTATTTTGCAGAACCACCAAAATTGTGTCTTTTAACAAAGGAAGGATGTGAAAATATGCAGAAATCTGACACGCCTGCAGATGTCCATAAATATGCATAGACTCAAGTGTGGTGGAGGGTAAACATTTAAAAAAAAATACCCACTGTCAACAGACCGGGTAACAAATGCAGCAACACAGCCATATGGACTGTCGGAGCCAAAGTGGTTGTTGAAGTATAAACCCTATAAATAAAGCTGCTTTGTAAGCAAAAATACTTTGAAACCATCAGATCGCTGTCTGGTTTTGATGGACCTAAAGTGTCTCGCCGGTCGCAGTTACTGAAGTGCAAGATATGGAAAGATCTCGGCGTGGAACACGAAGGAACTTAGACGTTTTTTTTAAGACCAAGCCTGGAACACACAGAGAGCTCACAGCAGTGTTTTGTGTTCCACGGCAAGATGGGCTTTTATGCAGCAAAGCTTTAATCTCTCCTTCATGTACTTCTGTTATTGCTCCTCATGTTACCCAATATCCTTTTCTGTTTGGAAGAACATACACGATGTGCACTCCGTGGTGAAAGTGACATTAATGCAGAAGTAATCTAGTGAATATTAAAAACTGAAACCCTGCAGGACAAAAAAAAAGAGACGCGTTCTTGAGTCGGTTATGGACGGCCAACATTCAGCTCAGTGTGGATTACATTATCAGTTTCCGTCAATGTAAAAAGCCCTGAGTTCTGCCTGCAGCAGCCTTAGCCAGATCTCCTGGTTTTTAAATTATTAATCTGACCACAAATATCTATATGAATTCATGAAATGCTGTAATAGACCAAGAAGGAAGTAATTTTAATGGTTCCAGACTGATGGTAATGAAGGCAAAGCAAAGAAACCCTGAAGAGCAAAGATGGAGGGACCAAGGGCTGCTTGGTTTTCAGCATCCCCTGCTTTGGTACGTTCTAATTGGCTAAACACACCTGATCCAGGTAATAGGCCAAGAGTAGGCTAACCCCTTTAACACGTGGGCTGTAGTTTCAGTGTTTATATTCTTTCGACTGCCGTAATTCTTCAAGCATTTACGCAAGTAGTGTAATTCCTGCAAAATCTGAAGCGAATAAAAGCAGCTTTGCGCTGATATATAACACTTTACAGTAGGGACGTGTTAACACAATCAACGTAAATCAGCTGATTCTGCGGCTTTACCCCTTTATGCAACACTTTACTAACGTAAAAACTCACTCTTCCGATTTTCCAAGCCAGCAGAACAGCTTAAATGCCGTTTCCCGAGGCATTAACATCTTATCTTCTGACGATTGGGCAGAATTTAAGATTTTCTGTCATGTTGTTGTTTCTTTAGAAATCACAGTTAAATATTGATTAGATTACAAAGGAAAACAAAATTCTGGTCTTGTTTACTGAATTGATAGTGACTGCATCAAGATAAGAAGTGCAACAAAACCAGTTAATCATCCACAGTGGCTGATGGCAATAATGCAGTCTGTGGAGGTAGTATTATGATCTGGGCGTGTCACTCTGAGGCTTTGTTTTGTAATATCTTGACAAAAGATATTTCATTTTTATGAATACACTCTAAATTAAGAATTGCTATGGTAGCAAGGGCAGTTTCCGTGGCAACAGATGTAGTCTTTACTAGAGCAAGATCTTCTGGAAACCAATCTGTTTTTGCAGCTTTTAGGTAGTCAATCTTTGGTTATTAATCAGAAATTAAATTATGATTAATATAATTCTCAGTCGAATTCCCCAAAAAGCAACACAACATTCAAACCCACGAAGGAAACCTTTAACAAAACTTTTTAACTGATTAAAGCTGCATAATTGGTGAGAAATATCTCAGTTTTCCACAACATGTAAACAAGTGTGAACCATCAAAAACTGTTTTTTTAAACATGTTACACATTATGCACGGACCATTCAACTTCAATTAAATGTATTTGTTACTGGGCTCTTCTTAGCAGTGAATAAATAAATTGCTCTAAAATAAGATGACCAAGCCAGCAGACTCCAAAGTTCAAACAATTAAAATCAAACGGATTCTGGGAGAGCCTGTTGCCTCTTCTGCAACCAAGACGGCTCTTTCAACTGGGAAAAGTTCACCCCTTATAGAGGCTTAGCCCCTCCCACAGGCCAATCAACCAAACACTCCTTTATAAGAAATTCCTGTCTTAAACATAAATCCAAAATTACGAATATTTAGCAAAAAAAAACACCAAATGAAATACAAAAATTGTTTTGAAACAAAATCAATTAGACAGAAAGAAAAACAAGGCAAAAAAAACCCCCAAACAGTTCTAAAATGTGAAGTCACTTCCTGTTTCCTGTGGATATATATGCTAATGTGTACATTGCTCTGGTTTGGCCATTTGTGGAGGGAAACCTAGATGGTGAGTAAGATTCCATTTAAAACCAAGTGTGCACCCTTAGAATTAAACAAACGTGAATGATTTGTTTGTCTGGGTGTGTCCGGTGAAACTATAAACTGCTACTGGGCTGGTAGAAAAGAAACAAACAGTTGAGGCTGGTGTTCAGGCGCTGTCCTGCAACCTGTGACGCAACTTCGTCACAGTATTGCTTCATATTAGTTTTGAATGTTACACGGAATCGAAGCAAAACAACCGAAGAAGCACATTTTTGGTAGCACCTCCTCCAACAGCCATCAGTTCTTTTAGCGTCAATTGGTAGCTTCCTTATATGTGAGATCATCAGGGTATGCAGATGTTAAACCCTCACCCACAGCATGTTGGCGGATCTGTAGCTCTTGGACATGACATAAGATCTTAAAAACATCAGAGGGGGCCATCCCATGGGGCCCCCCTGCCCATTAGCCAGCCAGGATCCTGCCCGGGGGGCCACCACAGGCCAAAACAGGTGCAGGCGCCCGGCCCGTGTAGTCCAGAGGCCACGACGCACCCACAGCTCCACCTCAACCCCCCAGTCACTATAGTGCAGTTGAATTTTGCAATATTATCCCTATCTTGTGGGGTCCAGATGACCCCACTCCCAACGGCACGTTAACGTTGAGAGTGCGGTCATCTGGCGCTGAACCTTTTTCTTCATTGATTCACTGGTGTCCATGGATAATATGAAATTCTCTCCACCTTTATCCACCTCTGTCATAGTAGGGAGAACACGTCAATGTAAGGGTGGGTCATCTGGACCCCACAAGATACCACAAGGGTTATAAAGAAAAGCCAGTTATCCAAAACACCTGTGTCAATGACTGCTCTCATTGTCTGTGGCTAATTTAGCAGAATTCAAGAAAAATGTCTGCAATCGTTCCATTTTTTTCTACTCTGTCCACATTTACCTGCCTCTGAAACGTAACCTTAAATAAATATCTTGATCAAAGACAGACAAAAGAGGGTCTCCTTCATCACTTAAAGGAAATCCATGTCTGAAGTAAATGCAAATGTCATTCCAAACTGTTTTCATCTGCTTATTGATGTCGACTGTTCTTCTGCATGGGCTTTTCAGACACACATTTTCTGAGAGTGGCTTCCTCTTTCACCGCTTCAGAAATGAGATTTTTCTGACTGAAGGATGTGTGTGTGTGTGTGTGTGTGGGGGGGGGGGGGGTCTAATCAGATCAATAGAAAATTACATTTTTTGGAGTGGGCTCATTTTTCAACTGCTGATGAAGATTAGGCTGCCAGTGATTTCTGTAGCGTCTGATAATAAATCAAGATTCTCACTGGTGTCCCTGATCTGGTGTGTTATTTCCCATCAGTTCAGCTTCAAACTGTTCCAATCACAGCTGACGTTTCATGACATACGGGAGCTGTGGCTGAAGAGTTCACTGTGATTATGTGACAAAGAGTGACAAAATCTGCCACTGGAACGTTTCAAGATTTCTTACAATAAGTTGTGATTCTTTGCTCTTTTAAAACAAAATGTTATCTTGAAATTAGCTAGAAATACTCGTATTTAGGTATTTAGCTCCGATCAATGGCAACATTATGTCTTAAAGGACTGTAATGTTAAAATAAAGTTTTATATCTTAAAAGTAATTACGTACATACCCTCAAAATTCTCCTTAAAATATCCATTAAGCGTTACAAAAGTCCAGCTATCCTTATTTCTAGACCAATTACCTAAAATAAGACTAAAAATTACATTTTTGGATAAAATCTGTAAATTCTGAGAAAAAACTAGTTTCATCAGATATATTACCTGACATTTTTTCAAGATCAAATGACTCAATAAGATATTCAAGATTTACTGACTTAAAATAAGCCCATACATCTCACTGAAAAGTTCCAGTTAAGGTAGTTTTGTCTTATATTAAGTGTTAAAAGGTAATTAAACAAGAAACTAGCCAAGAAAAATACTAAGCAGTATTTTGTGGTTTTGCCTCTCTTGACTATAAAAACGAGACAAAATTCTTTTAAAAAAGAAATATGAATAAAATCAGTCAGTAAACCACACACGGCAGTAAGTGGTTATGATGTCATCATAAATGTACCAAAGTCTTAGTCCCACTGCCCTTATATACAGGTGGATATGGGTTGTCTGTGGATGCATGCACCTGGATGGTGCATGCGGGTGACCTGCATTAAATATCATGGTTGTAGACCGCTCAGTGAACCTGTAGAGAGAAAATGTTTACAAGCATCTTTTCTTCGGGCCGATAGGTCCTAGTGAACACTTATACAACTCATAATGGTGAAGATGGTGAGATACAGGCAAGTCGTAAGCAAGGAGCCCGCTAGTGCTGTTCATGTGATAAGTGAGCACTCTTTATTTACAACTTGACTGAAAGCTATGAGGAAATGAGATTATCAGAGTGTAGTTTGTGTGACACGTAGGTATCACATGCGTATGTGTGGCATTTGCATGCAGTCCATAAGGGGCGAGTATCACACCTTATAAACGACTAGCGTGTGGCGTAAGGACACCGTATGACAGCCTCACCTGTACGTCATCCGTTACTGTAACTTCCATTAGCCTTAAGAATACGTCACGATACACTTTCCACACGCACAATAACAGTACGGACTTTAAATATGTAATATAATATGTAATATTTAAATATGTAGTTGTAGAATTAGATAGAGTTAGATAAGTTAATTCGCCTGTCCGTCCTGGGGGAGGATCCCTCCTTCATGTGGGCACCCCTGAGGTTTCTTCGTTTTTTCCAGAATCCGTTTTTTTAGGAGTTTTTCTTTACCGCGAAGGGGGGTCTAAGGGCAGAGATGCCAGTATAGCTTAGTCAGTTTGTTAGTTCATTTTAGTATTTTCCTATTGAACTCTTTGTATTCGTGATCCTTTTAAGTTCATGTTTCACTTCGAAGCCCATCGAGACGACTGTTGTTGTGATTTTGGGCTATACAAATAAAATTGAATTAAAAAATTGAAATATGATCCATTTTCATGACGTCCGTTGAGGAGAACTGCAAGACACACCTACGCGGAACCGGACAACCCAAAACCCACAGCACCCGTACGGGTAATTTCCTGTACAGGCGCATGCATCTGAGGCTTTAAACGCTATAAAATACATTTCAATTGTTTTATTTATTACAATTTACTGTATGATGACATTTTACTTATTCTGACATGAAAACATGCTTCATGGCTGATGCAGCAGCTTTTGGCCGTAAAGAGTTGAGATGTTTCAGTGCTTCCAAACAAACGGATGAAGTTGTTGCAGTAAATACTGTGGACAGTTGTTCCTGTTTTTCTTCTGAACGGCACAAGCGCAGAAAACGAAATCTGATCGCAGCGCTTTCCTGTTTCAATCCAGAACTTTGGGAGCCTTTTTCACGGAGCTTCGGTTTGCCCGGGGCCCGTCGGTATGAGTGGATGCAGCTCCCTGTATTGGACAGGACTGTTATAAATGTGTGAGCCGGCTTCCTCTTCTCTTTCTTTCATGAACATCGTTTTCAATCTGATCAGCTTCTCCCAGGAAAAGCTTTCCCAGAAAACCGCTCCATAGAAATATGAACAGAAATATGAGCTTTGATGCTCAGAGTGGAAAATAGAATCTGTCTGGGATGGGGGACGGCATGCACTCACCTGATAATGACTTCCAAGTACTGGCAAACAAACGGTTGAGACTATTTCCTGTAGGGGGAGAGCTCAGATCTGGGATTTAATCTCCGTGAACATATAGTAGCTGTTGGTGCAAATCCAGACTTTTGAGGACAAGCATGTGGTTCATTTTAGTTTCTGCGGCACAAACTTCTCCTGCTTTTATTTAGCCAAACTGAAACTCTGCATGACAGGCCGCCTGAGCCAAAGTCGGAGCCTGCCAGTCAGATGTCCTGACGCTGCCAAAGCTTCGTCGCCCTGTCAGTAGGGGAGACAGAGCGGAGATGCCGGGTCTGCCGCTCAGCCACTGGCTGTCAGAAAGCCTGCAGCCCCCCCGAGCACAACAAAGCAGAAATGGGAAAAGGTTGAGTGACATCAGGTTACCTGATAAAGACTTCTGTTTGGGTTAAAGGGGGTGGAAATGCAGGTCAGGTGGAAACAGGGAGATATTGACATAGGAAAATAAATGTGTCTTTATTAAGACCCAATGGTGCTAAGGAATGCTTTAAACACAAACGGGCTGCTTTACAACATTTCTTATTTTTCTTGGAGCAGAAAAACAACACGTCACCTTTTTGATTAACGGTGTTTTAGGATCTGCTAATTAACAAGCTATTGTGTCAAAGAGTGAATCTGTAAAACTAGAGTTCCTTTTTGCCTCATTTATTAAAGTAAACCACTTATAGACCTTCAGATGACATTAATGAGTGTGCTTGTTCCTCCAGCTTCAGTCAGAGGATTTTCTCATTTGTATTTCCGCTAGGAAAATATTTGCTGCAGTTAAAGCATGTTTTTTTAGTTGCTTATGGTGGACAGACGTGGCTGCATTGAATGTTTTCTAGCAGTAATGGACTGAGACCAGATTTTAGATGAAAGTCTTGAAATCATTCCGGCAAAATCCAGGTCTGAGGGCTGAAAGTGGCCCCTGAAGGGCATTTAATTCTGAAAAATGTGCTTTAGTTCAGCATTGCAGCTTTGACAGTGTACCACATCTTTGCTATGCTAGCGTTAAAATAGGGGCACTACTCCGGAGCTCCGATTTGACAGCTGGTAATCCTTTAACACCGGATTTTTACAGCGGCCTCTTGCCTTGGTGCTCAGCCCTAGCAATGATGCGGCGGCGCGGGAACTGTGATGGCGGGCAAAGATGAGCCCCACTCACGTGCGGCCGGTGCCCAGGTGGAGACGTCATTTCTCGCCTGATCCATGCACCTATCTGGGGTCAACAAGGTGCGGATGGAAGTTGCTATCAGGGCGGTGTCCACAGCAGAGCCGGCGGTGGAGTCGGGCTGACCTGGCCTCAGCCATGTCTCAAGTGAGCAGGGGGATATCGTTGGCGCAGAAGCGGAGGGGTCAGTCCTTTCCGACAGTGGAGTGTAGAGGGAGTCAGGTCCATGGGGGTTGCAGTGCTCGGTTGAGCTGTAGGGATCCTCTTGCTGCGGCGTATCACCTCCACCCATGGTTGGTTCGGTGTGGAGGAGTGAAATGGGGCCTTATGTTCACCGTTACCTAGAGTTTGACGAGTTGTGATGGCCTCCGGATGGCTTGGATTTGCGGCTTCGATGGGACCAACAGACAGCTCCAAGCCGTTGGGAGACATTGCTATCAGCATCGGTGGTGTTCAATTTGCGCCAAACCACGGGACAGTTGCAGAAAGTGACATATTTTGCAGGTGTCCAAAAGCAGCGAGTTGTTGGTGTGAGATGTACTTGGACTGACAAAGTGCCACTGAGATCATGTTTTCAATCAGCTGGTTCTTTTTCTATACAGTCGTGCGTCTACCGTAACCCTTCATTAATTAACGCAATTAACAGAATTCCAGCGGTTTCTGAGGTGGAGAGAAGCAGCTTTGCGGTACCAAGCAACACTTCACAGTAGTGAAGTCGAAGCTAGTCGAAGCTAGTCAGCGGATTCTGTCCTTAAGAAAAGCGGCTTTGCATCATGCCTTTACGTCAGTAAAGTGTTGCATATCGGTGCAAAGCCGATACGAAAAGCCACTGTGTCATGTTAGTTAAACGGTCGGTCGGTCAGGCAGTTACAGTAGGTCAAAGAGTGTGTGTTATTCAGGTGTCCCCAGCGACTTCTCAGGTGTTAAAGGCAGATAAAGCAGGGTTCTAGAAAACCAGCAGGACACTGGCCCTCGAGGCCTGAATTTAGGGACCCCTGGGTCAGATCTTTAAATATTTTTAAGATAATAATAATGTATTGGATTTATCTGCGCTTTTCCAGACGCTCAAAGTTCTTCCAATGTGTCCGTTATTCATTCATACTTGGTGATGGTAACCTTTGACCCTCGGCTGCCCTGGGACAGACTGACGTAGGCGTGGCTGCCAGTTGGCGCCTACGGCCCCTCTGACCATCACCGATTGTGCACGAATGGCCGGAATGACCGTCCGGCCATTCGTGCACAATCACACAGAGCTGCACTGGAGGCAGAGAGGGGGGAGTGTCTTGCCCAAGGACACGACGACCGTTGGCTGGGGGGAGCGGGGATCGAACTGCCGACCCTTCGATAATTTGGTGATAGAAGATGATTGTAGGAGTGAAACAGATTAATGTTTAAATGCATTTAAGAGAAATAACAAAAGTTTTTAATAATATCAAACAGTTTATATATTCCAGGTTGCAGTTCTATCCTCATTATTTCTGCAATAAAACCTTCTCAAACGGAGGGAACCGCTCCAAACCTGAAAACACAGAAGTCATTTGGAATCTTCATCATCACTGCTTTAATTTCATCATCTCTTTCTTGCTTTTTCACACATACTCAGTTACCCCCCCCCCCCCCCCCACACACACACACACACGCTGTGTTGTTTTTGCTCCTCCCCCCCACCCGGTTCCTCTCGCTTCACATTAAGCCCGTCTTGTCTCTCTGCCCCTGTGATCCTCGGAGCAAAGCTTGCTCTTTGGACCAGAGGGAGCCCTGCTGGTCTCCTGCCGCCCTCGCTGCACCGCACGTGGAGGACAAGTGGGAGAGGAGGAGGAGGAGGAGACCAGTCTGTCCTCATTCCCACACAGGAGAGAGAAGGAAGACAGAGCGGAGAAAGTGAGGAGTGCGTCTGTTGGAGATGCAGAGCGAGAATAACAAAAGTGAAATGAGGGAAAGGCATGAGGGAAGGCAGAGGGAGGAGGAGGAGGAGGAGAAGAGAGGAGGGTGGCACAGCGAATGAGAGAGCAGGAGGTAGGGGGTAACACTGCAGACGCTGTCACTGCTCCGCAGCCAGAGGACAGAGGCAGCAGCGTCGAGGCGATGGAGGAGGACGGCTGTGCCATCCGTCGGCAGCTCCGTCCCCATCACTGACTGCCTCCCTCCAGGACCGTCCGGCCAGGTTTGGAGCCAAACCCGCCAGGAGGAGGCAGCTCCTCCTCCTCCTCCTCCTCCGTCTTTAACAAGTTCTGCACCTGAACTCCTGTAGGATCCACCGCCGTCCCCCCGTCACCTTTGGGGTTTTCTTGGTCCGTTTTTTGGAGCCTTCTCCACCTCTCGAGGCTGAGTGGATTTACTTTTCTCCTTCAGAGGACCATGGGGCTGGGGGGCGCAGGAGGGACGCTGTGGAGACGCACAGAGGAGAGCTGGTACCTTCTGGTGACATTGCTTCTGTGGTGTGGTTTCTGGAGAGCTCACACACAGACAGACGATGGGAAGTCCGTCTACTTTTGGGAAACAGGTACTCCTAACCCCCTCATTACAGGTTAAATTTGAGCCCTGCTTTGGTGGAGTGATTACACGGGCTGGAGATGAATGAGAGCGTTGCTGCTGCTGCTGCAGCTATGGCATGCAGCCTCCCACGCTCGCAGAGCAGCGCTCAGATCTTATCATTTCTGTTGAATATTTGTGGAAGCTGACTTCTCTGGGAGTCTTGTTCCGACATGAAAAGCTTCCCCCGAGTTCAGATGTTCTTCTGCTTAATTGGCTTTCGGTAATCGACGGCGCTTCCACTCTTTGGTCGTCTCATACATTAGTTAGTCGACTTCTGCGACTCAATGCTGCTGAACTTCAAAGGTGCAGCTCTTGAAAGATGACCCAGAAATGTTCAGGAGACACCCCCCCTGCCCCCCCTCGCTGACTGGGATCTGTTTTTTTAATGGATCCCGGGTCTCAGGTGATGCACCCTTATTGAAATGTTGCTGTTCTGCCGCGTGCTGGTGACTGATGGGGCGCTGCCTCCCAGAAAATCTCAGTGGGGGAGAATCGGAGCGATTCATGGCATCAGAGCGGCGGGGAGGAGGAGGGGCTGTTGGTTGATATGGATCTGGAGATTGATGAGCGGCGACGCCGTCTCTTATCTCTTGTTTTCCCCACCGAGGAAGCTCCATCACCGGAGACACAATCAAGAGGAGGAGCACGACTGGCACCATCTGAGGAGTCCTTCAAGGTGCTCTTGCTCCTTAATCTTCTCAGTGTGAGCTGAACTTTCCAGTGTCTCGTGCAGCTCCGTCCCCCGGGTGACGTATCCCACGTCTCTCCTGTGGTTCTGCATCTTTAAAGAGGATGTAGCTGAGTAAGGAGATTAAAGGAGCAGGGATTTAACAACCCAGGAACGGCAGACCAGGAAAGGAGCTGTGCTGGCAGAGGCAGAGGGACTACCTTAACCTACATCCACTGTACTGTAGGTCACCGTGATTACACCCCGCTCCCACACTCTGCTGCATGCTTTCCCAGCTGGAAAGCTCAAGGCTCTGAGCTTTGAAATGTAATCCGGTGTTGGAAGTTTGCTCTCAAAATAAAAACGGTGGTGCATTGATTGGGACCCTTTTGGTTTGGAAATTGCCTGCAGAGTATTAAAAATCCCACGGAGCAGTTTGATGCTTTGAATTCCTGGTGCTTTTCATCAAGAGGTGGTTACGGAGTCCTTTTTCCTGCTGATCGAAGCCTCCTAAAATAAAATGCGATGATGTTTGCAGAGTGTGCACTGGAGGGAATATTCTTGTGGCAAGCGGCGCTCTGATGTTTTGCATATTGATGAGTCGAGCTGAAATACAACCCCGTCTCCGGATCTGTCGGGAGTTGGGCCTGTGCTGCTTTCATGGCCTGCTGGGAAAACATGACGTGTCAGTTTGAGAAGGTGAGACGGGTCGCCGTTGTCTGTCTGCTCTGGGGGAACTGTCCAAACCCGGCTCAGGCAGTCTTACTGTGCTTTTTTTTGTACCCCTCTACTCCATTCTGGAAAAGCCTTTGCTCTGCGCCTCACGTCTGAAGGTGCAGCATCCTCTGGTTTAGGGGGAACGTCTCATTAGTCCCAGGAATGGGAGGGAGGAACCTTTATGGATTGCAAAAATTAATTTGTCCAATTTGAACAGTTTTTACCGAATCTCATCTTCCCTGAACGTTCACAGTCTTTCCAGGTATCCAGATTATCTTTCAGATTATGCACGAGCCACCGCTAATCTCTGATCAGGATAGTCCAATTTAAGCGTCTCGCCTCATTAGATCATTTCTCTGCTCCTTCTTCTCTGATGTTAAGCCTGTTAAGTTCCCTGAAGCATCTGCGGAGTCCTCCTGTAAAAGCTGCTTCACTTTACAAACCATTTCTCATCATTAATTTTGCATTAACTCTTTGAAACTCTGATCCAGACCAGATAAAAATCTGAGTTACCAAAAAAAAAGCATATCTTCTTTAAAATTTTACATTTACAGTTCATGAAGTTCAATTTCACCTTATAAAAGACAAAGCGTTTCATGTCCCAGGTAAGCTATATGCTAGCACAAAAAGCTCACACGCTATATGGTTCCTTCCCTGCACTAAATCATTATCTAAACATCCCATAGTAATAGTAAGTAATATTTTGATGAACATTGGCTTTACTGTTTTACCATATGTGAGCAGTAAAATATTCTACAATAATTTTTCCTCCATTAGTTTGCAGAAGGGACTAAGGCGGTCTCCAGGGTGCAGCCCCCCAGTCATGTCTTTAAATCCATCCTCTTCAACCCTCAGAGGTCTCATTCCTTTCAGAAACACCTTAAGGATGCTGTAGCCATCTCAGGTGTGCACTGGCTCCTCCCCAGTCTACAGTCAATGGTACAGACCAGAATTTCAGGCCTTTCGCCTCCGGAGGGCCCGTGATCGTGTGTCACCACGCACGTTTTTTGGTCCGGACGCAAGCTCTACATCACCTGCTGACAGTCACAATTGATCCCCATTCTTTTGACATCTGAAAACATTTTTAAAGATTGAGTTGAAAAAAATGGAAGACTGGTTTGTTTTGTAAAGTATAATCGACAAAGTTTGTAAAATTCCTGGATTCACCGCTTGTGTTTTTGTTTTTGGGGTGTTAGACGGCAGCATTGTTTCCCTGTGAAAGCGAATTAGCGAACCAGAAATTCAGAAGTTTGTTCTGAACAGACCAAGTTGCTGTCACTCAGCTGATCAACCATTTGAAAAGACACTCAATAATATGATGCAACCTCGTTGTTTAACCTCCTGTTGTATTGTCTGTTGTTGTTGCTTCTCCTGGTGGTTCTCACAGTTACTTGAATGCCGCAGTGCTTTCTGGGATGTCACGTTTTGGCTGCACAAACATGAGATGGTCCCCCCCCCATAGAAAAGGGTTTCCTTCCTGCTCCAACCAAATCAAGTCCATTCAGTCGCTATTTTTTAGCAGTGATGGAGGCCGCCATGTTGGAACAAGATGTTGTCAGTAAGCAGTGATTGGTCTGAGTTGGTCTGGGTCAACGTTTCTATGGCAACCACTCTCACCAATCAGGAGTTGGCTTGTGGGAAGACCGCACCCCTACCACTTGAAAACGGGCGACACGAAATCTGCCAATCAAATGTTTCAAACGTTGGTGGTGGGGGGCCAGCAGGCTCCACCTACTCTTGTTGAGCCATCTGATTGGTCCGTTTATGACTTGAACTACAAAGAAATATCCTAAAAAAGAAGAAGAGCATTATCATTAAGATGTTAAAAAAAGTTGTCAGACCAAGAATGATTGCTCTGACCAATAGAATGAGTAACAGCTGTTTATTTCTCTATAGAAGTCAGGGGGGAGGAGTCACTCAGTCCAGTTTTCATATACAGTCAATGAATTTGACTCTTTCTCCTATGTTTTCATGTTCTAATGAGCTGATGGGACTATACCTGATTTGCACATGAAGAAAATCAGAGACAAACTTCAGATGAAGATGTTTGACTTAAGATAAAAGGAGAGATATAATACGGTGTCAAAGCATTTATATTATAAGATTTGTGGATCTTCTCCAGGTAAACTTCATTCATGGTCAATGAATTCTTGTTAGTTTGTAATTTTTCAGAAAAATCTTCAATTTCAGGTCACATCATTTCATTTTGCAGTGAACCAGGAAGCCTAGTGTTTGTGAGGACACGGTGACAAGGCTCTGAAGACTCGTTCATTTCCAGAAGTAGTTTTATCCCCCCGCTGAGGGCGGCCGCGGCACAGCGAGCTCGCCGTTTTGTGTCGGCGCGATTGGCTGATGTCATCTTTCCCCGCGCAGGTCGGGGCGAGAGGGGCTGACAGGCCATCGTTAGCGGAATACATTCCTGCTCTTACCGAGGCTCCGGCGGTGAGGAATGTCACCGCCGCCGTGGGCTGATGGGGGGGGGTCTCACACAATCACCTGCCATAACGGCAGACCCACTGAAGAGGCCAGCCAGGAAATTGTGGGAGAGCGAGTGTGACGGGTTCACAAGTTCAATACAGCCAAGCAAGGTCGTTGTGTGGCGGAGCGCCCTCAGCAAAAACTGTTTGTCACAAGCAAACACACTCGAATGGCTCGAAAACAGACGCACAAAAATACAAGCATTGATCCCCTTAAAGTCCCACTCCGATCATCCATCCTCACAGCATTCCCAGTGGTCTTTTAGTTCTGATGATGCCGTTTTCAGCCAAAATAAGAGAAAACCTGTCCTAAACAGTTTTTAGGACATAGTTTCTGCAGAGCTACAGGGGTTTATTAGAAATTCATCTGGGTGGGACTTTTGGTGCAGAGCAAGCCCACCCCATATGTGAGAGCTCTCTGTTTACTTGCTCTTAGGCAACAACAATGGCAGCAATATCGTCCATTTCCGATCCAGATTCCAGCTCAGACGAGGAAAACAAAGACGTCCGTGGATCCGTTTGTCTGCAGGGGGAAGATCAGAATGGAGCAGAGCTCCAACTGCGTTTTTTCATCTGCTCCTGATTCATTTGAAGAAAGAAATGCTCAGAAATGCAATATTAAGCTTAACTTTCTTAATATTTGTCCATCAACATCAGAAAAATTCCACAAGAACACGTTAAAAACACCAAAAACACCATTTTTCATCTGAGCAAGTCTGTACCGAAAAGCGTTTCTCCTCTGGTCTTTCTTGTAAAATAAAAAAAAATTCTCCTCCTGAGATTTTTGACTTCAAGGCCTCACATGACCTGAACAGCAGCTTCTAAAACCCTTTTCCTGAAATAGGCGTGTGCTAATACCTGCTAATCTGCATTACGGCCGGCACTTTTCCAAACACACGCCTGAATAAGCATTCGCTGCTTTCATTTGCAGTCGCTGGAACAAACTCGGACTTCCTGGTCTGGTTACAGCAGCCAGCTGCCCCGGGTTTAGATGGCACCTGAAGGCAAAACCAGAACCCACTCTGGTTTTTGCCTCAGCAGCTGGAAACAAATGAACGGACGGATTTTCTTGGGAATTTCTTTTTCGTTACGGTGTGACAATGAATTTTTTAGAATGTAATTAAGCATATTTCTTCGCCTTCCTTTTCATGTTAAGCTACCCTTAAATTCTCTGTTCCTGCAAAAAAAAAAAAAAAAAGAAGATATTTTTCAAAGTCCCCTTTCTCCCCCCCTAATTTATAATGAATGAGCTGTGCTGCAGCGGCCTGAGGTTTGATGTCTCTGCGACAGAAATGATGGACCAACAAAGCCGCCATGCGCTTACTTTTAAAAGCATTTTGCAGCAGGATGCGTCATATTTGACCCACGCTGATCTGATTTGTGGTTTGGAGGCCTTGCTACCGGACCGGTCTGCACAGCGGACTGCTGCTTTTCTTCCAGAACCGCCCATCCATTCGGCGGGAAAAGATGCCAGAGAGATGCCAGACTTTGTTTAATCTAAAGGGCGGAGCTTACAGTAAAACCTGGTTATTACAGATGCAGGATGGCGGGATTAGAGATCACACTTCATCCAAAAAAGTTTATTTAGGGAGATATAAGAGGATTTCCACTGCTCCACAGCACTCAAATGGCTCATAATAATATTTTATGGAGTGCTGTGTCTCTGAGCCGGTTTTTCTTTCTTGTTTTAGTAGTGAGTAAGCAGATCAGTGGTGGATTTATGCGGGAGGTTTTTCTTCCTGATTGCCAGCTTCAGACGGGTAAATCAGAATGACACATGTTGCTGTAAAAGGATTAGTTTGAGAGGAAAGTGCTTCAAGTTTTTTGCTGGAAAAGCTTTTATTTTAAGCGTCAGCCTACCTGCTGGAGGGCGTGTAGCTCTTGGCGAGCGCCGTAAATGAAATCTCACAAACGTCTGCTGGTTTGTCTCAAATAAAAAAACGCTTCCCTTATGTGTCTTCTCACAGACAACGACTTGAATCTGAAGCGGAAGCGATAAATCTCGACTAGCACAATCAGGAGGTGTCTTTGTTTATTTATTTTTTTAAAAAAAGGGCCCTCGACTCCCCAAGAGGCAACAAGCAGCTCCACTGTGCCGGGAGGAAAAAGCCGAATAATCAAATAAAGCAGTGACATTTAGCTGAAAAGAGCCCCTGCTGCCTCCGCCGGAGCTGTTCTAATAAAGCTGACGAGATGGAGGAGGCCTGGAAGTAAATATCCGCCTGTCCATCCAGCGGCCCAGCTGCTAATCCCTCATCTCCCACTGGCTATCAGCTGTGTGTTACCCATGGTACTTCACTTCATGCAGTCTTTTTCAGAACGTAAACCCTTCCCCTCGTGCTCGACTGCCTCTGGAGAAGCTCTGGAAAGCAGACACACAGATTAATTCATCATTAGATCATGTGATGAACCTTAAACACAGATGGCTGTAATCCAGAATCTGATAATCTGACTTCAGTTTCCTTAGTGGATCAACGTCTCGCATACAAAGCAGCAAAGAAGTGGAAACGCCACAAACGGCTGAAACGAATACTATATGTGGAAAGGTAAATCAGAAAGAGAGAGTACAATCTGAATTTAGATTGGTGTTCTAAGTGAAATATTTCCCTCCCCGTGCAGAAGGTAAATCTTAGGCTTTATTTGTATTAGGGCTGCACAATATGAGGAAAACTTGCGATATGCGATATTAGTGATCAATATTGCGATAACGATAAATTTGCGGTAAATAAACAAATAGAAAAATAAACAAAAACATCATTCCCATTTCATTGCAACAGTTTAAAAATTATACTCCAAATGACCCTCATCGACATGGGGGACAAACGTCAGGGTGGCTAACCCTGGTCCTCAAGAGCCTCAACCCTGTCTGTTTTCCAATTCTCCCTAGACTGCTCGATAATGATAACCAAAATCAGGTGTGTTCAGTCAATCAGGATGTGAAATCACTTGAGTCAGCCAATCAACAGCAAGCTGGTTAAGGAGAGCTGGAAAACAGGCAGGGTTGAGGCTCTTCAGGACCAGGGTTAACATAATAGGCCTCCATCTGATTGGCCAACAATGGGAAGGCGTCCATCTGATTGGTCAAAGCATAAAGGAATTTATTTGATTCGTTAAATGCTTCAAGCTGCTAGAAGATTGTTTTAACACATTTTGGGTTTGCGATTTATTGCGATATTCGCCGTCTTTTGCGATATGCATATTGCAGAGCTGGATATTGCGATAACGATAAATTTGCGGTATATTGTGCAGGCCTAATTTGGATCTTCACTTTTAAAAATCCAAACTTTTTCCTCTGTTTAGGGCATTCCTAAACCTTAATATCTCCAAACCACTGCATAAAACCACTATACTGAATTTGGTATCTACAGAGGACATTTAGGGATTTTCAATGATAGTTTTTATTTTTGACTGCAAAACATTTTTTGATGGCAACTAAAAAAATATCTATCCTCTCTAATTTCTTTCTTTTTTTTTTTTAAAGAGCAAGTATGACGTAACCAATGTCACGAAGGAAAAACCAAATAAATATGAGTGTTTTACCAAGATTATTTAGGAATCCACTGTGTTTTAATGATAAATATGTTCATGTTTGATAAAAAATGTTTTTTTTGGCAAAAATTGTTCAGATGCATTGCATTGTGGTCTATACTCGCCAATATAGTGAGCATTTGGGCATTTTCTAGTGCTGTCCGAATGACCAATTTCAAAATCCAGCGCTCTACAAATTTCCCAGAAGTTTCTGCAAAAAACCGGAGTGCATCGATCTTCACTAGATCAGCGAATATGGACCACAATGGAAGCATTTTTGCCAAAAAAATATGTATGTTTTAAATAAACCATGAATGTTTTTATCTTCAGAAGACAGTGGACTCATAAATAATCATACAAAACGCTCATATCAATCAGATTTTACCTTTGTGAAATCGATGATGTCATACCCACCGTTAAAAAAAATAAAGTAGTGAGCGTGGCGTCCGAATTGCTTTTAAACTTCAGGGCTCTACATAGTGCCGCACTGTATAGTTTTTAGTAGTTAGGGAATGTAACTGTTTTTTAATAAAAGAATAAATACATTTAACTGTATTCATCCTTCAATGGGGAAATTTTTCTCCGCATTTGACCCATCCTCTGGGGGAGCGGCGAGCTGCAGACGAGCCGTGCTCTAAAACGACATTGATATTAATTCATAAAGGTGGAACAGACAATTTCCCTTCCTGTCCCTGCAGGGTGTACCAATTTTTTTCTAAAATGAGAAAAAGCATAAAGCCTCTAATCCACTGGATGTGTGTGTGTGTGTGGGGGGGGGGGTTGTTTAACACAGACTGGATTTTTTTCAGAGATTTTCATTGGGTTTGTGAAGACCCACCTCTTATCATCTTCTGATCCGTTTTCACAGATGCTCCTTTAACTGTCATGATGCGGGTTTTAGCCAAAATCGAAACACCTGCGTGGTTTTCTAGGACATAGTTTCTACAGAGCAGCAGGAGTTCATTAGAAATTAACCTCTGAGCTGTGGGCAGGACTGTTGCAACCCCGCCCCCCTTCCCCACCCCACTGCGGATGGCAACTTGTGGCCCAACCGGCTTATTTTCGGCGTCACAAATACGATCTTTCTCAAACTGCGTTTTTTTTCATCTGGTACTGACTCGCAACAATTTGAATAAAGTAATAAAGAAAATGCAATTTTAATCTTAATTTTCTGTATAAATGTCCTCCATCATCATAAAACCAACATGTTACATTTTCATCGGAGCGGATCTTCAAGCGGCTTTTCCCTCATTATGGCGCCACTTTGTCTTCCTGCTCCTTTAGTCACAATTCTGCCCAGAAACAGATTTGGACATGGAAACAACCTATTTACGTTTTATGTCCAGGAAGACTCGTAAAGATGCACATGGCGGGGAAAAAGCAGCAAAAGCTGTTAAAATACCCAGAGAAGAACAATGTGAGGAAGACGGCATCACGGAGATGAAATGTAAACGGAGGCGGAGCTTTAAGAGCGTCCAATATCCATTCAGACGAGTGCAGTTGAAGCGAGCACGCCACGGCACGCTCTGATAACGGAATGGGTATAATAAGGCAGGAGTATGTAATAGCAGCGGAGAGAGTGACAGAGCGGCCGGCTAATGACCAGAGACAAGCCTCCGCATCAGAGGGAGGCCAGCAGATGGCCCCGGGCAGAACAGGGCCGGCCCCCCATGCCCACAGCTGACAAACAGGGTCTGTGGAGGACATTTGTTTAGGTTTCACTGGTTACCCCCCCCCCCCACCCCCCAAACCCACACATAGACAAAACCTTCATCCTGAGGTTTCTGGTTCAGTTTAATGAAAAACTGCTGTTTAAATATGAAGAAACAACACTTACGTGAAAAAAAAGAAAGAAACGAGCAGAAATAATAGAGATCAGCCAGTTTGAAAGGAAGGTTGGAGTCACAGCGCTCTGCTGGGACAAACATTTGCCACCCGTATGGGGGTTGAGCCGTACAAGTGCTGTGGGTTTTTGGGCGTGTCCGTAGAGGGTGGTAGAGAGGACCGGCTTCATCTTAAGGGGAGCGTAGGTTGGTGTTGATCGGCCCTACGCCCCGTTCCGCTCTGTGCAGGAAGACTGGACGCCGCCGGCACTTATCACCTATCGCCTATCATGACTGGGCTCCCCGCCAGAGGTTCTGCTGTTTAGATAAACCCTTAATTATTGGGGCGTATCTGTTTAAGAAAGTGGAAAAAAGATGTCAACCTTTGACTAAATCTATAATCAGCATCTTTCACAAATGAATCTGGGGATGTGACAGAAATCTAGTTGCGATTGTTGCATCCACATTTGTCAGCACAGGAGCGATTTGAAACCGTAGTTATTTTAAGCTGCTGTAATGTCCGGTTGTGCATGCGTAAATTGTATTTTGTGTTTTTTTGTTCTTCGAGGGTAAATGTGAATACACAATTTCAAAAACACACAAAATGTATTGTAGGAGTTACAAATCATGAATGCACACTATTTGGATGAGACTTTTTTCTCTCCATAAATTTGGGACTAAGACTTTTCCACACTGTCTTCAAACATTTGCAGAACTCGAGGGTCTTGAAGTCTCAGAGATTCTGAGCGGTACCTACGTTTTGGCTCTTCTGTTTTGCAGTCTCTCCCCCTGTTGGTTGGTCGAGGGCTCAAATCCCAGGCTGGACTGTTGCCATGCTTTTGGCTTGGCGGGGAATCTAACCCTTCGTGGTCCCAGACTGTTATCAGTGAGATGCTTTTAGGTGTTTTCTTGTCCCACTTTCTCATGTTCCAATCAATTTCTGGTCTAATTTATTCGTTTTGGTGTTCAGCCGTTCTCACCGGCCAAAAATGTTGGGCGGCGCTTTTACTCTAGTGTTAAAAAAGTTCATCTTTATGCTCATAGTGCTAAACAGAAGCATTGTTATTTGTATTTTTAGAGTAGTGTTGTTCCAAACTGACTGTTAGACAGCATTTGGGAACAAGAACAAGGCCTTTTAATGAGCACAGAGGCTTCAACGGAAAAGTATGAACGGGTGATTCTTTGAAATCAGTTCTCTTTGTGTCCCACTGGTTTATCTCAAAGATTTTTCTATAAATTATGCCATAAAATGCAAAAATTCTTTGAAAATTATGTTTTGAAAAATGTCATTGGTTGTTGAGGTGTAGAGCTCAGCCAAATGAGGATGTCTCCACCAACCAAAGTTACTTTTTCACTGAATGCAAACCTGATAAAAATAGCCAATAAACACGTTTTTTTCTGCTAACATGACCATTTGCCTTTTTTGTTTCACTTAGATACAAGAAATGTGAGAAAAATGCATGAATCTTTATCAAATTTCACCATTTAATCATGACCCTCAGTTTTGTTCCACCCCGTAACAGTCAGTCCCCCCCCTTTCAAAAAACATTTATAGTTCAGTCCAACTTCTTCAGCAACCAGGAAGTGACATCACTGAATATTTTCCCGCTCATACTTTGAAGACACATAAGTATTAGCCTAAAATCAGTCAGTTATTCATAACAAACCTGTTAGGACTGTTGTGAAAAATCTTGGTGTTCATATTACTAAATACAGCAAAACAAGGAAGGAAACAAACCTCAGAAAAGTGTCAAGTCAATGCAAACATGTGGTCACAGCGGGACATTTCTATTTTGGACAGAGGGATTCTCACTAAATTAGAATGTTTATCCAGATTCATTTATCCAGAATATTCCCTCCCAATTCTTAAATCTGCAAGGAAAGCAATAAACCAGAACAATTTCAACTTCATCTGGAAAAATAAAACTCATTCCATAAGAAAGGAACAATAATTGAGGATTACAGTGAAGGTGGACTTAGAGCCATAGACTTTGAAAGTTTGGATGGTACGATTCAAATTAAATGGCATAGGTCTTTTCTGCAAAATGGAAGAAATATTTTGTTTTTCTATTCCTTCAAACATTTTCTCTCATCTAGGGGGCATTGAGTTCCTTCTAAAATGGGATTTTGATTAGAGAAAACTTCCTATTAGACTTTCTACTCATCATCAGCAGCTGTTATTGTACTGGAAACTCCTATTCAAACATAACTTTAGTCCACACAACACTCCCATATGGAACTGTGGGTATATTTTAGGTAGGAAAAAATCAATATTTTACAAAAATTAGATTGACAACGGTATTTGGTTATTAATACATAATATGAATGATAAAGGAAACATTGTCTCATTTTAAACTTTTTCCGGTAAGTTTAAATTAAATGATAGAAAACAATACAACAATGTGACCAAAGCCTCAGACTTTGGTCCAAATGTCCTCCACTCTAGTTCAAAATGTTCAAGTTCAGCTTCCATCTCTGTTGTTTGATGATCAACCGCTTAATTTAAAACTTCCAAACTCATTTATACATCTTTGTATGTCAGAGAAATGTTTCCAACATATTACAAAAATCATTCTGTCACAGCATAACACAAAAGAGGAAACAAGCAAGTTGAGATCTCAGTTTATTAGATTTCCAATTTTCCCAAAATACAAAGAAATCCATTTCAAAATAATGAATGCAGTCTATCCAAGCAAGGAACTTCTACATATACCTTTTTGTTTTCCAGAAAGTAACTGTTCTTTCTGCGATATAACTATAGAATCACTTGATCATCTGATTTTTGAATATATATTTCCAAACAGTTTTTGGGAGGATTTTTTTTTTGCTGGTGCTCCTCAAGGTTTCCTTTTCCTGTTTCTATTCAGTAACAAAAACGTGTTAATTGGAGTAGTTTCTGGTGATCATTTATTTGATTTGGCATTTAATACTTTATTAATTTCTGGGAATTTATTCATTCATAAGAGCAGATTTTTAAAAATCAAACCATTATTCACTACATTTCATGAGAGATCAGTTTATATTTTAAATCGTTGAAATTCATGGAAAACAAAAATGCAATAAAACTGCCCATTTTCATTAAAGATCACATGTTATATGACAATCCCTAGTATTGTGAACCACAATTCTGTTATTTTCGTTTTTTCTTTGTATCTTATTCTTTTGTTATGTCTTTTTATTGTAGTTATGTGAATGTGTTCAATAAAAAAATACATTAAAATATCCTCGGGAGAGGAAGAAAATAAGTATTAGCCTATTTTCTTACCCATAATTCATAGTTTCTATTGTCAAGCTCGACCTTTCAACTCTGTTACCTTCATAAATGATATTTACCATTTACTCTTTGGGAAAAATAAACAATCGTCATGAAAAATAGATTCATTTCTTGTTTTCCTCATGCCACATGTAGCTCCATATCCTAGCTAATGCAGACATGTGACAACTTTTAGCTCAAATATTCAACCCTGTAACAAAACACACTACAGTTACCGTGACAGTTTTTCCCAATAATTATGGGGATTTCATGTCTAAGGTGGGAAAATGTATTTTCTTAGAGGTTCAAATGGTCCTTAATCTGATGCAATGTTAAGAAACACAATGGGTGGGGGGGTGGGGGGGGGTAAGTATTTCAATCACCAGTGAACCAAATGTGCACCGTGTTCAGAGAACGACCCAAACCCTTTCCTAGAGGAGTTTTAGGGCTCCAAGAGCCCGATAGCTCATCTGCTGTTGAGAAGAATGACCTCTTTCTTTGGGAGGAGTGCTTTAAAAGCAGCGCCTCGAGTAACGCCACATCGTCAAGAGGCAGGAACAGAAAAAGGTTTGTCTTTTTCTTTTGTGCTCCTCTACCTGGTACGGCGTACGATTTCCTAATCTCCGGCCTCACCTCAGGAACCTGGTCATCAAATCAGCCTAACTCTCCAACAGTTTTTATTAATAGTAGATCAAACATGACTGTGAGCTCAATGCTCAGAAATATGGGTTTTACTATTTTCAGCCCCGTTTATTGAATAATTTGAATCATTTCGACTGTTCAAACGTGATTTCCTTTTGATTTGTTTAACAACAGTCATCCCTCCGTCAGTTCCACCGTTAATTCCTCTGCTCTCCCATTGGCTCTTCCTCTCACTGCCCATTGTGCGGTGGGCGCACGCGTGGGCGTCACTTCACGCTCAGCCCAAATGCACTCCACGAATCCCAATAACACCACACTTGTAATCCTCAGAGACAATGTTGGCATCTCCAGTTAACAGTGTGCAGCCATGCAGCTTTCCACTTGTTTTAGCAGCTCCAGTCAGGGAAGAGCGCTCACTCCTCTGCTTATTTAGGGCTCAGGGACAGACTGGGACACGGCCACCATCTCCTTTGTCGGGATTTTTATGTAGGAATTTGGATTTTTAAGATGATGAGTTTTGGAGAAGGCATTGGGAAATATCGAATTGAACTGAAAGAATGTAAATGAAATCATGTGATGAGGCTAAAACACACTTTAAGTGTCTTCATTCGTTTAAAGGAGACCTGTTGTTATCATTTTAGATAAACAAATATAAAAATATATTTTTCCGTTTCATTTCTTGGGTTTGGTCTCTCTTTCGAGGGTGATGACAAGCCCCTGATGTCAGGAAAAATCAGAATCTATAGAGCATTCATTTGTATTCATTTTCCCAGCATTCACTCTGTGTGTCTGCTTCACTTAGAATGAGAAGAGAGAAGAAATATTTTCGTAAAGGACAGGTTGGTAATTTTTTGTTTTCAGTAGATTGTTACACCAGACAGCAGTGGATGCAGTTTCTTTTTTTCCCAGTAAGAAACACAGTTTCAGTGTTTTAAACATTTTTTTGTGGCACTTTCCTGATGATGGGCTTTATAAATATAAAGAAAATGAGGGATGTTCAGACTGGACACATCTGGTCCACTTAAAGTGAACAGGTGTTCATTTTCCCCGGAACAAATTTTCAGTTTGAATGCACCCAAGTGGACCCTGGTCCTGGACCAGGAACATCTCTCAGACCCGTCGTTGGAGGCGGTGTCGGCTCGTTTTCCAATCGGACTGAGCTTTGGTTGGTTCCTCAGTCCGAACACAATCCGTCCTCGGAGCAGAACAGCTGAACCAAAAAGGCCACCGTAGCCGATGGTCGCGTGATCTAAACACAGTCAGAACGTAGCAACAGATGACAAATATAAAGCAACAATTGTCGTGTTTTCAAAGAAGAAAAAGGCTCCAACTGTTTATTTGTCCGAATGTTTACTTTAACTCAACTGAAAACGCTTGTCTGCGCATTACAGACTTTTCTGTGTCGTTGCACGGCGTGCGCCCAACAGGTGCCGCTGTGAGGTCACTATAAAAGCTACCTTGTAGTTTCTTAACAGAATTGTTTTAAATCAACGCCGTAACACCACAACGATGACACACAGCAACTCATTGACATGTGGATGGATGAATTCAGACTCAACAAAACAACTTTTAACTTGACACACTTCGCTCCTCACTGTTTTCCCGACAATCTATATGTCATAAACTTATCAGTGAACCTTCTTAGCCGTCTTGTTGCCAGTATCCGCCCTGCAGCACGCCTCCACTGCACCAAGAAAGCAGGTAAAAAGTGTCGCACCTGAGGCTGATGCAGGCGTTCAAAATTGGTGACCGAAATATAAAGTTTGAATGAACTGTCCCTGAGAAAGACTGCAAAGAGCAGGACTTCCATAACTTCTGCATCTAGTAGCTTTGCTCCCCCCCTTCATAATTCCTGACCAATGAGTGAAGAGATCTTTAGTCACATGTTTTTGTTTACAAGCTTTAGAACAGCAGTTTGAATACAGACCAAACAGAAGGTTCAGGACTCGATGTGGACCAAACTAAGCAGACTGGGTCAGAACCAATGGGTATTGAGTACGTCCTAAGCCTAAAATTCCCTTTTCTGAGTATTTATTTATTGAAACCATTGTGAATCAGGAGCAGATGAAAAAAATGCAATTCGAAAAAGCTTGTAGCCGTGAGGTAGAAGCTACTACAGCAAGCCTCAAGCTTCCTGCTCTGCTCCATTCTGATCATCCACCAAATAGATCCATGACGGTCTTTGTTTTCCTGGTCTGAGCTGGAATCTGGATCAGAACTGGACGGCTGGATAGCTACGATATTGCTGCCATTTTTGTTGCATCATTAATGTTCAGGTTGTGGTTAGCTGTAAGCTATTGGGAGAGAGTGTAAACAAAGAGATGATGGGAAACGGAGGCGCCCACAAGCAGAGGAAGATTAAAAATGAACTCCTGCAGAAACTATTTCCTAGAAAAGGATTTTGCCTATAAAGTGGAACTTCAAACATCACAGGGGATGTATTGTTTTGGACCAAACCATGTTTTAGATTTGGTTTTGTCACAAAGCTGCTTTCTAAATCTGTTTGTCTTAACAGGCCAGGACTCTGCTGAAAAACTGAGGCGTTTTGTGGGAAATTATGGGGCATAAATCTGCTGTTTTCATACTAATCTACATTGAATACACAGACAAATACCTTCAAAGGGAGGACACATACGCATTGGAAATGAATGATTTTTAACTGGCATGTGTTTTGTTCTTTGTGCATTTCTCAATAAAAGAATTTAGAAATTCATCTGCCAAAACCTCTCACCTGCTGCTGATGGACTGAACAACAGTGACTGAAACTCTCAGTGGGGTTGAACCAGAGGAACCTCTGGTTGAAACAAATGCAACATTTAAAAATTCAGAGTTTTGATTTGATTTTTAAGGTTACAACAACATTGTTCCACTTGCGCTTTTGTTTGCTAAATTGATTTTTCTGCTTTTAATTGACCGAAGGTCTTTACTGTAGTGCTTTACTCATTCTATCAGTGAGTGGCAGATACATTAAAAAGAGAGAATAATGAAAGGTAGTTATAGCTTAAAAAACAACTTTTTTTGACATTTACTACCATGTAAATGAGCTAAATCCCTTTAAATCCCTTTTGTGGCAGACATTTGTCTTTCTTAGTGTGTGTTGGACTGTTGTACAAACAAATTCAGAACGTACACCCATCTTGTTCCTCCTTTTACGACAGAGTAGCATTGTAAAAACCTATGAGCTTGTTTATTCCCTCTAAGATAAAGAACCGACTTATTTCCCAGCATGCCTCTCAACCTAAAACCTGTCATGGCCTCTGAACTCATCAGAAGCCTCTTCTGCAGTGTTGACCTAAAGGAAAACCTGATCACGGGGGTCTTCTGTGCTTTTTGAAACCTCTTTCCAATTATGATCACCTCCTTTCACTCTTGATCTGTTTCTGTAGCTTCAGATTGTTTCACAAAACTGAAAGTATTACCTAACAGTTGTCCGTTTGGCCTGTTAGCTTAAAAATCCCACAGCTGTACATCCGTTTAATGGCCAGGAAAGCTCTCCAAATGACAAAACTAACAATCACAGTCCAAACAGCTGATGTCCTCAGAAACTACAAAGTCCCGCTGCTTTTTAAAGAAGGCAGTTGTTGTTGTATGTTTGCTCAGCATCAAGCAGCTGCAGGACATTTGTTTGTTGGACCAGTCCCACTCCTCTGGGTTTATTATCCCTCTCCAATTGCTTGTTGAGGGTCGTCACACATATTTGAAGAACTCTTTTGCATAATTGCATCAAATATTTATCACAACATGTGCTCTACAATCATCCGAGGAGATTTAAACAGGTTGATCCGCGGCGTTCAGGATGGATTTGAATTCTTCTATGTGTTTAACATGTTGATCCGTTGATAACGGAAACCCCGGCAAATGTTTTTGTCTCATTTCTCACGTATTTTTGGTCTCGTAGACACGGAGTTTAGAGCTGTGGATCGCTACTTTGGTGGTGATCCGATTCACAGATCAACGATTTACAGATCAACGATTTACAGATCAAACCACAATTCTTACAATTAAACATATTATGTTTGAATGGTTGATATATGATTGCCTATTTACTGCAGGTATGACAAATAAAGCGATATGTATTTAATCACCATCATTTATATTATTATTTAGAACAGGAGAAAGAAATGTTATTTATCAGTTTAAATAACGTGACACTCTGAGGTTTTTCTGTCAACTTCCTGGTTGACTTCAGCAGGAAACAAAACATAAACGTCTCTGTTGTTTTGGATCACTTAACGACAAATCCTGAAAATGTTCTCCACAGTTTTTCCATCCTCAAAGATTTTCTGACTACAGTAGAGCCACGACTAGAAGACATAAATGAAGACGCAGCAACACCAACATAGAAATGGAACGACTAGAACAGACTCAGTCCTTTCACCTGAACTAACAACAGAGTTTCCAACAGAAAACATCTTTTACAAACGGACTTTTTTCATTTTTAGAGGAAAAAGAAAAACTTCCCAAAACTTCACGTGAACATTTTACAGACGTGTTCCGGTACAACTTCACCACGCTAGCAGACGGTCGCATGACGTCACACCATTCTTCACAAGATTTATTATATTTATTATATTTTTTTATTTGAATTGTCAACTGTAGTTAAAAAAAATCTGTTTTCAGATCTTATTTTGGTAAACTGAGCTTAAGCCTAATTTTCTACGAAAGCGATATTTTTACGTTGAAAATAGGAACCGTCACCGACACTTTACTTTGAAAATGCATTTCCTTCCGAAGACAGTAGAAAATTGAGAATAGTTTACATTCTATACTTAAAATCCAACATTGTTCTGCAATTTTAGAGCTATAATTACACTTTCTGAAGTGGATGTTTACTATACTACACTACTGTATGTTTAGGAAGATTCAGCAATCTCTAACGTCACAAATATTTAGTGTGTTTCACTCAGGAGTTTCATCTCAAGTACTGAATTGGCTCAGATCGGGCATCTGACCCATCATGAGTTTAGTTGTTGGACTCTTCTCTGTTTTAGCCAAAAACCTTGTAAAAAAACAAAAAACGAACAAACCTAGAAATCTGAATTTATAGTGACATAAAAAAATGTCTTTGTTGTTTTTTTGAAATTGGTTATAATGGGATTTTAACAGATTTGAAAGGGCGGTTATTTTCATTCTCCTCTCTGCCCTGGGCTGAGTCTCACAGGCTGTAGCTGCTGGAGCAAACAGTCGTTTGGACTGTTTTAACAGACTCTGAATGTGGGAGGATCTCAAATTTTAAAATAGAACATGGTTTTATTTTTTCATCATTATGGTTTCTGTCTACTTATTAATTTAATCTTCTGTTATGCACTTTTACTCTTTAAAGAAAGCCTCAAAAGACTGCTGTCACCTTTGTCTTATGTCGTCTTTACTGTTCTTCAACCAGGGTACTGCAGTAAAAAGGACTATATGGAGACTTTGGTTTCTGAGATCCTGATATTTCAGGTAAAAACCAAACAGAAGAGGTTCGTGAAAAGGTGAAACTGAGAGAAGCGTTGCCACAGTAACACACAAGCAAAAATAACACAAAGGATTTCTTGAGGATCAATATCTCCAAGTGTAGAGTTTGGGCAGTTACTGCACGACTTCACAGCTGCATGCAATGACAAAAAACACGCCGGCGACCTGCGAGATTCCTGGTCAACGACCTCCTCGAGTGAAAGGTTGCACTCACACGATTCGTCATGAATCATCAGCGTGTCATCAAGTACTCAAAACTCTAATTTGGTTTTGAGAACAGCTGCTTCTGCGTCGTCCTGTCAGAAGTTCTGCAGTGAAATTATACTCCAGCTATCAAAGAGGATATTTACCTTCAGCCAGTGAAGGCGAGGGGAGCTGTACTGGACTCTGAGAGGGCGGAGTCAGATCCACCCAGCCTCTCGGTTGAGGGACCAGTGTCGCTGTGACCTTTTGTGTTGTTCCACTAAGAAGAGGAGTTGAACAAGCAGCCCACATTTTACATAATATAAAATTCTCCTTGCTGTCATTTGTTTATTTATTTGTTTATTGGATACAATAATGAACATCTGTTCAGACCGTGATAGATGTAAATATGCCAGATTAAAGCAAAAATGCTAATTTACATGTATTCCCTGCAGGCTAACACCAGAACATAAAAAGACATAAAATGAGACATTAGTCCAGTGTTTTTTAACCTTTTTGGAGCCACGGCACACTTTAGCCTTGACTAAAATCCCGCGGCACACCAGCAGCCAAAATTTAAAAAAAAGGAGAAACTCCTAGTCTGTATTGATCTACAGCTCCTCTGCAATCTCACATACATTTTTGTGATAATTGTGGCAGAAAAAGCTGGAAGTTGCAGCTGTTTTTTTCTAAAAGATGTAATAAAAGTTAAGTTAGAAGATTTAAAAACTGTTTGATGTGTGTTCGTTGTGGTTTCAAGACGTTTAACAAGGACGACTCATTGTGCGCTGAGATGCTGTCACTTTAACCCAATGCATCATGGGAGATGTAGTGATGGCAGACAGACTCTCTTCTCTGAGCTTCATTGTTTTGTTCACTTGTTCCACGGTCTGATTCTGTAGAAAGCTACACCGCTAAAGACGAGCTTTAGCTGGTATTTTTGTTGGAACTGAGAGACTTTATGAGCAGAATCAGAACAAGGAAGTGAAGACTTTAACCACTTCTGATTGGTCAGACTGATGACGTGTGATTAAGCCTCCAAGAATGATTGGTGGAGACAGTTAAAGGGGCGGGACTTTTCAGAAAACGTCTGAAGCTACGGCTAAATGGCGGTACCGTCATTCTGGAGATGGGAAATGTTTTTAGATTAGTTATTGAGGCCAATTTAGTCTGCTGTGGCACACTGGTTGAAAAACACTGCATTAGATCAGTGTTTTTCAACCAGTGTGCCGCGGCACACTAGTGTGCCGTGGGAAATTGCCCTCATTAACTGATCTAAAAGCATTTCCCATCTCCAGGAAATCAGCTCTTTGTTCATCCAAACAAGTCCTGATAAAACACTGAGTAGTTAGGAATATAAACGATCATAAAATACTTTTTTCTTTGTGTTTATTTGATTCTATTAAAGACATTTTGATAAGAATGACGGTACCGCGAAATAGCTGCAGCTATAACTGTACGGAAAAGTCTCGCAGCTTTTACTGTCTCCACGACTCCACCAATCATTCTTGAAGGCTTAATCACATGTCATCAGTCTGACCAATCAGAAGTGGTTAAAGTCTCCACTTCCTTGTTCCAATTTAGCTCATAACTCAGTCAGTTCCGACGAAAACACCAGCTAAAGCTCGTCTTTAGCGGTGTAGCTTTCCACAGAATCCGGTATCAGACCGTGGAACAAGTGAACAAAACCATGAAGCTCAGAGACGCGAGTCTTTATGCCGTTTTCTCGCAGTTTGCACACTACATCTCCCATGATGCATTGGCTTAATGAGTCGTCCTTCTTACATGTCTTGAAAACACAACGAACATACAGTTTGTATGTAACTTAACTTTTATTACATCTTTTAGAAAAACATCTGCAACTTCCTGCTTTTTCTGCCACAATTATCACAAAAATGCACGTCAGATTGCCGGGGGGGGTGGGGTGGGGGTGGGGGTGGGGGGGCTGTAGATCAAAACAGACTGAGTTTCTGCTTTTTTTTTTTTTTTTGGGATGCTGGTGTGCCGCGGGATTTTTGTCAAGGTTAAAGTGTGCCGTGGCTCAAAAAAGGTTGAAAAACACTGCATTAGACCACAATAAAAGCACATTATATTCCAATACAAGGTTAACATTCAGGACATAAAATGTTGTTTTTACAGTGTTTGCTCCTCTGGCTTTTCTAAATTGTTCTTTAGTTTAGGTCATTTCTGATATTTGCAGTGTTTTAAATTATTCCTGCCAGCATTCAACATTTATATTAGCTTAGTCTCCTTGGTAAACACAGTGCAAATGGAGAGGAAAGCTGAAGAACGAGGGATGCTGCTGACTGCTTTGTGGGAAGTTTTTTGGCTCGCTTCTGCTCTCCGGTTCAGAGCTGAGAGGAACCGCTGCCTTGCCAAAAGTTTTTTGGAAGCCATCCTCCAAACCTCCTTTCTTTGAAATGAGAAACTAAACCTCCGTTGACCTCAGGCTTTTATGTGTCCTCATTCTGGAGCTTCTACTCCAGTTGTTGTGACAGGCCATTGTAATTCATTTTTCTTGCTTTCTGCTCAGCATGCATGGTTGTCTTTTGCCGTTTCCTACAAAAAAGGTGCAAAGAGGAAGAAAAATGAAACGAGTGGATTTGTATTTTATTCATATTTTTTTTAAATTAGTGCAGCCTTCGTTCCCCCCAGTGGCAGCTGGGAAACGCTGGCCCGAACAGGAGGAGGCAGAGGATGCTTGGATGGATTTCTGCGACGGCTGTGCAAAGCCGACGTTATTTGAAAGACGCTTTGCATTTTCTTAGCTCACCTGTCAATTTGATTCAAAACATCTTGGAAAATCTCTGATTGTTTATTAACAACAACAACTGGAGTGCTTAATGTACTGATGCAATTTTTACATTTAAACTGTAAAAAAAGGAAAATAAATGAGAAGTGATTGAATGATAAGAACCAATAGATAAACAGATGGATAGATTGATTAATTCATGTTTTCCATATTATCTGTGTACTCTGCTCCATCTCGAGGTATATTATGCTGGCTCCCCCAGGATTTATTATCCTGCACATCCTGGCTTTATCAGGAATGTGTAACATCCAAATGAAAAGAATGAGGAGCCTCTGTGCTGCTCCCCGCCGCCGCTGTTGTGCACACCTGCCTTTCTGAATACACGTTCCTTAGAGGACAGGATTATATAGCTGTCACAGCTGTCAGTCATGGCCCCAGCCGCCCCCCCCCCTCCATCTACACACAATCAACCCTGCCCCACCACCGACACCTCCACTCGCCCATCTGTGCGCCCATCGCCGGCTGTTGCCATAGCAACAAAGAGGATACGAGGACTGTGTACGCCGGAGCCTCGCCCTGCTACCTGTGGCTGTACCTGTCACCCCGGCTTGACATGTATTTAATGGGAACTGCTGTTTAACCGTGTCGCAGTTAATTATGTGGCGGTTCTGCAGCCTGTTTTGATGGGACTTCCTGTGCATCTGCAGCCTGCGTGTGCAAAAAAACCCCCCACTTATTATCTGGGAAATTCTTCACTGCAAATGCTGCAAGAAGCTGTAAGCTTTGCATAGTTTCCCTGCTGCAACGCCAAAAAAAAACTTTATTTCCCCTTACGTTTTCATGACTGACAGTTATTAAAGCAGATAGCACATGTTCTAGATTACTGTATAGCACTTATAAATGGACTTATGTCTGTTCTTGTCTTTTTAAGGTGAGTTCTGTATTTACTTTAATTTAATTATTAATAATTGTCCACTAAAGAGACTGAAAAATGGATTCTACACTACAAAGTTGGGACCAAGTCATTGTCATAAGTCTCCAGATTTTGTCCTCAAGTCATTTCAATTCAGTTCCATTCAATTCAATTCAATTTTATTTGTATAGCCCAAATTTATAACCACAGTCGTCTCAGTGGGCTTAGTACGGTAATTGTAAAGTAAACATACAATCAAATGGATCATAAATGCATAGAATTCAATAAGATAATACTAAACGTTAACTTAACAGACTAAACTAAACTGGACATACCTGCCCTTAGACCCTCCTTCACGGTAAGGAAAACTCTTAAAAAAAACAGAATCCAAAATGAAGGACAGGCGATGTACCAGAACTCTTAGAGAAGAATTAGCTTATCTAACTCTACAACTACATGTTTAAAGTCCAGCAGAATAGCTTCATCCAGATGGAGTTGGGGGGACAGTCGGGGGCGCAAGACGAGCCAGAGACAGGATCCACAGCCAGGTGTAGAAGCAGTAGTAGAGGCGAGCCAGAGACGAGGTACACCGTCAGGAACAGGAGCACGGATGAGCCAAGTGGAATCTGGAAGCACTCCCACTCCCCAGGAGGGGAGAGGAAAAGAGGGACAATACATGAATCACTGCACCAAACAGAGGCATGGAGAACTAAATGATGAATAAATGATCAAGAATAGAGTAGAAGTAGATGAGAAAAGAGGACAGAACCCCAGTGCACCATAGTTACCCCAGCTTCAAATTTCTTGCAGCTACTAACAACTAATAGTTATTATTAAGTTTAATTAAAAAAACATTAAGTTAAGTAATCTCTGAATACTAACTAGTCTGACAATAATCCTGTCCACAGAGGAATGTTTTCAGTCTAACTTTGAATGTAGAATCTGAGTCGGCCTCTCTTCCATGAGCTGGGAGTTTATTCCATAAAACAGGGGCTTGGTGGGTAAACGCTCTACCTCCAACCGTACTTTTACTGATTCTAGGAACCACAAGCAGTCCTGCATTTAGTGAGTGAAGTGTTCTGATTGGATGGGAAGTCAAGTCCAGGTACAGCTGTTAAGTCTTTTGAGTCCTCCCTAGTCCTTTCAACAACAGATCAATAATATTTATACATGATATAAGAATAATAATATTTATGATTTATACTGGTTGGTCTTGGTGGACAATTTAAAAAAAGTAAAATAGATAAATATGATTCTAACAATAAATGTAGTTTTATCCTGCTGTGAATCAAACATCACAAAGAAAAACTGTCTTTGAAATGATATAATAGGAACCCGTGATCCACATGGAGGTTTTTTCAAGTATACGGTTCTGTTTATGGTCGTAAAGTCAAACCATAAATGTTTTTATAAACCTTTGTTAGCAGTATTTCCAATATCTGCACATGCAGATGATTAGATTTTTGTGTGATTATATCATCCATGCAGAAACAAATCCATGCAAATGTTCCTTTGGACCGGACCACAGCAAAGGCTTTTTTGGTTCAGTAAGCTCCTGAAACCTGATTCCTGTTGATCCCATTTTTAGCATGTGAACTCTAATGAGTTTGGGCTTCTTGGTGAAAATGTACAAACAAATAAAGAACCTTGTTCTCTGACTTAAGCTGACTTTAATTGGCTGCTTATTCAACCACAAATTATTAAATTCTATCCTCTGTCACGTAAAACTCAATCGAACCAAGACTGATTTTATTTTAAGACCTTTTTTTTCCAAAATTCTAAACAAAACTGAATTTCATTAGTGTGTAACAGGCTCCTGTTTTAGCTGAGGATGTCTTCAGCACTCATTTGCAAGTGTGTCAGTCCGCCTTCAGCGCTTCTTCTGAGCCAGTGATGTGGCAGAGACAAACCCAGGGCGATCTCTGTCTGAGTCGCCTGAGTTTGTCACAACGACTCAGGAAGCTTTTGTGAAGAAGTGGGAGAGTCTTAGGAAAAAAAACAAAAAGCTTTGGAACCTCTACAAAAAAAAGTATTTAAAAGAATAAATGAAGATGTTTACGGAGTGAAAGCAGTGAATAAAGTAGAGTAGATCCTGATGGAGCAGAAACGCGAAGCGTGAGAAGGATTGAGTTCAGGCTGAAAGCAGCCTGATCTGAGACCCGTTTGTGTTTTCTCTTCACTAAAATAATTTCAGGTTTCGTGCTTTTTAAGTTGGTTTTCTGCTTTAGTAAAAACAGAGAAAATTGGAAAAGAATTATCCTGGAACTGGGATTTGTTCCCGGAAGCAAACAAAGGTTGAACGGATTGTTCTTTGTTGGCTGTGGGTCTTAACTCGACTGCAGCATTCATGGCAGTCTGGTTACTTGAAGTGCTGACAGAAATCCGTGCACTCCGGCTTTCTTCAGGCCATCCAGTGACTGGTGTTGATCCATATGCTGTTTGAGAGGCTTCATCGCCCCGACCAGCGTAAGACGCAGGAAACACTGGTGGTTGTGTGGCTGTGAGCCCCCCGAGCCTGTCTGAATATGGGAGGGAAATGTAGGTCAGTCCTGCTGTTGTAGCCCAGCAGTGAACCCGCCACTCAGAGTCTGGAAAACACCAACTGGCACGAGGACTCGTGTAAATTAGCACGTGACTTTTTTTGACACCAGGGTTTCATTGATCTTCGTTTTTGTATTTTTTAGTAGACCCACTATCAAAAGAAAGTACTACAACGGTTGTGAATATGTTTAAATCTCAGCCGGAAGAGTCAGCATGGGAGCGGTGTAACTAGCAACAACAGCGGGGGGGCTCTTCGTGTCCTATGAATAATACTTAAGAGAGGCTCACTCCTGATCAAAACGCACTCTGGTGCACCCTTGATTTGCAGAGGATAAGGATCATTAAAGCAGGGCCGTCCATGCTCCTCCTCTCCATAGTGTGTCGGGTCTCCAGTGGTTCTGACGGGATCTGGAAAAGCCTGCAGCACTTTGCTGTTTGAAGGCTGCAGAAGCAGCAGAAATGATGGAGGAGTGCACGGAGAGGCTGAGTGGGCGTGATGTGCAGATCCGTTCAATTGAACTAAACTGTTGGAAAAGGAAGGCGCCCTTTGATTCTCCATCTTAGTTTTTTAGATTATTCACTTCAGACTTTAGTTTTTGTAAGTGTCGAATTGGAGAGGTTTATTTTTATTCTGAAGTTTTGAATGGACATTTTGAAAATCAAAACTTGATTTTCTGCATTGCAAAAAAAGAAGAAGTGTCTCCTAAAGGTCTGAGTCACGTTCAGCCATACGGGGCTTGACCCGTGTGGGCGTCTCTGGTTGTTGGGTTGTCGATTATAGAGAGGATCTTATGGTCCCATCCTGATTAAAACTGTGTTTTTGGTGTTTTAAACATGTTTTTGCTGCATTTTTCTGATGATTGAGAGCATTTATAAAGACAATTAAGCTTCTTTCTTTATTTAAATCGTTTTAAATCAGGAGCAGGAGAAAAAAATGCAGCTTGAAAAAGATTGTAGAAAATACGGTGGGCGGAGCTTCAAGCTCCCTGCTCTGCTCCATTCTGATACATCCACTGTCAGACAAATAGATCTACGAACGTAAACTACGTCTAAACTGGATAGCTCTGATACTGCTGCCATTTTTGTTGCACCGCTAATGTTAGGTTGGAGTGTGTGCTAGCAGGAGAGAATGTAAACATTGAGCTCTCAGCAATGGGGAGGGGATGGGGGGGGGGGGGGGTTGCGGGGTCTCTCTGCATCAGCGGTACCGCCCACAACTCTGAGACAAATTTCTAAATTCATTCTGCCGCTCTGCAGAAACTATGTTGGAGAAAACGGTAAAGGTTTTTGCTAAAAACGGCATAATCATTATTAAAAGACCATTGGGAACGCTTTGAAAATCGATCATAAGATGATTGGAGTGGGACTCAAGAGTGAGCGCAGGAGTGTCTTACAGTCCCCTTGAGGCTCGTACAGCCACCTAAAAAGGAAACGTACCATCGTCATGTGTGTCTATCCTCATCATGTAACAGTCAGGCTGCAGCCAGGACCGCACACTTGTTACGTGAACAGCACTAACGGGTATCTTGTACAATCTGCAGGATTTGGGGGGTTGGATTTTTCGTGCAAGTCACCTGTGTAAACCATACAGGTATGACCAATTTGTGACCCCCATACAGCCCGTATCCACCTGTAAGGACAGTTGGGACTTATAGGGCTTTAAGGACAGAACTGTTCTGTGAAGAAAGCAAAGCACTGAAGCAAAGTCATAAATGTAGAAAACTGAAATTCCTCCAAATTGGATTGAAAATGGTTTATTTGAAGCAATCAAAGCAAGAATAATGCATAATCCACACCGTTTTACATCCATACAAAGACGCATCAAACATAGGATAATTAGTCATCAAGTCAAAGAAAGGGAGTGGAAGGAAACAAACTTATATAATCCCACCCAAATGTTTTCAATGTTGGAGAAACACAACAAACCCTTTCAGTCAGGACCGTTATCTGCTGAAGAACGACCCACTAATGAGCTACTTTGGCCATTTTCATCTCTTTGTCTGAAGATTTACTTTCAATCATACCACATCTGCATATTATAGAAAGTCAAGTATGTTACTAGGGTTACAAAACATCAGAGTTTTCTACTATTTTTTCTTTATTTTTTACGCTAAGTCTTAGATGAACTGGATGATTCTGTGTTTCGAAGCATTTAATTTGTTTTTGTGATCAATAACATACTTTACCAGTAAACATCAGATACAATTAGCTCTCAAACAAGCAGGAGATAAATGTGTTAAATTACTGCTCAGTTCCTGGATAGCCTGTGTGGAGTGACGGATAGATAAGCCTTATCTTGATGCTTGAGGCTCACTAGCTTGTTCGGAAATAATTAAAACGATGGTAAACAAGAAAGCAGCGCCTTTTCAGGGACTATTTTCTGCTTCATTTATGACAGCTGGCTGGTATAAACACTGCCGCTTGCTCACCGTATTCATCACATTCATGAAACTCTTCTGGGTAGTTTGACCAGAGGCTGAAGATTGATTTATTGATGTCGTTTATTTTTTTTTTAGCTCTGGAAGTGAAACTTTAAAACATTTTCTTAAAGGACGAACTTTGCTCTGACTTTCTTTGGTAGATTTGAAGCACAAATATAACTGGAAAAATAAACAAATACATAAGTCGGCTCATAATTTCCTGTTAACGATTCTTTAAAAAAGGCCTTCTGAGTTTCAGTGAGACTTAAAAGGTTTCCTCTTTTCTGGTTTAGAATTATATTAAAATTAAAGTCCATGCAATCATTTATGTGATAGAAGTTGAGGCTCCTGTTCTCAGAGAAGGAAGAAGGTCCTCACTTCTCCATCTCTGTTTTCACTGGTGGAATGCAGTAAGTCAAATGCAGTATCAACACAGGTCAACAATGCGATGAAGACAAGAGCCGATTGACTCGCCAAAATAGGTCGGGCAGTACCTATGCGCACGACAGTAGTACCTTGTGAAGAAAAATGCAAAAAAGAAATAACAATAGACTAGAAGACAAGTTGTAGGTAGAAGGTGCATGTGAAAATTGAGTAAAAAACAAATAAACTATGTAGAAATACAGAGGGATAGATACAGAGTCCATGTGAAATTAAACACAAATGGTGAACTTGGGATGTTTTTGCACATATTGCTGTTCGTACTTGATTATCGAAGGTGCTATTTGGACTCCCTATGGAGTCTTTTTGTATGTGCCGGCGGGCTCCTGTATCGTCTGCCAGAGGGTAATAGTTGGAGTGGAACAGAACTTGTGTTCCGCATAACAAGCAAACGCCGGAAACAAATCACATTTGTTGTGCGAGGCGCCACTTTACAGCACTTTGCTAAACGTTTGTCCCACTTTTCATTCCCATTGATCGATGTAAAACACTTTTGTGTGCAAACAGTGTCCCTCTGGATCTGTAAGGTCTGAAAGTTTCTTCTCTGACACCAAAGAAGACTTTCCAAAATGTGCTTTTTAAAGGTTGTAGACTGATCATAAATCATTTTTCTGGAATGGAAAGCTGAATTTGAAGTAGCTCAACAATAAATGTGGTTAAAAGTACAAGGTAACATTTCACAAACCTGCAGCACTTTTGTCGTTCTAATTATTGGAGTCGGGTTACACTGAAAGGTTCATCGTGTGTCTGTTTTACTCATTCATGATTCAGTGCATCAACACATCTTTATATCCAAATATTTACTAAACCTGACACAAGAAGGGATTTCTCAATGTGGTTACACATTTGTGGCTTCAAAATAGTTTTTTTCAAAGTCATATTTCCCCCCGGCTCCACAGAGATCCTTAAAGCATATTTTGATACCTTTCTATCAGCCCTCAAAGTGCTTATTTGTGGCGCTCACACACATTCATGACCTAATGGAGGCTTTGGGGTCAGCGTGGAGTTTCTCGCCTGAGGACACGTGGACTCAAACTCCCAATTCTTCCGGTCAGAAGGCAACATTTCCTGAGACGGCAGACGGCTTGAGACATTCGTTATTTCTCCATCATAAACGAAACCAAAGCAACTCTAGAAAACACCTAAGTTCTTCTTTTGTGAAGGCTCTCATTCATGGGTTCATCCCAGGAAAAGGGGGCGACATGTCTTAGAATTTAAAGACTACAATCCGTGTTTTGGAAACAAAACCTTTGCTGTTATGGTCTGGCAAGAGAAGTTTAGAACTGATACAAACCCTATTAGTGCAACACCAAGCTGCCTATGAAGAACACTTCACAGAATCTGAATTTATCCCCTTAAATTTGATCGGGCTGGTTGTTGCTAAACTAAGCTGGATCATTTATTTAGAAAACAGCTATTAGCCTCAGAAAATTTATAAGAAAGGTTTTTATTAGTTCCCCACATTTTTTTAGCAGAAAATGGTATCTGACGACCATTTTTTTAACTGTCATCGTCTGAATCAATTTTCATATTTAAAACATGAAACAAAACATTAAAATCTAAATTTGTGTTTTAGCGATCTGATCCGCTGTTTTATAGGTAATGCTTTTCTAATAATATATATTCTCGTACGTCTTTTGTATGCAGTGGTGGACCGTGCATTACACACCTTCAGTAGTGCTACGTCTGAATCGCTCAAACCCTCATGAACCATTTTACGAGGCAGAAACCAGCTTTGTGTTGCAGATTGAAAGTTCCTGTAGCCACAAAAAATGCCTCTAAATAAACCGAATAAACAAAACTGTAAACAAATCTGGTTATGCAACTACAGCCAGCACAAAACATTGAAAAATAACCACATACATTTGGAATATTATTTATTATGGAATGTATCATTTCACACATCAAAAAATAGGAATATTTGAAGACATAATCCATCCTCCTCTCTTTCCTCAAAAACAGTCCATCACCTTGTCATGTAGATTATCGCTTCAGTTCCATCCAGAAGTCCTTTCTATTCCATCAAGGCCAGTCCTGAGAGCCCAGTCTGTCCGGTTGTGTTTCTGCGTAGGTTTGAATTCACTTTAGAGACGAAAAAATGTCCGCTGGACAGACGCAGTGGACACGGGGACGGTCAGCGCCAAACACATCAATCTGGAATACTGCTTCATGATTCACTTAGATTTTTCTGATGAAGGAAGTTGAGGAGATCAGTGGGAGATTTTCCTGCAATTCAATAATTAAAATTAACATTAATGAAGTAATCATTACAGTCAGCTCTGTTTTTAACTTAGACAGATAAAAAAAATGCTCTGTGGCTCTGTGTCTCTCTTTTTAGCGTACTAATGCACGTTCAATCAGAAGGTCTGAATACTGTGACGCTGCCTAAGTCTGCTAGAAGGCCCCGGTGACACCAACTCAAAATCTGATTGGTTAAAAGAAACGAATGTCAGACATTGATTTTGCATTAGAGGGCCTTCAGAATGAACAGTGAAGGCCTCTTTAGCTCCGACTCTGCCTGGCAACAAAGGGCAGCTGAAATGCGATTGGTTAAATGCTCCAGTGTGAAGATACGTCTGTTTGGAAGCAGCATAACCATCATAAACACAATAAAAGGGAATGGACAGACCATTTGGAATGATATAATGAGTATGCATGGATAAAGTATAATGAACACATGATTAAGATATTTTTTAGGCCTTCAGAGAAGGCCTTGAATGCCCTCATTCTACCACTGTTTGTATGTTACCTTCTGCGTGGAGTTTGCATGTTCTCCCCGGGAATGCATAGGTTTTCCCCAGGTACTCTGGCTTCCTCCCACAGTCCAAAGACGTGCGTCATAGGTTGACTGATTACTCTAAAGTTGAATTTTGAATGGGTGTGTGATTGTGTGGCTCGGCATCAGACTGGCAACTTGTCCAACAGTAGCCAGGTTAGTGTCTGGCAACTCCGTGACCTCGACAGGAATCAAACAGATTAAGAAAATGGATGGATGAATGGATAAATACATTAAAAAATGCATTTTTATTACATTAACAACTAAAGGATTTGGGATTATGAAAAAACATGTTTCAAGTTAGAAAGCCTCACAAAATAGAGAAGATCTAATGTAATGCAAAGCTCAAGTACAGATAAAGATCAACAGGTTTTGCCGGTTGATGCTTTTGCAAAAAAAACAACTGTCCAACATTGGAGGGAAAAGGTTCCTCCAGTATTGTCAGATATGACTTTATTACCACAGATCAAAACATATAAACAGGACGTATGAAAGGAGAAATTTCAATAATTTCCACACACAAACCAGACAGCATTCCTTCAGGCCGTAAGGCAGGAGTGTCAAACATACGGCCCGTGGGCCGTATCCGGCCCGCCAGGTGGTTTAGTCCGGCCCACACATGAAGAGCAAAACTGTTCAGCATGTTTAAAAAAGAAAGCACGTTTCTAGTCCATTCCTGTGGCGAGTTGTGATTTTTTTTAAAGAAATAACCGAAATGCGCAATTCTGCCACCAGGGGGAGCAAAGGAAAAGCAAAACAGGTGAAACATCATATGTTTGCGCGTGCCAAAGGTGAAACCTAACAGCTCTGCTTCTGGGTAAGATGCAGTCTGTTTCCCTGCGAGCCTCAAGGCTGTTGTGTTGCTATAAGGATGATCAATAGTGACACAATAATGACCAAAACATTGTCAAAAAGAAGTGGATTGCTGAGCTTTCCAGGAAAAATGGACAGTTTTCTTTTTAGGCGGGGTGTTTCTTTTTTTTTGCGTAGCCCCTCTTGAGGTTATTATCGGGATTGCTTCCGTGTCAGATGTAAAATATTAAGTCAGTACAAAACTGAAAAGACCTTTTTCTTTTAAGAGAAATTCATTTTATTTGAGATCCATTGGCCTCTGTGAATGAATGTGTAATAATAAGTGATTAGGATACCATGTTGGTTGAGGCATTTTTCCAACTGAGTAAAAAAACAAGTACAAAGGTGTTGTTTTGTTTTTATGTTACCGGTCCGGCCCACTTGAGATCAGACGGGTTGAATGCGGCCCCCGAACCAAAACGAGTTTGACACCTCTGCCGTAAGGCGCAGCTTTTATCCAAATTCAACTGTGTGTTATAATGTAAAGGATCTATTCTAATTGTGCTTCCTGACCTGGAACACATACTCTATGGTACGAGGGGCTCAAGCATCTGTCCAAACGTTTTGGCATGATTCTGGTAAACTACGAAGCCGTTGGTGCACTGAGGGGAATGGAGTCAATTTAGTTATACGTTTGAATTCAGCCAACTAAAACCACAACATTTTCATATAAACATGCATAACACAGTTCACATGAAAAACTTCCCATCTCCTTTGACCAATCGCTTACCAATTGGTCCCTCAAGGCATTATGGGTAGTGTAGTCATACTACATTATCTGACTGTTTTGTTTCCCCCTTTAACATCAGAGTTTTAGCTCCGGTTTTTACATTCTTTCCACTACCGTAACTATTCAGCTGTTTACGTTGTTCCGGTAATTTCAGCAGATTCTGAAGAGGGAGGGAAACGGCATATCGTATGGCCAGCCACTATTCCCCCGCTCCAGAATCAGCTGCTGGACGTCGATCGCGTCAACAGCCAGGAAGTATCTCACAGTTATTTTGGTGACACCGCCAACATCTCCAGCGTTAACGGGTCGATGTGTCTTATAATCCAATGCGAGTTGTGGTCAAAAAATGCGGAAATTGCGTCTCTGCATCATCAGTTGTCAAACATTTGTCTCCATGGTGAGTCTGTTTGGTCCTCCCAACCATGGGGTCAGACCCAAAAGAGGCTGAGACCCCCGAGTACACGATAGAAATCTTTACCGCTGATGGGGCCCTCCTGTCAAAAAAGACGTCTTGCGGCTCCGGCATGGACCGCCGTGACGCTGGCACGGGGAGCAGGAGAAGAAAATGTCAGACAAAAGATTTAAAGCTCAAAAGAAGAGAGATGATGGAAGTAGTGTGAAAAGTAGAGCATGGCAGAAACAAAAAAGCCCCACTGTGAGAATGAATGCAGACTCTGGGGATGAAGCTGCACCCTCTAAGAAGAGAACTAACAAGCCTCCCTGTGGTGTTCTCTGCTGCCAAATGTTATGACTGATCAAGTCAGAGCTGCACTCTTTATTAGCGTTGATCACACATCGCCAGTCGAGTTTTTCTGCACAGAAGAGCACCCCTCCTTTCCTTCTTCAGAACTGTGTTCCCGTCTGTCGGCTTCACTTCATCCCCCATATTGTCGTAGTCCTGTCAGAGCAGACAAAGGAAAGCTGCCGCCATCACACACCCTTCAAAGATGGCATTTTGGCCTCTGAAACAACACCCGTTCGTCATTCCATCGCTTCACTGTCAGCTCTAATCTAGAGCTTTGCCTCCATCACAGATGAAGTCAATAACATTTGTGGAAAGACCAGAACTTCAAAGGACCAAAGGGGCTTTACGGGGAGGTTTCTGTGTGAGAACAGACCCACCCTGATCATTTCTGCAAACTGCTGCAGAGCCGTTTGATTCTCTTCAAATGTGGTGCACGGGGCTATTAAAGCAGCTTTGATCCTCCACCTACTGGGAAGCATCTGAAAGTGACTCTTTAGGGGAGAAAGTGCCCCTCCAAGGGTCTCATCTGCATGCGGAGGACTGTGCCTGCAGCGGTGGGGCAAACCCACATCCAAATCCAGCCAAATTCACAGCCAGACTGTACCTGCTCACATGAGGAGGACTCCGCGGGGGATGCCTTTAATCGCCCAATGAGCTGCAGTCTGTTCTAATTCAAGGGCTGCTTAGCACTGAAAAAACCTCTTGGCCCTTGAAAGCAGCACAATGTCAGCCGCTGAAGCTGCAGCAATTCTACCAGAACCAGTGAAACCACTACAGCCTTGGTCACACGCACCAGGGTCCTACGACCCTAGGGGTCAACCCTCTGGCTGCATCTTACCTTTTGTAGTTCCCATCAGGCTTTTTTACAACCACCTCAAGGGACGTCATGAAAATGGAACGTACCATTTTTGGACGTGTGGTGAGTGTATTGATAAGTTTCGTACAGCGAGGTCAGAGTACTGGACCCTTAATGATAACCTGCATGCGTGGGCCCGTGCACGTGATGTGTAAGTGCCCGTTGGACGCCCACACAAACTACACTCCGTCTAATTTCCTCATTTCTAACAGTCGGGCTGCAGCCAGGAGCGCCCACGGATGAAAAATCTTCACGTCATGCATGAGTCTCACCCACTTCCCCCTCCATCATGTGTTGAATATGACCTGTCGCCCGCGATATTCCCGTAGAAAACCGTCCATTTTCTCTGAGCGATCAACGACCTTACTACTTCCTGTGGGTCACCGTCTTCCACCCTACGGGTCAGACCATTTCTCCACCCATAGGGACAGTTAGGACTACAGCTTTACCTTTGAGGAAAACCTCACACAAAATGAAACACAACCATTTAAACCCTAGAACAGATGGCAGACGCCTCAGTAAAACGTTCTTCATGTTTCGCTCCCGTCTTGTTCTCTGTTTTCTTACATTTTTGGAAAGTAATTTAAAGGCCATCAAGCAGAAAAATGTTTTAAGCAAAAACATGTAAATCTTTTAATTTCTTGATTAAATATAGATATAAACTCTGCAAAAGCCTTAAATTGTAAATAGGTAATCCTTTATATCTTATTACAATCCACTGAAGGTAAATAAAAATGATTTCATTCATTTTAATCTTCAAATCCAAAAAAAGATGACAGGATTACTCTGCACCCAAAACAGGTGTATAGTTATTAATCTCAAGCATGATTAAGATTTCTGTTATTTTAGTTTCCAGGTCAGGTTTGTGTTTATTGAAAATATTTTTTATTCTTTATTTGCGTTACTTTAGTGGTGATTGTTGTGTTCATGAGACATCATTTCATCGATTTATTATCATGATTGGAGAAAAATTAATTCATTTTATTAAAATTACTTTTGGAAATTCCCAAGAAGGAATGGAAAGATGATATAAATATCCAAAAAGATTTGACAAAGGTTTTTCTGCAGTTTTATAATCGCTGCGTCTAAAGGTAAACAGTTCTTTAAATCTGCGTCTACGATGGATCCAAAGCTGCAGCGTCGTGCGATAATGAGGATATAAACGGCACAAGTGAAAGGAAATGTGCCGCCGTTCACTTTGAGCATCTGCAGAGTGTCCAACACGTGTGTGATCCACATCTGGCCCGTGCATCATTAACCCACATTGACCTGCGCAGACCTCTGAGCAGCTGCAGCCGGCGCCATGCAGTCGATGTGAGACAAACACCAGCGGCTCGTTTCCTCCGTCACTCCACGATCTGGATGCAGCCGTTTGTGAGGGCGGAGCCAACGCAGGGATCATGATGGCGGTGTGTGTGTTTGTGTGTGTGTGTGTGGGGGGGGGTGTCCTCTTTCTCCTGTGGTGGTGGATGTTGCAGCAGCTTGCTCACCTGGCAGCCCTCCCACCCCCTGCCCCACTCTCTGGCGATTACCACTGTAATCCATATTTAATGGACTCGGCTCAGTCCCTCCTCCCGTCCTGATGCCTGCTCCCGATTAAAGCTCCGCCGCGTCTCCATCCAGATGTCACGGCTGGACTCGGTGAGAGTCGGAGAGTCTGTGATGCAATCCGGAGCCCTTCCCCTCTTCCTGTCAAAAGAAAGTTTAAAAAAAAGAAAAAGCTGTCTTCTTTGGGCCTTTTGAACTATTTCTGCGTACGCCTGTGGGCTATGGTAGAGCTTACCTGGAGCTGCGGCGGCGGCGCAGTGAGAATCAAAGGGCAAAAACTGTGTTTTGAGATTGGAAGGTGGCGGTGGTTCCAGCTCCTGATGGCGCTCGCCAGCGAGCGAGGTGCGAGGGATTTCCTTCACCTCGGACCTCCTCCTCCTCAGTGACTCATCCATTAGCTGCTGTCTCACTGCTGATGCAGAGGTTTAATATCATCTAGCCGTTCCTTCGGGGCTTTGTTCTTTTTTTTTTGCTCTGTAATTTATGGCAGAATCCAAGGCGGGGAGGGGGGGGTCATTTATTCATAATGCACTTCACTGTGATGCCGTCTCTCAAAATGTTCTTGTAATTCTCAAGAAACCTTCATTGATTTCAGCAGGCACGTCCAAAGTGTGGCACCCAGGGTGAATTTGAACTCAGCCTATTTTAAAAATCATGTGGCAGTCAGCTGGAAAACATCCATCCAACAGTATTTTATATTTATAAGAGGGCAGCAGCTTTGCAGCCACAGTGGACTGATCGTTCTGGGAACATTATGTTTCCAAGCGTGAAAACAGAATGCTCCCAAAACGATCAGTTTTTATTTTCAAGTTTTTCCACATTTTTAGCCCCGTTTGTTCTTGTTTTAGATCTCTGGAAGGACGCTGCTCTCACAGAGTTTGGACTGGAAATCTGCATTATTTTAATGTTATTTGGTTGGAATTCAAGAGACAGTTTGGGATTTTTTTTAAGTAGTATTTATCTTCTTAAATAAACTTCTGGCGTTTTAGCTGCTTGTCTGAAAGTTTTTTTTTCATTAAGCATGATTCTGTGTAACTGAAGCTACAGTCCTCAGCTAAAGCACCATCATTCCTTCCTGTAACACCAGTTCAGTTCCCAGCTATGACTGGGAAGTCTGACTCTATATGACAAATGGATTGAGGTGGCGTTCCAAACAGGAAGTACCTGTTGGCTCCAAGAAGCCAAAATCCCATGAATGTCTATAAAGAAATAAACAGCTGTTACTATTCAGTTGATCAGAATAATTATTCTGGCTTTTTTAAAACATCTTTTTGAAAATACTCATTTTGTTCAGGACATTTTTTTCTGTTGCTCTAGTTATAAACGGACCAATCAGAAGCCTCAATAAAGGTAGGTGGAGCCTGCTGGTCCTCACGTACAACATTCAGAGCATTTGTTTGCTGTTTTTTTTTTTTTGTGGCCCGCTTTTTAACCGGTAGAGCTGTGGCCTTCCAACAAGCTCACTCCTGATTGGTGAGAGTGGTTACCATAGAAACATTGAGCAGACGTCGTCTGGCTCAAATATCGTCGCGAAAAAAGGCGACTGAATTGACTTAATTTGGTTGGAGCTCTCTTCCAGAGCGGCAGGAGTTCATCAGAACTGTGGACTGGTAGTGTGGAGCAACCCCCTCCTCATTTCCCATCATCCATTGTTTACATGTTTCTCCCACTATAGCTTACATGTCCTCCAGAGCGGGTGTTTAGGACTAAAACTGATCAACCTTTAATGCTGGCTGAAGCTTTAGGATGCCTTCTCGTCCTCAAGTGAACCAGTAAAAGGAGGAATTCCCTAAATGCTTCGGAGCATTCCTCTGTGGTTCCTCTGTGGTTCTGTCCCAGTTCTGCTGGAAGCGGCGAAGGTCTGAACTTATCTGCAGGCCGTCCATCCGTTGCAGAAAGCATATGTGCCTGAGCTGGCAGCCATATGGGAGTGATGGCAGCCTCCCCATCACTTCTGTGGAGCAGCGATTTGCCTCTTTGTGTTGTTGCAGGGAAATGTATGCTTCTGCTGAAGTGGACAAACAGCCAATCGGTGTTATTGATTTGCCCGCCGGTCAATCCGTTAACTCGAGTAAATGATCTCCCTGCGGGAGGAATTCCTTTAAACCTCCGAGCGCTTCCGTTTATCCGAACGACTTCTTAATTAGCTTGGTGCGTTTTTAACAGACAGACGTATATTTAGAAATCTGGACATCTTTTTTAACCAAAACAGCGAAGATGTTTGTGAAAAAAATTCAAAGCCGTAGATGGGCAGTGACCAAAAAAAAAAGGAAAAGAGCCTTTTATGTCTGGGAAAAATCGAAGCGGCAGACCTTTACACCAAAGAGGCACAGAAAGTCCGGAGCGGCGTCCGTCCTGTGGCTGCCATCAATATCCTAGCAACAGTCTCCCAGGAGCGCCATAATCTCCCCAATCCAGCCAATTAACAAGTGAACAGAGTGAGACGGGGAGGTTAGAGGAGCAGGGACTGACATTCAGGCTCACGGCTTCATCACTTCCACTTGACACCACAGATATTTCACTTCCAACCAGGTGGTGTTTGTCTCCGTGTTCGTTGCAGGTTTTCTGATGTTATTGGGCGCCGCGCCACCTGTCAGTGGCGCTCTGATGATCTGTCAGCATGGTGATCGTCTCAGGTTGAAACAAACACAAACACGTTTAAAAGGCTTACATTCCTTTCCCGAAGTCACGATATAAACGTTTGTCACACCTAAATCCTTAAGGCGTCAAACCAATTTATTACAAATTTATCATACTTTACTTATAAACCAGAACACACTTTTAAATACAGATTTATAAGAAATTGTTGAACATTTGTCATTTCTATAAAATCTTGATTGTTTTTAAATTTGTTTTATTCTTCTGGGCAGATTTTGATGTTTTTCTATCGTTCTCTGCTGCTGACCCCCAAACTTCCATGTGCTTCACCTCATGACCTTAAGGCCGTGTCACACAGCCCCTACGTGCGTTTTGTGCATTTTCCACGTATGAATTCATCGTTCGTCAATGTGCGCAGATGCCTGTCAACGATGTCATCCGTCTGGTCTTTACGTGAATTCAGTTTTGAGCTGTTCACATTCTTTAGTTGGTTGAGAATTTCGCAATTTATGTGTATTTTATGTAGTTTATACGCAAATGTTTAGTTTTCCACGACCGCTCCACGTGTGGCTAACAGACCTTTACGCATGTACCACCCACTTAAAATTCTAAGATCATGCACATTTTACATTTACACATTTAAAATGACAAAATTGACGCATGAATCACCAATAAATTGCATATAAACAACGCAATAATCACGCACGGTTCATGTTTTTCATTGATTTACGTGTGCTTTGCGTGGTTGATTCGTACTTGATACATCTGTGAACATTTCGCGGTAAGAACTCCTTTCTTTGTCCGCGTATTTCTACTTATGACCAAATTATATCCGAGAAAGATGCGCGTTCGTAGTGGCTGGGTGACACGGCCTTGAAGTAGGATACTTGTTCTATGGATTATGAACTCTGGACGCATGATCTCACTGTAAAACTCATTAAATCTGACCGCACAGACCTGCTTTTGGGTGTAAAATCTGACTTTTTGAGCTACGTTCACGTTGAACACGATTAGCGCATCAGGGGCGTCCAGTTTCCATGTTAAGTCAATGTACAGATGTAATCAGAGGTCGTGTGGCGTGATGCCTCCAGGGTTCAAATACCTGAACTTTGGCGAAGAATTCAAATTTACTACAACCAATCAGAATCTCAGCTTTAGCCCGTGTTGATGATCTCAGAAACCCAGACATGGAGATGTGATCCCCCATGCTTTTATAGAGCTCTTCAAGAAAAAAGTGATCTCTCAGCATCATCTGTATCTTCCATGTAGCACTTAGGCTAGAAACTTCTGACTTTAGCTCCTCCCACGTGTGGCATGAGCAGCAGGTTTATTAACACATTTTTGGACAAGTGTCCAGCAGCGACTTGGATGCTCAAATCGCGTTTGGCAGCATGATGATGGGAGTCGAGGCAGAACTATTTCTTGTGGTCCCACACCATCACACCGCCGCCACCATGTTCTTTTGAATGCTGTGGATGAAGACCTCTGATGGGTACAGCGATTTGCTCCTGCTGTGGTTTGTGTGTCTTGGGTCACATGATGATCCGGTCCTGACAGTCCTTCTCACAGACGGGATTGTCACCGCTCAGCACCCTGGGCTTCTTTTATGGGGGGGGTGGCAGTTTGGTGGCAGTATTGCCCTTGGGCACTTACGCTGCACGGAGCAGCTCCTATGAATTATTAAAAAAGGTTGGTGCGTTCACTTGCAGAGTTGACATTGAGCTGGTTGTAGCGGTTCTTCATCTTCAGGACCCCCACCCCCTCGTGGAGAAAGCCCCCACAGCGCTGAGTCTCCGCCTCCAACCGTGAACCTTCACAGGCGGCGTCTTCAGGGTTTGACAGCACAGAGAAGCTTCTCCTTCCCTTCAGGAGTGACGGATCCCGGCAGGTCCAACGTCTCTGCCACATTTGTAGGTCCTGCCACACATTTTCACTGAGCAGGAGGTGGGGGGTCCGGCGGGAGAAGCACCTGTCAATCTCCCGATCTATTCTGGGCTGTGGAAGTCTGCAGCAAAGATTGGGTAGGGGGGGGTATGAAAATCTCTATTTTATTCTTCGTCTTTTTCACAGTTTGGCCCGAGTGAGGACGAACAAAAGATGAGAACCAAACTGATTATGTAGAAAAAGCAAACCCTGGACGCCCCCCCTACCCCAATCAAACATCATATTTTATAGCTCTACATCTTAACAAGACCAGCAGTCAGTGATGCTGTCAGTTTGGGTGCGGAGACGGTTAGAAACGTCTCATTACTCTGCAGAGCGCAGAAATGACTGAAGCAGAGTCCCTCCCACCCAGAAAAAGAAACGTCCTAACGAAGGCAGCATCCGGGGGAGCAGCTGCTACCTCCGTCTGACCTTAGTCTGCGGAATAAATAAATGATAGAGTGTTTTTGCAGAAAGCTCAGGTGAGGAAGGTCATCTAGTTCTGTCTCGCCATTCTGCAAGCAAAGGCGTCCGTCCCCCATGTTGGTTTATGAACAGACTTTTAAAAATGCAGAGCAGAAATATTGGCTTGGTGTGACGCCGTCAAATAAAGGCTGAGTTCTGATTTACTGAAACTTCACTCTAAAGGAGGCGGGCAGGAAAAGAGTCAGCAGAAGGTGGCGGTCGTGCGGCCTGGCTGCTGAGAGCACGGCCGCGCGCTCGCCGGCGTCCGGCTGTCCCAGAGTTGGCACGTGTGCGCTGGTTTTGGCTCGGCATCTGTCCTGCCTTTCCAACACCTCCCACCTCCAGACTGCTTCTGTAAATGAGTCCAAAAAGGATTCCCTGTAGGCCCTTGAAAGTCAGTTTGCTGTTCAAGAAGTTTTTCTAGCAACTGTTTCACAAATGTCCTAAAATGTGTAGATAGAAACAAAGAACCTGAGCGTAGATCCTATCATTACCATGACCTGTCAGTAAGAGCAACGCCTCCTGTCCTCTCCTTAGAGATCTAACGTTAGCAGCCGTTTATGTCTAAAGTCTTAGTCCCAATTGGCCTTACGGGTGGATACGGCATGTCAAATATCAAAGTCGTAGACCAATCACTGAACCCATAGAGAGAAAATGTTCATGCATGTTTTTCTATGGCCAAACTGCGGGCGACAGGTGATCATAGTGAACACATAAGGTGAGATGTTAACAACACATAAGGTGAGATGCAGGCGTGTCCTACAGAGTTTTCAGATGATCTGTGCACGCTCCTCGCTGCAGCCTGACTGTTGGAAATAAGGAAATTAAACATACAGCGTGTAGTTTGCATGTACGACCCGACCGTGGAGTAAGGACGCCATACGACAGCATCACCCGTACGCCACAATCCTTTTCGATACACTTACCACAAGCACCACGATGGTGAGTTCCATTTTCGTGACATCCCTTAAGGTGGTTGTCTGAGCCTGAAGGGAACTGCAAAACCCACCTGTGCTCCCCTGAAGATGTAACCGCTCCTCTCTATGACCCTCCACAGCACCCATACGTGCCACACAGGAGCATGTGACTAAGGCCTAACAGGACATGAACAGGATAGTTCTTAGTCTGGGATGCATAGAAGTCTGATTAACAAGATGACCCACATTGGATTAATCCTAGCGCAACCCCTATGTGATGTATGTTAGCTTGTGGTTTTCATCACCTTATCCCACATTTCCATGGTAACCAAACGTTCTCTAAACCTCTAAAGTTGCAGACGGGTTTGAAGAACATCTCGTCCTGAGTGAGGACTCCTCAGTGCTGTTGGTGTTTTCTTTTGGTTAATATTCGAACATATTTGTGCTTCTCTGTTTCATTTCTTTTTTTAATCATTTTGAGCTAAAACATTTGACCCGTGTTGGGTTAAAGTCGGAACAAATGAGAGCCGGCAGGGAGCTTGTGGTTCCTCTGGATGCTCAGTTCTTTACCAGCTTTAAGCTCTCATTTTACAGGGTTTCACAGCAGACCGGCAGCTTTCATTCTGGGTTTCTTTTCTTCAATTATCTGCTGCTAACAGAGTTACCATGAACTCTGCTTGCAGTGGTTCAGTGCAGATGCCCACAGCTAATTTTCTGCCTCTAGTTCAAGACTGTTGAGATTCCCCGTCCGAGTGTTGCCCTCCTATTGGATTGTGTAAACCCTGATGCATTGTGGGAGTTAGTAATCCAATCCTGGCCGCCGGCACTCCTCAGGGTGGTAGATCTGGTCATGTGATTGTACAATTTATCTTAATAACACGACACCCAACATCGTCACGTGGCTGACCCCCCCCCCCCCCCCAACAGCTCAGCAGCTGCACCACTATTAATAGACCCGGCGAGCTTCTGTTCCACACCGCCTCCACCTTCCTCAGTGGCGTTAAGAAAATCCACAAAGTAGGACTTTAATCCACAAAAGACACTAAGATTATCCAGCAGCTACCTGCGCCGCGCCAGATATTACAGCGGATTTCTGACGGCGATTCAGAAAAAGGGGATATGTGTCAGCGGAGTCTTAAATACAGAGGATTGACACGGTGACATCTACACTTGCAGAGTATAATTCTGTAATCCTGCTCTACATGCTCTCATCAAAACACTCAGATACTCATCCTCACAAAGCATTGTGGTCATTTTCTTTGACCACATTTATGTAAACCAGTACAGAAAAAGACTTGAAGACAACTTAGATTTAAAAAACTAGGCTTGTTTTTTTGTTATTTTAATTCCATATTTCTGAGCGATGCAACAGGATTTTACTGCTGCCTCTATCAAAAAAGAAAGCAGGTCGTGGTCTTTTTAAACGAAGATGTATGTGTCTGCTTCTAAATGTGAGTCAAGTAGTGATTCAGAAAGACTTTATGGATCCTCGAGGGGAAATTAGAAGTAATAGCATCTCGTTTTCTAAGAGTCTTCAGGGAGTCCTCGTCGGTGGATCTGCTGCTGCATCAGCTCTAACTGAGACGCTGTCAGTACTAGCCGCGTTTCCAATGACTATGAAATTGCACAAGTTGGATTTGCGATACTAAACACGCCCAATGAAAGCACGTCAATTTGGAAAAAAAAATTTTATTCTTTAAAAAAAGTGTTTGCGCTTGGAGGAGGTGGTTTTTGAGGCGTAAAGAAATTGACATATTTTCCAAAAGTGAAATGGAAACAATTCTTTTAAATTAAATGAGTGATGGCGATGCGCTTCTTGGTAGGAACTGGTGGCTTTGGCCGCTGCACAGCGGGCGGCACCAGAGGTCCCACAGCGACACACCGCTCATCAAAAGTTGGGCGTGTCGTGGGGGATTGTTGGATCCACAGCTGCTCTGGAAAATCACCAACCACCATTTCCCAAAATGGTTTCATCCGTAGCCCCTCCCATGTATGAGGAACTCGCCCCTCCAGGATCTGAGGAAGACGCAGACGTCTCCGTTGATCGATGATGATGAGCGCTAGTGCCGTGGCAGAAATGTGTCTGCTGTCAATCAAAGTATTGCTCACATCCGTGGTTCTGCATGACTTATCGTGTGAGTTGGTTTGTGTTTATTCTGTTGGTTGCAGCTTCTGGCACCGGCAAAAAGAGCGGTAAACTTCGTGTTTTACCAACAAGTTGGTAACTTCAAACTACTAAGACACCCATCCATCCATTTACCTTCTTTATCTATGGGGTGTGCACGTGAGCAGTCAATCCCGTGGGCTGAATGAAAAATCTGCGAGACACGCCTGCGTCTCACCTACTTCACCTTCACTTCCTTGTACCTGCCCCGGACAGGTTTGACCATTTGTCACCTGCAGACAGTCCATATCCACCCTGAAGGGCAGTTGGGGACGTATTTTCTGCATCGCATGTTTGGTGAAGTAGCAGAATTCTCCATCACACCGCTCACGAACTGCCCTTTTTCCTCTGAGTCTGGACAAATGTTCTAATCTCCGAGTGAAAACTGTCTTTTTTGGGCTTCATTCATATTCCGGGCTTTCTGTTTCCCGCCCTGCAGCTTCCTGTAGTTGCAGCATTAATCATGATAACATGATGTAATGTCATCTGCGTTGTATAATGCGGCACACAGTCGCATTCTCTCCCAGATGGTATTAGAGGAGGATTACCTCCTCTGGATGAGTCTCCAGCCCATCGCAGGGCAAACACCTGCCGGTAAACGCTGACCTCCGTGTTTCCTGGCTTTAGCAGGTCGTACGCTCACGCCGTGTGTTGTTGCGGCACATTATTTCTGGGTTCTGTTACTTCTAAAGAATAACATCTTGAAATTAAAGGGTGTAGTTGTTTGGTTCCGCACTTTAACCATAATCTTCCAGTCAGGATCTGCTTTCTGTCGGAGTTACTAGACCTTTGTCTCTGGAATAGCTTAAGCTAAAGGGAAAGACCTCACGTTTCAGCTCACGGCTCATTAAGACTTAAGGCGGCCTTCGGAACAGAGAAGGAATCACAAAAATCCTCCTAAAGACCAGACGGTCTTCAGGAAAGCGTCGTTTAAATGATTCTGTCCTCTATAACCTTTATTCCTCAGGCTCATGAAGAAGACACGTTTAACCCGATAAAACTGGATGTTTAGAAGTGTTTGCTTAAACCAATGACTTTATGGCGGGGGCATAAAATCTGCTCGCACCATTGCAACCTCGAAAGGGGGATTACGTGCAAACGCCGCATCCCGTCTTAATTGGTTCATGCAGCTTGACGTAGTTAAAACCGTCTTCTAGGAAAACAGCCTTTGAGACCCAACTTTACTCCACAATACCGGGATTAGAGGTCATCAGTGTAATTGGATCTAGGCCCACTTTAAAAATGGCTGGCTTCAGAGATGACTTGCATCACGGGGAAATATTTCTGCTTTTCTCCGAGATTCTGTTTCATATGTACTTAAACCGGGGGGGTTGAGATGGCATCTCGCCCCCTTGGGTTTAGTCTTCAAAGTGAATACTCTTTTGTTCGTTTCTGCGTCCAACCACCAAAGCGGTCAACAGCCACATCCAAACTGAAAGAGGGATGGCATCAACCTTTCATCCCGGCCCCGGGTAAAACCCCACCAGCACTTTGTGCTCTGCAGACGCCTCAAACCAGAGGCTTTAATCCACAGGCCAGATTGAGGCTGCGACTCTCTGCATGTGGCGGCGAAACTTCCTTTGCCGTCGTCTTCCATCCCCCCACTGCCTTTGCCAAACTATCACACCCAGTTAGGGAGGACATCCATGGACCTGTCAACTCGCATTTGAGTCAACGGGTAAACAAAGCCAGAACGGCAAAGCCGCTCATGGGCTCCTACCGGGCGACTCGTGTCGTCTTCTTCCGTTCTTTGGGAAAAATATGCTTCTGATAGGACCACCTCTCACCAGATAAATATATATATACACATTATTATCTCAGGAAATAAAAAGCAAGCCGTGTGTGCACCCCCATGCGTTATTCTTACCTTGACAGTGACAGCCTGTGTACAGATATTATTTTCCTCCTCTCCTTCAGAGTGTACGTTTCCCTGCAGCCTTGTGTTCTGGTGACCCTGCTATCTCATGTGTTTTGGCTTTTCCAGTCTTCTCTGCTTTAAAAGACTTTCAGTAAGTTTCAGGTTCATCAATTATTTATTCTCTTGTGTTTCGCCATCAAAGAAGCTAATGATGATGGAGGCATTTTCTAACAAAACATGAAAACAGTTCCTGTCATCCAATCCTGACACGCAGTGGAGCTGCTTTATTAAAAATGCATGCTGTTACACAACGAATTACTGTGAGGTTTTCCCGTATTTACATCATGACAAACATGAGCCCAGTGGGGGTGGGGGGTACAGTATCTCCACATTATGGGTTTTTTAGACTTAATGAGTGCAGTTCTACTCTCTACAGGGGCATTTCTAACATATTATTTGTAATTACGAACCGTATATAACAGGAGTAGGAGTAAGTACACTTATAGATTCCTTTCAGGTTTCAAACCAGCTTCCTTTCTAACTATTGAAGTGAGGAGAAAAAAAAAGGAGAAACCCTTCAGCCAAATGTTATATGGATTTAGTTTGTGCCCCAATGGAGGTTATACTGTACAAAAGGCCGGAACCATCATTGTTCTTTACATAAAACGTCATTATGTTTAATCAACTTCAGATCCCTCCAATAAAACCAGATTATCAGATTTGTTTGCTGAAGGTCTTTAAAAGAGACCAACAGATTACATCCAAGTTTTTATCCTGAGCAAGAAAAGGATGATTGTGGAGATAAAAACTACACTATGACATCCAAAATCAATAAGGAACTTTTAGCAGAATCAGGCTGAATAGATACCAGAATCAACAAGAACCAGACTCCACTAGACTCAATAGAGAATCTGAGTCTTAGGAAAGTAAAAAGACTCTTGTTTTAAGAAAATTGTCTTACTTTCTGTCTTACTAAAGAAAAAATCTTTTCAATAAAGTTTTTCAATACCAAAATAATCTTAGTTTGAGAAAACATTTCTTGGTGACTAAAATGTACTTAAAAGGAACAAGACTCAATGAGATCCAGATTAAAAAAGAAACTAGACTCAATAGGATCCACATTCAATAGGAACCAGACTAAATAAGAACCAGACCCAGCATGAAGCCGATTTAAAAGAAATAAGACTCATAGGAACCAGCATCGAAAATAACCAGACTCTGTAGAAACCAGAAATTATAGAGGCTGGACTCGGTAGGAACCAGACTAAATGACAACCGGACCAGCTATGAACCAGACTCAACAAAAGTCAGTCTTAACAGGAACAGGACTCAAAAAGAACCAGACTCATTAGGAACCACATTTAACAGGAAACGGACTCAGTAGAAACAACCCTTGGCAGGCTTGCCCTCTAGTAGCAAAACTAAGGGTCACCAGGTCATCCTTAACTATGGAAGCGAGAAAAACGTAGGTCCAGTCTTAAAGACAAACATTGTGACTGCCTTTCAAACCAAAGCATGGATTCCACCAAAGAGAAGCCTAATAACTGAAGGTTCTGGCCTCCATTCTAATGTAGAACATTCTAGAAAAGATAAGTAATATTGCAGACTGAGACCAATGTACTTTTTAAAAAAAAATATAGAACCAGGAGCTCTTTGAGATGACACAGAGCTTTTCTCTTTTGTTATCAAAAGAATTCAGCAGCCAATGAGGGGATCCCTTTTGGGCAAACAGAAGATTTCTTAAAGAACTTAAAGAAGCAGACAGATAATAGAAAAAGTTCTAACATTTATTTTGCTAAAAGAAGATATAGAGATCTGAATCCAGAATTTTAAGGCCGTGTCAAACAGCCACTACGTACATTTTTCTGCATTTTTCCCAAATGAAGTCTTTAGTGATAAATGCATAATTCAGTGCTTCTTGCGTTTGTCATTCGTCGTTGTGCGCAGATGTCCGTCAAGGTTTTCAGCGGACGGGTGAATTCGGTTTTGAGCTGATCAAAATTTTTGGTCAGTTGAAAATAACGCAGTTCATGCGTATTTCACGTAGATAATACGCAGTTTTTACGTAAATCTTACGCGTGACTTTTGCAAGATGCATACGCAAATTTGTGTCTTTCCCAGACCTTTTTTCTAACGGACTTTTCATGCATCTACCGATGTAGAACTTTTATATTGCTTACACAGCGCACATATCACGTAAAAATCATGTAATTGACACACAAATCTCTAAAGAATTGCATGTAAATGTCGCAATAATCAGGCACGGTTCATGTTCCACGTTGGTTTACGTGTTCTTTGCGTGGTTTATTCGTACTTCTTCCATGGTTTTAACATGGTTCATCCCTGATACATCTGTGAAAATTTCACACAACTTTTCACAGTTTTCATCTGTGAAATATGAGCAAAATGTTGATAGTGGCTTTGAGACGCTGCCTTTAAACAAAAATCATCCTGAAGATTCAGAATAATATCAATTTGCAAATGTGTTTGTATGTGAGGTTTGGATCCAGGATTGTTCCTATAACCTTTGGTAAAGAGCACAGTCTGATCAGTTCTATGTAGAAGACCTTAAACCATGGATTATATTAAATCCTACGTTTAAAAACAACATTTTCCCAGATTAAATATTACATTTACTATAATAGCTTTTCTTTCGTGCAGAATCCGCAGCTTGAGTTTCAGTTTCACTTTAATATCTGCTTTAGGGTCGCTGTGTTACTCGTATCATTTTAACCCAACCAGGAACACGTGATTCTGCTTTGGGAAATTTGATAAGGAGAGGAAGTCTGAAATGTAATCAGGGATGAAGAGGCCTAAACCTGATGAGGAGGATGATGAAATCAACCGACAGGCAGCCAGAGGAAAGAAACTGGAAGGAGAAAGACATGAAATGGATATTTGCTGAGGTTTCAAAGTGGATTTCTGCTGCATTTGGTGCTTTTCTGAAAAGCCTCTCAATCTGTGAGAGGTGAGAGTGATGCAGCCCACAGGAGACGAAAGCGTATGCGGCGCAGAGTGCTGCGTGGGAATTGGAGGAGAACTGGACGACCTTGTTAACATGGGTTTTGATTTTTGAATGGAAGATTGCACAGAGCTCTCAGAGCAGGGAAAGGCGATGTATGGAGGGTTCATAAACACAATTTGTGGCCCTTGAAAGGTTCAACAGTTCACAGACTTGCTTGAGTTGCACTCAATTTAAAGCCGGAGCTCAGACAGATGACGAACTAAGAAGAATACTTTTGAAAAACCGACATTAACATGACAGATTTTGACAGCCACAGTCGTCTATTTGAATGTGACTCGATAAAACTAGAAGATGAAAGCAAAAGTTAAGATAAACGAGACTAAACTGACTGGACGAGATGGGAAGAATTCACGTTTGCAGCGGTCATTTTTCATGAATGACAGCAAAAGCTCTTTGCGTGGTTGCATCATGTGACGTGTGTGGCCTCTGACTTCCTTTGCCTTATTTCAGAGAAGCAGGCGTTTCTCCTAACTATCTAATCATTTACTTCCCAGGATGCCTCAGACGCTTCCTCCGCCTGCAGGTGGAGACTTGAAAGCGACACGTTCAATCTTCAGCGGCTGCAAAGTGCTGCACGTGTCCAACCAAAGCCTGCGTTCACCTGAAAGTAAATCCCTCCCTGCGGCGTGAAGGGAAGTGATGATGGTCTGTTCTTCAAATCAGTAAATCTGTCACAGTTAACCAATGTGCAGCTGGAGGCTGTTTTCTAGTAAAGCTCAGAAAACACACGGTGGAGGAGGACCAGGGTTTTCCTGCTTCGCTGACAACAGCAGCATCCTTTCTGATTCTCAACCGGCCCTGAATCGTAGATTTATCTGTTGTGTGTTTGTCATGTATGACAGAGTAAGTTATGAATGGATAATTATGGTGTTCACGGCGCTGACAGCACTGACATTTTCCTGACAGTCAGGATCTCTCTGGGTTGGAATCCCACTCGCGTCGAGAAGCAACAGGCGGTCATTTTTTTTTTTTTTGTGGCTGTTGTCGTGGCGATAAACAGCAAACACAGTTGTCTAAGCTGTGGTGTCTCATCCCGACCCTTTGGCTCAAAGAATTTAGAGAATTTCCTTGATGTTGCCAGCAGCCATTATCGACAGCGGGGAGCGTGTGGGTGTTATTAAGAGCGGAGCATGTTTTCTTTCATTTATCTTGTCACTCATCCATCCTCTGGGGCTAACAAACAAACACCGCGCCTATCTGTAAACAACAGCACCCCCACCTTGTCTTCCACCTCTGCTTATCTGCTTGGAACTACTGCCAAATAAGATGCTCACAAACATAATTATGCTGCTTCAAATCACATGGAGGTAAATTTCACACCAAAGGAGAATGAAGAGGCATGACGTTTGACCCTTTTGTGCCAAATCACAGACAGATTGGCCAAAGACAGAAAGGATGACGCACTTGACGTCTGTTGTCTTGATTGAGGTCTTCAGAAGCGAGCAGGTCTGTCCTCTGGGCTTCAAACTTCGGACACCAGGAGTCTGTCCTCCAGGACCAGCGTCCTGCTTTTTCCTCTCAGGAGTCTTGACCCATTACTTAAAAAATATTGCAGCATATGTATTATCAAATTGTCAAACAAAAAGTCTTATCCCTCGTGGTCGTCTTCAGCTGACCTGCTGTCTGCAGGTCGCTCTCAGAAAAAAATCAACATTCGGATTTGAGAAGGTCATTTTTTTACTACGTTGTTTTCAAAAGTTACAAATACAATCGAGATAACAAATGTCCGAAACACTTTTTTATGCTAAGACCTTGACCAAACAGCCGATGGGATAGGCTCCAGCTACCCTCTGACCATGAAAGGGATTGATCACTATTTGTCATGTGCATTTTTTACCCATCAGCCCCTCCCCCAATCCAACCTTTCATGTTTAGCTTTTAGAGTCTTTGGTTTGGCTCAGCCTGGATTTGAACTAGAGCCCTGCGCGGGACTATTTTCTTCATCCCGCTCCCGCCCGCGCCCGCTGAATTTTTGACCAATCCCGCCCGCTCCCGCAACGTATGCGTTACACTCCCGCCCGCACCCGCAAAACTCAGAGAATTTAGTCCCGCACAGTAATAGAGATGCATTGATTTTGTATCGTCCCCCGTCCCGCAGGAAAAAAACATGTTTTTTTATTGATATTATTAAAGAGATTCATGTCCTCCTCCAGCCTCATCTTTTGATGCTTTCCTCCTGTGTAATGTGCAACTTAAATAAATATATTTTCACAAATCCTGTTCGGTTAAAAGTGTCCGTGTGTGCGCGCGCAGACAGACGGCCTGAAGCGCGCTCTTAGTAAGAGGCGGGGCGGGGCGCACCCCCAACATCAGGTTACATGACAGAGGCCATTGGGCGTCTCTACCTGGTGCCTTCACGGAGCTTCAGTACATAAGAATCAAACAGCTGCACAGCCTAACGTAGTCCGCTAATATATATTCATGAGATATTCATGCCAGCACTGATCCCGCGGGGTTTATTTTTTGCCGCCCGCTCCCGCCCGCAGCACAATCCAAACCGCCCAATCCCGCGAGATTTGGGTTGGGTCCCGCGGGACCCGGCGGGACCCGATCCCAATGCAGCCCTCTAATTTGAACTTACGACCTTCTAGTCTCAAGGCCACTGTGCTCTTTAGAGTCACAGTTTGCCAGCCCAAAAGTCATCAAAAAACCGCCCCCCCCCCAAAACAAAGTAAAAAATAAATAAACAATGATTAATCAGCATTAATTTATTACTTTATGTTTTGATTAAGAGTCCAACTCTGGGACATCCATCCATCCATCCATCCATCCGTCCATCCGTCCATTTTCTAAACCTAGACTAGGCTGAGTTAGGCTGTCAGAGTTCATTTGTGTTGGCTTGTTCACTTTACATTTACCGGTACAAAAAGCCCACTGAGATGACTGATGTTGTCATTTTGGGCTATATAAATAATTTTTTTTGGCTTTATAGATAAAATTGAATTGAACTGGAATAAAACCTTTTATTGTGAATATACAATTTTACAAATATTATTAAAGCATTAGGAGCTAAATCAGATAAGAAATAATCAAAACATCTTTCAATCAAGAACAAAAAAAACGCCAAACTGACCTCAGATCCGCCTCAAATATGTCCACCCCCCCCAAAGCAATGTTTACCAGCAAGGTGAGAATTAAAACCACCCAAATGGGCGGGAAACACACCATGTATTTATGGATTGGTGCTAAGATCATCAAATGTGTATCAAAGGATTCATAAAATTCAGGAAAAAAATTACATTTCTGATCTTAGGTAAGAGCAAAACAGAACTGATACAATGTGGCAAAGATCCGCCATGCATGGAGGTGTAGAGAATTGTGATGGAGAGGCCTGTTTAACTTTTGTGACTCGTCAAAATGTCTGCCCTTGCAGGTAGAATAAGAAGTCATCAAGGAGAGTCTCACCCTCGCAAGCACCACCAAAGTATTACAGTTAATGAAATTTAGATCCAGAGCTTTAGTCAGTGCTGCGCTGCCCCCGGGCGCCAGTCGCTCTGAATACAGGCCGGGGTTAACAATCTCCCATGAATACTAAGCTGCTCAGATTATTCCCTCAGAAGCTTTGGCCTCTAGTTGTCTTCCTGTCTCCTTAAGATGGGATGTTTTTCCTCCATTTGTTCAGTGGCTCCAGGTAGGCTGAGCTTGGTCACTGAACTGTTTCATGCAGATTTTAGTGGAGCTGAAGTCCAGCGGCCCCCTTCTTAAGGCCGTGTCCCACAGCCGCTACGTACATGAAGCTCATTTTCCACAGAGGACACTTTGGTTTGTTGGGATCCATGCGTGATGCACTTCATTCTTACGTGTTTCTTGCGTTTGTCATTCGTCGGTGTGCAGACATGTCCGTCGAGGGTTTCAGCCGACGGGTCTCTACGTGAATTCGGTTTTGAGCAGTTACGATTTTCGGTTGGTTGAGAGTTATGCAGTTAACGCGTATTTTTCATGGTTTAAACACAGTTATTATGTAAATGTAAACTGTGCGTGATTTTTGTGAGATGCAAACACAAATTTGTGTTTTTCCACGACTGTTCCACGTATGTCTAACGGACTTTTATGTACCACCTGTCATGGTTTGGGTTTCTTTGTGTTGGTTTTTGCTTTCCATCTTGTTTTTGTCATGTTTGAGTTATTTTTCCTGTTTTATTTTGAAAGGTTTCCTCTTTTGTCGTGTTCTTGAGTTTTACTTCCTCTGTCCCAATCTGCCCTGATCATGTTCACCTGTGTCTTGTCATTCCTGTTTGTATTTAAGTCTTGTCTCTGCCTTCCTCTTGTGCTGGTCCATTAATGTCTCATGTAATGTCCGTAACGTCATCTGACTGTCTAGCCCATGTCTGTCTCCTGCCACGTTTTCAAGTTTTGCCCACAGTGAGTCTTGTTTTGTTTTAGCCTGCTCTGCAGCGCCTTATGTTAGTTAAACCCCTTGCCCTGGAACCGTTTGCCCCCCGCCTCTGCATTCTGGGTCCTTCCTGCTCACCAGCCTTCTCCACCTGACATCACCGATCTATAACTTTTATATCATGTATGTTAAAATGACGTAATTGGTGCCCAAATCACTAATAAATTGCATATAAACAGTGCAATAATTACGCACGGTTCATGTTCTATGTTGGTTTACGTGTTCTTTGTGTGGTTTATTTGTACTTCTTCCGGTGATTTTAATGTGGTTTATATGTGATACATCTGTAAAAATTTCACATAAAGACCACAACTCTTCTCACTTTTTCTACATATATTCATGTATGACCAATTTTGATCAGTGCAATATGCACAAAATGTGTGTAGTGGCTGTGGGACACGACCTTGAAGGCCCTAATGTGAACTAACCTCATGGTTACGTCAGAGGACTGTGCAGTTCTTCAGTTTCAGAATCAACTTCTCCCATCGCTTCAAGTCTTTCTTTTCTGTTCCAGACAAACATGGTAGAAAGAGGTGTTGAGTCCAGACAGGGGATTCAAACCCACAACCTCCCACTTTTAGATACTCCATCACTTGATGTGGGCTTACGTTAAAGCCTGACATCTGTTTTCCTGGAATGAATGAATGAATGAGTGAATAAATGAACAAATGCATGAAATAAATGAATAAGTGAATGAATGAAGAAATGAAGCTTTCTCATATGCAGTATCAACACAGGTCAACAATGCAATGAAATGCTTGTGATGGGAAGAGCTGATTGGCTCATAATTATAATAAAATATAAAATATAATCTAGTGGAGTACAAGTTTTGAAGGTACATGTAAAACAAGTACAAAAATGTATACCGTATTTTCCGGACTATAAGTCGCTTCGGACTATAAGTCGCACCAGCCCAAAAATGCATTATAAAGTAGAAAAAAACACAGATAAGTCGCACTGGACTATAAGTCACATTTTAACTTTCACAACCTCATATGACACAATCATAGCAGACTGTTTATCTCATAATTTCACAGTAATTCTTTCTCATACTTATTTATTTATTCCTTTCATGAAGCATCATTGGCCAACTAATACTCTGTTTTCATCCTGTAGTTGTAGAAACAGTTGTCATTTTTATTGCATTTCTGAATCTATGAAATCATTGGAAAATAGAATATTATGTTTTTAGCCTTCAAGATCTTACTGTAAAAAAAGGTTTGCTGATTCTCTGAGTCACTTAACATACTCTTAACACTTAATATACCTCATACATCAAATTGACCCAGGAACATCATCTCTGTTCCTCATAAATGAACATAACAGGAGGGTTAACAATGTATTTATTTCAATTTATTTCTAATATAAGTCGCTGCGGAGTATAAGTCGCACCCCTTGCCAAACAATGAAAAAAAGGACGACTTATAGTCCGGAAAATACGGTAATTAAGTAGAAAAACAAATATGTAGAAGTACACAGGTATAGTTACAGGGGGCAGGTGAAAATAAGAAAAAAGGGTTAATTGTGGGGGTATTATTCCACATATACATATAGACAGACCCCCTGTATCAACAGCCAGAGGGTAGCTGTCAGAAAGTCCTTGTGCTGGATGAGTGTGGTCCTTTGTGATGCTGGATGCCCTGTGACGGCTCCTGCTTCAGTAAATGTCCTGGACGGAGGGAAGGCTGCTGCCAGTGATGTCCTCTGCTGCTCCCACCACCTATCGCCGGCTCTTTGAGGTGCAGCTTCCATTCCACACCGTGATGCACCCCCCCAGAAGGCTCCTGTAGAAGTTCCTGAGAATGTTGATGTTCAAACCTAACTTCTTCAGCTTTCTCAGCCTTGACAGGCTGTCTTCACCACGGTGTCAGTTTGTAAGGTCCAGGACAAATCCTTAGTGATGCACAATGAGGAATTTTGAAGCTTCTCCCCTAAAATCCACAATCATCTCCTTTGTTTTCCTGACACCAGCGGATAAGTGATGTCACCTCGTCTCTGTAGGCGCTCTGGTCATTGTTGGTGATGTGGCCTAGGATGCGGGTGTCATCAGCAAACCTCAGAGGAATGGGGATGGAGTCGGTGTAAAGTTTGCCTACATCACCTCCGCTCCTCATTACAGAGCAACACCTGATGATCCACCCGACATCGCAGTGTCAGAGATAAGCTGCAGAGCTCTTTCCTCACAACCTGGAAGGATTTTAGCTGAAAACATAAAACTCCACACGTCTGCCATGCAGCTCTGTTTTGATTCAATCCCTCATTTTGTTTAAAATGACACAAAGGGAGATTTGAAGTCAAGACACGTCTGGATGCGACAACATCCCAGCCGAAGAGCAGAGATGATCCTCAGATGAACCCGCTTGACATGCGGGACCGTCGTCAAGTGGCACAGCGAGGAAAAACTGAGGACTGAGAAACAAAAACAGGCGGAGACAAACACTGAGACCCGTTCGTTAGAGGCCGACCCTGCAGGAACAGAGACGCTAATTAAACACACTCAGACTCTCCATGACAGTGAGACTGTTGCCCCCAGAGCAAAGATCCTCCAGACAAGAACCTCAAGTCCCACCTGTCTTTATGGGTGGATACGGCTGTCTGCGGGGGGAAAATGGTCCAACCTGTACGGGGTTTCATTGTTTTTAACCTCCCCAAATGCTGTGGCCTGTACAAGGAGTCCGCTAGTGCTGTTCACGTGATACGTGCGCGCTCCTCGCTGCAGTCTGTGTGGACGAAGGCAGGACAGGTCGCCAGTCTGTCACAGGGCCACAATCACACACCCATGCAGACTCACATGCACACCTAGAGGCACCAATCAACCTATGATGCATGTTTTTGGATGCTTGACTATATGAATGCTGATTCTATTGTTTTATGCATTATTCTTAATTTGATTGCTTGAAATAAACCATTTCAGAGTCAATTCAAATAAATAAAGAATATACATTAAACAGTTTTCTACCTCTAACCTTTGGAACTTTGTGGTGCAGGATTCTGGCTGTCAGCAGAAGATTGGCCACATGTTCCTTGGATTTATGTACCAAAGTTCTGCTTCAGGAGTTTGAATCAAAGCTTTCTTTATGTTGAGTCAAGTTCAGGAAAAGTCTCCCTCGTGCTTTGCGATGTTTTTCTGCAGGGAAAAGCAGCAGAGTGGATTTATTTATGTTCATCTTTTGATCCCAAAGTTGCAACGAGAACCTTCTCAAACTAGAGGAGAAACTGGTCTGTCAGACGGAGTTCCTGTAAGTGAGACGCTCCATCTGTGATGAGCCGGAGGGTTTACGGGTTACAGTTGCATTTGTGTCGTAGTGGTGAGGCGGTCATGGACGTTGTTGTTGAGCTGCAGTCAACCCCAGGCTACATGCTAGCGTAATCAGTTAGCTAAGAGGTTAAAGTGAGTTGAAATGCGAAGCTTCCTAATTAAAGCGACTCCTTCTCCCCCGCAGTATCAACAGCCTTTGGGAAACACAGACGGAGCGCAGCTACACTTGTTAATTAGAGCTTTTTTAGCCAGCTTCCAGCACGAACCGAGTGGAGGATGTTTCCATGTGTCAGCTAAATTCATAGAGAGACGAGCATGCAGACCTTTAACGTACCCGTGCAGCTTCTGGAGTTCTCCGAATAATGCCGACAGTATCGGCTCGTCCTTCGTTCTTGTGATTAAAATGACGATAGTCCTGGCTTTGCAGCTTCCCTGTTGTTGTTTGGGGTTCAGGTCTGGGCTTTGAGCAGGCTTGTCCCATTCTTTCTCACCAAACTCTCTCATCCATGTCTTAATGGACCTTCTGTATGCTCCTGTGGATAGGGAAGGGTGCAGTTTGGATTTTATCTGTTGCTGGTAATTTTGAAACAGCTCCAGTGGCTAAACGGGGCTGGAAGAAAACACGCCAGTGTTTACCAGAAACATTGAAGTGTGATGAAGAAGCATCACAGAGTGAAGCAGAGCACTTTAATGTTCCTTTTGATGTTTTATTTCGTTCTCTGACAGTCTACACGGCAGCACTGCATCTCCATTTTCACGCATGTGGAAGCAAACACAGATTTGGCCGCTCATCGCCATGACGACAGTCTTTTTCTCTTACTGTTAATGTTGTTCACGTCGCCGTGATCCATCAGGGCGCTGATTTAGAATCTTTTGCTGTGAAATACCAACTTTTCACTTTCTTCACCTTTGGCATTTTGACTGAAACTCCTCCCATTCTTAGATGACCCCGCCCACAATTGCAGGAAAAGTGAAACTTGGCTAGAATTGAACAGCAAAACTCAATAAAAGTGAATGACATGTCCGGAACGAAGCACTGACATCCACATTTTCATAACGTACTGGTAGTTTCAGTGCCCACCGCTGATACTGGATATACTCTGTGCTTATCACCAAACCTTTATACATTATTTTTATATTTACATTTCAGCTCAGTGAAGATCTCAGAACACCAACTTTTTCATGTAACTTATTATTGTAGAATTGTGTTTCAGATAAAGGACGTTATGTTTACCAGTTTTTAAGTACATTTATGCCGATATTGAGAGGGTTGAAAAATGAAATGTGGTTGACAAGGTGGGTGCATCACTTTTTTGTGCTGGTGCACCTGAGAAAAAAAATTGTCACACCACAGCAACTGCCCAAAAATGTCTTCTAGAGCGGTGTTTATCAACCAGTGTGCCGCGGCAGACTAGTGTGCCGTTGGAAATTATCCATTTTCCCTGATATAAAAGCATTTTTATTTTTGATCAGAATGACGGTACTGTGATTTAGCCGCAGCTACAGCTGTTTTAGGAAAAGGAAAAGTCCCGCCCCTTTAACTGTCTCCACCAATCATTCTTGGAGGCTTAATCACACGTCATCAGTCTGACCAATCAGAAGTGGTTAAATTCTTCACTTCCTTGTTCTGATTCTGCTCATAAAGTCTCTCAGTTCCAACAAAAATACCAGCTAAAGCTCGTCTTTAGCGGTGTAGCTTTCCACAGAGTCCGGTGTCAGACCGTGGAACAAATGAACAAAACAATGAAGTTCAGAGAAGAGAGTCTGTCTTCCCTCCAGAATCCAGTGATGGCGTGCGTTACACCTTTGCATCCGACACTGCACTCAAGGATGTGTGGTTATGACGAACCTGCTGTTGTTGATGTGTTCTGACTCCGTGGCATCATCAGCATGTGTCCTCTCACACTTCTGTGGACAGACTAAGTTGCACAAACATTTCATGGACTTGCTGCAGTTTGCATCCAGTTACGGCTGACATCACGGAGATGATGTCAGTTGCAGTTGTTGAAGAAGTCTGCGTGATTTTACAAACCTGCAGCTGTAGAAGCGATCAGATGCTGGTCCTGGTTGGTCTGGATGGGAGGGACAGGCCCCCTCCTTTAGGTGAATCCATCTACAAACAACAACAAAGGATTTAAAAATGAAGACGCGGGTAACCGAAGAGAGATCTTTGTTTTGTTTTTTATACGTGTTGAGGCTCTATTGTGGCTCATTTTGAGACAGTGCTAACAATGTTCTGATGAAATTTTTTTTTTTGTGTGGAACTACAGGAACAAACGTATTAAAATCAGCATCAGATGCTTCATGCAAAAAAAGAGGCAGATACAGAGAAGGAACGGTTACAGACCCTTCTGACTAACGAAAATGATGCATCCGGTCATTTTTGGAGACAGGTTTTGGTATAAACTTTACTTTTCCTGTAGGATGCGTGTAACTGTGAAATAAAACACACTTTCTTGGGGGACTTGAAACAAATAAATGTCCGTTTGGTTTTTGTTTGCTCTCTTCAGGTGAGAGTAAAGGCGATCTTTGCCAGAGGCTTCTCCACAAAACGAGGAGTTCTGACCTCTGCAGGTTCCCGGGTTTGATGAATGCCTCAGATAATTCACAATACTTGCAGTTTGGCTGTTAGACTCTTCCCTGTAATCACTCCTAATCTCCCCTGTTGTACTTTGTATTTGCATTTCTTAATGATCTCATTATCTTTCCTGAAAGTCGAAGCCACAGAATGAGGCTCGGAGTCCGAAGTGTTTTGGAGGATTTTTACTGTGAAAATCTCCTTTTATTCTTAATGTTCTGATGCTTTTGCTGTAGTAAGTGATTGCTGCATTGATCTCCAATTCTCAAAGCTAGATTAGCTAAATGTGTCTTTAATTTCACAACCAGCGATCAATATTAAAGGACACAAACAAACGCCTCCTCCAGGTTAAGGAAAATAATGATTCCTGTCAGATGAAGAGCTGATAGAGACCTGGTTTTAATGAGCTCCGTCTTACTGGTTTCCCAGGTCCGTGGGGGCGGTGCATGGGCAGCGACTGTGGCCCCGGGGGCAGCCAAAGCCGGGCCGTGTGGTGCGCCCACGTGGACGGCTGGACCACGCTCCACACCAACTGCGACCAGAACCTGCGGCCGTCCAACCAGAGGAACTGCTTCCGGGTGTGCGACTGGCACAAGGATCTGTACGACTGGAAGCTGGGCGCCTGGAACGCGTGCGTTCCGGTGTCGTCCCGGACGTTTGGAGCTGCGAGGCAGCTCCCCTGCAGCGGGGGGGAGGAGGGCATTCAGACACGGGAGGTGGGCTGCATCCTCAAGGCTGATGGCTTGCCAGCAGACGATGCCATCTGTGAGTACTTTGAGCCCAAGCCCCGCCTGGAGCAGGCCTGCTTGATCCCGTGCCCTCAGGACTGCGTCGTTTCGGAGTACTCGCCTTGGACGTCCTGCTCCAAAACGTGCGGGACGGGCCTCAGGAACAGGGTACGCAGCGTTCTGGTTCCTCCGCTTTTTGGAGGCGGTTTGTGTCCCAACCTCACCGAATTCCTGTCATGCAAACCCGGACCTTGCAAGGGCCCGGAGGGCCTGTACAGCCTCAGGGTGGGGCCCTGGAGCCCCTGTGCCCTCCCGGGGTCCCGGACTGCGCGGCAAGCCAAACGCAGAAAGGGCAAGGGTCAGGGGCTGCGAGAGCGAGGAGGGGTGAAAGACCCCGAGACCAGGGAGCTAATCCAGAAGAAACGGACCAGGAACCGCCTTAATCGTCAAGACAGTCCCTTCTGGGACATTCAGGTGGGCTACCAGACCCGGGAGGTGACCTGCATTCATCGGAACGGGAGCACAGTTGCACGCAAGTGAGTAGAAATATTTGACCTTTTGACACCAGAGCTTCAGTTCCAGCGTTGACCTTTGAACTACTGTCAGGCCCAGTTTATGCTTGAGGCTCTTAATATACAGAATAAACCTCTGATGAACCACCTACCTCCATTAATTAACCACAAACTTATTTATATAGATGTGAACATCTTCAGAAAATCGTTTTGCATGAAAAAAAACTCTTTGAATACATAAAAACCCATTTTGTAGATATATATATTCATAAAATACCAAACCACTGACACACAGCAGATAATCTGATCATCATCAGCCTTAAGGAATGAACACCACTCCAAAGGTCATTGTTGTTACCGCCGACCATCACAAGCTAAACCGTCTAAGGAACCAGACGCAATACGATTGGTGCGAGAGTATAAACTGGCACTAACTCTCCAACCATTCATGCAATTAACGTAATTCCAGCTGCTTGTGAGGCAGAGAAAAGCAGCTTTGTGCAGGTATGCAACACGTTACAATCGCCGTACACCTGCTCATTCTGCCGTGCGGCAAAGGGCGTGGGTCATTCGCTGTATTGGGGGGTGAAACGTGTTAGACTGCATGCTTTTGTTCCAGCTGTGTGGATAGTTGAGTGTTTCGGTTGTTCACATTTCTCAGTTCCAGCCTCGTGCGAGCTTTTTCCTCCTGCAGTCGCCGCCTCTGACTCAGCTCACATTTCTGCTCCCGCCTGTCAGGAGGCGACGTTTCAACGTTTATCAGCCGTGCCTTTGTCCCGCCGATCTGTCAGATCCGTGACGGCGCCGAAACACGGCGCCTGATGTCAGCTTTTTGAGGGTGGGAGTAGCAAAGACAAGCTGCTTTTATCACATAAGGGTCTGCTGTGATGCTTCAAATACCAACCAAAAACAGAAAAATAGTTGCTTGTTTTCCAGCAAAATCCAGAGTTAGCCTAAATTCTCACTTTCTAAGCTGTAAAACAGTCTTTAGTGGTGTCATTTTTTGAAGACAAGTGTGATTCCTGAACTCAGAATATAACAAATCAGGACTTGAGTGCTGCAGAAAAAGAAGATGGTCAGCTAAGTGGGAGCGCCTCCCTGCTGGATCTGACCTCTTTGACCTGTCATTGTCCATGCTAAAGGTCATAAAGAAACACTGTCTGACTGGAAATGACGGAGATCAAAAAGCTGTCGGTTCCAACGCGCCTTTACCCAACAAGCCCCTCCTCCCCACAATCAAACGCAGATGTCTGACAGGAAACGGACGCCCGCCGGATCCGCCTCCCAACCGGGTTCATTCATATAATCCCTCATGTGTCTCTGAACACCTGATGCAGGCAGAAGCCTCCACCTGATGGTGGAAAAACAACACGTTCCGGTGTTCCGCTCTCCGTTCTAACAGCAGCTTAACGGCGTCGTAGCGCCTCTTAGGTTCCCCCATAAGAGTGACGAGCCAAAACGAACGGGAACCCCACAGCATGTCCCATTCTTTACTCTGTACCACAGGTGCTAAATGGACTTAAGGCGGGAGAAGAGAACAAGAAACGCAAACATTTTTCTTCTTCCATTTTTTTCTAGAATCCCAGCAGATCCCTTGTTATTTCACCCACAGCGATCTACAGATCCTGTCCCACACACTGTGGGACGAGGATCTCTGCGTGTCAGATGGATCATTTTCTCCTGTAAGGCAACAAACAAAGTGGGATTTTGTCCTGAATTCAAGTTCTTGTTGGTAGAAATGTCTCCTTCTTAGTCTGTTCTGGAAGAACCACGATAAAGACCTGAAGTCTGCAGTTTTTACTTTTACCGCAGACACTGAGGGTTGAACAGAGAGCGGTCATCCTGACGGCTGAAATCAGGCAGGATGGCATCGTTCTGTGAAAGTCAGACTGTCTTTGTTAAATGTATCTTCTCGTTGCAGCTGCAGGTCTTTGAATGTTTGTGGTGATAGTCTTTGTGATGGGATTGGGTTTTGCATGTCTGCCTGTAAGTGGATTGAAACTAATATTTAACCCTGATGTTCCCTGAGGCCGTCATTAGAAGGAGGTTAGCTTCAATGTTTGGTGGAGATTTCAGAATAAAGGCATGCAGAAGCTGGACAGACAGTTGGAGGAGTGTGTGGATGTTTGATACTCATCAATAGACTTTTGTAACTCAGAGAGCATGAATTTACAGCTGAACTGGACTGAATATATTTCATTTTAATTATATTAATTTGGAAAAATATTTGTTTTTTATTCGAGCCAAATTGCATTTTGAAGGGATGGGTAGGTGGATGGTAAGCGGTGAATGGTGTATGCCACCAGGAGCAATGTGGGGCTCAGTGTCTTGCCCAAGGACACTTCAACACATGGGCAGACCAGGCGGGAACCGATCAGAGCTCCACTCCTGCACCACAGCTGCCCTGGAGGGATTGATGGATGTGTGGATGGATGAATGGATGGATGAATGAATGGACAGGTAGGTGGTTGGATAAATGGATGGGTAGATAGTTGGATGTGGTGTTTATACAGTATTTGTGTCACATATGGTGTCCCTTTCCCTCTGAAACGCCCCCTGCTGGCATTGAATTGGACCTGCACGATCTAGACATGCATTCTTCGATTCTTATTGTAAACTAGATGACAGAATCCAGAAACGCGTCTTTTCATATATACGTTTTTTCTGTTGTTGCATTTTTTACCCTCATGGCCTTTTTATGTCTCTTGTCCCCTCCGGAAAGTTAAAAAGGCTGACGGTTTTCCCACAAACATGAAAATGTTTCAAACGTCTTTTGGTGGAAAGAATCGGAACATTTCAGCCTCCAAACATTCAGAGCTGAACACTCCATTAGTGCTTTGTTAGCACAGCGCTCTCACCATTAAACGGGATCAAATCATTCAAAGACGGCGTGAAAACAACTGCCGCGCCCTCAGGACCATAAATATATTAATCCTTGACTTGTTTATTTCTCCTCTTGAAATATTCATAATTGTTTTTGCCACTTGGCTGAGAAGTGGAGCAAACTTCACAGTCAGTCGTGTGTTAGCCAGACGGCCTCCGAGCGTCTTCATTTCCTATTTTGTTTGATGAACATCTGTCATCGGTCGCCGTTCCGGAGCGCCCGCCTGCCCCCAACTGCGCCGCTTCCCTCAAACTGAAACTTAGGATTTGCCACAGCGGGGACTTTTTATGCCACAATATTCCACATAATGTGGGGGAAATTTTATGATTTAGTGGCGGTTGTTCCCCTTTTATCTGCAAGGCTAAAAAAGTTGTTTGTGAGCCACTTTGAGCCAGACAGACTCCTGCTTTGTGATCACTTCAAATGTCCACTGTTATGATGAATGTGAGTGTTACGCCCCCTTCTGTGTCTAGGGGTGCCTAGGGGGGTATAACATAAAAAAGTAATGTTTTTGGCTACCAAAGTGAAATTAACACACCACACGAATGTCTCCAAACAAATATATCAAATTTATTTACAAATAAACAACCAACAACTAAAAGTGAAGCTCAAAGGCTTCAGGGTGAACCCAGGCCAAAATAACAAACAAAACCCCCCCTAACTGAAACATGTAAACTTACCTGCAAATGAAAGAAAAGGGAAATCAAAGACAAAACACTAGCCTCCCTAACCCAACAAAAACAGGAGAAAACATGTACTAAAGAAAATGACAGTTCACCCCTACAGCTTCACTTAACAGAACTATAAACCAAAGGACCAAACAGAGTGGGTACAGACAAAACTACAAAATACTAAAACACAACACTAAAGTGCAACTCAAACCAAACAGGTGGTGAAATACAAAACCAAAGTGGAGAAGAGGGCCAAGCTGCATTGGAGACTTGTCGCAGCCAATCTCCCTTCTCACTGACTGGATGTCCAAGTGGTGGCTTTAAAGGCTGCCTCCACCAGCTGGTCCAATGGGAGGCCACGCCCTTTCCACCACACCTGAAAATAATCAGACAAAGACATACAAACCCAAATATCCACAAAACACAGAAGTCCCACTCTGATACAAAAATACACAGAACAAACAGAACCAAACAAAACCAAATACGGCCACAGCCGTAACAGTGAGTGTTAAAACACAAACCTGTGTGAAGCCTTCAGGTCCCACTCATTTTGTTCACACTGCACAAGCAGGGAGGGGCTTCTCTTCCTTCTCGACTGTTTACTAGCGCATGTCTGCCACCTACAGTTAGAAGAGGCTTGGTGTGAAATGTCCAAATCTACAATTCCAAAGTGCCCTGAAAATACAGTGCCCTGAAATTTCCAAGAAGTCTGCATCAATGCTCACAAGATTGGCTAATATAGTGCATTGCATTTGAACAAAGTGTTTCTTCATTAACCATCGATATTTTCATCATCGGAACCTAAAGATAAAATGTGGGGATTAATGAGACAGTCACGTGAACTCGATGGCGTCATATTTCCTGTTAAAAACAAAAAAGTAGCGATTATGGTGTCTGAATCGCTTTTACAATCCAGGGCACTAGATCGTTTTTTTAGTAGTTAAGGTTAAGGGAGGGAATTCAGAGATAGCCTTGAGCCAACTCAAGACTCCTCCCCTATCCCATTGGCTCCCCCCTGTTGGTCTATTTATAGGGGCATTTGGAGCTGTAGTGGTGTCCGAAAGGTTTTTTTTTCTTAAGGAGTAGCCGCACTGACTTAGAGCTGGGTATCCCTCTGCCGATAGGTTGATCTGTGTTGTGCTGTTGCATGGAGGAGAAACCCATTTCATCATTCGTGCTCTGAGTAACAGAAGTTTACATTTAAGTGTAAGTCATGACTTTGTTTTAGCTTGACTTTTTTAGGTCATAAAACTGATGTTGTTGTTTATTTTCTGAGTGCTGGCAGCTATGCGCCAACGTAGATGACAGGCGACCATTGATGATGTCATTGAGTGGTAGTAACGTCTGAATTAGAAGACACTATTTTTCCATATCTCTCTGCTTGGATGGCTAATTGTAGGGGTGGGGAGAAGCCGGAGGGGAAGGGAATGAATTTAGATCTGGTGTCACCTAATTCCGGCCGGGCACAAACCAGAATTATCTATTAATGAACGGTTGGTACTAAATTAAAGGGGACCCCATCGATACACTACTATCAAATTTGAGTCCCTGATTGGTTAAAGTTCAACCTGGTTTAACTTTCAGTGGCCCTGTGTTTAGTATGTAGAGCACAAAATCGATCACGAAATCTTGTTTAGGCACGCCCGAACTCAAGGGTTTGAACGCCGAAACGCGCATTAAGGTGCGTTTGGACTTTTCATTGGGAGTGGCCGCTTTTACGTGCTTTGTCGAGTGTGCTGTGAATGTAGGCTACATACGAATTCCCACCCCAACCCCTAACTACTAAAAACTATATAGTGCGGCACTATGTAGTGCCGTGAATTTTAAAAGCAATTCGGACGCCATGCTCACTACTTTTTTTGTTTTTTTTTTAACCAGTGGATATGAAATCATCATTCCCGTCCAGTCCAACAAAAGACTGTTACAGATATGAGTGAGATCAATAAAGTTGAGCCTAAATTACAAGGGGGGTTTATTTAAATATACACCTAGTGTGTCAAATGTTTCATAACCCCTGTTGTAACAGTAAAATATGTCACAAGAGGCTTTCAGATCTCATCTGTCTGCTCAGCTGTTGGACAGGACAAGTTAAAAAAGAAAAAACAAAAAACAAAGACGTTCATGGATCAGTTTGTCTGCAGGTGATGCATCAGAATGGAGCAGAGCAGGACGTTTTTGGTTCACCCAGTGTATTTTCTACGTCACAAATACGATCTTTTTACAATGTCATTTCTTTTTCAGCTCCTGACTCACAACAATTTGAATAAATAAACACTCAAAAACACAATTTTCTTTCTATGTGTCCGCCATCCTCAGAAAAATGCAACATGTTAAAAACACCTTTAGCATTTCATGCTTTGCAGAATTAGCATTTTCCCGCAATCAATTTTGTTATTTAAATAAATATGACTTTGTCCTCATTCTGTCTGCATGACTGGGATGGATAAAATAATGATTTCTAACTATATCTTTGAAATCTTCACCAAAATGCTGGGGCATGCACTCCACAAAAAGAAAGACGCTCAAAGGACCCAGAAACTGCTGAGAAAATGGGTCACTGGCTGCAGTAGGAGGCTCTTTTAAAACACAAGAAGTTGTGTGAGGGACAGGAAACGGCGTCGTCGCCCTCAGCGCCTGGCGCTCACTGTTTAAATTTCTCATTGTTTTCCCGCACAGCAGAGTGAGCCGGCGCTCCGTGTGCGCTTGGCAGGAAAAACAAAGCTGGGATTCTTTTTTCTGCTGCATCGCCTCAGTTCCACTTCAAAGCCTTGCAGAGGTGTTTTAATCTGCAAAGATGGAGCAGCGAGAGGAAGACGCAGTTCGCACGCGTCTGATGTGCACCAGCAGTCGCAGCGCTGGAGGTGAAGAGCGGTGGCAGCCTCTAAATGAGAGGTTTCTAAATGAAGCAGAGCTGTAATTAGCACTAATGGCTCGTCAGCTGCTCTGCCTCCAGGGGGGGGAAGACGTCCAGAAAGAGTTACAGGAAGCGACTGGCTTTGGGTGGAACAAATGCGCTCCGAACAGGGCGAGGCAACTCATTACTTCCCGCTGCTGTACAGATCATCAAAACGTGCAAACAATAGATTAGAGCTTGTTTCGCTTGTCTTGGTACATGAGACTTATCGATCCTCAGACTCCTAATGTGGAACCAATTAAACGTCACGTCTGCTAATGAGGAAAGACGACGACACAACAGCACCAGAGGAGGACGACCAGACTCAAAATGCTCATGCTGCATCACGGCTCAAGCCGACGGGAACATTAAGGATAATTATTACATCCATTTTATAAACCGCTTAATCTCAATCGGGGTCATGAGGATGCTGGAACCTGACCAGCCGCTGATGGAAACGGGAGGCGGGAACACCCTGGACAGCTTGCAGGTCTATAAAGACGGACATCTGCATTCATACCTAGGGATACATTTCTACCTACCTTCTATCAATTAACCTATAAAGCATGTTTTTGGAGTGTGGGAGGAAAAAACCCACAGACACACCCGGAGCACACGTGAGCTCACACAGAAAAAGGACCCAGAGAAAGAAAATGATAACTTCCTGATCCAGAAATAAATCAACATTTAACCATGAGCCTTCAGCTCCAGTGTTGACATTTTTTGACCCCCATAACTCAGCAACTGTTTTCACGATTAATGTAATTCCAGAAGAAGAAAAGCAACACATTAAGGCCGTGTCACATAGCCACTGTGTAAATTGTATGCATATTACACGGATGAACAATGGGCATACGTGAATGTATGTGGAAAAAGTGAGAAAAGTTGTGGTCTTTGTGTGAAATTTGTACAGATGTATCACAAAGGAACCATGTTAAAACCACAGAAGAAAAACGAACACGTAAAGCAACATAGAAGCCAAATCTGGCCCAAAATTTGTGCATCTATTACGTAATTTAAACGGTACATGAGCGCCGTGTGTAAGACATAAAAGTTGAACATCGGTGGTAAATGCAAACGGCTCTGAAAAGCCACAAATTCATATGCATCTTGCAATAATCACACATGATCGCGTAAGATTTACCTAATAAAATTCGGGGGTTGAAATAAAATTATCAACCGACCAAAAATTTTGAAGAGCTTAAAAGCGAATTCACGTTTGCGAAAAACCTCAACGAACATCTGCCCACATTGACGATGGATGAACGCAAGAAACGCGTGTGAATTATGTTCACACGCGTGAATCACGAAAGATTTGCGTGGTGGCTGTGTGACACGGCGTTTACATTATGTGTTGAATATCGACGCAAAGCCGCCATAAAAAAACTTTTTTTTCCACGCCAGAATCCGTGTTGATCAACAGTAATTACGTTGATCACGTGAACAAAGATTTGCTTAAAAGTCTTTAATACTGAAGTAACCATTGTCTGTATCAGACAACTAGACTGCGTGAGTATGACGTCACCCAAAGAAAATGGTTTCCTTCTGGTTCCAAATAAATGAAGACAATTCCATCGCCATTTTTTCGTTTTACGGACGCCGCCATGTTGGAGCCAGACGTTGTCAGTAAGCCGTCTGTCTGAGTCCTTGTTTCTATGGCAACCACTCTCTCATATCAGGAGAGAGGTTCTTGGACGGCCACATCCCTACCACTTGTTAGCGGGCAACAAAAAAATGTGTCAAAAGTTTTAAACGTTGGACGTGGGGTCCGGCAGGCTCCACCTTCTATTATTGCGGCATCTGATTGGTCAGTTTATATCTTAAGTAACTTGAACTACAGAAAAAAATATGGGGAAAAAATGAGGATTATCAAGAAGATGTTAAAAAAAAAAAAGGTATCTGATCCAGAATGGTTCTTCTGACCAATAGAAGGACTGAATAACAGCCAGCTGTTTATTTCTTTATAGACGTCTTTGGGATTTTGGCTTCTTGGAGCCAGCGGGTACTTCCTGTTTGGAACGCCAGGGGGGCAGGGTCACTCAGTCCAGGTCCCATAGACGGTCAATATAAGTAGCAGACAGGGAGTCATCACTCAGCATCTCTCCCAGCATCTCTGGACTTTGTTTTCCTGAACTGCTGGACAGGATCCATCACTCAGAGTTTGATGCGCAGCTTCTGGCGCTCAGGAGGGAGGAAATGGAAAAGCCGCTCCAGCATCGTCACATCCCGATGGTTCCTTATGTCCTTTTTCTGATCCGCTGACTGTAAACTGTTTGGTTTTTCCTGGTCTTTTTTGGTTAAAGCACGGTTTTGTCCTTTTGCCCGAAAAGAATTTGGTTTTTGACAAAGTAAAGATTCAACCGAATCTGACTGACCTGGTTGGTGTTTAGTGCTTCCTTTGCTGCTGTCTGGAGTCTGCAGCTTTGACTGGCGTGGGCCTTTCACATCACCTTTGGGGCAAGCTTTTCTTTTTGGGTATTTTGTGCCAACATGACAGATCGAGAGTTATGAAACGTAAAAATGATTAAGAAATGCAAAAGGTTATGATCTTTTTTTGTAGGAACTCTGGGTAATATTTTAGGTGTCATCAGAGAACAAAAGGAAACAGATGTTTGTCTTCTTGTCATTTTACTAAATCAGCTGAATAGGATCTATGGCTGATGTTTAAATCTGCTGACAATGCAAACATTTGGCTCCCCAGCATCAGTTTGTCCCTCACAAACCCAGCCGGTCTTTTTCCTCATGAAAGTGATTCTGTTCAGGAACAAGTCGGTGGCAGTTCAGGGCTCGGTGCTGCAACATATGCCGCTGCCGGCCGGGGATAATCTGGAGGTAATCTCAGAACAGCGGGGTTCAGTTCAGGGCACCGGCTCGCATCCCCTCGCTGCCATGAGCGGCCTGATCTCTGATCTCTGGGTTTTCTGTCAAGCTACCAAAGACTCTTCAATCCAGCTTTAACTTGTTGGTTTTGTCTCCGTTTGGTTTGATTCTCATGGATCGCGAGTCTTTCATTTCTGAAATCTGACAGAGCAGCAAACAGCAGATTATTCTGTTTGTCAGAGAAGTTTGATGAGAAAGTCTGGTTTGATTCAAGATAACTGCTTGCGGGTGTACAAATGTGGAATAGAAGCTTTTGTCACATGGGAAAATGCCGTCACTGCTCACAGCTTTTGAGTTTGGACAGGACCAGTTACTGGATGCCAGATAATAGGGGGGTGTTAGGCTCATGGAGATTGTTGAAAGAACTATAATATTATTTATTTATTATTATCTTTATTTAAAGAAATAAAACACCTGAGAACAACAACTAAAAGGGAAAATTAACCAACTTTTCTGTTGTTCCATAACAACTGTTAAGGCTAGCTACATACTGAAACTTCATGTATTAGCTTGCCTTTGTTCCCCCCTCCCACAGCCTGTGCGGGCCCAGAGACCAGCCTCTGATCATCCAGTCCTGCATCCTTCCAAAAGACTGCCGGGTGACGGAGTGGGCCGAGTGGAGCTCCTGCTCAAAGACCTGCGTGGACCCGGAGTCTCCCAGGGGCAACCGCACCCGCAGGAGGCAGGTGCTCCAGTTCTCCGTGGGTGAGGAGGCGCCATGCCCCCCGCTGGAGGAGACCCAACCCTGTGAGCCTCAGGGAGGCGGCGTCCCACCCTGCACCACGTGAGTTCCTCATGGATCGGAGGGAAACGTTACACGAATGAAGCGTTTATGTCCCTTGTTTTTTATCAAAGTTTTGCAGAAAAAAAACAAAAAAAAAACTAAAATGCTGCAACAAAAGTCAAAGGTTGAGCGTCTGTCAGGAGAAGTTAGTCACCTTGAAGCTCAGTTTCCACACTGGTTTCTCATGAGTTCCTGTGTCCAGCAGAGACTTTGATTTCCTGTCAAACTGCTCTGTACTGGGAAGTCTGGGATACATTGATCCACTTTCTGTACATATAGACGTTTTCCCTGCAGAAAACCTGCTCTTAAATTTACACTTAAGCTCATCTTTGTGTCTGGAGATCATCAGTTTTAGCTGGAAGGCCAGCAGAACCTCTGATGTCTCGCCTCTCATCATTACTGTCTCTAAAACCTACCTAGGGGCCTCAAAAGTAGCCAGTATCCGGCGAAGATTCGCAGCCTGTGAGTGAAGCATAGTTTATGAGGACGCACAAAAGTTTCATTCCGTACCCCGCAGCAAATATTTTGTATATGGTGTAATAATCAGTTCCGTTTCATTTTGACAAATGTTTGTGGTCCCGTTTATTAGCCCTCCTTTTGGTGAATCTATGCTCCTCCTCCTCTGTCAGCACGTGAACAAGTGCACACCACACGAGAATGCCTTCATCAGGAACATCTGTGCAACGTGGAACAGCTTGAATTCTGTTTGAATTTTTCTGTAGCCTCAGGTAAATGTCTTCTTCCTAGAACATCGGTCATAAAATACACAAAAGCAGCTGTTCCTGCAGTGAAAGATCAAATCTGAATATTGGATCAAATTAATCATAAACAGGAAGTTTGCAGTAAGGCGAGACGTCTGTGTCTTTGGCCTGAAGTAAAATCATAAAAGTAACGAATGGGTGCACTGTACTTTTTACTATGCACATATTTATGGTTCCAATGTTAAACCCAGACTGTTGATTTTCTTTTTATGCATTCAAATTGAAAATGTTATATGCATCATTTGTTAATGTAATTTTTGCCTGTAACCACTATGATGAGACGCAGGTTTGAAGATGTAAAGTTCTCACATAACCCTCAGCTTATTCAGAAGTTGTTTGGTTCATGAGATCTCTGCTGACAAGATCTGTTTACCTCCAAATTTATCGCCGGTGAAGCTGCAAAGTTCAACACTCAAACACATGGTTTTTTCAGCAGACTACTGGCCGGATCAAACATTTTTGGCATGGCTGGATTGTAATGACTTAAGAATACATTAGGATTCATGTCTCCGTCTGGATAAATAAACTGCATCCAGTGCTACAGATAAACATCAGGATCAAGAACCAAATCTACCATCTTTTACAGAAATCTTATTGAAGAAAATAAGTGTTTCATCTTTACATCTGAAACTTGAAATTCACAGCATGTTAGAAGTGTAACCCTCATGGTGTCTCTAAAGGTGTTGTGTTGGGAGGTTGGGTATGAAGTGATATTTGTGCCATTAGTCCAAGCGCAACACTCGCGTTAGGAATTTTGTGTGCTCAAATAATGATTTTTGGCTTGAAACTGGAACATACGTGCAAAGAAAACACATTTACACTCTTCTGCACTAGAAACAGACCAGGACACCGTGTTACAAATGTGTTACAGAAGCCAGCCAATCACAGACATGGACATGAAGGTTGATGCTGGCCAGAAAGCTTTGGATAAAATCACTCCGTACTTGGGGGGGGGGGGGGTTGTTGTTGTAATAAGTGTGCAAAATGGTAAAGACAAAAATGTTTAAAATGAAAACAGGATCATTTTCAGGAGGGAGGGGCAGCTGCCCCCACACAGATTGAACTCAGGCATTTGGAGAAAGTTCTGGATAGAGGGATGGTTAGTTTCAGGAGCTCAAAGGTTTCGCCTCTCACCGAATCAACGTCTCCTTTTGGAATATAAATGAACATCCCTGCAGTTCAGCATTTTCCTGCACAATCTAACCCACTTCAAGTCACTTCTTTCATCTTTCTTCCCCCGTTAGAGTTCTCAGGTCATTTTTAACCGCGTTCTTTTTTGGATCGATCGCTTCACTTAGCAGTGTAATGTTTCTACCGGAAAGCTTTTAGGACTTAGTCCTCCTAAATTCTCTCTGAGGCTGCAGAACAGAACTCTCCTGCTGTTCGTCTGTGCAGTTACACGTGGAGAACCACCGAGTGGACCGACTGCCGGGTCGACTTGCTGCTGAGCCAGCAGGACCGGAGGCGGGGCAACTTGACGGGGCTTTGTGGAGGGGGTCTGCAGACGAGGGAGGTGTACTGTGTCCAGGCCAACGCCGAGGTGCTGAAATACCTCAACGACCTGCGTGAGAAAGAGAAAGGTACAGTTCCCATCATGCACTCTTCTTTTACCTCAAATGTCTCATTCTGGGGGAAGGCCTCAACCCTTTACACCGAACGTTTGGCAGATATCATGTCATGGGAGTAAAAGAACACGTCAGCAAAACTGGATTTGATGGATGTCAGGACAGAAACTCACCAGAAGAAGTTATTTAGAACACGGCTCATAGTACCGTGTTCAATCACCGATACGAAAGCCCATTGAGACGGCTGTTGTTGTGAATTTGGGCTATACAAATAAAATAGAATTGAAATTGAAATTGAATAGAACGAGTCCATAGAAACTCCTGCAAACATGTTGCTACGGCAACAGATCAATCAATCAAACCTGTTTCATTGTTAAGATCTACAAAGTGAAAAAGAACGCTTTTACCTGGAATATGCTTGATATTTAAAAATAAATAAATAAATAAATCTGTGATGAACAGGACCCCTGACCTGCCTGTAGAGCACCAACTTAAGGTGAAAAGATGCTCCCACTTTATTAAAGTCATAAATGATCAATGTTGCTCTTTCAAATGTTGTTTAGATGGTTTTTGCAAAGACAATAAAACGATGGAGTTGATGTTAAGCTGAGAGATGAACCAAAGTCCATCGTTTGTTTCCGTCTCTGATGATCGACTGACGGTTCTTCTTTAACCGCTTCTCCTTCTTATTTGCTCCAGAGAAACAAACAGAGACAGATTTTGCTCTTTGACGGAAATAAATCAGAGCTGAAGCGAAGCTTTGTTTTCCTGCTTTTTCTGTTCCTGCAAACCTCTTCCTGCGGATGGGGGGTGCAGATGTGAGGATCACGCATTTCAGTAGAATCTAAAAAAAGGAATTCCATAAAAAGACAACTTGGTATTTGCATCAGAACTCTGAGTAAGTTAGATGAGCGGACCGATCCGAAATGAAGACGTTTAGTCTGTGTGGTTGAAAAGATGAGAACAGACGACTTTTACAGAAAAATAGACAAACTTTAAACATAAACAAAGAAGAAGAAGAGTGGCAAATGAATCTTTTTTGAAACTTGATTTATTTGGGGTCAAAACTACAGAAATCTGTTCTCTAGAGCTTCAAATGTTTTTTTTTCTGATCCAGTCAAAAACTATCTAAACCAATTATCTGAAATATTCCATTTTTTTCTGCTGTAAAAGTCGTCTTAGCCAGTTTAATCAGAACTCCGTTTGATTTGTCAACTAAAAGACTTTTTCATGAAATCGTTAAAAGATGAGATAAGAATTTTAGCAACATTTAGTTTGTGATTTTCAGCAATAATTCTGTGAAGTTCCAATAAAAATTTTGTTAAAGAAATTACTTTAAACATGAGAGAAATTAAAATCAAATCCTGCTGGTGTTTTAGGTTGAGGAATCTGCCGTCACATGTAAAGTTGGGTTTGGAGGAACTGTGTTTATGTTGCAGCAGATCCAAACTTCACTGATGACAGAACGATTTTCCACTGCAGCTCATAGTTTGACATTTGCAATAAGAATAATTTTACTGTACGTTAACTGAAAGATGTTTGTAGACAATGGGTTTAAGGTGATGGTCCATAATAATGATATAAAACCAAAACAAAAATGTAATAATAATCTCGATTTCAGTTACTTTTGACATTTGGCTGGTGTTCTACATTTTTTGTGTTTATATATTTCTATTCATTTATATTACAAAAATGAACAAACAAAAAATTTGAAGTAACAGAATAAGTTTGTTCAGAGTTTAGATCTTGTATTGTTTCTTACTTAATTTTTATGATACCATGGTAATAATAACCCCTTTAAATACATCATGGTGTCATCTGCATAACGAAGAAGCGGCATCAGAAGTCATCCTTCTGTGTCCTCATGTGACTCATCAGTGACGCATCAAAGGCCTCCATTTCTGACCTTTGTCGAGGCCTCTTGGAGTCAAAGCTGCAGTCTTAAGTACGGCGCTAAAGAAGTTAGCTGAGGCTAAGCTCATGCACGGTCGGGAGGTTGATGTTCTTAACTGAGGTGATGCATCATGGGTCAAATGTGGCGAGACGTTCCTCCCAAGAAGAGAAAAGGTTTTATCTGGCGCTGCAGGAATCCTTCCAAATATCTTGAAGCTTTGCTTTCTTCCTGGCAAAGCTTATCGGTTTAGATTATGAAAGAAATATCTGACACTTGTGTGACAAAGGGAATTAAAATATAAAGGTAAAAAAGAAAACCGATACTAAAATGGCCAACTTACATGCCTGAAGTGTATTTTTACTGTGCCTTCATATTTTTCTACTGAATCTCAAATATTAGTACTCAGGTTATGGAAAGTGTTCATTTTTATGTTTCCGCTGATGCTTGTGGACAGTTTTAGTCGTCAGAAAATCAGTTTCACGTCTCCAGTTACATAAATGATCATCATGTTACTTTAATCATGCTAATCTAGATTCTCCACGCGTGTGGCCCATGAACACAGTTCTTAGGTCTGTTCGCAGCAGGATCCCCCCCCCCCCCCCCCCCCTCTGGTGCAGAGAGATGCAGGGTTCCCTCAGGCCAGGGGTGGAAATCAGCTTACAGTCTCCTCAATCCTAAACCTTAATCTGTTTGGAGGAGCAGCTCCAGACCGACCTCCCAAAAAAACTCAAGCCATCGTCAGTCCTGCACGCCGCAGCTCCTCCGCTTCACGTCATTTGTTTGACTTCCTGGTCCTGAAAAGTCTTTGAAGTCCGTCTAATAGTGGTGCACAAAGATAAATCTTTATGAGGAATTTTGGAAACAAAGTTTATTTTTTTCTCAAAAGTAGATAATCTGCAAACTAGGCAGTGAAAAGAAATCAACAGAATCCGATTTAGGCAACAAACTTCAAACTTAACCAACTAACCAGACCGGGTGACAGAAATACACCAGAAGAAAAACCGGGGGGGGGGGCATATAAGGAAGGGTTAATGGACAAAAAAGTGTGCATTATCAGAAGTTAACGCACGCCGTGGAAGCCTGAACCGACCGACGTGTAGCGTTAATGATGCAAACACAACAAGTGGACTATCTGATATGCAGTGCGCACGTTGTCATGGTAACAGAACCTGCAGCGCGCAGCGGAGGAAAGGGGTGTATAGTATATGCTGTCCTACGCATCATGTTCAGTGATCCAAAGCATCGTGTCAGAAGGAAAGTTTTCCTCTTCCTGCTTGATTTGTCCACATGATGAAGGAAAAGTTTTTTCTAAAGAGACAAAGTCCATCAGAAGTTTCCAAGATCACTTTGATTGAAGAAATACCCACCATTAACCCCGATCATTAAATTTAGATCGACAAAACAATTTCTGTTCATAATTAAAAATAAAATTTATCTAAAAGCACGTTCTCCAACCGTTACCACGACAACACTGTGTATCACATAGTCCGCCTCTTTTATGAACAATTTAAGCATTAAAAATAATAAGATCAAAGTCTCCCTCCTCCAAGTTTTTGACATCGACGTGTGGCATTTTTCTTATGTAAGAGAACAAATGTAATTTAAAAAACATCCTTTCATTTTTGCATTTCTGAACATATATTCTATTTAAGTCGATGTCAATCAAACTGTCGCAAACACGCTCAGCGTGCACAAGCTCAGGTGTAGTGGAAGAAAAGGTAGTCCAGGGTGTACCCGCCTTCGCCCAACAGTAGCCGGAACGGGCGCCGGAAACCCCGCTGTGTGGCATTCGGGGCAGCGGGGTTTAGGAAAATGGATGGAAGTTGTGTTTTCTACCTGCTGCTGAAGCTGCGTGAGGGTGTGTGTACGTGTTTGAATGACCAACAACGCATGTAAGTTACATATGACACCCCTCCCATGACCTTGTATATCCCCCACCCCACCCCACCCCACCCCTGTCCCGTCCTGTCAGAGGGGCTAAAACTCAATAAAGTTCACATCTGTTACAAAAGGGGTCAACAACAACAAACTCCAAAAGTAACAAACTACTAAAACATGTCCATCACAAGAGGCTCTCGGCTGCAATCTGTGAGTTCATTTACTGGACAGGACAAAAAGTAAAGAAAAGAAAACGTCACGTGCCCAAAGTTGAGTCGCATTTAAAACTCTGACCCGCCATGGCACGCCGCTCAAATTGCGCCTCACCTGTACCATTGACGTAACATTGAAACTGGCCGCCTCTGCCGCGCAAATCCTAAACGTAGCCCTTCCTCTGAGTCCGTGTGGCCAAGAAAAAGGTTCAGCACTGGCCGCATGCCAGTCACATGCCAGTCATTCACTTTCTTTGTGGCATTTTATTTTATTTACTTAATTAAACGCATGTGCTAGCATCAAACCAGTTCTGAGCCACCGCCAGTGATCCTCGCTGCTGCAATCTAGCCCAGATTATGATAATCGTATTCTGAGTTCTTCCAGAAGCATAATCCTGATCATATGACTTTCCATGGGACGGTTCACGCCTCATTTCTGATAATGGGGGCCTCGTCGGGCGTTATCCCTTACAGGTGACTCTGACCTCAGAGAAGGAAGCGCGTCTTCTCTGTCCGGCGGCCGTTTTTCTCCAGGTAAAGCGTTGGCAGGAGTGGTCTGCACCCTGTGGCGTCTGCATCAGAGGGAGGTCTGCTGTTGGTTTGCTTCCTCAAACTCTGACGGCTCTTCTGTGACCAAAACCCCAGGAAGCCAAGCAGCAGCTGATTCTCCCAAAAAACCCTCAAACCCTTTTTGTTTTATCACAAACGCCTCGGATGTTCGGCTCGGTGTTTCTGCGTTTGAGCTGCAGGCGGAGACGCCACACAGACGCTTCAAAGATCTCAGATGAGCACGCTTCCCACACCGTTAAGCAATTTCTAAAGCCTGAAACGGCGTAGAGCGACAAACACGGCGTCTGTTTCCCCGTCAGATCGGACCTGCGGTTTCACATCAAAAGGAGTGTGGTTGGCGGGGGTTTGATCTGCTCTGTGGGAGGCGAGGCCAGCTGCTCGGCGCCTTGTGTGTTTGGCGGCCGTCCCGTCTGCCCGCTGTGTGCGTAGCTAATAGCTCTATCTCCCTGTAATTGCAGCAGGTCAAACCCAAAGACCGCAGAAGCCTAGTGTCCCCCCCCTCATCTCCGTCACCTTCCAGATCTCAGGTAGGTGTGAGAGCCTTGATGATGATGAACCCTTCTTCTTCCCTCCTCGCCATCATTCGCCATCGCCATCATGCTGTCTCCTCCTGCTTTTCCCTCTCATTCAAACAAACCCGTCTGACCGTAAAGCTTTGATAGAAAACAGTGAGAAGTTCAGAGTCTGGACGTTTACTGACGAAACGAATCGTTTCCGCGGAAAAAAGTCTGTTTTATAAAACTTTTAAAAAAAAATCTATTTTCACAGTCGACTGTTGGACAGAGATTCATGACGGCTTTACTTTTAAAGCTTAAATCTACATTTTTATATCTAAATACAGTCGCAGTTCATCTTTCTGGGATTTTGTGGTTCAGTCTGTTTTTTTATTCTTACTTCCATGATGCCTAAAACACTGCTTGTTAGTCTTCCACTCTTTGGTCGCTGGATGGTCAACCTGCATTCACACTGTTGCTACACCAACTGGAGTTCACTTGCACTTGAACTGACAGTTAAGGCAGACGTGACCCGTTTGGTTTCTTCCAGAGTTCCTGCAGTATTTCACAAATACTTTTAGGGGATCAAACAGTCTAAAGGCCGTGTCGCACAACCGCTGCGTACATTTTGCTCATGTTGCACTGATGACAGTTGGTGATAAACGTGGAAAACTCAGAAAACTTGTGGTTTACGTGAAATTTTCACAGATGTACCAGGAATAAACCACGTAAAAACCATTGAAGGAGTAAGGGTTGATAATGGAAGACTGCTTGTTTTTGTCCAGATGATGAAGCTAAAGTTTATTTTAAAGAAGCCAGCGCAGTGATACAGAACATTTCAGCAATGTGACCGGAACTACTTTTTTAGGCGTGCATTATCACTTTTTAATGCACGGCCAGCAGAATCGAGTATTTAACCGGAGCATGGTATAAGTACGAATAAACCACGAAAGAACACGTAAACCAACATAGAACATGAACCGTGCGTGATTATTGTGCTGTTTATTGTTTATTTGTGCGTCAGTTACGTAATTTGAACATGATATGTGCGCCAAAGGCCGACATTTTAAACGTGGAAAATGCTCAAAGTGCACGTATTGGCAGCTGTGTGACACGGACTGAAGCGACGGCCCCCCAGCTCTGAAATGCTCTGCCTCGGTCCCGGCGCTCCGTTCACCTAACTTCAGCTTTTAAACACATTTTATTTTATTATAGCTTTAGCTTTAGCTAACGATGGGTTTATATGTCGACATCATTGTAATTTAATGCTTTTTGTGTGTTTTACTTCTAGCTTGTCCTTTTGACTCTCATTTTAAAGCATTTTAGGATTCTCTGCAGGAAAAGTGATGCAGAAATTAACTTTATTGGCTTACTTGTGAATTAACGACTAGGGCTTCAAACAAATAAAAATCCACTAGTCCAATCAATTAACACTTAAGGAAAGTTGTCATTGTCATGAATGAGGTTGCTTTTGAAGCAGTTCCTATTTTTTTTAAAACAATAAAATGACTTTTCTATCAATTTTTATTGAATCTACCCATTATTTAACCCCCCCCCCCCGATGTGAGTGAAGACTCAGGACTTCCTGTGAGGCGAAGCCGCATGGACACGGATTTCCAGAGCATCCGTCTGCAGTAAATCTGCATCTTCAGGGAATCCACACATTGGTGGCTTTTCTAGCTGTGGTGCAGCGTGCTGATCGCTTTAACGATAGACGTTCCTCTGTGGGAGTTCAAACAGGTGTGACGGCGCCGTAATCGGCCAATGAGACGATGTGGAGCGGACGCACGCTGACACACCCTCTCCTTTCCTGCTCACCTTCACCGCCGCTGCATCTTTTCACCCCAACACGCCTCTTTGTGGTTCCGTGTGGAGTTTTTCTGCCGCTGAAAGTCTGTCTCTCTTCCTGGTCGTCCCAGCCTCCCCCCCGGTGGAGAACAGGCTGTGCCAGGGCCCGATCCCCAACAGATCCCAGCTGTGCCAGATCCCCTGTCCCGTCGACTGCGAGGTGTCGCCGTGGGGGGCCTGGGGGCCCTGCACCTTTGAGAACTGCGATGACCAGACCGGAAAGAAAGGTGACGCATGTCAGAGAGCAGAAAGTTCACACTGATGGTTTCTGTAGAGCCGATCAGGATCGGCTTAAGGGGAATCAAACCCGAAATTTAAAGAAAAAAATTGTTTTAAATGTAAAAACAGATCTTCTACACATGAAAGAAATATTCAACATGACGGAGCTCAGTGAACGCACCACGCAGAGACGTTGTGGTCGATCGGCTTGTTGTTGGGGGTTTGGGTTCGGAATAAAGTTGATGGAAAGGAATTAAGGAGTCGGAGGAGCCAACTCCACCAATAAATCCAAACTCCACAACCTTTGGGGAGTGTCTCTGTTGTTGGTGTAAACTATACGATGCTGGTTACGGCCTACAGCTGATACAGAGATTAAATCGGATTATGTCACGGCCAATAGGGTAGGCCATTTTCAGCTTCCATATTGAATGAATAAAATGACAAAGACATTATTTTTATTTTTACTTCTGGGATTTATTTCAATAAATTCATGAAAACTCGACTCCAAAGTAGCCAGAAATACAAAGATAAGAAAATCTGAGCTGGTGAAATCATTTTATCAAACATGTTTTGATATTTATCTTGTATTTTATCCTCAGGTTAAAATCAATAGAATTTATTTGTCTGTGTAGAAATTGACTGAATCAAAGGCAAAGAGGCTGGAATCTGTTGGAAAATCAAAAGTCAAACTGGAAAATCTTCCTGTGATTTTTCTTCACTGACGTGTTTTTCCTGAACTGCAGGGTTCAAACTGAGGAGACGCCGGATCAGCAACGAGCCCACGGGGGGCCCGGGCAGCTGCCCCCACCTGGTGGAGGCGGTGCCGTGTGACGAGCCCGCCTGTTACGGCTGGCAGCTGGCCAGTCTGGATGAATGTTTACCCGCCGACGGGCAGCAGTGCGGCTCCGGCGCCCGGCAGCCGCAGGTCCGGTGCATCAACAGCAGCGGTGAGCGGAGACGGAGGCGGCGGGCCGAGCAAAAGTATCTGACACGCCATCGGACCGGCGTACAGCCAATCAAACAGCGTGACGTCATCATTAGTCGCAGGTTTACTGCCGGTTTTGGTACCTACAGCGGTACCAAGATTTACAACAACAGTCGTCTCAATGGGTTTCATACCGATAATTTTGTAACAAACATGAATCCTAAAGTCACAGAATTCAATAGATTCATCTGTTCCACCTCAGAGATAGTTAGCCGACATTAACTAGGGACCCCCCCCCCCCCCCCTGCATTTTTAACCCCCAGCCGTGAGCAGGAGGGAAGAGCAGGTTAGATGTCGCTGAAAAATCTCCTGTTTTCAAGGTCAGCCGTCTGCTCACCCCCCAGCTCTGCTGTTACGTGAGGAGACTTTGGCGAGGAACCCTCCCCTCCGCTTCCATCCCTGTGAAAGCTCTTCAGCTTTAACGCCACGTGTGGTTCGGTTTGCCGCCGCTCCCCGCAGTCCTCATGTCCTCACGGACAATTAACCCTCCTGCAGTAAATCAAATCGATCTTCTGAGGACTGGAAACAGCCCAGCAGTCCTTTAGGTAACTGCGACAGCTGAGTTCTGGCAGAACCTCCTCCTGACTTTGGCGGATTGATCCTCCTCTTTCACTCTTCGTCTGATGAAGATGGATCTGTTCTGTTTGGGTTTGCGACCTCGCCTCAGTGAGTCTCGGTCATAAAGGCCACGCAGACGTCAGAAGGTCGATACAAACCTTATTGGCTCCCTGATGGGGCGGGGGCTCTGTCAGTTCTCGTGTTGTAGCGCCAGAGTTTGCAAAAGTCCTCTTTAGCTGAAATTCTGCGTGTCTGCAGCATGGAGGAGGATGTGGGTTAATGTCATTCACTCACTGCTTCTGCTGGAGCTCATCTATTAAACATGAATCCCGGCGTTCCAGCGCGGGAGCTTCCTGTGAATCCGCACAGTTATTCCAGAACCGAGCGTTCAGAAACATCTGTTTTTAATAGACGTTTGAAGAACACACCTTTAAATGGGAGCGTTCAAACAAACCACCGGTTCATCCACGGTCCGAACAGAAGACTCCATCGTCTGCAGGGGAAGAAATTAGACTTAAGGAAAAGAATAATCAACCAAATCTCTGTGAAAATATCAAATAAAAATGATAAGTTCTCTTTCTATAAATGAAAGGAGATGCTGTAGATAAATATCTGTGAAGATGGATAAAAAATAAACCATCCAAAACTCGTTTTTCATTATTTTCCTGAAGGTTTTTCATTAGTTTTTTCATTTTGTTGCTAAATTTTTTCACTAATCTGCGAAGTGTTCAGCCACAGAGATGGAGAAAGAAGTTTTAGGATCATTTGATTTCAGATTTGTGTCGTCTCATTGATATTTACAACCTGCAGAAACGTCCTGTCTTCAGACAGACTGGTCTGTTTCTGCTGCAGCTTTCTGTCTGAACGAGCAGCACAGTTACGACCCCTCCAGGGGCGCTTGAGCTGCTCCGTGTCTGATGTAAAAGTCTGCTTTACAAGAGTTAAACAGGGATTTATGTGTGTGTGTGTGTGTGGGGGGGGGGGGGGGGGGGTTATGTGTGAAAAAACTGCAGGAGCGTAAAAACATGGAGACCGAACTCACGAGAGCTTTAGAGCTTTCATCAGGTTCTAAATAAAAGCAACTTTTTGCTTTAAATGAGAGAAAAAACTGAGACAATATTCTACAATAACCACTAAAACTGCATTTAAAAATATGTATCTTTTATAAATTACCCACATTTTTATCATCAGGACACAATGGATTCATAAATTATAGTCTTTTAGATTTTTTGAAAAGTTCTGGTTCCTCACGTAGAATTTTCACTGATAATCACGAATGAAAAACATAAAACCACGAAAAGAAGTACATAAAAACACGGCAAGAACACGTGAACATGCTTCTGTTGAATCACCTGCCGTCAGCACCATGGTCAGCGCCCGCCACAGTCCCTCCCACGCTTTGTTTTCATAAAACAGTGGGATTCCACTTGTCCGCACCAGTTCAGAGTCAAACTACGTAAAATGCCTGTTAACTGCGTAATTCTCAACCAAAAATGTTGAGCAGCTCCAAACCAAACGTCAACCTGTCACTCATCTGTGCACAGCGGCAAATTAGGAACACTTGCATGTATCACAAGGCGATCTGTGAGGCTCCGCCTCTCGCTCCTTGTGGGTGCCGCCCATTTCATGACGTAATCCTGCGGTCGGCCTCGGCAGCGTGTCTGCATTCCTCCCACGAAAACAAACAACATCTGAACTTTAATAATATTGTGTAAATAAAATGAAAGCATGTAGCCGATCACCGCTAGCTCCACGGAGAAAGTGGGCGTGTGCGTTAGCCTGGGGCCTGGAAAGGGGGGTTCCTCACTTTGTGATGTCACAATATGAGAACCCACTCGTTTTTGTGGATTGGGAGGGGCTGGTGCTCAGAGAGCATATTTTAGAGAAATACTCAGAAATGTTTGAATGGATCAAAATACTATTTGCGGTTGTTTTTTTTGTGGGAAATGAACATTATATTACACTTAAAAGCAAAAACCCTTTAAAAGACACAAAGTAGTGAGCATGTCTCTGAATTTCATTAGAATCTAGGGCACTAAATAATTCTTTAAGGGTCACGGAGTAGTGAAGGAATTCAGAAAAAGCAGTGGATTCCAACAAAACGGCCCGTTTGGGGCACTTTGTTTTGTTTGTTCTTGTGTTAAGTTGTGCAGGGTTGACGTCTCGCGTTTCCTCTTCAGGTGAGTTGGTGGACAGAACCCTCTGCTCAGCTTTCCCGCCTCCAGCGTCTGTCGCTTGCGATGTGCCTTGCTCCAGAGACTGCGTGCTCAGTGACTGGACGTCGTGGTCCAGCTGCTCCCAGACGTGCTCCAGCAAGACCATCGAGGGGAAGCAGATGAGAACCCGCTCCATCCTGGCCTATAACGCCGGAGAAGGTGAGTCGCTGCCCCCCGGTGACTCGCGTCTGAGCCTAATCGAGTCGCCGCGTGAATCCCTGATTTCACACCCGCCTCCAACCGCCCGCTTATCTTCCTCCCGGTTGTTCCTGTTGGTCTTTCTCCTCGCCTGACACTCCCGTCTCTTTATCTTTAAGGTCATTTCTCTGCACGTCTTCATTTTCTGAAGCTTCATTCTCTGTCTGCCTGCTTGTTCTTATCTGAGCGTGTGCTTTCCTCGCAGTCGCCGCCATGGTTGTGGCGTGGATCACAGTGATGGAGGGTAACAGATGCCGTCAGAAAAACCTGTTTCCTGTGAAAAAAGAAAAAACACTCATGAATGCTGAAAGCTGACAGATTGGATCTTCCTCTGCTGACGGATCGGATGACACTTCAGCATCTGACTAAAAACTGCTAAAAAAACAAAAAGATCAGTCATGAAAAATGCAAAAACTGCTCATTTAAGCCAGTGGGATTTATTTCAGTTTTCAGTTCAACTTTTGAGGGTAAAGTTTATCTGAACCATTAAAATGGGATAAAGATTTCCCTTAACTCACATCTGTCAAAGTGGAAGCTAAATAATCAGACGCCAACTTCAGCCTCTTCAGACTTTTAGTTTTGCAAAAACAAGTAAATTGCTAAAAAATAAATAATCTTATTAATAACAAAATAAGAATTTTTGTTTTCGCCTGTTTAAAAACAAGCACAAAAAAAACCTGAAGAAGAATTTAACAAAATCAGATTTGGGGTTAAATACCTGATTTTCTTATAAAAGTTTCAAACATGAGGAGCCAAAAGAAGCTTGTTTCTCCCTGAAACTGAAATGAAGGCTGGAGTCAGACTGCAAACATTTGCTCCCCTCAAAGTGATCCAGAGTTCGTTTCCTCCGATAATCAGTCTGAATGCACCCAAGTGGACTCTGGTCCAGAACCAGGAACAGCTCTCTGACCCGTCTATGAAGGTGGTGTCGGTTCGTTTTCCAATCGGACTGATTTTCGGTTCTCTCTGAGTTTCCTCAGTCTGAATACGATCCGTCCTCGGAGCGGAACAACTGGACCAAAGCGGCCTCCGTAGCCGCCGTGAACAGAGAAGGAGAGAAGCAACATTTGAGCTGCGGACAAATGAGAAGCAACGTGTTGTTGTTTTCTCAAAGAGGGAAACGGCTCCAACTGTTAGTTTGTGGGAACTTTGATTTGAACGCCTCTGAAAACGCTTTTCTGTGTGTGGTTACGCGGCACGCACTCGAGACGTCACCCTGAACGCTACCTTGTAGGTCCTGAACAGAATTCCCTGAAAAACAAATCACAACCATGAGACACAGCAACTCACTGACATGTGATGAATGCAGACTCATTCAGACAACTTCTCACTGTTTTCCCCACAATCTACACGCCATCAGCACTAATCAGCGAACCTTCATCCCCGACGTCTCCTCATCCCTGCAGTCAAAGCTCACAGCTCCTGTCAGGAGCCGCCTTGCAGCGTGAACCGCTGAACCAAAGGAACCAGTGGAGAGTTAGGTTCCCGACGTTTACAACTGGTCATCCAAATATCACGTTTTATTAAGTTAACTGTCCCGATTAGGACTGTAAAGCGCAGCACGCCCGTCTTTCTCTTGTTGCTTTGACCCGTAGCTCCTGGCCAATGACTGACGAGATCTTTCGTCATGTGTTTACTAGCTTTGGCCCGTACAGAATGATCCGCTTGATGCCAGTCTGAATACGGACCAAACGCCAGGTTCTGGACTCGATCCAGAACAAAGGAGTTTCCAGTCTGAATGCAGCAAAATAATACAACATAAACAGGACTGAGAGTTTTTGACAAACCGCAGTTAAGAATTTTTCCTTCATGATCGATTTACAAACGGTACTTCGGTCAATGAAAATGGGACGCCATCAATACCTCACTACCAAATCGGAGTCCCTAAATGGTCAACACGCTGAAACCTGAAACACGCATTTACACAGACTTTTCATGGATGGCGGTCTCGTAAATGTGCGTTTCCGAGACGGTGTGAACGTAGCTCCAGAGATGGGAATAAATCCGATTTTTTTTTATTTCTTCTTCCCGATCCCCTTTTTGAGCTGTTGATAATCAAAATAGTTTTATTTGGACAAAGTTTCTTTAAAACACAAACAAGCAAAGTTGAAGCTTTCAGGATTCACAGTAATATTAGCTGCTAGCGGTTCCAAACCTCTAGCTAGGCGTCTGTGTGGTAGAATGAGGCCGTTTACCTGGTCGTGGAGGCCGTAGCCTAGCATGTGCTAGCATGTAGCGTGTGGTAGTTCAGGCCTGAAGCTCAGTGCTTTGTTGTTGTGCTGTAGCCTCAGTTCATCCAGCTGTGACATGTCTAACATCTGCATTCCTTCAAGGTCTGTCGCGGGTGCCCAAGTTCCCGGAGCTTTTCGGTAAATCTTTGACTGTAGACTAGAAGAAGTGTGGTTCTGAAGGACCTTTGCTTTCCAATCAGCTCACAAACAGAGTCTGAGAGCCGGCGTCTGAAGCTCCCCCTGCAGAGTTGATGATCTGATCAGATGCAGGGCAGAGCGGGAGAAGTCGGAGCTGCATATTCATGAAGGCAGAAAATAGTTGAAACTCATTGGGTTCATATGAAAACCCCAAACGCTGGTAATTAATGCACTGATGAGCCAATTAATGACCTGTTTAGCATAACTGCCTGTTCACTGCTGACTGCAGTGGGACCCTGGGAAACCCAAGCCGCTCGCCCGGCTTGACTCCCATCCGTTGAGTGACAGCTGCAGTGCACGTCAAGGCGCTGCGTCTGCAGGTTCGTGTGGAAAAAAGCTGAGAATTGCTAATGCAAACACGAGTTCCCTGAAATGTGGGCTTGAGAAAAAAGAACGGTTTGGGAGCAACCAGCCGGTAAACTGTGGGTCAGGCGGTTTGTGCTCTCGGCGTGTGTTCTCCATCACACACCTGCTGGAGCTGCAGCCCTGGGAGTACTTCCTCGAGCACACGCCGTCCTCTTTTGTGACGGTAATGTTTCATGAGAGCTGCTCCACATTTCTGCAGCGGCGGCGTGTCACTACAGCGTTGGGACCGCCGTCTCCCCGTGAGCCTGCTCTCACAGAGGAGGTGTTTTCAGCCGCCATGAGATTTGTTTGAGCCCCGGCGCCGCTCGGTGATTGCCCCGCTCGTTTAGGAACATCTTTCTGTCAAATTCAGCCAGGAAGTACAAGTGCCCCCCTCCAGCCTAAGCTGAGAGCTTGATGGAAAAAAAAAAAAGAGGACAGGCCTCTTTCAGCTCATTGAGCCTGCAGTTTGCTGGCTGACGCCTCCCTGGAGGGAAGAGAGAAAGACGGTCAGAAAGAGGGCAATAGCTGTGGGAGTGGGACTAAAGTGCTGCATTAAAAAAATGTGACTTTCTCAAGGCCTGGAACATGAAAATACCCTTCAGATAAAACCCTGGAAGTGCAGTGAGAAGGTGTTCGTTTGGATTTTTACCGCCTTATTTGTGCTTCAGTCCCACCTGCCCTAATAGGTGGATACGGCTCTAAAATGGTCGAACCTGTGCGGGGCAGCGGCCTGCGCCAAATATGGCGTTCGTACGGGCACGCCGCGGGCGACAGGTCGTAGTGAACACTTAGACAACACGTAAGGGTAGAAGATTTCAGTATAAGCAGGGAGGCAAGTAAGTATTTGTTCTCCCAATCAGAAACCGTGGAGGGGGCCGACATTTTGATCTTAGGTGGACGTCTGCTGGAAGACACATCATCTAAAATAGCTGGAAGCATTATTTAAAAATAAAAAAAGTTATTGTTATGCTGTGAACAGCTCTGTGAACAGCTGAGAAAATCCACGTTGGTATTCGGTACAGTCACATTGTTCTCTCTAGCGCCGTTTTAAAGCTTGAAATTAAATGAATGCTTAAATATAAGTGCGTAAATTCTGGCTGCAGCTCTTCTGCTTAAAAATTTTCCTGAGTCTTATTTCCATTTCAATCTATAAATATTCTATGATCTATAAATGTTAGGAACCCATGAACATTTTGGCAAAACCACATCATGAATGAGACGTTTCTGTCCCATTAGAGCAGTGGTTTGATCATAACCTTTGATGTTCTGATTTCTGAATTTAAGATTAAAAAAGGCATTTCTCCACTGAGTCTAGTCCATCCTTCTGTCCCTCAACTGGGTTGCTGGAGCCTATCCCTACTGTTGGCCAAAGGTGGGCTCACCCTGAACAGGACTCTGGCGACAGAAGAACAAACACAAACAAACCGCTGCTTTGTTGTTGTTTCTCATGTTGCACGTCTAAAAACTCACATTTTTGTTGACAAACAAACGGAGGTAAACAACAAAACAATTTTCGATGTAAACAAGAGCAAAAATGAACAGATTTTGGATCGAACCGCCGTCAGGTCTGACACTATTCAAAGACGTGTTTGTGTTTCACGTCGCAGTGCAAACCGTGTTCTTGCTCCTGCAGGCGGCGCCCTGTGCCCGAACAGCAGCGCCCTTCAGGAGGTCCGTAACTGCAACGAGCACGCCTGTACGGTGTACCACTGGCAGACGGGGCCCTGGGGCCCCTGCACCGAGGACCCGTCCTCGCCGTCGTTCAACGCCTCGGCTGTGGTCCGCAGCAGCAGCAGCAGTCAGGGCCCGTGTTCCCTGGGAATGCAGACCCGCAAGGTCATCTGTGTCCGGGTCAACGTGGGGCAGGTTCCTCCCAAGAAGTAAGTCTCTCCTCCGTTTCGTTTGAGAAACCCATGAGTGGTTTGAACGGTTTCAGAGAACTGGAGTGAGGCGGTGTGACCTCACTCCAGTTTCGCCTATATGTCGTCTGTTCAGACGCCATGTTTTCTGAAGCCATGTAAATGTCGGGTGGTGGCGGTTGAATCTGTGGCCGGTGGAGATCGCTGCTGCAGGTCTCCGTCTTCCGCCGTCCAAACCTGAATTGAGGCATTTTTTCTTTGTTTCAAACAATCCTCTTCGATGCCGATTCTCCTGATCGGAGCGCTAATCACTGGAAGCGCTAATCAGGAGCTGAAGAATGGAGGACAGATTGGTTTTCTAACGTCTAACGTCATTTGTTGAAGAGGCTTTTTGTTTGGCATTGCAGAGAGAAACGAATGTTTGATTTGAGAGGTGAGGGGAGACGTTTGAATGGACGTCTGTTAGATGGATGAAGGTGAACGTAACTGAAATAAAGACCAGAAACCCGTGTGACGGGGAGCAAAGTGACAGCGGGAGAGGGAGAAAGATCACAGCAAGAACCCGGCGAGGCTCGCTCAGCGCACGCCGCGTGAGGTTAACTCCCCGTTCATATCTTCTTTTGGCAGGCGAGTGCAGATAAATAATCCGGATGTCCCTGAAAGCTTAATTAACCTGCTGTTTTAGGCACTGCTAAATTCCCATTGATGATAATGACAGTAATTAAAGGGGACTGACACTTAAAGGCAATTAAATCATGAGGTGGAGGAGAGGCGGGAGGTCTTGAATCTTGAATCTCTGAGGACCACACCGCCTGAATTCAAAGCAGTGCCGGTTCAGGTTCCACCTGGAACCAGATAAGCTGGACTGATCCGCTTCACGCAGCTGGTTCTGCAGTCACAGGTGATGCAAACATACCACGCTCCAGGTGAATGCTCCATTCTGATGGGCTGCAGGGTGTCTATTAAAAAGTGATGGTGGGTAACCGGAACAGTGGACATTCTGGACATTGGTTGATGCATGTTATTCCACAGTTTATCTCCAAAAATATCCACTTTATGGTGGAAATGTCTTTGATAAAAGCGATCCAGGAAGTTGTTTGTGGACTTTGTTTCTTTGAAGCAAACGTTTTCTTCATTTTCTGGACAAAAACAAGCAGTAAGGGGGGAATTTTCCCCTAAAGATACACTGAGGACATGTGACACGGGTTCTTGAACGTCTATTTGGCCCAAAGTGTTCCCCCTGGACTGTTGCTGCTCAATACTTCCACCCCCTACAGCGGGAGTCTTGGTGCAAAATGTCAAATCTGTGCAAATCTGGTGAATGTTGCTCCAGGGTTTTTTCTTTCACAGCTCTATTCCAATATACCAAAGAGCCAAAAACGCAATTTTTCATTTCTCCTTCATGATCAATATTTAAAGTGTTGGCATTTCTGTGAATTAAAGGAGGCTCAGTCCATTCGTCACTACAAAATCAGAGTCCTTCATTGGTCAAAGTTCAACTGTATACCGTTTCACCTATGGTCATGAGCTCTGGGTCATGACCAAAAGAACGAGGTCAAGCGGCTGAAATGAATTGGACGCTCCCTTAGAGCTCGGGTGAGAAGCTCGGTCACCCGGAGGGAGCTGGTAGTGGAGTCGCTGCTCCTCCACACCCAGAGGAGCCAGCTGAGGCGGTTCGGGCTTCTGGTCCGGACGCCTCCCTGGTGAGCTGCTCCGGGCAGGTCCCACTGGTCCGAGGGCCCCAGGGAAGAATAGGTCTCTCAAGCGCGTCGTGGGAACGCCTCAGGGTCCCCCCAGAGGAGCTGGAGGAAGTGGGGAAGTCAGGGCATCTTTGCTTAGACTGCTGCCCCCGCGACCCGGTCCCAAAAGAGCCAAAGAAGATGCATGGATGGAATGGATGGATACCATTTCCTCCAGCTGTAGCAGAGCGAGGAGCAGGTTCTGTTGCTGCTACCATGACAACCAATTGTCTCAAATAGTCCATTTTCCTGCGAAAAGTTATTCAAATAATATTAAAGTACTGATAAATAATTGGACATTTATTATTTTAGTAGTGACCATAGTATAATAGGAATAACGCCGTCCAGTTGGCTCCGGTCCATGGCCTCGTTGGGGATTATCGCTGACACATTTTCATGTCCACTGCATCGCTAGACTCCACTTATGGCAGAGGAGCCGCATGCTAGCTGTGTAACTAATAGGTATCCAGTGGAGCCGCTCCTCATCCTCACAGCAGGTGCTTCTGATAATTGAGCTCAGTGCAGATGCTGTTCCACATGAAGGTCAAACACTTGACCTGAACATGACTGCGTCTTTGTGCCGCCGCTGCACACTTGTTGTTGACGTCTGCTGCAGTGCTGCTTGTGTGTCTCAGGTTCACTTTGCTTGTTAAGGTTCAAGGAAACCACAGAAGAGGACTTTAGAAAGATGGAGCCCTGTTACCCAGATGGTCATGTGACTAAAGAGGGTGGACGATGCGCTAAAGTGCGACTGAGGATTTCAGTGATTTAGACTGTGTGGAGCTTATAGGCAGTACAGCATGAACAGAAGTGAAGAGGAGCGAACAAACAGCTTGGGTTGTATTTTATTGTACTTTATCATTTTTGTACTTTTCTATCTGTATTTTTACGGGTTGCCACTATTGCACACTATGAGTACCGGTACCTCTCCATTACTATAGCAGGTTCTTGTCAAGCATCTCATGGCGTTGTTGACCTCGTGTTGGTCTTGCTTATGATAAAATAAAAATGTTTTTGACAAAAGTATCAACAAAATTGAAGGAGAAGTTCTGATCAGACCTGCAATATTTTATGAATTAAACTGAGAGGAAGACCAGAGACAGAAGTGGAGGTGGAAGAGATGAAGATGATGGGAATGTAGAAGATGGATAAGATGGGCTTCAAAAAAGACCAAAGAGAGGCTTAATAGATGAAATAAAAAAGAACATGAAGTTCATTACCTTCATAAAAGAAGGTGAGGAGGATGGTTTAGGTGGGGGAAGTGACTCATGGTGACATTTAAAGGGGAGGAAGGTCAATTTGTTGATTTGGCTGAGATCAGACTAAAGTAAACCTCCAGCTGCTTGTTTTCATTCATCAAAATCCTACAGTGTACAGACTGTACACCAACATAATCCAGAACTGTTTTTATCTGCTGAAGTCGATCTTTAAACCTCCAAACTGAGGAGTTTCTGTTATGGCGCTGTCCCTGGTGCTGAAAAACGTGATTTTCCTTTTTCCTTCTTCCTTCTTTTCACTTTTGTTTTTAACTTCCTTTGTTTTGTTTTTTAGCATACTCTTCAATCAATTCACTCAACCCCCAGAGGTTTACCAGATCTCTCTGTGTAGAATCTAACTTTCACTCTTCAGACACACAAACTCTACAGAGCAGCCCAAAAAGCTGTGCTCTGAAAGGACTCTGTGAAATTAAAATAAAAAAGAAATGGGGTTATAAAAACACACACAAAGAAATGGAATCCTGTAGTTCTCTAACTATTGTATTGTGTTTACACACCTTAATTTTTTCATATTTTTGTCATTTATCTTTATTTTTTAACCTTTAAATCAATCAGACAAAACTAATCAATTCATTCAAAGTGGACTAGGAACCGGCATTTGCTGCAAACTGCATTTTCGGACACATTTGTTGATCGATTGTGAGAAAAGTTGTGGTCTTCTTTACTTAAACTTTCACAGATGTATCACGATGGAACCGCGTTAAAACCACGTCACAATCAGCGTAGAACAGGATTTGTGTGTGATTATTGCACTGTTTGTACGTAATTCATCAGTGATTTGTGCGTCAATTACGTCATTTTAATGTGACATGTGCGCTTTATGTGCAACATAAAAGTTATACAACGGCATAAAAAGTCAGTTAGACATACGTGGAACGGTTGTGTGCATCTCGCCAAAATCACGCACAATTGTCCAATTGTTGCTGCTTTGCAGTGTAGCATTAAAACCAGGACTCCCATTAATTTAACCCCACCTTCAACAGGACAAAATGTTGAAGACTACTTTTTAAGCAACTGTGAATAAAGTCAGACATGAAGAGGTTGAACCTTCTGTAAGCCCCGCCCACCTAGTTTGCAAAGATAGACGTGTTAAAAATGGTTTATTAAAATAGATATTTTTATTCTGGGGTTGTGCTGAACTACAAATTCATTTAGAATTATAATTAATATAGATTTTTTTTTATGTTATTGACATTTCAAACAAAATTCAATTCAATTTGTCAACTTTATAAATGAAAGACCTAATTTAAACTCAAATCATGTTTAATGGATGTATAGTAGTTTAACTTATATGTTAAACGAAGCAGTCTTTTATTTTGAAAGTTCTGTCAGCTGTCCGTGTTTTCTTTCCAAACGTGGAACTGCTTCTGGCCTTTTGTGTCTCCCTTTAACCCAATCTAAGTGGGTCAGAAAGACCCACACTGACGAAAATGGTGTTTTTGGTGTTTTAAACATCTTCTTGTGGCATTTTTCTGATAATTGAGCTTAAATTTGCATTTTTTAGTATTTCTTTCATCAAGTCATTATGAATCAGGATCTATATGCTAGTCTGTTTTTCCGTTTTCCGTCCTCTTCTGTGCTTCATAAACATTCCCCCCCCGTTCTGCTCTTTCTCGTCTGTGATGCCTCTGAAGCCTTTCCTCTGGACCAGAGCATGGGAACTGCTGACGTGTTGCGTCAGCTTTGAACGCGTGGATTTTCTTTACTCCTCTGACTCTGGCGGAGCTCCGGGCTTCACCGCAGAGCAGCGGAAAAGCTTCCTGCATGACGAGAAAAGGCGGCTTGTAGCCTGAAGCAGTGAGAGGTTCACACAGGAGGCGCAGACGCTCACAGAGGAAACGGAGGAATCGGAACTCCTCCGGAGGAAATGACTAAACCATCACGCCAAGATGGATCCCATCACCCTGATTACCAATTAGGTTCCTCTGCTGCTCGTTTCTCTGATGGTAAATGACGGCAGCGATCGCCACGTGAAAGTCTGTAAAGTGTTATCAGTTGATTATCAGCACAGGAAGAGAACAAATAAGCAAAGAAAACAGATGAGAAATAATGAGCAGAAAATACCGCTGTGATGCTGTTTAAAGGGGCTTTTTCTGGTTTTTCCTTAAAGCTTTCCTTCATGTTTCAGTAAAAAAGTCTGAGCCTTTTAGCTTTTTGTTGGAGTTTTAATGAAAGAGCTGAAAAACATTTTAAAAATTCAAACAGTTTTTAACCAAAGAATTAAACAGTTAAACAACAATTAAAGACAGACATGGAAAACAATGAAGACAAAACTCCTCTTCATGCTTTAAACATCTGACTTCAACCAAACAGAACATAAATGAACCAACCAGAGGTTTGAAAGCTGTAAGGAGAAGCTGTCGGCGCTGAAACATCATGGAGGATGGAGGAGAAACCTTCAGACTTCCATCCCATCTTTTCTGTTTTCCCATTGGGAGTCTATTGCAGTGTTTTTCAACCAGTGTGCCGCGGCACACTAGTGTGCCGCGGCACACTAGTGTGCCGTGGGAGATGGTCAGGTGTGCCGTGGAGAAATTGCCCTCATTAATCATTCACTGATCTAAAAACATTTCCCATCTCCAGGATATCAGCTCTTTGTTCATCCAAACAGGCCCTGATAAAACACTGAGTAGTTAGGAATATGAAAGATCTTAAAATTACTTTTTCTTTGTGTTTATTTGATTCTATTAAAGACATTTTGATAAGGATTACGTTACCGCGATTTACCTGCAGCTATGACAGTTTGCGGAAAAGTCCCGTCCCTTTAACTGTCTCCACCAATCATTCTTGAAGGCTTAATCACATGTCATCAGTCTGACCAATCAGAAGTGCTTAAAGTCTTCACTTCCTTGTTCTTAATTCTGCTGATAAAGTCGCTCAGTTCTAACAAAAATACCAGCTAAAGCTCTTCTTTAGCGGTGTAGCTTTCCACAGAGTCCGGTGTCAGACTGTGAAACAAGTGGACAATACAATAAATCTCGGAGACGCCAGTCTTTCTGCAAGTTTTCGGCACTTTTCACACTACATCTCCCATGATGCATGGGCTTAAAGAGCCAGTGTCCCAGCGCACAATGAGTTGTCCTTGCGAAACGCCTTGAAACCCCAACAAACAAACAGTTTCTAAATTTTTCTAATTTAACTTTCATTTCATCTCTTAGAAAAAACAGCCGCAACTTCCTGCTTTTCCGGCCACAATTATCACAAAAATACACGTGAGATTGCGGGCGGGCGGGCGGGGGGGGGCTGTCGATCAACACAGACCATGAATTTCTGGTTTTTGTTTTTTTTTTGGATGCTGGTGTGCCGCGGGATTTTTGTCAAGGTTAAAGTGTGCCGTGGCTCAAAAAAGGTTGAAAAACACTGGTCTATTGTATATAAATGCTCCCATCATGATCATCCTGACATTATACGTCTGCTTACAGACCATAGTCTGTATCTGAGAACTGGACTGAGCGACGTCACCCACAGAAAAGGGTTTTTATTCCGGCTCCAACCAAATAAAAGTCAATTCAATCGTGATGTTTTTGTGATACAGACATGGTGGACGTGACTGGGTGGGTCTGAGTTTCTATGGCAACCGCTTTGGCCAATCAGGTGTGACAACCCCAAGCTAGCATTAGCATAGCAAAAAAAAAAGAATTTATTCAGCCGTCCAGTTTAGATCCAGATTCCAGCTCAGACGAGGAAAACAAAGAGGTTCGTGGATCTGTCGGTCTGCAGGTGGAGGATTCAGAATCAGGGCGGAGCTTGGAGGCTTTGGTCCGTCCATTTCAGTTACCCAAGCTTTTTAAAGCAGCTGGTTCTTCTTCTGCTCCTAATCTGTCACTATTTCAATAAAGAAATACTCAGAAACACAGTTTAAAGCTAAAAGAAACATGTTAAAAACGCCAATTTTCACCGGAGTGGGTCTTTATCACATTAGCATCTTTAAAGCGCAACATTCGTAATTACGTTTCCTTAGAGCTTTAATTATTAGTTTTACTTACATTAAGCTAATTTATATTTTCAGAGTTCTGTTCCTTGAAAATCCTCCAGACTTGGAAGAGCGAGCTGCTGGGATTATTTCCAGATTGGTTTTATTCTTCGCTGCTGCTGCTCTGCTGCCTCTCTGACCATCTGTTGCTCCAAGGCAGAACATTACTTTTTTATGTTTCTGCATCTCTTCATCTGCCACGATACCACTGGCAGGTATTTTTTGATCGCATCACCAGAGGGAGGCCGGCGCCATCAACAAACGGCGCCCGCCGCCTGCTCTCTGCCTGTGCAGACGCGGCCCCGTTTCATTGGCAGATGGGTCTGGGCTGGCGTCCCCCCCCACAGCCTGAGGCCGTCGCATCCATGTAAACACCGACCGCCAAAGCTCAATAAGAGCGCGCGACACAACAGAGACAAATATGTCTGCGCCTCGGGACGCCATCTAACGTGGCGTGAGGCGAGCACAGCGGCCGCTGCTGATTGGTCCTGACACTCTGACGGCAACTAAATGTGGAATCAGCAATAAAAATTGTGGTGATCATTCATGCGGAGGACTTTAACCTTAAAGAAAGCAAATACTGTGTGTTTTTAGCGTGTAAGCCTCACTTCTGATGATTTAAAACCCTTTTCTCTTTTTTGCTGCTTGACATTTTGATGTCTCCATCCCACCACCAAACCGTCAGCAGCTTCTTTCTGAGGAGGACGCTCCAGCAAACGGGAGCATTAGCTCTGCTGCTCGTCTTCATGCGGCGCCTTGGGAATCACTCGCAGCGGCGTGTCGCCTGCGTCTCCATCTCGCCACTAATCACGACATTTAAAGACCATTATGAGACTGACTGGAAGCTGAGAGGAGCTCAGGATCGCTGCAGCGGGCGTGGATCGTTACCCTAATTCAAATAACGAATCGAGATCTACGAAGTACAGATCAACAATTCTTAATATTTCGTTTATTATGCTGGAATGGTAGCTTTATGTTTGTCTTATATAAGATGTAAGAAAACAATAAAACAATATGTGTTTAATCCCCATCATTTAAATCTCTATTTAGATCTAAATAATCAACAGAACAGATTAATTTATTAAATTAATCGTATTTATCACTTTAAACAGCGTCACACTCTTAACATTTTCTGTCAACTTCCTGGTTAACTTCAGCAGGAAGCAAAACATGAACAACAACGGCTCACCGACCCGCAATAATCCGAGAGGGGAAAATAAAATCAGTGGACCCTTTTTATCATCATTATTATTGTCGCTATGAAAATAAGAAAAATATCAGTTCGGTAAAGTTAGAAAGATCTTCACAGATTCAGACTTCCTGCTTCAATAACTCTTCTGATAAACGTTCAAATGTGTCAGCAAGTCTCTCAATCATTTTGTATTAACACAGAGAGGGAACTGCAAACACATTTCAAAAGAAAAATGAAAATTGTTCTCTTCCAGCAGTAAGTGCAGACGGGCAGCGAGCCGGCTGCCAAGGGACCGTCAACAAAGTGCAAGTTTAGAGAAAGACCAAAAATGAGTAAATGTCTACATTTATATGAGCTGGTAATGAAGACTGATCAGCATCTTCATGCTACAGTCTAAATTTTGTGATGAAGTCCATCTTTCTTTTATTTTATTGTATTTATTTTTTCATTTAAATAGAGATATGAATCGTTAAAAAAGGGGCTCAATAGCTCTAAAGACACTGAAGCTAACAAAGTAATGTTCTGACGTAATCTTTGTTGTATTAGGACAATAGGGCCATGATTAGTCAGTACCAGCTCATACATATGTGGACATTTATTCAATTTTATGAGATTATTGATTTTTACATGATGGTCTTACGGAGTTTGCACTTTGTTGACAGTCCCTTGGCAGCCGGCTCGCTGTGTGTCTGCATGTACTGCTGGAAGAGACACTTTTGTGTTATTGTTTTGTGAGTTATTGTTTTGTGAGTTATTGTGTTGTGAGTTATTGTGTTGTGAGTTATTGTGTTGTGTTTTGAGTTATTGTGTTGTGAGTTATTGTTTTGTGAGTTATTGTGTTGTGAGTTATTGTGTTGTGTTTTGAGTTATTGTTTGTGAGTTATTGTGTTGTGAGTTATTGTGTTGTGAGTTATTGTGTTGTGAGTTATTGTGTTGTGTTTTGAGTTATTGTTTTGTGAGTTATTGTGTTGTTAGTTATTGTGTTGTGTTTTGAGTTATTGTTTGTGAGTTATTGTGTTGTGAGTTATTGTGTTGAGAGTTATCGTTTTGTGAGTTATTGTGTTATAAGTTATTTATTTTGATTTATTGTGCTGTGATTTGAGTTATTCTTTTGTGTTGTGAGTTAATATTTTTATTATGTTGTGATGAATTTTAGTGTGTTATTTTGTGTTGTATGCGAATTCTAGAGTGTTTGTTGTCTTGTGACCCTTCTGGGCCACTGTACTGTACTGTAGTTCCCTCCCAAAGACCCACATATAGAAAACGTTATTGACAGATGTTGTTGACCTTTAAAACGTTGTTGTAGGGGGTTCTTGATGCGTACATTTGTGTTTTTAGATTTATTGTGTGACTTTTTACAGAAATATGGCAAAAACATAACATCTTTATTTTTGAATGCATCCCCTTGTGTTGTCTTCAAAGACTTTTGTTTAGCCTTACAGGTAGCAGAGTTTCACTGATTCTCTCACTTTGTTTTTGAAGCACCTTTTACAAATTTATTGATAATTTATCTTATTTTTTATAGTCTTCATAGGTCAATTGGTAACTCTAAATTGTCCCTAGGTGTGAGTGTGCACTGGTGTGTGATTGTGGTCCTGCGGCAGACTAGCGATCTGTCCAGGACGCCTCTTGCCTTCGCCCACGAGTGGATAGGCTCCAGCAGCCCAGTGACCACGAAAAGGGACGAAATGGGTTTAGAAGATGAATGACTGAATAAATACGTTGAAACTGCGTTCATGCAAAGTTCTAACCTAACACACCGCTTGTGTGTTGTTGTTTTTATAACAATTCAGCAACACACAATGCATTTCTAATGATGGTGACGCCAAAAGCAGTTCTGGGGGGTATTCCAGGAAGCATGTTTAAACTAGCCTGACTTTAAGCCTGAACTCTGGCTGAAATCCGCCTGAACTTGCTTACTCTGGGTATGTCGGTTCCAAAAGACCGGATATGAGTTGGCGGAATTACGCTCGACTTGGTAACCCTGGGTTAATGCACGGTACATAAAGACATTCTCAATAGATCGCCGATTTCTGGAGTCACCATGGAAACGCGTGGTGAAAAAAAAAGAAAGCGCTGTACTTAAGTGAGACGGAGTCTGAGATTTTAATGACGGCGGAAAAAAATTACAAGTCCATCAAAAAAGTAACACGGCTGAAAAATAATTTAAATAATTTAGTTAAATTAATTCAAACTCAATAATTGTTTATACAACTCAAATTTACGTATTTATCTAACTAAATGTCACATTACTTCATTAATCTTTTTTCCATCTTAATTACTTATATTTCTTGAACTTTCATATGTCTAAGTTTGAGCCGGCAGATATGCTCATTTTTACAACAATAAAAAGAACGGAAAAAAAATGCACCGAGTGCAAAAATTCATTAAAGACTTTTCCATCACTATCATAACATGATCAGGTGGTAGGGGTGCTATATAAACTCATCATCTTCTACTTCACTCTCACTCATGGTGCAGAGACGTAAGCATAGTAGGACAAAATAGCTCGGCCAAACACGGTGAAACACAGTAAAACAGCTATACAACTAAACACATTTTGTAAAAAACCCACACTTAAACCCAAATCCGTCCAGACAGGCAAAGGGAATGATATCCCAGAATCCCTTGCGGTGCCGATCTAACGGCAGCACCAAAGTTACACCTACTTAATTGAATTAATTTGAACGAAAGGAAAATAATTGTCTGAAAACTACGTGTTATTTTTAAGGTGACCTAACAAAAAAAAAGATTTATCTTAAGTGAAGCAAATAATTAAGTTAGATCAAAGTAGAAAAGTTTATCTTTCCAACATCCATATGTGGTCTTATCACCCTCTTACGGTGGAAAAAGTATTATCTGAGCTTTTTCATCCACTAAGTCATCTTTAAATGGACACGCCATGCTGCTTCACCTCTCTGTAAACAAACTAAGCTTCAACTAAACCTGCTCCAGACCAGGTTATGTTCAGAGCATGAGTTGCCATGGTAACTTGACCTACCCTGAAACATACCTCCATTTCTGGAACCAAAAGCTGAGGTTATCAACTTCCTTAGCCTCAAACTTACCGTGGGAGCTAGCATAACCTGCTTTCTGGAATACCCCCCTGGTTTTCTGATAGGCAAAGACGCTTGTCGTACCTGGTGCAAAGTAACGAAGTGTAGCCACTGTCGGCATTGTCCCTTGGTTGTTTTTCCCTGAAAATGCTCAACGATGTCTATGGAAATGTCTTTTGGTGGGTCCTCCCAAAACGTTAGATGAACCTTTTACAGATTTTCCACCACGCTAGCAGATGGTCACATGACGCCACAACATCGATCAACAGATTTTTGTAATATTTTGAATTTCATATTCATCATATTTTTTAATTTCACATTTTCAAGTATATTAAAGTATGCATTTTATTAAATAAAATTATTTTTTCAGAACTTGTTTCACAAAACTAAACTTTACTTCCATTGTTTTCATCTACAAAATCACATCAACCTCCAGCGACGCTTTACTTTGAAAATGTATTCACTTCCTGTGACAGTAGCGCATTCTGTTTGTTTAGTTTATTAATTAAACTCCAATATAATTTTGAAATAAAAATAAAGTGTAGTAAAAAGTGTATTTTTTACTATTTTTTGCCATATTTTGTTTTGTTTTTCTGCAATAATCTCGTATTTGGTGATTCTTTACAGTTTTAGCGCCTCCTTCCTGCCCGGAGACATTTTTGTCTTTAAAAAAAAAAAGGAAAAAACAAACAAAGATGAGCAAATGATAGACTGAAACTAAAATGTCAAATTTAGAGGAAAACAAACATTTGAATGCATGTATTTCTGTTCTTTATTTTTTAGCAGTAAATTCTCATTTCTTTAAAATTGAGTTTGTTAAATACTCAGACTATGTTTACAGCAGCTCCTCCTCAGGAATTTACTGTTTAACAAACATTTTAACGGGTTTACTGTAGAAAATAATCTCAGAAAATCCCAGTTTTCCATGAGATTAAGTGAGGAGATCTCTGGATGAAGCATCAATGCCCTTTTTCTCTTCAAGAGTCCCGGAGAAAAACACGTGTTTGTTCTCCTCTCTATGGATGGCAGCATCAGATGAATGTTAATGCAGCCCTCAGCAGCTGTTTCCACCTCTGGACGACTCACTTTTCTGACGCCAGCGGTGGATTTGTTCTGCTCCACGGGGATTAGGCTCTGTCTGCTGCTATTAAAATTAATTCTCTCTTTGTTTTGCCCGTGCGCTCCTGGAATCTGCTTGTGAGGCAGCCCGCCGTCTCCGTGATCACTCCTCGCTAACGGGGACGACACTCGTTCTGAGCAACATCAACCCCGACCCGGACCGTCGCAGCATCCTCCGCCACAGGAAGTGGACGGCGAGCAGACCGGGAGACGGCGCTTCAGAGATGAGATTAGGAGATGCCTTCCAGCGCTTCTATCTCGACCTATTTATCTCTGGCCAATGGAAAGCACCGGGGACTTAAGGTGCTTAAATGACGGAAGATTAACCATAACCGTTGTCTGGGAAAACCTCTGCTTGACCCCATATTCTCTGGCTACAGAAGGATTATTGCTCACTGATAGCTGAATCCATTTAGCGCAGGAGTTGGTTTCCTGATGCTTGTCTGCGGGCGTTGGCCCCAAGGAGCTGCATCTCCTGCACTCCCCCCCTCCCCCTCCAGAAAAATGAGTGGAAATCCATGAACCTGTACAGGAGGATATTGTAAGGACAGAAGGAAAGCGCTGGAACACATTACATGTGTATTATATTCATCTTTTTATTTCATTTTGAGGCCTCTGTTTTCTAACTTCAGAAAGTCGTGATCTTCTATCGACGTTCAGTGAGATGAAAAGGCGACGGAGAAAAGGATTTACGGCATCGTTTAGAGGCGTGAAACAGAAAAAAAAACACATTTTAATAACAAGTCTGTCCTTTACACTTCTTCTACAGTAAAAAGTTGTTGGTGTCTACTTTTGAGCAGATACAGTTATAATTAACCTCCTTATCAAAGAACATTTAGAAAGTTCCTTAGCAACAGATTTTCTTTTTTTGTGTCTGCACAAAACTGTGAAGAACGATTCCTAAGGTGTGAAGCAGTTGATCTTAATACAGATTCAAATGTGTCCTGAAATACATTTGTGCTTCGTCCCAGCTGTCCCTACGGGTGTCCGTAAGGCTGTCCGTGGGTGGAAAAAGTGGTCAAACCTGTGCAGAACGTCAAGGTCATAGAGCGCCCAGTGAACCCGCAGAGAGACGGGAACGTTTACGTCAGTTACGTTTATGGACAAGCGTCTAGTATTTTAAGTTTGTCTGGTTTCAAACTTGATGAATTAAGTGTACAAAAAAATAATGCATCTCTGCGGCCTTGGTGCAGAGGTGGAGCGGTCGACCTCTGATTGGAATAAGGCAGGTTTGGTTTCCTCTTTGCGCACCATTGGTGTTTCATTCTTGAACTGTAGCGTGTAACAGATTTTACTTCCACAGTTGTACAGTGGCTGTATTTGTAACCTTCAACTGACTGAACCACTTCTATAACCCCCAAAGGGGCAGTTTTGTTTTGCTTTTGTCTTCAGGCAGTTTACTGTAACTTGGTGTCACAGATGCAGAGTGAATGAGACACTCATGATCAAAAGTTCTGCTGGAAGTTCTGTTTTCCTCATCGATGGGTTTCTTTTTGTCTCCAGGTGTCCCGACGGCCCCCGCCCCACCACCATGCGCCCGTGCCAGCTGCCCTGTAAGAAGGACTGCATCGTGACCCCGTTCAGCGACTGGACAGAGTGTCCTCTGATCTGTGACGCAGGTATGCAGGTGGATCAATGACCCAGGCCACGCCCCCCCCCCTGTCCTCTGTGAAAAGTGATGTAGGAGGAAGCAGAGAGACCATGTTTCTGACCACTTCTCACATCTGTACATTAGAACGTCACATTAGACTTGATTATGACATCTGACTGTCAGTGTACCAGCTTTACTATTAGTGAGTGATGGTAAAACTATTCTTCTGTTTTTCAGTAACCCTGACAAATATTTGTTTTTGAATTTTCACCAAAACCTGGCTTTTTTTAAACTAAGGTGACCCCCTTTTCTCATACCTGCAGTATGTGGGATGTGTTCTACCTGCTGTAGTATTTTTACCTGCTCAGTGGCCTTGTGGTAGAGTGTCCGCCCTGTAACTGGAAGATCATGGGTTCAAACCCAGGCCAAGTCATACCAAAGACTCTAAAAATGGGACCCAGTGCCTCCCTGCTTGGATTGGGGGGTTAAATCCACCAAATGGTTCCCGAGCGCGGCTGTGTCTGCAGCTCACCCAGGGGAGGGGTCGAATGCAGAGAACAAATTTCACACACCTAGGTGTGTGACGGATAGTGTGATTTCATTTAATTTTAACCTGCGGTTTCCGTTTTACCTGTGGTATCCGCGTCCCTGTGGCTTCTGAAGGGCTGTCATGTTTAACCCCCTTTCACTGGAGCAGTGTTTACATTCTTTTCCCTGCCGTAACTCCTCGATCATGAATGCAATTTACGTCATTCCAGCGGATTCTGAGGCTGAGAAAAGCAGCTTAGTGCTGATAAGCAACACTTTACAGTAGTGAAATGTTTACACGATCAGCATGAATACACTGATTTTGTGGCTTTGCTGATATGAAAGCCCCTTTTTTCCACGTTAGCATGAATCAGCTGATTCATGCTGATCGCTTGAATGGTCAAACATTTACCGTTTGTCAAAGAGCGTGTGTTACTTAGATGTCATTGGCGACAGCTCCAATGTTAAAGGTTTAAGAGTAATGCGTCAGTCTTTTACAGGTGGTTACAGGCTGTGTGCAGGCTGTATGCCTGTAACCACCCGCAGCAAATATCAAGGTGGTACACCACTCGGTGAACCCGTGCAGAGAAAATGTTCATGCACATGTTTTCTCCATCATTCTGTAAACGACCCGTATGGGGGAAGGATGTGAGACACAGGTACAGGTACAGATTTTTCTTAGTTTCAAACCCGAATCCTGTGCGAGGAGCCCAGTGGTGCTGTTCACGTGATACGTGCACGCTCCTTGCTGCAGCCTGACGGTTGGAAATGAGGAAGTTAGACGATCTGAGTGTAGTTTGTGTGGACGTCCTACGGGCATTTAAGTATCACGTGCAGCATTTGTGAACGGCCAGTAAGGAACCAGTTCTCTCACCTTACTATGGACTAGAGCAACTCCAGGCCTTCGATTCCTGCATGTTTTCCAACATACCTTGCTCTGGCATGTTCTAATTGGTGGGACACACTTGAACCATGAAATCAGTCATGACTAGGGCTTGGATATCTGGGAATCATGCAGACACAGCGTCCCTCCAGGCCTGGAGTTGCCCATCCTTCGACTAGAGTGTGGCATCATCAGTTCGTCAAATGCTTCATGACACACCCTGCACACGCACGACAATGGTACGTTCCATTTTCATGATGTTCCTTGAGGTGGCCGTACGAGCCGCCTGCGCTCCCCTTAAGACGCAGCCGCCCCTCCCTATGACCCTCCCCAGACCCGCAGAACCCGCACAGGTCAAGCCTCCGTACTGGTGCTGTGACTGCTGCTTTATTAGGTTTCTACGTTTGAGAGGTTGATCAGTTGACCTCCTGGATTTTCCTGGATGGTTTATGGGAATGATGCATCTCAGCTGCACAGCTGGAATCTGTCCCACTCTGCCTGACACGTAAATCCATGCACTCATGTCTTCCTACACAGAATTAATGTGACATATTGGCAGGAACGACAACTCGTGGGCCAACCTCCCCTGACTGCTTGGCGAGCCGACCCACCCGTAGCTACAAGTGTCAGCAATGCATGCTGATGCTGTTTTCATGCGGGGAAAGATTTTCATCGGAGGTCACCTCTGTCCGGCTGCCGCCGCCTGAGCTGCTGAGCAGCAACCCGAACGTTAAATTGATTTATGGTGGGAAATCATTACAGTCCATATTTTTGATGACCTCTCTGTGTGACGCGGCGACGTAAATCTGCAGCAGCAGGAGCTGTGCATTTTAATTTGCTGCTGTTGATATTTTCACCTTGCAGAGAATTGCAAACACTCCACAAAGAAAGAGTGGAAGGCGGTTTCAGCCCATTCACAGGCTCGACTGATCTTAATTAACCACTCGAGGGCATCGTCATGCCTGTAAACAGCATAAATGTGATGTTAGTCAGCGCGGTTAGTCACTGATGGTAGTCAGATAGGATGTTTTTACTTTGGTTACCTCATCTTCAGAGAACGCTGATGTGGGTCCTGCACACACACGCTGATGTGGGACAGACTGTCTGGACCCAGAAACCTTTTTTACTCACAAATCTTCCTCGGCTTGGTTTGACTTTTTTCTTGTTTTGTGTGTGTGTTTCAGCAGGTAATGCAGTCAAGAAGAAGCAATCCAGGAAGCGTCTTATCATCCAGATGCCCTCCAACGGAGGACAAGAGTGTCCAGAGGTGTTAGAGGAGGAGAGGGACTGTGAGGCCCCCAGGAGCTGTCCAGGTTTCAGGTAATGTCACTTCTAAAACCGATAACTTCCATCACGCAGCGCAGGATTTTAGTACAGCGAGATTCTGAAATACAGGAGCTAACTCTGTGACTCTGGATGGATAAGGATGAATGGATGAGGATTGATGGATGGATGGATGGATGGATGGATGGATATGGATGGATGGATGAGGATGGATGGATGAAAGAGGATGGATGGGTGGCTGGATGGATGTGGACGGATGGATGGATGAAGATGGATGGATGGATGGATGGAAGGATGAGGATGGATAGATGGATGTGGACGGATGGATGGATGGATGGATGAATGGATGGATGGATGGATGGATGGATGGATGAGGATGGATGGATGGATGGATGGATGGATGGATGAGGATGGATGGATGGATGGATGGATGGATGTATGGATGGATGAGGATAGATTAACGAGGATGGATGGATGGATGGATGAGGATGGATGGATGGATGGCAGAGGATGGATGGATAGATGGATGGATGGATGAATGGATGAGGATAGATGGATGGATGGATGGATGGATGTATGGATGGATGTATGGATGGATGGATGGATGGATGGATGGATGAGGATGGATGGATGGATGGATGGATGGATGTATGGATGGATGAGGATAGATTAACGAGGATGGATGGATGGATGGATGAGGATGGATGGATGGATGGCAGAGGATGGATGGATAGATGGATGGATGGATGAATGGATGAGGATAGATGGATGGATGGATGGATGGATGGCAGAGGATGGATGGATAGATGGATGGATGGATGGATGAGGATGGATGGATGGATGGATGGATGGATGGATGGATGGATGGATGAGGATGGATGGATGGATGGATGGATGTATGGATGGCAGAGGATGGATGGATAGATGGATGGATGGATGAATGGATGAGGATAGATGGATGGATGGATGGATGGATGGATGGATGGATGCATTTTTTGTTGGACTAGACAGTAAATAGAAGAGGTGGGAGTGAGATGTTAGAGATGGGGATAAGGGTACAAAAGAGAGGAGAGGAAAAGGGGGCTAAAGAAGTGAGGGGGTGTCTGTAACAATGGGTGGGGCCTGCTCTCACACACACACACTTACAGAAAAACACACGTCACGCATACTATGACTGCACAGGTGAGCTGACACCTGTGCTTAGGTGAGTGTCTATGTTCTACTGTGGTACTGTGATAATGGAATGTCAAAAAATGGGGGGGGGGGGGGCAGTCACCCCCACATCAAAACCCCCGCTGAAGCAGTATCGGCAGCCAGGGCGCCCCCATGTGATAGCAGATCAAGGAAATCTGCCCACCTGGTAACCCACGTCAGCCACTGAAAAAATGACCAGCAGAACCGCCACAGGGGCCCCCCAACACCAGAGAGCGGGGGGGGGGGGGGTATGGAGAATGCAAGCTCCAACTCAGGCAAAGAAAGCACCAGGGGGGGCAGCACAAGGCCCCACCCAGCCCCTCGGAGACGGAGACAAGAACCGAAGAAACCTGGTCCAGCTCCAAGTCCTGAACTCCTGTCTTCTGTTCCAGATTCACATGCTGGCTTTGATTTTCTGACTAAACCCTCTGCATTGATCCGGACTTGGGACCGCCACATGGGAGCACTAGATTGTGCCCCCATGAGGTTGCATTACTATTTTTTGTTTTTTTATAACAATTGTCAGTGCATTTAGTGTATTCTACTTTTTCTCCTCATGGTTTTCTTCAAATGTTTCTTCTATTCACTGTTCATAAGACCAGCTCATGGAAGCACTGGATCTCACTTCTCACTCTGTCCTGATCACAACTGCTGAAGTCAAATCCTGGTTCACCTCAAACTGTTTCAAACTCAATAGCAATAAGACTGAACTTCTTCTGATGGGCACCAAATCCCCCCTGAGCTAGACCAATCACCCCCCCCCCCCCTCCCTCAGGTCAGGAGTCTGGCTGTCATCCTGGACAGTAGAAACTACTTTCTAAAAACTCATCTCTTCCAAATGGCCTATTCACCTTTTCATGTTTTTAGATACATTTTATTTAAATTTGTATGTATTTAAATTTTTGTTGTTTATTGTATTTCATATACTGTATTTATGTTGAACAGCGACCTCTAGTACTCAGAAAGTCGCCTTATAAATATCATGTATTAGATTACTTTATTTATCCCACGATGGGGAAATTCACTTATCTGTGGCGGCAAAAACAACATTTAGCAATAACAGCAAAAAAATATACATAAAATAAATAAATTATTGTACTGTAAAACGTAAATGTTTATAATTATTATTACTCTCATGAGGTTGCATTACTATTTTTTTTGTTTTATTCAAAAAAAGTTAGTGCATTTATTTTAATTTATTTTATCTCCTAATGGTTTTTTAAAGTCTTGTTTATTTTATATACAATTATTAAAACTAAAGAGAAACAAATCTAAGTAGTAGCTTGATAAATAAAGTACAGTCATGTTAAAAAGTTCAAACTTACATCAAACCAAAAAAAAATTACATTTAAAGAGAAATGTAAACATGGGACTATGTCTTTTCCTGATAGGACATAGTCTCATATGTACATTATTTTATTAATTTCTCTAGGTGGGGGGAACTGAAGCTCTCAGAGAAAACCCACACAAACACGCTTTTAGCGTGTCGCCCGTTTTTTTAAGCTAAGACCAAATTTTACAGCAGACTAAAGCTGTTAGGTTTAAACTAATTGACAAATTATGAATTTACCTTTCTTGATAAAGACATAACCTACAGTTTTGTCTAGGTGGGGGGAACTGAAGCGCTCAGGGAAAACCCACACAAACACGCTTTTAGCGTGTTGCCCGTTTTTTTAAGTTCTGAAACGGGGCGTCTGGGAGCCAAAATGGACAAGACAGAGAGCCCGTGTCTGACCGTAAGGTCGGCTAAAACTACTACTTTACTAACTACTTCAGTACCCTATGACCCTAACCTTTACTAAGTACTTCAGTACCCTATGACCCTAACCTTTACTAAGTACTTCAAAATCCTACGACCCTAACCTTTACTAACTGCTTCAGTATCCTACGACCCTAACCCTATTACCCATCAAACCCGCCTGTCCCCTCAACCAAACATTCATCTCCCATCAGCCTTTGAGCTGCTGCTGGATGAGCTTTTCTTTTCTTTGGAGCTCTTCTTCATGGCCTCCAGGTTCTGTTCATTGACGTCTTTCTTTGCTCCTGAATAACCGCGGCAGAGTTCCATGACGCGCTCCATCAGCTTGGTATTTTCTGCAACACCACTTTCCAGAGTTGTGTTGAGTTTGCGTAAGCTGTGCATTGTTTCCTTTGCCGTCCCAAAGGTTTTATGGATGTTTTCCATCTCTTGATTCTGCAGATCTCGAAGCTCCTGACTCGTTGCATCAATCTTCTGCTGGACCTGATCCTTCTCACCTCTTAAATTGACGACTTTCTCTCGGAGGACGACATTTTTTTGTCGTGCCGCGCGATGTTTCTTAGTCAAAGACGACAGTTTTTCCTCCGTGTAACTTAGATCTAAGAGTTCATGTTGAAGGTTTGTAACCTGGAATGACAGATCCAGGTTTGTTCTGTTCAGCTGTTCAGTTTCTTCTTTGACTTCTTGACATGCAGAATCCAGACCCTTCAGGTTTTGGAGAGACTCCATCAGAGCAGACTTGGTTTTCTGGAGGTTCTTTGTTTCCTCCTTCAGTAGATCTGCTTCGGCTTTGTCTTGGTTGTATTTGCTGAGGCGCTCTTGTGCCCTTTCCTCCTGAAACTTCAGATCTGAGATTTCCCGCTTGAGATCCTTCTCCGTTTCCTCCAATTCGCATCTTTCCTCAACCAGTGCGGTAAACATCTTCTTGAGCTGGTCTTTGTCCTGAAGATGTTTCTGCAGCTCCTCAAGCTCCTGTAGAAGAGCGGCAGTTTTCTGCTCCAAATTCTGCTTCAGATCTCTTGATTCTTTGGTTCTCTTCAGAATAAAGGCGTTCTCTGCTTTGGCCTCATCGTTTGCTTCTATTGCAGCCACAAGTCTTTCCTCCACATCGTCAAACACGCTGATCTCATTCTGCAGTTTCTCAACTTCCTGGGAGAGATCCGAGTTTGTCTCCTCCATTTTCTGTGTTTCTGCTTTGATTATTTCCAATTCAGATTCCCGATCCTTCAGGTTTTGGAGAGACTCCATCAGAGCAGACTTGGTTTGAAGAAGGTTCTCTGTTTTCTCCTTCAGCAGATCCGATTCCTCCTTTGCTTTGTTCAATTGGACCAGTCGCTCTTTTGCATTTGTCTCCTGAACATTCAGATCTGAAATCTCCCCTTCCAGATCCTCATGGAGTTTCTCCAAGTCCGATTTTTCCTTCAACAACTTGGAGAAGTTTTCCGTTAGCTTGTTTTGTTCCTGGAGACGTTTTTCCAATTTTTTCACCTCCTGGTTTGACGCTGCGGTTAGCTGCTGCAGATGGAGGACCTGACATCTCAAGGCCGCCGTGTCCTTCTGAAGAAGGAAGGTTTCCTCCTGTGCTGCCACGTTCTGTGCTTTCAGAGAGTCCAGCCGTTCCTCTGCTCCGCTCAGGCGTTCCAACTCCTCCTGCAGGTTCTGAACCTGCCGTGACAGATCTGCGTTTGTCTTGCCCCTCTTCTGGGTTTCTGCCTTCACGGTGTGATAAGCCGAATCCAGACCTTCAAGGGTTTTGAGAGACTTTGTCAGATCCTTCTTTGTCTTCTGCAGCTTGTGTGTTTCTTCTGTGAGCAGATCCAGCTGATGCTTGGCCTGTTGGTAGTCAACAGACAGCTCCTCTGCACTCGTGTGCCTCTCTGTTAGAGTTGAAATCTCTGTTTCTAATTCCCTTTTCAGATCTTCCAACTGCCTGATTCTCTCCATCACTGTAGGAGCGTTTTCTTTTGGTTCCTGTGTTTGGAGAACCAGCATTCGCAGAGGTCCGATTTTCTCCTGGAGAGCAGCGGTTTCCTGCTCCAGCCTCTGACACTGAGAAAGCTTCCCTCCATCCTGCAGCTGTGCAACTGCCGGCCTTCGTCCTTCACAGTCTTCCTCTTTCTCCGTCTGCCTTTGAAAACCTTTCCTCAGATTTCTCAAGGCTTTCATCACGGAGCTGGTTTCCGTTGATTTCTGCTGGTTTTCCTGTTTGCAGGACATTGTGGCTTTCCTGTCTAAATGCTGGATCTGTGAAATATTTCCTAGAACTTTGGTCTTTCCAGATCCTTTAACGCTTCTTGCCCGCTTGTTCCGCTTATGTCACTTGTGCCGCTCGTGCCGTAGATGTAAACCAGATGAAACTTAGGTCTATATATTCATTTTTCTGATGAGGTCAAACTCTGTCATCTGATGAATCTGAGGTCACATGACGCCATTTGCCGCAACAGCGTGATGTCACATGACACAGTGTGAGGTCTCGTCGAACAACAACGTAGTATTACGTCATCGTCCGTGCCGGACAATAACGCAGTATTACGTCATCGTCCGGTTCGAACAATAACGTCGTATTACGTGTGAGATCTGAAAAACGAAAGAAAAAAATTGAATTAAAAGGAAGCAATAATTTTGTACCTCAACGGCCGCCGTCAGGCTCGGTTCGGGAGGTTTGATTACCCGCCGTTCGGTATTTCCGTCAACAGAAAGGCGCCCCGCCCCTCCGGCGGACGCCTGCGTAGAAATGGAACAGAGCCGGTTCCGGTCGCTGCGCTCTCTGAGCAGAAACGGTCCGTCTGGATCCCGTCTGCTCAGGAGAACCTGCCCTCCTCTCCCTCCTCCTCGATGATGATGAAGGTGAAGCGGCGCTAAAATCCTTCAAAATAAAGTGCCTCTGAGGTGAAAAAAAGACGGAAAAACGTTACCGGGGATCGCGGTCACCGTCGGTAAAAGCAGACGTTCGGTGAGTTCGTAAACAACGACGGAAACCGTGACGGTGAGTGGAGGATCGCCTCCGTAGGAGAACATTCGTCCAGAAAAACTGGACACTGGATTGATTTGATTGGACGATGAAGATCTGAGACTTTGCTCAAACTTTTTAAATGTAGATTAACTAAAGTCTCCATCTGGAACTGATGCTGTAAATTTAATCTGGATTAAGGACCATAAACCGAACCCGGTGGCAGCTTTTTATCACCTATAGATCCAGTTTTTACTGAAGGACTAGAAAAGAGAACATTAACAGTTTAATTGGATGGATGGATGATGGATGGATATTATTATCTTTAGACATATTGAGATTTTTTCCACATAAATAAAACATATAGGGGACAAATTATATATATCTGTATATGTTCATATATTAAACACAATATCTCCCTGAAAATTGTGTACATTATATAGAACAATGTTCAAAATCGCCCAAAAGTAGCTAGGACAGGCTCCAGCAACCCAGCAGGTATAGAAAATGAATAGATGGATGCTCAAAATCATTTTAGCAGTGGATTGAATTCTGGTTGTTTACTGATGTAGAAGTGATTTTGAGAGGTACACGGCGCTCTGTCACATGTTTGGTTGGGTGTTATTGTGGACATGCTAACGCGGCTAACGGGTAGCGTGTCAGGAACAAGTCCTAGAGCTACTGTGAAGGCAGTGAGTAAAGTCTGATTGACTGATGGACTTCTCTCTGACTTTTTGGTCTCGCTAACATTGACAGTAAATGAGAACTGGACTGAGTGACTCCTCCCCCCTTGCGTCAATCAGACGCCTCCAAAACAGGAGGTTAAAGGTTCAAGCGTTACTTTCCTTTTCCGTCGGGTCCAACACCCAAAATTTTCAAACATGGTTGAAATTAATAAAGTTTGGCCTCAATTCCAAAAGGGGTTTATTCAGACATACCTTTGGTTTGTCTGAAGATTAATAACCCCTGTTGTTAAAGTAAAATATGTCCAACACAAGAGGCCCTCAGCTCTCATCTGCCTGCCTAGCTGTTGGACAGGACAAGTTAAAAAAAAAAGAAAAAAAAGGTTCAAAGCATTTGATCGTTTTTAGTGAAAGGGGTGTGGCCTTCTAGCGTGCTCACTCCTGCATGGAGAGAGTGGTTGCCATAGAAATGTAGAGGTACCAATCACGGCGTACTGAGGGAGTCTGGTTTCAACATGGCGACGGTCATACAGTGGAGACGTGGCGAATTGACTTCAATTGGTTGGAACCGGAAGCAATGCGGTTTCTATGGGTGACGTCACACAAGATTCGTCCAGTTATTTTATACAGTCGGTGCTCACCAAGTGAGCCTTAAAGTTCGCTACGCCTTAAATAGTAGTTTAAAAATAGCCGATTCGTGGACGATGCGGCTTAGAATCCACTTTTCCCTACAGTGCAGAAAATACGGTAGTTGGAAATAAGTTTGATAGCAGCCAACTTTGACCTTGATGCTCCAGTTGGGGTCAGTTTTAGACATTTAATTCAGTTTTTGTTGAATTAAATGTATGTAATTGAATATTATGGCTTGTTTGTTAGGTTGAATAACGAATGATTGTTTTGTAAAATCTCCATGAAATACATGTGGAATTTCCCTGAAAATGGCAGATTAGCAGGGTTTTTATCCACATATTCTTGACTGCGTTGATGTATAAACACTGCAAATGTGTTTTAGGTGGAAAACCCACAAATGGAGGAAATGCCAGCTGGTGCCATGGAGCCTGAGGAAGGAGAATCCAGGTGCTCAAGAGAACTGTGGGTCTGGACTCCAAACCAGAGGTACACCACCACCAGAACCTTTTCTTTCCTACATTTTCAGCATCAAAGCCATAGAAAGCAGATCAGCTTTAGCCATAACAGTGACTTAAGGGGAAGCGCACATTCTGCTGGTTGTTTTTGTGTCCATTCTGCACTGGAGCTGGCGCAGGAAATGTCTCCGCTTCTCTGTTCCCGCCTCCTGGGACTCACCTGACAGTTGGAGCAGTCACACCGCTCGCTTGTTTGTCACCTGCGGCTCCAGCCATGCAATTTTGATCAAAGGCCCTTTCCTGGAATGGAGCAGAAGACGCTGCTGCTGACCCAAAACTCAGCAGCACACCCATCCTTTATTCATGCAGGCTTCCGGCTCCAAAGGCCGCCGCTTTTCAGGAAAGATTTGATCTTCCTGTACAGTACCAGACAAATCCATTAGAGAGGGTCGTTCAGGAATATGGTTCATAGGAAACCATTTTTCTCAGACTCACGTTAAACAAAGCTGACGTTAGGTCCTCAGTTTGTGTGTCTCAACATTCAGTAAAGAACAGAATCCAGCCTTTTCCTGAAGCTCTTCAGTCTGGAGACTCTTCAGACTCTGTGATTGGATCCAAAGTGATGTCCAGACCCCCCCCCATCCTGCTTTCAGGCATCATTTTGTCGCTGAGTGAACCAAAAGAGACAGTCGGTGTTTCCTGACAGGACGTGGCGGTGTTTACCTGCACGCAGGCTTCCCTCGGAGCGGCTCTATTAACTGCTGCCGAGCTCGGCCTCCGGCGCCAACACGCACACACATAAATAATGAGACATGACCTCCGACACTCCAAACCAGCGGCAGCGCCCGCAGGGGTTCAGCGAAAACATGTGCTTTGGAGATTGATTTCTGCACGGAGGAGCAGCCCTGCAGAAGCTCTGCGTCGCAGGAAAATGAAATGCGCCACCGACGCCATCCAAAGCCGTTGGTGGAGGAACACAGAGCAGCAGGACGCCGTTCCAGGCTAATCGACCTGTGAAAGGAGTAGAAACAAATGCATCTCTGCCTCCATCTGACTCTGCTTTTTACTCATTCCAGTCATCCAGAGTTCTTCGTGTTTGTTTGTTTTTTCTCGAAGCAAAGACACGGAGCACATGACTGCGCCAACGTTCCTGTCGTTTAAACACAAACGTCCCCAAAGTGACTCCAGCTTCTTCATGGGTGAATACAGGCTGTCCGCTGGAAAAAAAACGATCAAAGCTGTTCGGTCGGAGACCGCTGAGCAAAAACGCTCGTGCACATATTTTCTACGGGCATGCAGGTCGTGGAGAACGCTCAAACAAACGTACAGTCAGGGGACGGCAACACAGTTCCAACATTTTCGGCTCTATGCTCCACCACAATGGATTTAAAATGACACGAACAAGATGTGATGTAACTGCAGACTGTCCGCTTTAATGTAAGGGTATTTACATCCACATCAGGTGAGCGGTATAGGAATTACAACCGTTTGCAGATGTGCAACCAAAAGTAATGGAACGGAGAAATAATCAGAAATCAAACATTCACTTTTTTTAATACTTGGAGATCCTTTGCAGCCAATTACAGTCTGAAGTCTGGAACGCATAGACATGAGCAGACGCCGGGTTTCAGTCCCGGTGATGCTCTGCCAGGCCTCCAATCCGACTGTCTTCAGTTCTTGCTGGTTCTTGAGGCGTTTTCCCTTCAGTTTTGTGTTGAGCCAGTGAAACGCATGCTCACTCGGATCCAGGTCAGGGGACTGACTTGGTCGTTGCATATAATGGATAATGGACACATTGTAAGCGCTTTGGGCGTCTGGAAAAGCGCAGATAAATCCAATCCATGGTTGTTATTATTATTATTATTCATTATTACGTAAATCTGATGCAGTGGTGCGTGATTTTGGCGTCTTTCCACTGCTGTTCCACGTAACGGATTTATAGGCATGTATCACAGGTGTATAACTGCTAGATGGTGTATACGGCGCACATTAAATTATGTAATAGACGCACAAATCACTAATGAATTGCAAAGAAACACACACGGTTCATGTTTTATGTTGACTTACGTGTTGTTTTCCTGGTTTATTCCCACTTCTTCCATTGTTATGTGAAATTTCACGTAAAAACCACAACTTTTCTCAATTTTTTTCACGTATGACCATTTTTCATCTGTGCAATATGCGCAAAATGTGCGCAGTGGCTTCGTCACACAGCTTCTGCATGAGCCTCCACGGACCCTCAGAACCAGAAACCCTCAGAACACGTCCAGGCCAACCCCCCACACGTGTGCATGTGACTGAGGCTTTGGCAGCAACATCCTCATCAGAACAGACAGTCTCAGAGATCTACAGCTTGTTTCTGAGCCCCCTCCCTTGTTTTTGCAGCGATGTCCTGCCGCCAGCTGGACGGGACGCAGGGCGACATCAGCGAGTGCCTGAAGTTCGCTAAGGTCATGCCCCCCATCACCCAGCGCTGTCAGCTCCCCTGCCAGGACGACTGCCAGCTGACCAACTGGTCCAAGTTCTCGTCCTGCACCGCGGACTGCGTGGGGGTCCGCAGCAGAAAGAGGGCGTTGATAGGTGAGGACGCGGCGGGCGGGACCCTCTGCAGGGTCTTCGGTGAAATCGTGACACTCTCATGGAGGAGCGTCTGCCGGCGCTACCGCTCCTTTGAGCTGGAAGGATTTCAGTTGTCGTCTCTCCTTCGTATGAAGCTCAACAGTTTGGTTTAAGTGGGTGTTTAACGTTTAGAGCATCAAACACTCCTGTCCGTCAGCGATTGTATTCCTCCCAGACAAATTACCGCCGGCTGCCGGGGTGTAATTAAAATCCAGCGCTGGTCACAATGTGGAGGAAGCTTTGCCAACCTGTGCAAAAGAATTCAGAGTGAACGAGAAAAACACAGAGAGGAGAAAGCGCCTCCTCATTTGCATTTGAAACAGCCCATAATGGTAAACCACCAGAGGAAAAAAGGAAAAAGTTTCTCCTTCCAGCACCTGTTTTCCTGAGCAAACCCTTCCTCTTCCAACTTCACCCGTCAGGGAGAAGCAAAAAGAAAGACAAGTGCAAGAACACCCAGATGTACCCTCTGAGCGAGACGCAGTACTGCCCCTGCGACAAGTACAACGCCCAGCCGGTGGGACGGTGGTCGGACTGCATCCTGCCCGATGGCGCCCGGGCCGAGAGCCCTCTGGGGTTGAAGGTGCAGGGAGACGTCAAGGAGTGCGGTCAGGGTTACCGCTACCAGGCCATGGCGTGCTACGACCAGGACAGCCGGCTGGTGGAGACGTCACGCTGCAACAGTCACGGTGAGGAAAAGATGCTGACACAGCAGAGTGCGCATGTGTGCGTGTGCACGTGAGGGGGCGATCTGATTTATACATCAGATTCTTACTGTTTCATATATTTAGTCTGAATGGTTGCATCATGTTTGTCTTTCTATGAAAGAATATTCAAATAATTTGTATTTAATCCCCATAATTTAAAGACCAGGAGGTCAGAATCAACAGAACAGATGAAAACACAAAGATTCAGAAGGAAAGAAATGATATTTATCAATTTAAACAACGTCACCCTCTTACGTTTTTCTGTCAACTTCCTGGTTAACTTCAGCAGGAAACTAAACCTAAACATCACTCTTGTTTTGGATCATTTAACAACAGTTTTTCCATCCTCAAAGTTTTCTGACTACATTTCCAGTAGATCGATGACTTAAAGACAGGAAATGAAGACGCAGCAACACCTCAATAGAATTGGAACAACTAGAGAAGACTCACCGTCCCTTCATCTAAGCTGACAGCAGTCTAACATAAAACATATTTTACAAACTGAATCCTTTCATCTTCTCTGCCACGCCAGCAGACCTGATGTCACATAGTTGATCAACAGATTTCAATTATATTGTACATTAAAAACCATTATATCTCTTTATATTGTCAACTATATTTAAAGGGTCTATTTCATGCAAATTTAACCTTTTAGAGCTCTAAGTTTTTTTCTTGTTCATTCTTCACAAAAACAACCCAAAGTGGTATCTGTTCCATTTTTGAGCATTCCTCTAAAAACCACCACCACCAGCCCCTCCCAATCCACGATGATGGGTGGGTCCTCACATTGTGGCGTCACAAAGTGAGGAACAGCCTCTTCCAGGAAGAGTCTGCACTGTCAGCTCCGCCCCCAGGCTAACACTGGGGGCGGTGTGTGTAAGTGGGGGTGTGTGTTAGCCTGTGGGCTAATCCACATGTGTACCGGCCCGCAGTGTAATTAGAAAGGGCCCACGAGATCCTATCAAATGTGCATTAGGGCTGGCCTGTGGTATATACTGTACCTCTAATACTACAAATCCCACAGTGCTTTGCTGGTACGTCAAAACTGGCAAGCGCTCCTTTTTTCTGTTGACAGTCACTGACAACCATCCTCCAGTCACACCGGACACGTTCAGTTAACCCACCACAAAAATGGCCAAACAAAAGGTGGACAACAGGAGCTTTCAAGACGGATTGCAGGTTCGATACCCGCCTTGCCCGCCCATGTGTCGAAGTGTCTTTGGGCAAGACACTGAACCCCACCTTGCCTCTGGTGGACGGTTGGCGCCAGTGTTCGGCAGCAGAGCCGCCTTTAGTGGGTGAATGGGACTGTTTAGCGCTTTAGGCCTTTGAGGAAGGTAGAATGCACGAAACAAGTAGAGGCCATTTACCACCATCCACCTCATTGAGAACGTAGTTGGACTTCCACAGGAGCATGAATGCTCTCTCCCGTCTTTGCAGTACTGGGATTTGCCCACAGAGAGGGCTCCCTCCATCCCAGCCTGTTTCTGCTGATTCTTGATGCAGGATCTGACCGTGTTGGCGCCACTTTCCCATTAAAAAAATGATGCTTGACCTCCTAGTTTCAGTCCAGCGGTGTTCCAAATCCTTCCTCTCAGCTTTTCAGCAATGGTTTCAGTCATTTTTGTGTCTGAAGGTTCTTCCCCCGTCTCGGTGTTGTTCCACGTCTCAGGATGATCGTATTTTCTCCGCTCCTTCTGAAGTCAGCAGCAGCACAGAGGAGGGCTGCAGAAACAGTTTTTTGTTGTTAAATATTCATCTGAAGCAGAACATTTATTTGTGCACAGTTGAAAGCCACTCCCATAGCAGCTGGGGAGTCATTTGGAGCCCTGGATTTCATATAAGCTGCTGTCAGAAGCATTTGTCTCCACGTCGCAGAGTCTTATCTCAGATCCGGAATACTTCAAGCGCAGATTCCTGGCTGGAAAAGTTGTTGTGAAATTGCTGTGAAATAGAATGCAGGAGATGTTCAAATGAAAGCATCAGCGCTGTGCATATATAAACAGGGGTTTAGTGTGAGTCACAGCCTCAGATAAGCGTCGCCTAATCTGAGTGTGGGTGTGACACGAGCGCATGGTTGGCATGGCGTTTTTGTCCTTTCTTATTGTGTTTTTTTGTGTCGTCGTGCGCTCATCGTCAGGCATCGTTGCGTTTAATAGACATTCCTTGAAGAACTCAGGAAAACAAATATCTCCAGACGTTTGTCGCTAGTTCGCAGAAATCTTAAACCATCGTCGAGGTGGAGAAGAAGGTCGCTCGGATCAGGCAGGAAGTCTGCGCCGCTCTTATCTCCTTATTCCACAGATGAACGCCGGTCCTATCAAAAATGAGGGATCTGCTACTTTGTTCTCGTATGAGTGGGAGGAAAAATTTTGATTGAAGCAGTTTTTAATGAATCCCATTTGACCCCCACCCTCCTAGACAGGGCTAAGGGTGAGTGGTTTTACAAAAAAACAAATCTAAAGCTTTATTTATAAAGCATTTTGGACTTTGGACGATGTTGGTGGTTTGTTTAAAATATACATTTAAACACAAGACCTCCACTTAATGTGCAATGCATTGTGGTCTATATTCCTCTGAATGGACTGGAATAAACCTTTTTCTATGGATGACATCACTCTCACTCAGTCCAGTTCTCATTTACAGATAATGGTCAACCCCCCCCCCCCCCCCCCCCCCCCTCGTATGGGTGCATGTAACTAAGGCTTAAGGACCTCACATGAAGACCTCCACTTAATAGAAAATGTTTTTATGGACCATAACCTATTCATTTATGGATATAAAGTTCCTTTTTTTAGAACTAAATCTTGAGAAAACTCTCAAAAATCCCTTTTGAAACCCGTTGGATCAGGACGACCGTGGTTCCGATTCAACTTCCCCGTGTCCCACTCTGAAACGGGTGGTTTGCTAAAAACGAAGAGCGAGGTTTCAACCTGAGCGGTGGGGGGGGGGAGGGGGGGGCGTAAACGACTGCAGTGAGGTGATTTGTTGGAGCGGCGTTGGAGCAGCAGACATGCGGCCGAGGCTTCATATGCTGACAGGAAGATGCCAAGGTTGCAGGACAAAGGTCATCGTCTGATAAGGTTAGCGGCGAACACGAAGAGACCTGCTGGCTTATGGAGACTCGTTTTTTTTATTTTTTCATTATCGTGATTCTTCTGTCTGGGCGCCTGCACGCCGAGCCTCTGCTGCTATTTTCTGGAGCACCGGGGATAACGCTGCTTTCACAGCCGGGATGATTGCGGTGCAGAGGGCGCAGCAGGTCACGCATGAGGCGGCGGCGCCGGACAGTCCCGGGGGGCCGAAAGTTTCATAAACGCTTCTTCAGCCCGTCTGCTGCTGGCTGATGAAATGTGGTTTTTGGCCAGCAAAGACGGGAGCTGAAGTGGTCTGGACTGCGCGGCCAAAACCAAAAACCCCTCAGTGAGCTTCCGTCATCAGATTACGACAAACCCGCGTTGCATCGGTTTTGTGACGTCTGACTTCTCACGGCGTTGAAGGAACGAGGCAGAAACTGTGACTAAAGCACGAGAATGAAAACGTGTTAAATGCGTTTCTGTCAGGTCGCTCTGCTTGGTTACCATGGTAACAAGTCTCGTCCCTGCAGTCGGAGATCCTTTCATTGAAAACGAAGCAGAAAATATTTTTTATTATTTGTTCTAAATTTGGGTTATTGGGGAAAAAAAGGCCAATTTTGGTAATTGAGTTGTGGAGGAACATAAGATGCCACACAGAGTTCATCGATGAAGAAGCAGAGAGCAAATAAATGATGAAGAGGTTACAGTTTTGGGTTGAGCTGGGCTTTAATTCTGTCTGAGTTTATCCATCCAGAACGTTAACGTTGTTGGAGGGAACGGAGGCTGAAGCGTTTGCACAGATCCTCTTTCTTGTTGTTCAGGAGATTCAGTTCAGAAACAGACTAAACTAAATTGGGCGTCGCTGCCCTTAGACCCTCCTTCTCTGTAATGGAAAATAAAACAGATTCCAGGAAAAAGGAAAGAAGAAACCTCAGGCGTGTCCACATGAAGGAGGGATCCTCCCCCAGGACGGACAGGCGATTTACCAGAACTCTTAGAGAAGAATTAACTTATCTAACTCTACAATTACATGTTTAAATAATCCAGCAGATGAGCTTCATCCAGATGGAGTTAGGGGACGGCTGGGGGCGGAGTTAAAGAATTGCATTTCCCTGCATTTTATTGAAATGTCGTTGCCAGTGGTCTTTGTGCCGTATTCTAGGACATTGTTTCTGTAGCGGCAGCAGTTTGCGCGACAGTTGGCACAAAGCTTTTTTAAACTGCCTTTTTTTTGTTCCTAAATCCCAACAGTTTGAATAAATAAATACTCCCAAATGCAGTTTTATTCTTAATTATCTTTGCATATGTCCTCCATCATCAAAAAAAAAAGAAATCGCCACAAGAACATGTTAAAAACACCAAAAACATAATTTTCCTCAGAGTGGGTCTTTAAAGAAACAGAAACTGCGTTCATTGGCGTCCACTTAAAAGATTTTTCCATTTGAACTTGGTTGTAGCACAGAATGGGAGCTATAAGTTCTATGCTGATGACACAGTAATGCCTCACTACTGTGAAGTGGAAAAAAGAAGTTTGCGTCGACGCGACTGCCACTGTGGTGGATTGTTAAATTGCATAGATGGTCACACATTAGACCCCTGAGTCTGGATGTTAGTTCTGAATCCTACGGAGGGATTTAAGAGTTTACAGAGCCGATGCTACGGGATATTTTCCTAATTATAAAAACAAACTTCCTACCAAAAAACAGAAAAAACATTTTTGGAACCTTCTTAAAAATACTTGATATCGCCATTTGCTTGTGCTGAGCAGGGAACCGGGCCTTCGTTTCTGCCAGCTTAGGTTGTCATCAGCAGGACTTGTCATTTTTCTGCAGGCGCCTGGTTTTGATGCATCAAAACAAAATGCTTGGGTGCACACAAACACCCACTCCTCATTTATTCCAGTGAGAATCTCCAACAGACGCAAGAGATGCTTACACTGGAATTTACCCAGAATGCCTGAAAAATGTTCTCTCTTGAGGCGGATTTCAGGAAGAGACGGTGATGTTTGCCAGACCAAAGCGTTCTACTAGAACCATCCAGTACTCTACGAGGCTTTTATTGTGAAAACTGCATCCATACCTTTCTCATCTGCACGTTCATTCATCGTTTTGGGCACTTCATTTGTACCCAGAGACAACAATGATTAAAGCTTTAGAACAGGAAGTAGGAGTGGTGACCGAGGACCTGCTCTGTCCTCCCCGCCTCAGGTTACATCGAGGAGGCGTGCATCATTCCCTGTCCCTCCGACTGTAAACTCAGCGAGTGGTCCAACTGGTCGCGCTGCAGCAAGTCCTGCGGAAGTGGGGTCAAAGTTCGCTCCAAATGGCTTCGAGAGAAGCCGTACAACGGAGGCCGGCCGTGTCCCAAACTGGACCACATCAACCAGGTATTACAGACGGCGGTCAAAACAACAACCAATCAGGGGTTCAGCTTTGGGTCGTGACATGTTGATCAAAATGCCGTCAAACTGGGTCACAGAGAGACGGAAGTACTGCTGAAAGCGGCATCATTCAGGCGCAGCTCCTGCAGTAGATGGTGAAGCTCGCCGTGCCGGGAGAGTCTCTGAATGATGTCATAACCCCGGACATGGAGATGGGATTGCCGACGTTTTTGTTGAAACCTGATCCCTCAGCATCTGTACAACGCTGAAGTTGGCTTCCGATTCACAGTTTCCGATTGGCGAGGGCACTAAAGGAACATTCCACTGCATTTTTCACACTAAGACCACCTAGAACTGGGTCCTGTTCAAAAACCGCTGGACCTGGACTGATCCAACCTGGATTAAATTATGATTTAGATTAAACACTTTCTGATTTGTGAAACCTCACTGCGCAAAATGTGATAAAAATCCTCCTATTTCACATTTTCACAAATCAGAAACTGTATTTAATGTATTCTTAAGTATCTAATGCATAATTTAATCCAGGTTGGAGCAGTCCAGGTCGTTTGGTTTTTGAACAGGATCCAGTTCTAGGTGGTCTCAGTGTGAAAAATGAAGTGGAATGTTCCTTTAGTGCCCTGGCGAATTGGAGGCTAACTTCAGTGTCGTCATGCCTCCATGTAGCAATGAGGCGAAAGACTTTTGAAGGTAGCTCCTCCCACACGCAGCAGGAGCATCTAGACTATGAACACATTTTTGGACAAGCATAGAGAGCGAATTCGACGCGTAAATGGCGTTGGGTCTGGACGCAGCATTCGAGCTAAACGTACAGACACAAAGGACGTTTCCGGATGACAGTCGGGTTTTGATGAACCATCATCACATTGTCTACATTGTGGGAACTGTTGCTTATTAACTCTTCTGTTTCCCTTTTATCCACTGCAACTTTCTTGGAAATGACTCGCTGCCAAAGGCCCAGGTAAGACGTCTGTGATGTCACTGAAGCAGCGACGGATACGCGTTTGCTGATGAAAGTTAGCATGAAGAACATTTGCTGCAGTTTGACCCGGTTCTTGCCCTCAGGTGTACGAGGTGGTGCCGTGTCAGAGCGACTGTAACCAGTATGTCTGGGTCGCCGAGCCCTGGAGTGTTTGGAAAGTCAGCAATGTTGACCTGAAGGAGAACTGCGGGGAAGGCGTTCAGACCAGAAAAGTCAGGTATTTACAGGAACCGCATCTTTGTTCTCTTCATTTGTTCTGCTGGGGTGTCCGGACTCTTGTTTGTCTCCATGAGAACCAAGGTCAGCTCTGTAGTCCAGCGGTCTCCAGCACTTTCCTCAGACTGCCAACCTTTAGCTCCAGTCTTGAGGTTCGTTGAATTATCTTAAGTCTTCCACCATTTACGTAATCAACGCCGTCCTAACGGATTCAGACGTGGAGAAAAGCAGCTTTGTACTGAATTCAACATTTTTACTAACGTAATCGTAAAGTCAACTAATGTAAAGTGTTGCATACCGGTGCAAAAACACTTTTCTCCACATCAGAATCCTTTGAAAGGACGTCAAACTGTTGCAGCGTTACGGTGGTTCAAAGAGTGTTTTTTTCTTCTTTCCGTCGGCGGTGACGGCTCAGGCAATAAAGGGTTAAATAAGGATGTACAGAAACGTGTTTGAAGCCAACAAAAAATGGCTGAAATTATGAGTCAGATAAACGCCTCCACCTGTCCAATCCTTCTGTCTTTAAACGGCCCTCGTGTGCTTCTGATGCCCATCACAGTCACCAAGAAGTCCACCCTGAGGCAAAACCGTTTTCCCTCCCAAAGGGGGGATTTGAGCTGAACTTTTGCGCCTCCAGACAGCCTCCTTGATGTGGGCGTTCAGTTGTTTTTAAGGCTGAGTTGATGAAAATCATTTTATTGATCTGAATCAATCCTAACTTAATAAAACAATAATCGATCTATTAAAGTAGAGATTGATCTGTAATGCCTTTCCTTCTCCGGTGACCTAACCCATAACGGCAGTAAAGCCAAAGGAGTTGATGCTAATGTATAATGGAATTTTTCATAGGACAGCTAATGCTAACACTCGGTTGACCTAAACACACATGGCTAACTAAATGAACAGCTTTACATCCTCACAGGCAGGAATTCTCCAAAGTCTTTTAAGGAAATATTTTTTAAGTTAACCATTTGTGTCCAAAGCACCGTTTTTTACTCAAATCTTCCGGAGTAAAGTGTAATTCTGTGGCGTAAGCGCCACCTAGTGGCCAAACTGAAACATAATGATCTGTACATCTTTGTTGAAGCTTCTCCATTTTACAATCTGACAAAGTATGTGAACAGTTTCAGATTAATATGAATATCTTCCATATATATAGATTACTTTTGTATTTCTATACACGTTCAAAATTGAATCGACTCGAGTGGATTGGGAACCGAATCGATCCAGGCTCTGGTGAATCGAATCGAAATAATTATTGATGCCCAGCCCTAGTTATTCTGAGTTTGAGAGCAGATATGGCGGCGGCGGCACATCAGAGTCCTTCACCAACTCTGAGACCAGATTCAAACTTGGAGTTTTTGACAGGAACCAAAGACCTGAGGCCTGAATTTATGAGCCAAGACTTGACCTGTGACTAGAAACTCATACTGACAGGAAATGTCCAACCAGATCTAGTCTAGGTGTTAGGTTCTACAGTTAGAAGGGAGAGGCCAACGTGGGGAGGTGTCGTGTCATGGATGTCATGCCGGAACGTCCCCGTTTGACTGTCGGGTTAACGGTGATGTCGTACATCAACGATCCTCCCTCTCTTCCCGTTAGAGTGCTGGTGCAGCCGTTCTGATAACTCTGACTGCTGAAACGTTGCCGTTTGTGGTCCTGCAGATGCATGCTCAACACGGTCGACGGCCCCTCTGAGGGGGTGGAGGACTATCTCTGTGACCCGGAGGAGATGCCGCTGGGGGCCAGGGAGAGCCGGCTCCCCTGCCCTGAAGACTGCGTCCTCAACGACTGGGGCCCCTGGAGCCGCTGCAGCCTGGTGAGAGCCCAACCCACATCAGAGAGCGCCGGCTCAGCAGCCCAGAACGGGACGGGGGGGGGAATCCGCTGAGATTTATCTCGATATCTTTTTTTTTTCTTTTGCTGCCTATATTTCCCAGAGGCGGAGAATTTCAGGGCTTTGCTGTTATTGTGATTCATCTGGAGGTTTATCCTCCTTCAGCGCAGCGAAAAAAGGAGAGGAAATAACTGAAAAGCAGAAGGAAAACCCCCTGATATGTGAATATCCTGCATGACTGCGTGCAGCAAGGAAGACGCTTTCAGTCGTCATAAATGTGCAGAGCAGGAATCCGACTGCAGCCACCAACATGGCTGTTGTATGATCATTCTGATGAAAACTGATCTTAACTGATAGAATTGTAGGATTTGACAGCAGGGATGGGAACTGTTTGGATTTGTTCCGGTGCTCCGGTGCTCTGAACTGGGGCTTCAAAAAAACACAAAGCAAAAAAGAAAAAAAACCCGGAAAGATTGAAGTGTGATGAAGAAGAGCGCTTCAATGTTCCTAAGATGCTTTACTTCCACCTTTCTGACAGTCTGCACTGCATCTCTGTTTAGACACACGCTGAAGTAAACGCTTATTTCACTGCTCCTCGCCACGGCGACGGCCGTTTTTTCAGAATATCCTACTAGAGTTCAACCGATGTGTTTCTTTCAGGGCCAATACCGATTATTATAATTCGTGAAGGGCGATTATTTGGAGCCAAATTTCATTTGCAGTAAAAGTGAACAACACCAACAACTACCTTTATTTCAAAATAAGGAAATACCAATAAAGAACTGCTAGAAGTGCAGGGAGTAACAGGTTCAACAGCATCTTTTATCATTGTTTTTTAAAGTTAAAGTTAAATAAAACGTTTCCTGAAATGTTTCATAGTAAATAAAGTCAAACTTGAACAAAAATGACTTATTTATCTTTGTGATAAGTTGAAACAAAAAGGGAATTCCTTAGCATCTTATAGGTTCAAAGTGTAAACAAATAAATAAACAGCTCCCTGAAGTTTTATCAATTTAAAAAAAAAGTGACTTCAATCTTCAGTAGTCCTAGATAGTCCGAGATACTGATGAAGAAAGCAACGTTTTTCCACGTGCTTTCCAACCAAACCACTTCTCTCGGGCGTTGATAATTGGTCAACCACTACATGATACACCTTCAGTCAAAATGCAGAAGCTCCGCCCACCCTCAGATGATCCCGCCCACTATTGTTGGAAAGGTAAATGGACCTCTTCAGCTCTCCATCGTCCTCTATTTCTCACTTGTGGAGGTCAATATTCAGTCCTGATAGTTGACTTAGCTGTGGAATGATGGCACATTTATTGTGGAGACCTACTGGATAACACCCTCATGGGTTCTGGACGCTCTCCTGAATAAAAGGCTCCAAAGGCGTCAGAACAACCCATCCAGGCCCCCCCCCTGTGATGCCTTAGACTGGAGGTAAAATGCTGCTTTACATCCTCTGGTTCCACCTGCTGGTTTCCCAGCAGCACTCTGGCCATTGGTAATCACAGCCCATTCTGCCCAGAGAGCCCGACACACCGACTTCCCACAATTCCAGTCTCTCCGTGGAGTCTGCGATGGCAGCAGCGGGGGCTCGCACATGTTTTATTCATTCTGTCAGCAATGGAGCCGTTCAAAAAGCTGTCATTTGCTCCCCCAACTCTCTGCTCTGCAAAAGCGAGAGCCTTTGGCTCACCAACTCAGGAGAATCTCTGTTTCAGCTTTCCTGACATTTCCTACTGGAAAAAAATCTAATTCCAGATTCTGGGAGGGAAGAAAATGAAAAAATCCCACTTTCTTTCCTTTTTATGGTAGGAGGTTTCTGTGAAAGGCATGAAGAACCACATCCATGAAGAATGTGGTCATGGGGAAGCCAAATTTTAATTTGATTTCTGTTTTTGACTGACCTTTATTTAAGCAGGTAAAACCCGTTGAGATCCAGATCTTTTACAAGGGTGACCTGGCCAAGAGGTCAGCAGCTCACGACACGATGGAGACGGGATTACCCGATATCTCAGCATCATCTGTGTCCTCCGACCATTGCAGATGAGATATACAGACATACAGTCAGTGTTTGCATGTAGCCATGAGGCTAAAAACACTTTGACAGTAGCTCCTCCCCCACGTGACGGGGGCATCCACTGTAAGAACACAGTTTTGGACAAGCGCTGAGTAGAAACTATGATGCACGTCAAATTTGCAAGAACCGAGTTTGATGCGAGCGTAGCTTAAAGTGTCATTTCTGTTTTTCCAAAAGTCCTGCGTGCGACTAAACCAAAAGAACAATCTGACCCTTGTGCTGTCTTGTGGGGTCATCTAGACCCACTAGACAGTGCTCTGAACCTTTTTTCTTCAATGATTTGTGATCTTCACTGGTGTCCATGGATTACATGAAATCTTTCCACCTTTATCCACCTTTGTCATGGTAGGGAGAACACGGCAATGGAAGGGTGGGGTCATCTTGACAACACAAGACAGCACAAGGGTTACATGGAGGTCAAAGATGTGACCAGACGGATCCATGTCTATGTAATGGAGACCGTTTCGTGTCTGTGCTGATGAAGATGGAGACTTTAACGGAGAGCTGGAGCGATGTAGATGTCATGGCGGTCGTGAAGCTCAGAGAAGCTCGCCAGGACGTCGGCATCAAAATCTGCTTACACGACAGAAAGCATGAATGCAGGATCAGAAACCCGGTGATCAGACAGCAGTGACTCCTTTACTGGCGTCTGCGGTCTGATTCCAGGTCAGAACAGTGTTAGGGCCAATCACTCCGTAAACGGTGTAAGCGCATTGTTATTCCTGCAAACATATGACTACGCCTTTAACTGGAGCCTCTGATTTCAGCCCTGCACCAGAACCAACAGTCGAGTCCGGACGGCGTACGTCATTCGGTCCCCCAGCGCGGGGCGGGAGTGTCCCGACACGACGGACAAAGAAGCCTGCAGCCTGAACCTGAACTGCTTCAACTACTTCTACAACATCACAGGTAGCGGCTGGCGTTTATGTGCGGCTCTTTACCCAAAAGAAGTTTGATGTTCACCCTCAAAGTCAACACGAAGAGGCGACCTGCTGCTCAGACCTGCAGCAGGATGAGCATCCACACTTATTCAGCTACTTCTTTACAGCAGATCAGCACAGAACCGGATAAGACCCGGCTTTATGACCATTTAGCTGAAGTGAAGGCCTGAAACAGACTGCCTGCTCAATCAGCTCTTATGTATGTTTCAGTTACACAATAAAACCATTATAACTGTTCTCTCCTCCAGGCGCCTAACGACATAGTTATTTTAGTTTATTTAGTTTATTTTCATTTGAAGGATGATGGAATTTTCCATCACTTTTATAGAAACTGCCTGCAGTTTTTTTATTCTTCCTGATCAATCCCTGAAAGTCTTAGTCCCAACTGTCCTTAAAGGTGGATACAGGCTGTCCACTGGCTAAAACATGACCAAACCTGTCCGGGACACACAGGTGACCCGCATGAAATATTAAGACCGCTCAGTGACCCCGAGGAGAGAAAATGTTCATGCACGTTTTTCTCTACGGCCATGCTGCCTGCAACCTTGAAAGAACGCGAAGTAGGTGAGAGTGCCAGAAGAACAAACCACTGTCCACACAAAAAGTCAAGGTGCTCTTATTCTTTGTCATTTCCTGGCTTAGTGTGAGAAACATGCATCCATTGACAACAGTATGGCAGGGAAGCAGCCTACAATGCAGCAGCATGGAAGAAAACAACAAAAAGGAGGCCTCCATCTTGAATAGAGGTCCTCTTTTATAGGTGGTTGGCTCCGCCCCCTACCAAACCAACCCAATTACCAATCAAAAGCAAACGCACATCATAAGAAACACAAGAACATTCACATGCTTTTTCCTGGTAACAAATGCAACATAAATAAACAAATGTCATCAATTTAAACAGCAATCCTTAAACAAAAATAAAAAGAGATCCTTTTGAATTTAAAACAGGCCTGTCAAAGGAAACAGGTGGGTCCACTGGACCTCCTGGAAACAGGAAGTGCACCTAAGAAACCAGGAAGTACACAAATAAAACACTGAGAACAACCAAAAGCAGGTGTCTACAAGACTAAATAAAGTGAATTTCAATAGCCGTAGGAACCTTACAGCTGAACAGTGTGTGCGCCCACTGACGCCCTCAGACGCAAATCCACTTTATTAAGCTCCCACAGCGGACAGACGTGTGCTCTGTCACAGACACGCAGGCGTGTCGTACAGATCTGTCACCTTATTCACCCCCACCCAAATCCTGCGCACTACGCCAGGAGCCCGTTAGTCCTGTTCAGGTGATACCTGTGCGTCTTGACTAGAGTGTGGGCACGGACAGAGGAATCTCTGGGAAGAGACACAATTGTCAGCAAATGTTCATCAAGACCAACAGTGCTGGAAAAGTAGATGTTTACTATGGACGCAGTGCCTTTGTGGAGGAGGACACCGTGAATCCAGACAGAGGTTCTGTGTTTAGTAGAAAGCAGATGAACCAGCTGTAAGGGTGTGGAGAAGGTGGTTGGAGTCGCTTCCCCCCCCCGTTCAGCATCTCTTCAGCAGAAACAGAGGCCTGGCAATAGCCAAGGGCTCTTCCCACCGTCTCCATACGACACTGAAGCTGAAAGGGCAGAACCTCCAGGCTCACCAACAGTCTGTGCTTTTACCACAAGCTGTCAGGATAGTAAACGGGCATGAACAGCGGTTGGGTAGGTGTGGGTGGGGTTGCTCTTTATGTTCCCTTATTTATTTGTGCTTTACCAAAATTTTCACCCTAATGGTCCCAAGGGAAAATGCTATTTCAAATTGTCTGCGATGCTTCTGTATGAAGGGCAAGTTGGCAATAAAGCTTGATTGATTGATGGAAACTTTTTACTGTGACCAAACTTTAAAGATCTGTGATACTTTTTCACTTTTCCTTCTCACTTCCACCCTTCCTGTGGCACCGTGACGCCTGATGGATCCCTGCAGCCAGGTTTCCGGTCTCACTCAGGTGTTTGAACATAATGAATGAGGTTATTGTCGGCTTGAGCTGTCATTTCCCCTTCGCAAAGCTTTTCCTTTGCTTCTCTCCTCCTCTTCGTGCTGCTTTGTGTCGGTTCAGTCTTCCTCTCTGTCTCCAGAGTGACACTAAGCTGCTCTGCAGAAGGAGGAATTGTAAACGAGCTGCAGCTAAAAACAGCCGCTTGTCTTTGTTAGCAGATGGCATAGTTCATGACGGATATCTCAGCAGTCATTGTTTTTTTTATATTGAACGTTTTTTGTTTTTTTAGAGGCATTTGCATCTTTGCCTTGTGACTCCTCCTCATCACTGCTGTTTGGAGAGAACTGGTGGTGTTTATGACGGAACCAGCTCCTGCTTTTTAAAAGATGGAGGCTCACAGTCAATCACACCATATGGCCAAACGGCTCAAAGCTGGCAGGAAACGATGCTGATGGCAGCCAGATCTGATGGTTTTTGTTAACAGTAATCATGTGATTTTACCTGTGAGCAAAAGCCAGACACTCAACTCTGATTTGTCTGAAGGTAAAATTAGAAAAACGTCATGAAGATGGAGGTGGGAACACAATATAGATGAAGACCTTAAGTTAAAATTGTGTTCTGCTGTAATTCTCTCAGCATTTCTTCCTCTTTTGTGATGTAATCTCTGATGTGAAGGTTTGTTGGTCCTTGAAGCCATAGTCCCAACGGCCCTCACGGGTGGACATGGACTGTCTGCAGGTGAAAAGTGATCAAACCTGTTCGGAACACGCAGGTGACCCACACAAACGATCAAGGTTATAGACCAATTAGAGAACCAGTTGAGAGAAAATGTTCATGCAATTTTTTTCTATGGGCCTGTTGCGGGCAACAGGCTGTAGTGAACACTAATACAACACGTAAGGGTAAGTAAGGGGGAAGTAGGTGAGGTGGGTCGGACGGGTTTTTCATCTTTCAACCCCCCAAATCCTGTGAACTGCAGGCAGCTCCATTGTGTATTTTTCCATCTTTGAATGACATCAATAAAATACACTCACCGGTCACTATCAGGTCCACTGTGCTGGTACCGGGTTGGACTCCCCCTTTGCTTTCAGAACCACCTTAATTCTTGGTGGCACCGATTCAACAAGGTTCTGGAAACATTCCTCACAGAGTTTGATCCATGTCGACATGATAGCATCAAACAGCTGTGTCGGCTGCACATCCATGATGCTGATCTTCCGTTCCACCACATCCAAAAGGTTCTCTGTTGGGTTCTGGTTACTGGGTTTGAGTCACCAGGCCGTTTGAGTCCAGAGAACTCATTGTCATGTTCAAGAAACCAGTCTGAGATGATTCCAGCTTTAGGACATGGAGCCTTATCCTGCTGGAAGTAGCATCAGAAGATGGTCCACTGTGGTCAGAAAGGGATGGACATGGTCAGCAACAATACTCAGGTAGGCTATGGAGTTGGAACGATGCCCCACACCATGACACCACCACCTCCAGCCTCAACCATTGATACAAGGCAGGATGGATCCGTGCTTTCATGTTGTTGAGGCCAAATTCTGACCCTACCATCTGAATGTGGCAGCAGAAATGGAGACTCACCAGACCAGACAACGTTTTTCCATCTTCTATGGTCCAGTTTTGGTGAGTCTGTGTGAATTGTAGCCTCAATTTCCTGTTCTTAGCTGACAGCAGTGGTAGCCGGTGTGGTCTTCTGCTGCTGTAGTCCAACTACCTCCAGGTTGGACTTGTTGTGCGTTCAGAGATGCTCTTCTGCAGACCTCGGTTGGAACCAGTGGTTCTTTGAGTTCCTGCTGTCTTTCTATCAGGTAGAACCAGTCTGACCTCTGACCTCTGGCATCACCAAGGCATTTCTACCAATAGAACTGCAGCTCACTGGATATTTTCCCTTTTTCTGACCATTCTCTTTAACCCTCAGAGATGGTTGTGGGTAAAAATCCCAGTAAATCAGCAGTTTCTGGAATCTTCATACCAGCCTGTCTGACACCAACAACCATGCCACTTTAATCACTTTTCTTCCCCATTCTGATGCTCAGTCTGAACTGCAGCACATTGTCTTGACCATGTCTATACGCCTAAATACACAGAGCTGCTGCCATGTGATTGGTGGATTAGGAATTTGTGTTAATGGTCAGTTGGACAGGTGTGCCTAATAAAGTGGCCGTCAGTGTAGTCTGTCGTGGATACACTCGTGGACGGGTCAAACTTAGACCTGTTTAGAGCAAACAGCGCATTCGTTCCCGTGTCTGCATTTAGTTCGTCTATTGGAATTTCCATCGCCGTCTCCCGCACTCTGCCTAATGGCTGCAAAACCTCAGTGAGAGCTTTTTCTTCTCCAAATCAACCATTCTTGTCAGTTTTCCAGCTTCTGTAGAGCTTTCCTTCTTCAAACGCTGGTGGAACTCTATAGTTACTAACCATCCTCTGCTTTCAATGTGAGGGGAAAAAAATCCTTAAACGATTATATGGCCACTACCATTTCAGTAAGAACTTGCCTAATACAGGTTCCTGAATGTGCTTCTAGCATATGGTGTTCTCACTGGACTGGTCCTGCACAATACTAGTGCGTGGACCTACAGTAGGAAGAGTCTTGGTGCGAAATGTCAAAGGGGTGTAAATCTGGTGAATCTTGTTCCAGACTTTTTCTTTCACAGCTCTTTTCCGATACATCAAAGACTTGGTGTCACAGAATTCCGGCCGGACACAAACCGCAATCATTCATTTTCTCCTTCATGATCACCTTTCAAATGGTTGGTACTTCCTTGTTTTGAAGAGAATGCCGTCCATACGTCACTACCAACTTAGAGTCCCTGAACTTTCAACACGGGTTCAAAGGGCACGCTCTTTGTATGTAGAGCCTCACAGAGATGTTAGAAAGCAAAGCGGTACCTCCAAGTGCCTGTAGATACTCCTGACGCTGCTTTTCAATTGGCTTACGTGCTGCGTCTGTCCTGAACGCCACAAATCTGAAGGAAAAGCTCAGATGTCCCCCTCAGCAGATGATGACCTCCTCCTCTCCTCTACCACCACCTTTCTATCCGCTCATCTGGACTGTCCTGCTCTTGTCTTTCTGAAGCCTCCCTGTTCTGATCCACATACTCTGCATTTAAAAAGCAGCTCTTGATTGCACATTGATTTACTCAGAACATCCAACACTAGACCCTTTCAAAAAGTTAAGTGTAGTAATTACTAAACGGTTAATGCAAACCTTTTATTGAACTGCTTCAGTGAGAGCAGAGGGTCTGGACTCCTGTATGGATTGCTTCTCTGGAGTTTCATTGTGGTTTTGCACAAAGGCCTTAGAAATGTAATCAGAGTGACTTTTGTTCAGGCGCTCTGCTAAAACAACACCGCTGCAACCTGCTGCATGCTAATGAGTCTGTGATTAAGTTACCAAAGCCAATGACTGCACTACAGAAAATGTTTAAGGGTTGGTAATGAAACTCTAAAGCATTTCATGAAAGTGTTTTATGCCCCTTTTTCTCTTCGAGAAAAGCAAACACTGCAAAAGTCAGATTCTAAATGTGTTCATTTTGATGAACTTTACCTTCAGATTTTAACCAATTTTGAAGTTTAAAGCAAAAAATCTCTGAAATTTAAAATAAAAACTGTAGTTTTGTGTTTGACTGTGTATCTAATGCAGCCAAATTAAAAATATAAATGAACTGTTTAATTGGACATTTTTTTAGGTTTTCACAAACTGAAACTGTATAAATTCATCAAAAATATATTTTTATTGGTCAAAAACTAATCTGGTGTTTTGAAAAGAGGAATGACAACATTTTCCCTAACAAAATAACGAGCCTAAAGATAATTTATTCTCCTATATTTAGTCAAAGCAATAAAAATGTAAGAGATGGAATCAGATGACTGTATTTTCCTGACCTCTTGAATCACCTGGATGAACAAAAACCATCATCGATTCTGGAATAGAAGGAAATCTGGACTTTTTCTGGCATTTCTGGACAATCACAGCGTCAAACAGGTCAGACTAAAAATAGCAACAAGCCTACAGCCAGGCTCAGCGACGATCCCACATCTGTGTCTTTGGTGAAAAAAAGTCCTTTTGATTTCAGAGACGCTCCAAAAACAAAAATCTGATGCAGAGAACCCCGCTTAAACACTTCCTGCATGTTGTTCCATGCAGTCTGCACACAGAAACGTGGAGTTTCTGCTCACATGCACTCCTGCTCTGTTTCCAGTACAGAGAATGAATAAAACTTGAATTGAAAACGCCTACAGAGAGCAAAGATGAAAGTGCTGCTTCACTCAGCTGCAGCACATCGGTGACTTTGTCTCAAACTCGTCTCTAAATGTTCTCCGTTTAGTGTCCAAGTCAGAAACTGATTAAAAAAAACAACTATTGTGTGGAAATTAAGCCCTTTTGTGGTTGGAGACCCCCCCTCCCTCCCTTCTAGGCTCTGACATGTGAGCTACAGAGACGAGTAAAAAAGATGAACAATAAAAAAGCAGAGATAAATAATAACGTAGATTTATTTTAGGAGCATCCTAACTTTTGACATCCCTGATATAAAAAGAAATCAGACTTCCCTCAAAACCTTAAAGAGGTAAAAAGCGATTTCAAAGAAGTTTAGTCAGAAATGAGCCCAAAAATCCAGACTAGTGTCGCCACCATTGGACAACAGACTGGAGCTTTAATGCTGGTCCAGTTCGTCCTTTACACTGACCAGTCACCAATCCCACCACCAGCACCTGGACAGGGGCGTGGCCAACTGAGGTGCGACCATTGACTGTATCTGAGTGAGTGACGTCATCCACAGAAAACGCTTTACTATCAGCTCCAACCAAATTAAGTCAATTCAGTCGCCATTTTTTTTGCAATACAGATGCCGCCATTTTTGAGCCAGACGTTTTCAGCAAGCAGTGGTTGGTCCGAGCCGGCCTGAGTCATTGCTTCTATGGCAACCACTCTCACCAATCAGGAGTGAGCTTGTTGAAAGCCCACACCCCCTACCACAAGAAAGCAGCCTACAAAAAATCTGTGAAATGTTTTGAACGTTGGACATGGGGGCCAGAAGCCTCCACCTACTTTTATTGAGCCATCTGATTGGTCAGATGGTTCAAAAACTTGAACTGCAGAAAAAATATCAGGGGGAAAAGAGGATTATCAAGAAGATGTTAAAAAAGCTCTCAGATCAATAGAAATGACTGAGTAACAGCTGTTTATTTCTCTATAAAAGTCTGTGGGATTTTGCCTTCTTGGAGCCACTTCCTGTTTGGAATGCCAGGGGGGAGGGGCCACTCAGTCCAAGTCTCAACACAGTCAGTGGGTGGGACATTTGCCAGACGAGCTGCTAGCTTTGGTTTTTCCTGTCTTCGGTCGGTCACAGCAGACGTTATTTTTCCTTTTTCCATCTTTCTGACGGACAGAAACCAGAGTGAGAGAAGTTGAAGACGAGTTTGAGACGCCGTGATGCTGCTGCGCCTAAAATCTGTTTAGAAATCCTTTCAATGTTATTCCGAATCCTGAGGAATCTGCGATCCATGTGACATCGGTCAGAACCCTCAAACCTTTTTCTAGTTCGTTTGCAGCCCAGTGAGGATGAAGCCGAGGAGGCGGAACGTAGAGATATGCCGACACGGATCCATTCTGTTACTGTGAAACATGGAAGCAAATGGAAACAACAAATAACCAGCAGGCCTCTAGCAGCTTTAGCCAGAGAGGGGCTAAAGGGAATTACACTTCTTTTTCTGTCCTTGGATTTTTCTTCTTTAGTCTGAAATGTTTTCTTTCTCAGAATAAACATCAGACTAGAACCAGAACCAGAAGACAGGTCTGTCTGCTTCTGTGTTACTTTGAATATTGTTTTGCTTTAATGAAGACATTTTTCTGTAATTATCATTCAGGACATGTCATGAGATGATAGCTTTTCCTGAAATGGACAGTTTTTCTGTTTTCCCATTTGCATCCAAACTTTAGTTTCAGAGATGCTTCAAGCAGGACGAAGTTTCTACATTTGTTCAGCTTTTGTTTTTCAGACAGCTTGTAGGAAATACTGTCATGCTGATAAAACGCTGGAATTTCTGCTTTTGCTCCCCTCAGACTGGAGTACTTGTCAGCTGAGTCCCAACGCCGTGTGTGGGCGGGGCATCAAGACGCGGATGCTGGACTGCGTTCGCAGCGACGGGAAATCGGTGGACATGAAGTTCTGCGAGGAGGTGAGGCCTTCGGGATCCCTCAAAGGCGGTTTCCACGTTTCTCTGTGCGTTTGGTGACGGGCTTGTGGTGAGGGGTGCAGCGTCGTTTCTGTCCACCATGAGGGGGCGCTGCAGGAGGGACTGGCCCCTGGCCCTCCTCCTCATCCTGCTGGTGGAGGTGCTTCCGCTCCCCCCCTGGGTCCAGCAGCCGACTCCCTGTGCAGAAAGCGGCTGACAGGGATCCGAATGTCGCCTGAAATCCTGTTTTCATTTCGACGCCTTGCAGCTGAACTTGGAGAGGAAGTGGCAGATGAACGCGTCCTGCGTGGTGGAGTGTCCCGTCAACTGTCAGATGTCCGAGTGGTCGCCCTGGTCGGACTGTTCGCAGACCTGCGGGCTTGAGGGTGAGACTCGAACCCGCGGTTTTCTGCATGTGACCGCACACAGGAATGTAATAACCACACAGCAGCAGGTGCTTAATGAGAGACGTGTATGATGTAATCACTCAGAAAGAGAGGTTTGGTCTGACCAAATCACCCACTTCAAACTGGTTTCTCATTAAATTCAGTTCAGCTTCCCAGCAGCTGTTTTCATCAAGCCGTCGATCCAGATCCAAATCTAGACTTGCTCAAAGGTCCAAACACGAGCGGTTAGACCCACAAAAACACACAAAAAACCCACAACGCAGATGACGACCCAACTGAAAGGTGGTTAATATTTGATCGGATTCTGCGTCTGTTCATTCAGTCATTAAAATATAATTTCGTTGGGCCAAAAATCTCTCAAACGGAATGAAGATTGGAATTAAAAAATGTCCTGCTGACTTTTGGAGGAATGAAAAAAACAAACAAACATGAGAAATGAGGGAGAACTCGTTTAAAAGAATTAAATAAACTTGAAACTACAGATGGAAAAGACACTTTCTGTTTAGTTCATGTTAAAACATTGAAAACTAGAGTTTCCTCTAAAATGCTTTAAAGGGCAAAGAAAACTATTTTAAATAATGTAATCTGCCGCTCTGATGTAATCTCTGTTAGTCCAGTTAAAATGGAATGTTAACAATTTCCAATAGAGGTCCCTTTGTTAATGTTAGTTTATGCATAATTAAGTGTTAATTAACTTTTAACAGCAGTGGAGGCCTGAATTAACTATTGTTGTCCATTCATCCTCATCAAATCATCCCTTTTATTGTTGTAGGAGCCATGAATGTGATTGTAATTCACCTTACTGCCAGTAGGCAGATTCTGTATGTAAAGGAAGACGTCACAGTGTTTGTCAGGTGTTTTGGCCCGGAATGGGCAAAGGGTTTTGACCGCAGTATCGCACGAGCGTAAGAACGCAGGCTGGTCAATGTCACACGCAAGTATGTATGTAAAACGACAGCAAATAAATGTCAATATCGCCATACAAAATGGGAGTGGACATTTAATGACTGGAGCAAACAGATGCGCGTCAACCTCACCTGGGTCAAAAACAACCTCAGTAGCTGAGTTGTAGGCTTAGCTCCTTCAATTGTGTTTCTGATGGTTCTGCTGCTTCCAGACAGACAGAGTTTCATTTTGGAGCATTTGGCATTTAGTTGGAGGTCGAGCGCAGTGACGGGGGGTGGGGGTGGTGGCAGGAAGGCAGCAGCGTGATAATTGACTCCGGAGCGTCTCCGAGGTCCGATGATCGGTACGCCGTCAGACTCCAGCCGCCCCCCGCCCGCGTGCTGCCGTCCCACCGTCCAGGTGTTAGGAGTCGGGCGGTGGCAGGGCGGGGCATTTGACGAGGGCTGTTGACATGAGCCGGGGGCCGGCAATGACCAATCTGGAGATCCCGGCAACTGTGGTGAGACGGCAATCGATGCTCTTCATCCCATGAAGACTCCTGCTGTGGTTGGACCGCTCGGACCTTCATTCTGGGCGACGGGGCTTTGCCCTTGCTGGGGGTCTCGGGAGGCAATGGGGTCTAAAACATTCAAATGTGTGGCGCTTTGATTATGCCCCTGCCTACCGGGGGGCGTCATTTTCCCACCTGACTGACTGACGGCCGCCGTCTACCTTCATGAACGAACCAAACATTTCCAAAAACAATAGGGCGACAGGAGCTGAATGATGAGACTGACCGAAGAGATGCCTGATGGCTGGAGGTTCCAGATCTGGAAATTCAAGCAGGAGTCCTGCAGATTGGGAGCAAAGAAAAATGTAAAGCTGAGGTGTGCATCTGATGGCGTTTGGTCATTTTAGGATTTAAATCCATTCTAGCTTCAGAGGCCAAACCTGAGGCTCCAGGATCTCGGCTCTGCTTCTGCACAGAAGTCGACCTCTAAAGCTGTTTATTACAGTAAAACGGGAGTTTAGTGGAGAGCAGCTGGAAGACCTTCGCTGTTGGGTTTTTGTTGCGTCCACCTTCCTCCTCCTCCTCCTCCTCAGGGTGCTTTGGAGACGGAGCAGCTTCACAAAACGTTTAATGAGAAGAATAAACTCAGGTTAGGCAGAAACAAAAGGAGGCAGACATGAAGGTATCTGATAAGTTCTGGAGCGCGTGGGCGGATCTGCTGCTGGAATGGCAGACGAGGCTAAGCAGCTTGTTTTTTCTGGTTTGTGTGTTAGGCGGCTTTGTGTTTGCAGGTAAGCAGAGGGGCTTTCTGAGGCGAGAACATCCCTTTGTGGTATGAAGAGCGAGCCTCTTTTGTTGGAGCTCGCTGTCAGGGTCCGAGTCGCCTCATCTGCAGGTTCCTCTGCTGTTTTACTCTCATCTCTGTCCTCAACCCAGCTGCTTATATTTAGCATAAACACGTACATTTAACATGAGTGATGTGCAGCAAACCCCACTGTCAGAACTGTCATCGCCTCTGCAGTCTGCTGACTTTGACATCAAGAAACGTCTGCAGACTGGACCAACTCCTGTCCCCTCCCCCCCTCCAGGAAAGATGCGGCGGCAGCGCCTGGTGGTTCAGGCGTCGCAGGGCGACGGCCGGCCCTGTCCCTCCCAGGTGGAGCAGTGGAAGCCCTGTCCTGTGCGGCCCTGCTTCCGCTGGCAGTACGGCGCCTGGTCCGAGTGTCGGGTGGAGGTAGGTTCATGAACCACAGCGGGAAAAACGCCACAACGCCAGACCCGTGAAACGCCGTCCGTCTCCACGAAAATCCAAAAACTGGATCCTACAGAAAAACAAAAGTCTTCTCTGCAGATGAACAAACTTCTGACCAAATCAGTCTTCTTCCCGCTTTTTTTCATGTCCCCAAACTGTACAGCTCTTTAGAAAATGTAAAGGTTTTACATTTTCTCACTTCTGTGGGAAATTTATATCAAAATGAACAAAAAAAAACTGTAATCAGGCCAAAGACCTGGAAGCATTTTGACCCCATCAACTCTTGACCCCACAGAAGTTAGCTTCAAAGGACGGAGAAGATGGCGTTTAGGTAGAAGGTCACGTGGTTGCCGTGGTTTCTGATGATCCATCAGAGCATTTGGTGCCAAACAGTCTGGTGCCTTGGTGCCTTCCAGCTGCTTTCAGCCACCAGAAGTTCTACAGAAAGTTTTGAGGCTGTGATTGGTGGACAGAACATTTCTCCTCTCCTCTGTCAGAGCGTGGTGTGTGGAGAAGGCGTGCGCTACAGGAACCTGTCCTGCTTCGTGTCGGACGGATCCGCAGACGGAGACTTCATCATGGTGGACGAGGAGCTGTGCAGCGACCTGGAGCTGGCCGTCAACGGAGACGAGCAGATCCACCTGAAGGAGCCCTGCACCCTTCCGTGTCCGGGTAAGACCGCCGGGATTCTGGCTCCAGTAATTCACCAAACGCCCCCCGTCACTAGGACGGAGCTCTGAAAGCAAACATTCCCATTGCACTTGAACGCAGCATGGCCACGGATCACGTTTGATCTTTATGAACACAAAACGGTCGGTATTACATTTTCAAGTCAACATATTGAGATCAAACTTCACATCATTTACTGAATAAAGCCTGAGTTGTCAGAATAAGAACAACAAAGTTGATTTAATGTTATAAAAAGAAGGGTCTTTATGAATAATTATGGTCAAAAAATAAACATAAAGAAATCGATGCCAAAGAAGAAAAACGTTTCTGGAAATGTCTTTTCTTTTGCTTTCCAAGAAAAACTAAAACATTTAGTTACTTAAGTAACTACCTACCAATTAACTTTACTTAGTGTCAATATTGACTTTTTTTACACCAAACTTTGATATTTAAAATGTACGCATTAAAAAGATAGTACCGAGTATTTATCCAAACTGATCATTTGTCCAGAAATGGGAATTTTCTTTTTACGGAATCAAACTTGCTGCTGTTTTCGGGGTAAACCTGTTACTCCATTTTGAAGAGTGACAGGTTCGTCAGCCTATCAGAGGTCAGGAGAGATGAGAGGGTGGGCTTACAGGCTGCAGGCCCAAACTCAGTGACTTTATTCTTTTTTTTGCACATCCGAGTTTGTCCTGTTTATTGTATCTGAAGTCGCTGCAGTTTGGTGACGGAATCACTGACTGTATACGATACTGGACTGAGTAACCCCGCCCCTCTGCTGTTCCGAACAGGAAGTGCCCGCTGGCTCCAAGAAGCCAAAATCCCTTTGACTGATACTCAGTCATTCAAATCATATCGAACTTTTTTTATAAAAAGCTCGAAGCACTTTAAATATTGGTCAGAGTTAGCATTCTTTCTCTGATTCCTTTCATAAACATGTTCTTGATAATCCTCCTTTTAATAAATATTTATGCTTTAGTTCAAGTTATTAAACTTATTAACTGACCAATCATGTGCCTCAATAAAAGTAGGTGGAGCCTGCTGGCCCCCATGTCCAACGTTACAAAACCATTGAAAGATTTCGTGTAGCCCACTTTCAAGTGTAAGGGTGTGGCCTTCCAACAAGCTCACTCCTGATTGGTAAGAGTGGTTGCCATAGAAACGTTGACTCAAACCAACTCGGACGGATCATTGCATCCTGATGCCTGGTGGTGTCAGTATTGTGAACAAATGGCGACTGATTTGACATCATTTTGGTGAAGTAAAGTATTTTCTCTCTCTCGCTCAGTCCAGTTCCCGAATACAGTCGACGGCCAGAACTCTCAGTGAACTTTTCAGCTTTGAACCAGAATACTGAACAGAAGGAGAACCAGAGCGTGTGTGTCTGCTGTTTGTCTACATACTGTCAGCATGGGTTTAACCGCCTTAAAGGTTGTTTTTTTCTGTCATTCTGGGGTTGGAGTTAAATAACTGTGTCTGCAGGTTCACTCCTGGTTTGTTGCTTTGCTTTGTTGTTGCTGTTTTGGGAGCAAAGAGACCTCAGAGCATCGATCTGGCTTATTGACAGAGAAAACTATTCATGTTTCAAAAAAGCCCCAGCATCCGTTGGTGTTGGAGCTCAGTGTCTTTATGAGGTCTCAGTTTAGAAGATCAACCGAAGGCCGAGTTAATGGACTGTTGTGCGCAACGCTCTGTGAGACCCTTTTGCAACAATTGATCCACTTGGTTGGCGTTCCACTGCCGCCTTTTGCAGTAACCTTATCCCCTCAAGACTGAGTCACAGTGTCGCCCTCTCGGTGACTCACACCCAAAGTGTGAAACCCTCTGAAGGCTCCTCCTCCGAGGCGGCGGTCAGACGACCCCTTGGAGCAGGCCTCACGTGGAAAAAAACAAAAACCATCAGGCCCACCTGCTCCTCCATTATGCGAGCTGTGACCCCTGCAGATGAGTTTGCTCCACGGATACAGTGAAGCGGCGCACAAGCAAAGAGCTTCAAATGTGCACACATGTGAGGTGAAGCCGCTGCAAGCCAGACCTGTGTGAGCAAGATAACCCAAATCCTCAGGGCTTAAGAAAAACAGACTGTGACCCGATCACGCAGAAGAGAAATCTGTTGGGTTCTGCACCAGGAAGTGTCGACTCGACGCCTTTCCTCGCCTCACATTTAAATGGAGCTGCTGATTGAACATCACTGGTGCTGATTATAGGTGAAGTTCAGGAATAAAGACTTTAACACAACATTTCTCATTCAAAAACCAGCAGCAGTGATTTCTTTATTGCAACGAATCATTGAGTGTGAGTAAAAATACAGAGAGAGAGAAAATAATTAGACATTTCCAAGACTGGAGTGAATTGAAATTCTTGTTCTTTGAAGTAAATGAATAGGCAGAAGCCTTTGAAACAACAGTCAGAGTTATTTTTATTGATCCAGAAGAAGAAATCTATTCTGGCTTCCAGAGTTAACTCCAACCAATGGAAAACCTTCCAGAAGGTTTCCAGGTTACAGTGAGTGGAAAGCAGAACCAGATCCTACCGATTCTGCATTAAGTCTTCATCTAAAGCCGTAGTTCCAGCTGTCCGTGTGGGTGGAGACGGGCTGTCTACGCGTGAAGAACAGGCAGAACCGTTCAGGTCAGCGGTCCCCAACCTTTTCAGCGCCACGGACCGGTACGACGTCAGACGGAGATTTCACGGACCGCTCTTTAAAATATGATGAGTGATTATTGTAGCAACGCTACCATGAAGGAGGAACAGAGACGTGACAATACGAACCCTGAGCTTTTATTTTGACACGCATGACATTGTACATCGTACAGGTGTGATCATCCTCTCCCCTTCCCACACTCTTCTTCTTTCTTCTTTCTCTTTCGGCTTTTCCCATCAGGGGTCGCCACAGCGAATCATCCTTTTCCACCTCACTCTATCATGAACATCTTCTACCCTAACATTAGCCAACTTCATGTCCTCTGTTAAGACATCCAAATATCTCCTCTTTGGTCGTCCTCTTGCCCTCCGGCCAGGCAGCTCCATCTCCAACATCCTTCTACCAATATATCCACTATCCCTCCTCTGAACATGTCCAAACCATCTCAGTCTGGCTTCTCTGACTTTGTCGCTAACACAGGCAACATGAGCCGTCCCTCTGATGTACTCGTTCCTTATCCTGTCTAACCTGGTCACTCCTAAGGAGAACCTCAACATCTTCATCTCCGCTACCTCCATCTCAGCCTCTTGTCTCTGTCTCACTGCTACCGTCTCTAACCCATAGAGCAGAGCTGGTCTCACCACTGTCTTGTACACCTTTCCTTTGAGTCTTGCTGGCACTCTTCTGTCACACAACACTCCTGACACTTTCCTCCAACCGCTCCAACCTGCCTGCACTCGCCTCTTCACCTCTTTTCCACAATCCCCATCACACTGAACTGTTGACCCCAAGTACTTAAACTCCTGCACCGTCTTCACCTCAGCCCCCTGTAACCTAACGCTTCTACCTTGATCCCTCTCGTTCAGACACATGTATTCTGTCTTACTACGACTGACCTTCATGCCTCTTCTTTCCAGAGCAAACCTCCACCTCTCTAGCTGTTCCTCCACCTGCTCTCTACTCTCACTGCAAATTACAATGTCATCCGCAAACATCATTGTCCAGGGAGATTCCTGTCTTACCTTGTCTGTCAGCCTGTCCATCAGCATAGCAAACAAAAAAGGACTCAAAGCTGATCCTTGGTGTAGTCCCACCTCCACCTTGAACTCCTCTGTCTGACCTACAGCACATCTCACCACCGTCATACTTCTCTCATACATGTCCTGAACTACTCTGACATACTTCTCTGCCACTCCAGACGACCTCATACAGTACCACAGCTCCTCCCTCGGCACCCTGTCATACGCCTTCTCTAAATCTACGAACACACAATGCAGCTCCTTCTGACCTTCTCTGTACTTTTCCATCAACATTCTCAAAGCAAAAATGGCATCAGTGGTGCTCTTACGGGGCATGAAACCATACTGCTGCTCACAGATCTCCACCTTCTTCCTAAGCCTGGCTTCCACTACTCTTTCCCACAGCTTCATTGTGTGGCTCATCAACTTTATTCCTCTATAGTTGCTGCAGTTCTGCATGTCACCCTTGTTTTTAAAGATCGGGACCAGAACGCTTCTCCTCCATTCCTCAGGCATCTTCTCACTCTCTAAAATCCTATTGAACAACCTTGTTAGAAATTCCACTGCTGTCTCTCCTAGGCACTTCCATACCTCCACAGGTACGTCATCAGGACCAACGGCCTTTCCGCTCTTCATCCTTTTCAGAGCCTTCCTAACCTCATCCTTTCCAATCTCTGCTACTTCCTGCTCCACAACAACCACATCTTCCTCCCTTCTTTCCCTGTCATTTTCCTCGTTCATCAGCTCCTCAAAATACTCCTTCCATCTTTTCTGTACACTCTCTTGGGTTGTTAGCACCTTTCCATCTTTGTCCTTAATCACCCTTATCTGTTGCACGTCCTTCCCATCTCTGTCTCTCTGTCTGGCTAGCCTGTACAAGTCCTTCTCTCCTTCCTTTGTGTCTAACCTGTCATAAAGCTCATCGTAAGCTTTCTGTTTGGCCTTTGCCACCTCTCTCTTCACTCTACGCTGCGCTTCCTTGTACTCCTGTCTACCTTCCTCAGTCCTTTCTACATCCCACTTCCTTTTAGCCAACCTCTTCCTCTGGACGCATTCCTGTACTTCCTCATTCCACCACCAAGTCTCTTTACCGTCTTTCCTCTTTCCAGATGACACACCTAGCACCTTCCTACCTGTTTCCCTGATAATCTCTGCTGTAGTTTTCCAGTCCTCTGGAAGCTCATCCTGACCACCCAGACCCTGTCTCAACTTCTGCCTAAATTCCTCACAAGTTTCTTCATTCTGTAGCTTCCACCACTTGGTCTTCTTTTCTGTTTTCCCTCTCTTCTTCTTCCTGACCTCCAGAGTCATCTTACACACCACCATGCGGTGCTGTCTGGCTACACTCTCTCCTACTACCACTTTGCAGTCATTAACCTCTCTCAAATGACCTCGTCTACATAGGATGTAGTCCACCTGAGTACTCCTACCTCCACTTCTGTATGTCACTCTATGTTCCTCTCTCTTCTGGAAGTAAGTATTGACTACAGCCATTTCCATCCTCTTCGCAAAGTCCACCACCATCTGTCCCTCCAGATTCCTTTCCTTCACACCAAACCTGCCCATCACCTCCTCATCACCTCTATTGCCCTCACCAACATGCCCATTAAAGTCTGCTCCAATAACAACTCTCTCTCCTCTGGGGATACCCTCTATGACCTCATCCAACTCACTCCAGAATCTCTCCTTCACTTCTAACTCACAGCCAACCTGTGGCGCATACCCACTGACTACATTCACCATCACCCCTTCGATTTCTAACTTTAAGCTCATCATCCTGTCTGAGACTCTTTTCACTTCTAGAACACTGTTTACAAACTCCCCCTTCAGAATCACTCCTACCCCGTTTCTCTTCCTATCAACACCATGATAGAACAGTTTGTATCCTCCTCCAATACTACGTGCCTCTCCCCTTCCCACACTCATGGTGTAAAAAAGATATGTCTATTTAATGTAGCTTTCTTTATTTTGGGAGTGGAAGGCTCCTCTCCTGTCTCCTGGCTGAGCCTTTTCGCCTTGGCAAAGAAACTTTCCAAAGACGTTTGTTTTTTACTCATTTTGCTAGCTCCTGGGTTTTATTTTAGCAGTAACCTATCACATGACGGTGGAGAGCGCCTTGGCCTGCGTCAAAAGTGACATAGACGGATGGAACAGAGAATCGGGCAATTTTTCAAAATAAAACATCTTTCAGATTCCGAAATAGATAAAACGGAAGTAATATATATATAAGTACCAAATGACCCACGGACCGGTCGGCGGCCTGGGGGTTGGGGACCGCTGTTGTAGGTGACCCGCAGGAAATACCAAGAGCCCGTAAAGAGAGGATGTTCATGCATGTTTTGCTCTACGTCATTGCTGAACACTTGAACAACCCGTAAGGGGAAGTAGCCCATTAGCACTGTGCACGTGATACGTGCGCGTCCTTTGTGTGGACGTCCTATGGACACTGACGTATCACATGCACACTGTGCGTGCAGCATCCCTCTTCACTGTGCGTGTGCGGTCAGTACGTAGACGGTACCTACACCTCACTAACGACTAGACGGTGGCGTAAGGACGGCGTACGACAGCATCACCCGTACGTCATACGTGCGTGGAACTTCCCTTAGCCTCACAAATACTTCACAATACACTCACCACACACAACAATGGTACGTTCCACACAAATAACAATGGGTTAAAGGCTATAAATCCTGTTTCTCTTTCTTTATTCCAGCATCTTTCACCATTTTTCGTTTAACTCCTTCTACAATTTTTCATCTATTCAAATGTTCAGCTCTTTCAGCTTTTTCCAGATATGACTTTTGGTCCTTCAAATCCTTGAACTTTTCTAGATATTTCAGGATTTCTGCCTCCATTGAAATAAATGGGGAATCCTTGGTGCAGAAGCTCGCTGGTTCGATACCCGGCTCTGGCATTTTTCACAAACATATCGTTTTTGTGCTGTTTTCACTTTAAATGGTCAACTTTGATCATTTATTTGTTTTTTTTAGCCAATTATTCTCCAACAAGTTTCATTTTCATTCAGCAACACAACATTCAACCCTGCAGTTTCTTCTGGAAAAGCAGCTCCTTCTAGTTTCTTTAATGATCAATTTTCAAACGGTTGATACATCAGTGAATTAAAAGGGATGCTACCTATAGGTCAACGTTCAACTGGAGTCACTTTGACTCTTTCATAAACCAACGGTTGGTGTTTTTGGTTTGGAACAGTTCAGAGAACACAAAGTCCGATTTTGTATGTACAGCCTGAAAACAGACAATAAAGCCTGAAATGTGCATACATGTACATTTACCCAGACTTTTCATTGGACAGGGTTAATTGAACGCGCGTCTCCGGGCCCGGTGTGAATGTGGCATAAGATGTGGCTGAGGCTCTGGGTTTGTTTTACGGGTCTCAGCTGTCTTCATAGGTTGTTTTTGAAAATAAAGGTCATTTCTCTGATCGGGGAGGGGATTGGTTGGACTCTGCAGTTTTTCCCCACTGGTCAGGCTTTGGTCTACTGACTTGGGACATCATTCCTGGACCGTCAGACCGTTACCCCTCAAACTCTCTAAGGCCAATAAAGTGTTTTTTCTCAGTCTTTAACCCCCCCAGCACAGGAATATAAACTCATGTCTGCAGGAAAACTATTTAATTCACTTGATTTACAGTCAGTAGAGACTATGCCAGATGAAAAATAAGATGCAGAAAACCTGCGAGGTCTGAAGGTTCAGGTTTGTGTCCTCTCTGCTAACAGAAGCAGACACTTTCCCTTTTTACTGGGCGATCCCCCTGCAGCGCATTAGTTCACCATGTGTGCACATATTTTCGGCACGAGCAGTCACAGCGGGGAGGTAACCCTCAAACCTGGCACCACAGGACGAGCCCCGTCTATCCCATCAGGGAACCACCAGATTCCAGTCCAGGACCAGCACCTGCTGCACAAATCCACAGTTCATTCTGGAAGGTTGATGATGATTTCTAAGACCTTCTGCTGATGCACCGTCTTCGTTGAGCGAGTCCCTGCTTATTGCACAACGAGTATTTCTCATTTTTAGAAAAAACAGTGTCATGGGAAATTGGGAGTTTATGAAAGGTTTGCCAAAAATCTCAGTCTTTGGCCTCTGACTCGTCGGGAAATCCACTTCATGCGTGGGTGACGAGCAGTGATTACCTGCTTTGAGCCTTGGTTTTGGAAAACAAAAGGATTTCTGTCAAATTAGAGGTGAAATGTAAATGAGCGAGACTCTTGAGGTAAACAGCATCACATTCAGGCAGGAGCCGGTTTTTGGCAGCTTTATTAGGTCAGAAAAGATAGTTTTAACATTTTAAACCCAGCTCCACTGCTGCTGGGAGAACACCAAATAAAGACTTACTGCAAAAGCAAAAAGGATGGAAAGCGTAGGAGAAACCAGAAAAGCTGTCCAGACAATCCTTCAGTGATTTAGAAATGAGTCCAGCGACGTTTTCTGTCCAAGTGCTTCAAATATTTGACGACTCTTCAAAGATTTTCATGGAGATGAAACGAAAGGAGGAATGATTGGAGACAAACTCTTTGAGCAGATGGATGAACTTTAGCCGGATCGCTAATGAGCTCGAGACGGCAAACCTGATCAGACAGCGAGCGGCGCCGAGACCCCCTGTGCGGCGCCGAGAACCCCTGTGCGGCGCCGAGACCCCCTGTGCGGCGCCGAGACCCCCTGTGCCGCTGGACTGAAACACAGGAAGTAGCTTCTTCAGAGAACCTCTCATCTCTGTGCAGAACAGTGTTCTGGATCGCACCAGGGGCCCAAAGAACTGGACCTTTTGTCTGGTCTGTCAGTCATTCAAGAGCTGCAGCTCACCAGCCATGATCTTAACATGTTCCACATCATGTCCCTAACCATGTTCCTGGCTGTGCTTCTATCTTCCTAATCATTTTCCTAACCTGTGTTCCAAAAGTTTTCCGCACCGTATTCTTAACCATTTTCCAGACCAAGGCCTATTTTATACACATGTTCCAAACCCTGTACCCAAGCATGTCCCAAACGTGTTCCAGATCATGTTATTAACCACGTCCCAAACGTGTTTGCAGCCTGTTCTAAACCAACTCTTCCTTCCCAAAATGATCCCTCTGACAGAGGGATCTGTTTTGGGTCATCCTGCCATGAAGGGATGAATCGTTCTCCTTTGGAGGAGGAAGTCACCGCTTCAGATAAATAAACCTCTGCTGTGGATCTCCATCTGCCGTCGGGAACCTCCATCTGCCGTCGGGACCCTCCATCTGCCGTCGGGACCCTCCATCTGCCGTCGGGACCCTCCATCAGCTTTCGGGACTCTCCATCAGCCGTCGGGACCCTCCATCAGCAGTCGGGACCCTCCATCTGCCGTCGGGACTCTCCATCAGCCGTCGGGACCCTCCATCTGCCGTCGGGACCCTCCATCAGCCGTCAGGACTCTCCATCAGCCGTCAGGACTCTCCATCAGCCGTCGGGACCCTCCATCTGCCGTCGGGACTCTCCATCAGCCGTCAGGACTCTCCATCAGCCGTCGGGACCCTCCATCAGCCGTCGGGACCCTCCATCAGCCGTCGGGACCCTCCATCAGCCGTCGGGACCCTCCATCAGCCGTCAGGACTCTCCATCGTTTGGTTACCTCCACCTTGTGGTCCTTCAGCTGCAGCCCAGATGATCTGTTCTAAGCTCACTTTCTGAAACGGCTCGTGAAAGTTGAATTCAAAAAGAAGCAGAAAACTGCAGGACTCGCCTGAAGCTCCTCAGACAGGTCTGTCAGGGGCCAAAGGGAACAACCGACCCACAGGAAAATCACGGAGCTCTTCCCACACAAGATGGTTTTTGAAACCATCAGAAGGATTAAAAAACGCCTCAAACGAAGACGGAGACACAACTCAACAAGTCTCTGTCCTTCCGTCTGGGTTTCTGGCGTCAGAACTCCTGCAGTTGGTCCTCATCAGAACGGTTTAGGCTCAGAAGACGTCTGATTAACGGCTTTTGCTTCAGTCTTCTGCGGACAGGGCGAACAGGGCGGCGTTGATAATGACACGCCTCCTCTCTGCTCCCCGCCTGAAGGACACTGCGGTTCTCCTCCCTGTTCATCTGTCACTCAGAGGTGGTTTGTTGGAGGGACGTGATGCAGATACACCTGTGGATGGAATGACAGGAAGTGCCTGTTTGTTGTTTTGTATTTCTCATGAACTAACGGTTGCTGTGAATCTACATGGGTTTTTCTCTGCAGTCGTTTTGCCTGGGAGCCATAAAGGCGATTTGTTGTTGGAGCTCTCAAATCTGCTGTTTTACCCGATAAGTTGGATCAGATTTTTGTTTCACGCAGTCAAATAGTTGTGGATGTTTTTGGCTTTGAGCAACCACACATGGACAGTATGTGGCGCCCCCTACTGGTTTGTTTTCTTTTCTTTTTTTACATCGCAGCCGCTGTCGGCGGCAAACGTTCCTTAAGCGACCAACGCTGTTCGACCGTTTGCCCACTTCACATCATTCGAGCAGATTCTGACGTGGATAAAAACGGCAATTTGCAAATTTGACAGTAAATTCACAGAAAAACTGTAAGACGGGAGCGAACCGTTATCCTTGACAGGGGGGAAACATTTGGAACTTTGTTAAAGAAATGTTTAATTTGTAGGTGAAATGTGGAAACAGTTACACAAAAAAAGTAAATATCTTAATGAAAATGAAATAAATAAAAAGAATCTGGTTCAAAAGCACTTTTTCTGTTTTTTTTTAATGTAATCTGAAGATCCCATGTAGAAGAGCTGTAGGGAAATCACCTTATTTGTATTTATTCAGGTACGTTTTGAGTTCACAGTCGTATCAATATTTAAGACACTCTCTGGAAAATAGGGATAAAACTTAGACATATAATTTAAAAACTGATGGTTTTTAACTATTAATGAGCAAAGAGTCCTGGGTTTTTGAACTGAACTTGCATTGGTGTTCCAGGTGAGTGTTACCTGATGGAGTGGTCGGACTGGAGCTCCTGTGTCAACATCTGCGTCAAAGAGGCCGGGGTGGACTTCGGCTCGGTCCAGGTCCGCTCTCGAGCCGTGCTGGCCCAGGAGCCCGAGAACCTGCAGCTCTGCCCGGATCAGGTGTGGGAGTCCAAACCCTGCACAGGTAAGTCGCCGCCATCAGAGTCTGCGTTTGCTGCTCATAAACGCCGACAGGAGGTCTGAAGAGAAACAAATAATCCGGTTTATTCTCAATCTGAACAAATAAAAGCTCCTTAAAGCCGGTCCAGACTTCTCCATAGACTCCACCCCTCGATTTTTATCTCCATGGTGACTCATGAAGCTGGAATGGATGAGCAGGGATTGTTTCTTAAATTTCTGATGACTTTAGACCAAATTCGGCGAGCTGGGGTAAAGTTTGACCTCCGGCCGAAGAAGGTCGACTTCGGCCCTCAAACTCCAACTGGAACAGCTGTGGATGAAGCTCAGAAGTGTTTTTGAGTTGGGCTTGAGCTGAGGTGACCGAAGCGTCGGGGCAGACGTCCAGAAACTCGCCCTTTAAGACCCACTTCCATTTAAAAAAGTGTGTCTGGTGTTTTTCTTAACTTCTTCTTGTGGCGTTTTTCTGATGATGGAGGACATTTATAAACTAAGATTAAAATCGGAAATACATTGAAACAGGGGGGGCAACTTCACGGAGACTTTCTGTCTTCAGGACCTCGATCTTTTTTCAGAAGGTGACAGTACGCGGTACAGACGGCACAGGTTTAACCCTTTGGTGGATCTGAGGCGCCGCCATCTTTTCGTAGAGCAGAGACCTCGAGGTCCCGCCTGCGGCCTTCGTCCCAGAGGTTAGCAGAAACCCAGAGGAAGACCGGTTCTGACCCAGGATTCAAACTCCGCCCCCTCCCCCTGCGTGTGAGCGGCCTTGTTTTTGGGGTCGGGTGCTGCTTTGCTCGCTGAGTCAGGTTCTGGTAATTGAGGAAATCCCGCTTTAATTTGCTGCTGCGATCCATGGCGCTCCCCAGGCGACTTCATCAGCCGGCGCCGTGCAGCTCTGGTCACGAATCATGACAGCAGCCAGAGCTCGCCCTGTACAGTACCCCCCACCCCTCCCCACCCCACCACCACCAGCAGCAGCAGCAGCCTGACCTGATTTCTCCACATCACTCACGGCGGCGGCGGGGGGAGTGCTTTGATGTCAGACTCGCTTGAGAAAAACAAAAGGCAGCGTCCCAGTTACACACTTGAAGGGTGAACTAATTCCCTCCACGTCTGCCTCTGCTGCTGCAGGGACGGAACTCGGGTCACATGATCCAAAACACTGAAACAACGACCGAAATGAGATCGACACGGAGCGATTACCGGGCCAGAATATCCCAGAAACCACGCAGAGGGCCCACCCTCAATCACCCTTCCTTCCCCCCAAAAAAAAAGTTTTTTCAAGACAGCGGCTTTTCTGTTGGTTTTATCTCCATAGCAACCATTTTATGTTGTGGTCACCTGGGGGTGATGAACAGGTCAATGTTATTTTTAGAAGAATCGACAAAAGTAAACTTTGGAATTCCTTAGCAACGGAGGTTTTTTGTTAACCACGCCCACATTCCTAATGTATTCATAGTGTATGCCGTGTCATTTTGTTTAGCTTGAGCCAATGATTCGTGTAACATTTTCATACCACGGCAATGTGTGAGCAACAGCGAAAACGCCACTTTTGTGAAATCGCCACGGTAACAGACCCTTTTTTTTTTCAGAATTACGCTAGAGGGGCTAGAAGACGATAGCTCAAAAACCTTTAGGACAAGTATACATTTTAAGACGGTACTAAAGGTGCTCTAAACATGGCCCCCAAGCGGTGGGTCCTGTGGCCATCCCATAACAAGGTCAACACGCCCTTTGATCATCCCCGACACGCGTGTTTTGAGCCCCACAGTTCACAGCGGACATGTGATGCATTCTTGAAGGCGCACATTGTGTTCACACTAGATGAGCAGGGAGGGGCTTCTTCTGCTTGTTTTTCTACCATCTACTAGCTCAACACCTCCAGCTGGAAGAGTCTCGGTGTGAATCTGGGGACTCTGGCTCGCAGCTCTATTCTGATACATAAAAGATTCGGTGCCCGACAATTCCAGCCGGACACAAACCACAGTGATTCCTTTCTGCTTCATGAACAATTGTTGGATTAAAGGGGACGATTGGTCAAAGTTTGGTATCATTGGGTGTTCAGTGGCTGCAGGTCTGACGCATGTGCGTAGCCACACGTGAAGGTGTAAGTTCTAAACATGGAGGCCCGTTTACTTAGACTGTTTGGGAAGTTGCTGCTGTGCTGAGGGCCACATGAACACGGCTTAGGAGGTTTTGGCCCCCTTCCGTTTCTGCTGTTGGTTTCTAACACTATGATGTCATCTTTTCTTTTTTCGTGTAAATTTGGGTGAATTTTAGCGTATATGGCGGGGGGGGCAAAATTTAGTCTGAAGCGCGAAGCAAGAAAAAAAAATTGGGAACTTGAATATAACTTTATGGTATTTTAGACAGAATTCTAAAAGTTTTCAGAAGTTGAAATGGATGAAAATTCATAAAAGTTTTGTTTTGGAGGCATTTATGTGGATGAAAGAACGTTTGTCATTCTGCACATCTCTCCCTTTGAACTCTGTGAGATCGTCTAGCCTTCAGAGTCTCTTCTGACTCCTCCTTTGGCTCCTCCTCTGACTCCTCCTCTGACTCCTCCTCTGACTCCTCCTCTGACTCCTCCTTTGGCTCCTCCTCTGACTCCTCCTCTGGCTCCTCCTCTGACTCCTCCTCTGACTGCTCCTCTGGCTCCTCATCTGACTCATCCTCTGACTCCCCCTCTGACTCCTCATCTGACTCCTCCTCTGACTCCCCCTCCGACTCCTCCTTTGGCTCCTCCTCTGACTCCTCAGTTTGACTCGTCCTCTGGCTCCCCCTGTGACTCCTCCTCTGGCTCCTCCTCTGACTCCTCCTCTGACTCCTCCCCTGACTCCTCCTCTGACTCCCCCTCTGACTCCTCCTTTGGGTCCTCCTCTGACTCCTCCTCTTACTCCTCCTGTGGCTCTTCCTCTGACTCCTCCTCTGCCTCTGACTCCTCTCCTGGCTCCACCTCTGAGTCCTCCTGTGGCTCCTCCTCTCACTCCTCCTCTGACTCCTCCTGTGGCTCCTCCTCTGACTTCTCTTCTGACTTCTCCTCTGGCTCCTCCTCTGAGTCCTCCTGTGGCTCCTCCTCTGGCTCCTCCTCTGACTCCTCCCCTGACTCCCCCTCTGACTCCTCCTTTGGCTCCTCCTCTGACTCCCCCTCTGGCTCCTCCTCTGAGTCCTCCTGTGGCTCCTCCTCTGGCTCCTCCTCTGACTCCTCCCCTGACTCCCCCTCTGACTCCTCCTTTGGCTCCTCCTTTGACTCCTCTTTTGGCTCCTCCTCTGGCTCCTCCTCTGACTCCTCCCCTGACTCCCCCTCTGACTCTTCCTTTGGCTCCTCCTTTGACTCCTCTTTTGGCTCCTCCTTTGACTCTTCCTTTGGGTCCTCCTCTGACTCCCCCTCTGACTCCCCCTCTGACTCCTCCTATGGCTCATCCTTTGACTCCTCCTTTGGGTCCTCCTCTGACTCCTCCTGTGGTTCCTCCTCTGACTCCTCCTCTGACTTCTCTTCTGAGTCCTCCTCTGGCTCCTCCTCTGACTCTTCCTCTGACTCCTCCTCTGGCTCCTCCTCTGACTCCTCCTTCATGCTAAAGGATTGAGGAAGAAGCTGCAGAGGTGCAGCCAGACTGGACTCAGAGATCGGTCCGATCATCTCTGCAGACCATTTTGGCTGCAGTCATGATCACATGACTCCACAGGGAGGTCCAAGCCTTCTCTGAAAAAGTCACAGCATTCCTGACAGGAAGTCATTACGATTGAGTTTAAAAACCAGAGCTGGGCATCATGTGACCGCCGCCGGTTGTCCAATCATAACTGAGCTTCTTCCTTGCTGATGTTTCTGCTGGAAGGCCTCAGCGTTTCCATCTTCTGCCTGCAGGGGGCGAATGCTACCAGTACAAGTGGTTCGGCAGCGCCGACTCCCCCGGCGCCTGGTGCCAGCGCTCAGACGGACTCAACGTCACGGGTAAGAGGACTTTTGGTTAAATGACACTGAGCGCCCAAAATAAGTGAGGAGAGACGACTCATCAGAAAATAACCTCCAAACCGGAATGTCTCACTCCTGGATGTGATGTCACACCTCCCTTCACTGTTTCCCCTCAAATCTGACATCATCTGATCCAGCAGGGAAGACAGGAGTCAAACCAGCAACCCTCAGTGCTGCAGACGTCTGAATCCGCCTTTTCGACTTTCAACAGGGTTTAAACACCCAAATGAGCTTCGTTTGGAAACGTAAAAGGCTGCACGGTGGTGGAGTGGTTAGCCCTGTCGCCTCACAGTGACTGGCTCGAATCCCGGCTGGGTCCTTTCTGTGTGGCGTTTGCATGTTCTCGGCTTTCCCCGCATTCGGATGGATAGAAAATTGAAAGCCATTTGCAAGTGGTAAAAAAAACTTTGTGACATCACTTCCTGTTTGTGTGCACAACGCTGCGGTTTGAAGGTTTGTGGTGGGAGGAGCCTGATGAGGACACATTTCTATGTGTGCAGCCTTAGATTCCAACATTTCATCCATTTTTCTGAACCCGCTGGATCCCTTTTTTGGGTCACATGGGTTGCTGGAGCCTATCCAGGTTGGCTGAAGGCGGGGCTCACCCTGAACAGGTTGCCAGTCTGTGGCAAGACCACGCTTTCACGCACACACCCACCGCACACACACCCAGGGGGAATGCAGAGCCACTCATAAACTGAAGAGTTTTCAGTCTGTAGGGGGAAACAGGAGTTGTTGGAAAAGCCCGCCAGGGCCTTTTCTTTGGCGCCGCGAGGCAGACGCGCTAACCACGGCACCTCCGAGCAGCCCTAGATTCAGACTAAAGTAGACCATTCTGGTCAAATGCGATATGTTTGTGTGCGTGAGAGGTCGGTGTGTCCATGCGAACCGCTGATGGACTGATGTTCAGGCGCCGTCCTTCCCGGGACGCCGCTCCGCTCGCCACCACGTCCATCAGCTCAGACCCATGAGCTTCACTTGTGCCGCTGGCGGTCTCAGCTGAACCGGATCCGGCTTCCGTTCCGTCTGCTGAAGACGCAGGCGTCTCTCTGCCAGGTTGTCAGTTGGATTCCTCATGAGCCTGGTTCTGTTCTGCAGGTGGATGTACCGCCGCCAGTCCTCCGGTGGACAACAGCTCCTGCGACCCTCCGTGTCTGATGCCCAAGTCTTTCTGCAGTGAGGTGAGTCTGGGCTCTCGTCGCAACACGCCGCCGCCAAATTCAGCAGAGACTCTGAGCGTTCAAGTCCACCATCCTGCTGCGAATCCTTGGTCGCTTCCAGAACGTCTGGTTCTGTTGCGTGGGCTCCGTTTTGGGTCAAAACCTCAGAAGAACCATGTTTGCTGCGCTTGAAGTCTTAGCTGCGCAAACGCAGACGCATACGTGGTCATTGATCATCACCGGCATGGACGCTCCTACAGACAAATGTTCTCAACCTAAACCTCACCGTTCAGAAGCAGGAAGAGACTTCACGTCCTGCTGTAGAACATTCCCTTTGTCTTAAATCCCCCAACTATAGATGTGAAAGTTGAAAATAATAATAATGAAACCTTCATAAACTAACAAACTGAGGATTCACCTTAAAGGTGCAAATTAAGTTTTTTTTCATGGTTTCTTTGAAAACACATCTACTTTTAAAATACCTACTCCAACAAAATGGGTGTTTTTGAGAAGCAGAAGAAAACATGCCGTTTGAAGAAGATCGTATTTGTGACATAGAAACTACGCTGGGCGGGGCCACAAGCTCCCTGCTCTAGCGTCCCATCAATGGGGAGGGAAAGGGGGGGCGGGGTTGCTCCACACCAACTCGGCGTTCGTTAAAAGACCAACGGCGGACGCTTTGAGAACAGATGATCGCAGTGGGACTTTAAGGGATCCATCGCCTTGATGACACGCTTGCTTAGATCTTTATTGATGATTCCCAAATTCCTGCAGATGAGAAATCCGTCTTTAAACTCCAGAGGAGTCCAGCCTCTCCGCCTTACGGAGGTTAAAGGTTCAATTCTGGAGTTCTGGCCGATGCTAGTTCTTCCTTCCTGCGTCTGCTGATCCACAGACCCAGAAGCTCTTCAAACAGCTTATTGTGTTTTTATGCTTGTTGGGGTCAACGTTTCCTCATTTTTAGTGACCTTCATGTCTGTGCCTCACTGACCGACGGTTCTAGGTGAGTCGGAGACGCAGGTGAGGAGAAAACGCAGTTTTGCACACATCCACAGCTACATTTTGATTCAAAACGCTCCAGGATTCACATCCAAATCAAACATCTCCATCATCACATTCACTTTCCTCTGGTAAATACGTCAAATAGGTAAATACGTTTTCTGGATATAAGGACCTGACAGGAGAACGCAAATTTTTTTCGACTGCTCCTGATTCACCACAACGTGAACAAAGAAGTACCCAAGGAATGCAGATGTAACTGTGATCCTGTGTATGTTTGTCCTCCATCACCCAAAGAAAATACCACAAAAACGGGTTAAAAGACACCATTTTCATCAGTTTATTCATGTTTGAAACAAAAGAATGAAAACATCTATAAAACATCTGAAATCCAGGCTCATCTTCATTTACTGAGCTGCTTAAATGTGTGACGTTTGTGAGTTTATGTGTTTTTCTGTTTAGACACACAAACTGCTAAAACAAGGAAACAAAAAGTGTTGAATGTTAACACACACTAAGGACAGATGGAGGCTCCGCCTCACACTGACACCCCCTTCCACCCCCCAGCAAAGACCTGCCTCTGACTCTCCTCTGTCTGTGGCTCTGCTGCCCCCTGCAGGCGGGTGTCTGCATGTGCGAGGAGGGCTTCACGGAGGTGCTGTCCCCGACGGGACAGCTGAGGGAGTGCGCCCCCATCCCCGTCCTGGAGATCCCCACCGCCGGAGACAAGAAGGGGGACGTGAAGACCAGCCGAGCCGTGAACCCCACCCTGCCCAGCACCCTCCAGCCGGGACGCAGCGGCCGGACCTGGTACCTCCAGCCCTACGGTCCAGGTCAGAGCGGAAAGACTCCATACGAGTCTTCACTCGTTCAGAGGAGGGGGTTCACACCAGGATCCGCTCAGAGGGAATTTAAAAAAAAAAGAGCATTATTTCAAGAACCATATCAGTGGCCTAGTGGTAGAGTGTCCGCCCTGAGACTGGAAGGTTGCGAGTTTAAATCCATACCATTATGGGGTTGGTCAAATGTGGAGAACACAGGTGTGTGGCAGCTGACGGGACTTGAACCGCCGAGCAGACAGAATGTTTTTCACCATTTGATGCTTCACTGTGGTGATGATGATGATGATGAAGATGTTTACCAGCATCTTCACTGGTGAGCCCCATCTTCTACAAATCGTTTGAGTTACACATTCAACCCCCCCCTGAGGGAGTAATCTGTGGGATTATGTGGTAATTCTGATGCCTCTAAACTCAGAGTGAACTTTCCAACACAAAGGTTAGAAAATGACGGCATGTATCATTGTTTTCTAGAGGTTAGTGATCAAATGCTGTAATTTATCCGTCAGATCTTTAAGTCCGGGTGGTTTCATCAAATCTGTGGGTTCATGTGAAAAAATATTTGCCCCCTTTTTCCTGGAGAGGTTCTGCCCCCTCCAGCATATTCACTGAAATCTTTGTTTGACCTGTCAGGGTTTTTCGGTCCTGGGGGGGACCAAATCAGCAGAGGAAGGCAGTGAACCCGTCCACCTATCAGGTCTTTAGTGAGGCTTCAGGAGCTTCAGGGGCTTCAAAGGGCTTTAAGGGGTTCAGATGCTTTTTGGGCTTTAAAAGCTTTTGATGCTTCATGGGCTTCGGGGGCTTCAGAGGCTTCAGGGGCTACAAAGGGCTTAAAGGGGTTCAGATACTTCAGAGGCTTTTTGGGCTTTAAAAGCTTTTGATGCTTCAAGGGCTTCGGGGGCTTCAGGGGCTTCAAAGGCTTTATAGGCTTTAGATACTTCGGGGGCTTCAAAGGCTTCAGGAGCTTTAGGGGCTTCAAGGCCTTTAGAGCCTTTAGATTCTTCATTGGCTTCAGCAGCTTCAAAGGCTTCAAGGGCTTATGAGGCTTTTGATGCTTCATGGGCTTCAAAGGCTTTAGGGGCTTCAGGGACTTCAGCTGCTTCAGAGGCTTCAGAGTTCAGAATCATCCCGCCTAAAGCTGAGATAGATGAAGGACAAAGATCTAGAGGTCAGACAGATGGATGGATGAAGGTACAGACGCTCCAAAAGGTGCTTTCAGGTTTTTTAACATTTAGAAGAATGTTAGGAATCCTTCCATGCTTCCTTTGTCAAGTCTGGGAGGTGAACCTCCAACCCCTCAGCTGCTCGCTCCACTGAGGGGGGGTTCAGGGGAAAAGGCGGTCTGATGGAGCAAAAGACGGATGAAGATCTGAACGGAGAAGAAAAGATGGACATCCAGATAGGAAAAGGATGGATCTTGGAGCAGTTTCAGGAGGGGGGGGGGGGTGTTGGGAGCAGGTGGTGCTGGTGGAGGCGGCGTCCCGCCCCCAAACGCCGCGAGCTTCGTGTTTGCTGTGACGGAACTGACCCGGCTCCTCTTCCACAGACGGGAAGCTGAAGATGTGGGTGTACGGGGTCGCGGCCGGGGCCTTCGTGCTCCTCATATTCATAGTGTCTATGATATACCTAGCCTGGTGAGTCCAACCAGAAGCCCCCGCCTTCGTCATCATTCATCATCATCACCCCCCCCCCCCCCCCCCCCCATGGTGTTTTCAGAGCGTCACCTCCATCTTTTGTTCTACCCCCCCCCCCAATGCCTCGCTGGCCCCGGCGAGAGCAGCACCTACTGTGTCCAGCTGCACCGCTCCCTGCAGGCCCAGGACGCCAACGGGGCGGCGATGTGGGGGGGCCGGAACGCTCACGAGATGGTTTACACCTGCCCAGAGTGCCAGGAGCCGGCTCACAGCAGCTGCAGCAGCTAAAGTGGACCCCCCCACACCGCGTCTGCAGCGTGAACCCCGAGTTTGCCCCGTCAGGGTCCGGAAGGACTAGATGAGTGGCGGCGCAGGTGAGGACGGAGCGGTCTAGAAGACCCCCCCTCTTAGCTGTTAGAGCTCAGATGAGCTAGTCTGTAACCCCCACCACTCCCTAAACTACCACCCTTACGTTCAATCGGTGCTGAAACTGGTCTGTTCAGAAGGTCAAAGTGGATTCAGATCTGAAACCGTCTGAACGTTTCTGTTCAGACGGTTTCTGTAAAAACGCTTTGATTCGATAAAGTTTATTGAAAAAAAGGACGTTGGTTGTTACCACAGTTATCGTAGAGTTTCCAAACCCCGCAGAGCCACTTCAATACCCGTTTCCCAGTCGTCCCTGCACCTCCAGGCTCCCAGCAGAGAGAAAAACCCATAAGCTCACCAAGTAGAAGACTTTAACCACAGAACTAGAAGAGTATCAACGTTTCTGGAAAAAACGTAACGACCTAAAGCAAAGAACAATGAACTTGATGTTAAAAACATTTTGTCAGTCATTTTTCTGATGGAAGAAGTTTTTGCTTAACTTTATTTCATATTTTTAAGCAGAAGTTTAATTTGTGATGATAAGTTTCAAGAGTCAGACGAGGATTTAAATCACAACATTTACAGAAAGTTTGAAGATAAATTTATCTGAAAAAAAAAGTCATTTTAGTCTTAAATAGTTTTGGTTTAGAAATAAGCATGTAGTTGTTACAGTTGAAACAAAATCATTTGGAGCATAAATTGTAGAATTTTTCTACTTTAAAGATATAAAACTCATTTTTAAGCTAAATGTGCTTATTTTTAGACATAATATTTATACATTTAAAATATTTCTCTGTGATATTAATATTGAATTGAGACTTAAAATGTCAGGACGTCACAATTTATGTAAGAAATCTCACCAAACAAATTCTACTAAATTAATCAGCAGATTACAAGAAAAAACATCTTTTCTATGTTTTAAACTTGTTTTGAGAAAGACGATAAAAGGAGTTTAATATTAAAGAAGAACCTTGTTTCTATACTTTTATTTTGTTAGAAAGTAAATTGAAAAAATAATTTCCCTAAATGCTGACACTTATGGATTTAAATAAAGGTTGTTTTTGGTTTCTTTGCTAAACTGTTGACATTTTTGCTTAATTTCAGTTTTTTTTTAACCAAACCTGAAGCAGCTCCTCATAACAGCTCCTATTAACCCAGACGGAGTCGAACCGACGTTTAGAAGGCAGATTTAAAGTTATAGGAAAACTTTGAAAGGATGGAGAGAAATGCTGAAGGCGAGAGGGAAGTGTTTAAAAAAAATAAAAAAAGAAGCAGAAACTCTTGAGTTTTAGCCTCTGACCTTTTCCAGCTGCTCCTTACAGGAAGACGCAGTGCAGCCTTTTAAGTTTTAAAACACGCAAAGACGACAATAATAAAAACCTAATGTGGAGACGACGGCTTCATCCGAACCGGAAGGAAAACATTTTTACAAATCAACCAAATTCAGAGCCACAGGAATGCAGAAGTGCAATGCTGCCCCCTGGTGGATGGGTGATAGAACGCAGGACTGACATGCATTTCACTTCTTTGGTTTCAAATCCAGCTCCTTATTGGGGTAGGGGGCACTTCCTTTTGTCAGAAATCCTTGCCCCACCCACTTTTGCTTACCTGAATCAGGTGTGAAGCAGAGGAGCAGGACTCCTGTTGAAATTTAAAAAACGCCTCATTTGATGGAAAAAAACAAACTATTAGCAGATAAAGTCCAAATTTGAGCTTCTAGGTCAGGGGTGGGCAAACGTTTTGACTCGTGGACCACAAAGGTTTCTAAAATGTGACGGACCAGGAGCAGATATGTGGAGTGTTTCGGTAATCCACCTTATTAAAGGGAAGAAATAAACTGGAATAACTCAAATGTTGATTAAAACTATTGTCATTTTGGAGTTTTTATTTCAACATTTGTGGCTCTTATCTTCATTTTAGTCCCAGTTGCATCGGTGGATTCATGTTCTTCAGGGGTAAAAAAAACAAGTTTAGAGAAATGCTTCTTAGTTTCTGTGCTTTTGGAATGATCGGGAAAATGTCTGACTCAGAAAACACGCACGAACGTCAGAAAGTCGACAAATATTTCAACATCACATCAATAACTTTCTGCTCCTAAAAGCTCCATTTATGTGTAGACACCAGGGAAAATAAGACAAAAACAAGGAATGGGGGGGCCACATCAAATAGTTTAATGGTAGTTTACCCACCCCTGACCTACAACAAACAGATCCACCTTAAACGGTTTAAGGTGGTTTTGCTCTCCTGGCTGTTCTTCATCATTTGGTTCGGATTAAAAAGTCTTTTTTTGCTGCTCAGATCTGAGGATCTACAGCTGCCAAACCGTGGTTCTGATGGGGCGTTTATGGTCAGAAATGCAGCAGCTGCTGGCGTGTTTGCGTGCTCTCTGCATTCAAATGAAGTGGATCACATGGATCCTCAGCAGCGCGGCGAAGCCTGTCTGACGGGACCACGATTCTCTCCGCCGCCGCCGCCGCCAGCGGCTGGCGTCAAAACTCTGGAGACTTTTCTGCTGAGAGGAGAAGCATCTGTTTGAGAGAAACTGACACTTTATATCTGAATATCGGTTAATTGTCTTGTTTTTGTTCACTTTAAAACCCATTTCTTGGCATTAAAAAAGAGGAGAGCTGTCAGTCTGATTAGTTTCAGTCCTTTGGGTTTAAACATTGAAAACTTGAACTTTACTAAACATAAATAAATGTTCACAAAATAAATAAAGAAAGGATTCAAAACTAACATTTGCAGGTCGGAGCGGACATTTTTACTGTTTGACTTCAACATAAAAGTCCTGAAAACACTGAAACTGCTCCGACTTCACTCAGCTGCACCAAAATGTGACAAAAACTGTGGCTTTATATTTTAAAACCTGACATTTATTTGATAAAAACTTAAAATAACTTCAATCAAACTCCATCTGGAGGCTTAAATAAGTGAACGTCAGATTTCTCTCATCTCTTCAGGAAAAACTGTTGAAGAAAAGACAGGAAATGAGGAAAAAGCAAATCCATCCGCCCTTTCAGAGTAAAATAACCCCACTTCCTGTCGCCGTAACAACCCACCGACCATGAACATGACCTTCATGTTTCAGCTTTACGTCGATGGGTGACACATCAGTAACGTCAAGTGTTCCTCGTCAGCGTAGCGCCGCTTTTCTCTCGTTACCGGTGAAGCTGAAGCTCTGGTGTCTAAAGGGTTAAAGGTTCTGATTCCCCTCCGTTTGGGTTTCAGTTCGTCTTCTGTGGTTCCGTCACTCACCGGACTCCCTGAGAGGGTTTTGGTTTTTTTCTCTCCACACTAGTTCACCAGAGAACCTGTGCTGTGACCGTGTCCACCTCCGTTTTCCGTTCACCCCCCATCCTGCCCCCTCGCCAGCATTTTCTGCCGCCGTCTGTGTTTTTGGCGCCGCCCTAACCGCACTTTGATCTCTCTCACACAGCAAAAAGCCAAAGAGACCTCAGAGACAGAGGCAGCAGAACAACCGACTGAAACCTCTGACCCTGGCCTACGACGGAGACACGGACATGTAGCGGTCGCAGCCCTCCGCCCGCTTCACGCCGGCGCCTGGGACGTTTGCAGCGTGAACGGACTCGGCGGTGGCGGGAAATCCTCTCAGCTGAGGCGCCTGAGCTCACTTCACTACTCTGTTTTGGTCTTATTCTGGCGGGGTCTTCCTGACCTCCACACAGCTCAATGCCTTTTTTCTTTTTTTTTTTGCCCTTGAAGCCTGGGTGAAGCAGGCGGATGCAGCTGGTGTTTTTTCCAGCTCCCCCCGTCCCCCCACCCCAACACACATGCTTCTCTGCTGAAAACGCTGAGTAGCTGGAGGCTTAGGATGCTCTGACGATTTGTATGTTGCCAAAAGTCACCGCAGGGAAGAGGAGGAGGAAAATCTCCTTGAAAAGGTTTGGATTCTTTCAATCCTCATTTGGGTTTCTACTCAAAGCTCTTTTTCGGTCGGGAGGGGTTCCTCTCCTTTCATTCTGCCTGATTCAGAGTTCTGTTTTTGTGGGATAAACCGATTGGAGGGATGTCGAAGGAGGACAGCCGCCGCCGCCGCCGCCGCCTGTTGGCCTCCACCCTGCTTCCTTTCAGGCTCTACTTTGCACTATATTAGTGCAGCATGATATGCACACGTGACTTCTACCTTCTAATGCCATAAAAACACTGCCTCTTCCACAAACGGAACCGCCGCTCAGAGACTCGGACGGGAAGCGCCCTCCTGTCGCGGCGCCGGCCTCCGCTGGATTCCTGTACAGCTTTCAGTTCCACGGCGGAGTTTCTGGTCGTTGTAAAGTACGTTTCTGTGGTCTGTGGAGTTTGTCCGGTGTCCCTAATTCAACCCCACCCCACCCCGACGCTGGCGACTGATCTGTTCAAAATCCCCCGAAGCCGTCAGCTCTGCCTTACTGACCGTGACGGCGAGCGTCCGGCCCGACCGGCAAACATGAGACGCTGTGGACAAACATCTGATCAGTCCGCAGCGTTGCCGTGCATCATGGGAGCTCTGGTTCTGCAGGAAAAACATCTGAACAAACGAGGAGAAACTGCTGCGGAGAATGTTTCCTGTATTCTGGTGGGATTTGTAAATAACTGCAATTTTTTTTTATTTTTATGAAAAGAAAAACAAACAAACGGGTCTGTGTACGTTTATTTTGTATCTCACAGAAAACGTCCGTCTGACTGTTGCACAGTGGGTGTATGATATCGCTGAGTGTCGTAGTCATGATGCAAAAGCTGGATGTTCTTCAGAAAACAAGCAGCGGGATGGGAGGGGCCTGAGGAGACGCCGCTGTTTTGTACAGGTTGTTTATTTGTATGGAAAGAATTACTGACAATAAACAAGGAACACGGTTGTAAACAGAATGACCGGGTCATTTTTGTCTCCAAGAAAATTTCTGAGATGTTTCTTCAGAAGATCTGGATCTCTGGGATCGTGGATCTAAGGTTTCTTAGATGTAAGGGTTCCTGGATCTCTGGGATCATCTGACGCTAAGGTTTTTTGGATATTCAGGGAACGCAGATGGATGACTGCTGTACTAACGTTTTAAGATGACAAATCTGATCCCTGAAGAAGCAGGAAGAGGCGGTTCCCCGAGAAGGTAAAGACTGTTTTCATGCTCTGAAAGCCTCAAAGTCTGTTTTTCTACGTTCTTTCTTTGTGTCAATTCTGGCTTCCATCGGTGTCGCCTCCAGCATTTGTGGGGGAGTTTTCCCGACGTTAAAGAGGCCCACGCCTTCAGGATGATTGTGGATGTTCTCAGTCGGAGTTGCGGCTGATCTGCAGAAGCTCGGCTGAGTTTTGGAGCCTCCGGTTCTTCAGAGTTTGTTGAATGATTTTCGTGTTTGAATGAAGTCAAAGTTACTGGTGCAACGTTCATGACAACCCCAAAGCACATTTAGCAGCCACTGCGTACATTTTCCACGTTTCGGTCTTTCGTGATTCATTTCAGTTTTCTTCCTATAGCCCAGTCTGTACAACAGTAGTCGTGTCAATGGGCTTCATACCAGTAGTCGAACATGAATCCTAAAGATCATAACGTCATAGAATTCAATAGGTAATGGATAAACTAAACAGACTAAATTAAACCGGACATCCCTGCCGTTACGGATTCTGGAAGGAAAAAGAAAACCTCGGGGGGGCCCACATGAAGGAGGGATCCTCCCCCAGGACGGACAGGTGATGTACCAGAACTCATAGAGAAGAATTAACTTATCAAACTTTACAACTACATTTTTTTATAACTTTGTTTATTGAACATTTTACATATTAACAGACATGCAGAGTTTATTATTAGATGTCAGAGCAAGGACAGTGCTGTGTGTAAAAAAACACTTGAATATTGCTGAATGAAAATGAAACTTAAAGGGTAATAATTGGGGGGGGGGGGGGGGGTATGGAAAGAAATGATCAAAGTTGACTATGAATAAAGTGAAGTAGCAAAAAAAAGATGTTTTTGAGAAAATGCCGGACCCGGGTATCGTACCAGCGAGCTTCTGCACCAAGCGTTCCCCATGAATTGCAATGCAGACAAAAATCCAGGAATATCTTGAAAAGTTCAAGGATTTGAAGGACCAAAAGTCAAAGCTGCATTCATCCAATAATTAAAAGTTCAAGCCAAACTTTAGAAAAAACAGTAAAAGTTTCTTCATAACTGTGAGTCATCCTCCTCATCCTCAGATATCTGTTTCATCTCCTGACCTTCTAGAGAAGTTTTAGGTTTTTTAAAAGTGCTCATGGAAGAACTTCTACCTAATCGGGGGGGGGGTACTTTTTCTGTGTGGTTGGTGGAGGAGCTGCAGTAGAAAGTCCTCCAGATAAAGGCCAGAGTGTTTGGAAGATGAAGATCTTATCGAGCTGCTTCCTGGATCTGAAGATATCAGAGCTTCTGCTGCCGGAGCAGAACAAACGATAGCAAATCATGAATATTTGACTGCGAACGGGGATGAACTGCACCTTTCTGCCGCATCAAACTCCGTTTGAGGATCAAAACCTTCTGATCCGTCGTCTTAAGCGTTTTTGGAACCAGCAGCCAGCGTTCCCATCATGAAACTTCCACTTCAAAGTCAGATTTCTGGATTTTCAAAGATAGAAGGTTCTTTACAGACCATCATTCTACCACCACCATGTGCTCTGATCTCTTTGTGTTGGAATCCAGATGCTTGGAGACCTTCCAGAAAGTTCCTCTGTGTTCTTGTTCCTCAGCCTTTCTTCTCTCTGTTCTTCTGCTCCTCCGATGACCTCCAGGATGAGTCCTGCTCGTGTTTTTGGACTCATCCTGGGATGTTCTGCTGCTCTGTGGTCCTCTGGGGTCTGCAGGAACGTTTCTGTCAGAGTCTTGGTTCCCCCGTCTGTTCTCGACTTCCTTCCCACGCTCAGATCTCTGCTCCTGTTTTTTCGTCTTCTGCATTTTCTGAATATCTTTGTGTCATCTTGGTCTTTTAGGTTATGTGTGGATGAGGTCAGCAGGGTTCTGCTGTGGAAGAATCTCGTTTCAGGTCTTTGCTGATGATGTTGGCCACAAACAGGAAGAGTGCGAGGAGCTCTCTTCATGGCGTCACTGCAGCTCGCTGCCACTAGATGTCAGGCCTTGATGATGTTTGCAGAAAAGTTACTTCTCAGAAACCTCCTCTCCTCCTCCACTCGTCTCTTGCCCCCCCCCCTCGCCGCTCTCACCCTGCATGTATAAAGCGTGGCGTTCAGATGTTGGAACACCTTCGCTCTGATCACGGCGCCACCGAGCGGCCCGGTCACCCCGGCAGACCCCCTGAGCCCCCTCCTCCTGAATGAGCTCCATCTGGGCTCCCTCCTCTCGTCGGGACCGCCTCCCTCATCACTCCTTCTTTCTCCTCAAGTTCAGTAGCAGATAGCGGCTCGGCGAGTCAGGAGGGGTCTCTGCTTCTTCTTTTCCCGCCTGTCTGTGTGAAATGAGAAGATCAAGGACGGCTGACAGGAGGGGCGACGCTCCGCAGAGAGGGATGAAGACCACATGTCTGTGGGCCGCCGCCGGGCTGCTGTCACTCATCTCCCTGGTGAGTTAAATGCCATTTTGATTTGACCTTCTTCCTTTTTGCATATCATTTTTTTTATGTCTCCTGCCAGTTTGATGGAGGACAGAGATCCTTCAGGTAAAACGTCTCTCTTCAAGAAAGCGTTGCCCCTCTTCCTGTTTGTGGGAGATGTTTTCCTGCATCTCTGACGACCGGTTTATTCCAAAAATGAACAAACTCCCAAGTTTTTCCCCAAAATCCAGCTCATCTTCAGTGAGAAGAGGAGCCCGTTATGACAAAACACGGGCGAAACGCTGGCAAAGTCTGCGCCTTGACAGTTTGTGACAAGCCAATTCCTTTAATCCCCGCAGAGACAGTAACCCCTCACCCTCTGATAAATCTGTCAACAAAGCAATCAAAGCGGAGCGGCAGCCACTCCCCTCTGCCACACGGAGAAAAAAGAAAGAAAGGAATTCCATAAACTTAATCCCTCACAAACTTGACTGGCCCTAAAAAAAAAAAAAAAAGCTCCTGTGGCGTTATCTGTGTTTAATTTGCATAGTGATGGAAAGAAGTCAATTACTATTAATTATTCTCTACAACTTAATACCCATTATCGAATTGAATTCACCGTCTTGAAAACCATAAACTCAATTTCACAGCTGACTAAGCGCACTAATCATTCTCCCCCCCCTCCTTTATTTTTTTCCTCTTTCTCGCAGGAAAACGATTCTTCGATTCCCAAAAACAACAGTCACTATCAGGCCTTTCCCTTTCTGTCATAATAAACTGTGAAGACCAACATTAATCATTAGGGGAGTTTTGTGTGGCGCCCATGGAAGCTGGAGCTGATCTCTCAGTGTTTTTCCTCCTTTTTTTCCCCAGACTGGGTTGCCAAATTGCTTCGCTATGCTTTAATGGGATGATCATAATTGTTTCGTACTTGGTGCATCCTAAGCTCGCGCCCGCAGCTCCTTCAACAGATTGACAGACCCATGGGAATCGCACAAACTTTTTTTGGCCCCCTTTGAACCAAGCCGTGTGTGAAATAATATGATTATGCGTTTTTCCTCGGGATACGTTGTGAAACTGGTAGCTGGGGCCTCCATCATCTTCCCGCTCATCCTCGTCCTTCTCCTTAAAAGCATCCCGGTGCAGTATTTATCCCCCTCAGAAGTCATGGCGGTAATTGTGCCCTGGCCTTTGGAACGCGGCGTGACGCTGATACGGCTCCATCCACAGCCGCCTGTGATGTCTCAACACACCGTGATTTGTCATCAGCTCTGACCCCCCTCAGGTCACACTTTGATATCACTCTCAGAATACAGACCTAAACTCAAATGTCCTCCGCTGATCCGGCAGCTCAGGGGACAGCAGACCTCAGCAGAAGTTCAATTCAGTGTGACGACAATCACATCATGATGGGATGTTCTCGGAGGGATCTTCAGCCACCCTCCTGTCCCAGAGAACGTCCCAAAGACTGAGAGATGCGCCTCATTAAACCGATCTGTGGTCTGTTTTCCCAAAATAGGAGCTTTCAGTGAAGGCAAACAAGGAAATATCTGAGACAAAATGCGTTTAAAAAAAAAATCCTGCGCGCCCTGAGAAATGAAACGGCTAATTTGAGAAAGCGAGCAGTATAGCATCTCTGATTGGTTTGTTTTTAATTAAATGCTTCAGCTAGATTTCGTCTTTTTACGGTATGTTTTTAGTTCTTCTGTTTTCGGGTTAAAAAAGAAACAAGAACTTAATAATAAAAAGGGATTGCAATGTGGTGTAGTTTGAACTCGAATGCTAAAAGCACAGTGAAGCTAGCATTATAGCTAGCTTTCTAAGTCTTCGTCTTTATGGGACAAGAAATTTGGTGTAAATACTATACTTTGCAAACAAAATAAAAACACACATCAAAGGAAAAATCAAAGACAACAATGTGAATTTGACTAACACATTTCCTGCAACAATTTGCAACAGAAAAAATTGGACTGCTAAAAGTGCGGTAAAGCCAACGTTAGCGTGCCTATGCTAGCATACTAAATTGATTTCTTTTTCTGGACAAAAATCCTTTTCGGAAAACAACAGTTACTATCAAAAACACATTCGCAATCAAAATGAATCACATCATAGAAAACCTAGGACAGACAACAAATGTTTTCTGCGACACACTGCAACAGAAAAAACTTGCGCAGCAAAATGCGCAGTGAAGCTTATATATATGCGCTAATGCTAGCATTGTAAATGAACATCTTTTTCTGGGCAAAAGTCCTTCACAGAAACCTAACATTTGCTGTTATTTATAAACTATCTTATTAAAATAGTTCTAAACATCAAACTAAGGAAAGAACAAACTCAGTTTTAACTTTTAGGACATTTCCTGCAACAACTTGCTACTAAAAGAAAACTTGAGCTGTGTCCAAATTCCTTCCCTTCTTACTACATAGTGCACTGTATAGTGCATTCTCCATTTATCTAGTGCTGTTCGAAACTACAATTCCAAAATTGAGTGCCACAGAAATTTACCAGAAGTCTCTGCGAAAAACCAGCGAATATCGGCGAATATAGACCACAATTTATTGGCGAAAAAATTGTATTTAAATGTATTTTTAAAATAAACCATCAACATTTTCATCTTCAGAACTCACAAAACGCTCATATCATTTAGATTTTCACTTTGTAAAAATTGATAATGTCATATTCACAGTTAAAAAAAAAAAAAGTAGTGAGCATGGTGTCCGAATGCTAGCATGCCAAACAGACATTTTAAGAACAAAAATCCTCACAGAAACCGAACATTTGCTGTTACTAATAAACTTAACAAACAATGTAAATCCAAACATCAAAAACAAGACAACAAACTCGACTGATTTCTTACTAATTTCTTGCAACAATTAGCAACTGAAAAAAGCTTGAACTGCTAAAAGCGCAGTGAAGCTAATAGAAACGAGTTAATGCTAGCATGCTAAGATTTCATCTTTTTCTGGATAAAAAAACCCCAAAAACAATTGCTATTATAATAAATTCTAAATAAAATAAATCCAAACATCAAGGGAAACATTAAAGAAAAGCCAATAAACGTGAATCTGACTTGAACTAATTTCCTGCAACAATTTGCAACCAAAAAAAAACGTAGACAGTGAAAAGCATGGTGAAGCTTATTTAAACACGCTAATGCTAGCATGCTAAATTGACAGTGGAAAAAATCCTCTGGAAGAGCCTAACTTTTACTGTTATTTATAAACTTTTCAAACAATTTAATTTCAAACATCAAAGGAAAGACAGCAAACGCGACTATTAGTTATTATTATTATTAACAAATTTCCTGCAACAATTTGCAACAAAAAAGAAAAAAATTGCTCTGCTAAAAGTGCAGTGAAGATAACAGGCTAGCATGCTAAATTAATATCTTACTGGACAAAAATTCCTTACAGAAACCTAACAAATGGTGTCAATGTTAAACTTTGCAAAGAATAAGTCCAGACATCAGAGGAAAGCAGGGAAAAATAAGAAACTTGACTTTTAGCAAGTCTTCTGCAATAACTTGTGACTGAAAACTACCAAAATAATACTATAATATACTAAAATGAATTTATAAGAAAGTGTAGACTTTGGAATCTGGACCAGCTGGAGCAGACTTTGGTCCTCATGAAATCCTGGGTGTTCCTTTAATAAAATCTGCATTAAAGTCAAACCTGTTCAGGTAAAGATGGACGACTCCGATGAATGAGCCCTGATCCGGGTCTGAATGTCCCAGAAACCTGCTGACATATTTTTAAACAACTCGAAACCCAAGTGAAGGACAGTAAAATGACAAAGTTTGTGACTTTTTGAAATGAACATAGATGGTGTGAAACTCTATGAAAGGTTCCAGTTAGATGTTTTCATCAGAGGACCTGAAATCAGCAGAAAAATGCTGACTAAGTAGAAGGAAGAAAAACAGATTTTCCCCTAAACTTTAAAGAAGAAAAAAAAAAGCCGATAGATGCCAACAACTCAGTTAATTTTCCAGATTTGAAAGCCAAATGCTGCACACCTTATCTAGACTGCAAAGTGGCATTCCAAAGCTTCTATCAGCTGGTCGCTCCCCATTCTGTGAGACTAGGACCACCGCCCCCACAGACCCCCCCACACACAGCAGCTGCAGCATTCAGGTAAATGAAAACTGGCATGCACTCTCATTCTCCCTCGCCAGGTTTTGTGTACCAGACCACCGCAGAGTCATCTGGCTCCTCCGGCTCTTCTATTAAAGGGGGAATTTGTTGGCTGTTTGGGGGTCTAGCCCATAGAATATCCTCCAAGCTCCCGAGGGAAGCCGGGGGTGGGGTGGGGGGGGTTGTTTATCTGCCTGTTTCAAAGAGCGGACGCCTGCGCCTTATCACAGCCGCGCCAACGGCAGATAGCATTTAAGTTTGTCCAACAGCCTGCCCGTGTGCTGCATCTGGCAATCAGAGCGGCTTCCTAAAGGACTCGTGCATGGCGATGCGCTCTGCCGTTATCTCGTTGAGGGATTCTGCTTCGTAAGCTGAACCTGGGAATAATATTAACAGGCAGCTAAATTGGGTTTTGAGGAGGACTTTGTGACAAACTACAGGAAGAAAAGACAGCGAGTGAAAAGAAAGAAAAGCCTGTAAGGGAGATTTGGAGAGGTGGCAGAACATCTTTGAATTGTAACGAACTTTAATGGAAAGTATATTTCACAAACTCATTTTCTGTCCGGCTGCTCTTCCCGGCCACTTTGATAAGACTTTGTTTATGTTGCTGTTTTTTATTTTGTTAAATTGTTTCTATATTAGAGAGCCTGTTAGCTGCTGCAGAGGAAATAAAACTCATCAGTTTCTTTAATGTAAAGAGAAATGTCACAATCTGGAAGTTGCAGAAATTTGGCTCTAAAATCTGGGTTTTCAGTTCGACTTGATGCTTTTTTTGTGTGTTTTTTTCGCGTCTGTACCTGAGCTAAATTTAGTAAAGGTGTTTTTGTTGGTTTGATGAGGCTGTTTGACACAGACGCCTGAGATAAATCGCTGGTTCTGTGGATCCGCTCAAAGCTGTTTGTGCTGTTTTAATGAGACACAATGAAAACATCCGCCCGCCTGCCGCTCCTCACCGCCAAAACTCTGCACAGATTTAGGGTTTGACTCCAGAAAATCCTCACCGCAGGCTTTTAAAAACATCATCATTACTTCAAATGTGCTTAATCAGACAAAAAAAGGGGATTTGAGTCAATTTCCTATAATTCCTTCCATTTTTTGACCCCTTGGATTAACTATATGAATAAAATGTTTTTGTTTTCCTAATGGAAGATAATCAGGGTTTTTGTTTGAATAATTAGCCGTTTTTAAGTAGTAAAGGCTTGATTTTGGATCCAATTTTTATTGATCAATATAAAATAATTGTCTCATTTTTATCTGCATAAACAGATTTAATTTACATACATAGAAAAAAAATATATGGAAATTTAATAAACAAAATCTCATTAATTTTTAATTACCTTTCATAATATTTTGAAGGAAAAACCAAAGGTGTAAAACAATCAGACGTTTGATGGACACAACAAGGAAATATGAGAAAAAGTCTGAATAAATCCAAATTGAATTCATAAATCAGAAAAAGTTTGTTTTAAATCTATGGAATAAGAATCAAGTGAGGAAGACCTTCCCTGAAAAAATGTCATGTGATCACAGGTTAGAGAAGGAAGGACCCATTCATCTTCATGAAAACAATATTTACTGTAGGAAACTCAAATGTTTTCTCTTTTAAAAGCTGAAAAAATGATTCTTAAAGCCCTGATCCAGAGGAGTACCACTGCACTGCTTGTTCAGGCGTCTGAGGGGGTGTTAGGACAGGAATGGAGACAAGAGGGAACCTCTTCTGACAGCCTCAAGTCTGACAGACTTTAGGGTGGCCTCTGGACTTTAGGGTCTCCTCTGGACTTTAGGGTCTCCTCTGGACTTCAGGGTGTCCTCTGGACTTTAGGGTCTTTTCTGGACTTCAGGGTGTCCTCTGGACTTTAGGGTCTCCTCTGGACTTTAGGGTCTTTTCTGGACTTCAGGGTGTCCTCTGGACTTTAGGGTGGCCTCTGGACTTCAGGGTGTCCTCTGGACTTTAGGGTGGGCTCTGGACTTTAGTGTCTCCCCTGGACTTCAGGGTGTCCTCTGGACTTTAGGGTCTCCTCTGGACTTTAGGGTCTTTTCTGGACTTCAGGGTGTCCTCTGGACTTACGGTGGCCTCTGGACTTCAGGGTGTCCTCTGGACTTCGGGGTGTCCTCTGGACTTCAGGGTGTCCTCTGGACTTTAGGGTCTTTTCTGGACTTCAGGGTGTCCTCTGGACTTCAGGGTGTCCTCTGGACTTTAGGGTCTCCTCTGGACTTTAGGGTTTCCTCGGACTTCAGGGTGTCCTCTGGACTTTAGGGTATCCTCTGGACTTTAGGGTGTCCTCTGGAAATCAGGGTCTCCTCTGGACTTCAGGGTGTCCTCTGGACTTTAGGGTCTCCTCTGGACTTCAGGGTGTCCTCTGGACTTTAGGGTCCCCCTGTGGACTTTAGGGTCTCCTCTGGACTTTAGGGTCTCCTCTGGACTTCAGGGTGTCCTCTGGACTTTAGGGTCTCCTCTGGACTTTAGGGTCTCCTCTGGACTTTAGGGTCAATAACCAGTTCAGCAAGACACTAAGACGAGCTCAGTGGCCTTGTGGTAGAGTGTCCGCCCAGTGCCTGGCACATCGTGAGTTCAAAGTCAGGCCAATTCATGCCAAAGACTCTAAAAACGGGACCGGGTCCCTCCCTGCTGGACACTCAGCATGAAGGGGTTGGATGGGGGGGTTAAACCACCAAACGGCTGTGTCTACAGCTCACTGCTCCCCCATAGAAGGGGTCAAATGGGGAGCAGAAATGTCACACAACAGTCCTTTTATTGAGTAAGCTAAAAGGACTTTTTTATTCTGGCAGCCCTCACTGGGATATTTGGCCGTATCTTCTCTACATTCCTCTTGTCTCTTCTTGAAGGGAGCAGACCCCAAATCCCTCATGACTGGGATGCGAAGCTAACACCGGACATGTGATGCGGCTTCATGTGCCATAAACGCAGATTTTTAAGGTGCTTTTCCCATACGGTGTTCACACTGGACTGTTGCTACCTGACACCGGCGCATGTACCTACAGTTGGTGTGAAATGTGGAAGCGGTGTCAATTATTCCGGTATTTGAATAAAATTTGGCGTCATGGAATTCCAGCCGGACACAAACCGGATCATTAATTTCTCCAGTTGGCACTGTCATGACTTAAAGGGGACGCCACCCATCCGTCAGACCGGTTTAACTTACAATGGCCGTTCAGTGGCCATGCGTTTTGTACGTAGAGCCGGAAAACGGCCGTAGAAACTTGCTTAGCTTTGCGAGAACGCTTCACTGGAAGCGGTTGCTTGACGGTTCACGTTCAGGTCTTTTCCTGGGATGTGAACAGCAGGGCGCTTTCCAAACGCCGGATGTTAATTCTGTTTAAACGGAAGTGGCTTTAAAGTTTAAACTTGGCTGTTTGCTCCGTCTGATGGTGGCGTTGCCGCCATGCAGCCAAGCTCTTCATAAAGACAATCGAGCGGGAGATTATAACGGCCTTTAGGCCCGGATGATATTGTTTGTCCTCGTTTGATATTCAATAAAGCACAATATTGACAAACCAACATCCGTTAAGCCCGGAGTTATCAGAGTGGGACTGTTGACCTTTACGCCGCCGTGTTTGTTGTTGGCCCTGCCCCCCTCCGCCTCGCCTCGCCTCTTTTCTCTTCTGCAGTATCTGTATCGGCGGCGCCTGCAGCCCAGCAGAAGCGCGTCTCTGCAGCCGATGCAGGGGGGGTTCTTGGTGTAAAAACGGCGCTTTAGTCAGGACTGCCTCTGATCTGCCTAATCTCCTCGGGCGGGATTACAGGTTGGGCTCTAATCCGTGAAGTGGGGTTCTCTGTCAGTGTGTCTCAGAGCGATTTAAGCCGGAGACTGTCAGGTGCTTTAGATGGAAGCTAATTACGTGTCACAGTTTGGGGACCCAACAGAACCGCAGAGCCTCCACCACGCAGAGTTGGCGCCGAGGACACCTCGCCTCGCTCTGTGAAATTTGATCACGCTGGTTAAAAAAGAAATAGTGACGAAATCCTTTCATGGAATTGGATTCTGCTGTCGCCTCTCATTAAACTCTTTTTCAGAACATGAAGTTGAGGAAAATTGAGGCGTTTTTTTTTTTTTGGAAGGCAGTTCCCTTCCTAAATCCTGGCAGGATGCAGTTTTCCATCTCCACCCTGAAATGTTGGATCCACAGGAACGCGCTCCCACTGATTAGCCCGACAGGCTTTTAAATCAGCTCCAAAGCCGCTCCCTAATATCCCCGGATCTGGTTTGGGGAGTCCGCGGAGACCCGAGCCCAGTTACAGAGACGCACCAGTAATTACTGCTCCACAAAACTGATATTTCATTTGATGATTAGAGACCGCAGTCATTTAGGCGTTCTGAATGGAAACAGTCGTGAGAAATGGATGAGCTTTACGCTCCGGATTAAGAGACAAAGAGCTTTTAGAGACAATTTATTCATTTAGGACGGTAGAAAGTGAATCAAGCCGAGCAGGAATTCCTCTTTTCTGAGCGTGTTTTTTGACCTTGAAAGAAAATGTGTTTGTTCTGTCAGCATGTAGCAGCGTTAGCCTCTGAGGTCCTGCATGGATGGTTGGGCCTTGAGCACAAAACCAATGCTTCAGCTCCTTCAAAATAAAAGCTCAGCTTAAACAAAGAAGATCTCGATTATCTGTGTTCTTAGCAGCTGTGTAAGATAAAAAAAACACAAATGCTGACTTCTTCAGAGGTCAAAGGTCATACAGTAACCATGAACTTTGATAGAATTTTAACTGTGTGAAATTTAAAGTAAAAAAGTCGGCCGCATACTTTGGGTTTTTACTTTGGGACATGCGCAAAGTCAAATTTGAAGTTTAAGAAAAAAGAAAAAGTAGTAAATTACGTTAATATGGAAGGAGGCTGGATAGTCCTGCACTATAGAGGCTATTGGGGGTTAGTGAGAGCCAGGGGGCACTTCCTGCTTGGGACACCAGGAGGGAGGAGCCTCTCCGTCCAGGTCTCACATACAGTCGATGGTTTCGTCCAGCCAAAACAGCCGTTTATCCACTTAAGGATTCACCTGTAGGGCAGCAGCTGGGTGAGGGGAAAAACACTGTAGTGACGTTTATCTGGCTGTTAGTATTTTATTCATTTATTTTCCTTAATTAACCTTTTTTGCATCAGAAAGATCCGTTGAGATGAGATCTCTCTCAGAATCTGTTTTTTCTTTGAGCAGATTCTTGTTTTTACTGCTGACTTTCCAACATTTACTGATTCGAATGAAGGTCAAACCAGTTTTTGACGTGGCATTTTGCCCCCCCCCCCCCCCCCCCCCCAGTGGGCGGAGCCACTGTCCCTTCTCACCTATTTTCAGGCCAGAAACCCACAACCTGGAAATGTAAAACACTCGACTGAGTCAATCTGATCTGGCGCAGAGACGTGGGGGGGGGGGGGGGGGGGGGTTGTTCCAGAGTCGGGGAGCGACTGCCTGAAAGGCGAGGTCTCCCCTAGTTTTAAAACGAGTCTTTGGAACACATAAAAGATTTGTATCAGTGGACCTCAAGGAACGTGAAGGAGTGTAGGGAGTTCAAAGGTCAGTTCGGGGTTTGTCCGTGCAGGGCTCTAAAAACTAAAATCAAAAACTTAAAATCTATTCTAAATTTAACAGGAAGCCAATGTACAGATAAAAGCAGAGGGGGGGCATGAGCACCCTTATTGGTTCCAGTTAAAAGCCTTGCAGCAGAGTTCTGGACCAGTTGGAGACGTTTAGGAGAGTTTTTGTTAAAACAAGTAAAAAGAGAATTACAATAGTCTAAACGAGAGGAAATAAAAGCATGGATGAGAAGCTCAAGGTCAGATCTGGTCAACATTCTCTTCAGTTTAGCCACATTCCTCAGGTGGTGAAAACACTTTTTGACCAAGAGCTTTGAGTGAGAGTCTAGAGACAGCTTTGTCCAACCAGACACCAAGATTCCTGAGACTGGGCTGGACAGAAGAGCTCAGTGAACCAAGGTGTCTTTTGATGGAGGGAATTTTGTCATCAGAAGCAAAAATTATTGTCTCTGTCTTGTTAGGGTTCAGGAGTAAATGGTTGTCATTCAACCAAACTCTAATGCTGGCCAAGCAGTCTAGGAGATTTGATAGATTTGTGTAATTATTTTTTCAAAGGAGCAATAAAGTTGAATATCATCAGCGGAAATATTTGAAAATTTTCTGATGAGTCTCCCAAGGGGAATCATGTAGAGAGTGAATAGAATGGGTCCCAATACAGAACCTTGGGGAACGCCACAAGACAGCATTTTTGCTTCTGAAGATGGAGAATCAACACAGAACTTATCAGATCTACCGCTGAAATAGGAGACAAACCAGTTTAGGACAGAACCAGATAAACCGTGGTCGTTATGGAGACGTTCAATCAGGATTTCATGGTTTACAGTATCAAATGCAGATTTCAGGTCTAAAAGAATGAGAACAGTGTATTGACCAGAATCTGTCACCATGATCACATGGTTGGAAACCTTTAAGAGAGCAGCTTCAGTTGAGTGGTTCTTTTTAAAGCCAGATTGGAAAACATCACAAATGTTATTGTTTTCTAAGAATGACCTTAGTTGCTCCGCTACAACCTTCTCCAAGATCTTAGCAGTAAAAGGAAGTTTTGAAATTATTTGGATCAGAGTGGTCTAAGTTAGGTATTTTAAGCCCAGGATTTATCACAGCGTGCTCCAGAAAGGAAGGAACAGATCCAGACGTTAAGGAGAGATTGATAAGGTCAACCACGGCAGCACCACGTATACACACTGTTAGCACTCAGGGTTCTCCAGGCCAACAGCTCCCAAACAGGAAGTCACCTTCATCCTCCCCCCCCAGCCGAGCCCCATGACAGGAAGGGTTTGTGGCGTTTAACGGCCTCGCCGTTGACGTTTTGCTGCTTTTGTCCGTTCGATTCTTTAAGCTGCAGAAGGAGCTCCGTTCCCTCCCGTCTGCTCGTCCATCATCCGGGCGTCGTCCAAACAGCCGGAGGCCGTTTTCCCAGCAGCTCTGGAGTTCGTGCACGGCGCCAGTTCACACAAACTCCGACCTACATCACTGCAATGTCATTCAGTGAACTTTCTGAGAGAGAAAGGACCTTATTTTCAGCGCATCGATCGCAGGGCGAAAGTACAAAATGTAAACGCTTCGACCAGACAGATCTGCTGTCACGCTGCTCGGCCGCCGCACGGACATCACTGTCACGGGCCTCTGTGGGGTGCGCGGGAAATCTTTGCTCTCTCATCTGTGTGATTGTTAGAGGAGACAGAATGACTCATCAATCATCCATTCAGGGCAGGTAATAGTCTGCTGCATCACGCCAAGACGCTCGTCACTCATCCGAGCGCGCGACAGAAATACCCTTAATCTTGATTAGGACGTTTGAGGCGCTCTCACGGCGTCTCTGATCGCTGCTCGTGGAGGAAACGGCGGCATTCATTGGCGTTTTGGAAGCACGTCAGCCGCAGGAAAAACACACCAACCGTCGCTTCGAATGGAAGATTTTCTGAATCAGAACTGAGCAAAAATACTCCGTTTTCAAATCAGGCGTGATGGATAACAGGCAGATGAGGAAGATGCTGTTTATGATTGAAGGCTGTGCCACAAATGATTCATCCAAAGACCCAGGAAAATCTGAAGCTGATGGTTTTTTTTATTAAACAGGTCTTTCTAATCAACCAGCAGGTAATTCTAGCGTTTAGAGCAGAATTGTTCCCTGACTGAAAAGAGAACATTAGGAACCGTTGAACAGCGCTGAACAGGAACCGGTGGATTAGAACTTTAAAGACAAAACTTCAACTTTCAGAAAGGTTGCATAGAAATGATCAACAAAAACAGCAAGTGTGCTCTAATCTCAGATTAAAAGAAACCTAGTCGTTCAATCAGATAACAGTTTTACTTTTTCAAATAATATTGGTCTTTAAATCCAAACTTTTCCTGACATCAAAAATGTTCTGTTGTCACCTGGACTGACTGTTTTTGCAGCCAGTGGGGATTAAACTGCAGACGCTTATCCCACAAATGCATCTGACTACAGCTTTAGGTTCCTCTCACAGTTTGCAGTGGAGATGTGCGTCTTTTCTTTAGGAACAAACTGCATTCGTCAGTCAGGTAAAACGTGTCACATGAGAGCCGCACCGAGCCTCGGACCAGGAGCCAGAACCTGGGTTTCAGAAGGTTCGGATGGGTTGGTTCTGTTTGGACAGAGAATCCACCACCTTTATGCCTCAAATAAACAAAAACTTGTTGATGGGATGCTGTTGCAGTGCTTAACATTGTGATCATTGAAAATGTCATCCATTTTAATACAAAGAAATCAATATTAAGATAGAGTTTTGTTTTTTAAGTCATACTCTTTCATAAATTGAAAATGGGTTCCGGTACAATATCCCGATAGGTATCGTTTCGTGAGGCGTGGATCGGGACACACGTTGTATCGCCAGACTCCTGCCGATACACACCACACCCCTAGTGAGGGGTGAAAGATCGGCCAATTTATAAACCCGTCACACAATCCTGCATGAACCGATTATTGTGCTGTTTATGTGCAATTCATCAGTGATTTTTACGTCAGTTACGTCATTTTAATGTTACATGTGCGCCGTATATGATATAAAAGTTATACATCGGTCGTACATGCCTGAAAAGTCCGTCTAACATCACGGAAAGCTACAAATGTTGCAAAAGTGACACCCAATTACATAAGATTTCACAATAATTGCGTATAAAAACTATGTAAATTACGCGTAAAATACATAATTCTGAACCGACCAAAACATTTCGAATAGCTCAAAATTGAATTAACGTAAAGACGGGTGGGCTGTAACCCCCGACGGACGTCTGAGCACATCGACGAATGTCGAACGCAAGGAAGGCCTTTAAATGACGTGTATCACGCATGGATCACGGAAGACCGAAATTACATACGTGGAAAAATGCTAAAAATGTACATAAAGGCTGTGTGATGCGGATTTGACATTTCAGATAACATTTGTGTAAATCTGTCTGACAGTAAGACTCCATAAAAAAAAAGACTTCATACGAACACATTTTTATAGATGGAGCACATTTAAATTTGATTCCCATAGAAAATAAAACTTAAAGGAGAGCTGCTGAGTTTAGAGCGATCATCCTATCAATGCATTCATTGTGGTCAGTGATCTTCTATATGTCATTTCTGCTGTAAACCACTTAGAATAGCCCCCCCTTTAGGAGGAAGACAGAGACGTTTCACAGCAGCTGCAGAGAGAAAATCCACCAGCAGGACCTTTCGTTGCTCAGAGAATGACCTTAGTTATCAGATTATTCAAGATTAGGTTCAGAAATGTTGGATTGGAGCTCGTTTCTGCTGTAACAACCTGATCAACAGACTTTGAAACAGCTGCTCTTCACATTGGAAATCATTATTTGCAAAACTCATGACTTCCATGATTGTTTCTTTTAAAGTTTTGTTCCATCCCCATCGTTTCTGGCCAGCGGGGGCAGCGATCATCACAGATTTGAGTCCACCTGCAGAGGAATGGAAAAAACAAACCAATGCAGCTAAAAAGAATAAAGAACAAAACAACCTCAGCTCGAAATCAGAACCAAAGCCCACCAGCAGATGCTCCGGCAGGAGGAAGCTCCTCACATTTAAGCATTTAAACATCTTCCATTCTGTCCCTGAATATTAAACTATAGTTTAATATAGGCAGCAGACAATAATGTCAACAATCATATGGTAAAACATTCTATTTAAAGTGGTGAATATGTTTTCCTTTAGATGTTCATGTTTGTCAGTTTCACACAGGAACTTTGCATTTTCATCTACAAAATGTCATGTCTTCAGATCATAATTACCTTAATACCGTTTCAGTTAATGAAGCTACTGAGTCTTGCTTATCAAACTTTGGAGAACGGAGATAAATGTGTAGAAATGGTGACGTCTTCAGTTTGTAACTGTTAGGAGTCATGTTTCAAGAAGGTTTTTTTTTTAAAGATTATTTCCACATTTCTGACAGGTGTGAACGACATCTGTTAGAAGCGCCTGTTTTTTTTTAAACATCTGTTAGCAGATAATCTTGTTTTAAAACGTCACAGCTGCTGAAATACAGAAGAGACCAGATGTCACAAATGTGAAGTTTTGATAAAACGGAGGGAGGGAGAAGTGTTCTCTCTGTGTCTACGCTGATGATACCGAGCTCTTAATGTCGGTTCAGCCTGATCCAGCCAAACCGTCCAAAAAAACTGCTAGTTTACACCAAAACTTTGACTTTATTAACATCTGAGCACACATTAGACCCAGAGGAATTCAAACATCTGATTTCCTCAGAGCATTTTGGTTTTTTTTAGTTCTATAATAATGAGCCATGTTTAATCATCATTTACTTCTTAATTTGAATAATTTTTAACGTTTTTTTATCTGTACAATAAATATTCTAGGCATTCATCTCCAAGTACACTCTAAAAAGAAAAAAGTTGATCCAACTTAAATTAATAACTTCAATTGGTAACACGTAGTTGAATTAAGTTCATTCAACTTAATTTTTTATGTCTATCCAATTCAACTTAATATTTTGATCCAACTTAAATTTTGTGTTTCTTTTTTTCCCCAATTTTTTTATACAACTTAACATAGGTTAATTGGTCACTCTAAATTGTCCAAAGGTGTGAATGTCAGTGTGCAGTGGTGTGTGATATGTGGCCCTGCAACATACTGGCGACCTGTCCAGGGTGTCCCCTGCCTTCGCCCATAAGTGGCCGGGATAGGCTCCGGCACCTCCATGGGAAGAAGAAGATGAATGAATGAACTTAAATTGACACATTTTCTAAAGGCCCGTACACCGGGACGAATTTCGCGCGCGATATTCGCCGACGTTTAACGCCTCGTGACTAAACAAAGGGCACCAATGAGAGTGTGCACACCGACGCGAAAAAACGCCACGCGTCAAAGCGTCAAAAAAAAACAAACGCCTCGGGTTCGTTTTTTTTTTTTGACGCGTCACGTCGAAATCTATTCGACCAATGAGAACGGCGCTTTTGCACACGTGTCTGGAGCTTCTGAAGTTACAGTAAAACATAACTTGGGGGCGCTCAAACACAAAACTGCCTTGCTGAGCACACATACCAGCGAAGAAGATAGAGGCCAAGTAGCGTCTACACTGCCGCGAAGAAATAATGACGGACATTCTAAAATATCCCCTTACCAAGCACCAGTTGGAGCAACTGGTGCTTGAAATATTCATGTTTTCTTTGTATGATTCTGACAAGCGCGTAAATACTTGCTCTCTTCTTCTGAGGGAAAAGCAAGTTTAAGAAGCGTAAAGTTGTGCAGCGCCACCTTGTGTACAGGAGTATTTCTGTTTACATTAAGCGCCATCTAATGTCAGGGAATGAAATTGCATGTTCACTCGGCTCATCGTCAGCGAAAATCGCCTGGGTGTGAACACAAAAAACGTGGCAAAAAACGCTGGCGAATAACACCTGGCGAATATTCGGCCCGGTGTGTACGGGCCTTAAGGTTTTAACCACTGGGCCTTGTAATTTCCATATCAAAGACATGAATGACCCAACGATGTCTCGCATTACAAGGTAGGAGCTCACGTGCTCTGAACTATGTCTTTAATATTGGGACATTCAGTATTTTACCGCACAAGGGGGTTGGTCATCATCCTCTCCCAAACTCTCACTCATGGTGCAGAAAGAACAAACATAACAACATAAAATTACCAGTTAAAATAGAGTAAAACAGCTTGACGACAAAACAAATGGACAAAAACTCACACTTAAACCCCAATCTGCCCAGACAGGCAAAGAAAATGGTATCCCACAATTCCTTGCACTGCCTTACGTTTTGACGTCATGGCAGCTTCACACCAAAGTTAAACCAACTTAATTGAATTGAGTTGATTGAAAGTAAAATAACTATGTCAGACAAGTACGTGTTATTTTTAAGTTGAATGAACTTTAAAAAATGATTTATTTTCACCAAACTAAATAATTAAGTTAGAACAATGTAAAAAAGTTTATCTTTCCAACTATAGCCCAAATACTCTTTTTTTTTTTTAGAGTGTAAGAACCAAGCTGTCTGTCCTGTCAGGCCGTAGTTCCAGCTCTGTTTGCTGGATTTCTGTAAAAATTAGGAGAGCATTTAAAGTTGTGCTTGTTAAAGCACTTTATTAAAGCTCTCTGTGGCCTGGCTGTAATTATATGTTAATGCTTAAGTTATTTGGATGTAGGAAGGGATGCTGACAGGCTGCTGCAGACAGACTCTGGGTTTGGCTTCTGTTTTGTAGAACCAGAAACAGCTTTTTGGGTCAACACAGTGACACCAGCTCTGGTGTTATCTGCAGCTTTAAAACTCCGTTTAGGAAAGTAAATATCATTTTTTCTCTCCAGCTCCCTTATATTTTATTGACACTTTTTAAGTTTGCAGGTTTTTTATGAACTTGTTAATTGACAACGTTTGTTTTGTTCTGTTCAAGTATTTTTTTGTTTGAGCTGTTTGGTCTGAACAAACATTTATTCTGTCGGATATTTACTTAGACAGGTGTTCCAGCTCACCTGAACACCAGTGAGAACCAAACGAATGAACTCTGGTTGACCTGATGCAAAAGTTCTTGTTCACCTGCAGGTGAACTCTGGTGCGGTTAACGACCAAGGAGGGGGGGTTTCATGGAGGAAGTCGGTGTCTTTGCAAACAGGAGGAGCACAGAATGTAAAGTAGAGAGGAGGTGTGTGATACGACTGACAAACCGTTTAACCCAAAAATCTCTCTGATCAGACGGCAGCATATAGCTTAAGTCCTTACGGGATGGATACGGGCCGTCTGCAGGTGAAAACTGGTCAACTCCCCCAAATCCTATAGACTCTATAAGGATTCTGTTAGCGCTGTTCATGTGATGAGTCGGCGCTCCTTGGGTGCTCCGTACAAGTCTGCCTATTTTTCCCCACAGCATCTAGCCATAAGGTAACCATACGACAGCGTCACCGATACGTCAGATATATAGCTTACTGTACATTGTACTGTCCAATACTAAACGAAATACTTACCACATGCATGACAATGGTATGTTCCATTTCAATGAGGCTTAAGAGAACCTGTGCCCCGCCTAAGATGCGTTTTGAGTCTGAGTCTGGATGAAGATTCCCAGAGGCGTGGATGTAGATCTGAAAACCAAAACCGACCAGTTTGGGTTCAGTCATAAGCTCCTTCCCCGCTGAGCGATTCTCTCATCTTCCTTTTCTCTTTCAGACCTGCAGCGCAGAATCCCAGAGCTTCGGAAATTCACACCTGAGACCCAAGTCCAAGTTGAAGTCCTACTGGACTACGAGCAGCAAAGCCGTCTCCATCAGCCGTCTGTTGGCCCAAAACCTCTACAGCAAGGAGAACTTCACGTCTCTGGATCTGAGCTACGATCCAACGGACTCGTACTCCAAACACGAGCAGTGGAGCTGGCTGTCCAACACCTCAGCGGCCCGGGATCCTCGATCCAGGACGAAAAGACGGCCCATCGTCAAGACTGGAAAGTTTAAGAAGATGTTCGGTTGGGGCGACTTCCATTCCAACATCAAAACAGTGAAGCTGAACCTCCTCATCACTGGTAAAATCGTGGACCACGGCAACGGCACCTTCAGCGTCTACTTTCGGCACAACTCCACCGGTCAGGGCAACGTCTCCGTGGGACTCGTCCCTCCGACGAAGGCCGTGGAGTTCCAGATCCACCAGCAGCACCAGCAGTTCCACCACTTTCACCAGCAGCAGCAGCAACAGCAGCAGACGGCCCTCGAGACCAAGGACACCAAGCTGTTCAACTGCAGGGTGGAGTACGAAAAGGTGGAGAAGGGCACCAAGAATTCCCTGTGCGCCCACGACCCGTCTCAGAGCTGCCCACAGGAGCAGACCCAGAGCCACGTGTCCTGGCTGTGCTCCAAGCCCTTCAAAGTCATCTGCATCTTCATCACCTTCTACAGCACCGACTACAAGCTGGTGCAGAAGGTGTGTCCCGACTACAACTACCACAGCGACACGCCCTACCTGCCCACCGGCTGAGTCCCACTGCGGAAGACAGTTAGAACTTCGAATGTCCAACGGCGTTAATACAACCACATATCCTTGTCACATGACCAGCACCACTCCTCTTCCCTCTGGGGTCGTTATGGCAACCTTTAGGGAACATTGATAAGCTTATACGAGTCTATAAGCTTATGTTATACTCATATAACATGCATAGCTGCTTACATCGCCAGGAAAACCACAAGCTGACTGTGACAGTAAGCCAACGGCATTCATGTAAATACTCCACACGGAGAGCAGAAAACAATTTTGTTGAGGATTTTTCTTCGGCTAATTCACCTGTTTATGTTGATTGTGTGTTTCCGTCTCAATCACGCCGTCTGTCTCCTTCAATCAGTCTCTGGTAATCTGTGCAAACACGTGAGTGCAGAGAGGCCCGCGCAGATTACAAATGCAAACGGGGGTTTTCTGCCCCGTGATTGTTGGCGTGAATATACCTCTGTTATTGTTGTGGGAATCTCATCAGTGTTCATGCATGAACCAAGTGTGGTAAACAACTGGAAAAAAACACAACTTTCATTTATGTCTTCATGTTATTGCAGCTGTCAAATGTCATCTTTATCAAAATCACAACTACAGAAGACGAACGGTAACCGCCCCCCCCCCGCATTTTCATTTCTGAGGTTCCTGTTTGAGGGCCGTGGCGAGCTTCCAGCTGATCAAACGGGAACGAGTTATTGTTGCAATCAATACACAAATAAAAGTTGCAGGAGACACACAGGACGACAGAGACACAGAAGATCATCTCCTTTGTGCTGCACTTTACAACCAGGCTCTAAATCTGCTGTTTTGTCACCGCTGCATTTCCATTTTCGACATAAAAACGTTTTATTTCTGTGACTTACAACAAAGCCGGCTGCAGTGAATCTCCAGGTTCCTGCAACGTAAAAAAAAAAAAAGAAAAAAGAAAACAGCCAGAATTGACAAGTGTCAGAGCGGCAGACACCAAAAATAACTGTTTGATGGCAGCGGTGCCAGTTAATGACAAAGAAATTTGAAATCCAAAGACATGAAGGGCTTTTTCAGAGTCTGGTTTCAGAAACGTGAGCACACCAGAGGAGTGGGGAGATGCGTCAAACAGCAGGTGCTAATCGCCTACACCGCCTATCAAACATTTGCACCTCTGGTTATCGGAAAAAAACGCAGATTTTTGCATGAACCCAGCTGCTAATGATACTGCAAGTTGCAATTGGCTATTAAACCTTCATTACATAGATTGGGTGCCGGTGGCTCTGTGTGAAGCATTTAGAGAAAATGAACACAGTGGAAGTGGAGGCTTTGCAGAGTCAACAACACATAATAGGGAATGAATTAAAATGCTGTTTGGAAACCCGTTTAAAAAACAAAGTACAAATGTGCTCCTGGGGGCGGGTGTCTGCTAGATCCAGCTCTCCTTCACCGACGACATCCAATAAGCCAACACATATGATGGGGGGGGGAGGGGGGGGGGGGTGTTCTGACAAGGCGGCCCCCCAAAACTGGCCTGTCTCAGAAGCATAAAGAGGAATTTATGATGCGGAGGAACAAGGCTGGCAGAAATCACTGCAAGCACCTGACTCGTAAATTGAACGTGTGTTTCTGTCAGCGAGACGAAGGACTGACTCATGTCTGGCAGCGCCGCTGCTTTCATCTCAATAGAGTCACGCTGATGCGCCGCCACCCTTTTCCAAACACGCCGAGGACGGTTTGAGGGGCTTCAGACGGCAATTCTGCAGCTTCATCATGTGCAGAGTGGAGCGCGTGTGAACGGGCTGGCAGACGAGCGTGGAGTTCGAGGGTCTCGGAGATGCAGATCTGGGCTCTTAACGTGTTTGACGTAAAGTGTATGTGCAGGAGAGCATCAGCATCCATCATGATCCAAGCTTTTTTAAGCCTCAGTCACATGCTTGCAGGGCGTTGACCGCTACGGTGCCGCAGGTTTTTGGTTGTTCTGGGTCTGTGGCGGGTCGTAGAGAGGACTGGCGGCATCTTAAGTGTGACCAGCAGGTGTGAGCATAAACATTTCTCTTCACCAGTTCACTGAGCGGTCTCCTACCGTGATCGTCATGCGTGTCGCCTGCGTGTACAAGTGTGACCATTTTTACCTGCAGACGGCCGGTATCCACCAAAGGCTTTAGACTTGATTCAATCAAGCCAGGCACTCCAGAACGGACGACAGAACGCGACAGAACGCGACAGAACGCCTCCTTCCGTCGCTGCGTTGCCTCCATGTCCAAAGGAGGTCTGCGGAAGGCGGAAATGCTGCTACGTAGTCCTCAGAACGTCTACGTTTGATAGGTTCAGCATTGTATAGTGTAAATGCAAAAATCAGATACGGGTCACTTTTAAAAGATGATGTAAGAGGGTCGTCAAAAAAATCGGATATAGTCAGAAAATCGGGTTTGGGCATCAAGACCTGCAGTGGAAATGCAGACTTAGTGTCATAGAAATCCGGCCAGGCAGAAAAACTATAATAATTCATTTCTCTTTGTGATCATGTTAATGATTTTCACTTCCATCCACGTCCACACTTCACTACCAAATCTGAGTCCCTGATTGGTCAGAGTTCAGCAATGTCGCGTTTTAGCAGCCAAGAAGTTGAAGCGATTGAACTTCCAGCAGGCGATCAATGAACGCCTGTTCTGTACTTTGAGCCAGGGACAGGACTTAAAAACTTATAAAGCAACGTGTGAACGACTGGGTTCTGGACATGGAAGTCTGAAATTCGGCTTGCAGTGCTTTTACATCAACTTTTCTCTGAAAGCGGCTGCTTGAACGCGAGTTGATGCAGCCGGCGTGTAGATGCCTTCGCTGTATTGGACATTGTTTGTTTCATTTTTGTTTCTTAATGGGATTGTTACGACTTTGGTAACTTTCTGTGACCATGGAGTGGTCACGGTTGCCTAACACCCATATTACATCGGTTGTTTTCCATTGAAAACTCCAGGCTAAGTAAAGTTGGCTGATCAGAAGGAGGGAACCAGGATACAAAACATGGAAATGGTCTAAATGCAGATGTTTGTCCATCAAGGGTTTGGAAGTCAAGACCGTTACTGTTGGGTTTGACCAAAGGAGGACAGGCTCATGCTTCTATCTCATGGTACATCCTACATGGAAATCGTTTTTGTCCCATGTCATCCCAGCTTCCTTGTAGACACAACAAAGTTCATCCTATTTCAGTCCAAGATCAAAGATTTCTGCCGTCCGTCTTGGAATAGTTGTAGTTCCATCAAAACCAACTGACTCCAAAGGTGTCCAGGCGGGATCTGTAGACATGGTTCCTTTCTGGAGATTCTCGGACATTTTCCCAGAGTCCGATCTAACTCCAACCTCCAGGCTTCACGGAGCTCCGCCCTGCTTGACGTTTCTCTAAATGAATGTTTGTGATTCAGAACTCTGTTGAGCATCTAAACCTCGTCATGACCAGCTGTTTGTTGTTCGGTTTCATCTGTAAAATAAATGGCCCATCAATGGCTGTGACTCGGTTGCAGGTTCCAGTCCCGTGTTTGTACTCCTACATGAACTCAACGTCATATCTTAGGCATTAAATTCAAAATGTCGCAGTACTTGGTGACGGTATCTTTAAAAACATTATTGACTAGTGGATGACAAGCGTCACTCCATCTTTTGAAAACGTCTCATTCATTGAGGTGTTGTCGTCTTTGGCCATCTGGACTTAAAGACTTGTTTCGTTATGGGATTGATGAAGCCAGCTGGTTGGGTGCTGCAACGTTTAGCCCTTGTGCTATCTTAGATGACCCCACCCTTCCATTGACGTGTTCTTCCTACCATGACAAAGGTGGACAAAGGTGGAAAGATTTCATGTAATCCATGGACACCAGTGAAGATCACAAATCATTGAAGAAAAAAGGTTCAGAGCACTGTCTAGTGGGTCTAGATGACCCAACAACCAATGTCGAAGTGGCTTGGATAGCACAAGGGTTACAGGAAGAAGACTTGAAGTCCTGATGCCACGCCTCAACTTCGAGACAAACTAGCTCAAATCAGAACAAAGGACAAATGTTCTGCACAAACAGTGATGGAGTCGGCTGTTTCCACATTGTTGCTATGGTGACGACACCAAAACCCTCAAGGCAGCTCAAATAATTAAAATAGAGACGACAAAAAAATCCAGTGCAGACCTTCCTCCTTTTAAGAACAGAAACACAAAAGTCTCTTTGTGTGTGTATATTGTAGATCTCTATTTTGTGCGTTTTTGTTTTCAGGCTGCAGGTCGTAGACAGCCGGATCATTCAAGTTGTTTTTAAAAACATTGTTTCATTTTGAAAGTGAGACTGTTTTTATTTAAGCCTTATTTGACCAGGAAGGAGTTCAATTCTAATGTAACACATTTATAATAGAACAATCCTTAACTGACGCAGACATAAACATTATAGAAGTTGTTCTCCGTGGTCTTTTAGTTATAACGACGCTGTTTTTAGCCAAAATTTAAAAAAAAATAAACTGTCTTTTTAGGACATAGTTTCTGCAGAGCGGCAGGAGTTCTGCAGAAATTCACCTCTGACTTGTGGGCGGGACCGCTGGTGTGGCGCAGCCCCGCCCCCTTCCACTTAATTTTTGAGTGATCCACAGTTGAACTGATTCCAGCGTGTGGCTGCAGGGGGCGCCGCTTCGCAGAAACTGTAATATATAACAGATCATAGAAAAGTGCTGAGTCGGCGCTCCCTTTGAATCGCCGCCACGGGCCCATACTGCCCTGAAACTGCTGGAAGTGGACGCATCGGAATGGAGCTGAGCTGGGAGCTCGTGGCTCCGCCCACTGTATTTTCTATGTAACTACCATCTTTTTCAAACAGCATTTTTTTCACCTGCTTTGGATTCACAACGAATAAGAAAATGCACTTAATTTCCTTTCTCTAAGCCAAAAAATGCTACGAGGACGTGTTAAATAACACCAAAAACGGCGTTTTCATCAGTGGGTCTCGAGGTGAAAGCTTTATATGAGATAAAAACACTTCATTCAGCCTAAAATGCAAATACATGGTTGGTTTTAGGAACGCCACAATCCTGGGTCTAAAACCGAACTGCATTGTGGGGAAAGTGAATCGTTGCGTCTCTGCTGTGTGTTTTGTTTGCATGCTTGTACGAAATGAAATATCAGTTCTTTCCGTACGGCAGACACAGCAGAAGCTAACTGAAAGGTCAATCCTCGTGCTTTCTGGCTTTTTGGGCAAATTAAAAACACAAATCACATGAAAACCAAACCCAAAAATCGAGGTTTGAACCGAATTGTAGGGAAAGTGAACCGCGGTAAACGTTCTGAACACTAAAGTCCCCCCCTCCCACCCCTGACCCATGTACAGTGGAAGCACTCACATGGTGTCAGACAGGATCGGTCGCCGCTTTGGCGTTGTCGTCATTTTCCGGCTCCGTTTCACCAGACGCGAGGAGCCGGCGGGTTTCCGTTGGAAGGAGCTCCACACGTATGACTGAAAGCCACACGCCAGCGTTGGGACGTCTCTCTTATCTCTGGGCCCAGATCTCCTCCCTCGGTTCAGCCGTCCTGGGCCGGAGCCATCCGTGCCCGCCGCCTCCCCCTCGCCCGCTCACAATCCCTGATTAATGTGGTCAGGGCGGGAGCTGTCAGAAATGGCAAAGAGAATCATGGGATTTCTCCTTCAGAGTCCCAATGACACCCAGCAGCTGCAGGAGTAAACAGATGACTAACCACTGGCCTTTTGGCAGCCTGTGGAGACTTGCATGGAAGGAGGGCTCGTTGCTTTGACATTTGGGCGGATTAGAAAGTTCTCTGCTCTGGTGGTGTTAGAGGTGGCTGCTGTGGTAATTATTCGCGCCTTGCTCCGCTTCTGCTCGACCTCCAACCGCAGAGAAAACCTCCTTTTCTTTTCTTTTCTTCCTCCCACTTTGAGACATTTGTGAGGAGAAAAAGCCTCATTTACAAACCGGTCACACTGTGTTTTTGCCGCCACACAATAATGTAAGGAGTGCGTGGCTTTAAGGAACAACAAATTGTCATTTCAGATCATGTCCTGCCTGCTGCAGAATTCATTTCAGACCCGGGGGCTGGCGCCGTCCTGGGGGCCGCGGTCTTGTGCGAGGACACATTAAAGGCGCCATCAGACAATGGGCGCCGCTTTTTAAAAAAAATTTTAATCACAAATAAATTACCCTCCTCAAAACACTATTACTCCTCTGAAAATGAAAACTCACTCATTGTGAATGTCTCATATCAGGCAAAAAGCGTAAAGAATTAATTAACCTTTGTCATTTTAATTGCTTTAGTGACAGCTGTCCTTATGCACATACTGTGGGCTTGTCAATTATTTTCCTACTGAATAGATTAAAACACCACAGAGGATAGAGTCATTTCATTAGTCAGACTTAATGCCCCCCAGACACTACCAGGTGTGAACGCTTCACCCCTAAATATGCAGGAAAATGAACAATACTATTAAGCCCGTATGAATCGAATGAATTGTGGCAACATGAAATTAAGTTTACGCTCTATTTAATTCCGTCCCACTGCTTTTATTCCATTTGCTGCGCAGGTTTTGCTGTGGAAACGAGTGGAAATGCAAAGTGTTATCAGCACTTCCACAGAACATCAGACGGCTCCAATGAAAGGCACCTGTGTGCCAGATCTAATTGCTCTAATGGATGTCGCAGCACTGTCACTTCTTCCTGCGCCGGGTAATGACGGACAGCTGCAACTGTCTCATTCTCCCATTTTGCTGTTAGCGCATCTGTGATCTAATGCCACTCAGCCCGTCATGAATCAGGAAGAAATTACGCTGCTTTCAAATATCCTTCAGACAGCTCCAACACCAAATGCCTGCCGGTCTCCGCCCTTCAGCGCCAGCGGGAAGGTACCAGTCGTTCTCCCGTTTTTACCGGGCTTTTCTTCCCACCGAGGGTTTCCACAGACCAGGAAAGACGAAGAAGAAAAAAAAATGGCATGAGTTAGTGTGGAATGTGCTCACAGCCCAACGAGTCACCCGAGTCACCCTGGACTCCTGAGGAACCGCCAGGCGTACGTTGGTAAAACACCTTCATGTGGAAGTTCTGACCAGTGAAAAGTCCAAATTTGGAGCAAAATATCAGAACTGATACGTCTGTTCTGTTCTTTTACTCGACAGTAAGCAGAAGGGATTCGTGTTTTGACACGTCCCGATAACCGTCCGTGCTGAGCGGGTCGTAGAAACTAAATCTAGTCTGATCTAACCGCTCAGATGTGGGTCAAAACCATTCGCTCAATTCAGTCGCCAGTATTGTTGGAGCCGGACATCGTCAGGAAGCAGCGATTAGTCCGAGTCGGTCCTAGTCTATGTTCCTGTAGCTGCGTTTCCATTCCTCGTCTGCGCAAAACTTCATCGAAATTCTAGAAAAACAGTTTTACTGTTTCCAATAAATCCTAATTATGCAAATAAACACAAACCGACTCACGCGATGCGGATGTGAACACTACTATGACAGCAGATATAATTCCGCTCATCGTCGTCTATCAAAGGGGACGTCGGCGTCTTCTTCAGATCGTGGAGCAGCGAGCTCCTCACACGTGGGATGAAGCCATGTTGGGAAATGGTGGTTCCATAACTTTGGATGAGTGCTGTGACGCAGAGGGACCTCTCTGATTGGTCAGTTTAGAAGCTAAACTACAGAAAACATGTCATGAAATAATGCAGATCATCAAGAAGCTGACGCTTGCTGAGCTAAAAGGCCTTCAGACTGAGGCTGGAGCATTCATCCGTGATGGAAATACTCCACATTTCCAGGTTCCAGCTGTATTTTGAACGTTCTCCTTTGGTGTCGGGTCTGCAGATCAGACACACGGGTATCGATGGTGGATGTGAGGCTTTTTATTACACGTGACACGTGTAATAAGAGGATTACGCGGCCCGTTTATCGGTTCATCCACATCGAGCCGCCACGCCACACGCAGGCGGCGTCTCGTGCCTGAACAGCTCAGATCAGAGTTCAGATAGGAGAGGAGTTAAGCGTGCGTTTGATCGCCGGGGCGTGTGTGCGGGCGCCGCCGCCGCCTCCCGTCAACGAGGCAACTGGTTAAAGAATCTATTTTTAAGAGGCGGGTTCACTGATGCTACGATGATTGCTGATTATCACCTTGTCAGAAACAATGCTGAGCCACGAAGACAGGTGATGCTATTTATACGAGACAGAGACGCAAGAAAAGAACAAAAAAATGTTCGTCTGCATCCTGGGAGGGAAAAGAAAACAGTCTCTGACATTTAACCGCCGCCCGCCTCTTGTGGTGCATCGCGGCTTCAAGGACTCGCCGTCCGTTTAAGGGGTCCATACCAAGAGCTGTCCACATGACGAGTTGACCTCCGTTCCTTGTCATCGTCTAAATATATAGAAGAGTTTTCCTTCGGCGTCCTGCCTGTAAAACAGGTCGACAGGTAAAACAATCAGGGCCAGCTGGAGCCGCAGCCGACGCTTCGTTTGCCATTGATTTATCTCTCAAACAACCTCTGGTGGTGCTTCCACAGCGAAAGGTGAAGACGCTCAGCCAGTGCTGCTGACAGAGATGGACTAGGTGTGGTGGCAGCAGAGAGGCATGATCCATTTTTATGAAATAAAAAAAAAACCTGCATCGCCATTAAATCAAATAGTAACCTTAAAAGAGCCGGAGCCGGCTCAATGACACCCGCAGCCTCATCGCCCTCACACCGGCTCCTCAGCGGACCAAGGACACTCCCCGACATTTGGCCCAGACCGGAACATCGCACAGGTTTGAATCCGGTGACACCTCCTATGGGTTCTAGCAGAACAATCCCGACCCACTTCAGGAGCGGAACCTCTTTATTCTTGTTTTATGGAGCGCTCACAGAGGGTCTGGGGGTCAGGGTCGCCGGGGCTCGGGCCTGAGCTGAAATCCAATTGGATCCTTGAGGCGCCCCATCCTGCCACTCATCTGTCCTTGGTAAAAGAGCGATGATCCGATTAGAGGTGAAGCAATTTCGCTGCCACAGAGTTGGAGACATCAATTAAACAGACGAGCAACACGTGTGACGCCGTCTGTCCAAACGCTGCTTCCTGTTCAGGAAGGACCTCGATGACATCATCACCAGGTGACAACAAGGAACTCTCTACCTGTCATCCACGCCTCATCCAGAGCGGTTGACCAGCACATCCGTGTTGGGGTGACTTTCTCTCCAGTCAGAGGTTTTTCAAAATAAAGGGCTGTCATGTAAATGTGTTGACACATCTTTACGTTCATCGCTCATCAGAGGCGACTCTACTCTTACAGCTGCCGAGGAGCCGACAGCTTCAGTTCCGTTGTTCCATTTGTTTTCACAAAAACGCTGAGAGAAGTAATACATTTGCTTTGTTTGATTTAACCCCTGTGCTATCTTAGATGACCCCCCCCTTCCATTGACGTGTTCTCCCTACCATGACAAAGGTGGATAAAGGTGGAAAGATTTCATGTAATCCATGGACACCAGTGAAGATCACAAATCATTGAAGAAAAAAGGTTCAGAGCACTGTTTAGTGGGTCTAGATGACCCAACTCCCAATGTTAAAGTGCCTAGAATAGCACAAGGGTTAAATAAAAAATAAACCAAAAAAATAAATAACCAAAAATGAAAACATTAAAACGTCAAATGATGGAAAAGTTCCGTCCCAGACCTCCTCTGTGCAGGTGAAGAGGCGCTCACCCACCCAGGTGTCACTCATTTACCTGTGACAGACGTTAAAACAGCAAAACTACAGCAGAAACAAGGAAATCTGCAAATAAGAAGGACATTGTGGCTCCTGCACGTCTTTGACAGGTTAGTCAGAGAAACCTGATTCCATTACTTCATTTGAGTCTTTGTGTCATAAAGAAGTCCTCACAATAAATGTTCAATATAATGTACAACAATTTTATGAATCTAGAATCTTACCAAGAGCACAAACAAGTTTGCTATGCATTTTTAACCCTTGTGCTATCTTAGATGACCCCACCCTTATTTCATTGGTAGAGGATTGGTCCTAATTAAGATCTGCTCAGTTTAAAAATGTAAGCACAATAATCGCACATGGTTCATGCAGGATTCACGTGTTGTGTTTATAAATCGGCCGATCTTCCACCCCTCCAGCAGTCGATCGCGTTCTGAGGACCTGTGGCGGCTGCTGACCGTGGCGCTGACGTGATTTCTGCTCAGGGCTCTGAAAGTCAAAGTGAAGAAGTTCAATGAAGCGCGGGTTTACGTGTTCTTTGCGCGGTTTATTCGTACTTCTGCCGTGATTTTAGTGTGGTTTCATTCGTGCCAAAAAATTTCACGCAAAGGCCACAATCTCTCTAACTTTTTCCACGCATGACTCATTCATCCATGCAACATGCACAAATTACATATAGCGGCAGCCCGCCAGGCTGCGCCCCGCCAGGCTGCGACCCGCCAGGCTGCGACCCGCCAGGCTGCGACCCGCCAGGCTGCGACCCGCCAGGCTGCGCCCCGCCAGGCTGCGACCCGCCAGGCTGCGACCCGCCTTCTGCATGGCGCCGGACACTAAGAGACCAACACGTGAAACTGCAACCAACCAAATCCACGTAAAGAACAGACATCTGCGCACGTCGACGAACACGAGAAACACTTGTGAATTCCGTACATCACGCTCGGATAACAAAAGATGGACGTTTCATGCGTGGAAGACACACAGATTGGCAGTTTGACGCGACCTTTGGAAAAAGATCAGGTGCTGATTAATAAAAACTCTGGAGCTCCTCAGGTTGGCGTGTCAGTCATGAAGTTATTGTCCTTTCACGAATCTCTGCATGAGAAACTTCATTCATGAGCAGTCAATTGTTCATTACATTTTCTACTAATTAAACCATGTTCTTCATGTCTGTGCCAGCTGCCACCTGACCATCTTAGCTAATCACTCTGATTCAGTGCTAATCAAAGGTGCGTTCACAAATTGTGCAGAATTAGAAACCCTGCTGGACTGACATTTGTGAACCTGAAATCCAAGCGGCTCTGACATTTTTCTTTGTCTACCTCACTTTTTTTTCTTTTTTTTACTCACATTTGAAGGAAAGAAACGGCGCAGGTTCATCAAAGCAGCACCTTCATAATGAGAACATACCAATGTGAGTATGAGATTACTTTTATTATTCCCGTCCAACTCCCCGAGCTAATAAATGGGCTTTAGCACAGCAGACTAACAAAGCTTTCCAGTGCGGCCTGGAGGGGAAAAAATTAAAAGCGTGCAGTCCTTCAACCACAGCGGCTGAACTGTACGTATTACCACTTCATGCAGATTACTAAATCAAGGAACTACATTTATTTACGCTTTTTAATAAGGCGCCAAAGCCACAGAGGAAATTTCTCACTCAGACGGCTGCAGGAAGGCAGTCTCACCATATTTTCTGGACAAAATGTCTCCTCAGATGTGATGCTGTACATAAAGCAGTTACCGCCGCGCGCCGACAGCCTGATTTAGGGGCTGTGCATATATTAGAAATAAAACACCTCCCACAAAACATCCCTCTACTGTCTGCTTGCCAATTTTGTTTCAGGGAAGAGCCTATCTTTGGTATATAACTTATTTTTAAATCTAACTTCCTCCACTTCCCCCCATTCACTCAGACATGTCATCCATCTATCTCCGCCTCCGGCTGCAGGAGCTCCTCGGCCGTGAGTGGCTGCTGCGGCGGGGCTGTATTTCAGCATGTTGAAGTGCATGGAGAATTCCCATGAAGGGTAAGGGATTATGGATTTTGGCCTCTAAGCTGCCTGGATGCCCAGCGCGGATGTCTGTGAGCGTAGTAATCTTCAAACAGCACGCAGAGTGATGAGTGGGCACTGAGGAGTTCTGCTCAGGATCTAAATGTGTTCCAGCGAGTTACCAGAGAGAGACGGAGATGGCAAGAAGTGCAGGAAATAAAAACCCATTCGGTCACAAACGGCGAGGATGGACTCGCCGGCTCCTTCGGGCGACGGACGCCTTCCATTCTGAAACCAGCTTCCTGTTTGGGTCTGCGTGCAGAGCGAGAGACGGCGTTGAGCAGCACGAGCGCCGTGGCTCTCCGTCAGGGCACTTCAGCCGCGATGGAGGAAGATTTTTTTTTTTAAAGCTCTTCCTGATGTAGACCTTTAGACGCCTCGTGAGGCCACAACATGGATCCAAAAAATGAAACTGAAGACCACCATAAAAGTCTGAAGATCGTCTCTTCTCAAACAGAGATCTGATTCCCTGAGCGTTGTCATGACAACCAGGCAAAGTATTTACAAATCCTTGCTTCAGTTATCATAACAATGTCAGCATGACCTCTGACCTTCATGACTTTAGTTTTTCCAAAGCCGTGTCCCCATGACTTACGAAGGTCATTGACGGATTCGGTGTTTTTACTCCCGTGACCTCCTCACCGAGAAGACGCCTCTTCCATCAAATAAAGACGTCTTTAGCTGCACCAAACATCAGACGATTTCTGAGCAGAACTCCTTTAAATGCTAAAAGAATGAGGTTAAAATAGTGGCAAATGTTCATCCAAATTAGGAAAAAACAATCTGTGAAATTGTGTTTTGATAGAAGTAAGTCTTTTCGTGTTGCTACTCTTACCTCTCCGCCCTTTAACCCTTTAAAGTCCCACTCTGATCATCTTCTGCTCTTTCCATTCTCATCCATTTAGCCAAAAACATCCTGTGTCGGTTTCCAGGACCTAGTTTCTGCAGAGCAGCAGGAGTTCATTGGAGATTTGCCTCCATTGCCACGGAGTAAGACTGCCCCCATTTCCCGTCATCCAACTGTTTAGGTGCTCCTCCATTGTCGTACACCCCCAGCCCCAGATCCACGCAGCCGTCCAGTTTAGATCCAGATTCCTGCTCAGACGTACGTGGATCCATTTGTCTACAGGTGGATCCATCAGAATGGAGCGGAGCAGAGAGCGGACTCAGGAAAGACCACCGTCTGCTGTGACCTGTGACCTCAGCCCGACCCCCTGAGCGACCCCCCTCTTAGCTCTTACAGGGATTCTACTGATGAACAGTCTTTGGAATTCTCATCTTTTAATGCTTTTAGAAAAATCTAAATCAAACTATTTCAACATCCAACAAACTCAACGGGATTCTTTACCATTTCACTGTTGGAGATTTTAAGATTTAGACAATAAATAAACTGTTTTTATTTTCAATAAAAAAGTCCTTAAATGTCACACACATTGCAATAATTGTTTTTTTTTTTCTCTTTTCTTCATAACAACTCTCATTACCACAAAGCAAATCTGTCGTCATTATAGTAAGAAAATGTCAGAGGGAATCAATATTGACACACGCCCCAGATCAATATCTGAAAGGAGTTTCTCCGACTCGGCCCTGATTGAATTGAATCCCAGCAGCATCGCTTCATTTAATGCCCCGATTGGTTTCCTGTCTTATTCAAGCTCAAAACTGCTTCAAAGATACGGCGCTGAGAGCACCGGGAGGATCAGATAGGGTGAAGGACACAAGCATTTAGCCAGATTACATTCCCTCCGTAAGAGCGCCTTTATCTGTCTGCTCGGATCCAAAGACTTCAGAGGATATCAGGGAAACGCTTCGCCAAAAACATCAAGTCAAAGATGCAAAAGCTCCTAAAAAACACACTTCTGGAGCTCATCCGAGACGAAAACAAGCCGCATTGTGCAGGGAGTGACCTCGGGCTGCCGGAGGATCAAAGGGTTCAACACTCCCTCGGTGATAATCAAATTAACTTTGCAAAGCTCGACAAAAAGCTGACTTTCCAAAGCCATAAAGTGCTGTTCAGATGTGGCTCACGGTGGGAGAAGAGTGAGTGCTGCATTGCATGCTGCTCACACACACCCTCCTCCACTCTGCAGCACAAACACTGTCCAAGGCTGCAAACAGGTACATCAATTTAGGAGCATGACAAGAAATTCCCTTTAGGTGACAACAAAGTGTACATGCCATTAGATGGGCTGAAGTGCAGTGTGATGAGATAAATTGAAGCCAGCAGATGAAAGCTCGGGGCCCCAAACAGCAGAGGAGAGGCTGTTTGTGAGCGCGCTCACATCCAGGCGTTACACTGCCATCCTCTGGACTGAAGGGAAATGACACGTCAGGAGGCGATGAAAGGAGCTTCAGCGGAACATTACAGGTAAAAAAAAACTTTACATCAAAGAGTCTTTATGTGAAACTCAGATTAAGACACATTTATGTCATTTATTTATGTGTTTATGTTCCCTTCTTCTAGGTTTCAGGAGATCTAACAGTGAAGACAATATTCTGTGTTTTTGTTTATGTTTTGTTTTTGTTTACAATTTTGTGGGGTTTTTGTACATTTTTGTACTACTTTCTGTGTTTTTTGTTTACATTTTTGGAGTTATTGTTTTTAGTTTTTATGTAACCCTTGTGCTATCCTTGGCACTTTAACGTTGGGAGTTGGGTCATCTAGACCCACTAGACAGTCTTCTGAACCTTTTTTCTTCAATGATTTGTGATCTTCACTGGTGTCCATGGATTACATGAAATCTTTCCACATTTATCCACCTTTGTCATGGTAGGGAGAACACGTCAATGTAAGGGGGGGGGGGGGGGGGGGGTCATCTAAGATAGCACAAGCGTTAAACATGCTTCCTGGAATACCCCCCAGTTCGGATCTTCCTGCTTAACATTACAGAGCAAAACGTTGGGGAAGTATTTTATTCAAAAACTAAAATATTATCTTCAAAATCCTTTCAGAAATATCTTTAAATAGACCACAAAGTTGAAACGTCATCAACATCAAGGCAAAGTTCAGAACAGCTGCATCCCATTTTCAGAAAAACTTGTTTTCTGAATCTCCACGAACAAAAATCAACAAATAAACTAAAACTTCCAGAACATTTTACAACAAGAAACAACAAATTAGAACAAATAACTTTTTTTTATCCAATTCGCTTCCATTCAAAAACACCACTTTAAATTAAAATACAAGAAATATGAAGCTACTCTTAATTTCATTTGAAATAAAGTTCTGACAATAATTGTAATTGCAAAATGCATTTTTATTTAAATTAATGGAGAAAAACTTACAGGACAATTTAAGATGCAACTGATTTTGCTTTTATTTAACATTTTAGTTTTAGAAATGTAAGATTAGAATTTTAAATAGAAAATTGTATAATCAAATTGCAAATTAAATTGTGATTTGATAATTGAATATTATTTTGAATTATGAAAAAAAAACGTCCTTATTTAACCATCATTTTGCTGAAAACCTTTTGGAAAAGTAAAACATGTTTTTGACCAAAACTTTTCTGGAAAATGTTCTATTAAGTCAGCCTCTCGGTCTGTTGTTGATAGATGTTTGCACGTTTACATTTAAAATTTCACTGATAACACACACACACACCCATACACACACACACACACACACACACACACACACACACACACACACACACACACACACACACCCATACACACACACACACACACACACACATACACACACCAACATACAAACAGAATTTTCATCATAAAAGACATTTTGTTGTTTCTGCGGTGAGGAAATGAAAAAGTAAATATAGTTAAAAAAAATACCATTTCAAATCTAATTTAAGATTAACTCTTGTCAGCACAAAAATGCAAAATCATCAACTTGGGTGTAAAATTAAAATAAAACAAAACAGGAAAAGGTGTTTGTTAAAAACAAGAGTTTCTTTGGAAACATTTGTTTTTGTTTTGTTTTTTTCAAAAAAAGTTTTTGTTTGTTTTAAGAAATATGAATTATTTTAAAGACATTTGTTGTTAAAATAACATTTTACAAATTCCAGCATTACAAAAAGTACCAGCAGATTTATACTGCCATGATCTTAGGACTACAACGTGATGCATCTTGGGAAATCTGTGATCCGATCTGAACCATAAATAGACCGCCTTGTGTCGTTTCAACCGTGTATTTCGGAAGGACCTATTGCTTTTGTGCTTTTACAGATTTTTCATTTACATTTTTCAGATTTTGTTTTCATCTCAGGTTTTGTTTGGTTTAGGCGGATATTTTTTTCCGGGGGCGGGGCCTCCTTTGGATGCGCCCCTGTGATGCTGAGGAGAATGACGTCAGCAGCGGTGCGTCCCTGCCGTGAACAGTCGATGGTTCTGGTTCGGACACAGACCCGGATACCCCGCAGCGGACCGTCCAGCCTGACGATGCGGTGACGCCGCGCGCGGTCCTGTCCCGCGGGCTGAGGCTCGTGAGTACCGCCCACCCCCCGCCCCGCAGCGAGGCCACCGCACAGTGAGTCCAGCGATGCGGAGCCGACGCGACGCCGAACCACCTGCTCCTCAGCGGCCGAACCGTCCGTCAAACGAACCCGCTGTTGGCGGCTTTTTAACTCTAGATTCGCCTTTAGATTCAGAAACGTGAATCGTGACGTGCGCGAGCTCTCTGATGATGGCGCGCGCGCAGCAGTGATGCTTTCCTGCGCATGTCCGGATGTTTTGGTTTACAAAAACATTTCAGATTAGTCTGATTTATCTTTTGAAATTATTCAATTACGTAAGCCAAAAAACAATTTAAAAAACGTTTCTTCATTAAATTCTTTTTTTATTTAATTTAACTTTATAAAGTGGATTTTTCCACTGTTTACAAATGAAATAATATATTAAAAAAAAGATTTTAAATATGAGAATTTAGTAAAACCGTTTTCTGACGCCGCTGATAGAAAAACACAAACGTTCTGATGAATCTCGTGGCTGAAAGTTCCCTGAAACAGCAGACGATTCTGGAAGATTCGGGGTTTTTAGGGTTCAAATAACTGACTCTTTCTGTAAAAATAGAACTTTGTGTTTCAGTTTCAATGGGAAACGCTGAGGGCATCAGATCCAGTCTGGGGAGGACTTTAGCTTTGTGGGGGGGGGGGGGGGGGGGGGGGTTCTGATCGGACCACTTTGGTGGTTTGTTGCAGAGACACGTGTGGCTATAAATGCGGACCTTTCATGAGGAGTTGGACCTCGTGGTTCCTGTTTTTTCTCATCACCTTCCATTGATTCTGAGGGCAGATAACCCCCTCCCCCCCCCACTGCAGCCTAAAGCCCTTGTGCTATCCTAGGCACGTTAACGTTGGGAGTTGGGTCATTTAGACCCACTAGACAGTGCTCTGAACCTTTTTTCTTCAATGGTTTGTGATCCTCACTGGTGTCCATGGATTACATGAAATCTTTCCACCTTTATCATGGCGGGAATAACACCTCAAAGTAAGGGTGGGGTCATCTGGACCCCACAAGATAGCATAAGGGCTAATGCCGTCTCTTTGACATCCAAAGTTCCTTCAACAGCTGAACATTAAGTCAATTTAAACCTCTTTAGACTTTCATGTCCACCAGAGAAGAGTTTCATTTATTTTTTTATCCCACGTCACGTCCTCAGTGTTTTATCAAAAGTTCCGTTAAACCCACGACCCAGCAGAACATCGGGACTGAACGCCGTTGTTTCTTCTCCGCAGGTCGACCTGAAAGATGGAGGGGAATTTGTGAGTACCGCTTTGCTCCCAGTCTTCTCAGAGGAGACGGCCCTCGTAGAACTGTGGTTCCTGTCGTTGCAGCGGTTACTCCAGAGAATACTTCGACCGCTTCGTGCAGAGCCAAGACTCCTCTGTGGTGAACAAGTTCCAGCAGAAGTACTGGAAGACCAAGCAGACCTTCATCAGAGTCACGGGGAAGAAGGAGGATGAGCATGTGGTGGCGTCGGACGCCAACCTGGACGCCAAGCTGGAGGTGAGGAGAGCGTTCCGATCGTCTTTGATGCTGGGGAATCTTTGATCTAAGCCGTCATGTGACTTCCAAAGCGTTCTTCGTCCTCTGCAGGTCTTCCACTCCATCCAGAAAACCTGCATGGAGCTGCTGAAGGTCATCGAGCAGTACCAGAGGAGGATCTGTCGTAAGTTCCTGAGCGGGAACTCGGATGTTTCAGGTTCTTCTGGAGGAACCTGATGATTTCCTCAATGGCCTGAGAAGCTGATGGTGCTCCATCCTCAGCATTTGGCGCCTCTGAGCTTCTCTTTTAGGATCAAACCCACCATGTTGAGCCTCCGTGTAACCATGACTCATCACTTTTGGAACCAAGAAAAGAGTCGTTAGTTCAGATTTTCACTCAGTAAACAGACTCGCTTTAAAGACTCCAAAACTTCCTGAACGTTCTGTGGTTGTTTAGGATCAAAGAAATGTCAACGAGGGAGTAACTAACAGTTTTAAGGGAACTGCCACTCAAACACTTCGTTGAAAATCTCTAGGCTGCGTATTAGTGCAAACAAACTTTGTTTCCGTGGTAACGAAGGTGTTTCTCCAACACACAAAAGCTTTGAAGGTCGGTCAGCTAGTCCAGTTCAGACCAGGTGTCAGGACCGCAGAAGATGAAGATTTTCTGTTCACTTTCTTTAGAATACAACTCAGCATCATCGGCATACGGCGTCATGCTGATGCATGCAGTGGGCCCGGGATCGAACCCTGTGGGACTCCACTAAACAAGATGCTGATGGAAACACTGTTGAGCAAAAGTGGTTCAGTTCAACCTGAGCAGCTGATGGTGCTCCATCCTCAGCATTCGGCGCCTCTGTTCTTCTCTTTTAGAATCAAACCCAGCATGTTGAGCCTAGGCAGCTCAGTGTAACCATGACTCATCACTTTTAGAACAGCGAAAAGTGTCATTAGTTCAGATTTCCATTCAGTAAACAGGCACTCTTTAGAGACTCCATAAAGCTGGTTGATCCTGAAGGTCCTGTGGTCGCTCAGGATCCATAAGTGGATCCAGAATCCGGGACTCCTCAGTCTTTTCATGTTTTTTGCTTTGATCTCTGATCACAACACTGCCTGTTCAGTTCTGTCCCAGGAGGAGAACGATCTGGGCCGGTTCCTGCGCTCTCAGGGCTCTCAGGACAAAAGCAGGGCCGGGAAGATCATGCAGGCCTCGGGGAAGGCCCTGTGCTTCTCCTCCCAGCAGAGGTGAGCCATCTGGGGTCACGACCTTCTCAACGTCCGGGTCGACTGATCTTCACGCTCCGCCCTGCAGGATGGCTCTACGGACGCCGCTGTGTCGCCTGTACCAGGAGGTGGAGACCTTCCGCTACCGCGCCATCTCGGACACGTGGCTGACCGTGAGCCGCATGGAGCAGTCCCGCACCGAGTATCGCGGCGCCCTGCTCTGGATGAAGGACGTGTCCCAGGAGCTGGACCCCGACACGCAGAAGCAGATGGAGAAGTTCCGTAAGGTTCGTATCCTTTCGTAACAACCTCGATTTAAAATCAATGTCAGATTTCCTCCACATTTCCACACAGACACAACAAATAAACGAGATAAAAAGAGGTTAACAACAGAAAATGTTGAGAAACAAAAGATCCAGTCAGAAGAGAAAGTTTGCAGGTGGAATGAAGACTTTACAAAACAATAAAGATAATCTCCAAAAGTTCTCCAAAGAACCAGCTTTTCCTCCCAAGCTGTATGGAGTGTTTATTCCACCACGTCGCACACAAAACTTTCTAAGTTGCTGTTGAAAATATTAAATATTTGCTTTGAAAAAAATCTTTTTTGTTTTTAAAAACTTTTATTTTCTTCAAAATTGTTTTTTTTTCTTTCAAAAAAATATTTTTGCGTTTGTGAAACGAGTGTTTTCGCATGCATTGTGTCTAATCTCGCTTTTTTCCTATCTTTGATTTTGCCCCCATAAGTTTCAGTTTAGTGTGACAAAGCTGCCATGAAGCAGCTGCTGATTGGTCCAGATTCTAACCAATCAAATCGCCGTATTCATCTAACATGGGGTCTGCTACAGAGTAGAGCCCTGCGCGGGACTATTTTCTTCATCCCGCTCCCGCCCGCACCCGCCAAATTTCTGACCAATCCCGCCCGCTCCCGCAACGTATGCGTTACACTCCCGCCCGCACCCGCAAAACTCATAGAATTTAGTCCCGCACAGTAATAGAGATGCATTGATTTTGTATTGTCTCCCGTCCCGCAGAAAAAAACACGTATTTTTATTGATATTATTAAAGAGATTTATGTCCCTCCTCCAGTCTCATCTTTTCATGCATTCCTCTTTTGTGTAATGTGCAACATAATCATTAAATATATTTTCACAAATCCTGTTCGGTAAAAAAAGTGTGCGTGTGTCCGCGCGCAGACAGACGCCCTGAAGCGCGCTGAACCAGCTGGGATAGATGCAGGTCAAAGTCATTTGCAGGAAGAAAAACATTGTAATGGTTCAACAGAGCTGAAAATCTATGAATTAATTTTTTCCTGACGGAAAAATACTTTTTTTTTTTTTAGCTTCAGCCTTTTCCCGTTTTTGCTGTTTTGCGCCTCAGTGGGGCATTGGCACGCAGATCTGAACACGATGAACCTCGTTTGAGGTTCTTTTCTGCTTCATCCACTGACATCATGTCCCTGTCAGGAAACCTCTGCTTCTTCCTTATCCCGCGCAGTGTTGCCAGATAGATTGACAGCTCTTTCATCCTTCTGTTGCGCTAGAGCGTTCCGACTAACGTGTTAACCTGCTATGACCGTATTTTGCGCTCTCTGTGTAGGAGACAGTGAGGAGCGCGGGGAAAATAACTCTAAGCTGCAGAGGATGTGAACAGGTGAACAGGTAGAGAGGAAAAGCAGGTAAAGAGGCGGGGGAGGGGCTTTGGCTTCAAACTCTGTCAGAGAGATGGAAACACGGCGTCAGATTGAGACGCAGCTTTCACTGCGGGAGTTGAAGCAGAGACTTTCTCTGGGATGATTTTATGAACTCACACATGGAAACATGATTATCAAGCAGAACTCTTTAAAATAATAAACCTGATCTCTCCACATTCTCAGTGTCTACCATGCATTGATGCACACATCGCTCCATGCAGCGATCAGACCAGAACTTTAGCTGATAGCTCCGCCCATACGCGACCGCGGTATCAGGCTTTAAAGAACACAATTTCTAAGAGGCGGGGCGGGGCGTTGCACACCCCCAACAACAGGTTAGATGACAGTGGCCATTGGGCGTCTCTACCTGGTGCCTTCACGGAGCTTCAGTACATAAGACTCCAACAGCCGCACAGCCTAATGTAGTCCACTATTATATATTCATGAGATATTCATGGCAAAACTGATCCCGGAGAGTTTTTTTTTTGCCGCCCGCTCCCGCCCGCAGTACAATTCAAACCGCCCAATCCCGCGACATTTGCGTTGGGTCCCGCGGGACCCGGCGGGACCCAATCCCAATGCAGCCCTCTACTACAGAGGCTCAGAAGCCAAACCAGCTCTTTTATCCTCAATGTTGTCTCTTTGAAACAAGAAAATTTCATTTTTAATCATTTTTTAAAAATTCATACTTTATTTTTTAGCATAGATTATTTTTTATTTAGTCAGATTTGTGAATTTGTGGCTGAGGATCTCCTGAAACTGTAAATTAAACTGTAAATGTCATCTGCAGACATTACATTCAATCAACAGGCCTGTGTGTGATCTGTGAATCCTCCGGAGCAAAAATAGTATCTGAAAGCAAATATTTCATATTTTATTGGAACTTAGAAAGTTTTGTTTGCGATGTGGTGGCATAAATATTACTCCATAAAGCTGCTGCTGATTTCATGTGAAGCTTTTTTTTTAACCACTAGAGGGCAGCAGCGATCAGGAGTACTCTGTCCGTCTGTGCTGCAGGTTCAAGCCCAGGTCCGCTCCACCAAAGCCAGCTTTGATAAGCTGAAGAACGACGTGTGTCAGAAGGTGGACCTGCTGGGGGCCAGCCGCTGTAACCTCCTGTCCCACGTTTTGACAACCTACCAGGTGAGCGTCAGCTGTTTTCACCTTTTCACACGTGATGAATAAAAGCAGGAAAAGAATAGGCTTTCAAAAAATTCAGGACTTTTACAGATAAAATGTATTAAGTGATTAAATCAGGTTAAAAACTACATTTTGATTGATCACAAAATATCCTAAAATATTTAATAAATTAAAATGACAAAATAATTTTATTTAGAATCAAACGCTAACAAGTCATATGTTAAATATTAGAGGTGGAATTTATTTATTCCTTTGAATTTACAATATTTTTAAAGAAAAGTCTTCTGTTTTTGTTTTTTGGTAAGTAAATTTTGGGTAAAACACATTTGTTTTTTGCTAATTGAGGTTTATTTTCTTTGGTCAAATCAGTTCATATTTTTAATTTGCAGTTTCAGTAGCTTGAACCTCTTCGGTCTCCGTAGACGCACACGTGTCGTGTTTTTACTCACAGATCTTAGCTGACAACATTTATCCCCAAAGATCTGTGAAAAAAAGTGTTACTTTCAGACGACGCTCCTGCACTTCTGGGAGAAGACGTCCCGCAACATGGCGGCCATCCACGAGAGCTTCCGACCGTCTGAGCTCCCCCCGCTGAAGGTGAAGGAGGCGTCGGCTCGCCAAGCTGAACGGTCAGAGCGCCGCCAACAGCCCTACGGTTTCTCTTCCAGGACACACAGGAAGTGACGGGCAGGTCGGCTCAGGAGGAAGCCAGGAAGGAAGGTGAAGCGGGAAGTAAGGAGGAGGAGGAGGCCGCAGACGAGCTGTGAGTGTGGAGCTGATGCTGGTTTGGACCGGGAGAACCTCCTGCTCTGTTCCAACCGTGGAAACCAGTTTTCTCTCCTCGTGTTTCCAGACTCTTCTCGCTGTCAAACGGAGAATCCTGCGACAAGCCTGAACAAGGTGAAAGCATCAACCGAGAACTTCCACAAATGCTGAAGAACCGAAGAGCATCTGATGGATTCTTCAGTAGCAAAATCTTCATCAGACTTCATGTGTTGATATGCAGAGGAGGAGGAGAAGGACAACCTGGCCCTCCTAAGCGAAATCCTGGGTTCTCTGTCCACCGACGAGGACAGCTTCTCCCAGGAGTGGATGGAGGTTTTTGGAGACGAGGGAGCAAGCTCCGCCTCTTCTGGACCCCCGAAAAGAAGCTTCTTGCCGTCACAGCTGCTGGATCAGAGTTTGTCCTCCTCGACAGGTCAGAACCACAGATCACGTCTTCTTTTTAAACCTTTGATGTCCATCAATCATTTTCTATTAGAAAGAAACGTTCACTTCCAGTTAACGAGGGAGTAACTAACAGTTTCAAGGAAACCGGCGAATAAAACACTTTGTTGAAAGCCTTTAGGCTGCGGATTAGTGCAAACAAACTCGGTATCCGTGGTAACGAAGGTGTATCTCCAACATATTGACCCCTCCTCTGGGGGAGGGGTAATCGGCGCTCGGGATTCATTCGATGGTTTAAAACCATCAATGCTGAGTGTTGAGCAGGGAGGCATTGAGTCCCGTTTTGAGAAGAATCACTTGGCTCACTCACGACCTTTCAGACTCCGGACGGACACTCTACCTCAAGGCCACTAAGATAGTAAAGATAAAAAAAACCCACCTGAAGCGTGCTTTAATCTGTGCAATAATCAGAACATTCAGTCAAAATGGATCCTTTCTTCTGCCACTAATCCAAATCTGCATCTCATTCAGATTGGAATGACCTCATCCCAAAGCCCGTCGCCCAGGCAACCCCGTCAGGAGCCGGTCAGAGCTCTTCAAAAGCTAAAGGTAGGATCGTGTTCTGCAACAAACCACTTCTACCTGAATCTCCACGTTAAGCTCCGGTTTGTTTGTGAACACCAGAAGCAGCGGCGGTGACCACAGACCGCTCGCCGTGGTTCAACCTCTTCGCAGACTTGGACCCGCTCTCCAATCCAGACGCGGTGGGCAGAGCCAGCGGCGAGCATGACCTCCACATGGCGTAGCTCCTTCCCAGCATCCCTCGGTCAAGCGGTACCTTCTGAACGCAAATGGCCGTCACTGTGCCGTCGTCTTCCACGCCAGAGGAGGAGCCGCCTCCGTTTATGTGGATCGATGGTTTCATTAAGACGTCTTCAGAGTACCATCTTGACCAATCCCAGCAGCCCATTAAGTCACCCTTGTGCCATCTTAGATGACCCCCCCCCTTCCATTGACGTGTTCTCCCTACCATGACAAAGGTGGATAAAGGTGGAAAGATTTCATGTAATCCATGGACACCAGTGAAGATCACAAATCATTGAAGAAAAAAGGTTCAGAGCACTGTCTAGTGGGTCTAGATGACCCAACTCCCAAGGGTAAAGTGCCTAGGATAGCACAAGGGTTACAACAGGAATGAAACCCTTTTGAAATCAGTTTAGTTCCTGGCTGCTGATGACAAGTGATCAGTTTTTTTTCCATCATCCTAACATAAAAGATCCCGTTTAGGCGGGAAAAAATACATTTTTCCTGCTGAAAACATCTTAGCAGATCAATTTAGAGCCCCATGAGGCGGTGTGGTCCTGTTTTATAGTTGAAGTTCTTGAAAGTGAGGCAGAACCTCAAGGTTTCCCTCAGAGCGAGCAGCTGTTGGTGGAGGAACCATGAAGCGATGCTCGCGCGGGGCATTTGGCGTTCACACTGGACCCGGTGGCTAGCGTGTGCACCGACAGCTGGAAGAGGCTTGGAATGTCGTGAATATTGCTCCGGGCTTTTTTCCATATATGGGCGTCGTCTAAATCTAACCGGGAAATAAAATAAATGCAATTATTCATTTCTCTTCCGTGATCTGTTTTATAAACTATTTGCTTCTCCGTGCCTTCAAGAGGACGCTACGCGTTCGTCACTACCAAATCCAAGACTCTGACTGGTCAAAGTTCAACTAGTTTAACTTTCAGCGCGTGTTCAATGGCGGCGTGTTTTGTACACGGAGCCTGAAAACAGACAGAGAAACTTGTTTAGCGACACGAGTTTTGAACACGGAAACCCGAAACCCACATTGACGCACGTTTTCACAGACTTTTCATTGCCTGAACGCTGCTTTCTTTGAAGCTAGCATGAGTGGCGTGACGCTACAGCTCCGTGTTCCTCTGACCTCTGCGGCGATGACGTGCGGTGAGGTTGATGGATGGTGAGGCACAGTCAGATTCACAATGAAAGAACTGAATATTTTACCATTCATCCAACAGCAGCTAACAGTTTATAAAATACTAACAAGAACATATTTGTCCTACAGAGAATATTATTTATAGACATATATATAGACATAGAACACTATCCAAGCCACATCGACATTGGGAGTTGGGTCATCTAGACCCACTAGACAGAGCTCTGAACCTTTTTTCTTCAATGATTTGTGATCTTCACTGGTGTCCATGGATTACATGAAATCTTTCCACCTTTATCCAGGGAGAACACGTCAATGGAAGGGGGGGTCATCTAAGATAACACAAGGGTTAACACAGATCAGTGGAAATTATTATTTACTTGATTTACCCTTTTCCATTTTATCACGATGACGACAGGTGAGGCTGTGCCTCACTTGCCTCACCTGACCGCACATCACTTGTCTGCGGCCTCCTGCAGCATCCACGCTCCTTCTCCATGTCCTTTGTTTTGCATGCTGCCCCGTTTAACCCTTGGGCCATCCTACGACCCCCCCCCCTTCCATTGACGTGTTCTCCTACCATGACAAAGGTGGATAAATGTGGAAAGATTTCATGTAATCCATGGACACCAGTGAAGATCACAAATCATTGAAGAAAAAAGGTTCAGCGAACTGTCTAGTGGGTCTAGATCAGTGTTTTTCAACCTTTTCTGAGCCGCGGCACACTTTAACCTTAAAAAAAATCCCGCGGCACACCAGCATCCAAAAATTTAAAAAAAGAAGGAGAAACTCATAGTCTGTATTGATCTACAGCCCCTCCACAATCTCACATGCATTTTTGAGATAATTGTTGAAGAAAAAGCTGGAAACTGCAGCTGTTTTTTTCTAAAAGATGCAATAAAAGTTAAGTTAGAAGATTTAAAAAATAGTTTGATGTGTGTTCGTTGGTTTCAAGACGTCTAACGACAGATCTCCTTGTGCCCTGTCACTCTCACAACCCAATGCATCATGGGAGATGTAGTGCACAAAACGGCCGGCGGAGATCGCTTTTCGGAGCTTCATTCTTTTGTTCACTTGTTCCACGGTCTGACACCGGATTCTGTGGAAAGCTTCACCGCTAAAGACGAGCTTTAGCTGGTATTTTTGTTAGAACTGAGCGACTTTACGAGCTAAATCGGGACAAGGAAGTGAAGACTTTAACCACTTCCGATTGGTCAGACTGATGACATGTGATTAAGCCCCTCAAGAATGATTGGTGGAGACAGTCAAAGGGGCGGGACTTTTCCCAAATACAGCCGGAGCTGCAGCTGAATCGCGGTACGGTCATTCTTATCAAAATGTCTTTAATAAAATAAAATAAACGCAAAGAAAAAGTATTTTAAGATCTTTTATATTCCTAACTCCTCAGTGTTTTATCAGGGCCTGTTTGGATGAACACAGAGCTGAAATCCTGGAGATGGGAAATGTTTTTAGATCAACTCAACTCAACTTTATTTATAAAGCACTTTAAACAGAACAAGGTTCACCAAGGTGCTGAACAATACAAAAATTAATAAAAGCACATGAAAATATAAAGCATAAAACACATAAAATAGGTCCGGATTCCAACTCAGTTAAAAGCCAAAGTGAAAAAATATGTTTTAAGAGTAGATTTAAAAATACTGAGTGAGTTTATCTGTCTGAGGTACAGGGGCAATTCGTTCCAGATTTTTGGTCCGAAGACTGAGAAGGCTCGGTCACCTCTCAGTTTTCTCCTGGTCTTCGAGACGACCAGCTGTGTCTGATTTGTTGACCTAAGGGAGCGGGGGGGATTGTACACCTGAATCAGGTCAGACAAATATTTTGGGGCGAGTCCATGGAGACATTTAAAAACAAATAGGAGAATTTTAAAATCAATGCGTAAGCGAACTGGGAGCCAGTGAAGAGATGCTAAAATGGGAGTGATATGTTCTTGTTTCCGTGTACCAGTTAGAAGACGGGCAGCTGCATTTTGGACTAACTGCAAACGAGCAAGTAATTTCTGGGAAAGCCCAACATAGAGAGCATTACAGTAGTCCAAACGTGTTGAAATAAAAGCATGGATTAAAATCTCAAAGTCATGGCGGGAGAGGAGAGGTTTAACCTTGGCCAGTTGTCTCAGGTGAAAAAAACTGATCAGTTAATGAGGGCAATTTTCCACGGCACGGCACACTAGTGTGCCGCGGCACACTGGTTGAAAAACACTGTTCTAGATGACCCAACTCCCAACGTTAAAGTGCCTAGGATAGCACAAGGGATACAAACCAGAAAACTGCCTTAATGTTCTCTGAACTTCTGCATAAATGTAAACAGATGTGTCCTAAAAAAAAACAACACATTTCAACACAGAAGGAAGTTTGTCGTTTTCTTTATTGGGAGACGAGGACAGTTTGACCTGCAACCTTCTGGAGGAAGCTGCCAGTCTGGAGCGTCTGAAACTGAAACGTTTCCCACGTCTGGAGTTCGATTCTGCTCAGAAAATCAAATTGCACTTTTCTGATTGAAGGAAGGAAACGTTGTGATTATCTTTTCCATGTAAGTGCTGTTGAAAACACACACGACGTGGCGTTTTCTGCTGAATCCTACAAACATTCTGGCACAAAAACCCTCCCTCTGTCCGGAGAAAAGTCCATCGGCTGCTGTGGAGTTTGCTTTGGTATCTAACAGCAGAAAAGGAACCATCAGGGATGCGGCGCCGCTCCTCGGTGAACCAAAAGAGAATGCGGCGGGGACCGCGGAAAGGCGCCGAAGCGAGCTGGATGACCTGAGCAGTAGTTGGGGAGGGGGGGTTAAGATTGGTCGCTCGTAAAGCAGTTTGTTCAGGTTCGGGTCTGAACCGAGGCAGCTGATGCCGTCTTTGTGCTACAAATACATTCAGACAAATGTAAAAAAAAAAAAAGGCGTAACTTCTATTAAATGGAAAAATGAAGCTAAACCTGCTATGGTTGGTCTCGTGGTACATGGGGGCGGGGTCAGGTTAGTGATGGGTGAGGTGAGGCTCCGCCCAAAGGCCAGGTGCAATCCTTCAATCTTCAGGAGCAAAAGAGCTTGTGGAGACAGGATGCTGTTCTTCGGTGGCCTTGAGCGCCCCCTGCTGGCTAACGTTAGGATTATCAGAGTGCAACTTTTTTTTTTTTTTTGCTCATTTGTTTTTCCTTTTTTTGTTTTGTCTTCTGTCAATAACCAGTCACCTGACAGGTGTGGTCGTGGATACCTGAGAACTAGCTGGTGAGCAGCACTTGTGCTGAGCCGTCCCTCCCCGCCTCTGCTTCGGGGCTCTGACCGTCAATGCCAGATTTCCCGCCACCCCTAGAGTCGGCGCTCCCGTCTCCTGCCAGCACCTGAGAGCTGTTGCTATGGAGACCGGAGCCGGTGGAGAAGAGGGAGGAGCAGAGGAGCTTGACGGGGCAGAAGGCAGAGCCGCTCGGAATGAAGTTCACCTTATTTTTGTCGGGACACGAGAAGAGCGGGAAGCCTTTGGATTTTCCAGACCTGAAGACACCAAGAGAAACCAATCAGAACCCCTCCCCTCCCTCCTGACCTCTGACCTCACTCTGGAAAATCGCAGAACGGTCTATAATTTTGAAGAGGCAGCACAGACACTCACATCAACTCGTCAAACACCTTGACCTTCTCGCATCCCTCAGGGGGCTCCCGCTTGAACATGTAGCTGTTGTTGGGTTTGGGGGACGTGGCAAACTTGGGGAGAGGAGAACTGCAGACGCCTTCTGGAGACGCAAAGAGCAGATTCAGCTTTTACTTTGAAAATACCAAACGTCTGAAAGCAGATGCCGTTTTTATGTCTCTAGAGAAGATCTGCATCCAGACTCAGGGGTTGACATAGCCCAGAAATTTGCACTGGCCCACAGGGCCAGTAGTTTTTGAAAGTTACTGGCCCGACACCGCGCACAGCGAGACCCGCCGCTCCGCAGGTGCTTGCAACTTTAGGGGGGTCCGGGGGCATGCCCCCCCGGAAAATTTTAATATGGTGCAATTTGGTGCATTCTGGTGACATCTAGCACTTATTTATACACTTTTCAATGACTAAAAATAGAGCATATCAAACTTAAATCTGCTCTAGTCTGTTTCAGATGTTTTGAAGAGAGCACTGGAGTGAAGTAGGAAACACTAGTTAAGAAGTTTTCATGGTGCTTCTAATCACTGCTATTTCACATTTGTTCCTAATCAATAGTTAAGAAGTTTTATTGACTTTTTTGCCCTGACTGCCTTAAGGTTCTGCTTTTTGTTACTGTTGCAAAGTTACATTTACTTTTTAGTTACTTTAGTTACCTAATTAAGTTAAATAATTGAAAAATTAAATACAATTAAATTACTGAGATCATTCAGCTAACTAGAAATACTTACTGCTTACAGTGTTGTAAAGAAAAACAAAATTAAGTAGTTTGACCTTATACTCCATTTGAGTCTGAGATTCAGGTATTTTGAGTTGCCTTTGATTCTTTGACATTCAGCTTAAAGCTTAGTGCATACAGTTTCGTCTTCAATGCATTCATTAAATATCTTGCTATCCATAGTACTAATTCCACCCGTCACTCCATCTAACATATTCCTATCTATTCCTGCCATGTCTTCCACATCTCTGACATGCTTCAGTGTCTCTTCAGTGACGGTGTTGGATTTATGATCATCGCGGTTAAAAACCACCAGGGGGCGCGCTGATATGTGTGTCAGTTTAAATATATCTGCCTAAAATGTAATAATAACCCACTGGCTTGTTCCTTCGTTGTTGCTGTTTAACATTGTTTAGTATTGAATTGTTACATTCAATAAAGTTTGAAAAAGAAATTGAGTGAGCGCGTGCTGCGTGGTGCTCGGCAGTGACAGCCGCGCGCGCAGGCGGGAGAGGAGGAGAAGAGTGATAAAAGGTTTCCCATAGAAACCCTTGAAGTCTGAACACAGGACTAGCAGAAAAAGTGAATTATAAACACGAGGTAAATCTACACGTTTTCGCAAAATATACTTTATTGTAAAAAGTGAAAAATGTATTAATTGTTAGATATTTTAGTGGCCCGAGCGGACAAGTAAAAAATAAAGTCTTGTGGTCCGTACTGCTCGAAAAACAGGACCGGGCCAGCGGACAAATGGCTATGTCGAGCCCTGAGACTGAAGGTCAGCTAAACTCAAATGCGATGAAACAACAAAAATGTCTAAACATCATATTATTAAGGCTTCAGATTCTTTAACTGCAGCTTAAACAGAGGAACCGAGAAACAAACGGATTCATTTCCTGCTGACTCCTAACTGTTGTGTTAGCATGAAAGCAGGAAGAAGAACCTTCAGAATAATGGCTGGTTGGAACAGCATCTTCCAAAGTTTCCAGATTTATCTGTATAAAATCTGAAGATGGTTCAGAATATTCCAGACTTTCAAAGTAAAAGCAGGAAGCTGAAGGTCACCATGTCGTCTGGAGATGCGAAAACCCACCTTTATCAGTGTCCTCTGCAGAGCAGGGGCTTCCGCCAGGCGACTGCAGGAGGTCGGCGCTGCAGGGGCGGGGCGACGGGCTGGAGTCGCCGCTGGAGGGAGCCTGAGTGTCCGTGTCCCGAGTGTTCCCGCCAATGCTGTGGCGGTGGGTGGGGAAGGGAGGGCGGCGTCCGTCTACCGCCTCCATGGCCTGTGAGGTCGGTAAGGGAGGAGAGGTCACGGTTTGACTGAAGGCGTCCACACGCACTCAAAACTGAGGTCAAATCAAACTTTAATTTATAAAACACGCGCGCACACACACACAAACACACACACACGTGAATGCGTGTTTGCCACAGCTTTGAGTCGGTATTTCCTTCCAGCAGCGATCAAAGTTTACATCATGAACATCATAGTAAAAAGCCTTAAAACTCATTTTTTATTCACATTTTGATGCATTTGTGAGCCTGGATAAAAACCAGAGAAAAGATTCAAATCCATCGATTCCCTCAAGAGACCCAGTTAGTCTCAAGTGTTTGAATTTTCTAGAAATTCTAGTAGAACTGGTTCCTTGTGTTTAGTTGACTCAATAATAATCCAGGTTTGGTTTAGGAATCACTGCATGACGGGCTAAATGTGTTTTCCTGAGAAAACAGAACAATTTCAACATTCAGTTCACGACTTGACAGACGGTTGAAAACTTTCAGCTCCTTTTCCTGAACTACAGACGCAACTGAAACCATTTCCAACCCCCCCAGTTTCTGAAAGTTTGTTCCTGTAAACTAAAACAATAAATCCCTGAAGCAGAAATCATTAAAAAAACAAATTCAGTTTCAGCATCTCTTTGTTAATAACGTTTTGTGAGATCATTACAATTTCAGAGAAAACTCTGTTGGTGATGAACGGAAAAACTCAATTTCAATGAAGTTTCAACTCAGTTTATCCATAATCACCAGAGACGTAAAAATTTCACCAGAACAAAACAAAAGTAGTTTTGGAGCTTTACAATAAATGAGATTTTGATCTCTTTAACTTTTCAAAAGTTTAAACATCTTTTGATCTGTTTTTTAAGGGTTTCCAGTCGTCCTTTAATTATAATTATGCTGTTTTTAGCCCAAATTTAAAAACCTTTGTCGGTTTTTAGGACAGGATTTCTGGTGAACGACAGAAGTTTGTCAACAAATGACTATTGTTCACGGAGCAAGCCGGCCCCCACTTCCCCTCCCCTTTAATGAGGAGGGGAAGTGGGGGCGGGCCTGCCCTATAACACACTTCTAAATGTGTTATAATGTTCATTCCTCACGAAAAATTACTCCAAAGAGTTATTTTGATCCATTGACGCATTTCTGAGTATTCCTTTAAAAACCTGTTCTGTGAGAACCCGCCCCTCCCAATCCACTTAAACAAGCAGGTTTTCATATTGTGACATCACAAAGTGAGGAACAGCCCCTTCCAAGAAGAGTCTGTGCTGCCAACTCCGCCCCCAGGCTAACACACATGCTCTTTCTCTGTGGAGCTAGCAGTGATCGGCTAAACGATTTCATTTTCTTTGCACAATCTGAACATCGATCTTTGTAAAAGTTCGGATGTTGTTTGTCTGTAGGATGATGTCATAAAATGGGCGGAGAGAAAGGCGGATCCTCAGAGATCGAGTCGTCTTACATTTAGGTAGGAAAATGAGCTGAGAAATTAACTGTTTCATAAAAAAAGTTCTATGGTGTGCCAAAGGTTATATTTGATCATAGTTTACTCTGAAAGAGAAGCAGGATAGTGGCCATTTAAAGCTTAATTTTCTTCATAAATATCCATCATCAGAGAAAATGCCACAAAAATACAATTTTTATCGGAGTGGGTTTTTAAAATGTATACAGACTTAAACAGGCACCTCTTACAGCACATGTGTCAAACTCACGCCCGAGAGCATAAACGTTATTATTAAAATAAAAATGTATTTATTTGTATGTCTTGCAAATGCATTTATTCGGACTAGAAATATCGGACTAGAAATATCGGAATGGGCAAATATACATTAGGACTTAAACACAGTCTATATAACCTAACCCAACAGAATCAAATTTAAAAGGATTTATGCTAAAGTAACAAGCTAACGTGTTTTCTATGCAACTGTAATTGTCACTTTAAAAATAATAATAAATAATAATAATTATTTTTATTATTACGAGGTTAAAACAGGTGATGACTAAAGTGTGTTTCCTGATCCTTTTAGGTTTGAGTAAAAATCTGTGGCAGGACAGGTCAGAATCCTGCCACAGGAGCACATGTTTGTAGAAACGTCTCTTTGGTTTCCTGGTTCTCACAACACGAGAAAAACCAGAATCACAAGCCAGACATCCATCATGAAGGTTCAATGAGGGTGAGGCTCTGCTGATGGTTTCCAAACACCATGGCGATCATGACAACAACCACAGACTGCGTGAAGGTTTGAGCACCTGCATGCCCTGCTCCCAGTCTTCTCTGATGAAGACGTTCTCCAGCTCGTGGTTGATGCCCTCCACGTTGCTCGGCACTCTGCAGATGAGGGTTTTTGTCAAAGGTGCGGCGGGGAAAGCTGCTGTAGTGCCCTTGTGCTGCAGACAGAGGAGAACCAGAAACAAAGGGGGGAGAGGAGGCCAGTTATTGGAACGTCCACGAGCCTTAGAGCAAACGGTGTCCGGTTCCATTCCCGCACAGGGCAGTGGAACGTCTGAACCGAATCACGTTTTCTGCATCAGACGCACAGAAAACGGTCCTTCACTGACACTCGGCTTCCTCTTTACACCAGTCGTAGATGATTCACCGAGAGGGTCTTTCTTTTAAAACCAAACGAGGAGTCGACCGAAAAAACCGAATCGTTAGCAAGTTTCTTAAGATAATCAGGTAAAAGTATGAAGTCAATGTCTTCTAGAGTTTTCCTGTAGATATCTCCTAAATAAGCAGACGCTTCCTGCCGTCTATCTGCATCTGAGCACGTGCAAACGCACCAGGTTCCATGGCAGCGTTGGTTTCCATGACAACCGTCTCTTTTGGTTGCCAAAAACAAATGGAGGACAGCAGCTAGGTGTCTTTGTGTTACAGGCTTCCCATTTTGTGACTGACTTTCACCACAAAATGAACCCGTTAGCCATCGCCGTTCTTCCTGTGACGGCGGTCTCCAATAGACGCCCGTCTCTATGAACACCGGGCAATGTTGCATAAATGCCAGGGCTACTATTGGAAAATATACGGTGGGAGTGAGGGGTGTGTCTCATGATATGTATCGTGATATAGATCCAAAGACTGTACGGAACAATTTTTTGTTTTTTTGAAGAGTACGACTATAAAATAAAAAATGACTTTAATATGAAAATGCTTTTCTTGTAATTAAAAAGGCAACATTTATTTTGTTTAATGATCACAACGTTAAGCACTGCAACTGTATCTCCAGTTGCTCTTACCCAGCAAGTTCATGTTGCTTTTCTTTTGGTGAGGAGACACATTTGTTCTTAGAGAGAACATTCAACATTGTCTGATTTACACAACAAAATACTTTTTTTAGTGTACCGGTATATAAAAAACCAAACATAAAATGAATGTGGTTGTGTAGGTGTTGCATGCCTCATAACAACAGGAACCGTGAAGGATGACTGCATATATAATGAGCTGCTTCTCGCTGAGATCTTGTTGTCGTTTTGTGTGTTGTAGAGCTGCTCAAAGAGGCTCAGTGTGCGATGCTGCCAGCTAGCAGTCGGGGGTTAAAGTGGAAAACAAGAGTCATTGATAAATAAATATCACAGCATTTTGAATTGTTACATGTATCACCAAGTGAAATATCGTGATTGATTTTCGCCCCCAACACCTCCAGTTAGAGTAATTATGTCAAGAAGATAGCTTTTATTTTATTTTAAACCAATATATAAAATAACTAGATTTGATTCATCTATGTGTTTTTTGCTAAAATTTCTTAGAAGAAGAATACTTGTCATTCAAATAAAAACCTTTCAGCATTGGGGGGTTTGTGTGCCACCACAGGGTTCTAGTGTTTATTTACAGCCCAAACAGGAGCAGAGCAGAACATGTCCAGACCTGTTCTCCTCTCCTGACACTTGGTGTCGTCGCTCATCGGTTACCAAGACGACGGCGTTTTGAATTACAGCTTTAAGAACTCGTTTTTACTGATGGAGGCGACGTGGATTTTAGTTCTGCCGTTCGGTTTCTTTCATGCTGCCTCATCTTTACCTGCCCCCTGCGACCGTCAGAGTCTCTCCGTGGGCGGAGTCGGAGCCTCACCTGCGTTTGGCCGGCGGTTCCGTGCAGCGACAGTTGGGGAAGCTGTAGATCGCGGTCTTTGCTCTGCCGGGTGACCTGCTTGCTGCGCTGCAGCTGCAGCCTCAGCTTTGCAATCTGCTGGTTTAAAAAAGAAAAAAAACAGTTCAGCAGATTTCAGTGAGTGGAGGAAATTCACATTTAAGGCTGGAAAAACCCCAAACCAACCAAATATTTACAGAGACATAATCGGACAAAAACACGATTTCACAGATCTGAAGTGTTTACTTTGGCCAAATGATTTACCAGTTCTCTAACGTTAGATAAAATGCCTGGAATGTCAACTTTTTTCTTTCTTTTAGTATTAAGGCAAGCACACTCTGCAGCCAGAGCAGTGCATGCAGCAGCAGCGGCGGCGGCAGCGAAGGGTGGATGATGAAGCGAGTGAAGTCAGTGGGTGAAACCTAAAAACAGGATGCTCTTTGTAAGACGAACAGACGCAGTTGTGCTGTGCAGACAAAGGTGCGGTCTTCAGCGCTGATCTGGTATTCCTGACAGCCCCGTCAACAAAGACCGGCTCTTTTCACAGAGGTCCTCCCACACTCAGTTCGCCGCCGCGACGACAAGTCCAAGCAGTTTGGACGGAAGAAGAAGAAAGAAAGAAAAAAAAAGAGCTGATGCAAACTAGTCTCCTATTTTGATTGCACAGGCCTGGAGCGCGGAAAGATGGCATCTAAATTTTATTAGCAGGCCTGGATCCAGCACGAGGCCGTAAGAAAGATTTAAAGGGATTTATCATGTTAACATTTTGACAATCATGTGAGAAAAGCATTTGCTCCAGGAAGTTCCTGAGGTTGTTTTTAAATAAAACACGCCATTACATGATGTTTTTTAGGTCCAAAACTGCATAAATGAGTTCTGTGGATGACATTATAAACTAAAGTCATTAAAAGCTCAAATGACACCATTCTTAGCCTCCGTGACGGTGTGGAATAAGGCGTTTGAAGTGGTGCAGCAGTGGTTCAGCTTTATCGCACCTTTTTCTATTCAGTGCAACAGGAAACCAAGTTGTTTATACAAAAGTCCTTGAAGCTGGAAACAATTAGTTGATGACTTCCTGCAGGACAGTCGCCAAAGATGTTCAAAAGGAACATTTCAGGGTTTATTATTACCTAAAGTTCAACCTATCCTAATGCAGTGTTGGAGGATTTCTGACAAAATAAGACTTTCCTAGAATAGGTAGTCTCTTGTGCAGAGAGAGTTGTGTGGGCGGCCGTGGTGCAGGGGTAGGGAGGTAGACCCATCATCGTGAGGTTGCAGGTTCGATTTCTGCCTTGAAGTGTCCTTGGGCAAGACACCGAACCCCACCTTGCCTCTGGTGGAAGGTTGGCGGCAGTGTTCAGTGTGTGAATGTGTGTGTGACTGTAAAGCGCTTTGGGCCTTTGAAAGCAGGTAGAAAGTGCTAAATAAGTATACGCCATACAAACCCTGGAGTCAGAAAGATGGGATAAAACTCCAAAGTGTCTGATCTAAAAATAAATAAATAAAACCTTCAGCTCCTCTGAAACAACAGACCATAATGAGATGTACACGGCCCTACACTTTGGGGAAGAGGGGGGATAAATTTAGATTATGGTCTGAAGAGTCCTATAACTATGCAGTTGCTTGGTTGGCCATCAAACCCAGCAGATAAGCAGGAGGGTAAAAAGTCTTTACGTAAAGGAACATTTTGACTTCCATCCAACTCTGACAAACAAGTAAACCAACCAACCTTCAAAATAAAAACTTTCAGGGTTATAATAGTCACAAATGTGCTTGTTCCATTTTTATTCTTTTGTGTGCGGATTTATCAAAATAAAGTATGCAAAGACACTGCGGAACTGAACTGATGATGTCAGTCTACGGGGGAAAATGTTTAAAACAACACAAAACCTTGTCTCACATTTAACACAAAGTCAAAACTTTGGTGGGAAAAAAATCATTGTGGGTTCGAGAGATTATAGAGGAGCTTTCTAGAAGTTCAAAGAAGTTGAACACCTCAAACAAAGTGACGGAGGTGGTAGCATGATAGTGTGGTGCGGCTTAGCAGTTGTAGAACCATCAAGACTTGTCCTGAAAGACAAGGCCCTGTTTCCACAGAGTGGTACGGTACAGTATTTTGAGTGTGACCCAACCATACCATGTCTGGGCCCCTGTTGGTTTAAAATGGAACAGACCGGTTAGGTACGAAGCTACCGTCGTCAACCATGAAACCTGTAGATTGGTGGAAGGCCACTATGACAACAGAAAGCACCAAACCAGCGCCGACGTTTCCAAACACTCAATTGTTGTCTTCGCAAGTGTGAATCAGGAAAACATGCCTGCAACAAACAAAGGTCTGCGGCAGGAATACAAACATTCCCGTCCATTGTTGTTGTCGATGGCTTCACTTTTGCTGTAGTCGCACTACTATGACACAAAGCTACACAATCTGCCTAATCATGGCGTCCGTGACGGTCCCACTTTGAGTGGAAACGCTAGCCTGAATCATTCTATCATTTATTATCGTCGTGATACAAAATAAGAAAAATTATCACAGGGTTCAGGAGGAGAACGATCAGATTCTCCTCCGTGTTGGTTTTGGGCTTCAGCCACTGATCACATCAACGCGTCACGGATCAACGCCAGCTTTCTGACTGGTTGACATGAGGCGACGCTTCACCAGAGTTTAGATATTTCAACTCTGGAAACATTGTGCCACCTGGCAAAAAATTTGACATGCATCAATTTTGTTTTTTTACTGCTGTTGGAGTGTCACGCCGCTCAGAATGCTACAGTGGAAACTCGTTGACTTAACGTTGAAATTAGACGCAGCTGATGGCCAAATTGCATTTGGTTTGGACGTTCCTATAGAGCAGGGGTGGACAAACTACGGCCATGTTTGGTCCGGCCCACTGACCAATATCAGAGACCCATGTTTTTATTTTTATCTGGCCACACGATCAAGGCCTGCATAGAAAGTGACATTTTCTTCCCTCCTTCTGCAGTCTGTGCTCCAACCTGAAACCCTCTAAATTCTCTGTCTAACAGAACAGAAGACAGTCTTTCCTTTCTACGTCGCAGTTCATCTTTCCCTGGTTAGCCAATTATTTTAGAGCAATTGTGCTGCTTTTTTTAAACAGCACACCCTGTTCTGTGTCCTGATTGGCTGGAGACCTGGTCAATCAATCTCCTGCGTGTCTCCTGTACAGGAACGCGGATCTCCTCAGATCAGAAATCTGTGATCGATCAGATCTTTGTTTTTATTCTAAGATCCTGGACCTAATTTCTATGAAGGTTTGAGCATTTAAAAAGTGAAAATGTTCATGTCTGTCTGAGAAAAGTGTAGAAAGTGTGCAGTGAGGAGTTTTACGGCCATAAACGTCTGTAATCAGACTCCGTGGATTTCACCGATGACGGTTATTTTTAGAATGTAACTCCTATAATAAACGAGGGAACTCTGTACTGGTGAAAAAGTAACACAGATATATGCGTAGCTGCAGCAGAAGACATGGAAATATGCTTTTTTCATAATTACTGGATGAGAAACAGACGTGCAGGACACAGCTGCTCAGTTTCAGTGCAAAGCGAGAAAATGACGGCAGAAGATCCACTATTTATTGGTTTTTCTTTTTAATGTATCAGTATATCTTTTCCTGACTTTTGGTCTTTGAAAATCACAGTTATTTGGTCATTTTTTATTACATAAATAGTGTTATTTATTTTATTAAAAGGATCATGAATTAATAAAACTTTATTATATGGCTTTACAATGAAAGAAAGATCAAATAAGTTTAAAGATAAAGAGTTCTTGTGGCCTCACAAGAAAAGGTTTGGGGACTCCGCTCTAGCATCCATGTGGTGTTGGAAGATTTGTTTTTTTTCATTCTTCCATCATTCAAACGCCACATGAACGCAGCATTTCTCCAAGTTTTACATGAGGTACATCAAGCCGTTGGTGCAATTGGCTCTAAAATGAGAACAAAAGTTTTAACCTAAAAACTCTAAAATGCTCTGTTTTAAAATATAACTTTCAATCCAAATGTTTTCATCCAGATTCCATGGTATTTCTTTCTCACTTCGGCCCTTCTATACAATTTTAGAACCCTATGTGGCCCGCCAGTCAAAATAATTGCCCACCCCTGCTGTAGAGTGTGATGCCTGTCATCATAGAGGATCTTTGCACAACTATTTGAGAACAGAGTTCAGAGCATCGGGTCTCATCTTCTAGCCATTTTCATAACTAGCTTGTATGTGATGTGGGTGGCAAAACTTCATATCAGCTGAGACAAAGAGCTAACACATTATGTTGATCGTTATGTTCTTGTTTGACTGATCTCCAAATAGGAAAGGTTTTCTCACGAAAAACAAGCTAGAATGAAAAAAGTATTAGCAGACATGGCTGTTCTCCACTCTTGCAGATGTGATAAATTTTAAATAAATCAAAGAGCTAACACTCTCTGTTTGGAATTTTGATGAACTTCTAATGAAGTCGGGAGGAGAAATACCTCCTTGAGATGGTCTGCGCTGCCCCACGAGGCCGACCGCTGGTGAGGACTTCCCAGCTCTGCTCCTTCGTCATTCCAGAGACCTGGAGTCTAAAACAAACAAGACCACATTCACCGTCAGTTCCAGCCACTGATCCCGCTGATGAACCCCCCAGTTATTGTAATCTCCATTGAAAAAAAATAAAAACACAAATCATATGTAAACAGAGGTCTCCAAATGCAAACAAGCCAAGATAACCTGCCCTGTAAAAGCCTTCAAAACCCACGAGACGCTTTTCTTCCAGAGCCTCGTTGGCCAACCTGAAGCTTCATCACAAAATCCCTGAGGACGTAAGCGAGAACTAAACCTAAAAGCAGCAGAGAAAGATGAATAATGAGAGGCGTGTTCACAAGTAAAGCTGCAAAGGTGGAATCAATGGAAAGTGTGGACAAGTCATGGGTCCCTGAGGAAAAGCGCAGAACTCAACAGAAACAAATATAATAAATAATAATTCATCTTTTAATGATCCGGGTTCACACAAACCCAGCCGCCGGCTTCGCTTTCTGTCCGCAGACTCCACACACACAGACGACTAAATCCAGCAGCCTTTACTTGAAATAAAAAACCCTGGGTTTAAAATAATTAAATCACCTTCATACATACATGCAGAGAAGACATCTCTGACAGCCAAAGAGACATCTATCACAGAAGATTCCAACCACCAGCAATAAAATCCACTAAACCCCAATAAAAGCAGATTAAAAAATGTCAACCGCCGTCCTTTACCGAAAAACCCACCTCGCCAGAATACAAATGCAAAGAGAATCTAAAAAGGTGTTTGTAAACCAGTCAAATAATGCAGCTGATATACAAAACAGTCCCTGTCACAGGGCATAGAGGCAGTTCTGTCCAGAAACGGTTAAGTTATGGAAATGAATGCAAAAACGGGAAAGGACTGAGGAGGTTTGATAGGCTCGTTTGGAACCACTAACCTCCTCGTCATTATCAACAGAGCCGCTGCCCTTCTGACGTTTCACCCACAGTTCAGCACGTCTTTGAAGGTCCGCCCACGCGCCTTATGTCTGACCCGGCACTAACAAAAACCCCCGTCGCTGACAATCGCCGTACCCGATGACATGGAATAACACCCGGGAAGCCATCTGAGCCGGCTCGCTGCCACGACCCCTCAAATGGTCACTTGTGCTCTGATGAAAGGGGAGGTCTGTGTTCGGCCACGCTGTAGTTCAGATGTGTACGCTAGTCTCAACATCTTCATCGTGGCATGTGGAAATCCACATCCGCTCCCATCCCAAACATCCAGATACTTTACGTAACAGGATGAACACGGGTTGCTGAAAATCAGCTCATAACCCTTGTGCTATCATGTGGGGTCCAGATGACCCCACCCTGACATTGACATGCTATCCCTACCATGACAAAGGTGGAGAGGATTTCATGTAATCCATGGACACCAGTGAAGATCACAAATCATTGAAGAAAAAATGTTCTGCAAAACTGTTTTGTGGGGTCCAGATGACCCAACTCCCAATGTTAAAGTGCCTTGGAGGCATGTTAACGTTGGGAGTGGGGTCATCTGGACCCCACAAGATAGCACAAGGGATAAGAGTACTTTCTTGAAGGCGTAGTCCCAATCGTCCCAACAGGTGTGTCTGGGCAGAACGGGGCACACAGATGACCAATAGAAAATATCAAGGTCATAGACCAATCAGGTCGTAGTGAACACTTATACGGACAAGGGGGAAGGAGGTGAGATGCAGACATGTCGAATGCATGTTTGATTTTATCAATCCTCCCCATCAAAATCCTGCACAAAGAGTCTGTTAGTGCCGTTCATGTGATACGTGTGCGCTCCTCATGTGCAGCCAGATTATGATGCTAGTTCACACAAGGTTTGGAAACGCGTGTTCAAAAAACCACTTTCCAATGAAAAGTCTATGTAAACATGCGTAAATGCACAAATTGGGCTCCTGTGTTCCAAACTTTTTAAGTCTGTATTTGGGCTCTACGTACAAAATACGCTGCCATATTTGCCTAATTTGATCAGTGAGGGAATTGGAACTGGTAGTGACGTCTGGGTAGTGTCTTTTTCAAAACATGGAAGTGCCAACCATTTGAAAATTGATCATGGAAGAAAAAGTTTGTTGTAGATCTGTGGAGCATAGAAGCTGAATGCAGCTTCTCTATGTTTCGTTTGGGTTTTGGTGGTAAACCATTCAAAGCTTTATGAAACAGCAACAGGACATTAAAGTCTGTCCTCTGGCTGAAAGACCCTAGAACTGGACCGATGTGGTTCTACTTTTTGGTCCTTGTGAGAGTTCTGAAACGGTTGCAGTTTCCCGATGGAGTTTTTTTGGTTGCCCTGTAAAAAGGTTACAGTAGTCAAGTCCACTAAAGATCAACGCATGAACTACTTCTCCAGGTTCTGCTCAGACATCAGGGGCCTCATTTATAAACGTTGGGTACGCACAAAAGAAGGCGTACGCCACTCTCTACGCAATAATTGAGATTTATAAAAAGCAAACTTGACGGGAAAATGTGCGGTCCTTCACACAAGCTCTGACCCAGGCGTACGCACAAAAACGGGTGAAATGGGAAACGGCGACACCGTCGGCAGATGGAAGAAACACGTGAAAGTCAAAATGACAATACTGCCTCTCATAAATAACATGAAGACTTCACAAAGCAAGTCTTACAATTAACAGCTACACGAACACCCGTTTGATCGATCAGCAGTAAAACAAACAAAAAAAAAAATCAAACGAAAATTACAACAGAAATTCAAATGAACACATATTTGCAGAAAGAAAAGTGAAATATGTTCTGCAGTATTGGCATGTTGTGCAATTCATCCTCATAAATAATATATTTAACAGAACGAAATAATTTACAAAACTGATATTCTCCTCAATGTATCCGTCTGGCGGAGCAGATAGGTGCGGGCGTGTGGACGGACGGACAGACATATTAATTGTCCACTGGGGAAAGTTGTTTTCATAGTAAAACATTTCTTCATAAGCTATGGAATTATGGTATTCATGCATATGCCTTTAGTTTGTTTTATTTTTGATAAAACAATGTATGGCGAATGTCTCAACCATTCAGAAAGCAACAAGAAATTACATTTGCGCTGATCAATTTCCCATTTCCACGTAGATTATTACCGACATCTGTAGCTTGTCAGATGTAATTAAATGGATGGAAATAAAATGCCCCATCACAATGCGTAATGACGCACAATGGCTGATCTTGCGCTCTTAGAAGATGTGGCAAATGGAAGAATTCGGAGTGAACGCATCTTTAGACAGCAAGAAAATTTGCTGGCAAACGAGGACGAGTGGCTTATGAGCCGGTTCCCACTTCCTCGAGCCGTCCAGTTGGACCTATGCGGGCTTTTGGGCAGAGGAGCACTAGTCGGAGGAACCACGCGTGTCACCCGGTGCATCTGGCGCTCCGGTGCCCCCCCCCCCTCCTCCTCCCGATGGAGCGCTAGAAGTTTTTTCGCCTCGACTTTGATGTCCACCCATTTCTTTTTTATTTCGGCCACGGTCCAAGGTTGTGAGGCTACAGCATTTAAGGCGTCTGCCACCGTTTGCCGCTCACGTGCTTTTTTGGCATTATGCCCACACTGTGCCCTCCAAACAACACTTTTCTCCTCTTTTCCACCTCGCCAACGATAACTTCTACTTCACATTGAGTGAAGTTACGTTTTTTTTGATTTCCTCTCGGTGTTTGCCGTGGTGTCCCAATCAATGAATATTCATTTGTGGGCGTTTCACGGACTATTTATGGGCAACTATGGGCGTGTCATGAGGCCGCAAAAGCTGCGCTGCTTTTAGAATTGGTTGTGATTTATTAAGGGAAAGATGCGTAGGATGTGCGTGCGCACGGTTTAATAAATCCGAATATTTCTGTGCGTACGCACGTCCTATGTTTCATCCGTACGCCACTTCTGACGCAAATCCTACGCAAAGTTTTATAAATGAGGCCCCAGATCTTTAAAGTCCCACTCTGATCATCATTTGATCTATTTTCAAAATGTTCCCAGTGGTCTTTTAATTATTTTAGCCAAAATCCCCAAACAGTTTCTGCAGAGCAGCAGGAGTTCATCAGAAATTCACCTCTGAGTTGTGGGCGGGACTGTTGGCAAGGAGTAACCCTGCCCCCATTACCCATTATCCATTTGTCTACACACGATGTTGCTAGCTTACAACCCCTCACACCTCCAACATTAGTGGTGCAACCAAAAATGGCGAGCGATGTCGGCGCTATCCAACCACATTTTTTTCGTCTGCTCCTGATTTACAATGACTTGAATAGAGAAATACTCAGAAATGCAATTTTAATCTCAATTTCCATGATAAATGTCCTGCGTCGTCAGCAAAATGCTACAAGAACATGTTAAAAAACAAATTTTCATTGCAGTGGGTCTTTAATATCTGAAATATTTTCAAGACTGCCTTAATGTCTTTATTTAAATGAAGGTTTGTGTCTATGAATCATGAGCTGCAGTCATTTACTATGATGAATCCCGCCCAACGTGCAGACTTCCTGAAGGATCCAGGTTCATTCCAAAGCAGGAAGTCATGAACCGGTGGTCCAAACATGTCCTCATAGACAAACCATGTTTGTACACCGAAGACAAAAAATATGCTTTATGAGGAGAAGTTATCATGTGCATGCCTGGAACTGTATCTGCAGTCCATTTAGGTGCATTAACATAAAAGACGAGCTTTTCCCAACAATCACAATGAACTGTTAAGGACTACATCTGATTAAATTGAATATGAGAAGCTCAAAAACCATGATTGTGGTTTTATTTTTCCATCAACCTTTCCAGCAGAGCAGTCTGCTGTTTAGGGGTTTCCTCTCACGTAGGCGTGCATGCCAGCGCTCTGATAGCCATCAACCGTCTGCACGTTCAGAAACGTTTTAATAGAAGACGTGAGGCAACACAAACTGATTAGGCCGCCTTTGTGAGCGCAGCGCTCTTTGAGAACAGCTTGGCGTTGTCAGGGCCCTAATCTTCATCCACACAGTCTGCGTTCTCTAACCGCAGGCTCTGCAGGCCTGCCCCGCCACACACATTAGCATATGTATGGACCCTCTGCTCCACAACCTCCACACAAAAGGCGGGCGGCCACGAGGGCCAGGTGGTAAGCAGTGGGATTTCTGCTCGCCTCGCCTGGAGGACAGGTGCAAGCAGCTTCACCTCCGTGCGGCGCTCAAATGAGAGGCCGCGGTGAACTTGTGCAGCGCTCCACAAAAGGAGGGACGGATCTTTTGTCGGCTGCTTTCTGCTCGCCTCATGAAAGGAGCTTTGCCCGGGCGGACTGAGGAGGAAGTGGTCGCTCACGACCGCCGGGTTGGAGCGTCGCGGCGTTTCGTGTCAGCTTTCCAACGCAAACGTCTCAAACGCTCCCGTTTCATCATGCCAACATTTTCCAGGAGATAATCATCCAGCTGATTGGAAATATGTTCCAGAGCCTTTGCAGGAACTCTATGATTAGTCGTGTTTACTTTGCTCACAGGCACTTCAAGAACTCCAGCACAGCCCTCCCTGCACTTCCTCAGCCCGGAGAACAAAGAGGAGGCAGGCGATGAGAGCGGTCCACGGGATGAAGGCCATGGAAATGAGGCTTGCCGGTCTTCATTCAGTCACGTGAAAGGCGTTTGTTCAGAGGCGGCGACCTCATCACCATCATGCGTGTTCGGGTTTTTTCCTAGAGCAGATCGGTTTATGGCTTTAACACACAATCGGGAAAAATTCAACAGCTTTTAAATGAAAAAAAATGTTTTTAATGAAAAGTCTTTCACTTTTGACTGCAAAAATAATCTATATGTTCATCTAAACGGGGAAATTCTGAAGTGAATGTTAAAGAGCCCCACTCCAATGAAAATGGTGTTTTTAACATGTTTTTGTTGCATTTTTCTGATGGAGGACATATATACAGAAAATTAAGCTTTATTTGCATTTCTGAGTCTTAATTTAAAATCATTGCAGATGGAAAAAAAGGCGGCTTAAACAAGATCGTATTTGTGGGCGGGCCACAAGCTACATGCCCCCTCCCCCGCTCATACTGCAAGCTAGACAAAGAGTGTGTAAACAGAAAGCTCTCAGCAACGGGGAGGGGAGGGGTGTAACTGTTAATCGACTAGATTAATGAATTCCTACGATCCAACCTGATCCACCAGTCTAAGGCAAGTGGCTAATCAAATCGACCTAAACCATTATAAAACCGTTTTAAAATGAGATAAATCGAAATTAATCAATAGTGGAAAATAAAATTTGGACTAAGACACAGTAGGTTTACCGTACTAGAACATAAAAACGACCTGCAAAGCGGACAACACACGTGAAACACTTTGAATTGAGGAAAGTCGTGACCATCCAGTGTCTAGAATGTTCTAAGAATGTTCCCTTTGGATTCTTTGGATGTGAATGGATTTGACATTCATTCTAGTTTACTTGTTTGTTTGGACACAGATTTCATTCACACTTGAAGAAATCCAAGGTCTGTGGTTCTACCTTTATCCAGATGTTCCCTGGAAAGACATGAAAAACTCCACTTTGTTGGATCTGTGCAGACACTCTTTCACCAGCTGAGTACACAAGTTCTCCAATGAAAGATCTCAAATTGATGATCCATCGTTACCACACAGAAAAGAACAATCCCTCTGGGATCAGTTTGACAAAAAGAAGACCTCTTTTTTTGATGAAATTCAGCGCGTTCACCTCTGATGACCTCACGACAGGAAGATTTCATCACATATGGAAGGAATATAGAAGCTTGGCTTATTAAAGAGAAAAGCTGCTCACACTTAAGCAAAACAAAGCTGCTTTTGATTAAATAACTTACTAAATTTGAAGTAAAAAAAAACAAACACATTTCTCTCCCAACTCCCAACCTCTTAGAAAATGTTTGTCGTCATGAAAGCATGTGGAAATTAACACACAACACGTGTGTTGCTGAGGTGGAAGGTGTGGCTGCTGCTTACCTGTGTAGCTTTATCCTTCATGCAGGAAGGGTACGGTCCATGGGAGTCTCGAGGCCACTGGCCAGTGAGGTACGGCCCTGTGATGGCGTCCAAGGAGGACGCCCTTCGGATGGCGCTGGAACTGCGCACCTGTAATTTGGACCTTTCTGGTGTAAGACAAAAATAAAATAAAATAAAATGATGTGAAAGATGAAAAACAGGTTCAGGTTAAACTAACATTTAACTGCTGAACAGGACAAGCTACAAATAAATGAACAAAAACCAGCCAACCGATATTTTCAAATAAGCTAAACACAAACAGTTTATCTGGAAATGTACACATGTAGAGTTTCCAAAATTATATGTATTATATTTATTGGACAAAAATGCAGCAGAGTGTGGAGTTTTCTTTGTGGAGTCAGAGATAGCATGAAATGGCAGATTTCCTCTAACATTTTTACAGAAAATATGTCTAAATAAAGTAAATTGCGGTGCGACTTTGTCGTTTGGAACTTCCCACTTGATGCATTATATTTATCCATCTTCCCGTTGCCATGGCCTGGGTAAATAGTGGACTCTGATTGGCTTCAGAGTTTAAAAAGTGTTAATGGACGCCTAAAAAGGAAGTTCCGGTCACATAACCTGAATGTTCTATATTACTGCGCTGGCCTAAACACCAGTTGGTAACCAGATAATAGAAACGTGAAACTTAGATGGACAGACGTTCCACATGTTATCACGTCAACTAAAAAGTACAAAAGGACGAGTGATTTTACAGGTGTGGGATAATGCCAGACAAGGAGTCCATTATCAGAAATTAAACCATGGTCAGAGTCGGCGGCGGATTTTCCTATGGGCGATCGCCCAGGGCGTTATCTTGTAGGTAATTTTTTCAAATTTACAATGTAGTTTTTCCATTCACTTTGAGCTGATCCTAGTTTGACCCCAAAGAAACAATTAAAATGATTTTTAAAAATCCAACATGGTGGGACTCCATCAGAGGCGGTAAATATTGGTTCTAGGCGTTGCAAGAAACACAATGCAATACTCGAAAAATAAAATCAACATTGAAAAAGGCGAAGAATCCCGAGATCTTCAGTCTGCGGCAGGGTTTTAATCGAACCCGAATAGAGTCCGCACTTCCTCCTCTCTTCTCAACCCCTTTCTAAACCGTCAAGTATGAATGAAAAAGAAAGTCGAGTCGAGCCCTGAAGCAAATGCAAAAGATTGAGCTGCAGTATCTGATGTTCTGAGGGTGATTTGTTGAGACTTAAAGCAGTTAAGCTCACACCACCCACATACAAACTCATAAACAACCACCCTGCAACGCACATCAACACCGCCTGCCTTCCACGCAACATTCCTGCAGTGACACGCAGCACGGCGAGGCGAGAGGAAGGCAGCGGAATGACTGAAAACACGTGTAAACGTCTGCATCTAGCCTTCAAAGGATCACGTTCGCATACATTCAAGGCAAGCTTGCAGACCATGTCTGAACAGGCTAAAGCCAGGGCCAACATCCACATGAGGCACCCCCTATTCCTGTGGAGCTACAGAGCCGTGCATTGTTGTTCTTTGTTCATAGAACGTATTGCCTAAGTAAGCTGACTGAGCTACAGTAAAATTCCCTGAAGCACTGTAGACAAAGGAAGCAGGCTAAATTTCCATCAATATTGATCCAGGCCAAGCCAGTCCTCTCAGAACAAGGGTTGTGGTTTTTTTCCATCGTCGCCCCGCATGCCAGACCACAAAACCCTCCCAACAGGAAAAAAAGGAAACAGCTTTTCAAAGCACTTCAAGTGCTTTCCAGACAGATACGCACCAAAATGTTGGTAAAGGTTCATTCGTAGAGTCTTAGATTCAACTCAAGAGTTTCAGCTGCACAAACTCTAAACATTTTCAGGGATAGGTGGTTTATTACCTGAAGGGCAAAAGACAGAAAATGTAGACACATGTGAACTAGATTTCTAAACCACTGCTTTCCCACAGCATGGCTCGAGTAACACTGTTTTAAGGCCGTGTCACATGGCCACTACGTACATTCTGCACGGAGGAAAATCATGTGAATAAACATGGAAAGAGTGAGAAAAGTTCTGGACTTAATGTGAAACTTTCACAGATGTATCGCTAACGAACCACGTTAAAAACACAGAAGTACGAATAAACCACACAAAGAACACGTAAACCAATGTAGAACATGAACCGAGCGTGATTATTGCGCTGTTTGGATGCAATTCATTAATGATTCGTGCATCAGTTACGTAAATTCAACATGACGTGTGCGCCGTATACGCGAAATAAAACTGAGACATTAGTGGTTCATGCGTGAAAGGTCTTTTAAAATTTGGAACCACTAAAAACTGAATTCACGTAAAGACCCGTTGGCCGAAACCCTCGACGGACATCTGCGCAAACCGACGAACGCAAGAAACACTCATGGATGACGTACATCACGCACGGATCACGATAGACCAACATTTCATACGTAGAAGATGTGCAAAATGTACATAAGTGGCTGTGGGACTTGGCCTTGAACAAAAATAAGAAAATACATTTCTTTATAGGAAGATTAGATTTTTAAGTTCTGTCAAAATCTGGAAGGTTTTAAAAGTGAGACATGTCTACAATATTGTAAATGTGTTGATTATATTAAAGTTTGAGTATCTAGGAGTAAGGATTCATTAATTTTCTAAATTTCTGATAAACTTTGGAACCATTTCTGCTACTACAAAGAATAAGAGAAGAAAAAGTCACCTCTGAAGGGAATCATTTGCTGTCAATAAAACCTGGAAGAGTTATAAAGCCGTTTCAAAGGTTTTGGAGTTGATCCCTCCACAGCCAGATGGTTACTCATAAGCAGAGAACATTTGAGGAAATGCTGATTCACGGGCTGGAAATCCATACAAATTGAACCCAAAGTCAAGTCTCAGATAAGCTATAAAAAATTCTAACAGGCGAGGCCCTTTGATTGTATGTAAGAAATGGACTGAGTGACTCCTCCCCCTGGCATTCCAAACAGGAAGTGGCTCCAAGAATCCCAAATCCCATAGACTTCGATAGAGAAATCAATAGCTGTTAGTCTTTCTATAGGTCAGAATCACCGTTCTAGCTCTGATACCTTTTTTAACATCTTCTTGATAATCCTCCATTTTTCCCCAGAATTACTCGAGTTATAAACTGGTGGAGCCAGCTTGCCTCGGCGTCCAACGTTCAAAATCTTTGACAGATTTTGTATAGCACACTTTAAACGGTGGGGGTGTGGTCTTCCAACACGTTCAACCCTGATTGGTGGGAGTGGTTGCCATAGAAGCGACGACTCAGACCAATCACTGCTCAATGACGTTGTCTGGCTCCAACATGGCTGCGAAAAAAATGGTAACTGGATTGACTTGATTTGGTTGGAGCCGGGAAGATGTCACACTGACTCAGTCCAGTTCTCATTTACAGTCAATGATTCCATCAAGGCATAAAATTAAAGGCAAATGTATCGACTCGTATTGGACATCTGCATCTTAACTACTTGCTCTATCATTTACCTGTACTTCTGACTTAGATATATACAGGTAAAGTTGGAGTTCTGTTCTTACATAATTTCCCAGGATGCCCGTCTTATTTCCATATTAGACACTTTCATAATGGATTAGATTTATCTGCGCTTTTCCAGACGCTCAAAGCACTCACATTGTGGCCATTATTCATTCACTCCTCATTCATACTTGGTGATGGTAAGCTATGGTTGTAGCCACAGCTGCCCTGGGGCAGACTGACAGAGGCGTGGCTGCCAGCTCGCGCCTACGGCCCCTCTGACCATCACCGGGATCATACATGCACATTCACACACCAGTGGAGCCACACTGGAGGCAAGGAGGGTGAAGTGTCTTGCCCAAGGACACAACGACATTTGGCTGGTGGGAGCGGGGAATCGCGCCGCCAACCCTGCAGTCATTGGACGACCCGCTCAACCACCTGAGCCACTGTTGCCCCATTATTCATAAACAATAATCTCAACACAATGGTACATCTGCAAATCCACTGATGTCTACGAATTCAGAATTCAGACAGACACGAACAGGAAGTCGGAGAAGAAAACTCATCTGCTGCAAAAGAAACTAGAGATGGACTGGTATTTGAGACCAAAACAACCGATCCTTTGATGAAAATGTAACACAACGATTCTCATATTTAGGACCTTAAAGCAAATTTATGATTTCAAAGAAACATTTTTTCACCATCCACTTAAAAGGAAGGTAGAGTGTGAGGTGGACCCTTTTTTTTTGGTGACAACTATTTACATGAAAAGTATGAATTATGCCAGTAATCACATTTGTTTTGCATGATCTGCCACCTGATTGGATTTGTACAGCTGCCCCCAGGCTGGGCAGGAAGCGACTTGTTAATATTAGTCATTAAATCAGATCAACATGTTACACAACAAGCAAACCGCTTCATATTAATTTAAGGAAATTCTCCTGAAAACGAGGAGCAGCGCCTCTGACTGCGTATGCGGACAGAAAACCACATCTACAGCAGACGTAGATGCATTTTCAGATTTGCTCTTACTCTGCAGTTTGAAAGGGTCACAATGAAGCGCAGCTGTTTCAGCACAACAGGCAGACCTTCATTGTTGGGGCGGTAAGAGGACGATGATGGTGGGTCTAAAAAGTCACCACATGCAGAGTAATCCCTTTGACGTCTTCACCGAGGAAGCCTCTGAGCCACCTAAGGACAGTGCTGCTTTTCACTGCAGTCCCAGTGCATCATGGGAGAACTATACAATACATTACACGAAAGATCTTCATAAAGATGCAGCAACGAAAATTAAATATTGTTCAAAATGTCCTATTGGATGATGCAAATCTGAACCATTGAGTCACAACAATGTCGCTTCAATGCATGTTTGGACAGCGAGGTCAAACCAACGAAGGACGGTCAAGTCTCCATCATCACAACCGACACAGGACACTGGTCTGGGTTAAAGGAGAACCTGGGGTATGTGCGGCATGCTGCCGGGGCGGAAAATCAACACCCAAAAGGCAGAAACGCACACACACACAAACACACAGGTGAACCTCGTGGAGGTTAGGGTTAGTCGAGGGGACGCTCCATTCCTCGCATGGCGAGCTAGTCGAGTGGAAGTCATCTCATTCAAAGAATCCAGGAATGTGGGGAGTGTCCTAAACACAAAACTCCAAACTCAACGCCACAGTAGCCACCATGCTACGACAAGATGAGTCAACCATGTCGGTCGCAGCTAATGTTTTAGCCACAAATATCCTTACGGGTGGATACGGGCTTGTCTGCTAGTAAAAATTGGTCAAACCTATACGACCCGCACACAAAAAAATCAAGTCTGTAGACTGTTCAATGAACCCGTAGAGAGGAAGTGTTCATGCACATGTTATTCTACAGGTCATAGTGAACACTTGTCCAACACGTACAGATATTGCAGTTTTCAACTTAGTGCTGTTCACGTGATACGTGCGCGCTCCTTGAAGCAGAAATGAGGAAATTAGACTGAGTGTAGTTTGTGCGGTCGTCCTACAGACACTTACGGATCACGTGCACACCCCGTGCATGCGGTCAGTAAGGAGCCAGTACTCACACCTTACCGACGACTAGAGGGCGGCGTAAGGACGCTGTACGACAGCATCACCCGTAGTGCAACTTCCATAATCGTTACAAATACTTCACGATACACTTACCACACGTACCACAATGGTACGTTCCATTCCATTTATATGACATCCCTTGAGGTGGCGGTTCAAGCCTCAAGGGAACTGCAAGAAAAACCTGAGCTCCCCTTAAGATACAGCCCTCCGTGGGCACAGGACAACCCGAAAACCCACAGCCTAAGCACGACGGCTTAAAGTCATTTGGTCCACAAGAAACAAAGATGTGCTTTGCTGAAAGCACTGTAGTTGTGCTCCAAGTCTTTGAAACTCTAAACACAGAGAGGCTTCACAGTTTGCCTCATTTCAGGTCAGCGGGTTTGCTGAGGAGGCCGATTCTCAAAAAACTCACAGAATCTGAGAGCCCGGAGCAGCTTAAACATAAAAACCGGAATTTTGTTGTTCAGATGTTTTAGGTGAAGCCAGATCACTGACAGTTAGGTGAGAATATCCATGCATGCAACAATCGCTGCCAAAAATCGACTTACACGGCCCTCTTTAGGTTCCGTTTATGCTTGAACCCTTTCTAATTTAGTATCAATTTTTGGATATAAAAATGACTGATTCATAATTAACACATTATTAAATCTGAACAAAGGTGGAACGTTTCAATTCTTATAGTAAAGCTTGCATGTGTCTGAATTTGATGAATCGTTTCTGCATTTTCAAATGAAGTTCAACTCAATTTACAAAACTTTTGTGACATTATAAACTGCAGTAAGTTTTTATAACCGTTTATTCACAGATGTTATGGTTGACTTTTGAGGATTTGCCTTAGTAAAGGGAAAAACTCTCCTCTCCACAGAGGTGCAGCGGTCGTATATAAAGATGTCTCTGCGTTTATGTTTTTATATCAGTTCCAAAGAGGCACCAGCCTCCTCCACCATCATGATAAGCTTCCCTCACATGGTCTCAGACTAAGGAGCTCCTGACTTTCTCACTACTGTTTGTGCAATCCCAAAACAGACAAAAGTCCCCAATGACCGAAGGACAGTTGGTCCACATCACCATGACCAAAGTCAAGATGGAGGGAAGCCTAAACAGATAGAATGTGAGGGGTGAAAGGTCACATTTGAGCCAGAATGACAAACAAGAGCTCATTTCATTTTTTTTTTAAGTTACAGCACACCCTGTCAGTGTCACACGTGGTGTTTCCTGCCTCGCGCAGGTAAAGAGGCTGTTTTACCTTTGGGAACTGGAGAGTCTGGGGGGCAGGACGCCTCTCTGTTTTCGGGGGACAGGCTTTGTTTCACGCTCCCGGCGCCGAGCTGTGGACTGGCGGTGGGGCTCGAGCCGCGGCTGTTCGTGGCTCCTCCGTGCAGAGTCTGCGACCGGGTCGGACTGCACTGACGGTCCGCGCGCAGGAGCTGGTAGGGCACGGTGGCGCGGATGGGGTGCAGGCGGCAGCTGCTGCCGCCGGGGGAGCCGGCATTGCTCCGCCTCACCCGCGGCTGCTGATGCGAGTTAGTGGGAGCGGACATGCCGCTTTTGGCCCAGTTATCCTATCGCTCCGAGGAACGCGTCCTGGCGAAGCGGCGGCTGCTCTGTAGGAAGAGAGGGCTGGGGGCGCCAAGATAAACATTAGCCTGTTAGCCAAAAACGTTAGCTTCTAAAATAAAATAAAAAACACCACTCAATTCGTACTTCTAGCGTTAAAAGCTCATAACGCCTAACACTTTAAGGCACACTTACCTACAGGACCCGAAAACGTTCCGTAACGAACCGAGAAAATAACTTTAAAACGAGTTTAAAGTAGTTATCTCTGTTGTTGGGTTCTTAGGTGTTCCCCATCCTGTCCACTCACTCTAAATGACAGTTGTTCCGTCCAGGCTACTGGCTGATGCCTGTGGGCGGGGCCTAGTCTGTTTAAGCTCAAGCTGTGATTGGACAGTACCCAGGTACAGTAAGACGTCTGATTGGTCAACGTCGCTCCACTAGACACACAGTAAACCAATCAAAACCGGTAGTTCTTTGTGAGCGTGTTGTGGAGAAAAAAAAAAGGGAAAAAAAAACTTCTTCTGAATTTCATGGTTTTATTTCATTGACGTTTTGTAACTACTTTATTAAAAAAGAAAGAAAGGCGTCTTAATTAGATGTATGCATACAAGTGAAAAAGTCCGATTTTGTCAACAATGACCCCAGGGGCGCAACTACCTAATTTCATAGTCTGCGGCCACGTAACCCCCCCCCCCTCCTAAAGCTATCTAAACATCCACACAACACCGTTATTGTTGAAATGTATGAATCTCTTTACTTCTTATCTGATTATGGATTTGACCCAGCAGAACATTTTAGTGAGGTATTTTCAACCGTATATTTCCTCAATGATTCCCCAAATTTGTGTATTGAAGGCCATTTAGAAGGATCTTCTGACCTCTGTACCTCTCTGTTCTTCTCCCTCTTCATCATCAGCTGATCCTCTCTTTTTCTCTCCATCATCATCATTATCTGAACTTCTCTCCTTGTTCTTCTTGGTTGGGACTGACTTGTCATGTATGTCTGCACTTGTTTTCCCAAAATAAGTGAACAGGTGGTCAGCAGAAGTTTAAACCAGAATGAGCATCTAGGTTTTTGTGGCTTTAATAGTTTAATGATTCCTCCCTGAAGTCATCTCTGCTCTCTTTTCTATCAGATGCATCACTAATCTCATGTCTGTCTCCTTCACCTCTTGCCTGTGTTCTTCTTTACTCAATCATACGGCCAAGCAACAATTATTTCATGTTTTAAATAAATCAAACATCTTTCTAATGCTTTTTTTTTAAATTAAGAATACTCTTTAAAAATGACTGACTTGGTATAAACTGGCTTTGCCCTGAACGTCCACCAGAAGTCCAGCCTGTTTCTTTCCTCCATCTGTCCTGATTCTTTCTCTCTTTTCTCATCTTTCTCTCCATCCTCACAGCTGTGTGATATAAACTTTGTTTTAGGAAGATTTTCAAAGAATACAGTGACTAAACTATATCTAAAAATAGAAACATTTTTGATTTTAAATTATATTTGTGTTGGATATCACTTAGTGGTGTATTAGAATAGAATAGTTTTCTTTGTTGTTGTCAAACATCTCCAAATGTTCAACTAAAGTCCAAAGTGTCGTTCAGCCGAAGTGATCTTAAAAGGAAAAGGCTGTTAACGAAATAGTCACTAAAAAAAATGATCCAAACTTTTAACGTAAAAAGAAACAAAAACACCATCTAACCCACCATCACACATACTTCTCCCTTCTGCCCATTGGAGCAGCTTTTATCATCATTTAATTTTGTATTTAAAGAATAAAAACTTTGGTACATCTAGTTTAAGAAATTATTTGTCTCTCTGAAACAAAATCAGTAAAATCAAGCTCCTTCATTTTCTCTTCATGATCAGTGATGCTGTAAATCCTGCTCAGTACACTGGAAGACACTTGTGACCATAGTGGCTTTAGCCTGAATGTTTCCACGCCTGCTTTTGTCACGGCTATATAACGTTCCTGCTGTCTCTCAACCATTTAGAGAAGATTTTCTTCATTCTCACCACATCTTTGTCCCTCTTGCGTTTTCCGTTTTGAGCCCCAGATTGTTTTTTCTTTTGCCTTTCCATTTAAAGCGCGCTGACATCCGATGATCACACAATTCAAATACAAACACGTTCGCTCTGTGTTCAAGGCCCGAGTATCTGTTACAACGTGCTTCTGTTACTCATCATGATCATATCCTGTAAATATATGTCCACAAACAGCTGGGAAATCAAAAAGTACGGACTTTAAATAATTTTCACCACTTCAGTTTGGCGCCCCCTTTGGCCGGTGCCCCTATGCGACCCATGTGCTGCATACCCACTTTTTGTGCCCGTGAATGAACCACACAAACACGTAAAACTTGAATTAAATAAGTAATATCATTACTAAATGCTAAAAAAAAAAGAAGTTTCTGTTTCATATCCAACATTTGAAAGTCATCAGATTAAAATAACATTTGGGGTAAAACTTTGAGTTGGGCATTTCTGATTTTTACGGATTTTGTTCTTTGTGCGTTTTTTCTTTTATAATAATTACGGTATTTTATAAGCAAAGATTCAGACAGTCGAAGGTCTTAAAGAAGAATTCATGCTCATAAGTTAGATAAAATAGTTTTTCTCCCACAGAACACTGATAAGTGTTTCAATAAAACCCATTTTCTTTCATCCTCTCTGCTTTTTAAAAGAAATCCCATTGGAGATTCCCAACACAACTGTGTGAACTCACAGAAAGACAGTCTTTTAGTAGCTCCCCAATTTGTCAGTATGGATTTATTTAAAAGGCAAACACACAGGATAAACTAAAAGGATGACATTTCTTTGCCACCCCTCTTTTAGGACGCCACACAGCTCCCCTCTTTTGTCAAAAATGCTTCACAAACGGGTCCATAAAACCTCCCTGGTGAATGCTGCATACAGTAGGTGCTGCTCCCCCCACCCCCCCTGGTCTCCCACCTCCCCTGCTCCATGACTAAGTGATTTAGCCGTTTCTGGTGGGGGCCAGCCCTCATTTACAATGCAGCCCCCGCTAAAGAATTCTCATTTTCAGTGTGGTTTACACAGACGGTGCCCGTCCCGGCGTTTAAGCGCGGTAAGCACGGCTCTCGGGGGCCGTTTGGGCATCGACACGGAGCAAAGAAAGAGGAGGCCAGTCTGTAAATGTGCAGGGGGGGGGCTTTCTGACCCCCCTCTCCTAGTCTGTTCCGGCAGCTGAGCTCCTTTCTGAAGGAAACAATCTGGAGGGTCTTGTCGGGGTGCCGAGCAGCTGCTGTTTTCTGGGCAGCGTCTTTCATGGACCACAGGCCCGCCCTCCCACTCTCCTCCTCTTCCTCCCCACCGACCCAGAGCTTCTCTAATTCCTCATCCTCTCCCCCCCCAAAAGCAGAAAAAAAAAAAAGAGAAAGCTCCTCGCCCCTTTGGGAGCCAGAACAGACGGTCATTTCTGACGAGGCTTTCGTGAGGTATGTGATCTTCTCAAACATTAAATAGCATTTAAAACACAACCGACACATTTTCACACATTGGCACCTGTAAATCACACCTCTACGACACACGCAGGTGAACGCTTGATGACTACAAACCCAGATTCCTGATTCGGAGGCTGATTACACAGCAGAGCCTCACATTTGTCCTGAGTGACTTTGATTAGTAGAGCAGCGAGTTAAGATTTGCTCCCTTTCTGCCTTTAATTCGGTTAGTGGCCCTCTCCTCCTCCTCCTCCTCCTCCACTCTTACTTCATGACATTCATTAGATTATTACTGAGCAGCATCTCCATTCACTTCCAGAGGAGGACTCTGCTGACGCTCAGCTGTCGGTGTGGCAGCAGCGGCGGCAGCGGCAGGGGGGGCAGCGGTGAGGGCAGCTGCCCCCTGGCTCCGGGCTGGTGCTCGGCCTCCATCAGCTGCTGTCTGAAGGCACCAGGTTCCCCGTGGTGTCCAGCTGCATGCATTTGCAGGTGCAGGCCGACACCGGGCACTCTGTGTGGTCTCTGAAACAGACACGCGGAGGTCAGAGTGAGCTGTAGGAATGGCGTCTGAAGCGTCTCGTCCTGAACGACGGCGTGGATGTGTTGTGGTTTCACACAGACACCTGCATGTGCTGCTCTGTGAGGGAACATTTCTGGAGCCGTTTGCGCTGCAGGCGTTTGCAGTTGGAAAAGCTCAATGCTTATAAACATCCAAACTGGAATTTAAAGTCCCACTCCGATCAGCATCAGATGTATTTTCAAAGCGTTCCCCGTGGTCTTTAAATTATCATCATGTCATTTTTACCCAAAAATCTAAATAAACCTGTGTTGTTTTTTGGACAGTTTTTGCAGGAATTAATCAGCCTTCCTCCATTTCCCCCTCATGCCTTTGTTTCCACTCTTTCCTGCTAGCTTACAGCCCCTCACACCCCCACCCTAACATTATCAGTGCAACAGAAATGGCAGCAGTATCAGATCCATCCAGCTGCACAGTTCAGATCCAGATTCCAGCTCAGACCAGGAAAACAAAGACGTTCATGGATGCATCAGAATGGAGCGGAGCAGGAAGCTTGTGACCCGCCAACCTAAGCCACAACTCAAACGGCATGTTTTCATCTGCTCCTGATTCCCAACGATTTGAGAAAAGAAAAACTCAGAAATGCAGTTTTAATGTGTTCTTCATCATTAGTAAAACATTAAAAAAAAAAACATTAAAAAAGACAATTTTCATCGGAGTGGGTCTTTAATGTGTTTTTAAACCTTGGGTTAATTTTATGCATCTTGGGGAGGAAGTTGGGACAGCTGAAGTAACAGGACCGGGCGGTGGGGATGTTGGATCAGTCTGAGAGTGAAAGAGATTTAAAGGTTTGAGTGAGGCTGAAAAAAGTAATGGGGGTCTATCAAGGTGCTTTCACACTGGCTTGTTTGGTCCACAAAGTCTGTTCATCTGACCTGGGGTGTCAGATGAATGATGATGATTTTGAGCAACTTGATTGACATGTAACTTATGTATTTGAAGCACAGGCAAAGGTTTACTGATGTGAACATCTGTGCACAAATATCACGTCAGATTTGAACGGGTTGATTGAAATAAACATCAGATCAGCTTCCATGCAAATAAAATCTAACCGAAGAGGTGAAAAAGCTTTGGGCTCCGATTGTAGCGTTGACTGTATATGACAACTGGACTGAGTTGCCCCTCCCCCCTGGCGTTCCAAACAGGAAGTGGCTCCAATCAGCCAAAATCCCATAGATCCCTATGGAGAAATAAACACCTATAATTTAGTAATTCTTTTGGTCAAAATAGCCAATATTGCTCGGATATCTTTTTTTTGATAATATGTATTCTGTAGGCGGAGCTTGTTGGCGCCCACGTTCGACGTTCAAAACGTTTGACAGATTTCGTGTGGCCTGCTTTTAAGCAGTAGGGGTGTGGCCTTCCACCAAACTCAGAGTGTCAAGAGGGGTTTCCATAGAAACCTCGACTCAGACAAATCACTGGTTCAAAGCATGGCAGCTTATGTCTCATGAAAAAATGGCGGCTAAATTGGCTGTAGCCAGATGTTTGGGGGGGTTTGAGGGACTATAAGCTAGTGGAAGAGCGCATAATCAGAGAGCTCTCCGAGCCAAGACCTGCCCCCCCCCAACTCAAAACAAATTTCAAGATGAACTCCTGCCGCTCTGCAGAAACTATGTCCTGGAAAACGTTTTTATATTTTGGCTAAAAACGGCATAATTTTTATGAAAAGACACTGGGATGCTTTGAAAACAGATCAGAAGATGATCAGAGAGGAACCTTAAATAAGGGGCAGAAAAGATTATTTTTAGTCACAGAAAATTAATGAAAATGAAAAACTTGGTGGAGTTGTACCTGTGATAAAGAGATTATCGTTGCTGATTTTAGTGGGTTTTATATGATGGCAATAAAGAATTGAATCTGATCTAATCTAATCTAATGCACATTACACAACCAACAAGGTGAAGAATCCTGTTGACTTTAACAAACCCATGAAACTCGAGGATAGAGCTTCACATCTGTTTTCTGTAGAAAAGGGAAGATCTGACTGTGAATCTCTCAGAATGAGGATTACAGTTGTTGTACCAGCTTTGTGTAACGCGTGGAGTCAAGGCGACGGCAGCATTATCTCCAGCAAACACAACCGTTTCGTGAGCAGATGGCGGAGCGGCGTTTGGATCCCATGGCGTTCCTACCTGAACCAGCTGAGCATGTGGCCGGCGTGGCCACCGTGCCGACAGTTGTGACACCAGGTGAACCAGTTGTTGAACTTGGCGAGTTTGTTCTCCCTCGTCAAATCTGCTTTCTCTTCTGACTTTCCGGCTCCTGAAGAGAAGAACGAGGCTTTAGTTTGCAGAGTAACGGTGGATCAGGAGACTTTTCCAGAAAAGCTGCATGACAGAGAGACGCAGAGGAGGTGCTATGGTGATGCGGGCCGGTGTAGGTACCAAAACTGTTCAGCCTGCAGTAAGTGATGATGTCACACTATTTGATTGGCTGTTCGTTGGTCCGATGACGTGTAAGATAGTGATTGATCCGGCCAAATTACGGTACAACTGTCGTAAACAAACAAAGCACTGACATAGAGCGAGATGATCTTCTAAACAGGCTTTTATTATTGTTATGATTATTACTAAGTGCATTTTCGCTTATAGTTTTTTCAATCTGTGCAGGCAGTGCTTTATTATAGGCAGAATGGAGCCAGAAGGGTTAGGATTAGGTTCATGCGTGCTAACAACATTTAGCTATGGATGAACTTATACTGGAATAACCACCAGCCTTTATTTTGTCTGGACCCGACTGGAAACACAAATTCACATGATTGTTTGCACGGTTTCTCAGGACTATTCATTTAAAAGCCGCCTCCTCTGCTTGGAGATACAAATCTCCCGGGAGACACGGTTCTCCTGAGTGCGGCAGCTCGCTCCAGCAGGCAAGAATGGCTACGAGTCCGGCTGCTCGGCTCGGCTCATTCTAACAAAAAATGTCTCTACAAATACTAATGTCGGACACACTTATGAGGGAAAAGAACTACAGGTTATGAAAGGAAACGTCAAATGAAAATATGTAGCAACCGAGCAGATCTCGACGCTACGTTGTTGGGTTACAGTCCTGTGACAGTTTTGGTACCTTCACCCGTCTCTGCTTCACATCCCCACCTGGACAGTTGGAAACCGGCGTGCCCATGTTCATGAGGCAGAGGGCGCAGCGGGGCAGAGGTTTCCTGCACCCGGGGCAGCTGGTGACTTTGGACTTGGTGGGCGAGCCGCTGACCCCGTACTGGCTGAAGCCCCGGCCTTGATGGGGCAAGGCGGAGCAGCTGTAGGAGATGGACTTCCCGCAGAAGTTGCAGCTCACGAACACCTGCCAGGAGCAAACAAAGGTCGGCTGATAAGATCCAAACCAAACAAGCTCACCAGATGTCTGCATGTTTAAAGACACAGATTAAGCTGCAACAAGCACAACACACAGTTCTGGAATGAGTCTTTTTACAGCAGCAAATACTGCTAATGAAGCATAAAAAGTGGAACAAATGTTGGTCTTCTTAAGAAATGAACAGAAGTCAAGTGTATTCACAGTCTGGGGAGAAGTCCTTGAATTTGTGAGGCCTTGCAGAACCACATTTCATGTTTGGACAAACAGTTTTATCGTCGTTTTAGGCATGACACAACAACTGCTCAAAACCTGTTTGTAACATTATCGTTCCTGCAGATTCGACGTGGACAACACTTGCAAAAGAGCAAAACTCTCAAGTAACAGAAGTTTTAGTGAAAATGATAAATGCCTGAAGAGAGGAGCTTGAACTTTTTACTTTTTTAATTTTACTTAGAAACACGAGAGACAAAAGCACAGAGATGTTGTCTTTCTATGCTGATGAAGTTATTTTATTTCAAAAGGTGAATGTTAAAAACAAAAACTTACATAAATCTATGATTAGGGTCAATGCCATGCAAAACAATGTAACCCAGCAGAAAAGATTTCTAAAAATCCTTATAAGGCCATAAAACTTATTCAAGAACAGCTAAAGTGGATTCTTCTGCTAAAATAAAATGATATCTTGTTAAAGTGAATTTGGAAATAAAAAAGTAGCTGAAGAAAACCTGAACAGAGATAAATGATGTGAATTTCACATCCTACATGTTTATTTGTGTTTTCTAAAATGCTGAAAACGCTAAACTACATGCTGATAATGAAAGAAAGCAAGAATACGGAACACAAAAGTAGCTTTAGAACAAACAAAAATGCTTCAAAAGCAAGAAAAAAATTGTTCTAAAAGTCCAAAAGCAAAAGAATCCGAATGCTTCGACATCATGGAGTGTGTGGTTTGACACCCTTAAAAGTAATTAAGAAGAGAAGGAGGACTCCATCCCATAATAGTGGATCACCTGTGCGAGGGGCTTGGAGCTGGGGTCCAGCTTTCCTCTGAGGATGTCAAACTCGGCCCGTTTGTGCCAGAACCTCCAGGCGTCCAGCAGGTTGCGGTAGTTTTCGATCCAGCACTGGACTCTGGGATCCTTTAACACCTCGCCTGGGGAACCCTGGGAGGACAGGCCGTTAATGGCTTCCATTCAGCTTTGAGCGTGAAGGCGGCCCCGCCCTGAAGGCGCTCAAGGGGCTTCATCAGCTTTCATTCATTCTACACAAGGGCGCTCTGACGGGAGCTTCCAGCGTTTTTCAGCAAAAAGCAACTGGTCCAAACACAATCCCGTCTGGAGGAACTTCCTCTGTCGGGGAACGATCGCTTCACCGCTTTCTGACAAGAAAACGGTTGGGCGCGAAAAACTAGGACTGTAAAAATCAGACGTGGACCGTCTTGTATGGTCAAACAGACTGAACAGTCATCAAAGCAAACTGGAAACTGCAGACAGTTGTTGGCGTTTCCATTACTGACTGGGATAAACCAATGCCTGTTCATAACAATGGAGGCATCCTCCACTGGTTGGAAATCAGCTGGTTTTCAGCGTTTGCACTCGTCCCTCTTCAGTGAACCATCAACCAAATCAGAGGACTGGACTGAGTGAGATGGGGTGACATCATCCAACCAAACGAAGCCAACTCAGTCGCCATTTTACCTCAAAAAGGACGCCGCCATGTTAGGGCCAGACGGCATCAGTAAGGCAGTAATTGGACTCGACACTCTGAGCTTGTTGGGAGCACCTACTTTTATTCAGGCGTCTGATTGGCCAGTTTATCTTGAAGAACTTGATTTACAGAAAAATATCATGGATTATCAAGAAGAGGTTAATATAAAGGTATCAGATCCAGAATGGTTCTTCTGACCAATAGAATGAGTAACAGCTGTTTATCTCTCTGTAGAAGTCTGTTGGATTTACTTCTTGGAGCTACTTCCTGTTTGGAAGGCCAGGGGGGAGGGGTTACTCAGTCCAGTTCTCATATACAGTCAATGCACTGAATGCAGGATTTTTTTTTTAAATTATCAAAAAGGAAGAAAAAAAACAACAACTGGGTAATTTTCAAACAGAGATTTGGACGCTTACCTGAAGACTGAAAGAAACGGCTTCACAGAAGAATTTATCTGGAAACCAAAGATGTTAAAAGAAAAGGGCTTTTTGGAACCAAACTTTTCCTTCTTTGTTTTTTAAGGATTTACGTTGAAGTGAATCGGGATAGTAATGCTCGTGTGATGAGCCCTCCCTGTGGTCACACGAGGAACTGACACGGTTCCATAAATGAGCCAAAAGTAGAATAAACTTTGTGCATTTTAGTTAAAAAACAGTAATGATTAATAAAACTGGAAACATCTCACTAACTGCTCTCTGAATTCACTGGCGATTCTTTCAGTCACATCAGCTGTTTACAAAAATGTAGGAATGACACGACCCCCCCCCCCCTAATTATTATAGTTTTCAACAATGAGGTTGAAAAATGTTTTTGGTTTAAAACAAACATAAGAGTTATGACATACATGAAATAAATTCTTGGAACGTATCCATTAGTGGATTTTGTCTCTACAGGTTTGAGCTCAAATCTTAGTAAGTAAAAAATGACATTTACTTCCTGCAATTAAATTTTTTTTAGACAGTTTCAGGATCATTGTGCAAATATCTTGTAATATAATAAAAATGTCTGTGAAAAAGAGGCTGGAGTTATACTAAAAAAACAACATTTCTAAATATGGTAAAAAAAATACTCAAAAGGCCCAGACTACTAAGGGTTAAAGTGTGAAACCAGCACTTCCTGTTTGAGTTTACAGGAATATTCTGAAGTTAAACTGAATTTTTCTTCTTTTTTTCTGTGTGCAATAAAGCAGAATTTATCCCCATCTCAGTAAACTGAACACGATTACATATTTTTGGCGTTTTTCCTTTTTTCTCAATAAAACAATCAAAGATCAGCTGAACTAGTTCGATGGAGCTATAAGGAAAAAAATGGTTTTATTGAGCTTTTTTTTCCCTCGGACTAACCTTCAACATGCAGAAGCTGGCAGTCTGGACGTCTCCAGTGATGTCCACATAGCTCTCCATCAGATCCACCCCGTCTTTAGTCAACCCCGTAAGGAGAAGGCCCTCCAGGTTTCCTGCGTCCTTCATCTCAGCGGTCAGCTTCTCAATGTATCGCGGAAGCTGCAGGGATTCACCGGACAGAGAGCGTTTTCCAGAACGTGAAGCACGGATGCTCGACAGCGAGACCGTCTGCGGCGTGAACTCACCTGAGCGTCGCTGAGGAACATGCAGGCGAAGGCGACTCTGTCTCTCACAGCAATGCTGCTCTCGTACTGACACAGAACGGCAAAAGCGTGTCCGGAGGGACGGAGAGGAAAACGATGTCACCAAACAATCGAGAAAGCCAAATGACAAGAGAATGTATGTAAGGATCAATACCAGCACGGCATCGTAGGCCCCGGGCTCGCTGGTGAGGAAGGCAAACATGATGCAGAGGTAGGGGTTCTTCAGCTGCAGCCTCAGGGAGCTGCACATCTCCCTCCACAGGGACGCCTTCTCATCCGTGTAGCCCGACAGAGCCATGGCAACCACGTTCAGGTTCAGGTCACCTGCAGGTGAAGAACTCAACTTAGGTCTGCTGCAAAAACAACTCAAAATGAGGGAAAATGAAGCATTTAAAAGAAATAAAAGCTCTCGAGTTGTCATTTTTATTCACCGTTTTGTATTTGCAAACCAAAAGCGATGAAGAATCTCCAAACGTAGATCCAGTCTTTGGATTTTGAGGAACCTTTCCGGTTTCTGCTGACATCATATTATCTTCAAACACCCTTTTAGTCTGAGCTTCAAAGTTTTCCTCATTAATGTTTTGTTCAATTTTGCAAATTTGATTACAAAACTTAAATAAAACCAGACCAGAATGAGCAGACTCCACCCCTTTTTCCCACGCTCACCACACAAAGAAAAACGCCTTGAACTTATTTCTAAAGGTGCCACATTCCATTAAAAGAACCACTCTGCAATAAATGTACTTTTATTTTGATAAACAGATTGTATCAGCTATAAAAATGACAAAAATACCATTGAGAGATGGACTGAGCTACTTCACATCCCAAACAGGAAGTGGCTCCAAGAAGCCAAAATAAGAGAAATAAACAGCTGTTCCTCCGTCATTCCATTGGTCAGAAGACCCATTCTGGATCCGACACCTTTTTTTTAACGTCTTCTTAATAATCCTTTGTTTTCCGTGATATTTTTGCTGTAGTTACTCAAGTTCAAAACTGGCCAATCAGACGCCTCAATAAAAGTAGGTGGAGCCTGCTGGCCCCCAAGTCCAACATTTGGGGTGTGGTCTTCAAAAAAGGTCACTCCTGCTTGGAGAGAGTGGTCACCATAGAAACTCAGATGACGTCTGGCTCCAACATGGCGGCGTCCGTATAGCGAAGAAATGGCAACTTCATTTCATTTGATACAGTCAGCGGAAAAGACCCATAATGTGCACAGATAACCATCAGCTCTGGACAAGCAGAGAAAGTTATGGTTGCTATGAAGCGGAAGTTCCAACATTTTGAAAGAAGTGGTGGTTCTGTGTAAAAGCTAGGAGGGGGCGGAGTCTCGAGTGATGGCTGCTTCCAATTTTTTCCAGCTTTCGTTCTTCTGCTGTTCAAGAACCAGCCTGTAAAACAGTCAGTCGGGTAAGACTAGACTGAGTCTGCAAACGTTAAAAAACAGGAAGTGGGACGGGTGGCTGGATTATCTGATTCTGTTGAGGGTTTCCCTTCAGCAGCTGCTCCAGTTGTGGCCACAGTCTGTCGGTAAACAGTCATGAAAGCCTTTGTGTGGCCAGGTGGAACCACAGCAGCTGACACCGTTTATTTAGAGTCACTTCCTCAGCAGAGCTGACAGAACATTACATTTGACCACAGCGTACGATTGAAAACTGGGATTTTGAGTACCGTTTTACGACAATTAAGAGCTTTTTTTGAAGGAGAAAAACGCTACAGAACGCCTCACGAGTCATGCTGAGAAATAGGAAAATCCCAAAACCCGTCCATCCATGTCCTCCACCCACTGTGTCCCTTTTGGGGTCACATGGTTGCTGGAGCCTATCCCAGCTGCCGTCTGGTTAAGGTGGGGCGGACCCTGGACAGGGTCGCCAATCCGCTGCAGCGCCCAAACATTCACGTTTTTGGGACCGTGGGAGAGAACCGGAGCGAGCAGAACATGCCCACTCCACACAGAAAGGACCCAGCTGGGACGGAACCATCCCACCGTGAGGCGGGGGCGCTAACCACTACACCACTAGGGACAAACCCACCAAGAAAAACGGATCCACCAGGCGTTCGGACTTCAAGTTTTAGAGCAATGGCAGGTTTCAAAAATGCTTCAAGATCCACTTTACCTGAAGGCAAAAGATCCTTTATTGTATAGATGTTCACTCTGATGTTTTTCTGCAAACACGCAGATATAGATCAGAATGAACCGTACAGAGACATTTAAACCACTTCCTGGTTGTAATCTGGGCCAAGGAGGTCATTATTATTTAAACTGGAGAATATTGAACATGACATCATCTCCATAAATTGGTTTTCTTAGCGTTTCCTTCCACTAAGGTGGGAAACGTGCAGACTCACCCGGAGCAGGTTTGCTTTGTTTAAATCAACACATCATGTGGCGGCAACGTTGCAGAACGAAAAGGTGGACACGCCTTATGGAATGAATGCGGCCGTCAGTCACGCCGACTTTTCTAAGCCAACACCAGGAGCTTCGCCTCCTCCTAACCTCCTGCTGGGTCATTTCTTCTCACAACAACATTTACTAAATGGTTATTTGAAGATTAAATTCTAATCTGGATTACATTGATATTCAAAGAAGGAATATTAGTGGTGCTGAACTCTGATTACTTTTGGATTTTGTGCTTTTTCTTTGACTCAATATTGAGTTAAGTAGAATTTTTTTTTTTTTGCATAGTTGCTGAAAAATTCATTGTAAAAATTTTTTTAAAACGCATTTCAGTTGTTAGCCTTCAAAAGAGACAAAGAGACCTTTTCGAGTTCAACCCTGACCGGAAAACCGATCAAACGAATCCTTGGATGTTCAAAAACTCCCAGAAGCCCCCCCCCCGCTCACCTCTGTCCGTCATGGCTCCCCTGTTGAGGATCTGGATGGCCCGGCGGATGTCCAGGTTGAACAGAGCGATGGCGGCGGCTCGCTCCCACTCCTGTTCCTGCTCCAGGGAGCGCAGGAAGGTCTCCACGTCGATGTCGGACCCGCGGCTCACCCAGCCGCAGAGCCGCAGGGCCAGGCTGCGCTCCTCGCTGTGGTACCGCGGCACATCGGTCTGCCGCTCCGAGCCGATCCAGCACCTGCGGCTCTCCGTTGTGCCTTCAGGCAGCAGAAACGGGAACGGTGACGGATCTGGAAACACTCTGCTTGGCCAACCTGCTGACCTCCTTACCTGAGCTGCTCTTCACGATGTTCTTGATCCCAGAATAGAGAGACTGCTTGTTTCCCGGCAGTTTCAGCTCCGCGTCTTCGGCGCTCTGCTTCATATGTGACGCTTGCATAGGAAACTCTTCGCATTCAAGTTCACTTCACTTCATATTAGAGGTTAAAAACCAGGATGAGGATCTTACTAACTTATTGGAACTGTGACAAATGAGCGAGCTTCTCTGCTTTTATTTGAATCTGCAGATGGTTTCAGACCTGCTGCTGCTGCCGAAGGGAGTCCTTCCTCTTTACAGTCGCCTCATGCAATTTCAGCATAAAGACTCAGAGGATGAAATGTTTCAGCTTCCAAACATTTGAACAGAAATGTAATAACTTTCCCTGAAATAAACAAACACGGGGATGTTTATTTACCGTCTGCTTCATGAACTGAGACGACGGAAATCATCTGACCTATTTATTTATGGAATAACTGAGGAAAACAGCAGACGCACATGTCTGTAGGCGTTTATAGGTCAGATGGGTCTCTCAGGAAGTGTATCACTAACTATCTAAATCTGATTAGAAACATATACATATATGTCTGTTTTTTATTGCTTGAAACAAACTAATTCCTGCCCTCCCTCCAGATAATTGAAAGGCTGCCCTCTGTTGGCAGATCTGTGAAGTGCTACGAGGATTATTCCACTCGGGTGTGGGGGGGTGTTACCCACTGAAGGATATAAAACAGGTCGTACCACAAGGACTTGAGCTGAGGGTCGTTGCCTCCGGCCAGCAGGTGGTTCCTCCAGACCTGCACCGTGTCGTGTCCGTACCTGGACTGGGCCCGCTGCCTCATCTTGGTGGCGATGTCCTTCTCGGCGGCACGCTCCGCCCCCTCCGCCGACTCCTCCATGCAGTCGTACAGGTGCCGCCCGCACGCCCACATGAGCGAAGAGGTGGAGCTCCATGCCAGGGAGATGCGCTCGAACACCGTGAAGTCGGTCATGGCGCGGTTGGCGGCGGAGACCACCACCATGCGGTTCTGGGAGGAGGGGTGCCAGGCGAAGCTGCCGATCTGGCTCTCTCCGGGTTTGACGCTACGCTCGATGATGGTGGGCTCCGTCTCGTCGCCGATGGGCGTGGGGGTGTGCTGCATGTCGTACAGGCGGATGATGTTGCTGTCCCGGGTTAAGGTGGCCAGCAGGCCGGTGCGAGTGGGACACCAAGCCACCTGGGGAGGGGGGCAGAACCCTGAATAATGCCTGAAACCAGGTTAAAGTGCAAACCGCAGACAGAGGCGGCGGCGGCGTACCTTTGTGAGCGGCTTGGGCTGCTCGGTGAGCGTGAGAACCGGCTTTTCAAACTTCCTCAGGTCCCAAATGGCTACCTGGCCCTCAAAAAAGGACGCCACGCGGTCGTGGAAGTGCGGGTCAACGGCCACGCCCTGGATGGCCTTGGTGTTGACGAAGGTCTTCTGGCTGGTGTTTCGGAGGTCGAATATGGCCAGGTTCCGGTGCATGCCCGCCAGCAGCAGCTTGGGGTCCCGGAGCAGCCAGCAGAGCGACAAGCAGGCGTCGTTCTGGCCGATCTCATACAGGGGCTTGGTCACCGTGGTGCCAGAGTCCAAATCCATCGGCGGGAGGCGGCTCTTCTCTGCAGCGACGCCGGTCTCCGCGGCAAACTTACTGCTGATGTCCCAGATCAGGACGGAGAAGTCGGCCCGGTGCTTGTCCAGCCCCGCGGCCAGCAGGTTGCTGTCCACCGGGTTCCAGGCCAAAGTGTTGCACTGACGGGCGTGTTTGGGCACGAACTCCTTCCCCACCAGCTCCTTGCAGGCGGCGTTGTGGCTCTGACCCAAACTGGTGAGCACGACTCTGCCGTTGGCTTGACCCACAGCCAGCAGACACTCGGGCTCCTGCTTGGGGTACCAGGCCACACATTTCATGTAGGGGGTGTCGGAGTTGATGGCCAGCAGCGTGGCGGCGGTTTCCTCCGACAGGGGCAGCGAGCCGGGCTTCGTCTCGGCGCTGCAAACAGGCCCGATCCGGTACAGGCCCAGCTCGGAGTCACAGATGACGTAGCGGTCCGGGTGGTGCGGCGACCACAGGATGTCCGGCTTTGAGCCGCTCATGGTGCAGCTAGAAGACTCGTCTGTTCTCCCCAACCTGAAAAACGACAGAAGGTTTTACCTCCACGAACGCAAACGCCACCGACCAGAAACCAAAGTGATGGATTCCACCACGAAAACTGGACAGAGGAGGGATGGTCCGAAAATGAGAGATGTACTCGTTCAAAACGCCGCAGATGGGCGGCGAATTCAGGACTGTGCGTTTAAAAAAAAAATACTACTTGAATGTCAAAGTGAAATAACCAAATAAGTAAATAAATAAACCTTAATAGACAGATATAAAATGGTAACTGTCAATAAATACATTAAAATAAATAAATAAGTAAAACATAAATAAAACTGACCTAAAAAAGGAAACTGTTAAAAACCTGAACAGTCTCTGCAGCCCTGAGGCATGCTGGGAGTTTGTTCCACAAACCCATAATAACTGAATGAGGCCTCGCCGTGTGTTTCAGTTCTAACTTTTGGGGAATCCAAAAGGCCTGAATCAGAGGACCTCAGGGTCCACCAGGACTCATCCGTCTGAAGGCCCGAGACCATAAAAACATTTAGAAACGTCTACGCTGTAAAATCCCATAATCAAGTATTTTAGTTGAGTTTCAGGCTTAAATCTCTTTTGACACTTGATGGAAGACAAAACTCACTAACTTCTCAGTAACAACCTGTTAAAAGTCAATAAATCTTCAGTCCATTGATCTTTAAAACTTTTCTTTTTCTGAAATACAAATAGATTTTTAACTCCTACATCATATTTTAAGCAGAAGTTTTATTTGTGATGATCTCATTTAAAAGAGATTAACCTGCTTGATTTGGGGAAACTGTGACACACAACATTTTTAAAGACAAAGTTGTCTTAGTGTGCGATTCTAGTCTTAATTTAGGACGATCACGGTCTAGAAATGAGGATTAATGAAAGGCGTTTAACAACGATCCGATTCTCTGACGTAAAACGGATCCAGGTCGTCTTTAAAACTTCCAGCAGTAAGAAATTCCTGCTACTGAACAGTTCTCCAGATTCTTTGGATTTCTTCAAGTGTGAATGAAATCTGTGTCCAAACCAACCAGTAAACTAGAATGAATGTCAAATCCATTCACATGTTAGTTTCCTAAAGTTCACCACTGTTGTTTTTCCACATCCAAAGAATCCAAAGGGAACATTCTTAGAACATTCTAGACACTGGATGGTCACATGACTTTATTCAAAGTCTGTCCACACATTGAATGATCCGTGTTATTGACGTCACGTGTGTTTTCCACTGTTTTTACCTTAAAGTCAAATAAACCTACTTCCTCTCAATCTAAATGGTATTTTCCAATGTTGATTACAGGTCGATTTATCTCAATTTTAATGTAGTTTAGGTTGAATCGATTAACAAATTGTCTCAGACAGATCAATTGGTTTGGACAAGTTGATTAATGATTACACCTCTAAGAGTTGAATGGGTTATATTTAATTGGGTTATTAAGTGTATAAATGTACCTACTTTAAGGATAGTAAAAAAAAAAACTTTCAGGTCTCTTTAAGACATAATATTTCCAATTTCCAGACCAAGAAGCCTAAATATGAGTGCATGACAGATTGTATTTTGTCTTAAAAGAGAAAATCATTGCAGCTTATTTTCAGAAATCTTCCCAAATACGTTTCAGTGGCAGATTCTTTTCACTTAAAGCAAAACAAAACTTATATTCTAGATTTTTCCTGTGAATTTCAAGGAAAATTCACGTCATGCTTTCATAAAAACCTTGAATAAATGTGAAGTCAGGTTACAAACATCAAACCCTGTTTGTCCTAAAATCCATTTAAGGTTCCAATCTAATCTGTTTGACGTTTTAATCACAGAAGGAGAGACTTTCAGGAGCAAAGGAACATTTAAAAAACCAGGATGGTTTTTATTTCACAAGCAGAAAAAACGCGTTTCTAGCTCATGGTTCCGTATAATAAAACACACATTTTATCTTATGTGAGAAATTCACTCCAAACGTGCGAATTCCTCTAGTTATATGTCATTACTTTAAAACTAATATCAAACCAAACAACTTCTGTCATTTATTTTGTTTAAAAAAGTCGCAGTAAACTACGAACAAAATGCGTTTTAGAATTGTTCACTCAAAAATCAGAAAGTTTGTTGACATGCTAATCTCACCAAGCTAATGCTAATGTTAACAGATCCAACGGAAAGGTTTTTATTTTGTTATTAAATCTAAATCTCCGACATATTTCATAGGAAATGATTCTCTAAGGACGCAGACGGTACTTACTCTCAGCAGGTTTAAACACACGAACGAGGTTCGGCTGGAAAACCACATGTCGCACACTCACAACTTTGGAGGAGCACAAGGATGTTGTGTGTTACACCAAAATATGTCCGTGTAGCAACAGCTGTCGGCGGTGTAACATTCCACTACGGGTTGCTGGACATAGAAACTACCACTAGAGGGCGCAGGAGTCACAGAAACGAAAGATAAGAACTCAGGAGACAAATCACAATTACTTTAAAACATAAATAGAAGCAGATTTATAATCTTAGTCTCCGTGGACGCAAAAAAAATAAAGTAAATATTTAAAAGCAAATGCATAATAATGAACTAAAATTAACATAAAAAGTTAAAATTAAAAATAAGTTATAAAAGAAAATATTTTTACAATTCCAATAAATATCCAGGGTTTCTAGAGAGAGGAGAGAGTGATGAGAAATCTGGATGAAGGAAGTGATGAAGTTTGGAGTTCAGGACAGGAATGCAGGAGGACAGATGGTGGAGGACCGTGCTAAAAGATTGGGAGCTTCTCCCAGAAGACCCAGCAGCTCCAGCTAAAGACATCATGGAGACTCGTTTCATCTGGAATGAGGAACGCAGATGAGGAGACTGTGCTGGAATGAGGAGAGTTCAGGAGTTTGTGAGGAGAAAAAGGTTAGCAGAAGTTGTGCAGGACATCCACAAGATGTTCTGTAGGACAGTGGAGCTGAAGGTGGAGGTCTGAACACATCGAGGAGGAGGAGGAACAGGGATGATGTTGGTAAAAGGATGGAGCTGCCAGAAGGGAAGAAGGTGGATGGATATAAAGAGTGAGGAGGATGCATTTGAGAGGATGAGATGGTGCTAGATGATTTGATTTGATGATTTTGTGACGCTCTGTCACATCTGCAGACAAACTAACAGTGAAGACTTATGAAAAGACATGGTGGAGGTGCTTCAGGGCTGCTTTTAGCCTCAGGGTCTGCTTTTATGGTTCTCCAGGAATTGCCAAAGACGGGTGACCTCCTTCAGATCATCATCTGTGTTTGATGTTTGAGTCGTTTTCATCTCTGAAGGCTCCAAATTGAAGAAACTACCCTGGGAGTGTCTGCAAAGATCCCATAAAACGAGCTGCTGGAGCTCCATCAAATATTAACAGAGTTTCAATGATTCCTTTATTATCTCCTCAAGCAACAGAAATACTGTCCCACAATGCTTTGCAGCTGCAGCTCCAGTTCTCATCCATGTGAAGAACAAAAGGCTGAACGGGAGCAGCTTCTGCAGCATCTCAGACACCTTCTCCCTCAGTTATGGGTTCAAGAACGTCGACTCTAAAGTAAAAAAAATAAAGGAAAGATCATTTATGTATTTAAAAAGTAAAAAACCCACAGAAATCTGATGAAAAGCGTCTCTCACATGAAGGATTTCTAGTGATAAAGACAAGAAAATACCACAAGTCTTCCAAAAACCAATAACCTTAATATCAATTTAGGCAGCAGGTTAAACAAAAAAATGACGATAACGATTAAAATCCTTGATTGTTTAGGGTGGATTCGTTTAAATCAAAGCCAAAACTCAACATTTCACATTATTTTGTTTTTATTCTGATGTTTTGACCATTTTCTCCCAGGAAATTGTTTTATTTTTAGTGAATTTTTAGATTTCTATAGACACAATATGATTATTTTGTTTCTGTTTTATTTATATCTTTTAAGTTTCATTTTGCCAGAATTCTTGCTTTTAAACAAATTTTACTCTTTTCTTGTAGTTTCGGGCCAAAACTTCAAACTCCAATCTTACATCTGTGACTTTTGATCTTTTATTTTTCATTTTATTTTACAACAAACCTCTTATTCTAGAGTTTGGACTGCTTCATGGAAAAAAAAAGTTCCTTCAAAGTGTCTTTATTGAGGTCAATCTGATATTTTTGGTATTTAAAGTTTGATTTTCAGAATCTTATTGGAATTTTGTTTCTCTAAAATATGTTTTTTCCTCCTGACACAGTTCTGAAATGATCTGCTTTGACAGTTTTTGACGTTCGACAAACTTTGGTCCTCAGAAGATGTGAAAGTCTGAACGCAGAACGTTCATCTATAAAGTCATTTTGATGATTTATTTAGAATCTGAGAGTGTTTTCACGTACATGAATGTCCTTCTGTCTGACTGATCTGCATTGAAGTTCAGGGTCCAGGAGGTTCTGGGTTTGGGAGTCTTTAGTTACCGTTTCAGCCACCAGGTGGCAGCACTGCGTCACCCGAATCTCAGCTGCAGGTTTGGAGACAGAAATTCAGTTCTGTCTGTCAAACGTCTGCTGGACTGAGGTGGTTCTGCTCCAGTGGACCTCAGGATCCTGTTTTGAAGGTCTTCAGTCAAAGCTCAGGGTCCTGTGAACGTACGGCGCACAATCATCATTTTCAGATTCAGTTCCAGATTCTGGCTCCTCGGAGACAGAAACTCTGTCTAATTCAGCAGAGCATCTCACTCCGCCTCTGATGGTTCTGTGGACAGCCTGAGGGGATCGGTGTGTCGTCTGGGTTTGGGTCGCGATCAGAAACACTGGTAATGACGCTCTGCCCCCAGCGGGGCAAAGATAATGTGGTTCATAAACGCCACAGGGGCAGGAAGATGAGTGTCCGCTGGAGCAGAAAGATGAAGGAGGAAGACGCCGCTGGATGTCGGGGTTGGAGAATTGTTAATCTGATCCGTTCTGCAGTTTGGTTCAACTTTAACAGAAAAATAGATAAATAAAGATAACTGAATTCTTAATTGTGAAATCCCAGGATTGAAATATAACAGAAAATCACCTGAAAAGTAACGTCTAAATACTAAATTCTTTGTTTTAATTCTACATTCTAAGACAAAAAAAATCCCAAAACTAAGTTAGTTTGGGCAAAATAAAAAGCTTAAAGCCCAAAATAAAAACGAAGTTTAGCTTCACACACAAAAGAAGTTTGTACAAACATCCACCTCCTGTGTGCAAAAATAACAGGACGCTGGTTTTAAAAAGATTTCTGTCCTGTCGGTTCAGCTGGACGACACAGAAACAGCAAAACTGAAAACGCAGAGTGGTGCGATGAGTTAAAGCCAAAAAAAACAACGTAGAGCTGCACAGAAAAGAGAAGGAATTGTGTGCAAATATTAAAAATAAATGAGAATAATAAATGAGAAATTATATAAAAATTTCCTTGGCATTGGAGGATGTTTTTGTTCGCCACGCCCACATTCCTCACATGTTCACATTGTATGTTCCTGTTGTTTTGTTCATGTGATACACTTCCATGATTTTCCAGAAAAACCTGTGCGAACAGCGGAGAACATTTCCAAACTTTAACCCAACACTCTTCCCAATTAGCTTCCCGATGATGGTGGAGGAGTTAGGAGGCGGCGCATCAACATCTGCAGAAGGTACCAAAGGGGGGGATTCAAGATGGTGGTCCCCTCTGAAGGTCAAAGGTCAATGAAACGTTGGTAGTAGGCCTAACCGGGTGGTGTGTGTGTGAACTTTGCTTGAACATTTGGTTATTTCTCGTACTGTAAGACAGGAGATCTGTGAAAAGGATCTGGTCCTTCCGTCCAGAACTGCTGCTGCTGCAGGACTGAACCATTTCCCGCTTGGAATGGTTCCTTCCATCCGCACCGACAGTCAACAGGAAGAAGATCTTCTCAAAAAAGACGCACGGACACACGGACACATTAAATATAAATCATTTTATAATATACAAATTTTACAGATGCAACCAAAGGAAAGCTGACACACTGATGACGAAACGTTCTCCCATCTGGAAGGCGGCGGCGGCGGCGGCGGCGCATGATCAGAGGTCCCCAACATTCCTGATAGGAGAAACTTCAGACACAGAATCCCAGAATACCTGTGAGCGCCCAGAAGACCGCCCACTGCCATGTTCACAGCACAGAGAGGAAATGAGCCGCCATGTTTGTTTACGGCGGCGCCGGACGTTTGAGCTGAGAGGAGACACGAGGAGACGTTCAAGCGCCTCCTCATTCCCGCCAACACTGCTCCTGCACCTGCGTCCGCTCTGAGAGTGGACACTAAAATGTCCCGCGAACCCTGAAGGGGACTGAGAGGGGGGTTGCTGTGGGATTGTGGGGCAGATGGCGTCCTAAACGCCACGGCGGCAGGAAACACAAACCAACTCCTCCTTTATCTGTGTTTGTAGAATCCTGATTCTACAATATTAAATTCTACAAATATTAAATAATATTTAATAGTTGAGCTTAAAATGTCCTTTCTGAGTCTTTATTTCTCTTTGTTTTCCTCGTCTGAGCTGGAATCTGGATCTAAACTGGACGGCTGGACAGGTTTACGGGTATGAGGGGCTGTAAGCTAGCAGGTAGGAGTGTAAACAAAGGGATGATGGGAAATCAGCGGATCGTTACTTCCGCATCAACAGTCCCGCCCACAGGAACTATGTCTTAAAAAACGGCTTAAATTTTTAAAATTTGGGTTAAAAACAGCATCATCAGGATTAAAAGAAGACAGGAAACACTTTGAAAATAGATCAGAAGATGAACTATTTGAAACAGGATTTCTGTAATAGTGATGCGTGTCTTTGTTAGATCTGAACAAAAACAAGCTGAAGGCAGCTTTCCCTGATTATTTTAAGCCTTTCTAGGAAAATTTTACATAAAATGTATATTTTGGTTATAGTCATGTAAATATTTAACTACCGGTTTTAATTAACTTTGAGAAACCCCCTTTTTGTGTCCAGATTTAGTCAAATTTCCGGTGAAAAAAGGATCAAATATCCACAATATTTCCTGGTTCATCACATTTCAGTGTCATCAGTCCATGACCCTTCTCTGACCCTCGACCTCCTCAGTGATGACTTCATGCGCCGCCGCCGTGCATTCAGAAGGGCCGTGCCTCCCCCTCAGCGGTGAAACCGACCCCAGGAGGAGGAGGAGGAGGCGCCGTTCCAATGGTCGTGAGCTTCAGCGGAGGCGACGCAAAGCCCCCAGCAAAGTAAAAAACATAAAACATTCACAACGAAGTCCAAAAACACAACAGCTTCATGAAGGGGGGGCACAGCCCCGCCCCGCCCCCCCAGCTCTGAACTCCAGCGATAAAAGAGCAACGGCAGCCAAAGCCCCCTGTGGGACGATAAGGAACACAGAACATTTAGATCACCAAACGCCTCTAGCGGACACGTCTAACGGCGGACTGAAGCCATTCACAGGACACGGCTGGACGGTTTCAGCAGCTACTCTACGCACGAAAACATTCGCCTTCAGACACTCAAGCAAATCTCTGTGGCGACAGACTGGACCGTTTATGTCCAGGGAGCAGAATTTCCCATCATCCTCTGCTGTAAGGACAGCTCTCTGATAGGAGAAGTCCTTGACGTGTTGAGGTGTCTCGTTGTCGATACCTGCCCCCCACCCGACCCAAGAAAAGTGATTATAAATGCATGATTACAGGCAGAGCCCCCGCTGGTAAAATCCATTAGCCAGCCACTTGGAGCTGTGCGCCGGGAATGGCGCCACCTGCCTCCCGCCGGGACGTCCGCCCCCCCAGGCGCCCTCAGAGCCGGAGGTAACAGAACCAAGATCTCCGTGACGGACCCAGACAGGCACTGTCAGTTGTTCCTACAAACGTCCGTTTCAGCTGCTCTCACTGAAAAACTGCATCAACGTTTATCTCTGCCAGTTTCAGGAAAAACTATGGCAGGAAAAGAAGTCCAAAATAATGAGTTACTGTTTTCACGGTGTTGAGAAAAGGGCTAAAGCGCAACGGTTAGGTTCCCACAGAGGTATTACCAATATGGCAGTCTCTAGTAAGAAAAAAGCTAGAAATCCTCATCAAATATCTATAAAACTGTTTCTTACATGGTTGCTATGGAAACCGAACGATTTAGTTTGAGATAAGGGAAGGAAACTTGGTGGACATATTAACCAGCTCCAGTGAAGCGTAAAATCATATGGTTGCTATGGACCTCAACAATTTATAAGGTTTCTATTTTGAATCAAAGGCTGGTTTAGAATGGTCCGGGCAATTCAGGTGAGTGTTTGCACTCAAAGTGGGGCCATCGCGGCGCATGTGGGGTGTACACCTTATGCAAAGTTTGGCGTCATAGTAGTGTGACTACAGCAAAAGTGAAGCTATCGACAACAACGGAGGTCAACCAGATGCTTTTTTTTTTATTCTTAGATTTTGGTACTTCGTATCTATTTAAAGGCGTTTGAGAGAAGATTGCGGGCGGCAAAGAGGAATACAGACGAAAATGTTGCAGCTGGTTCGACCTTCTGCCAATCAACGGGTTTCATTGTGTGATGACAGTAGTTCCACCCCAACCTTTCCAATTTTCTATGGACATACAACCAACGGGGTTCCAAAGACGGTACGCTTTGGACCGGCTTAATGAGTCCATTTTATAATGGAAACACTCAAAATATAGGATCGGTCCGGAACGTACCGGACCGCTCAGTGGAAACGAGGCTTTAGTGGGATTCTGCTGTAGTAGAACTGGAGGAATGGCTACTTCTTTCTGATGGTAGCTTTAGACGCCTGCCAGCATCAACCGTTGTCATGGATACCGCTTTACATTGTTCCCAACTAAATCTGAGTCTGTGTGACTTTTTCAAGCGATTCTCAAATCCTTAATATTTCAAGGCGGTGAACACATTTTTAACACGTCGGACAGATTTCCATCCATATGAAATATTTACAGAATATTTCTGGATAAAGTAATTCAGGGGAAAATGAGTTTTTAGTTATGACTCATCACTTTAGCTATGCTTTTTTGTCCTCTCTCCACATTTTACATGCACTCTGCTAAACATCTCTGACAGAGAAATTGGTCTTCGGTGGTCCTGATTTAGAGACAGTAGCTTCTTATTTTGACTCCCAGGAGAAAAGAAAAGAGGCAGAAACGAACTTCCTCATCGGCGTGTATGAAACTCAACTGAAAGGTGTGCCTTGGCTTTGAGGTGCAAACATTCAGTGGAACTTCCTCCGTCTCTGACTTGGCTTTGAAAGCGGAACATTCTGGATTGAAGGTGAGCTCTCTGCTCGCCACCGACGCCCGGTGAGGAGCTCTCTTTGAAGCACTTGGCGGCTTAGAGCTCAGCATAAAAAAGTAACTTCCTCCCACTTTGGATTGCCTGTCGCAACAAACGCCCTCCCCGCCTCCTCCACTTCTGTCCTGGGGGAGGAGTCGGGCCTGCGTCCAGCCAGAGCTTTATCTGTATGGAAGTCCGTGGCGAAGCCAGGAAGGCGTCATCCTTTAGCTCACCGGCGCTGAAGGGGATCTAGCGCCCCTTTGTGGTTGAACAAGTAATTCTATTCCTTCTTTCTCCTCAGGAGGAGAAAAAGTCGATCAAACCGAGTTCTCCAAGAACCTGCCGGATCTGCTTCCTTTCCTTAGCAGGTGGCTGCAGGAGCAGGCCTCCATGGGTTCCTCCCCAGCATCTGCTGGTACATTCAGCGTGCGTGGTGGTACAGTGGACCGCGCCTAGCAAAAAAACCTTCAGAAGGTCTTTGGGGATCAAACATGATGGATGGATGGATGGATGGAGGCGGGGCACTGCAAAAAGGAGCTGATGAGGACCACGCCGGAAAAAAAACAGTCAGGAGGGAAAGTGGGAGGAGCTAGGCATGCAGCTCAGCCACTCCCTCCACCTTAAGCTCCGCCTCCACAGAATCTCCTTTCCTGCTTTCAATCTCTTCACGTTCCTTTTCCTCCTCTTCTCCTTCTAAGCCGTTTTCCATCACGATCTCCTCGTCTTTGGTTTCACTCTGCTTTTCAACTGTTGCCACGGTTTCACTCCTCTCCTTCAGCTCCTCCCCCTCCAGCGCCACGGTTGCGACTTCTTTCTCCACTTCCAGGCTGTTTTTCTCGTTTCTGCTTTCAGTCTGTCTGTCCTCCTGCGACTCCTCTGCTCCTCTGTGAGTTTCATCCGCCTCGGCGGTGGCGGCGGCGTTCGCCGTTTCAGCCTCCTTCTTGCCGTCTTCCTGCTTTCCTGTGTTGTTGGAGCTCTTAGGATCTTCAGCGTCCTTCTCCCCTTTAGTCCTCTTCCTCTTGTTCTTTGCAGAGTCTTTGGTGCTGTTCTTGTTGGACTTGCTTCGGGTCTTGAAGATTAATTTCTGAAACAACAAACTGTTAGTTAACGAGGTTTAAACGACTTGTAGCTGCATGTTATTGATTTATATCTGTTTCTTTTTAGTTAGTAATAGATCATTAACAAGCTGTTAGTTAACAGCTTTGAAATGACTATGTGAGATGACATAGAAATGTACCTTATTAGAGCACAATAATGCATGAAAAAGACTTTAGCTAATGAGTCATACATGACTTTATAACTTTTTTATTGTTTTTTTAACTATGGCTTATTAATTAGTAATAGATCATGAATAAGATGCTAGTAAATTACAAATAATTTAATAATAGTTTACACATATCAACAATCACATATGAATTAACTGTCAGTGAATGAGGAACAGTTGGATCTTCAGAATACCAATAACTAATAACTAATCATTAACTAAAACATAAACTCACACTAATTTCTTATTGACCAACTCCTGGTCTCTAAAAATGTCTTTTGAGTAACATAAGTTGGAAAAGTTTTGATCCCTAATGCCAGAGAAAGTTCAAGGTGCAGAAATGTGATCTTCAGGTGTTACCAACATCTGCAGGAGAAGACAGGACTGATGGAGGAACTCGAGGAGGAGGTACCTTTGATTCTCTCCTCTTTCGGCTCAGGACGGGTCTCTGCAGGAACACGATCTGTTTGGTGGACAGACTTCCGTCACTAAAGGGTTTGGAAAAGAGAAAAAAGTCACAAGTTGAGTCCGGTACGTAGACGTAACCTGGTGTTTGAGGACGGAACTGAAGAAATGTTCAGGGTGAGAAAAAGTCCTGACCTGGGATCTTAAAGCTTTTCTGTTTTTACATGATTCATGCATGTTGTAAAAATAGGAGATCAAGTCCTCTGGGAGCATTTCCTAATTTATGGTTTTGTTCTTTAAAGAAAAACGCGCTGCCATCCCTCACAGTAAACTCCTCCGGGTAAAATCCTGCCACACCAGGCTGTCGCTGAGGCCATCCATCAAGATAATCAAATGACTGCTGCTGCTTCACTCTCTTATCTGACAGATTAAGGAGAAAGACTCGTATTTGTAGCTCCACCTCTCCTCCGCAGTCATCTGTCAGTGTCGTTTCTTTCCTCTCATTGTGAAGAAAACGCTCTTTCCTTTTCAGTTCCTCAAATATAATCCCCCACGTCACACTCCTGCTTCTGAGAGGGATAATCTGCACCAGCTCTGACAGATTTATGGAGGCAGGAAATGCAGATGTCGTTCGCACAGACTCACATCGCGTGACCGTTTCCTTCCACCTAAACAGCTGCCAGTTTAGGTTTCAGCGCCCATCTCCTCACTTCTGACAGCTCTGTTAGGGGTTTTTTGTGGGGTTTCCTCCGTTTCCGCCGCCGTCAGCTTCAAACCCGACACAGATGAGGGTCCGAAGCTTCTCAAAGCTTGGCGGCCCGGTTCACCTCTCTCAAAACGGTCGGCTTACGATGGCTGCAGAGCCCGGAAAGCCCGCCGCAAATCTACCCCCTTCTGAACACGGACAGAGCTCTCCATCTAAAGCCCTCCAAAGCCCACCAAGCTTCCCTTCCTTCCTTCCTTCCTTCCTTCCTTCCTTCCTTCCTTCCTTCCTTCCTTCCTTCCTCCCTTCCTCCCTCCCTCCCTCCCTCCCTCCCTCCCTCCCTCCCTCCCTCCCTCCCTCCCTCCCTTCCTTCCTTCCTCCCTCCCTCCCTTCCTCCCTTCCTTCCTCCCTCCCTTCCTTCCTTCCTTCCTCCCTTCCTTCCTTCTTTCCTTCCTCCCTCCCTCCCTTCCTTCCTTCCTTCCTTCCTTCCTTCCTCCCTCCCTCCCTCCCTCCCTCCCTCCCTCCCTCCCTTCCTTCCTTCCTTCCTTCCTTCCTTCCTTCCTTCCTTCCCTTCTCCCTCCCTCCCTCCCTCCCTCCCTCCCTCCCTCCCTCCCTCCCTTCCTTCCTTCCTTCCTTCCTTCCTTCCTTCCTTCCTTCCTTCCTTCCTTCCTTCCTTCCTTCCTTCCTTCCTTCCTTCCTTCCTCCCTCCCTCCCTCCCTCCCTCCCTCCCTTCCTCCTTTCCTTCCTCCCTTCCTCCCTCCCTTCCTTCCTTCTTTCCTTCTTTCCTTCCTCCCTCCCTTCCTTCCTTCCTTCCTTCCTTCCTTCCTTCCTTCCTCCCTCCCTCCCTCCCTCCCTCCCTCCCTCCCTCCCTCCCTCCCTTCCTTCCTTCCTTCCTTCCTTCCTTCCTTCCTTCCTTCCTTCCTTCCTTCCTTCCTTCCTTCCTTCCTTCCTTCCTTCCTTCCTTCCTTCCTTCCTTCCTTCCTTCCTTCCACCATTCATCCATCGAGAACGCTGGACGGCTGCCTTGACGAGTAAAGCTGATAACCAACTGGCAGACAGGCTGCAGCCCATTAAAGCAGAGAGAAGTGGATGACGCAGAAAGTGACAGGCCTTCTCTGAGCCCTGCAGCCAGAGCTGATGCTGTGGAGCCGCGAGGAGCAGAAAAAGCCTGCAGTTCATTCGTAGGCGTGTCTGAATACACCTGTTAGTGGTTATAAAAAAAGCAGCAAAGCAGGAAATGTTATAGAATAAGAACCAGCTAAAGTTTTAGTCCCAACTGTCCTTATGGGTGGATACGGGCTAAAAAATGATCAAAGCTGTACGCGGCACGGAGGTGAACCCCACAACATGTAAAGGTGTGGTGGGGGAGACACAGGCGTGTCACACAGACTTTTCAGGTATTCAACCCCCCAAATCCTGCGCAAGAATCCCGTTGGCTAATGACACGTGCGCACTCCTTGCTGCAGTCTGACTGTTAGAACTGAGCAAACTAGGCAGAGTGTAGTTTGTGGGGACGTCCTACGGGTGCATAAGCATCACGTGCACAGCCTGTGCATGCAGTGCTCGTCAGTGAGGAGCCAGCACTACAGTGTGTGGTAGGGCCGCCGTACGACAGCCTCACCTGTACGTCATAAGCGGGTCCAACTTCCACTATCTGTATGAATAATTCACGATACACTTATCACACACACAACAATGGTACATTCCATTTTTGTCTCTTGAGGCTGCCGTTCGAGCCCTCAAGGGAAATGCAAAACACACCGGCGATGACCTGTGGGCCACATCCCACCGCCACCGCGTACATTTGGCATATTTTCTGTGTATAAAATTTCGCCCTTTCGTGATCCATGCGTGATCTACGTAATTCATGAGTGTTTGCTGCGTTTATCATTTGTCGATGTACGCAGATGTCCGTCAAGGATTTCGGCCGACGGGCGTCTTTTGCGTGAATTCAGCTTCAAGCTGTTCAAAATCTTTGGTCGATTGACAATTACACAAATCGCACCTAATTGTGTGCAGTTTTTGTGAGATGCACATGTAGATTTGTGGCGTTCCACGTTTGTTTGACGGCCTTTTCACGCATTTACCACCAATGTATAACTTTTATATTGCGCACACGGAGCACTTGTCACGTTAAAATAACATAGTTGATGCTGTTAAGTTGAATTGTGTGTTCTTTGCGTGTTCAATTGTCATTGGTGGTAAATGATGTAAATGTATACTTCTCTACCACAGCACTAAAGCACCTTTCTACCCAAAGAGTTTTACAGACATTCACACACTGATGGTGGCTCCGGTGCCGAAATCTGGCACCAACGTCAACCTCCAGGAGCAGTGGCGGCGCCCTTTTAGGTTACGGCTAAAGATGGAGAAGCTAAACTTTCTCTGAACCTCCCTGCTTCTCTGCTGTTCACAGCTTCCGCCGCCTCTGCAGAGACATTCCCATTCACCGGAGCTAATGGCTCCAAAATGTAATTACCATCTGCTTTAATTGAACGCTCGCTCCGACGAAGACAACCAGAGTTAATGTTGCGAGGAGGAGCGGCCCATTTCAGACGCCGCTCACATGGCTGACGCCTCCCCCGACCCCTCCGCACCAGACGCAGCTTGGAAACCGTCAGACGGCGAGCCCCGATCGTTTGCAAGCTCCTGGTTGAGAGCGGCGGCGTCTCCAGAAAAAACAAAGTGTAATGACGGTTGCTAATCTGAAACAGATCATCAACCGTTGTTACCGAGCGTGTTTCTGAGGAGCGCGCGCTGTCTTGTGCGGCGTGTAGATCAACTGATTAATTAGCCGCACTGTGATGTTGTGTTGTGATATTTTCAAAAGCGGGATGGGGGGGGGGTTGAACAAAACAAAGGATAAAAATAGTGAAGTTATTATTCACTAATTACTGTGAAAAACATGGTGTGGGCGGAGCATACACTGTGCCAGGTGAAAATACTGCATGTACATGTTTGCAGAATTCATCTGAAACTTTTAAAAAATATATTTTTAGGGTTTATTCAAATAAATCTCTTTATAAATTCCTATTTCCAGCTGATGTTCAAACCCAGAGGAGTTTTGTGGATATTTTGATTTTCAGCTCCGACATATGCTCTTATGTCCTAATCGTCTTTAAAATGTGAGAACACATGTTGGATTTGAGTGCAGACTGAAGGATTTCATGGTTCTGTAAAGGTTCTTCTTGCTGAGAACCATCACCACTCTTCCTAAATGCTGGATTATTCTCTCTTTATCTGGAACTTGTTGACTTTCTGTTTGTAGGAGCTTCTTTCAGAGGCGGTCTTGGCTAGTCTGACGCCCCGGGCGAAACACTGGACGGCACCCTCACCCCACCCTGACCCCCCTTTCCAGCCCCGCCCAAAATAACTCAAAGCCTGCATACCATCAAACACAAAAAATATTTATATAATTGATTTCACTTTATTAATCACATAGGTAAAATATATTTGTGTAGTTGAATTCATGAAAAACACAACATCAATGGGGGACCTTTCTGTGTGGAGTTTGCATGTTCTCCCCGTGCATGCGTGGGTTTTCTCCGGGATCTCCGGCTTCCTCCCACCGTCCAAAAACATGCTTCATAGGTTGATTGGCAACTCTAAATTGACCATAGGTGTGAGTGTGAGAGTGAATGGATGTGTGATTGAGGATATTCCACCCTGCGACAGACTGGCGACCAGTCCAGGGTATCCCTTGCCTACGCCCAAGTGGCCGGGATAGGCTCCGGCAACCCCGTGACCCCAAAAGGGAATAAACGGTTAAGAAGATGAATGAATGAATGAAAATGAATTCACAATTAAGATCTAGTGTGTAATGTAGTTCACACTTAACACGCATCAGTTTGTGTTTTGTTTTTGAAGGCTGGTTTTGGTAAAAAATGCCACATTTTTCTGTTTTTTTTTCTTGAGCTGAATACAACCCTGACATCAGTTATGAATGAATAAATCCACAACCTTGAATGGACTTTTCCGTCTGTCTAAGCCCCTCCTCCGCCTCTCTACCTGTTGTCCTCTACCTGTTCTGCCGTCAGCGCAAAATACTGTCATGACAGCAGCACGTTGACACGAGAGTGGGGCGCCCTAGCGCAAATTTCCTTAACTTTACGGGGAAGTGGGCAGCTCTAGTTTAGGAAAACTAGGGTGGATAAAAAACTAGCAACGGTTTTATTTTTTGGCCGCCTCCTACAAGATAGCGCCCTGGGCGATCGCCCAGATCGCCCATAGGAAAAACTGCCACTGGCTTCGTCCATAAACCTGGACTGAGGGAAGCATTGAGACTCGCACCGCCAGGTCTCTCTGAGCAGCAGCTCAGATGTTCCCATTTACAGGACATACGACCAAAAAGAAACCTTAAACATTAAATCCAGAATCAAAAACCAATTTCCTTCCATCAAACCGTCGTCTCAGAAAATGGAGAATTTGCTCAATTTTGTTGTCTTTTTATTGTTTTAACCCTGGGGAACCCAGGCTGCTGTTTACTGCTGCCCCCCACAATGAGCAAACACTTTTTAATTTTTACTTTTAAAAATTGTCAAATTAACTTTTAAAGCCCAGAAGAAAATGATTCTTGGGTTCTCCAGGAATATAAATCATAAAATCCTATTCTTGGTGATATTATTTTAAATATCAATCAAAAGTAGTTCGATTAAATGGACCCAGATTTGCACAAACCTCAGTTAACTTAAAGCAAACGTACAAAGCTAAACATCAAAAATTGAAAGTTTCAGATCGATATTAGAAACTGCTGCAGTCGAGGCTCAGTTGAGGTTTTTTATCATGAGAATTTTGGACAAAACTAACTTCTAAAGTTGTGTTTTTACTGTTCTTATACGCCGTGACCCCAATGTGGAACCAAGCTGGTTTAGAAGATGGATGAATGGACTAAAGTAACTCATAAAGACTTATTTATCCCATTTCTTCTAATGAAACTCACTAAGACAACTTTAGCTGAACTTTGATAGAAAAATGTGAACTTTTATACTTCTGAGATTCTGGGAGCCGGTTTAGCTCGTGCTAGTTTGCGGCGCCTTCCGTTCGTGAAACCAGGGTTCGACTCCGGGCTGCTCCCTGTTCCCTTCTCTACCTCTGCCGGTTCCAAGCCCGGTTTGAGAAGGTTGCGTCAGGAAGGGCATCCGGCGTAAAACATTGCCAAATCTACCATGCGACTCGTTCGCTGTGGCGACCCCTGATGGGAGAAGCCGAAAGTGGAAGAAGATACTTCTGAGATTCTAGAGCAGATCTCTGATAAATCAGGATATGTGTTTATGTTTCTTGCAGTTCCTCTTAGTGGCCAACAGAGGTCATAAAACGTTCACTAGAAGCCCCGTTAACGGCTGATGAGAGTGCTCACCTGTTCGCCTTGGTTACAGGGGTTGGCAGCACGCAGGTGAGTCTCCATCCGTACGTGGCCAAAGACTGAAGCAGGGGGACGTAATCGGCCTTCACCTGCAGACCCTGTGGAGAAAAGCAGACCGCCATGAGACACGCCCTCCCAGACAGACGTCCTCCTGCAGCCTGAAGGTGATCACAGAGACCGTCACGCTCCGCTGCAGCTGATGGAAGGGTTGGAAGAACCGTGCGCCACAAAGAGACACAAATCTGAGGCAGCAAAAAGTCGCAGCCCGCCACGAGTCAACCAGCGACCATCCTCATTCACAGGGAGTCCTTCAGCAAACGTGCAGCTCACTTTAGCCTCTTCTGGCTGATTAAACTGCGGCTAAAGGAGTCTCTGTCGGCTCATTTTCACCACATGAAGAGCGCACGTGCCGGCGTTCAGCGTGGTTTTCTGTGGCAGGCAACTGCCGAAAACCAAAAAAACCACAGGGCGTCTTCAGGGCTGCCCGTAGATCCTGAAGGAGGAGATGTGAAAGCGTCCTCCTCCCATCGGTTCCAGTCGGTTACGCTCCACATGCAGTCCGTTCACAGCTCAGCGATCAGCGCAGGAGAACACAGACCGGGGCGACACACTTCACCCGCGGAGGCCTCATCTGCCACGGAAGCCTGGGATGGACCTCACATGGCTGAACGCCACATCCGACTCCACCTGACGCCTCCAACCGAACACCCAGAGGTCAGAGGTCAGACTGAGGTGTTACAGGTGGGCTGTCAATGTTGACGCTTTAGTGAAACGATCACATCCTTCCTGAGACTAAAGCAAATCTGGAGCTTTTTCTGCAAAGACTTCAGAAGAATTGGACTCATTTTTAGTTCAGTCCTGAACAAAACAGAACGGCATGACGCCCCTCGTTTGGTGGGGAAACTCATTTGCTTTCTTCACTTTGCCGTAAACCTTGATCAACAGGAAGTTGACGGAAGTGGTGTATCAGAGAGGAGGATCGATTGGCCGTTCTGCATTTCAATAATGATTGGCCTACTGCTGGGCGAAGGCATGGTCCCCCCGGAACAGGTCGCCAGTCTGTTGCAGGGCATCAAATCTATCAACAGTTTTTGAAGGGCCTCTATAATGAAAAATCCACTTTTTTGAGTTGTTCAGTGGATTATAATGTTTTTTCCTCACTAGAAACAACCCCAAAGTGGTATTTTGATCCGTTCACAAATTTTCTGAGTATTCCTCTAAAAACCTGCTCTCTGAGCACCAGCCCCTTCCAACCCACTAAAACGAGCGGGTTCTCACATTGTGACATCACAAAACAGGGAACCGCCCCTTTAAGGAAGAGTTTGAGCTGTCAGCTCCGCCCCCAGGCCAACGCACACGCCCACTTTCTCCGTGGAGTTAGCGGTGGTCGGCTAAACGTTTTCATTTTATGCACACAATATAAACATCCATCTTTGTAAAAGGTCAGATGTTTTTTCGTGGGAGAAACGCAGACACGCTCCCGAGGCCGGCTCTAGGATGATGTCATGAAATGGGCGGCACGCACAAGGAGAGGAAGGCGGAGCCTCAGAGATCGAGTCATCTGTCTTCTGGGTAGAAAAATTAGCTAAGAAAATAACAGATATTTCATTAAAAATACTTTTTTTGTATGCCAAAGGTAAAATTATCCTGGTAATTGTTCACAATAAAAAACCAAAGAATAGGTCATTTAAAATAATTGTGAACAAATGTGACAGGCAAAACAATTCTTTGTATTCACAAAATCCCGAAGAACTGTGCAGGAAGTCCTGAAGGATCCGGACTGAAGAACAAAACAAGGAAGGAAAGACCTAAAAATAGGATCTTTGATGCTGGAACGTAGAAGAGTAAAATAACAGCAGGAGTCAGTCAAAAAAAACCTATTAGTAGAAAGTTGAGCGGCTACACTCCTGACTTTGTATTTAGGATGAAACTGCCTGCTTGTCTGTGTCTGCTGCGTCTCACATGGTGTTATGACACATTCTGTGATTTCCATCCCTGCTGGTGTGATTAAACACGCGGCTACGTCAACTGCAGCTGCTGCAGAGGAGACAGAAAACCTCAGAGTCTGTGTCACACCGCTGCACACAATCTGACGGCTGCAGACCCAAATACCAGAGGGTTCCACTTCTTTGGGCTTAAGGTCACAAAAATCTTGTCGTTAGCAAACAAAACTGGACTCCAGTCCTTATTTACCCGACTGAGTTCATCCGCTGCGTTTTCATGTCTCTGTGGACGCTCTGCAGTTCTGGATTCGTTCTAAGACTGAATAAAAACATCCTCCTTCTGTTGGAGGTGAAAGCTTCTCTCCTTTCTGCATCTGCGTTCCAGCTAAAGCCGAAAAATGAAGCTAATCCTTTTGCGGTGAGTGTGAATATGGACTACCTAAAACCATTGGGTCCAGCCTTAACGAAGCAGGTTCCTCCTTCTTCCCTAACTCCTGGACAGATGCTAACTCCTCTGGTTTCCACCTCTTCCTCATTCTGAGGCCTTCAGGAGCTTAAATCTTGGTAACCAGGGTTCAGGGTTCACTCTGGGAGCCAGGACAGCTCTGTTCTTCATTTCACGCCGCGCCGTGAAGTCGTGTTTTTGCGGCTGAGGTCAGCAGAGAAAACGGCGGTTCAGTAATGAAGCAGAGCGTTGGTTTCCAGATCCTGCAGCCTCCCTCCACCTGAGGCGTTGTCACAGCAACGCCAACCTCTGAAGGCCTGAACCTTTCTGTTTGCTCTCTGTTTCCTGAAGGAGGTCATTCCTGTTCTGCTCAGATGCTGTTTGAACAAAAACAAAAAACTGTAAATGACACGCGGGTTCTGAACCTCCTCCACCAAAAGGTGCTTTTGATCCGTCCAGCCTTTGTCCTCCAGCTGATCCCTCAGGGGACATTTTAGTTGCCTGTAAGTGGATTATGCCAACAATAATAAATCTTTCAGAGAGAGTATCTGATTTTTTTGGCTTTTACAAGGCATTAGTCTGCGTCTGAGTGAGGACTGAGCTGTCCTGTAACCTGATAACACGCGACGAGGCAGTTCAGAAAACCGAGGATTATCCGGCGCTGCTCTTCATCTCGGAAGCTTTTAAGGAAGATTTCTGTTTTTCAAGCAGAAACTGGAAGAAGAAAAAGCCGTCAGGAAGATTCTGATTAGCATCAACGGACACTGAGTGTGAAGAAAAGCTCTGAGAGGTTCAGAGTATCCATCAGAGGAGCGGACAGAGCTTCAGTTCCATATTAGATGTACGGAGGTCACTCAGGAAGAAAAACAAGCAGATGAAGAAAACCAGAAGAACACCTACAGATTAGATTTTGTTTTCCCATCACTCCTGACGGTATGGGAAGGTTTAAAAATCGTGGCGTGTGACGTGACCCAGCAGACTGTGAGTGTCATCTGTGAGGACGATCATCTGAATTCATCCTGTTGTTAAACAAACAACCCTAACCCTTTTTTGAGGAAAGCAGAAGAAAAAAAGTACAGCCACCTCATGGGACGTCATGAAACTGGAACGTACCATCGTCATCCAAACGACATGTGAATCTTGGAGTATTTGTCAGGATAATGGAAGTTATGGGTGATGCTGTCGTACGGCGTCCTTACGCCACACTCTCGTGGTCAGTAAGGTGCGAGAACTGGCCATTGACTGTAGAAGAGAACTGGACTGAGTGAGCTAGCTCCAAACACTGAGGTGGTTTCCAAATTCCTTTATTCCTTCCCTATATAGGGCGTTCGCCGTTTTGTTGGGCTGTCCCAATCTGAAATTCCAAAATTGAGTGGCCTGGAAATTTCCCAGAAGTCTCTGCGAAAAACCAGTGTGTATCGATGCTCACTAGATCAGTGAATATAGACCACAATGCATTTCGTCGGAACAATTTTTGCCAATTAAAATGTATTTAAATGTATTTTTTTAAATAAACCATCAATGTTTTTATCTTCAGAAGACAGTGGACTCATAAATAATCGTCTCAAAACGCTCATGTCAATTAGATTTTAACTTTTTGAAATCGATGACGTCATATCCGCCGTTAAAAAAAAAAAAAGGTAGTGAGCGTGGCGTCCGGATTGCTTTTAAAATTCAGGGCACTACATAGTGACGCACTATATAGTAGTTAGGGTGGGAATTCGGACACAGAATAAATGTGGTACTGCTGGCTCCAGCGAAATTAAGTCAATTTAGTCGCCATTTTTCCTCCATACGGACGTGGCCATGTCGGAGGCAGAGGGCAGTGATTGGTCTGTGTCGGTCTCAGTGGCGGTTCAACACTAACTTACTCCCTTTACCATTCGGGTAAACAAATGATGACGCAGTAAAGACATCAGTGAAGGGAATTATCTGTGCAAAAGGTTAGAAATCAGGTTCTGAGTCTTGGTAAAATGCAGACTGACTGTCAGAAAGATTTTCCATCCATACGTCAAACCTTTCTGCTGTTTACGATAAAGCTCTGCAGCAAACGGTGCTCTCTGCACGCCGCAGCTTCCTCCACGCCGTCTGACAGAAGGGACGCTATTTCTCACCAGCAGGAAGAGTGCAAATTGCTCTCCCTGTATGTAGGTCAGCTCTTCCCTCACCTCACAGGGAGATGATGAAGAGTCGCTTCCCTGTGCCGACGCTCGTGGCGCTCATGCAGCCCATCTGACGGCACGGGCCGCGGTCCCGTGGAGATACCAGACTGGATCTGGCGTCAGGCGAGCTGCTTTTTGCAGCATCAGGCTGTACGTCACGTTCCTCCTTCTTCCCTAACTCCTGAACGGATGCCAACATCCCTGGTTCCGTCCTCTTCCTCATTCTGAGGCCTTCAGGAGCTTAAATCTTGGTTGCAGAGGTGAGGAGGGTCAAGCCATGGTTCAGAGTTCCCTCTGGGAGCCAGAACAGCTCTGCCCTTCATTTCACCGCCGTGCTGTTGTGCGTCAGGGGTGTCTGTCTCTTCACTTAATGCGATTTCTTCATCTGTTTGGCTCACGCTGGAACGAGGCGTCGCATTTCCATTTAGAACAGAACTCAGTTTGAGGAGAGTGTGAAGTTCTGCTCCTCAAAGCGGATTCTTAACAGCAACATTAGGCCAAGACAGCACTTTTATTCCCAGATAAAAACATCCATGTTCTACCGTTTTGTCCCTTTTGGGGTCACGGGGCTGCTGGAGCCTATCCCAGCCACTTGTGGGCGAAGGCGGGGGGGGGCCCCCTGGACAGGTCGCCAGTCTGTCGCAGGGCCACAATCACACATCCATTCACTCTCACACGCAAAATAGCGACAATTTAGAGTGTCCAATTAACCTATGAAGCATGTTTTTGGACGGTGGGAGGAAGTCAGAGACCCCGGAGAGAACCCATGCATGCACGGGGAGAACATGCTAACTCCCTAACATGCTAACTCCACACAGTCCCCCCCTTTGATGTTGTGTTTTTCATGTCCCCCAGCCGGGACTTGAACCGGGGGCCTACTTGCTGTGAGGCAAGAGCGCTGACCACTGCGCCACCGCAGCCAGATAAAAACATTTCTCTCAAAACAAACAAGGTCTTCTCGAGGAAATGTTTGAAATACTTTTAAAAGTCTGATAAAATGTTAAAAAGTCATTTCAGTTCGGATCTGCTCTGCACCAAAACCAGAAGGTTTTCCTGCTTCAGTTCTTCTACTAAACCAGACTTACTGTATCTGGTGGTAAACAAGACGTAACTTTGACATAAAAGGAATTATTTAAAAGGCTTATTTTAAAGTCTGAAAAAAAAAAAACAGGTCAGAGTGTTTAAGATGAGAACAAAGTCAATTTTCCAGAACATTTCATCATGTTTGGCAGGAAGTGAAACTCTGTTGTGAAGCAGAACTTTTCAAAATTATGTTTGTTTTTAATATCTTTAATTTAAAAACTGTTTGTTGATCAAACTCTTTTAGGTGTTTAAATAAGGTTAAAATAAGACAGTCAATCAGTGACTAACCGCTGAAAATCCAAGATCCTCTGTTTGTGTTTTTGCTGCTCTCACCTCTCTATCCTCTATTTCTCTGCATCTTCTTCTTTTACTTCAACCATCGTCCTTTCTTCTTTCTGCATGCTTTTTTTCCTGCCTTGTACACTTTTTCCATCTTCCAGTTGTTTGAGTTTTTCCTTTTTTTTGCACTCAAATTTAAAACTGGATTTTTACGAAAATTTATTAAAGGGAAATGTGTTGAAAGAGGAAATGTTTTCTTCTGGTTGTGTCATTCAAATACAGTTTCTCTCAGGTTCTAAAGTACTTTTATCCTCCTAATAGAAAAGCTTTTTGGAGAACATCTGAGGGCAATGACGCCAGGATGAAGAGGATGACGGTGTTTTTTTTTAAAAACAGGACGAGGCGTGAAAGAAAAGCTTCTCTGCGTCTTAAAAACATCGGACTACTTGAAGGCGGCATCATAAAAGGCTCAGAACGCATTTTTACAATAACACCAACGTTCACCGATGTTCCATCTCCATCCTGAAAGACTAAAATCCTGCTGGTTTCTGTCAAACAGACGTATTCAGGCTGGAATCGGAAGGCGAGCGGTTTTGTTTGCTTCCGCGTTGAAGCACAGGGGCCTTGGGCACTTTCTGCTCGAGGCAGCTCCTGCAGTCCTGTATTGATTTTTTCAGAGGACACAGAAGATGAGACACGAGTCCTAATTGGAGTTTCATAGCAGAGACACTTGATGAGTTATTCATTGTCAGACACTTCAGGGTCTGTATTCTGCGCTTCTCATTCAGGTCACTTTTCTGAGAGAAAGAGGCCAAAACAGCAGGTTCCTCCAGTTTTAGGACACCACTACAGAAGTAAAGACAAACGTCTGCTTCCTCAGCGGAATGGAAGAAATCTTTATGTGGTTGATGCCAAAACAGAAGATTATAGATGCAAAAGTGCTTACTACTAGAGACTTTGCATGTATGACGTCATAGAAAAGAAATGTCCTGATTTGTTTTGGTTTCTGAAGACAAAATTTTACGTTGGCTTTTTGAAAATGAAATCTTTTATTTGGCAAATTTTGTGTCAAAGGCATGGACAATAAGAATGGACACTTTGTATTCTGTTAGACTCTGATTAGGGGGGTTATTGGATTTTTTTTTTTTGTGATGGGGATGTATCTTTATGTATTGTGTATTTTGTTTTTCAGTGTCATATAAGCCCGTGTGGGCTGGGCACATTAGTGCATGACACTTGAATAAATCAAATCAATCAAAAAAAAAACAACTATCTTGCAACGTCAGACACATGTTGTTTCAAAGGATTTTAGTGTCATTTGACTTTTTAAAAGGTTTGTTTGGCCTATTATTAACACTTTATAATTGGATTACTTATTAATGTAGTTATAATTCATTAACAAGCATTAATAATGGGTTTATAGGCCTTAATAGGACATTTATAAGACATTTTTTAGTGTTTGTAGATGTCTTAACACTGGAGTTATAACAAAAATGTTAAAAGAATCAACTAAATAAATGTTAAAAAAGATAAAAAATAACCTGTTTCAGGTTTTAACATGCTCTCTCAAACTTTTGCCTCCAGAAGTCCTGAGGGAAATGAATTAAATGTCTAAGTATCTCTAGTGAGAGCAGAGGATGGCACTAAAGAGAGAAGGATCTTCAAAATGCTTTAGACTGAATTACTGCAAAGGATTATTTTTTTTAACAGAAAAACAAATGAGCACAAAAGCATAGAAGAACTCAAGGTAACGGAAGAAAAGTGTGCCGAGTCCTGTAATTATTCTGGAATGTCAGTTTTTGGCACTTTGCAGAGAAAAATGTCAAATCAGTCACAGAGTGTTCTGCAAATGTCATAAAGAAGAACAAAAGTACTTTTTTTTTTTTTTACTTTAAAGCATAAGTGCTGCAGTAACCTTCACCAAAATGCGTCTGTGGCTCAGTGAGGAAGACGACTGATGATGGTCACCACGGACGCATCTTGAATGGTTAAATTTGAGCATCAGGTGCAGCTGTCTGGGAGTTTTTGGTCGTTGCAATGTTTCCGGAGTTCACATATCTGACCTTTGGTGAAAAATTTGCATCGTGTCGAACAATCAGGGACTCAGCTTTGGCACTGGTGCATTTATGATGTAATCACTGGTCCAAAATCTGATTGTTCGCCTCTTGAACCTTGCAATATTCTTATTTGTAAGAAGACAGTACTGTAGCATGTGACGCATGCTTGATGCTAACCTAGTATAAGTCACAAACAGGTTCTTGGGTTGTCCGGACCGTGGAGGGTCGTAGAAGTGTTTCAGTTCCCTCGAGGCTCGTATGGCCACCTCAAGGGACATTGTGAAAATGGATTGTACCGTTGTCGTGCGTGTGGTGAGTGTATTGTGAAGTATTCATAGGGCTAATGGAAGGTCCACGCACTTATGTCGTACGGCTGACGCTGTCGTACGGTGTCCTTACGCCACACTAGTCATCAGAAAGGTGTGAGCATTGGCTCCTTACTGACCCAATCCAACCGTGAGGACAGTTGGAACTAAGACTTAAACTGTAGTAACACAACTCAGAAGTGATTTTCTTGGTTTTCTGACAGTTCTATCAAAGTTTTCGCTTGCTAAAACTCCTTAGACGCAAAAGCCCTGCAACACCTGTGGATTTTCATGCCGTTTAAAAAATCTCATTCACATGCAAATATAATTATTCCATCAAGTTTATGCACGTAACGATTAATTTTCCCATGAAAAGTCCCCAAAGATGACACACTTGACAGTAATGTGATAGATTGCATGCCATCAATGAAACCACTTGTTTTTGCTCTTCTTCCTCTTTTCTTCATACAATCAACCACCTGTCAGACTTTTAAATGGGAAACTATAAAAGGGGGGAGCAGAAAAAAAAAGGAAAAACTCTGGTAATTAATATTCATTTTCTTATGTTAATGCACTGAAAGAATAATGAGCCGCAGCGGAGCTTTGCATATCAATTTTAGGCAATTATCTGAAATAATGGGGATGACGTACGGCCCTGTTCACCCCTCCAGAAGGAGCGTGTGTTGGTCGGGTTCGGGTCACTAGAGTGAATCCGTTTTTTGATGAGTCCTCAGCGGAGGAGCTGATTGGATCTTCTGGATCGCTGGTGATGGTTTGGCATCATTCTTGTTTGGAGTTTCAGAGAAATCCATTAAACTGTAACACTATTTCCATTCAGCACAGATGACGGTGGGGGGATGGTGGGGGCTATGCCCCCCCCCCCCCGGAGGCTTCTTTTTGGCCACATGAGGCCGGCAGCGCCCGGCTGGTCAGTCAGAGGCACGTTTGTGGGGACAAAAGTCTCCTTTCACACTTGGACAGCCACATGCTGCAAAAACTCAAATTCAATTACTGAGATAGCATCTGGACACGCAAACGGGAGCTCTCAAACAGACATGTGAACCTGCAAACACAGACATGTATGCATACAGATGAATTCCTTCTTTAGTAAAGAAAAAAAAATCTATTTCAAACTTGGAAATGGTCAAAGAGGAACACTAATCGACAAGCAGATAAGAGCTTGTTGGCTCCAGATAAGACCAGCAACCCGAACACGCGTCCCATAAAGACAGATTGACCAGATTTGCTTCGGGTTTGTTGCAGTGGAGCCTGGTCCACAGGCAGAAACACTGAGTGTGAAAAGGTTTGGTGCTACTTTATTTAGTTCAGGTCCACAGAAAACAGAGTTTTAGAGAAGGAACTCCCCTGACCTCTGAACTGTTCAAGTAGATCTAATCTGGTTCGGGTAGGAGGTTTTGGTTTTTCATTAATTCCGCGGCTGTGGTGCAGTGGTAGGGCGGTCATGCCAGCTCATGTGTCGAAGTCTCCTTGGGCAAGACACTGAACGCCACCTTGCCTCTGGTGGACGGTTGGCGCCAGTGTTCGGCAGCGGAGCCGCCACCAGTGTGAATGAGTCTGTGACTGTAGAGCGCTTTGGGCCTTCTAGGAAGGTAGAAAAGCTCTATATAAGTATCCACCATCTACCATTTATAATTTACCATTCTAATCCGTTTGTTCCCTTTCGGGGTCACGGCAGGGCCACAATCACACACTCATGCACTCTCACATTCACAATTTAGACAGTTAACTGAGTGGGACTTGAACCGTGGGCCTTCTTGCTGTGAGGCAAGAGCGCTAACTTTGCCTTGTCTAGTTAGAAAAAAAAGTCATTCCTACAGACCATCACACAACGCTTGCCGGGAAGACTATGTAGAGTCTTTACGCTGGGCAGATAAAGTTTTAGTCCCATGCACCTGTACAGGGTTTCGGCCTACGGTTCTTTACATTAATTCGGTTTTGAGCTGTTGAAAAGTTTTGTCGGTTAAGAATTATGCTTATTTTAAAGGTAAAGTCTACTTAAAGTTCCATTACACCTCGGTGTGTAGAATTTTCTCTCCGCATTGGTAAATAGCGCAATAATCACACGGTTCATGTTCTACATTGATTCACGTGTCTTTGCGTGGTTTATCCGTACTTCTTCCGTGGTTTTAACGTGGTTCATTTGTGATTCATCTGTGGAAAATTTCACTTAAAGACCACAACTTCACTTTGTGCAATGTGCGCAAAATGTGCATGGTGGCTGAAAGACACAGCCTTATAAGTCAGGTGTCTGCAGTTCTTGGAGATTCAACGCAACAAACAAAGGCAACAAAATCACAGAAACACACGCTCCTCTACTCACATCAATGATGGTCCACTGCTCCACCACAATGGCGTCATAAGTGGGTGTGGCCACATGAGGCTCTTCTTCGCTCGCCTCCTGGAAGACGAAGACACTTTCCACCGATTTAGATAACAAATCTGCAGAGAGACAAAAAGAAAAGGACACCTCACTAATTTCCTCTACAAGCTTTGGTGTACAGAATAAAGGAAATACGGGAAGAAGTCTTTGCTTCTTTAAAGATTGAAGATATGACTTTTAGTTTTTATATTCAAATCCTTTTAGCTTAGTATTTAAGATGATCTAATAACAACCAAGAGATGAGCTAAACACAGTTTAAGCACATAAGAGCTGTGATATGAAAAAGTAACCAGTGGTTAAATGAAGTTAAATGGATCCAGACGGTATCAATAATAGGTCATTGTTTTTTTTATAACCATGAAAAACCTGTAAAACATGACAGAGTGAACAGATTTTTTTTTTATCTCCTCTGCCTGAGCCAGAAAAGGCTCTCACAAGCTCTCCGTCATTCATTTGGTGAACACGCTCCTTCCATGTGTAAATGCACACACGTGGACACACGGCCCGCAGTCCCTCCCCCAGCCGGTTCTGTTGCTTTCTCATTACTCCAGAGCCATTTACACACTAATACAGTTTGCCGAGTCCCGGGCAGCACAACCAGCCGCTCCACATTTCATTACCAGAGCCTTAATGTTGGAGGGATGAGAGCCAGCCACAAAAGGGGGGGGCAAGATAGACAGAAAAGCAGAGTGGGGGATGACAGGCCCTTTTATCCCCACCCCCCCACCCTGAAAACCTATTTAGGAGGCATGCACGCTCAATTGAAGACATGTCGCAGACATCTATAGGCTCCCTGGAATAAGACATTCTAGCCGTTCATCTCGTCCTCTTCCTGTTTCCATGGTCAGCCTGGCGTGCAGAAAAAGGACATGCTGTGTTTAGGAGATGGTCACGGGCCAGTGCCCACCCCCCCTCCCAATCATTTTAGGATTACAGGTAAGGTGAGGTCAGGGCAGGCCTTTGTCTCCTTGCTCTGCAGGAAGCAGCATGTCTGTGCTGATAACAGACTTTCGGCGGAGCAGGGACGTGGAAGACGGGGCGGCTTGCAAAGCTGGGGGCGGCGGGTCTGTCGGGGGAATGCGCTGGTGGAACGCATGAACAAATATTATCCCGCGCCTATTGACTGAACAGAGCTGCGAGCGCGTCAACTGAGAACAAGTTGTTTATAGTCTTCAAAAACCACCGTGCGCCCTACGGGGAAATTGTTCTGCGTCCCTCGTGACTCGCATACTCAAGGTCGCGGGACGCGCAAACACGAACTCACTGAAAACAGGAAAAGACGCTGGTGGGCCTGCAGGGGTAAGTGGAACTGCAGGATGACAGCTGAAACGTGCACGCCCTGCTGACACACGCAGACTGACACGGAAGGGGCTGAGTGAGCATCTATATGTTAATGTCAGGTCTTTGAACGCAGAGGGAAGTCAGTTTGGATCTGGCTGGCTATGGATCAACACGTAAGCAGATCTGCTGCTGTACATCGATTTCAGGTACGCAGAACTTTAATGGGAGCTCTGGGAGTTTGTGTTGCATAATTAAGCCTTTTAAGCACAGGGTAGGTTCACATCATTGACTCATCAATCTACTGAAGTGGTGGTAATCTGTCACTCACAGGTCTTAACATGCTTAACAATAGAAAAATGTTTCCTATTTGATATGGACAAAAGATATGAAAAAAAAACCACCAGATCCCCAAATGGTTTGGTCTTTCTCTTCCCCCCCCCACTGTATTTGGATAAACGTGTTAAACAGAGTAAAAGCATCTTCAGACTCCTTTACGCATGTTTGTGTTAGAGGATTGTTCACTGCTCATCAATATTCTGTGGAAAAAGAACTGTTACTAAGCCCCCCTCCGAAGAAAATCATGGTTTTTTTGAGTTTCTATTTTTTTTGAGTATGTGTGACATTTTTCTTATGAAAGAGAACAAATGTAATAAAATTATCTTTTCATTTTTATTGTATTTATTTTTTTAACTTGTCCTGTCCAACAGCTGAGCAAACAGATCAGAGTGGAAAGCCTCTTGTGTTGGACAGATTTTACTGTTACAAAAGGGGGTTTAGGAATCTTCTGACACACCAGTTGTGTATTTGTATAAACCCCTTTTGTAATTTAGGATAAACCTTATTTTTCTAACATCAATTACATTTGTATCCTTTTTTTGTTGGACTGGACAGATAGAATGGAGGGATGCTGGAGACAGGGGGTAAGGGCACAGAAGAAAGGGGGAAAAAGAAAAAAATGTTTTAGATTTCGGAGTATTTCTCCTTTTAAATTGCTGTCAATTGAACTGTTGCAAATTCTGTTTGAATTAATGAGCTGTTGTGATGTCACCACGGCCCAGGAGCGCATGCTCATTGCTCGTGTGCTGTCGACACAACATCCAATCCCATCAGGCTCACCGTCTTTTAATACGACACCATCCAACCAATCAAATTCCAGGTCAATCAATGAAGATCTGTCAAACAAGGCAACAGTTTCTGTTCGCAAAAAGTTATGACGTTCGGGGTTGTCAACAAAAAAATTGTTTGTAGAACGCGCGCTTTGAAGATAACGGACAGAGACTCAACGACGTCCAAGTTTGTCTAAAGGTTGCGCAAAGAATGGTAAGTTTGGAATGAAAGGCTACGCTAGCTTTTTGGCAAAGTAACCGCTAGTTAAATCAATGAGACTATAACCTCACTGCTAACGTTACATAACAAAGACGGTAAACTGTGGAAATTGTTTTCCAGTTAGGTATGCATTAGTTCAGAGGCCAATTTAGCAAAGAGTTAGCTAATATCTTGCTAATATTCTTACAAAGTTTAGACAAATGAATACAGTTCCTAAAAGAACTTATGATCTGTGTTGAGAGTATTACTCTGTTGTAAAAAGGACTAGAAAAGAATTGAAACATTTATATTTGACTTGAGACTTGTTGACTTTGGACTTTAGGACAAAAACTGGTGACAGACTTGCAAAACAATGACTTGGTCGCATCTCTGGAAACTTCATGTGTTGTGTCTGTTATTAGACAGGTAGGGTTTTTCTCTCGTTTGCTTCTAACCCGTCACATGTTCTGACTACAGCAGCCGGCCCTCCTCCCGGTTCCACGAATTCAAAGTATGTGTTCTTTGCGTGATTGTTGTACTTCTTCTGTGGTTTTAACGTGGTTCATTTGTGATATATCTGTGAAACTTTCTTGTAAAGACAACAACTTTTTTCACTTTTTTAAAGGTTTATTCACATATGACCAATTTTCATTTGTGAAAGATCTGTATAAATGTCCGTGGTGGCTGTGTGACTCGGCCTTGGTCTTGCAGAAGGCAGACGGGTCATTGGTCCCGTCTTTTTTGATTGTGTGAAAGGGTCTCCGGACTTCCTGTTTGACCCAGCTGGAAAAGTGACCCTGCCCTCGATCATGTCAGGTGACAGCGTTTAAAGATGCGAGCCAGGTGCTGCCTCTGACAGCTACAGAGCGGCTGCTGACACCTTATCTATATTTCAAAGCGGTCGAGTGGACTTGCTCTGCGAGGTGACAGAGTGTAATGAGTGGAGATGGGATGTGTCTCATCCCAACAGAGCCAGAGTTGCGGCAGCTGGCAGGAGGTGCCGCCGGGTTGCCAGGCAGACTTCAGATGTGAGGGAAGATGGGGGCAGATGGCGAGAGGATGGTAGCTGGTGTTTTTTCATGCAGCCTATCTATTCTGATTTGAATTCACATCAAAAGAGAGGAGGTTTAAAATTTAGAATTTAGAATGAGCGTTTTTCTGCCTGGTTGACTTGCTGAATGCCTTTTAAGCTGAATCCACACGCAGAGTGTGAAAGGGAAAGCCATCTCTTCAACAGAAATAAGACAATTTTCCTGACTGGAGGTTATGTAGAGGGAAGAATTCCCGCCGACCGGTGACAGATGGCTGTCGAGGTCATGCAGTTTCATGCTTGGTCAGACGCGTGTCTGCCTGAGAGCAAATGCAAAACAGGAATCATTCCTCCACTCTTGACCTTCTCTGTAAATACGTGCCACTTTCTCTTTTTATTTTTTGGTCACAGTTCATTGAGACCGGGTTACTGCCTCTGTGAAACTCTGACATTTGCTCGGCTAATGCAGATCATTTTTGTCATGGAGTTGGCTCGGCTCTCCGAAGCTTTCAGGAGTTCGTCTTTATCCAGCTGGGCGCATTTGCATTTGCTGCCAGGCGTGAACACGCTCAACTGCATGGCTGTAATTGGCCGTTCTAACAGAAAACAGATGTAAAATCTGTCCTTTAACTGCACTACCAGCAGTGAAGCACACATGCGGTTCCCAAGAGTTCATCCCACCACAGACGGGTCACGTCCAGAGCAAACCGTTCACATCTTGAAGAACGCAAGTGCGTTAACGCAAAACCCGGAACGACAAGAAGACAAGTGACAGAAGTAAACGACAACAGAAGTCGACCAAAAAAATCAAAGAGCAGGAAAATTGCTGCTTTTTTTCACACAGCAGTCACACTTTTTAGCCAAAAAAGGTTCTTATTGAACTCCTGCTGGTTCCTTTTAGCAAATCATTGGAGGAAAAGCCCCACTGGACTGATGTAAACTCACACACAGGATGCTGGGAATCAGCTGAGTGACAGCAGCATGCTTGAGTGTTTCTAACAGGGAGACCACAGATTTAAATGAGTTTAGACTCTCAGACTGCTTTGATTTGACTTTAAAACCAATTTAAGGCCATGTCTACAAACTATATCAAGTGTAGTTTGCATAAATACATACGCGAAAGAATTAAATGAAAGAATGATAAACCACAGAGTAACTCTGCCCCAATGCGCTAATAACATAATTACCAGTGAAAGTATAACAACAAAAAAGACAATTTCAAAGAAATTCTGGTTAAATCACAATTTGTTTGATAGTGATCTCTGGCATCATCATAACATTGCGTTATCAAATACTTTTAGACCTTCCTCGTCCAGTTAGCATTTCCTTTACCATAGATTTACCTAAATGACCTGATGACACATTTCCTAAAAATTATTTGATGATTATTTTCTGTTCTTCACCCATAACAGACTGGAAATTACATGAATGGAAAGTTAGCCTCTTTAGTTCAACACTTTAGACGATTGAATAACTTTTGAAAGTCCAACGAGCGACTCTTGACTTCCTGTTTGAGCCTCATTTGAACAAAAGGGGGCAGTTCATCAAGTGACCACTAAGTGGCCTTTTACACAAGCAAGCCAGCTTCATTCCATTTAATATAGAATCATAATGTGAATAAGAAATTCTATAACTCTGAGGATTGATTCTTTTTTGCACCTTTCAGAAAGGTCTTGCTACAAAATAACTGTCAATAATACAGATATGCTTGGAATGATGATATTAATGCTAATAATTGTGATGGTATTAATAATGTTGATGAAAGTATGATCGTGTTCTAGGCACGCTTGCATGTGTGTTTCTATCATATGTCCTCTCAGTCACCTCACCTGCAAAACATGGCTTAAAAATACATAAATTAAATAAAATAATTATAATTTTTTAAATTAAAAAATCAAAAATCAAATATTATTTTAAGCAATCTATTTTATGATTACTTTTTCTCTGTGTATTTAATTTTTTTTGGTTAAAAAGAAAAAGGGGTAAATTAAAAAGTACGCCTGCTTCAAGGCAGAGGGCGCTGGTGATCCCTGAAAATGTGACGAAAGAATAACGAAACTAGAGAATAAGAGAATAAGAGAAATAGTGGCAGCAAGTCAAGTACAGATGTGCAGTTCCTCTTTAATATTGTTCAGCATCATTTTCTAAATGGAGGATTTCTTGTCTAAACTCAGGAAAATGTGGAGACGCGTCTCTGGCAGTGGTCTCCATGGAGACAGAGAGACTTTTAAAACGGAAGAAAAAAAGAAAACACGTCTGTGACGGGTTATCCACGCGTTTCTTCAGAAGGAGCGGCACACGCACTTCATTCAGAAGTAAAAGTGCGTCAATTAGAACAATTTTTTTTTCTTTGCTATTGTTTGTAAATTACGACGGAGTATTAGGGCCACCAAAAAAAAAAAATTAGAGCCACCAAAAAAAAAAAAAATAATAAAATTACGAGATTTTATCTCGTAAATTTAGGAGATAAAAACTCGTAAATTTACGACTTTTTATCTCATAAATTTACGACTTAAAATCTCATAAATTTACGAGAAAAAAGTCGTAGATTAAGGAAAAAACACCGAAGTTGTCCGTTTATTGGAGCCTAGCTTGAAGATGAAGTATGTGGAGCCTTTTGTGAAGCTTCATTTCCGGATTATTATAGGTTTAAAACAAAGAGATTCTGAACCTTTTGGCGACTCAAAATCAGATTATTTTCCGTGTAGCAGTCTTTCCAGGGTTCAGTGTCAGTAAAGCGGAGTTTAATATATAAAATAAGGAGCTCAGAGACACGTTTGGGTGTAGACAATCGCTGCAGCCTTTATTCTCCTTTTCATTCACATATCCTGAAGTTCATTTGTCTCATTACGTCATGAACCTGTCATCCCAACACCAATGCGGAAGTAAACAGTGTTACAAACGCCCCCTCCTGCAGATGAAATGGCCCGTTTCAGCATAAAACAATAAAGAGGAATGAAAATAGTGTTTTATATTAGCTTTGGAACGTTGAAAATGCCAAAAAAAAAAAGTGCTCCTCCTTTTGTGTGACGGAAGCGTCACACAGACGTAGAGTCTTGTCTTTGGTGGAAGAAGAAAGGATTCAAGCAAACAGCTGCAGGGACACCGACGACGGCTTCATCGGGCTGCAGAGATCCTGCAAACCAACCATCAATAAATAAAACTTTAATGAATCGTAAATCAAACAAATGACCTTCCAGACATTTGGAACGTTATCAATAAACATTCAGCTCACCTGTTCAACAAAGTTTACTCGGTCTTCTCTGCGGCTGCACGGCGTTCACCTGCTGCTCTGCATGCTCACTTCCACTGTAATCTCCTAAAATTACGAGTTTTTTTCTCCTAAATTTACGAGTTTTTATCTCCTAAATTTACGAGATAAAATCTCGTAATTTTACTTTTTTTTTTTGGTGGCTCTAAATTTTTTTTTTTTTTTGGTGGCCCTAATACTCCGTCGTAGTAAATGGAAAAAGAAATGTTAGAAAGAAATTTTAAACAGCAATAAAATAGTATATAAGCTACTCTGTAGGGTTTATATGTGAATATTAAATGTTGATGTGTACAGAAATAACATAGATTAAGCATACTCACCTTAAAGCACATCTGAATTTGAAATAAGACGTTGGAGATATTTTATCTGTGATTATTAGTTATGTTTGAAATTTTAAACCACTAAAGCTTCCATTTCAACAACAGGAAAAAACAACCTTCTGCATGTGTGGACATTGGACTTTTCTCTGTTGATGCTTTTATCCAAAGTGACAAGTTTCTCTCAGTTGAGGTGAAACAGGTCAAGTGTCTTCCTCCAAAGACTTAGTGACTTGAAATGGTTGGAATTTGAACCGGCAGGCTGGTGGTGGGTTGTTCACAGAGTTCTCACATGCCGGTTCCCGGCTCAAACCTGTGTTTTTTTGATCAAGCTGGGCTGCAGCACAGGCCAGGAGCTGCTGCTGCTGCGCACACATGCATGTGTGTGCAAACGTGCTGCCTCATCCAGCATCACCGTGGAAACCCAGGCACGAGCCGTGTTTGTTCGGCAGAAACCAAGTTTCCCCACGGATCTCAGCAAACAGGTGGCTGTCGAAGACCAGAAGCAGCTTCAGGCGGTGGGAGAAAGTCGGCGCCACGGATGACTCACCAACCGCAACAACAGCTCCTGACAATCAAAGACCTGCCATTTTGAAAACCAGCGACCATGAGAGGTTTCTGGATTCAACCGTCAGGCTGAACCAAAGCTGCCAGCGAGGATCAACGGTTGTGTTGCCTTTGTGATGTTTTTGTTAAAGAGTGCACAGGACAAGCTGGCAGGATTTCATGTCTCATCTGATCTGGGGAGGCCTCTCTGACCCCCTCCAAGAGCTGCAAGAGACAGAAGAGCAGCTACTGAGACTGCTGCTCCACCATATGAGAACGTATATGAGAACTGGACTGAGCAGCCCCTCCCCATGGCGTTCCAAACAGGAAATAGCTCCAAGAAGCCAAAATCCCATAGACGTCTATAGAGAAATAAACAGCTGTTACTCTGTCATTCTATTGGTCAGAAGAACCGTTATCACTTGGATACATTTTATTACCTTGTTCTTGATAATCTGTGATATATTTTCTGTAGTTCAAGTTATTTAAGTTATAAACTGTCCAATCAGGTGCCTCAATAATAGTCTGCTGGCCCCCACGTCCAACGTTTAAAACATTTGATTGACAGATTTCCAACAAACTCACTCCTGATTGGCCAGAGTGGTTGCCAAAGAAATGTTGACTCAGACTAGCTTGGACCAATCACTGCTTAAGGCCGTGTCACACAGACACTACGTACATTTTGCGCATTTTCCACATAAGAAATTTTGCTTTTTCGTGATCCATGCGTGATAAACGGAATTCATGAGAGTTTCTTGTGTCCGTCAGTCGTCGATGTAAAAGTGTGCATCGAGGGTTTCAGCCGACGGGTCTTCACGTGAATTCGGTTTTTAGCTGCTTAAAGCTTTGGATCGGTTGAGAATTATGCTGTTTACATAAATCTCATGCAATTTTTGGTGATTTTTGAAAGATGCGTATGCAAATTTCTGGCTCTCCACGACCGTTCCACATATGTCTAACAGACTTTTCACGCATGTACCACCGACTGCGCACATATCACATTCAAATTACATAATTGACACACAAATCATTAATGAATTGCGTATGAACAGCTCATTAATCTTGCAAGGTTCATGCACGATCCGCCTATAGTGTGGCATTTACGCTGATTTACATGTTCTTTGCGTGGCTTATTCGTACTTATTCCGCGTTTCTCACGTGGTTCATTCGTGACACATCTGTGGAAAATTTCACGTTAAGAACCACAACTTTTCTCACTTTTTCCATGTATGACCAATTTTTATCCGTGCAATATGAGCAAACTGTACGTAGTGGCTGTGGGACTCGGCCTTCACCGTCGATGACTGGCTCCGGCATGGGGGGGTCTGGATTACAAAAATAATAGCGATTGAATTGACTTCATTTAATTAAAGCGCCAATGCCCTAACATTGAAAAAATGGTTAGCCAAAGTTTGGAGGCAAACCATTTTCTGTGGACGACGTCACACTCTCTTGGTGCAGTTCTTATTTACAGTCAATGTGGCCCCCTAACCCACACCTTGGGGGACCACGGATAGATGTAATTAATATCTACACACTGTTTTTCTAAATACAAGAACTTCTATTTGAGAAAAATAGAAACCTCAGGAAGATGTTTCCGCCTCACAGTCAGATCTGCTCCTCGTTGGCCTCAGCTGCTTTAAAATAGATTTAAAATCTTTCAAAATGAAACTTAATGAACCCTGTTGTTATTAATGAATATTGCTCTGTCACAGGAACCCCCCCTTCCCTCCCCCCATGCCTCTGTGATTTAGTTCGGCATCTTTGGGAGCTTTCAGGTTGATTAAAGATGATGTGTAAAATGTAAGCTTCAAAAGCTCGGAGGATAATTAATATCACTGGAGCACTAAGCGGTCGCCTCTGCAGATCAAAAGCATGACGGTGGAAGACGGTGAGCCTATGCTTCACTGCACGATCCTGTCTGCTGGCTCACAGCACCTCAGCGCTGAAACGGGTCAGAACGGAGAATCTGTGCTCCATGTGGCCCCACCAGGTGGCTTTACAGGAGCTAAGGATCCACTTTTCAACCATTACAGGAACACGCTTTCTCCTGATTGACTCTCTTCTTTAGACGTCAGCCAATGTCAAAAGGAATATCTCTTTCTGCATGCTTTTGTTCTGGGTTTTTTTTTAACTCAAAAAGAAAATGAATGTGGATTAAGATAACTGTCAACATGGAATGTGTGCTTCTGGACAAAGTTGTGTTCTCTTAAAAATAATAAGTAAAATTATAAAAAAAAAAAAAAAAGAATGAATGAATGAATGAATGAAAATTATGAATAGAGGATTTGGTTTTACATTTGACGCGAGTTTTGACTTTTCTTTGATTTGAATACAAAACTTTGAATCAAAAGAACATCCCGGGGTCACAGGCATTTATATCAAATCATAAAACATCGACTGCCATGAGAGAGAACGCCAGACATTAAAGACGCCGTCACAAAGGAACTGAAGAACAGTTTCAAAAACAACTTTGGTAATCCTACTTTTCAGAAATAATGTTTCGTTAATCCCTTTAACTCCAGAGCTTTAGCTCCAGTGGTGACATTTTTGTAACAACCGTAACTCTTGAACCGCTCACGCTGTTGACGTAATTTCCGCAGATTTGGAAGCAGAGAAGAGCGGCGTTACGCAACACTTCACGTTATTAATGTGCTGCAAATTGGTGCAAAGCCAACAAGAAAAGCCTCTGTTCTTCACGTCAGAATTAGTTGATTCTGATAACAGACGAGGATTTGCGGTACGTCAAAGAGCGTGTGCTATTCAGGCGTCGCCGGTGACGTCTCAGGTGCTAAAGGGTTGGTGGATACACTGGCAAATATTTTTCGTAAAAAAACAAAAAAGTTGGGTGTCATAGTGGTTTAGCTCAGAGTTAGCTTGTTTCTGTTGTATTTTTCTCTTCTTATTACCCTTTTTTCGAGAGACACTCACTTTTCCTTTACACCTAATTCATTCTTAACGGGGTGGGATTATATAAGTTTGCTTCCTTCCACTCCCTTTCAAGCAATATTTATTAATATGTCTAATTATCCTAAGTTTGATTAGTTACTGTATGAATGTATAACTGATGATTATATTGCTGTTGTGTATTATTTCTACTTAATTGCTTGAAATAAACCATTTCAAATCAAATTCAAATCAAATTCTACAACAATAGTCGTCTCAAGGAGTGTCATAGCTGTAATTGTATGAATCATTAATGAGTGTTGTGGTATGCCAGCTGAATTTTTTGGGACTATTTTCCACCATTTCTGGGTCTGAAACGGTCTGCGGGTGCACTGTTTACATCATCGCTGTAGGCGACAATAAAACGCTGCTGTTTGAATGCACACTATTTTGAATTGATATTTCACGACTGAAAATAAATGCTTGTAATCCAGTGACCAATTTTTGACAGTAAGTTCAGGTAAATCATTATATTCAAATAATAGAAATTCACAACAGACACGTTAAACATAAAACTAAATGCTGTGTTCATAGTTTTTTGGAAAACTTAGTCTTCATGGTTTATAGTTTTCTTTTATTACAGCTCCATTAATAGCTGCTAAAAAACAAATTAATCTATTTAAACATACTAAGTAAGATGTATACCTTTTAGTTAAAAAGTAGTACATGTTAAGAATACTGGAACAAAAAGGACTCTGAAAGTATAAATTGATCAAACGTCGATAAACTCTGGAAGTGATGTCTGTTTTTTTACGTGTATGGTTGGTGTTTTATCAAACGGATTTCTTGGAAATTCTCAAATTTGAGCTGAATAGACTTTTGATTGACTGAACTTTCAGCACTTCAGTGTTTTGATGATGGGAGCCACTTTATCCAAACGTAATGATAAGCAACCCAGGTGACTTTATCCAAATGTAAATTCATTTGTGTTAGGAACTCCACTGGCGTTTGATGAGTAAATGCAGAATTTCAGAACCAAAATGTCTTCAGTAATTAGAGACGGGTTCAGTGATGAAGCTAGCAGAACCCTCAGCCTCATCACTTTCAGCTACTTTTTCATGTTTGTAAAGAGTGGACTATGAGTTCTGATAAAAGGTTTGAAGCAGAAATGTGGAGACAGCTCACTGTCCCCTGAATCTTCTCAGCGTATATGACTCTGCCTCATCTTCAGACAGTTGGTACCCGACTCCTCACAGACAGACTCAAAAAGGGAAATGAATAAAGTGACTGCGTGATTACAGCAAGATGAAATAAAGATGACATTTTTCATAGAGTCGCCTCTGTGTTGTTTCTTCTTTTCAGCTTTTTGCCGTGAAATTGACAATTCGACGGAGAGGAAATGGAACTCCTGTGAAAAGCTTGAGTCTGACGTCAGACACAGAAGATGTAAAACATTTCAACTAATTAAAGAACATTCTATTTTTTTGAATAACGCACCGCAGTGGAAATCAGGCTTCACCCTTCAGTGTTGTATAAGTGTTCATGAGAATCTGTCGCCCGCAGCATGCCCGTGGAGCTCACGCTAAAGAATTACACTTTATTCCAGAAGATTTTAGATAAAAAACGGTGCTTTAGACACAAATGGTTACTTTAAAAAAGTTTCATTAAATGAGTTTGGAGAATTCCTGCCTGAGAGGATATAAAGCTGTTCATTTAATCGTCAATATAAGTTTAGGTCAACCAAGCGTTAGCATTAGCCGTCCTATGGGAAATTCCATTATACGTTAGCATCGAGCTAGCGGACTGGATTTACTGATGTTATGAGTCAGGTCTCCGGAAAAGGAAAGGCATATAAGATTTATCTTTACTTTTATGGCTCCATTATTGATTCATTAAGTATGGATTGATTTTTTTTCAACACAACGGAGACGCAACGCAGACGGACCGCTGGAAATCAGGCTTCACCCTAAAGTGTTGTAGAAGTGTTCATGACAATCTGTCGCCTGCAGCATGCCCGTGGAAAAAATGTGCATGAACACTTTTTCTCTAGGTGTTCACTGAGCGGTCTAAGCCACTGATATAGGTTTGACCACTTTTCACCGCAGCCCGTATCCACCCGTACGGACAGTTGCTTCTGTTTCTCTAGATTTGCAGGCAGACAGAAACGGAAAGTGTTATCAAACGCCTAACAGTTTTCCTTCAGGGCGCCGCAGTCATCCGTCAGAAATCTCACCGCCGTCCGTTCAGATGTGTTTGAACGGAGGGGGGAAGGGAGCAATGATGTCGGTGTCCCGCTGCCGTAGGCAAACCCGTCAGAGTCTCCACGGTCATCAGACAGATGAGGTTCAGCGGCTCTTCCCAGGCTTCAATCAGGAAACCAGCCAGAGTGAGAACGCGGCCACGAGGTCAGTCTTAAAAAAGCACTCTTCCCCTCATTAGACCCTCACAACAACGAGTTCAAGACGCGCTGAAGACTGTCACTGTCGCCGCCGCCACACGCCTATTACAGAGCTGTCACACACATGCCTGATGTCGACGCAGCTCAGATGATCGACTGGAGCCCCGACAACGTCTTCACCCGTTCAGACACTGATAAATGAGGACACGCTTCCAAACGTGAGATGCTAACAGGCGTGACGTACAGATTTGTTAACCCGGCAGAAAAGTGGCAGTTAGCTGTAGGGCCGGGTATCACCAAAAATTTCCAGAATCGATTGGATTCGATTCACCGGAGCCTGGATCCATTTTTTTAAAATTATTTGAATCCACTCCATTTGATACAATTCAATAAAATTTTGAATTTACACGTTTTATATATGTAGACATATTTGTATAGACATACAATTATTAACAACATATTATATTTATACTACTCTGATACAGTTCACATTCTGTAAAATGTATTAGTGAAACAATAAACCAGTGAGATTGTTAACATCATACAGTGTTACATGATGTCTCAAACACAGATTATTATTCTGCCTCTACTGGAGGGCATTTGGCTACTAGGTGGAGCTAGCGGCATAGCTTTACACTTTATTCCAGAAGATTTGAGAAAATAAACGGTGCTATAGACCACAAATGGTTACTTTAAAAAAGTTTCCCTAAATGAGTTTGGAGAATTCCTGCCTATGAGGATACAAATCTGTTCATTTTATCGTCAATTTATGTTTAGTTTTGACCGAGCGTTAGCATTAGCCGTCCTATGGGAAATTCCATTATATGTTAGCATCGAGCTAGCGGACTTTGACTATACTCCTGTTAGGTCTCCGGGAAAGGAAAGGCATTAAAGATCAATCTTTAGTTTAATAGATCGATTGTTGATTCATTAAGCTTGGGTGGATCCAAATCAATGAATCGATTTTATCAACCCAGCCCTAGTCTGCTGTTCTCTCTGACAGTTCAAACTAACTGAGGGGAAAACTGGAAACTCTTCATTCAAGTCAGAGATGATGAGCTACAATCCTGATCAACCGTCTCACAAATACACAAACTGAAGGCTGCTTTAACGCGAACCGACCAAATGTTACGGTTTCAGTTTCTTTGCCTTTGTGTTTTGGTTGTCTTTTTGTTCTGGCATGTTTTCAGTTCAGTTTCCTGTTTTATTTTGAAAGGTTTCCTGTTTTGTTGAAGTATTGAGTTTTCCTTTTGGTCCCCATCTGTCCTGATTGTGATCGCCTGTGTCTCGTCTTGTCTGTGTATATTTAAGTCTTGTCTTTCCCTTCCTCCTGTGCTGGTCCATATCAGGCTGTTCCCCTGTTTCGTGAAGTTTGCTGTTTCCCCTGTTTCAAGTGTTTCGAGTTTCTTCGTTTGGCTCATCCTATATTGCAGTGGTTTTTGGTTTGTTTAAGTAATTATAGTCCTTGTTCGCCTGGAGCTCGTGCCTCCTCCTCTCTGCGCCTGGGTGCTTCCCTCAACCCCCACCGTAACACCAAAACCCTGAAGATCCAAAACTCCTGGAAGATCCAAAACCCTATAAGTAGTAACCATAATGTCATTTATAATTTATGAATTCCTATAAATGTTTTTTGGGTTTAGTAGTTGGGATTATTGTGAAGTCGCTTGTGAAACCTCCTCCAGTGGTCATTTAAGGAACTGCAACATCTGAAGACCATTAGGCTTTGGACCCAGAAACATGCTTCAAACATGACTGTTGCCATGGAGACAACTGAACATTAAATGTAATTTAACAGCAAACGCAAAGCCGAACTTTCTCCCAGGAGAACATCATCTAAAATTCTCTGTTGAGACGAAGGCGCTGTTAAGTCGTAACACAGCATCAGACTGACCCCCCCCCCCCCCCCCCCACACACACACACACACACAACCCCCCAGCCCCGCTCTGCTTCAGAGATGCATATCTTAGCAGGGCATAAAAGATGCAAAATGTGTTAAAGGCTCTCTAATATGCAGACAAATTAAATCATAATAAACCACTTCATTACTCTGTTTCAAGATCTAAAATATGCAAGCAGGCAGTCGTTTGCTATCAGGTTAATCATGTGTGTTCCAGAGCTGCCGAGGCGTCCACTCTCTGGGATTAGTGAATTTTAACTCTTGTGTTTAGATTCTGTCTTATTTCCCCCGTGTCAGAGTAAACGCGCCGCCGGGACGAGGAAAACCCAGACGAGAACGCTAAAAGCTTCAGTGCTTCATGAAAGTTGCAGCGTTGCGTTTGCCTAGAGGGGTGCTTGTAGTTTGGCGTGGATTCGGCGCCGGCGGTGTGTCGGGAGGGTTTTGAGCAACATCGGACGAGTCGGATTCCTCCTTAATCCAAGTTCAAACCAGTTTGATCTAAACTGGAACATGGTTTTTTGTCTTATAGCCAGGGGCGGACAAACCATTAGGCAAAGTAAGGGAATCGGCTGGGGCCCCGAACACTTTGAGGGCCCCATAGATGATTGATTAATAAAACCTGTTCAAGATCATTTTCTTCCCAAAGATTGGGCAATTACGTAATAAAATAAAAGAAGAATGGCCATGTGAAAGTATTTCAGAGTTTACAGCTGATGCAGAAAATCTTTGAAGAAATTAAAAAACAATGCTGAGAAAGGGAAAAAAAAGGAAAATGTTGTCGCCACACTTCCAAATCTGGCTGAAATAAGGCTTAAATAATAATACATAAATAAAAGAAAACAGAAAAGAGAATAAAGGGAACATACCGGTAGTTTAAAGAAAACCTTTTACAGTGTGAGGATAAAAGAACAACAAATAAATTATAGGAACGAAAATGAGACAGAATAGTAGGGAAAAAGAAAAGGCAGAAATAGTTTCATTTGTTTTTGATCTTTGCCTCTTAGTGAAATGCTGTTTTACTCTTTTTTTGTTCTCTTTAGTAAAACCTGATAAATTAAAGGGTCTCTATCATGCAAAATCTACTTTTTAGAGCTTAATTGTATTATAATGTTCATTACTAACTATAATTAACCCCAAAGTGGTATTTTGATCCATCCTCATATTTATGAGTATTTGTCTAAAAACCTGCTCTCTGAGCACCAGCCCCTCCCAACCCACTAAAACAAGTGGTTCCTCACGTTGTGACATCACAAAGTGAGGATGAGGATGACTTCATAAAACGGGCACAAGGAGAGAAAGGCGGAGCCTCAGAGATCGAGGTGTCTTACTTACAAAAAGAAATTGCAAAACAGCGAGACCTCGAAATATGAACCACAATATAACGAGGGACCCCTGTACTTCGGAACAAATTCGTAGCTCAGAAAAAGGACTGTTTCCAGCAGATAAAAAGTTTTACGTGAAGAATTTGCTTTAAACCCTTCACATCAATAATTCACAACGTAACATTTAATTCAGGACTTCTAGTTTAGCGTTACCTAGAAGCAGAGGCGGTCCTGGCTAGTCTGATGCCCCGGGCACCCTCACCCCACCCTCCCCCCCCTTTCCAGCCCCGCCCTCAACAACTCAAAGCCTGCATACTATCAAACACAAAAACAGAATATGTCATTTATTTTACTATATTAATCATATAGGTAAAATATACCTGTGTAGTTGAATTCATAATTAAGATTTAGTATGTAATGTGGTTCACACTTAACACACATCAGTTTGTGTTTTCTTTTTGAAGGCTGGTTCTGGTAAAAAATGCCACATTTTCAGTTTTTATTTAATTTATTTTTTCTTGATCTGACATCAATTATCAATGAATAAATCCACAACCTTGAATGGACTTTTCCGTCTGTCTTAGCCCCTCCTCCGCCTCTCTACCTGCTTGTCCTCTACCTGTTATGCTGAAATACTGTCATGACAGCAGCACGTTGACACGATAGTGGGGCGCCCTAGCGCAAATTTCATTAACTTTACGGGGAAGGAAAACTACAGTGGATAAAAAACAAGCAAAGTGTGTTGTTTTTTTTTGCCGCCCCTGTAAGATTGCGCCCTGGGTGACCGCCCAGATTGCCCATAGGAAAAACCGCCACTGCCTAGAACACAAAAAACCCAGAGGAATACATTTTTTTTTAAACTGAAAGGAAATGAAAGGGTTAATCCAGATGATAACTCGTTTATAAAGAACATTCTCCCTTCGTGGGTTCCTTCGGTGTCTTGATGAGCAGTTTTTATGCTTGTACATTAAAAATGAAAAACTCTGATGTGAGCAGCTCCCGACTCCTTGTTAGCGGAGCGGTGAGGAGAATCGAACCATCTCTGTCTGTCAGAGAACCACAGTAATGGTTTCAAATGAGCTCCAAAGCTCAGTTTAGCATCACAGCACCGTTTTCTGGTTCCCTTGCTCGCTGAGTCCAGCAGAGGCTGACAGGAGGCGGACGCCTGTCGGAAGATTTAAGCTCCAGTTTTTCCTGTGATGTCTTTAACGAATGTGATTTAAATTCCTCTGCTATAAAGCGAGCGTCCTCTGATGCATAAATAACCGCATGCAGGCCAAAGTGCATCCCTCCCCGCGCCACACTGTAACATGAAAACTGTTGATGGAGAGAAAAACAGGAAGATTCACAGCAGAGCAAAGCTTTCAGCGACGTTTCTGACCGTCTGCGCCGAGGTGGAAGTATCCGTCCACCAGCAAGGCTCCGTTGTTAAAGTGCTGCGTCATGTGATCCAGCCAGTTGGCCTCCACCCCTCTGACGCCCTCTTTGCAGTTCTGAACCCGGAGGGGAACCTTGACCGTGTAGTACTTGAGCTGGCCTTCCCGGACCGGCGGGTGGTTGAACAGAGCCAGCAGATCCACTCCTGCGGGGCGAAACACAACATTAAACTTTGATGAGGCTTCCGGGTAAGCTTTATTTTGAAAGCCAAAGCCCAGACTGTCATTTATGAGGAGAGACTCGCCGCTTCCAGAAGCTAAGTGGAACGGTTCGGTAAACATCCAAGAAACATCTCCCGGGATAAACGACTCCTGGAGGAGCTTTTACCGAGAATTTCCAGTGATTACATGACAGCAGATCCATACGGTGCCAATATGAGAGCAGCCAGGAAGCATCTGCCAGAAAGAGATGGCTGCAGCGTCCATCAGTAGATGAACACTTGGAGAAACCACACCCGCCCACCAAATGACAGGTAGTGTGGTTTTGTTCCAGTTTTTCCTCTTCTAAGTGGGAAGAATCTGAAATTCATCCACAAGTGGCTGTACAGGAAGTAGAGATCAAAGTGCTTAAAGACTGTCAAAACAAAAGCACAGGAAAAAAAAGTAAGTCTTTAAATTCCAGTTTATCCTGTCCACAGAAGTCAGGCCTGTAACTGAATTAAACTCATCAGGATCTCTTTAAATCAGAATGACAAAGCTCTGTTCTTTAAAACGACTCGCATTTTCTAATCCTCCATAATCCCAGGTTTAGGATTTTCAGGCATCAGGAGAGAATGGATCAATGACAGACGCAGAGAGGAATTATAAAGAGAATGTCGGACGGCAAACACGGATGAAGTCACGAGTTCATTTGGCAAACGAAGCCTCTGAAGCAGCTGAAGCTTTTGAAGCAGCTGACGCTTCTGAAGCAGCTGACGCTCCTGAAGCAGCTCCAGCTTCATTCAGTGCAGGCATCAAAGTTAATAAATAAGAATAAAAAAATGACAACAATAAAAAACAAATTCTTAAAATAAATTATTAGAAATGCATAATTTAAGAGACAAAATTACACTTAATTAATAGAAAATACTGTATTTATTGTTGCATCTATGCGTTCAATAATTGTATGTTTCACTAGGTTGTGTGTGTTGGGGTCATTGTGGGTAGAGTGTGCACTTGACATTTTGGGTTTTTGTTTGGATTTCTGTTTTTAGGTAGAAAACTGGTTTATCCTGCAAATCACTTTTTATGAAAAGGGCTTTATAAATAAAGTTTGGTTGATTTGATCTGTAAAGGAAGCAACAATTCTCCATTATGTTTTTCTGATTCAAGACTTTAGTTTGTATTTGGATAAAGTGAGAATATGTTTAATTTATTGGAGTTAACTTAAGAACTGTAAGATAGTTTTTCAGCTCTTCACTAAAGGGAATTTACTGAAAAGTGATCAGATCAGATTGATCTTTAAGCGGCACTGGGGTGTGACGTAACGCCGCCACAGAGATTAAAAGGAGCATTTCATTGTAACTGAGTTAATTCATCGTCTAACACTGAATAATGCATTAAAAGCTCTTTCGCTGGCTGCTGTTTACATCAAGCAGGAATATGCATCATGGAGTAAGCCCCTGGAGACGGAGACGTGGAATGTTTCCCCACACATGACGCTCGGCTCTGCTCCCGCTCACGTTGCGCTAAATCAAAGTGGAAGCAGTTTTATTTGTTGTGATGTGAGTGAGTGAAATATTTGCTCTGCTGAGCTTTCAAAATCACAAAAATGTGCGATGTGAGCTGGAGTCTGGGAAGAAGAAAAAAAAAAGGAAACGCTCCTCTCCTTTCAGTCCAATGTCGGACCGCCGTTCCCCGACTGAACCAGATGGACCAGCAGAATGTGCGGCGGCTCCACCCACGTGCGCGCTCGCTGGGGGGAAGGGGGGGGACACGGCTCAGTCACTTGGTTCCCGAGTCCGTCCATCCGTCCAACAGCCAAAAATGAATCATTTATGACCATTTCTGGTTTGGCTCGGCTGACTCATGTGACAGCTGGCTGCCAATTCCTGAAGTCTTGTCACTTCAACCCCTTGAGACAAACGACACAGACAGCATGGGGAGGGACCCCCCCCCCATCCCCTCCATCCGCACAAGGCTGTTACAATCGAGACAATATGGCAAAGGAATCCTGGACACAGTTAAAGCTCATTCCAAGGAGCCCTCCGGTTGCCAAATCCCCTAAAAACTCCAGGTTTCTGTTTAAATCGGAATCAGTTCCACGGCTTCCAGTTCCACTCCGAACTCACTGGCTTCGTCCAAATTCAAGGGCTGCGTCCTTCAAAGGCAGCGGCCTTCCCGCTCGACGTTGGCCAGGTCCTTCATCAAGCAGGTAGGCCGGATGTTAACAGCTGGGAATTTGGAAGATTCTAACCTTTCCATAAATTCCAGCCGTTACATCGGCGAATATCCTGTCGCCTAGCAACCACGAGTCTCAAACAAAGAGGAGTAGTGTACAAGGCATGGAGCTCAAAGTGTTCCTGGCTTGTTTGATCCAACTTTTAATCTTGAGGTACCATTATAAAAATGGTGTAATTATTTCCAACTCCGGGTCTCACTTCACAGCCCACCATTGCCGGGTTCAGCCGCAATGCATCTTGGGATATGGACAGCATAGAAGGATACACCAGACCAATCCCTGAAATTGGGGATAAAGAAGGCCGTATTCGTTGGCCGCATTTGAAGGAGTCGTGGAATTTGGTCAGCACGTGTGGCGGCGTTCAAAATTTGGACACACCCACTGTCCGCTCCTTCAGAGCTAGTTCTGTGGGAAAACAGCTGAGGAGTGTAAAGGGTGCCAGTTTAGCTCAGGCGGTAGAGCAGGTCGTCCAACTACCGAAGGGTTGGCGGATCGATTCCCGCTCTCCCCAGCACGGCTAGCCTGCATCTCACCGCTCCCCCCAGGTGATGGGTTAAAGTGCGGAGAAGAATTAAATAAAAAAAAGAAGCTAAAAAAAACCAAAACAACATCAGACAAACAGTTTCCTTGAGCTGAGAAGGATTTCTCCAGACAGAAAGACACCTTGGTGGAAAGAAATGAAGTGGAAACTTCTGGAAACAGAAACAAATCTTCAAATGAGAGGAAGTGAAAGAACTTTCCTACTGTTCATTCGTCTTAAAGGGAGACATGAATGAGGTTTGAAAGCAGCATCTGAGCAGAATGGAAGGAGGAACAAAAAGCACACACACACACACAAAACACACCTGATCCAGGTGTTCAGCAGGAGATGGAAACATCTGCATGACCAACCACCGAGTCATCCTGATGCTATTAACCCTTTGACATGGGAGCTGTCGCCGGTGACGGCAAAATAACACACGCTCTTTGAACTATTGCTATAGTAATACTTGATCGATTATGCTTCTGTAACGCCTTAAACTTTACCAAATATATCAAACGAGAAGTGTCACATTTTACAGAAGTGTGATACTTTACTAACTTAACTCTCTGCCAACTTTCTTCAACACTTTACGCCAATTCATTTCAATTGTATTTCTGTAGCCCAAAATTCCAACAATAGTTGTCTCAGTGGGCTTCGTACCGATAATTGTATAAGAACATGAGATCAGTCATAAACCACCAACTTCTGATTAGGATTGAGTGCCGCTGGTCCGATTCCTGACTTCCATTTGCCTGAGATCACCGAGTGTCTCAGCTGAATGCTGGTGATCGTACCCAAAAAGGTGGCGTGGAATAGGTGTGACGGCGGTTTGCTGTGGGGTGGGCCTGCGTGTCAGCCAGCTTCAGGCAGGTCATGAAAACAATCTGAAATATTCTGACCTTCTTCTGAACTCACAAGCAAACCCTTTGGGTCACCGCTCCAAACGCCCGTAGCCGCTGTGTAATTAGATAAGTAACATTAAAACCACATTGAAGGCTGATTACGTCTGAGCTGTGGGCAGAAGCGTTACATTTTAAACCCAAAACAACAGCCTGCAGCCACAAACAGCATGATTGTGTGGTTCTGTGCGACATCTGAAAGCTTTCTTTGCTTTCTTTTTTGTTTTTTATTACAGCATAAACACACTGCAGCAAATCTTAATTCAGGCTGAAGGAGCCCATTTTCTGGCTCCCAAAATGACTTTTCTGCTCAGAAAAATACTGAAACGACTGGAGGGGAATTACGGGCCTTGCTGAAGAGCAATTTTAGCAGGGCGTTGCAGGAGGAAAAATACCAAAATGAAAGATAAGAAAGCAGCCTTCTGATGTCCATCACAGCAGACTGCTGGATAATGGCAGGTCAAACTGAAGCCAGGCTTTCATGTGGAATTATTCAGACTTTCAGAAACTATTCTGACAGAACGCAGCGCAGACAGACGGCTGACAGCTGAGGTGAACTGCAAAAAATCAAAAGCACGATGGAATTTCCTTGCAGCAAGCTGCTTTTTGTTAAGCTGGGTCTGCATCGGATGTTGCAATGCTGCAGAGCCTTTAACTGGATAAAAACAATTATTTGTTTTAACCTTTGACTTGCAGAGCAACTGTCAGAGGCACCGATCTCTGCCTCAAATCCTCTTTTCTTTCCTCAGTTTGAGATTTTTGTTCTTTTTTTGTGTTTGTTTTTGCAGCGTGAAGACCCCTGATTTCAGCTCGATGCGGATCATTTCTGTTTGAAAGAAAACATCTTATTTCAGAAAGGAATGGCATAAGAACAGTTTAAAAAGCAGGCAGAATTAGCTAATCCTTAAATTTAGAGAAATTACGCTAATGACCAACATAAATCGTGGAAACGACTCTCTACACAAGTTGCACTCGGAGCCAGAGGGAACCTCTGAGCTCTAAAAACAGAACTGGAGACTCATTTAGTGTCTGGCCTTTTACCAAAACAAAGATTTAGTTGCAGAAGTTTTATCTGAATCCAGAGTTTCCGTGTGTGGGCTGATGTGGTCAACGGGAGTTTGACCACATCAGTTAAGCCTTTCAGAGTGACGTTATCAGGCTGAGCTGAGAGTAAACACGCCGCTTATCTCATAGCAGCTCAGAGATCCACACGATCAGGTGAAAGCAGCGCCGGCCAATCGGACGACTCATCTTCAGAGAGACTCTGAGGCTGGTTTCAGGGAGCTGGAAGACCTTCAGAGTAATGTAAGGTCCAGGGTGGGTGTTCATGTCGTACCTGAACATCAAAGACAACAAAATAAGATCTAATCTAGAGTCTAAAGATTATATGTTTATTATATATATTAAAGCCGTGAGTCTGTAGCCGATTCTGGTCTTAATTTAACTTTGAACCTGAACAACCCAAATACCTGCTTGTGCATCAGCGTTCCTCAGTTTGTTTGGACTTCAGAACGATCATTTAGCAAAAAATGTCCTCACTTTGGCTTAGCTGGACGACATGCAAACCCCACTTGCCTGCCCGCATGCTGTTTTATTAAGAGAAAAGGCCTTTCAGGGGGATTACCAGTAACCATGGCAACTGAGGCCTGCAGGGTGTGGGGTGTGATGCTTGGAGCCTTTTTACTGTCTGATCTTCAGGTAAACCTCGTTGGACATCCCGATCTGGGAGGAGCGGCGCATCTCTAGATATTTCCATAATGAGGGACTCCGGAGAGATTCGATAAATGCGCCTGTTGCTTTCAACCGTCTTTTATCTAGAGGCAGAAAGAGGGGGTCCCTCAAGTTTCTTTTAGATTTAATGTCATGGGAGGCTGGGGGGTACAGGGTTAAATGAAAAGCTGGATCAAAAGAAAAGAATTGGGACAATTTTGACTCCAGGAAGTGATCTTAAACGCCCCCTCTAGAGCAAATCCTTCATTCAAAAGTCCAAAAATAAAATTATAATGTCAGTTTTATGTAGATATATAATCATAAAATGTATGTGATTACTCTTAAGAAACCTAAACGTATAAATTGTTTTATTAGACTAAAAAATGCCACACATCCTGTTAATATAAAAAAAACATGGCAGCTGTACTTTAAAATGATTATAACTCATATTTCTATTGTTTTTTCAAACATGTTAATTAAGGGTTGTGCAGCCCCCCCTCGTACTGCTACTCCCCTAAAAGGAGACTGGGGAAGCCCCCGCCCTTACAAAAAATGTGGGGCAAAGGGGTAGACTTAAAATGTACCCCCAAAAAAGAGACACGAGTCTGCTCGATAAATCTGAAATAAACTCATGAACAACAACAGTTCAAGCAAGAACAAACTTCAGATGTTCTGGTAGGAGAGACGAGCGCAACCAGCGGACTGACATCAAAGCAGATTTTTGTTTCCAAACTGCCTGAACTAAACACAAAATCGCAGTTGTTTGAATCACTAAACCACTGAAACTCCGGCTACACAAAACCCACAAACACAGGCTGCTGACAAACGCAAAATGAATGTTGGTGAATCACATATTTCATGAGGTAACAGTCCATTACTGAACCCACATTTTCATTTCAGCGGAAGAAAAAAATATTAACTAAATTATAAAAGGAATCTCGGACAAGCCCCCGATTCTATTAACAGGCTGGGGGATGGGGGATGACCAGAAAAAACAACAACCAGTTAAATTTACAGCATTTACATGAATTAAAGGCACATTTAACATCCAATCAAATGAAAATTGTTTTCTGGTGTTGTTGACAAGTTCTTGTGATATTTTTCTAATGATGGAAGAAAATGAAGCTAAAAACTGCCTTTTTGAGGATTTCTTCATCCACCGTCAGACAAACACATCCATGAACGTCTTTGTTTTCCTCATCTGAGCTGGAATCTGGATCAAAGCTGTACGAGGCGATAGCTCCAATTCTGCTCGCCATTTTTGTCGCCCCCGCTACCTTTAGGTTTGCTCTCAGTTATGGAGGGCGGGAAAGGGTGGTGAAAAAAACGACACAGACTAAAAAAAAGAAAGAAAAAAAAAAGACCACGATTTGAAAATAGATCATAGGATGATCGAAATGGGACTTTAACTTGTATTGAGTATGAACATCCTTTAAGATCTGTGTCTTTTTAAGGTAAACACAGACTTTTCTGGAAATTGTTCTTGGAATTTGTACACTGATCTTATTTTTCCTTAATCATCTGAGCATCACAGAGCTTCTGTTTCAATGTAGGTGCTTCTTTTTCCTCTTCAAGCCGTGATTTTCTGCCAACACTTGCACAGCGCTCACCCCAAAATCCGAGGATTAGAGGGGACAAGCCAGAGGCGGCAGAGCCTCTCGAGCCTCTTCGGCAGACCGGGCATTAGTAAAAAGGGACAGGGGAGTTTGGCACAATCCCCCTCCAACCCGGTTGGCTGTGATACCGGGGGCTGCTGGCGCAGCGACAGAGATTGGGAGGGATGGAGACGGAGCTGTGAAGGCGAGGACGAGTCAGTGGGGGATTATCTCGCACTGCTGAAGGCCCAGATGGACAAACGGGCGGTGGGACTGTCATGAGATGCCAAGTTTGAGCCGCAGCACCCATAAAAAGACACGTGCAACCAAAGAAGAGCCCATCCATTATGCAGCATCAGGTAATAAGTGTTTTGATCCTAATCCCATTGCATAATATAGATGCAAATGTGCACATTTACATTAACACTCCCATCCAGACTGGTGTGAAACACAGAGCCTCACTTTCCATTTACACATGGAGAACAGAAATAGGCTTTATGTGATGATGAGAAACAACACAGGAGGTGGGAGTGCAGGTGTCTCCATCTGCTAATGTGAAACGCTAGATCCGGGCTCATACTGTCAATGTGCGGATTTCAGCGGCGCCGTGAATACCAACTCACACGTTTTCTACAAAAGAGACAAACAAGGATTCAAGCAAGCTACCAAAATCGTCCTGCTTCACCGGCGCAGCGTGCGTGGTTTGGAATCCAAATGCAGCCACAGCGCCTGACGAAGGCCGTCGGGTAACGAACAGAGAACATTAGATCCCAAGGCGCCGTGTTGCCGTGTAACATTGAGGCAACTGTAGGCGACGACACGTCTGCACACGCCAGAAGGGAAACCGAGCGTTTCTGCAGCCGAAAAAACCCCTAAATGTTACGCCAACAGAGAGATGGAAAAGACGGCCGGTCTGAATGAGCACCTCCACAGGAAACCTCCAGTCGTTTTAAGATCAGGAAGACACAAACAGGAAAAGGTGGAAGTTTTATCTCCTCTCGTTTAGACGATTGCAGCTCTCTGTCTTGACAAATCCCCAGCGGAACAATCAAGGTTTTGACAGCAGAGCGCACATGACTCCAGCTTCATCCTCTTTCTAGAGGCTACCAGGTCAATATAGAATTGATTTGAACATATTTGTTTTATCTTGTAGAGCTGTAAAGACCCACTCCAATGAAAATGGTGCTTTTGGCTTGTTCTTGAGGCCTTTTTCTCATTATGGAGGGCATAAAATTTAAGATTAAAGCTGTCTTTCTGAGTATTTCCTTGATCAATTCGTGATGGATCAGGAACAGACAAAAACCTGTGGTTTGAAAAAGCTCGGGTTTCTAATGCAGCAGCTGCTGTGGGCGGGACCAAAGGCTCCCTTCGCCGCTCTAATTCTGGTTTGCAGACAAATAGATCCATGTTTTACTCGTCTGAGCTGGAATCTGGATCTGAACTCTATGGTTGGATGGCTACGATAACTTTCAACATTTCTTTCGCAATGCTAAGGCTAGCTTGGGGTCATGAATGGCTGTAAGTTAGTGGGAGAGAGCGTAAACAAAGGGTTGATGGGAAATTAGCCAAGGCACCATCAGTCAAAACATCAAGTTTTTTTTATTTTGGCTAAAAACTACAAAATTGTAACTAAAAGACCACTGGGAACAATTTTACAATAGAAAAAATATATACCGTAAATTCCGGACTACAAAGCGCACCCGATTATTAGCCGCACCCACCCATTTTCACGTGTTTAACTAATTTTATACATACACAAGCCGCGTCGGGGTACAAGCCGCATGAATTAGGCAACATTGTCATCCTGACGGATCACTTCCTGACTCAGAGTGTAAGTGTGATTTATTAGCACACAGTGGGTGGAGTCATTTTTGCCTCAGGCTCATGTCTTTGAGTTTATCTGCATCTGCCAAACAGTATGCACCTCTATTCTGTTCACAAGTTCCTCAGTTATGGTTTTTATTTTTATTATTTTTTTTTAACTTATTGACAATCTAGGTATCACACATAAAATTACAAACAGTAACCATATAATCAACATTACATCCCTCAGTTATGATGAGGAAATTTACATCCCCGATCCCCCATTTCCCATGAGTCTTAGGGGCTAAAGGCGGGGCCAACGCCCGGCTCGCCATTCTGTTGTACGTGTTTAAGAATGAGCAGCAGTGCATGGAGGGGTGAACGGGTAAAGCTCTCCTTCCGCTTGTGTCGCAGCAGCGTTATGGGAGTAACAGGGCTGTTTAAAAAACACGCTAGTAAAATAAAGCAGCGACGACTGAAAAGCGCGCGCCTCAGCGCGATACGCGCGCCTCCTCGCGGCGCGTGGGTCAGAAGTTTCCTTCCACAACAAACACTTGCTCCGCGGACGCCTCGAGTAAGCCCTGGCTGCAGCCTGCAGAATGGCTCGACGCCTCCGCGCTCCCGCGCGCTCCTTGTCTCCCCTTCCTATCTACTCCGACAGCTCTGGCCAGCGCGGCTACAGGGAGGAGCGCTTCGTCCCCATTGCGCCGGTGGACGGAGCAAATCGTGTCTGTGCAGAGCAATCGGACTTAATACTGTACGTTTTGTGTATGAGGGGCGGATGCGTTGTTACGCGTGGGAGCCATCAGACTGCCATCGGCCCCGCAGCTCACACGACACGCAGTCTCCAGCTCACACGGAGGCTGTGAGCGTTTCAATGCAAATCTCTGCTCAGTCCTTAGAAACCGTTAACACGACCACGTCAATTTGTGTTTCCAGTCGTGTCCCGACAAAATAAAGGCTGATATTATTGCCACATATTTACGTGCAGCCAGCCGAGTCACTCAGACTCAGACTCAGAGGTAAATGCACTCCTGAGCATGCGCTGTTCTCTCCGTCACGCAGCTGACCGGCTTTTCCAAACCCGTTGGTGATTTTTTCACGCTGCTTTTAACGATTGCTTTTAACTTGAAAGCTTCATCATATTGTAGCGGCGATCACGTGCACGTTGGGTCTAATGGCACCAAAGGATTCTGGGATGCGGCTGGACATGCGTGTTTCGTTTTGTTGAACCATGACTGAAGTGTCTAAGACCTGAAGTCAGGTCCATGCTGTTTGGCTGCTTAGAGGTGTGTTGAAAAACAAATGACTTGTGTTTGATGTTAGAGAATTCAAACCATTCACTGTGTCCCAAAATACGTACACGGCGGCCGCCAATAAAATCCAATAATTAGCCGCGTCACTGATTAAGCCGCAGGACTGTAAGCGCAGGAAAAAAGTAGCGGCTTGTAGTCCGGAAATTACGGTAGTTGGAGTGGGACTTTAAATGGATGTCCCTGTAGCCTGTAACCCTAACCCTAACCCTAACCCTAACCCTAACCCTAACCCCTACAACCTTTCGGACAAGGTTGTGTGTGTTCCCGCCCTAACCCCGAACTACTAAAAAACGATATAGTGCGGCACCATGTAATGCCCTGAATTTTAAAAGCAATTCGGACGCCATACTCACTACTTTTTCTTTTCTTTTCTTAAAACGGTGGATATGACGTCATCGATCTCACAAAGTTTAAATCTAAGTGATGTGTTTTGCCACGATTTTTTATGAGTCCACTGTCTTCTGAAGATAAAAACGTTGATGATTTATCATAAAAACACATTTAAATACATTTTTCTTTGCAAAAACTGTTCTGACGCAATGCATTGTGGTCTATATTCGCCGGTCGAGTGAGCACCGAGGCTGTTCATGTGATACGTGCACGCTCTTTTCTGCAGCATGACTGGCATAAATTACACAATTTGAGTGTAGTTTGTGTGGACATACTTGCATGTCACATGCACACCCCGTTCATGCAGCATTTGTACGGTCGGTAAGAAGCCACTTCTCACACCTTACTAACGAGTGCGGCGTTAAGGACACCGTTGGACAGCATCACCCGTAGGCCATAAGTGCGAGGAATTTCAATTATTCTTAAGAATACTTCATGGTACACTAACCACACACACCACAATGGTACGTTCCATTTTCATGACCTGGTGGCTGCACGAGCCTCAAAAGAACCGCAAGACACTCCTGCGCTCCCCTCAAAGGGGCGGCCAGTCCTGGTCAGTCCCCATACAGGTGACGATGGCTTTAGCTTCCCGAGAACTGCTGCAGACGTCTTCTAGGCAGTAGCCCCTGTTCTCAGGAACGAGTTTGACCCTCCGTTTGGCAAATCTGCTGATTCTTTTATATAGCTTTTGAGGTCGTTTGGATTCAGACGAGCTTTTAGTTGGTTTTGCAAATAACTGCCTTGGATTTGACTTGAGTTTTTATTGTATCTGACTTATTCTATTTATTTATTGGTTTAATGCTATAAAGCTATAAATCCTTCAACCATTGTTTTCCTGTTTCTCTTTCTTTATTCTAGTATCTTTCACCATTTTTTGCTGCTTATCTCCTTCTACAATTTTTCACCTATTTTAACTATTCATCTATTAAAATATTCAGCTCTTTCAGTTTTTTCCAGCTATGACTTTTGGTCCTTCAAATCCTTGAATCTTTCCAGATATTCCAGGATTTTATCGATGATATGTCCTCTCCATTGGTGGTGTAATGCCATGACACGTGAGCTGCAGTGCACAACTTTGTATTTTTCACAAACAGATCTTTTTTGTTATTGTGCTGTTTTCATTTTATTTATGGTCAACTTTGATCTTTTTTTAATTTTTTTAACCAATTATGACCCTTTAAGTTTCATTTGCATTCAGCAACACAGCATTCAACCCATATTTTCTTAGAATAGTCTTTTATCCAAATAGAAGTTTTAGCGCATGGAGGAGGTTAGTTTTTGAGGCGTCCAGAACATTTCAAGAAGCGTTTGAGTCTGAGACTCCTGCAGCTTCTCTGATTGTTGAGAGAGAAACACACCTTCACGATCATCCACGTTCATCCTAACCGCTGCAAGTCACTCACTGCTTAAAACCAACTCCGCTTTTATCCACATCGTTTATGCTAAATAACCGTCTTTATATAGTTTAGCCTTTCGGGCGAATTGCCCCTTAAAAGGCAATAGAACTAATTGGACCTGCTGGGGTTCTTTAATTAAAGGTCAGAACTCTACAAAGACTCCAATGGCTTCACACTTGCTACACAGCCATCCGAACAAATGACTCCAAATGTCTTAATGAGACGACGATCATTAGTATAAAGGTCAAACCTTGAAACCCGGAGATGCTAAGAAGAGGAATTTATATTTACTTTTTACAGATGAAATCACATAATCCTAAAGTAAAATGTGATAAAAACTAGAAGGAGCTGCATTTCCAGAAGAAAATAGGGGTTGATGCTGTATTGCTGAAAGAAAAGGAAACATAAAGGGTAATAACTGGCAAAAAAAAAAAGAAATGATCAAAGTTGACCATAAATAAAGTGAAAACAGCACAATAACAAAAAAGATATGTTTGTGAAAAATGCCAAAACCGGGTATCGAACCCGCGAGCTTCTGCACCAAGGATTCCCCATTTATTTCAATGGAGGTAGAAATCCTGGAATATCTGGAAAAGTTCAAGGATTTGAAAAACCAAAAGTCACAGCTGGAAAAAGATGAAAGAGCTGAACATTTGAATAGATGGATGGTTAAAATAGATGAAAAATTGTAGAAGGAGTTGAGCAGCAAAAAATGGAAGAAAATACTAGAATAAAGAAAGAGAAACAGGAAAACTATGGTTGAAAGCTTTATAGCATTGAGTTAAATACTCTATAGCATTCAAACCATTAGCATTATTGGGAACGCAGCTGTTACCATGCAGGTTTTTTCAGTGCAGTGTGTTCTGTCGGTCCGTCTCCTCCGTGTGGCGACAGAATGTGTTCAGTTTGCTCGCGATCAGATTGTGTTTCCATTCTATAGAATGTAAAGTGAGGGGGTTTCACAGCCTCTACACATCCAGATGACTGTTCTGCAGGGATTACCTGTCGCAGGTTATTTCTAGAACGTGGCTCCTGTGATAAACAAGGGAACTCTGTGACGCCAAGTGTTCATTTTAGCACAGAAGAACATCATTTATATTCATTTAGAGTCCTTCTGCTTTTGTTTGAGTACATTTAAAATAAAATCAAACTTTTACTCGACTAGAAAAAGCAGATTATTTTTCTCAACTTTCCTTTAAATTCTATTCAACATTTTCTCTGTACCTTAGAGACAAGAACTTTCATTTTCTATTTCAACATGAAAATAGAGGTGTTTTTTTTTACTTCTTCCTCTTTTACTCATGTTTGACTCTGACGGTTGCCTTTTCCTTCAACAGTTTTTTTCTGACATAAATACTTTTAGATCTCTGGATTTTGTCTTTAGCCTTTCTGATAAGCAGGTGCAGATTCAAAATGACCCCATTAAAAATAAAACTTACAGATGTCACTTCAAATGACAAAATGTGAAATTATTTCACATTTTTAACAAACAAATCTAGTCCAGCTGTTCCTCTCACTGTATTTACACGCTGTCATACTTTGGTAACCAGGCAGTTTGGAACCTTGTAGTAATAGTTGACAAAGTATTTAGTATTTTGGGTGATTTTTTCTATCATTTTTTTCAATTCTTGATTGAAAATGAAAGAGCATTTCTTAAAATGTGACCTCTGATCTTTATACATTGGCATCAGAAGGGTCTATGGATGATAAGTACACTAGTTTTTTGCTCAGCCTGGAGGGAAAATGTGAAACAAAACCTCAATTATTAACCAAAATCCCAAACCCTGTTTCAGTCTTTTTGGCTTCTTTACAGATTTCTTGCTCTGTGCTCGTCTCACCGCTGTGGCGCATGACCGTAACCATGGAGACCACTCACCATCACCTTTCCTCAGCCGGTATCTTGGCCTCTCCTTGGCGTCTGGCTTGCTGTCCTTGTTGCCGTTGTGTAACGGCGAGTCCTCCTCTGTCAGCTCCTCGCCGCCGTCCAGATCTTCCTCCGGCGATGGAGACGCAGCAGTGGAGACGCCGTCCTTAGTGACCCCGGCCTCGCCGTCACGCCGATCCCTCTCCTCGTTCCCCCGCATCTCCACGGCTTGAGCTGCGGATTCTGCGTGGCGGCTGGGACTCGGAGGGTTGGACGGGCCGCAGCTGCCCAGGGAGCCCAGCACCGAGCTGGGGCTGGAGTGCAAGGACAGTGAGGGGGTCTCCGGCTCTCTTATCCGGGCGCATAACGCCCCGTACGGCTCCTGGATGAATCCCACAAACGTCACCCCCTGGTCGGCAGCATCCTGGACCTGCTGCAGTGACACAAACGGAAACAAGCATAGTCGGTTTTAGGGATTTAGACAGGTTCAGACGTTACTCAGACGTGTGTGAGGGGAGTTTGTTCCTCAGCACGTGAACCTTCTCAGTTACTGCTGACTGGTTCCACTCCTGGGGGAGAGGGGGTGCGTATTAGGACCACCATTTTATGAGAATAAAGTCATTAAATTCTTAGAAAAAATGTCTGCACGAGTGTGAATGATGACATCGTCTAGCGGGAGACGTGTCGGCCTGTGTCTCTAATATTTATCTACGGTTCTTAAGGATTATAAAAACCTTTAACGCATTTTCAGAGTAAAAGTCTGTTTTATAAAGTTAATTTTTTTTCCATTTGCAGAAAAAGTTTGAACTGATTGAAGCTCAGACCCCAAACAAAGCTTGTTTTTTTTATTTTTTAACCAAGGGGTTCCTCACATTGAGCTCTGAGGTACTCCTGCGATGAAGCGGTTTGAAACAGTTCTTAGTCTGATTCAAACAATAAATAGAAAATATAAAAATATAGAAATATTCATATGAAATGCTTTTTTTAGTCTGCATGTGTGAGAATGATGACATCTTCTAGCGGGAGACGTGTCAGCTCATGTCTCTAATATTTGTCTATGTTTCTTAAGGATTACAATAAAAGTTTGATGTATAATGTCACTTTTTTTTTCTTAGAATGTAGAAAATTGCAGAAAAAGTTTGAACTGATTTATGTAAAACCAGAATTTCTTTTTGTTCCCTCCTTTTCCCCTCCGTCCATGGCAGCCTCTCCCGTCACACGACCGCTGATGAGATCGGAGAAGCCGCCACCCGCAGTCGCACCAGGCCTCGTTCTGAATCCAACGCGCTGCCATTTTCTCTGTCTCGTCATCATCTGTCGCTCTCCGTCAGTATTGGGGTCCTGCCACCGAGTCAGATTGAAGCGGTAGCTGTCAGGGAGCATAAACGACGGCGCCTCTCCGTTTCTTGCCTCGTTTCAGGCCGAGGCGCCTGCCGTCTCCGCCTTTCAGCCACATCAAGGGGAGAAAAGTCCAAATCAAATCAAACTGCAGGTTATTCACAATGAAATTAAATTGGAAAACAGTCACACTGTTTCCAGCCATATTGTTGAATATTATTTGAAAGCTCTCCGGGTGCTTCCACATCTCACTGCCTGTGCCAATATGTTGAAATGGAATTGCTGCTGTATCTCATTTCTTGGTAATGCAGGACGTCTGAGGGAGAGAAATGAACAGGTCTGGCTGTGTAATGTTGATGCAAACCAAAAGCGGAGGCTTGTAATGATTCAGTTTGTTTTTGCTGCTAAAATTACGACTGTCATCATCATTTCATTAAATCTCCCGCCTGACAGCGTGGAATCTTTCAGGGGAGATTTATTCTCCCTCTCGCCAATAAAAGCCAGCAGACGAGATGAAGATGGCAGATAACCTAATCTGTAATAGACGGGAGAACCAGGATCTTATTTACAACATGAAGTTCTCAGTTCACATGTGGCTTTTGAAGAAATGTTATGTCACTTTAAAATATGACAGTGAGTTAAAAATGTGAACCGGAAAATTGACCTTTTTCTGGTTTTGGTACAAAACTGAATTGCAAAGTGTTTGCAGTTCAGTAAAATGTGCAGAATTTTCATAACAAAAGTGTTTCTTATCCTTTTGAAATGATTATGTTGTTTGTTTTGGCATTTTGAAAGGCCGTTTTTTCTCTTTTGTTCCTCCGCTTTGCACCTCGAGGCCACTCAAAGCCCCGTTTCAGGTCTGGCTTTGTTTTTTTCAAAGGAAATACATTTTTCATGCTGGAATTAGGCAGAATGATTCCGGCAGAGCAGCGGTTTATGGCCTCAGATCAGCCCCCAGAGGGGCAAGACTGAGGGTGGGGGGGGGGTTTCTGACTCCCACCGTCTGGAAACAGAAATGTGAGTAACTTTCAGAGGAGTGTTCATTTAATAAAAATAAAAAAGGAAAGATCTGCCCTCCTTTGACAGTCATGGAAAATATCTTTTTCTATTCATTAGATCTGTGTAAATTGGTCAGAATCTTTTCCTCACAATACAAAAATAAAAGGCACCTAAGTGTCAAGTTAGTTTGTCAATTGAACATTTAATAACCATTTATATCAAAATTACACATTTAGGGAGTTGTTTTAAGCACAAAAGAGAATTAAGCAGCATCTGTCAAACCTGAATGTTGTGTTTCTTTTGGGTCTTTTCTTTTCTTAATGGCTTTATCTCTTTTTCTGTCATCCACCTCAGGACTTTTTGTGTTTTTATAGACAAAAAATAATAAAACACGTATTTTGGAAAAGATTGTAGCCACAAATTGCAGACAATATATAAAAATGACAGTTTTCCCTCGGAATTATAATAAATGGGTTTTTGCACAAATGTTGTTTAGTTCCATCCATCCATCCATCCATCCATCTTCCTCCGCTTATCCAGAACCGGGTCGCGGGGGCAGCAGACTGAGCAGAGATGCCCAGACTTCCCTCACCCCAGATACTTCCTCCAGCTCCTCTGGGGGGACCCCAAGGCGTTTCCAGGCCAGCTGAGAGACGTAGTCTCTCCAGTGTGTCCTGGGTCTTCCCCGGGGCCTCCGCCCAGTGGGATATGCCCGGAACACCTCTCCAGGGAGGCGTCCAGGAGGCATCCGGACCAGATGCCCGAGCCACCTCAACTGGCTCCTTTCGATGTGGAGGAGAAGTTGTTTAGATCCCCAATGAAAAAGTAGATGAACCTCTGCCTGACTTCAGGAACAGCAGATCTTGGTTTTCTTCAGGCATGTGACACTATTTGGCTTCATAGGTGCTTTCAAAAAGTCAAGATGAGCATTTTTTCTCTGGGGAAGAAAACAGTCTTCTGTGCCGTTACCCCCGTCTCCAACATCGGAAAAAAGGAGACAAATATAATGAATTTAAATAAAGTTTAGCCTAAAACACGAAAGGGGTTTATGCAAATACACACTTGTGTTAGAAGACCCAGAACCGCCTGTTGAAACAGTAAAATATGTCCAACATAAGAGGCTCCTGTCTGTCTGCTCAGCTGTTGGAAGTTTTTTTGGAAGTTAAAAAAAAAACAGAGACACCAAAACAGTTTTTGATCCGAAACAGGGAAGTTATGACGTCTGCAGCTGCTCCTCAGAAGCAAAATCCGTTTAGACGTAACATGGTTGGTTCCTCTGTGGTTCTTGACCCAAAAGTTGACCTCTGAGGTTGCATCATGCGACTCCAAAATGCAGCTTAAGGAGCTTTGAAGGGAAAATCCCCAAAAGAGCCACAATGTTAGAAAGCTGCAGGTGACAAGTTGACTCCTAAAATGTTCAATAGAGACATCGAAGCCAAAGAATACGAGGGAGAGGAGGAGTAAACTGCATCCTCTGAAAATAAGAACCCACACCAAGGGGAGGCAAAAGGGATAAACCTGGAAATGAGTTGGTTTAGGAGTCATGTCCCACATACTCTGCTGTCTTGGGAATTAAATGGGAGAAAACATTTCAAATTAGCATTCTTCTGAACTTCTTCTAAATGAACAAAGAAACTCCTGCGGCTCGAAGAGAAGAACCTTCAAGTCAAGAAAACGAGGTTTTGAGGTCGGAACTGCGTGGCTTCTCTTCGTTAGCCGAAAGGATGCGGAGCATCAACTTGATGAAACATAACTTCCTGTGTCCTGCCACCAGAATATCAACAGCCTGCAGTGGAAAAAAACAAAAACCTCCATTTCAATTTTGACTTGAGACCACATTTCCTATTTTCCCTGGTAAGTTATTAAAGCGGCGCCAGGAGGAGGTGTCTGAAGGTCAAGATGAAGCCCCGGAGAGCGCTGGGATGGCAGAACGAGAGGCTGAAGGGATAATGACAGAGGCTGAGACACCGAGACAGATAAAGGAAGGAAACAAGGGGAGGAAAAATAAATGCCAGTCCCACAGACGGAGAGGTGGCGGGAAGAGAGCGAGCTCTTTGTGCTCGCTGCCCGACCACTCACCCAGACCCGCTTGGCGTTTGAATAGATTTCTAGCATGGCCTCATGTTCCCTCTGCAGCTCAGAAGATTAAAATGATAACCAGCAGTAATGAGGTCCTACAGGACTGCAGCTGCATTACTAATATAGGGGCCACGTGTGCAGACGGTTCAGACGGCAGGCTTGAAAGGCCCACACTGCTCTCGCCGGCTGAAAATATGACTGCGCAGCAGCTTGCAAAGGAGGGGAGTGTGTACTGTAGATCATCTGAAGTGGCATTTCATTTCTAACAGGCTCTCTGCAGCAGCACCTTCTGGAAAGCAACACCAACGCAGAGCTTGTTAATGATTCGATCAGTTTCCCGCTCATCGCATCTGCAAGCCGTCCTGTTCCACGAAGCATGACGTTTAGCGTATGACATCCATGCGTTCCAGACGGACGAAAGCGCCGCAGCAGGTTTCATCTGCCAGTTTCACAGATGCAGTCAGATTCCTGGCAGCGCAGAGGTGCTTTTTGTTTTCTGTCCATGCTAAGAAAAGAATAAAAGTCACCGTGGAAGAACCACAAACAGACTTCTAAAGGGACGTCAAGATAATGGAACGTACCTTTGCCGTGTGTGTGGTAAGTAAAATTATTGTCTGACATACGGGTGATGCTGTCGTACGGTGTCCTTCCAGCACACACTAGTCGTGTCTACTGGCTCCTAACTGTCCCGCGCACGTATGTGCCGTATGTGGACACGTGAGCGCCCGTAGGACGTCCACACACACTAGACTCTGACTGCCCGATGTCCTCACTTCCAACAGTCAGGCTTTATCTACAGCACTAACGGGATCCCTGCCCACTTTGGGGAATTGGGAAAATGAAAAATCTATATGACACACCTTATATGCTGTACAAGCGTTCCGGATGACCTTTCGCCTGCAGCATACGAAAGAAAATGTGCATGAACATTTCACGCGGCCCACCTGCTTGCCCTGTACAGGTTTGACCGATGTTTCACCTGCAGACAGCCTAAAAAAAAGCAGTGAAGGTAGTTGGGACTGAGGGTCAAATGGAGTTTACTTATGTAAACTACATACTACCTTCATCAGGGCGAAAGGTGCTTCACAGGCCACAGCCCACTGAAGCTGTGCTAACCACACCAGACATGCAACCCTATGATCAGTGGTTGGCCTCTACCCCACAGCCGCCCTGTCAGCTCCTTAACCCCCGTAGGCTGGGGTCAGAGGTCAGATTCCACAATAAGAACAATCTTCAGTCTGTCAGGGTTTTCTAATGACAGTGTTCTGCTTTCTGTTGTCCGGTTTGTCCGGTTCTGACCCACAGGATTCGCTTCCACCTTCAGGTTCTAATGGTCGACTATAAAGGTTTATAAAGGCATAAAGGCATTTTAATTTCTCCAGTAAAGGCACAGTCGTGTTTGGTTTTTGGGATACCTTTTGAGATCAACCCAGACCTTCAGCGCTCCAGAGTCCACTGCACCGCGCTCGGACTCAGACGGGCCTCCATAAGGTCATGGGACAGCCAACCGCACTTTGGGGTAAAACATCTCTAAAGTTTGTTTGGAGGATGTCAACGTCAGATCCAACAGAGAAGGTCTTTGTCTGACCATCCATTTATTGTTATTTACTGTAAACGTGTTGAAACATGAACACGGTAACGGGGCCTGAGACTGCGTCCTGACTTTTTTTCCTCATTTGGTGTCAAGGTAAGAGAGCCGACACACAGAAGGTGATGGCTGAGCATCTCTGCCATGATCTCCACCAAACCTTTCTTCCAATCTGTACATTGAAAGACATCGACTAACATGTTTTGTGGCCGACTGCAGGGCTTAGCCTGCTCCGCAGACTGACTTGTTTGCATGGTTGCCATGGTGACATGAGGGGAGAGTACGTTTATTTGAGTTTTTAGGCGTCAAGCGCCTCAAAATTGGCCAAATTGGCCGATTAGGAACAAAAATAATCTTTTCTGACGACACTTAGAGGAAGATCCACTGTCAGGATTGACAGACCGGCCAGCATTTCAGCTTCAGATGAAGACACTTTGGTCACCTCCTCGTCAACAGGAGGCTGTCAGAGTGATTTACGATGTCTGACAGGTTCAATGCTCTCATCTGGAGTCAGTAAAATAAAGACTTTCCAGTTCAGTCAGACCCATCGGAAGCCTCTAGAGACACAAACACGGGTCATGTGACCTCTTTAGTTTACAGAAATGTGGTCATCTCCTCCGTTTTAGTTGCTCTTTCTACCGGAGACGCTACCGTTCATGAAGGTGTCGATGTTCTGCACCGCACGTGTCGACTCTCCATCTCAGTCTGAGCTGGAGATCCCCAAATCCTCATGTGTGTTGGTGGAGTTTTGTGACGTGAAAAGACTAAATGATGACACATTTAACGGAAACTCCACTTTTTGGCCCTCACTTTATGCATAAATGCAGAAAATGCAGAAGATTTCCATCCCGCTGAGACACGGACAGAGCGAATCAGTCGACGGTGCAGAGAGAACTGTGAGACGTGGACATGAAGCTCAGCTGCTGTTTCTTCTCTTTTTTAGGCTCCAATTATCTTTGTCTTTGCTTTGCCTTCTACACATTGAGGGTTCACAGGTGAAGCCCTTTCAGTGTAGCAAATTGATTTTTTTTAATGAACATTCTCAAACCTTAAGTGATTATTTAATTTTGAAATTATTTTATTTTGAGTTAGCACGTCATAAAACTGGTGCCGTGACCCGGATCCCTTGATCAGCCGCTGCCGATCGCCGAGGTTCTGCTGTGTGCTTGTGACGCCCGGAGTTCAAGTTGGTTGACAAGTGGGTCTGTGGACTTCAGTCGTGGTCGCCATTTTAGCAAGTCATTTTGAGTAGACAAAGTTTGAACTACATAACCTTTTGTGAATAGTATTAAGGAAAGACATATTTGTGATTTGTGAATTTTGTTTCTGTTCATCATATTGCATTATACATTTTATATTTAGTTTTGGTCTTTAAGTTATGGCAGACGACAGCCAGGAAAAGTTTGTGTTTTCACCTACTGTTGGAAGGGGAAGAGGTTTATTTAGTCTTGGGAAAACCTCTGTCAGTGACACTCCAGGGGCTATAACGAAAAACCTGTTTGGACTAGATGATGTTCATGAGAAACACAAACCAATGTATTCTACACCCACTGATTCCAGTGAGAGTACCACAAATCAGTTACGTGAACTTATTGGTGAATTAGGAAATCAAATAGGCGAGTCCATTGCTGGCCGCCTTATGGCCAATCAGCCATCTTTCAGCTCACAGTCCCCTCACACCAAGCCATCTAGAACTGAGATGCTTAATGCAACCGCTGACCTCTCAAAAGTGAGTCTGATTGTTAAACCTGATGTCAAAGATCCTCCCATGTATCGTGGTGACGGAACAGACAAGTACTCCATTCAGGAGTGGATTGAAATTGTGGAAACATACATGTACAAAAGAAATCTCCCCCAGAGTGAACAAGCAGAGGAGGTTTTAAGCCATCTTCTTGGCAGAGCAAAGAGTATTGTTAAAGTGGGGTTGAAAAGTAGCTCCGCTAGCAGCACCCCAGTGACACCAGAGACAATATACATAATTTTGAGACGCTACTTCAGTGAGACTGCAGGTTCTTGTCTACCATTGGCTGATTTTTATGCCACTCGGCCAACAGTAAAAGAAACACCAGTAGACTACTGGGTCAGGCTAAACACAGCTGCTGAAGTGGCCGACAGACACCTAAAATGCCAAGGTGGTAGGATGGATAACATGGACTCAGAAATTGCCATGATGTTTATCAGAAATTGTCCAGATCCCAACCTCGCTTGTGTGTTCAAGTGCAAGCCCATAAGTAAATGGTCTCTTACTGATGTGCAAGAGGCAATTGATGAACACCAGAGGGAGTACCAAGCTAAAAGGTCAGTCACAACTTTGCCCAAAGCACATGCCCTCCACGTAGCTACTGCTGTAACAGCCAGCGAGACCCTTGAATGTAACGCAGAGTACACTAGTGTTAACACAGCCAAGTTATCTAATCCCACAAAGTCAAATGAAGCTGTTTCAGAGTCAAGTGCACTGGAGAGAGTTCTTACCATGTTGGAAAGAGTGCTGGAACGGACAAGTCAGCCCACCCCTTCTACTGCTAGGCTGCAACCTGCCCCATTTACCCGCGATGCCCCCTGCCGAGTTTGTGGACACAGCTCACATTCGACACGTACTCACTGTATGAGGGAGAAAAGGTGCTTGGGCTGCTTAGAAGTTGGGCACCAAAGAAAAGACTGTTCAAAGCTTCCCACAGCCCAGTTGAGCAATACTCAGTGTCAGGGAAACTAATGTACTCACACCTTGGAGGGGACAGTGTGAGTGTTAATGATGAAGCCCTCAAACTCGATGATGATGCACAATCTATTTATTCTGAGTGTGTTCAGACCTCACCACCTAACACAACTGTTCCAAATGTTCCAAAACATTGCCAGGCTCGGGAAAGCTGACAGCTTATTCTACACAAATGCACAGGTGGAGGATGTGGTTTCCCTCGAAGCTTTGCTTGACACAGGCTCAATGTCATGTACTATGAGTGAAGAGGCCGAACGACTGTTAAGCAGTGCTGGCTCAGTGCCCACATCCCATGACATCTGCCCTGATGTTGTGCTTGTTGGCTGTGGTGGAGTCAAAGTCAAGCCCAAATGCATTTATGACTTAAAGATGGAAGTGTACGGGTGTACCTTTCAGGTCCCAACCCTAGTCGTCCCTGGACAGCGAGACCAGATGATCTTGGGGACGAATGTCATTAAACACCTCCTTAAACACTTTAAACAGAGTCCACAGTTTTGGCAGGTCTTGAATAAGCCAGAGTCAACAGATGTGCCTGAGATAATACAATTCCTCAACATGTTGTCTGGCATTAACCGGTGGAGAGGTGAAACCATCCCTGATGTTATTGGGACAGCTAGGTTGACCCAATCTGTGACTTTACTACCAAAGCAGGAACATCTCGTGTGGAGCAAGTTGCCAGCCACCTCAGCCATTTCTGAAGGCAGTGCTGTTCTGGTTGAAACGTCAAAAGGATTGGGCCATAAAAATGATGTGATCGTTTGTAGGTCTGTAGCAACCATGAATGGTGAGAGATGGATCCCAGTCAGGGTGCTAAACACGTCCAGCAAAGCAGTCACCCTCCGGCGCAATACGAAGTTGGCAAAGGTGTCAGCCTGCATTGCTGTAGAAGATTTGGATGAGGCCCCCAACTTAAATGCAATTAAGGTGCAAAATCAGATCATGCACAGTGAACCTGCAGACCATGCCCAAGGCCCTGCCCCAACAGATTACCAAGAGGCCTTAAACAAGCTTGGACTCGGAAGCTTGGACATTGATTCCTGTGAGGTGTCCCACTACTGGAAAGGTCAGCTCCTGCAGCTGCTTCAGAAGTATGAAGATGTCTTCTCAAAGACCAAGCTTGACTGTGGGTCAGCTAAGGACATAGTTCATAGGATTCACCTGTCTGACTCCAGACCCTTCAGGCTGCCATACCGCCGCGTTCCACCAGGGCAATACCATAAACTAAGGCAAGTGCTAACGGAGATGGAAGAACTTGAGATCATCCGTAAGTCAAAAAGTGAGTGGGCGTCGCCACTGGTCCTTGTCTGGAAGAAGAATGGAGATCTCAGGATTTGCGTGGATTACCGCTGGTTGAATGCTCGCACAATAAAAGATGCTCATCCTTTACCACACCAAGCAGACTGTCTTGCAGCTTTGGGAGGAAACGCCATATTCTGTGCCATGGACCTTACTTCCGGCTTCTACAATATTGCCATGGCTGAAGAGGACAAGAAGCTAACGGCCTTTACAACGCCTATGGGGCTTTATGAGTTCAACAGACTACCACAAGGACTGTGCAATAGCCCAGCAAGTTTTATGCGCCTCATGATGAACATATTTGGTGACCAGAACTTCCTGACACTCCTCTGCTATCTGGATGATGTGCTGGTCTACGCACCTAATGAGGGAGAGGCCCTGAGAAGACTGGAAATGGTCTTTGGCAGATTAAGAGCCCATGGATTGAAGTTGGCCCCTAAAAAATGTCAGCTGCTAAGAAGGAGTGTTAAATTTCTCGGACATGTTGTGGACAGCAAGGGAGTTTCAACAGACCCCGACAAGGTCAAAGCCATAACGGCGATGACTGTGATTGACCTCATGATGGAGGACGGAATAACACCTTCCCAAAAGAAAATCAAGTCATTCTTAGGCATGGTCATGTACTATCAGCAGTTCATTCAAGGCTGTTCCAGCATAGCCAGACCCCTTTTTGCACTCACAGCTGCTCCAAAGGGACGGAAAGGAAATTCACGTGGCGTTGCTGCTTTCCGAAAGTTACATGCCAATGACTGGAAACAAGAACACAGTGACTCGTTTGAGCGCCTTAAGTCAGCACTTCTGGAATCTGTCATCCTTGCTCACCCTGACTTCAATCGCCCATTCATCCTTTCAACAGATGCCTCAACTGATGGACTGGGTGCTGTGCTGTCACAAGTTCAAGAAGGTGAGACAAAAGCACGACCAGTGGCTTTTGCCAGTAAAGCTCTTACCCGTGCTCAAAGCAAATACCCAGCCCACCGTTTGGAGTTTTTGGCACTCAAGTGGTCAGTTTGCGATAAATTTAGCCACTGGCTGAGAGGGAATCCATTTACAGTATGGACAGATAATAACCCCCTAACATATATCCTCACCAAACCCAAACTTGATGCCTGTGAGCAAAGATGGGTAGCAAAGTTGTCACCTTACAGCTTCAACATCAAGTACATACCAGGCAGTAAGAACGTAGTCGCTGACGCCTTGAGCCGGCAGCCTTTCATCAAAGGCCGTGTCTCTCACAGGCTGACAATAAAGCCCTATGAAGCCCTGTTGGAGGAGTCTCAGCAAGTACAGGAGGACACAGTTCAGGAGCTTTTTAGGGCCAGCGCCAACCATCAAGAGGTCGAGTACTTTCAGTCTTCCCAACATTCAGAGAACATGTCAATGAGTGAAGATGATGTATCTGCTGTCCTGTCAGGGCATGTAGAATGGGAATATGGTCCTGAGCAAAGAGTAATCACCTGGCTCGTTCAAGACCTGGAGTAACTTGTGCCAAGTGGTCAAGTTCCCTTACCTGTGTTTTCCCTCAAAGACCTTCAGGAGGCGCAGCAAAATGACACCACAATAGCTGCTGTTGTCACGTTTGTCATGCGAGGTAGACGTCCATCACGGAGAGAAAAGTGCAGTTTATCTCCTAGAGCCCTGAAACTCCTGAAACAGTGGGACAAACTCAAAATACTCGATAACATCCTGTACAGGGTATGTAAGGACTTGACAACTGGAAGAAAACGACACCAGTATGTAACACCTGTGTCTCTGGTTGGTCAAGTGCTTCAGGGTGTGCACGACAAAGCAGGACACCAAGGCCAAAGTCGGACATTACACTTAGCTAGACAGCGATTCTTTTGGCTCGGCATGGAGCAAGGTGTGCGCGAGTATGTAAAATGCTGCAAGCGTTGTGTGGTGAGCAAGACTCCTGAGCCTGAGGGGCGAGCTCCCCTTGAAAGCATAAAGACCACAAGTCCCTTAGAACTGGTGTGCCTCGACTTTTGGTCCGCAGAAGATCCGAAGGGTCGGTGTGTAGACATCTTAGTGGTAACCGATCATTTTACCAAAATGGCCCACGCCTTTCAGTGTTCCAATCAGTCAGCAAAGCAGGTGGCCCGGCAGTTGTGGGACAGATACTTTTGTGTCTATGGCTTCCCACAAAGAATCCATTCAGACCAGGGTGCAAACTTCGAGAGTGAGTTGATTCAGGAGTTGTTGCAGGTAGCAGGAGTCAAGAAATCAAGGACCACACCATATCATCCCATGGGTAATGGCCAAACCGAAAGGTTTAATAGAACCTTAGGCAGTATGATCAGAGCCTTACCACCCCGAGACAAAAGCAAGTGGCCTCAGATGTTGCAAACACTGACGTTTGCCTACAACTGCACTGTCCATGAGTCAACCGGTTACGCACCCTTCTATCTCATGTTTGGTCGGATTCCCAGGCTCCCAGTGGACGTCATGTTTCACCATGTGGAAAGAAATGACGAGATATCGGATTATAACAACTACGTTGAAAGAATCAGGGAGAACCTTAAAGAAGCTCTTGCCGTGGCCCAGGCTAACACCGACACCAGTCAGCAACGTCAGGCCCGTCTATACAACATGAGAACCAAAGGCACAGACATTGATGAGGGACACCATGTTCTCTTGGCAAACAAGTGTGTGCGTGGCAAAAGGAAGCTAGCCGATAAGTGGTGCTCCACCATTTATACCGTTGTGTCCAGAGACTCCAAGTGTCATATTTACCGGATCAGGAACACAGCCACTGGACAGGAGAAAGTTGTCCACCGTAACTTGCTCCTATTGGTGAACTTCCTGCCAATTGAGTTGGATCAAGAGCAAGGGTCGGTGTCTTCATTCAGTACCACTCCAGATTTGAGTGATATAAACAGTGCTGATCAGGATGTTTCAGTTGTGAACTCAGAATGTGATGAGTTGGACCGGACAGCCGACTGGGTGGCAAATACTGTGCCTTTGGATCCTGCAGACCATCGTGAAGTTGAGAGCTGTGGCATGGACTGTCAATCAGATGGGATTAGTGTTGAGAGTCTTGTGGAGAGCAATAAAAACTGCTCCAAATGCCCAGGTTCAGAGTTCCCACATGGACAGTTGGAAACCAATGGAGAAGCAGTTGCTACAAGACAGGATGATAGGCTCCAAAATGATACAGTAAACCGCATCAGAACCAGGGCTGGCAGGATTGTCAAACCAGTTAACAGACTGATACAAAACATGACACAGAAAAAAGATACACAAGCACGAGAAGTGTTCTCTGGATTTGTAAGAAGTTTATTTTTGTAAGGTAAATGAAAAGGTCTGAGTCACTGTAGATACTGCATATTGTAAATTTGATTACGTATTTTGGGAAAGTAACAGCCACTGATTTACCTTTTGTGGAGTTGTGTTTACGGCACTACTTTGTTGCAAGTGTACATTGTGAAGTTTGGCCAGCTTTACAGTGTTGCTTTTCTTTTATAGAGGAAGACATATATGTCGCAGTAGTATAAGGAGTCATTATTTCTGTTGGCAAAAAATCTTACTTATTGTCCAGTTTGATGAATATGCAACGGTTTTGAGAAGTTCAGAGGGGAGTATGTAGCAAATTGATTTTTTTTAATGAACATTCTCAAACCTTAAGTGATTATTTAATTTTGAAATTATTTTATTTTGAGTTAGCACGTTATATAAATATTTGGTTAATCTCATTATTTCACAAGAAAAATGTGTTCCACATGGTTACCTGTTGCGCAGGGAAGGCAATTAGTGGGACACACCCTGCCTTCACCATGCGGCCGCTGCCCCTCCCTTACCAGTTGGAGTGAGCGGTCTGAGCTGGTGAGTCGCGTTTTCTGCAGTCTCCCAATATTTTTAGTTAGCTGTTAAAATAAACGGGTATAAGTTTCTTAAATATGTTTAAAAATGGATGCAGTTGACAAGAAACTGCTCTCGAATAATTTACATTTACTTTTAACTATATTTTTATGTGGTTTTTGGTGCCGGTTTTGATCGCGCTCTTTTTCCTTTGATCAGGGAGCTGCAGTTGTGATGTCCACTGATGCTATTTTCTTTTGCGCTGTTTTAAAGGTTGGTCTCCGCCATTTTGTCTTATTCTGTTTAACAATGTTTTATTTTAAATGCTGTATTTACCAAATGTGTGTTTTCTTTTTGTTTTATTATTGTATGGCATTGTGTCTGAGTATATTTTATTCTGAAAATTGTACATTTATTGAACTTTTTGGATGAATGTAAACAACCAGTTGGAGTGAGCGGTCTGAGCTGGGAGCTGCAGTTGTGATGTCCACTGATGCTATTTTCTTTTGCGCTGTTTTAAAGAATTAAAGACGCAGTGACCAGATTTGAGTCTCCCCCTCCTCATTGTGCATCGGCGACCGAACTGAACCTGTTACATCAGCTCCGTGTGGACGACAGGTAAACTACACCTGTCCAGATCCAGACATCCCTGTGTTTTCCTGGTTTTAAATTCATAAAAAGTCCTTTTTCTCTGAATAACCTGGACTCCTTCATGCGTAGTCTGACCATGTTACATCTGAAATCCATAATCCAAAACTGCAAACAAGCAGAGAGTTGCACTTGTTGAGCTGCAAAAGTCAAGTCAAGTCAAGTCAACTTTATTTATAAAGCGCTTTTAAAACAGCAGAAGCTGACCAAAGTGCTTAACAATGCAGAATAAAACAAAACAACAAACTAAAACAGAATAAAATCAATAAGAAATCGATACATTAAATAAAAATACATAAAACCAATAAAACCAATAAAAATAAATTTATAAAACCAATAAAAACATCAACTCATACTGAGTTAAAAGCCAGGGAGAAAAGGTGAGTTTTTAACTTGGATTTAAAATCATTCAGTGAACGGGCCTGCCTAACCTGCATAGGGAGTGCAGGGAGTGCAATCCAAAACTGCAAACAAGCAGAGAGTTGCACTTGTTGAGCTGCAAAAGTTCCAGATTTACTGCAAAAACTTTTGTTGTTTTTGTTTGGTATTTTTGGCTTTATTGTTTCTTTAACTTCTTATGTATTTTCTTCTTTCTTCTTCTTTTTTATTTAACGCTGGTATAACCTTTATCTCTACTTTAACTCTTCTTGTTTATTTATTACTTTTCTTTATTTTAATTGTGGTTTTTCTTAAACTGATAATAACTTTTTCATTGGAATTAAAGAATCTTGGTTTGAATTTTCTTGTGCTTAGTTCGACTTGAAGTCTACGTCCGTTTTGCGCATTTTCCACCTTTGAATTTTCAGCATTCCGTGACCAATTTTCATCCGTGTAGCGTGTAGGTAGAGGCTGCTGGACACGGCCCTAAGTTAAGGGGACTGGTTGCCTTTTCGACTGATCAGAGTTTGTGTTGAGTCTCTTCTTTTTGGTCTTCATTGAGTCCAAAATCCCAAACGTTCTCTCCTATATTTTTTCTGCATTAGGAGCAATCCAGGTGGAGGTAAAAACAGCTGCCATGGTCATGTGACTCACCTGAGGTGACACGCCTTCATGTGTGGATAGTGGATGTAAATGCGACCCTTCTGATAAGATCAGAGGTTGATCTTATCGGATCAGGGTGACCACGTCAAACTCTTGGTGTGTTTGTTCTCTTTCTGTTGGGACTTTTTGGTAAAAAATAAAACTTTTTGGTGGGAGGGGGGGCACCCTACCTTCTTGATGTAGCCCTGGATCAGCTCTGGGGTGGGAACCCGCTCAGCAGACAGACACTCCTCCAGCTGGAGCTTGAACTGTGGGCAGACCGACGGGCTCCTCTCCGCCCTGCAGGCACCAACAATGAAGAGGAGACGTTGACTTCCAGTCAGGCAGATGGACAAATACCCATAATGCCTAGGGGTGGCCACGCATCGGGGCACATGCAAACACCGCCTGCAGTCATTAAAAATACAGCCGTGATCCATTAAGAAGGACAGAAGCAGCCATCCAACAGCATTTCAGCACATTATTCTGCACCAAGAAGCTTTGTTAATGCTGTTGTTGCCCTGTGGGAGGTAAGAGGAAAATACAATAACACTTAAGTGAAACAAAGATCCACAAGGATGAAGGAAAACACACAGACAGCAGGAAATTCAATGCAAATCCAGTCTGCGCCTCTCAGCCGCCCCCCCCCGCTGAGGCTGCATCAGTATTTGCAGCGCAGAGAATCTATTTATAAAGAGCTGTATTTTTCTTTTCTGTCCTCTGGAGGAAATCCCAAAGCCAGCCTCGGAGGAGAGCAAAGCCCCAGCATCCATCTCCCTGCCTCTCATCCTGTTGACAAGGCGGGGGAAGCCGCACACCCGTTTCCTCAGCGTGGAGCCTTTGTGCACACACACACACACGGATGCTGTTGGCGTGTTGCTGCGCTCTGCGTGACCTGTGGCTTTACAAACACCGCTGGCGTGCAGAAAGGTTAGAGATGCCTCCCTGCAAGCTGCTGCACGGCCAAAGGCTGCACTTGGGCGGAGCTTGTCCCTTTCTTTTTAGTCGTCTGAATGTGTCCAATATTCATTCACTCCTCGCCCAACCTTGGTGAAAAAACGGTCCCAAAAACAGTTTTTATCCCATCAAAAAAATGTCACACGGGACCACAGCCCAAGTTTCCTTGACCTTTGACCCCGAGGAGAGGCCGTCACCATGAATTTTCCCCAACACAATCCCCATTCGCTTCTTCTACAAACTCCTATCAGAAAGTGGCGTTTTACTGTCGCTCACACGTTGTTTTTTTACCGCAATATTGTAAAAATGTAATAGTTGAATCCACATTTCAAGCTGAAGGAAACGATTTAACATGCGATATGAAAATATTAGGAGTGTGGGCGTGGTTACCACAAAGCCTCCGTTGCTAAGGAAACCCAAAGCGTTACTTTTGATGATTATCCTGAAAATGACACACACTTGTTCGTCACCCCCAGCCGACTAAAACATGAAATGGTTGCTATGGAGATAAAACCAACGAAAAAGCCGCCGAGATGTTTCTTTTTAACCTGATTTTGTAAGTTGGCGGTGGAAAGGGTGATATTGATGGGATGGCGAGGGCGGGGACGGGCTGCTCCTGCAGGCCACACCACTTCAATTATCATTACTCTCTTTATTTATTGTAAATTCTGGGTTTTCACGACTGATTCAGCTACTTTTACTTAATTCGTTGCAATCTTTTGTTTCTAAGGAGCAAATTTCTCTTCTCTTAAAAATCTCACAACTAATTTCTATCCTTTAAACAACTGACAGCAGCTTCAAGAACAGAGACTCACGAACAAAACACGCTGCAGAAATAACAGGATTTGTGTTTTCTTTCTGCTGTAAATGAAAAAAGTCCTGCAGTTTCAGAGCCTCTCTTCCGTCACGTGACTCTGTCAAGAGCTCCTTCAAAGTTCAAAAGACGGTTTGTTCATAAAGGAAGTAAAAAAAACAACACAATAAGATTTCTTATTTCTCTTTTTCATTTCAAATGTTTGCCCGATGAGCGTCTGCTTTGTCCTCAAACACAAGGATGAATGTGCTTTTAGTGCTTTTGCTCGATTGGAGACAAATAAAATGAATTTGTTTGCTTTTGTGCAGCAGAAGAACCTGAGAGATTTGGTTCCTTCTGCTCTTAAGAACGACTAAACCAATCCAGTTTTCTTTGTCTGTGTGGCACGATTTGACACAAAAGCATTCCTTTTTTCAGGCTGACCCTCGATTCAGATAGAAACACTTGAGGTGGAAACATTTTTCTCTGTTGTTACTAAAGTCTGTTTCTGTTCTTGTCATGCAGCAGATTTTACTTTTGACATCTTTGAGAATGAGATCCACTCTTACATGCATGACTCCTCTGTGACTTCTGAAGATAGTGGTTTACAGGCAGAAATCTGTTTTCTGAGATAACAGTCAGAGTTATGAACAAGTAAAGTCAGAATATTGAGAATAAAACCAGAATACTGAGAAAAAATGTCAGTATTCCAGGAAAAAGTCAAAAATATGAACAAAAAAGTCATAAATCTGAAATTATAAATATAAGAATTCTGAACAAATAAAGTCAGTATTTTGAGATTAAAGTCAGAATTCTGAAAAGAAAAAGTTAGAACTATGAGTTTTAAATGAGGATTTTGTGAATAGAGTCAGAACTGTAAGAAAAAAAGGTAAAAAAAAAAAAATTATATTAAGAAAGTTAGATTCCCGTGATTAAATCAGAATTATCCAAAAAATCAATTCTGGCTATTCTTTTTATGGGCTTTAATCCAATCACTGCAGAAATAAAATAGAAATATGTTTTAAACCTAAATAACACAAAGTCTCTGTGTCTTTAAATTCATATCAAGGGTGAAAAAATTATCATTTTTGTTGGTTTTTTAGGTGAAGTCTTAGTTTTAATATTGCAACTTTACTCAACTATTTTACCCATTAAGTAAATGTATTTAGTATTTGCAGGATTTGTAATAACTTTCCTTTCCAAATGACATTTTTTCTCTATTTTTTCTGTAATTGCTAAAAGCAAAGGAAGCGTTTAAGCAGAGTTGGACAGAGGAGCATTTAGTGCTGGAGGGGGGGCCTTCGGGTAAAAATAGCCGCCGCTGTCCGTCTCTCTGTGTGAAACCGCCGCGGCGTGCGGCCCCGCCTGTAAGCCTCAGAGGCCTCGTGTGGTCAGACGGGTGTCAAACGGCGGCCTCCCGCTGGGCGAGGACACCTGCTCGGCCTCTCCACAGATGGTGGGGGTGTCGCTCTGCTGTAAAACATCCTGCGTTGGGCCTAATCGCCTAATCCCGCTGGAGCAGAACGCTCACAAGGAAAGTAATTGTGTTTTACCTGTTAATGGCTTTCTTTTGGATTAAGGAAACATCATTCATAAATCTGTGGTCTCCAATCTGTTCAGTGACCTTTGAAAAGTACTTCTGCTCATATTATATTGAGTTTTTCAGAAAACTCAAAGATAAAGAAATTAAGAATACTTTCTGGTTTATATTAAATCTTCTCAAAACTCACATAACCAATTTTTGGCTAATAGTTTTTAACAGTAATTGTGATGTAAGCTACTTTTAATTTGTGTTCAAGCATTTAATTAAAAAAAAACAATGTTGGAAAAAATGTAGTTTACTCTTACATTTCAACATAAAAAAGGCTTAATATAAGGAAAAAAATTCAATAGTAGAAGAAAAGAAATCGGATTTTAACAGTGAATTTCCTAAAACAATCAGTAATAATAAGATTTTTTTATTGGAGAACTTTAAGGAAAACATTTTCTGTTCCACTTCTATTAATTTTTGGAAAGATAACCTTTTGAAAAATTGAACAGCCTTTTATATCTTGAGTTTATGATAATATCAGATTTTCAAAAAATTAATTTAGTTTCGAGCTGGAAGATACAAGATTATGGATTTCTTTTACCTCTAAAGTCAGAGCTGAGCCATCCGACTGATTACGACATAACTAGCTAACATTTGGGTAGGCAATAAGTTGTATAGGCTAGAGTTGCTACGCTAGCTTTTTGCGTACGCAAAGTTGGACGCCATTTTGGATGCCGGCGTTACACCGAAAACTGCGACCTGTCAGATTGTGCCTCCAGATGGCGCTGACACAACTTTCTAAAATGTGTTCTGCTCCACAGCTAGCCAGAAGAAGAGCGTTTACCGCAAGTAGCCTAGAATCCAAGAGAATTCTCTATTTCAATACATGCGTCTCAACGTCTAGCCACGGAGCTAAACCCAAGAAGGAGAAGGAGGAAGAGGAGGAGGAGGAGGAGAACGGGGAGGAAGCATCAGCAGCAGAGTGACTCTGTCTTGCACTGAAAGCAGTGGGCTACTGTCAAGTTTATGGGTGTGTTATCACAAATTAAGGAGCGGCGCATCAAGTTACCGTGACAACGCGCTGCACCACGTACCAAATAGTCCGCTTTTTGAGAAATAAGCTAAGATAAGAATAAAGTACTAAAAACTGATTGAATATTAATTTCATTTGTAAGTGTCAGAGGTCAGAGCTCTGTCTCCCCCTCTGGTCACCGGCAGGAGCCGTCCCCAGAGTTCTAACCTCACTACATCTCCCAGCATCCCCAGCGCACACTTCCTGGATGCAGCCCCCCTGACTGTCATTCACTCATCAACCAGAGGATACTTAACCTCTGCACTGAGATCAGCTCAGTACGAAGTCTAGTTTGTGTCATTCTGCCTTCCTTACCGAGTGTTCCTGATTCTGTTTGGCTGCTCCGACCCCCGCCTGGATCCTGACTACCCCGTCTCTCCTCTGATGCTCTTATAGCTGCTACTGACCTCCCCGCCTGTCTGACCCTGGTTTAGCTATGTGGACTCTAAGCTGAGCTAATAAACCTGCTGCATTTGGATCCAGCCGTCTGCCTGTTCCTGGGACAGGAAGTGACCATAAGCGGGTTAACGGCCTTCGAAGCGGCTCATCTGGACAACATTTTGTTTAGAGGCATGAGGTCAAATAAAGGAATAAGATGAGGATGAAGATGAATTTGAAATGATTTTGTGTAAATTATGCAATTTGGAATGTAGGCTATGAATATGCAGATGTCCCACGTTGATCGCAGGGATTACGTTGTAAAACAACCCGCCATAGGTGAAAAGTAGGATTATAGAAGTTTTAAGACTGTAAAATACTTTTCTCAGACAAACATGAACATGTTCACACTTTTCTCTTTTGTTTCAACCCTCAAAGTTCAGATCTTCATAGAAGAAAAAGAAGACAAGGATGGGATTACAATCTGAGATTTGTGTAAACTGATCGCACAGGAGACACACAGACGAGTGTGATTGACAAGAGTCTACAGCCAATCTGGACGCAGAATGCACAAGGCTATTAAAAAAAAAAAAAGGGGAAAAAAACAAAATTCCCTTGAAAAAAAAAACTAGGAAAACGCAAAAAGTGAACCGCGACATAGCGAAGAAGCCCTGAATCCATTTCCAATATATTCTCAGTGTTTTGCCACGGAAAATAGTAAAATATCATATTAACATTTTGTGTTTGTATTGATTCATAATAATAAGTTGTAATTATGATTATTTTATCTGACACAATCAAACAAATGTTTTGACTTTTGTACAGATTACTAGAACAAAAGATTATATAACATGAAAGTGTAATGAAGTGGAAACACCTAAACATAAAGTCTTGCACTATTTTTTTAAATCCTTTACAGCCGTCACACCAAGGCAGACATTATTACCTTCATGTTACATCCCAGAAAATCTCCTAAGAGAGATTTAACTGCACTGTTTTGAACAACAGAGACTGGGTTAAGTTAAAACCTCTCTGTGAATTAAAAAAATGTGAATTTTTCAACCCTTTGCAGCAGAAACAAAGAGCCTGTCAGTCCTCTTACCCACCATTGCCATGACGACCCCGTCAGAGAGCGTCTGACTCATATTTGCACTTTACTCGCATTGTGGCATTTTAATAATACTCCTAATCTAATGTCCCGTTTTCTCCCGTTTGTGAACCGCTCTGACGGTTTGTAGGTTTTTCTCCTCCGTCTTCCTCTTTGACTTTCTCGCCGCTTGAGCACATGGGGGCTCCGTCCAATTACCCAATAATGATGAATATATCCCATCAGACACTGCCTGCTGAACTGTAACCCGATTTCAGCGTGACCAAATGGAACACCAGGAAATCTGACAGTTGACATTTTAAATTTTCATTCAGGCCAATCCATTCTGGCTGCACGCCGTTTTTTTTTCCCCTCTGCTCCCCGTCCGCGGCGGGTTAACCGCCACCGCTGACAAAGCGCCGTGAGGCAGGGTGGCAGCGGCGCCTTTAACATTTCCAGGCGACGCAGTTCCTGCTGTGTGCGGACCCCCGAAGCATCGCAGCCTCCGTTGGATGGACCCCCCCCACCGGGTTGGAGCCGCGGGGCTTTTGTCCTGCCTGTGTCCGCACACGTGATCTATGCTTCTACCTCATGCGGATGTCTGCTCTTTACTTCTGACTGTTCAGCAGAAATTCCCCGCTGAGTCCGTCCTCACATCCCATCATCCGTCTGTTTGCCTGCTCTCTCTCTAGCTTACGGCCCCGCCTCAGACCCCCCCAAGATAACATTAGCACTGCAACACAAACGTCCAAACGAGCAACAGCCGTCCAGTTCTGATCCAGATTCCAGCTCAGACCAGCAAAACAAAGACGTTCATGTTTGTCTGCAGGTGGAGGATCAGAATGGAGCAGAGCAGGAAGTATTTACTACGGTTGTGTCCAAATTCCTTCCATACTCCCTTTATAGTGTGTTCTCCAATATACAAGTCCAAAATCCAGAGCCCTAGAAATTTCCCAGAAGTCTTTGCGAAAAATCAGCGTGGATCGATGCTCACTAGATCAGCTTGTATAGACCATGATGGATTGCGTCAGAACAATGAATTTAAATGTATTTTTTTAATAAACCATCAATGTTATTATTTTCAGAAGACAGTGGACTCATAAATAATCGTCGCAAAACGCTCATAATGAGATTTTCACTTCAATCAATGACGTCATATCCGCTGTTTAAAAAAACAAAAACAAAAAAAGTAGTGAGCGTGGCGTCTGAATTGTTTACTACATGGTACCGTCTCCTGATTCACAACATCATACAGATATATTCAGAAATGCAGTTTTAATCTTGCTTTTCTTTGTATATGTCCTTCATCATCATCATCGAGTGGGTGAGGGTCTTTGACTGCTTTTTGTGGCTTTCCCGCTCGTTTCCCTTCCTCCTGCCGTCTCTCTTTGCAGCAGCATGAAGGCTCTCTCCTGATTTTGATCAGCTCTCCTCAAACCCGAGGTGGAGCTTTAGATTCCCCAGGGCACAAACTGATGTGAGCATCTGTCTCCATGGCGACAGGCCCTGCTTTCTGTTGGGTGGGCTCCTTTGCCCCCTTTCTCTCCATCTCTGTCAGTGTTTTCTTTTATTATCACATTCATCCTACCGCTGTCTCTTTTACTCGGGTTGCCTCACCCGTCATGGCAGTTTAGCAGAAGCAGCTCGCAGAGATGCTTTGAATTTTCCTCTCTTCACTCAGAATCTCCCTTCCGGTTCGTCCACTTCTGCTGACGGCAGGCTTAAATCGCAGGAGAGGCCGTTAACAGAAATGCAAATAAGACCTCAGTTTCTTCGTCAAGTGACCTTCCGTGAGTTGGCAGGCTCACAATGCCTCGGCTGCCTTTCTGGGATTTGTCCACATGCAGCAGAGGAGTTGCCGTGTCGGCAGTTTCTTTTCAGAACTGGAGTCATTTCTCCACAGACGTCAGTGATTGGCGGTTCAATCACACAAATGTGCGCTGACGCGTCAGACGGAGGCGTAAAAGGTGAACGAGGCAGACGCTGATTCAACACGATGCAGTTTAGTCACTGCGGCGTTTCATTGAAGAAAAGTGGAGACCGCCCCATCCCCCATCCCAACCGGACTAAAGCTGTAACCAGTATCCGAATACTCGGATACTTCTCCAACTGTTCCAGAAAGTACAAATATTCGTGACGCTGATTCGCGATCTTCTTAAATATAGTAGAGTAGAGAAATATTTCACTTCAGGTAAAGTCATTATCGCTGTAAAATGTGAGAATAATGCTGGACATTTAGTTTAAAAATTAAACAACCTGACTGCTCACAGGAAGTGAATGGAATTTTCAAAGTAAAGTAGCAGTGACGGTTTTTCTTTGATTAAAAAAAGAAACTGAAGTTCAGTTTGGTTCAAATTTATTCAGAAAAATGTTTTTTTTTAATATAGTCAACAATTGGAATAAAGAAATGTGATCAATATTTAATTAGGGATTCAGTAAACCCTTGTTTTTCGCGGGGGTTACGTTCCAAAAAGAACCCGTGCTAGGCAAAATCCGTGAAGTAGAAACCTTTATTTTTTTCTTACAATTAATATACAATTAAACACTCAATTATACTTTGAAAAGAAAGAACAAACCATTTTACAGGCTCAAGCATTTGTTTCACTAATAAAAGGTACTTTAGAAACGTTTTTTTCAACAAATAACTTCTGTACTGTACTGTCAAATAATAAGTTTAATCATCGATGTGAACAAAAGGCTTCAAATTGCAAAGATTAGCCCCGCCCACCGCGACCCGAGTAATTGGATTAAACGGGAGAAAATTTCAAATGATTATGAAAAAATACAAAGTACAGTGGGACAAATAGTGACTCAGGTGTATTTCACTGCTGCATCCTGACTCCGCTCTGCAGTGTTTTCTCCTATTGAAGCCCGCGGTGCAGCTGTGTTTGTTCGGGACAAGAACATAGTGATAGGCAGTTGTTGTCGCTCTTTTTCTATGGGTTTTAGAGAAACTCGAAATTGCAAGAGAATTTGCACGTACGTAATGTAAATTTGGCAAACTGTTTTACGTACCTGTACATATTAAACTGCAACGTTATTGACGCACAGGTAGAGAAGAAGCGGAGTGACATTTTAGCCAATCAGAATGCAGAACACAATGCACGATGCAAATCCGTGAAGTAGCGAAACCGTGAAAAGTAAACCGCGTTATAGCGAGGGATCACTGTATCCCAAAAATCTGATCAAGGTTGTGACACGTGACTTCCTGCTGACAAAAACATGGATGACCACCAAAAAGCAGCCAAGAAAGGATATAAAGAAGAAAAAAAGTCGCACTGGAGAACACTTTTTGGCGTGCGACGCTTTGGAAGAGACGCAGCACTCACAACAGGCAGGATTCCTGCATCAAATCTACATCCCCTTGTCGGCATGCTTTTCCCAAAACGTTTTCATAAACTAGACAGACGCGTGTGGGAGGAGCTACCGTCGGCTAATCACTACATGGAAGCCTTGACTGCATGTCTCATTTACATTTATGAAGAAATCTGGTTTGTTTAGTTGACATAAAGATTTGTAATTTCATCTCCACGTCTGGGTTCATTTTTTTGTGGTGATCTTTACCATCTACTGCTGTAGCTGCGTCTGAATGACGGCCGCCGTCAGCAGCACGCCTATCGTCGGAAATAAATCGACTTGAAGTTTGTTCATTTCTGATGATGGACACTTTGAAGGTCATTATCTCACTTACACCATTTTCCCTTGTAAAAGAAAACAATCCATTTTTAGTTCTTTATTCTTGTTTTTTGTTTTGGTTTAAATCACAAAAAGCAGACCAATTGATGCGCGGCGTGATGTGTTGTCATGGTAACAGCCAAGCTGGCATCGACCTTGACTGCAGCGGTAAAGGACAGCTATATCTATGCTGATGGTCACGATGGGTAAAATAAAGCATCAGATCAGAGAGAAAGTTCACGTCTTACCGCTTGTTTTTGTCCAGATGATGAAGATAAAGGTTGTTTTAAAGAAGCCGGAGTAGTGATACAGAAGATTTAAGATAGGTGACCGGAACTACTTTTTTAGGTGTACAGTACCACTGTGCAGCATCACTTTTTAATGCACACCCAGCAGCCAATCAGAATCGAGTATTGACTCTGACCATAGTATAACAGGAAAATGAAGGAAATATGATCAGATCAGATCCACCAGATTCTCACTCAGGAACATGGTAGTTTAGGCCCAGATCCTCATTTGTTGGCGAGTGACGCCATGACAAAAACCCTTACACTGTTCGCAGGACAGTTTTTTAAAATGTTTGTGGAGGATCCCCAGCCTCCTTCTTCAGTCTCTTCCCACTGACAAGGCGGGTTGATTTAGAAAACACGTCACATTTTTTACATAAAACTTTACAACAAGGTTAAAAATAAGCATGGTGGATTGAAATGAACTGTTTTCAGCTGATCTAGGGCTTTCTAGAAGTTTGTTCCAGATCTGTGGACCATAGAAGCGTAATGCAGCTTCTCCATGTTTTGTTTGGACCCTAGGAACTGAGAAAGGACTGGATCCCGATGACCAGAAGGTTCTGGCTGGTCTACACAAACCACAAAACCTGACAACTTTACTGGAAGAACTTCCTTAAATTTGCATCCTTCCGTTTTTCCAATCATCTCTGTTACATCCAGGTTGCTGTTTGGGAAATCTGCGCCGCCTTCTTCTCGGATCTGGACACTATTCAGGAGGGAAAGCAGCCCGTGAAGGTCCGGACGGCGAGGGCGAGACTTTAAAGACCCTCAGCTTCACCCGAGGCTGTCTGGTGATTGACAGCAAGCAGGGATAATCGTCACGCCTCGGGGCGCTCATCTCGGTCGACATTACAGCAAATAATGATAAAAAGTGACAGCTTGACAAACCCAAATTAAGCTGTCACTGCCGTGAAGAAGGTGACGGAGGAGAAACACGGCAGGATGAAAGGCAGAGCAGAAACGCCAGCAGATTCCCTCCATCGCCCAGCTTTCTCTCATCACATGATAATTGCTTTTTGCTCGTTTGAATGGTTGTCTGCAACAAACAGCCAAACTTTTTGTTCTTTTCCTCTTTTATTGGATGGTGTTTTATGAGCGGGAAGCTTCGTCTTGGTTCTCCCGGTTGCAGAAACGTCTGATGTGCAGCGCAGGTTCCGATTATCACCCTCCGCCCTCTCAGCGGTGAAGAAGCTGCGAGGAATCCGTCTGCGCTAACTTTGATTGGACACGTCAGAGAGCTGGACGCATCACGTCGCATTTTCACCGCCGTCAGAGCCTGTGGGGAAGCCGTGTTTGGACGCAGTCTGAGGTTCTGAAGCCGTCTCCAGGTTTGGTTCTGAACCGATGAAGTATTGAGATGGTGCAGCATTTCTGCCATTTCCTGTCTGGTTCTAACCATCAGGATAATGACGCCCTAAAGGACGGGTTCATTCTTTATCCCTCCGAGTGCCGCTGACCCGGGAAATTCCCCGCCTCAGGTCCAGATCCTGGCTCAAACGGAACTGGACTAATGAAGGCTCAGAGTGTGCAGTCATGTTTGTGTTATTAAAACCTGAAAGAAAGAAAAAAAACTGCTTCGGAGATCAGAACTCACCCATCACTGAGTCGGACCAGTATGGCCCGGTACAGGTGGTGCTGTGGGCTGCCGGACTCGGGGCCGCAGGGGTGGATGAAGGGGTGGACAGCGGCGAGGACGAAGCCCTGCTGGTACAGCTCCTGCAGCTGAGCGGGCAGCTCCCGCACCGAGGAGAGGCGCAGCGTGGAGGTTCCTCCTGCAGGGGGGAGAGGAGGGTCAGAACCGTTCTCTGGGCTGGTTTGGGTCGGACCTCAGCGTGAGGCTGGAACGCTTCCTTCACGCTGTGGTTTTCACTCTCTACATTTAGCAATACATAAAATAATAAGAGCTTAAACGATGCAAAGAGGTTTATTCGTGTTTGAAAGTAAACATTTGTTTTTCTCATCTTCAGGGGCGACCGTCTGAATCCCTTAGGGGGAAATAATGAGATAAACATCGTATCATAAAGTGTGTTGGAAGAGTTTGACCCTGAACCTCCTGTCAGATCTCTGTCGTCAGTCATTGAGGTGAAGCTCAGACTGCAGCACTGATCTGTCTGTCACCCACTGTTAGCTCCGTCTCCTCCATCTGGACTTTTGTTCAACAGGATCTAAACCAAATCAGGAGCCGATCGCTCGGGTTCGATACCACAGCAGCTGGAAACACTTCCTCCGAATGTCCGACAGCACGGTTTTTAGTCTCAATGAGAGGCATCAGAGAGCTTAGATGGACAGAAGAGAGTCGCCAGGATCCCTCCTCTCTCTCCCCTTATGGCGGGGGGGTTGAGGAAAGGTCTGCTTGTCTGCACAGACTGTCACAGGACATGGGAAACCCTGCAATGGCTAATTAAAGTCAATGAGGCTGCACGGGAGGACAGGCCGGTGGATGAGTGGAGGTTCAGGGGGAGGTCAGAGCGAGCGGCGGCGGCAGCCTGGACTTCCACGCTTTTTTGAAAAATGGTAATGAATAACATTTTTGCTGCATCCCAGCCCCTTCAACAGAGCAGCTACTCAATAAAAATGACAAAGAGGACATAAAAAAACGGTTGTGTTTAGTTGAGTGAGATTAGAAGCCAGAGCCTGTCGTTTCCCACAATGCCACAGCTGTGGGTCAATCCCTACTGACGTGTTGTCTCAGGTTTACTGTCGTTTTGCGTTTCTTTCAACGACTGAACACACTTATATTGACAAAAATCAACAAAACGCCACATGTAGTCAAATAAATTGAACTTTAATTAAAACGTTTCTCAGGTGAAGGTCTGCAACAACCAGCAGGTGAGCTTAACATGTCCGTGGGGGTCGTGGAAAGGTACAGGTGCGTCTTGCAGTCTGAGGTCTTGTATATCTAAAGCCACGTGATGAAAATGGAATATCATTGTCATCCGTGGGGTAAGTGCATCGTTGCAAGGCTAATGAAAGTTCCACACACGGGTGATGCCGTCGTACGGCGTCCTCCTGCCACTCTCTAGTCATTAGTAAGATGTGAGGACTGGATCCCTATTGACTGTGCACAAATGGCACACGCACAGGTTGTGCACGTGATACGCATCTGAATGTAGGACGTCCACACAAACTACACTCTGATTGGCCGATTTCCTCATTTCTAACAGTCAGGCTGCAGCAAGGAGCGTGCACGGATCACGTGAACAGCTCTAATGTGCTCCTTGTACAGTCTGCAGGATTTGGGGGCGAGTCTCACCTACTTCACCCTTACGTGTTGCCTAACTAGTCCCTACGACCTGCGGGCGACAGGTCTCTGTGGGCGACAGGTCTCTGTGGGCGACAGGTCTCTGTGGGCGACAGGTCTCTATGGGCGACAGGTCTCTGTGGGCGACAGGTCTCTGTGGGCGACAGGTCTTTTTGGGCGACAGGTCTTTTTGGGCGACAGGTCTCTGTGGGCGACAGGTCTCTGTGGGCGACAGGTCTCTGTGGGCGACAGGTCTCTATGGGCGACAGGTCTCTGTGGGCGACAGGTCTCTATGGGCGACAGGTCTCTATGGGCGACAGGTCTCTGTGGGCGACAGGTCTCTGTGGGCGACAGGTCTTTGTGGGCGACAGGTCTTTGTGGGCGACAGGTCTCTGTGGGCGACAGGTCTCTGTGGGCGACAGGTCTCTGTGGGCGACAGGTCTCTGTGGGCGACAGGTCTCTGTGGGCGACAGGTCTTTGTGGGCGACAGGTCTTTTTGGGCGACAGGTCTCTGTGGGCGACAGGTCTCTATGGGCGACAGGTCTCTGTGGGCGACAGGTCTCTGTGGGCGACAGGTCTCTGTGGGCGACAGGTCTCTGTGGGCGACAGGTCTATGTGGGCGACAGGTCTTTGTGGGCGACAGGTCTCTATGGGCGACAGGTCTATGTGGGCGACAGGTCTTTGTGGGCGACAGGTCTCTGTGGGCGACAGGTCTCTGTGGGCGACAGGTCTTTGTGGGCGACAGGTCTTTGTGGGCGACAGGTCTCTGTGGGCGACAGGTCTCTGTGGGCGACAGGTCTCTGTGGGCGACAGGTCTCTGTGGGCGACAGGTCTCTGTGGGCGACAGGTCTCTATGCTTCGTTTGGATTTTGATCAAAAAAATAAGAACATCGGTTGAGCGTCATAAAGTTACATTTTTTTTCCACATAAAGATTTTACATCATTTTTAAGTTAAACCAGGTTAAAGTTAAAGTCTTTTTTGTTAATATATTTTAGGTCTAATGTTTAAATTTACCTTTCAGATTACTTGAAATAATTATTGTGTTTGCTGTCCTTAACTTTTATACGTCTTTTTTTTTTTTTTCCAGATACTTTATTTTATATCCTCAATGGGGAAATTCTTCTCTGCATTTGACCCACCCCCTGGGGGAGCGGTGAGCTGCAGCTGAACTGCGCTCGGGAGGCGGTAACGTTAAGGGTCTTGCCTAAGGACCCTCACTGAGTGATGTCAACTGCTCGCCATTGATATGGTAATTGCCCCCAGTACCATTGTTTCTTCCCCTCTGGGAATCGAACCCTGGATTCCTGCATGGCAGCCACCTGAATTTAAAAGAAATGTGCCTCATTGTTTGAAGTTTCGATAAACTGCCGCCCGAAATAGCAAGTTAAGAGTTTAGAAAAAAGTAGAAAAACATAAATGCAACCCCAGACATTCACACTTCTCGTTATTTTGTTGTTTATTGTTCTTTAAACATACTGAAATACTTACTAACAAAGTTTTAATGGACTAAATGTTGTTCTGCCAGTAAATTGTGGGTAAATTGTGCGTTAAAGCAGTCAGATCATGTTCAGTCTGCCATAACAGTGCAGGAACATCCAGAGGGTCTCGTTTTTGGGTCAACGCCGCTCCTGATCACATCAGTTTTTGTTTTGTGTTTGACTGATTGCAGCTGCTGCTGTTGAAGAAGCTGGTTTGTGTGACCTCAGTCTAAACGCCTCCTCAGGTCGGCTGCGGGGACGACTTGCAGAAATCCCATCGTCTGCAGCAGATCTGGAGCTGATGGAGTCCAAACTCTTCCCCGCAGGTTCAAAGAGGAGAAAGAAAAAAAAAAACCAACACAAACGAGTTCCCTTCAGGGTAAACGGGAGCTAAAAATACTCATCCAAATGTTTCAATCAGACGGCCCTGCTGTGGCGTAACGCCGGAGCGTTCCATCTGCAAAAGCGTGGGGGGGTTCAACAATAAGAAATAGGCCGCCGCTGAAACGTTTTCATCTGCTTCTTGGCTGTTTCGCCGTGAAGAATGGAATGAATCCCTCCGCCGTGTTTGGTTTTGTTTTTCCCTCCTTCCTCTGTCGTTTTAGCTCAACATGAACCCACAGCCCCCTCCCTGGAGGGATCTCTGTACGAGCTTCATGAGGTGGGAGAATGAAACTGACTTTGCTCGGCTCACATGGGTAAATAAGGAATGGTTTCAATTAGGCGGTGGGAACGCGGCCGGCGGCGGCTTCTGGAGTTGGCTTTAATCACTGCGTGAGCCGCTAATAATCTCATCCAGAGGCCCTTAAACAAACTCTACATTTCTTTATCAGTCCGCGTCTCATTCGCCTTGTTTGTTGGTTTCATTTCATCTGCAGAGCCAAAGTGCGGCCGACTTCCTCCGAGTCTTGGAATCCTGTTTTCTGAAAAGAGCCGCTTTGTTTTGGGCAGAAGAGGGTGAACGATCTGCCCCGTCACAGCTGCAGATCTCCTGAAGGAGCCGCCGGTCCGTCAGACGTCAGGCTGCCAAATCCTACATGAAGTGGCAGATAATGACTTTATTTGTCTCGCTGAGCCAAGAAGAAATGTATCGCACGAATCAACAAGAAACGAAGATCCCCGCAGTCACAGGGACAAATTGCCTGGTGGCGGTGATGAGTAGAAAAAGGCTTCTGGCAAACAAAACAGCAAATGCCGTGTTTGTTTCTGTGTTTTTAGAGCCACGTTATCAGGAATCTGTCAGAGGAGGAGAAATGTGCTGCAGGATGAGATTTAGCATGTGTTCAACGGTCACTGAAACGACAAAACAAACATTTGACTTGAGCTTTACGTGAAGATCGACTGTAGAAAAAAGACTAGAGAGACAGAAAAATGTAAAGTTAAATCCACTCTCCTTTTTTTATGACAAATTCATGATTTGAAAGCAGCCTCAATAACTGGGAACTAATAGACTCATATCTATATATATAGATGGGAAATGGCGTATACTTTTAGAGCGCTTTTCTACCTTCCTCGAAGGCCCAGAGCGCTTCACACACACATTCACACGCCGATGGCGGCTCCGCTGGCGAACACCGGCCACCAGAGGCAAGCTGGGAGAAAAAGTGGGAACATTAACTGGAGCAGACTGTTTGCAGATTCGCTTTGTCAGAAATGGAATAAGAGACAACAGCTTCATTCTGCATTTCAGGACTATTCTGAGAAAAACCCCAAAACCCTCACTTTCCTGTGTTTTTACTGCACATCTACGTCTTAATTTTTCAGATCAGAACCCAAAACATTTCAGGCTATAGACCCACTTTGGGTGATGAGCAAATATAAAGAACGTTAAGGTCAAAAACGGAATTCCTGACTATGTCTTAGTTCAAATTTGGATGTGAAAGCCACAATTGGCGAGCTACAAGCTCCCTGCTCTGCTCCATTCTGATGTTACTCTGAGCCTGCAGAGCTCTCCAGAAACTATGTCCTAGAAAACGACAAAGATTTTTGAATTTTGTCTAAAAACGTCCTGATCCTAATGAAAAGGCCCCAGAGAACGCTTTGAAAACAGAAAACTGAAGACGACCGGCGTGAATCTTTAAGTTCAGAAGCAACAAACTGTAAAATGCAGTGATTTCCGTCCTTTTAGCTAAAAGCTGCTCCTCATGTGTAAAATCGTACTCGTGTTCCTGAATGAACGTGGTTGCTTTGTGCAGACCAGCCTGCACATTTCTCCCCATCAAAGATGAGTCTGACTGTCAGCTGCAGGTTTCCAACCAAAACACAGATCAGCCTCTGAGTGAACGCAGGATCTAAAAAAAAAAAAAAAAAAGTGTCTGTCAGTCTGTTCAGAGAACGGCGAGCAATTTTCTGTGTTTTTATTATTTCAGTTCCATTACCGCCATGTCAATAACGTGAAAGTAACTACCTTGGCACCACTTACCCAGATGGATTTAAATGCTCCCGACATCTGGCAATTATACATCATGACCCCCCCTGGGAAAGAGTCCACTTAAGGTGGTTTGAATAATTGCACTGAGAGGCTTCTTGATGTTTGGTAGAAAATGGTCGGGTGTCAAACCTTTCTAGTGGAAAAAAGCTGCAGAATCGCGTCCACAGACGTTGGAAACTCAGCATTAAATGAGTCAATGCTGTTGTTCTTGTGTTGCTATGTCAACCGATGTGCTAATATGTCTGAGCACAGACCAGCTCAGATATTTAACTCTCAGAGGAACTTTCCGGTTCCGGGTTACAGCACGGACGCGTGTGGCTCACGGCGGCTGTTCAACTATCTTCAAGCGACTGAAAAGTTAATTTTCTCCAAAAAAAAAGAGAGCCGACCACGGCCCCTAAGAAAAACCAAGCAACAGGTGACTACTAGGACCTTAAAAACGTTCTTGACAAAATCCAAGCTACGTTGTATCCTTTCATGTATTCCTTTCAAAAATGGATTCATGATTTTTCCTAATGAAACATAATCTGCACATATTTTTAACTTCTGATACCTGATCAATTTATGCTATGAAGATTTTTGAAACAGTGTTATGTTATTTTACTGATCTACTATTATTTTTTAACCATATACATGATTTTTATAAGTAACATAATCTGTAAATATTTTGGATAACTGATCTGCATTTGCCATGTTGATTTCTAAAATAGTTAGTTACTAAACTAGTTTTTACATAATAATTTAAGTAATTCATCTTTGTTCATCTTTAAAGTTATGAACCAGATATTGATAAATCATGTAATAAAATGGTTACAGTAGAACAGGGGTGGGATTATAGAAGTTTGCTTCCTTCCACTCCCATTCAAGCAACATTTATTAATATGTTTAATCATCCTTAATTTGATACGTCATTATATGAATGTATAACTGATGATTGTAGTGTTTTTTGTGTATTATTCTTATCTGATTGCTTGAAATAAGCCATTAAAAAAAAGATATTAGCAATATTCTTTACTTCAGTCACAGTAAAGATTTAACTTTTACTTCAATAAAAGAATCCCATTTCACATCAGTTTACCAAAACCTAAATGAGAGCAAACATCCAAATCAAGGCTTTTTTGCTCTTTGGGAGTCCAGTCCATCAACTGGAAAGAGTCCAGACCGTCTTTTGCTTTCTGGTACCTAAAAGTCAACCCCCAGAGGTTTTCCTCCACACGGATCTTTTTTGTTATGTAGCGGACGATGAACACTTTAACACTGGAGCTTTAGCATTCTTTTGACTAGCATCACTCCTCAACTGTTTACGCAGTCAACGCAACAAAGGTTGTGCTGAAATCCAACATTTTAGGGTAGTGATGATGCCAATACACAACACAAACCAGCTGATTCTGACAGAGAAAAGAAGCTTTGGGCCGATCTACAATATTTTACGTTAGTAAAGTCAAGTTTCTCCTCGACTGTTTATGCAATTAGCATAAATCCAACCAAACGTGATTTGCGCAGCGGGGGGGGGGGGGGGGGGCAGTTTTGATGTTAGGTCAACGCAATCAAAAGGTCCTGCGGCGTGATTTGGGCGACCACCATGCGTTCTACGTGAGATCTTCATAGACAAAGCTCCATGTAGCGATCAGGCTAAAAACATTTGGCGCTAGCTCCTCCCCCCATATGTGTCTGAAGTTTATGAACACATTTTTGGACAGCAGCAAATTCGCAGCGTGTCCAAACAGAGGCGGCCGACGCAAATTTGACACACGGATCGCATTTGGTGTAAACTCAGCATAACAGATTCTGGCGTGGAACATAGCTAACTTTACGTTGGCTATGTTTTGCCGCTAATTGCAAATATTGGAAAAGAAAAGTTGATTTATTTCTGCGTTGGAATCCGTTGGAATTACGATGAAGGAATAGGTTGTTCAAAAGAATGTTTGTCATTTTGCTGTCACAGGTGACAGGGCAGGTGTTAAGGGGTTAACCATCATGTTTAGATTAGATTTACCTCAGAGAGGCGTGCCCTGACTCCACCCCCTCACTTCTCCTGTTCGGCCGGTGATGGGAGGTCTCTTCTTAAAAGATTGTTGTCTAAAGGCTGATAAAAACCGTGGACACTACAGGCCCAGAGGTAAAGGAGGAGACCTGATCAAAAGGTGTGTCTTTACGGTGCTGCTTAAAATGTAGCGGTAGGGTGGTCGACCCATGATCGTAAGGTTGCAGGTTCGATTCCCGCCTTGCACGCCCATGTGTCGAAGTGTCCTTGGGCAAGACACTGAACCCCACCTTGGCTCTGGTGGGAGGTTGGCGCCAGTGTGTGAATGTGTATGTGCATGGGTGAATGGGACTGTGACTGTAAAGCGCTTTGAGCCTTCGAAAGAAGGTAGAAAGCGCTATATAAGCATACGCCATTTACCATTATCGATTTTATGAAAGGAGCCTGGTGGAAATTTTAATGGTGGCCGAACTTTGGACACGCCTGTCCTAAACTATCAGTTATTGCTTTGCTTTCAGTGGAAGACCCACACACGTCCTTTAGTTTCTAATTTCCTGAATTTGAGTGTTCTTTTCAAAGGAGACACTCGGCTGCCTCAAGTCATTTCACGTAGAGACTTTCGTTTGTTCAGCAACAATTCCTGGAAAATCAAAAGCGGCTTCAGAGTGGAGTCTGCAGAAAAATCAGACTTCCTCGCATTATTCTCCATTCCTATCAATATTAAAGAAACAACCTCATCTTTGAGCTGAATCCCTGACTCTGACACCGGCCTACTTCCGCTCATAAACCCATCTGCCATGTAAGCACCTCTGAGCCGCAGCCCGCCGCCTTTCCATCACTCATCACATTTAAAAATAAATGAGTAAATATGAAATTAATAAGCTGAAAGATTGGAGCGCTGAGGCTCAGCACACACACGCACACGCACCACCTCCGGGAGAAAGGCTTCGACCGCATTTGCATGCCGAAGAAAATAGCCTGGCATATATTATCCACCCACTGCAGCCCATTTCTGATCCCGCCGCCGCCGCCGCTCGCCGATTTGGCCTCATGGTTACAGAATAATAAAAGTGAAACAGCAGCCGTGGAGGACAAACAGTTTCCGAATAAACCAGTAAAACTTTAGATAGTCTCTCGTAAAAATGATCTTACACCTAAATCTTTTCTCATCTTCAGGCTAAAATCGTGCAGATTTTCAAAGTAAAAGCTTTCAAATGATGGTCTGAACGCTGGCGGTCCAGACAAGAAGAAAGTAAAAGTGATTTAATCTTAAGTCTGAATTTTATTCAATTATAAAAGGTGACTCTTCAAAATAAGCTTCTAAAAATAGTTTTTATTGAAATGTAATAGTTTTGTCCATAAAGAGTAAACTAATACATTCAACAACTCTTTCTTACAAAATTAAACCAAAACGTTTCTTTTTTTTGCCTTCACCAAAAATTTAAAGCCTGGAAACAAAAACAAAAGTCTGCATATGAGGAAAGAACAGCTCCACAAAGATTTTCCACATTTTTGGAGCTAGATTTGAACAGAGAAAATGAAACTGCCGTTCGCAGAGGAATGGTTTAAAGTGAAACCTATTTATGCTCAACAATTTTATTCTGTTTTTAAAAATATGAGGTATTTTTTTCCTTTGCTGCCAGTTGGTCAGAAATCTGCGAAGAAGGGATTTTTTCTTTGAAGGTTTCCTAATAGAACAGAATTTGTTATTACAGACTCAAGGTCCGAATGTCAACGGCATAAAAAACTAAAAAACATACAGAAAATATCAACTTGAACTAAAATTAAAATTACAACAAAAATGACAAATGTAAAAACTCAAGGGGTTAAACTGTTAAACGAAAAAAGGGCTTTTATGCCAAACATCTAAAAACGTAATAAAGATTTGATAAAGGCATGAATTAGCAGGACTCTGAAAGTGACAATAAAGCGGCGTTGAGTGATTTACTGACTCTGCGTTTTGGGCTAAACTTCACAAGATGCTAATCTTGCAAGATTCACATTAATTTGTGTTAACTTGACCTAATGACTGTGTAAATACTACGTCAAATTAAGGCATAAACTGCCTAATTCTCAACCGACCAAAAATGTTGAACAGCTCAAAACCGAGTTCAAGTAAAGACCTGTCGGCCTGAAACCCTCGACGGACATGAGAATGACCAACACAAGAAACACGCATGAATTACATTTATCACACATGTACCGGGAAAGAAAAAAGACTTGGAAAATGTATGTAGTGGCTTTGTGACACGGCGTTAAAGAGGGGATTCCAGGGGACAATTTTCTGTTTGGGAAAAAATGATTAAACTTCTCAGCAACAATCTTTCCAAAAATCGTTTTTTTCCTGCAGAACTCTTCCTAAATCGACCCTCTAAAGCTGGTTTTGTAGGTAATAATCTGCAGTTCTCTACCTAAACAGACAGGATTCTAGTTTTGTTGGATAGAAAAAGAGTTCAAGCAGGTTCATGTAAGCTTCAGCGAAGGAGAGGAAAAAAACAAATCAGGAGACGTCTCCAAGTAATAATGCAACTAATCAGATTTCAGCCTGACGCTGCTCTGCAGAAAGTCTGTGAATATCCCATAATTGGCTCTCTGGAAGTGACGGCCCCTCGCCGCTCTGCTCTCTGTGAAGTCGTCATATCGTTATTCAGTGTCCAATTAAGTGGCCTTATTGTCCTCAGGAGCTCTGCTCTCCTGTGAAGACCTCCTGCAGGTCTGCTTCTCGCCATCAGCCTTCACAGCCTCAGAATGGAAATGTCAGCGGCTCCCTCTGCTTCCGTAGTTTCCCTCCACGCTCCTTTGCGGTCTGTTTTTCCTGTTTGTCATCTCGGCAGGGGCGCACCCCCCCCACCTCTCCGTCTCTGACTCCTCCCCAGCAGGAAAAGCTCCAGGCCCTCCCCCCACAGTGGAGACGAGAGGCTATGAAGGGTCTCCTCTCTGGAGGTGAGAGGCTGCTTCCTCTCGTCTTTTTGTCCTCGCCGTGGAACCAGAGCAGCAGAAGGTCTGAAGGAAACCTGTTCTTATGTCGTCTCTGTGACTGACCAGTTCGCAGAGGTCAAAGGTCGAGGCCTCATCGGACATGGCGACCGCTAAGCCAAAACGCAGCCATGATACATCATTGATGGTGAAATGAAACGCCGTTCGGCCGTTGGGTTTTTTCCAGATGACAGCAAAACCTTACTTTGAGGATGCACACCGCCGAAAATGGCGTTTTTGGTGTTTTTAACGTGTTCTTGGGATGTTTTTCTCACGATGGAGGACATGTATAAAGGAAATCAAGCTTCCTGAGTAGCAGTTTGAAAAAGATCTTATTGTGATGTAAAAAAAACACGCTGGGCGGAGCCACAAGCTACTCTGAGCTCTCAGTAAAGGGGAAGGGGGGCGGGTTTAATCTAGAGGTGAATTTCTGATGAACTCCTGTCAGTCAGTGGTTGGTATCCAAACCCATGTGGAGTGTGTCTGTGGTTCTGTGGGGGGGTTAAGAAGATCAGATCTAACACTGCTCCGAAAACACTCAGCGGTTTCCGATATGAGTTCTGTCACAAAGGTTTGCTATAAAAATGATAAAGAAAGCTGAACTGTGGAGCGTGGAGCCTGTGGCGACCTCCGAGGTCCAGCGCTGTCGTTAGCGGGTAGCAGCTCTGCAGAGCCCGGGGGCCACAGCTTTGTGCTTTAATTACCCACCTAATGAGTCGGTGGGAGAGTCTGCTTCCTGTACTCCTCACATGCTCTCTCTACCTGCCCCCCCTCTCCTTTGACTTATGGACTTAATCACTCTCCCCCTCATTTACACACTTGCACTCACTCTATCCCCCTAATGACTTCAGCCGCGCTCGCACGCCTTCGTCTGCAGATTCTTGTCGTTTTTTTGCTGAAGGAAAACCGACCTGCTCTCCTTCAGTCGACCGCGATGCAACTCAGCCAATTAGAAACCAGCGTTCTGCTTTAAAACGACCCCTAAAGACATAAAGTCTGGACTTAGAACTAGCCCCAACAGTCAGAAGGAGTTTATTCAACTTAAACCTCCGGCTCCAAACAAATGAAGTCAATTCAGTCGCCATCTTTTTACGGTTTGGATGCAGCCATGTTGGAGCCAGACGTCGTCAGTAACCAGTCTGAGTTTCCGTGGCAACCACTCTCTTCTATCAGGAGCGAGCTTGTCTGAAGGCGGCACTCCTACCACCTGAAAAAGCGGACGTAACGAAAACTGTGAAATGTTTTGAACGTTGGAGGTGGGGGGCCCGCTGGCAACCGCCGATTTTTGAGGCACTACAGAAAACTACAGAAAAAATATCATGACAAAAAAACGAGGACTACCAAGAGGATGCTGGGAAAAAATAAAGAAGGTATCAGATCCAGAATGGTTCTTCTGACCAATAGAAGCAGCTGTTTATTTCTCTCTAGAAGTCTATAGCTTCCTCCTGTTTGGAACGCCAGGGGGGGGTCCAGTCCAGTTTTGATGTTCTGTCCATGGTTAAAACATCCATATTTTACCTCATGTACTCAGTTCCGTCTTTGTTTTCTTGTAATGAAAGGTCACTCATGTCTCCATTGATCAGATGAACACGATTTTGTTGAAGTTTGAATTCTCCATTCGGATCTCTTTGGTTCTAAATAGGGATGTTCTGCTGTCACTTCAGAATAAATACTGTAACCTGCTGTCATCATAAACGTATTTTTAATGCCAGAAATGGTTATTTCCACCATACAGACGGACATAAAGCCGAAGTGTAAGGAGGCTGTGAAAGCTTCATGTTGGTTTTCCATCCTCCATGTCTTCCTGGTCCGCGCTGACGGACGCCGTTCTGCAGCAGCCTGTAGGCAAACATGGAGAGCGGCGGCGTTCAGACCCGCTCAGCCGCAAAAATGACTTCATATCTGGGAGTCGGCACTCGGCTTTCCAGAAAAAGAAACCGGCAAAAAGAGACGATCATTCTGGTGAAGGATGAAATTATTATCGATCACCTCTCCTCATCATTATACAGGTTTTGTCACCTTCCAGTCAGTGAGTAAAACCGGCCTTTCAGGGACATTTGAGCAGATAAACTCTGCAACAGAATCAAGGCTGAATCGTCGATTCCTGCTCTTATCACTTCAAGAGCTTTCCAGTTTAATCCTTGTTCTGCCGCTAATGTTTCTCCTCGGAGATAAAACTCTCCTTTGGTCTGGATGTCTGCTCACGCGTGCAGAAAGGCTCCCAAAATCCCCAGCTGCAGACCAAAGATCCGCCCGGAAACGACCGCCGTTTCAGGCCCGGAGACGGTGGTCGTTTAAACATGACGATGCGGGAACAGGAGGTATTGATCAGCAGATCAGGTTACGCTTCAGTACAAAACGGATGGGAATCTGGGAGTCTTGGACAGACAGCAGGTGGCTGCAGGATTCAGAAGCAGATGTTTGGTGGCGGCCTGAGGGGGTCGCAGTAAAGGTCACGCGGGGTTTGCTGCACGTGGAACACATTAAACCGTAAAAAAAACACATTAAACCTTAAACTACAGACTGCTCCAAACTATCAGGGTCTTCTTTCCTGCATGTCTGCAGCAAACGGTTGTCCCAGCATCACTTTTATCCTTCACTTATTTGGTTTAAAGTGAGCTTTTTTGTTGTACCTGATTACCTCTTTTTGAATCAATATTTATTTCACTTTATTTATAAAAAAAACATTGAAAACTAGATCCACACAGACCGATAAACAATTTTCCAATCATCCAAACTCCAAGGTCCTAATAAGGATAATTATTACAGCAACGTTTGCATTTCTTTGCCGTGCTGGCACTCATTTAGTGATGTTTACATGAAACACATACCAACCTGTGAGTTTCTAATGTTATTACTTATTAAAAATAATCTTTTTTTTTTTTTTTTTTTTTTTTTTTCTTTTTTTTTAACTTGTCCTGTCCAACAGCTGGGCAGACAGATGAGAGCTGAGGGCCTCTTGTGTTGGACATATTTTATTTTAACAAGAGGGGTTATTCATCTTCAGACAAACCAAAGGTATGTCTGAATAAACCCCTTTTGTAATTGAGGCCAAACTTTATTAATTTCAATCATGTTTGAAAATCTTTGGTGTTGGACCGGACGGAAAAGGAAAGAGGGGAAGAAGAGAGAGGGATGTTAGAGAGAGGGGGGGGTAGGAGGGTGATAATAGGAGGGGAAGGGGGGTAAGACCATGAAGCAGCATAGAGCAGACAGGTTTACTGGTTGTTTATCGTTACGGTACGGTTCAAATGTAGTACAAAAAGGGCGGGGCCTGTCCACACACACTCAAATATTATCAACACACCTGCTAGCCGCAAAAATGTCCACATGTCAACATGCACACAAAACAGATAGTGTTCACGAACGCATACCTATGCCTTTAAACCAACTAGTGTGAAATCTTTCATTCATTCAATCATGCAAACTATTAGTGCAAAGGTGAGCTAACACCTGTGCTCAGGTGAGTGTTTATGTTCTTCTAAAATGGATGGTGGAATGTGAAAAGAAGGAGGAGGAGCGCCCAGCCACCCCCACACCCATACCCCCGCCGCAGCAGCAGCGGCAGCCGGAATTCCCCCAACGCCACACGGGAACAGGCAGGGAACAACCGCCCCCCGGGCGACCAAGACCGCCACCCAGGCCAGGGCCAGCAGGACCGCCGCGAGGCCCCCAGAGCCAGAGAGCAGGGAGGCGCAGAGGGAAAGAGAGCGCCGCCCCAGCCCAGCCAGGAAAGCAGCCCCCCGCCGCGCCGGAAGAGCCCAACGCAGGGCCCCACCGGAGAGGGAGGCCCACAGCCCCAGACGAGCACCCCACCACCACCCAGGAGTTCCGAGGCATCCCCCCGCCCCGACCCCAGGTACGAGCTAGGACCCCCCAAGGGAGACCCGCTCCGCACTCCAGGCAGCCACCCACCCGGCCCACGGTTGGTCCAGGTAGGAGCAAGGCAGGGGCCCGCCGCCCCCGCCCAGGAGGGGGGAACCCCGGGGAAAAAAGGGCGGCCCACAAGGGATGTTATAAATATGGCCCGACCAGGCTCGGCCATGTTGGAAGTTTGGCGGGGCCCAGCGCCCAGGGGCAAGGACCAGGACCCACCCCCCAGGGACACGAACACCCCCGGCTCAGGTGTAATATGAACCCCCCCACCGTGCGGAGAGAGCACCGCCGGGCCCAGGGAGCCGGCACCCAAGGGACACGGCCGCCATCGCCAAGGGGCCCGCACCCCCCACCAGGGAAGGGGTAGGGGACAGATGGACCCAGGTCCCACCTTCCTTGTAAAATGTGTGTGCGTGTATGGGTGTTTGAGAGGGTGTTTGTGTGCATGTGTGTGTGTTTATGTTTGAATGTATATATTGAAGGGGGAGGGGTGTGTGTACTAAGGGGGGTGCAGTTAAAATTGGCGAGTAGGGCACTAAGGGGACATCTCCTGATTACTCACAGTGATGTCCCCTCACCCTCCACACCAAGGGGCCCTAAATGTCTAAGGTGCGGTTAAAATTGGCGGGTAGGGTGCCAGGAGGACATCCGCTGCTTGCTGGCAGTGATGTCCAAGCACCCCCCCTACCAAGGGCCCTACATGTCTAAGGTGCAAATAAAACCGAAAGAGGGGGGGGCCACTCCAGACGGCAACCGTAGGAGGGGGGCCACTCCCAAGTAGCCCCCCCCCCAAGGCGCATCGCAGGCTAGACCCCCCACCCCCTCACCCTAATATGAGGTTATATAAGGAAGGGGATAAGTTGGGGACAGCTGGTAGACTGGTAATAATCATTTGAACTATTCTGGGACTGAAGTGTCTCACCCAAAGCTTAACCCCCCCCCCCCCCCCCCAATAAAACATGTTGTAAGACATGTTCTTTTGTTTTTAACAAAATCGCCTCAAATCGTTGTGCAAATAGAAGAAGACGAACATATAGTCGTTTGAAATAGATCGGGGGCGGGGTTCATCAGTACCACTGGCCCCGCCCACAACTCATAGGTCTGCTGCTCTGCAGAAACTATAACCTAGAAAATGACACAGCCTTTTATTGCAATTTTGGCTAAAAACAGAGAAAAAGTGCTAAAAACATCATAATTTAAAGAAAATAGATCAAGGATGCTCAGAGTAGGACTTTAATAATTAAAAAAATGTTTGATTTGCAGAAAAACGTCAACTCCCCCCCCCCCCCCCCCCCCAAATATGCAGTAAATGAAAAACAAATCAGGGAAAAAGACAGGCGTTCAGGTTTGTTAAGTAGGTTTGTTTGCTGCAACACTTTTAAAGACATTTTTCAGGATTTGATCTCAGTAAATGTCTGAAGAGTCTGAGGAGAAGAACAGATGCCTCCCTCCACGTTAGCTTAGACGTAAATGTTTGATTCATGTGCTGAGAAACAGAAGGTATACATGGGTGGGGCGGCCTGCCCCCAGGGGAAGCTCGGCGTTTTTCCTGGACAGGTCAATAAGATCTGAGAGCAGAAAAGCCTCTTTGGTGATAACGGTCCTGCTGAGATGCCCTCCAGCTGAAGAGCTTCAACCTCCAACCGGCCCGACTCAATCGGCTGCTGACCGATGCAGCTGGTGGTGATGTCCATGAGCGGGGGAGTCTGAAGGCTTCTGTTGGGAGGGAGATTTATGCCACCATGTTGCACACAAAAAGTTGCAAATGGTAAAAATATTAAATATTTTTTCTTCAAAAAAACATTTTTTTTCTTTCGAAATTATATTTTGTATTTGCCAAACAAAGGTTTTTCCATGCGTTGTGTCTCATCTCGCTTTTTTCCCATCTTTGATTTTTAAAACCCAGAAGTTTCAGTTTACCGTGACAAAGCTGCCATCAAACAGACAAAATCAAAGATAGGAGAAAAGCGAGATGACACACAACACATGCAAAAACATTTGTTTTGCAAACGCAAAAATATTTTTTGAAAGCAAAAAAAAATGCAATAAATAAATAAATTGAAAGCAAATATATAATATTTTCATTCGCAACTTTTTGTGTGCAACGTGGCGGCGTAAATATCACTCCATATGTCTGCCACGTTAAGCCACGCAGCAAAGGTTTGTGGGTAACAAAACAGACTGATGAGCTGCATGGCTGGCTAAATGATAATGCAGTTTGCTTTTCTTGTCTAGACGGAGCATAAAGACGTAGTTGCATTTCTTTCTCCTATAGGGTAGATTACCAAATCACTCCACATCTCTGCTCCTGGTCCGGCCCTTCTGGCAAATTTTAGAGCGAGTCAGAACGTTTGCTCAGCCCTGATCTAGTGGCTAGTCAGGTGAGAGAACTGGCTTCTTACCGACCTTACTGCAAAGGCTGTGCTGCATTTTCTATAAATACTCGTAGGACGTCCACACAAACTACTCTGAGTGTCTGATTTCCTCATTTCTAACAGTCATGAGCACGTATCACGTGAACAACCGGCTCCTTGTGCAGTCTGCAGGATTTAGGGGGGCGTTAAAAAAAAGAAAAATCTATACGACACGCCTGCTTTCGCCTCACGTGTTGTGGAAGTGTTCTCCATGACCTGGACATTTCCTGCGGCTCCCGTACAGGTTTGGTCATTTTTCCCCTGCAGACGGCCCGTCTCCACCCGTGAGACTTAAATCCGGATTTTCCCCTCAAAGCCCGTCCTTTAAAAGCTTTTCCCAGGAGACGGCGCCCAATCATCCGCTGCACTTGAAGCTGCACGGCTACAAGAAAACGCCACAGGAAGTCCTGATGGAGGGAAAACTACCTGTAATTTGTTCAGCAGAAAGGTTTATATATAGACGGACTAAAAGCTCCGTTTTTCTTCTCCGCCTCTGGAGAATTCTAGTGCGCCTCCATCAAAGCTCTTCAGGCTGACAGCCGGCCTCCAGGGTGCGTTTGGTCCGCCGGGCGCCGTCGACAGCCCTCAGTTGCTTGGAGACGTCACTGCAGAGACGAGCTGCGGTAAATGAGCCGGTTGCTGGATCAAAGCCCGCCGAGGCTGGCTGTCTGAACAGCCCGTCGCTTTGGCGTCACTTTCACTTCCTGCTCTCTGCTAGCAAGTTGTAGATTTTTTTTTTACAAACGGTGCACCCTGACATTACCCCCCCCCCCCCCCCCCCTAAAGGATCCCATTCGTGGCTCCGACCCGGCGCTGTGATTGGGGGTTTTCTGGCATTAGAAATGCAAAACAGCGTCCATTTGAATTTCAGAACGTGAAACGCTGCCTGACGGGGTCCGCGCTGTTCAGAGGGCGTCTAAAGTCCGCCATTAGGTGCTGGGTGCTGTTGGTGGGGGGGTCATAATTGACTCTAATCTCTGAAGGTGGTAACCTCACAGGGCGGGGCACTCCTAAAACCCTGAATTTACCCTTCCCCCCGATGTCACTTGTGGCAGTTTAGTGGAGATTGGCGTGTCTGGGGTGAAGAAAAAGGAGACGACGCTTCTGCTTTAAAACATTCAGGCGTGTAAATACCCCCCCCACACACACACACACACACACACACACCATGTTGACCCGACTGGCGAGACGCCTCCGGAGCTGCAGACTAGAAAACGACACGTCCAGCAGACAGAGGAGGAAGGAGAGATTCTTTTCTCCTCTCAGAGAAAATCAGAGGATTGTTGAGCAGGAGAAGCTCATCTGCAGAAGTTTTGACTCTTCTTTTTGTTTGATCAGTTTATTTAGCTTTAAATATTTATTTATTTGACTTGTTTTAAGGCCATATTTCCTCAAAACACTTTAAATAAACATAATCTTCCATAGTTTTTGTTTTGATTACTTGAACAAGCTAGAGTTTTAATCTATATTTATCTTTTTTTTTCTTATTTACAGTTTTTACTAAATTATAGTTTTTTATTTTTTATTGCTTTTATCTATATAGTTTTATATTTAATCCAGGTTTTACAGAAATATTGTACCTGCTCTGTTTTAAGCACTTTGTTTATAATCTTTTATTTTATTGTGTTTTTATTTTAATTTTATTTAATGTTCCCAACAGAATCCTGATAAGTGTTTACTTGTCTCTACATTTTAAACTTTTTTCTTAAATAGTTTGACCACGGCTAACTTTTGTTTTCTTCAGTTGAGTTTTCATCGCCGTTTCTTCCACTCGGGTCATTTCCCTCGTCCCGTTGCGTCTGAGCCGTCGGACGTCATGCAGCTCTGCTCGGCTCAGTGTTTTGTTTTTGAGTTTTGCCTGCAGAACGAGCTGCCCCCGTGGGGGGAAATACAGGGGTGATTAACCGCTTTTCATGTCGGGACATGCTTCAAATTAAAGTGACCATCTCTGCTAATATCTACCGTTAAGTCGCATTTCCTTTCATCCGGCCGAGGCCGGGCCTTTTCATTTGGCTGCAGGGTTTGTGAAGAGTGAAAATGTTTTCTAGCAGAGCGACACTGACAGACCTGCAGCCTTCAGTACCGCTTGGTCCGAGTCGCCAGATGAAGCTAGAGATCCAATCCTCTCAGATGAGTGTGTGAACGTCCATACATCACCATCTATGTGGTCCCAGGAGCTCCTCCATCCTCCCACATTCCTGCAGCTCATCCGTCTGCGGTCGGAGTCATGATGGGAGAAGAATGTCTGAGCACGCCGAAGGTCCTGAGTCATGTGATCCTGACTCAAAGACTCACATGTCTCTCCCCGCTGACTGTCGGCCACTTTTCCTCTGCTGTTGTTACAGGTAAAAGGGGAATTTGTCGGGGTTCTTTTGGACCAAAGGACTAACAGTTGGGCTCAGTCTCCAGGACCATTTAGCATTCAAGCATTGAACATTCTGAGGATTACTCCAATTCAGACGCCACCTTCACATCTAATCCATTTTTATCTTTCTTTGGGCCTTTTCAGAGACCGCTGTGCAACATTAATGGTTTCATCCGCCTTTTAAAGCGACAGCGTTCCGTGATTCAGACTCTAATTCCAGAACCTTAATCTTCTTCGCGTGTCATCCAGGTATGACTGCGACAGTCACGGACTGAACGGCGGCGTGCTGCCAGGACACCTGCCATCTGCATGACAAAAAGTGCGGCGGCGGCGGCATGAAAGCAGCCTAAGCTGCAGTTTTCCTGCTTCAGCGTCTCTTCACGGAAGATTTTATTCACTAAAACCGACGGGGGACCCATTCGTACACATTTCATTCTGCAAAAGAACATTTTCACCCAAAAAGAACAACAACATTTGACTTCAGCCACACGTTGATGTTCCTAATAATATCAGGCTTCAAAAGTCATTCATATGTACCCAACAAAAGCCTGGCATTGTGGGAAAGGGCAGCAGCAGAAGCTTTTTGTAACTCCTTCCACCAGTTCTATAGAGCTAAAGCTAATAGAGTTTCAATAATTTAAAACATTTTTTACCTACACATAGTTTAACATCACTTGTCACCAACAATTGCAGCTGTCTGAAAGCGCGAGTCACACCCCCAGCCTGACTGGTAGAAAAGAGTATTTTGGACAATCAGAGTGAAGTTTGTGTGGACCACAACTCACACCTAACTAACAACTAGAGTGTGGCGCACTGATGACCTACGACAGCATCACCCCTACGTCATCAGGGCGTGGAACTTCCATTATCCTCACCAACGCATAACGACAGTCTTACGCACAACAATGGTACGTTCCACGTTTACGTTTACACAACTGATGACTCAGCGCTCCCACCAGTGGGAAAAAAGCATCTTGGGGGTCAAACAGTCTGAACTTCAAATGTTGACGATGTTCTGGAGATGTGGCCCAGCAAACCCGTAAAAGGTTTTTTCTGGCTGTGCCGCCGCGGGAGAGCTGATAGCTCACATCCTAATTTCCTGATATTATAACTAAAAAAGCTGTTAAAGATAATGTTCTCCTCCTGGACATCGAAGGTGGTTTTAAAAGCTTCTGCTGGAGCCAAATGAGAAGATAATTGCACATTTGTCATCAACAGTCATGCCTGGACAGCCAGAGTCATCGGTTGACGTGTTTTCGGATCGGTCCAGAAGAATCACATGTGAACACTGAAGCACTGATGTTCAGCATCAGACCTTCATTCGCTCTGTGAGGCTGAGACAGATTTGTGATTTATGCTGAGCAGTGCTGGGGGGGCCGCTGAGAGGCTGATAGGGGGCGTATGCTAATAGAAACGCAGCGCTAATCCATCACCGAGTCTCTTCAGAAACAATTAGGTCGAATTAGAGACGACTCGCGTTCAGGAGTTTTAATCGTCCTCCAGATGAGGACCCCCCCCTCGATCAACAGGCCAACTCTCCCACCGCTGTCATACGAGCCCCGGAAACAAAGGCGGGCCAGAGCCGCCACATGTCCCCGTGAAAAGCGAGGCGCACCTGTAATTATGAAGAATTGAATTCGCTGTATCTCTTTCATAATTACGCGCCTCCTCCTGTGCCTCAGTGGCAGCTGTCTTTGGGTTTCGTCTGGGATTCTGACAATAGGTGGGAAATGAGATGCGCGCGCTTCGTCACACTCCAGCGCTACAACAGTTCGGGAAATTCGGGTCGTCGGCTTCTGTTTGGGTCAAACCAAACCAAGCAGAACAAACAGAACCAGCTCAGTGAGAGCTCCTGATTTGTCTTTGAAGCCCCTTTTTTAACGCAGAAAAATGACACAGCATTTCAACTGTTCGTGGCAGCAATCAGGCTTCGTTTTCAAATATTGGATTTGCTAACGAAGACGTTTCCATAGCAACAACCCCATTTTTTTGTTTTTTTTCTTGACTGATGGGCGAACGTGACGAGTTTCCGTCGTCCTTAGCGACTTGTATCTTTGCTCATCGTAGGTGGATGTTTGATGCAGGGGGCAGATGTATTTTAGATTGTATTGATGACCAATGAGCCAATAGATCAATCTGTTAGTGTAACTTCATAGCATTGGTCCGTAAAAGCTCAAGGGTGAAACTCCTGTAGGACCATGACTTTTCTCAGGAGGTCGCTCTTCTCATTTGTGGGATCTTGTTTTTAAAAATGTACTTTGATTTTTTTAACCCTTGTGCTGTCCTATGGGGTCAACATGACCATTGACGTGTTCCCCCTACCATGACAAAGGTGGATAAAGGTGGAAAGATTTCATGTAATCCATGGACACCAGTGAAGATCACAAATCATTGAAGAAAAAAGGTTCAGAGCACTGTCTAGTGGGTCTAGATGACCCAACTACCACTGTTAAAGTGCCTAGGATAGCACAAGGGTTAAATAACTTTTATTTAACCAGGAAAAGTTGTGTTATGGTTACCAATCTCTCTTTTTAGGGGATTCCTGGCCCAGACAGTGGTAAAAAACAACACAACTTCAAGGCTTTTTATAAGTTACACATCCCGTCTCCAATCCTTTCAGCAAAAGTCTAAACTCCGTTTAAAGTCCTTTTGTTAATGATTCCAGGTTTTGGGGGCAGAGAACTGACATGAAACCTTTCCAGCTTCTGTGTGAACACTTGGTCTTTGATTCTTCATGACAACAGTTTAAAAATGAAGGAAATTTAAAGGATGAAGTTGAAATTCAGCAACTGAAATGAATTATTACAGCAAATGCAGCCAAGTGTACTGCAAAAACTTAAAATCTCATCAAAATTTTTTATCTGGTTTGTGGCTTAAATATCTTATTACGCTTGACAGAAGAAAAAAACAACAACTGAATGGTAACTTTTCAGAAAGATTCAACAACCTGTTTTAAGACAACACATTTAGTGTCTATTTGATCTGGAAAACATCTTATTTTAGGATCTCCATAGGAACTAGCTTTTTTTTTTATGCATCTCATTTTTTTGTTTTATTAATGAACGGTGGTTTAGTTTCAAGAATCTAATTCACTTAATTTGGAGAAACCAGGAACAGATTTGCTTTCTTGGACTAATTTACCGTCGTTGGAGTGTTGTACAGGTCAGCATACTTGGGGTTGGGGAAAAGTATATCATGGACCTACATGTCTGAGAAAAACATACTTATTTTTAAACAATATTTTCCATTACCAGAGAACTGACATGAATCCAAGTGTTTATACTTTCAAGATTTTATTTTGTCGGACATCACAACTTGTTTTCGGAAATCTTACCAAGACAAATTCTACTAGCTACATTAGTAGATTTAAAAAAAAAGTTTTTTTTACTTTTAATAAAGGAAAAACAGTTTTGATTTTATATTTTTGAGCTTGTTTGGAAAATTCCTCATTTCATTTAGTCACTAAGAGGGGCTGTTTCCTGAAAATTCCAAAATCAACTTTTGTTGAGCTCTTAAGTATATTATGTTTGTTCCTCACTATAACCAACCCCAACGTGGTATTTGATCCATTCACGCATTTCTGAGTATTCTTCTATAAACCTGCTCTTTTAGCACTAACCCCTCCCAATCCACAAGCGGGTCCTCGTGGTGACATCACAGAGTGAGGAACAGCCCCTTCCAGGGAGAGTCTTTGCTGCTAGCCCCGCCCCCAGACCAACACAAACAACTTTCACTGGGGAGCTAGCGGTGTTTGGCAAAAATTTCATTTAATATACACAATATAACAGCAATGACGGTCTCAATCGGCTAAACGCTCTCCTTTTATTTGCACCATCTGCACATCCCTCTCTGCAAACGCTGTTTGTTTTTGTGGGCTTGCTGCTGCCGAGGCCGGCTCTAGGATGATGTCAGGAAATGGGCGGCACCCACACGGAGCGAAAGGCGGGGCCTCAGAGATCGAGTCGTGGCCAAGAAAATTGTCTGTGAAAATATAAAATGTACTATTACATATATTGATATAGTTAACCCAAAAGGCTTAAGAAAAGCAGGATATAGGCCCCTATTAATATCCTTTTCTATTTGAGGGCCATTTTGTGAGGGTTTATTTTTTGTCCATATGGGTTAAATTTTAGTTTTTGAACTAGTTTACATATCATTAAGGTTTTTTATACATTATACAATTTAAATGATAAACAAATTGATCTAGCTCTTCACCGTTTAGGAAAAATAGACTGTATTAAAGGTGTTTGACATTCACCTTGCCTTTTGGAAACATTTGCAGGTAAAATCTGTGGTGATGTTTCGTTTCCAGCAAAGCTGGAACCCGTATCATCATAGCGCTAAAACTCCACCTAATCAGGGAGCCGCCGCCGCCCTTCGCCACAAGAATAGAGAATTATACGTCTGTGTTGCAGCTGCGGATGATGAACTCTTGATTGCTTTCCCCTCGTCTCTCTTCCATCACGGCGGATTCATCACACTGGTAAATGGCTCTGTGCTTCCCACGTGGGTGTTGGTGCAATCAAACAGTACCGTGAACACACTAATCGACCCCAATCAGCGCCCAGTTTTGAATGCCACCCTTTGATGGGATGGGCTGAAAACATAAGCGAGTCTGATGTGTCTGCTTTCCCATTTGAGAGACGCTCGGGGGCAAATTGGGGGTCCACGGCGAGGAGAGTGAAATCACATGAAAGGTCTGTGAGGCCGCTGTATAAATAGCAGAGGGAAAGCATGACTCACACGGCCGTCTAAAGATCAGCGCTTACTGGAGACTCCACCAGCTTTGCTTTCCAAAATCGCCTTCATCCTTTGTCAAATACTCTTAAATAAAACAGCTCCTTTATCACTTATTGAGGCTGCTAGGCTGAAGGGTGTCTCAGGAGAGCCGGGTCCGGTCCAGCTGAGGGGCGGCGCTGTAGAGACTCTGCGCGCCAAAAACATTCTAGCTGGACACAACTTCAAAAAGCCTTTCTGGTTTCCAAATCCTAACACGTCCAGAGGGAAGACAACTTCAGAGGGTCTGGATGTCTGAGCTGGAGCTGCTTGATGGGAAAAGAAATGGACTTTGGCGGGAAGAGAAAGCAATCATCGGCAATTGGGTATCTCCAGATCAGTGAGCTTCACAGAAACTGACTCAAGAAATGATTTATGTAAACCCATCTGTGCCGATGATGGGCTCCTACAAAACCAAGCAAGACAAAAGTCATCAAACGACATTTGATGACAGAAAACGCCACATCCTAAGCAGCTGCATCCTAACCCTTGTGCTATCCTAGGCACTTTAACGTTGGGAGTTGGGTCATCTAGACCCACTAGACAGTGCTCTGAACCTTTTTTCTTCAATGATTTGTGATCTTCACTGGTGTCCATGGATTACATGAAATCTTTCCATCTTTATCCACCTTTGTCATGGTAGGGAGAACACGTCACTGTAAGGGGGGGGGGGGTCATCTGGACCCCATAAGATGGCACAAGGGTTAAGGGGAGCACAGGTGTATCTTAGAGTTCCCTAGAGGCTCTACAGCCACCTCAAGGGGCATCATGAAAAGAAAACGGACCATTGACGTGTGTGTGGTAAGTATTTTGTGACGTATTAGTAGGAATATTGGAAGTTGCACACACTTATGTCGTACAGGTGATGCTGTCGTAAGGTGTCCTTATGCCCGACTCTAGTTGCTGGTAAGGTGTTAAGAACTGGCTTCTCACTGACCGCGTGTGATAGCACGTGATATGTAGGAGTGATTCAGTTAGGAGCATCTACGTATCACATGAAAGGAAAAATCCGTATGACACGCCTGCGTCTCACCCACTTCACTCCATTGTGTGGTCTAGGCGTCTAGGGTTCATTGAACGGTCTATGACCTTGATATATTTCCTGCGTGGCCCGTACAGGTTTACCCACTCCTCACCCGCAGACGGCCCCATAGGTGGACGCGGTTAGGGCAGTTGGGGCTATGGCTTTACACTCATTCAAATGTAGCCTTTTTTCATCTGATTAAACTCTTTTATTGTTCGATCCCCTTAACAGACGTCCTACATTTTCATCAGTAAGTTTATAATGGAACGAACCAAATCTATTTTATCAGCTCTTGAGCTGATTAGGCATTTTACTAATTTAGATTCTCTCCAATAATTAGAATCTTTCTTTACTGATTGATTCGTTCATGTTTCTTAGCATTCGGGCATTCATTACATACTTTTTTAAAATTTTCTTTTTAGCCATCTTACACTTTTTTCAGCGTTTTATATTTTCCCTTCATAGGCAGAGATTGATCAAACCTTTTATCAGAGAACATTGATCAGGGTTTGTGCTGATGGTTCCACCGGGACAGTCGTCCAAACCAACGGTTTTACCTCCGATTTATCTCAGATCATTCAGGGCTTTCTTCTCAAAGGAATGAGCGTCCGTCGGTTCGTTGAAGCGTCGGTTGAAAAGCTGCAGCCTCTGGCGCGTCCAGCCGGGCAGGAATGGATCTAAGTTTCTTCTGATTGTTACAGATGTGTATTTGATATTTGCAGTTGTGTTTTTTCTTGCATACCTAAAAGTACATCCTTGTAAAATGGCATAATGTGCAATAAAGTTGATTTAAAAAAAAAAAAAGGAACGGATCTAAGTCTGAAAGCTGCGACACAGCTGAGGACTTCATTACCGAGCCACAGATATTCACACCTCCTCAGTTTTTTCTAGGAAATTATGAAAAAGCGTGTGTGTGTGTGTGGGGGGGCTCTGTAATGTCAACGTGCAAACACTTGGAGAGCAATCTAATAAGTTTGGTTCGATGATGTTTGCTTTCACTTCAGCGGTGAGATCCCGCCGTTCCTTTATGAGATGAGAAAACCGTCCAGCCTCCCGACCTCATCAAATCCCTCTGCCGCTCCGAGGAATGTTGATATTTCGGGTCACGCGGACGCAGAAACTGTAGATTTTTCTTCACGTCTGTCTACAGCGGACCTTCTGCTTTGCTGCACAGTAGAAGTAAGATCCCAGCTGAGGTCATTTCCCGTTTGTTCTGCTTATGCCGTCTAACAATAGTTGTTTTTCCTGCACATAAATACATTTGTCCCTCTGGGGGAGGGGCTTGAGGGGCCGGCTGTGGAGCTGCGGAGGCATTTTGTTAATTTTAGGTTGTTTGCTTCTCTGCTGTGGAGACCCTGATTGCATTTCAACACAATCAATACTGGCATATTGGATCTGAGTGAGAGGGCAATAAGAGCCAATAAAGCTTTTGGGGGGAGGGCCTCAGGCCTGCTGTCTGACAGGGGGGATGAGGAGCAGCATAGGGGGGGGGGGGGGGGGGTCAGATAAACGACATAAACCCGGACGTACGCGGCCAGAACCGCCGTATCCGCCGCTGAGCCTCGTTTCCGCCCTCTTCACAGATGCCCCCGCCCACACTCAGGGTTCCCGTCCCAAAAAAAAACCAACCAAGCGGAGCTCCAGGATTCAGAACACACGGAAACGCAGCGATCTTCTCAACCTTCTGACCTCTGGGGGAAATTTCAAAACCTCCTGCTTCTAAGCTGGTGTCGAAGTGAGACCAGAACGAGCAGAACCTCAATAATTCATGATTAACGGAGAAGTGATGAATCATCAACCAATCCTTTTTAGATTAAAACACCAATAACTAATAGATAAAAACCAATTAGCCCGGAATCTGCCTCTTTTAGCTCCTAAGTAGCTAAACCTTAAATCCAATTCTCACTAAACTCCAGTTTACAAAGAATAAAACGTTTAACGTTTAAAAAAACATTAGGTGACTTATTAAGACATTTGAACAGATATTATTCAAATCTCTGAGGTCATTTCAAAAAAAAATTTGGAATAAAAACAGTGATTTGGATTGAAATGGTTGTGTGACATCACAAACCGGGGAGCCCATCTTCAGTTTACTAAAGGTTTTTCACTCAAAGATGCAACTTTTCAACAAATAGTTACATTTTCCTTCATCAGACGTTCACTGAAAATCAACAAACTGTTGCAGAGGTCGTTTATTCCATAAGTCACATCTTTAAAGACCCACTCCAATGAAAATGGCGTTTTGGGTGTTTTTAACATGTTCTCGTGTTCAAAAAGCTGACATTCCCGCCGCCTGTGGGAGGAGCTACTGTCAAAACGTTTTTGCCTCATCACTAATGGACGCATGTTTAGAGATCAAATGTATTTAGTTCTACAAAAGCTTCTGTAACCACGCCTACGGCGAGCTTCACCGTCTACTGCTGGAGCTGCGTCCGACTGACGGCGCCTTCAGCGGTACTTCCGTCTCTGTGACCCAGTCTGACGACCTGCTGTTCTCGGTTAATACTACGTACTTTCCTGACACTGGCTTCTGTACATTGACTTGACACTGAAACTGGCTGCCGTGACGCCATTTAACACCTTATTAGGAAGTGACAAGTCTGGTAAATTTCCACCATTTCTGCCTTAAACTTAAACTAATTCACGAGCTTTGGTGACTGAACATGAAATTAGGTTGTGAAAATCCAAAAACACGCCTGCTCTGCGTTCCTTTTCCGATCAGGTGGAAACTGCAGCTGAAGCGCGGGCGGAGCACGGCGGTGGAAGCTGTTCAGAGCATTCATGGTGCCTCTGAGCTGCGAGGGAGGGCGGAGGGAAACGGGAAGGAACCGAGCAGCGTCTGCGCTTCCTGTTGTTGAAAACTTTGTCAGCACTTGCAGCAGTTTGAAGAGGATGGAAAGCAGCCTCGCTGAGCGCCGGCGCAGACTTCAGCGCCGCTCTGACGTCTGTTTCAGAGCTGCTGAGGGCTCGTTGGTGAGCAGGAACAGGGGGGGGGCTCCTCAGACGTGGAGGTGTGAAGGACAGAAAAACAAGCACATGACCGTGGAGCTGCTCCTCAATGTCATTCTCCCCCTCAAAAGCTTGGATTCCATTCCACTCTGAGGCTGAGGAGCATAAATCCCAGCTCCCCGCACATCCGTGGACTAATCTCCCCCCTTCCCACAGAAGCCGCGGCGGCGTGTGGCGTTCCCGCTGACCTCTGGCGGCTTCAGCCGGGAGACGTCAGCTGCATGTCACTCACCTGCTGCAGCTCTCATTAACAAGGAGGAACCGGGGCTTTGGGGGCTTTGCATATAAATGACGTCCCGCCGCTGAGATCCTATCAAATCCTGCCTGTGTGTGTGTGTGTGTGGGGGGGGGGGGGGTGTCTTCTCAGGCCTCTCCCAGCCTTTGATGTCTTTGTTTTCCTTGTTTCCCGCCTACATGACACCGGAGCGCCGCAGGTGGAGAACGTTCTCCGTTTGTCTTCCTCCTGACGTCCAAACAAAGTCTAATGTCATTTGGGGAAAATAACTTCCATGAGTTTGCCGCATTCGGATTTAGAGTCAAACGTCCTCGTCCCATCAGCCTCTATCAGGCGAGCGGGGCCCTCCGTCGCCGCGGGGTCATGACCTCAATATGGAGTGAACGAATGGAACTGAGAACACCAACGTTCCTCCTGTTTCACCTGTTTTTGTAACTGTGGAGGGGAACCTGCGGCGGCGGCGAGGCTCTGATATCTAAGGCTGTGGCAAGAAATCGCTGCAGGGATTATGCAACCAGGAGGGGGGGGGACAGCTTCAATGGTGCAAACTGTATCAAATGGGGAGACTGAAAACAACAGCTTTTGTTTTGAAAGCTGTTAGAGATGCTGAACAGCTTTCAGCTGCAAACATTTAGTCCGGAGAACTAAAGGGAACAGAAAAGTGCTGCATTTTTGTTTTTTACAGGCGTACGACTGTAGAAACATCCCTTTGTCTCACTGGAGACAAACGCAATCCAACAAATAGATCCCTTAATCTCTTGGTCAACAATTCTTTATTATAGCTCGACTGATCCATTTTGGCTTCCTGCGACTCTGAGTCAAAGATTCTACCCGCCACAAAAACTCACCAACATTTCAAAGCACCTTGGACATAGTAAACGCCCCCCCCCCTCACCAAAAGGGCAACACAGCTGGAGAAACCATCAAAAACAATGAATGCGCCCAAAATTTGTGTGAAATCTGTCGACTTTCACATTTTTCCACAAAATGAGAAAAAAAAGCTTTTATTTGTTCTTTATGAAATTTCATGCCCACACCGCCTTGTTAATCTACAACCCAATAAATGTCACCCCCCTGTTGATTGCACATGTTTACATGAGTATTATGAATCGTTAGCTCTAGCTGAACGCAATGAGATAACATACGATATGAACATGTTAGGAATGTGGGCGTGGTTAACAAAAAACCTCCGTTGCCAAGGAAATTCAAAAGTTCCCTTTTGCCGATTCTTCTAAAAATGACATAGACCTGTTCATCACCCCCAGACGACCACAATACATAATGGTTGCTATGGAGATAAACAAACAGAAAACCCACCATTTAAAAAATGATGAATTAGTCAGCTGCAGCTCTGAACAGGCTGGCGGAAGCAGGGGGGAGAGTGAGGGGCATGTAGCAGCTGCTCAGCCAGTGAGGGGGGGGTCAAAAGGGGATGGCGAGGGCGGGGGCGAGTACTACCTGTGGGCCATCGGATGCCGCTTTGGTTGATCTTATTTCCTGTTTCTGCTTCATGTGATGTTCTGTTTCTCACTTTGTGATTTCATCAGAGAAAGGTGTCGTAGAATGACACATTTGTGTATTTAATGTTTAAAAAAGGTGTGTTGCTGTGTGCTAAGGTTGTCTTTTTGTGTGTATTTTTGTTCACGCCCTGCAGCTCTGTGGTTCTGTTTTCTTATTCATAATCTTAAATATTTTACAGGTTTCTGTTTAAAAAAAGGGCCAGACACATGAATCATTCCCTTCACTTACACGCCCGGGACGGGGTAATTACAGCCATGAGGAACACGCCGACCCTTCAACCTGGAAATGTGCTGATGCGGGGAAAGTTTCAAAGCCATTCTTCAAATGTGATGCGCTCCTGAGGGAATCGGGGGACTCAAACACTCGTTTTTAGAAGAGAATCAGCGACCGAGGCCGTCCTGAAACAGGAAACCCGTCCCAGCGAGGACCAGCCCCCACCTCCACGGACCACAGTTGAAGGTAATCATGAAAATGGAGCCACAAACGCACAAACGCAAAAAAAGCTCCGCCCCCCCAAAACCACCCATTTAGCCCACCCCCCCATGTCACGCTCTGCATGATGGAGGACGGAGGAGTCTTTCCCGGCCCCCGGATGCTCCGCGGCCGCTTCATCCATCCAGCCCGCTCCGCCTGACAGTCTAATGGAGACTAATCAACTGTCAGGGTGAACAAGCTGAACGCTGCATCTCCCTGATTCCCGGAGCAGCCCCGCCCCTTCCTGCCTGCCCCCCCCATCCACCTTTTACTGTCAGGAGCAAAAACAACCCAGTGATGGCTTCATTCAGCGCCGGCGCCGTTGGTGGGGAAGCAGTCACGCTTCCCATCAGGATCTCATTTGTAATCTTAATCTGAGTCTAATTTGACATCAAACAGAGCTTTGGGGCAGCGTCCGACCAGGCCTACGATGCATGTAGGCCTCTGAATCCTTCAGCTTTGACTTTTCAGCAGTGAGCAGCTGCTCAAACGGATCCGGTACCGGCCCGTTTCCTTGTCTCCTGGTGCTGCACAATGACTCACCGCGAAAGCCCGACCCGTGAGCCGACACAAGTCCAGAACACTCAGACACACAACAGAAATGTCGCTGCTAAATGTCAGCAAAAAATTCCCACCATCCTTCACAGACCCGAGCAGACCCTGACCCATTTTTCCAGGTGGTCCCGATTCGTTTTCCAATCGAACAGAGCTTGGGTTCGCTCTGAGATTCCTCGGTCTGAATAAGCTTCATGCTCAGGAACCGTGTCCCCATCGGACCTCAGCGGCAGTAAAACCTGTTCTACCTGAGGCTGATGCATGCGTTCAAAACAGGTCAGCCCAATTAAAGGTTTGAATAAACGACCCGACAGGGACCACAAAGCACAGGCCTGCGCCACCCGCGTGATTCCTGACCAATGAGAGCAGAGATCTTTAGTCACATGGTTTTGGTCCGGAACAGGAAAGTCGGCTTGACGGCGGTCTGAATCCAGACCAAACGCAAGGTTCAGGACTCGGTCCGGACCTAGTCTGAAAGCACCCTTCCATTCCACTGTCACAGTTTTTAACTAAAACATGCTTTGAATGGTTGCCATGGCAACACAATGCCAGAAGTGGAGTCACAGATTCAAGTCCCTTTACCAGGTCTGTGCCAAATTTTTTGGGTTTTGGGAAGCTTTTAGACAAATGGGGTTACACTGAAAAAAGAAAATAAAAGCTTCTGGTTTTAAGCTAAAGCTTCAAAACATCTGTTTTCAGGATTTGAACAACTTTCCTAAACCGTGGATCAAAGAAAACCTCCTGAACGCTCATTCGGGAGGGTGTTTCCTCGGCGCTAAACGCCGATGTTCTCGAGCCCTGGCTGGGATGGTTGATCGTACCGGGGAGGAATGTGTCAGCAGAGGCATAAAGCCTGACTGAACCACCGTAAGAAAAAGACATTCTCAAAGACGCAGCCATAAAGACAACAAGGGCTAATTAAAACTGCTGTTACAAGAAAACGAATGGAGACCAGAGGAGCGCTTCACTTCCAGGATCTCGTCTGCATCCTTTGTGTTTGGCTCTCGGGATAAGGCATAATGGCCTTTTTCAGAGGGGTAGCAGGCAGATTAATCACACTGGGGGCAGCCTTATTCAATAAAACACGACACACACACACACACACACACACACACACAGACAGAGCGCAGTCATATATCGTGCTCCGATCAGCCCGTTAAAGTGCGGGGATCACCGAAGCTCCTCATATAAGCTCAGCTGTGGAAGGAGCAGTAATTATCATTTTTATGAGCCACCAGAACGTTTGAGTCAAACCGGCTTATGAGGACCGTGGATCAATAGCTGCCATGAAACGGACGTCTGTGTTCCTGCAGGAAGAAAAAAAAAAAGGAACCAAATTCCAGCTCACCGTCTTTCCCAATCAGGAAGTCCAGGTAGCGGTAGGTGTAAGCCACGCCCACTTTGGTCTCCACCTGCGGTCTCCTCAGGGTGGAGTAAATCTTCCCTGGACTGTTCTCCTCAGACGGGGGTTTGATCTTGCGCAGGCCGCAGCCCATGGCTCCTGGCTGTGACGGTCGGCGTTCTGCAGGCAGACAAAGGTCAAAGGTCTGTGAACAAACAGGAAAACTTTCTCAGGAACACGATGTGCACGGCGGGCGGGTTGCTAGGTCTCTATTAAAAAGCATTATTTATGATTATAATAAAAAAAAAGTTCATCCAACTGTTGAGAAAATAAATATTTCTGTGAGGATTGGTGCTTTTCTTGATTTTTAAATTCTTCTTGATAATCCTAATTTTCTTTCTAAGTTATAAACTGACCAATCACGTGCCTCAAGAAAAGTAGGTGGAGCCTGCTGGCCCCAAATCCAACGTTCGAATTGACAGATTTTGTGTAGCCCGCTTTGTGTAGCCGGTAGGGGTGTGGCTTTCCAACGACCTGACTCCTGATTGGTTAGAGTGGTTGCCACAGAAGCACCGACTCGGGCAGATTTACTGATGGGTCTGACTCAAACATGGCGGACTATGTATTGTGAAAAAACGATGACCGAATCGTCTGGCTGGAGCTGGAAGTTAGCCGGTTTAGTTGACTTGGTTTTAGTAGTTCCTGGAGTCAAGCAGTCACCTTCAATCCCGGAGGGTTTCTCTGTGAACCTGCAGCTCATCTAAAGCCGCGATCACACCAAACACAAATGGGGCCTCAAACTCTTGATGCTCGTCTGACAGTGTGTTCATTAATCGGACGCTCCCGCCGTGTGTGGGAGGAGCTACAAAGTTTTTAAGCTACGTCATGAAAGACACGACATGATGGTGAGAGGTCAGGTTCATCTATTTTGAAGAAGCATCGTTTGGAGATGATTGAACTGAGAAATGGGTGGCCGTCCCCCCACCCACAGCTCATCATCACCTCGGTGTCACTTCATTACAGCAGGTGGGCGGGCCTCGGCAGAGTAAGAAAGAAACGCCTCTGCGGCCACGAGAGGACAGGAAGTCAGGAGGGGCCGGCGTCGGATGCAGGAAGGAGTGGGAGGCGACGGGAGGAAGCGAGCAGACGAGAGCTTTGTTAATGAGGTGAACTGCGAGAATGGAAAAGGTGAGAATCAATCAGGGCAGAGCGAGGAAGTGATGGGTGGGTGGCCGGCTCGCTCATCTCAAAAAGGCGGCAGTGGGGGGGGGGCTCGTGTAATGCATGGCAAGTAGAGTCCAGAGAGAGAAAAGGTGCAATTAAAGTCTGCTGAATGAACACGGAGGGCCAGAAATGAAAAGATTCATTATGATCACCCTGGAAAGTGGGTGTTTCCAGCAGCTCAGATACGAATTTCACCGCCAGGCTCCGTGAATCACATCTCTACGAGGTTTGGAAATGACCATCTGTGGAGGAACAAAGCTTCTGGGGGGGGGGGGCAAATGGTTAGAGCAAGCTTCTTGGCGATGCCTCCCAGATCAGAGTGACGGAGCCCCACAGCGACTGGTGGATCCCGCAGTGTCACTGATGACTCTGCCCTCAGAGGAAGGAGATCTGAAAACCTCTACCGCTGCCTTCAGCAGCTACTAAATGGCTTTTACACCCCCCCCCCCCCCCCCCCCCCAGCCCGAAGGGTTAGAGCAGCAGGGGGGGGGCGGGTAGGAGACAGAGGAGACAGGGTTAGAACAATGGAAAAACAAAGATGAGGACACATGTTTGCATAGCTGGAGTTTAACTGATGGGGGGGGCGGGGGTGGGGGCCTCTACTCGATGATAGACAGAAGTCAGGAATCGAACACTGACGCCAAGCAGATATGGAGAAGAAAAACACCCCCATTGATTTCCCTTTGGCTGAATTAGCAAACATCCTCCTGACAGTCCGCGCTCAGGGCTAATGGCAGAGTGAGGTTTGATTCTGAGAGGTTTTCATCCGATAAGACTCTCCCGAGCCCCGATCGACGCAGAGCGGCCGGTTAGAATGCACTTAGCCTCTGTGATGTGCTGAAAGTGACGGACAGCATTCTTCCCACCTGTCAATCACAGACCGTCTGAGCTTTGCTGGCTCGCCGAGCCGCCATTGATCACGGAGGCCGCGGCCTCTTGTCTCAGGGGATTTGAAGCACTATTAAAGTTAGACGAATTGATTTTTTTTTCAGGCACTTAGGAGTAGAACAACTTTAATGACACATTATCACCTGATGCTATGGATTCGGCCCTAAGAGAAGCAAACGTTTGTCACTTTCCTGCTCTAAACCACCGTCATCTTCCTGACGTGAACAAAGACTGTCAGGAGAAAGGTCAAGGTAAAGGTCAAGATGTGATCTTTGGATGTGTGGATCAAAGAAAGTCCAACATTCTTCTAAAAGTGAAAATCTTTCTGTTTGCAGATGGATCCAAATCTCTTGAAGAACCAATAAAGAGAAAGTTTCTAGTAAGACAGGAAGACATTCAGTGAAAACACTGCAAAATCTGAATCTTTTTCAGGAAAAATTGTCTTATTTTCTGTCGTGCAAGAAAAATAATCTTGTTTAAAAGTTTTTAAAAAGCAAACTGGACGGAGCGATTTTCTTACCCCACTGGGAGATTTGTTGGTTATTTAAAGAAAATGTTTCAAATGTAAACATTTATTTGGATAGATGAATGTACTTTTTTGGGACGGGTCCTTCTTTGAAGCCAACATGTCCCTCATTTGGACACAAACAAGCAGTGCGAGGTGAACGCTCCCTCTGAAAATGGCGCTTTGTGTCACCGAACACGCCGTTTAGCATACAGACCACTTTCCTCTGCTGGTTCGTCTTCGTACAGCAGCAGCAGAACGAGGTTAGGCGTTACCATGACAACGCGTCACAATGCCTATCAAAGGGTTTGTATCTTGTGGCGTACGATTTAAACCTAATAAATGACAAGAATAAAGTAGTAATGATTGATTCATTATTTGTTTGTTTGGAAAGTGACGCATCGTCCACTGATTTCTGACCATGGACACCTGGAAGGGCGTTTTCCCTTCTTCACACGTAAGAGTCATTACCGTATAATGGCATCAATATATTGTGTGTGTAGATGTATATATGTGCATATCTGTATACAGGTGTGTATGAATATGTAAGTATATGAATGCATTTCTTTATCTTCGTTTACTTTTTCGTTTTTTTATTTTATTTTCAAATGAATTCTTGACTAATCCCTCAAGTTTTATATTTATATCTGCAGATATATTTTTGGTTTTTGCCTTTAGATGTTTTCCTTCATTTATCTGTTTAAAATAAACTCATTTGTTATTGTTTTTTTGCTGCATATGCATTGTTTTTTCAATTGCATTGTTTAGTATTCTGAAAACCAATAAACTATTGATTCACTGCCCCTCAGACCCCCTGAAGTCATAAATACTCTCTTTTCTTTTATCATACGTGGACAGGTTTTACATAATGGCGGGGCAGAGGCTCCGTATGTCAGATTACTTGGCAAACTTTTGTTGTTGTCCTGGCTTGTTTAGATTTGGACGTTTGACGTTGTTTCCAGGAAGAATCCTCCCCTGACATGGTAAAAAAGGAAGCGTTGGTCTGAGTCTGTCTGCCTCCAGACCCCCGTGGAGCTCGAAGCGGCACACGGGCCGGGCACACGGGCCGGGCACACGGGCCGGGCACACGGGCCGCGCACACAGACTCCATCTTCGGCTCGCTGACTTCCTTAGCGTTACTGACGAGGCTTAATGCTGTCAGGCTTGGCCACATTTCAGCAGCGTCTTTCCAGGCTTTGATAGTAACATTGCTCAGATCAAACCCAGCAGCTTGGCGAGCTTCAGAGTTAATTAGGACACTCTGTTCTACTGTTCTTCTCTGTGGAGTCCCGCTTTCCAGCCGGCGCACTCTTTTTTTTTATTCTCAGAGCTCTTTTTCGTACTTTTCATCTTTTTTATCTGCGAATCCTGCAGGTCCAGCATCTTCCACTGCTTACAGGAGGGTTACAGCGAGCAAAGAAACGGTTCTCCTAATGTTTGCAGGTCGTTTTTTTCAACTTCATCAACTGACAAGTCTGTTAGTGAGTCAACAGAAACCAGAAGTAAAAAATAAAAAAATAAATAAATCATCTCAAGACTTGAGGTCTGACAGGGCGCTCTGACTTCACAGGGAAACTGTAGAAACACACACAGCACACTTCTGGTTTGAGTTGCCACAGCTGGGTTGGGGAAACTCCCCGATCTGCAGCTCCTACAGGCCGAGGTGGCGAAAATGAGGCGCGCATCCCAAACCCGTGCTTTCCTGAAAGCCGCCGTCAGACCTCAAAGCAAGGCTGAAGATCAAGCGGTGGCAGAGCCAGTCGGACTCTAGTGTAAATCATTCAAAAGGAAAGCTTCACAGCTGAAAAGGTTCTCACACTGTGGCTGGAAGGTCTGTTCTCCTTTTCCTTCCTTCCAGCTGTGCCGCCGTGAGCGCCACACAATGACAAGAGGCGCAGAGGAAGGACGCCGATGCCCTGCCCTTTGGTGACGGCGCGCTCAGAGGACTAGTTTGTGGGAAAATCACAGAGAAAAAGGAGTTGCTTTGGCTAACAACAGCATCGCACTGGTGTCATTTGCGTAAAATCTGCGTTTGTTTTTGTCCTGAAAGAGCCATTCATTTTCAATGGGATTATATTATATTATAACATTTTAGAAACCATAAAGGGGGGACAAATTAAAGCAGAAAGGAGTTAAATTAACTATAAAGAAATGTATTGCTCAAAAAGAATGAAAAAACGTAAATATTTCACGCCGTTTCCTGTTTTATGACGCTGTGGTTAACCATGAGAAACTCTGATGAATAAATCAGAAAGTAAAGATGGCGGTCATCACGGTTTTTACTTCATGAAGTCCAATTATCCTCAGAACTCCGCTGTTATTTTCCCATCAACAAGCAGCCCTCCCTAAATACAAACGGACATAAAAAGTTCTAATCCCCTTCAACTCGGGTCTCTGTGAGGTCCGTTAGCGTTCAGATTTTCCGTAAACACAGAGAAGAGCCTAAAATAAACTCAGTAAATCAATTTTCCCGTCTGTTTGTTGGAACCGGACCGGCTGACGTCAGGCGTTACATCAGAGGAGCAGGGCGATTAAAAGCAGGAAAGAAATATCATCTCCAGAAAATAAATCCCATTAATGCATAAAAGACCCAAAGAGGATTCATTTTTAGCTCCAGCAGAAACACATTAAGGTGACGGCGGAAAGCGAATGTTCCTTCAATTTTTTGAAAGGCTCTTCTAACACGTGTCGCTTTGAGCTCCGATAGGAGACAACCTCAAGTCTTTAAAGACCATTTAACTTAAACACACCTGTAGGTATTGATTACTGGGGCAGTGGATCGGTACTTAAACGGGGATCCAATATGATAGATGGATAAAGATTCACAGACCAAACCACCATTCTTACTATTCATGATGTTTGAATTGTTGCTATATGTCTGTCTTTTTACTGGATGTATGAAAATGTAAATGTATTTAATCGGCATCATTACAAGAATCTACAAAACAGATAAAAACACAAAGATTTAAAAAGAAAGAAATGATATTTAGCACTTTAAAACAGTTTTTCTGTCAACTTCCAGGTTGACTTCAGCAGGAAACAAAACACAAACATCATTGTAGTTTTGGATCATTGAACAACAAATCCTGAAAATGTTCTCCACAGTTTTTCCTCTTCAACATTAAGCCGACTACAGTAGATCCATGACTAGAAGACAGTAAATGAAGACGCATTTTTTTATTCAAATTGTTGACTATATTTAAAGCAAAAAAGAACCATAGAACTTATTAGAACTCCATTTTCTTAAACTGAACTTCAGTCTCATTTTTTTCATCTACAATAACAGTTGATACTTTTACTTTGAAAATGAGGACTTTCACTGACACTTTACTTTGAAAATGTATTCACTTCCGGTGACATTTGCCCGTTTGGTTCTAGTTTAAATTTCTGCATTATTCTAAAGTTTTAAAGCGATAACCACTTGGCTTAAAGAGTATTCTTACTAACCTCTACTACAGAGTTTTTCAGCCTTTTTGAGGTCAAGGTTCGCTTTTTCCTTGACAAAAATCACGCGGCACACCAGCAACCAAAAATGTAAAAAAACAGAAAGTCTGTAGTCTGCGTTGAGTTACAGTCCCTCCACCATCTCACGAGCATTTTTTGTAACAAGTGAGGCACAAAAAATGTGAAGCTGTAGCTGTTTTTCCTAAAAGTTGCGATAGTTCTTTATAGTAAAATAATGGTTTTTAACTAAAACAGTTTAAAAATTTGCCCATGAAGTTGTTTTTCCCTCCAGTTTATTAAAATGCAGTTCAATGTAACCTCACAAAAACCACATGAAATGACATTCTTTCTAAACGGTAATTTGGTTTTTAAATAAAGCTATTTTTTAAGTTTGTTTTTTTAGACCTATAATCAGAGAATAGTTGATAGATTTTAGACAAAAAATACAAACATTATGATTAGAAGTTTAATTTTAACAACACAAAAACGTGAACACACTAAAGTTTCATTCGTTTTTTCTTTTGTCTAAATCAGAAATGTGACAAAAATGTTGTATTTATTTTTGGTGATTAAATTGTTTCATTTGACTTCAATGTGTCCGTAACCCACTTCCCCTTAATCTTGTTTCTTTCACTTTGTTGTTGCACTTTATTTAAACTTAACTTCAGGTTTTTTTAACCCTTGTGCTATCTTAGATGACCCCCCCTTCCATTGACGTGTTCTCCCTACCATGACAAAGGTGGATAAAGGTGGAAAAACTTCATGTAATCCATGGACACCAGTGAAGATCACAAATCATTAAAGAAAAAAGGTTCAGATTACTGTCTAGTGGGTCTAGATGACCCAACTCCCAATGTTATAGTACCTAGCATAGCACAAGGGTAAAATGAATAAAGTTTGAAATTGAATTTGTCCTTCAATCCAGACATTATTTGAAAGCAGCTGTGTCTTTTATAAAGATGACTTGGACCAAAATCTGGAATCTGTCAATGATTCCTCTGTTCAAACTCGAAGGAGAACTCAACTGTTTTCCTGCTTTTATCAAGAATAGTTACAAACTGTTAGAACGGACGTTTGCGTTTGTTGTGCTTCATGACAGTTAACAGCAGCGCAGTAAGAGATGACGTGTTTTGATTTAACACGCATCAAAATCGCTGCTCGACGTTTGGCCCAAAGTGTTTTGATAAACCTGACGCTCCCGCCGCGTGTGGGAGGAGCTACCGTTTTCTCGCCCTCCTTATAACAGAAGATGTTGAGAGATCCGGTGTATTCATACTGAAGAGCTCCACAAAGCTGTGGGCAAACTAATCGGCATGAAAGCTGAGCCTGTTTTGATGAACACAGAGCTGAAGTTCTGGTGAAGGTCAATGTTTTCAGATCTGTAATAATGAATGATTTCCCGCGGCACACCTGACCACCTCTCACGGCACAGTGGTTGGAAAACACTGCTCTACTACATCTATAACCATCTCAGACATCATTCGTATTTGATTGTTTGGTAAACAGATTGTCTTAGTATTTCTGACATTCATACCAGCCCTATTTTTTACATTAATATGCAAGTAAAACACCTTAATAATAAAGGAACGCCTTTCTGCCAACTGGAGAATAAAAGTCTCATTCTGCAGGTTCTTTTTAAATGTCATGCAGACTAAAATGCTGGAAGTGGGCTTGATTTGATCTCATTCTATAATTTATTCCAAAAATGCCACATCCTAAATCCTACCAAATACATATATATAAAATATAATGCAGTATCTCCTCACCACAACTTGATTTTTGTCAAAAGTGGCCTTGTAATCCGGACCACCTTCTAATGGTGGTGTTTACTGATGTTAGGGTAGTTTTGAGAGATACACGGCGCTCTGTTGAAATGTCTGGTTTTTTGTTGCGGCGTTGGACTGTTGGGTATTGAGAATGCCGTAATGTGGCTAACGCTTTCAATGTGGTAAACCCTTGTGCTGTCTTAGATGACCCCCCCCTTCCATTGACGTGTTCTCCCTACCATGACAAAGGTGGATAAAGGTGGAAAGATTTCATGTAATCCATGGACACCAGTGAAGATCACAAATCATTGAAGAAAAAAGGTTCAGAGCACTGTCTGGTGGGTCTAGATGACCCTACTCCCAATGTTAAAGTGCCTAGGATAGCACAAGGGTTACGATGTAGCGTAATACGAACAAGTTCTAGAGTTACTGCGAACCTGTTAATAGAGTGACTGAGGACTTATCTCTGACACTTAAAGCGGCTTAATGTTCCGTGTGCCACATATTTGACACAAGTTCAATGGCAGACCATTCAATCCGGTGCGCACTGTAGTGCCGAAAATACAATCAGATGATCTTTTTACATTTTAATTGAGACGCAGCGACCAAACCTTTGACTTTTACAGAATTCGGTTAAAAAAAACAACAACTTTTCACTGACATAAATATACTTTAAGGATGATTTATAAATATAAAGTTTGCATCATATTAGCTCCTCAAAACCAACATTTGAGGGTGTTTTTCCAAAAACAATAGGCTGATATTCTAGAACTTTTAAGAAGTCTGAGAAATCTCCCTTGATCGTGTCCGACACAGCGATGAAAGAAAAGCCTCCATGAGAGATTGAACTCCACTAAAAGATGGTAAAGGAACTAAAACTAGCCCAGATTTCACATTCTGTCTGCAGAACTCCACTGAAACACAATTAAAAGCAGACATATCAATAAATAAGCTTAAGGGGACAGAAGGAATTGAAGTTGGAGTGAGTGGCTCCAGACAGAACTTCTGCATTTGAGGAATTCAGCCGAAAACCTTTGAAAATGCATCCAGACCTCCACAAAGCCCCCGCCACGTAGGTACCAGAGGTGGAATGAGTTTTTTCAGTTGGCTGAATTGGGTATTTCTTCTTTGAATGTGAAGGACGGGACGCTTTGGCGAGGAAGAGGACCAAAAACACGGATGAAGGATAAACAATGGCCTCTGTTTCCAGGCTCAGAGCGAGTCCTGGCTGCATGGCAGCCTTGGCCCACCTCATGTCCTCACAGTCTCAAGGCCTGGTTACAGTCGGTGCGCGCAGACAAATGCCCACGTACACACTCACGGAGGGAGCTATTGCCATGGGAACCATCCCCTCCATGAATAGCCCCCTCTCTAAAGGAAGAAAAGCGCCCATCTTTCTCGTCCCTCTTTCTTTTGTCAGATTTTACCCCCTTTTTTTTTCTTCTTTCTTGCCACTCATCCTTCATTTCATCCAGGACCGATTCGCTGTTCCGCCTCTCCTCCCGCCGTCCTCCCTGTAACCGACACGAGGTCGATTTGTGATGCATATATCCGTCCACGCTGGATTCTCGGCATTCTCTCTGCAGCAAGAGCGTCTGCAGGGAGACGGATGTGGTTCTGAGCATCACCAGGTCACACAGTCGTTGTATACGACTGTGTTTCCTGCTGGAAACAGGAATCACTGCTGGATTCCCCACAAAGCAGGAGATTTCCCGGGAGTGAGTCTCTCTGTTCTGTGAACTTGCTCCAGGCAGGTCGTTTTTATTAAAGTTCCTGGACTTTCATGCATCGTATCGACAAGTCTTCGTCGGACATTACCTGATCGATGCCGCCTGCAATTTCCCTGCCCACCCATGACAACAAAGCCCAGAAATATGATGAGAGTGTAGAGCGGGAGCTCCACTGCCGCTAATGAACATTAGCTCCTGTGCTGTTCGTGTCACTTGGGGGGGGGGGGGGGGGGGGGGGTGTCATCATCTCTCTGGAGCTGAATAATTATTATGCAGGAACAGAATGACCCCTTACTCCTGTTCTGGTTAACAGTCCTTTTTAAGGTCGTCATTTCTTCCTTCTGTCCATTGACCTGGTAAATGGTCACATGACCAGACACTTTTGGGAGGGCCTTAAATGTCAAACCTGTCCTGAATAAGGAGCTCCTCTTTAAGCACAGAAACCGTCTGTCTTCTATACATTCCATCAGGACAGGTTCTTTTCCAGCTCTCATGACCTGCTTGCAATCTGGATCAGGATAGTCATCAGCAGCAAGTAGGGCAGGTGTGTTTGGTAAACCTCACTTCCAAAGCCGTGTGTGTTAATCCAGTAGCATAAAGTACTACCGGTCTGTGTACCAAAAGAGTAAATTGTAACCCGGGTGGTACTTTGTTCTGCCTACCTTGCCCTCTACGTTTTTTTTGTTTTGTTCCCTTGCTGGTTACTTTTTGTTTCCCGCGGTAGTGACTTCATTTAGTCACGTGGGGCGGTCAGCCAATCATTCATTTCGTGGCGTCACAGCGCAACGTGGCGCGGCTAGTTGTGTACAACAAGAGCCTAAACAATTAAACAAACCCCAAATGAGTGGATTTAGTTTATTAAACCAACAGGATGTGGAGTATTTCAACAGTGTTTTAATTAGTGTTCAGGTCTTGGATTCAGTTCCCAACACCTTTTAGTAAAAGTCTCATTCAGATCATCATTCAGAACAATTTTGATCAAAGTTACTTTCGCTTCACAGTTCAAGGTGGGGGACAAATGTGTGGTGAGGGAGGAGGAAGGAAACGAAAGCAGGGAAGCAAAACCAAATTCATCTAAAACACCAACATGCCAGCCAGTGGGACCCCAGTTTGACCCCAGCACCCCTCCAATGACAGAGGGGTGCAAACATTATTTTATCCAGCCGAACCGCTGCCAAACACTGGCGCCAACCTCCCACCAGAGGCAAGGTGGGGTTCAGTGTCTTGCCCAAGGACACTTCGACTCATGGGCGTGCAAGGCGGGAATCGAACCTGTACGATCATGGGTCGACCGCCCTACCGCTGCACCACGATGGGGGTGTCCGAAAGTGTGTTTTTTTTTTTAAAGGGAAAACCCTCGTGGTCATGAATGAGGCAAAAGTTGTTGGGTCATCTTTAAAGGTTAATGAATCCGACTTAAAAATAAATATCAGTTCAACCGAGTTATCAGAGACACACCTGTCTATATTGTTATTTCCATTAAAGTAATAGATTCATAAATATCATTTAAATTTGACTCCGTTAGTCTGGATGGACTTCTGTTGAATTACTTTGGGAGAGGAGGGGTTAACTCTTTACAGTGTCGTTCATTTGACCTTTTGACCTCAGTCATATGATATTGGTAGTTTTTTGCGGCACAAAGAAGCCCAAACCTCACTTCCACTTTTGGGACAAACACTGCGGCCTGCATGGTGACCACACCGAGTATCTGCTTCCCTGTGCAGATTCAAGCATTTGCAGTCGCTTAATCACAGTTTGGATTTGGGACATTTAATGTTCAAATTGTCACTGCATGTGCTAGTTTGTCATATGCAACTAAAATGTTTGCAACTGCCTTTTCTGTGTTTCGATTGTTTCTGAAATCAAAGTGTTTATTTTTCCCTGCAGTTATGAGTCTATTAGGCTTTGATATCAAATTTTTTTAACAGATTTTTGTTCAAACGTAGCCTGGAGTGGAAATTAGTGGACGGAATCAAAACCACAACTTTTATCCAACTAAGTATTTTTCAGACCATAAGGCAAACTTAGAATCCTTGAACTTTCTCAAAGATCCTCAGTGCAACTCGTGCACGAATGCTGGTTGTGTTTACTGACCTGGAATAGATTTTTCAGGGGAAATCTGTCCAAATCAGACTTTGATAAACTACATAGCCGCAGCGCTTGATGGATTGTGGGAGCATTATGGGAAGTCAGAAGCCTAGCCTAGCTTCAACATAACAGAGCTAAAAAGTGAGAGTATTGTTCTGTGTTTTAATTTTCCTCTGCAAAAGCTGATTGTTGCAGATAATGACATGAAGAATACACTTTCCGTCAACTCCTCTGACCAATCACCTGCCACTAGGCCCTTCAGGCATTCTGGGTACTGTGGTCACATTATTTGAATGTTTTATTGAATCTGATGTGCCCTATAAGTGAGTATAAGGCACTCTAATGTCCTTCTACATCCATGAAACTCCTCTTTGGTGTTTTTTTCAGATTTCTATCTTGGAAGCACATAATCGAGAACAACTTTTAAAATTATAAACGTGATTAAAAGTCTTTGTTTCATGGCAGATTGTGTGGAAGACGGTCCGTTTTTAAATGCCTAACTCCCACCATGCATCACTTGGGGTTTTAATAACATAATTAACATTTTAAAAATGGAGCTAGAAACATCAAAAGATGTCACATGTTGATTCTTGCTCTTAAGCCCTTCCCTTAGCGCGCTAAAACGAGATCAGAGCCCATTTGCAAAATGTGATACTCTGCAGAAATGATGGTTTCACAAAGAAACTCCTCTTAATGCACCTGGAACGGCCTGTTTGCTGTCCGGGCTGTTTTGTCCCTCTGATTAATGATATTACAATGAAACCCATTTGCATAATGTCTGTGTAAAGGTCAAAACACGCCGGCAGCATGCGAGGCGCCTCACGAGCTGCTCCCATCATTTCCCATCACAGCCTCCCACTCTGCCGGCCACTCGCGCTTCTTTAACGCATCTGCTAACTTCACTTCCCAAAACTGTTTCATTTCTAGCATCTCTCAATTTACACGAAAGTCTTTGCTGACTTTAGAGTTTGTGGTAAAGCTTCCTCACCTGCTCATCTACAGTCGTGGCCAAAAGTTATGAGAATGACATAAATATTGGAAATTGCTTACGTTTTTCTAATAGCAATCTGCATAAACTCCAGAATGTTATGAAGAGTGATCAGATGAATTGCATGGTCCTTCTTTGACATGAAAATTAACTTAATCCAGAAAAAAACTTTCCTCTGCATTTCATTGCTGTCATTAAAGGAGCTGCAGAGATCATTTCAGTCATCGTCTTGTTAACTCAGGTGACGAGCACAAGGCTGGAGATCATCCTGTCAGGCTGAGGGGGTTACAACGGCAGACTTGACATGTTAAAAGGAGGGTGATGCTTGAAATCATCGTTCTTCCATTGTAACCATGGTGACCTGCAAAGAAACGCGTGCAGCCATCATTGCGTTGCAGAAAGATGGCATCAAAGAAGAGGGTATTGTGGCAACTAAGATTGCACCTCAATCAACACTTGATAGGATCAGCAAACCCACTCGTGGTCAATCCTCAAGAGGCGAGTGGACAAACCAAAACCCTCGAATTCTGACAAACTCCAAGAAGTGATTCTGAAAGAATGGGTTGCTATCAGTCAGGATTTGGACCAGAACCTGATTTAGAGCATGCCCGGTCGCATTGCAGACGTCCTGAAAAAGAAAGGCCAACACAGCAAATACTGACTCTTTGCAGAAATGTCATGTAATTGTCGATAAAAGCCTTTGAAAAGTGTGAAGGGCTTGTAATTATATTTCTCACAAACAACTCAAACAAAGATCTAAAAGCAGTTCAGCAGCAAACTAAGATTTCTGTCATTCTCTAAACGTTTGGCCGTGACTGTACACGGATGTTTCTGAAGTAAATCATTGTTTCGTCACATACAGCTAAAACACAGAACGAAAATCTACAGGAAAGTGATTTGTAACGTCAGGCGAGCTCTCCAATACTTCCTGTTAAAGCTGGGGGGGGGGGGGGGGGCTGAAGGGTTACTTAGAGGTAGGGACTAGGTACTAGGGAAGCAATGATTCACCATCCTGACTTCCATTTTTGGGTCACGGTTTTGTTTCGCTTTGACAGGATATTAAAATACAGCAAAACAAAATAATCATGAAAATCTTTTTTTAAATTTACTAACAGGCAAGTCTGAATGAAGAAAAGCTACACAAAGCCTGCTGTAATGCAATAAAACGATGGATAAATCCTTCTTACACAAGTGTTTGCCACTTACAACATGACTGTACGATGCACTTCCCCCACGGTTGCGTTCAATGGTGTCGCATTCGGTTTTAAACCAAGAATCGTGGCTTCCCCACCTCATCTGTCTCAGAACTAGACTGCTACTGGATAAAGAGACAAACTAACCCTCTTCCTGCCTCATCTCGGTGCACGTTCCACTTACTGTGAGAGTACAAACCAAAACATTTTTGACTTCTCACACCAGGAAAACTGTTTACGAGTACGTTTGATATCAAAGTCAGTTCCTTCAGCTAGCGTGATCGCTGCTCAGATACACTTAACCTTTAACACAAGCGCTGAGCTCCAGTGCCACGTTCTATCAACTACCATAACTCTGCAACCGTTTAAGCAATTAACAGAATTCTGAAGTGGAGAAAAGTAGCTTTGCCCTAATATGAAATTTAGGCACTCAATGGAAATGTAGCGCAGAGTGTAGATGTCTGTACATAGGGAGCTATTTGCTTTAAATGACTGCTTCAATTCACAGTCCAAGTCAAATCTTGAAAATTCTAATTAATTTGACTTCTATAGCACCTTTCATGAAAAAACGAACAGGTCAAGGTGCTGTAGATAAAAAAAACAAGAACACAAAAACACCAATCCCCACACATGCAATAAAATAATAAAATACACAAAAACAAACACAAGTAAAAGAGAAATGATTCTAAAATGCTAAAGAGGAGAAAACCCAGAAGGCGCCCTTCGCCCTGTCCTCCTGTTGGCTGGGGTGTCAGCATTCAAGCAGCACGAGCACAACTCATCCCCAGCACCTCCCGCCCCACAGACCCCCAACCCCCGGGTCCAATGCGCCTAACGTGGGCACACCAGGCCCCACTGACCTTAGGCACCTTCAGCAGGCCTTCACCTGAGGACCTAAGGGTTTAGGGAGGTTCATAAGCTAAAAGCAAGTCTGATATAAAAGACGGACAGAGACTATGAACACTCCTATTGACTGGTAACCAGCTCAGTGGCCCTGTGGTAGTGTCCACCCTGTGACTGGAAGGTTGTGAGTTCAAATCCAGTCATTCTGAAGACTCTAAAAATCTGGAGACTCAGCATTGAGGGGTTGGATTGGGGGGTTAATCTACCAAATGGTTCCCGGGGGGCGGGGTGGGGTGGGTGGGGACTTTAACTTTTAGCGTGTGCCGAGTTCTGGACTAGCTGGACGCGATTAAGAGTGGTTTCTTTTTACCAGAAAGGAGGGCATTACAGTAACCATTCTTGATGTGATAAAAGCATGTATTTAGATCTCAGCACTGGAGCTCCTATTGTGGTGCTCTACATGACAAATCACTGTCATAAAATAAACTAGACATGACTATAATAGCCATTTCTCTAGAACACAACAGTCCACCTTATTTATCCATGCCATGGACACAACCATTCTGGTGTGATCTCAGAAATTAGGTAGGGTCAGGTCTGGCTAGACAGCCTGAATCACTAGGTCCTGTAGGTTACTGCAACCACATGGGTGTTACGGTTTCAGTCACTTTGTGTTTTGTTTCTTGATTTCCTGTTTTATTTTGTAGTATTTCCGGTTTCGTTGTTGTTTTGAGTTTTACCTTGACCCATTCAGTCCTGAGTGTTTCCACCTGTGTCTTGTTGCCTTGTATGTATTTAAGTCCTGTCTTTCCCTTCCTCCTGTGCTGGTCCATAGTTTGTAATTGTCTCGCTCCCCCGTTTTCAGAGTTTTTCGAGTCTCGAGTTTTGCCTGCCTGTTGCAGTGGTTTTGTTTTGTAGTTTCCAGTTTTGTTATTAAACATCCATTCCCTGCATCCTCCGGCCTCCTCTCCTCTCTGCGCCTGGGTACCTCCCATTCCCCCCGTAACATTATCGACCAGCCAGATATGTACCCAGCAGAGAGTGACGTTGGGTGTTTTGGAGCATTCTGCCAGGAGGCAGACGAAGACCGGCCGGACGAGTTCCTCTACCCGGGCATGAGGGACATGCGCCTCCTGGAGGCATATTGCCAGGAAGCTGAGAGGACCAGATGCCCCTGGTCCCAGGTCTCCAGTTCCATTTTCGAGGGGAGTCGCCTAACCTCAAGAGGACGCCGTCGTCGTCACCGCCGCCCTCACCGTAAGTCCTCCCTTGACTCCTGGATGGCGCTGGACAGTCTCCGGCCACGGGCCTTCCTGGAGCCTCTGGACCAGGACCTGTGGCTGTGGGAGGACCCTTACCTGGAGGAGGAGGGGGTCGAGTCCCAGTGGACTTTGGAGGGTCAGCTCCCCGCCTCCTTCTTCGACGGGCCTCGTTTGGCTGTGCTAAGGGGCCGTCGTCGTCGCCACCGTCCCTCTCGACGCCCCGTTTTGGTTCCGGAGGTGGAACTGGAGGCGTTCCAACCCGGTCCTGCGTCCAGGAGGGAGCCGGACCCACCACGACCCGTTCCGGCTCCAAGGAGGTTGCCGGACGCATCTCCTCCCGTCCCTGCTCCCAGGAGGGTCCCGGACGCACCTCGACCCGTTCCGGCTCCTAGGAGGGTCCCGGACGCACCTCGACCCGTTCCGGCTCCTAGGAGGGTCCCGGACGCACCACGACCCGTTCCGGCTCCGAGGAGGTTGCTGAACGCAACTCCTCCCGGTCCGGCTCCGAGGAGGTTGCTGGACGCACCACGACCCGTTCCGGCTCCGAGGAGGTTGCTGGACGCGACCCCGCCCGTTCCTGCTCCTAGGAGGGTCCCGGACGCTCCACGACCCGTTCTGGCTCCGAGGAGGTTGCCGGACTCAACCCCTCCCGTTCCTGCCGTGGACCCCGAACCCGAGCCGCCTGCCGCGGACCCCGAACCCGAGCCGCGGGCCCCGAACCCGAGCCGCCTGCCGCGGACCCCGAACCCGAGCCGCCCGCCGCGGACCCCGAGCCGCTGCCGCCCGCCGCGGACCCCGAGCCGCTGCCGCGGACCCCGAGCCGCTGCCGCCCGCCGCGGACCCCGAGCCGCTGCCGCCCGCCGCGGATCCCGAGCCCGAGCCACCAGTTCCAGACTCTGAGCCCGAGCCGCCAGCCGTTTGCTGGTTAGACTGTCGATGCCGGATGGCGCTGCCTCCCGGCCGCCCTCCGGATCCGCCTCGCCGGACAGGGCGGTCTCCGGGCCGTCCTCCGGACCCGCTTCGCCAGACTGCTGTTGGCCCTTGGATTGGCCTTTCGGGCCCCCTCCTCCTGGACTCTTGGAGGAACCTCGGTGCGGTTCCTTGAGGGGGGGGTTATGTTACGGTTTCAGTCACTTTGTGTTTTGTTCCTTGATTTCCTGTTTTATTTTGTAGTATTTCCTGTTTCGTTGTTGTTTTGAGTTTTACCTTGACCCATTCAGTCCTGAGTGTTTCCACCTGTGTCTTGTTGCCTTGTATGTATTTAAGTCCTGTCTTTCCCTTCCTCCTGTGCTGGTCCATAGTTTGTAATTGTCTCGCTCCCCCGTTTTCAGAGTTTTTCGAGTCTCGAGTTTTGCCTGCCTGTTGCAGTGGTTTTGTTTTGTAGTTCCAGTTTTGTTATTAAACATCCATTCCCTGCATCCTCCTGCCTCCTCTCCTCTCTGCGCCTGGGTACCTCCCATTCCCCCCGTAACAATGGGGGTACGTCCCAGTGTTTCCATGTGCCGGTCCCAAGTCTGGGTAAATACTGAGCGTTAAGCCAGGAACGTGTAAAACTGAAGATAACGGCATGGGGGTCATTCCCTTTCACTGAAGGGAGGCGCCAAAAGGAAACAGAACCATAAAGAAGTTTTATCTCCATTTATTAGTGATGGGTGAGACAACAAGGAAAGGGCATGTACTGCATGGAACGAGTGTAAAGCTACGTTCACATCCGGCTCGGAAAAGCTCGTCTGAGCGACCACTTCCCATGAAAAGTCCATGTAAACGAGCATAACTGTGCGTGTCGGACGTCTGCGTTCAAAACTCTTGTGTCCATGCGTGGCTACGCACTTTGTTAAGTCCGTTTCCAGGCTCTACCAACAAAAACGCACAGACAGTCTTTAATGTATCGGAAGAGAGCTGTATTAGAAAAAGCCTGGAAGCAAGATTTGCGCCATTTTGCACCAATCCTCTTCCAACTGAGTACATGCGCTATTATCAGGTAGCATCAGTCCAGTGTGGACACCAAATCATGTACACAAACCCACGTTTAGCACCTTGTTGAACGTGCCACACATGTTCAGGAATGTGCTGAGCGTGGCATAGCAGCAGCATCAGTCCGGTGTTGTTTTAGACGATGTGAACCGTCGGACGGACCGATATGATTTCCCTGCTGTGTTCAGATCTTCAAACACAGAACTGGAATCAAGGGTTCTGCCTTGAGATTGGTCAAGTCGCACAAAAGTTAATTATGGTTTTCCACAAGGTTCAAACAAATTTTCTTTTGGTCAAATTAACCCAAAAATAAATAAATAAATGAAATTGATGATATTAAAATATTAACAAAACACACTTTTTTAACTGATATGCCAGAGAAAACTCTGTGAAACAAACCTACATGCCATGAATTACTAGAATACGTTTTAACCCCTGGTATTTTTCTGCTGCAGTTCTGTCACCTTTGTGTTTTTCTTGTGCAAACTCGTGTTTAAAAAAGCGCAACATGAAGCATCTGATGAGGCGTAAAGCGTCCGGAGCGCCTGGTTCTACAGTAAATCAGCGTAACACGGGTTCTTTGAGTGAGTGAGGGTTTTAGCGTGGAAGCCTCTTGACCTTCCAGCTTCTCACCAGCTGGAACTAATTCAGAGCAGTTTGCTGATATGGAGCCCTCTCACTCACACACAGTCATTTCTCTGCTTCCCTCTTCCTCTCTCATCTTCCCTCCTCAGTACTCCTTCACCTCCTGCCACCCTTCAACTTGTTTTCCTGTGTAACCCCCCCCCGCACACTTGGATGAACTCGTGTCTGGAGGAACATACTGTTAGCGTGTAAACAGACACGGGTAGCTCTCACAGTAACCCACTCCTGAACGGAGATGGGATTCAGACCCCCCCACCTCCCTCCACACATTTCACGGGTGGACCACGATCACGCCGCTCAAGACCCAAACTGGCGGCTTAACGGCTCGTCTGATGACTTCGGCAAACACGCAGTCCAAGTTGACAGAGGGTGACACGCGGGGAATGAGGGCAGAGAGCAGTGACACATGCGCTGAAGTTTAAACAAACCCACGGCGTGAGGAAGAGGAAGGGGAAGAGGAAGCAAACCGACCTGTTTTGCAATCTGGTAGAAAAGTTCTTCAGTGCGTGGAGACGGATCCAGCTGCTGGGGCTGAGCTTCCTTCAGAAACTGACATTCTGCTCCGAGGCAGAGAGGAGAGGATGGAGGAGCGGTTCGGATCCTGTCCGAGGATGATGAGGCTTTCCTGCCAAACACAATCCTCTCAGGGCTCAGCGGCGGCTGCTCGGCGGTTTGGCTCGTCTTCCCCCTCACCTAACGGAGCTTAAGCACACTTGTACTCTCGGCGTGTTTCGGTCATGCTCAAAGTATGTTCTGCAAGCTCAGAGAAACCACATCCTGTCACATATTCGCCTCCCTCCCCTGTCTCTCCCTCCTTTGTGCTGCTCTCTCCTCTCCTGCGCCTCCCTCTCGCTGCCCTGTGGTCGTCTGAGGCGCTCCGACCCAGCGTCTGCTCGCAGCAGCCTCCCCGCTCCTGCTGGCGTCTCCGGCAGCCGCCGCAGCTCCACGCCGCCGACCGAAGCACCCGCCTGAGGAGAGGAGGGGAGGGGAGGGGGATGACGAGGGGAGTCAGGAGGGAGGCTTTTTGGGAAATACCAGAGTTGGAGAAAAGGGAGAGAGGGCTGGAGGAAGAGGAGGAAGAAGCATGTTGCTTCGGCGGCGAGCAGCAGCAGTCATTTATTTGGAGGATCGATGAGCAGGTGACAGAAAACAGCTGATCGAAAATGCACGTGAGACCGTCCGCATTTCCTTCTTCTGTTGCAGTTCTGCATATTTTATATGTCCGGGTCAGGACCCCCATAGCTGTGTACTTAAATGTTGAAGTCAGCTGCATAATTTCCATTTCTTTAATGCAGCAGCAAACACAGGGGCGGATGCCATCAGGGAAGGGGGCCCCAAAAGACCAGGGGCCAAAAATAAAGAGCTAAAAATATATTTAACGTAGAAAAGGAAATATTTATTTAAGACCGCACACATGTGATGTTCTGTTTACCTTGTAAATCCTAAAATATACATTTCATATGAGAAGAGAGACTTTGTCTTCTACAAATATTGTTGAAGCTGAAATAATGATTAAATTTGGTAATCAAATATTTTAAAAAATTAACAGTGAAGGGTAGGAAACAGCTCTTTTGAAACCAGCCTCGTGTGGTCATTTGAAGAATTGCAATATATGAAACTGTGTTATGTGGGAGGGGCTTCCTAAAACCTTCACTAAAGTGCATCTTTTCTAGGAACACACATAGAATTATTGTAAACCATGAATCCTGATTTTTTAAGCTTTTTGAATATATCCGTTTAATAGTTTTGGTTCTTAATAAAACAAACAGAAGCTTGGTGAAAGATTCAAAGGTGAGTTTCTGAGCAGGCAGCTCTGTGAGGCGTGGTAAAGATAAAAAACCCACCTCAGATGGACCCAAATGATCCTATTTTCTGTTCAAGTATTTCTGATAAAAACCAACCCAGATTCAGCACCAACAGCTTGTTTCTGCTGCCCCCAAATGGAGCAAAAAGGTTTCAACGATGAAGGACACAAACACAGAGACGGTGGAGAGCTTCGCATGTAAAGATGATTTTATAGAGAACTATAAGAGTGATAAGAGCTGCTGCAGGAGAACTGAATCTACAGCTGATCCAACAGTTTCTGACTTTATCGTTTGACCTCTAAAAATGCAATAAATAAGTCATGATAGGAAGCAATAGGTGGTAAAATACATAATCAATAGAAGGAGTCATCTTTCTTCATGGCAGTAAAATCTCAGTCATCGTAACTGTTGTTATTTATTGCACTTAAAGAAAATGTCTCCACTATGATACTGAACGTGTTCTTGGCTTGTTTTTACTCATAAATATTTAGTAATGTTTCTAGAAGGATTGTGAGGTTTCAGAGCTGCTGTTTTTCCCTCAAACTAATCCTTCATAAAGCATAAAAAATGTAAAGGAATCATCACATTAAAGATGCTTTTTTATTTCTTGTAAATCAAAGACTTGTTCACCTCTGAGATTTGGTCCTGTTTTTCTTTTGTGCCTCTTGAAGCTCAGATTAGGGAGAAGTTAGACTCAGATGTGTAAAACATCCAGATTTGTTGTGTCTTTTCACTCTTGTGATCAGGCTGCCACTGCAGCTGAAAAGAAAAGTTGTTTTTCCTGCATTCAGAGACTGACGTCATTCTGTCCGTCACTAGCAAACAAGTCAGTATCATCAGCAAACATGATTACATTTGTGTCATAAACTGTCAGGAAATCGATTTAAACTTTGCTAAAAATGACAGACATATGTGTTTGGTTCATTATTTCTTTGTTTCAACACAGCTTCATAGGCTTACATTTTTAATGGTATATTTGTAGGGAACATGCATGAACAGAACTTCTACATCTTCTTCATTTTCTCCTGGCGTCTCGTGGATTGACTCAATAAGGTTGGAAGGAACCGGGCATGTTGGTCGTTTACAGTTGATTCATTTAACAAAAGAGGAGCTTCAGTTGCATCTAGAGGAACCACAAACAGCCACAAAACAAGCCTGACTCCTCATCCATCATCCCGGTCATGCAGTTGTGACATCATCGTATCCTCCAAACAGTGTTTGTGTCGTTCACTGATGACCACACTGATCCCACAGAATGTTGGGATTGAGTTTAGGACTATAAAAGGCAGTTCCCAGAATACTCAGGTGGAGATATGGGGTTGTCATGATCTGTCTTTAATCATGAGTAGCCGAAGTTTCCTATTTAGAGAAATGCTGACCCACACCATCACATCACCTCCACGAGTCATGTGAACCTAAAGGATCTGTGCTTAAACAGCTGCTGCACAGTTTCTTCAATGGATGTTCGGCTTGGATGAGATACATTCACATGTAATAATCGACATTATTGATCAACTGTCCATTTCCAGACACACTGGATGCTGTTGATGTCACTGCTGGATTATCACTGTTCAAGTTGGGCATTGTGGCCTCTGCGTCCACAGAATATTTATGGCAGTTTGTTCCGTTTTGCTCCAGATGCAGTGAGAAGAACAAATGCAGATGTATTTTGTACTGTTTCTGGGCTTTTTGGTGAAATGCACTTCCTCGAGTTGTAGCACAAAAGGGGGAAGCTCTGATTCAGGAGCCCGCGTCGAGTAAGAATCCTTCACAAAGAAGCTATTATATCCGAGCTTGGCACGTTTCTTCTCCAGGATGCTGAACGGGTTGAAGAAAAAAGCTGCAGGAATGAGGACGTGTGAGCCGCTTTTCAGGAAAGATGCCGTCTGCAGAAAGGAAAAGCTGCTTGAGCCAAGACACTGCCGGATGGAGTGCGTTTAATTTCGATTCGCTCTGTGCGGTCCCCTGAAAACAAATCTAATAACGCTGCTGACCCCTCGCCTTTTCATCAAAACAGCCTCCACGCCGCTCCGCTGCAGACATGTACGCCATGTTAAACCACCGCCACCGAAAGAAATGATCAGCTGGCAAAACAACCACACAGAAACATAGACGGGGGCCGGACCACAGCTTGTGTTTGTTGTTTAGGAGATTCATGTCACGGAGACATTTTTCATTTGACCGATTTCTAAATGACAGCAGAGAAGAATCCTGATCACCTTTTGATCTATTTTCAAAGTGTTTCCAGTGGTCTTTCAATTATGATTCTGTCGTTTTTAGACAAAATCCAAAATCCTTTGTCGTTTTTTAGTAGATAGTTTCTGCAGAGCAGCAGGAGTTCATTAGAAAATAACCTCTGAGTTGTGAGCGTTGGCGGGGAGCCATTCCCCGTTGCTGAAGGATATTTGTCTACACGCCCTCCAGCTAGCTTACAGCCCCTCACAACCTCCAGCTAACATTAGCGGTGCAACAAAAACGGTGAAAACTATCAGAGCTATCCAGCCGTACAGTTTGGATCCAGATTCCCGTTTGGACGAGGAAAACAAAGACGTTCATGGATCTGTTTGACAGTGGATGCATGAGGCTTGTGGCCCCGCCCCCTGCCTTTTAAACGTAAAAAATACGATTATTTTTAAACGACATGTTTTCGTCTGCTCCTGATCCCGCTTTGAATAAAAAAATGATCAGAAATGCAAATTCAAGTTTAATTTTCTTTAAATAATTTCCCAACACAACATGGTAAAAACTCAATTTCCATTGAAGTTGGTCTAATGCGATTTGACCCTCTCAAAGTCATCTTCAGCCACAATACAACCTGGATTTTGATGATCATGTTTTAATATGATCATCTTGCTGCAGGGCTCAAATTAATGATACATTTCTCCTCTGAATATGGAGATTTCCTGCATCTGTTTGTGCTTGCATCAGGAGCTCGGTTGGACTTTAATGACCCCATCTTACAGGCAGAAGCTGCCAACACATGTGGTCCGGTCCACATTTGGAAGGACATCTCTCAGGCTGGCCCTGAGTGTCAAAGGTCGAAGGAAAAATAGCAGGGCTCCATCCTCATGAATGAATAAACTCCCAGACATGCCACAGTGGTGAAGCTGGCACTGGGAAGGCACTAATGATGACCAGCAGCGTCTCACAGAAGGATCTTTGGTGCAGGATAATAACTGGAGACCTCTGTTCCCACACTTGTTTTATTGTTCAGCTGTAATCAGGAGGGCTTAATGTTGCATAACGCTGGTAAACATGACTTTTCCCACATGGCTTTTCCCACCAGAGAACTCTGGGACGACTGCTACATGACAAGCTGAGTGAGAGTCGTTGAAGACGGGCATCCATGCGTGGCGTTTGTACCGGCGTTGTTTACGGAGGCGCAGAACGACCGTTTGGGTGCTCCTGTGCCCTCATGAACAGAAAGACTGTCCGATTCTGGGTCTGCTGGGGTGTTCATCACCGCCTCATGCAGTTTTCTGGCCTCTTTCAAACCTCCACTGTGTCTAGAAATGTTACAGCGCCACCCAGTGTTTGAAATGAAAGTGGAAGGTTTTGCAAAGAAACTAAAACACATTTTAATGTAGACTTGATTTTTTTAAACATAAATATGTGTTTTTAATCTTAGTTTTGTTTGTTTGAAAAAGCTTAAATTCAAATAAATGTGCTTTTTTCAGCCGTGTGCAGGAACAGTTTGAATGCTGGATGACTTTGAGATGATTGAAACCAGGAATGTCTTGGCTCTGATGCACAGTCACACATACATTAACTAAGCACTATCTATGCATGCACGGTGGAATAGATCATTGCAGGATATCAAAGAAAATTCTCTAACAGAGGAAACTCCACGAAAAAAAGACGCTAATGTTTAAAAAAAAAAAAAAAACGAAAACTGTATAGATGAGAGGATGAGCCGTTTTAACAGATTCGTGTCGGGTTCTTTTTTTAATCTTTTTTTTTCTAACCATCATAACTTTTGATTTAATTAGAGTCCAGTATATTTAGATGTGTGATCCTGTGTAAAACAAATCTTTTTTTTTTCTCATTAAACTTCTAGATTTTTTTTTTGACTGCACAGAATTACAAATCCATTCATCTCCATATGACTTCAGATCAAAGACAGAAAACGTCTCAAACAGGTCCATCACAGGATCAATATCCAGACAAACAGCAACTGTGCTAACCTTTACATCTACATTTGTTTCTACCTGACAACAGCGCTCGACTCCCAACGACTCCATCAGCCCTAAAAGCCGAGACTGAGTTTCCATCAGAAGCAGAAGTTTCTTTGGTCAAGCTCAACAGAATTCAGGGAAATCTAATAACTTTGGTTCCCTTGAACAAAGATAAAGGTGAAACTGATCATGACTTATGATAACCACGGTTGTTGGTTTGAACAGCATCTTTTAAGGTTTCCATTAGACGTTTCTTTGTGTCCAAGACTGCAGCATAAGGGATCCCTGGTCTTGTTTTCAGACTGGACACACATTGAAGTGAACCAGTTGTCTTTCCCCTCTGGAACAAATCTCCAGTCTGGATACACCCAAGCGGAATGTGGTCCAGGACCAGGAACATCTCTCTGACCCGTCTTTGGAGGTGGTGTCTGTTCGTTTCCAATCGGACTGAATTTTGGTTTGCTCCGAGGTTCCTCAGTCCGAATACAATCCGTCCTCGGAGTGGAACAACTGGACCAAAACGATCAACGTAGAGGAGTAGAAATGAAACAACAGATGAGCCACGGACAAATATAAAGCAACGATTGTCGTGTTATCAAACAGAACGTTTATTTAACACCTTTGCAAATGCGTTTATACGTTTATTTAACACCTTTGCAAATGCTTTTTACGTGCTTTTCTGTGTCTTGGTATGCGGCGCCGCTGTGACGTCACCATAAAAGCTACTTTGTAGTTCCTGAACAGAATTCTCTTCAAACAACGCCGTAACACCACAACGATGAGACACAGCAACTCATTGACATGTGGTTGGATGAATGCAGACTCATCAAAACAATTTTCAATGTGATCCACATCACTTCTCACTGTTTTCCTAAACACTTATCAGTGAACCCTCCTAGACGTCTTCTTGCAGTAACCAACCTGCAACACGTCTCCACCGGACCAAAGAAGCAGGAAAAATGTCGTACCTGACATGGATGCAGACGTTCAAAGTTGGTCACCAAAATACAAAGTTTGAATTGGTGAACTATCAATATACAAGGACTGCAAAACACAGGTCTTCCATCATTTCTGCCTTTAGTTTCTTAACCCCGCCCTCATATCTGGCCAATGAGTAAAGATTTTCAGTCACATGTTTTTTTCTAGCTTTGGTTGGAAACAGGAAATCCTCTTGACGGCAGTTTGAATACAGACCAAACGCGAGGATCAGGACTCGGTCCGGACCAAATGATTTTTCCAGTCTCAATGCACCTCAGTTCGAAAAACTGACCCGACACTTTGTCCTTTAAACTTTGTTTTTCTGTGTTGTTTTTTTATGAGAAAGCTTTTTGGTTACAAACGTGTCTCGATGGTGGTTCTACAAAATGTCCAAACTTTAAAGTTAACAAATTAAAGTCAAAGTTTGTTGGTGATTAAAAGCAGAAACACTGAACCTAATGGTCATTAAGAGATCTCATTGCTTATGTGTGCACGTATACCTTCATTCTGACCTTAATCCTTCTGTCTGAAGTGTATAGATTCCCACAACGCCAAAGGTACATAAAGAACTGCACCCACGGACTGAACATTTGTTCCTGCTCACAGTCCAGAACAAACGGGTAGAGGTTTGAGTTTCTGTGTGGATTTAGTTTACAAACACATCCTCACTTAAAAACAGAGCAACACTCAAGTCATGTTTAGATGAAGTACAACCAAGTTAAAATACTGTGTGTGGTACTACGTGCTGCCTGTTGGTAGTTATTGTTCATAAGCCAGATTCATCCTAAAGTGTCTCAGCGTTAACTTTTATTCAGATTTGTTCTTTACTCTTTTAAGGCAAATATATTTATGTTAATGTATAAATCTTGATTTAATACAAACATATTTCAATGTTTACAGCAGAAATATATAAACAGTAGGATGAATTAAGATTGGGCATAAAATAACAGCACAACCTGATAATCCTGTAGACGTGAAAAATAGCATTAAAGCTATACCGGTTCTATACATTTCTGCAGAGTGTAGTTGGTGTGGACGTCCCACAGGCACTTTTATGGATCACATGCACATCCTGTGCACGCAGCATTTGCACGCGGTCAGTAAGGAGCCAGAGTGTAGCGTAAGACCAGCGTATGACAGAATTACTCATACGTCATCAATCAATCAAACTTTATTTATAAAGCACTTTTCATATAAAAGAATAACACAAAGTGCTTTACATTAAAACAAAATAAATAATATCAAAACAAGCATGAAGATTAAAATAAACAAACAAAAAAAAAAAACTAAAATAAAAATAGGGCCCCCCTCCCCATACCTACACATCCCCCACCCCCTAATTGATGGGGAAAGACAATTAGGGATGAGAAATAACAAACAGGTTGAGCACGAAAACGCTGATAATTGGAACCTCCCTCTCTGTGAACAGCTGCATGACCAGCCAAATGCAGCATCACAGGTGGGGACCGCTCCACCACAGCAAAGAGGTGATGCAGGTCCCCATCCAGAGCTGCATTGGCTGAATGGCATCCGACCCCGAGGGAGGGGTCCCTACTGAGGAAGCACCAGAAAAAATAAAAAAGAGAATTAAAAATATAAAAGAGAATAAAACAGTAAACATATTGATAAAAGCAATAAACAATAAAACATTGAAATAAGATAAATTAAAATTAAAATAACACATTAAAATCTATTGTAAGTTCGTAAAACAAGATCAAATGGATAAATAAAAATAAATAATCAAATAAATAAATAAATAGTGGTAGTAAAAAATTAGCTTAAAGCCAAGTTAAAAAAGATGGGTCTTTAGCCTTTTCTTAAAAACTTCAATGCTCTGCGGCTCTCAGGTCCTCTGGCAGACTGTTCCATAAACGACGGCCATAGAAAGATGCTTCTCCATAGGTTTTGGTTCTTACAGTCGGAATGGTTAACAGACCAGTGCCAGAGGATCTCAGGGTCCGCGAGGGTTCATACTTTAGGAAAAGATCTGATAAATAAGAAGGTGCAAGACGGTCAAGACATTTAAAAACGGTTAAAAGTATCTTAATCAATCCTGAAGCATATGGGGAGCCAATGCAGGGATTTTAAAATTGGGGTGACCCGCCTCCTGGTCTTTGTAAGAACTCGTGCAGCGGAATTTTGGAGACGCTGAAGGTTCCTAATGTTGGTTTTTGGAAGACCAGCAAGCAGGGCGTTACAATAATCAACTTTACTCATGATAAAAGCATGCATTAGCATCTCCATATTAGCCAGAGAGAGTAGTGGGCGGACTCTAGCCAGATTTTTGAGATGATAAAAACCCGTTTTAACCATCTGTTTTATATGTGGGATAAAAGTTAGCTTAGAGTCAAAAATAACATCCAGGTTTCAGATTGTTTCTGAATGACTTAATGAAAGTTCCTGTAGCTTCAGAAACTGTTTCTCTCTCTTAGCTTCAGGACCGATAACTAAATTTTCAGTTTTTTTCCTGGTTGAGCTGCAGAAAATTATTTGCCATCCATAATTTCACATCTAATATACAGTTAAAAAGTGCTTCTATTGGTCTTGTGTCATCAGGAGACATAGCTATGTACAGCTGGGTATCATCAGCATAGCTATGAAAGCTAATGTTGTGGCATCTGATGACATTCCCTAGTGGAAGCATGTGAATGTTAAAAAGCAAGGGGCCAAGGATGGAACCTTGAGGCACACCACAATTAATTTCATGGACCCCAGAAAAGTGCCTGTCCATGCTTACCATAAAGTTTCTCTCCATGAGATAAGATTCAAACCACTTGAGAACAGTCCCTGAAAGGCCAAAACTTTCATACGTGTGTGTGACTTCTATTAGCCTTACAAATACTTCATGAAACACTTAAATTTCGCACAACAATGGTACCACAAGGCCCGTTCACACCGGGACGAATATTCGCCAGGCGTTATTCGCCAGCGTTTTTCGCCACGTTTTTTGTGTTCACACCCAGGCGATTTTCGCTGACGATGAGTGGAGTGAACATGCAATTTCATTCCCTGACATTAGATGGCGCTTAATGTAAAACAGAAATACTCCTGTACACAAGGTGGCGCTGCGCAACTTTACGCTTCTTAAAGCTTCTAAAAGCTTTTCACTCAGAAGAAGAGAGCAAGTATTTACGCGCTTGTCAGAATCAAACAAAGAAAACATGAATATTTCAAGCACCAGTAGCTCCAACTGGTGCTTGGTTCGGGGATATTTTAGAATGTCCGTCATTATTGCTTCGCGGCTGTGTAGACGCTACTTGGCGTCTATCTTCTTCGCCGTGATGTATGTGTGCTCAGCAAGGCAGTTTTGTGTTTGAGCGCCCCCAAGTTGTGTTTTACTGTAACTTCAGAAGCTCCAGACACGTGTGCAAAAGCGCCATTCTCATTGGTCGAATAGATTTCGACGCGACGCGTCGAAAAAAAAAAACGAACCCGAGGCGTTTTTTTTTGACGCTTTAACGCCTGGCGTTTTTTCGCGTCGGTGTGCACACTTTCGTTGGTGCCCTTTGTTTAGTCACGAGGCGTTAAACGTCGGCGAAAATCGCCGGCGAAATTCGTCCCGGTGTGAACAGTCCTTTACACTTTCATGACGTCCCTAAGATGCACTTCCTCTCTACGACCCTCCACGGACCCGGACCCACAGGTAAAGCCCCCATATAGGTGCACGTGACCAAAAACACCTGAAAAGTTAATTCTACAGGATACTGAGTTTTGGATGCAGTTTGATATTTCAGCAATTTGCTCCCTGCATTTTGCTCTTCCTGACCTGTTTTAATCATGTCAAAAAGTACATTTCTGCAACGCTCGACTTGCACATGTCAAACTAGGCTTCTTCAGACTTGAGTAAGCAAACCCCTTCCACATCACCACTGCACTGCCTTCAGTATGGTACGATATAGAACATTGTTGAAGCCATTATGTGTGGTCAGAGCAGGTTTAGGGACTCAGCAGCCACAGAAGGACCAATATTTAGATTGGCTGCAGTCCTCACAAGCTTTCTTTTTAGCTTAATCCCAGCTCAAACATGTATTAACAGAATTTAAAAGAAAGAGAAAAAAAACTCAAACATGTCAGTCACATAGCATAGATGTGGCATCCTATGCAGAAGGGAAAACGGGTGCGTCCTGCGCCGACAGCAGCCGTTTCCATCTACATATGTGACATTCAGGTCTGCCATCCATCATCTCTGCTTTTCTTTTATTTACCTTCAACTCAACAGATTTGGACTTCTATGCTGTGTAAAGACAGGTAATATGTCAGGTAGTCACTACACCCTCAGGCTAAGCAAATCCTTGTTTACTCCCGCTCGGCCGCGCTCCGCAGAAGACAAAGCCTCTTCAGTGCCATGTGAGGGATGTCGGTCAGTTTGCTGAAAGTCATGGGGGAACACTACATCTCTGTTTTGACTTTCTGCTGGACCTATATAAGGAGCTGGAGGACAGACCCAAGTCATCACCTCCTGAGACAGCAGGTATGTTCGTTCAGAGCTCTCCTCGAGCTCAGGGGTCTCCATCAGGCAGATAGCTTTGTTAGGGGGAAGACCAGTATGACTTTCACTGTAAAAAAACAACTTATGTAGGTATTTTTACTATTAACTACATTTGCAAGCTTGTCTTGTCTTCAGGTAATTTAATTGACCTTCTAAATGACCTTAGAACTTAGGCTTTCTCTTGTATGTGTTTCGTAATTGACGCTTCTGCACACGCATGCTAACTGGTTTGTTTCTCCGTCACACAGAGGTGTCTTGTGTCTGGTTTTTGGGACAATGCTCGTCGCGTTGGTTTGCATCCTGACCCTGCAGGGGGTGCGCTCTGCCTGTGTCCTGGTGAGTAAAAGTCACGCCAGGCTTTTTTCGGTTATGTAGCTAATCCAAAAACAAAAACTGGGAAATCCAAAAACAAAAAAAGCTCTAGGGCAGGGGTCGGGAACCTAAGGCTCGCGAGCCATATATGGCTCTTTTGATGGTCACATGTGGCTCGCAGACAAATCTTTAATTCAAATTTTTTTTCTTCATTAGACCAGTCCTTCTCGTGCGCGATGCGATGGCAGAGGCGCGCAGTAGTAGCGGTGCTTAGAGAGACAAATCTGCGCCAGCACTAGTATAAGTTTAAAATTGTCTATTAATTCACAGAGTTTGTACCACCCGGAAACCTGTGAATTGCCGTGCCTAAAACTGCGCGCTCCCGTCTCTGAGAAAGAGCGCGCAGTTGCGGGGACGGGATGTGTGAGGGAGAAAGCAGAGGGTGGGGCTGAGGTGTTGTGGGGACAGGCAGCAGGTGAATCGCGCAGGGATTGTAAAAACGTAAAACCCACTGCCTGTCACTCACTGCAGCGTGTGAGTGTGTGTTTGGCTCCCCGTCTGCATGTGATCAGTCTGTCTCACATCTACAAAACATTCATACCAACCTAAGATCACGTTTAAAGTCTCAACGCCTGCATGAAGCAGAAACTCACCACGTAAACCAGACTAGACCATCAGCAAAACTACCACGAGAAATACTCATCATTTATTAGAAACAGCATAACAATGGTATTAAAAAGAATCCACAGACTTATTGTACTTTAAAAAGGTTGAAATTACATCAAATGCACACATTCACTTGTATTTTAGTTTTAAACATATTGTCGCGGACTGAGTTGGATGGCTGTTGGGCCGCGTTAAAAGTTCTGGAGTTCATTGACCGCATCAAGCAGAGATCTGATTGGCCCTCAGTTCTGTCGCTCAGCCTGTTGTTAGGTAGTTTGGACCAATGGGGTTCAGCTATGGGCCGAATAAGGGAAAGGGGAGGGCTGCAGCGGGAGCAGGGGAATATAAAGTTGGGAGACGCGCTCTCGTCTCGTCTCGGCGGGAGAGATTCAGGAGTTGCTGAATTAATTGTTCGGCGTTTGTTGCGGTCTGCAGTAATCGGAATAAAGAACCTTAAAAGAGGTTAAGTCTCCGTGCCTCAGTGTGGGAAAGGGACACTACATTATTGTATGGCTCTTTCGAAATTACATTTCAAAATATGTGGCGTTTATGGCTCTCTTGGCCAAAAAGGTTCCCGACCCCTGCTCTAGGGGAAGCTTGATGAAATCTCCCAAAATACAAAAAATAATAATACATTTTATTTAAAAGCGCCTTTATACAGATAATCTGCAAAATAAATATTTTTGTGCCAATTTTTTTAGATGGGTTCATGTTTTGGGCAATTTGTAAATAAATAAGCAAACTAGATTATTAATGTTTTTTGTCTAAAAAAAGCATATTTACTACATTTCATGTACTATTTAGGAATTAGTGTAGCTTTTTGGCATTCCAATGTTGATGTACTATGTATTTATAACATGTTTTATCCAGGTTTTCCTTTTCCCTGAATATTAATTTAAACAGGTGATTCAAGTTTTTTTTTCTTTGTTGTGTTTTCAGTTCACATGTGAGAAATATATGCAAAATCTCATGTTATTACATGGCTGTATGTAAAGACTAAGAGTGTGTGGGGCCACCCTTTGGACTTAATGGGAAGTAGTTTTTTTCAACTGTGATTGTTGGCATTTTGGGAGGGTATGATGAACGCCAACACTTAGACACAATAGAGATAAAAGCCCTGAAAAAGTTAAAATATAAAAGTATATTTATTTTTCAGTTTATTTGCATTTTTGTGTGTCTTTTTTATTAATCAGCTGGTCTTACAAGCAAAATATATATATTTTTTTAATTTAGCAGATGAGTCTTTTTAAGTTCTAAATGAATATTATATATTTTTCCATCTGTATCATGCCTTAAAAAAGAAAAGTTATTACCTCTTTATGTCATGCGTACTAGGTAGGGCAGTCTGCTGTCAATCAAAAGGCCACTCCCTCATTTAGGGCTGCTGTATGAAAAGGAGCTGACTTGTTTTCGTAAAAATCCCCCTATTGGTCGCTTGTAGAACTGACCCAGCTTAGGTTACTTTTGTTTTTAAACCTGCTTCAGACAGGAAGTCAAACTCTCACCACTTTATCATATGTACTTAAAAAAAACTCCCTGTAGATAAAAGCTTTACGCTTTGCCCAAATATCTGTGTCTCAAAGACATTTTATAGTTTCCAAAATGTCTCAGGACATTTAAAAGGTGAGAAGGGACTCCTGGTTCTCAATTCTCTGAGGGTTTTTCCTCAAATTAGTGAAATTATGAACAATGTCCAAAAAACAAATAGCCGGTGATAAGAACAGTCCATTTTTTATTTAGATTTTGGATGAGAAATGGAAAAAAAAAAGGTACTTTTTAAAGTCGGCGATGAAACTAACTTGCGGAAACATTAAAGCAAAAACATTACTAGGAGTTATGAAACATAATTAATGGAAGCAAACAGATTAAACTTTAAAATCTTGTTCCAATCATTCAATTTCAATTCAACGTTTCTTTTAACTTTGTATGAAAAACTGTGATTATGTAGCACTTTTCATTGTGGAGTTTGGAGTTTTAAAACACATTTCTTTCTTTATTTGTTTTCTCTTTTGATGAACTTTGCAGCCCAGAATTAGTCATTTTGCAGCAGTTTTAGCAATATTTGCAATTCATGTTTTAGTTCTTTAAGCGAGCTGAGGATTTAGCAAAACTCTGCATCAGTAAAAAGGTTTGCAGCAATACATTTAACTTTCAAATGTGTTTGACTTTCAAATTAAAAGAAAAAAACCTTGATGCAAACATTTAAATGAAGTTTCTAGAATTCCACAGGAAAAAAAGCAACATCTTGGCTTTTGTTTTCCATAAAAAACATGTGAATTGTCATTTGGTCAGAGAAAAACATCCCAAATGAATACTTTTGATTCACTTTGCATGACTGTGAATGAGGCTTTATACAAAAAGCAGTTCCTGCAGCTTAAGTGACTTTAAGAGTGTATAATTGTAATTCCAGACTACATAGTTAGACTTCTATAATGAACATGTCATAATATTTGCTGTATCATGACTAATGATCCTGAAAATGTTTGCTGATGCCTTTGGCCATGTGAGACAGTTAAGAGGAAGGTAAACAACAGGAGTTTGTGTTTCCACACATTAATAATCAAAGGTTCGGTTCAGTCAGCTGAGTATTTACAGTCAAACAGCCAGCTGCTGATTCCAGCGGTCTGTAGGGATGAAGAACTAACCCGCCTCTGCTCTTCTGTTTCATGGCCGTTGCTTCACTTCATGCTGCGACCACAGAAAGGTGAGTCCAGGTCGAAGACGTCACTCTGTGTTTCGTTGCATCTCCTGAAGTCAAGCCAGCAAGGCTTTCAGTGGGATTTGAGGATTAGGATCACAGTCCTGTCTGGGTGCTTCTGTTGTTATGTGAAGCAATTTCCAAGCAATTAAAGCAGGATCTGTGTGCGAGTCGTTCCTTATATGACCAGAGTCAATACTTCTCCATCTTTGATCTGCTGTTTACACATAGACTTTACATGTGTGCCTCATCTGTGCAGACATTTGCCCAGAAGACACCGCGGTTCAGGCTGAAATTGTGGATGTGCACAACGCCTTCAGGAGGGCAGTGGAGCCGCCTGCCGCTGACATGCTGATGATGGTGGGTTTGTCTCAGGTTTGTCTCCTGGACCAACCAGGCTGGGTGGGTGGTTGGCTGGAGCGTGGGGCGGGTGTCCCTTGGGGTTGGGGTATTCTAGCTGCCACTGCTGCTGCAGCGGTCCGCCAACCCTTTGGTTGTTGGACAACCTGCTCTACCATCTGAGCTAAACTGCCATTTCATATATGACTTTATAACATTTACATTCCATCATTCATTTTAGAGGAACATAAACACTCACTAGAACACAGGTGTTAGCTCACCTGGGCACTAATACTTTGCGTGATTGAATGAAATATTTCACACTAGTTGGTCTGAATGCATAAGTATGCGTGTGTGAACAGTATTTGTATTGTGTACACGTTGACATGTGAACATTTCTGGAGCCAACAGGTGTGTTTATAACATTTGAGTGTGTGTGAGGACAGGCCCCGCCCTTACAGACCTGTATTACATCTGAACCTCACCGTAATGATTGTAACCATCCAGCAACTTGTTGCTTTATGCTGCTTCATGGTCCCCCCCCCCTCCTCTATGATCACCCTCCTATCCCCCCCTCTCTAACATTCTCTTCTTCCCTTCTTTCCTTTTCCATTCAGTCCAAGACAAAAGATTTTCAAATATGATTAAAATAAATAAAGTTTGCTCTCGATTCCAAAAGGGGTTTATTCAGACATACCTCTGGTTTGTCAGAAGATTCATAATCTGTTGTTAAAGTAAAATATGTCCAACACAAGAGGCCGTCAGCTCGCATCTGTCTGCCCAGCTGTTGGACATGGACAAGTTAAAAATAAAAAATAAAAAAGAAAGAAAGAACTTAAGAACTGACCCCTGACCCCCCCTCATGTCATGACTGCCTAACCAACCTTTTATTTTTCAATTTGTAGAATTTGACATTGACTTTCTCTTTTGGGTTGGATTTTCTGTAGTGAACATAAATGTTGACTCGTTCTGTGGATTTGTCCACAGAGTTACAGCGAGGAGTTGGCAGTCTCTGCTCAGGCTTGGGTTGACAAATGTGTTTTGGACCACGGACCCCCCAGCTCCAGAATGCTCAACGGTACATTTGTGTTTTCATAATGGTAATGTTGTAGCACACTTCGCACACTTTTTTCTATAGGAACTAATGACTCAAAGTAAACTGTCGGCCTTAGTTTGTCTTTTTGTTATGAATGAAAATAGATGAAAAGTGTCATCATGAAACATGATACAGTCCATTGACCTTTGATGAAACCTGTTTTATCACATGGAGATCAGAAACACCAAAGAACAGACATACATTCATTTGTTTCCTTCTCATTACCCAGGATATGAATTAGGTGAGAATCTGTTCTATTCAACCTCCCCAATGTTATGGAAGTCCATCATCAACGCCTGGTATAAAGAGGTGTCGCACTTCGCTTTTCCCAACGCATCCACTAATGGAAAACCAGTCGGCCACTACACCCAGGTGACGACACATCTGTAATAACTCATTTTAGCCTTTTTCTTTGGATTGTTTTAGCTCTGGTTTACATTCTTTCTTCCACTTCCCTGTCATTTAGCAAACACACAAAGACATATAATTAAGGAGAGACTTTTATCAGTGCTGAAAAATGGTTTTAAATTAACAGTGGATAAAGTTAGTTAAAAGTCAGTTACTTTTTTACGTTGAAGTCATTTGGCCTCTTATCAAAGACACTTTCACCTCTCTAGTTGGAAAACGTTTTCTTCTAAAGCAGTGTTTTTCAACCTTTTTTGAGCCACGGCACACTTTAACCTTGACAAAAATCCCGCGGCACACCAGCATCCAAAAAAATAGATAAATAAAAAAAAAAGAAAAAGCTCAGTCTGTATTGATCTACAGCCGCTCTGCAATCTCACATGCATTTTTGTGATAATTGTTGCAGAAAACGCTGGAAGCTGCAGCTGTTTTTTCTAAAAGATGTATTAAAAATTAAGTCAAAAGATTCAAAAACTGTTTGATGTGTGTTCGTTGTTTTAAGACGTTAAGAGGAGAGACTCATTGTGCGCTAAGACAGTCACTTTACTGTATCATGGGAGATGTAGTGCCCGTAATCCGCCGACCGCAGAAAGACCAGCGTCTTTGAGCTTCATGGTTTTGTTCACTTGTTCCAGTCTGATACCAGATTCTGTGGAAAGCTACACCGCTAAAGACGAGCTTTAGCTGGTATTTTTGTTAGAACAGAGAGACTTTTTTGCGCTAAATCGAAACAAGGAAGTGAATACTTTAACCACTTCTGATTGGTCAGACTGATGACATGTGATTAAGCCTTCAAGAATGATTGGTGGAGACAGTTAAAGGGGCGGGACTTTCCTTACACAGTTATAGCTGCAGCTAAATCGCGGTATCCCGTTAATCTTATCAAAATGTCTTTAATAGAATCAAATAAACACAAAGAAAAAATAATTTTATGATTTTTCATATTCTTAACTTCTCAGTGTTTTATCAGGGCCTGTTTGGATGAACAAAGAGCTGATTTCCTGGAGATGGTAATTGCTTTTAGATCAGTTAATGAGGGCAATTTCTCACGGCACACTTGACCATCTCCCACGGCGCACTAGTGTGCCGCGGCACACTGGTTGAAAAACACTGTTCTAAAGAACCAACCAAGATGAACGAGAAAAAAAAACACTTTTACCACAAACAGCCCAAATGGCTACAAGTTGGTTGGGTTTCAAAAAGGTCCAACCCCAGAGATTCAGTCATACATGGAGAAGTACCATTCTGAACTGGTGGGACCAGAAGTCGAGTTCAAAGCCAAACAGAAAGGGGGGCCAATAGGACCCTGGTAAGGGAGGGCTGACTCCAGGTATCAAAAAGCCGACTTGTTCACCTGAAAAAACAAGATTTGGGAACCAGACTGTAAACTTGTTTGTTTCTGTTGCAGTTGGACTCCATCACATGAAGGGGGAATAGGGACTAAACTGTTGGTGTAACAAGCCCCGTACAATGGTTACTTGCTGAACTAACTTGGCTCCACCCAACCGTTGTCAAAAAAACTTGGCCCTAACCATGCCTGTAACAGAATAAAGTCAACTGATTTAAAAAAATAAATGACCCCCCATAACACACACACACTTACACAATCCCTCACACACTTGGGCAACAAGACAGTTTTTGTAAGGAGGCTTCGCTTTGGTATATTTACTATAAAGAGTTTGACAATTTTATCTTGGTGGTCCAAATTGAAAATGCTCCCATCTGAAACCAGCCTCCAGGTATAATCGCTTCGAGTTGTGCAAGGTATGAGAAGTGCTCCTTTACAAATCAAGTTTGATTTGATCCAGTAGTCATTTGATGAACTACAATATCTGGTAATTCTTTGTGTCAAACTCAAAAAAATGGAATTTGGGAGCATTGTGTTGAGCTGTAGTGCACTATTTGAGTGTGTTCCAATTTTTTCCAATCTTCCCTTATTTTTGACAATTTTTTGTGTAAGAAAATTGGTGTTTAAATGTGATTTCCTTGGAGTTTCACACTGGAAAAACATATGACAGAAAAGAGAGATGGAGGATGTGAATGTTGACATCTCTAAGGTCAGGTCTGTTTCATTTTCATCTAAGATATTTCACATTGTGGCTCTTTTTTCTAATGTCACACACACAGCAAACTCTGATGACTCCTTATTTAAACTGCAGTGTCTTGGCAGATGCACTTTGTGAACATGTGTTGTGTTTCTCTGTGTCAGGTGGTGTGGAACAGCTCGTACAAAGTTGGCTGTGGAGTGACTCTCTGCTCCAACAACATCTATCTCTACGGCTGCCATTACTATCGCGCGTGCGTGCAGGTCTTCCTCTGACCGCTCAAAAGACATTTTATTCCACATTTGCTCTTTAAAGGACAGACCTCAACAGTTTATGAGCACATTTACTGACACATCCTTCTAGTTAACTTTAACTATTCTTTTCTTTATTAGTGGAAACTTTAAGAGGTGGCCCCCCTACAAGGTTGGAACCCCGTGTGCTTCCTGTCCAAACGACTGCGTGGACAAACTCTGCAGTAAGGAACAATTTAAAAAAAAAAGAAATCTGGTTTGTCTGACGGCTTTAATGTAAAGAGTTCTCCCATTTTACCCCCTTTCAGCCAACCCCTGTCCCTATATAAACCGCTTCCTGAACTGCCCGGCCATGAAAGCCTTGGGTGGATGTCAAAACCCCCGCGTGTCCTCCTGGTGTCCTGCGTCATGCAAATGCTCCTCTGAGATCATTCCAGTCTACTAGACTGAAGTGTGCCGCCAGTGCTGTGACATGCACGGGACTTATCATGATGACACATGGAAAAATAAAGCACAGCTCATTTTCTTGTCATCCTTGAAGGGACGTACTGGAGTTTTTCTTTCAACAAAACGTATTTATTTTCAGATCCTTTTGGGGGAAAAAGAAAATCCTGATTTGAAGGTTTGAGAATGAAGAAATATGGAATATGAGCGAAACGTTTTTCAGGTTGTGTTGCTACCATCTAGTGGTTTCAAAGCTTAAAGATAAAAAAATGATAACTTTTTTACTAGTTTAGAATAAGCTTAAATGGATGTCCATCAATGGCTAGCTTGGCAGGTTAGTCATAAAAATGATTTATGCCACCCAAAGTGTGAAAGAAGAAAACTGTAGAGAATTTCATTTAAAGTGTAAGTTTCCATTAATATAAAAAAATATGATGATTTAACTTTTAAAATAGTTTTTTTTTGGGTATTTAGTTTTCAGAGGCTAAATGTTTGTGCATTCACATTGACTTCACTTCATATTGATACTTGACTTTCTAACAAATCCTAAATTCTTCTGCAGAAACGTGACATTTTAATGGACTTCAAACAATTAAAGAAAGATATTCAACATCTCTGCTTTTTTGCATTTTTTTTGTTTAGTAGTAAATTTCCTGCTTTATAGACACAAGTTTAGCCCAATGTCTATGTCAGAATCCCACAATTTACCATTTTTGTCCATGAAATACTGTTTTTTATCCTTCATTTTTGCATCAATTATCTAAAGGAAAATTGTGAGCCTCCCAAATGAATTCTTGAAGTCACATGAAATCATCTGTTAGGATTTAATTTAACAAGAAAAAATCTGATTGACATGATGAGTGTGAACCCTGAGAACTCAGACCTCTTTGAAGGCAACCAGGTCAAGGAGTCTGTCTGATATTTGTTCAGACTTTATTTTTTTTTATTTTTTTTTTATTTTATTGATTTATTTCAAGCATTGTAGTCAAAGCAATAAAGAATTTACACATATTTATCAAACTCATTACAGAAATGATGAAATGCATAGATTAAAAAGACAGAAAACAAAACAAAAATGTCACTTAAATCATATATGCTTAATTGAATATAGTGATAATTAACTGAGGTATAAGTAGAGTTTGATTTATTGCTTGAAAAGGAGTGGGAAGAAGCAAGCTTATATAATCCCCCCCCTACTGAGTTCATTCATTTGATAGTTTAACAGTGTTTTTAAATCCGGTTCTGATCAGATAGATTCTCTTCAAGTAACAAAATCCAGTGCCTAGAAATGATTGATGCTCTTCAGAAAACATTCATTCATGATTTCAGTAAACAGTAACGATACCGATATTTAATAATAATTGATTATCACTTGATGACTTGATGGTCATCGTGTTCTTGAAGAAAACACTTAATCCCACAGTGCCCCAAACTAACAAAACATATCCAAATTTTTAAACTAATATTTGGCTAAAACAACAATCAGATTGATAAGATGTAATTAATTACTGCGGAAGTGTTGATCTTAAGTATCAATAGACAGTCAAATGATGAAAATAAAAATATTCAGAAAGCTGGGACGGATAGATAGATAACTATATTGATGCCTAAGGAAATTATGTAGCAGTCTACTGCTCCGTACACTCATAAGATCATTCACACTAAACAAATACTAAAAAATCATCTTCTTTCTCTTTCGGCTTCTCCCATCAGGGGTCGCCACAGCGAAACAACCTCTCCTTTGAGGATGAGTCGCATGGTAAACTTGGCAATGTTTTTACGATGGATGCCCTTCCTGACGCAACCCTCTCAAATTAACCGGGCTTGGGACCGGCACAGGAGCAGAGAAGGGAAAAGGGAGCAGCCCGGATTTGAACCCTGGTTTCACGGACGGAAGGCGCCGCAAACCAGCACGAGCTAGACTGGCTCCCCACTAAACAAATACTAAAGAATACATAAGGAAAAAGAAAGTGTTCAAAAATAGCTTGAAGCTGCTGTTTTGGCAGTCAGAACATCTCTGCTGAGCTGATTGTTTTGTTAGCCAACTTTTGTGGGTCGTCGGGGTCCGAGGAGGGTCGTAGAGAGGAGCGGCTGCATCTTAACCTTGTACTATCCTAGGCACTTTAACATTGGGAGTGGGGTCATCCGGACCCCACAAGACAGTGAACCTCTTTTCTTCAATGATCTTCACTGGTTTCCATGGATTACATGACATCCTCTCCACCTTTATCCACCTTTGTCCTGGGAAAGATAACACGTCAATGTAAGGGTGGGGTCATCTGGACCCTATAAGATGGCACAAGGGTTAAGGGGGGGGCGCAAGTAGTCTTGCAGTTCCCTTGAGGCTCGTATGGCCACCTTAAAGGAGGTAATGAAAATGGAATGTACCATTGTCGTGCGTGCAGTAAGTGTATTGTAATGACAATGGAAGTTACACGCATTGATGACGTACGGGTGATGCTGTGGTACGGCGTCCTCACGCACACGCTAGTCGTTAGTGAGGTGCGAGTAAAGGCTCGACAAAAGCTGCACGTGATCCACAAGTTCCGTAGGACGTCCACAGGATGGAATCACAAGCTGCGGCCTAAAAACAGCAACATTCTACGTTTTTACACTTTTACTTCTGCTCCTTTTTCAGTAAAAGCACAGAAATTAAGGGGTTGTTCCATCCAGAAGGGTCTCAAGATCTCTCCTACAACAAACCCACAGCCTACAAAGCACATGAAATTACAGGAAGTCTGTAAATTGCTTTGTTTTCTTGTTTTGAGGACAAACGTTGATATTGTTTCTGCCTTATTTTATGAAAGTTTGTGCCAACAGTGTGAGGCGTCAGAGAAAATACTGTCCAGCAGATGGCAGAGTTGGGCAACTTTTGCATCCACTACAGCTTTCAAAGGACGTTTCTGTGCAACAAAGAACCATTGAAAATTCAGCCATCACTCCGTGTGTTTTAGGGATGAATCTAAAGAATAATCGTCAGGGGGAGCATACAAGTCTTTTCCTGTTCCTGTTGTGAAACTTCCTCCACTGGGTGTGAGGACTTTCACAAGAGGCCGTTGTCCAGTTAGAGATGTTGCTTCACCGCTGAGATGAGTCCACCTTCTGCTCTAACTGTCCTCATAAAGAGGAAGATGACGGTGAGGAGATCTGTCTGAGGAAGACCAGTAAACAAGAGTCTTGTGAGCTTTGGAGCGGCCTCCTTCGTCGCATTAAGCTTCGGGAAAAACTCTTGAATGAATTGTCAGCAGCCACACTAATGTTTTGAACGTGTTTTCTGTTTGAGTCTTAATTTCTGCTTTTCTGACTAAAGTAGTTGCTGGTGGAGCGGTTGCCCTGAAATCAAAGGCTTAAGGGTTCGATTCCGGTGGCTAAACACCATTAGCATCTTTTTGAACATTTTCCATGTCGTGCGACCACAAACAGTTTGATTGACTACGATAACTCCTCCCACTGTGCTGATTGAAGCTTTGCGGTGTAAATTAAGGGATGTAAATGGATGCTTTGTCATGTTTGACTGTGCTGCAGGTTTGGCTGTAGATGTCGTATTTCATTGAAGAACATGTCTATGATTTTAACTTGACTCAAACAAATTTTTTGATCTTCTTTGGCACCAATTTTAATTGTCATAAACTTTATTCCTTTGTGTGATTTAAATGTCAGTCAGTGGGTGAGTTTACAATTATCAAGCTTTGATTTTATTTTCTATTTCTGCTTAGAACACATGATATTGTGAAATTTTGTTGCATTTAAATGGATCGTATTTTTTATCAATAAAACTTTAAAGGTGGAATGTTGAGTTTTTAGTGGAGATGAAGAGTGACTGCGTTTTCTTCTTCCTGCCTCCACGATGACAACTTGTCTGTGTTAAAATGTTTGTTGCCCTTCTTAAAAATATAAAATAGGATCTTTTCTTTATTGAAATGCACATACCTCCATTAACAGACACGTTGTAACTTTGAATACAGTAATCAAATATGACCATTTGTGATATAGTTTTTTTTTGTACAGTTGTGTAGATGAAGGCACAGCAAACGTGTGTTTTTGTTTGGTTAAATCTGCTCTCATTTTTGGTGCAGTTTACTTGGATGTTCTTCCTTAGTATTGAATGGATCAGTGTTTCCACTTTGTGCACGAGACTTTAAATAAAGTTTGGTTTGTGTATGTGTGCGCGCGCGCGTCAGCGCTGGTGACTAACCTGGAGCGTGCCGCACATGTGGCGGGCAGGCCTGCGCGCACGGGGCGGTCCCGCTCCTGCTGTGGGTGTGAAAACTAATCAGAGGGTTTGAGTGGCAGCAGCTCTGGTTTCTTAGTAACAGCTTGGTAACAGACTGGACGGACTTTCTCAGGGAGAAAATTCGTTTGTTTTTCGAACGCGACCAGAATCGTGACGCGCGTGGCTGCGTCCTGAGGCAGTTTTTAAACGGGCGCCTGGACTTTGGCTCGGGTGCAGACGTTCAGTGGAAGCGGGGACCGGAGCTGTGCTAACACAGGCTACCTACCTAGCAGAGTTGGTAGCTCGGACCTAAAAAGTGCTGCAACATCAGAAAACCCTCCTCCTCCGCCTCCCTCCGTAGAGATCCCGGCCGCCTGGAAGGCAGGGACCCCGCGCGGCGGCACGGCGCTCCGCGTGAGCTTTGTGTGACCGTGAACTGATATGTTTGCTGGAAACTTGACACCAAACAAAGACTGGTGTTTGTTGTGCATTGTGGTGCGTTCACGGCGCGAGTTCACATCCGCTTCAGTGATCCTGAACGCCTCACGCGCTCGGTAAAGTCAGGCGGCGGGCTTCTCTTCGCGGCGCAGCGGTGGTGCGGCTCGTCCTTCCGCGGGGAGGCCGGCAGACATGTAGAGCGGGAGGGACGCTGGACGGAAGCCCGAACCCCGAAGGCGCTGCCACCCCGCGCCGCGCGCGCGTGCTTCAAGTGCCTATGGCGGAGTCCGGGGAGCGCGCCAGCCCGCCTCCAGTCGGTGTCGGGGAGGCGGCCGTGCCCGGGGACGAGACAGCCGGCAAGGCGAACCGTGACGAGTCGGTTGTGAACGGGGACTGCGGGATTTCGGACGTGATGGTCGGCGCGGCGGAAGACGCCGCTGTGAGGCTGGACGCGAAGGCGGAGATACCGCGCAGGAGCAGCATCATTAAGGTAAACCCCCTCCGCTTCTGCTGCTGCATGCAGGCTCCCACAGCAGGGCTGGAACCGGGTCACCGGAGCCACATCCTGCTCTGTCCCTTCTGGTCCTGGGCTTGCAGATGAATACCAGGAACCCAGACCGTCTGAAGAGCCGGGATCCGGATCCTCAGCATGGATGTGAAGGACAATGCTCTTTGTGTTCAGACACAAACACCCAGGTGTGGGATAAACCACGACCTGAGGCGTGTGCTGGTCGGGCTGCACACGCCTCAGTTTGCTGACTAGTCTGGTCTATTTCAGGCTGTCATGTGGAGGTGCAGTGGAGCGGTTTACCTGAAGCTCTTACAGACCCCACTCCCATCAAAATGCTGTTTTTATTAACATGTTCTTGCTGCATTTTTCTCATTTGTCAAGAAAACGAAGCTTGCAAATCAGGAGCATATGAAAAAATACAGTTTGAAATAAAGATCCTAGTTGTGACGTAGGAGCTACAATCGGCTCCCGGCTCTGCTCCATTCTGATCAGCCACCTGCAGACCAAAAGATCCATGAACGTCTTTGTTTTCCTCGTCTGAGCTGGATAGCCACGACATTGCTGGCATTTTTGTTGCACCGTTAATGTTAGGTTGGGTGTGTGAGAGCTGTAAGCTAGCGGAAGAGCATGTAAACAGATGGGTGACGGGAAGTGGGGGTGGGGTTGCTCTGCACTAAATTTTTACAATATATCGCAAATTTATCGTTATCACGATGTCAAGCTGTGCAATATCGCAAAAGTCAGCGAAAATTGTGATTAATGGTTACCATAAATGTGTTAAAACAATCTTATGGCAGCTTGAAGTATTTATGCATTTGACCAATCGGATGGACCCCTTTACATCACTGACCAATTGGATTGGAGCCCTTTTAATGTCAGATGTCCGCCTACTATGCAGACGAGGGTCATTTGGAGTTTAAACGAAGGGATATTGATTCTTATTTAAATTAAACTGTTTCAGTGAAATGGAAGTGATGTTTTTGGTCGTTTTGCTATTTGTTCATGTACTGCAAGTAATAGGTCATCGCAATATTCATCACTAATATCGCAAATTATACTCACATCGTGCAGCCTTAGTCTGCACTACTCAGAGGTGAAGTTCTACTGGAGTCTCTTTTTACCGGCTTATTTTGTCTCTGGTTTCAATATTTTACCAGTTTCCTCCTCTTGCAGCAGCTCCCTTCATCTCTTACTCAGACTATGTTAAAAAAAATCCACTGACTGAATCAAACTTCACTTAAGATGTGGAGTCATTAAATCCACAGATGGTTTCCTGTGTAGCTTTCTCGTATTTTCTGTAGTTTTAAATCTAAGAAGTCCTCATTTTAATAATGACATTTTCAGTCGAATTATTAGTTTTGTGAATTTTTATTTTCAAAATTGGTTTAGCAAAGGAAATTTGGAAACTAAATGGATTCAATTAAACTAAAAATCTGAGTTGATTGAATGGATTGAGGTATTTTTTATTTCCAGTTCCATCTGTTATAGTCTTCAACTTTGGCAGTCCTCTGTTTGATTTCTTGGTTATCATTTTGTGAAGAACTACAACTCATCAAACCAGCAGTTGTCCACAGGGAGCACCATAAAAGACAAACCGTTAAATTAACAAAGAAAAACACAATTATGAGAATCTGACATGAATCACTCCGCTAGCTTGAAAAAAACAACAACAACCAATCTTCTTGTTTAAATGAGTAATTTTCTTTTCCATGTGACAGATTTGTAGTCAGACCTGAAGCTTCAGGCGAACTAAAATGAAGCGTTTTGATTTTACTCATCTGTTTTTCCTTCTGCTCATTTGTGGTCTGTGTTTCCTGAAAGCACCTCTGATCAGGACAGAGAGAAAAGTAACCGGCTAGTTCCCCTTCAGGCAGTCATAAGCACCTCGTCATGACATCACATTTACCTCCTCGATATTTCTGAACTTCAGCTCTGTTTGGTGTCTGGACAGCTTTCACACTGCAGTGAATCACAGCACAGTTCATCTACAAGTAAGCAGAGAGCCTCCTTCTAGAGCGAGATGAAGCTCTGGAGGCAGCAACGTCTAAAACAACAATTCCTGCTAATCTGTGGTTGTCTAAGCTAACACGGTCAAACAGATTCTCTCTTTATATAGACCTAAAGTCTGGCAAAGGGCCTAAAAGTGTCCGTCGGGTTATCATTCCATGCAATCAAAAGGCTTTTGCGGTGAGTGAGCCACATGTGGAAACAGTGGGTGGTCCCTTGCTTTTATTTCTTTGAAGCTCTAAGCAATAAGACGGCTACTTACTTAACAGAGTTTGCTAAGAAAGGCCCGATTGTGGACTTGGTCTTTACATTTATTGATGTTGCTGTCAGCGCACGGCCACAGAAGAAAAGGAGCATTTGTGAAACATCACATCCATACATTTGCTTTGAAGAGAGATAGAAAAAATAAATGCACGTTCAGAGGATTTTGAAGTTCAAAATATCATTTTAGAGCTGGAATTGTTATCTTTTAACATGTCTGCAGACTTTGACAATTTTCTGAAAGATACTGCAAAGGCACTGATGCTTCCTGACACTCTTAAAAATGTTTTGGGTTGCTGGTTTGACTCTACTGTACATCTTGCTTCTTGCTGTTGTGGTTGTCATTTTGTCATCAGACTACAAAAGAGGTTTTCATCTTCTATTCATCTTCGGGGGTGCTGGAGCTTATTCCGGCCACTCGTGGGCAAAGGCAGGGGACACCCTGGACAGGTCGCCAGTCTGTCGCAGGGCCACATATCACAGACCCGTGTACATTTACATTCACACCAAGGGACAATTTAGAGTGACAAATTAACCTATGAAGAATGTTTTTGGACGGTGGGAGGGATCCGGACTCCCCGGAGAAAACCCACGCATCCACAGGGAGAACATGCAAACTCCACACACTGACGTTCTGGTTCAGGTGGACCCTAGCAGGGACTTGAACCAGGGGGCCTAACCACTGTGGCATCGTTTATCCACAGAAGAGGTAAAGATGGAAAACTGAAAAGTTCTGTCTTTTTAGGGGATTACTTAAGGCATCGTCTCCTGAAGACTGAGTGATCAAAGCCTTAATGATTTAAAATTAATCATTCATAATGGTTTGTGATGAGGATCCTGGATCAAAGCTGCCAAGGTGTCTACAGATTCACAGAAGTTGCATTTGAAGATTTTCAAGCCCTTTTTAACAACATTTGCCAGTTTTAAGCCATACCTCGAACCATTTTTCCATGAATTTACAATTTCCCATTTTCTCGGACCGATGAGCATTAGCCTATTATCTAGCTGAGAGTCCTGAAAGCCCCCCTCCAATTACCTCTTGATCTATTTTCAAAGGGTTCCAAGTGGTCTTCACATTATGATTATGCAGTTTATCTAGCCAAATTCTAAAAACCTGTGTCGTTTTCTAGGACATAGTTTCTGCAGAGCGGCAGGAGCATAACAGTTTTGCAGAAGATGTCATCCATGCTTCTATCAACATTCTTTCCACAAACAGGTTTCTCACAGCTGGCATTTTAGCCGGCAGGTTTTTCCGGCGCAGCATTCCTCTCTCACAGCGTGGGTGTTGAACTTTGCCATAACCTCACTCTGGAGTTTGATAAAAGCAATATTGACAGTTTACCTCGTAAAGCAGTTCTCAGCACGCTGGAGGGGAGCGGCACGCTCTGGACCAGCTTTTGTTGACTAAGAAAGGCCATTGCATACTTGACTTCTTACTGGAGATGCTGTGGGGTCAGATCAGTTTTTTTTTTTTGTTTTAAATAGAAGCCTGTTGTTTTTGTCCAGTTGAGTCAGAGGAATCCGTCCTAAGCAGAATGCAGTGACCTTGATTCTGCAGCTGCCGTGGAAAACATGAGCAAGAAGTGAAACTCGGGTCAGTTTTAAACGGTTTTATCTTGTTTGCTGAGCAGCGCTGCAGCGCACAGATGAAGCGCCGTCTGAGTCACAGCAGAAATGACTCGGGATAACTCGAAGCCAAAATAAATGTCATGTAAAGTCAGCGTCAGGAAAGCTTGTTCCACGGCATCTGCTCATCTCTGGAGCTGTCACACGACAGCTATTCGTCTTGGTAATTAACTATGTGAATAGCTGTTGTTGCTTTTTTTATATGTTTGCAACTAAAGGCAAATACAGAATTGAATTTCTGTTGGTTGGTTCTCACTGCCACCTATCAGCAAGTTTGCCACGTTGTGTTTCTATTCAGGTGAACGGAGACCAAAAGATCAGAGTAGATTCAAACCATCATGATTGGTCAGCTGTGACAGAGCTGAGAGTGACATTTTGAAGCAATCGCATTAATAATGATTAACCATTACACAGAATCAATGCGGTCACTATCAGCGGGCCTTACAAACCAAAGTTTTACCTTGTAACTATAGATGATGAGGACAAAAAGCTATAGCCTTAGTCACAACTGCCCTTAAGGGCAACGAGCTGTCTGCAGGTGAAACGTGTACAAAGCAAGTGACCCGGACAAAAGGTCATGATTGTAGACCGCTTGATAAACCGGTAGAGATACACATTTTTTTGATGGGCGTTCTGCGGGTGACATGTTGTAGTGAACACGTAAAAGTAAGTAAGGGGGAAGTGGATGAGACACAGATATTTCATTTTTTCAACTCCCCTTTCTAAATCCTGTGACTGCACAAGGCGCAAGGAGCGCATACTTATCACTTGCACAGCACTATAAATATGCACTAAGGTCTGTGGATCAGAACTTGGGATGGTCCCTCGCACACGGTTCCGGACCAGAGGAGACAGATCCTTCCAGGCTGTTGCTCTGAAACTCTGGAATGAGCTACCATTGTCCCTACGTTCCCAGGACTCTGAATTATTTTAAAAATCAAATAAAAAAGTTTTATTTTTGCAAAGCATTTGAAAGGAAACTGTTTTTATTTGGGCTTGGGATGATTGTTTTACGTGGTATATGCCTTTTGTCTTTCATGTTATATTTACCCTCTGAAGCACCTTGTGACTTCTGTCTGTGAAAGGTGCTATAGAAATATAATGTACTTACTAATGACTAATGTGTGGCGTAAGGACAGCCTATGACAGCATAACCTGTACGTCACAAGTGCGTTCTAATTCGTTTAGCCTTACGACTACTTCACGATACACTTACTACACGCAAGACAATGGTGCGTTCCATTTTGTAATGGATTTGAATCTAAACTGATCGTCTCCCATTTGAACCCCATTATGCATATCAATTGTGCAGCAAAGTCGTGCAGATATTTTCTTGAAGGGCGTGGAGTTTGCTTCTGACAGCCTCAGCTACTGGAGATGGTGGCTGTGAAGGGCTGAACCCGTGTGAACTGTTTCACTGTCAGAACGCTCAGTTCTTGTTGAACAGTTTCTCTGCATTCTGGAGGATGTGGTTGAGGCGGCAGCGCGTCCTCTCATAGTAACAGCTGTTAAAGTTACCTTACTATTGTCGAGGTTTCAGTTAGTGGGTGTGAATACATCTGTGCTTCTTAACAGCTCTGTGCCTTTTCAATTAAACCTGCTTTCCAAATATTACGAGCTGTAGGATTCCTTTTTTTCCCCCCTCCAAAAGTGATGAGAGGAAGAGGCTGATGAAGAGCACAGATACCTGCAGGGAAGGATTGTCCTCTCAAAGCCAGCTTTTGTAGCACGAGGAATGCTGAGTTGTGTGCAAATCTTAACTTGTTACAGAGTCGACACACTGAAAGCCCGAAGCTTTAGGGTAGCGTAGCGAGGCATGAAGTCTCCAGAGGAGGAAGCTTCACTGAAGTCCTGAACAGCACTCCACTTTTGAGCACAAAATAAAACTGATTTATGCTTAAAGACAAAAAGTGGGAATTTTAGGGCGTTTGTAAAAAAAAAAAAAGAAAAAAAAAATGTCTGACCTTTACGTTTCTTGAGCGCATTTAAATGAGTACAAAAACAAGATTTCTTGAATCGTCTGATTCTTTAGTGCCCATTTGAACAGTAGGCCTTTAATAAGCTCCAGTGTTGACATTCTTTGAATTACCGCAACTATTCAACCGTTTACGCGATTAACGCAATTGCAGCGGATATGGGAGCCGAGTAAAGCAGCCTTGTGCTGATAAGCAACACTTTGCTGCATTGATGAGTTCATGCAGTGTTGGTCAAGTTCCATTGGAATTATGTTATACGCGATAGTTCAAATGGTGTGTGTTGTTTTCCCAGTGGATTGCCCCCTTGAAAACATATGTCCTGGCATGTATCTACATTTTTCTTATTTGTTTTGTACTTTTACATCTGCAGAAGAGAGCAAAATGTGAAAGTAGTGTTGTTTATCCTGCTTTACTCATTTGAAATAAACGGAACTTGTTCATTTTGCAGTTAATTAAAAAAGGAATTGGAAGTTCTCGTGTACCTACAATTAAAACCCAGCGCCAATAACCCTTGTGTTTAACTTCCTTATCAACAGTGTATTCTTAATTCTAGGACTTCAGTGTTTACAGTGGTGAATTTGAGCATCTTGCATGTGGGTGGCAGAAGAAATAATGACCCACCACTAACAGCTTTCTTCTCACTTAACTTCTCACCTCAGAACTTGCCAAATAAATAGAATCTTGACATTCCTTTGTCCACACATTTTCCTCCAGCCTTCAAATGTAAAACAACAAGGTTTTCTACATGGGTTTTATTCCCGTATCATCAGAAATCATGCATTCAGTTATTGGAACAAAGAATTTTTTTTAAACAAGACTAAAAATGTTGTTTTCATGTCTTTGCACTGCTGATAATGGTTTGTACCATTTTTGATAAGCTCTTGCTGCTGAAGATTATGGTTTGTACCATTTATTAATTAGCTGTTGCATTTTAAACCCCTTCAGTTTAACCAGAACCCTTGATTTGACTTGATTTTTAGAACACAAAGAGAAACTGACATACACGTTTTATATGTGATGAAACGACGGTGACAATACACTAAGGACCTGTGCTTTAATGATCTATGCAGATAAAGTAACTTTCCATGAAAGGAAGCAGCAGCATCTGGTTCTGGTGTTTAAATAAACTATGTAAAGTCTTCTTACTTTATAGCTGCTGGAGATGCATGCCTGGAGACCGTCTTCTCCAAAAACCACAGTCATTTTTATTATATCCATCCATATTTTGTTACATCTGCCTGCTCAGATGTCTCACATTGTGAAAGTCCCGTTCTGTAACGTAAAAGAACATGTTCCTAAATTCCTGCAGGTCATTCAACACCATCTAACCCACACTGCTGTTGGACAGCTATCTTATAAACACATCACGGTTTGTGATGCTGAGGAGCTGTGTGCCTGATAGAGGCAAGTATCAGTGCTGAACAACAGAATCATTCAATAGACAAAATCTCTGTTGAATTTGATTTGCAGTTCAACATGATTAACCCTCGAACACCAGAGATGTTGCTGGTGACACTTGAATACCACACCCTCTTTGACATATGGTAACCATTTATGCCATCAATTTGAATCAACTGATTCTGACGCGGAGAAAAAGCGGCTTTGCGACAGTGCGCCGATATGCCTCCTAGAGTCCAGGATGATCTCCTTTGTCTTAGTGGTGTTAGTCATGAGGTTGTTGGCCTATATTTTCAATGTTCTTTATGCATTGATAATTAAGGATTCTGAATAAATGAAGAATTTTGTCCACCAGAAACACAATTTGTTTGGTGAAGAAAAATGTTACATAACTAGTGTATTAAACTTAACTATAAAATTGTGAATTGTTCCATGAGCACATTTTTATGTGAAAAAACCCCCACTAATAGTTATTTGAAAGAAAAAATATTTATAGATTGATATTGAATTGAAAGTAAAAAGGATTTTCTGAGAAACTGGTCATTAACAATTCAGGGAAATGTACTCCTGTTGTTTCATCACTTTATATCACAAACCTTCAGTACAATTCATCTACAGATATGGTCTGACCCAACTTAACTTGTTAACGGGTTTTTGGCCAAAAACCTTTTGATAGATAAGAAAGCCATAAAAACATTTTATTATTCAATCTATTGGTTATTAGACTGAATCAGTGCCAATATTTAGGAAAAATCTGGTTCGATATAATGCCAAAAATGTCTGTTCTAGAAGACAAGCAGTCGGGGTATGGACTCTTTTGAAAACATGTTTAGGTATTGTGGTTGCTGTGGGTGGAATCTGTTCTCCCAGACAAAGCAGTTTGTGTTTGATGGTCAGTTATTAAAGATTATCTGGCAGACATCTTTGATGCATGGTTCTGGAGTGGCTTGGGGTTTATTGGCTTTTATATTTAGGGCTGTTTGCTGCCGCACTCACTGAAATCATTGCACATTCATTGGCTGAGATGTCACTGATGTACACAAATGTTTCAAGCCTCACTTTTTTATGTCCAGGCCTGGGGATATAGAGACGAGGCTCAGAAAGTTTTGTTGTTGTTAAGGATTTAAGTTTCCAATCAAATAATTTACCTGTTATTGAAAAGGAAGCTGGATGATTCAACTCTTCCACTTCAGTCAGAGATGTTTATTTAAATTACCGGCTGTAAGTAGAACAAGGACAGAGGTGTAAACTTGAGCGTAGATTAGATATGAAACGAGGTACTCTTAACTGAAACTGATGACTAAAAAGACTCTTAAAGGCCTTTGGCTTTACCATCACTGCGTAACCGCAGATGGAAACGCGCTGTGTGAGACTGTTGTGCATGCGGATGGTAGAACCCAGCGATGTTCCTGAGAAGGTTGAGAAAAAAACAAGACTGCATGAGAGAGCTGGGGGGGCTGGCTGCCTGCAGTCTGCATTTGCTCTGAAATCATTCCTGACTCCAGCAGCCACAGGTCAGCCCGGTGTCACATCAAGAATACTTTAATGATTAATGTCCCCGGCTGGTGCTTGAACCATGTTGTGCATATTTATCTTTGGTAGGCTTTATTATTGTAAGTCTGTAGTAACGTCTGGGAGATTAAAGACACTTGAAGACGACTGGAAAGAGCAGAAAAGCTAGCTTCCTGTTTGTCAAAGGTCTGTAAAATACCACAGTAGGTTTACAAACCCTCAACTCAGACTATACCTTCAAGGCTGTTTAAGTCGAACTGACCAGGTTTTCTACCCATCTTCTAGTTTAAACGCACAGAAGCTGATTTCACTTTTTATTTTACAGTTTTGGCCCCCAAACACAGTAAGGGTCCTCCCAGTTCTTGTTGTTTTAAATAAGTCTTTAGAATTCGCATTTTTATTTAACTGACCAAAACATCAATAGCCGAACAATAGCAAACTAAAAAGGTTCAAAAACGTTCAATCGTTAATTTCTCCATACCTGAACATGATTATTAAAATCAGCACACTTACTACCGGGAGTGTTGAAGAGAATTATGAACCAAAAATCAAGCTAACGTTCACAAAGACAAACCAAAAAAAAAAAAAAAAAAAAAAGAGTTTAAAAACGAGGTTTTAGGGGGTCAACATTTTTAACATTGGTCACCTTTTTACATTTGAACAGACAGAACCTCCCCAAAAGGTTTCTGGATTTGTATTGTGGACCGTTTTCCCAAAAATCAACTTAATAAGTAACTCCTTTGTAATCCTTGAGGATGGATTTAAATGAAGCGGACCCAGCTCTTGTGTCTGCTGGTCTTTTAACATCTTGCTGCTAATAAATCTGCAGACTATTCAGTGATAAAAATCAATCCCTCTCTGCATGATCAATCTGGTCTGTAGCAGTTGATCAGTCTGTGGTTTCCTCTGAAATCTTACCAGAATTTTACCAATGAGCAACAATAAGGAATAGAAATGGTCGCTGCTGAGTTCTACTGCTAAACATTTAAATATATCTCAAAGATCAAAAGATTTTGTTTGACATTTAAGTGGGATCTTTGTTTTAAAATACAATAACAACTAGAAAGCATTTGAAAAGGACAAGTTTTTGAAAGAAATAAACTTACTTTATTATTATTGACTGTTGTGATCATAGTCTTGGTCTTTATCTTTTTGTAAAAACTGGAAAATAAATGGTGATTTGTCCACAGTATTCTCATTTAATTAAAAGCTTTTGTGAGTTTTAGAACTCTAATTTACGTAAAAACAAACACTTAAAATCAATTAACAGTGGATCCTACATCTATATTTAATGAATGTTTCATTTGTTGAATGGAATTATGGAAATGAAATATCACTTTTCCGTGATTTTCTAACTTTTTAAAAAGTGTGTGTTTAAATTTGAAGTTTATTTTGGAAATCTGAGTTTAACTGTGATGCTCAGTGAACTGCAGTAAGAACATAGACAGTATACGTTACACTCTGAGGAAGTAGTCATGGTTTGGCAATTTTGGTGTATCCACCCAAATGGCTGTGTGTCCCAACATATCAGACATGATAATTGCACACTGCTCTCGTTTCAGTTGTGTAATCAGTTATGAAGATTACACAGAGTCTATGTGAAGATAATACTCAAATCTCCATTTCACCACTGCGAGTTTCCATGTTTAAAATCGACTAAACATGACTTTTCTTTCTTAGCTCAGAGTTTTCACAGCTGTAGATAGGAGGAACTTCTTTGTTTTTCTTCAGGGAAATGAAATGCTCGCAAAAACCTGCAACCAAAGTATTTGTCCTTTTTCACACTTGACCAAAAACTGAGCAGCTGCTGGGGGGAAACAGGTCTGAAGTCCCAGTGGATTTGACAGCAGTGCAGCAGGAGAACTGAAGACCTCAAATGGTGGTGATACTCCGACGAGCTTTATTATGAGATTCTTGTTGGACATATTTGATTCTAGCAGTTTGCTCATTTAAATGTTTACAAAAGTGTTTCTGTACTCCTTCCTTCTAAATCTCGGGAGCTGAAGGTGTCACTCTGGTCACTGGGATTAGAGGAAAAACTGTTCTCTGGAGCTTTGATGTGAAGATTCTTTGAGATGGTACAGATTACAGAAGGTCAGCGTGATGGAAATCTGAGTCGGCTGGTGATCAAACATGGAACCAAGATCAGACTGCTCTGATATTTGAACACGTATGTAACAAACATGCAGTCACAAAAAGAATTCACATAGAGCTGTGACGGTGTGGGACTTTTGATCACCGCGGTGATGAAGCAGCAGGAGTCACAGTGTCGCGGTTAACCAAACGGCGTCTTTAAATCTATTCTCACTAAAGCAGTCAGGGTACTGAAAACCCAGTGTTTTAAAGTTCATCTGATACTTGCTAATTGTGCTGTCAACTTCAGAGAAAGTGATCTTACTCAAAGAAGACCTAAAGGCCTTTTTCATACCAGTACGGGCAGGACAGGACTCAGTTTTAAATTCAAATTCAAATTTGATTTACATAGCACCTTTCATGTAAGAAAAACAAAAAAAAAACTCAACGTGCTGTACATAAAAACAAACAAGAATGCAGAAAACACCAATGCCTATTCATGCAATAAAATAATTAAATAAGTCTCGCACAATAAAATACACCAAAACAAACAATTAAAAGAGAAATGACTAAAGAAAAAAGCTAAAGAAGAGAGAACCCAGAAGGTGCCGTCTGCCCTGTCCTCCTGTTGGCCGGGGTGTCAGCATAGACACAAACATCCCGGCTACGGGTGGGAAAACACTCGTAAACAGTTAACTTGGCTAAAAGACATTAAACAAATAAATGTGTTTAAATATTATAAAATAAAAGAGTAAAAATTCTAGATTAAACAAATGTGTTAAAATATCGTAAAACATAAGTGTAAAATTCTAGATTAAAAAAATGTGTATGTAATAAAATATCAGTGATGAAAGTCTTCCGGGAATTCCCGGAAATCCGGGTTTTTGAGCAAACCGAACGTATTTTCCGGGAAATAAAGACCTGATCTCTACGGACAAATCGCTTTCCGGATTAGAAAATGGTCTGAAATCAGCTAATTTTAGCTTTATTTTCTATATTTCTCCGCAGATCGCTTCCTCTATGGTCGTGGCCATCTTTCGTCTTCCCGGCCTAATTGACCAATGACGGGACGTTTTAGTTGCTTTCGGATGCGTCGACGGGTCTGATTGGCTCTGTCTGCACCACGTGGTCAGCGTGACTTGCTTCCCTAGAGACCAAAACTGGCGGACCCACGCTAAACTTTCACAAACACATCTGAAGAGTTTGCGATCAAATTTGTGTTAAAATAATGGCAGGCATCGTCATTATTGAGCGTGGTCACGACCTCAGTTGTGAGAAGACGATAAAAAACAAATTGAAGTGGTCTTGGCTGGAAAAAAAAAAAAGATTTTTAAGGTAGTGTAGGTCAAATACTTTTTTGTGTAAAATAATCTCAAAACCACATTTTGAAATAATTTCAATTTTAGTTTTGAGTTTCAGTTTTTATTTTGAATACATTTCTCTATCTAATTTATTTGTATTTCCTAATTACCATGATTTAGTTCAGTATAGTTAACATTAATTATAAGTATTTGATGGTTTGGACCCGCACTCCCTTAAAAAATAATGTTTACAATGTTTTGTTTAGTTTGTATGTTTGTTTTGATATTTCCCAGATTACTTAGTATTGGTGTTAAAGAATTGATGTATTATGTTATAGAATTATAGTTTAAAGCAGATCCCATATTTTGATGTAATTATAGTTTGAGAAAACAGTGCAAGTGGATGTTGTACATCAGTCATTTCTAAAGCAGAAATAATGTATAAATAACTGAGGTATTTTCATAGAATATCATAGTTACTGGTGTTCTTTTTTGCCATTTGGGGCTTTGATGTTACTATATTTTAGCAATTGTATGTTTTGCAGCTTTAAGGAAAAGCGTAGATTGTAGGATTGTGTTACTTTGAGCAATTTTCCAAATTCTTTTTTAGGACCAGCAAGTCCTTAATGGAGAGTCAAACTAGGGGTTTGAATGACAAATCATGATGCTCCAATTAGTCTTAGTTTCTTGATAAAGAAGTGAATAACTAGCTGCCAGAATGCACCAGAATGCATCTAAGACCACGTATTTTTCCAAAATTTCGCTCTGTGCCCGCCATATCGCTCAAAGAAAAGTTCAGGGATTTTTTCCTTGCCTGACTTTCATCACTGAAATATGAAACAGAGTAAAAATTCTAGATTAAACAAATTAAACAAAATGATGCAATAAAATATCATAAAACAAGGGTTGAAAAAAAAAGATATAAAAAGATATGATATGAAATCTATTTAAAAGCTGGGTTAAACAGGTGTGTCTTAAATTTATTTTTAAACCTTCAACAGTAGATGAGGCCCTCACATCCTCAGGTAGGCTGTTCCACACATGAAGTCCGTAGTATCTAAACGCAGCCTCACTGTGGTTTTTTTTGTCCTGACCCTAGGGACCTTCAGCAGACCTGCACCTGAAGACCTAATAGCTCTGGGAGGTTCATAGGTTAAAAGCAAGTCTGACATAAAAGAAAGACTAAGACCATGGACACTCTTAAAAACTATTAAAAGAATCTTAAGAGTAGTAAATGCTAAAATCTTTATTTTGCTTCTACATTTAATTATAGCAGGCTTCTTTGAAGTGTGATGTGGTTTGGGGCCAGTTTGGCATAAAACTGAACTTCACCAAAAAAAAAATAAAGAAGAAGTACAAAGAAGAAAATGTGATATTAGCGTCACCTCTAGAAAATAACAGACATTTTCAGATTTTTTGTGGTTTGCTTGCGCTTCTTTAGATTTTTTTGTATTAGAAAATGCAGTGTTAAAGGCACTTTGTTTTGTTGGATAGTCTGTCTGTATTCACACTATTGATTAACCGCACCAGGGTTCATTTGCAAATACACCAGGACCATGAGTTCAAGACAATCAAAATTTTCTAGTTCAAACCAGATCAAAGTTCAGGTGGACTTTCGAATTTGCCAAACCGAATGACCTATCCAAGGATGTGAACTCTGGTAAGGACCAAATAGGCTGTTGTGAAAACGCTGTACAGTATCGCTTGCTATAACACATTCTACCTTTCATGACTTAATTTTTAAACAGCAGATTGTGTTTTGCATTCTGATTGGCTGTTGACTGCTGTCAATCATTCACCTCCATGACTTGTCTCCAGTAGAGAATACGTTCAGTGCCAAATTTACATAAACCTTCAATTGCGATCGGATCTTTGCTTCAATTCTTTAAAACTGGACTTAATTTTCCATGAAAGTTTAATATTTGAGAGAACAAAACAAAAGGGAAGAGTGTTAAAATGTTCATGTCTGTCCGAGAAGTCTAAAATGTGAAGTGAGGGGATGAACAGTTTTAAAACATCTAGAATTCCTGTAATAATAACATTAATAATAGTAATAAACACAACCAACTTTACGGATTTTGCCTGTTGTAGCTTATTTTTTAGAAAGTAACTCTCAGAATACACGAAGGGCCACTTTACCCCCCTATCTGATTCACTACCCTGGTCCTTAACACCTTAGCTGTGACTCGAGATGAGCATCTACCTACCTCAAAGCCTACTTTCTGCTCCTGCAGTTGGCATGCCATGATGTCTGCGGAGAACGTTCTGAACTTTCAGTCAAAAGTGGGTGTGAAAATCAGTGAAAGAATGTATAATGTTGGTTAAAAAGTGGTGGTAGTGGTTCATTAAACTGAAAACAACTACATAATTGTGATGTTTTACAGGTCAGAAGCTTGCAGCCTTTTGCCAGACAGAGTGTATTGTTGGGAGCCATTTTTGTGTGAATTGTTTGTAATAATTATGTTTTTAAATTGTGTTCAATAATTGTCAGCTACTTGGTTTATCCACACTGCTGCATTGTGGGTAACATTTGTCATGGATTTGCCATGGGAATAAATCCCAAAGAGCTGTTCATCTTCAGCAAAACTGTCATGATTTCACAAGGATGAGGAACCCAGATGCTGCAACCCAGAAGGAAGACAGGTAAGTGGAGGATGAGAATGGATTTATTGTTTGCTCCAGATGTGAAGATGGCTGGTTTGAGGAGTGTCCAGGTTAGACGTGGCTGTGGCGTGGCTGGAGGGTCTTGAAGCGGTTAGCGGCTGCCGAGAGTTTCCGTGCTCCTGAGGCGTAGAATGGAAGGTCCGTGCTGCCGTCACTTGTGAGCGGTAGGATCCTGAGACAGGGAGCAAAGAATTAGTTAGAGCCAGAGACTTGGAACAAAGCTGTAACGAGGCTAGAACCAGAGCAGTCACCATAAGGGGTAACAAACTGGCGTCGAGTAGTGGCGTTGATCTCCTTTTGAATCCACAGAAGATGATCAGGAGAGTGATGGCAGCTGGTGGCAATCAGGAACATTAGGGCAGAGCTGGAGGGGGGAGGAGACCGCCAGGCACCGTGACAAAAACAATATAGTTAGTTTTGACCACAGATCAGATTTGGTCAGTTTCAGACCTGACGGTTCTGCTGTTGCGTTTAACACTGTAGTTTTACTGCAGGATTTCTACCAAAGGGTTGGCCAACAAAACCAGTTCCAAGGCTGAGCAGCACTGACCTAATGTGTTTTTATTTTTTATGTAAGTTTTACTCAAAAATATAAAACGTTTCACTAAGCATCAATCTAATTTGTCCCACTTCCTTTGCATGACTGGTGCTAAATATCCCAGATCCTTAAATACCCACTCCGATGAAAATTGTGTTTTTGGTGTTTTAACATGTTCTTGTGGGCATATTTTAAGGAAATTAAGCTTAAAACTGTATTTCTGAGTATTTCTGTCTTAAATCATTGTGAATTAGGAGAAGACAAAAAAATGTAGCTTAAAAAAGAATATATTTGTGATGTGAAACATACAATGGGTGGGCCACAAGCTCCCTGCTTAGCTTCTTGATGGGGAAGGGAAAGGGGGGGGTGGGGTTGCTCTGCGCCAACGGTCCTGCCCACAACTTGGAAGCAAATTTCCAATGAACTCCTGCCATTGCAGAAACTATGTCCTAGAAAATGACAAAGGTTTTTGGATATTGCCCCAAAACGTCAAAATCATAATGAAAAGACCACTGGGAATGCTTGGATTCCAGTAATCGGCACTGAACAAGGCAGGAAAAACTGTGAAACAAGCAAGACCGCGCTTCAAGACTGACTCATCTCTAACACTGAGCAGGAAAAAAAAACCCAACCAGTGTTTTGTCTTTTTGTTTAAAACATGGTTAAACAACCAAACCAGTCTTTAGAAATTGGTTCCATTTGGACTTCCAGGGTCAATCCGCAACATTCAGCAAAAAAGAAACTAATGAAAAATTTCGTCTGGTTTTCAGGAATTAACCCACCACACACCGCTGCACTTCAAGTAAATATTTCCACATTAAATAATAAGCAGCTTTGTGTAGCCTTCTTCACTTTAAGGCTCATAAAAGCATAAAAAGATCAACATGGTTGATCTGGATCAATGGATTAGACCTACTGCCATTATTTTGAGCAAAACCACTTGGATTGGACACCATGTGTACGTACCGACCGTTTCAGATCCAAAACTCCTACTATTATCATAGGAGGTTAAAGATCTGACCATCACTGCGTCTTTCACACTGTTTGGGAGTGCTAAAATACAGATACCTTCCCCTTTGATAAAAAATAAAAACACATACAGCGGACACCAAATGTGCCTCCAGTGGTTACTCTTCACGAGATACCGAAACACAAGCTGGGTGATTTTTAGTGACATACTGAATAAAAACAACTCCTACAAGAACCAATAGTCTGACACAAGGGTGTCAGAATCCAGGGGGGGATTCCAGAAAGCAGGTTATGCTAGCTCCCACGGTAAGTTGGAGGCTAAGGAAGTGGATAACCTCAGCTTTCGGTTCCAGAAATGGAGGTATGTTTCAGGGTATACCGAGTTGCCATAGCAACTCATGCTCTGAACATAACCTTGTCTGGAGCAGGTTTAGTTGAAGGTTAGTTTGTTTTCAGAGAGGTGAAGCAGCATGACGTGTCCATTTGAAGATGATTTAGTGGATGAAGACGCTCAGAAAATACTTTTTCCACCGTGAGAGGGTGATAGGCCACATAAGGATGTTGGAAAAATAAACTTTTTACTTTGATCTAAATTAATTATTTGCTTTAGTTAAGTCAGCTTAAAAATAACATGGAGTTATCAGACAGTTATTTTACTTTCCTTCAAATTAATTCAATTAAGTAGGTGTAACTTTGGTGCTGCTGTTAGATCGGCACCACAAGGGATTGTGGGATACCATTCCCTTTGCCTGTCTGGACGGATTTGGGTTTAAGTGTGGGTTTTTGACCAAATGTGTTTAGTTGTTTAGCTGTTTCACCTTGTTTTGTCTAGTTTAATTTGTCCTACTATGCTTAAGTCTCTGCACCATGAGTGAGAGTAAAGGAGAGGAGGATGAGTTTATATAGCACCCCTACTGTATAATAGTGTGATGATAATGTCGGAAAACTGGTAAATGAATGTGAATTTTCAGTGAATGTTGTTTTGTACGTTTTATTGTTATACAAATGAGTTTATCTGCCGGCTCAAACTTAAACATATGAGAGTTCAAGAATTATAATAAATTAATATGGAAAGAATATTAATTGAATTGGAGTAATTAGTTAGATAAATATGTAAATTTGAGTTTTATAAACACTAATTAAGTTTTATAGACGTAAGAAATTAAGTTGAATAAATTTAACTCAATTACTTGCTACCAATAGAAGTAATAGAAGTAATTCATTTAAGTTGGCAAAATTGGATAAGTTATATATATATATATATATATATATATATATATATATATATATATATATATATATGCGTCACAAGGAAAATGGAAATAAGATCAGAAACCCGTGCGTTTTTGTCCGTTCTTTTTCCTCCAAGCAGAAACTCTTTCTTTTGATGATGCAGCCGTATTACTTTTTTGATGGACGTATAATCTTCATACGCCGTCATTAAGATCTCAGACTCCGTCTCACTGAAGTATGGCACTCTCTTTTTATTTGTCACCACGCGTTTCCATGGTGACTCCGGAAATCGGTGATCCATTGAGAATGTCTTAATGTACTTGCGCACGTGCATTAACCCAGGGTTACCAAGTCGAGCGTATTTACGCTAACTCATATCCAGTCTTTTGGAACCGATATACCCAGAGTACGCAAGTTCAGGCGGATTTCAGCCAGTGTTCAGGATTAAAGTCAGGCTAGTTTAAACATGCTTCCTGGAATACCCCCCAGGCCTGGAGGTCTTGCATGGTGTAGCATGTGAAGCTGCTTATAGGCTAAACACCTGATCTAGATAATCAGATAAGGCAAGATTTCTGGAAAACCAGCAGGAATGGAGTTTGACACCCCTCCTATAGTACATCAAAGAGAAACTGTTGAAACGAGTAGTAATGAGAAGAGGAAAACAATACACCCCACATCGGAGCACTTGTATTGGTAATTGAATGTGCAGTTGTCTTTTATTTTAAACAGGGTCACTAGATAGATCTACAGACTAGTTGATAATGTCAGAATGTGGCTCAGTTATCTGAACTTTACCTGATATTTTCCTGATATGGTGAAGGAAGGATGATGTGGGGTCGTGAGTAGGGGTGTGAGGAGAACCGCATCACCGCACTTTTTTTTTTATTTTGGAAAGTTAAACACAGTCATCTTTGCTGATAATTTACTTTTTCTGCTAGTCCTGTGTTCAGACTTCAATGGTTTCTTGGGGAAACCTTTTATTACTGTTCTCCTTCACTCCCTTCACCGCCAATCTCACCTCTTGCGCTGCACGCGGCTCTCACTCCCTCTTAGAGCCGAGCGCGGCAGGCGGCTCCCTCTACTTAAACACACTTGTGTGGTTTCATGAGCACATCCTCATTCTACAACAGAAATTTCCTTTTCGCGAGGAAATACGACAAAATTTACTGCGTTCTAATTATTCATTTACATTGTATTCATTTCCATTACAACCTGCGTGCCTTCTTGAGTGCGCGACACGGCCGCCCCCCGGGAGGATTTTGTGTTGGGGGTGGGGGGTTATTACTTTTCTCCTTCTCTGTAACACCAAACATAAACGTGCACTGTTGGACTTCCATGAATATCACTACATGTTTTGTTTGGGAACTATTTTTTACAGCGCAACTTTACGTGTCTGTATAAACCGCGACACCGCGCCCCCTGCTGGTTCATCACCGCAGGGATCAAAAGTCCCACACCGGCACAGCTCTAGTTGTGAGGATCGTAAAACAACAGTGGCTTAGCTTCAAAGGTGGACCTTTATGATCACACAACTCAATTTGCAAACAGTGTGTGTTCCTGTGAGAAATATTGTGACATTTTGACAGACCTTACACACCACAGCTTCTTTGGGAATTGCAGACACATATAGAAATGTGTGGACCCCTACACACGTCTAACTTGTAGGATCTGTTTCTATTGTCTTCCAAAGGTTTAGTCCTAGGTAGAAAAACAAAAAGGAAGCATTTGTTTACTTCCTCTAGTTGAAACGTTTGTACAAAATGTTTGAATTGATAGTAGGAAATTGTGAGTTATTTTTAAACAACCTAATTTTTGCTACTGATTAGCCTGATAATCCTGAAGTAAAATTTCCACATGCAAACTACATGTAGTAGTTTGATATTTTATGTAATATATATATTTTATATATATATTATATATAAAATTATATATATTTTATTTATTTTATATTTTATTCAAAATAAGCTTAACTGTTGAAGTTCACAGTCAGGATAAAAACTGACTATGCCAGTTTTATTTTGAATAAAGACTTTGTTTCCAGTGAGAACATGGAGTCTGCTAATTAAAATTCAGCAAAAATGTTCTTTCAATGCATCTGTGAACTTTTGTTTAAACTTTCATGACGGATGTGGACATAAAGGACACATTTACAAGCCTGATAAATTCACCCGTGTCCTTCATAAAATGCAGCACAGCATGAACTAAAGGGCGTCAGCAAAAATCTGCACCTTGCAGCGATGAGTTATTGTTGAGAATATTATTATAAAAAGAGAATCTGGGATAATGCTGTAACACCTCATTTATAATTACATTTTTCTGAATAAGACCTTTATTCAGTATATTAATTTTACAGTCAAAAGTTTAAAGAATTCCTTTTGCTGCTTTAAAGTAGTTCTTTAAAATTCACTGACAGGTTAAATAAAGAAAAGCGTCCGTGTCCGTCTGGGTTTTTTGTTTGAGGTCTCTAAATAACAAACCTTTTAAAGCCAAGAACACCTTGCAGGAGGGTTTATCTCACGTTGATAAGATTTCCTTTTACATTACATAATTTCAACATAAAATGCAGATGACCGACTGCTTGTTGTTAGGTCATCGTTTACTGAGGCAGAGTTAAAAGCTGATTTCTGCTGCAGTTCATTCCCGTCATCAGTGTAAAAGAGTGGAGCAAAGACAAAAGGACTCCCATGTGATGTCCAGAGAGAGATGGAAGTGTTCTTCAAGACCGAGAGGTGGTGGTTCACGGAGGATCTAGGAACAGTTGATCACATTACGTCTTTGGCTCTATTAAGGATTTATTTTACACGTTAAAAGTTCACATACGTCTCGATATCTAATAAAACTGCATTAAAGGTTGTAATGGAATATAAGTGACCTTTTAGATGTTTTTCTTTTATGACCAACACACTTCGTAGAGGTCCTACAGAGTTTTTTTCCTTTCAGCTCAGAAAATGTTTTTGTTCTTCATCATTTTAGTCCGACTCTTTGCTTCTGGTTTTGTAGCTGCGATGCATAGTTGCGGATCATTACACATGAATTTCAAGGCCCGTACACACCGGGACGAATATTCGCCAGGCGTTATTCGCCAGCGTTTTTTGCCACGTTTTTTGTGTTCACACCCAGGCGATTTTCGCTGACGGTGAGCCGAGCGAACATGCAATTTCATTCCCTGACATTAGATGGCGCTTAATGTAAACAGAAATACTCCTGTACACAAGGTGGCGCTGCGCAACTTTACGATTCTTAAAGTCGCTTTTCACTCAGAAGAAGAGAGCAAGTATTTACGCGCTTGTCAGAATAATACAAAGAAAACATGAATATTTCAAGCATCAGTAGCTCCAACTGGTACTTGGTAAGGGGATATTTTAGAATGTCCGTCATTATTTCTTCGCGGCTGTGTAGATGCAACTCGGCGTCTATCTTCTTCGCTGGTATGTGTGCTCAGCAAGGCAGTTTTGTGTTTGAGCGCCCCCAAGTTGTGTTTTACTGTAACTTCAGAAGCTCCAGACACGTGTGCAAAAGCGCCATTCTCATTGGTCGAATAGATTTCGATGCGACGCGTCGGAAAAAAAAAACGAACCCGAGGCGTTTTGTTTTTTTTGACGCTTTGGCGCGTGGCGTTTTTTCGCGTCGGTGTGCACACTCTCATTGGTGCCCTTTGTTTAGTCACGAGGCGTTAAACGTCGGCGAAAATCGCCGGCGAAATTCGTCCCGGTGTGAACGGGCCTTTATGTTCCCACATTATTAGAGCTCAGTTTGCCGGAATTATTTTAAATATGCGTGATACAAACAATTGTGCAGTGAAATTCTTCTTCAGAAACTACCGACCAAGACTTTCAGAAGTTTGTTGACTCGTATCAGCAGTAACCCAGTGACTACATACACATTGTTTCAGAAGTTTTGGCTTCTGCTTCCAGCTTGTACTCAAAACAGAATGTTCCTTCAGTTCTCTGTGGAATTTTACTTGACCAATAACATTATCCTGGTTAACTGTGGAGCTCGTCAGCAAAGGTCCATAAATCTTCAAATGTAATCAGTCTTGGTTTTGATGAATTGCACAAAGATAAGTTAGGCTCCAAAGCTCAAGCTGTCATGCTGGTGTTCTGTAAGAAATGTTGAGTTTAGAGATGGTTTATTACTCAGCATCAAGAAACGGATAACATGTGGGCCTCGCAGATATGTACACACATCAAAAAAAAAATCACAGAGTGTGTTTCCCTCAAAACTGAATACAAATTTTAAATCGACCTCTTTGCCAACCTGACTGAAGGAAAAAAAAGGAATCAGGAATATTATCCAGGATGTGTTTAGAAATAGGTCTTCTAGTGTTGTTCCCAGTCGTGCTGAAGGAGGGAATTCCTGAGGACAAGCTGAAGTAGCCTACTATACAACAACAACAACCAAACACACAGTGACCGTTGCCATGAAGACAAAATGTCAACATCCACCTCCAGACCACAGAGTTGCACATTCAGCTGAACACTAAGGGGTATTGCAGAAGCACAGTAGTATGACCCAATTATGCTGAACATTTATAAGTTATACCCTATGCTTTTGTGTCGACGGTAAAAGAAAAAAAAATAGCCAAACATCGCAATAATAAATACACAACAAAGCTAATATTTATGTTCCTTTGCATAAACAGCTCTGTGTGTTCCTGCAAAGAAGATACTCATCCATCCATTTTTCAAACACAATCCATTTGGGGGTCATGGAATTACTAGAGCCTATCCCAGCTACTGTTGGACTAAGGCAGGGTCCACCCTGGATATGTCACCAGTCTGTTGCAGGGCTCAAGCAGATACCTTGAATAAAAATGTTAAAGTTCCAGTGTTGTGCAAAATTTTGGGATAAAAACTGTATTTAATAAATATAATAACAGGCAACAATCTACTTTGTATAAAACTTTATTAGCAGTGGATTTACAGGGCCAGTGTTGAGCTGAAACCTCCCCAACCCCTGTGAGAGCACTGCATCTGTACAGTCAATGACATCATGGCAAGAATCCAATACATGATCATGTTTTTTGGGCTGTTTTTGTTATGATTTCATGTAAAACTGAACCGCCTGGAGGCAGAATTAGGGAAAAAAGGTGCTTTTTCTGTCAATCTGCTCCCCTTTAGTAAATCTCTCCTTGTTTTTCAGAATCAGAAATACTTTATTGATCCTACATGTGTGAAATTTGTGATTTTTTTTTAGCAGGTTTGAATTTGTGATTGAAAATCAAACATTTCATAGACAGCGTGAAAACAGCAAAAGCAGGAAAAAAAACAAGTGTCTCCAGATCTCTGAGCTTCTGTGATGAACTGGAGGAGTCACGTGACTGAAAAAAATCTGCAAATATGTGAAACCGCAAATATTGAAAGCGAATAAGCGAGGGAACACTGCATTTTATGCATACACATTGAATAAATACTGACCTTCATTTCTTTCTTAGCTTAAATGTCCTTTAAAGCATAAAGGAGGATAGGAGACAACACACACCAAGGATGATGACCATTTAATATTTTTTACAATGTAAAGATTTGTTTTTTTAATAGATAACTGATCAGCTATCCTAAATAGACAAAACCCATATATGTCACAGGTTAAACCTATTATAAAATTGCCTTTCGTGTTTGATGGTATCATAAAACCTGAACCATGAAACTTCCTGTTCATGTTGTGAATTTACCTTAAATCATAGTCATGATGTACGTGCTTTAGCGAAGAACATTCATCACCAGCTGACTGAGGCCTGCATCATCTCTGCAGCCATCGTCAACTGTCACAGTGTTTTCCACATCTCAAGCATATCCAACAGGAAGGACGTACAGAAATGAATTAATTTGGCTGACACGATAATCTAAATGTTTTCAAAAGAACAAAAACGACTGTTTCCTTCCCCTTAATCTTTTTGATTGTTTTTTTCTTCATTAGCAAATGTTTATAATGCACCCTGATGGAACATCTTTATGTAACCATATCATTACCTAACAAACAAAGACACACATGCGAGAACACAGCAGCACAGCCATTCCTGTTTGCTTGTAACAGGAAGTGCTGCATGCAGCTCTGCCTATGGGGGACACAGAAATTGTGGATATCGTCATCAAAAAGTGTTTTATGCAAAATAAGGAGAGAAAATGAAAATCAGACATGACCGAGTGGTTCCTGCAGCTCTAAAAGTGGTATGCACTTTATTCAAATATCTATCAAAAAGCAACAAACAAAGATGAAGAGTTTCTGCTGGACTGCACCAATGAGCCACTCTTACTCTAGCCAGAATAAAGAGGATGTATTTCCTTTTCATACATCATCAGGCGTAAGCTGTGACAAGATGATTGATAAGACTTTGAAATAATTTCAAAAGAGTGAACTGGTGCTGTTGAAACAGCCTGCAGCAGACGAGGCAAGAGGCTTTAGTGAAATGTCAGAATGTGTCTCCTGCAAGAGGCTGGATTAGCATGGGCGATTTTCTCCATAGGGAGATTCCCTGTCCTATCACCATAATAAGCAACAACAGCTACCTTAAGTCACCCAGCAGAGCGCCTGTGATTGTGCTCAGAAAACGTTGGGCAGGAAACTGAAGGAGACCAGAAAGGAAGGCGTAACGTGCAAAGCAGTACATCAAAGCAGACGGCGCGCTGGGCTGTATTGTTCTGGAAAAGATCTGCCTCAGTGCAACAGTTTTGTTTTGACAATTTCAAGGCCTGAAGATTCAGTCATCAATCCTGCTGTTAAAGTAAAACAGGCATGTGGTGGTGGGGGGTTTGGAAAAATGTGCAGAAAAGAACGCTGTGATGACAGCACCAGAGGCTATGATGGTGAGAGCATCCTAAAGCCTCACATGTCAAGATGAAAAAATGCAAAAATAGATCCTTAAATGTAACCGAATATTTATAAAAAGTCATGGAACAGTGCTTACGTAAAAAGAAAAATTAAAAAATACAAGAATATACAAAGACAGTTTATCAAGATTAATGGAAGTGTCATTTTTATGACCGTGGTGTATTCAAAAGATTGTCTGTTTCTTTGCAGGATGGCCGACAGCGTAAAGAAAGAAAGAAGACTGTGTCCTTCAGCAGCATGCCCACAGAGAAGAAGATTAGCAGGGCCAGCGACTGCATCAGCGCCATGGTCGATGGCACAGAGCTCAAGAAAGTGAGATCCAATTCACGCATTTATCACCGCTACTTTCTCCTTGACGCCGACATGCAGTCCTTGAGATGGGAGCCCACCAAGAAGGAGTCTGAGAAGGCAAAACTTGACATCAAGTCCATTAAAGAAGTTCGAACAGGCAAAAACACTGACACCTTTCGAACTAACGGCACCTACGATCAGATATCAGAGGACTGCGCTTTCTCCATCATCTTTGGGGAGAACTATGAGTCTTTGGACTTGGTGGCAAACACGGCAGATGTGGCCAATATTTGGGTGACGGGGCTGAGGTATCTGATCTCGTATGGGAACCACACCTTGAATATGATTGAGAGCAGTCAGAACAACATGCGCTCATCTTGGCTGAGTGACCTCTTTGATGAGGAAGACATTGACAACAGCAAACAAATAACTTTATGTGCCGCTGTGCAACTCATTAAAAAGCTAAACCCAGGCATCAAAAATGTGAAAATAGAACTGAAGTTCAAGGAGCTTCAGAAAGCGCAGGACAAAGCTGGTTCCAGCGTAAGGAAGGAAGAGTTCATTGAAGTCTTTCACGACCTTTGCACCAGGCCAGAAATTTACTTTCTCTTTGTTCAGTTCTCCAGTAACAAAGAATTTCTTGATACAAAGGACTTGATGATATTTTTAGAGGCAGAACAAGGAATGGCACAAGTCAGTGAAGACACCAGCTTGGAGGTCATTCAGAAATATGAACCCTCTAAAGAGGGCCGCCTAAAGGGTTGGCTTTCTCTTGACGGCTTCTCCAACTATCTCATGTCTCCAGAGTGCCATATATTTGACCCCGACCATAAATCAGTTTGCCAAGACATGAACCAGCCTTTGTCTCACTACTACATCAATGCGTCCCACAACACATACCTAATAGAGGATCAGTTTAGAGGTCCATCTGATGTGACGGGCTACATCCGTGCTCTCAAGATGGGCTGCCGCTGCGTGGAGCTAGATGTGTGGGATGGGCCCGATAACGAACCGGTTATTTATACCGGACACACAATGACCTCACAGATCGTTTTTCGCAGCGTCATTGACGTAATCAACAAGTATGCCTTTGTTGCCTCGGAGTACCCATTGATACTATCTTTAGAAAACCATTGCTCCTTAAAGCAGCAGAAAGTCATGTTTCAGCATCTGAAGAAGATACTTGGAGATAAGATTTACACTGATCCTCCAAAACCTGAGGACTGTTTCCTTCCGTCTCCCTCTGAACTGAAAGGAAAGATCCTGCTGAAGGGTAAAAAGCTGGGCTCAGCCTGTAATGCTACAGAGGGCGAGGTGACAGATGAGGACGAGGGGGCAGAGATGTCTCAGAGAGTGAGCATCGAGTCGACAGAGCAGCAGATTATTGCACCCAAAAAATTCCAGCTGTCCAAGGATTTGTCTGATCTGGTGACGTTGTGCAAATCGGTGGAGTTTCAAGACTTTCCCTCGTCCTTCCAGAGTCAGAAGCATTGGGAGCTCTGCTCCTTCAATGAAGTGTTTGCCAGTCGATGCGCTTGTGACTTTCCAGGGGACTTTGTCAATTATAATAAGAAGTTCCTCGCACGGATTTACCCAAGTCTAATGCGGATTGATTCCAGCAACATGAATCCTCAAGACTTTTGGAAGTGCGGCTGCCAGATAGTAGCGATGAACTATCAAACTCCCGGCCTGATGATGGATCTAAACATTGGCTGGTTCCGGCAGAACGGGAACTGTGGCTATGTGCTCCGTCCAGCCATCATGAGAGAGCAGGTCTCATATTTCAGCGCCAACACAAAAGATTCAGTTCCTGGTGTTTCCCCACAGCTGTTGCACATCAAGATAATCAGTGGACAAAACTTCCCCAAACCTAAAGGCTCAGGTGCCAAAGGAGACGTGGTGGACCCTTACGTTTACGTGGAAATACACGGCATTCCTGCTGACTGTGGAGAACAAAGGACTAAAACAGTCAACCAGAACGGAGATAATCCTCTTTTTGACGAAAGCTTTGAGTTTCAGATAAACCTTCCTGAGCTTGCAATGGTGCGCTTTGTGGTACTAGATGACGACTACATCGGAGATGAATTTATTGGCCAGTATACAATCCCTTTCGAGTGTCTGCAGCCAGGTTTCCGCCACGTTCCGCTCCAGTCTCTTACAGGAGAAGTTCTACCACACACCTTTTTGTTTGTCCATGTGGCCATTACAAACAGAAGGGGAGGCGGCAAGCCACATAAGCGAGGTCTTTCTGTACGAAAAGGCAAGAAGAGCAGAGAGTATGCTAGCATGAGAGTGCTACAAATTAAAGTTGTGGATGAGGTCTTTAAAACAGCTCTGCTACCGCTGAGGGAGGCGACAGACCTCAGAGAAAACATGCAGGTAAGAGCCTTGACCTTGACGTACTGAAGGTTTCAGACTCTGACGGGTTACTGTTAGAAAATACCAACAGCAAACCTCTGCTTGACTATTTGTTTGGCTTTTTATCATGTATCATGTTCTTATTCTTTGTAACTTTCATGCATAAGTACAGCAAACTACATTGAATTAACTTCTAAAAGGAATTTTAATTATCATTTTCACTTTAAGAGCATTATTAAGACAAGCTGATAATTGAAAAAAAAAAACAATCTTAACACTAAGAAAGAAAGAGAGAAAACCAACTTTCTGAAAAAGGTTATTTTCCCTTCAGGTTTCAGCACCTTTTTCTTCACATATTACCACATGTTGCTTTCTATTTTCTATTTTCTTAACAATGTAAACTACACCAAGATTTCATGTGAGTTAGCATCTCCAATCCCACCTTAGAAAATCAGAACTGCAGAATCAAAACAGGGTAAAAAAACAAATGTATTTGACCCACTGGAAAAAGACAACTCTAGGACTGTAACGATTCATCGAGTGATTGATTTATATTCCTATGATCCAACCAGATCGATCGGTCTGAGGTAAATTTATAAAATCGTTTCAAAATGAAATAAATGGATAATATTGATACTGGAAAACAGCTTTTAGATTGGTAAGTTTATTTTACTATAACGTAAAAACGACCATCACACATGTGATGCAGCAAAATCGGATCAGTCCATCATTCCAGTCCAATGTGTGGAAGCACTTTGAATTTAGCAAAGACGTGATCATCCAGTGTGCTGTAATGTTCTAATTATCCTTTTAGATTATTTTCAAGTGGAAAAACAACAAAGGGCTGAACTTTAGGAAACTAAAATGTGAATGGATTTAACATTAATTCTTGTTTACTTGTTTGTTTGTTTGGACACATATTTATTTAATTCACACTTGATTATTTTGCAAGAAGTGGAAGGAATCTGGAAAACTTCACTGTTCAGTAGCAGGTATTTCTCTCCGAGTCACACTGCTGGAACTTTTGGCTAAATATGTCCTGGATCCATTTTAGGTCAGGGAATCCGATCGTTCAAAATTAACCGATATGGACAAATAACTGTATTGTTTCCCTTTCGGCTTCTTCCCATCAGGGGTCGCCACAGCGAACAAGTCGCATGGTAAACTTGGCAATGTTTTACGCCGGATGCCCTTCCTGACGGAACCTTCTCAAAGCAACCGGGCTTGGGACCGGCACAGAAGCAGAGAAGGGAACTGGACAAATAACTGTATTGTCAACCACAATTTATGATATAATCCAAATTGTTAAAAAAAAAACGACATTACAACCCAAAACAATACTATTAAACTTTACCTGCAATATCTTGACAGAAAATCCTATATCTCTTTTTGCCGCTTTGTTAAAACTATATTTAACCAATTTCCATTTTACTTCAATAAATGTTCAAGACACTCTTAAATAAGTGAAGTTTTAAATATGTAAATTTGGCAATAGGTAAATGAAACTATTTTTCTCAAAAAAACTGACGCTGATATTTATGTGTTGTTTGAAGTCTTCAGTGTGAAAAGCGGTGTTGTGTGGGAAGGCAGTGCACTGTGTGGTTGGTCTCATGTTGCGTTTCTTCAGGCATTGTATTACATCTTATTTTTGTTTCTCTGTTTATAATGCACTTATTATGACAGAAGCCACTGGCCTTGGGACTCTGACACATCTTGGCTCTCCAGATGTTTATGGAGGGTTTAATTTTGGCCTTTCACAGGAAGCTTAGGATGTTTGCTTCCTTTCCATTTGACGCTGGCTCGAGAGAAGGGATCTCTTACGAAGGGCCAAAATAAAAGTTCTCATAGATGATTACTTAACTTCCTTTGTGAGAGCGAGACATGCGCTTTAGGGTGTTTTATATTTATGTAACTCGCTGATGGATTTAAGTGTCTGGAAAGTTCCTTTCATTGAAATCTCAGGTTTTGATGTCGTGTTTTTGTTTTTAAAATCATTCTCTTCTATGCAGAATGCCATTGTGTCCTTTAAAGAGCTGTGCGGCCTTTCAGCAGTGGCCAACCTCAAGCAGTGCATCCTGGCTCTTTCCCCTCGACTAACCGGACCGGACAACACCCCACTTCTGGTGTTCAACCTCAAAGACCAGTACCCTAACCTGGAGCCCCAAAGCCTGCTGTCAGAGGTCCTTAAAAAAGTAGTTACTACCTATGAAATGGTGAGTCACGGGAAAAAAGTCTGCCAACAAATGACGGCAGTTTTGTCTATTTTTAGCATTGATCAGAGTCATCATAACTATTTCTCCTTGTATGATCTTTCCTACCATTAAAGAACATCATGGGAGCGACCTCAGATCAATACCCTGACTTTAAGCGGGGACACGCACAGATGGTTAGTTAATGAAGCTGGAACTCGGTTAAAGTAATTAAATCATTGCTCACAGGTTATGCAACATTCAACTGACAGGTATTGTTAGCACTTTCTCTGACTCATCACGAGCAGCATTTAAAAAGACCCTCAACAGGAATATTAAAAACAAATAAACAAAGAGTACAATACTTTTGCATTCAAGAGTATGTTTAGGCTGATTAAGAATTCATTCCCTTGCCCTACAGATTCTACCTACTCCTACATTTAGCCCTCCAAGTTTGAAATTCACTTCAGTTCAATTTTATTTGTATAGCCCAAAATCACAACAACAGTCGTCTCGATGGGCTTTGAAGTAAAACATGAACTCAAAAGGATCATGAATACAAAGAGTTCAATAGGAAAATACTAAAATGAACTAACAAACTGACTAAGCTATACTGGCATCCCTGCCCTTAGACCCCCCTTCGCGGTAAGAAAAAACTCCTAAAAAACCAGATTCCGGAAAAAACGAAGAAACGTTGGGTGCCCACATGAGGGAGGGATCCTCCCCCAGGATGGACAGGCGATTTACCAGAACTCTTAGAGAAGAATTAACTTATCTAACTCTACAACCAAATATTGCAACATAAACATAAATCTTTAATTGCGATCAGATAAAACTGGACTTATTTTTTTATGACTTTTTGAACTTTGAGACTTTAAATGAGAAAGAAAAGTGTGAAAATGCTGTTTAAGGAACGTGTAAGAAATGTGTAGTGAGGAGTTTTACAGCCTTAAAACATCTAGAATTATTGTAAAAAATATGGACGACTACTTTGCAGATTTCACCTTATATCTTATATTATATTATACCTTATATTCTTTGGTTAAAGTAGAACTGCCTTGGTCAAACTGAACGATTGTAATAATCACATGCCATTGGCTGACGTTAATATGTGTATTCCTTTTTTGATGGAGAAACAACTTTTGAAAGGGTTTCATATCAAATGGCGCATGTCAGTTTAGGATTCAGTTCAGGATTCAGGATACAGCAGACCTATTCAAATGTGCTCTCACAGCAGTCATAGCAAAGTAGAGTCTGTCTCATACCATCCTTGCTTTAGGTTTTCAGTCAAAAAGGTTTGTGCCGTTTTAATTAATTTTATTCAAAGGTTTCGTTTTACCACATGTTTTCCATCTTGTGCCTCTGACTTTGACTTGGTTGAGAGGTTTTAGCAGTCCGGTCAAAAACAGGAAGTAATGTTCTGGGCTGGATCTACACAGTTAAGCATCATTGACTCAGTCAAAAATAATAAGCTCCAGGTGGACGCCTTGAGAATTAATTTTTTTGATCCACGGATGAAGATTTTAAGTGATGAAAGATGGATGACCTCTCTGGTCCTTGCACACTCAACAGTGGCGGAGCAGCTAATTGGCTTTGATGAAAGGTTCATGGTGAAGGAGAAAGAGAGGCCAACCGGTATTTAGAGGTATTCAGAGGCATAAACTGCTGGTATCATCTTTTAGTGAAGAGATGGAGATGATAGGAAGATATAGTGTAGAAACTGATGGGAGACATTTAGAAAGTTGAGGACGGTGTTAAAATCCACCGCAGAGCAGACAGGCGTTCTCCTTCTCACTGACAAAAATAGAATCTGGGTCTCAGTCGTTGCCCATTAATGTACCGAGACTGAAAGAAAAAAGGGTGGAGGAACTTGATGAGATGCCAGCTGGTGGTCTGATTCCTGTTTTTGTTCACCGCAGATTAAGTCAGAGCCAAGTCTGTTGAGAAGATTAGTTCTGGCTGTCTGTAACAAGAGAATAGGAGGGTAATGATCCCATATGTTTCTGTTTCACAACAAGTTTATGATTTAAAAAATATAAAACTTATGTATCAAATTTATGAAGATTTTAGCTCAAAATTGGAATTGACCTGCTTCCTAGTTTTTTTTATCCACTAAAATTTATAAGAGCGTTTTCAAACATTAGATGTCAGTTTTAAAAGAAATTGTTACCACTTCAGGTTTTTTATGCAGCAGCAACCAATTGGAAAATCCCCACATTTCATACTTTGCCAAAACGAGACTGCCCCACCGTAGGTGCTGTGGCCATCCCATAATCATTTTAAAACTTGCTTTGATATCCCGACCCGTGTGTTTTGGTTTCGTTAGTTCATTTTGAACTTTTGTAGAGGTCTTGGCCCCATTTCTCCCGCTGTGATGTTATCAATTTTGGGCTGGGTCGTTCACTACACCAAAAAGTCATTTTCACTGGGTACTTGGTGTGTGGTGGGTTTTTGAATGTGTGGGAGGGGCAACACTGACACCCAAAAAGGCTGTGAGAGAAAAAAAATAAAAGAAGAAGAGTAAAAATAAAAAATGCAGCGACAGTCTGGTTTGCAAAGTCCATAAAAATGTCTGAAGGATCTTGGAAAAACGGAATAACAAACACAAAAAAAGCTGTTTTTTTCCTGAAGTGGAAGAGATTGTTTTAAAACAAAATTCATTCAGTAGCTTGATGAATTTTCTTATCTAGAGATGTCGCCAACGACACCTAAATAACACCCACTCTTTGATGTAACCCAACTCTTTACACGATCAACCTGAGTCGGCAGATTCTGATGCGGAGAAAAGCGGCTTCGTGTATCGGATTTATGAAAGGCTCCGCTAGAATGAGGTTAATGATTGAAGAGTTACAGTAGTGGAAGTTATGTTAACACCAGAGCTGAAGGTTAATCTACTTTCGTAAAACCCAACAATAAATATATAAACTGATAAAGTAATTATGCCCAGACTAAAGCGAGCGGAGAAACCCAGCAGATGGTATGTTGGAGCACCCGCTAACTATACGTTTATTTACCAGCATCAGGACCAGTCCACATACGGATCATTACCCTCCTAAAATAACATTTTGCTCTCCTTCCCGGGCAAACTGGCTGGTATTTGTGGGTGGCAGCTGTTTAATATGTAAATGGTTCATCACGAGAGTTTGAATTATCGGCAGGTCAGCAGAGTCTGTGCCCTCAGTTGGAGCCGTGGAGCTAAACTTAGCAGGTTTCCCAGCTGCACCGTCGCAGATTCCATGCTAATGAAGTGACAGACGCGTTTATGTTTTCTTTATACGACCTTGATTGTTAGCGGTTGTTTTAGGCCAGATGGAGAGTTTTCTATCGATGTTTTTCTGCTAAAAACAGAGCCCAGTCGCTGCTTGAATAACAGGAGCAGATCCTGCATAGTCGTCTTTTTTGCTTCAGGTCACACCCCTTTAATTTTAGTTTGCCAAACTGTGATTCATCAAACACGATGGGATGACGCCAGGCCAGGGAAAAGCACAATTATGTTTGCACACTGTAACCCTGATCTTTTGCTGGTTTCAGGTGATTCAGACGAGCAAGGCACTGCTGGAGGGCTCAGACGGCGTGTACGAGAGGATTCAGCAAGCTCAAAAAGCAGGTGAGATATCAGGTGTCAGCGTTTCCAGAAACCATCATCCAGAGGCTGCTGGCAGCACAGAGTCCCCAAATGTAGATCACATGGGACACTTGCATTAGAGAGACTCCCAAGTCATGCACTTTGTCCACTTGCTGCAGAGGGGAGGTGTTGATGTAGTAGGTTTGGCAGATGGGAAACCTTTTGTGCATCTTTGTGGGTCAAGTTTTAAAGCCAGCTGTAGAAGTCGTTGAGGTCACTGTACAGTCCAATGAAGAGGTGAGAGTTTGGTATAACTTGACATCATCTGCTTACATGACACATTTGGATGAATTCACAACCTCTGGTAGGTCACTGATGAACATTAAGAATAGTAGAGGTGCAAGAAGAGCACCTTGGGGTACTCCAGATGTGACCTTTACTTATTTGGAGCTTTTCCTGTGGATTACAACTCTCTGCTCCCTGTCTGATAGATGGGAACTAAACCATTGAAGCATTTTGCCATCAATATTATATGACTGTCTTTTTTTTAGAAAAGCAGTTTATGATTAACAGACTGAAAGACTGGACCAAAAGATTTGACACATATACAATTTTCTCCAGTAAACTGATCAGTTAATCTGGGGGTCTTTTTTGGTGTTTTATTTATAATATTATCATCCAACCTATAGAACATACCTTTTACTTTAACGTTTAAAACGTATAAAAAAAAACAAGAGTGAAAAACTGAACAGCTTCAATGGAGAAATTAGTGGAGCATTTGGTTTCAGCTGAACTTTAAGGTGATCCTCTTAACTTTTCCAACTGAAATGCCATTAACTCAAACTTTTATTTGCTGTTTTAAACGTATATAGTCATCCGTGTACAAGTCCATGAACTCCAATGCAGAGTCACGCTCGTGTGCAAACACTGCGGTTCTGCAAAAAGTGGGTCAGGATGTAACTATAAAGCACTCTTAAAGTAATAAAAATGTTTATGGCACCTTCACTACCATAAATAAAGAGCAGAAAATTGAACGGCAACACTCTGAAAGCTCACAGTCGGGCGTGTTAATGGAAATACGGCCTCCCTCACCAACACTCACTACTTAGCATGCAGGACCTCTGCGAGGCTCAACCTGCAGCAGACTAACGCAATCAGCACAGAAGATGTTAAAGGCCAAGTGCAACTTTAGACGACTTAGCTCACAGAGGTCCTGCAGATGGCAGGAACACCAAATGAAGAGCAAAGATTCTAGTTAGGCTTTCACTGAGACCTCACCCAGTGCTAGGGCTGTGGATGGTCACTTGGGAATGGTAAGGCATTGATATCAGATGAAAAACTTAGCTAATTTTTCTTGTAGACCTGATTGTTCAAGTCGGTGATGCTTTTTTAAGTTCATTAACTGATTAGATGTGTTACTGTGTTACGCTGTCTTTGTGTAACAGTGTCAACACACAGCATTCCACTCATCCAATTGTCTTTTCCCGTCATGGATGCTAACAACAAAGCCAAAGTGTTCCCCCCACTCAGGAGAGCGTAAGGAGATTGGGGGGGGGGGGGGTCCCCCGGGGGGGGGGTCCCCCTCATCACTGGCCTGGCGTCTGCATTAGCCATATGTTGACACGCCTACTGTCCGTCACCTAATGGCGTCTCGGAGGAAACTCACGGCTAACGTTACATCCGCCTCGGCGCAAAGTTAATACAGTGGCGACCTGGTGGTTAGCCCCGCCCATAGCCAGTAAGACTCATGGGAAGTGTGAAATCTTGTGTGTTGAATCCTTAACCATCACTGAGAGAGCTATGAAGAGAAGTGATGTTCATGTTGTTACGCTGTCTGTGTGTGTTCATAATAAATGAGTTAAAATGCTGGAAATGAGATGGAGTAATCTATTTCTCTGACTACTCTCTCTCTGAGACCGTTGGAGGGCGTGTGGAGTATGAGGCAAGGACAGTCAAGGCAGCTAGTTTATTAGCAGCTCGACTCTCGTTTCCCCGCTACGAGTGACAAAGCAGCTGGATTGTTACAATGGGGAATAAAAGAAAAAACGTACCAGAAGTGAACCGAACCGAAGCCGCCGTACTGAAACGCTTCGGTTCACCTACATGTATCCTTACACCCCTGATATGTATTTAATCCCCATAAGTTATACCTTTATTTAGACCAGGAGTTCAGAGTCCGAATCAGAAAACTGATGAAAACACAAAGATTTAGAACAAAAGAAATTATATTTATCACTTCAAACAAAGTAGGAAACAAAACATAAACATCACTTTTGTTTTGGATCATTTAACAACAAATCCTGAAAAAGTTCTCCACAGTTTTTCCATCCTCAAAGTTTTTCTACAGTTCCAGTAAAGATGCAGCAACACCTCAATAGAAATGGAACAGCTAGAACAGACTCACAGTCCTTTCATCCAAACTGACAACAGAGTTTCCAACAGAAAACATGTTTTTTTCGTCTTTAGGAGAATAACCAGAAAAACTCAGAATACATTACATAATTATCTTATAGACACGTTCAGGTACGACTTCTCTACAATGCTAGCAGATTCACATGATGTCACATCGTTGATGAGATTTTTAAAATAGTCTTAATTTCAAACTCATATTTTCATTCAAATAGTCGACTAAGCTTAAAACAAAATCGTTTTATAGAAATTACTTCAGTAAACTGAACTTCAGTCTTGTTTTTATGAACAAAAAAAAATTGATACTTTTACATTGAAACCGAGAACTTTTATCATTACTTTGAAATCTTCTTTACTTCCAGGGACATTCAGTTTTAGTTTTTATACTTAAAATCCAACATTATTCTGTCTTTTAGAGCAATAATTACATTGTCTTCCATGCATTTTTTCTAAACTCTACTATATTTAGAAAGATTGTGAATTAGCAATCTCAGGTATCAAATATTCGTACTTGTTTTTTCCCAACAGATTGCAAAACGTCTGAGTATTCGGATACTCGTTACAGCCCTACAAGACACTTTAAACCTCCCTGCAAGAAAGGAAATGCGTCTCATATTTGATCCGATCACTTATCGGTAACAGCAGAAAGCACTGTTAAAGTCAAAACCCTCGGTCTCCCTGTGAAAGACTAACTGGTATCCAACCTCATTTACAGACCGAAGTGAGCCGAGCTTCCTGCAGGAAAATTAACTATTTTAAGCAAATTCACTCATTACTTAGCTTTAATGAAGGCATTCCTGATCGTACTCCCTGCTGGGTTAAAAAAAACTTTTCAGCCTGGAGATTCAAAAAAAGAAAAGAAAGAAGCCACTTAAGTGAAAGCAGCTCTCTGTAGCCCTCCTGTCCTCTCCTATTTACACGAGTCACAGCTGAGAAGAAGCAGAACACAGCCGGAGCTCCTTTCTGGACCATTTTACATTTTGACCAGTTTCCTTCACAACTCGGGGATTCTTTCAGGTTATTTTGGACTCCAAGAAGTCTTTCTCGGCAAAAAAAAAATCCAGAGTTCAGTCACAGCCTGAGGGGTTTTATGTCTCTGAAACTAATTTCAAACTGCCCAACTCACCGGGGAGCTCCCAAAAATATCTCAAAGCATCATCTGGAGTTTTTATTCCCTCAGGACTCGCAGCATGTCGCTCGATCCTAAACATGGTTGGAAAGTTTGAACCATTAATAGTTCACCAAAAAATAATCACAGCTGGATGAATTGTTCATTGTTTTTTCTTGTCCCGTTGCGAACTAACCAAACTCCAACTCGCACAGTATTGTGCCTTTTTGCCTGTAAATGAATTGTGTGCCTGGAAAACAAATCAAACGTACCATGGAAGCATGGAAGCAGAGAACTCACGATTAACGTGAGAGGATAGAGGGGCGTAAATCACATTAAACAGAGATGATAAGACACTAAAAAACCATGCAGACACAAAAATGATGAGTTCAAGTGCTGCCTGGTTCACAGCTTTAGCAGCATCAGCCCGCAGCTGCTTTTGAATGTGTGTTAATGCAGCAAAGAGCTGCCAAACAGCTGATGTCCTTCCAGCCTCCGAATCTTATGCCAGTATGCAGTAACGGGCTGTACCAGCCCACTGGATGCCCTTACGGCACACTAGACATTAGTAAGGTGTGCACCACACTCTGATTTCTTCATTTCTAACAGTCAGGCTGCAGAAAGGAGCGTGCACGCATCACGTGAACAGAACTAATGGGCTTCTTGCGCAGTCCACAGGATTTGGAGGGTTAAAAAAATGAAAAATCAGTGCGACTCCCCAAAAGTCAGGACTCTGTCTCTCCCTCTGGTCTCCAGCGGGAAATGACTCCAGAGTTTTAACCAGACTTCCTGGATGCTGCACACCTGACTCTCATTCACACATCAACCACAGCAGACTTAAGAACTGTACTGAGCCTCACTCAGTGCAAATAATAGTTTGTGCCATTCTGCCTTCCTTTCACATTGTTATATCTGGAGCTGATCTTCTGTTTCCTGACCCTGACTCGGTTTGCCTGCCGCCTGCGCCGACCCTCGCTTGGATTTTAATCACCCCGTCTCTCTTCTGATCTTATGCCCGTTATCAACTCCTGCCAGCCTGACCTTGATTTAGCTTTGTGGACGTTTAGCTGAGTTAATAAACCTGCTGCATTTGGATCCAGCCGTCTGCCTGTTCCTGTGACAGACCTGTGATGCGTCTCACCTACTTCACCGTTACGTTTTTGTATAAGTGTTCACTACGACCTGTTAAGACAGGGGTCGGCAACCTTTTTTACTCAAAGAGCCATTTGGGACCGCCCCTAATAAAAAAGAAAGCACTCGGAGCCACAACCCGTTTTTACATCATTATATATATTATGCATGTATATATTATTCAAAGGTGCTCATTACGTCGATCGCGATCGACCGGTCGATCTTCAATGACATGAGTGTAGATCGCGGGCCAGAAAAAAAAAAAAGAAGTACCGGTACTTCTTTAAAATCCACCAAAGTCCTCACTGAGAAGTACGGGACTTGATTGACATGTAGAAGCATACGTCGCTGCAAATGCACATTATGTTCTTTAAAGGATGATACCGCGGCCGCGTGTGGGCGGAGCTACTGGTTCTGGTCTGATCGCTGCATGGAGCGATGTGTTTATCAATGCATGGAAGACACTGAGAATGTGGAGAGATCAGGTTTATTATTTTGAAGAGTTCTACTTGGTAATCATGTTTCCATGTTTGAGTTCATAAAATCATCCCAGAGAAAGTCTCTGCTTCAACTCCTGCAGGGAAAGCTGCGTCTCAATCTGCGCGTGTTTGCATCTCTCTGACAGAGTTTGAAGCCAAAGCCCCTCCTCCGCCTCTCTACCTGCTTTTCCTCTCTACCTGTTCACCTGTTCACATCCTCTGTAGCTGGGATTTGTTTCCCCCGTGCTCCTCAGTGTGTTCTACACAGAGAGCACAAAATACGGTAGTCGGGTCGCTCCAGCGCAGCACAAGGATGAAAGAGCCGGACGCAGATTATAGCGGGGATAGAGCGGGTTAAGAAAATGAATGGAAGAAGGCGGCTCGCTGAAGAAATATTCAATATTGTACACATTTTATTATTAGTCAGAACTATCTTTTATTTAGAAAAATCTTTTATTTTATCAGTCCAGTACGAAAAAGAACATCAACAAAAGCTGTGCTGGGCGGTTTTTGGCTGGGTCTGGCGGTTTTCAGATGACTTTTCGGCTGGAAAACTGTGACTCTATCTCGCAACACTGGCGCAAACTCTCAGTCATCAGCGAGTTGGCCTCTGCCCCGCGGCACGTCAAGTTCCCGGCAGAAGATCGGAGTGTTTATTGAAGCCGCCCCGCGTGCCTCTCCCTGCTATCAGCTCTGCAGGTCTTGCCCGATAAATACGAGCTCATTACGAAGCTGTTTTTTTACGTGGCTCGCGATTCGTGCGGAGCCAGCAGCGCCTTTGAAATGCCATGAAAAATGAACAAACTAAAATAAAATGTAATTATTATGAAATACTCATTATTTTCCAAAGTCACAGGGAGCCACAACAGAAGGATGAAAGAGCCACATGTGGCTCCGGGGCCATGGGTTGCCGACCCCTGTGTTAAGATGAACATTTTTTCTCTACGCAAATTTAACGGGGGGCAGTGGTGAAAGCGGCTCAGTGCCTGGAAAAAATTCTGCGCCATTATTGGTTTCCTATTATCTGTTCTATCAGTGTTTGTGACCGCCTGAAACTGTGAACTGCCGTCCCTGCAGCTGCGCGCTCCCCTCTCCTGTCACACACGTGGATGCGTGTGTGAAACAGCGCAGGCGGCGTGCTGCACCCGCTGCCCGGATTGCGCAACACCAGGATCATCGGTGCCTTTAGATGACTCAGCTCATTCTAATAATGTCATTCTTTATGATGACGTGTCTTTATTTTCCAAAAATGTATTGTTTGTCTTTTCTGTCGTTTAGTTGCTGCACTTTATGACATCATATATAAACAATTCATCATTTATAAAAAAAAAATCAGCACAATGTTTTTTACTAGGCCTGCACAATATACCGCAAATTTATCGTTATCGCGACATCAAGCCATGCAATATGCATACCGCAAAAGACGGCTAAAATCGCAATAAATGGTTACCTTAAATGTGCTAAAACAATCTCATGGCAGCTTGAAATATTGAACAAATGAAATAAATCCCTTTATGCATTTAACCAATGTTAAATGCATATGTTTCTTCATATAACATGAATTGCAGGTGTGAGGTATAAAAGGGAGGAGAGCAATCGGAAGGACCCGTTTACATTGTTGATCAATCAGATGAGCCCTTTCATGTTTGATGTTTGCCTCCTACGTCGACGAGGGTCATTTGGAGTATAATTTTTAAACTGTTGCAGTGAAATGGAAATGATGTTTTTGGTTGTTTTGCTGTTTGTGTATATACCGCGAATTATATCGTTATCGCAATATTAATCACCAATATCGCATATCGCGAGTTTTCCTCATATCGTGCAGCCCTATTTTTTACCTATTTCTTCAGACTAAAAACGTTAAATATATTGGTGCTGCTGTGTTAATGTTTCAGATCAATTTATATTTAATGTTATTTATTGATTGAATTATTTTTCTCAACATCAAATGGTTCAGTTGGTCAAAATGTTTCTAGTTTAAGGACGGACAGATTTTTGTATTTCAGGCACTTTAAGCTGTTTTTCTGTTTTAGACTATAACAGGGTTTCTGTGTGGCTAAATAAAGCTAATATTTGTTGAAAGTGGATTTCTATTGCTGTTTTTCTTTTTTTAATGTTAAAAATACAATTTTAGGTATAAAGACACTTTTTTTAAAGAATACTTAACTAATATACTGTCACCGCGGCGAAAGTGTGTGTGTGGGGACGGGGTTGGGGGGGGGGGGGGGAACATTTTCTTTTTCCTAGGGGGGCATGGCAAAAAATCATTGAGAAGCACTGCACTAGGCCATGCAAATTTTATCAAGTTCAGTACTCCAGGTCAAGTTTGTAACTAAGAACTTAGTTACAGGATGGATAAAGATACTACTAATATAGCAGCAACACATTTTGAAGTATAAATTCAGAAAACAAACAGGATCTCATAGAAAACACAGAAACTGGATCTAAATATCTGATTATTTTTAGTCATGTGCGTAAACCATTCCCAGAGTGCCGCTGACAGTAAATATTAACCATCAAATCTGTTTCCTTGTGTTTCTGATGGTTGAATGAAACAGAACAACTGAGCTGACAGAACAAAATGATGACTCTTCTCTCCAGAATGATTCAGCAGGAGAACAATAGATGCAGATTATCAGTCCATCGCAGATTCTTTTCATGCTAGTTCCACTGTTCAGTATTAGGAAACTGTACTGTGAGTCCAGGCCTTATTTGACCCTTGTACTCTGGCCGTTTCAGATTGTTATCATGCAGCGTTTCTTCAAAAGGCAGCTTGCTGAGACAGAGAACTTCCCCCTTTCTTGCCTGTCAGACTCCATGCAGTGTTGCTAGGCAACCTGCAGTGCCAGTTAAATGAGTGTGAGAAAGAAAGAGGAAGCGGCGCACCTTCCTCAGCAGTCGTGCTTAGTGTGCACGGCCGCAGCTCTGGGTCTCTCTGAAACGTGCGCCGCCGCTGCCGTTGCATCAGGAGGCGGAGATAAATTGCGCGTAGGAATCCGGACCAGCGGTGTGGTGCCGAGAGTGGGCCAGCCGTTTGCCTTCAGCCGTACGCCACCAGTACTGCGATTTCACCTGAAGGGGTCTCCCCCTCTGGTGTGCTTGCTTGTGCGGTGCGCAGGTTTCCATAGCAACAGCTCTGGCAGCGGCCCAGACCTGCTGTGGGTGAGCGATCTGAGGGTTTCCGCTCTGGGATTTGTGCTCAGCCTGAGCTCTCAACAGTAAACAGCATCAGCCACAAAGACGGCAAAGGAGAGGCGAGGAGGCGAGGAAGCGCCTCGGTTTCTGCCGTGACGCTAATGCAGGGTGAAAGAGCCTCACGTCTGCCTGCCCACTCCCCGTCGCTCCTCGGCTCCTCTGGATCTCTCCTCCTCATCCTGCCTCAGCGCTTCCTTCAGCTCTACCCCTCGTTCCTCATTCGTGCTGTCAGCCACAATTTTGTTGGTCAACAATTTGCCCCTTTTCTGTGTCGTCTTGTCCCGTCACATCCTGTCAACACTTCAACGCGATAAGTTTCACCTTGAGAGGAAAATGCAGAATGAGTGCAGATGTCTGGAATCATTCCCGGTTAACGGAAAAGCTATTTCTGTGCTTAGAAAAAAAAAAAAAAGGATCAGAGATGCCAGGATGGCTCTGATGCCCGCCAGGGTCACAGATCACACGCTCCTGCCACCGAGCAGCTGCTCCTCTGCTCAGCACTGACCCTCACTGTTGCTCCTCTCCCACAGCCATGGAGTTTCACGAAAACCTGCACGACCTGGCCGTGAAGGAGGGCTTGAAGGGTCGAAAGCTGCACAAGGCGGAGGAGAGCTTCACGTGGAACATCACCATCCTAAAGGTGAGCAGTTGCCTAACAAAGCAGCCTCCGAGGCCTTCCTTCTGCTGCTCTCCTTGCCACATTTCCAGAAGGAAACTGATGTGTAACTTTGTAGATTTGTCACTCAGGCTTGTGCAAACAAAGGCTCTCTTGCATGAAGTTCAGCCTGATAAAAATGCTATCAGTAAGACATGAGGGATGCTTCACTCTGTATGAGGGGGAAGCAGATATGAGAAAATGTTCCATTTGTGGGTCTTTGATCATTTTTAGCAGCAAAGTCCTCATCCTCCTGAGTATGAGGACTCTGACGGGTTTTCAGTCTTTCATCCACACAGGTTCTGTGAGAAACATCCAATCTGCCATCTCATGCTTCTTATCCGATCACATCACTGTAGCGAGAAGCTAAACAAGCTAGCCACCTTAACTTGTTCTGCTTCTTTTCAAAGAATTCCAGAACCTTACACTGTCCTTCTAAAAAACAAAGGCGCCTGCTATGGCAGAGGTACTCACCCCAGAGTTCAGTCAGGTTGGGTCTGACTCCCCTAACTCACGGGCAAAGAAGGCAAACTACATCAGTTCCTAAGTTCTTGACATTTTTCCAGAAGAGGAGTAGAACCTGACAGGCAAAAATGCCTTTTTTTTAAAGAAACATCTTTCATACTCAGAGGTAGAGTTTTACGGAGGACATCAAAATGACACCAGAAGAAACACAAAAAAGTTTTAAAGTTGACCTCAAACACAGAAACAGTTGGAGAAGATCTGAGAAGCTGATTCGATCCATGAGCAGCTGAAAGCAGCTTGGTTCTGACTCGGTTCTAACAGCTAGCAGACAGGGTTTTGGGTTCCACACCAATATGTGATTTATTACCTTTAAAGTTAATTCTTAGAAAATTCTTTTTGAAAGAGTAAACAGGACACGGTTCCAAGAGTTCAGCCTGTGGGAGACGTGGACCCAGAGCTTCATAAAGCAGAGAGTCGTCTGCATAACTGTTGTACGGTGACCCAAAGGGACCGTGTACAGCAGGGGCGAGCAATTATTTTAACTCGCCGGCCACATTGGGTTCTAAAACTCGATAGGAGGGCCGGACCAGGAGCAGATGCGTGGAGTGAGAATGAAATAACGTGGAATGTAGATGAAAACATTTGAAATGAAAATTTTATTCTAAGACAAAATATTCTAGAATTTTTAGTTAAAAACTTTTGTTCCCATTTTAGATCTCTTTTTTATTGTGAAGCCCTTTGGTACCTTCAAGGAGTTGTAAAGTGCTATGAATAAAGTTTCATTCATTCATGATCCCTTTAACAAAATAAATAACATTATTTATGAAATAAAACAATGACTAAATAACAACATGATTTTCAAAGACAAAAATTCAGGAAAAATATACTGAAACATTAAAAAAAAAAAACACAAAAAAAACAAATAGTGGATCCTCTCCTGTCGTAATCCTAATAAAGACTTTGAGGGCTGCAGCTCGTCACGTCTCACAGTTTGCGCAGCTGCGCTGTGTCCTGTTTCTCATCCAGTAATTATGAAATAAAGCACATTTCCATGTCTTCTGCTTCAGCTACGTACATAACTGCGTTACCTTTTCACCAGTACAGAGTTCCCTCGTTTATTACAGGAGTTACTTTCTAAAATAACCGTGATCGGTGAAATCCACGGAGTCTGATTACAGACGTTTATGGCCGTAAAACTCCTCACTGTTCACTTTCTACACTTTTCTCAGACAGACGTGAACATTTTCACCCTTTTCTTTGGTTTAAATTCTCAACCCTTCATAGAAATTAGGTCCAGGATCTTAGAATGAAAAGAAAGATCTGATCGATCACAGATTTCTGATCTGAAGAGCTCCACGTTTCTGTACAGGAGACACGGAGGAGATTGATTGACAAGGTCTCCAGCCAATCAGGACACAGAACAGGGTGCTCCGTTTAAAAAAAGCAGCATAATCGCTCTAAAAGAATGAAACCAGGAAAGATGAACTGCGACGTAGAAAGGAAAGACTGTCTTCTGTTCTGTTTGACAGAGAATTTAGAGGGTTTCCGGTTGGAGCACAGACTGCACAGGGGGGGAAGAAAATGTCACGTCTTGATCGTATTGCCAGTAAAAAAAAACACAACCATGGGTCTCTGATATTGTTTAGTGGGCCGGACCAAACATGGAGGCGGGCCGGATAGAGCCTGTGGGCCGTAGTTTGCCCACCCCTGGTGTACAGGTTAGGGGACAAGGATTATATTTTTAGAACTTAGAGCTTCTTACACACATTCAAGTGCCCATTTCCTGACATTCTGCATTTTACTGACGCTGAATTAAACACATATTTCATCGTCACGACAACTGTCTTTTTCCAAAGCATTGTACACGTCACTCTGATCCATCAGGTCGCTATATTCGATTCTTTTGCTGTGACGTACAGACAAACTTTCACTCATTTTGCCTTAGATGTTTTGATGGAAGCTCCGCCCACCTGTTCCTACATGAGCCCACCCATAATCATTGTAAAGGTAAAATGATTGGCCTGGATTGTACAGCAAAACTAAATAAAATGGAAGTGATTGACATTTCAAAAGATGTACTGAAATGAAGCCATGAAATCTGTTTTTTTTTTTTTTAAATGGTACAGATAGTACCATGAATGTCGTACTGGTACAAACTAGGCACCAAGTTTTGGGAACCCCTTCCTAGCACAGGATGAAGGTCAAAGAACCCACTGTAGAATCAAAAATGAACCAACTTCAGAATCATTTAATTAGTATAATAAAGTTGTAAAAAAAACAGTTTTTACATTGAGATTATGTCAAATAAAGTCTTTTACAGGAAGATACAAAAATACAAGATTATACTGTTCACAAGTCTTATATCTAAAGTTCCTCTGAGGTCTTTTAAAATGAAGGGAGAGTCTCAGCATGTGAATCTAAAGTTGATCTTTTACTTTCTGATAATGAAACATGTAATGTTTGTGTCCGTGAAGGTTCTCATTCATCCAGATGGTGTTGTCTTGAAGCTGAGTCATAGTAACTGGACGCTCATCCAAGTGGCTTCATCTGTGAAGGAGGAAGTTGCTATGACTCAGCTTCAAGACATCAACAGTGACCTCTGCATGCGCTAGTCTGCACAACTGAGGGTTCTCCCACTCTTTCTTCAGGGTCAGGCAGATTTACTGAAGCATGCCAGGATTGAAGTCCAGGAGAACCTCAAGCAGATCCACTATGCTGCCCTCACCTCTAATCTGAGTAAAGGAGGGTCAGTGGGCGGTTCGTCCGGTTCCTCAGAGTCCAGAAGCAGACGCAGTCTGGAGGTCATCCCAGAAAAGGCCACGGCGGAGGAGGAGCTGACAGACGAGGACAGCTAGAGCCCAGCTCCTGACCTGCAGTCTGACCTTCCCTCCGCCTTCTGGGCTGTCAAAGCCCCTCGTCTTCACCCAGCTCTCATCACACTTCCAGTATTTTCCCACATTCCATCACTGCTGCGCAGCGCAGAACGTGAACTTCTCCCCCTCAAACTTCATGCTCATCAGTGAAATGTCACAACAGCCACACGCCCGGACAAGTTTGGAAAACTTTGGTTTCTGAGCTCCGAGATTGGAAAGAAGACCAGACGCGTGAAGGATTTTCACGCAGAACCTCCAAGACTCTCTCTCCATGGGTCCTGCTGCTCCACCGGCAGAGCCGACCAACTACCAGCTTCCAGACTGTTTGAGCCTTTGACCGACTGTTTTGACTTGTCCACTCAGAAGGAAACTAAAGCCTTGGGTTGTTGTAAGAAGTTCTGTAAAGCACAATTTTCTGGAGCTACGAATGTAAGAAAGCAGCAAAAACAAAAAATAAATCGCAGAAGAAAGCAAGAGTCAAGAGCTGTTTACAAACCTGGACTTTTCCTTGTTCTTGTCTGCCAAAATAAGTATACCGTCTGTGTATATATGGACCTTCCCATTACCTTTTTGTCTGACGAGTGCATCGTTTTATTGTAAACTTGGAAATATAAGATTTATTTTATAAAAGATGTATGAACTCCGAGTGTGAATGAGCAAAAGTGACTTTGTGTGTTGACATGTGCAGGAGGTTCGTCTCACACCGAGACGCACCAACACCAGACAGAATGTACAAGAGGAACCACGACTGGATGCCTTTTCTGATTTTGGGATATGAGCAAACCGTTGGTTTCTTTCGGAGTGCCACTGCTTCACTTTGTCTTTCAGTGACTGTTTTGTAAGGAAATGTGCTCAGGTCTGAGAAGATGGTTGAACAGCAGTGTTGGACACCAACTGAACAAACGGAAGACAAGCCCAGATTTATCCTCTCTTTTCCCACGTTTTAACTAAAGTCTTTGTTCAAATTAGGACCAAAGTTCCTTCTGGGTTTCATGACCAGACGCTGGAAGTTAAGGTCCCCTGTAAAAAAAACAGTTTATAAAAACATAAGGCACCAATGGTTTAGCAAAGCAAAATTATATTTTTATTCCTTTTTTGAGCATTAACGTTTCGATCACATACTAATTTATTGAGCTTTAAAAATTGCACGAGAAATCCCCCTTTAACAATATTTCTCTAATGTTTGGGTTGGTTTAGTTTCAGGAGAAACAGCTTTTGAGATTTTCAGATAATAACCTTTGATTGTGCTTCTTGAAATTTGAAATGCCATTTAGTCAGTAATAAATAAAAACATTGCAATAAATACGGTTTTAAAGTAGCTAAAGTTCACATAGCTCAACAGTTCTGGGTCTCACACTGCTCCTTAATGAACGTTTGATTAGGTTCATTATTTGGACTGCTGTAAGCATTTAACCAACAACTTCATATGTTGGAGCATTTCAATTTTTCGGTTTTTATCGGAAAGTGTCATCATTGGAAATGGTTTATTTTAAGCAAACATAATACAAAAACAAGACAAACATTATTAATCTCATATCTACACAAAGATATATCAGTCATAGGATAACTGGTCATAAATATGCATTCGTCCACATTCATTAGTAAATCATTCTACTACTCTTAATCAGAAATAAACAACTTTTTGCATTTAGTTCATGACACAATGAAACTATTAAATGTTAGGGCTGCACGATATGAGTACAACTCGCGATTTGCGATATCAGTGATCAATATTGCGATGACGATATAACTTGCGATACATTAACAAATAGGAAACTAACTAAAAAATAAAAACTAACTAAAAAGATTATTTCCATTTCATTGCAACAGTTTAATTTAAATAAGAGTCAACATAAAAACTGATACTCCTGATGACCCTCGTCTACAAAGGCGAACATCTAACATAAAAAGGCTCCCTCTGATAGGTCAAATGCATAAACGGATTTATTTGATTCATTCAATACTTCAAGCTGCCAAAAGTTTGTTTCAGCACATTTAAGGGAACCATTTCTTGCAATTTCCGCCGTCTTTTGTGATATGCATATTGCACAGCTTGATATTGCAATGACCATAAATTTGCGATATATTGGGCAGGCCTAATTAAGATTTTCAAAAATCCTACTGATCATCACGAATCGTTCATTTTCAATTGATGTTCAGAGTTTATGCTTTTTAAAGGCAAGTCAACCTGTTTCAGCATGATGCTGCTATGAAAGCAGTTTAAAAATCCTTCCACTCAATCTTAGTTTACACTTGAAATAATAAACATAAAAAACCTCAAGTATAATCGGGAAAAGTATGAAAATGACACTAAACAAATGCTAAAATAAATCTGAGAAACCTCTGATGAAGGCAGCAATTACAATGGACAACACTTAACACACAAATTAAAATGGCTTTAATAAAAGAAGTATACTAAAAAGGATCATTGAAATGCTGTAGCGATCCAAAGAAAAATACTTCATCAGAAAAATACAGCAGGAAAAGTCCTAAATATGTATAGAAACTTATAATCTCAAAGTAGTCCAATGAAATTGAAAATAGCCCAAAATTCTACATAAAAAAAAGAAAAAATCCAAAGAATTCAATTGAGCACTACAAAAATTGTCTGAAAATTCAAAGACAAGTTATCCTAATAATGGTTAAAACTGCTAAATACACTGTAGAAAGTGTTTGGTAACCTAAAGAGAGATGCAAGTGCTTCACAATTATGATGGTCAATAATATATTAAAATCAAATCAAAAAAACTCCAGAAAATGATGAAGAATGCTAAAATGTCACCGTTCCTGAAATGCGATCTCGTTCCTGTTTGACCTGTAACCTGAAAACTGTGGAACTGCTAGGCTACAAAGTTTCTGTAACGTCTTCAGCCATCCTGCTGCTTACAGCCCCTCTCCGATCATCTTTTGATCCATTTCCAAATCGTTCCCAGTGCTCTTTTAATTTTGATAATGCCGCTTTTAGCCAAAATCTAAAGAACCCGTGTCATTTTCTAGGACATCGTTTCTGCAGAGCGGCAGGATTTTGTTAGAAATTCGCCTCCGAGTTGTGGGCAGGACGCTTGGCATGGTGTAAACCCACCCACACTTCCCATCATCCCTTTGTTTAAACTCTCTCCTGCTAGCTTACTGTCCCCTCACACCCCCAACATGACATTAGCGGTGCAACAAAAATGGTGAGGGATTTTGGAACCTTGCAGCAGTGTAGTCGTCTACAAGTGGATGCATCAGCATGGAGCGGAGCGGGGAGCCTGTGGCTTGCCGATTGTAGCAGCTGCATCACTGCTACAATGTTTCTCTAAAGGGATTTCTTCATCCGTTCCTGATTCCCAACGCTTTCAATAAAAAAATACTCTGAAATGTAATTTTTAGCTTACTTTTCATCATATGTGTCCTCCATCATCCTGAAAATGTCCCGTTAAAATCATCATCATTTTCATTGCAGTGGGTCTTTAAACAAGAGTGTCTGAGCCAAGAGCGACATCGTACTAAAGTTATTATGTGAGAAAAAAAACTCAAAATTTTAATAGGTAAACACGGCACTTTCTGCAGTTCATCACAAGTCTCAATGATGATAAAAAAATAATCGTACTGCCTTAAAAATCTTTTCCTCATTTCTCAAAGCTCCCTAAAGTATAAACATTCAAGTTTACCCGTTGAACTTAGGCGCTGATGTATTTGTGTTGAAACAGATTTATTGATTACATGGCATTCCCAAACGGTGCTGTGTTTTTACTAAAACTCCACATCAGCACATTTTTCACAGAGTGGGCCTGACTGAAGAGCGGATGAGAGGATCGTCTGACGGCAGATGTGATTATGACACAGACCTCAGCGGCTCTCCCTCTTCACCCTGAATGTCGGCTATGTTTGAGGTGACTTCCTCCTCCAGAACCTTCAGTGCTGTGCTTTTTGTTTTTGTGTGTGTTTTTCATTTTGCTCATTTCCTGTAACAAGCGCAAGAATGTCAGTGCTTTACCAGTGGACGTGTCAAGTGTTGTTGGCAAACAGGAGAATTTCAGTTGTTCTTTCATCCATCAAATAAAATCGATCTCAAATTTTACAAAGTGGAAAGACTCTTCTTTTGAAATCTTTTAAAATCACGTTTGGCTCCCTGTGTGTTTCAGGATTGATTTTAAAATTATTTTAATTGTTTATAAATGTTTTTATGGTCTTGGGCCTTCTTATTTAAATGACATTATGATATTAGTATCTCATCATGATTTTAGCCCCAGTGTTTCTTGTGGGGATCTTTTCCTCCAGGGCTTGCCGGCTTGGTCGGCGGTTGTTGCTGCAGTTCTTGCCCCTCCTGGGGCAGCTGGGGTCTAACTTTGCAGCTTCATGGCTGTGAAGTGGACCCCAGTGTTGTCCCAGTCTGGGTGGGCGCTGTGGCGATGCTTCCGTGGCAGAGCTGGCTCCTGGTCTGAAAGGATTCCCAAATACCGTTTCCTCACAGCTGAGCCAAGCCATACTTTGTGTGTTTGTTAGCTTATTTATTTATTTAAAGTTACATTGTCATTATTCTTTGTACATGGGGGCCATGGGTCATGTGTTTTAACGGAGGGGAGTGGGATAAGTGAAGGGTGGGTTGGGCTTTTACCCAAATATTGTGTGTTTTCTGTTTTTAATGTTAAAGCGCTTCGAGCTGCGCAAATGCATGAGAAGCGCTATTTCATAAATAAAGTTTGATTTGATTCAGCAGCACATTTTGGCGATATTCATGGGGAATTTGATTCTACCGATGGTGAGTTTAGATAAAACATCACGAACGACATCAACAGTGAAACAGGAAGTCTACAACTGAACGACAAACAAAAACGACTAATGCCATAACGCTGACTTTGAATCAGAGAATGATATGCTTACTATAAAACCTCAAAACCACTGACAAAAACATGCAGTAATGCTAAAGAATTCTAACACGCTGATTGACATGGTGGTTTGTGAATTCAACGGTCAGTTGTGGTAGTTCAAAGAGCGTCCATTAGCTCTCGCCAGCAGGAGCTCTGGTGTTGAAGGGTTAAATGTCTTTGATGTCATTTTGGAGAAGGCAATCCTTTTGGTAAACCTTTTTTAAGAGAGAAAAAACTAAAGAAAACTACAGAATAAATGCTAATCTGTAGTGATCACTTGAGAGATTTAGGTATCAAACATTTTTAATGAGTAAAACTAAAAAAGTATGAATATGGAAGCTTCACCCCCTAAGTAGCAATTTCTCTTCAATATTGGCAATTGATGCGAGCAGGTTTTTTTCATCTGCACATAATTAACGTCTCTTTTTACTGATTAGTTCAGATAAGGTCTTCTCACAGCAACACGTCAATTTTTTCCATCAGCTCCCATCACGTCACATCGACACCGTCAAAAAGAGATTTCCCTCCATTTCCTTTCTGTTACTCTGGTTTTCACTGCAGGAGTCAGCATCCCGCTCTCTCAGGTTTTCTGTGCAGTAGGGATTGTTCATACAGACGACATGTTGATGACATGCATGAACGGGGTTTTTGGGGACATGGACGCCTGCCGCGCATCAGTATTGATTAGCTCCCTGCGTGATGAGCGGAGCAGAAAGAGCCCGGGGAAAAAAGCTGCAGCTGGCTCCGGACTGACCTCCACCAGCAAGAACGTGCTCCGACATGTGCAGAGTGTGATACTGCACAGCGTATCAGAGTCAAGTAAGGTTGCACTGGATCCCTGTTAGACTCTAATTCGACCTGGCATCGGGAACATTTCTGTTGTTGGAAGCTAGAATGCTCTCTTTCTGAAATACTCGGACATTTCCAGAGTTAAAGTCGACGATCGGCCTCCTTATCTACAGTTGAAAGCCCATCTGTTGCGTCACTTGCAGATAAGATCTGCAAACACATCTAATGCGCTCTGAAAAAAGAAAAAAGCTTTTGGACAGGACCTTACATGTCACTGACTGTTTATACAGCCAAGTGGGTTTTATTGGGCCATAAAGTAGCTCTAAACAGCAGCACCCAGTTCACCAGTTCTTGGTTTTCAAAGCAAAGCAGACAACAATTCAACGCCGGGGTCTTATCATCGCCATCACCGTGCAGGGAGGGAAACAAGGAGTCCAAGGTACAAGTGGTGCAAGTGTAAAAGTCTAAACGTATAAACGCACACGTTCTTAATGCTTTCAAACATACCTGCGCATATTAACTGATGCCTTTTGGTGATTCTTTAGTAAAAGAGCAGTGCCTAAAGGTGAGTTTCTATTTCGTTCGTCTTTCCAAAGAGACTTGTCGCTGCTACATTTCTTTCTGTGCTGGAATACTGCCCCCGCCCAGGTTCACACCTCTTTGCATTTCATTACCATCTGTGGTGCACGGACACTGTACTCACGAGGTTGGATGCATTGGCAGCTCCTTGGCTCACACATCGGAGGAGATTTGGTGGACTCCTCAGCGGAGGCCGAACTGACCTGAGGCTCTCCGCTCCCCGGACGTTTACTCGTCTTCTGTCCCTAATGTCAGCACAGAGAAAGGAAAGACGGCTTTTTAGGGACTAGAATTCTCTCCTAGGCACAATTCAACAACCGCATCTCACAACTCTGTCTGGATTTGATGCTATGACCTGGAACATGTTGCTGTTTTAAAATGTTTTTATTGGTTTAGGTGTAAGTTTGGGATTATGTTGTATTCAGCACACTTTGGCTTACCCCTTAAAAATATAACTGATCATTTATTTATTTATTGTCAAAGCCTTCCCAGTGGTCTTTTAATTATGATCATGCCCTTTTTGGCCAAAACCAAAATACCTCCATTGTTTTCTAGGACATAATGTCAGCAGAGCGCCAGTAGTTCATTAGAAATTTGCCTCGGAGTTGTGGGCAGGACTGTGTGCGCGGGGTAAGTCCACCCCTATTTCCCGTTATTTATCCGTTTACACTTTCTCCCACTGGCTTACAGACCCCCACACCCCCAACCTAACATTACCAGAGCAACAAAAATGGCAGCAATATCGTAGCTATCCAGCCTTACAGTTTAGATCCAGATTCCAGCTTAGACGAGGAAAACAAAGAAGTTCATGGATCTAAGGATCTATAGGTGGATGCATCAGAATGGAGCTGAGAGGGGAGGCTTGTCGTCTGCTGCTCAGTCACACGATTTGAATAAAGAAATACTCAAAAATGCAAGTTTGAGCTCAATTTTCTTTATAAATTTCCTCCATCAGTAAAATGCCACCACAAGATGTTAAAACACCAAAAACATGATTTTTTTAAACCGGATGGTTTAGTTTCTTTGTTTACATTGTTCTGACTACCATAACTCTTCAATCGTTAACACTATTAACGTAACTCCAGCTTATTGTAGAAGCTAGTGCGTACGCAATCGACACCAATCAGCTGATTCTGTGGCATGGAAAAGGGGCTTTACACACTCGCAACACATTTCTAACGTACAATGCTCCACATGGGTTGGTAAAGTGTTGAGTAACGATGCAAAGCCTGAAATGAAACATCAGAATTCATGATCACGTCAACGGTCATGTGAAGTGCGTGTGTTATTTTGTCGTTTCTGCAGATGTTTCCAGTGTTTAAGGGTTAAACATATCAAACAATCCACCGTCATTCACAGAATGGCAGGTTTTAAATTTAAAGGATCAGTTTTGAGCTTTTTCTGCAGCAAAATGAGGAGTTGAATGAGTTTGGTCCTGAGTGTTTGCTGCAGCAGGGAAGAGATGCTGTGCAGGAAATGTTTGAACAAAGGCAAAGCTGTGATGACCTGGGGAGGCCGCTGCCGCCGCACGGAGATGAAGCCAGCTCGGTCAGCTCCTATAGATCCCATCCCATGTTAAGGAAAGGTCAGCCAAAACATCGACCCGTTCCTCCCCCTCCTTTACCCCGAGCTGCCTTCTTCCTCCTTACTTGATCCCCCAAAGGTTATTGATCTGTGATCGGCTGTGAAATGACTTGTAAGGCAAAGCCATCCATAAGGGAAAAATGGGATACTTGTGCTACTGTTTGAAGAAAGAGTACAAACCTCTGAAACACCCCTTTAAAAAAAGAAATCGACACTTCTACATGCAAGAATTCTTGGAAATGTGCATCATGATGTGTTGCGTTTTATTTCTCCAAATTAAATCACTTATAGTCTTTATTTTCCAGCAATCTACACCACCTTCCTACAAAAAAATTGCATATTTAAACTGCTTGTGTTTCAGCCTATTGCTAATAACAGCCCAATGAAATCCCAAATGACCCACAATCAAGTGTTCACATAAGCAGAGCAAAAACCAACATTACGTCTGTTTAATGAGTTCACGTCCCTTTGACTTTGAAAGGTGTGACTTCCAATGAGCCCGGCCGCCACAGTAGAAGTTCATACACTTCCTGTCCCAGTAAAAAAGCAGCAAAGCAGCAGGTAAATCCTCATGTTTGCATATTTTCTTTTGCAGACTGTGTTGAGTACAAATGAAAACATCCTGAGCTTTCACTGCCTACAGTGATTTCTATGGCTTCATGCATGTTCAGTCATTTGTGTGCTGCTGTGTTTTCCATCACAGCGGTCAATGTGACCCCTGCGTTTGGCATCAAGGTAACCTGGGAAACTAGTAATCCTTACAGCAAGTTAACGCTGTGTGGTGGAAAAAGTGTTGCTGCAGTTGACGAAGTTTCTCCTCTCTTGCAAATGTAATTTTTCAAGATCTTTTACAGAACCAATTCAAAATTCACATCAAAGGGAAGGTTCTGTTTTTGTGATCGTTTCTTAAATGAAAAGGGGAAATATTTGAAAGATTATTAGTTCACAGAAAAGTGTTTAGGAATCGTTTAATGAGAAAATCAAACCCGGCTGCAGCACAGCATCTCTGTGATTAGAGCATTTCAAACCCTCATTCATCTCATCAAATCGGAGCATTGATTTTAATGGACGTCTGTCCCCATCGCCAGGTCAGGCTTTTGCAGCCCCGCGGACAAAACGGGTTCACAAAACGGATGGACGGCCTGTTCCTGTGCTTCTTTGACTGTCAAAAGTCCTGCACTGCAACAGGAAGTTACAGTATCGACTTTAAAGCATCCGTTTCCTCCGTAACGAGGTGGAGAAATGGCAGAGGCTCCTCCCACACGCGGCGAGAGCTTTGGGCTAACACACTTTTGGACAAACTTCAAGCAGCAACTTTGACAATTGTTCAAACAAAGACGTGAATTTGACACGCAGATTGTGGTCGGTTTGAATGGACGGATGTTTTTAAATGATGGGGGGGTTGATACGTGGTACACGGACGGGCGTGCTGCACCGTGGCTAGTGATAAAAATAATAGATATACACATTTCTGAACAAGTTAGAGATTAACTTTATTAATTGCACCTTGCATTTGAAACATCTAAAATCCTAATTCCCATTCTTTTTATATTTTATTCAAAAATAAAAATTTCATTAAAAATATTTTTGAAAACCTGATTTTTAAAAAAGGCCTTTTCTAGTTAGGAATTAACTCAATATTCACACATGAAAACACAATTGTTTTCTTGTTATTAGCATTTTTCTTGGCTGAAAAACATAAATCTAAAATACATAGAAATAAAACAATCTTGATGCAAGTCTCACCTCTGAGACAACATCTGAACCAGATCTAGAATGTAATATATACAGGAGAACTGATGCTCAGAGACTGAAATGAAGGCAGGATTTAGACATTGTCACGGGTTTTTGTGGGTTTTTGCTGATAAGCTGCAGGTTTACATCACAGCATTTTTTTTTCTAGAAAAGGAAAAGTCCAACATGATGACTCAGGTATGCAGACAGTTCATTAGCAAATTACATATGCATTATTAATGTACATATCAGATGAGGGCCTAAAACCAAACACCTCCAGCGATAATTAAATCCCGTACAATAAAGGAAAGTTACTGTAATTAAGTAAGTTGTCTTTCTGCTGCCTCCTCCTAATCCTCTCCTCTGCATTCATTCCTCTTTGGACAGGCTTATTGTCAGACTAGTTAGTATTCAGAGATTATTTAACTTAATGTTAGTTTGTTTAAATTAAACTTAATAACTATTTCTTTTAAAAGGCTGCTAGAAGTTGAAGCTGGGGTAACTATGGTACACTGGGGTTCTGTCCTCTTTCCTTTTTTACTTCTACCCTTCCTCTCCTCTATTCTTGATCATAATTTATCATTTAGTTCTCCATGCCTCTGTTTGGTACAGTGCGATTCATGTATTGTCCCTCTTTTCCTCTCCCCTCCTGGGGAGTGGGAGTGCTTCCAGACTCCAGTTGGCTCATCCGTGCTCCAGTTCCTGACCGTTTACCTCGCCTTTGCTCCTGCTCCTACACCTGGCTGTGGATCCTGCCTCTGGCTCATCTCTGGCTCGTCTCTGCTCTGTACCTGACCGAGTACCTCGTCTCTGCTCCTGCTCCTACACCTGGCTGTGGTTCCCGTCTCCGGCTCGACTCGCGCCTTTGACTGTCCCGATAACCACGGCTGGATGAAGCTCGTCTGCTGGACTTTTATATATGTAGTTGTAGATTTAGATAAGTTAATTCTTCTCTAAGATTTCTGGTAAATCGCCTGTCCGTCCTGGGGGAGGATCCCTCCTTCATGTGGGCACCCCTGAGGTTTCTTCGTTTTTTCCGGAATCCGGTTTTTTTGGGAGTTTTTCCTTACCGCGAAGGGGGGTCTAAGGGCAGGGATGCCAGTATAGCTTAGTCAGTTTGTTAGTTCATTTTAGTATTTTTCTATTGAACTCTTTGTATTCGTGATCCTTTTGATTTCATGTTTTACTTCGAAGCCCATCGAGACGACTGTTGTTGTGATTTTGGGCAATACAAATAAAATTGAATTGAATTGAATTGCATCCTCGAATGTCCTCTTTGGTCTTCCTCTTTCCTGGTATCATCATTATCACTGTTCCTCCTCTCAATGGGCCCAAAACATCTCAGTCTGCCTCCCTGCCTGTATCCCCAAAACATCTAGCGTGAGCGGTTCCCCTGATGGAGTCACTCCTAGTCTTCTCGATGCTCAACATCTTCATCTCTGCTCCCTCCGGCTGGACCACATGGATCGCTATGAGGGCCCCCTGTGCGGGGGTGACTCTTGAATCTTTGGTTTTTAACAGAGTTAGCATTAGGGTTTCTATTATCTAAATTATCTAAAACAAATATTACATTAATTTGTCATTGTGACATTTGTATTTAAAAAAATATTGATGTCTTGTTATAAATCACAAACAAAACATTTACGCAATTTGCAGCTCGAGTTATTCCTGATCGATTATAATTAGTTACCATGAATATTTATGCATTTACTTTCAGGATTTGTATTTTGTGGTAAGGGTGAGGGAAAAACACTCAGGACTCATTTTAGGACCCAGAGATCGGAGTTCTTTGGGAAGAAAGAAAAAAAAGCTATTCGCCCTGTTAGGTATGAAGATGTTTAATAGAAGAAGACAGCAGGACTCTGTTTTACAGCATGCTGGCTGCCTTTTATGTCCGTACACAAAGAGCTGGGTTCAGACACTGAACCGGATGAGGTCGCTTGTGGAACGATCAAATCAGGGATGAATATTTATCAACAATGTTTTATTGTTCTGAGCTTCGCCGCGGTTCTTCTGCCAGATCAACAGACGTTTATCCAAGTTAGGCCATGGCCATTCCGACACAGAGAGGCGCACATAAAATAATGTTATATGTTTAATGTGCATATGCAGAAGTATGCTGGAAAGTAAACCTTCAGCCACGTCTTGTTTTTGTCATGTGGAGACGGATCGTTTATCCATCCTCTCATTTACAACGGCCTTTTGAACGTAGGCGTGTCCTAGAAAAAGTAACCCTGTTCATGAAACTAACTAACTAAATAACTCGTAGTGCCTTGGTCACATGCAGCTGTATGGGGGTTGACCCGTAAGAGTGCTGTGGGTTTTTGGGTTGTCCGGTATGTGGATCGTCATTTAAAGGAGCGGCTACATCTTAAGAGCAGAGCAGATGAGTCTCGCAGTTCCCCTGAGGCTCATACGGCCACCGCAAGGGGCGTCATTAAAATGTAACGTACCACTGTCGTGCTTGTGTTATGAAATAAGGCAAATAAAGCACTTCTGACGCACAGGTGATGCTGTTGTACGGTTTCCTTACGCCATACTTTAGTTGTTAGTGAGGTGTGAGTACTGGCTCCTTCCTGACCGTGCACAAATGCTCCACATGCGTGGGGTGTAGACGTGATGCTTAAGTGCCTGTAGGATGCCGATAGGACGACCACACAAACTACACTCTGACTGTCCTATTTCCTCACGTCTAACAATCAGGGTGCAGCAAGGAGTGCACACGGGGGGGGGGGGGGGGGGGGGGGGGGTGTTGAAAAAATGAAAAATCGATATGACATGACGACGTCACACCTACTTCTTCCTTACGTGTTGTATAAGTGTTCACTAAGACCTGTCACCCGCAGCATGCCGGTAGAAAGATGTGCACGAGTATTTCCACTGAGTGGTCCACGACCTTGATATTTTGTGTGAGACCCCTGCGTGGCCCGTACAGATTTGACATTTTTTCCCGCCGCAGACAAGCTGTTTCCGCCCGTACGGATGGTTGGGGTTCTGGCATTAGGAGGAAACTTAAGGGTCTCAAGGTCTTCACTATTGAGAAGATTATGTCTTGAAATTGTAGATAAAGTGTAGAAAAAATGGTTCTCACGGACAAGTAGCAGGATAAGGTACACATATTTAAGATAACATTAAGAAAGGAGAAGTGTAGACACAGCTAAAAATGATCAAAACTATATGTGAATGTCTATTTATTTAAATCATCACGGAATCTTTAGAACATGTTGTGTTCTTGAAGCATTTGATGTAATGGTGTGAAGAGGATTACCAGGCCTGTGCAGAATTTGTATTAATGTCCCGAACAGAAAAGCTGATTTGCTGTTCTCTTCTTCTTCCTGTGAAAATGAAAAGGCTGAGCAGGCGTGATTTTCAGGAAGGAAGTGCAGCGAAATGCCCCGCATTTGGGAACCGTGTCAGCCTGCAGCCCACACCATTTCTCCGTCTGGAGGGTGGCACAATGAAGCCTTGTTTTCTCCACCCAGCGCTGTGGCTCTGGTTGGACTGAAGCCACAAGTGTCAGGGTGTCGCTTCCTCACACCGGCTGTCCAGGCAAATTCTGGCTATACCCGCCACAAAGCCCCGTCTTTCTATTCGCACAAAGCTCGGAATACAGGCAGCGACAGTCGCTGGTTCAGTGCTGCTCAGAGGCACACTGGCCAGAGCAGCTGAAGTTGGGGTCACGACACAGCAGCAGTAACTGTGAAGGAATGACATCCATCTGTAACCAAAGAGGAATAAGGCATTAAAAAATTTTTTTTTTCCCCCCTTTGATTTGATTAGAGGCCGGAGAGCCAATCAACGCTGGGATACACGATAACAGAATAGTCAAAGCATCTGGTTCCTGTCATTGATATGATCCATTGTTCAAGAATCAGAGGGGGGTGGGGGGTAGAACACAATATGCATTTGTTAAGAGGAGAAAAAAGGAAGTCCACTGGACAGTGTTAGCAAACAGACATAAGCTGTACGTATGGGCGAATGCATGGATGTAGGTTTGGGTCAATTCCACTTTTGAACTACAGGGTAAGCAGGGTTTCTGGTAAATGGTTTTGTCCAAGACAAGCTCTGACTAATAGAAAAAACAAAACAATAAATAGCAAAAAAGAAGAGAAAACTCTGAAAGTGTATGGCATTCAATAATAAAATAGAGGGTGTTTTTCCTTCAGGTTTTTAGTTTGTGTGTTTTTCGTTGTAACTTTCTTACTACAAAAACAGAGAACTCCTAAAAGGCTGGACTCTAACCTCATCTGCTCATGAAAACTATAAGACGAACTGGGATTAAAAGTAAAAAGCCAAAAAGTGTCCGTGTCATGGACACGATTTGGTTTGTTTTTGTTTACTCGAGATAATAATTGAAGTGGTCATTTTTAGGTTCTTTGAGATTATTTTTAATGATTTGTTTTTCCCCCCAAAATCTTTTTAGTATATCTTTTTTTCTTTGAGATTATCTCTTTCAGGACTATAACAGATGTAGTCCAAAAGCGAGAAAACAACGCGATGTCTACAACTTAAATGACTCAAACACTGTTTGTCTGGGGTATTTTGGTGCACTTTATTGACGGTCCCTGCCTGCCTTGACGTTGATGGTTAAAATCACGGCAAACCTCAAAGCTTAGAACATACTTTTTTTGGTTTTTAAACTCATTTTCTGCATCACAACAGACACAAATAAACAGTTCATTCTGGTCAATAGAACCAGTACTTCCCCAACGTTTTGCTCTGTAATGTTAAGTAGGAAGATCCGAACAGACGTGACGAGCACAGAAACCAAACGGATCGTGTTCAAGACACGGACACTTTGTGGCTTTTCAATTTTTAATTGCAGCTCATCTTATAGTTTTAAAGAGCGGATGACGTTAGAGCCCAGCCTCTTTGGAGTTCTTCAAAAACATTGGAACGAAAAACAAGATAAAAATTACAGCAAAAAACACAATTTTTTTCTTGAATTGAAAGCAACACGCTTCTGCGGAAAACTACTCCAAATATCTGAAGGAAATTCAATAGTTAAATTCAAAGTCAGCCTTCAACTGTTCCCGAATGTAACCAATGTGAACAGGACACATTTGATTTTTCTAATTAGACCTGGATTCTTTCATATTTGCTCCAAAATGACAACATCTGGCGTTCGGAACAATTCCAATTCCAATGGAGTCATTCTTAAAGTCAGAGACATCAATAAAACCTACACGTCCTTCTTCTACAGTAGAGCTTGGAGACTTAATGAAACCAACGTAACAGTAGGACATTCCAGATGAGCCGCAGTAGTTGTGTTCAATAAATGGATTTTGTTACAGGAAGCCACGACCAGACTCACAGTTAATGCAGCGGAGCGGCCTTCAGCAAACAAACAAGCCTGTAATTCAGCTCCTGCTCTAGAGACCTGCACCTCCTCTAATAGTCTTCAATCGGGGAAAAAAGCCCCTTCGCCAGAAAACGCGTACGAGAAATCTTTTTTTTTTTTTAAGTGACATTAATTAAGCTTAAAGAGGAGCAGTGACCATGAAAATATAGTCATTAAAATTACAATGGCCCAAAAGAATATTTTCTAAACATTTTCTAAATATGATAGACAAAATCTGTAAACTGAACAGTAAATAATAGCCTTTGTATTCATTTATACAGTCTTCTAAAGATATTATTCTAAGCTATTTCTTGATTAAAAAATAAAGACAAAATCAGCGTCAAATGAACATTTAAAAATAAATGTTGTAATCAAATTAAATGTTGTCAAAGTAGAAATGGTCCCAAAAGTAAAATATTTCAAACTTTTTTTGAATTAGAAATAAAGACTAAACAAAATCTGTGTAAAGTCAACAGTAAAAACCTTTTTATTCCTTGTTTTAATTCTTCTATTCAGAATTTCCTATTTCATGTCAACCTTCTTATTGCAAAATAAATAAATGAAAGGCAACATAAGGTGCATATTTTGTAAGATCACCTGCAACAGAAGAGGTGTAGGAAACTGTGAAATATTCCTTGAGATCCTTCCTGCTTTGTTTGTGTTGGTACCTAAAGAAAACCTGAGGGGGAGGTTGGGCCAGGACGGTCTCAAAAGCAGTCTTCTGCTGCCATCTGCTGGTTGCAGAGGAGAACATTCATGCATCTACAGAAAGATGTGATGCTGTGCTGCAGCTGCAAACATCAACTGTCCACCCAGCACTTACTGTTCTATATAAAGCCCTGACCTGCTTAAATCTTTTGGTTTTGCTGTTTTTTTATTTAGAAGATAAACAGCGGCATATTTCAGCTGCTGACCTAGAAGCAACTTTAAATATTGTGTTCATTAAACCAACTTTTTCTTTTAACAAAGGAACGTTTTTCTATATCATATGAAATGAATGTCAGTGAAATGTTGCATACATTTGATTGGGCTTTTTGTGCCACCACTAGATGGCAGCTGGAGCAAAGACACGAAGGAAGTCTTTTTCACTGGAGATGATCAGCAGTGTGGATCTGATCGTGTCTACTGCTGTTGGGAGGCGACTCCTCGAGTTTGACGCCTGCAGCTTCCGTCATGTCTTCATGTGAAGGGACATGCTGCAGATCTGGTCCACAGGGAATCCATACAAACAAGCAACAGTGTCCTGGAGAAAAGCCCTTAGAAATCAGTGTCTGCTCTGCGTGGAGTTAACCCGTCCCTTGATGAGGGGCTACTGTATGTAACAGAGGTGTAAAACGTTTCACAGCAAATCTAAACGTGACCCTCTTTTCTCCTGATGAGCCTTAAAAAGATCTCTGACTGCAGATTTAAATCATCAGGACCTGTTTGGGGTTCTCCTGTGGAGGAGTGATTTCAGATGTTTTCTTAAAGCCTTCTCTTGTTGCAGACCGAGTTTCCGTGGCGTCCTCGTTTGCTGGTCACACATGCAGGCCTTTGTTTACGCCGCACCGCGCTGCCCCTGCATTGTTCGGCAGGCTGAGGAAGCCTTGATGGAATCGGAGTCCATTAACATGGAAGGCAGCACGGAGGTGACTTTAGCTCCTAATTAAAAACAGATGTGTCCGTTTAATAGTCTTAATACTTGGTGGGAGAGCGAGACAATCAACGCAGAAATATCTATTTGCCTCATTAAATCGGGAGGCTTGATCATGATGAGAAGCAAAGTAATGAATGAAGACAGACATGTTTACCGGCTTGTTTAAACAGTGTTTGCTAGAAGGAGAGAGCCCTGATGGAGGTGGACTGTCGTTTACAGCAGGAGGAGGAGGAGGAAGCTGAGTAAACACATGTCACATGGTCAACAGTATCTAAATATCGGATCAAAACAAAAGATGAGGAATCAAAAGAACTAGTTTAAGACATATTTTATATATACATCTGTGTGGCTGCTTTGGAGAAAACCAGCAGTTAAGAGAATATTTCTGTTCATTCAGAAAACACCAGAGAAACCTCTGGAAAACAAGCGTCTGCATTTCCTGTTATTAAAAGATTAGAGGTTTATTTGAGACATTTTCACACATTTTCCTTCCTTACTGAACATAAATTGTCTTTTAAATAACAAAAAAGAAAATAGAATTTCATTCACTAGGCTAGTTTCAAATATAGTACTTAACATCATATACATAATCGCAGCATCTTTAAAAGTGGATGTTATTTGTAAATATATTTATTTAATTCTTTTTCCGGCATCTTTAGAACTACGGAGCCTGTTTTTCAGAATTTATTTGCATATATTTTTTACATGTATTTTAATCCATCCTTGTCACAAAACTACAGATTTTTTAACAGCAACGACTTAACAGCAATGTCTTAATTTTTTTTATCAGTGTGATAAATCTGTATTATTGCTTTGACTACAATGCTTGAAATAAATCAATTAATTAATTAATCAATCAAATGATAAAAATCCGTATTGTTCTGCATGAGTTTGCTACGAACTAACTTAAAGCTTTTTTTTTTTAGGTCAGGATTTCAAAAAGTGTAAAATAACTAATTTATCATAGGTCTAAATAATTTTTTTAATGTAAAGCTAAAGACTGTGGGATTTAAAATACATGGAGAAAAACACTGATTGCTACCTTGATTGCTTGAAATAAACCATTTCAAATCAAAAATATAATAAAAACAAAAAAATCATGAGTGGTAATGTTAGCCCTTAAACTCTCACTCTGGTCGTCTTTTGATCTATTTTTTCAAAGTGGTCTTTCAATATGATGACGCCATTTTTAGCCGAAATTGAAAACAAAAAATTGTTCTCTAGTTGCTGCAGAGCAGCAGACGTTTATATGAAGTTTTCTTCCGAATTGTGGGCAGAACTTTTGGTGCAGAAGTAAGCCTCTGCCAATATCCCATAATCCCTTCACTCACTCTCTGTCCTGCTAGCTAACAGCACCTCACGTCCCCAACCTAACATTAACAGTGCGACAAAAATGGCGAGCTTGAATATCAGGACTATTCATTCGTACAGGTTAGATCCAGATTCCAGCTCAGACGAGGCAAACATGGATTTATTCATTCATGGATCTATTTTTATTTTTACTTGTCCTGTCCAACAGCTGGGCAGGCAGATGAGAGCTGAGGGCCTCTTATGTTGGACATATTTTACTTTAACAACAGGGGTTTTTAATCTTCATACAAACCAGAGGTTTGTCTGAATAAACCCCTTTTGGAATCGAGGCCAAACTTTATTAATTTGAATCATATTTGAAAATCTTTGGTGTTGGAACTGGCCGGAAAAGGAAAGGGGGGAAAAAGGGGGAAGGGCGGGGCCTGTCCACACACACTCAAAGGTATAAACATACCTGTTGGCTCCAAAAATGTCAACGTCAACATGTAAACAATTCAACTACTGTGAAATATTTCATTCAATCACGAAAGTATTTGTGCAAATGTGAGTTAGCACCTGTGCTCAGGTGAGTTTTTATGTTCTTCTAAAATGGATGGTGGAATGTAAAAAGAAGGAGGGGGAGTGTCCAGTCATCCCCACACCAAGAACCCCGCCACAGCAGCAACGGCAGCCAGAACCCCCGCAACACCCGCACAGCAGCAGATAGAGAACAACCGCCCCCCGGGTGATCACATCCGCCACCCAGGCCAGGGCCAGCAGGACCGCCACGGGGGCCCCCAGAGCCAGAGAGCAAGGTGGCATGGGGGGACAGAGAGTGCAGCTCCAGGTCAACCGGGAGAGCAGCCCCGTCGCCACGTGGGGCCCCGCCCCAGAAGAGCGCCCACAGCCCCAGACGAGCACCTCATCACCACCCAAGAGTTCTGGGCATCCCCCCGCCTCAACCCTAGGTACGAGCCAGAACCCCCTAAGGGAGACCCGCCCCGCGCTCCAGGCAGCCACACACCCGCCCCAAGGTTGGTCCAGGAAGGAGCAAGGCAGGGGCCAGCTGTCCCCGCCCGGGAGGAGGACACCCAGGGGATGAAGTGTTGTAAACAAGGCCCGATCAGAATGGAGCAGAGCTTTTTCAAACGGCATTTCTTAAAGAAACACTCAGATATGCCGTTTCAATCTTTTTTTTTTTTTGTGTCCTCCATCATGAGAAAAATGCTGTAAATACACGTTAAAAACACCCAAAATAGGGTTTTCATTGGAAGGATCTTTAAATGAAAAGATATGTTGAGAATAGAATAAAATCACTGTTGTAGGATGTAAAGGTTTAAAATGACCAAAAGGTTTAGTTTTTAATCCAAAACACATCAGAAATAGAATCATTTTATCTAAAATGTAACCCTATTCTAACTCTATCCAAATATGTAAATTACATTTTGTTGGGATTTCAAATGAGAATAGATTGTTTTTACTTTTTTACACAGAAGAAACACGCAAACAATTTTCCACATGAACGCGTTTGATGACTCATCCATTGTGGATAAATGTCTACACTGTAAAACTTTTCTTTTCTCTAGGTAAATAAACTACCTGTTTTTATTTACATGTATAAATCAGCTTTTTTCCCCTTAAATGTAAACTCCAGTGTCTCTGTTAGTCTTTCTGATTGCATTTTCCAGGTCGTCTTACAGTCAAATTTCTTGTATTACCCATGAACGAACATGTGATGTTGTACAAACAGTTCAAACAACACAAACGTTTAAGTCCCATTAGTTGTCACGCACCAAAGGTGTGTGGAATTCGTTATCCCCATTTGACCCCTCGCCTGTGGGAGCGGTGAGCTGCAGACACAGCCATGCTCCAGAACCATTTGGTGGTTTAACCCCCCGATCCAGCATCTTCATGCTGAGTGTCCAGCAGGGAAGCACTGGGTCCCATTTTTAGACTTTGTGTGCATGTCAGTGACAACCGGGGTGCAACTTTATTTTAACTCCTCACAGACAATTAAAGTGAAGAAAGCAGAACCAACAGGGTTAAAGCAGATACATGGAGCTGCTTGGTTCACTGCTGAGCCGAGTCGACCACAAGGATTCTCAGACTGTGAACTCAGACTGGGCTGTATTTCGTAATCGCTCGATATCTCGGTGACTTCATTTAAAAGAAGCGACTAATTTCGCAAACTTTTTCTTGTGTTAATGGAGACTTTAGGCTACGTTCACACCGCGGGCTGAAACGACCCATTTCCGATTTTTTTGCCCCTATGCGACCTGTATCTGATCTTTTCAAATGCAACCCAGACCACGTGGGTATGTGGTCCTGAATCTGATGCGTATCCGATCTTTTGAAATGCGACCTCCGTCGGACCGGCCAGGCCACATGAATCCGACCCGTACTCATTGTTACGTTCCAAACATCATCATTCTGCGTTAAAGTAGGCGGGAACTACAACATAAACAACAACCATGGCGGACGATGCTGCTAAGACCAGTCAGTGGAAGGGAAGCACGGTCACCGATTTGATTCATGTTTGGGGTGACAGCTCTATTCAGGCCAAACTCCAGGGCTCTTATCGCAACCGGGCGGTTTTTTAAAAACATTTACAGCGAAATGGCAGAGCTTGGGTACAGAAGATCCCGGCTCCAATGCCAGAGGAAAAATAAAGCCTTCGAGCCAAATACAAGGAGGTTAAAGACTGGAGCAAACGAAGTGTCCGTCAACGTATCACCTGTCCATTTTACGAAGAGCTGGACTGCATTTTGGGGGATAAGCCCAGCGTTGTTGACAACCATTGTTAACGTTAGCTTCATCCGCAAATAAAAAGTGACGTCGTTCACCATTGAGTACACTTCTGCGCACTTCTGGGTCATTTCACGTTCACACAGTAGATCATAAAAGTTCGCATTTAATTGGAAATGTGAACAGCCTTGCAAAAAAAATAATAATACTGTAATTGGATTTTTAAAAGAAATCTGAATTGAGCATTAAGCCCTGCAGTGTGAACGTAGCCTACGGTCATTTATCAGAGCAGTAGCAGGAGTTGCCCTCCCACATCCTCAGCATCACCTTTAAACCTTCTTCTTGTTAAGTCCCACGATAACTAAAACACCATAAGGCAGAAAGTCCTGATATTTGCACAGCTGGAATGAGCAAAAGTCAAATCATGTTCTGTCATTCTGGTAAATTATTTACAGACAAGTTGCCTGGTGGAGTGTTTCAGGATTATTGTTATATTAGTGTGCATAATATGCACGTCAGGTTTGCTTAATTCATAAAACATCAAGCACTTAGCACGCACACACGTGAGTGGAGCCCTGCTCCTGATGCTGCACTGACTCTTTGCTGCATGCATGACAGGGACAAAGATGCGTGTGGACACTGCAGCCTTGCTCAGGGACCTGCTGTCACATCCCATCATGCGAGTGCTGCGTTCACGCCAGCCGCTGCAACACGACGGCTTGCTAAGAGGGAGGTGAACCTTTGTTGGGCCGACAGCCGCGATCATGTGAGGATCGATGTCAGCGCCGCCGTTTCCAGATATGATCGGGCTGGAAAAGCAACCCAATTCCAGCATCTAAGTCAAACTGCCAAACAACCGGAAAGAGGAGGAAGTCAGGTTCTAAAAAATACTTTGAGGCTAATAACACAATATCAGAGTGGATCTGTCGATTTAAACGGGCTGGAGCGATCACGATCACTATGCCGCTCCAGGGAGGCTCGGGCCTCCTGGACTTTATGATATATTTCTTATGTTTTTTATCGAGGTAATAATAAAAAAAGGTTCTCTGATTTAATTTGTGTTTTTATTTGTACCCTCTCTGGTTAATGTGGGACAGCAAGCCTTCAAACTCGGTCAGAGAGAGAACACAAGTGCGGAGAACACATTAGGGACTTTAAGTTTAGTTTGAAATGTGTGTGGCAAACAACAAATTCCAGGCTTGGTTGTACCTAACATACGTGCAGATAATGCAACAATGCGGAATCTTTTCTCCTCCTGGCCCTGAGCTTGTGCATGCTGGGCGGAGCAGCTCTTTGGCAGCTGTGATGTCACAACGGCGCGGATCAAACTGAGCATCTTTTGCATCAGTTTGATTGACAGCGATTTAAAAAGAAAAATACTTAGAAATGCAAAAAATGAAATGATTTCTTCATACATTTATTTTCTTTCATAAGAAAAATGCCACACCTTTCAAAAGAGAAAATGTTTTTATTTCCTTATTTCCTGTATTAATTATGATGTTATGGTAAATTGGCTGTTGTAAATTTATTACAACTCAAATTTCACATTTTTAATTTAGTTTTTGTTACAAAAGAATTAAATCCTTTAAGAAACACGATATAACCTTTGACTTTTTTTTTTTAATAAAGAGATGATTAAAAGATCTGTGAGAAGGAATAAAAAGGATGTTAAAAACGCTTTTTTTTTGGTTGTTTTGTAATTAGATGTTCAAATTAATGGCGTTCATTCTTGACTAAACATCAGCTACCTAGTTACCTGGTGCGCTATTTCTAAATTTTATGATTAATTTAAAGAAACAACAAATGACTGCAGAATCTGATGATTAATTTACCTGCAGAAAGAAAAAAGCATTAATGTTCACTATTGGCAGTAAATTTAGAGAGATCATTTGAAATAAAGTTGTTTGTTTTCTGAGGAAGTTTCCCTCATCTTCTTATTCAAACCCCCTGCTCAGTCATCAAGTGCAAACGTTGTTGGTGAACTTGTTCACGTAGATAATCAGCTAATTGGCACTGGACGTTTCTGCAGCGTGTGCTGGAAAATAAAAAGAGCCCCAGAGACAGAAACTCACAACCAGCTGGGGGCTGGTTTGGCGGGAGACATTTGTGTGCATTTGGTGTGTTTGTTTTTGTCAATTGTGTGGTAGTTAATGTAACTGAAAAAGGAAGACACGAAAAGAAGGAAGAAAATAAATTTCCAAGATCAAAAGATTGGAAGAAAAAAAATGACGGATTTTACAGACTAAAACCGCATGAAATGACTAAAGATGGGATTGAATAGTAAAACACATATTATATTTTAAATATACAACAACCAGTAGGAGGTAGTCAAACATTTTTGACATCATCACATGAATAGATCTTCTTTCTTACTGCTTTTTGTAGGTTTCAAGTATAGCTACAAAACACCACATATGAATCTTAAAGCACTGATCTTGACTGCTGAGTTTCAAGCTTATTTCTTACAATTTTAATGCAGAAACATGTTACTCTGATTTCTAACCGCTGTGATGACATGAAGAATTTTCTTTGTCTAATTTTTTATAAAGACTTTTCCTGCTCTACGATAAAACTTATTGGATGAATTCACCTTATTTTGCATTTATTTTCAGTTTTCAAAGAAAATTATTAAGATTTTAAGTTTGAGCAGAAGCGTTTAGGAACTAGACTGATGATCTCCGAGGTCACCAAAAGGATTCTGAAGCTCAAAATGAAGTTGCACTTCTTAAGAGGAGTTTACCCTCAAAAACCCCAAATGTTGGGTGGGACAAAGTAAAGTGAGAGTTTTGCTGAGTCCACTCATGGCTTTACCCATCTGCTAATCAAAAAAACTGCCCCTATTGATGCACAATAGGAATGATGAGAAAAACATTATCAGGAGTTTTCCAATCCCTCATGACTTTTTTTAAACTATAACAATGAATTCAAGTATTAACTAAGGCGTGGCCCCTTTGATTGACAGGGGTCTGTTAGGGGGTCTTTATCCCTCCTTTTGCTTGGTTTAACAAAATATCATTTAATATTAGGGCTGCATGATATGAGCAAAACTTGCGATATACGATATTAGTGATCAATATTGCGATAACGATATAATTTGCGGTATATAAACAAATAGCAAAACAACCAAAAACATCATTACCATTTCATTGCAACAGGTTAAAAATTATACTCCAAATGACTCTCGTTGACGTAGGAGGAAACATCTAACATAAAAGGGCTCATCTGATTGGTCAACAACGTGAAAGGGTCCATCTTTCACATGGCCTTGACTTGTGGTGTGCCCCAGGGATCGATCCTGGGACCCCTTCTGTTCAACCTCTACATACTGCCACTAGGGCAGTTAATACGCAGTAATAACATATCTTATCACAACTATGCAGATGATCCTCAGATCTATGTGTCACTGACAACAGGTGAATATGGGCCGGTGGATTCACTCAGCCACTGCCTCAAACAGATCAGTGCGTGGATGCAGAACAACTTTCTCCAGCTAAACTCAAACAAGACCGAAGTTATTATTTTTGGCCCACAGAAACAAAGAGATAGTGTCTGCAGCTACTTTCATTCTCTGTCTCTAAAACCCTCAAATCAAGTCAGAAATCTATGGGGTAATCATGGACTCTGACCTGAACTTTAACAGCCATATCAAGTCAGTAACATCAGCGGCATTTTACCATCTGAAAAACATTGCCAAAATCAAAAACATAGTGTCAAAGCCAGACCTGGAGATACTTATTCATGCATTTGTCTCCAGCAGGTTAGACTACTGTAACGGCCTGCTCACCGGCCTCTCCAAACGAGCTGTAAAACAGTCCTGACCAGAACCAGGAAGTATGATCACATTAGTCCTGTGCTCAGGTCTCTGCACTGGCTCCCTGTACCTCAAAGAATAGACTTCAAAGCAGCTCTGCTTGTGTCCAAGTCTCTCCATGGCCGAGCACCAAAGTACATCTCTGACATGTTAGTGCCATATGAACCATCTCGTACTCTGAGGACCTCAGGGGCCGGCCTCCTGTTGATTCCCAGAGTCAGAACTAAACAAGGGGAAACAGCGTTTCAATATTCTGCAGCTAAAATCTGGAACAGCCTCCCTGAAGTCATAAGACAGGCCTCTTCTGTGTTCATGTTCAAATCTAGACTTAAAACATTTCTGTTTAGCCGTGTATATGACTGAAAGGTCCTATCTGCACTTTTCTTTCCTTACTTTATTTTTAAATCAATTTTCAATTTTTTTTTTTCTTTTAAAGTAAATTTTACGTTGATTATTTCTATTATGTATTGTGATTTTAATGCATTTTTCTGTTTTGTGAAGCACCTTGAATTACTTTGTGTACGAATTGTGCTATACAAATAAACTTGCCTTGCCTTTCCATCTAATTGGTCAACAAAGTGAAAGGGTCCATCTAATTGGTCAAATGCATAAATGGATTTATTTGATTCGTGAAATGCTTCAAGGTTTGTTTAAGCACATTTAAGGTAACCATTTATTGCGATTTTTGCTGACTTTTCCGATATGGATATTGCACTGCTTGATATTGCGATAAAGATAAATCTGTGGTATATTGTGCAGGCCTATTTAATATCCTACGTACCCATGCGTCAAAGTGTCCTTGGGCAAGACACTGAACCCCACATTGCCCCTGATGGTTGTAGGTTGTCGGAAGTGGAGTCACCATCAGTGCGTGGGTTGGTGTGTGAATGGGACTGTGACTGTAAAGCACTTTGGGCCCTCTAAGAAGGAAGTAAAATGCTAAAAAAAAAAAAAAAAAAAGAAAAAGGACACCATTTAAGCCATTCTGCCATTCTGCACGAATTATGACAACAGCAAAGATTAAAGTCTGGCTTCCACTTGGTCCAATTCAATCAAATGGTCATGTAACTAAACTATTATCAATGTTTAGTTACTGTCTTTAGAACACTTAAAAAAAATAAAATCTACCACACTGTTCCATTTATCGTACCGCCCTGCCATAGATATAAATTTGGTTGGATATGATATCCCAACATATTACTGTTATCTGATGTCTAACTAACAAACAAACACTCACCTAGATAAAAGTGAACCTTCCCTAAAGCAAAGCCTCATCAGCGCTCGGGGAACTCAACCAGTGTTGACTGCAAACATGGCTGCACCACCAGGGACCCAACTGCCTTCAGAGGGGTAATTATTATTATTAGCACTCTGAGCTGCAGAAAACCCCACAGGGTCTGCGACAATGAACATCCACATGGGTGCTGTGACAAGCACTTATCTGACTATCACGGTGAGTCTGCTCGACGTTAATACCCAGACAAGTAATGGCTGCTAAGTGGAGCCAACGCTGAGTTAATGGCAGCGATGAGGGACGGGCAGGTGAAGCCATAGGGACACGTGTCACTCACAGTTGGCCATCCTGAGGCCTAATCTTTGGGTTGTAATTAGTAGCCGGTGACAACAATGTTCAACAAAAGAAAAGCTGCATGCCAAGCAGGTACACAAGGGTCCGTGCAGTAATAATTACCAGTCAACAAAACAATCAATCCGCACAGCAGGAGATTCTATTACAAACACCCCTTCTTTAAGTTTAACCTTCAAATATAAAGCAACGCGCTGACATCATATTTTCAGAATAAATATCACATGGTAACATATGTGTTGAAGTTTTTTACGAAGTTTCTAAAGAAAATGGTTAAAATGCCACAGTAATAATCTATTTTCCAAGCGTTCCAAGTGGTCTATTAATTATGATTATAACGTTTTTAGCCAAAATCAAAAAACTTGTGTCGTTTTCTAGGACATAGTTTCTGCAGAGCAGCAGGAGTTGATCAGGAAGTTGCCTCTGACTTGCGAGTGGGATCGTTGATGCGGAATAAGCCAGCGCTAATATCCCATCAGCCCTCCCGCTAGCAGCCTCTCACAACCAGGAGGTAAGAAACACAGTTTTAATTTGAATTTTCTTTCTATAGGTCCTCTATCAAGAGAAAAATGCTACAACTTGTTAAAAACACCAAAAAACACAATTTTCATTGCTGTCTTTAATTAAAAAAAAAAAGTTGAATTAACTGACAGCACAAACTGCATTGAATAACTTCACTTTTGTCCCCTGATTTTCCTCAATAAAGAGTCTGAAGAAAATAATAATTTAAAAAAAAACTTTAAAAAGTAATGGGAAGTTTTTCTGTTACTCTGAGATGAATCATCTAAGGAAATCACCGTTTCACTAAAGCAGCAGCATTTTTCCCCACAGATGAGTGTAAAAATATTTATGCTGCTTGCAAATGTGCATGTAGTCATAAGGGACTAAACAAAAAAATGAGGCCATTGTCCTTCCTCAAAACACATATTAGACTTCAGCAACACAATCTGTGTCCTCGCTGAAGGTTTAAGGCACAATTACCTCATGCAATGAAACAGCACTCATTTTCATATTTCATTGTCTTACAGGAGTACACAATTTAGATGTCGAGTTTCTGACCTGTTTAAACATGAATGAAAGACATTTTAAGTGCACTACATTACAGTCTTCTTAGTCTTGAAACATGGAAGTAAATGTTAATTTGAGCACATTGTGTGTATTTTAAACTGAAGCAAACAAAGCACTGGAGAGACCTTAGGTTCTTACATTTAATTGAATGTGTCAAAAGGAGCTTTTCAACCTCCACATACCACATAAAAAGGATCAATAGAGTGTGTCCACAACTGTCTTTATTTACAAACTTTTATCTACTTTAGTGTTTTATTAAATAAAAGAAAATTCAGTTATAGTACTGTATATAATGAGATAACAGGAAGTTCAAGTTGACAAAGAGAAATGCGGTGAGACCTCCCCATGCGGCTGTTGCTGCTACACAGTATCTAAAGCCAAGCCCTTGCTGCATGGAGCCCAGGGGCTGATGGGAGTTCTCCAGGGAACCATTAGTGAACGGATCGTCAATGCGGTGCACGGGGGAGCAGGCTCAATTCATGGGAGAGTGCCGAAAGAACTCACAACACTCTAACAACACCTGTCACCCTTGCGCCTAATGAGAAACACAATTAGCAATTAACAGTGCGATCTGTCAGGGCTAATACCTGCTTCTGCACGCACACACAGACACACAAAGACAGCCGGTGGGGAGAAACCGGACCCCTTTCATCAGCACTTCTATGCAGGTATGAAATGGACCCAAACAGGCGTATCAATAAAACAGGTGATGTACCGCGAGGAAACCTCAGCTCAACTTTTTCACCAAAGCTCCACAGTGACTTTTATGGCAGGAAGGAAGTGTGGTTTTTATCACCCAGAAGGGTATTGAACTTTGGAGTTAAATGATCTGTGGGGTCATAAAATGACATTTCTTTATTTTTATCAAAACGGTGATACGGAGCATATTTGCTGGCATTGTACTTCTTGTGTAAAGAAAATCATTTCCAGGTGCTTTAATGCAAACTCTCCTATAGAATAATTGATTATTGCAAATAAATCTGGATTAATTGACTAGAGTATTTTGTATTTCTGCCCTTTTTGGCTTTTTCAAAATACAGTTCAATTTTAAAAACATCATATACTGGAAAATAGTCTTTATTTTAGATAAGAAAACCTCAGACTGACCAAAACATTTTTAGAATCAGAATCAGAATTACTTTATTGATCCTGCATGTGGGAAATGTGTCGTTACCGTAGCAAATGACAGCGTTGTAAACATAAGAAAAAAAAGAATAAGAATAATATAAAAGACAAAAAAATGTGACATAAATGGACACAATAAGGTGGTATAACTTAAAGAGTTATTTACAGACAGTGCAGGTAAAAAGATGTGCAAAAAAAAAAGTACTTTAGCTCTTTTTTTCTGTGATGAAACCATTTTATAGTATTTAAAGGCTCAGAAGCTGTCATATCAACGTAAAAAATGAGCAGTTTATGGACACGGATGTTTTAAAGATTTGTTTGGACAAAGCCAAAATATTCTGTTAGACTTCAGTTTATTTATTTTCGGCTGATCCTACAGGCCACACTGTATATCGGTAAATAAAAGTCCAGAAAAATGAAAAATGGTGATATGTTATGATGAGACAACAAAATAAATTATTATTTTAAACAATAACAATTTCTTATAAAAAGGGTAGAACAAAGTAAGACTTTTTACAGTAAATCTGTATTTGGAGTATAAACTTGTGATCTGCGTGGCAATTTATTAAGTGATTTTTTTTTCTAATATAATTTATTTTTGCACCCATTAACTATCTAATTTTCAGATAGCATTAATGCAGTTACATTTATCACAGACGGATGAAACATTCCCTCAAAAAACAAAGACACTTCTGCTAAATCTACTTCACAAACGTACTTTATCAGACATAAATGGTATTTTTTGCTTTTCTTTGAAACGGCGACACTTTTGCTTGTGGACGTATGCTTTTTTTAAAATTAGGACACGATGGAGCTGGCTAGGTTGGATTTTTATTTTATGCAATTTTATGGAGAGGTGTGTGTGTGTGGGGGGGGGGGGGTACCTGCACCTGCATGTAGAATTTGACTTTTTAACAAAAGCAACTTTTACTTTTTCACTTCCACGATTTTTTTTATAGAGGTTTAATGAAACCAGGTTGATGATTTGTTAATAATTCTTTCATGCATGTTTCAAAGATGCAGTTGTTGTATTAATTAGTGAAGAAGAAGCCCAAAAATCTAAGCTCTCCCCCACAGGCTGATGGGAGTTCCCTTAAGGATGGCGTGAGGAGTCCGGTCCTCTGGGAGGAGCTCAGAGTAGAGCCACCGTTTATGTGGCTGGGGAATCTCTTTTGGGCACCTCCCTCCAGGACAAGGCCCAAGGGAAGACCCAAAAACACACTTCTAGAGGAAATTATCAGGTGTGTTCATGCCAAAAAAAACAAAAATTCATTAAACTTTGGACTGAAGCCCAAATACTGACAATGCCACAGCTGCACTGATGCCCTCAGCATTCTAAACTTTAGAAGAACATGTGTTTGATGGACAGTTTGCCCCAACAGCACTAGTGAACCCTGTTCAGTACACACTGGAAGCTGGGAAATTAACCATTAAATTATCCAAAATAAACGTGGTCCCTCATCAGGAGGGCTCAGAAAATAACCTGGGATAGGTGAAATCTGGGAAGTAGTCATCTTTACTTTTTTTTTTACTATTACTATAGATGTTTTAAGGCCGTAAAACTTCTCACTATACACTTTGTACACTTTTCTCAACAGATTAACATTTTGCCAATTTGTTTCTCTTGTTTAAACTCTCAAATTTCAAAACCTTCATAGTAAAATAATATAGAATGAAAACAAAGATCTGCTCACAATCAAAGTTGAACATTTATCAAGCAGAACACATTCCAAACAGAAGACATGGCACAGAGAAGATTGACTGATAACAGTCTTTAGCCAATCAGGACGCAGAACACAATGTGCAGTTAAGACAAAATGCTTGCAAAACTGCACTTAATAATCCGTGAAACAGCGAGACCACAAAAGGTGAACCGGGTTACAGCAAAGAATCATTCTGTTGGGCCTTGACTCCAGAAATCGTGTGGCATGTGACCACAACATAAGCGCCGCTTTTTGATCAGAAAACTCAATTGGTCCGCAAAAAAGTCTGCAACTTCTGAGTATGTATGAACTATCTTCTTTTCTGGAGAGAAATCCAAACAACTTAAATCGATTTTCTTATGACCAACAACTCTGGTTGCTATGAAAACAAGGGATTGGCTGTGCAGTCTGTTCCAGATTGTCTTGGCAAAGCCATCAGCAGTATTATCAAACAAACCAAATAGTACAAACCAATAGTGCTCTATGAGCAGTATTCTTAGTATTCTGTGTTGAATGCCCACTTTTCTCTGACTTCTCCCACTAATTGGAACCTGGTCGTCAGCTGGGAAAGCAAACTTAGGCTGTCTTCAAACCATGCAACTACGTTTTCAGAACATCAAATTAAAGTTTCCCTACTGAACAATACTCTATTCAACCTAGTTGGACATAGCACAACAATTCTTGAAACAGACACATTCAAACCACAGTAGCAGCGCTCATGTTCACAAAAGCACAAAACATGAGTCAACAGAGAGGGCAGAGAGAGCTGGGAAACCCAAACTCCACTCAACTGCTCAAAATCCACAATAACTGTCAAAAATGATCAAACTCTCCCAAACTCTCCCCTCCATTACAGCAAGCAATCAACCAAACACACATTTCCCTACACATTGTGTGAAGTTTATGTTTTACAGTAGTCTGCACAGACAGCATCGCAGCGAAGCAGTAAAGATGGCTTTTAAGTATTTCCATTATTTGTGTTTGAAAATTCAACTGAACCACCTGATATCCATCCTGCAACACACTAGCATCGACTCTAGCTGTGTTCTAATTGGATTACACCAAATGTGTTTCGGTGTGTGCGGCATTTCCAGCATGGTAATTGTGTGAGTCGCTGTGGTCAGTGGGGAGTTGAGGGGCTAAATCCAATTCTGAATTTGTTTCTTGTACGGGGGGGTGGGTAGCATAAGTACCAACCATATGTTTCCTTCCCGATTCAGGGGAACTGAATATGGATGAGAAACACAACAGGGTCTTGGCGTCACCGCTGGTGGCGGGTTTGTACTCTAATGCTGTGTGCTCATTTGTTCTTGGGTAAACAGTGTAGCTGAGGACAATCCTGCCATTTTTCATGAAAACAAAAAAAATAAAAAGACCTGCAGCAACTGGATTTGGCTTGTACTGACTTTCAGATTTGAATGTTTATGGCCAGCACAAATTAAAACATATTTAAGACATATTTTCAGATTCCTATTCACTGTTAAATTTTCTTTCGAAAGGTTCGAAGATGGTTTCTTTTAGGTGCCCGGGGTCTCTGGTTTACAACACACACATCTAAACCTATTTCTGAATAACATGTTCTCCGTCTAAATATTTAAAAACTGTATTTTCTAAGTACAATAACTTCATGAATTGACTGTGAGAAAACTTAATTGGCAGTATTTAACATTACAGAACTAGGGTTGAGCCAGAAATAGTCTCCCCTCCTGAGAGTGCTCTATCTTTACTGTCAATGTCACCATGACAAGAATCCAAAATACAAGGTTTTTAGGATGTTTTTCTTCACCTGGAAGTAGAATTAGGTAAAAAGTGCCTTTCTATCAGTCTGCAGTCCTCTGGTAAATCTGTCCTTTTTTCTCAGTATGTTTTAATTTGGGTTTACTAGCTAGATTACAATAAAGATGTGTTCATCCTATTTATAAATGACTTTAATGCAATTTGATTTTCTTAAAAGAAATGATGGACAGACACCCTCTGCTCATGGGGGTACACGGGGGCTTTTAGCTGTGCTAAAAAGAAGGAACAACTCATTTGTGATAGAAAATAAATCACTGTATAGACCGTGTGAAAATGCCAACAGCAGAGAGCAAAGACAGATTAGAAATCTAAGTCACTTAAAACTGTTGTTTTTATCTGACGTTATCATCATGTTGTGACTTTCTCTCTCTATGCGTTTAACATAACATGTTTTTTTTTTAATAACACCCATCGTTTTCTTTGCTGGTGAGTAAAATAAAATGTTGATCAATGGAGCTGTGCCTTTAAACTTGGAGCATCAAACCATCCGCAGCTAAAACTGTTTGAAAGTTGTAGCTAGTAGTGGGACAAATTTATTTCAACACTTAACAGATATTCAGTCGAGCACGAGAAGCACTTCTCTTCACAAGCTAATTAAGCTAGCAGTAGCTCACTAAACATCTGCTGGAATGATCTATAAACATTTTTACAGCTTATATTTGGTAGAAATTTGAGATCAAGCACGTTCCAAAGTTAAGATGTTAAAATAAAATAGTTTTTGTTGAACACATTCTGTCATTTGTAATTTTGTTAAAAGAAGTAAAAGGAGGTAGAAAAAAACCTGATTAAAATAAAATGTTAAAAAAATCGAATTTGAGATCACAAAAATCTGATTTTATGTTTTGGCCATATCCTAGCTGTGATCCAAGTACTCGGATACTCATGATCTGCTCTGGAAAATTAGAACATGAATATTTGTGTATTAAAAACCCGATTCAGGCACGATGTAATTATTGCTCTAAAATGTGGAATATTGTTGGATTTTAAGTTTATAAACTGAAAACTAGGCAAGTATGCAGTGCTACCGTCACAGGAAGTAAACAAATCTTCAAAATAAAGTCTCAGGGAAGCTTCTCATTTTCAAAGTAAAACTATCGAGTTTAATTGTAGTTGGAAAACAATGAAATTGAAGTTTAGTTCAATTCAATTCAATTTTATTCATATAACCTATATTATAACATAGTTAGGGTTATGATTATCATTCTGTAGCAGAGAAAAGCATCTTTTCATACCTGTCGTACCCATCGGATACCCATTGGATATCACTTTGAAATGATATCCAACGTAAGAAGTGATGATGAAGTGATGATGAAGCCGCTTTTCTCCACTGCAGAATCAGCTGATTCACAGTGATCGCTTCAACGGTAAAGAATTTACGGTTAAAGAGTTAAATAGTCTGAAATTTGAATAAAAGTGTGATAAATGTGAATTTAAAATTATTACAAAAATGTGATGTCATGTGACTGACTGTTAGCATGGTGGAAAGGTCGTCCCTAAATGTGTCTTTAAATCTAAAGACATGCACCAGAAGTTGTGGGAATTATTTGATTATTACACTAAAAATGAAAAGAAAAAAATAGTTTGTAAAAAAATTGTCATGTCAGATGAAAGGAATGAGTGTTTTCTAGTTGTTCCTTTTTTTAATTCATTTATTATGAATGTTTTGTTTTTTTATTATTTGTTTACTGCTAAAGTTAATCAGGAAGTTGACCAAAAAAATTTTTGGTGTGGAATTTCTTGAAACGACAAATACCATTTATTTCTCTCTAAATTTCTGTACCTTATCAATTTTGTCCTAAATAAATGATTAGGCCTGCACAATAGATCTCAAATTTATCGTCATTGCTATTTCAAGCTTTGCAATTGGCATAATCGCAAAGATAGCGAAAATTGCAATACATGGTTACCTTAAATATGCTAAAACAATCTTATGGCAGCTTGAAGTATTTAACAAATCAAATAAATCCCTTTATGCATTTGACCAATCAGATGGATGCCTTCATGCTGCTGACCAATCGGATGGAGCCCTTTTATTTTAGATGCTCGCCACCTATGTAGACGAGGGTCATTTGGAGTTTAATCTTTAATCAATTGCTTTAATATGGAAAATATGTTTTTGGTTGTTTTGCCATTTGTTTATGTATAACGAGTTATATTGTCATCGTAATATTGATCACTAAAATCGCATATCCCAAGTTTTTCTGATATCATTTCCTCATAAATGATGGTCATTTAATACATATTTCAATTTTCATACATCCAGTAAAAAGAAACATAGGAACTGTAAAAACACATTAAATTGTGATTCGATCTGTGAATCGTTGAGCTTGATTTTTTAATGGAATAGGATCACCACCAGAGTATAGATCCACAACTTTAGTTATTATAGATTTAATTTTGAGACAAAGAGCTAAAATTATTTTTCATAGGACAGTCTAATGTCAGTCTAACTGGAGTTTTAACTGTAATCTGTCATGTTATTGGTGAAAAAGAAAAGTTTCCTGTTGGATTGGCAGCTCATCTCTGGAGAAGAGTAATGCAAACACATGATAGTAATCAACACCCAGCACCAAACATGTTGCCTTATAGCCCAAAACAAAACGCGACTCTTGTGAGTTGCAACTTCAAGCGAAAAGAAAAATGTGTTAACAAGGTTAAACAATATTTTTTCTAATATTCAGTGTTCACTTTGTTTTCACAGACATTCTATCATGAGTCCCAGGATGCGTTAATTACACCTAACAGGAGGATAGATAAATAAAGACAGAGTAAAAGCATTTAATACATCTGACTTTTTTTTTCAGAGCAGCAGATGTTGTCTTTTTTTAGACTAAACAAAAAAAAAAAACTACTGTCTGCAGTGGTTTGTGATCTTGATGTTGGAAATAAATGTTGATGTCTAATTTCACAGATGCATAAAAAAGGACAAGAAAATGTTATTTACAAGAATTTCATTCCTTTTCATTTGGGTTCTGCTGCTCCATGAAGCTTTCAAAACCCCTATGACTGCAAACCGGATAGATGCAACACAACTATCAAGCTGGAAAATGATACCACAGGGATTTAAACCATCAATAACAACAATGACTCAGCTTATAGAGAAGAGGTGGACTGTCTAGCTGAGTGATGTGCAGGCAACAACTTGCTACTTATGACTACAAACAATAAAGAACTCATTAAGAACTTCAGGAAGCAGAACGGTGACACACATGAACCATTCTATTTCAATGGAGAGGGCAGTGGTCCATGTTACAAGAAGGGGTATCAAATTATCACCTTAATTGCCATTACTCATTAACAGACAAATTAGCGTGTCATTTTATGTTTTAATCACGTTGATCTCATTTTTAATTTATATCATTTGTGGTGTTCTTAAACAAAACAAAGGTCTGTCTATGAAGGTTTTAGTGGAACTCAATGAATGGTTTCTCTGTCGCTGACATTGACGTCATCAATGTACAACTTTGTAGCTCTTAACTGAATTAACTCAAACCAAAGCCATAGCGTCACAACTATTTTATCCATTATGTAGCCTATGGGATAAAGCCTGATGAAGCGTCCTTTATCATAAATTGATGGGGTACGCGGAGGGCTTATCGCATCGGATGGTAAACTGTGGAAGAAAGTATGTCAATACATGAATAATATGTTAGTTTGTGGTCAATATTTTTGGGATATTTTTTCTTAATTGTTATAACGGAAACGTCATGAGGTCACTTTTTTTTTTTATTCTACTTTGATGTTTTACTGAACCACAATCTCACAAATTTAAATGAAAATACCTCAAAATGAGGGTTTTCAAAGCAATTATTGGGTTAGACTATGATAGATCAATTAGATTATTTAATTACAGGTCATGATTAATTAATTGCACAAATAAATGTATCGCACGACACCACTAGCTACAAGCTTCAATTTCCTAAGTATCCACCTCACCATTGATCCTTCTTGGTCAACCAACAGCTCCAATCTAGTAAAGAAGCATCCATTTTCTTCTAGGGGTTTAAAAAAGTATTGTCTGCCCTCCTGGTAAACTTTTACCAATGAAACCAAAATCAAGAACATCATGAATGGCCGTATTTAGGGCTGCACGATACGAGGAAAACTTGCAATACGCGATATTAGTGATCAATATTGCAATTGCCCTTTTAGTTTAAAAATCATACTCAAATGACCATTGTCTACATAGAAGTGAACATCTATCATAAAAGGGCTACATTCGACTGGTCAGCACGTGAAGGCGTCCATCTGATTGGTCAAATGCATATTGGATCTATTGAATGTGTTAAATACAGTGATCCCTTGCTATAACGCGGTTTACTTTTCACGGTTTCGCTACTTCACGGATTTGCATCGTGCATTGTGTTCTGCATTTTGATTGGCTGAAAAGTCACTCCGCTTCTTCCTGTGCGTCAATAACGTTGCAGTTTAATATGTACATTACGTACGTGCAAATCATCTTGCAATTTGGAGTTTCTCTAAAACCCATAGAAAAAAGAGCGACAACAACGGTCAATCACTATGTTCTTGTCCCGAACAAACACAGCTGCACCGCGGGCTTCAATAGAAGAAAACACTGCAGAGCGGAGTCAGGATGCAGCGGCTCAGTCTGTAGAGCAGTGAAATACAGCTGAGTCACTATTTGTCCAATTGTACTTTGTGGTTTTTTCATAATTGCTTTTTAAATTTTCTCCCGTTTAATCCAATACTCGGGTGGCGGTGGGCGGGGCTAATCTCCGCGATTTGAAGCCTTCATATTCTTCTTCCACTTTCGGCTTCTCCCATCAGGGGTCGCCACAGCGAACAAGTCGCATGGTAAATTTGGCAATGTTTTACGCCGGATGCCCTTCCTGACGCAACCTTCTCTAACCGGGCTTGGAACCGGCAGAGGTAGAGAAGGGAACAGGGAGCAGCCTGGAGTCGAACCCGGGTTTCACGGACGGAAGGTTCATATTGATGATTCAAATTATTATCTAACAGTACAGAAGTTATTTGTTGAAAAAAAAATTTCTAAAGTACTTTTATTTGTGAAACAAATGCTTGAGCCTGTAAAATGGTTTGTTCTTTCTTTTCAATGTATAAAGAGTAATTCATAGGATTATTATTGCAAAAAAAAAATAGAGGTGTCTACTTCACGGATTTTGCCTATCACGGGTTCTTTTTGGAACGTAACCCCCGCGAAAAACAAGGGTTTACTGTACTTGAAGTTGCAATAAGATTGTTTTAGCACATTCAAGGTTCCCATTTATTGCAATTTCCGCCGTCTTTTGCGATCTGATATTGCACAGGTTGATATCGCGATAACGATAAATTTGCGATCTATTGTGCAGGCCTAGCCGTATCACAGTCTGGTATGAGAACACTGTGAGCCCACAAAGCTCTGCAGAGAGTAGTAAAAAACCACCAGCGGTAGTTAATTTTCCTGGGGTCAAGGACATTTACAGGAAGCAGGACAACTCTAACCTCGGTTTTAGTATCTTTACCCTTCTGCCAAATGGGAGGTAATAGAGGAGCCTCCTGACCAAAACAAGAAGGTTTGGGAACAACGTTTGCCCCACAGCTGCATCTTTGTTAAACTATGTTACTAGTAGGGATGGGTATCGTTAAGGTTTTAACGGTACTACTACTCTTATTGATACTGCCTATTGATCTGGTATTTTAACGATACTCTTATCGATACTTTTCGAGGACGAAAAATAAATAACAAATTAAGAACATAAAGTGTCTGCTGGAGCTCGTGCGGTGGTTGCCGTTGATAAACTTTTTGTGACTGGCAAGCTGTTCCGGGACCCCGAGGTAACACCCTGGCTGTGCTGAAGGCTTTCAGAGGCGCACTGACATCTGCGCTGCCCAGAAGAAACCCGCAAACTTATTTAAATAGGAAATAATCGGATCATCAATAATCCACACCTCTCAGGAAAAGTGTTTTTTCTTTCTCTCACATTCATGTTTCTGTTGTTGTTTCGTTGTTTTTGTTTTTTCTCTTTCCCTCTCTCTTTTCTCTTGTCCCCCCCCCTTCCCATGTCCTCATATGTGAATCAGGTAAAGTCAACGCAACCACGGTGAGTATTTATTTATGCACGGAACGGGCGCGCGCGCATACTAGCGTGCATAAGAGCATGCACACGCGATCCCGCACACACACGTTGATAAACTGCAAAAACCTCACTTAGGCTCACACAGGACGCACGTAACATGCAGCTCATAGCCAAGACACGTTCACCCACAACGCATAGCGCTTGTCAGTGTAGCAGGTACGCACAGCGGGCACGCGCACACGGACGGGCACACGCACTATTTAGCCTTGCACTCTCCCGGTTAGAACAGCTATGAACAGTCTTAACATCGTTAGCTGGAATGTGCGTGGACTTGGCTCTGGGCCAAAGAGATTGAAAGTGTTAAATCACCTGAATGATCTTAAAGCAGATATAGCTCTACTGCAGGAGACCCATTTATCTTTATCAGCTGGTCATCTCCTGTGCTGTTCCCAGTATCCAGCTATGTATTCTGCCAGTTTCAACTCCAAACAAAGAGGGGTTGCAGTTTTGATTAATAAAAATGTTACATTTACTCATAAGGATACAGTTACTGACCCAGAAGGCAGATTTGTAATCATTAATATATCCATTCAGAACAAGGACTTTTGCATAGCCAGCATCTATGGTCCTAATTTTGACGACTCTTCCTTCTTTCACAGATTCTTCACCTCACTCTCAGTTCACTCTGACTCCACAATCATTATAGGAGGAGACGTCAACCTTGTTTTGGACCCTGAACTTGACAGACTCAGCACAGCAGCAAACCAGCGTACATGGCGGTCTGCAAGTATTCTAAAGCAGTACATGAATGATCTGGGTCTCTGCGACGCGTGGCGCTCATGTCATCCAAACACTAAAGGGTTCACCTTTTTTTCTCCAGTTCACCATTCACAATCTCGTTTAGATTATTTATTAGTCAGTAACTCCCTTTTGAAAGAAATTAAAAGTTCCAACATTCATCCAATTATTATCAGTGACCATGCACCAGTTTCTGTTACTATTTCAAGGGAAGTACCCAGACCCTCAGGTTCAACCTGGAGGTTTAATACGTCTCTGTTAAAAGACCAGGAATTTATTGAATTCTTTAAAAAAGAGTGGGCAACCTTCTTAGAATTCAACGATACTTCTGAAATATCACCAAGTATTCTTTGGGAAGCAGCAAAAGCAGTCATGAGAGGGAAAATCATCTCTTATTCAACGCATAAAAAACGCAAGGAGAAAGCAGATTTATTAGAATTAGGAAATAAAATAAAAACTCTGGAGACTGCTTATGCTGCTTCTGCACAGGAACACATACTGGGGGACCTGAAAAATTTAAAGCTGCAGTTAAATGACATCATCAATAAACAAACACAATTTCAAATACAAAGGCTTCGACTGGAAAGATATGAAAACTCAAATAAATCTGGCAAATTTCTAGCTAATCAGCTTAAAATTAATAAAGAAAAATCAACAATCACTTCGATTATGGACCAAACAGGGAATGTCACCCATGACCCGGCAAAAATTAATAATGCGTTTAAAGACTTTTATCAAAACTTATACACTCCACAGATCAATCCATCAGAACAAAGCATCAACTCATTTCTCAACAAAATAAACCTGCCCAAGTTAAACGAAGATCAAATCACAAATTTAGACTCTCCGCTCTCGTTGTCTGAGCTTCATGAAGCTCTGTCACTTATGCCTAATGGTAAAGCACCAGGGCCTGACAGCTTTCCTGCAGAGTTTTATAAGGAATTCTGGGAACAACTGGCACCAACGTTTTATAAAACGGTAAAATTTATCAATGAAAGCCAATCTCTACCACCTAACATGAACTCTGCCAACATTATCCTTCTTCTAAAACCAGACAAAGACCCCACGAGTCCTTCAAGCTATCGCCCCATTTCTTTAATTAATGCAGATGTAAAAATTATCTGCAAAGCACTAGCACAGAGAATAGAAAAAGTCACTCCTCACATAATTGACTTTGATCAAACTGGATTCATCAAAGGCAGACACTCGGATGACAATGTCCGCAGACTCGTTAACATAATAGACTTTGCCACCATCAAAAACCAGGAAATGACTATACTATCACTGGATGCTGAAAAAGCCTTTGATAGAGTAAATTGGAAGTTCCTCATTGCTGCCCTCCATAAGTTTGGGTTTGGAGAATCATTCATCAATTGGATCAAAATATTATATCACAACCCCAATGCATCAGTTAGAACTAATAAACAGACTTCCAACAGGTTTTTTCTTGGAAGAGGAACTAGACAGGGTTGCCCACTCTCCCCCTCTCTTTTTGCAATATTTATCGAGCCTCTAGCTGCAGCAATAAGACAGAATGAGAGTATTAAAGGAATTAAAACCAAACACAGCCATCATAAAATTAGTCTCTATGCAGATGACATATTACTGTTTTTAAGTAATATACATTCTGTAAATGAAACGGCAACAATCATTAATGAATTCTCTTCTATATCAGACTATTCCATTAATTGGAATAAATCTGTTTTATTACCACTGAACAGTAATGCGGAGCAAGGACTCACAATACCAGTTAAATCAGGCAATACAAAATATCTAGGTATTTATTTTTCCCCCAAAATATCAGAACTGGTGCTGCTAAACTACACCCCATTACTGAAAAACATACAGGACGATCTAACACGCTGGACCAACCTGCCTTTGTCCCTTATGGGCAAGGTAGCCACGGTTAAAATGAAAATCTTACCCAAAGTTAATTATCTCTTCTCAATGATTCCCACACAACCGCCATTAAAATGGTTCAAAACATTAGACTCATCCATATCAAGCTTTCTATGGAACAATAAACCTGCAAGAATTAGTCTAAAAACTTTAAAATCTGCAAAAAGCTGTGGAGGATTAGAATTACCTAACTTCCACAATTACTTTCTTGCAAATAGATTACAATACATCTTAAAATGGTTAAAAAATAATCCAGAAACCAACTCATGGTTAGACTTGGAACAGGCGTTATGTGGAAAGATCAACCTGTCAGATCTTCCATTTATTAGTCAAATAGTTAAAAGACAGGATTGTTTCAAAAGTATTAATATAAATGCCACTTTAACAGCCTGGTGGGAATTTCTCAAAATATCAAAATCATCAATTCAACCGTGCAAAATGACACCCATCTGGAACAACCCAGACATCCTCATAAACAAAAAAATTATCCACTTCCCAGCTTGGCAAGCAGGGGGCATAAAACAACTAGAGCACATAATTATTAATAGAAGATTCATAACTCCCCAGGAACTTCAAGACAAACACGGAATATATAACTTCTTGGAATATCAGCAACTTAAATCAATTATTACTAAAAAGTTTAAATACAGAGACAACGATTTAAAGCTACCAGATGTAGTTACCACTCTGATCAATTTCTCAATGAATAAAACTCTCTCCAAAATATACAAACTTTTATGTAATTTAGATAACAATATTTCATTTCCGACAACAAAATGGGATGCGGATTTGAGCATCAGCACAGATGAAAGTTTTTGGTCAGAACTTTGTCTAAACACCTTTAAAATGACAAAAAATCCAAATCTGCAGCTAATCCATTTCAAAACTCTTCACAGAATTTACTACACTGGACAGAGGATGTTCAAGATGGGTCTCAGTAACTCAGACATTTGTCAGCACTGTGACAGTAATCTACCCGACAATTACATGCATGCACTATGGTTCTGCACGCCTGTCCAGGCTCTCTGGCAGCAGGTATGTGCCGATCTATCAGTCTGGCTTAAGGTTTCAATCACAGCTTCACCGTCACTTTGTGTGCTTGGTGACATGAGTGCCATCGATGTAGAAGGAGGATTAGGCTCTATCATTTTCATAACTCTTTGCATTGCTAAAAAAAGTATTTTAATAAATTGGAAAAGCAAAAAAAATATAAATATAAGTCAACACAGAATTCTGCTGCTTGATCATATCAGCTTGGAAAAAATGTCAGCCCAAAGTTCAAGTAACTTTGAAAGAATTCGGTCTCTCTGGTCTCCCATAGCTAACTCCGTGACTTAGGGGGTGGGGGGGGCATGGTCGTCCCTGCTCCTTGCCCTTCTGCCGTGGGCCGGGGTGGGGGTCGGGGCCTCCGGTGCCTGGCCGGGGGTGGTGGGGGCTCCGTTGGTCGGGGGGTCGGGTCCGGCGCCTGGGTGGGGCGGCCGGGGGCGCTGCGTGGTCCTCTGGGCTTGGGTGTGGGGGTGCGTGGTGGGGGGGTGGGGTGGTGGTCTGGCTTGGCTTGGGGGGGTGGTCCCTTTGCCTGTGCTGGGGGGGGTTGGCGGGGGGCGCTGCTCGGGGGGGGGGGGCCCAGCGGCGCTGGATGGGCTTCCCGTCTACACCTGGGGCTGGGATCGGCCCTTCCCTGGCTCTGGGGCGGGACGGGGCAACCCTCTTGGGGCCCCCGGTCGCTCTGGGTGTCATCCGCTTCGGCTGCGGGGTCTGGGGGTGGGGTGGGGTGGGGGTCTTGTCGGCCCTGTCCTGTGGGGGGGCATTCTGGGGGAGGGGGGGGGGCCACTATTGGTACGGGGCAGGGGGGGTTGACGGTTCGGGGTCTCCGCTGAGGCCATCGGCGGTTTCCCCGGCCGGTTGGCTGCCTCGGTCCCGTCGAGGCCTGACCAGAGCTCTTCTAGGGCCGGCGTTTGGGGGTGGGAGCCTGGGCTTGCTCCGGGGGGGGGCCGGCGCTTTCTGGCTCCCCTCTCTCTGTGTGGGGGTGGTGGTGCTGGGTCTGGGGTGTCTGCGCCTCCGGGGGTGGGGCCCCGGGGCTGGGTGGGCCTGGCCCCCTTGCTGGGGGGGGGGCGGGGGACGGCTGTTTGACCACCGGGGGACAGTCTATCATCTGTCCCCAACTTACCCCCTTCCTCATATAACCTCATAATAGGGTGAGGGGGTGGGGGGCTTAGCCTGCGATGAGCCTTGGGGGGGGGGGGGGTTTACTAGGCAGTGACCCCCCTCCTGTGGTTGCCGTATGGAGTGGGCCCCCCCTCTTTCGGTTTTATTTGCACCTTAGACATGTAGGGCCCTTGGTAGGGGGGGTGCTTGGACATCACTGCCAGCAAGCAGCGGATGTCCTCCTAGCACCCTACCCGCCAATTTTAACCGCACCTTAGACATTTAGGGCCCCTTGGTGGGGAGGGTGAGGGGACGTCACTGTGAGTAATCAGGAGACGTCCCCTTAGTGCCCTACCCGCCAATTTTAACCGCATCCCCCTTAGTACACACACCCCTCCCCCCTCAATATATACATCCCAACATAAACACACACACATGCACACACACACTCTCTCAAACACACATACACGCACACACATTTTGCAAGGAAGGTGGGACCTAGGACCATCTGTCCCCTGCCTCTTCCCTGGTGGGGGGTACGGGCCCCTTTGCAACGGCGGCTGTGTCCCCGGGGTGCCGGCTTCCTGGGCCCGGCGGTGCTCTCTCCGCGCGGTGGGGGGGGTTCACATTACATCTGAGCCGGGGGTGTTCGTGTCCCTGGGGGGTGGGTTCTGGTCCTTGCTCCTGAGTGCTGGGCCCCGCCAAATTTCCAACTGTGGCCGAGCCTGGTCGGGCCATATTTACAACACCCCTTGTGGGCCCTCTTTTTTCCCCGGGGTTCCCCCCTTCTGGGCGGGGGCGGCGGGCCCCTGCCTCGCTCCTCCCTGGACCAACCGTGGGCCGGGCGGATGGCTGCCTGGAGTGCGGAGCGGGTCTCCCTTGGGGGGTCCTGGCTCGTACCTGGGGTCGGGGCGGGGGGATGCCCGGAACTCCTGGGTGGTGGTGGGGTGCTCGTCTGGGGCTGTGGGCGTCCTTCTCCGGTGGGGCCCTGCGTTGGGTTCTCCCGGCGCGGCGGGGGGGCTGCTCTCCTGGTTGGGCTGGGGCGGCGCCCTCTTTCCCTCCGTGCCTCCCTGCTCTCTGGCTCTGGGGGCCTTGCGGCGGCCCTGCTGGCCCTGGCCTGGGTGGCGGGCTTGGTCGCCCGGGCGGCGGTTGTTCCCTGCCGGTTCCCGTGTGGCGTTGGGGGGATTCCGGCTGCCGCTGCTGGTGCGGTGGGGGTCTTGGGGTGGGGATGGCTGGGCACTCTCCCTCCTTCTTTTCACGTTCCACCATCCATTTTAGAAGAACATAAACACTCACCTGAGCACAGGTGTTAGCTCAACAGACTGAATGACTGAAATATTTCACACTAGTTGGTTTTAAGGCATAAGTATGCGTGTGAACACTATCTGTTTTGTGTACATGTCGACAGGTGGACATTTTTGCAACTAACAGGTGTGTTTATAACATTTGAGTGTGTGTGTGGACAGGCTCCGCCCTTTTTTTTTGTTTTTTTTTACATTTGAACCTTACCATAATGATTAACAACCAGTAAACTTGCTGCTTTATGCTGCTTCATGGTCTTATCCCCCTTCCCCTCCTATTATCACCCCCTACCCCCCCTCTCTCTAACGTCCCTCTCTCTTCTTCCCCTCTTTCCTTTTCCGTCCGGTCCAACACCAAAGATTTTCAGACATGTTTGAAATTAATAAAGTTTGGCCTCAATTACAAAAGGGGTTTATTCAGACATACCTTTGGTTTGTCTGAAGATTAATAACCCCTCTTGTTAAAGTAAAATATGTCCAACCCAAGAGGCCCTCAGCTCTCATCTGTCTGCCTAGCTGTTGGACAGGACAAGTTAAAGAAAAAAAAAAAAAAAAAAAAAAAAAAAAAAAAAAGAACATAAAGTGTTTTATTTCCTAATTATGCAACAACATTATCTTTGCTGATAATTTACTTTTTCTGCGAGTCCTGCGTTCAAAATTCAAGGGCTTCTGGGGCAATTTCCATTGTATTCATTTCCATTACAAGCTGCGTGTGTTCTTGAGTGCGCGACGCGGCCGCCCGCCGGAGGATTTTTTGTTGGGGGGTGTCACAGCAAGAGTCCCGACACCGCGACTCTTGCTGTGATGGTCACGGTGGTGATCACAAATCCCACACCATCACAGCTCTACTCCAGAGTGGTTTAATAAAGAATCAGTCACCGTTCTTCTGGGGGAAACCTTTCATTACTGTTCTCCTTCACTCCGTGAACACAAACATGAACACGGGCGCACCCCCAACACTTGTGCACGCTTTCACTCACTCACTCTCGCGTGGCACGCACTCCTTCCCCATATGCATGCAGTGTGCTGACACACATACTCATTCTACAACACCTATATAGTTAGATCATTAGTTAGATAGTAGTTAGTTGTTACTGTTATTTGTTAATAAAGAATACTGCGTTGTAATTATATTATATGTAACCGCGACAGTGTGACTACTGCTGCTTCATCAGCGGGGTTTCAAAAATCCCACACCGTCACAGCTCTAGTTTATATCTTGTGGGCCACAAAAAAAATGCGACTTCTCCAGTACTGATAGCAGAACCGTTGAGGTCAAATCTTATGGATACTGCGGTCTTTAAGAATGTTGCCCCGGGGCTCATTCAATACCGGGGGTCGGTACCCATCCCTAGTTACTAGTGTGTATTCTTTAGAATGTAAATTAACCATTGTTTGTATAGTTTACGTATGCAAATTATTTATCACAATCTAAGTTATTGCATGCATTTAAGTTATTGCATATACAACTCCTTCTCTATATACTGGAACATTTAATTATTTTCATGCTATGCAATATCCCTGGTCTACACAACCTTTAACTGTTGCTCATTCTTTACTGAACCACTATATTATTATACTTTAAAAAAATGAATTTGTTGATACAACAAATAGTTATAGTGAAACTGTATTTCTGGTAGGATGCCGACTGTATTTTGGTGTATTTTTGCACATGTGTACAAACTGAATCAAATGTAGATCCTTGAAAAAACACCAGTACTCTTTAGTATCAGTACGGATCATGCACTTCTCTCCAATGTCATATGGGTTCTAAATATGGGTTTTAAGCTATTTTCAAACAATCCAACGTGCTTTATAAAACTAATAATGTTGCTGACTAATAGAAAAAATGTGCTCTATCTAGAATTAACAGAAACTAAAGTCTTAGGCCGAATACTTCCCCTACGGCTTCTCTCTACCCTACATTTAGTCCTCCAAACGAAGAGTTTGGCCTTAGAATATTTAAATACTAATTTTTAAACTTAAATAAATGGAAACAGGATCACTGGTAAAAATATTGTCAGATAAAGAAGCTCAAGTCTTTACACAGACTTCCGGGTTTTGTCGCTTTCCATTTAGTCAAGCAAGGTAAAAGTTTCCGGGTCAATGAGCAGATGCCTGTCGGCATCTCTGGTAAATTTAAGTCATGTGACTCATCAATTTCATCACAAAAACTCAGCTGAAGACACCTCGATGACACTTTTGGGTCCAAAGGTGGTGCTGCGGTGTAGGTGTGTGTGTGTGTGGGGGGGGGGGGGGGGGACGGAGATGAAGCCCACCGGTTCCCTGCCGGCTGCTAAAGAACATTATACAGCAAGCAAGAGTTTGTTCCACCGGTTCACGAATCACTACAAACCGAGGTTTGTACCCCTGCTTGAAGAAATCAGCTGACTCAGAGGCAGCTGGAACAATTCCTGATACGCCGAGGCAGATAATCGCGGAGGATGATTATCATCCGGAGCAGGTTTTTAAATATGGATGACACCGACCTCTTCAAGGGGAAGATGCCCTCTCGCACTTAACTGATGAATGAGGAAGCATAGGTTCCTGGTTTTGAGGCACAGAATGACAGAGAGATACTCCTAAAGTTATAATATTCTACGTCTATTGTTCTGAATAAAAATAAAATCAAAAACTCTATGTCGAGCAATATTCCAATGTTCTTTAATAAATACTTTACAAAGCATCAGAAGGGTTTCTGATGAGTGTTTGGATGTGATTGAAATTCTGTTTGGAGAATCTTGTGGTTTCTTTTAGGTGAGGAACTTAAAGTTTGAAGTCAAATAATAAACCAGCTTGAAAAGTGAGAAAGAATCTAAGGTTTTCATTTTGGTCAACTAATATAATAATTTTAATCTTGTTTTTTTATGCAGGTCCACATTTACATACATAATTCCATTAAATGGCCTACATCGTGCTTTTCTTAAGCCTTTCAGAGTAAACTATATCCATATATTTGATCATATATTACCATTGGCACACTAAAAACATTTTTTATTAAATATGAGTTATTTTCATGAACTCTTTGCCTACTCTGAAGTAAGACAACTCGATCTCTGAGGCTCCGCCTTTCACTCTGTGTGGGTGCTGCCCATTTTATGACGCCAACCTAGAGCCGGCCTCGACAGCGTGTCTTGCGTTTCTCCCATGAAAACAAACATCCAAACTTTTGCAACGATGGATGTATCGCTGCCTTTAGCAGCTCTGGCGTTTGTTCCATCACAGACAGAATGGTGATGGCTAATGGGTTCATTTTGTGGCGAAATTCAGTCACAAAACGCAGACAACAACAACAGCTCATAAGGACCCGCTCATTTTCGTTGGTTGGGAGGGGCTGGTGCTCAGAGAGCTGTGTTTTTAGAGGAATACTCGGAAATAGATGAATGAATCAAAGTATCGCTTTGGGGTTTCTTTTCTTGAGGAATGAACATTTTAATACACTTAAATTCTCAAAAAATTGATTTAGGATGGTATAGGCTATTTAAAACTAACACACATAAATATATATGTCAAGCATGTAGTAAAACACATATAAAAGTATTAACATTTATTGTAGAAGTTTATAGTGTTAAATCATTTTTATGAATCTGTTGATCAGACAAAGAAGGACTTTAAAAAAAAAAGATCCAAATTATTTTTTTCTTACACTTCTAATGTTTTACAAATAAGTCATAAGCTGTACTGAAAAGACAATTACAAATGCTGAGTTTGGATAAAAACATGTTGAGACTACAGATTCTTCATAACTCAATATGAACTAGTGATGAGAATCGGCTACCTTACACGTAAGAAAAAAAAGGGCAGAATAGAAATACCATACATCCAATATCGTTCATCTATAGCATCTCTTGGCTTCTCATTTACAGTGGTCATCACAACTGAGTTCATTAAAAAGGGAAAACTTGGATCCACTTTCTGATGAGTTTGGGGCTCCTCTCTTTTTTTCAACTCTCAAGTTTAAAAGTTGAACTAAATACCTATTTCCCTTTCAAAAATATACATTCAAAATCAAATGTTGTTTGGGCTTGAAATTCCACATTGAATGACATTTAAACTGAACAAAGGTGGAACTTTTAATAATTATTTTCTATGTTCTTCCATAAAAACTAGAAGAAAATCGGCTTTTTTCTGTAAATATACCAAAACTATATTTAATGGAAAAACTGATACACAGATTAGATGAAAACTAATTATGTGGTCTCAATAAAGATCAAGATTTATCCTAACTTTTTTAAATAAAATGTAAGTAAAGCACAACAGATATAAAAAAGGATAATAGACAAACTTTTTAAGTCCAAACCACTGTCAAATCTCTATTCCAAATAACTTAAAAACGGCTAAAACCAGCAGGTTACAAAAGCAAGAAGTTTGAGTAGATTTTCCTCCTTACAGTGTCTAAGCTCTATCCATCACATCTGCAGCAGCTCCAAAGCGTCGCTGCTCATCTCCATCCTGCCCCCCCACCCCACACTTCCGTCTTCTTTAGCTTTTTTCCTTGTTTTTATTTATTTTTTAGCTCAACAGAAGAGACACGTCCATAAATCTCAGAGCAGCTAATGAACTGCATTTAACAATAAAATGCACTGGAAATGGAACATTTCGTTTACAACGAGATCAATGGCAGTGACAAACACCCTACTCTGGAGCGACTAGTTAGCGGGATGATGTTCCGCAGGCAATCCAATCAATCACCGCACACCAGACACCCAGATCAATCAAGTGTGGAGACACAGGAAGAAAGGAGCTTCGTGCACTCTCTTCAACAAGTATGCATGGCCTTTATTTAAATGCTCATTACTGCTGAAGGTCCACATCATCACCTTTTATTTCTCCCATTCTTCGTATATTCCTACTATACTTTCCTTTATTCTCTGCTGTGCTCCCACACTCGGCTGCTCCTCGCTCTCAGCAGTTGAGAGGAGGAGACTGATAACCATCCAGGGAGTCAAGTACTCCATCACCACCATCCCCATCTGCGACCAGACAAGTTCATAATGCCATGCATCTGCTTTCATTTATAAAGGCCTCACTTAGCCCTCACACACAGCGGCGCAGCTTCTCCAGCTCTTTAGATACGCCACCACCTCCTGCTCAAGCAAACCTCCTCACCTCTAATCCTCCTCCTCCTCCTCCAGCAAAAGAAAGAAAAACCAGAGAGCCTGACGAATGAATCATTTGCTTTTCCTGGAGATCTTCATCTCAAACCTGCGAAATTAACTGTGTCTGAAGTGTTACAACTGTGCCTTGAAAATGTCCTTTTAAATTAAAAAATACCACTATTTAATGAGAAAAATGTTGACAAAATATACACGCAGAAAGGAAAGTGGAAGTAAAATTGGAACTAAATCCATCTATTAGGGTTAAAAACTGTCTTCATGCAACTTTTTATACTTTTGGTAACTCTGTCTCATAAATCTGAAATGACTGTTTATGCAAACAGGAGAGGCGCTGCGGCCATTAGGTGGCGCACTTCTCTCACAGTACAAAGAAGAGAAGACAGCAAAGAGAGAGAAAGAAAGAGGAGAAACTTGCTGTGCCCATTATGAAGTAAATTTCCTGAAATGGTTTTTTATCATGAAAAATAAAATGCAACATCTGTTGTAAATATATTTGGATACATTAGTGTGTCCTCTGAGACAAACAAGAGAATTCACTGGCAGTGTGTGTGTTTTTGTGTGTCAGTTTGTGCACTCAAGTGGCCACACACTTCTAAGACATGAAGCAGAGAACCTAACCAATGAGTTAACTGTCCTTATTAACCAGAACTTCAACATCTAACATCTCCCTGCAAAAAGAAAAGAAAAAAAAAACAGCAAAAAGTTTCAAGAAAGAGAATATTTGAATAGCTAAAGCCACAAAGCAAGCATAACAAAATGCAAAAGTTTAGTACCACTTCAGTTCAACTGTAATTAGTCAGCCCAAAAACATCCATAAATCTGTTATAATAAGGCCATTTCAAACAGAAGTATTAGTCAAATAGGTCATAAAATGTAAAACAACTTTTTTATTCAAGAAAAAACATTTAAATTCATTTAAATGTTAAGAAATGAATCTAAATATTACACTGAAAGCACGAATGTGGGAGAAATTGCAATTTCCATTGTTCTACTCAAATCTTTTTTCACCAAAATACTAGTTAATAAAACATCACAAAACTCTAAGTTTAAATGCTGAAACAGCTAAGGCTTGTTGGGAAACGAGGCATTTTCTTTTCTGTCTCATGTTTTTGTTTTGATTTTTTAGAATGGACGGTTCTTCTGGTGAGAACAGAAAATAGTATTTTTCCCCTCATTTGTCCCTCATTTAACTTCAAAAAGAGTCCAAAGAACATTTCTTTGTAACATCTGCGAGCTGCACAGGTTTTCCTGCTTTTTAACTTGGGGTTTCTTTCAGAATTACTTTTTTCTTAACTTTCTAATTCTGGGTGCCTTTTTTGGAAAGAAAAAAAACTTTACTGAATTATACAAAGCAAACAATAAAAAATGAAGACATATTTTTTACTGCAAACAATGTGTACATAAAAAATGAAAGAATAATGAGTTGCAAACATCTACCGTGCTCCAAAATATGCACCGAGGTGTAATAAAGAACCTCAGAGCAATTCTGCCTGAGTTATTGACCCTACCGCTTCCCAGTGTTGACAGGGCCATGTTGACTGTGCATGTGCGAGTGTGTATTCAAATGTGAGGTTGTAGTTTGGAGTGTACCTACGTTCATCGTGGAAATAAATTCTGAGGCAAAATTTGAGCTTTTAAAAGTTTTTTGAACCATTATCTTTAATCATTTGTACTTAATGGAACAAATAAATCATCTGATGGAGCTTTAAATTTAGCTTTTTTGACATCTTACTGTCAAAAATATTCCAAACATGTAAATACTTACAAAATGGGTAACATTATGAGGAGTTCAATTCATGAAGAAGTTTGTATGCAACTGCCTCACCGGTCAAATACTCAAATCAGACCCTACTGGGAAAAGGACTGGATCAATATTTACATTTTTAGTCCATGAACAATATTACTTCATGAAGTGTTGAGAGTCAAAGGGTCATTATCTCAGCCACCAACATCATTGAAATAAATGAATAAATGAAACGTTTTGCTGCCAGGAAGCTGAAATTAACTAAAAGCTGAAATCAACTTCTTAAGAAGAACCTGCTCTTAATGCTAAAATAACTGGCTTTAGAGTAAATATGCAGACACTGTTGGTCCAAATTCCTAATGCAAACCATTTGCTGTTTTTTAAACTATATTTTAAAAAAAACCTGAATCTCTTTGCGTGCTTGCATTTTTTGTTGGGAATCTCATTTATAAATGTTAAATTCTGATATTTGTACAGTTTTGGCATCAGCAGATAAGGGTTAGTATATTGGTATTGATAATAAAAAGTCTACTAAACCAACCATTTTAAATACCAAAATGTCCCTTTAGCCATTAAACTCTGAAACCTTTTGGCAAAATAACATAATTCCATTTTCCTTTCATTTCAAGTTTCTTTTTCCTGATTGTGTTATGCTACTTTTTATTTATCGAGACATTTGTTATTTCATATTTGACACAAAATTCAAAACAGCTAATTTGCTAGAAACTTCAGCTTTTCTTTGTATACGTCTTACTTTTTGTAGTGTATTTGTATTTGTTTAATAAAGGGGCAATGCATACAAAAACAGTGCTCTAAAATAGAGAAACACTGTAGCCTCAGCTAACTTTCATCCTCTGTCCCGTGCTGACCATGGCCAGTCACTAAGAGACTGTAGATGAATAAAATAAATTAAATTAAATTAAAAAGTACTTTATTAACGTGAAATTGCATGAAATAAAAGGACATAAAGTTAACATAACATAGATTAAGTTTGCAGAGATATTTGTTCCTGAGTTAGTTATATTGAATTTTTTAATATACAAATAAAACTATGAGATACTGTTCTCTGAATTCTGCTCATCTGATCCCGGCTCTGATTATATTCATTGTTGCGAAAGGTTCTTACCGTCAGCAACACAACACAATTCAAATCAAAACTTTGGTGCTTTAAAAGAAATGACAGATTAACAATACACATAAGTTACTTTATAAGTAATGTTTCTCATTTGTGGTCAACTTTGTCTGTTTATAAAGATATTTTTTTAATGATTTTTGATATAAATTTGGTTTTTCGAGATATTTTTCCCCATCTATTCAACACAATTTTTTCTGTTTTCAATTTTTGTTTGTTTTTCTATATATTTTTTTTGTTTTTCCAGTTTTTTGCTCTAATTTTTCGATATATATTTCTATGGCACGGACACATTGTGGCCTATTGCAATTTTATGGAATGCAATAGGCTTCCTTAGCTGCCTTCTATTGGTAAGAAAACTCAATAATATTGGCATGCTTTGGCTCTGCTGCATTGGGGCTGTGCGTCCTTGTGACAGTGTTGTTGACAGGTGACAGGACCCTCCCACTGTGACACAGACTCCCCCAGCTGGCTGGTTCTAAAGCTAATGGTCGCCCTCAGTGGGAGCCAATGGGTCGCCAATCCCTTTGCCGTCATCATTAAGCACCGTTGGTTTAATGAAAACAGCGTTTAGGAGTGCTTGGACCTTCATGCTCCATCGCTTCATTAAGTGGAAAGCAACCTAATATGAGGAGCAACCTAGAACTCACCTCTAGAGATGAGAGTAAGAGCAAGCAAATAAGTGGAGCTTGCCCCCCCCACACACACAAACACACAGACTGTGAGAGGTTTGTCAGGAACAGGTATTCAACCACATTAGAAATCAGTAAATAAAAACTACCTTCACCCAATCAAATTCCCAGTTTATATTTATAAAAAAATGAAAAACACAAAAGGAAAAAAAGATGTAATCCTTAAATTTAACATCTCGAGAAGCTTTTTTAAGCCATCTAAACCTGAATGTCCTTATTGTAACCAAACATGCACATTTGAATTTTCAAATTCCCACATTTAATATCCACAGGAATTTCCCTTATGACCTAGTTTTCGCCTCAAGTATTGAGCTTCTCAGGAGCTGCAACCAAAGGAGACTTCTCAACCTGCCGCCCACACACCCTGAGAAGCCTGTGCCAAAATCTGCCCACAGCATGCCATCCATACTGCCATTCTGTCCATCTAAATATCCTCACCCGCCCATTCTTCCTGCCTCTTCTTTTCTCCTCTCCTGATTCCCAAGATGGCCCTGAATGTAAATAACTCTTTCCATTTAGAGCTAAACTTTAGGGTTCAGCACTGAGCTTTATGGTCAAGAAAGCAGCTGATTCTCTGTCTCTGCATCCATTACTGTCTGAAAAGACAACATGGGAGGGAGAAAAAGCAGCAGGAGCCCCTCATAATTGTAGACAGGAAAAATAATTATCTTCCGTCATCCATCATACATATGTGAGAGATGTTTGAGAGACGTTGATATGTTTTATGAGTCTGTGAGCAGTTATGAGACCACAAATTTAGCCAGAGCCCAGATATTAGTTATTAAAAAATGAAATGGTTAAAACCTGAGCAACTGGTCCTGAGAAATCGGTTTTCTGCCAGGCCAAGGCTGAATCAGAATTTTCCCCCTACCCCTCAGGATTCAGACAAGCTTAGAAGTATATAGATTATGCATCAATAACTTTCATGTTTTCTAATCAAAATCTGACTGACAGAGGGTCTTCTTTTATTCCATTCTACAACAGCTCTATGCTGCCCGTAGAGCTGCCTGCCTGTTAATCAGCTTACTGTGTTGGTGTTATTGGCCAATAAAAATAGCAAATGCTGGGCTGATAAACCGGCCGACTGATCAGCTCCTTTCCTTCTCAAAAAATTCCCAACTTTCCAACATGAGTTGGTTAGCAAAGCCAGTGTTCAGCTTGGCCTAAAAAAAAGCTAAAAGTGACACGAAAAGCTTGTTCAATGCACCACAAAAAGCAAACATGTCAATCCTGCCAAATGGATAATGAGTAATGATGAATATGAATGGAAAACTACACATTTCAAGCCTACAAGCTTCTTATGGTGAAAGAAATCTGGCTCAACTGGGAAATAGCTTTAATTTACACTATGTTTTAAATATTTTCCCTGACTGAAAAGATTTTGTCTGTTTTGTACAGTGAGATGAGAGGGATCTGCGTAGGCTTCTTGTCTGCAATGGAGAGAGATGTGAAAGAGTGGAGTGAATGAGTAGGAAGTGTGGAGTAAAAAAATAGCCTGGTCTTTGGCTTTCTCATCGAAAGTGTCGACATACTGAAGGAGGTGTGAACGGTGCTAACAGGGTGTCCAAGTCTCTGATGACTTAAATTGAGAGCAGAGTTATTACGGTGACCCATCTGAGCAATTAAAGAAAACAGTCAAGTTATCCAACAAATGATTGTGCCAGTAATATGTTTTTCCATTCTCCAAGGGTCATCAGAGAAAATTCAACCAAAAAAAAGATAAAAAGACGAGCAAATTAAATCTACTTGTATGTGACTTAAGACATGTTTGCCTTTACTACTAAGGTTAGAACGTTAGGAATGAGGGTCAACATCTATACTTCAAAGATAAACATGTTTTTAATCATCAAGACTCGCCAAATTATTTCAATTTTTTAGAAAATGCTGACAATGAGTCGTGGAATATGTCAGTTCAGAATATTTAGGTATGTAAACCCCAAATAAAAAGGATCAGATAAAGCAACACATCAGTTTCACTGGTAAAACTTTCCTTATGGTTAGTAAATGCAACAGCAAAACCTCATATTTTACATTTGCATTTGTAACAAATCTCCTGCAGTGTGATAATAACTACATAAATGGACAATGGACAAGGATTGTGTTAAGATTTTCAGGTGGGAAATAAAAATAAATAAATAAATAAAAATCAGACCTCACCATTTACTTATTTTTCTTGCAATCATTTACACACATTGGTTACATTCTTATCAGTGTTACAACTTTATAGAAATGTTTCTACTATAAAGGAAAAGCCTAGCTTTGCAATATGCATATCGCAAGAGATGGCGAAAATTGCAATAAATGATAACCTTAATTGTGCTAAAACAATCTTATGGCAGCTTGAACTTTAAAGGAACCAAATAAATCCATTTATTCATTTGACAAATAAGATGGACGCCTTCACGTTGTTGACCAATTGGATGGAGCTCCTTTATTTATTTATTTTGGAGCTCTTTTGTGTGAGATGTTGGCCTCAAATGTAAAAGGGGGTCATTTGGAGTATAATTTAAGTTATGTTGATTCTTACTTAACCCTTGTGCTATCTCAGATGACCCCCCCACTTACATTGACGTGTCCCCCCTACCATGACAAAGGTGGATAAAGGTGGAAAGATTTCATGTAATCCATGGACACCAGTGAAGATCACAAATCATAGAAGAAAAAAGGTTCAGAGCACCGTCTAGTGGGTCTAGATGACCCAACTCTCAACGTTATAGTACCTAGGATAGCACAAGGGTTAGATGTAACTGTTGCATTGAAATGGAAATGATGTTTTGGGCAGTTTTGCAATTTGTTCATGTATCGCAAGGACCATCGCAATATTGCTCACTAATATTGCATATCGCAAGCTTTCCTGATATCGTGCAGCCCAAGTTGCCATGGACCTTTCAATGAAACCAACTCCTGGTACTGGGTGTGTCGCAGAGCAGTAGCTTCCACAATGGTTACCCTAAAGGCCAACCCTGAAGAAGTCACGGTCCATGGAGTTTTTACCAGCAGTGGAGGTCTATTCACTGTAAATAAGGTGGCAAGCTGGACATTTTACTCGTGTGAGGATTACAGTTAAGCAGCCGGAGAAAGTCATTACAAGAAATTACATGAAAATTATGATGGCAATGTAGCCTCAATGACCTAGACTGTGCCAAAAAGAGGCTTCTTCTCTCCGTATATCATCGCTAAAAGCATTAATATGCTCCATACTACCATACATTTCTACTCTATTGACTCTGTTTATCTATGATTACTTATTTCTATCTCTTTCTTGATCTACATCCCTTAGCCTCCCTGAATGTGCTCATTATTTTTATGGAGGTCATGCAGTTCAAGGAACATCTTCATTAAGATCTGACTGAAAAACTTGGATGTGTCTCGCACGGGAAAACTGGACCACAGTTAAAAAGCTAGAAATGAACATTTTGAGTAAAGTTGATTTGTTTGAAATAGAGAATTACAGAGACAGGAAGGTTTTTCCTGAACAAACATTTCCAATGAGCAGAGAAACAAAGGACACAATGACTTAAGGCTTCAAGGAGCACACAGTGATTAATACAGTTTTACGTGCTCTTAACGCTCAATTTTTTCCATTTTATAACCAAATTAAACAGCAATGTAGGATATTAGGTTCCTCCTGGTCATTTCGAGCAAACTGACCAATACGTTAACGGATATTCAAACTTTTATCCTCTTAACAAATGCCTTGAATCCTGCTTGTTACCAGAATATTTCTTGGTTACCTGGATCAGGTGGTTCCAGGTTCTGATTGACTGAACACAAATATTCGGCAGTGAGCAGGATGGATATCTAGTCTATGCTAAAAACAGCTAAGGAAATGGGAGAAGACAGATGCAAAGAAAGATAGGAATCTAATGTCAGGAGGAAGAATAAAATCAAAACCCCAGACTCGGGAGGGGTGAAAAAAAGTCTACGTTTACTGATTTTCTCCAAACTAGAAATGTTGCAGAGACATCGCAGCGCCTGCTCCCATCCTAATTATTCCAATTATCATGGCGCTCTATGAAAACGTGATTAATAACACGGAGGATATTGTTGTGGCAATTAGCCATATGGTGGTGGGACTTTGCTCTGTCACGATTTTGCCATTAGCATCTACTTATGTTTGTCAGAGGCGTGTAGCCCTGACAAGCTCAAGCTCTGCTCACCTTGCACTCCCCGCTGAGAGCCGTTTGCTGGGGGTGGAGGGAGCTGGGTATTCCTTGCCTGAGCAACTTCTTTATGCGACATCCGGTTGGACTGGGGACAAAATGTCAACTGGCGCTTGGGACGACCCGTCAAACTGCTCCTGGGAAAGGAGGGCAGAGGGGAGGAAGAGTCATGTTGACTGGGGAGTTTTGAGACGTAAAAACAAAGAGCTAATGCATATTTAAGAAAGGTTTCTCTGTGCTCGGTTTAGTTCCTTCGATCATAATTAGGTGCAGATTGTGTAGAAAGCTAAATGCAAACTTGGTTATGGTCAGTCACATTAGACTATGAGCACGTCTCCAGGGTGAGCATCTCAAAAACCTCACGGTTACAACCTGTTGCTTCTCTCCAGATGGCAATAAAAATGCATAAGGACCGCTGCATCTCTGGAGGAGACTCCTTTCCTTAAAAGGGCGGCGGAGAGGACAAACAAAACCGTCAAAAGAAGAAAGAAGGTAGGAAGTGTGGCTAAGCTGAAGCTCCACGGACCGAGAAGAGACCCACAGATGTGCGGGGCGTCAAGGCTGCTGCTATGCACTTCTGAGAACTCAGGATGTGCATCTTGTTATCTAATTTATCAACTTAAGATGTGGCGTCTTGTTATGCCACAGAGGCTGCCATTTGCCTGCCGTGCGCAGTGCTTTGAGGACGTTTGACTCACATTTCAAAGAAGTGAGACTAATGAGTAGCGTTCCAAACTTACGGGGGAAGAGAATGAAACTTAAACAGTTAAGTCGGCCCCGTTAGTGGAAACTGACATTTTTAAATGCATGAAAACAAATTGAAGGCAGGTTTAGATTTTTTTTTACAGATGTCTTTGACCCTCCAGCTTGTAGAATTTTCTAATCAGTTAAAAAAAGATAAATAAAACGTTAAAATATTTAGGATTGTAATCACAGTTTTGTTCATTTGGAGCTCACAAATGCGCTTGACATTAGTCAAATAGTGTAGAATCCATTTTTAGCTAAATAAATAGGAGCAAAAAGGAAACTCAATCACAGAAATAGGAAATAATTGTCATTAGAGCTAAGATCTAGTTAACATTTTTAGAGACTGATGCCAATAACATATCAGTAAAAGGTCATTTTATAAATACAGTAAAAATAGAATAGAAACAAGACGTCCACAACAGCTGCAGTAAGCAAATGCCGCTGCTTAAAGCTATAAATACTATATAGAGCAACTGTTCAGAAAAGAAATCAAAGTTGTAGAACTCCTTTTTTCAAATGAACTTTCAATCTAACATTTTTGTCACATAGTTATTCTTAATTCTTTACATCCTATCTTTACAATAATATTTTAAAAACCAAGAAAGCTAGCAAAACATGATAAAAAGCTTTAGTTCTTTAGAAATAATTTGTCTTTTACTGGTCCAAATAATGTGCCGCAAACATTTTTGATATCAGAAGTTTTTAATTGGAGTAAATTTAATAGTAAATTTGAAATCAGTAAAACCTAAAGATGGAACAAATTTCCATCGTTGACACACGAGGACTCGGCTAGTAGTAACTCTGACGCCCACGGCCTTTACAGCCCTCGTCAAGAGAATCTTGACTAACTTTGTTTTATCTTATTGCTTTGAGTGACTAGAACTTTAACTGATCCCACAGCAGAGAAATGGATTTGTTACCAAAGCTCAAAAAACAGAAAATAACAGATCAATCACACGAAAATACAATTAAAAACACAGGTGTCCAACATCTATGAGGACATGTAGAGCCTACTAGCTGACTGATTCTATTATATAATCAATTATTTATTACATAGTTGGTTAAAAGCAGAAGTATATTGTAATAAAACTTAGGATGGATGCATAACCAACAGCTGGGAGAGTTCACGAGTGAGGATGTGGAGACAGTGTCCCTCAGACCTTCTTCGTTCTGCTGCTGAAGAACCGCAAAAAAACCTCAATGATTATTCTTTTCTGTTTTAGCAGCACATAGGTGCACTATGTTAATTGCACACAAACTCACACTGTGGGTTTGTGATGCACAATGTGACACACAAAAGTCAGGTTTTTGCCAAAAACAGACAAATTCAGTTATTCGGGTACAGTATGGAGAAACTTGTTCAATACCAGTCTATTATGTTTGGGCTTTTGAGTTTAATATCAACAAGACCAGAAAATGTGTGTGAAAATAACGATTGCTTACTTAAAAAATTGTTTTAAATATTTTCAGACACTCATGGAGACAATCTGTACTGAGTTTAAGATGAAACACCAAAAATCCTGCAAAGAGCCTGGTTCCGTTTGTCAGGGTTAATTTTAAGGAAAAAAAACATGAACAATTTTATATATATATATATATATATATATATATATATATATATATATATATATATATATATATATATATATATATATATATATATATATATATATATATATATATATATACACACTATCTTGTCTAACTTGTCCAGTTGGTAAAAGGTTTTAGGTCTTCTACATTTTGAACATTTTTGAAAAAGCATCTTTAAAAAAACAACAACAGTGTTTTGTTTTGCTCAAGTTTGCTTGCATGCTTAACCAGATTGCTCATCAATAATGTTGTTTTCCTGTCTCTTCGAAGTTAGATTTTTTTTTCAATATATAAATGAAAACCTTTTTTTACCAATCCAAAGTGCAAAAACAAAAGCGTTTTCCCAAAAGATTGTACTTTAGCCACTCTGCTCAGCTCCTTTCATTTATTCTCACTGCCACAGCGGAGGACCAAAGTTTGCAAAATAAAGTACAACATTTTGTGTTGCACTAAAGTTTAAACTTGCGGTCTCTTCTTAGCTACTTAGCAGCCTATTTAAGATGCAGCACGAGCCCAAAGAGCGAAGCTGCCTCCTCCAAGCACAGAAGAAAAGGAGTGAGGAAGGGCTTCCTGACAGCAGCATGGATGGCCACATTAGCTCAGGGCTTTAATGTGGGCTGAGGAGTACAGCTGAAGAAGAGGGATATGGGACTTTTCATAGCCATAATTAAAACAGAAAGATAGATTCAGTAATTGAATGAAAAATCAGGATCTGAGCAACATCTGTGCCAAACACATAAATCATTTCAACGAGAAGCTTGAAATGCTATAAAAACCTGTGTGACTAGGAGTCAGGGAGCCTGTCAAATACATCTCAGGGCAGCGTGGATGACAAGATAAACACATTAGACCTGACATCTTAATTCACTATTTCATATAAACAGGGATCAAACAGAGAGGGAGAGAGGCTGAGCATATGGCCAGAATTGCTTTATAGAAGGTTTTAAGAGCAGAGAAATTCTTAAGAAGTCATATGTTGGTTTAACTAATACAAATGCAAAACAACAACTGTGAGGAGACAAGGATGACCGGGGACAAGCAGCCTTTTTGCACTTAAACACGACGGCACCAACTTTTTTTGAGCAAAATCCAATCAAAAACAAATGCAAAGGTCACTATTGTCTGCAACATTTCCTTTTTTTGCAGGTGCAACAAACACAAGCGATTACAACATAAACCACAAACCGTCAAATCTGGGTCAAAACTCAAAGTACTTATCGTGGAAACGCAGCAGAGCGAAGCGAGACATCTGTGCTGTGATGCTTTGTCCACAAACTGATTTTTTTCTGGATTACATGCATTATTTCACATCAGATAAGAACAGACTTTAAACTTTTATGTCACTTAAGAATAGCATTGATTTTCCTCTGTGAGGTTCACTCACGTATTTTGTCATTGGATTTGATACTTCGTGCAAAAAAAGTGATCAAAAGGGACCATCCAACGTTGCAGTCACTGCAGCACATCTCTGCAAAACCAGCAAAAAGTACACAAAATGGTGCTTTGGTTTTCTGACCCCTACTTTGGGTTACAAACTTTGCATGCACTATTCAACTAATGATAGTCAAAATCTGTGATTTTCAACCTCTTTTCTTAACTTCTGTTGGATAAATTTCAAGCTCAACATTACTCCCACACCAAAAAAAGGCCACTGTGTGTGTGTGACACTGTCAAAACACAAAGGTAGCTCAAAATGTCCTACAGAGAGACAACATACACATTTTTGTTTCAAATAAACATAGAAAAAACGTTTTGCACATTAAAACAATTAAATACTAAACTAAGAAACTAAATAAATCAAGAAACGTTTTTGGTTGTAAAAGAAATACAGCACAGTTTTATGTTTAATTTATTTTGAAAACTAAATTGGAAAATAACTAAAAGAGCACTAATAAACATTGTGTTTTTTGTGTTTTTCCCTGTTCATGTGGCATTATTCTGATGATGGAGGACATGTATAACGAAGTTTAAGATTAAAATTGCATTTCTGAGTATTTCTTTATTTAAATGGTTGTAAATCAGGAGCAGATAAAAAAATGTGATGAGCTGTAAGTTAGCAGGAAAGAGTGCAAACAAGAAGATGATGGGAAATGAGGGAAGGCTTACTCTGTGCCAACCGTCCCACTCAAAACTCAGAGGTGAATTTCTAACGCAGGGGTCGGGAACCTATGGCTCGCGAGCCATATATGGCTCTTTTGATGGTCACATGTGGCTCGCAGACAAATCTTTAATTATAGTTTTTTTTTTTCATTAGACCAGTCCTTCCTGGGCGCGATGCGATGCCAGAGGCGCGCAGTAGTAGCAGTGCTTAGAGAGAGAAATCTGCGCCAGCGCTATCAGTTACTATTATCTATTATTTCACAGAGTTTGTACCAGCTGGAAACCTGTGAATTGACGTGCCTAAAACTACGCGCTCCCGTCTCTGAGAAAGAGCGCGCAGATGCGGGGACGGGATATGTGAGGAAGAAAGCAGAGGGTGGGGTGAATCGCGCAGGGATTGTAAAAACGTAAAACCCGCTTCCCGTCACTCACTGCAGCGTGTGAGTGTGTGTTTGGCTCCCCGTCTGCATGTGAGCAATCTGTCTCACATCTACAGAACATTCAGACCTACGATCACGTTTAAAGTCTCAACGCCTGAACGAAGCAGAAACTCACCACGTATCAACCAGACTAGACCATCAGCAAAACTACCACGAGAAATACTCATCATTTATTAGCAACAGAATAACAATGTTATTAAAAAGAATCCACAGACTTATTGTACTTTAAAAATGTTGAAATTAAATCAAATGCACACATTCATTTGTATATTTAGTTTTAAACAAATTGTCGCAGACTGAGTTGGATGGCTGTTGGGCCGCGTTAAAAGTTCTGGAGTTCATTGAACGCGTCAAGCAGAGATCTGATTGGCCCTCAGTTCTGTCGCTCAGCCTGTTGTTAGGTAGTTTGGACCAATGGGGTTCAGCTGTGGGCCGAATAAGGGAAATGGGAGGGCTGCAGCGGGAGCAGGGGAATATAAAGTTGGGAGAAGCGCTCTCGTCTCGGCGAGAGAGATTTAGGAGTTGCTGAATGAATTGAACGGCGTTTGTTGCGGTCTGCAGTAATCGGAATAAAGAACTTTAAAAGAGGTTAAGTCTCCGTGCCTCAGTGTGGGGAAGGGACACTACATTATTGTATGGCTCTTTGGAAATTACATTTCAAAATGTGGCATTTATGGCTCTCTTGGCCAAAAAGGTTCCCGACCCTTGTTCTAACGCCTGCTGCTCTGCAGAAACTCTATCCTTCAAAACCACACAGGATTTTCAATTTTGCCTTAAAATGATTGCAACTGCAAATAAAATGTTTGCCAAATTATTTGAAGAAATTACTGTTGAAATTGTTATTGTTTTGGCCAAAACTAATAATGCTCTAATGCTGAAAATGGATGAGGCTGGCTGAGATTTTAAGACGTACCATTGAAAAGCACTCAGCAGTCATACTTCATGCTTTAAAAACAAAACAAAAAACATTTTCTCCACAATCTGCTTTAACAAGCAACAGAGTCCTTTGCTGTGTTTTTGAACTTGAAAGTTTCGTGGCGCTGTTGCAGTCACCAATCAAGACTCAGCAAACATTCATCGTTTCAATCATGTTTGAAATCAAAATGAACGTGTTTATGACACTAATCTTTACCTTTCAATGACGTTTCGCCGGTCATCGTTAGGTTTCCCATATTGATTAAAGGAAAAATCCAAATCCATAAACTCCGGTTCCTCCGAGTCCTACTTGTGTGTTTCGCAGCTGCTAGCAGCTAGCTCCCGCTGCTAGCAGCTGTAGCTGATCCGTTTTAGCTAACTTCGCCAGAACTGGTTTGAAGCTAAAATGTATGAAAATAAGAAGTTTTTAAAGAATTACATGCTACCTGGCTTTATCTTGCTTGTCCAAACACTGCTTTAGCAGCAGATTTCACGAATCAAAGGACTACTTCGTGCCTCCATATTTTTACTAGCTAGAGGGGGAAAAGTGCGCCATTCTTTACAACTTCCGGTTTAGAAATTAAAAGCTTGTGAATTAAGACATCCTGCCTATTTGAATATTTTTTTAAAAAAAGCATTCAAGCAATCAATTAAATTTTTTTGAATGTATTAATACATTACTTATTTCAAATTACTCTAAAATAGCTAATGGTGCATTTAAGGTGACAAGAAATTAGTTTCGTCAAATCAAACAATGTTTCATCTGAAAGGATTCTCAGAAAAAATATTTCTTAACTTTTTTGTTGTCTAAAAACAAGTTACAGAAAGAATCTATGACACAATGTTGACATTATTGTTACACACTACTAAAAAGCAAAGTCCAACATTGAAATGATATTTTGTTTGGGATAATCATAAAAAATATACTCAATAAACCATTTAAAATCATCACAAAGCTTTATTCTGTTTGAAGCATGTTTACACAAATATTCTGAAAATAGGAGGCAGTAAAATAGGAGTCAACTTGCTCATATTTTGTTTTTTTTTCCTCCAGCTTTGACTTTAGTGACCAACTTTTTTTTTTTTACCAGATAAAACAAATGTTTCTCCGACAAAGATGAACACTGACAATAGATACAGTCCCTGAATGCATCAAGTTTAATAATTTTTACAACACAACTCCCTAAAAACAAATTCTAAATACCATTTCTAAACCGTCTTAGATCCTTTTTGTTTCTTTTCTCATTTTAAAAAGTTTGGAAAAAACGTTGCACCTTATGCTTCAGTTTCCATCAAGCCCACAAAGACGAATCAACACCTCTGTTATAGTTTGAACAAAACAAGCGAAGGATAAAAACTGTTGCATCACATTACACCCCACCACTTTAACTAGATGCACCAGATGAACTGAGAGTAAACATGGCCTAAGGGTTAATTATGTTAAATATACTGTGATGGGATTAGACTTAAACTTGCACCGGAACAGCTTTTTTACCCTTTTTTAATTGAATTAGCAGAGAGTTTTTCTTCTTTCTGCATCCCCCTGTGTGTAAATTGCACAAATTAAACACATGATGCTGAGATGAGATACCTTTATAGCCTTAGCTTAAGATGGCTTATTTGTCTGAACTTGGGCTTTGCACATAAAGGATCTGTATTTGCTAATTTGTTCAAAAAAAATTTTGAAGACAAGAAATTAGCGCTTAATTTGTTTATGCTCAGAGTTAAAACGTTTAAAGGTTTTAATTTTTTTTCTGGGCTTAAAAAAATACATTTACCCATATGTTTAATTTGCTGCATTTGGGTCTTGAACATTACATGTTGCAGTTTCATGGATATTTGGACGCTGCTTTGTGATTTGCAGCCTGATATTCTGAAAATCCGTGCTATGTGGGAATTACTATTCTCAGTACAGCCTGCAACTTTAATAATAGAGTCTAATGCATTTTCCTTTCATGCCAATAAGCATTTTGTAGGAGTGCAGTGGGTGTCACTCATTTGGGATCATCTTTCATCTGAGATTTTTTTGGCTGATTCAGACTTAAATCTGAAACCTGCCTCCTCTCTCTAATCAAATTTTCTTCATAAGAGTCTGAGATATCCTTATGTTGGTTCTGATGTCCCACCTGGCCACGTGGAAAGTTCCTAATCCTCAATTTCCTTGAGTTAAGCAATAAATCTCTGAGAGAACCCACTTAGCTCAGTGTTGTAGCAGTGGGTGGCATCCAAGAGAGTCAGGAGACGATCTCACCCAAAGACAGAGTGCAATGCTCATTAATAAAAGATCCTTTACTGCCCGCAGCAAAGCAACGCTCATTTAAAGTCTGTCAACTCAACAGAGATGCTTTGCTCACAGAGGGTGCTCCGCTGACTGCACAGACACTGGGGGATTTTCACATCAAGAGTAAATATCTGTATTTTTCCTCCCATGTCTGCTCTGACAAAATGTTTTACCAACATGTTTGCATTTCTCCAACTCTGCCCAGAAAAGATTTCCAGATGTTTCCACTCCAAAGCATCTTCTGCGAGGAGACACGGCCCCCTCTAATTATTCAATAATTCAATGACACTGTTGGTCACGGGGAGCAGATGGCCTGCCCCTCTACACGCCCTGTGTGTGCATCTTCCCGAAGGTTATTCAAGGAATAATCTCTGTGTTAAAACTCATCGCCTCTGATCTCTTTGTGGAGTTGCTGGCAGAACATGTGAAAGAAGCCTGCTTCTCCTCAGAGAGTACTTTGTTTTGTCTTTTGTGCTATTAGTCATCTTTCTGAAGGAGCAGGTGCACTTCGCATCAGATCTGGCTCTGCCGCAGATTAAACTGCTGCTGTCAGATAGCTGCAAAATTCATCAACCGCTGTGGATGTGATGGCCTTGATCTGAGGCGGTGTCCTCAGGGCGGCTCCGGGCGGTGGGACAGAGTGTCAGGAAAGGTTTGTGCAAGATGCCGTTACTGCAGGAAGCTTCCTGCAGCCTCCGACGGGGTGTGTATGCTGGAGGAAACGTTTGTTGACTTCAACAATGCAGCTTTTAGAGTGAATCTCAAAGAGCCCACCACAAACCAAGATGAAAGACAAAATTATCTTTTCCTTTGCCAGGAACCTTTTAGAAACACATCAGTTGTTGTTTATTGTTGCATTCAGTCGTGTTTGTGCTTCCATATGTCTTCATACCCAGGTAATTAAAAAATTATGAAGTTCTCCAATGGTTAGTGCTGCACTACTGTTGTTTTGTATGGCGTTCTGGCCTGATAACACAATCACACTGAAATACAATTGCAATGATTTTTCAGCTATAATTTTTTGCTGCTTCACCACTGACCTGTTTTGTCCTGAAAAGCATCTGTTTCCTGCGATAGTCTATTTTTTTGGTCCATATCAACCAATCCAAATCTCAGTTTTCTTGTAAGTGAACTCCGATATGGTTTACTACAGTGTAAATGTGGACACAGCAGGGACCTAAACGCCAAAAGGAGTAAGTGACAGCAGCACTGTACAGTTTTGGAAGACTAAAAGTGTCCATAGCTAGAATCTAATGCTTTCACCCTTTGATACCAGAGATGTTGCCGGCAGCACCTAAATAACCCACGCTTTTTGACATGTCATAACTCTTCAACCGTTAACGTGATAAACATACATCAGCTGATTCTGATGCAGAGAAAAGCAGCTTTTCATATCAGCTTTGCAACACTTTTGGTTAGTAAAATGATACAGATTTGTGCAAAGCTGCTCTTCTCTGCTTCAGAGAGTTACTTAAGTTGCATAAATGGTTGAAGATTTATGGTAGTGAAAAGAATGTCAACACAGAAAATAAAGTTCTGGTGTTAAAGGGTTAAGAAAATATCATGGGTGGGTTGGCTGCTAGTATTACATGAACGTATAAGGAATACTGTTATATATTTAAAAAACATTCATCCTGTTATGGATTTTTCTGTGATTTGTTGAGATAAATTTCTTTATTTTACAAATTTCTCTTATACGAAATCACTTTAAATGTAAAAATCTGAATCAAATGTGTTTTAATTTCATTTGATTCAACTCAAATTAAGATTAATCATGTTAACGATTGCTAAATTAATAGAAGAAAGTATTTCTGAGACTGACAGGTACTTTGTATTTGAAATACAAAATCCTCCCTTGTACTAAACTTGTAGGAGCAAACTCCTCCACCTCCACACCCAGCAGCTCTCCAGCATCTTCACATGCGTCCCAATGAAAACAATCTGCTTCTTTGGCAATTTCCCTCATTCGTGTATTTGTGTTTACTCCATTCATATACAGTGTGAATTATAAAGTCGCAAAACATACAGGACAGTCCAAAGACTGTGTCGCTCAGGTGCAAAGCGTCTCTTTGATTGGGCCACGCTTGACACTTCAAAACATATGTGTCCAATCAGGCCACACAAACACATTACATGCCCACTTTCCACTGTGTCTATCAATAAAGAAAAGTCATAGATTCACCAAATCTTAAAGAAACGTATGCAAGCAATGTTCAGCAAGTTATTTCAAAAATGGTCAAAGGGTGTGTAAGGGTTAATGGCCGATGAAATGTGCATTATCACTTTTTAAAGCACGGCGTGGAAGCCTGACCCGGGTGCTTCCGTGAAGTGCGTTAAAAAGTGATGATGCACACTTTGAAGGCAGCAAGTGGCTCAGGCGGTAGATCAGGTCGTCCAGTAACCAAAGGGTTGGCTATTCAATCCCCGCTCTCCCCAACTAGCAGTGGTCTCCCGAGCGCGGCTCGTCTGCGGCTCACCACTCCCCCAGGGGATGGGTCAAATGCGGAAAATAATTTCCCCATTGTGGGATAAATAAAGTAAAATTTCTTTTTTTATTTCGAAGGCCATTAACCCGCTTATACCATGGTCACTTACAAAAGCAATAAAGAGTAACCAGTTTTTAGTCCTTAATTGTTTTTTTTTTTCGGATTTGGATCGCTTTTCGCGCCGCACCACATAATAAATAGTCCTCGTCGCGCTGCATTCCGCTGCAGTCAAGACTCTGCGACATAAAACAATATATATGTGCTGGTCTTTCCGATGGGTTGAATAAAGCGTCAGTTCAGAGAGAAAGTTCACCTCTTACTGCTTGTTTTTGTCCAGATGATGAAGCAAAAGATTGTTGTAACCCTGGTGCTATCCCAGGCACTTTAACGTTGGGAGTTGGGTCATCTAGACCCACTAGACAGTGCGCTGAACCTTTTTTCTTCACAGATTTGTGATCTTCACTGGTGTCCAAGGATTACATGAAATCTTTCCACCTTTATCCACCTTTGTCATGGTAGGGAGAACACGTCAATGTAAGGGGGGGGTCATCTAAGATAGCACAAGGGTTAAAGAAGCCGGCGCAGTGATACAGAACATTTAAGCTAGGTGACCGGAACTTTTTCTTTCACCGTGCGGTTATCCTGTGGTACACCACTTTTTAACACACACCCAGCAGCCAATCAGACTCGAGTATTCACCCGGACCATGGTTTAAAAAACATAGCAAACTTCACAAATTTTTAAACTGACTTACTGCACTTATAAAATACAATGGCCAAACAAATAATGCTCCATTACAATATACTAACTTATCTTTAGGCAATAAATATTCACTATGCCTTGTTTGATGTGCAGATTTACTTTAATCAAAGTGTAAAAGTTTTGTTCTAATTAAGATTTACTCCATTCTACATCAGTGAAACATGATCAGTGTGGTCATTGTTTTTTTTTAGCCAGTGAATTTAAAGATAAAGGGGTCAAGTACACTTGGTTTAGAGAGTTTGAAGTGAAAAGACACAATAGTCAGCTTCCTGTACGTTTCAATGCATTCGAAGAGGAAACATAAAAACCTCGATGCTGACCTCCCAAAAAATCTATTCCTCCTTTCTTCGTGGAACGCTTTTCTTTAGGGACGTTGATAATGAAAGGAGTTAAACTCCAACAAAGTGCATAAACATCCTTAAAACAGCAGCACTAAGACATGCTTGATCATCAGCATTAATTGGAAAGTGAGGGAGGATGCGAAAGTTTGTTGCCATAAAAATCCAAATAAATAATTGCTAGGTGAAACTCGGGGAGAATGCGTTCCCCATCATGCTGATCATAAATCCCAAAATAATGACATGCTTACACATAAATGACTAAACAAGGGGCCATTAAGGCATGCATGACTTCTCCTGATGTCTGTGTAGCAGATGTTAATAATTTTTCCATAATGGAGAAGGAGAAACAGGGAGGGGGGGGTGCGGCTGTAATCGCATCAGAGAAAATGTCAAATAAGGGTCAGCAATGTAAACAAATAGGAAGTAAACTTGAGGGAATAATCAATGAGGAAATATGGCTGCTGTTAAAAGAAAAGAGCTTCTTTATAGAGCAGCAGAAGAGAAAAAGCCTGTTTACACTTAACTGAACAGAGATCCTATCACTCCTCTCATGCTTCTAAACATCTTGTTGTTTTCAGATCCTAATGGGAGATATTGTCACATTTGGGCCCGACGTGACACCCGCCAGCTCCTTATCGCGTCCAGATTGGTTGCGGCGGCAGTGACACACCAGATAACCAGTCTATTAGATTCATTCTGGCATGTACTACGGATCGCATTCATGCTCATTTTGATACCTAACACACGTGTTTTTCTTAAGGCTTCCCTGTGATCTGATCAGACAGGAAGTCAGATAACGGCTCACAAAAATATCTGGCTCCTCTTTGTGATCAGACGCCAACATCTCCATTGTCTTAATGAAGCACTTTGTCTTTTTTTTCCGTTTGTTGTCATTAACAAAGTGTCTCTTAAAGTGATATATAATTGACACAAGACGTAAAAATATGCTTTGAATGTCGATGTGCACTTCTGTGTTCCCTCAGTATGGGTGAATTATGGTTTCTATATTAATCAGAGTAATCCTGCCATCCTGAATGTTATGCTTTGTTTATATCGCTATTCTTATTCTGACTTTATGGTTGCTGTAGTAATTAGAGCAGGTAGATTATTGGAGCATGTGATGAGACTAGCTGCTTTATCACCTGTTGTAAATGCAGGCAAATAACTGTAGTTTTTATTGACAAAGAGGATAAAAATTTTGAAGTTAGGAACACAGCTCGACAGCAGAAGAATTCTCATTTTGCTTTATTCAAATTAATGTCAGACTGGACGGCATAGGGAGATTTTACAAACCATCTCGAGGCCTTGAAATTTTCTTTGTTTTCATTGGTTCACCAGTTTTTTCCCCCTCCTTTTCAATCGGTGCCTTAAATGAAAATAGACTGAAAATCCTGCAGTCTCTAATCATTAATGACTGTTATTCATTAGCTTTGAATTACTGATAGAAAGACATTAAACTCTAACCTTGAGTTTTCTAAATGCATTCAATCATGGGAACACTCCACAAGCAGAGAAAAGATGCTTTTAACCGTTTGGCTGCACCCTTAATGAAAAACAAGCCAGGTCAAGCTTTTTGAGTCACTAATTGAATTCAGTCTCTTCAAGGTTTTGTGTCACTGTTTGTTATCAAAGTGTCGCCAAGTGCTGCTCAAAGAGAACTCATTGGGTTTGCATCTTTAAATCCGGGAGGTTTTGACCCTCGTGTGGGATGAAGCCTTGACAAGCGCACTCTGGGATCTGCTCCATGTAAATAAAGCTGAGGGAAGTTGAATTTGAAGGTGCAACATGGTGTGTTTAATTGGTTTTTCTCAGCTCTCTCACAACTACTGCTGAACCATAAGATCTCTATGATCCAAATATTTTTGATCCAAATATTTTGAGCATAGAGAACATTTAGAGAGAAAATGTTCATGTACATTTATTACTGCAACTGCGGTACTCGTACAAAACGATAAGTAAGGGTGTAGTAGGGGAAACACAGGAGTGTCGTACAGATTTGTCATTTTTCAACCCCCAAATCCTGTGGTCTGCGCAAGGAGCCCGTTAGTGCTGTTCATGTGATACGCGTAGACTCCTTCCTGATAGTAATGGGGAAATTAGACAAAACTGTACTAAGACCAAATAGGAGTTTCCAATGATTAACGAGTGATAGGACCTCGTACCTGTTACTTTACTTAGGTTTTCAATTCAATTCAATTCACTTCAATTCATTTTTAATCATATAGCCCAAAGTCACTACAACAGTGGTCTCAATGGACTTTGTACCGGTAATTGTGAGGTACACATAAAATCACAAGGATCATGAATACATAGAATTCAATAGGGTCGTTCTAAAAATAATAATAATAATAATAAAAACGAATTAGATTTATCTGCGCTTTATCCAGATGCTCAATGTGTCGACGAAGAACTGAAAACCAAACACACAAAGACACAGAGACAGATCCTTAACTGACATTATCGACAGTTGTGGATAGTTAAAAAACGGAAGCAGATGTGACTGAAAACTGTGAAAAATACAAAACCTGAAAGCGGAACATGACCTGAACCAAAACCCTACAACCGACAGACCAAAGGACACAATCCTCACAGAGGTGACTTGGTGACCCTTCCAGACTCATCTGTTCTTGAGTTCTTCAAATAAAGAGACTTGAGAAATGAGCTTTTCCACTGTTCATTCATAATTTAATGTGATTGTCAAAAGACTGTCCGCCTTTCACATTTACATGGGCCATCTTTGTTTAACCAACAAGCAAATAAGCATTTACAGGAAGTGCATTTTTCAAGACCTCCTCTCTGCCACCACGGGGGCCTGGTAGTGTTGTTTGCAAAGAAAACCCATCTTGCTGTGACATTTCTGTCTTTTTTCTGACTTGAATTTATCCTCAACTCTTGCAACGGAGCAGGTAAGAACATGAAAACAGCGCGTAAACAAACAAAGGTATTGTTTCTACGGGCGTGAAAGCGGCGCGGCTCTGGAGCGAGTGGGACGAGAGCTAAATCTGTCGCCTTCATTTGTGATGGACTTGGCTGGAAGCAGTGACTCGGGCTTGGAGAAAGAAAAGACACTTGCAACCCAACTCTGCCAGTCTTTGGTCCCCCCCCCCAGCTTGTCAGCTGCTGGCCCCACCACTCCTTCACAACCCCCCCCCCCCCCCCCCCCCCAACACACACACACGCACACACTCTACCTTCCAATCGCACAGCCGAACACGGCGCTCCACAGTCACCCATTAATCCATGCACATGTCGGATCGCAGCCAGGTAATTACTGTTTAAAAATATTTCATCCCATTCTTTTTCCATAAAAAGAGACAAATGGAAACAAAGGGAACACAGTCCTGAACAACGACAAAGAGGTGGTTTAAATGCCTTTTCCTTTTCTGGAGGAAACGGTGGCTTTGTTTGCTCACACAAGAAGGTGTCTGAAACCAAATGTGCTGCTGTTTCATATTTAAATGCAGCTGTCACGCTCCACTTTTTACGCCCGCTCTGGAAAGTTTGGAAAGAAAAGCTGCTGTTTGTGGTGCAGCACAGCCGGAATGAGGATCATTAGAGGAGGAAAGTAATGGAGGAAAAAGCTCCGTCAAAAGGGACTTTGAGGAGCGCAGAAAAAATGTAGAAGGTCCTGTTGTTAAAGATCATCCTGTGATCAATTTATGAAGGGATACCAGTGGTCTTTTAATTATGATTATGCTGTTTGTAGTCAAAATATAAGAAAATGTGTTGTTGTCCAGGATGTAGTTTCTGTAGAGCGGCAGGAGTTCATTAGATATTCACCTATTAATTGTGGGTGAAGTAAGCCTTTCCTCATTTCCCATCATCCCTCTGTTTGCACTTTTGTCCTGCTAGCTTACAGCTCTTCACAGCCCCAAACTAACATTAGTGGTGCAACAAAAAAGGCAAAAAAGTTAGGAGCTGTTCAGCTTTACAGTTCTGATCTAGATTCCAGACGAGGAAAACAAAGACGTTCATCGATCCGTTTGTCTGCAGGTGATGCATCAGAATGGGGCGGAGCAGGGAGCTTGTGGCCCGCTGTTGTAGCATCTACGTCTCTATTACAAGGTTTTTCCAAAAGCATATTTTCATTTGCTTCTTATTCAGAACAATTTGAATAAAGAAATCCTCAGAAATGCCATTTTAAGCTTAATGTTCTTCCTAAATGTCCTCCATCCTCAGAAAATTGCCACATGAACATGTTAAAAAAACACCATATTCTCTGACGTGGGTTTTTAAAACACAATCCTAATTTTAGGGTATTTGGAAACAAGGATGTTTGTCAGCAAAGATCACTCTCCAGAATTAGATGCTAACGGAGACTAATCATTTCCTAACTTTTAAGATTTCTTTCCAAAGTTAACATACCCAACTTGAAATCTGAAAGTAAGAATTGCATTTGAATAAAATTGGTGTCAAAACCAAGGCCACATACTAGACATTACAGAAGAAATGGACTTTTCCCTCATGGTAATAGAAAAAAGACTGTTCCGTATTTTAACGACCATTTAAAAGTGTTGCATTTTCTCCAAAATGTAGGGGGCGCCCTATGAGGCGGTGCGCCTAATGTGTTGCTGAGAAGTAACAGTGCTAATCACTTGCTGAAATGCTGAAAAAGAGAAATGGGTGTTCTTTTGGGATATATAAAGGAATAAAACATATAAAAATAAGTGGAGGAAGTTCCATCACTTGGAAAAACAACTTTAAACAAAAAATAATTAGAAAATTGTGACATTTTCGTTATCTGTTGTTTGTACCTGGAACAAACTGGAAGAAACCCCACCTCATTTAAGTCTTAAATCTTAATAAGGAACATCCGTCATTGTCATTTCATATTTTAATGAGTTTCTATTCTAAGTTTTCATTAGAGTTCATTAATACATGACAGCTAAACAACACGACAGCATAATTCACACCTTCACTTTTTGCTTGCATCAGTGTCTCTTCTCCGACTGATGACATTCACCGTTAAGTTTTAAAGTGTAACTTCAATTAGTAAAGTCAATGCCGCATGGGGGTGTGAGGTGAAACACTGTCAAACTAAACAGCAAAAGGATTGTGTTGTGACATTGTCTATCTAAGAATAGTGGGTTGAGTAATTAATAAATTAGCAGTGGCAGAGAGTCATGTGAGGCTGTGTTTGGAGCAGAGCACATGAAATACATGCACACGTCTGTCACTGCATTCAAATCAAAGAGTTATGTTTCACGTCATCTAGTTTCCTTATTTTCTCCTGATTTGATCGACTATGACTGCGGTTAACGGAGCTAAAACAGTTTTCTAATGACGGATGGATGGATGCGAAATTCTCCTCAACATCAATCTGTAATGACAACGACTACTGACGGCTTGTAAAAATGTTGAAAAGATTTTCCCACAATCCATCTTATTCCGCTTATCCAGTACTGGTTGTGGGGGCAGCAGTCTCAGCAGGGTTGCCCCAACTTCCCTCGTCCCAGCCACTTCCTCCAGCTCCTCTGGGGCACCCCGAAGTGTTCCCAGGCCAGCAGAGAGAAGTAGTCCCTCCAGTGTGTTCTGGGTCTTTCCCGGGGACTCTGCCCAGTAGGACATGGCCGGAACACTTCCCCAAGGAGTAGTCCAGGAGGCATCCGGACTAGATGCCCGGGCCACCTCAACTGGCTCCTCTGGATGTGAAGGAGAAGCGGTTCTACTCCGAGCTCTCCGCGGGTGAACAAGGCTCTCACCCTACCTCTAAGGGAGCGCCCCGCCCCCCTACGGAGGAAGCTCATTTCAGCCGCTTGTATCTGGGACCTCGTTCTTTCGGTCATGACCCAGAGCTCATGACCATAGGAGAGTATCGGAACAAAGACCGACCGGTAAATTGAGAGCTTTGCTTTAAATTTTTGATTTTCTTGATGGATTAAAATATGTAAATACTTAAAATACTCACTATTTTTAGATCCATTCTGGCTCACCCTCAAAGAAAACCTCAACATCTTCATCTCCTCTCATCTCATCACCAGCTCTGCCTCCTTTCTCTGAACCAACAACATGGCTGCTCTCACCAGTCTTCTACACTTTTCCTTTCATTCTTGCCAAACCCTCCTGGCCGTTGACCCTGAGAACATGAAATCCTCCACCTCTGCACTTTGTAACCTCACCGTCCCACTTGAGTTCCTCTCATCCACACACAGATTATTATTTTCTGCAACTGACCTTCATTCTTTCTCTTTAGACGTTCCTCCGCCTGCTTCTTGCTCTCACTTTAGATCACAATGTCATCTGCAAACATCATGATTCACAGAGATTCCTGTCTAACCTCATCTGTTCATCTGTGCAGCACCACAAGAGTAAGTTTAAAGCTGATTCTTGGTGCACCACATCCACCTTGACCTCCTCTGTCACACCGAACATCTCACCACTGTCCTACAGCTCTCCCCAAACATCTCCATTTTAATTCTTCTGCTTACTTTTTCCTCCTGATCTGCTTTCCTGACTCCAGATGAAATACCAAGAACCTTCCTCCCAGTCTCCCTGATCACTTCAGCTGTAGATGTCATTTGGAAGAACTTCCGGCGGTCGTCTTCATCATCACCAAAGTCATCATCAAAACACCATCCACTGCTGGCTCTCTTTTAATTGATGTCTCCACACGATGTAATCAACCACTTTTACATGGTCCTCTCTTTTCTTCACCACTGACATTTCCATCCTTGTGTCAAAGCCCACCAACATCTGTCCTTCTGCTTTCCTGTCCTGAACACCAAACTTCTCCATCACTTCCTCATTCTGTCTGTTTTCTTCGTCCACATGTGTGTTCAAATCTGATTCGATCACACCTCTCTCCTCTGGACCATCTCCTCAAGCTCACATCCAACCTTGGGGGCAAAACCACTGACAGCTTCCACCTTCAACTCACGGACAACTAATCTCTTCAGTGCAATTTTTGAGGTAAATAAAGCCAATGTGTTCCTTTTAATCTTCATTCATTCATTTTCTTAACCGTTTATTCCCTTTCGGGGTCACGGGGTTGCCGGAGCCTATCCCGGCCACTTGGGCGTAGGCAAGGGATACCCTGGACTGGTCGCCAGTCTGTTGTTCCTTTTAATCTGAATACCTTTTTGTTTGAAAGTAAATTGAATCTCAACATGTATAAATAAATGTTTGGGGTTTCTCAACTGTTTTTCCAAGCGAATTTGCTGATGCTTAACCCTTATGCTATCTTAGATGACCCCCCCCCCCCACCCTTGCATTGACGTGTTCTCCCTACCATGACAAAGGTGGATAAAGGTGGAAAGATTTCATGTAATCCATGGACACCAGTGAAGATCACAAATCATTGAAGAAAAAAAAGGTTCAGAGCACTGTCTAGTGGGTCCAGATGACCCAACTCCCAATGGTAAAGTGCCTAGGATGGCACAAGGGTTAAACAATATACAAACATGTCTGTGGATCTTAGCTGGTCTTGAAAACTTTAAAAGGGAAAAAACGTTCCAGTAATAACAATCAGCTGCATGAAAGACTGGGAAAGCTTTTAACTAAAAACAATAAAGCTAAGAATAAGTATTATCTATACATTGTACTTCTGGTCATTTCTCCTTCTTGGTGTTCTTTTAAAACAGAGAAAACAGATTTTAATTGCGCTGCATACATGGACATGGATTTTACAGCATATGGCTGGCTAAGATGGAAGAAGAAAATCTTGTCATACAGCAACAGAAATCATTTGACATGCATGCAAATGCATTTATAACAAGTGGCATAAGGAATCATAAATAACTTGCTGACAAATCTTCTTATTAGCACTGATTAATTGAAGAAACTGTCATTTGAGTAAGTGAGTTTGATTTGTGTTATAACTTATCTTAAATAATTATCACTTTGCAGCCTGAATGTTGACATTTCTCTGACAAAACTGTTTGGAAAAAGACATCAGGGACTATTAAAGAATTATTTTTAAACTGACTGTTGTCTGCAGAAGAAAGAGAAGTCTGAGAAAGTTAGTTGAGCCTCGTGAGCAGCGAGCAGGAGTCAGCGGGGTCGGCTGAGATGCTCAGGTGTGCTGACAAGACGGCTCTCTGCAGACCATGTAGAGCTCTCTGGAGAAATTATGATCCAACTTCCTCACAAAACCAACGTGTACATCAAAGACAAAAGAAAATGCTAAGAAGACATGATGCAATACGCTGATGTGGGTTTCGTTAACTCTTGAGCAATTTATCAGGCCTAAACGTTTCGTTTAAAGCAACATACCCTGGGTGCTGCTCTTCTGCAGTTTAGAAAGAATATTTTGCCTGTAAAAGGTCATGTTTGAAGCCTTTGTTTATGGAGACGATGACCCCAGCATCACTGCAGGGCTCTGAATGTGGCAACCTACTTTTTCATTTAGAACTAAATAACCTGGATGCTGTTTTTTTTAAAAACTTTTTAATTTCCACATCTCAAACATGGACTGTATTCAAGAACTGGACTGAGTGCGTGTGACATTCCCATAGAAAATGGCTTTCTGCCCTTCTTCTTTAAGCGGGCTACATGAAATCTGTCGACCAAACAATTTCGAACGTTGGACATGAGGGCCAGCAAGCTCCGCCTACTTTTAATTGAGGCATCTGATCAATCAGTTTATAACTTGAATAACCTGAACTGCATAAAGATATAACAAAATGAGGATTATCAAGAACATGTTTTGAATGCTGAGGGGGGAGGGGTCACTCAGTCCATTTTTCTTTACAGTCAATGATCCTAATCACTACATCTAAATATGATATTTTGTTAGTAAAAGGTTTTGTTTATACAGTTTGTTTATGCCTTTTTTCTTTTTTTTGCTATTTATTTTGCATTTTTTCTGCGGTTGGTTGCTGTCAAAATGGTTAAATTAATTTTTTGGGGCTCTCCAAAGCCAAACAAAAATAATTAGAATACTTTAAATACTATAAATTATGTTCCACCAAAATTCAAGAGAACGGAAGTTATGTTTCCAATAACCTCCGCCTAAACCATGACACTACCGCCACCATGTTTGACTTTTAATGTTCTTTTCCTAAATGATTTTGGTTCCAGATGCTTTGATTTTCCGGAGAGTTTCTCTTTTTTCACAGAAAAATGTTCTGAAAATCTGAAGGTTTTTGTCACAAAAACTCGTCTTCATGTTTGTGGATGAAGCCTTTACAGGAGATTGTAAAGACACTAACAATTCTACAAATTTAGCACAGTAAATATCTAAAATTAAGATGTTTTAAAGACACGAGATTAAAAAAAAACAACTAGCGCCCAATACAAAATCTTTTTTTTAATCTGTCCTTTTAATCAGTTGATGGCTTCATGTTTTTATATATTATTGGTAAAATCAGAGAAGGTTAGTTTTTACTTTACTGTCTAAACATCTATTTGCTATTTGATTAGCTAATATGCCTGCTCTTTATCCATTTTTGGGATTATACAGCTTTTAAAATAAAGTTATCTGATGTTAACTGGATATAAAAACTCAATAAATGAACAAGAAAAATGCTTGGTTTTTTCATTTCATGTCACCTTGTCTCACCAAGTAAGCAAATAATGAAAGATTTTAAAAGGATGTGATATACTTCAAATTTTAAAAACACCAACATTTGAAAAGCAATAAATAAATTGAATAAAAAGTAGAAGAATTGTACAAAAACTCAAAAAAATCCAAAAAGTATTCTCTTGTTGACGTGTTATTCTCACGGCACGGTTTATGAGCCGGAAAAGGGATTTAGTTTTAATTAAAAAATAAATAAAACAGCTGGTGTGGATGCATTTACCTAATGAGAGTAAGAATAGTAAGGAAGAGAAAAACATCTATAGGAAAGAAAAAGCAGAAGGTGCTGCAATTATGGAGTTTTCACTAATTACAACTTTCTGAGACTGTCTTATAGTATAGTTTCGAGTGTTTGATTTTTACTTTTCAAGTATAAAAGAAATAAAAACATAATTATTTAAAAGAAATCCAGATTTGGTTTTTGCAGATTTCTACTTTTAAAACCTAAAATGACATATTTGGTGGAAATTTCTGAATGATTTATGCTTTACTAGCAAAAACAAGTCTTAGTATTATATTTGGTAAAATAAATCTTTTACCAAATCATATTTTAGGATGAAAGGAGCAAGGAAATGTTCTTAATTATTAGATTGACAGAATATCTCTGGAAGCCCAAAACAAGAGTCTTCAGACTTTGACAGCCACACTGAGCTCCTCGTTTCCTCCTCTTCATGCACGCCTGTGCGCTTCATGTTCAAACCAGCATATTTGCTTCGTCATGTGTAGATGCTGAACGCACACAGATCGACGTCCATCTCTAAAAGGAGGGGGAAAAAAAGCTCAGTTTGAAAAGTAAGAGGAAACAAAGTCCGACCAAATGAAAGGATAACAGCCAAGCGCAGTGTGATAGCTGCGTATTTGAACTTGGTAATTGCTTGGACAGTCTGTAGGCAGAACAACAGAGAACCTACGGAGTGTGGTGTGTGTTTCCTGGCCTCACTGTGCAGCCTGGTGGAGTACAAAGGCAGAAAATGAAGTTCTGAGGGTTTTAATGCCTGAAGAGAAGAATGTGGACATTAAATTATCAGGGGAAAACAGCAGGGTGTGAAAAAAAGAGCCTTCTAAAGCCTGCAGACGCAAACGAACGTATGAGCTGCTTCTGACACGGAAACCTGGCCAAATTCACAGGCTGCTTTATTCTCGGCTTCACACTGATACTGCGGCTGTTTGTGTGTCTGTGTGAGCGGGAATTTGCTGCGCGCATGCAAGTTCTTTACTTTTCTTTAATTAGAATTTAAAGCAATAAGCTGCCATAATACCCATCCACACATTCATCCGGTTTTCCTGCTTTAAAAGCAGATATATTTTGTAAATATGTGTGCCCCCTTTTCTCTTAATGCCTAAATCTACTTCAGGAAATAGAAACAGCACTCGCAAAACAACAACTTGTGGTTTTGGGATCAGAAATTGCTACTTGTGGCAACATTGTTTTTTTTAAGGAAGTTATACTGAGTTTTTGCTTTATTGCATAATTTTAAAAAATGGAAAAATGACATTTGTTTATTTATTGTAGGCTTTTAAAAACCCAAACAAATCAACAGTATTTATACTTTTTTTTTTTTTTTGCATTCTAAGGTTGTGGTATATTGTTAACAGGTAAAACCTAAAATGTGCAATATAAAAAAAAATGTAATAAAGTGTTTCAAAAGTCAAATAATTAAATAATGATAAAGTAAAAACTGTTATAATAGGTAGAGCTGTATTACAACCGTTCTGTTAAATAATGCAGTGAAGAAAAAGGGTTTATTTCATATGATACACACCTAAAAACTTAACTGGGGGGGGGGGTACCCCAAAGTCCTTTTCAGATACTTCTTATATAGCAACACTTCACAACAGTTTGTCTTTCACCCTTTCAGGATCGTGGGGTTGCTGGAGCCTATCCCAGCTGAACAGTCTCTTCCACCGCCAAACACGCTCACACATATGGGGGCAAAGACACTAATGGAGCTATGAAGCATGCTTTTGCACTCAACACTATTGAGGACAAATCGTTCCCATCTGGGAATCCCATTGTGCTTCAACCCCAGCTTTAAAAAAATAATACAATAAAAAGACACATCAGGATTTTATTGACTCTCAATACAGTGGTCTCCATCGTTTTTTAGGCCACGGACCAGTTTAATTCCAGACAATTGTCTGTGCACTTAAGTACATAAATATGCCATTTTAAAATAATGGTTTCATAATGCATGACTTTATTGTGTATAAATATACATTCATACAGGTATGTATATCTTTTAGAGCTGATTGTTTATAAAACAAAGACGTTCATGGATCTGTTGGTCTGCAGGTGGATGCATCAGAATGGGGTGGAGCGGGGAGCTTGTGACCTGCCGCTGTAGCTTCTATGTCACACCTACGGTCTTTATCAAACGGATTTTTTCCATCTGCTTCTGATTCACAACGATTGGAAAGAAATAGTCAGAAAGGCAGATTCAAGCGTCATTTCCTTCATCGATGACCTTTATCGTCAGAAAAATGTCCCATGAACACCATTTTTTATCAGAGTGGCTTTTTAATGTCGACGTTTTTCCATCCACTTTTGCTCATGGACACCCGGCTCATTCCATGATCAGCATTTGCAGAGAGCTGACGCTGACAGCCATGAAACCAGGTGTGTTTCAGCAGGGCAGGATGGAAAACATGGCGGTTACACAAGCAGAAGCTGGCCTCACGGAGACGCTCAACCTTTTATTAAATGTGCAAGAAGTTTCCTCTGCAGCCTTAAAGTACACAACTTTCACTTTGCTTTTACTGTTCCTCGTCTTTAGGAACAGGCAGACTACAACTTTGAGATGCAGCAGCAGCTGCTCTCCGTGGTGTTGGGGGGTTTTCACTTTTTCAGGAACTCATGCGTCCTACAATGCAGAAGTTGCTATTGTGACGAGTTTATTCTAAAGGCAGCCATAAAAACACTTCATCACTTCATAAAAATGCCACATATTTGCTGAATTATTTCAAACTTAGCTTAGGTATTATTTTTTTTGTTGAGCTGTGATTTATAAGCAATTACCGCCACATTTTGCATTTTAATAAATCTTTTCCCACTATGTTGAGCAAATATTAATGACTTTTTGGCTGATATTAACCTTTAATTTAACATTTGGCAAAGGATGATTTCCTCTTATTTTAGACTTTTCAATACAAAGCTCAATGTAAATTTGCCGTCATATACTTTAGAAATTTTGAGTCTTTTAATTGTATTTTACATTTATATCAATGAAATTCAAAGCTTCTCTCGAGTCCAAGTTCAAGTCGATTTATTTGTGCGCCCCCTTAAAACCCTTGTGCTATCTTAGATGCCCCCCCCCCCCCCCCTTACATTGACGTGTTCTCCCTACCATGACAAAGGTGGATAAAGGTGGAAAGATTTCATGTAATCCATGGACACCAGTGAAGATCAAAAATCATTGAAGAAAAAAGGTTCAGAGCTCTGTCTAGTGGGTCTAGATGACCCACCTCCCAACGTTAAAGTGCCTAGGATAGAACGAGGGATACCATGAAATAAATTAAATAATAAAATTAATAAAATTAGATTACTTAAAAGTAAAATAGCATGAATAAGTAAGAGAGGAAAACAAAGACCATGATGAAAGCAGAAGCAAGTAAAGAAGAGCACCTTTCAAATAAACGTCACCCTTTTTTGTTGTTAATTTAATCTTTCTGTTGTATTTTTAAACTTTAACATTTAGGTTTTTTTCAGAAATTAGCATTTGGTTCATTTACATCTGGTGAATAACATTAAGTTCCCTTAATAAAGGGTTCATACATTTTTAATCACGTAAACATTGTTTGGCATCATATTAACTGTTTTTTTAACTGTGTTTTCTGAGCTTTTTTTTTTTTTTTAAACATTTACAATGTTTTACAAAATAAGCCATTTATTGCTGGATTTTCCAGATTGTACTTTCAGGATTTTTATGATAATTTTTCCTTTTTTTGAACATGTACTTTTGTTTTTTGCACAGAATTTGTCCTTTTCAGTAAAGTCCAGCATCATGTAGCTTTTACTGCTGTTGATTCACTTTAATGAGTAACATTATTCAACAATTTTTTCTGCTTGGCATCAACAAAAGCATTTGTGAAGTATTTTATTTTTAGTTCATCTTTCATATATTAGTGTTTCCTTTTCCCCCAGTTTACCTCTTCTAAAGCAATTATTCCCAAGAGGCCCAGCGCACATGACATGCTCCCACCACCTACAGCAATAATATATCACCGCGGTAAACACAACCCAAACAGCCTTTATTACCACTCCAAGGTGAGAGCTATTTATAAACCCCAGCAGAGATCACTCAGCTACCTGGGCTGCATTCGCCTGCTTGTGGATTATTTGACGTTTTTCTGCTCTTGCAGAGCTGAAGCCAGTTTCACTGCGCCGGCGTTTTTCCCCCCAGTTCCGTCAGATTAACATTAGGGGGTGCTGGAATCCTTCAGAGTCGAGTGGAGAAGCTGAGAAGTGAGAACAGTTTGGGCTTTTTTTAAAAAAATTTTTTATAAAGTCTCTTGGTTTGTCCTGCAGAGTTTAGCATTGTCAGAAAAAATAAATGAATAAATAAAAACACAGCTAAAGGTAACTTTAAAAGAAAATCTAAAATGTATGTAAATAAATACAGTTTTTAAATGTTTTTAAGATCACTTGTTTACAAAATTCAAATATCTTGGTTTTCCTGCAGACGACCAAAACATCCTGTTTAAAAAACTTCAACAAAGGAGCGTTTTCAAAAGTGTAACTCATGAATTATTTACAGGAGCACATGTCTCCTTGTTTACTTACATATATATGCATACCTACATACATACATATGGATAAAATATCATTTATTCTAAGAGGATCTATAAATCAAAAGTGTTTCCAGAGAATAACAGATAAGTGAGGTTATTGTGCAATGAGGCCAGCTGGTGGTAATAATTTAATGACGTTTTACAGGCGCTGTAAAGACAGCAAACAGATGTGGCATTACGGATTATAAAGTTGGTAAAACTTTTAACAAGTGCTATGTATTTCAGTGGTACAACAGCACAACCCCCAGAATAAAAGAAATTTACACATCCTTCAATTCCGAAGCTATCAATCACAGGCGTGTTATTCCCCTGGGAGCGTCTTTACATGCATATTTATCAGCTCGACATGCTAATTCCCGCTGCTATACACCCGCCAGGCACGTCTCCAGGCGTGTTTATGACTCGTAATTGTTGATATCCTTTGATATATTTCTCTCAGCTAAGACATCATTTGGTTTTTGTGGTCGAAAGTCAATGAGGCACAATGACCCGAGCTTTCAATTCAAATTTACAGTTCAATATCTATTATGTGCTGTCTGCAGCCGGGAGAGGAAGGCACTCGTCAGCCGCAACTCAAGGTTAGGTAATTGATTCAAAAAGGAAATAGTTGGAGGAGTGCTGCAGCCGGGTTGTTCCTCGCTGAGAAACAAACAGGTTTTTTTTTGTAAACTTCCAAACTTGGATGTGCCTCACATGACTCCTCAGCAGTTTATCATCTTTTGCCAAACAATTAAGCGTGAAAAAGTTTCAGCCGGATGAGGCATATGTGCCGCGTTGTTGCAGGATCCGACTTCCTCGGCATGCATTTACATTGCTAAAGAGCGCGCGCGGTGGATGAAGAGATTCAGCTCCTCTTCCTCACACCTGCCAACGAGCACCCACCTCCGGAGGGGTGGGGGGCGGCATCTGAGAAATGCAGTTTCCGTGGGACAGAGTGGAAACAACAGACAATGCTGGAAAAGCAGGAAGTTTGGGACCAAACGCGTTTCCCGCCAACTGCGTGCTCACAGGCGTGGAAATCCAAGGACGAACCTGACTGGGCCTGGGGGGCCGCTCGTCTTTCTGGGCCTCACCTGACACACCGCCCTCGCAAAAATGAGTGCAATTGGGTGTCAGTCTGAAAGAGACACAAAGCTGACAGAAGTTTGTTTGTTCGTCGCTGAATTTCCTCGTCTGTGGCAGCGAGAACAAAACCCAGAAAACGAGGAGCCGCTTCTCGGCCGCTCCTCACAATCCGGTCATTGTCAGCGCCTCATAAAAGACAAATAAGTAGGTGTCACCGCAGAAATTACTTCCTGTGATGAACTGCGCCGCCATCGTCGGCGGTGACACGGCGTCATTCAAAATCAACAACACAGGTGCGTGAAAAATAGATCGAGCTGGCAGGAAAATGAATTATTAATGACACATTTATGTATTATAACAGAGAATCAATGAGCATACCTGCTGTAATTAACATGCGCAGTGTTTTTCCGTAATCCGCCACAGTATAATTACGCCTCTCTGTTCCAGAACACGTTAGCATTAGGTCTTTCTAAAGCACACAACACCTGTTTTTTGGTCTGCTTGCTTTTTTCTTTTTTCGCTCCCTGTAATGATAAAGAGGCTGCAGATGGCTTGGATGTGGACCTGCAGTCATTTGCAGCTGGCCGCAGACCCCGAAGCTTCAAACCAGAAGGGATCCAAACTGTGCCAGTTTCAGCACAACCCCCCCCCCCCCCCCCCCCCCCATAAAAAAAATCCTTTTCTAGTTTGAGGTAAATATCTTTTCTGTTAAGGGTTAAAAGCGGATTTCTGCTGAGTCTTTTGTCGTTCAGCCGTCGAGTCTCATCTTGCGATGCCACAGCGTCCCGTTTCCGGGTCGGGGTGCAGGCTTATCTCTGCGTACTGTAACACGTCCACTAATCGCTGATTACCGCCGTCTGTTTGTGCTGTGACCGGTGGCAGAGCGCAAGATTTCCCATCGTTCCTGAAGGATGGCGGGGAACAGCTTGAGCGGAATCCAGCACGGCGCTGGGATTTTTGGCAAGTCAAACTTTATCAGCACAAACATGCGCAAAATGAAAACAAACACAACCCAGACTGCTAATTACCATCCGCTTGGACCTCTGTCCCTCGTTTTCTCTCTGAAAGAGACACACACACACACACAAATGTGCACAAAATGGCCGACTTCAATGCACTGGAGCACAAAAAACCCCCAAATAAAAATCAGAGGAATCCGCCTGGATGATACTGGATGATGCTCTGGTAGCCCCGGTGATTTTTCAAACCTATTATTTCATCTGCAAAGTTATATTTCACAGCAACTGACGGCAGTCTGGTATCTTCGGGGCCATGTGGCCTGAATCCACGCCAAATCCTGTGCCACTAATTTTACTAATTGTCTGAGCGTGGCCAACACTTTTCATTGGTGTGGAGCCTACAGTGTCACAGGAAGCTAATGAGAGCTAAATAATGTATGTGAACCTCCCTAATTGCTCCATTTCTCATTTTGCCTCATATCATAGTCGGGGATGCCAGTTTTTATGATTCTAACCGCGCTTAATACTAATAACTGCCGCAGTCGGACAAAGGGGCAGATCCGACGGACAGCGGAGAAATGCCGGCGTTATTCAGGGATTAATCCGCTCTTGCTTTGAGCAGCATAAACATTATTTTGGACGCAGTCATGCAGCATCATCAGGTGAGGCAGCGCATGCCAGCATGCGCCACCTGTGCTCGTGCACGTCTGGAGCCCCGCTCCTCCCAGGCCGATCAACAGGGAGGCTGTAATTTACCAACAAATGTGATCATCCGAATAGCTGAATATTTAATGGAATTAAAGCGCAGCCTAAAAGAAGTTCTATTATTTATTTGCTCCCCATAGAGTCGCCGCTCTTCAGTAAACACCGGGCGGGCCTGGAAATGTACTCCGACACACGTGTGCTGAATTATTGACTGATAATTTATCATAATTCATGTCACTGAAAACTCAATAATGCTCCGCAGGACGCCGGCGGCGGCTCCTCCTGATGATGACCCAGAAAGAGACGACAGACAAGGTAACCGGCGGGTCAGCGTCCTGCAGCAAATGACACCCCACGCTTGTCCAGCCGTGAAAAATGGGTAAAAATGTATAAACACGGTTAAACCGAGAGCTTTCTGGCTTTGAGAGTTTCTGCTCATTTTTCTCTGGACAAGAGAAACCTCACCCTTGACCTTATGGTGCCAAAAACAACGTCACAGCATTTGGTGAATACAATCTTTGTAGCCCACCGTAGGGCACCGTCCCAAGCCAAAATGGAACCTCTAAGCTTAAGCCCTCCGTCGCCGTTCAGGGGGGTTGACCCAAGCTGGGTCGTAGAGAGGAGCAGCTGCAGGCGTGTTCGCGGTTCCCTCGAGGTTCGTACGACCACCTAAAAGGACGTCATGATGGAAATGGAACGTACCATTGTCATGGTAGACTGGTAGGTGAAAACCCTCCACTCACTGCTGTTTAATTAAAAACATTTGTTTCCTTCCCTTTGGTGGAAAACCTTCATAAATTAGACCAAAAAAAGTCCAAAGAAAAGTTCTTACAGACCAGATTCACCATAACAGAGACAGCAAAAGCTTTTTTAAGCTGTCAAGATGCTTATTTCTGCCCACAAGAGTTAAAAAAAAAAAAAAAAAGAACAGCTGCACCTGCATCCCTTCACTTTCTGTGACGGTTGTGTTTGTGAGAGCCTGAAGTGAAATGCAGGTGGCAAAGTGGGCTGATGTAGTTTTGCGAGAATGAAATGTGCTTTCAACCCTTTTATTTTAGGCCACATTACCACAGCTTTTGGTCATTAAATCCGCAGGGAAAAGGATTCATTTGCTTCACTGGTAAACTCTGAGTGACACATCTGTTGTGGAGAGTAAATTTAGAGTTATATTTCTGTTTGAAACCAAACTCAGCTTTGTAATTGGAGTTTTTTTTTTTTGAGAAGGATTTGAGGCTCGGATGCTTTCTTCCATCTTGACTTACACCTCATGAACCGACTTCAATCAAAGGGTATCGGGGGCGAAGAGGACATCATTCAAGTCAAACCAAACATCCGTTGTCACGTCCTCGATGGCTGGGAAGCTTAATATGGAGGAGATTATTATCAAGCTGCCCTCAAATTTCAAAAAGAGCTTCCAGCTGATCTAAAAATGATAAATTCAGCTTCTTTTTCTCACTCTGATTTTAAAAGCTTCACAGGCAGAGTGGGCTTTATTGCACCTTTAGGGTCTGGTAGGGTCCAGATTTTCCCAGCTGAGGGCTTCACTCTCACACCGGATGCTCCCGTTAGTGGAAGGAGGCGATGAAGCCGTTTCCCAAACATCATTTCATCGTGAAGACAGACAAGAGGAAACCCGGCAAATTCTCCACAGCTGTCACTTTCACGGATCCACGCCGGAGCCTGAAGTGCTCGGAAGTGTAACGTCGGATCCCAAAGACGCGTCCCAGACTCTGCAGGCCTCAGTCGTGTAAAAACGTGTGTCATCATGGAAACAAGCAGATGAAGAGAGTGCATGAAATGTGATCACATGTCGAGCCCAGCAGCATTTAGTTTGACTGAGGAGGAGAAAAAAAGACATTTCTGTGAAGGCTTTTGGTGTTGCATCAACAGGTGACCTCAGAAGTTGCTGGATTAATTGTTATTCATGACATGCCCAAAAGTCCAGACGTTGCTAAACACCCATTAAGACTGACATGTCTCCTGAAAGACCATTCCCCCCCATTTGGGCTCATTTTTAGGGCTACATTTGAACCATAAAAGATTTTAAAATGTACACTCAGTAAGGTTATCAGGGATTTAAAATGAAACTACAGATGGGAACCTTTCTTTGTAATGAGGGTAAAAAAACGTTTATTTCTTGGTAAAATCAGGTGATTTTAAATTTAAGACATTTAGAAATACATTTCTTACTCAACAGGCCCCTAGAGGTCATTTGATGAATTTCTATTTAATATGATAAAAAATAAAATCAAGATTATGCTCTTTTTTGCCAAAATCGAGAACTTGTGTCGTTTTCTAGGACATAGTTTCTGCAGAGTGGCATTGTGGGCAGGACCGTTTCCACCAGCCATAACTGAGAGGTCTTTGTTTACACTCTCTCCTGCTAGCTTACAGCCACTAGCACTTGTTAGGACGCTGGGTCTAAACCGGTTGAAGGCCGAGGACGTTTCTACAACCAACCTCTTCCACACTCTGCAGCTTCAGCCGTGAAGCCTTTGAGGTTCCATTTCCCTCACGTTCAGATCCGGAAAACAATCAGAACGTAAAGGGAAGCACTAATTAATACCTGCAAACAATATTTAGCACAGTATTCAGTCTTTTGAAGTGTCAATAAAAGCTGCGAGACATTGTTGCGCAGTCAACTTCCGTTATTATATTAGAAGCTTTATTCAGTGTGACTGACTCATTGATGCACTCTTTTCTATGCTTTGGCTTTTAAGCGCTCGCTCATGTCTTTTAAAGGCTGCTCTTAAATGGAATTTCATTAGAGTGCTGGATAAAGACGGATTAATTAACTGATTGATAGATGAAAAGGATCTTGTGGCACATTAGAAAAACAAAAGTAAGAAGTCTGGAATTCAGTCGAAGTGTCTAAAAATACCAAATAGTCTCATTATCCATTAATGACAACACGGTGCAGTAGTCATACTCCATAATGCAACACCCAAACAGAATGTCACTGGCAGCAAACAGAAACTGCAACCGCTTAATAGGATTGTGGCTCCGCAGCAATTTGCCAAAATATTCAGCATTTATGAGACAAATATAGCGCGATTAAAGTACGGGAGAGAAAAATCACAAAATAGCCAACAGGATTAGCAGAAGCATAAACTAAATGCTCCTTGATGTGTCACTGATAAAGGGATTTCTGATTATTCCTCCCCATAAACTGCATGGCGAGATTGTCATGCCGTCATTGTATTACTGTTTCCCTCTTTATCTGTGTGTCAATCTTCAGAGCGAAGCTGCTGTTCTCACCCCCTCCCTGTGTTAAAAAAAGGATTTATCACAGTCTGCATTGGAGTGCATCAAATAAACAAAAAAAGGGGGGCAAAAAACAGATTTCCTCATCGCCTCGGGTTCATGTGTTAATAAATGGTGCGGCTCCAAAAACTGCGCCCCCAGCCCCCCTCCTCACAGAGGGAAACTTGTCATCTTGAATTAATCCATCCTATCAATACGTTTGGGTTTGACAGCTGTGACGCCAAGACTCCTCTTCCTCACGAGCAAGAGGAGTGGATTCTGTTTGAACGTTGACGGCTCCTCCATCAACATCTGGAGGATCTGGGTCGTCACACCGGAGCTCCACACCTTACTGTCGTTGTTCTAGCTGGTCTGATGTGTGAGGCGGCTGTACTGTACCGTCATTTTGTGAGGTTTTCTGTCTGTGTGGTTCTGCCACTGGCTGCGTTCTTCTTCATCTTTCACCTTTATCTTCACCCTATCATGGCTGGAACAGACAGAAGATACCCTGTAATACCAAAGCTACCCAATGATCAGAAGCAGGTGTCCTAATGACGAGGCCTGGTCACAGGTTTGTAAAATCAAGCACTCAGGTATGCAGACTGTTATCAGATGTGTGAAAGAATGCGCCGCTCTCAGGAGCTGAGTGACCTCCAGTGTCATTCCTAAAATTTCCTCGTTCCTAAATGTTCCGCAGTCAACTGTCAGCTCTGTCACAATGAAATGGAAGAGTTTGGGAACAACAGCATCTCGTCCACCAAGTGGTAGACCATGTAAACTGACGGAGAGGAGTCAGCGGATGCTGAAGCACACTGTCAGACTTTCTGCAACGTCATGTGACCTTCAGATTAGTCCAAGTCCAGCACGCAGAGAGCTTCATGGAATGGGTCTCCATGGCCGTGCAGCTGCATTCAAAGCGTCGGATGCAGCGGTGTGAAGCACGCCGCCTAAAGCACGCCGCCACTGGACTCTAAAGCAGAGGAGACACCTTCTCTGGAGAGATGGATCACACTTTTCCATCTGGCAATCTGATGGACGAGTCTGGGTCTGGAGGTTGTCAGGAGACTAGTACATTTCAGACCGGATTGTGCCGAGTGGGAATTTTGGCGTGAGCTTGTTTTTCAGGACTTGGCCCCTTAGTTCCAGAGAAAGAAACTCTGAATGCTTCAGGATACCAGAACATTTTGGACAATTCCATGCTCCCAACCTTGAGGGAACAGTTTGGAGCGGCCCCTTCCTCTTCCAACATGACTGTGCACCAGTGACCAAAGCAAGGTCCATGAAGACATGGAGGACAGAGTCTGGTGTGGATGAACTGGACTGGTCTGCACAGAGTCCTGACCTGAACCCCATAGAACACCTTTGGGATGAACTAGAGCAGAGACTGAGAGCCAGGCCTTCTCCACCAACATCATCCAGACAACAGTGAGGGAACAGTGCAGAGCTTTTCCTGGAGTGACCAGCCAGGAATCCTCCTGGTCGTCTCCAGGACGGTCCCGCTGCTACAAGCTGACATGCAACCCATTCAACTGAGCATGCACACACCATGGCCACTTTCTGTTGTATACTGTTTGACTGGGTTTTAGTCAATTTTGGTATTGTTTTGCTACTGTCTGCACCTTGAAAGGAATTGCCCCTCGGGATAAATAAAGTTGTCTGAATCGAACTGAATTTGATTCAGGATGTTAGAAAACCAGAAGAACATAGAAAGATGCTAAGGCCTCTCTGGACTGACTTCAGGTCGGAGTTCATGACCTGAAGAGACTTTTGGACAAACATGGATCCATGGGAACGTCCAGGGAGAAAGACGCAAGAACTCAAGGGGCGCAGAGGTAGAGCGGTCAACATGGCGTCTGGTCTTCAAACCTTGTTTTTTGAAACATTTCACCGCTCAACCAATCGGCTTCATCCATGAATAAACGTAGCTTAGCAGATTAATTTAATATGACCAGGACAGTCCAGCAAACTCTGGTTTGTTGCGGGGAATCTGAAGTTGACCTTTTATTGTTTGATTTCATTCCACATTAAAGTCCCACTCTGATCATCTTCAGATCTATTTTCAAAGCGATCCCAGTGGTCTTTTCACTAGGATTCTGATGTTTTTAAGGCAATAAATAAAATAAATAAATATAGGAAATAAATATAGGACTGCAGAGCAACAGGAGTTCATGAGAAATTCCCCTCCGAGTTGTGGGCGGGACTGTTGGTGTGGAGTTAGCCTGTACTCATTTCCCATCAACTCTTTGTTTTACACTCTCTCCCGCTAGCTTACAGTCCCTCACACCTCCAACCTAACATTAGTGGAGCAACAACAATAATGATCAATATTGGAACTATCCAGTTGTCCAGCTTTGATCCAGATTCCAGCTCAGACGAGGAAAACAAAGACGTTCATGGATGTGTTTGTCTGCAGGTGGATGCATCAGAATGGGGCTGAGCAGGAAGCTTGTAGTTTGAACGTCACAAGTAAAAGCTTTTCAAACTGCATTTTTTTTTATCTGCACCTGCTTCACAACAATTCGAATAAAGAAATACTCAGAAATGCAGTTTTTATCTCAATTTTCTGTCCTTCATCGTGAGAAAAATGCCACAAGAACCTGTTAAAAACACCAAAATCACCATTTTGGGTCTTTAAGAAGTGGATCAAACTACTTGGAAACGTCATGCAGCTACAACCAGGAGAGAAAAAGGCAAAAGTAGCTTTGACAAAAGAAAAACAAATATATAAATAACACAATCTGAATTTAAAAAAAAAAAAACAGAACTTCCCTTTCATTTGCAAATCCAGACGCTCCTGTGACCCGACTTTCCTGAGATCATGTGTGTCTGTGCAAGGGGGTCACTTAGGCCACTTTTCGTGCTGCACTGAGGTTTGAGCAATTTTTATTACACAGAAAGAAATTCTAGATCATGTGAGTCGACCCTAAAGACTACTAAAGGACAATAATGTTGTTTGGTTTGTTTGAAGGAACAGGATTCATTTAAAAAGGGTTTCATGATTGTTCTGTGCGAGCAGTCACAGAGAACACCTTAAGTACTCTGCATGATTTCCTGCTTGTTACCATCTTTTGGCCCAAACCAGCTTTTGAATGTGCAGGAGAGGTCTCTCCCGTTCAAAAAGCAGATCTCACCTGATATCTATTTGCAGAACCTCACACCCAGGTGAGCTCTGGTCACAAAGCCCCAGCAACCCGACCCTTAGTGCCGACTTTGGAGCCGGTTTGCCGTCATTCACTCGGCAGAAACGGAGAAATCAGGGCATCACAAACAAATCAGCTCCGTGGGTGAGATGAAGGGAACATTTTTGTCTCCAAGCTGTGAGGTAAAAGAGCCTAAATAACTGGCAGCGAGGAGCATTCAATGAGCCAACATCAAGAACCTCATAGGCAGCGAAGTCAACACTATCAAGAGGAAGCAGGTGAGTACGAGTGGAAACAGGCTAGAAAACATTGCTCTCCACATTTATCTCCACTAATTTGACGAGAAATGAGTCAGAACTGGCATGACATTGCCCATCTTTGTGAATCCACTTTTATATGTATTTTTTTAAAAGCTCCAAATCTACGTGGGAAGTGCGTTCCTCCTCCTAAATAACACGCTAAACTTGGACAGCCGGAACAAATTCCTCCGCAAAAGAGCGAGACGTTTTAGCACACTTGTGTTTTATCAATCTGGGGTTTAAAGGTGAGCTGTGTAGGACACAGCAGCGACACCCCCCCGGTATGAATTAAAGATGGCAGCCCTCCGGAAAAACTCCCAAAAAAGGGCCACTTCTTTTGTTTGTCCCTTCTGGGCTTCTGTAGTCAAAGCAGACCTTCAGGGACTTTTTTCATCTCTAAAGGCTGTTTTTTTAAAGATCATTTTGAACAATTTTTACAACTAAAAATAATGCTTTTGTAGTATTTTTGCCCAATTAATGTTTGTGTTTGCACATCAACAGGGATTAATTTTAACTTTTGAGTATACCAACCACCCTTAAAGTACTTTCTATATTTTCATACTCAATATATATAAAATACAAAACAATATTAAAATCTATCAGAAAACCACAGATTGATCTTAATATTTACTTATTTACAAAACTTTCTTTCACTTTCGAATGTGTGGTGACAATTAATTCATGGATTTAATGTCAGTTTTCCATTTTAAAAAGTAAGAGAGGAAACTGGCATCACAATCAGTGAAATATTATCATGGCAACCAAATAATCAGAATTTTTTTTTTGAGCTTTTTCAAATTTTCCAAACTTCCTTCAAGTTAACGACGTCTACTTTCGAGTTTGAAACGGTTTCAAACTTTTATTTACGGTCAAATTTTCAATCTGGTCTTTCGTCCGCTGATCCTGATTTGACTGCAAACTGTTGCACATCGATCTGCTTATTTGTTTACAAGTCAGCCGGGTTTTGTTTGAAAATTCAAATTTATGCTAAAATGTGCACAATTTATACTATTTAATAGTCAACTAGCACATAGAGAAGTGCCCTGTTTAAGTGTTAGATACTAAAATAAATAATTTGAATCAAATAAAACTAGTGGACAACCTGGATGGAGACTGTATTGGAAAATAATCTAAATCCAATGACTCAGGGTCAAAAAACCCCTGATCAGGACAAAATATGCAAACCTCTACCCCATAAATCATCCATCACCCACAGATCTTCAGGATAAGACTGTAGTCAGTTTTTTTGGGTTTCAAATAAGGTCATAGATGAAGGTTTAACCCTTGTACCGTCTTGTGGGGTCCAGATGACCCACTTCCAAGGTTGGGGGCTAAGCATCATCATCAAAGCAACTGAAAGATAATGCAAGGTAATGAACGGAAGCTCATAAAAAGTGACAATTGTGAGGACACGGAGCGCTGGCACGTCCCTGTTCCTGAAGCACAAAATGAACAACAGCATAAAGCTGACAAACGCTTCATGAAAACCCTGCAAAGATGCTATCCCTCCTGGCAAACGTATAGAAAAGCCCTGGGGTGCCGATAAACTAAAACAGAACGGATGGGCGATGCTCCCAGCAGTTATCAACATAATGAAAACTCACATCCAATGTTTCCTGGCAACAACAAGTCCCCCAGTGTTCAAAGCTAAAGTCTGGAGGCGACTCCAAGGATGCTGTCGCTCCACACATTCAGAGAAAAAAAAAAAACATAGTTTCATTGTTTTTCTCTGCATCTTGACTTTTCTGTCAGAGGCTTAAGAAGAACATCGCTTTTCTGACAGGTCCACTTGTTTATCTTTGAGCATCTGCACACTGAACGTATGCGACAGCTGCTTGATTTTTCAACTCCTCCATGTTACAGACACACTTGCAGCAAAAAGCAGGCTCAGTTCTTTAAACTTTTAGTGTTTCGATTGAAGCACAAAATTGACAGACTGATGTGCAAGAACAGAAAATATGGAGGTTATCCTTCACTGTTGACACGTTTACTGCAGGCGGAGACGCCATCAGCTCTTGTGGTTAAAAGCTAAAGATAAACCAGGTCAACTGAACACTCCTCGTGGCTTGTGGTGAGGCTTTGTCTTATACATTATATAGTCCCAGTCGGCCCCCTGAGCATGCTCTGCAGTCTGCTGCATTTCCTTGTCCCCTCAGAGTTGCTCCCAGCTCGCCCCTTTTACCCCGCAACACGTTTGCAGTTGCAGGTGGCGTTTCCGTACAATATTTAACAGATTCACACATGCCTTCGCCTCCACCCCCGTCTGCCGCCCGCCGTCCCAGCGGGTCCTTGCACGCCGTTTGAGCTCTGAAACAGCACAACCATCAGTCCAGTGTAAATAACATGAAGTGGCAACTCATAAATAGTTAATGATGCAAAAAATCTATGAAGTCGCTCCCTGGGCTCTGCAAAGGCTGCGCTGCAGCCGGTTGCTGCGTTTCCTGGAGGGGCCTTGTGGGGCACCCGGTGTTGGTTTGAATCATTGCCGGTGCCGTGACGAAGTCACAGAACGATTAGTAACAGGTGGTAAAACGCCAAAGCAGGTTATTCAAGGAGACTGATGTCACAGAGCTAAAGGTAATTAGAAATGTATGCACCACACGTCAATAGCAGTAGATGCAAACATGCGACCCCCTTGTAAGCCTTTTCTGCCGCTCCGCTCGCTGCGTTGGACACTGCAGGGTCTCATGTCCACAAATGGAGCTCAGTGGGGAGGGGGTTCAGAAAGCTTTGGAAAAACATTTCATGCTCAAAGTCTCCTCAGTCCTTAAATCTACTTTTGAGATGTTTTTTTTTCATGTCAGCACGATCCGTAGCACTCAGTCAGTCAATTATCACTAAATAGTTCCGTTTATTTTTGAGTCATCATCCGATACTTTTGGGAGCATCAACACACCTAAGCCTTCAGGTTCAAGCTGCATCACTCGGGGACGACTTAAATCTGCATATAAGGGTGGATTTAGGCAGTCTGGGGGCGAGAAAGGGTCAAACCTGTACAGGGCACCATCAAAGTGGTAGACCATCCATAAATCAATACCAACTCTGAGTCCCTGATTGGTCAAAATCCACTGGTTGGGCCCAAAATTATAAACTTACATAGCAATGCTATGACAGATGGAACATCTATGTGCGTTTACACAGACTTTTCCTGCTAGGCTCACACCGGTAGCGTGTGGCGACTTCAAGAATGCGGTTTTATTACGGGCTGTTCACACACTGGACTATCAGGGAGTGGCAGGGAGGGGGATTCTTCTTCTTTTGTTTCTTTACTATTTACCAGCGCTTGTCCGCCACCTACGATTGGAAGACGTTTGGCCGGAAAGGTCAAATCGGTGCAAATCTGGTGAATCTCACTCCAGGCTTCTTCTTTCACAGCTCGGTTCTGATATGTGGAAAACTTGGTCCGTCCACAAATTCATTCATTCATTTCTCCCCCATGATAAACGAAAGTTGGCACTTCCACGTTTGGAAAAGGACGCCGCCCTCACATCACTACCAACTCCCTGAGCGCGTCCCCAGCGTTTCCGGGATTTAGCAGTCGGTTGAAGTTTCAGCGCGTGATCACTGAACGTATAGAATCCGCCACCGGACTTGAAAACGTGTGTCGCGCCGTGGGAACGTGGGCGCGCTCACATAGACTTTTCAAGTGGATGCTTGGACACAAGTTGACACAGCGGTTGGATAACACAAGTTTACAACAGCGACACCGATCCGGCTCCTCTTTGGTGGAATATGTCACATTTCACGGGTGTTGCTGTCATTGTGTCCGTCCTCAGTGTTTCCCTTCAAACAGGAGAACTGCATCTGTGGTTTCGGAGAGTTTTTAATTTCTGAGAATGGAGAGCTGCCAGTTTGAAATCTGCAGCCAAAAAACCGACTGTGGTGTCGGGGGGGGGGGGCTGAATAAATAAATGGATAAATAAATAAACCCATGACGGATCTGTCTCCCATCGGAGGCCGAACGACTTCCCCCCCCTGTCCCGACCCCAGACTCTGCATGAACCTGGACCTCCACCTCCGCCTCCATCTTTTGGACCCCCCCCCCCCCCCACCCCACCCACGACGGATGCAGCACATTAGTTTCATCCATGAATTGGATCTCCTCATGCACGCAGTTAGTTTCCCCATCAGCTGCCTGCCTGTCAGTGTGGGGATGGTAATTCGGATGGGAAGGAGGCTGGGGAACAGCTGCTCGCGCAACAGCCAACAATAATGCAAAAAAAAAACATTACTAACCTTAAAAACCACAGAGATGGGACTAAATTGGGAATGTATGCAGCTTTGGCGGGCCCTCTCCCGTGAATTGTGTCTTCCCTGACAAGCAGCTCATTGCATTTCCCATCATGCATCTGATCGGTCATTCAGAAACAAAAACACAAATAAGTCAAGTCGACCATCTGCTTGTTAGAGGCAACCATAAAAGTGTCTGTTAAAAAAGAAAAAAACGAACAAACAAAAAAACAAAACATCCCATTTCTTTGACGGCCCACCTGAACGGAAAATGGTATATTTTGTGTTTTTCACGTCAGAGCTCTGTCAGCTATACGACGCGGCTCGTCTTTTAATTCATCACATCAACACACAATGCTTGTGTTATCCTCATTTTCTAAATCAATAATCAGCCCAGCATGCTTCATTAACAGTGACCAATCAGAGACAAGCTGGGGATCTCGTTTTACAACATGAGCATTCTGAAGACATAAACCATCTGCTACTTGTAGGAACAGAAAAATCAAATTAATCCATTCTTATCATGCATTCAGATTTTAAAGCAATTAAAGATGTTCTCAGTGTAAGCGCACACACAGAAGTAGCTTGGTAATGAGGAGGGCAAACTCTTCGGTGAACTTTCCAGGCTTCTCAGCGGTGCTTTTGGAAACTTTACAAGTCTCGCACACTCCAGTGAGCCGTTAGCCAGTACAATACAGATGTTGGCAACGACGATGAATTTTTTATTAGGCATCTAATCATAACCCAAACTCAGATTTCCCATAATAGGGAGCTCAGATTCAAAATCCTGAGATGCCAAATCATCTACGCCTTAATGTTTTTTAATAAGAGAAATAAACAGCTGCCAAAAAATAAGTACGACTGGTTTTAGGATTACATAAAACCCGATGATGAACTACAATGTTGAATTTACCTTAATTAAGCTTGGGGAGTTCTGCTTGCCCAGAATGCTAATTTGAGCTCAGATGTGGTGCTTTGGTAACCTCAGAGGGGCCTGGCCATCAAAGCTGTGCAGCCACGCCGCATTACAGCATCACGCCGTCCAATTAAAGCGAAGAAATGGACAGTTTTGAGGCGCAAAACAACATGGAGTGATGCCCCCCTTTCCACGCAGACTTTTTAACCTGCAGAATATGCTGTGCACGGCACTTTTCTGGAAGCGTCGCTTGTCCGGTGAATCCGTCGTTGGCAGCTGTTCTCTTAGTGATTATTTCCATTTTCCTTCAGCTTCCTCCTCTGCAGAGAGGAAAATTGTGAGGAAAAATAATTGGCAGATTAATAGGGCCTAATCACTGTGCTTGTATTCATGGTGAACTTGCTTACAGCTGGGAGGACAAGTACTTTCAAGTGTCTGACAAGGAGCTATTCTCTGTCTCACATTAAGGTATTTTCACCTTGAAGAGGTGAATGATTTCTCTGATAGGACTGCTTTTAAGGGTGCCGTCTGGTCCTCCAGTGAACAACCTGTTATACCAACATCCTCGCTCTGCAGCGACTCAAAGTACAAAAAAACATACAGAAGAAAAACCTACAAATGCTACATTTGAATGCCAGATTAATGTTAATGTGTTCATCTACAAAGAATTGAAAGTCACCTGCAAATAACATAGTTCTAAACTATGCTAAACAAACTCATTTATATGGAACATTTTACAGCTGTGGAGAAATCAAACCATAATCATCAGCAGAACTAAAATCTCTTAAATTACGGCAAAATAACAAATTAGCAGTAGAACTTCAAACAGAAATGCAAAGATGTGAAATCCAACTAACTCTCACTTAAAAAAGATCTAAAAGGTCTAGAAAACACAAATGAATGAAGTGGCTGAAAAAAAAAAGCTAATAATAACACAAGGAAAAGTAACCTTAAAAACTATCACAGCAATTCCAAATTAATTGTAATCAGTTGGAGAATAAGGGGGTTATTGAACAATGAAATGAAAATAATTAAAACGTTCTGACAACGTTCATTTAAGGCTAACTACTGAACTAGTGAAGGAACCGTCGACTGGATCGCAGAACTGGACTGAGCGAGTGTAGAAACGGTTTTAGCTCCAACCAAATCAAGTCGATTCACTCGCCAGTTTTTTGCGATGCGGACGCCGTCAGTAAGCGGTGATTGGCCCGAGTCGGTCTGACTGTTTCTATGGAAACCGGTCTTACCAATCAGCGAGGATCTTGTTGGACGTGGCGGTGGGCCAGCAGGCTCCACCTACTTTTATTAGGGCGTCTGATTGGTGAGTTTACCTTTACAAAGTAAAACTGTAAGTGATGAGCAAACCTAACATCGCTGAAAACAAAAGGAAAAAACAAAAACAAACGGTACAGCAAAGAGGCAAAACTGATAAATTACATTAAAATGCTGGAAAAACATTCCAAAATACTTTTTTTTGCTCAACTAGCTGAAGCAAAGGTTAGCTTAAAGGGTTGGAATGATGCCTAAGATTGCAAAAAAAATATCTTTGTACCACATCAACCCAGAACATTCTTGGGAAAAGATAAATGATTTGCAATTTTAGCTAAAAACGTGTAAAACTGGTGCAAAGATGCTGAATTGTGCTAAATAATGAAACCCTGCCAATGCTTTAAATACTAAATGAACTGCTAAATGCTACATTAGCAGGAATACTGGTATGCAACCTTAAAACAATAACTGGAAAACTTGGTTTAACATCTTAATTTTACGGTTTTTTTCTCTCTTGTTGTTGTTGTAATCGTCGGTACGAGTCCCTTTACGTCCTTCCCAGCACTCCTTCCATGTGCAGTCACATTTGCAGCCCCGGTTGAAATTCATCACTCCCCCTCCCCAGGTTTGCTGGGCTGACGACCAAGCCAAGATCGCAATGAGCTCATTGTTACGCTCCGAGTGCCGCTCTCGATTTCAGAGCTATCAACAGCTGTCGATCGGAGATGTCCTGGACGCCGTCCATCAATCACAGGCGCCCATCATCAGGAGACAAAACAAAAACCAGTCAGCCAAAATGTGCAGCCCAGAGTCAAACCAGGTGCAGCAAAAAACACCCCAACCAAGAGAAGGTAGGAGCTGGTTTAAAACGGGGGTCGTGGATGAGCGGCGCAGGTCAAAAGTTCAGCAGCGCGTAAAGTTTTACGGTTGAGTGTGACAACAACACCGCCAATCGTGAGTGAAACAGTCGTTTAGCAGGTCGTCCATGCTGAAAAACACTTGCTTACTGTTTCTGAAAGGCTGAATATTTGGGGACAAGTCGTTTCCAAAGTGGATTTGTTGGCCAGTATTTTCAGTATATTTACACACAGACCTTGCAGAGGAATTAAAGGGGGAAAAAAACACAATACTTGGATTCTCATTTTACTATTGAGCCTCCGGTTCTCTAAGAGCCTCTTCCAGGTGTTTTTGTAATTCAATAAAAAAAGAAAAACCTATATATGCAAATATCATTAACACGGGTGCAAATGTTTATGACTGCTAGGTTCCTTATCGCTTGCAAAGCTGCATAAGTACCGGCGTTAATAAATAAATAAGAAGAATAAAACATTTCATTAAATGTGACGTATTAGGTTATTTTCCACCTGCTTCATTTGAATTTCTCTCATATTTGAATTAGTTTCCTAATCTGCAAAAAAAAAAAAAAAAAAAAGTGCAATTGTTTTTTAAATTGGCTCCAGCAAAAATCTCTGCCAGAAAAGTAGAATAAAGGTTCATATGTTGCTGCATCGACAGCCAGGAAGGAATCTCAGAAGTGACTTTTTCCAGATCCAGGTGCTTTTACGAGTCGTCCAATAGTAAAAAAAAAGTCGTGACGGTTTTTGTAAAACATCACCATGACATCAACACTGATTGAGTGGCACTGTCACTGCACAGGACACACACTGAACAGATAGGGGATATTCTCTGACGCCAGCTCAAACCTTCGCCATATGGGGGGGGGGGTTTGACCTGTACAGGTTCTGTAGATTTCTGGGTTGTTTGGGTCCATGGAGGGGGGGCAGAGAGGAGCGGCTGCATCTTAAAAGGAGCACAGGTGTGTCATGCAGTTCCCTTCAGACCCATCCGGCCACCTTAAGGGAAGTCATTAAAATGGAGCGTACCATTGTCGTGCGTGTGGTAAGTGTGTCGTGAATTAAGGATAATGGAAGTTACACGCACTTATAATGCACGAATGAAGTTGTTGTCACGCCACACTTTAGTCGTCAGTTAAGTGCTGCACACACGGGTTGTGCACGTGATAAGCCGGTGCCCGTAGGATGTTCACACCAGCTGCACTCTGATTGTCTAATTTCCTCATTTCCAACAGTCAGGCTGCACCTGAGGAGTGCGCAAGCAACACGTGAACGGCACTGACAGTACAGTCCTCAGGATTTTAAGTAGGCTGGAAAAAGAGAGAAATCTGTAGGACACGCCTGCGTTGTACATACATCAACCATACTTACCTTTATGTGTTTTTGGTCTGAATTCTTCCCCCACCCCTCTGGCTTCTCCCTACCCCTGCATTTAGCCCTCCAAACAGAGAGACTTGGAATTCCCACCCTGCTCCCTAACTACTAAAAAACCACACTATTTTATATTGGTTTCTGGACTTTAAAAGTAATTTGGACATCACGCTCACTACTTTTTTTTTTAATGGATAATGTGACATCACTGAAATCACTAAGTTAAAATCTAATTGATATGAGCCTTTAGTGACGAATTGTAGATTATATAGTGCATTGTAAAGGAATTCTGACACAGCCTGTGGTTTCAAATTCAGACGTTACTACCACTCGATGACGTCATCAATAGTTGCCGGTCATCTTCGTGAGCACAGAGCTGCCAGCGGCCGGTTAAATGCGTAAGAACATCAGTTTTAGGACTTTAAAAAGTCACACAAAAAGTCAGTACTTGGATTTAAATGTGAACTTCTGTGCTTCAGGGCACACCCACGTAAAGAAATGCGATTCTCTTCCACGTCACAGCGCCATTCCGGTCACCTTACCAGTGGAAGGAACACCCACCCCTAAGTCCCTTTGGCTCCTCCTTCAAAAAAACACGTTCAAACACCACTGAAGCTCCAAATGCCCCTACAGTTGGAGCAATGGGGAGGAACAAGAGGGGTAAGGAAGCAATTTGGATTAAGACTTCAAGTGTTCAACACTACCTGTGGCATGCACCTAGAATAAATGTGCATGAACATTTCCTCTTTAGGACTTTGATATTTCATACAGGTTTAACCCTTTTTTTTGCCTGTATCCACACGTAAGGGCAGTCATGACTAAGGCCAAAGAGGCAGCTTTGTCCATTCACCTGCCAATCAAAAGAACATGGCCAGAAATAACAGCAAAAAAAAGGGGATTCTACTAAAATTAAACTTGATGTAAAATTAGGATTCAATGAAATATGTCTCCCTCCTGTACTCTGCTTCCAGCGGTCTTTTTAGGAACTACGGCAGTTTTTTCCCCTTCATTTTGGGGGGAGGAAGGCCTTGACGTGGAGCTGGAGTCAATAAATTCAACAGAAAAACTTCATTTCAAGTGTTTGGTAGAAACCTTTTCTTGTCCTGCGTTTTGACTTAAACTCAGGGGGAAAAAAACATTTAAAGGTTTAACAAAAACACAAACTATCTTACCTTGTTTATAAAAAAAAAACGACTTTTACTGTCAGATTTCTGGGAAGGGGGGATTTAGGAATCGACTTACGAATTTATATGTACCCTATAGTTGCACCTTAGATGTGACACAGAAGATGTTTTTGTGACAAATACGGCAACAAGTGTGCATTGGTTTAGTTAATTTATTATAAAAAGTTAACTTCTAAGACAACAGAAAATGAACATTTGTCAGTGTTTAGATCTTGCTAACAGCATGTAGGTAAATAAATGATAACCCCATCCAACCCTTACAACATCTGTTAGCATCAAAACTATATGACACAAAGATACATAATTAATAGTTAAGCAACAATCTAATTAAATCGGACAAACTGGATGCATTTGCCATTAGGAAGTTTTAATTACGGGCTAAAATTTAAGCTAGAATGAAATATTTAAGCAGCAAAATTATCTTTCACTCTGCAGTCTTGAATGCATTAATATGAATATGTGACGTGCATTCAAAGTGGGACCAACAAGATGTAATTTTCCTTCATCAAAGCAGGAACTAATTGTTAAGTTTGCTGCCGTGCCATATGTGCAGCCTCGGTGGAGGGGAAATGCTAAACAGAATGTACCTTTAGCAAGACTTCTACATCTCTCCAGTGTCTGAAAACTTCAGAGGCAGACACTCCTCCTGACCCCGATGACCCCTCCAGTGCATGTTGCATCACCACGACGCACGGACGCCGCATGCAGAGCCTCTGAACGACAGCTCCCATTTGCATGTGATGCGGCCTCGCCGAGACGCTCGTAGAGGGGAACACGATGTTTCCCCAAAGGTCTATATGTTCCTGTGTGGAGCAATCGCTGAAACCGAGCCGCCGCCGCCGCCGGCGGAATCCAAACAAGATCCGTCAGTGATTAGGGGAGCATGGGGGGACGTTAGGAAGACGAGCTGCTCTCCGGCCCACATTCCCATTCCCGACCCAGCGGGCAGTGGGACGTGTCTGGCAGGGAGGCAGTCATGGAAGACCCACGCGTACCCCGGGTCATCTGCATTCCACCCATGCCATAGCAATATTGATATTGGCAGGCAGAATGCTGATACTGGGTACGTAATGATGCAATTAAAACCAGAGCCATTTTGCCATTATTTGCAAGGATTTGCACCCCCTCCCTTCCCCCATTTTGAGAGGCAAATATGATTTGGATGCACAGAGATCCAGAGAGAACCCAGTCGTAATAAAGGAATTCATCTTGTCATATCAATGCCGATCTTATCTTATGCGTTAATGCAGTTTTTGTTTTTCATTGACATCAACGGTCTGCGCATCCACCGGTCCAGGTTCTCCTCAAATCGCAGCACGGCGCCATAATTCACCGCGCAGCAAACCACCAGCCGAGTCCCGTGTTTTGCTTAACTGCTCTCAAGTTAGGAATCAGATTTATAACGAGGGAGAAACGCTGGTTTTATCCATTATTGGAGTCATCTGCAAGATATGAGATCCGAGAATGAAGGAAAAATGCAAATCAGCCCAATAATATTGGTTTACGCACAGGTTATATACCTTGGAAATAAAAGACCTGAGTGTTTTTAGAGCCATATGTTGCTTCTTTGTTCCAAGAGGGGAGATGCATTCGTGTCACTTATGCGTCTGATTAGCAAAATGATTTATGCCACAATCACTCAAAAATTCAGACAGCGAATGCGAAAATGCTTTGTGACTCCACCAGATGTGCACAATAAAACCAGATTCCCATTGTAATCTGGGGTACTTAGTTTATACGGAGCAAATATAAGACACACTCGGATGTGGCAAAGTCACTCTTTTTAAAATCTGACTATAAATGATTGGAAATAAATTGTGTGTTTTATGCTGGGTGGCATGAGTGGGTTGATAAATTGGGAACAGTTTTGTACCCTGACTTATCTACAAGACAAACCTGGTGGAGATCACAGGGATTAATTGCTTCAGAGGTGTGGAACGCCGCTTTCCCATTCTTCCCCCCGCTCTCTGTGCCTAAACAATGATTAATCACCCTTTAACTATTCTCCAGAGGACGCCGGTATTTTGCCAAGACCGGCCTTATCCTCCCAAATCCGCCGGCGCAGGTTGGGGAAGGCATGTGCCAGGTACATCCAAGGCAACCTGTCCTCATCCGTTATCAGATTAGGGAAGTGTCAGGGAGCAGACGCAGCGGAGCAACGCTGTTGTTCCTCGCACCTCCAAAACCCCCACCCCTCCAGCGCGCCAAGCCCTCCCCTCCATCTTTATTTCCCAGCTGCCACTCACTCCAAACCAACAGCTCTGTTGGCAGTCTTTGGCAGGCCGAGCGGCAGACGCTGGACGCGACCACGAGGAGGAGTGTCCTTCAGAGTTACACGTTTCTGCTGAACTTTATGTTTTTATTTCTATTTCAGAGTTTAGGATATATATATACATAAATATTTACTGACTTCACTTTCCAGAACTGAAGGTTAAGATCTTTTTTGTTGATTCAGCACTAAAACTGGACAACATCTGCTTTGTTGGTCAGTCGACACATTTACATCCGTGCATGAGCTGCAACCTTAAGGCCGTGTCTCACAGCCACTCCGTACATTCTGCGCGTATTGCACATATGTGAATCTACGTGAAAAAAGTGAGTGAGGTTGTGGTCTTCATGTAATATTTGTCACCAAGCTGAAACCACGCAAAGAACACGTAAATCAGCCTAGAACATGTACCGTGCGTGATTATTGGGCTCTTTGGATGCAGTTCATTAGTGATTTGTGCATAAATTACATAACTGAACATGATCTGTGTCTCCTTAGGAGCTAGGAGCAAGAAATGGGAAAATTATTATTAAAATTTGTAAAAATTATTTTGCTCCAAACTCCTGACACTAGAAAAACTTGGTTTAAGACTCAAAAAAGTCAAATCTTACTGTAATTTTTGGTAAGTGCTGGTTAGAGATTGGATGAGGATTTATTGAGACGGGTCAAGTTGTACTAAGTTTCTCATTTTGTTCGTAGTTTTTTTAGCCATTTCCAGTAATTACAATAGTTTTTTTTGTCACTGTAATCAAAATGAACTACAATCAGGTTTATAAAAATGCAAAAATACAAACCATTTGCTTAAAACTAGCAAAAATCTACTTATCATTGAGCTGGATGACATTTGAAAAAAAATATAAAAGTTTACTTTTTTGATTCTTTTTCCTTTTTGAATGCTTGTGTGAAACTTTTCTTGTTAAGTAAATTGCTGAATTGACAGATTTTCAAATTCAACTTTATTCTTATAGCACTTTTCCTTCTACAAAGCATCTCGAAGTAGCTTAAATAGAAGTTTAAAGTAGTTTAAAGTAGTTTAAAGTAGTATAATACACAAAAAAACCAACACACTTACACATCCCACAAGTACAATCAAAATAAATCGAATCAATTATTAATAAAGTTTATAAATTGAAATTAAAACATGTAAAAGCTCTTCTAAAAAGATGAGTTTTGAGGTTTTTTCTTGGGACGCTCCACTGTGGGCCTCACCTGCCGTCCTCAGGCAGGTGAGGCCCACAGTGCTGAAATTTGGCCTCGCCGTGGGTTTCTGTTCCCACTCTCAATACTTTCCAGTGATCTCCTTCTTAAGATTAGTGTTCGATTCCTCTCTTAACCCTTGTGCTATCCTAGGCACTTAGGATAGCAGGCACTAGTCAGTGCTCTGAACCTTTTTTCTTCAATGATTTGTGATCTTCACTGGTGTCCATGGATTACATGAAATCTTTCCACATTTATCCACCTTTGTCATAGTAGGGAGAACATGTCAATGTAAGGGGGGGAGTCATGTAAGATAGCACAAGGGTTAAGACTTCCTCTTTCTGCTATTTCGTCTTCTGATTTGGGTTTTTCCTCATCAGTGTTCTTGACAAATTAAAACAAACAAGTGTTCAATGGCTCAACAGATATTCTTAGAGACAACTTTTAAATGTTCTCATCTCAATGTTCTTTAAAACGTAGACTGGATGAGTAAAAACAGTCGTGTCTGTGGCACATTCCCTTCTCATAATTTGTTGGGAACTATTTTCATCCGTGGATTAATTCACTTTTGGTGGGTATTTTAGCGGCAGGACAGCCCGGGCTTTGACTGGAGACAAACAACATCTGCGTTCACTCTAAGGAAGGAATGCAGAAAATGTTTGATGGAAGCCAAAGTCATGAGACGCGTCAGGCTTTCCACTCACAGGTAACCCTTTAACAAGCTCCAGCTTCCTGTTGGAACGTCGTGTCTGTTCGTTCAATTGTCGTTGAAGTTTAGGCAATAAACTACATTTGTTAATGAAAGGTGCAAAAATATTTAATACCTCTGTGTTTGTTTAGTGGTGGAGTTGATTGACAGCTTTGTTCAGCCAATGACAGTCAGGGAACACCTGATGATGTCAACCAACCAGATGGAGACGAAGGAGTGTTATGGTGTGTTGACAGAGGCTTAGCCCTATTTCTGACTCTACAATTCCAAAATTCAATTCCCTGAAAATTTCCCAGAAGTCTGTGTGAAAAACTAGTGTCCATTGATGCCGACTCGATTGGCGAATCTAGACCAAAATGCATTGAACAATATGTAAATAAATGTGTTTTTGTTTTTCATAAATCATCCAAGTCTGATCAGCAGAACACAGTGGATTCATAGTCTTTGTAAACTGTTCTTATTTGTTGCAGAGTTGAAATATAGCGATGTTTTACAGAATCCATTTTGTTTTTTTACACCTCTTGTAGTGATGGGATCACAGGACTGAGCCGTCTTAGGAAGCATTTAAAGAATGCATTTTGTTTTCATTTGTTTACTTTTGTATCTGTTGTGTGTATTTCTGACTGAGCTGTCACCGGACGACCAAGTGTCTCCTGATTGGGATAAATAAAAGGGTATCGATCCACCTGTCTGTGTGTGTATTAATCCTTCCATATGCAACTGCTTTTTGCAGCTCAAAGTCTGGTAAAAGGGAGGTTCAGCGCTGGGGAGGCACCGGCACCAAGCCAGGCAGGATTAAGACGCACAAAAGTTCCTTTGCTCTTAAGGTCTGGGGGTGAATCAACGCATTAGCTATAGGTCCAGTGTTGTCATTTTTTACAGGGCCTCCTATATCCTGCTTTTCTCATTTCTTTCAGAGCAAACTTTATCCATAGACATGATAATATATTATCTTAGAACACTGAATAACACATTTTTTATGACATGTCAGTTATTTTCTACAGCTCATATTCCTACCCAAAAGTAAGACGACTCGATCTCTGAGGCCCCGCCTTTCACTCCTCGTAGGTACCGCCCATTTCATGACATCAACCACGGCCTCGGCAGCGTCTCGTCCACAGAGACAAATAACATGAACTTTTTGCAAAGATGGATGTGCATTTTGTGCAAATAAAAGGAACATTTTGTCAAACACCGCTAGCTCCCCGGAGAAAGTGGGTGTTTGCTTTAGTCTGGGGGCGGGGCTGGGAGTGCAGACTCTTCCAGGAAGGAGCTGTTTCCCACTTTGTGATGTCACCATGTGAGGACCCTCTCGTTATCGTGGATTGGGAGGGGCTGGTGCTCAGAGATTATGTTTTCAGAGGAATAATCAGAAATGCGTGAATGGATCAAAACACTGCTTTGGAGTTGTTTATAGTGAGGAAATAACATTATAACACACTTAAAAGCTCAAAAAGTTTCTTTTGTATGATAGAGGCTCTTTAAACTCCTGTAATTTGTTGCCCATTTCTACAATTTACGAAATTCCAAAGGATTTTGAAGCCGAGAAAAGCAGATCTGCAACACTTTACAGTAGCGTTGACGCAATCAACGTAAACCAGCCGATGACGGCACAAAGCTGCTCTTCTCCTCGTCAGAATCCGTCGAAATGGCGTTAATTCCATTAACAGATGAAGAGTTACTGTCTTAAGAAGAGCTCGAGTTGTTTGCTGTCACCGAGGGCAGCTCAGATGTTCCATCAATCCATCCATTTTCATAACGGGGTCATGGCGTTGCCGACCGTTTCCCACCTCCTGTTAGGCAAAGGCAGGGCTCACCCAGACCAGGTCACCACTCTGTTGTAGGGCCTCACACACACACACACACACACCCACACGCACGCACGCACACACACACCCACGCACACACACACACACACACACACACACCCACACGCCTACACACACACGCATCCAGGGGCAACTTAGTACCTATGAAGCAGGTTTTTGACTGGCGTGTCCAGAGAAAACCCACGCATGCAAAAGGAGAACACGCAAACTCCACACAAAAAAGGACCCAGCCGGGATTCGTACCATGGCCTTCTAACTGTGAGGCTGACCGCTGAGCCCCCGAAACGCTGGAATACTTCACGAGGTCTTCCATTGTGGAACGTTTGGCATTAGGTTCATTTAAACACCACAAAACACAACGTTTTTGACAATTCTCACATTTGTTGACGGCTGCAAAGTGTTGCCGCAGCGCCGCATTAAGAAGGCATTTTTACACCCAGAAAAGCAGCTGCGCCACGTTAACAATATCCTAGTTGTTAAATTCAAATAAACAAGAAGGAAGACGTGTGTGTAAAACTGCATTAATCACTTTGATTTGTCAGTTGGGTGAGGAGGCGACAGAATTACTTTTTATTTGATTATTATGCGCGTCATCACTTTATTTTTTATCAGCACGGCCCTTTAAATCATCGGGGCTGCATCTGTCAGTCTCGACAGACAGGAAAACAAAATTCACAGGAACAAGCGCAACGGTAATAAACAACAAAGGGGGTCAATTTATTAGTGTGCAAAGTCTTCTCAAAGAAAATTTGGTGCAATTATGCACGCCTGCAAAAGGGCAGCTGTTTGCAATCGGGCATGGCCGAGAGCAAAGTTGGGGTAAAGTTGTCACTTTCCGCCCCGAGGAATGGCGAGACCAGCAGCTGGCAGGTGCAGCAGTTTATCACAAACCCAGAAATAATTGAAAGTGACAACTGGCAGCATCACAAATGATTTATTAGTCTTTTACTCAGCTCCTAACCATCCTCGGGGCTGGAATCAATTATTCACCAACTATGTGTCTTCAAATCATTAATTCTACTGTGTGGAGCCAAACACCGTCCCACTTCATGTAGCTCCTCCTGAACCAGACCTTGGACTTGTTCCACCAGGTTCTGCTCTGCTGGGCAGACATCTGTATGGCAGCGTCCAGCGCAGCGGCAGTCAGATGTTTGTATCCAAAAACAGGGTCACACTGGGCTGCCTCCTGTCCTTCAGCGACCAGCAGCCAAACAAAGACATTTACATTATCTGCAAAGTTAAACTCAAAGGAAAAAGTGATGCAAAATATTACATTGTATTTCAAAAATAAGCACTATAACCACAAAAAAAGCTTCTTTGCATATGGCTGGATTCACCGGTTAGGGTTGTGGTTTCAATTATTCATTTGAATGGGTTTAATATTTTATTACATTTTATATTATATGGTTATTTTTATATTTTTAGGTTTGTTACCACGAAGTTAGAGTCTATATGAGGAGCTCAGTGTGTCTCAGGTCCTGAGCAGCACAGCGTCCAGCATTCATGCAACACTCAGACAAAGAAAGAGTGAATTAACACGCAAAAAGCAAGAACGTCTGCAACAACGTTCAGGAAAACAAAAGAAAGAATTTGACATGTTGTACTTCCTAGTTTGCATCACAGAAGGAGATAATTGTTTCCATGTGAAATATTTATATCGTTCATAAAACAAGCTGCTGATGACCCTGAAAGAGTTCAGGCGTTTCGGATTATACTTTTTTTTTAGAAAACATCTAAAAAAGTGCTATGACGATTACATTCAGCAATATAAGCTGATGACGGCGTGGCAATCATGCAGTATGACGATAGACGACTAAAGCAAACAGCCTTAATGGGTGAAAAATGGTCAAACCTGAACGAAACATCAAGGTGGTAGACGGCTCAGTGAACCTGTACAGAGAAAACGTTCCTGCACATTTTCTTCCACAGACGACAGGTCGTAGTGAACATGTATACAACATACAAGGGGAAGTAGGTACTCACACCTCACTAATGACCAGTGTGTGGCGTGAGGACACTGTACGACAACGTCACCCGGATGTCATAAGTGCTTGTGACTTCCATTATCCTTGCGAATACTTTGCGTTACACTTGCCACACGCAAGACAATGGTACGTTCCATTTTCATGGCGTCTCTTGATAGATTCGTCTGCTCCTCTATATGATACTTCAAAGTCCTAGAGAACTTCACGGGTCAACCGCTGTATGGATGCAAACAACTGTAGCTTAAACAAAAGGCAAACTGTCGCATCAGATTCTGTCCTTCTGCTCTCCTTTAGTGGATTCAACAGTAAGTAGTAGATCCTAGCAGAGACTCAGCTTTATCTCATGTCTTTGACCTTTAGGAACACAATTAGAAAAAGCAAAAATGTCTCTTTTCTCAGACGAAAACATGTAGAAACGACATAGCTATGTTTTAACATTTTATAAATAGTTTACTAGTTTTGTTTCAATAAACAGATATGAAAACAGTTAACATAAATGTTTGTTACAGGAAGATATTTTCAAAAGAAAAAGGAGTAGGGCCTAAATCAGCGCCTTGAGGGACACCATCCTTAATTTAAAGACCAAGAAACACATAGTTCTAACCTACTTAACCAATTTTTTAATGAAATAACTTTATTGGGACCCTATTGTAACTTAGAATAAAACTTTATAATACTGACTCAACAGGTCACTATCATGCAAATGTGAGGCATAATAGAGCATGTAAGTTTTGTCATTTCAAACACAAATATAAGGATCATCGTTTACTCTCTCCAAAATGACTTTTTTGTGTCTCAAATGTGAAATCTGTCGGTGTGAATTCATTGAATGTAAAGTATGGATGACAGTTAAAAAAAAAGCATTTTGAAATGAAATAAACCAAAATAAGAGACATTTATCTCCAACTTCCCCCTTTCTGTCATCGATGGATCCTAATGTGGCTTCTGTAGACCACAGAGATAAATATAGCGCTCGGATCGGGATGACTTCCTGTTATTGTACGGTTCATCATGCTGTGATAATTATCCTCCACTTCCTTCAGTTCAACTCATCTGTCGTGCTCAACTTCTTCAACACATCAGAATGCAGACAAGAGGCAATAAGGCATTAGAAAAATTTGTCATATTTGTCATTCAGACAAGTTTAAGTTTTATGTCTAATTAATCACGCTTGGTTTTAAAGTTCATCAAGTGGTATTTTATCTGTTATAACTCAAACCCTCTTATCTTTATGAATACAAAGCATATATAATTTGCTGCCTTCCTATTATTAATTATGGAAATAACACAACAAAAGCACATCCTAAATCCATTACTGCTGTAAGCCTGGCTTGTCTCAATAAATCAGCGTCTACAATCAAAATTGAAATAATTTTTTATGCATAATGTATGTGCTTGTTGCCACAACATCTGTTCATTATGCAGAGTAATGCATTCTTGTAGTTTTTAAAAACTTCAGTCCTATAAAATAATCATAATGACTGCTTCATTACAGAGCAGGGAAAGGCAGAAGTACATTTTGCAATACGTCTCATGATTTACAGTTACATCTACTTTTTATAGTCAAGTCAATCACAAGTTTGGGAGAGACGGGGGGGGGCATCATTAAGGCAGATGTTTGTGAAATCACAGGCGTTTGCACAATGAGGATTTAGCGGGAAAGGAGTGAGAGGAGCGGCGGAGGACGAGCGTTTTAAGAGCAGCCATAAAACACCGGCCGTTTGTCTCAAACACACGGAAAACAGACGAGTGGAACGAACATCACATGTGTTCAATATATAGACGCTGGAATACAAGTTAACACATAGAGCTGAATTATTCTATTTAATAAAGACAGGAAGACTATTAATTCAAAGGAAGAAGTGTGTAGGTGTCATCTAAAATCCACGGAAACTCGTTTCAATTTGTTTTTGCTGAGAGAATCCGGTTTTAAAATTGTGAACAAAAGATTTTAACGACGAAATTTATGTACAAAAATCACACCAAACAAACAAATTATTTAAATAAAAAAATAACAAAATACTGGCAAAAATATAAGATTACTAGTAAAAAAACCTTGAAAATATAAGAAACATAATAATATAAAATTTGAAATAAAAAAATAAAATCTAGCTATAAAAAAACATAATATATTTCTTATATAATTACATGTAAATATTAAAAATATAAAATAATGTAACAATTAAAATATAACTAAAACTTAAAAGTAAACTAACAAAAAAAGTGGGCTAAAAAATGAGATTTTTTGGTAATTCCAATGAGCATTTTGAAGACGCACTCCAATGAAAATAGTTTTTTTGGTATTTTTAACATCTCCTTAAGCATTTTCTCATGATGTAGGACATTTATGCAGAATATTAATCCTAACATTGCATCTCTGATTTTTTCTTTATTCAATCCTTGAATCAGGAGCAGATGAAAAAAGGCAATTTGAAGTAAGATTGAAGTCTTGACGTAGAAACTACAATGGGTGGGGCCACAAGGTCCCTGCTCTGCTCGATTCTAATGCAGCCCCTTGCAGAAAAACAGATCTGTGCACGTTTTTGTTTTCCGATCTGAGCTGGAATTTGGATAAAAACTGTTTTTGTTGCACCCAGTATTGTTGTGTGAAGGGCTGTAAGCTAGCAGAAGAGAGCGTAAGCAAAGGGATGTTGGGTAATGAGGGTAGGCTTACTCTGCCCAACAGTCCCAACCACAGTTCAGAGGTGATTTTCTAATGACCTCCTGCCGCTCTGCAGACACTATGTAATAAAAAACTCTTTTGGTTTTTGGCTAAAAACTGAATAATCCTAATTAATTGACCGCTGGGAACGATTTGAAAACTGATCAAACGATGATCGGGGTGGGATTTTAAGAGACGTGGATTTTAGAAAAAGAATTAAAGGAACAGTGAAGCCTCAATTTAAAATTAACCATTCAGAAAAGATGATTGAAAAGGATTTTCAATCATGTCCTGAGCAAATCAGAGGCGACTAAGAAATAAAACCTGTTTGAAATCTAATCCTCTGATAAAGAGGAAGGAAGAAATAATTGTCTCCTGTCCTTTAGCAGGCAGCAGTGGATGCAGTTTATTATTCCCAGACAAAAAAACGTTTCTTCTCACCAGCTTTGAGTTTTCATTCCAGTTCAGACAAATATCTTTTTGTTTTGAATGTCACCAAATGACTGAGGCTCATGCTACAGGGATCTAAAACTGGGATGAATATTGATATTTGTGTATCTGAAGGAAGAAAATTGATCATAAGCGGCTGAGGATGTGAGGAGATGAAGCTGCAACAATGTCAGCTAACATCTGACACGTGCACGCCCGTCACCGCGCGGAGCAGGAGAACAGATCGCTTCCTGAGAGCTTTTGAGAGGAAGCTGCTGCTCTGAGATGGGCTGCATAAAAACTGTTATTATCTGTGTCACAGTGCTAGTGGCAGCGCTGAAGTGATGAAGAGGAATATTTGTGTTGCCCCAGCGTGCCGCCGTGGGACCGTTATCTCCGCAGCGCATACATCAGACTCCGCAGCACACACCTCTTCTCTCTGAATCAAACATGACAGCTTCCTTTAGTTTCCCACTTCCAATTCAGATAACACTGCGGCCCTGATCCAGCGTGAAGCGCTTAGGAGATGTCGGCTGATATGAATTGAGCTGTCAATAATGTACACATGACAAAACAGGCTTTCAAAAATACAGAAAGTCGCACAGAATGCATCGTGTGTGCACATACTCTTTGATGCAGAGATTATGCTATCAGTGGTTTGTATACAGAGCAGCATTCAAGAAGTGATTGATAATGACGTACAGCCTCCATCCAACGTTACATTATTACATTCACATAAGATGTAAGGAAATTGATTTGCTTTCCACGCAGCACTCCCTCATATTTACATTTTTTTAAGCTTTTATACCGGAAGCTCCTCTCAACGCTCACGACCAAGGAGATACGGAATTAAGCCTTTATATATCGTTCAGATTATGAAGAGTTTAAAAATTCACGGTCCTACAGAAATGTTTCCCTGACAAGTCTGTCGTTGGGTTTCGGATTAGAAGTTGCCGTAAAGCCAACATACGGTGTGTGACGGAGAGGAAAGGAGATTAGAGCTTTGCAGAAACAAACAGCAGGTCCACAATTTTATTTGGATTCTCAGCTGAGAATGGAGACTTGCACTGATGAAATCAGGATGTTTTTATCTTCTGGCTGCAGCAGAAGTGTTTGAGGAACATCATTTTTACAAGTTTCCCAAATTTTGACTAATCTGTTTGGATCAATGATGGATGCCACGACACCAAACTCATCTCCTGCTGGACTGAAAGCTGCTTGACGCCACTGTCTGCTTTGATCTTTGCAGTTGTCAAATGGTAAAGTTATCCATCTTAGATGAATCTGGAGCATGAGTCCAGAAGACCACAGTCTTCTTCGTCTTCCTCCAGGAAGGACACCAAAGCCAGTGGATGGAATCTCCAATGTGATCTGGCTCAACCACAAGGCCAGGCAGGGGCCTGGTAAAATCTAGAGCCGGCCTCGGCGGCCTGTCTGCCTTTCGTCCACAATACTGCATACTGTTCATATAAAATGAAAGCGTTTTGCTGATCACCGCTAGCTCGGTGGAAAAGGTCGGTGTGTGTGTTAGCGTGGGGGCGGAGTTGGCAGTGCAGACTCTTCCTGGAAGGGGCGGTTCCTCACTTTGTGATGTCACTATGTGAGTACCCACTCGTTTTCGGGGATTAGGAGGGGCCGGTGCTCAAAGAGCAGGTTTTTAGAGGAATACTATGAAGGTATTTGAATGTTGCTTATTTTTATTTTTGGTTTTTAAATATTAACTTTTCTTGTGACAAAAATCCTTTTTAAAAAGTCTTTTTAAAGTGAATGAATAATTATTTTTTAAATCATCTTCATTTATTGCAAAGATAATACTTGGCTCGGCTGTCTATTGATGTGCAGTAAAGTACTAACAGTTTTATACAAGTACATGTCTGCTTTACTTATTCCATTTGATCTTTAAAAAAAATCTAAATTTGGATCTATAGCTACTTGTTTTATTTAAATCATTCTAATAAATCTTTCTGGAAATGTTTTACTTTTATTAACCCTGCAGAACCCACTGGGTCAAATTTGGTCACTGTTCTTTAGTTTGTCTTTGTTTTTTAATTTAAAAAAAAAAAATTTTAATCATTTTTTTATTTTTGGCTGCTTTTAAAAAGACAAGTTAACTTTGAAATCCCAAAAGATAGTTGTTCCTGGGCGCTTGAGGGTTAAAAAGTAATTAGGTCACTGACAACATTACTTTTTGGATTAAGTAGTTAGTACTTACTTTTTAAAGTAATGCTCCCATCAAAGTAAATGTCACAGTCAGACCAGATCGTCAATTTCAAACTTAGAGTGGCTGTACCACATCCAGCGTTGATCTTAAGCTGACAGGAGAATATGTTGCAAATTCAAGACTGGAGCTCGTTAATGTTAGCCTGCTGAGTACAATAAAGAGGCAGTTTTTGGTCAAAAAGTTTGTAATAACCACATAACAAATTTAGAAAGGCAATTAGACGCAAGGGTCGATTTTGGCCGGCCCCTGTGCTTTTCACTAATTTTATAAACAACTTGGGTAGTCAGTTGTCAAATGTTAAGTTCCATTTATATGCAGATGATACAATCACCTACACCAATGGTCGCCAACGTCACGGACCGGTATGACGTCAGAAATAGTTTTCACATACTGGTCTTTAAGATGTAAGCGGATTATTGTCGTAACACTGTGATGAAGGAGGAAAAGAGTCGTGACAATACGAACCCTGAGATTTTATTTTGAGACGCATGACATTGTACATCGTACCGGTGTGATCATCCTCTCCCCTTCCCACACTCATGGTGGAAAAAAGAAGTACCGTCTATTAAATGTAGCTTTCTTTATTTTGGGAGTGGAAGGCTCCTCTTCTGTCTCCTGGCTGGGCCTTTTCCCCTTGGCAGAGAAACTTTCCAAAGACCTTTGTTTTTATTCATTTTGCTAGCTCCTGGGTTTTATTTTAGCAGTAACCTATCACGGTGAAGAGCGCCTTGGCCTGCGTCAACAGTAACATAGACGGATGGAACAGAGAATCTGGCAATTTTTCAAAATAAAACATATTCCATATTCTGAGATAAATAAAACAGAAGTAATATAAGTTATTTATTCTTTCTGTGCGGCCCAACCCCCGGTACCGGTCCGCGGCCCGGGGGACCGCTGGTCTACACAACTGCCTCTTCCACTAGTCATGCAGTGAATGATCTCCAGAGTGCTTTGCAGCAGTCTCTCAGCTGAAGCTGTTCCTTAATGCAAAAAAGACCAAATTTATGACCTTCTCCAGAGCCTGTTCATAAAATGTTTTACAGGCTGGTATTCAAACTCTGGAAGGAGTGGAAATTGAAAAGTCTCTTCTTATAAATATCTAGGTGAATGGATAGATGATCAACCGTCCTTTACATGTCACAATGTTTGTCTGCTGAAAACACTGAAGGCTCTGCTGGGCTTTTCTTACAGAAACAAAGCCTGCCTGAACACTGCTGGAAGAAAAAGACTTGCTTAGACCAACTTCCTCCAGGTTCCAGATTATGGGGACATTCTGTTCAGCTCTCCACCGCCTGGACTCAGTTTATCACAGTTCCCTCCGCTTTATTCCCATCACTGTGAACAGCACTCTCTGCTTTCATGGCCTTCACTCGACCCCAGACGACAAACACACTGGCTATATTTCATCTTGGAAAACTACCATCATCCTGATGCTGTCCCATACTAACAGTGGATACAACTCCTGCTCCTCACACTGGTTCTCCTCTCTGTTCCCAGGATCCAAACAGATCTTGGAAAAGTAAAATTAGTTTTATTTTCATGTTTTTATGTTTAATTGTTCTTGTGTGAGTGGGTGTCTCGTGTCAATGCCTCTAGGCCAGGTCTCTCTCAAATAAGAGATTTTATCTCAGGGAACCTCCTGGTAAAATAAAGGTTAAATAAAATAAATAAATAAATGAATCAATAAATGAGAACTTCAGCTGAAGCTGAAGACGATCCAATCCGTCAAAGGTTAATTCAATGTTTGTCATCACAGGAATCCTGCTTCTTCCCTCCATTAAGAGGACAGGTTGCATGTTAATAACGAGCTTTCAGGATCATTTTTCCACTTCCTTCACTTCAACTGGAATAGCCTGAGAGGCAGATTTAATATTCTTGTCTGACTCCATGTGAAAAGGCGATCCGACACTGCAACAATGCGGCATCTTGATGCAATCATTTAAAATTAAGTCATAAATAATGCAGCGAAAAGTCATGAAGAAGAATTAATAATTCAATAGATAAATAATTTACAAAATAATCAAATAAATAAATGATGACGCGTCATAAATAAAGTATCAAATTAAATCGTTCCACCAGGCAGCTGCATGCCAGAAGCACAAACAAAGAACGTGCAGCCACAGAGCTGTGCACCTTGTTCCAGGCATTCAAACAGGAATGTTTGGTCTGCTTTGGTACTAAAACTTCTTTAAACCTTCATTTAAGTCACAAGACATTAGTTTTGTGTTTAGAAATGAGTTGAATCCATACATTTCTGTCTTAATGGCAGCTACTAATAAAAGGGGATTTCACCTACTTTAGTGGTTTTTGTTCTGTCACCTTACGCCAAAAGATCTGTTCAAATTTACCATCCATCCATCCATCCATCCATCCATCCATCCATCCATCCATCCACCCATCCATCCATCCATCCACCCATCCATCCATCCATCCATCCATCCATCCATCCATCCATCCATCCACCCATCCATCCATCCATCCACCCATCCATCCATCCATCCATCCATCCATCCATCCATCCATCCATCCATCCATCCATCCATCCACCCATCCATCCATCCATCCATCCATCCATCCATCCACCCATCCATCCATCCATCCATCCATCCATCCACCCATCCATCCATCCATCCATCCATCCATCCACCCATCCATCCATCCATCCTCTAATGGATCCTCTGTTCCTGGAGCCTATCCCAGATGTCAGGTGAATGTGGGGTTCATCCTGTCTGGCTCCCAGTCCATGGCAGGACAACACAACCACACTCAGTGACAAGAATCCTGGATCAACCGATGATCTATATTTGTACCGTGGGAGAAAGTTCCTGGAAAATGTGCACGTGCAAACTCCCCACAGATACCACCTAGCCCGGATTTGAACCTGGGCCTTTTCACTGTGAGAGCTAACCACTACACCACCATACACCGTGATAATAATAAATAAATTAGCCTGGAGCGTCTTGGTAAGCCATCTGAGACTTAAGCACAATCAAGTTAAAAAAATAGTTTTCCCTTGCTTCATCACAACTTTTATGGTTTTGATGGTTTATTTTTTATTTTTTGCATCCTCTGTATGACTGTATCGTCTATCAATCTCCTCCGTGCCGTGTATCCTGTTCAGAATGCGTTCAGTTCGCTAAATTTACATACCTCTCAAAGGCAAGGTGCACCTCTTAGCTCTTGTCCATTCATAACAAAGAAATAACGTCTTCATAGTTGAATTCTTCTTCATGTGTTATCTCCTCCTTTTTGATATTCTCTTTCTCTTTGTCGTTCGCTTCATCCCAGTCTTTAAAATGATCAAATTCATCAAACAGGTTAAAGGAAAATGTCTTTCTGCTGTGATAAACTGTGGAATAACGTACAGTTTGTCAACATATGTATTGGATTGCTCAGAAAAGTGCTCCTATTGCTTTTTGATGTGTTACATTAGAGCACTGTGGACCCGATGGCTTTTGTATTCTTAATTGTTCTATATTAAAAATAATCCCCCTTGGTGGTGTAAAAGTAAAGACTGGAAGTCTGTTTCATTAAAAAAAACTTCATGCAGCCACTTTTTCAATTGTAATTTGATCTTTTACTGCATCACAATGTCACAAATTTGAATGAAAATACCTCAAAATGAGACTTTTCACAGCAATTATTAGGTTAGATTAAAAATACAGTAACTGGATTAATTAATAAGAGGTTATAATTACTGAATCCTTCAAAAAATGAATTGCATTGCAGCACTAATAATAGGTAGTGTTGTGTCGAATCCAGCCGATGTCTTCTATGCGGCTCCAGAAACGATGTCAAACTCAAACACAGATTTTTTTTCATCCTTTTATTTTTCTTTAAATCTGTTCTGTTTCTTCTTCTTCTGGGATGTTTGCCAAAGAAGTCAAGGAAAACAATGGCAGATAAAAAGATGGTTTCAGAATTTAAAAGAACCACCCGTCCCGTTTTCTGAGCCCCGGTGGTGATTTCAGGAACTGCAGGTTTGGCACTTGACGGTGGGTTTTCAGAAATGTCAAACCTTTACTGTAACATCTTCCATTACACATGGACTTCCAGATTTTTTCCAATTAAAGAGCCACTGATCCATGCGAAACACTGTAGCCCTGAGGACTGAGGCGTTCCTGGAAGTCCTCTTAACCTCTGTTCACATTTACTTTGTTAGAAAGAGCTCCAAAAGAAACACTGACATTACACAAAAGGCTTACACAGAGGAGACTTCTTAGCCCGGATGCTTTCTGCCCACTGAAGACATCGGTTTTCACGGTGCCATCTGCGAATCAACCTTACCCTATCAAGAAACAATCAACACGACCATCTGCGGTCTAGTCACCAGTCCTGTTATCCCTCCAAACCAAATAACGGCAAAGTAATAAAAATGCAGGGTGAGAAAGTCACTGGTGCCTCCATCAGTGGAGGATGTCATCCAACAGGAGAGCTCAGTCAAACAGAGACACAGTGACAGAAAATACTGTTTGACTTCTCAGTTATAATGGAGGCTTTTATGAGATTACGTGGGTTTAGAAGGGATTTGAAAAAGTTAGTGGTGGATTGAGGAGGCCCCTTTAAACTGCTATTATTCTCATCTAAATATCCGTCATGCTGAAACGAACGGCGGCGATGAAGTTTAAAACCGCTCAGGCGGAGTCGGATGCGTTTTCAAAGTCCGGCCCTCCAAATTCAGCCGCGGATCATTAAAATTCAACCGGCGATCGCAAACAATGAGGCTCCAAAAGACGGGAGGTGGCAGACACAAAGATTAATTGAAAAAGAAAGGCCGTTACAATGGACACATGGGTTGTTTCATCAGAAGCCAGTTGTGTGGTTACGGAACTGTCAGGTAAAATATGTATGAGGGTCCGGGGACGGACAGCGCTTTAGATTTAAAAAAAAAACAGTTGAAAAATGTGCAACAGACAAACCCAGGCAGTGTGGAATGGAGGAGGCCTTTAATGGAGCCAGCTGGTCCCGGTCCAGGCAGGCGGAGGGGGGGGTGGGGGCAGAGGATTGATAGAGGGACAGACCTGCTGGGGTGGGTGGCGAACGGGGAACAGAGAAGGGTAAGGGGAGTAAGACGTGGAGGATGTATGGCCACCCAGGCAGCTCTATTGTATCAGGAGGCTCCAGTAGGTGTGCTTCTTCCCAACTCTGCTAAAGCAATGCCAAACTGCACGTCTGCTAATCGTGCAGCAATTACTGTCCTAATAAGTGTCTTTTTTTCTCTTCATTCTGCTGCTCGCAGCCTCACAGTCGCCGCGGTGAGGCAACAACCTTCCAGAGATCCTGCTCTGCACGGTTCGTCCGCAGAGGAGACACCAAAAAGCTTTTGATGTGAACTCAAATCCTGTCAAAACGACAAATAACTGTCAAAACGAAACATACGCCTATCGAAAAAATGTGCACAAAAAAGAAATTTGAAAGCAATATTTGGATTTACGCGTGGAATGCATTTGAACTGCACTGAGGGACCCCGCCCCCACCTGGCGTTCCAGACAGGAAGTATCTACTGAGTCAAGCAAGCCAAAATCTCTCAGACGTAAATAATACAGAAGATAATCTGTATTGCAAGCCGTTCTAAAAGGGTGATTAGATCTGATTATCATGCACCGTTCTGGAGGAATTTGATTCCATAAACGTCTCTCTAATTGGTTTGAATGACTTACAGTCCCACATCGTTTGACCTGTTGTGAAAGTGTTCCCAGTGGTCTTTTAATTCCAATGATGCCGTTTTTGTGCAAAATCAAAAAACCTGTGTTGGCGTTTTTAGGACATGTGTAGCTTCTGCAGAGCGCCAGGAGTCCATCAGAAATTCATCTCTCAGTGTCAGGCGTCTGTTTACACTTCCCCCCACTAGCTTACAGCCCCTCACAGCCCCATAGTCTGACATTACAGTGCATCAAAAACGGTGAACAATATCAGAGCTATCCAGCCGGACAGTTTGGATCCAGATTCCAGCTCAGACGAGGAAACAAAGACGTTCGTGGATCTGTTGGTCTGCAGGTGGATGATCAGAATGGAGCAGAGCAGGGAGCTTGTGGCCCACCTATTGTCGTTTGTACAACCACAGTGTCAGTCTGCCTGATTTTCAACAATTTGAACTATTGAATATCTTAATTTCTTTTATGTATAGAAGAAAAATGCCACAACACGTTAAAAACACCAAAAACTCAATTTTCATGAGAGTGGGTCTTTAAGAAATGATTACAGTATTTAAAGATTCTCCATTGTTTGTAGTTTTTGGACATTTTTGGTTTTCAATCTAAAGTTTTGCTTAAATAAAGGAGCATACACAGATGCTGCTGATCAATTGATGTTGGAAAACGTTCAATTAATTTGTTGTACATAGCTACAGTTCAATTTTTAGTTTTACCATCTGCTGAGTGGTATAAAGAAAGATTGCCCAGAAGGACTGTGTTTCTTTTTTGAGTTACTTTTTGAACATAATTTTCTAAAAGTTTTGATTTTGTTCTGCATAAAAGAACTGTTGTGACACCCTCCTCGCCCCCCCCCCCCCCTCCCTCCAAACCTCATCAGAGAACAGGATCCTGCAGAAAGTGGGAAGTGAAAAATGTCAACAATTCTAATGAAGGCAGTATTATCTCCAACTCCTATATGTCAGGAGCGGCGAGGTCACCGCCGCGTTTTTGGAGGTGACGGCGGCCCACTCCAACCCACCCACGGAGGGCTCCGGGGATTTTAAGGAACCAAAGAAGAAAGTTCCCGTCAGCGAGTTTTCTGACCTTTATGTGGCCGACACTCACAACACGACGGAAATTATTTGCATATAAAAATTCCTAAAAGGGTCCCACACTGTGTTTTCGTGTGAGCGTTGACATTCAAACCTACAGCTCAGGAGAAAGCCACAGACCCGCCGATGCTCTGCCGTCAGTTTCCTCTGCAGCCTGTCACTCATGAGCAGAACAAAGACTAAACTTCCTTTACATTTCTGATCAGATGACATGTCAATATGTTTACTTTTAGATTGTTATTGGAAAAAATAAAAAAAAAACCTGTTTCTAAAACATCATCATCATCTTCCTGCTTTGTTAAAAACCGTTGGACGTCATTTTTGATTTTCTTTTAGTAAAGTCTGACTTACTGTAAAATATAAGATTTTTTTAAAATTTCATTTACATTTAACCCCAAAAATTTTCTCAGATCAGATTTTTTTTAACCTTGAAATTTGGAACAAAAAAGAAAATAAATGCTGCAACTCCTAACGTCTGCTTTTTTAACAATTCGTCCTTCAAATGTTCCACAAATGAAAAAAAAGCTTATTTTTTTAAGATTCAGATTTTACTTTGTTCTAACAAAAATGTAAATCTTTGGGTTTTTGAGTTTCTTAATTTTTAGATCATGTTTAATAATGATTGTATTTCATTTTGGACATTTTTATGTCTGTTTTATGTTGTTGTTGCTTTTAATCTATTGCATTTTTTGACTTTTCATTGTTTTACTAATGTTTATTTGTGTCTTTTCTGTCAAGCACCTTGTGTTTGACGGCATGTTGATCAAAACTGATCCATAAATAAAGTTATAGATTTAGACAAAAGGAGAATTCAGGTTTTCTTTCAAACTGAATGATCAAATAAAAAGAAAACTTTCTTAATGTTCAAACCCGTAGAAAATTCATATCTCCAGTTATTGTTAAATTAAATGTCGGATAATTGAAGAAGACTCAGAAACAGGCATAATTTTGTCCATAAATTCACAGCTTAAGTCTTTGTTTCAGGATCGGCGCACTGTTCCTCCAGATTCCCGCTGAACTCCTTCGTCAGCACAATTAGGTTTAATAAAGTTTCATCTGAGGTTAATGTCTACACCTGACGCCAGCTGACATCCAAAGAGGATGTCAACACGCCACCGAGAGCTCATTTTTCCAGACGCCATGTTATTGTTTTTAGGAGTGGGAGGGTTTGCGAAACCAACAGTAAACACCAAACATCCTGGCAGATTTAGCGGACTTACTGGCTTTGCAAATGTTTGAATAACTCCTCAAACACCTCCTGCTCTCCACGGGCTTCAGCATCTCATTGCAGCTTTGTGGTTAAGTGATCGTTTGGCTAAATGAGGAGCCTCTGTCTCCACATGTTTGCGAGAGCCGTAATGACGCCGTACTCTCAGCAGGCTGGGGCGGCAATGCGCCGGATAAAGAGGGAGACCGCTGGGCCTCCGGCGTGCTGCGGTCCTGGATGATTCCCGTCCTGCGATGGACTCATTACTCTGCTCAGGGCTGATGCTCCAGCAGCTGCAGCACCTCTTTCCATTAGCAGGTGGCACATGAACCAACGAGCGGCTTCATTCCTGTTTTCTCATTTTCAACAGAAATTCTCTGTGATTTGAGGGTTTTTCCACATTTGAAAGCAAACTAGAAGTGAAGTCAGTTTCTCCCCATGTCTGTGCTTTTTAGCTTTTCTTTTGTTGTCTGAATATGTTGCATTTAACTCTTTAGTAAATTGTTCCACTTCATAAATAGAAAAAAATTAAGAACAAATCAGGACAAAAATGTAAAATAACATTTTTACATGTGTTTAGAAATCTTTCTAAACATTTCTAAACACATGTAACTTTTGATTAAAAAGTTTATCTGGGTTTTAAATGTTTCTTTGTAGTTTTTTTGCCTCTGTCTGGATGGAAAGACAGCCCTTTAAAGACAGAACCATAGCATGTGGGTTTAGTTTAGTTTAACAACCCTAACCCCGAGCCTAACCCTGCTCTAGACCAACAAATGAAACAGTTATTAGTGGAACAGTCGGACAAAGGGGCCTTGAAAGTTCACAATAGAAAGGCCGTGTGGCACAGCCACCATGTACATTTGGCACAGATAATAGGGGAGAATATACATGGAAAAGTGACAAAAGTTGTGGTACTTTACAAGAAATGTATCTAGAGGGAACCACTTTAAGACCACGGAAGAAGTACAAATAAACCGCGCTAAGAACACGCACACCAACGCTTCATTGAGCAGAAATCACATCAGCACCACGGTCAGCTCCCGCCCCGGGCATTTATGTTAAATTAGTCAGATGCTAGGTCCCAGCCGGGGGGGTATGGACTGCTGGAGGGGTGAAAGATCGGCTGATCATGTTTATTTTCCCGTCACACAATACGCGCCGTTTGTATGCATTCATGGTTCATGCGTGAAAAGTCCGTTAGACATTAGTGGAACGGTTGGGTAAACCCAGAAATTTGATCAGACATCTCGCAATTGCATAAGACCCACGCAATAATTGAGTTTAAACTACGTTAAATATGCACAAACTGCGTCATTTTCAACCAACAAAAAGTTTCGAACAGATCAAAACCGAATTCACGTAAAGACCCGTCGGCCGAAACCCTCGACGGACATCTGCGCACGTCGACGGATGAAGAACGTAAGAAACACTTATTAATATCACGTATGGATCAATGGAAACCGAAGTCTTATATGCGGAAAATGCCCAAAATGTTCGTAGTGGCTGTGTGACACGGCCTTGGAGTCACAATGAGCCTTTTATACACAATTTTTAGGAAATGTCAGCCTTTAAGATGATCCCACACACAATCCTCCATCACGGAGCTGCAGCGACGCACAACAAGACCTAAAAACACAGACGTACAGAACAGCTAAAAGATGAGACACAGAAATCTTGAAGCTCCATCAATATGAAATCAAAAAGCACACCCCTGATTAAGCACCGAATCAGCTGATTTACACAAAACTAAGTTGATTTTTAAAGAAAACCCTCCTTTGGATCTTCAAGAAAAGAGCCACTGACTGTAAATGAGAACTGGACTTAGTCACTCCTCCCCCCTGCCGTTTTTGAACATGTTCTTGACAATCCTCATTTTTCAAAATGTTTTCTCTATTTTTAGTTATTTAAGATGTAAACTGACCAATCAGATGCCCCAGAAAAAGTGGGTGGAGCCTGCTGGCCCCCCACGTCCGACGTTTGAAACATGTGACAGATTTTGTGCAACATGTTTTCAAGTGGTAGGGGCGTGGCCTTCCAACAAGCTCACTCCTGGTTGAAGAGAGTGGTTGCCATAGATACTTAGACCGACTACAACCAATCTCTATTTGGTTGGAGCTGGAATTCAACCATTTTCTATGGGTGACGTCCCACTCACTCACTCCATTTGAAATATGTGGTGACTGGAGGACCCCTGCAGGCCTCATTCGCTCCTTTATTAGCAAGGAACTCCAAATATAATACATATTTCATTTTTTTTAAATCATGGTGGTAGTTTTTGGTTGTTTAATGTTGACTTTTACCTCAAATCTGCATTTAAAGTCATTGAAATGTTTCGGAGGTTGGGAATTTCAAAACCATCTGAAGGCGGAACGTCAAAAGTCTCCGCCCAAACCTCCATCCACATTAACCTTTGACCTGGTCATGATTTTACAAGAAAAAAAAAATCAATCTGATAATTGCTGACATAGTAAGCCCCGCTTTATGAAGCGATGCATGAACGGCACGCCAAGTCCCGTTGTGTGCAGTCGCTAAGCCCCCTTTTATGTCACGCCCTGTGATCTCTGTTGACTCAGGAATGAGTGACATCTTTAGCTAACCTGCTTACCCCTCATTGTAATCTGCTAACCATATGACCTGAATGTTTTCCAGGATTAGCGCCGCAGCCGTTTTATCGTCGTTACACGATAGGAGTAAAGCTCAAAGTGAGGACGGCGAACTAAGTCCTGCCACGTCCCCGTGAGGAGTTGCAGAGCAGCAGATTGATCCCCGCAGCATGAAGATGTTGACACGACGGCGAGCGGCGAGCGTGCTTCTCCCCGCACATGTGCTGCTGTGATCCAAAACAGAGGAGCTGGTTTATGGATCTGCCTCTTCGTGAAATGGAAGCTTCTTGTAAATGTTGTTAAATTGGTTGAACGCAGCAGGGAAGAAGGAGCATTAATCAAACAAAAATTGGGAAGTTCTGATGAAAGAAATCCAGAAGAATTCCTTGTGTTTCTGAGCCAGAAACCACAGAACAAAAGTCTGTCTTTGAATATTCTCTGGTGAACAAAAAGAAACCTGTATAGTGGAAGCAAAGAGAACTGAGCCCGGGTTTCAAACAGAAACCTCTGAAAGTGTGATTTTAGTTTTGCATTCATCATCTTATGGAAGCGAATTTGCAGCATAATTAAAAATAAAAGTCAAAAGCAGAAATGATTTTTCATTTTCAAGATGAAGCTGCATTTTTTGACTCAAAACTAAAATGAAAAAGCAATCCATCAAAATGCTTTTTCATTTTCTACTTCAACACCGCTTAGTCTGTCATTTAATCAAAATGATAAAGAAAATGGTATTTGACATCATTTGACGTCATTTTCAAAAAGTTCTCTGGTAAATGTGTAGCAAAATTCATTTAGAAATGTCTAATTTGACAATTAAAATGGATTAACAGAAATGCTTTTTCATTTTCAAAATGTAACTGCATCAAAAGACTCAAAATTAAAATGAAAAATCAATACTTCAAATTGCTTTTTCATTTCTACTTTAAAACCACTTATTCTGTATCATAACTAAAACGAAAATGCAAAGAGGGGATTTCATTTTCATTTTCACATCCACCCTGCGAACATTGTCGCATATCTCAATTTGAATAAGCATTTCCAGCGGGGAGGCGGGGCGATGACGTCACTGCTTTCTCCGTGTGTCCGGCTGCTAACAGACACAGACATGCTAGGAGCAGTGTAGCTTTATGTTAGCGGCAGAGAAGACGGCTTTGTGATGGTTGTAAACTTCTGATGATTTTACACAGCTTCTCAGGACTACGTAGCAGCATTTCCGCCTTCTGCGGACGCACCGCGGTTCGTCGAAAGTCCCCCCCCCGGAGAAGCTTTTCTTCTTTGGACCGGCAGCCGCCTTTGCATCAAATAAGTTGCCACAACATGCAGCATGTATACAAATGCAGCTAGTATATGTGGAAAGTGGTTAATCCTCATTAAATTGGGTGGGTGCGGCTTGTAATCAGGTGTGCTCTATAACCCGGATATTACGGTACCTTAAAAGTGTTAAAATAATCTTATGGCAGCTTGAAGAATTTAACGAATGAAAGAAATCCCTTTATGCATTTGACTAATCGGATGGACCCGTTCATGTTGTTGACCAGTCAGATGGAGCCCTATTATGTTAGATGTAGACCAAGGTCATTTGGAGGATAATTTAAGTAAGGGTTAATGGCCGACGGAGTGTGCGGTTACTACTTTTTAACGCACGCCGTGGAAGCCTGAACCGGTTGCTTCCGCGAAGTGCGTTAAAAAGTAGTAACCGCACACTTCGAAGGCCATTAACCCGCTTATACCATGGTCATTTACAAAAAAAATATTTTTCAATCAGTTTTAGTACTTTATTCTTGTTTTTTTTTCGATTTTGGATCACTTTTCTCATAAACAGCGTACTATGCTGCGCATCGCGCCGCATCACGTAACATATAGTACATATATATAACATATAGTCCGCGTCGCGCAGTACCACTGCTGCAGTCAAGATTCGGCGATATATATATGCTGATCGTCCCGATGGGTTGAATAAAGCATCAATTCAGAGGGAAAGTTAATCGCTTACCGCTTGTTTTTGCCCAGATGATGAAGCAAAAGGTTGTTTTACAGAAGCCGGCGCAGTGATACAAATCATTTAAGCTAGCCGACCGGAACTGCTTTTTTTACCGTGCGGTTATCAGGTTTTAACGCATACCCAGCAGCCAATCAGAATTGAGTATTCACCCGGACCATGGTATAAGTTATGTTAACTCTTTTTTAAATTAAACTGTGTCAGTGAAATGGAAATTATGTTATGGTTTGTTTTGCTTCTTGTTCTAGTAAAGCAAATCATATTGATCACTGATTTTGCATATTGCTAGTTTTCCTTTTATCGTGCAGCCCTGCAAAAAACCATAAAGCACCTTAGCAAAAATATACTTCTGAAAAAAAGCGTCTGCATTAATTTCTTGAGAAAATGTTCTGACAATAATAGTTTAAAAAAAATAATAAACAAATGTCTCTGTTTGAAATGACATTTTCTTCATGGAAAAATTTCCATTGTCGCTGAAACAAACCTCTGCAGCTTTTTGTAGAAGTTGTCAAGATTCCGATTGCAAATGAAAAGAGCGGCCATCAAAACATGCAGCCAAGCATTAAACAAAAGATGACACTTTCTGAAAAACATTTATCACTGCGGGAAAATTAAAAACTGCGATTCCTTATTGTGCATCTGAAATCATGTTTCACTAAATAACCTCATCATCACAGGAGAAGTTACTAAACAAAAGCAAACACATAGATTTGAATTTACTTTACTTTCAAATTTCATTAAAGAGAACAAAAAAAAATCTATTTATGAAACCGACCATAAACAATAACAACCCAAAACAAAGCATCAGAGAGAAAACACAGGAGTGAAGACGCTGACAGCAATTGTGAGTCACTGTGTGATTGTCTGTGGATGAAGAAGCAGGCGCGTCTTCCTCACACTTCATCTGCAGAGCTTCGCTTTTCTAAATAGGCATCTCTGGTGAGGGGGGGCGAGGGGGTCAGAGGAGCATGTTTGACAGAGCTGCTGCAGCGCTGAGGTCAAAGAGCTGGGCAGGTCCTCCAGGACCAGCAGGCAGCCAGGCGGGAAGACCCCCACCATCCCCAGCGCCAGGGTTCGCTCACAGCGGAGAACAAGACGAACCGGTTCACCTGAGATCAAACCCCCCACCTGATGGAAGCTCAAAGTGGACAACTCAAGGATTTCTGATTAAAAAAAAGGGAATTTTATATTTCAGAGCGTTTGAACAAAGATTTTTATAAACATTTCCATAAAAATGCAATTAAAGAACAAATATATTCTAGCGTCTAGAGGCCAAAAGGAAATACTATGGAGATTGAAAGCAGCCCCCTCCCAAAGCCTTGCCACACTTCGCCATCTCACCCTGCTAATGCTCTGGCAAAGCATTTGGCCTTGCATAGTCTTTGGCACCCTTTTCATGAGGGTCAAAGGTCAAGCAAAGCCCTTCTGTTCCATTACCTCTCACAGAGTCTGTGGTTGTGCCCAAATTCCGGGCGCGCATTTAATGTCATCACTTGGAGGGGGGGTGGGCTTGATCACTTTAAAATAAATATTTTTTCGCCATACTGGACAATTTCTGACATTTTGGCGAGTTTTCATGCATGTTGAGAAGGTTTTCACAATATTCTGGTAGAAAATGTGCAAGTAAGAGAAAAAACACCACCTTTGCGAGGTCGCCACGGTAACGAAATCCCAAGTCGACCAAACTTAAAACCAGTATTTTTCCCCAGAAGCTTCCAAATGATGCTGTGGGAGTCAGGAGAAGATAGACTAAAATCCCTTAGAGATAAGAACAAATTTACAGCCAGGCTTTTTTTTTTCTAAATGCCAGATGGCTGCCCCTTCTAAAGGTCAAAGGTCAACAAAATTGTGGTTGTGGATGGAAACCTTAACCTTGTAAGACGTTTGTAAAATTTGGTGAAGATCGCTGGAACAAAAGTTTTCTTGTGTAAATGTTGATAAAACTGAATTGAAGCATTAAAACTGCCCAGTGTGTTGCATAGAAAGGAGCAGAATTACAGGAGGCCTCCTGCTGAATCCCGACCGGTCTGCCCCTCCCTGCTGTTAAATGTTCATAAAGTACATTAATGACAAGAAGACAGAAATGAAAAAAACACATAAAACATCATTTCATAGGATACTTGAAATGTCTGTTGTTATTTGAAACATTTACTTTTATTTTTGTGCAAAGTTTGTTTTTCTCCTCATGTAAAGTTACTATTACTTATTGTATATTTCTATTTTTCTTGCTGCAGTTTTGTAGTGAAACCATTCTAAGTTCAGACTCAGGTACAATATGATGGAGGATTACTTAAGTGTAGCAGAGATGTTGTCTTTTCTTTGTGGTGAATTCTTCTTCTTGGGGATTTTGCATTTCCAATTTTCCCCCTGCATGACCAGTGGCGGCTCTACAAGGTTCTTACTCCCGCGGCGAGTTGGATTTCAGGCCGTCCCAAACTCTGGGATATAACAGATACTGGAAAACCAAGTAGTGGCACAGATTCTTTTTGTTTGTTTGTTTTATTTCCAAGCCCTGAGCCGCCGCCCCCTTTAAATTTGCGCCCCGGGGAATGGCCTGCACGGCCCGGCCTAAAACCACTACAGTCTATGACTAAATGAAACTATTTCGTTACCAAAAATTAGGGTTACTAAAAATAGTTGAACCCTTTACATTCAGTTTATGTGACGTTGATATTATTATTTTTGTCTCCACCTCAATCCTCTCTCTCACTGTTGTAATTAAACAACATGTTTTCTTTGGTAGAACTACACCAGCACACTAGAAGTTTTGCTTCTATTAAAAATTTTGCATTGAAGTTATTTGTTATGTTTCCTGGCAGCTGAGGAAAAATACATTATTACTTGCTGTATTTTAACTGGCAGAGCAACTGAAATACTTACTTTGCCGAGTAACTAATTACTTTTAAGATGCACAAACTGAGTCAATTACTTTGTGGGCAATGTAGTAACTGTAACTAGTTACTTTTTTAAAGTACAAAACACCTCCTAAACACACGTGACTGGAGTCACTCTCAGCCCATATCATCACAGTCCCACCTCCTTCCTCCTGTCCCACATGTTCGGTAGCATGACGGCGGGAAGCTGCCGGCTTCTAACGTCTCTATCCGGCGTCCCCGGGGACCGCCACTCGTCATCTCCCTCCTCTGACTCGCAGGAAAATCCCCTCGTTTGTTCAGATTCAATCCATTCAAATCCTGCGGAACCATTGTGCTCCTGCCGCCACGGCCCTCCCCCGAACCTCCCCGGTGAATACAGGCCACATTTGATCCGTCTTCACATGAGAGGTCAGCTTGGGGAGGCGACACACTCAAAGACTGACGCCGCTTGTTCTACGATTGGCCAACAAATATCTATGAATGTGGGGGAAATGAACAGCAAAAGGCACATCTAATAAATCAGCTTTTCACTTTAAATGAAGCAAAATAAAATGTCTACATTAGATTCCCTCATTCGGACTGTTTTGAATGCTTTATGGTCTGTCGATTTAAAGAGTGAATAAAACAATTTGCCTCGGAAACGGAACCAAAGCTTTTTGCTTTTGTGATCAAACTCGCCTTATGAGGGGAAATCTCAATTTTCTTGAAAGCTGTTTAAACTGTTTACTGGCCACCTGACAGCAGCAAATAAAATATTAAAACATCTCACTGACATCACCTTTTCAGCTCGTTATAAAACTCCTGCAAGGATAAAAACAAAAAAAAAAATTACCATCTAGATGAGGGTAAACATCCTCCATTCGGTCTGACAGAGTTCTGCCGACAGCAGGCAGGTTTTAAACTAAGGAAGGAAAATTAAAAAAGGAAAATCCCTTTCAATTTTGTTTTAATGTGTATTTATTGCTTCCCAGCATTTCACACTTTTAGGATTTTGTCGTTTTTTTATTTATTTATTAATAAATAAAGTCCTTCAACTTCAGAATTTGAAAATGAAAGTAACTAGCATCCAAACAGGAAGTGAACATCATCATCACTTCCTGTTTCAGACTCGCATCCATCAAGTTAAAAAGCATTGTTTCTTCAAGTAACCACTAGGAATCAAGTCCCACAGAAAAAATGAACCCATTCGATCCAGGCTGGGGACAAACTAACCCTTCCCTACCATTTTATGGGTACGGTTTGAAACCCCATTGGTTGAAGAGCCAGAAAACCCATTGATTGACTGAGGCTCATTACGACAAAAAGAGAAAGCCTCTTCGCTGCCCCTAATCTTCTCTCAAACGACATTGAATGCTTTGTTTCTATGAAGAACCAAAAACATGAGCTGCTGGATGACCAACTTTGAGTGGAAACGCTCACCTGAATGGCCTGGACCAGTCCAAACCGGACCGCACCACTCAATCCAAACACTGTTCCAGACTGGCATCAATAAAGTTACTTAAGCTAAATTAAAAGGGGAATTATAGTGAAAGAAAGGATAAATAAATGTTGAAATTCTTTATTAAAGAAATGTTTAAATGTAATCTGCTTAGAGTTTAATCCCATTCTGTGAATAAAACATCAGGTTGAATCTTTTAGGAACTAAAGGAAAACAAATGGCGTATACTTATATAGCGCCTTTCTTCCTACAAGGACAAAGCGCTTTACAGTCACAGACCCATTCACCCAGTCACACACACATTCACACACACAGTCACACACTGGTGGTCGAAAACAGGAGGTAAAATATTCAGAATTACATTGTCTTTTTTGTTTTTCCTCTCTTGTTTTCTCTGTAAATGTGTTTGGAAGATTCCAAAAGTTTCAGAGTGAAGTTGGATCTGACAGTTTATCTGTAAACTCATTTAGCATCAGATGACAAAATCAGAGGTTGTCAAACATTCAATATTTGACTGCAGCTCCAAACTGTCATCTGCAATCTGCATTGCTCAGTTTGACGGTATGCCGGAAGAATAGGAACCGTGAGTCTGTGTGTGGAAGCAGGTGCATTCATTCCTCCCCCATCCATGAAACCCCCCCCATCTCACACACAGATGTTGCCCATCACAGACAGACTCCTGCAAACGTCTGAGTTTGTAAACCGAGATGAGGAGCCGATCGTCCGCCGGAAACCGTTTTTCTGTTTCCCTCCTCTGTCCGGGTCACAGATGACCGTCGAGTCAGGAGCAAATCCTCCAGGTGAGGTGTCTGATGGGAGTTTGCTGACTGACCGACAGGAGAGGAGGGGAGCTGTGTTGAGACGAGGCACGGGGAAAAAAGCAAATGATTGAATAACTGTAATTAAAGCAGTTATTCGTTCGCCGAGCACCTGCATGAGGGATGATATAGCTCCTTAATTCGGCGCCGTCTAACTTCTCTCAGCCGCTGGATGCAGCATCGCCTCATTAATTGCTGATTGGCATCGAGCTGCTCGCAGGAACAAACTGTTTACTCTGTCTTGTCTGCTTTCTTTGGCGGCATGTGGCGGCAGCATCACTCAATGCAGCATTAAGGCCTATTGTGGCAAACACAGGCAACGCTGATGTTCTTTTGTGGACAGGTTTATTCACATCCTTGAGAAAAGTAGGCGCGTATTAGGAGGTGTTTTTACCAACGGGTCGGAGGATCAGACGGAAAAATAAAGCTCAAAAAGCTTTATTATTCCCTACGCAGGTAGAAAAGTAGAGTTTGGGAAGACGTTCTCAACGTTCAACCATTAATCATCACTCAAGAATCTTTTAGGAATTTCGTGAAAAATGTTCTGTTTTTAACAAAACAAAAGAGAGAGTCTCACATCTCTACCTTTCAAACACCGGCGGTTGCAAATGAAGCCCCGCCCACAAAGACGCTACACAAAAGCCGCGGTTACATGTGGAAAATATCTTGATCGGATCAATGGTCGGATTAAAATCCAACCGTGTACATCGGATCAGAAAAACCTTTTCCGATTAGAACAAATGTTCGCATGGGTCTCACTTTCGGTGTGAATAAATCCTTTGGGCATGCGCAGTAGTGTTTGAAAATACCAGAAAAAAGGAAATGAGTCCCACAGTAAACAAACCTTGCTGCCATATACATTCATGCAGCAGCTCGGTAATATACTAGATGATCTTCTAAACGTGCTTTTATTAATGTTATGAATATTATGAAGCACCTGTTCCCTCATCATTTTATTTTTAATCCGTGTGGTCAGTGCTTTTTCTGTTGAAGAACGGAGCCGGAAGAAGCCAGTGTTAGGAGAGGCTAACATGCGCTAACAACAACAATAGCTTTGGATGAACATAAAATCCATCCAGGAAATTCTGCAATCTGTATCTTGGCTGCACGTAAATATGTGGGAATAACGTCAGCCTTTCTTTTGTCGGGACATGACTGGAAACACAAATCCATGTTTGAACGGTTTCTAAGGACATTTCGACGGATCGCAGTCCAAAGTCTCCCACACATAACAAAACAACAAAACGCACATGTAACAATGCATGCTGCCGCCCCTCAAACACAAAGTTATAAGTCCGGCTGCTCCGCTCAGAGGACTGCGCATGGTCCAGACGTCACGGGGCACGAAGCACGCCTCCCCCGCACCCCCCTCGTGAGGTGTGTAAGAGAGGGGAGAGGCGAAGAGACAGCGGGGCGAGGGCGGGGCGAGGGCGGGGCGAGGGCGGGGCGAGGGCGGAGCAGCGCTTCGCACCGGGCCTCCGCAGAGCAGCCGGTCAGTCCTGTTTGAGCTCCAAAGCTTCTCTGGAGCAAAACACTGTCTGTGCATGACGTTAAACCAGAGCAGTAGTGACACACAATCGGAATGAACCGTTTACATGAAAAGCGATCGGCATACCTATCTCGATCGGAAAGAACTTTTGATCCAAACGAGTCTGATCGGGGCAGAGTATTCCCAACGGCGTGTTTACATGACACATTTACTTCCGATCAGGCGTTCTTTCCGATTACTTTTGTCCATGTAAACGCAGCTATTGTTGGCTGTATAATACCGGATGAATGGCGTGTGACGTCACCCGTAGAAAATGCCTTGTTTCCAGTTCCAACCAATTGAAGTCGATTCAATCTGCAGTTTTCAGTGATAAGTTGGTCGCCATGTTGGAACCAGACGTCCTCAGTGAGCCGTGATTGGTCCGTCTAAATTTCTATGGCAACCACTCTCTCCAATCAGGAGTGAGCTTGTCTGAAGGCTCAGTCCAGTTCTTAGATACGGTCAGTGGTTCCACATGACGATTCAGTTTCATCAGAAGCACGGTGAAGGCCATCTTTGGGCCGTTCAGAGGGGGAGACATCATCAGTGTGCAGAAAACATGGATCATCAACAACAAGAATAATAAACTTTATTTCTGTTGCACCTTTCAAGATAAAAATCAAAGCGTTTCACTGTAAAACCCAAATTATAAAATAAAATTAAGAAAAAATCATTTTAAAAAGATAGCTTTTTAGCTGCTTTTTAAAAGAAAACAGAGAGTCAACGGATCAGAGAGGAAGGGAGTTCCAGAGGGATGGAGCCACTGCTGGAAAGGCTCTGTCACCTTTAGTTTTTAACCCTGCTGGGAGTGGATGGCTGAAAAAGGTCTTTTATATAGAGCAGTGCTTGGTTATTTAGAGCTGTGTTTGTTAAAACCAGGATTTTAAAATGCACTCTGTAGTGGATGTGGAGCCAGTGCAGCTGGATTAACAACGGGGTGACGTGTGAAAACTTGGAGGAATTAGTTACAAGCCTTGCAGCAGCGTTCTGGACATGCTGGAGCGGTTCTAGTGATTTTTTTTGCTTAACCCTTGTGCTGTCTTAGATGACTCCACCCTTACATTGACGTGTTCTCCCTACCATGACAAAGGTGGATAAAGGTGGAAAGATTTCATGTAATCCATGGACACCAGTGAAGATCACAAAATCATTAAAGAAAAAAGGTTCAGAGCACTGACTAGTGCAGGGGTGGGCAATTCCAGGCCTCGAGGGCCGGTGTGTCTGCATGATTTCCAGATACTCTTGCCCTACTCATGGCTGATTACTTGGTTCAGGTGTGTCCATCCAATTAGAACATGCCAGAGCAGGGTATGCTGGAAAACATGCAGGAATGCGGCCCTCAGTGCCCACCTCTGGTCTAGATGACCCAACTCCCAATGTTAAAGTGCCTGGATAGCACAAGGGTTACACATGTGAAGATGGAGTCGCAGTAATCAAGGCGAGAAGATATGAAAGCGTGGATGAGCATCTCCATCTCAGAACACAATTAGACTCAGTTTGGCAATGTTTTTAAGATGATAAAAAGAAGAACGAACGAGTGTGCCGACATGAGAGTCAAGCGATAAAACCAGAGTCACCCCGAGGTTCCTGACAGACGGCTTGATGGAGGATGCAAGTGGACCGAACCACTGGACTATCTGGGGGAGGCAACTGTCAGGAGCACAGACTAAGACCTCAGGTTTGGCTTCATTTAGCTGGAAAAAATTCTTATTCATCCAACTCTTGACTGAATCCAGACACCTACATAAAAACTGTATTTTAAAAACATCCTGGGGTTTAAAAGGTAAATGTTTATCACCGAGATTCTGTCACCTATAGATATACATAGTATAGATATGGCCGTATTATTATTATTTAGTACAGTAGTGCCTATAGTTCGTCAATCGTTTTCGCACAGATCCTTCATGGTACAGCCTTATGTTCCCTCTCCCCCTCTTAGATCAGCTGATCTGCTGCTGCTGAAAGCATGACTTTTTCCTTAAAAATCATGACTTCCTGCTCATAAATGTATTTATTTTTGTCCCCAATACTCCGTTGTTTGGAAATAACTGGCAGAGGGAGAAATGAAACGATGTAGGATTGAAGAGACGCTGCTGAAGAGAAGGTTTGCAGTTTTTTTTGCGAGCTTCGAGACTGAAAATTGTTTACATTGGTCAGCTAATGAAGGCCAAGTCTGAATTCACAAGACGGAAAACAAATCGTACGGAAATACAAACTCCAGCTTCATCCTGAAACGCCAAGCTGACCCCCCCCCAATTGAAATAGAGTCCTTTCAACGTGACTGAGAACTCTAAACGACTAAACATGGTAAAACAGACATTTAAAACTGTAACATAGTGAAGTTCTTTATTTACATCAACTATATAGATTCATATAGAAAACAGACACAGACTCATTCTAGTGCTAAACAGATTCTTTAATCTGCAGAACACACCTGCCAGTCACAGAGAAAGGGTTCAAACCCAAAAGGGCGTCGATTATAAAACCTCCTCCAGACAAACAGCCGGATGTCTGCATGATGGACTGGAGGAGGGATGAGCTATACGTTCTAATACGTCCAAATACAATTATATGAACTGATAATTACAGAGAAGGCAGAACCTGTAATTACCTCCAGTTGAACGACGAGGACTTCAGCTGATGGGAAGTTAATAGCTGGTTATGGAAGATAATGTGGTCAGAATTATGTTTGTCTGTCAAGATAGTTTGATAAACTCCAAACTTATAAATAGTAAATTAGTGGCTTCATGTCAGTCACTTCGCTGAGTGAAGGTTGCTGTTTTTAATCAGAGAATGCTTCATTCCCCTCAAAGAAAATCCACAGGGTGGAGAAAACGTTTACTGGGAGATCATTCACAGAAAAACACTCAATGCGTTCATCTTTGGAGGCTTTTAGGGAACTTTTCAAGTCAGTCCTGCTTCGTTAATGAGGAAACGTGATCTTATCTTGAAGGAGCTTTGATGCTTTCATGTAAACTCTTAAGAGGGAAATAAGAGGGAAAAAAAGCAAACAAGGCGGACGAGGATGAAGATCACAGGGTTCAAGCTGTGATGGGGAAAACTGAAAGGTCTGGTTTCCTCTAAAGGCCGTGTCTCACAGCCTCTAAGAACATTTAGGGCATATTGCACCGATAACAACTGGTCATATGTAAACCTACGTGGTAAATAGGGCTGTCACCAACCAACATTTCAGTAGTCGATTAGTCCAGTGTTTTGCAATCTCACATGCGTTTTTGTGATTATTGTGGCAGAAAAAGCTGGAAGTTGCAGCTGTTTTTTCTAAAAGATGTAATAAAAGTTAAGGTAGAAGATTTAAAAACTGTTTGATGTGTGTTTGTTGTGGTTTCAAGTCGTTTAACAACAAAGACCTATTGTGCGTTGAGATGCTGTCACTTTACCCAGTGCATCATGGGAGATGTAGTGCAAACAGAACGCAGAAAGACTCTGAGCTTGTTTGTGACATTGTTTTGTTCACTTGTTCCACGGTCTGACACCGGATTCTGTGGAAAGCTACACCGCTAAAGACGAGCTTTAGCTGGTATTTTTGTTGGAACTGAACTGAGAGACTTTATGAGCAGAATCAGAACAAGGAAGTGAAGACTTTAACCACCTCTGATTGGTCAGACTGATGACGTATGATTAAGCCTCCAAGAATGATTGGTGGAGACAGTTAAAGGGGCGGGGCTTTTCTAAATACAGTTATAGCTGCAGCTAAATCGCGGTACCGTGATTCTCATCAAAATGTCTTTAATTCAATCAAAAAAAAAACAAGAAAAATGTATTTTATGATCTTTCATATTCCTAACTACTCAGTGTTTTATCAGGGCCTGTTTGGATGAACACAGAGCTGATATCCTGGAGATGGAAAATGTTTTTAAATCAGTTAATGAGGGCAATTTCCCACGGCACACCTGACCAGCACACTGGCTGAAAAACATTGGATTAGTCAACGATTATAGGGGTGCTTAAGCACCTGCCCTTCTTGCCTCGTACTAAAAAGTCCCCTGTATTTAATTTTTTAATCAACATTAATACATTTCTGCTATCGATACAAGAACAACAGTGGAAACAAATCCTCCCAGTGTTCTATTGCACCCATTTTCTTGTAACCCGGGGTTTCTGAGCTGCTGCTTCTGTCTTTGCGGCTCCGCTTGGATTCAGAGCCGCCAGGTTCAAATTTCAGAAAAACGCTCTATATTAGTCAAGGAGACACGTTTTACTTAGTAAACAGATTAACTAACCCTCCAACCCAGCTACCAATAGAACTGGTTTGCACACCTAAATGTAATGAGTTTGCTGTATTTTTTAATGACAAGGTTCAGGGCATTAAAAAAGCCATCAACTCCACAACACATATAACTATCGAACGGCCACCTACTCACTCTAAGCTGACTCACTTTGTACCTGTCACTGACCAAACTGTCCAAGAGACCATCACCCGTCTGAGCTCGTCTACATGCTGCCTTGATGTGTTACCCACTAGATTTCTAAAGTCTGTCCTGAACAGTGTGTTGCCATCAATTACTCAAATAGTTAACATGTCTCTTCAATCTGGAATATTTCCAGAGGCCTTAAAAACTGCAGTCATTAAACCTCTCCTGAAGAAAAACGGTCTTGATCCCACTGTACTGAATAATTACAGACCTATCTCTAATCTGCCATTTTTAGGAAAAGTCCTTGAAAAAGTTGTCTACCAACAGCTCACTGACTTTCTCTTATTAAACAATTCGTTTGATGTTTTCCAGTCAGGTTTTAGACCCCATCATAGCACAGAAACTGCTCTTATCAAGGTAACCAACGACATCCGCCTGAACACTGATGATGGCAAAGTCTCTGTCTTAATCCTGCTAGACCTGAGTGCTGCCTTTGATACTGTTGATCATGGGATCCTTTTGCACAGACTCCAAGACTGGGTTGGCATCTCTGGATCTGCCCTAAGTTGGCTCAAGTCTTATCTAGAAGACAGGAAATATTTTGTTGAAATTGGGAGTTGTGTCTCAGACTACATGGCCTTGACTTGTGGTGTGCCCCAGGGATCGATCCTGGGACCCCTTCTGTTCAACCTCTACATGCTGCCACTAGGGCAGTTAATACGCAGTAATAACATATCTTATCACAACTATGCAGATGATCCTCAGATCTATGTGTCACTGACAACAGGTGAATATGGGCCGTGGATTCTCTCAACCACTGCCTCCAACAGATCAGCGCGTGGATGCAGAACAACTTTCTCCAGCTAAACTCAGACAAGACCGAAGTTATTATTTTTGGCCCACAGAAACAAAGAGAAAGTCTCAGCAGCTACCTTCATTCTCTGTCTCTTAAACCCTCAAATCAAGTCAGAAATCTAGGGGTAATCATGGACTCTGACCTGAACTTTAACAGCCATATCAAGTCAGTAACATCAGCGGCATTTTACCATCTGAAAAACATTGCCAAAATCAAAAACATAGTGTCAAAGCCAGACCTGGAGATACTTATTCATGCATTTGTCTCCAGCAGGTTAGACTACTGTAACGGCCTGCTCACCGGCCTCTCCAAACGAGCTGTAAAACAGCTTCAGTACATCCAGAATGCTGCTGCTCGAGTCCTGACCAGAACCAGGAAGTATGATCACATTAGTCCTGTGCTCAGGTCTCTGCACTGGCTCCCTGTACCTCAAAGAATAGACTTCAAAGCAGCTCTGCTTGTGTACAAGTCTCTCCATGGCCACGCACCAAAGTACATCTCTGACATGTTAGTGCCATATGAACCATCTCGTACTCTGAGGACCTCAGGGGCCGGCCTCCTATTGATTCCCAGAGTCAGAACTAAACAAGGGGAAACAGCGTTTCAATATTCTGCAGCTAAAATCTGGAACAGCCTCCCTGAAGTCGTAAGACAGGCCTCTTCTGTGTTCATGTTCAAATCTAGACTTAAAACATTTCTGTTTAGCCGTGTATATGACTGAAAGGTACTATCTGCACCTTTCTTTCCTTCCTTTATTTTTAAATCAGTTTTCAATTTTTTTTTTTCTTTTCTTTTAAAGTAAATTTTATGTTGATTATTTCTATGATGTATTGTGATTTTAATGCATTCTTCTGTTTTGTGAAGCACCTTGAATTACTTTGTGTATGAATTGTGCTATACAAATAAACTTGCCTTGCCTTGCCTTACTTTAGCCTGATGTCTGAGCGGCGCATCAGTTCAACACAGAGCAGATCATGCCGGGACCGGAAGCTGGGGATAGCAGTACAAAACAAAACACGGGGGGGATCTTCAAATACATGAACAGTTTTTATGGCAAGTTCATAGCTTCTGACACTAAATGTGTTTGTTTAACGTTTTGTTTTTTGATTAGTCTTGCCTTCTTTAAAATCTGGATCATTCAGTTCCACCATCTTTTTGTATCAAAACCTTTCCAGTCACAACAAAATGGCTGTGTTTAGCGGATAAGACGCAAAGGAGAAATTAGCCGTGGATCCCAACATAAAACCGGAGTCACACTGGATCCAGCAGCCAGGAAATGGTGTAGGAGGCTTGGAGGCAGAAACCTAAACATTTAATAAATAAACCGAAGCAGGACAAAAACCGTGGAGAAGCAACAACCAGATGACCTGACAGTGTCGACCTGAAAACCAGTCGCTGCAGACATTTAACAGCAATGAAGACAGCTGTGGACGAGTAACATGACCATAGAGTGACTGACAGAGAACAGAACATGATCAAAAACACCACTGAAAGACTGAACTGCAACAGTTAGAAAATAACATTATATATAATGAACCATTTCAGCATTCTGGGGATGAAAGTCGTAGGAAGTCTATGTTTAAACCGTTTCCATCTGGATTCAACTTGATTTCTGCCTGCAGATGCACATGGTTTCAACATAAACAGCCTCCAAGTTTAGGATAAAGTTAACAAACTAATGCTGACAATAATCTATTTCACATTGAAAAAATGACGGTTATGTCACTTTCACCTAAACGGGTATCATAGAAGGAATAGTTATCTATTAGAAGTTTACTTAATTTCTGCATTTTCTAATAGGAAAATTTTTTTAATTTTGCTGCCTTTTTCCGACTTTGTGCCTTAGAAATCCTCGGCACATCCCAGACTGTTGACAAGGTGAAACATTGTCGTGTGTGTACTGAGTGTATTGGGAAGTATTTTTAAGAAGCGGCTGGGTAGCTCGGTTGGTAAGGTGGGAAGCTACCATGCAGGAAACCAGGGTTCGATTCCCGGAGGGGATTTAGCAATGGTACTGGGGGCAATTACCATATCAATGGCGAGCAGTTAACATCACCCAGTGAGGGTCCTTAGGCAAGACTCTTAACGCTACTGCCTCCCGAGCGCGGTTTCGGCTGCAGCTCACCGCTCCCCAAGGGGATGGGTCAAATGCGGAGAAAGAATTTCCCTTCGTGGGATAAAATACAGTGTATAAAAAAAAAAAAAAAAAAAAAAAATGGAAGCTACGTGCACTAATGGCGTACGGGTGATGCTGTCGTACGGTGTGCTTATGCCACTGGCTCCTTCCTGGCCGTACGGGAATGTGACACGCAAGGACCTATAGGACGTCCACACAGACGACACTCCTGTTGTCTAATTTCATCAATTCAAACTAGTCAGGCAGCAGCAAAGAGGGAGAAATGATCAGCAGGATGTGGGGGGGTTAGAAAACACTGTACGACATGCATCTGTCTCACCTACGTCCCCCTCACTTACTTTTTGTATTGTGTGAGTGCTCACGTCGACCTGTCGCCCGCAGCATGCCCGTGGAAAAAAATGTACATGAACATCTTCTCTCTAGGGGTTCACCGGGCGCTACAGCATTCATATTTCATGTAAGCCACCTGTGTTCACCTTTCAGAGTTGAGCATTTTTCACCCGGACAGTTGGGACGAAGGTTGTGTCCAATTTCTTCACTGTGCACTTCATTGTGCGTTTGCCTTTTTGTAGTGCTGTTTAAATCTACAACCCCAAAATCCAATCGTTTTTTGTAGCCTAAATCTTAAATCTCATCGACATGGCGTCTCCTGAAACAGACGGATCAAAGTTTAAACAAAGCATCCTGTTTATGCATGGAGACGTCCCTCGCATGACGCGATTCCACCCGCCGTGATAAATGTTCGCACTGTAAAGTTTAGACGAGCTGACGAGTTTTGGATTTCTAGAAGTTTCTGCCCCACATGTCAGCTCTGGGCTTGTAACCGTGTGTGAAGACTGAAGCTGTTGCTGCTCTGGTGCCTCCTCACCTGACCAGAAGCTGAAAAACGTCATATTCGTGTTTGGAGGCAAAGAGAGGAATCTGTGGCAATCCTCTCTAATATTTACTCTCCTCCTGCGAACGCCGCTGCCTTTGAGGAGCAATCAAACATCTAGAGATGGCTGCAAGATTCTCCCTTTAAGCCGGCGGGTTTCATTTGGGAAAGAATGCCTTCTGTCGGTGGGATTTGCAGCCATTTCATTTAAATCCATCTGTTTTTAAGGTGAGAAAGAGTGGAGCGGCAGAAAGAAAACAGCAGTATGTTTGTGCATCATATTGTGCTTGATGTAATGTAGGTCAGTGTTCTGCACAGCAGCAGATAAGACACGGGGAACAAGTGTTGTGTGTACTTACAAGAAAATATCTGTCAAAATTGCAATTGACAGATCTACAAGAGGCTTCGTTCTCCCTCTTTTTCCTTTTTTTGTTCTTCTCTTTTTTGGCCAGGGAAGTGTTTCTTTCGTCATTAGCATTTTTGAAAAGAGGGCCAGAGATTTGGGCCTATCTGCCTCCACTCTCTGTCGCAAAGCCAGTCTGGCCCAGGTTGTTATCTGTGCACTACAGAGGTGCAGCTGTTTAGCAAATGGATTTGCAGATTTTTAAAGGGAGATGAGGAGAAAAAAAAGAGGGGGAAGAATAAGGTATTCACAGCAATCCTCCCCAAACTGGCATTTTTGCAGAGTGTGTGTGTGTGTTTGTGTGTGAATGTGGTTCCTTCTGAATCTTTACTGTTTTCTGAGGCCCACATTATTTTTGGAAATGACATTAAGCACAAAAAAAGCATGAAAAATGCTTATTTGCTCTTTCCCTGCGTTCCTTTATTCACTTTCCAGGACTCCCAAAGGGCCTTTTTTTCTTCTTTTTTCTCCCTGGAGCGGGCACCGGCGCCGCTCCGGTCCCCTCGCCGGACTCTGGGAGGAACCAACGAGGGGGGGGGGCGGTGCGGCTGTCTTTAGCACAGCTGCTGGCAAGTGCATCTCTTTTGTCTGATGGGCCCGAGCACGCTTTCGCACGGACACGTGGAGGAATTCTGGCTTCAATCAAGCCCCCCCTCCCTCCGTCCCTCCCCCATGGGAAAGGAGCAAAGGCTGGCTTTTGTGAGTGGGGGGGGTATGTCCTCGTCTCACACACACACACCCCGCCTGCCTCCCCCTCTTTCACTCCTTGCAGAAACAGTTTACAGCTGATGAAACCGACGCAGACCGTCTGACCTGCAGGTACAAACACAAAAAAACAACAACAAGCAGAAAAACGAGCTGTAAATAAAGTTCCATCTCCAGCGAGTCTTCAGGTTTTATCTGCCTCTATTCCAGCGAGTTTTGAACGCTGTGCCATCTGTAACAGCAAATCAATCCATGCATGTAAGTTATTCATGCCGTCACCCAGCCTTCCCACTCATCCATTCTGCTTAACGCGCCTGCAGCGCTGCTGGCTGCGCCCGCTTTTATTTTTAAGAGAAGTTTTACTTTGAGATCAGATTTGATCTCACATTTCCAAATGTATTTACCTGACAAAACATACTTTTTTTCCCAGGTTTTTTTTACAGTCTCAGTAATCCAGGTGATCTCGTTTTGAAGTTGAATGTCAGCATTTGGACTTCAAGTCTTCTTACTCTGAAACATTTCACCGCTCATCCCCGGGGATCAGTCTGGATTTCTTTAAGAGTTCGTTTTTCTGCCTGGTTGTCGTCAGACGTGTTTGAGGCCTTTTATCAGGCCTGAGCGAAAAACTAAGAGGGAAACTCCTGCTGCCATTTGAAGAAAGGCAAAAGCTGAACAGCCTTGAATCACTAAATTCACCGGGTTCAGCTAAAACAAAGATTCTGAGATGTTTCAAACAATTAAACATTAGAGATCCACCACCTGTAAAAACCTGAAACAGAAGAAAAACGTTCCAGGAGGAACCGACAGACCAAAAGAAACACCTGACCTTATCCAGGAGGTCATCAGGGAAGCAGAAGACGGTCGGACCTCTCTGGAATCTGTCCAGGTCAGAGGTCAAGACCAGGAAGAACAGCAGAAAGAGACTTTTGGAATAAGTGACACAGCTGGGAGTCAAACACGGTGAAGAACGTACGGATATGGTGGCCCTTAAGGACAAATTACTCAAAGCAAAAACAAGCAAAGATCAGAACGACAATTAGGAAGAGCAAATCAAATATTCAAAAAAGTCTAAACAAAATTCCTGAAACTAAAACACAAAGAGAAAAAAAAATCCAGAAAACCCAAATATTTCCAAAAATCTGAAAGAAATGTTAAAAAAATAAGAAAAGAAATAAGAAATCATTAAAGGTAGGTATTGTGGGATGTCACCGACTGGATGATGATATTTGAGTTTTGTAGAAAAGGAAAAGCAGAAGGAGGTTTAGCCTGAACTGGAGTAAAGAGTCAAAGATCAATCACTGACCTTTTGCAGTGGGCGTGGCCAGAAACTTAAAGAGCCTTAATCCTGCCATCTATGTATATACTAATATATAACCTTTGGCACACTAAAGGACACTTTTTTGGTAGAATGTCTTTTACAGCTCATTCTGTGGAAGACGTACGACTCCATCAACCATAGCTGGCGTCGGCACCATGTCTGCGTTTTTCCCACCAAAACAAACAACATCCAAACTTTTGCAAAGATGGATGTGCAGCTCGGTATATAAAAGGAAAGCTTTAGCCAATCACTGCTAGCTAGCTCCGTGGAAAAAGGGTGTGTGTGTTAGCCTGGGGGCGGGGCTGGCAGTTCCTCACTTTGTGATGTCACAATGTGGGGACCCACTCGTTTTCGTGGGTTGGGAGGGGCTGGTGCTCAGGGAGCAGGTGTTTAGAGGAAGACTCAGAAATGTGTGAATGGATGAAAATAAAACACCGAAAAGCTCAAAAAGTTGATTTTGCAAGGAAAAATCTTCTGCTGGAAGATATCCAATAACTTCCTGTTGAAAAGGTGAACAAAGATCATCCAATCCGGGATGTCCCGCCTTTTTCTCATTTCTTATTTTGTTTCATTTTTTGAAAACATTGAATTTTAAGTCCTGGAAATTGAATTTGTTTTCCGAAATATTTCATTTTCATTGTGTTTCTTTTTTTTCTTATTTTAATTTTTGGTATCTGGAATTTTGCTTTGATTTCTAAAATGCTATTTCTGTTTGCTTTTTTAATTGTTGGGGTTGTTTTTGCTCTTCAGGTCCACTGTAATTTCTAACGTCTGACCTGAAAACTACATCCAAAAGACCTTTAGAAGGTCCTTCAAACGGTCTGGACTCGTCGGTTCAAAGCTCTTCTAAAAGCCTTCATTTCACTCTTTGCTGTGACACAAACATCTTCATGTTTTTGACACTCTTCCACACATTTACAAAGATGAAATCCTTTCCAAAAGCTTTTTTTTAAATGTACCTTGATCTTATTTGGAAAAAGGGTTTGACGTCCCATCATGCTTTGCTGTGGTGCTGTTCTCTCCCTGAAGTGTTTATCTGCAGAAGCACCTTCGACCTTTGGCTGTGAAAAGTCAAAGTGATTATTCAGCCCTCAACAATTATCACACACTGATTAACATATTCAGGATGGTTTTTCCTTCACTGAAGTCGATTCGGTGAAACCTGCTGGATTTTTGTTTTTTATCTGCGGGGAAACGATGTGAACCGTCTCTGGGTTTTTTTCCAGGAAGGACAAACTCCAGGCGGAGGAGAAGAGGTTAGCAGGTGGTTTTTGATTTCATTCATCTCTTTTCTGAGCCATCAGTGGTTTTTGTTTTTGCTGGCTGCTGAGTGGGCGGCCGAGCGACAATTAAACTATTGTTGAGGCAATTGAGAGCTGATCAAACTGTGATATTCACATGCTGCCAGCTCTAATTACTATTAAGCCGTTTAACCTTTAAAATATTTTCGGCAGGCGGAGCTCAGCTGGCAGCTGGAGGAAAACTTAAGGGTTTATTAAATGTCAAAGTTGCTGAGAAACATGGTCTAAAAAAAGGGGAAAAAAGTGTATTTTTTTAGCAGCTTCTTATCAGATCAGAAGAACTTGCACCTTTAAAAGAGTTCACTTAAGGAGGAGGGAGAGAAATGGAAAGTTTGCCGTCCTCAGTTTAACCCCAGGAGTGACCGTCCGCATGCAGCAGCAAACGTCAGAGCTGGAGATCCGCCTGGAGGAGGAGGAGGAAGAGGAGGATGAGGAAGGAGGAGAACACACACATGAGCCGGAGAGAACCTCCAGTGTGGCATAATGACTTTTCAGGGAAACAATAAGAAATAAATACCTCGGAGCTTCTCTATTAGTCAACACTTGGAACTAGTTTTTTTTCTCCCTCCCTCCCTCCCTTTCTCGGTCTTAATGAGCCTCTTGTTGGCGCGGTAACGCAGGCCGCCGCTCTGCTCTGCGGCGTTCACGGTGAGGAGGCTGTAATCACGCAGGGGCTTGAGATGGAGGGAGCTCGGATTAGCCACTTCACGCCGCGTGGAGTGTTCAACTCCGTGCTCCTTCCTGTCTGCGCTGAACAAACACCGGCCGTCATTAATTCCACGCCTGTCTCCCCCTAAAAAAAAAGAAAAAACAACCCCCCCCCTCCACTTTTTTTTTTTTTTTTTTTTTGCTTTTCTTCTTCCATTTTTATTCAAACGCCGGTGCAAATTACGCAGGCCCGCTGTTAGGAATTACTAGGTAAGGGAGCTAAATGAAGATGAAGAATTGGAAAATGTTTCCAGTTGGAAGAACGTTGATTACTGGGGCTGGGGTCCTGAAGGATTCCCCACTATTTATCCTCATATTTTGGGCTGCCTCTCCCTTCCCGCTCCCCTCCTCGCGCCTCCTGGGGCCTCAGAGGAGCAGCTTGCACTCAGCGCTGCCAAAAGAATTTATTAGAGCAAATGGTATTGTAAGCCCTATGGAAGACATACCTTATGTGAAGATTTAAAGGATATTAGGAGGATGGTGCAGGCGGGAGCCCAGGTGTGCATGCTAATAAGCATTGTTTTGAGTGCACGTGGGTGTGCACGTGGCTCAGGCTGTGCGTGGACAGAGGTGCGCGCATAAAGTCGCCTGCAGCTTCACCTGAACAGGAAGACGCTTTTCCTCAGACTGAACTGGTCCAGATGGGCGGAGCTGGTCAGGCCAGGCCTCTTCTGATTGGTGGTTTGATGCCAGCAGAAGAGCTGCAGGTAAACCCTTTTATTTTTATTTTTTTTATACTCGTCCTGTCCAACATCTGAGCAAGCCAATGAGAGGCCTCTTGTGTTGGACATATTTTACTTTTACCACAAGGGTAATGAATATTCTGACATACCAGAGGTATATTTGAATAAACTCCTTTTGTAATTTAGGCTAAACTTTGTTCTAATCGTTATATTTGTAAACGTTTTTTGTTGGATCAGACGGAAAAGAAAAAGAGGGAAGAAGAGAGAATGATGTTAGAGAGAGGGGGGATAGGAGGGTGATTTAAGTGGGGGGTGGTAAAACCATGACGCAGCAAAAAGCAACCCGGTCAGGTTCAGATGTGATACAAATCCAAAAGGGGCGTGGCCTGTGGGCGGGCAGCAGGTAAATGCTGATGAAGGTCTGGTGAGGTGTTTAGGAGCACAATGATGCCTGCTGTCAGTCACTTTTGGTTTTAGAAATCAACGTCAGCCTCAAGCAATTGACTGTCTTGTATCTTTTTGAAATATCTTTTAAGCTGTGGCTTAAAATCGGGAGGAATTAGATAAATAATATGAATAAAATTTGATCCGTAACACTCAAAGTCACCGGGAAATGCTCTAAAACTCTTAGCCGGTTTCTTTGCTCTGACCTAAAGTAAGTTTGGTCCTTCCTTATTTTACCTGCTTTTCTCGTCTCTTGATTGGGATATTTTGTATACTCGCCCCCCCACTTCTTCCACATCATAGTCTTCAGATCAAAGTTAGCTCTTAGTGTTGCATTGGAGGCCTTCTAAACCTCCTCCTAGTATCCCAGAGATTTAAGATAAAATATTATTTATTGGGGAAATTCAATTGCTACAGCAGATCAATGCAAAAAAAAAGAAAGAACAAAAATGTGCAAAAAGAATGAAAGGGTGTTTAAAATGTGCAAAAATACAAAAGTAATAACATTTAACAAGAAGAAGAATCTACACCAATATACACTATTACGACTTACCATATGTTATACGTAACAATAAAAAAGAAATAAAGTAAAAGACAATATATTCGGATGGGTTATGGGTGCATGATAACTGGCTTTGTACATGCATATTTATGATGCATATTCTAAAAATAGAGAAGATAAATATTAATACCCACTCCGGTGGAAATCATGTTTTTGGTGTTTTTAATACTTCTTCATTTTTATGATGAACACTTATAAAGGAAGTGAAGATAAAAATTGTACTTCTGAGTTTTTCTTTATTGAAATGACTGTGAATCAGGAGCAGACGAAAAAATGCAGTTGGAAAAAGGTCGTATTTGCGACGTGGAAAAATATGCTGTGCTGACCACAAGCTCCACCCCATTCTGATCATCCACCTGCACACAAATGGATCCATGAACGTCTTTGTTTCCTCGTCTGAGCTGGAATCTGGATCAGAACTGGACGGATGGACTGCTACGATATTGCTCGCCATTTCTGCCGCACTGCTAGCAGGAGGGAATGTAGATGCATGGCTTACTCCACACCAACAGTCCCGCCCACAACTCAGAGGTGAATTTATAAAGAACTTGTGCTGCTCTGCAGAAACTATGTCCTAGAAAACGACAGGTTTTTAAATGTTGGCTAATAACAAACATGATTAAAAGACCACTGGGAACGATTTGAAATTAGATCACAAGATGATAAGAGTGGGACTTTAAGAGAAGTAAAAATTTTTTTGTATTTTTCGAGCCATTTTACTCATTTTTGACACTTTTCTTTCACCTTTACTGTTTTTTCTCATGGTGTTGTTGAAATGGGGGGGTTTAGATGGTATGTTCCTGTCGTGTAACCAAGAATTCTTTTTTTTTTAAGACATGTTTTCTTAAACTAAGATTATTTTGCTATTAAAAAGCTTTATCAATAAACATTTATTTTCTGGAAGACAGAAAATTAGACATTTTTTCTTGAATCTTGGGTCTTTTCACCATAAGAGTCAGCGTTTACTGAGCATATTCAAGTTTTATTAAAAAACAAACATGTTGCTCTAATTTATACGAAAGAGAATTAGGGCCATGAAGAAAGAAAAAGGGCATAGAAAATTTAATCTCAGAATTCAGACTTTAATCTCAGAAATATAATAATACAATTATGCATAAAATACTACTGGATGTGTTTTTATCCTATTTATTTACTGTGGCATCAAATAAAAGTAATTTGCTATATTTTGTAACTAACGTATTTTTCTTTTGTGCAGATCGACAGTGATGTCATCTCTGTGGACGATGCAGAAATGGCGTTTCACATCCCTTCTTTTTTCTGCAGAACATTTTCTTCCCACCAGACACAGACTCTACATTGCTTCTTAGACACTGGACACATGTTCTTGTTAATATTTTTAAGCGCATTTATTTTGGTGTTATTTATTTGTCTGTAGTTTTTATTGGAGCCATGGTAACAAGATAATTGACTCATTACAGAATCCATCAAGTTTTAATTCATTCTGTTCTATTTTATACTTTTTATTTCCCTTTGTTGCTGTAAGTCTTTGTCATGGGAAAATCACTGTACAGCATCTGACTGTTGTTGATCTAATGTTGATCTATTTTCCTCCATTCCATGGGAAGATGACCGGGGGGGGACAGAAATCAGAAGTTAAGTAAGACACCTAACTAACGAACGAACAAACAGATATGACTGTAGGTATAAACATGCAAAAATTAATTAATGAAAATGAAACAAAATTTAAAATCAATAATTAAAATGTATGCAGATTCATTTTATGCTACATGGGTGAGACGCTGCTCTGTTGTTAGCATTTGTTAGCCACATGCTAATACACGCTTACTGTACTTTGAGTTGTGTAGCAGCTCTATCTCGCGCTAACTAAAGTGTACATGTAATATTTACCTAGTAAAGTTATTTTCACATGAGAAAAACTTACAGGACAAAAAACGCAGCTGCACTTTCTTACCGTGTTCTTGGCCGTTCGTTAACGTTTTAATCCACGTTACGTTTTCTATTAAACCCTCTAAAAAAATAAAAGTCCCGCCCCGCTGCCTCAACGGATTTGACCTGCAAATTTCGGCCAATCAGATCCACCAGGAATGTTTTTGCCCCCAAGTGACAAACACCCCCCCTGAACACTGCTCGCAAACTCAGCGAGCCTGCAGGAGCGCAGATTACAGCCGTGCAGTAGTAAAATGCAGGGTCACCTGGTTGGCATTGCACGGTTGTAAGGTTCCTCACTCAGTTATCTTTGCGTTCGTTCAAATAATGGCAGCCATGAAGCGCCACACCCTGTGCTGCTAAAGACAACTGAAAGAAGTAGCTGACAGGTCCAGTTTATATTTCTGAGATTAAAATCCAAATTCTGAGATTACAGTCAGAATTTTCAATGCCTTATTTTTTTCTTTTCCTTTCTCTATGGCCATAATTCTCTTCCGTAAATTTGGATCATATAAAATACTAAAAAAAAAAAAGAGAAAACCAGCAAAAATATCACTTTTACCTCTCAGAAACTCCAACTTCTTAGATTGAAAACTAAAGATAAGAAGACTTGTTCCGACTTCAAATAGAGGAAAAGTTTGAAGAACAAAAAAAACACTTTTGGTTCTTCAAGATTAAATTAAATCTACGCTTAAAAAATAAAAGCAGCCATGGACATTTTTGGGAATCAAACACGTCTCTTAAAATAAAGGCCAAAGGCTCCATGAGTGTGTGTATGCTATAGAAAAATGTAATAGATAAATAAAGCAGAGCCCAGCTTCTTTTGTTTCTGTCAGGTTGCTTTACTTTTTCCAGAGATTTAAAACTTTTATATAAAAGTCCCAAATTTTAAAACTCTCTGGTTCCATCTAAGATGTGCCGAGTTATTTTAAAGTTTTCCATTTATAAAAAGTCAAAGTGAAATGAAATGTATAATGTTTATAGACTGCAAAAACAGAACCCCAGACAACCTTTTTCTATCATAAAAGTCGATTTATTTACCTTGAATAAGGACGGAGTTCATTAAGCTGAATCTGAAACTAAAACGTTACCTTTTTTTTTTAAAGGAGTTGAAATAAACTTCAATAAATCAAAAGTCTCTACTAAAGTAATTAAATGTTTGTACTAAAAAGAGCATCTTTAGCTTCAGATCTACATATAAGAAACATCATTTTGTCAAAAACTGTCACGAAAGTGGATTTCAGAGACGAGCGGAGCTCCTGGATCTTCTCGAGTTCCTTAAGAAGCTCGTGTTTTACGTCCTGCAGCAGGTGACAACTGCTAAGAACTTTGTCTAATTAACCTGCGTTCCTATTTATGCCATTTTTCCACATAAACACCCCCCACCCCCACCCCCAGCGATTAACTGTGTCCATAAAAAATCCAATTTTGAACTGAAAGATGAAACTCGTCCCGATTTCAGGCTGCCGCCGCGACCGGAGCGGTTTCGCTGCCTAAAATGCGTATTAAGTGTAGTATGGTAGCAACACCTTACCCGCATTATGCAGCTCAATTATTCCATGAGCAACACCTGCAAAACAAATTTGGCATTCAAATGTGCTAAGGATGATCAAACAACGCCAAAACACTGTCATTATTTCTCCCTCAACTGCGGCAGAGAAGGGGGGGGGGGGGGAGCACTGAATTAACTATTCAGCTGGAAGCAAACTTGGTTTTATAGTTTTCATTCACCTCATTTCCCAAAGTGTATTTAACTGCTGTCACACACACACACACACACACAATACAGAGGCATAAATCGGTTTAGATGCAAAAAAATCTCACCTGCTGTGAAAAAAAAAACTACTTTTTGTTTGGATTTCATTTGTGCTTGAGAATTAGTTACACAGTGGAGGTTAAAGCGTCCAGACGTACAGGGATTCCTTCAAACCTTCTCTGCTTACAGTGCTGGTTTTAACCCCCTTGTTTAGTTTATTTTCTGAACAGTTTTTAATTTTGAACCTTTTTGCCCGACGATAAAAACTTACAGCCAATAACTAAAACAGTAACAAGAATTAGCGAGAACTTTTTTTTCATCCATAAAGACGCGGATTTAAGGGGGAAAAAATACAGACGTCTGCTCTAACAAGTAATCTGGATTGAAACCATCACACTGCCACCACCATGTCTGAGTGTTGCTCTGTGAATTTTTCCAGAAATGCTCTTAGGTTGATCAGAAAATTCCTGATTCTGTCTCGTCAGTCCACAGATTATTTGTCCAAAGGTTTTAGGGATAATCCAGATAATCCAAAAGATAATGTGACTTTAGTCATGAACTCTGACCTCTCTCCATCTTCCTGGTTGTGGATCTCTGGAATCATTTTCTTTTTCTTTTTTGGTTGTTTTCTCCATGTGTGGATGATTGATGGCTCCAAAAATGTCTTTGTAACAGTTTCACTCTGTGAGTATTTTAGTTTTTGAATTTTTTTTTTTTTTTTTTTTTAATCTTTAAGCTGATTGACTTTGTCAAAGTGTCAAACTGAAAACAGCTCTCGTCATGTACGAAGCCAGATACAACTTACTTCCAATAAACTTACAGCAAACATTCAAAGACAGAGACGGGAGTTACAATCCAAGAAAAAAACTGAATTTCAAAAAGCAGTGCATTCGAACAACAAAAGAGAAAATGTGTTTTTCTAATTGTGGTGTGGATTTATGGAATGGATTGGATGAAGGTTTAAAAAAAACCAAAAGTTTACAAGCATTCAAAAAAACCTACAAGAAGTCACTAATAGTACTGTATAAGACTAGAAACAATTAATTAAACAAAAAATGTCACTTTAGCACAGTTGCAATGCAGAATTGTACCGTGAATGTTTTGTACCTATCTGTAAATATCAATATGCGTATTGAATACGCACATCGTCAGGTTTTGTAAAAAGGGTTGGGAGCAGACAAGATTTCTCTTCAACCCACTCCTTTTCAAGCACACTGTATTATTTTATGTCTTTTAAACCACTGTGTGTTGACTTTTTCATTTGTTTTGTGTTTGAAATAAAACTAAACTAAACTTAAAGTCGTTTCCTCACTAAGGCCCCACTCCGACCATCTTCTCATCTATTTTCAAAGCGTTCATAGTGGTTTTTGTAAGGATTATGCTGTGTGAAGCCAAAAGCTTGTGTCGTTTTCTGGGACATAGTTTCTGCAGAGCGGCAGGAGTTCATTGGAAACTCTCCTCCGACTTGTGGGCGGGACTGTTGGCATGGAGCCCCTGTCTGTTTAAAGGCTTTCCCGCTAGCTTACAGCCCCTCCCACCAAGGCAGTGGATGCATCAGAATGGAGCAGAGCAGGGAGCGTGTTTCCCGCCAATTGTAGATTTTGCAAAACAACTGCAGGCTTTTTTGAATGACATTTTTGTCCTTCTGCTCCTGATTCACAACAATTTAATAAAAGAAAATACTGAAAAATGCTGTTTAAATCTTAGTTTTCTTTACATATGTCCTCCATTGTGAGACAAATGCTAAAAGAACCCTGAACACCAAAAAAAACAACAACACAATTTTCCTCAGTGTTTCAAGTCTAGGTCAGGTCTGAATGAAGAAGACAGAATTGGAATTTGATTTCACAAAATGAGGCAAATTAAACCCAATTTATAATGAGGAAAATCGGTGGACTTTTCTCTCAGATTTCTTATTTTTTCATTGTTATTCCTTCATTGAAATCAAACTGCACCCAGGGTTCGTTCTCGGATGAAGTTCCTCCGTAATCTGGCCGTTCGGAACGAACACAGACGGCCGGCGTCATCCGCGATCCCATTGGTGGTCAGCAGCGTCCCTGACAGTGTTTCCCGCTTCCCCGCTCTGCCGTCATGTTATCAGGTAACACACACTAGCGTTAAATCCCACAACAAAATGAAAGCCTCCTTTTGGAAGCCTTCAGAGGAGACAAAGCGGCTCCCATCAAAAGCCCTTTAAGTGTTGGCGTTTTAATGTCATTACGGCACACAGACCAGGCAGGAGGAGGAACGCAGGAAAAAAAAAGGCCTGAAAAGAGGAAGAAGACCTGAAGGTACGTTTGCTGTGCACGCAGGCTAAAAGACTCCTGCAGAAAAACAAACAGGAAAAGGGTTTATTAGGTTTGTGCGTGAATGCTGGAACAACAGCCTCGGCAGTCTTTGCTGACAGCTTCTAAAGCTGCAGATTTGTGCCCATTAGTCACACATTTTAGCAAGAAGGTGGTTTGTAAAGTGCATTGATGGGGATTACAGTTCTATCCTTTCCTGTCTTTCTTTCAGCACACAAACATGCGGCTGATTCCTGAGATGCCAGGAGGTTTCTGCAAAGAAAAGAGCGGGGGAGGCATTGTATTTGTTTTTTTTTAAAAATGGCAATCCGTGGGGTATTAAGGAGCTTAATCTGCGATTAATATTTTAATGATACAAAATAAGCAGCCACGTCTTAAGTTTTTCCACTGAAAAAAAAAGCTTTGCTGATACGCAGGAAGATGAATGCGGGCCTCGTTGGGTCCAGATTACACGGCGGCAACCGGGTGCGATTACACCACGGGGGGATTTGAATAATCTCAGTTTGAGTTTGAAATATTTTGTAATCGTAGATTAGTTATAACAGCCGCATTGTCAGCCGTGCTCTCCGGAGCGAGGATTAAAGATGTCAGGAGTTTGTGTCAGGATTCCAAACATGCGTTTCAGGCTTTATTCAAACGAAAACACAGTTAGTCAGACATAGAGCGCTAAAAACCTACGATAAAGGATCGCTTTTGAAAAGAATTTTAACTTTTTGAAAGCATTTGATTAATACAGAAGCAGAACTTCTAATGCACATACATGCAGAGCAGATACTGGCTTTTTTTTGTAATAATCATTTTCATTAGATTTAATGTAAATGTTTTAAAAAAGTATAAAAAAAACTTAACTTTTGTCAAATATTTTTAGGAGCTCAGGTGAAATTTGAACTTTTAATCCCTTTTCTAAAGTGCTATTTTGTTTTTTTACTTTTTGCAAAAATTCAATTTTGTTTGAATTTTGACAGTGAATCTTTATTTTTGTAAAAGTTTATTTCCATTCTGTTTTTCTTTTTTCATCAGACATGCCAAAAAACATTCTTCCCTGCCTATTTATGCTTTTATTTTATTTTATTTTATCTCTCAGTGTTTGTTGCTGAAATTCCACAAAAATGAACCCTTTTCTTTTGTGTATGAAATTTTTAAAAAAGTCATTATAATCTATATGAACTACAGTTTCTTGGAGCAAGAAGGGGAAAAGCGATGTTGGTCAACGTTGTGAGATTTCCATGACTTAAATAAAGCCAAACTGGGATTGACTGGAGAAGAGAACGGGACCAGCAGAGACGCTTTGAGTGCCCAGAAAGCCAAAGTCACAGCAATACTGATCCAATCATCAAAGTCTAATATAAACTGATGATCTTAATCTTTACCAGCGGCAGAGACCGCTGCATTTTGTGAACAATAAGTAAGGAAAAAGTTCACGAAAATTCCCTCCTTTTCTGCGTGAATCACAAAGTCACTTTAAGGAAGTGAAGTAAGTAAATACAATTTTCTTTAATAAGCATTTTTCATAGATTAAAATCCCAAATTGCTTCACAAAAATAAAACCCAAGTTCAGACAGATTTAAACCTCCAAGCCTGACGGGACTCACTAAAAGTCAAAATGAAAGCTAAACCACTGGACTGAGATCAACTAAAAGCTTTTCTGAATAGAAACATCTGAGTTTTAGATCAGAGCTGATCTGACGTAATGACAGAGGAAGGGAATTCCACAGACGAGAAGCGAACGCTTTTAGCTGGAGCCAGTGAAGAAGACCTGGGGGTTCAAAGGTCAGTAGTATATGTAGTAAATGTCGGAGTTTGTCGGTGCGCAGTTCAAAGAGTAAAAACTTTAAATTCAATTGTGAATTTACCCGGAAGCTGACGTAAAGATGATAACGGCAGAATTGAGTGTTTGTTTACTGGCTCCAGCTATAAAAGCTTGCTCGTTAAATCATGTTAAAAGAGAAACAATATTCTAAACAAAAAGAAAAAAAAAAACAGAATGTGGTATTTAAATCTAGAAAATGGTCTGATGTCACTAAAGTTGACTTCTGGGGAAGTTAAATCTGGGAAGAGTTAGTGACCAAACTGTGACTGTTTGGGGACAAAAATGAGAATCTGACCTTCGGGGTCTGATTGATGCTACAGTGGAACTCTAAGAGCCTCATCAATGACATGGATAACGCTTTCTTCTACAGTACAGTACTTACAGTGTACTTAAGTGGTATTTACATGGTACTTATTGAGTAACTACTGGGTACTTACAGGGTACTTGTGTATTTATGTGGTACTATTTGGTTCATTCTTATGTGGCACATACTGGGTATTGGTAATATACTTATTGGGTATTTACATGTTGTCCAAAGGTGTCTTTTCAGTCAGACAACTCTTGCAGTAAAGAAGATTTATTCCACATTTCTTTTAGTTTGGCAGAAGGTTCCGTTCAGATGCATAAAACAAAGATATCCATGGAAAACTTTGGGTATTAAACTACCCCTAACGGAGCTCACAGGTGGAAGCCGGGGAGGAGGGTGGGGTGACGAACGCAGAGCTGGCGGATATGGAAGAAAAGGATTGGACCGCACCTGGAACTTAAGTAGGACGCTGAACAGGTGAGATGATTAGACTGAACCGCCCGGTAAACGCACTGCTCGAGTTGTCTGCCCGAAATATTCCCAGGGTCGTTCACTTGTGGTACTTACCACATGCAAGAACAAGGTAAGTACAAATAAAGTACCTTGAATTTAAGTCTGCACTCGTGTGTTTCATGGTATTTACCATGGATTTACCACAGAAACTACCCCTTAAGTACATTGGGTTAGGGGTTGTTCCAGGTATGATTCACACTCCTTTGCATAACTCATGAGTTTTTCACCCACCGTGAAAACAGAAAATGGCCCCAGATCCTCACCTTTCCAGCCAAAGTCACCAAAGTCAAATCTATTGTATTTTCATCTATATTACACTGGTGACATGTGAGGTTCGTGCTTTTTGTCTGTCGAAATTCCTTCGGCAGAGTTTGGTAACAGTGCAGGACTTCTTCAGGGTTTGTAAATACAAGAAAAATCACAATACAAGCTCAAATGAACATAAAAAGCATAAATATTTTAATGAAATACAAAGTTTATTTTAGTTATTTAATCATTTCTGTAATACGTTTGATGAATCTCAGTGAATTCTTTATTGCTTTGACTGCAATGCTTGAAATCAATCAATTATCCTCATTTATAAACATGATAGATTATTCACAACTAAATTAAAAAGTACCATGTTGATACCCTGTAAGTACCCAGTAAATTCCTTAAAAAGTACCATGTAAATACCCTGTAAGTACCCAGTAGTTACACAATAAGTACCATGTAAATACCACTTAAGTACACTGTAAGTACTGTACTTTAAAAGAAAGCGTTACCATGACATGTTCTCTTGTAATTTTGTGTTTCTGAATTACCTTCAGTTGTCAAACCCGGTGACATACAACACTGGGAGTTACCCTTTAATATATGCTGCATCCACATCAATCAAGAAATGACTTTTTTATGGAACCACTACAATGAAAAATTGTGTTTTTGGTGTTTTTAGTCAAAGTCAAGTCAAAGTCAAAGTAAGCTTTATTGTTAATCTTTAAAATGTTTTCACATACATAGAAATTGAAATTCCGTTTCTCTTCTTCTCTTTAACATGTTCTTGTGGGATTTTTCTCATGATGGAGGACATATATACAAAGAAAATTAAGACTTTTGAGAATGATTTTATGCAGATCATTGTGGATCAGGAGCAGATGAAAACATGACTTTTGAGAAGGATTGTGTTTGTGGTGTAAAAAATACACTGGGCGGGGCCACATGCTCTCTGCTCCGCCCCATTCTGATGATGCACTTACAGACACATATGTTTTCCTGGTCTGAGCTGGAATCTAGATTTAAGCCTCGTGTCTCTTTAGTCAGAAATGTTAATTACTTAATGTGACTGTTGAAGAAATTAATTTAAAAATACAGGATATGAACTTATTTGCCTTTTTTATAATTTCTTTTTTTTATTTTCTTTACATTTTCTTTTGGTTTCTGCAGTTGGAGCACATCTTTCCGCATCATCATTCATATTCATCTCCACAGGAAAAGCAAGTTTTTCTGGTTCAACCTCAATTTTTTTCAAAGGTTTGAGAGTTTTTGGCAAAATGTTTAGATTTTTACTACACATAAAGATCTTTTTAGGCAAAAGAAATCAAACGAGATTCGGGCATCAACCTTTGATCTCAATCCTTTTTCTCAGACAACAAATTCACGGCTTTCAGTGAAGAAGTGAGCTGGAGCAGAGTCACTCCTGTGATCGTTCCCCATCCAATCAGCACCATTCCATTCTTCAGAACTGTTCTCCACGCCTCTGATCCGTAAAAAAACGTCAGACTTATCTCAATGGATCCGAGCTTCAGAACTTGAAACAGTCGATTCTTGCTTTCACAATTAAAGTTGCGTTTGATAGGTGGAATTGAGAAGATCTCATCCATGTTTAACCATCTTGCTGAGGTATTAATTGTCCCTTAAAATTAGCCCTTTTTCTGTGCCTCATAATCCTGACAGGAGGAGGTAAGATGTAGGAAATGAGAGGAAACAAGTGGGGCCTGTGACCTCCTGTGACCTCCCCGGCTGCAGCTGCTTGCAAGCAGCCCGGAGAGGGAAAAATAAAAGGAGATAACCATCAGTGTCTCCAGTATCTTTCCTCAAAGAGGCTGAAGGCCCGCATCGCCTGTAATTGGATTGGATTTGCACTCCCAGCATCAGTTAGGGAGATTAAGGGCAAACACAGAAATCCCCACCGTTCCTTTTCATTCAGATGACAAGCACGGCCTAACGGATCCTGAAAGGAATTCAAGTGACAGAAACCTTCATCTTCCGGTGCAGACGCAGCGGGAAGCAACAATCAACACAAAAACGTACACCTATGGTGACGTTTGATCTCTGTTTGATCTCTGGAAAGTGTCGCCTTGTACCTGAGAGGAGCGGAACAGGACTTCCCGAAAACTTGAAGGAAACGCTTCAACTCGTTTAAAAGTTGGAGTGCGGACGCAGAGAAACCAGATCCGACCAAGAAAGCGTTCCCCGTCAGAATAATGTGAGCCGTAACTTGTTTATCTGCCTCTTCGTTGCCTGCGGGGAGAGTGAGGTTCTGTTCTGGACTGATAAGTCATCTATTTGAATGAATCTCCATTCTCACAGGTACGTAAATAAAAAATAAAAAAAACAACCCGCATTCCTCTTCCCTTTCTTCCACTCCTTTGACAATGAGCAACGCTTACAGTAGATTAAATATCAGCATCAATAGACTTCCCCACGCTCGGTGTCGTATTCACTCGACTCCATGCCAAAAGACTAATATTAGTATCTCCAGAAAATAATCTCTCTTTATTTTGCAAGTTCCCCGCTAAGGCATTCACACTGGCATTTATCAGAGGATTTAAATGCGGATGAAATAGTATATAAGCTGGATCCCCTCAGGAGAGGTTCTCATTCTCTTGTAGTCTTTCAGACGAGGAGAGAAAAAGAGAAGGAGCACACTGCACCTTGGCGGAGAAAAGGGAGGAGGAGGAGGATGGTGAGGAGGAGGAGGAGGAATTAATTTTTCCCCTCTGGGAGAAACAACATGCCGGATCTGGAGAGTTGGATGGAATCTTCCCATCTTGCTCTCATTGGCATTAAGAGGGTGGGGGCGCGGAGGAGATGAGAGGGAAGGAGATGCCACGGTTGTTCCTAATGATTTATTGTCTGAAATGTGAACGGTGTTGTGGTGGGTGCTGCAAACAGTCTGTACATCTTTGTTTTTCACATTTAAAAAAGAAAAAAGAAAAATCTGACTGTTCTTTTTGTGCCAATAAATTCATAAAGAGACAAAAAAAAAACAACAGCTGCTGGGAGTCCAACCTGGCAAAACTTTACCAACTGGAAAAAAACAAACACTTATAGCTCATATTTACAGTTTTTAAAGCCTTAAACTGTTGTTGGTTTGTACGTAAAGACTTTTTCTGCTTTCTTTGTCAAATGCAGACTGAAACATATCGATAATATTTTACACTATTTAAAAAAACTGTTTTTCTGATTTAAATATATACAATCTCTGAACTTTTATGTCAGTGAAAGTTTTACTACAACTAAATTTCCATTTCGTCTCATTTGTTTTGATGATCTTGATGACAAGATGCAAAAAATGTCATTTTTCAAACTTTTGACAGAAAAAGTCCTTATTTGGGATTTTATAATATGTTTTATGTTCTTCACGAAAACAAAGAAGCCATAACTCTTCTAAAAATCAACTTTTTAATCAAACCAACAAAAATCACCTTTTAAGACAAAATCCAGACAAGTTCTACTTTCATAGTTGGAGGTTCCACAGGAACCAGGAGTGAAAGAAACAACAATTTAACCCAGCTGGGAACACTTCTTAAGAAGTTCTGTCAACTCAAAGCCAGATTTATGTATAAGGTTCTTTTAAAACACAGGGGCGTGACATGTTAATAAACAAGGGGGAAAAGTTCAAGATCAAACTCAAACTGGGTGTAAAAAATTCAAAAAAAACTCCGACCTACACAACTCCAAGATCTCTGAGATTCTGGACAGAAGTGGCCATGGGTCAGATCATTGTGGCCCAGAACCGAGATCAGCCCCCGATGGCTCGGGACGTCCTCACATTCAGAACTTGTACTAAACTGAGTCAGAGCATGACGTAGTCTGACTTCTGTCTGAGAGTAAGCTTCCTGTTTCACCCTCCATACAGTAGGTGGCAGTATGTTGTGCCTTAGTCACATGGGCCGGTATGGTGGGGGACCCGTTGCATCTTAATGGGAGAGCAGGTGTGTCTTGTAGTTCCTTAAGGCTCGTACAGCTTCCTAAATCGCCGTCATGAAAATGGAACGTACCATTGTCGTGTGTGGCAAGTGCGTCGTGAAGTATTTTATGGAAGTTGCACTTAAGATGTACATGCTGTCGTACGGCGTCCCTATGCCACACTTTAGTCATTGGTAAGGTGCGAGCACTGGACCCTTACATTATTAACAGGAGCATGCGCGTATCACGTGAGGAGCGTGCACGTATCACGTGAACAGTACTAACACGCTCTTTGTACAGTCCTCAGGAGTTGAAACATGAAAAAACGACACGCTTGCATCTCACCCTAACTGCGTGTTGTACATAATATTTGCTCAGCACGCCCGTTGGAAAAAAAACATGCATGAACATTTTCTCTCGACGGTGTACCACCTTGATATTTTGTGCGGGTCACCTGCAGACATCCCATATCCACCCGTAAGGGCAGTTGGGACTAGGGGCTTCAAGGACGGAGGGTTTTCAGGTAAACAGAAGAAAAGGAAATCTGTTGGAGTTAAATGAACATTTGTGTTTTTTTCCCCACATCTTGGAACAAAGTGTACTCAAACTGCATTCCAGGAGGGTCATTGTTTTCCCGCAATTTACAGATTTATCCGCCTCACCTGCTGCAAATGACCAGGATCAGGTGTTTTTCTCCTCAAACAAAAAGGAGGGATGGGTGAAAGAAAACAACGTTACTCAAGGCCTGCAGTTTTGCTGTTGTGTTCCGTCAGTGTGTTGGACCCAAGCGTTACTGAGTTAATACTTGAAATGGCACGTCGCCTTATTGTCGTAACAGTCAGAGACTCCTAAAAAAAAAAAAAGACAATTCTTAAAAGGATGTGATGGGACAGACTGCATCAGGAGTAAACAGGTTTACATGCAGAGCAGGAAGCAGGCGGCCCCCTCCTGTCGTAAATAAAGAGACATCACCCTCCTTTCCCATCCAGATGCTTTTCTTCTGTCTGACCTGCTGCTGCTGCTGCTGCTGCTGTGACAGAATCCTCCCTGAGAAACCAGGTTTGCTGCTCGCATTCATGCAACCAGAGGATCGAGAAAACTGATGATCATCTGATACTTAAACGAGGGACACCTGAAGCAGTCAAAGTCAGAGAGTAAGAACAGAAAAAGATAAAGAACACAGATTTAGTTTTTAACACCCAACAGTTCTGATTCTGGTCCCTGAACGTCTTAAAACAGAAACCTGAATCTTCTCCTTTTGAGAGACCATCCAGAAATCATATTCCAGTAGGGTCTCAGGTTTGCTTCGCTTCTTGCCTACGCAAGTGTCCTGGAGCAAGACCCTAAACCCTACTTTGTTGTGTGTCTTTAGGTGAATGGGAATGTTACTGTAGGGGACTTCGGTTCTTAATCAAAGTAGAAAATAGAGTGTTTCATTGCTATATTGTGGTTCATTTTTGGCGGACTCACTGATTTCTATCCATCCATCTTCTTCTCCCTCATTCAGGACCGGGTTACGGGGGCGGCCCAGACTTCCCGGTCACTTCCTCCAGCTTCTCTGGGGGGACCTCAAGGCGTTCCCAGGCCAGCCGAGAGACGCCGTCTCTCCAGCGTGACGTGGGCCTTCCCCGGGGTCTCCGCACAGTGGAAAATGCCGTTACACCTCCTCAGGAAGGCGTCCAGGAGGCATCCGGACCAGATGCCCGAGCCACCACGACTGGCTCCCCTTCGACGTCGACGAGAAGCGGTTCACAGGTGACTAACAAGGTCAACTGTGCCTTCCATGCAGAGTTGAGGCTAAAAACATTTGACGGTAGCTCTTCCCACACACAGCAGGAGCGTCAAGTTCACGAACACACTTTTGGACAAGCTTCCAGTAGCACGAGTCAAAAGAGAGACCAGAATTTGACAGATGAATCGTACTATTTTTTTAAAAAAAAGATCCTTTTAGATTGTAATTTCTAGTAGTTTTGCTGTGGTGCCTGATGTAGAACTGATGCAGCATCCCATGGTTTCATGTTATGGTCGTCATTTGTCATTTAACACGTTTATTCCATCAGAAGAAGCTAAAGGTTACCTTAGAGTTTATTGAAAATTTCCCCAAACTTCAAAACCTCAATGTTTGATGCTGAACTAAAACCCACAACTCCCCGACATCTTCGGCGTTGAACCAGCGCTCTGTGACTTCCCACCACTTAGCGTGATTAAATCAGTCAGGAGCCGACTCCCAGAGACTGAATTTGGTCTCCATTTGTGTCGTGTTGGGTTTCATTCGCTGGAACAAAGAGGGACGCGGCTGCGATCGGGACGATCCAGCGCTCGCTCCATTTACACAGCAGACGCACAGATAATGCGGGTTGATGGCCAGACGTCTAGCCAGACACTGTCCTCTGTGTGTCGACGGGAAGACAGAAGGCTCAGGAGCTGCGCGCAGATCAGCGAGTATTGACTCGCTCTATTGACAAATGAATTTTGGGGCAAAGTCCTTCTGCGAGTTGTTGATTTAGGTGTCACAGTTCATCTGCGGCGGTGCCAACGCTCACAGCACACGTCTCCATCTTGATCTGACAGCAAGCTGTGAGTTCAAACATCCTTTTATTAAAGGCACAACGTTTCAAAGCGGCGCCGCCGCTCCCCTCCAATAGTGTCTGAATTCAAAACGGACGCAACACAAAGTTTGTTTTCAACAATAAACCAGCCAAGCGACTGCATTAAAAAGCAATTAAAACTAACTATTGCATTACAAGGAAATGATTCAAGTCTGTAGGCATTGAAATGCATGTTTTCTCCACATGTAAATGAAACTCTTCATCAAGCATTAGAGAATAATAAAGAAAATTGCTCGGCACCGCCAAGCCTTTAAAATCTTCATCATTTGTTTTAATGAGCCGTCGGAGAAAAAAAAGAAAAAGACCAAAAACTGAGCAGAGGAAGAGAATCTGACTTTCTGTTTTAATACCCCGATAATCTGATCAACATTTATGTTATTGTTGGGGGGGGGGTTAATGAAAATCTTCATAAGCAGCCAGTTTCCATCTCACCAACTTTGCAAAGATGCAGCAGGTGTTGGCTCCCGAGCAGAATTTGGGTAAATATTGATCCTGTAAATACACCACCCCCCCCCCCCCCCACCACCACCACCACCATTCATCCCTTCCTTTAGAAAAATGCCGCCTCCCCCACCCTGCCATGGCGCCAGCGCGAGCGCCGGTGAAGTGAGGTATCATCTTCAGTCGCCCGCTGTGGGAAGGGTACAACTGTTGCGAGTGGGCGGCACAGCTGTTCCCCTAGACAGGCGCGCGCCCCCCTCCCCCCCCCGGGGTCACCGCACGCCTTGGCTAGCGTTTCACGTGCATGGCTAATAACCGCTCTGCTACGTGCGCACTTATCCTGAGACAAAAGGCCGTGACGGGTGCCACTCCCCCTCAGATGTGAGCCCCCCCACGTTTCTGATGAAGCGATGCTCCTCTTCAATGCGCCCGCCTGCAGGTTAAGTGCATTTGAGGTGTGGAACACATGTGACGGTGGCGGAGAGTCCACACTGCATATGCATGCCGAGGTGTTCCTCGCTGGCGGTTTTCCGCTTTTTCCTTTTTTTGGGGAGAAGACGGCGGAGTTTCAAAACTTTTTGAGCAACTATATCGTCGGGAACGAAGCTTTGCTCCTAAAAGTCACACACAACTCCCTCCTACGGCAAACAGTGAGTGCCAAACTAAAACTAAAATGGTTTGTCATGGGGGGGGGGGGGGTGCTGGGGGTTCAGGTGGATCCGAGTCGGGCGGTGGAGGCAGCAAACCTCGGTGTCCACGGGGCAGCAGCCATGGCTCCAGTCGCAGAGGGCGAGCAGAGAGCGTGGAGGATGAAAGATGGAGCCTAATCCTCCACATGTGGTGCCCCCCCCACGTTTTTTTTTTTAAGGCAAAGCCAACTGGAGCCATTCTTTGGACTGTAGGCCAGGGGCTCCAGGAAAGCACTGCCTCCAGCCAAAGCACATAGTGTGAAATGAGAAGCTAAAGCCTGAATGTGCTTTTGTTTATCAGAAAACTGCACTCTAAGTGGGATTGGCAGTGGAGGGGCCCAAACTCCATAAGTCATATAGACTGGCTCAGGCCGGAGTGGGGAAGGTTTCAGGCTTGAGCGGCGCAGAAAAGGCAGCTCGTCACTCAGCCTGGTAATCCTGGCTGAGGCACAAAGGCAGGAATCACAGAGGTCAATCTAAAGTAGGCAAATGTGGTCAGAAGTTAAATAAATAAAAAGGGAATTCAGAGAGAAGTTAAGATTTGAAACCTAAGCTTTGAGACTGAGATTTCGGCAGGAGGGGGAGGAGAAGGTTGCCAGAAACCGTTCAGTTCTCGAGATGGATCGGATGAAGGGATCCGTGACCAGGAGGCTTCTGGCTCCAAAGTAGCACAAAGAAGGCTTCAAAGTCGCAAGAAAGTGAGTGAAGGATGCAGCAGTAAAAGGCCCGGTTCTGATGGGATTCTGACTGCAAATTCCAATCCGGATTTTAAAAAAAGCTGCAGAAATTACATTCAACCAGTTTATTGCATAGTAGTTAAAGAGATTTTGCAGTTCATACGATGTTTCCAGGCTGAGAGTCCAAACTGTTGTTTTAGGTCAAATTAAAGTAACAAAAAAAGGAAAAACTACAAATTATTTGTTTGTAATTCATTTTTCTTTGACCTTCTTTCAAATGTTTTTATTTGGAAAATTATTTAAGAAACAAATAATTATGCTGAGCCACAGTGTGACCCAAATTCTACTTTTGACGAAAACCTACAACGGTGGAAAAAAACCCTTCCTCCCGGCCAACATCAGTCCAAGAACAAGAACAAGGTCATCAGAGAAACAGAGTCAGACCTGAAGGAGGGCCGAAGATCTCAACAACATTTTTTCTGCATTTACTGAAGCGGGAAATCGCACTTTAGCCTTTTGATACCAAGAAACTGTTGGAAAAGAGACTCTGAATAATTGATGCATCGTCATCATCATTTAAAAGATCAATATGATAACAAATCTGATAAATAAGTGAATAAAACATCCTAAAACAGCAACATTTTATGTTGGCTATAAAACAATCTTCTCTAATGTTTAGCAGCAAACCGTTCCAAAGCACAGACCATACACTTCCTTTAAGACCTCTGTACCCCAAGGAGAACCTGATTACATTTTGTATTTTTTTAGTTGGACACTGGTCTTTTCATTTTCTTTCACATTCTATTTATACATTTAAGCACCGCAGAAGAATTCTACTGGGGTGTGTGCACAAAATAAATAACTTTGATATTAATTTGCGGCCCGTGCAGGAAAGTAAGAAGCACAAACGTCCAAAAATTACTGTTGTAAAAAACCCTGACCAGGATTAAACGTAGATGTGCTATGTGAGCCAAGAAAAGAAATCTCCTTCAAAATAAAAGACTTTCATTCCATCTTTGTCCATCCATTCATCTGTTGCTTCCTACCCTCTAACTGTCTCCTCCAGCTCTTTTAGGAACACACAGGCCGATGAAGAGCCTCACCTTCCGATCTGTTGGTCAAGCTGATGCTCCGCCCTTCACTGGTTTCTGATGACAAACCTGGGAATGGATTCCATCTTTATCTGACAGAAGCATGGCTCTCATTCCAGCTGGTTTGGATGGCAACACCAAAACCTCATGACCTATAAGAAAAAGACACATATCATCTGCAAAATGTTGCATTTACTAAATTGTCATCCACTGTGTTATTTTTCTCCACGAATGTGTGAAGAAAGATGGCAAAAGAGTCTGACTCTGGATTTGAAGAGCTGTTTCTACTCAGACTGAGATTGGGATTTAGTGTAAAAAACCTCCCCCCCACTTCCCATCACCCAAATCTGAACTCTTTGTTTGCACTCCCTCCCACTAGCTTACAGCCTCACAAACCCCCAATCTAACATAACCGGTGCTACGACGACAAAAACAAAGACGAACGTGGATCTATTTCTGCTGGCGGATGCATCAGAATAGAGCGGAGCGGGAAGCCTGTCGCCCACCCGGAGTATTTCTACGTCATAATTGCAATCTTTTTTAGACAGCTCTTTTTCATCTGCTCCCGAATCATTTGAATAAAGAAATACGCAGAAATGCAGTTTAATCTTAATTTTTTATAAATGTCTTCTATCATCAGAATGAAGAACACGTTAAAAACAATAAAAACACAATTTTCATCAGAGTCTATAGAGTATTGAGCGTTTTTTTTTTTAACAAGGAACTTTTTCTTTATATCTTGATTTAGTAACAACATAGACCAAGGGTTGCCTAATCCAGGCCTCGAGGGCCGTTCTCCTACATCTTTTCCAACCAACCTGCCATTGAAGCTCCTTATTGGCTAAACACACCTGGCCCAGGTAATCAACAGCAGATGAGGCAGGATTTCTGGGAAACCAGCAGGAAGCCGGTCCTCGAGGCCCGGCTTTGGGCACCCCTGATTTAGACATTACAAAAAGCAAACTGCACTTGTCTTCCTGTATCAAACTCACTTCACCGCTCTGGTTGACAACAGCGTAACACAAACGCAGAGAACACAGCCTCCTCGCCCCACGTTCTCGCCCCGAACGCCGCAGCTCTTTCAGTCACTTGAGGACGGACACAAAGAGCAGGCGCCTTTCAAAGAGCCCATTGTGGAGCTCGCTGAAATTATTCAATTAGTGAATTTAGCACCCGATCTGGTTAGCCAGTAGCCCCAAGGACGATACAGCTGCATGGGAGATATGGGGGGGGGGTTTAAACACATGAAGAACGGGGGGGGGGCTGGATGGGCCAGACGGAGAAATATTCATTATCTCCCACTCTCCCCTGTTTTATGACGCCAAAATTACCCAGTATTCATGTCGCACTTTGTGTCGGCTTTTATAACAGACATGACTCTTTGCAGATTGAGATGAAAATGCAGCGGGCAGACGGGATTTTTCAAAAACAAGTTTACATGTAATTTATTCGAATGCTGGTGTGATATTCAACGTCTCTGTAGACTTTAGCAATCTTAGATTTACTCCAAATAATCCTATCTAAACGTGATTTTATGCTGCTCCACAGCAGAATAATAAACTGACAGTTTTAGAAAATGTTGATCACAATGATGACAAATTTGGCCAATTCCAGGTCCAGATCTATTCAACCCTCAATACTTCTGAGCCTTTTGGAGCATTTTTATGTACAATTCTATCTGAAAATTGATCTTTAACGCTGTTTATGCTTAAAATCCATTTTTTTAGTATTTTACTCAATTATTCCACAAAAACTGAAACTTTACAAAAACTCAATTCCAGGTGATACATTTTGTTAGTTTCTTTTACTTTAGAAACTGGTTGATCTTAATTTGTGTTATTTTTTTGATGATTTATAGAACAAACAAATTATGATTTATAGCCCCAAATAAATTAGGATTTATAGTAAAATATCAAACATGTAGAGACGGAAAAAAAAAATGTAGGAATCCAAAAACAAAGCAAAGGAAAACTCAAAACTGAAAATGGTCTAAAGAGAGGCGAAGCTCAGCTGTATGTTCCAAAAAGGCATTCTAAGGATTATCTCAATTATGTTTATAATGTTTCAAACCAAACATTTTAAAAACCATAAACCTTTTTAAAGCTTCTTGGGAAATTTTAAATTAAACTAAAAAAATACTCAAAGGCTTTTATCACGTTATCAAACAAACCTTAGAGATGATTGAAATATGTTTTGAGTGACTTAATGTATTCCTCGTGCTAAAGGTGGAAAAACACTTTTAGGTCAAACCAAACAGACCCGAAGCACATTTAAATTTGCCTGCAGACCGTTTTTTGTTTATAAGGAAAAGAAATGAATCGCTGCAGGCAGGTCAGCTACAGTTCTGTTTATTAAAATGATTCAACGACTGCAATGAGAGCGGCACTTTAACTTCAGGGAGATTTTCAGCTTTCCAGAATGAGGGTTTTATTTATTTTTTGTGGTAGTCTATGATGTTCCTGCAGCAGACAGGTCAAAGGTCATAGTGTTCTGGTCATGAAGACTCTATGCAGAGCAGTGACCCTGAAGTGTCCCATTGTACTTTAAATTTTTTAATTTGAACTAATATAAAAATTATTTTGAAGGAAAAGATGGAGAGAAGTTTTTCCATTAATTTGACTGTTTATCAAGTTAAAAACTGTGACTATGTAAATGAAAACATCAGAAATATTAGCTCAGAGCAACAATTAAGCATGGTGGTGGAAGTGTGAGCATGTGGGGCTGCCAAACCTGATCTAATTCCACTCCAAAGAAAGGAGCAGCTAAATTGTTTAGCAGAACAAAGACTGGATTGTAACACTTCATCTTAAAGTAAATGAAGGTTTCAAAAAGTTTTAGGACTTGAATTTTTTACAGGTCTATGCCATTATTTGAAAAATACTTTAGGATTTCCTTGGCAACAGAGGCTTTTTTCTTAACCACACCCACATTCCTTATGTGTTAATATCGGGCGTCATAATGTTTTGTCCAGCTTTAGCCAGGAATTCATGCATCACATTATCACAATATTTCAGTAATAAATGTGCGAGCAACAGGAGACTTCACTTTTGCGAGCTCGCCGCGCTAACGCAGTTTTTCCCTAAGTAGCTTCCCAATAATGCTCGAGGAGTTAGAAGGCGATTGATCAAAATTCCTGGGAGGAGTTTAAATTTGTAAAAAAAAGGTACTAAAAATAGTTTTTTTTTCTTTTTTTAATTCAAGCTGGCGGCTTCTCGCAGGGGTCAAAGGTCAACAAAACTTTGGTTATAGTTGTAGATTTGAGCTGGTGGTGAAATTTCGTGCAGATCGCGCAAACAACAGTGATCTTTTTCCATACTGTGTAAAAATGTGATGTTTTCCCGCTGTGATGTCATCATTTTTTTAGGGTGGGGGCGGTCGTTCACCATGCCCAAAATTTGTTGTCCGCAGGTACTCTGTGCGTGCACATTTTGGTGAGTTTGTGTTGTGTTTTTGTAAGTGTTGTGTGGCTGACAGTGGAGCAAAAAGTCTGGAGGAGTCTGACGGTTACGGAACAGATAAATCCAGAAGGCCCCGCCTCCGCACGACCATCGCAGTGCAGCGATCATCGTCAGCAAGGGATTTTAGGAATTTCCATAACCAAATAGATTTTTTTTTCTTTTTTTCCTGATACATATGGAAGATTTCTTGATCACTATAATTAGGACAACTTTAATGAGGCAATTACAAACAACTGATGAAAGCATTTGATGAGATTCACAAAAACGAGGGAATATCAGGGAAAAAAATGCTGCAATAAATGTACGTTTGAACTAACCCGTGTAATTAAAGGCCGTGTAAATACTTCCTTCCAAAACAGAAAAATTAAATATTAATCATGCAGGTGCTGGACAAAGTTCTGGGAAAACTTCAGTAAGAAAAAGATCAGAAAAAATATCCAGCAGCCTGTTGTTTCCCTTTCAGCGTTTCTGCATCCGAGTCTGTAATCCACTAAATGCGCCCAATTTTACATTTACAGAAACGAATGAGGCAGAACCTTCAGCCCACAGACGAGGTTTGTGGTTGGAGACTTTTCACCAGTTTCCCCATTGAAAGACTGAAGCAGTTTACAGACTCACGAATTCTTGAAAGGGTTGTCTTTTAAAAAAAAAAAAATTCAAAGTCGTACTTCTCAACACGAAAAGCGACAACAGAACGATTAGGATAAAAGAAAACTTTAGTCAGTTTTGAGTGCAATCAGTCTTTAACCAAACAGGCATCAACTCCCTTGAGGGCAGCTCCACCCAACTCGCTCCATCTGTTCAGGTTTACGTGTTGCTGCCGATATTGTGGGTTATAACTTTTTATACCACAGTCCGGGTGAATACTCCATTCTGATTGGCTGCTGGGTGTGCATTAAAAAGTGATAACCGCTCGCCCCAAAAAGAAGTTCTGGTCACTTATCTAAAATCTTCTGTATCATTTGGACAAAAACAAGCAGTAAGAGGTGAACTTTCTATCTGAACAGATGCTTTATTTAACCCATCTGAAAGATCAGCATATATATAATCGCTTTATATCGCCGTGACTTGACTGCAGCGATGGACGTAACAAATGGTCCACTTTTCGTGAGAGAAACGATCCAAATAAAAAAAAAACAAGAATGAAGGACTAATACTTGTTAATATTTATTTCTTTTGAAGGTGACCATGGTTAAGCGGGTTAATGGCTTTTCAAGTGTGCATTTTCACTTTTAAACGCACTTTTTAACACACTGCTTCGCGTCGGACGGTTCAGGCTTCCATGGCATGTGTTAAAAGTGATAATGCACACTTCGTCGGCAATTAACCCTTACATATGCAATCCATTCTGGAGATTGCATGGAACATTTTTAAGTTCAATATCCAATTAAAAGATCTGGTCCAACTAAAAGAAATATTATCCAGCTATAAAAGTACAGATGCAACTCTACACCATGACATCATTATTGAAAAGGTAATTAAAACAAGAAACAGAGTAGATGCCCCTGCAGGACATCCCAGGGATGGTTTCATTGATCCACCGTAAAGGTTAAAGACTCCCTCCTATCATCTTTTGATCTATTTTCAAAGTGTTCCCAGGGGTCTTTCAATTACGATTATGCCGTTTTCTGTGTCGTTTTCTAGGACATAGTTTCTGCAGAGCGGCAGGAGTTCCTTTGAAATTCAACTTTGATGTTATAAGCCCGCCCCCTCCTCCCATCACCCATCTGTTCACGCTCTCTCCCGCTAGCTTACAGTCCCTCACAACAACAATCTAACGATACCAGCGCATCAAAAATGGCGACCCATGTTGGAGCCATTCAGCCGGAGCAAATAATTAAAAATACAACTTTTATTGGATTGGATCTAATAAAAATGAACATTTGTGACACCCACCCAATTTTTGCAACAGATTAATACCCCCCCCCCCCCCCTTTATACAGTACAACAGTAAGAAGAACAGGTATTTTCTTAATATAACCATAAACTTAAATCCCTCGTTTAAAAAACTTTATTAGTAGGATGTCTTAACATTACACAGCTGCTTGCTGAATATAATGCATTATTATTATTATTATGGTCTGTCGGAATGAATCAAGGAGTCGGATTAGTTTTTCAAAATTCAACTTCCTTTAGAATCAGATTGTAAATAAAATGGAAAAGTGCAGGTTGTGTTTCTTTGTCTCTGTGACCCGGTACCAACTGTTCCAGTGGCCGGTACCGGCCCGCGACTTTGGTTGGAGACCATTTGACTGGATGATAAAAATCAATTAAAAAAAACAATTCTTCTTCAGTCATCTTTTAGTCTTTTGAGGTTGCAGTGTTTTTTCTAGAAAACAAAAAGCTAGCATGCAGTTTTTCTATAAATGTTGAGAAGTTTTTCTCAAGAATAAAGTCTCATCTGGGCTGCAGCGATGAAGAAGAATAGAGTCACGGAGGATTACTTGTGACTAGTTATAATGGTTTTCACCATTTGTCATGGTAATTGAAGGCCGTGTGCGTAGATTCTGTGCATCTTGCCTTGATTGTAATTGGTCATATGTGAATAAACGTGGAAGAAGTGAGAGAAGTTGAGGTCTTTACTTGAAATGTTTGCAGATGAATCACAAATGAATAACATTAAAACCACAGAAGAAGTACAAATAAACCACACAAAGAACACGTAAACCAACGTAGAACATGAATCGTGCGCAATGATTGTGTTGTTTAGACGCAATTCGTTAGTGATTTGTGCGTCAAATTACTCAATTTCAAACTGGGATTTGCGCTGCCAACGGTATACAAAGGTCATACATCGGTGGTACATCCGTGAAAAGTCTGTACCAAATACGTGAAAAGGTTGTGGAAGGCCACAACTTTGCAGGTGCATCTAGCCAAGATTTACGTAACAATTGCATATAAACTACATAAAATACCCATAAATTGGTAACTCTCAACCGACCAAAACTTTTGAACAACTCAAATCCGAATTCTTGTAAAGACCCGTCGGCGAAACCCTTGAAGGACATCTGCGCACGCCGACGAATGCCGAAGGATCATGAAAATCCCACGTGTATCACAAAAGACCGTCGTTTCATGCGTGGAAAACTGTTTGTAGTGGCTGTGGGACGCGGCCTTAAAGTGTTGTTGCTTTCACTCCAAACTCCAAGCTAAAAGATTTTGGGGAAATTTTAGAACTGAAGATCTTTTGCCTAAAGTTGTGAATCAAGTTGGATTTCCTCGTAAAAATGAAAAAGTTGCAGAATCCAGAACACTTTCCAAGGATGACAATTACATTCGATTTCCTTGAGAATTCTCTTCATCCGCTCGGCACGGAAACCAGCAGTGAAACCACCTCTGCTCACAGTTCCCCCCCCTCTCCACGCCCCACCTGATGCCGGATGCCTGGACTCAGGGGCCGGCGAGGACCGGCGTCCGCGTGGGCCCCGGCGTGCCAGCTCCACGCAGCGGGAGCGTGGCCGAGGAGAAAGCAGGCGGCCCCGGGGGCAGTCTCTGTGTCAGCTGATAGTGCAGAGGGGTGGGCAGGGCCGCGGGGAGGGTGGCACGCTCGGGCGCGAAAGGCTCGCCAAGACCCACACTCTCTTGGCATTTTGGCAAGGGCAGGCGGCGAAATAAAATGATCCAATTTAAGCTGGTTAAGGAGTGCCGGAGAATATTCAAATATTTATTTTTGCAGGGCATTCGGGGAGGCTGAGCTTGCTCCACAGATTAGCAGGAGGAGGAAGTTTCCTGGGTGAAACGGCGGGGGCAGCTCCATCTTGATAGCCAGTTGGCCTCCAGTGGTGAGAAATGGATCCGACAGTGGAGTTGTGGAGGCTCCTAAATCCTTCTCTCCCTTTCAAGTCCTCTGTTCCAAACATTTGAAGCTCTTATTCCACCAAAAACTTTAAAAAACATTTTTTTGCGTTCTGATTTTAAAATGAAACGACGTCCATCTATATTTTTTAGACCGGCACTGGCGGTAGGACCTATCGAATGATTGCTTTTTAATGCCATTATTGTTATTATTACTGCTAATGAAGGAAATGCAGCCCTGCTTCTCCTCAGCATGAATTTCACCATGGAAATAAATGAGTAAAAAAGCCTTTATCGAATTACACTAAAAGCAATCTCAAATAAATGGGCCTTGGATCTGCCTCCGTGAGGCGGGCTCGCCATGCCATAATTTCATTGCGCGGGGAATGAGAGCGGCGGGGCCGAAGACGCAGACCGACCCCTGATATGGAGGCTTCGGCGTCGTCCTGGAAACGCACAGAGGGTCGCCATTCAGAGACGGCAACGCTGCAACCGTGCAGCTGATCTAAGGCAGGCGTGCTCAGACCCTGCGAGGCTTTTCTGCACTCACACACACACACACACAAAAAAAACAATCCATCCATATATGCTCTTTCCTTCAGTCCTAGCGGGAAAGCAGCATCATTTCTCTCCATTCAAAGCAGGTTTTGTTTTTATCAACAAGTTGCATCTGCGGCCCGTCGGAGCGGAGAAGTCTCGGGGGATGTTTATTGTGAGCGCGTCAATAGACTTTGTTGTGGTTTTAGGGATCGCGACCCCTGTCACATAAACCCTCCATTGTGCGGCCGAGCAGAGCCGGTCACGACAGCTAACGGCTCTAAAATAACACGATTGTCTCTCCGACATATCGGGCTGATAATCATGTTTTACTTTCTGCTCCTTTAGATTCACATTAGGAAAAGAAAAACTCACCAACATGGGCTCGGTCAGGAGATGAATGAGTAGAATGCAAGAAAAAAATACATGTTATTGTCTGATAGGTACATATGGAGGCAGGAAGTACTGCATTAAACAAGTATTGTACTTTGTAATACAGGATTTTAAGGAACTTAGTTTAGAAGTTTTCTAACACTTTCGGATACTTTATACAAATCATTTGGTTAAAATAGAGCTGTAAAACATTATTTCTACCAATGAAAAGTCCATACCATCACACTACCACCACCATGCAGGACTGCTGCTCAGATTTTTTCTAAAAGTCCAGATGCTTGTCATGTGGATCGTCCAGATGTTCCTCAGTGTTCTTTCTCATTCAAATGTCCCATGGATCCATGTTTGTCTAAAAGTCTCTTTCTGCTGACCTCTGACCTGAACGGAACGAGTTCTGACCTGATTTTAATCTTCTGTTGCTCTAATGACACCTGGATGAGTCCTCCTTGCATTTTGTTGTGTGTGTTTATTTTTTTGATGGTTCTCCACCGTTTCAGTTGTTCCCCATGTCTCCTGGAATCTCAAAGGTGCATAAATGTGTGTGTAACCTTTCAAACCGAAGAAGGTAAGGATTACTATTTTTTTTTGTAAACTGCTCTTTTTTGTATGACAGTTTCTCTTTTGGTGGTTGAATATTTCAGAGGAGAGGGGACATGTAGTCAGAGTTTCAGAGACTATGATCTGCTGTAAACAAAGAATATCTATGTCAATGTCATCTTTACAAGATCATTTTAGTCAACCCTAAAAGCCATTTTTCTTCCTATGGGAAAATTATTTTGTACTTTGAGCTTTTTTGAACCTTCCTGCTCTCCGTAGATCCTAAGTTGCACCATAAGACACTAAATGAACGAATGAAAAGCTCCCTTTTTGTTGCAACTTTGATCTCTTTACTTTTATAAGAAAGTCTGATATCAAGCTCACTACATTGTTTTGTTTTTTAAACACCCAAGAGGATACCACCCATTTGCAAAGAAAAATCCTAATAAATATAAACATTGTACAAAGATTATTTCCAAATCTGATCATGAAAACCTGGATAATTTATAAAAAAACAAATCAAAGAATTTTTTCTCATGAAATATCAATCAAAAGCAATACATTGTGGTTTTTATTCGCCAGTCTAGTGACCCTCAATACACACTAGAAATTCACTATTATAATACTATCCTTACGCAGACAGCACAATAAAACATTTTCAACTTTACAAATGAAGGAGATATTCCTCATTATGGTCTAATATAAGCAGAGGATTACATCCCACTTTTTAAACCCCCCCAAAACAAAAAAAATTCTACAGTTGCTGGAATTTCTGCAGGTTTAAACATTAATTTAACTATTTTAAATATTTAACTATTAAAACTATAAAAGATATTCCAGGATTTTGCCTGCGTTGAAATACATGGGGAATCCTTGGTGCAGAAGCCCGCTGGTTCGATTCCCGCCTCTGGCATTTTTCACAAAAATCTCTTTTTTGTTATTGTGCTGTTTTCACTTTATTTATGGCCAACGTTGATCATATCTTTATTTTATTATTTATTATTTTTGCCAATTATTCCCCTTTTAGTTTCATTTTCATTCAGCAACACAGCATTCAACCCATATTTTCTTCTGGAAAAGCAGCTCCTTCTAGTCTAGAATTAGCTTTTTAATCTCAATTATATTAAAAGTGTTTTTTTTCTTTTTTGCTGCAAATTTGATGTTTAATTTAGAAGCTGGAACTGCGGAGATTTTATTGGTAGAATAAAAGATTTTTAAAGATTGAGCGTCGGCCCAAAAAGACGAGACGTTCAGAGACGGAGCACCTTAATTAAGGAGACATCAGACGTGTTTTGGAAGCGCGTGACTCCAGCCTCCCTCACGAAACACAGACGTTTGTGTTTTTACTCCACCACAGACGTCTGTGTTTCACACAAAACCGCTTTGCACACAAACAAGCTCTGAAATTGACTTATTCAGCCTCCCGTCACCGTTTTAGTCAAAACCTAATCAGCAGACAAGCTGCTACATCAGAAAAGTCACATCCACTCACAGCCCCCAGCCGCGGCGATTAATTGAAATTATCTGACGAAAACAGAGAACAAGAAAGAGGTCACGGGGTCGACTTAAAATAGTTTAGTGGCACTCAATCGCTGTGAGGAAGAGAGAATTGCTTTCTGTTTTCAAAGCAGTTCGGCACGTAGCAGAACATGCAGCCGATGATTATCTCCTGACTTTAAAACCCAGGAGTGCGCATCAATCTACTTATTAATCCCCACCACAAACGGCAGTGAGATGATTATTTACACAGATGTCAGGGTGTCTTCTTCAGCAGAGGCGCCTCATCTTCATCATGAAAGTTAACTGTGTAAATCTTCTGCGTCGCCAACGAGCGCTGTTGTTAGCCCAAGTCAACTTCTGTGCGAGAAAATGGAAAAACGCTTGTTTCGGTGTCAAACAGTCTGTAATCTCCCACTGATACTCATTAAAATTCAATTAATAGCTTTTAGAAAGTATAAACATTCAATTAAAAACCAGTAGAATTATTTTAAGTCTGATTTTTTTTGTGTGCAAAAAATAAGATAAAAAGTACTTTTTATCTTGATCAGGTCCATATCAGGTCAGTTACCTGTCTTTACTTTCTAAAAAATAAATGAATAACTAAAATATTCCAGCTGCGTCTAAACTTGTGTCACATTCTATTTACAGTAAGGCTTTATATTTGGTCAAACTCTGACCTTGTAGTGTTACATACTTAGTGTTTAATCCAATAACTTCATGTTTAAATGAGTTAAAGAATACTACTCAGATGTAAAGTATGACTTAGAACATTTCTAAAACACAGAGTTGAGTCGGGGAATTCAAAAGTCTCTACCAAACCAAATGTGGGAATCAGTGAAAGTTGATTTGCTGTGGTGACCCTTAAAGCGA